>NC_046635.1:10737500-13570777 GCF_900324485.2 Mastacembelus armatus
CTGCTGTAGTGTCTTGATTGGATGAGCTATGCAAAGGGACAGAGACACTGGTAGTCATCTGAATCAGCATAGAAATAGGATCTGCGTCTTGTGAAAATCAATAAACAAAAAAAAAAAAAAGCATGTTAACAAGCAGAAGTTTGACATATCCCCAAGTTAACCAGGGTCTCTAGACATAGGGACACATTTTATTTGCTCTGAGACCAGCTGACCCACTGAACTCATTTATTTTTAAGAGACCGTCAGCAGAATTTATGCTTAGTGAATCATTAATGCTGCAGCGAGTTTCTGCCTGAGTAATCTGAAGAAACATACTATTTTCTGCAAGTTTTAAGACAACGATGTTAAAATGAAATCAAAGATGTCTGTTGAAATACTTGCTGTTTAGTGAAATATGGAAATCCTCTTTCCTGTTCCTTCAGCCCTGTACTAAGGATGAGGAGTGCTGTGGAGAACAGTTGTGCATATGGGGTCAGTGCAGTCAAAATGCAACAAAAGGAGAAGCTGGCGCCACTTGTCAATACCAGACTGACTGCAGCCCAGACCTCTGCTGTGCTGTCCATAAAGGTACAGTACAGGACACATGGATAGTGTGCGCTGCTTAGCATTTCCCACAGAATCTAAATAAGTATCTGTGTGGTTTCTTTCTACAATCAGTCCTGCTCTTCCCCGTTTGCTCGGCCAAGCCTATTGAGCGTGAGCACTGCTTTGGTGCTACCAACCACTTGATGGAGCTGTTGTCCTGGGACATTCAGGATGAGGGACCCAGGAAACATTGCCCCTGTGCAGGAAATCTCCATTGCCAGCACCTAGGGTAGGTAGAGTACATTTAATAGCACAAAATGTCCTAAATATATTTGTTGTTGAGTGAATGACTGTTTAAAAAAAAAAAAAAAAAAAAAAAAAGGTACTTGAGCTTCACCTACGTGTAAACCAAGATTTTTCCTGAATACTACACAGCAGTGTTCTCCTTTTCGACAGGAGAGGGTCCATGTGCCTTAAAAAGGAGGACTCCAGTGAAGAGGACCTGACAGACAGTCTATACTCAGAGATAGACTACATAATCTAGATGCAGCTTGTTTAGATTCACATTACCACCGAGACTGGGGTCTCCTCCGGCTACAGAGCTTTGTTTCAAAAATTCACTGTTTGCCAGCCACAGTGGTAAAGCTATACAGCATGGACAATAGATGAAAGTACACTTATTTTATTTGCTGTCATTGAGACCAGAGGTTTACAATGCTTCAAGGGTTCTGAAAGAGTAGATGAATACTTACTGACAATAAATCAGGAACCACTGCAAAGTTCTGGTGTCCTGACTATTTGCTGCATCTCTATATTCCACTGTAACACTAACCCTAATCTAATGCTAATCCCAGCCCTAAATGTAGCTGTACCACACTACATCTGTAGACCTCTCACATTTACATGTGATCATATCACCTGTTTTAGATTGGCGTCAGCTAATACTATGTTGAGTAGCTGCACTGCATTATCCTAATAACACAAAAATATAGAACAAAGTTACGTTTGACCTGGCCAGTTTGCAGCCTCAATGGATTTACTCTGCACTGTACTGTATAACCAGTAAAACAGTATTGGAGAAGACAAGATGCATGATGTTTTTTTCTTTCAAAAATCACCCCCCTCAACATTGCAGCTACAGGAGGTCAAAGCTACCACAATGCATCAGCAAAACATGGGGAGTTTCTTCTACATGTGTTACAAAAAAAATATATATGTATATATATATATATATATATTAAATTTAGCTGCTGGGAGCCACTTGAATTCAGTTTCATTTAAGAGTACATCTAATTCTAGATGTTTCAACAGCCTAAACTTGTTTTTCTTTGCAGGATCTCTTATTACGGAGAAAATGTTTGCTAAGAAAGACATGTTGCCATTATGTTTTTTTTCCTCTAAGACCTGGGCATTTTTAATTTTAATGGCACAGACGTGTTATTAAATGCATAACAGAAAGAAACGTGCTATGGTGTGATTTATGATGTCAGTAGTATTTGTATAGATGTATTATTATTTTTCTATATATTGAGTTTTTTTTTCTTTTATATACATTATTTTAGAAATCCACTGTTGTCTTTCAAGTCATATCTGATATTCCACAGTACTTCTGCAAGAACATTTCACACGTCAGTAAAACAGTAAATGTGTAAGATGCAGTTTTGCCAATTTAAGTGCCAGGGGCCAGTAACTGTTTACCTTCATTTTCATTATTATTGCCTTTCCACATGACCACCTTGTAAGACCTGAACCTTGTCTGAAATCTGAAAACAAATTTTTAGCGGCCTCTATTAATTATAACTACATAAATTTTACTATCATATCTAAATAAGTATTTGCCCATTAATAAAATGACAAAGTACAGTACGTTGTTACCAGGTTTCTCTCTTTCCAGTTAGAATCATTAAGGATTATGAAGAGGTTATGATTTCCTGATATTTAAAAAATATGAGTCCAGTTGTTTCTTAATCCTCTTCAATTCAGGACTAGATGTAATATTTTGTAGAAAATGAATTACTGTTCCTTGATAATGATGAGCCTAAACCACTTTCCCAGTGACATCATGGACCCAACTTGCAGTTTTCGTTTAATTAATTTAAAAGTGTGACTGGTCAGGAATTGTCCACACCTGGATCTCCAGCTTGGTGCGACACTTCTATAGACCCAACATCACTTTTTACAACATACCATTAGTCTCCAACACTTCAGGTTGTTTGCATGTGCTCTCCACAATCTGACTGTCCATTTTAATAGCCAGTTTGGAAGGTGTGATACTAATTAGGGCCATAGAAATTTAAGATAGAAAGTGAGTTAAAAATCCATTTTAATTTACAGTGACAGAAAACTTGTGGAAAAAAAAGAATTTTAATTCCTTTCTAAAATCATCTTAAACTATTTTCACACAGGATTTAAATCTCCAAAGAAATAAACACCATAACAACAAAAAAAAAAAAAAAATTCTTCAGATATTGGCATTTCTACAGTGAATAGCTGGTGACAGCATCAGGAGCCCAGAGGGGCCGGGATGCTGAGTTTCAGTCCGCAGAGCGGTTGCCCAGGCAGACTGAAAAAGTCCAACCCCCTGGTGTCAGTCTATCAAGCAGCAGCAGGTAGAAGCGCCAAAAACAACCTCACGCTCTCTGCCAAAAACCCAGAGAGCTCCCTCCTCTCAGCACAACACCACACACACACATGCGGATGACACTAGAGATGTACACCCAGTTCACATGGTGCAAAAAAAAATGGATGAAGAAATCCACTTTCTAAATTAAAGGTTAACACAGACAACAGATGTGTACCTGGTGGCTCATGAGATCTGACTGAATGATTACGTCAGGAGCAAAATCATTTTCAACAAACAAGAACAAAACAAGGAGATTCTTAACATACTCGACTTGGATTTGTTTCACTGTACTTTGTATTAAAAGGGCCAGTAGCCTGTGTATCACGAAATCTAGTGGAAGTGACATTACAGAGGTAAAACTCCTACAAAGCAGCAATAAGGACAAACCATGACAATGCTTTACTCTGCCACTGTAGGAGCATTAGAGAAGCAGAAACAATCTCCAGTTTGCAAATTCTTAATTGTTGCTTTTGTTATTCATCACATCTTGTGAATGACATCTCAGCGTGTAAAAGTCACTGAGAGCGTGAGGTCTGCCCCATCAGAAATGGTGAGACTGAGGAAAGCTGGATACTAGTTCTTTGTTGTATGTGCTGTTGATATTGAAGGAAGATGAACAATGTACAATAAAAATGAACTCACTAATGAAGCAGTGCTCAAAAGGTGTGAGGACTTAGAAGATGGTCACAGATGAATCAGATTCAACACAATATGTCCAAAACAGGAAGAGAAACACGCAGTGACTGGGAGTGAGAGACACTGATGAAAAGGAGACAAGAGACTTAAAATAACAGGGTGGATGCCTTCCAGCCCAGTTTCACAGTCCTAACATCTCTGCATCCATCTATTTTACGATCAGTTGATTTGTCAATACAGTTTTAGATTATTTTCTGTATTGAATAGCTTTTGTACTTCCCTTTAAACTTTACAGTACAATACACTATAGTGCACAATGAGGTTTCTGAGCCAGTCCCAGGACTCAGAATGGAGGGTGAGAGCATATCAGCCTCACAGCGCTGCTTTCAAGTCACTATTAGGCCTGACACTGACCGTGGCCCAAACCCTGGTTGCCCTGCTACAGCAGCCAGATGATTTAAAAAAAAAAAAAAAAAAAACAAAAACAAAACAAAACAAAAAAAAAAAACAGGAGAAGTTCTGTGCCTCAGTCCTGCCCTGGCTCCTTGGCAGGGCCTCCATCCAGGTAGATCTTCAGGGCTTTCTCCTTGCGTGGTGAGTAGCTAACACGGTGTCCAGTCTTGAGCAGACGGCTGCTCTCCTTCTTCATCAGCTCATTGCGCTCATCCTCTGACAGCTCCATTGGTTCCTCTGTGCTGTCCCTGCACAAAAACCACAACAATGTTGATCTCAGGTCACAACTCTTTAAATTGTGGACTCCATCTACATCCTTAAATTCATCTTGATCATCAGTGATGGACAGAACAACTGCCTGCCTACTAACCTGGGTTTTTTTTGTTGTTTTTTTTTTTTTGCACAATGTCAGGGACTGAATTCTAACCCATTCAAATCAAACAGAATATCAGCAAACTTGTTAAAGTCAATATTATCATTATTACAAAAGCAAACCAAAACCTATCACCAAACATGGGCCCAACAAAATGGAATGTGGAGCATTTATTTTGAAAAAGAAACGATATTGCTAATGTAAGTTTGCACTTTTTATTGTCATATTTTTGCTGTGATTGTTATATTGAAACTTTTACATCATTACAAATAAAATGTATTATTTTGGATTAACTACGTTTTTACTTCATTTTGATTTAAATATTGAAAAACCATTTCACTAATGATAATGTGTATGCTGCGATAATTTACTCCATTTGATCATATTAGCACATGGCTAATCTAATAATCTACTGAATGAATACAAGTAGATCTTCATTGTCCAAAATTTATGACATAGAAAAAGCCAAGGCTGCTTGACTACAGTTCTGTTTGTGTCAAAAGCTTTGTTAAAACTCTAAAGACAAAAACAAAGTTTTGCTGAAAAGGGGGATTGTCCTTGTGTTGAGGCTTTTTGTTTTACCTGTAGAAGACCACAGCTCCATCATCACAGATGTACAGAGGCCACACATTTAGTGTTGACACCTTAGGGTTCCAGTCCAAATCCTGATGAATCTCCAACACTGAAATATCACAAGGAAATGTTCCTCTACCCTGCACACAGCAGAGAGAAGGCTCATCAGTAAAGTAACAGGAAAAATTAGGCCCTCCATGAGGTGATGAAATTCACGTACTGTACCTTTGCAAACTCCACGTTTTCAAGAGGAATATCACCGATTTCACTAAGCTGCAAACAGAATAAAGAAATTAATCACAAATGGCTACGCACATTATGAAGTGAATAATGCACAAAGAGCGTGAACATGAACATTATCAAAAACAAATTTATCGGGTGACAGATATACCTTGTCCTTAAGTTCTTCTACACTGCTGCTCTCCAGAATCACTTCCTGGAAGGGCCCCAGCTTCATTGTAGCCGGACTCCATCTCCGAGTTAGAACAGCAAGTTGTGACATAGACTTCATCTTCTCTGGTTCTGAGAGACATATAGGAGGACCACCTGAAACTTCAGCAGGGACTGAGCGCACTAAAATACATTTTTTAACTTGTTTGAAAGAAACTGTGTTACCATTAAGGACCTCCAGGAAAACTTCCCAGTTGGAAGAGATGCTGATGTCTTCCTCATAGACATGGTAATCCAGAAACACAGTGCCTGGGTTTTTCCATGTCTTTTTCCTGAGTCGGACCCTGACCCCACACACATGCATAAGTTGTTCTGTCTTTTTTTTTTTTATGTGATCAACTTAAAAACACACACTGTACCCACTTAACTGTAAGGACTAATCAATATGCTGTTTGCCAGTAATAAAAACATTATTGAATTGCTGTTTACACGTCAGCAAATATTTCAGGATAAAATTCATGCAATGAGCTTCGCAATTCATTTTATTATGTGTAATGTCAAGCTCTTACCTATCGATGCTGAGGTCAAGCTTGCACTGCTCTTTCAACTGAGGAAGCAGCTCCTCTTTGGACTGTCTGACAGTCATGCCCTTGGCGAACACCGTGTCCACCAGGAATTTGCAGGGCTTGAAGACAACAGAGAAAACAACATGACTGTAATATATTATATTTCTGATCAGAACATTGTGCAACATACTCAGCTCATTTTAACCAATGAGGTAGACAGTGACAAAACACTCAGTTCTTACCTCTGGTTCATTCACTAGTAACTGATACACCTTAACTCTGTATTCACCCTTTTTCAGTGCCCTTCCTAGTCGAATGGTTATCTATGGGAAGTAAAATGTCTATGTTAAGCCTTAGTTGAAGTATTAGCTCACTCTCAAACAAACGTACTAAAATAAAAAAAAAAAGCAAAATCCAAATACTTATCCTGACCTTGTTATCGTCTGAGAATGATGAGAGTGTTTCATTGAGCCGTACACTCTCGAACTCCTGGTTGTTGGCGTACACTCTGAACACCTTGAACTGGGTCGAGGTGACTCCCACATAGGGCTCCAGGTTCTGTTTAAACGCTGCTAATGTTATTCTCTTGTCCACATGAACCACTAAACCTGACGAAGATCACAAGAAACAACAATTTAAAATATTATTCTCCATTTCTGGTGGATTGCTTGTAATAGAATATGTATTTCTACTGAATGTAAAATAGTTAAATTTCCAGAGTTGTAAAAAACACTTTGTTGCATTTTAGCATCTAATAAGCTTTAAACACACAAATCTGTTCCTCCAACTTGACTTTCCAGACCATATTTCATTATTATATCAACACATACACAGCCCCTTGTATTAACATAGGGCAAATGTACATGTGAATGCAGCCAGTCATTCTGTGTTAATAAATTCCTTGGTTCCTGCTTTGCTTGGTTAAAGTTGAAAATATAATTACAACAAAATATTATTGTTTTAAGAAGATAAAGCCTTTAAACTGCATCATACATTTTTGCGCATCCCATGAGGAGTCATCCTGAGAACAAGGCTCTGCTCTGAAGTACAGGTATTGAGCCTCTGCCTTGTTCTTCCCATTGTCGTCATACTCGCTGTCTGTCCCAGAGTCTTCTTCAGCAGTGTCCCAGGTCTCTTTTTTACCCTCATGGGCTTTGGAGCGTCGGCTACTTGTGATGCTGTGTGAGTCCAGGCCGTTGGCCAGCTGTATGGGCCCACTGTCTGCATTACACAGTGTGTCACTACTGTGGCTGGAGCTCAGGATGTCGCTGTCCACTGAGCTTGTGCTGCGGTCATTGTTCACCTCAGAGTCTGAGCGCTCCTCACAGGCAAAGTGGTTGTCAGGGTCAGAGGAGGCACCGCCGCTGCTGCCAGCTGTGGTCCTGATCCGGTTCTCCAACTCTCTGTTGTCTGCTGCCACACAAAGTGAAGAGTTGGCGTCAGCCTCTTGGGTTGGTGATTCGATATGTTCAAAGTCGCTGGCGTCGGAGCTTTTCTGGCTGTCACTGGTGCTGGAGCCCTGGTGCTGCTGCTGCTGCAGAGACAGATTCTTTAACTTTTCTGTGCTCTCCTCGAGGATGGCCTCTACAGATTTCCTGTTATCCTTTGACCCATCAAAGGATACATCAGAGTCACCTCCTACTTTTTGGCAAAGAGTTCTGTTGGCCAAGGTACCAGGAGACTGCTCAGGCAGTAAAACCAAGAGCCGGATCGTATTCCCGTGACGATCCAAGAGTTTCCACAAGAGTGAGTCAGTGAAAGCAACCTGAAGATCTGTCGACTCAGAGCTCTCTACGAAAACCTGATTAAAAGCGAAGAAGCAAAACAGGTAAACAAACTTAATAATTAAGGTGTTTTTATTAAGGACTGTGGACATTTCACAAAACTGGAAAATCACAAATGACAAACGTAAGAAAAATAAAAGAGACCTTGTTACTCCTGAAGAATCCCTCTGCTTTTAATGTCTTGTTTGGAACATAGAGAAGCCGAAGGTCATTATAGCAGCGCTCCAGAACTACACGCATGGTTTCTGCAGACAGCCCTGTAGCCTGAGAACACAACATAACACAAGAAACAGAAAATGGACTGTTTATTTTACACAATCTTCTCCATTGCAGAGAAAACAGAGGTGACACAGAGAAGATGCAGAGGAAGTAACTGAGTAGAAAGGAAACCTGTGCAATAAGCTGTTTGAATTCAGTGATCGTCTGGTTCAAGTACGCCCGAACACTGATTGGAGAGGCAATGGTCTCATTCTTCAGATCCACAACATGAACCTTTACCATCACCTCTGTAGAATATCAGAAACAGAGCCACACAGACAGAAAGAGGTTATTTTGCTTGGTTTTCAGAACATCTACATTTGCCACTGGTGCACAGTCCATTTGTTTCTAAACCATTAGCACTTGTCTACATTACAAACTACTGTACATGGTCATGCACTCTGCTACATGAGCTTTAACTTCATTAATTCCTAACTGAGCAGTTTGTTTTAACAGTAGCAGGCCACTGACCTCCAGGTTTGTAGGGCTGGAACACCTGCTCTGGCTGGCGGGTCTCCAGCAGCAAGTCGAACATGTATGAGGACTTGACTCCTCCCAGCAGAAGGCCCATCGGTGTGTCCTCCTCACCTTCATAGGAACGCTCCAGGTATTCATGAAACTCGTCATATTTGACCAAGCGACAGCAGTCCAGAGGCACGACTCCCTCCAGCTCCATCAGCTGAGGTCCAGATCACACAAATTACCACAAGAATAATGCAACATATGCCTTCATAAAATAGAATTAGCCCAGAAATAGGAGTGCTTTAGTCCAATACTGACTCATTTTGTATACTTAACATTGTTTAGAGCCATTTTCTAAAACTCACAATAATTCTTTTGTTAATGTTGTGTGTGGTACAGTGGTTGCAAGCAGAAACCTCCTTTTAAAAGCCCCTTTGGTAATGAATTCAAGGACACTCCAACAGTGGATGATCAGTAGTTAGCTGCCGGAACACACAGCATTGATGAGCTATGTTGTTGGAAAAGCTGATGGAGAAAAAGAAAACAATGAGCCAACAAACCTTGTAGGCCATCTCTGTTGCTTCTCTGAGAGTTTTGTCCTTGTGCACTTCTAGCTTGCTCTCCATCATCATCTTTACAGGATGCATGCAGAACAGCTTGATCTGAACGTAAAGCACATAAGAAAAAGAAACTTTCAACTTGCTTTAAAAGAAGAGGCAATATATCGATTTGTAGTCAAAAGGAGAACTGGATTTTCCACAAACGAACAGACCACATACCTTGCAAGTATTACGCTCAATCTCCCTTTGTCTCTTCTCCTGCTCTTCGGACTCTTTCTCCTTCTGAACTAAACTCTTTATGTGCTCTGGGAAGTCTTCCACAGCTAAGTACTCTGCAGATAGAACAAAGCACAGATTCAATTGGCTGGAGTGCAGCACTAGGCAACAAAAGCACTATCTTTTGTATAATATGGTATGAAGGCTTCATATTAAAATCAAACAATATAACTGCTGTTTGGAAAAATTAACATCAAGTTTGTAGCCTAAATAACACATGATACCAGACTGATGAAAACTTATGATTAATAGAAACAAATTAGATGCTGTAGCGTGAATGGAATAAATGTCTTACTTGCATTCCTTGAGGCATCTTTCAATCTATAAATCAGCATGTATGCATTTGTAGAGCTGTTGGGAAGAAAAGGATGCCTTGTTAATGTAGGGAGTAGAGTATATATATATATATACACAGTGGGTACGGAAAGTATTCAGGCCCCTTTAAATTTTTCACTCTTTGTGTCATTGCAGCCATTTGCCAAAATCAAAAAAGTTCATTTTATTTCTCATTAATGTACACTCAGCACCCCATCTTGACAGAAAAAAACAGAAATGTAGAAATTTTTGCAAATTTATTAAAAAAGAAAAACTGAAATATCACATGGTCATAAGTATTCAGACCCTGTGCTCAGTATTGAGTAGAAGCACCCTTTTGAGCTAGTACAGCCATGAGTCTTCTTGGGAATGATGCAACAAGTTTTTCACACCTGGATTTGGGGATCCTCAGCCATTCTTCCTTGCAGATCCTCTCCAGTTCTGTCAGGTTGGATGGTGAACGTTGGTGGACAGCCATTTTCAGGTCTCTCCAGAGATGCTCAATTGGGTTTAGGTCAGGGCTCTGGCTGGGCCAGTCAAGAACGGTCACAGAGTTGTTCCGAAGCCACTCCTTTGTTATTTTAGCTGTGTGCTTAGGGTCATTGTCCTGTTGAAAGGTGAACCTTCAGCCCAGTCTGAGGTCCTGAGCACTCTGGAAGAGGTTTTCTTCCAGGATATCTCTGTACATGGCCGCATTCATCTTTCCTTCAATTGCAACCAGTCGTCCTGTCCCTGCAGCTGAAAAACACCCCCACAACATGATGCTCCCACCACCATGTTTCACTGTAGGGATTGTATTGGGCAGGTGATGAGCAGTGCCTGGTTTTCTCCACACATACCGCTTAGAATTAACGCCAAAAAGTTCAATCTTGGTCTCATCAGACCAGAGAATCTTATTTCTCATAGTCTGGGAGTCCTTCATGTGTTTTTTGGCAAACTCTATGCGGGCTTTCATGCACTGAGGAGAGGCTCTGCCATAAAGCGCCTGCAGTGATAGTTGACTTTGTGGAACTTTCTCCCATCTCCCTACTGCATCTCTGGAGCTCAGCCACACTGATCTTTGGGTTCTTCTTTACCTCTCTCACCAAAGCTCTTCTCCCACAATTGCTCAGTTTGGCTGGACGGCCAGGTCTAGGAAGAGTTCTGGTCGTCCCACACTTTTTCCATTTGAGGATTATGGAGGCCACTGTGCTCTTAGGAATCTTGAGTGCTGCAGAAATTCTTTTGTAACCTCGGCCAGATCTGTGCCTTGCTACAATTCTGTCTCTGAGCTCCTTGGGCAGTTCCTTCGACCTCATGATTCTCATTTGCTCTGACATGCACTGTGAGCTGTAAGGTCTTATATAGACAGGTGTGTGCCTTTCCTAATCAAGTCCAATCAGTTTAATTAAACACAGCTGGACTCCAATGAAGGAGCAGAATCATCTCAAGGAGGATCAGAAGAAATGGACAGCATGTGAGTTAAATATGAGTGTCACTGCAAAGGGTCTGAATACTTATGACCATGTGATATTTCAGTTTTTCTTTTTTAATAAATTTGCAAAAATTTCTACATTTCTGTTTTTTTCTGTCAAGATGGGGTGCTGAGTGTACATTAATGAGAAATAAAATGAACTTTTTTGATTTTGGCAAATGGCTGCAATGACACAAAGAGTGAAAAATTTAAAGGGGTCTGAATATTTTCCGTACCCACTGTATATATATATGGTGAAAATATTGTTTTGTTGGTTCTAAGAGAAACTGCACGTTGCTTCACAATGAACATGAAAGAACAGGAAACCTTGCGTTTTCCCCTTTGAACACAGATGTAAATAATTTCCAGTTCATTTCTGTTCTCCTGCCTAAGCCATTGTGCTGTAATTATGTGATGTGTATCAAGCCACTTAGTGTTAGAGGAAGATATGGAAGACATCGGACCTTGCAAAGGCACTTGAATAATAGCCTCTGCTCCCTGAGGACCCTCCATACGTTTTCTTGATATCATCCTGTGTGATCTGCTCAACAAAAATACAGAAATGTACAATGATTCAGCAGCTACTATCACGTTAATGATAAGGAGAATGTTACAACTAAGAGTACAAACACAACAGAAAAGCACTGATACGCCCACTCTGTCTGACATTTACAGCCATAAGTGGACAAACAAGTTACCCGAGAGCTGAGGCTGACCTTGCTAACATGCTGATCATTGAAGCTATACCACTGGCCATCACTGAAGGACTTAATACAGGCGTAGTAGTGGCCACCTGCAGCACTCCCAGAATGGACCATGACGGAGAACAGCTCAAAAGTCAGCAAACTCTGAGGATAGATGGGAAAACGTTTTTTTAGGTTAAAGCAACAATCAAGTTCGATTTTGTTTGTCCTCAATTTGCAGGGTCACTGATGTGGACAACAGAGGTGCCTACTAATGATACTGCAGTTTCAATGGCAAGACATAAGCTCAAGATAAGTCAGTTACCGCTGTAAAGATTAGAACAGCATGCAGAAAGAAGACAGACTGACACTCTACTTGACATTGATTTTATGCAACAACACCAAAATGTTCACTGAGTCAAAGACAGACATCTCATGTAACATGCACAGGGAAGCAAAGTATTGGCACAGCAACTATAGGTGGGAGGCAATATAAAGGGAAAAAAACAGACTGTTACAATGAGCCTCTAGAAGAGCTCTACTGATCTGAAACTCTCACAGATATCTGAAGAAATGTGGAGTCTTAATGATTGTGGTGCTGAGATCTGGTGATTGTGAAAGCCATAACAAATGATCAGTGTCATTTACATACTCAAATACTCCTACTACTGAAATAACCCCTTATTCGCATAAAAGCAAATCCCTCTGCATCTGGTATGTTACATACACAAGGAGATTACAGCAAACAACAATACAAATATATTAAGTGGTCATAAGATTGTTACCTTTGGCTTTAACACTCTCTCTGTGCTGCTGGTGCTGTCCAAGCAGATGCCCTCATCCACACAGTCATCAGTGGAAAAATCATTGCTCATCTGGTCACTGTGGCAACTGCCTTCATTCTCCGCTCCACTGTCAGTGCAGCTCTCTGTCTGAGGAGACTTCTAGAAGGAGATCATTTCAAAAACCACGGACAAGGGTTTAAATATAGTTTTGACATATAATTTCTATGAAATAAATTTTAAGAGTTACTTTTGGGGAAAATGTGTCACATACTTTAACTACACATAGTAACACATAAAACATTCATTACTCTGGGGAGTTATTAATCCGATGTAAATCAGAAATAATGTCCTGTCACTGCTCCTCTCACCTCATCATCCACATCAATGAATGGACCCATGTCAAGTTCCTCAGGGAAAGTCATGCGGTCATTAAGCTTGATGCGGTGCATAGTGGTGTAGTCAAAATCAAACCGCTTCAGCTGGAGAGTCAGCAGGTAGGGAAAGTGCAGAAATCTCAGACCCTGTGCAGAGAAGCATTTTTTAAAATTCATGATTCTCTGAACATGACTCCCATGTCACATTTTCAGCATGCTCACCTTCCTGGCATCACATTTCTTTTTGCAGCGTTCACAGAAGTACTGGTTGGGCCCATCGAGTGTTTCTGGTTGGATAAATGCCTGCAAAGCCTCCTCCTGTGGCAGAAAATGATATTACAGGTCTGTAGCTAAAGGTCTAAATACTAAATTTCAAGAAATGCAAAAAGATTCTGAAAGTGTTTCATTCGAGGCAATGTTACATGAATGAGTGATAAATGTTGTTCTTGTGGAGAGAAACATACCACACTGCCGTAGGCCTGGCTGGCTCCAAACGGTCTGATCACCAGAGGGATGTCCAGGTAAGTATCAATCCTCCAGCTCTCATAACCACACTCCAGACAACGTACATAATCCTTCAGCTTTCCCTGGTACAGCTGATTGATCAGATCAGCCTGAGGACAGGGAGGTATGACAGTCAGGGCTTCTCCACCGTATTTCGCTTCAAACAATATAGCATTTGTCTGCTACATTATCTTATCAAAGGAGAGACCAACGTTGAAAAATTGCTCTGTGACACCACCTTCCACTTAAAAATTGCCTAGATGAAAAAACTCTGGACAAGTTTGGTGTAACAGGAGTTAGGCTGTTACCAGGACCAAAAAGGATTATCGTCTGAACAGTGGTCATTTTGGGACATCCAATACTCATTTTCCAGGCTCAGCTTTAAGATGAAAGGTTAGCTGTAGCACAGAACATTTATTATGAACATCAGATTTTAGCCTTACAGTAAACATGCTAAAAGCCCTTATTCCAATTCACAATAATCTTTTGCATTCGCTTTATATGGCCTAGCTTGTTTGAAGAAGACACACTCTCCAAATATTGACCAATATTTTTCCTTGTGCTAAGCATATGTGGGATGTAACAGTATTGGAAAAGCAAATGGCAAAGCATATTGCAATTAGCTGACAAAAGTATCTTCAAAGCAAACAATGGCTACACAAGCTAAAATATGAATAATGTATGTTTAACATTTTGCTTTTGTTCACAACAAATTTTATGTTATTTCATAGCTTTTTGTGTCTTGAATAATAATGTACAATGGAATAAATAACATAAACAAATAAAAACTACGGAAAAATATGGTGTGTCCAAACTTGAAACAAGCACTCTACCAGTAGATATATAGCTACTTCAAAAAGTATTTAGACCCTTGACTTTTGTGCCATGATTTTCATTTTAAAAGGTATAACACTGCCATTTCTGCTCCCCAAGGTACACACAATAGTACATAAGGTCAAAGTAAAAAGTGCTTTTAGACATTTTATAAATAAAACACACCTGTGTATAAAAGGTCACAGACCTCACACTGCATATCAGGGCAGAAGTCCAAGAAACTTTCTATAGACCTCTACAATCAAACTATGACTTAGACCTGGGAAAGGCTGTAAAACCATTTCTGAAGCCAGGAGTGTTCTTTAGGAGCACAATGAAATGGAAGACATTTAGAACTACCAAAGCTCTTTATGGAGTTGGCCCTCTGCTCAGTCTGAGAAACTGTTCATGAAAGGTCTTGCTTACGGGCATGACCCAGAGTTCTCTGTAACAGAGCTTCAGAGGTCCTCTGCAAAGATGGGAGAGCCTGGCAGAAGAGCAACCATATCAGCAGCTCTCCATCAGTCAGTCAGTCAGATAGAGTGACTAGATGAAAGACAAACAGCAAACCTACTCTATGTACCTATGTACGCAGATCTGTATAATCCTACACTGGAACTTGAAGAAATATCAAATACCAATACCCAAAAAGTTAAATTCTCACTTTCACTGTAAACCTCTAAGTAAACTAATCCATTGTCATAGCAGTAAGTTTTTTTTAATGACACATCACATGCACTCAGTTTGTCCTAACCAGATGCTCATGTGTACAGACAACACATGCACACTGGTCTAAGTATTTGCAGTTTATAACTGCAGAGATAAAACACAGCCCCAGTTCACTTTTCTCACAGTAGGACTTTTGTTTTTATTGCAAGGGGAATGCTCAGACTGGCTGCTGAATTGTTGTCAGAGGTCTAAGAGAGAAAAAAAAAAATCTTGTTTTCAACCTACCTGCTCTGTCTGCTTCCACTTTTGCTCCAGGGCATCAAACATGACCCTGCAAAGCTCCTGGATGTCATGTTGCTGCCAAGCTAATAAACAACACGCAAAAGGAAAATTAAGTGCACATAAGCAGAGGCATAGACAAGCCATGTGAGTCTAGTCACAAGAGAGCAGAAATGCTTACCTTCACTGCTGTCCCACCCAAAGCTCCGTGTCACATCAGTGGTCTCAATCGCCCGTTTCTTACTAGTCTGCAGCAGGACAAAAAGCCTTTGAAGCTGGTAGGGAATACTGGTGACGGGATCCTCCTCCGACTCCTCAAATTCCCAGCTGAAACCGGACAGAATTTATAAACAAAGGAGTACACCACAAATAAACATTCACAAATGATTATAAGTGTAGTTCCTTACTTGTAGAGTGCATTTCTGAATTCTGGTGTCATGAAAAGAGTTTGTAGAAGACTGTTCAAATAGCATGTCATAGCTTGGTTGACCAAGCCCACATAACCTATGATGGGGGCAAAAAACAAGAAGTCAGCTAGGCTTGTAAAAAAGGAAAAAAAAAAAAAAAGTGATGCCATATATTGGACAGGTTAGCAAACCTTACCTGTCTCAGATTTGTTGAGGATGGATGAGTAGGAGTAAGATGGACTGCTGTAGTCACCGCTGCTGCCTGCAGTGCCGTCCCTTAGTAGAGGCCCAATAAACCGCTCCTGAGAACTGTCATCCACTCCACTGCTATCTGCTGTTCCTGACTCATCCTGTGCACATAAATATATAGAGTAAACTTTTCATAAAGTATCTTAAGTTTCCAAAACCAATCTCACTTTAATAGACCTAACAAAAAAAACAAACAACAAAAAAAAAACCTCAATTAGTTAATCATGTAATACTCACCGATACAATCTGGGGCTGCTCTCCGTCTTTGTCCGTAAGCTGGAGGAAATTCCTCTTACCACCAGGTTCAAACCCAGAATCTGAAAGGGACATCTCACTGTTATGGTCCAGTGGTGCCTATAGAGAGGCAGAGTGAAAACAAAAATGACATGAACAGACAGCTTTTATAGAGGTAAGCAGTCCCTGGAGAAGACACACAAGACACACAAAAAGCACCAGCAAAGATTCAAAACACATAGCTTACAAACTGCAAAACAGATGAACTCACAAAAAGATTTAGACTCCTTCTGAATTCATTTTCATCAAATTCCCTGTACTGATGCGTATGAAGAAAGTAGCTTGAAGTCAACATGTGAATAAAGCTACGTAGCAGTCTTCCTCCTGGGCAAGCTGGGGACAAGCCAACAAAGTGCTGCAGTGGAAACATGCAGTAGCTTAATCCACTGACCTACTCAGTGAGATAACAACAGACACTGCACCTGGGCTTTGACCTGGGTCAGCAGCAGGATTAGCTTGGGCTCATTTAAGAAAAGGCAGGACTATATACACAAACATAGACAACAGAGAACAAGCTCAAGAATTATTAAATGAGCATGTAAAAAGTACAACCGGGAGATATTGGTGCACAATATAAGCATGCAGAGTGCTCTAGTAGCTAAAGGGTTACAGTGCCATGTAATCATGTAATGTCCATGGTTTGATTTTGGCTGTGAACCTTTGTTGCCCCCCCTTCAGCAGCACCACTTTTTACAAACTTTTTCTTTGCAGCAGAGTACCATAAAATGCAACTTTTATCTAGACTTGAACCTTTGATTTAACTGAGTAATAACTGACATTCAGCTCAGACCCAGCTGAGATATTTAATTACACTGTGTAGACTTATGTGGAAATAATTATCACATTTGGCAAAAACATAAGTGAACATGTAGATTTAGTAATGTCCTAACCATGTCCAGAGTGTTTCCCCAGGCAAGGTCAAAAGTGTCATTTACATATCCGGCTTTGTGGGCAACATCTTCATATAGTTTGGAGAGGGTGGTGGAAGCAGGCAGGTTGAGGGTCAGCCTCTCATTGACTGTCTTTGCACTGGTGGTGTCCTGGATTATGCATAGCACCCTCGGCTCCTCAGCTGCATTTTGGATCTAAAAATGAAGAGGAATGGGGAAAAAATTAAGATGATGTCATGACTACATTTTCATTATGTTTTGCATGTAGTATAATGCACCTAAAGGCAGAAAGTTAAGCATTAGAATGGTTTGAATATTTGTATGGTTTCCAGCAGTTGTCATACTCAGAAACATGCCAGTGCACAAAAGAAAAACACCACCCAACATCAAACCTCACTGCTGGAATCACTAAATATTTACGTTTATTTTCATTAAAAAAAAAAAAAAAAAAATACAGCAGGGCATTGAACCAAATCCATTTTTGGTACCACCTCAAAAAAACTCAGACAAATAGAGTAAGCAAATCTGATTTAACTGAAAGGTTGTCAAATTCATACAGTTTAATTAAGACACTGTTGTGGTATTGTTTGTATTGAGATCAAATCGAACTGCTAACAGAATTATAGTATTTCTTAAAATAAGAGATTTGTAGAGCCACGCATTTCAATTCCACAAAATAAGGTATATAAAAAAAAATTGGTAATTAGGTAGTGTAATCTGGCAATACTGTCAAAATGCTTCAAATGGCAGCCAGCCCCAGTAACTGAAGTGAACACAGAACGCATTCACTGGATCAGTACAGTCTGATGGAAAGTCATCAGTTGTGCCTAAGACCATGAAACCAGAGAAAATTTCTTTAAAATGAAATTTTCTTCAGATAAAATTCAAATGCAGAAAAAGCTATCTGTATATAACCGTTACTGTTTATAGTTAGTATAGTGGTTATAGTGGTTTATGGTATTGATAAATGACCAAACAGTGATGTTGCTACATTTTCATGCAAATCATAAAAAGAAGTTACATTTCTAACAATAAAGATGCGATGCCATTTAGGATCAAATGACATACAGACTAAAAAGCTAATATAAAAAAAAGGAAGTGACAAAAACAGGCAAAAAAAAAAACTCACTTTGCAAGCAATGATATAGCCAGCATGCAAACAATGTCAAGCCAGTTTCCTAAACTTTAAGAAATGGAAATTAAGAAAAACTAGGACTGAGGGTTGAACCCTACTGGATGTTGAACACTGACAAAGTACCTATTTTCTTCACAAGACCTGTGAAAAGTTGCAAATTATAAATGATACCCAACCTTGAATGCAATTATAGTTTAGTAGTGTTTTGTTTTTGTTTTCCACAAACCCTCCAGTAGGTCATTCAAAACCAATACATTTTTCTTCAGCAAGTCATTATCAATACTTAGAAACATGCACTTGCATAAAAGTGACAACATATATGAAGCTGACTACTAAGTGAAAAATGTGTCTTGATCATTCGTTTGTGTATGATGGTCATCACGATGCTGCCTCATGCCTCTATTTAATACCATGCTTTATCGCAAGCACCCACACCACAAATGTCTACCTGAGAAAGCCTCTTCATTTCATCAAAAATACTTTGTCTGCAACTCCAAAACACACCCTAATAATATGTGGAGATAGATCAGGTGAAGAACAACTTAAAGCACACAAAAACAAGAAAATAGCTTGTAAAGTATGTCGGCTTCATCAGCCACACTGAGATTCAATGAAGGCGATTTGTAGGTTTACACCTATCACTGTTTGGCTGGAAAATCAACCTCATGGTTGCTGACAGGGTAGTAATTACAAGAAACGTATTCATGTTATTCCAGTTTTTGCAACCTCTCTGTGAGATTTGTGACTGACAGGTCCTACAAAGAAGCTGCCACTGACAACACACGAGTGCATTATGAGATTAAAGGTTATTTTTACCGTGGGTATAATCACAAGGTGCTGACATGACGCTACAGGTACTGCAAAGCAAAAGGCGTATTTTTTTACAGCTGTAAGTGATTCTAAACGGCACAAAAATTACTGTTATGTTGTAAAATGTCAGCATCCATAACCATCTATGAATACAAATGACTACAAGCGAACAACATGCACGCGAACACACAAACAGCTGCACATAAAGGCAGACAGTGAGATTAAAATAGGTAATATTTTAATTTCTTAAATTTCCACCTCAAATTGTGATTTCACGAGGACATCATGTCTATCTGGTCTAACAAAAAGCAGCAAGTGGAACAACGCTCCAGTGTGAAGACCCCTGTAATATTAGTTTATTATTATAAACTAATAATTAGTTTATGAATTAGTTTAAATTAACAAACTAATTATTAATTTATTCATTTAAACTAATAAAAAAACTAAATAAAAATCAGGAAAGTCCAGATAGACAAGACAAGATAAAATAAGGTAAAATAACAACTTTATTAATCCCCAAAGGGAAATTCAGGGCATGATAGCAACAAATTGAATTTGAATACATCGTATGGCCACTGCAAGTTTGCTTCTGGCTTGTTGTGACTTGTACAAGAAAAACAGAACAATGTGCAAAACCTTAGAAAGTATTAAACTTATTCATCTTTCACTTTTTTTTATACATAGTACTATCACAGAATAATGAATTGTGTTTTTTTTTATGTGGCTCTGTCAAAGTCAGTGTTCCCCAATAAAAATCTTCTGACTAGAAAAAATAGAGGAATAACTTGGTAAGTAAAAAATTGCATAAAATCCAAGATAACTGGTATATTGTTCTTGTTAGAGAAAGAGGATAGGTCAGTATTACTTCAGTACCACTCTGATCACAAAGTTATTCATTATCTTAAATGTTACAGGGTTGTGCGAGTGTGGTTATGTGACTGGGGTTAAGTCTCACAAATGTTTAAACACCAAATGCAGCTCAAGTTCCATACACTTCTATTTTCTATCTATTTAAGCTTGAGTTTATGTCTGGTTCCACAACAGTAGTTAATAATTTGAAAACCTCTGTATTATCTTAACTACAAAACTAAAGAACTGGATGTGATGTTTTACTAGTTTTCGTGTTCCTAACCTAATAGCATATCCACAGAGTTAAAGGACGGTGTGCATTGTATCTTAGTGTTCAAAAAGGCAACCAAAGACTGCTGTTTCAGACGAGAAAACAGGAGACTTGTACGTCTAACTGCTGAAAGTCTGCTAGTAGTGAATTAAGAAAGTAATATATGAATAATAAATGCTATTAAGTAAATAATACAAATCCATTTTCTCCTCACAAGTGCAAGTCATCCTTCTTGTTAAAAATAAAGGCCTGCTTAGCATGGTTTAATTAGATCCATTATAACCTATTACTAAATTTGTGTAGCTAAGTCTGCAGCGCTGTATCATTAAATCCAATTTTCCCACCAGTCTTCAATATCAACAAATGACTGCCCCATGCACGACATGTGACTGCTGCAGGCTTAAATCCCAAAGATCCATAAAAACACCCATGATTAAATGCTGGTACTCAAAATAACTTGCAGTAATGCTATAATATTGCATATATGTTAAGTGTAAAATAACCACTGAAAATGTATCAACAGTACCCTATAGCCATGCGTACACATGTCAACAACCAACCTGCCACCATCTGTAACTTCAGTGTTGTTGACACAGGCTGGACAATTGAGGGTGTATAGGCGTACACAGTATAAGGTATACAGTTATTGGGCTGAGCTGAATAATGTTTAAGTAGTTAGCATTGTACTATCGTAGATGATCAGACTGTTTCAATGTGAAGTGACTGTTACACATGCACTAACGTTAGATGCCAAAACTGGCACGTTTCTATTCTACCATTAGAGACACACAAAAAAATAGTTCTACTATACAAATAAATAATAACTAGTTAACGTTGACGCGATACACGTTAGCTAGCATTAGCTAATTTCCCAAGCTAATGTTAACGGTTAACAGGAAACCCCATTAAGTTTCATTCAAAACAATCAGCAAACACGGTGGATAAGTAAGCGGAGTAAGCATATTTATATCACTGGCTTTAGAACTAAACGTTGCTTCAACACTGCCACGCATGTCCACTGCTGTAGTGTTAGCTATTTACATTTATTTAGCAACTCCACAAACATTAGCTACATTAGCTAGCTGTTAGCATTAACTAGACTGGAAGGCTAACGACACAAGCTAGCCCAATTCTACTAGCTTAGCTTGCTAATGTGCAAGTTAGCTGACTAATGTTGACAAACGTCACCTTGGTTTGATCGTGTAACATGATGTCAAGTTTATTTAAAAGGCCCAGGGGTTTCCGATCACAGGACAGTCAAATTCTCAGGTTGCATAACTCAGTGACAATTATGTCATAGCCTCAGCTGGCACAAAAACTCACTTTGAGATTTAGCGAAGCTAGCCGCTAACTGATGTTAGCTTTGATGTTTGTTAGGCCGACCAAGTCATGTTTAGCTAACTGTTAGCAGCAGAGAGTTAGCCTCCAGATGACACACCGAGATCACAAACTCGCAAAGTGGTGCCAAAGTTTCCCATCATAAATGTGCCTGGTCTGCAAGGTGACAGCTGATTGTCCGCCCTGGACTGGGTGCGTGATAATCTCACCTCTTTGGGTACGAACTGGTTCTCCTCGCTAGGCACCATTTCCATTTGTGCGACAGTTTACACAAGCATCTATCCGGACAAGGACTGTCAGCGAAGAAACTTGGCAGCAATACACACAAACATGGTTTGTGCCCAGTTTGGTGGAAGTTTGGATGCTTGGATGACAAAGTTAAAGTTGCCAAAACTTAGAGGCTTATGTAAAAGTGATCGCAACACTCTCGGTTACACACTGTGCTGCTATAAATGGAGAAAAATGGCCGGTGTTTGCACTGCGCGAGACTTCACTCAGAGCTTTGGCGTCACATCCATCTAGATGAGCGTGCGTGATGTACGGGCAGGATGACGTCGGCCAGTGTGTACGCGGATTGAATTGTTTTTAAAAAAGACACATTGACAGCAACTCGCAGAAAAGACACAAAAAGGTTGAGCGTATATGTGCGAGCGATATAGTTTTTTTTTTTTTGTTTGCCGTCGCATCACTACAACTTTTATACACTGAACTGACTGTAGGTGCAAAATACGGTATCATGATGGATATTAATGATGAGCTTAAGAGGTTTAGGTATATAATCAAAAATATTTTTTTTATTTTTTGTTTATTCTGTTTATCTGAATGTGATTGATGGACAGGGATGATCATACTGATCATACTCACCACCTGGTCTATTATAAGCTGTAAACTGTCAGGTGGGTCCTATGTCTTATTAAAATTTTATTTTGTTGCATTTTTATTATTATTTCCTTTGATATAATCATTAGTAATTTTTATATTTGGCCAATTAAGATATAAGAAATAACAGAAATGGGGCAGCACAGTGGCACAGAGTGTTGAGCAGTTTCCTCCCGCAGTCCAAAAATATGTATGTCAGGTTGATTGGTGACTCTAAATTGCCCATCTTCTCTATGTGGCCCTGTGATGGACTGGTGATCTGTCCAGGGTGTACCCCTGCCTTACACCCAAAGAGTTGGGATAGGCTCCAGCAGATCCCTGTGACCCTAAAATAGGAATAAGCAGGTATAGATCTTGGACGGATGGATGGAGATGAGAGGAAATGAGGGAAAGTGTTACTTAGAATCGAGGGTTCACCACTCATTGATACTAACTGAACCTTTACCCTAGATTGGTACATTTACAGACACAGAGTGAAATGTGCTGAAATTATTTTTGAATATTGCAGCGGCTATTTGGAGCAAACAGAATGCATGTTCCACGTTGTCACCTCGGAGCAAAAAATAAAATTTAATAACAGCCCCTCTCTGCATGTTTGTATGGGTTTGCTTTGTTTGCTGAAGTTTATTTTTGGTGATCCAGGTTTCCCACACATTCCAAAGACAAGTCTTGAGTCTAGATTGCACATATGTTTCCTGTATGAGTCATTTTTAGTGTTTCTGCTGCAGTTGAGTTCCAGAAGCATGGAGTAAGCTTAAAGCAGAAAAATTATAATGAAAGTTTGAAGATGCATAGACAAAATGAGATTGTTAATTTAGCTCTTAGTAGCCTACACTCTTGTTTATTTCTACATAACTTCACTAGTAATTCCTTATCTTGTGCTGTTCATCACCTGAGGCTTTGGGACATTGCATAAAGTGAACAGACATAGTCCGTTTCTACTTTGTTGATTAAAGCTAATTAGCAACAAATTTAATGCAAATAGCCAAATTTTAATGAAAGAAAATTCATCATCCATAAGGTCATGCTTCCATCATGCACTGGCACAGATTTAACAACACAGTTTTGCACAGTTTTAATTAATGACCTGCATAAATAATTATGCAGTTGTCAACAACAATATTACCTTTAAGGAATGACATATTCACAGATGTACTTTTTCAGGCTGCGACAAACCTCATCATACCACTTTCCTTGTGCAGTCACTGAAAGAGCAACACAGCTCTCCCTCTTAGTTCCTGTGGGCTGCTTCTTGGAGTGGTCCCAGTTGAAGTAACTGATTGGCAGACTGTTGACATCAACATACAGGCCTTCTTTTACTATGTCTGCCACACCGATCCAGAAGTCCTTGGATCCAGGAGCACTCCTCTTTGCATAGTCTCTCAGTTCGTTGTTTTCCATCACATCACGTGGCGTTGCAAGAGTTCCTCCTTGTGCAATGCAGTCCTCATTCGCTTCATGGTAATGTTTGGGTACCTCAATCGTTAGATAACACTTCCTGTGAGCTTTGATGCCACGGAGACAGACTGAAAACACAAAGCATTTACTTCATGAGTGAATGAAATTGTAAATCCAATTGGGAAAAACTGGAAAAATGCAAAAAAAAAAAAAAATATTTAAAAGAGCATATAAATGTTTCTACATTTTCCAAAAATTGTCTTAAAAACATTCTCCCCCTTGTGCATTTCAACCCTTTGCTTACATTTTAATGAGAAAATGAGTGCGTCTGCCATCTGCTGCTGACGTAGCATATTCTAAGTCCAAACATATTAATAAACCTCTCCTTTTTTTTGGCACACATGGACCTCTGTGCAAGAGAGCAGGGGTAGAGGCAGAGTTGGACCCACACATAGAGGAAATGCCGAGAGAGAGAGAGAGAGAGAGAGTGGAGAGCGCAAATAGCAGCTAAATTTGTGACAGGCCAACTAAGTAAATAATATAAATAAAGTATGAGCCACGAATAGGTAAAGCTGAGCCACAGAGTTCATTAATGAGTGTACAATATATTCTTGGTTGTCCAAACTAAATTATTCTATAAAGAGACATATTAATGTCTCTTTATAGAATATGTGCATGCAAAAAAACATTTTCCTGCACTTTGCATGTCCCTTTGTGTGCTTAGGAATATGGCATAAATATAGCGCCATACAAGCATAGACGCTTTCAAATGACGAGTTACCTCTGCTCAGTGGCCTAAACTACAGACAAAACTGAGAGAAGGCCAACAGTCAGATGTACAAAAACACGTTACAGTACAACTGTAACTTCCATGTTAGGTAGCAAAAGCAGTACCTGTCTGCAACGCCTGCATCTCTTTCAATGAATTCACCTCCTGCCATAACTTCTCAAGCTGGGACTTCACATCATCTTCCTCTGCACCTGCATCTCAAAGAAGAGGCAAGATGAACAATTCAGATGAACACTGGTACAGAGCACAATATTGTTGAATTGCATGTGAAGGTTACCTCCGGACTGCCGAGATGACACAGCCTTCCTGGTGCGAGATGGACGGCTGGAGCTGAAGTGGAGCAAGGAGAAGCAAAGAACGAGAAAGACCGGCAGGGCCAGACGTGCCATTTCTGAGGCAAGTGGATCCTGCAGGACAGGACACAGTGCCACACTTTGTGTAGCTCTGAGAAAAACCAGAAACACTGTGGGCAGCTCAATATATACTGGCCCCTCTGTATGCCTTTCTGGGTACTCATTCTGCATTGGCTCCAAATCTGTTTGTTTTTGTCCAAACATCAGGAGGAGGTGAGGTAGGTATAAGGGTGGAACGACAAATAATGATTTCCTTGTGTCTGGCTTTTGATAAATATTTACTTGGAACAGGGTGCACTAAGCAGTATTCCCTTTCATTTTACCAAACATACTGGAAATTCATTGGCTTTTACAGAGTTTTCTTCAGCCTTCCGGTCACGTCAGTTTTGGACTTGCCAAGTCCCTTTTTACAGGTAAAATAATGACGCCAACGTATGTGAAATGTCAGACGATACCACCCAACAGTGAAATATGGGATTCATGTGGTATTCATTTAACCTTTAATAAGGGGCATCTTTACAACCTTCAGAACATGAAAATAAGTCACAAAGTAAATGTAACTGCTATTTACATCCCTGCTATACTCTAGATATGACTCAGGGAAGACCAGTTCCCAGTTTTGGAGTTATTTTCAGATTAAGATATATATAGATGGGAGGAGTGTATATACTCTCGGGTAAAGGGGCTTAATATAACAATAAAACCAGCTCAAATTTTACCATTATGCATTTCTGAACATTATCTTTCATTTAGGGGTAAACTAAATAATATATTTTCCACAAAAGTGAAATATTTCTTAAAAATAATGTATGTAACCAAAAATAATTGTATTTGCTATAGCATAAACATGACAAGATTATCAGCAAGTTATAAAAACTGTATCTAGAACTGTGTAAAACAGTAGCTATAACTATGTAAAAATATGTAAAAACTACATTATTCTTGCATACTTTCTGTAACATACAGTAGGTGTAAACTGATGTGCTCTGGCAGTGTATGTTCCATTTAATTTAGACTTTCATACTGTTACATTCAAGTTCTGAAGCCTCTTTAGGTAGTGTGTTTACTTTGAAGCAGTCAGAAGATTTGAGGATGAGATTGACAGCTGCTGACAAGACTGGATTTCTGGATTTTTTAATAAAGAAAAGGTTAAGATTCCACATAAATAAACAGTTTGCAGCTGTTCTGCCACTTAAGTAGCACAAACATGTTTAAACTATT
Organism: Mastacembelus armatus; assembly: GCF_900324485.2. NCBI lineage: Eukaryota > Metazoa > Chordata > Actinopteri > Synbranchiformes > Mastacembelidae > Mastacembelus > Mastacembelus armatus. Next base: position 10,763,739 of record NC_046635.1, read on the forward strand.
AATTGTAAAGTTTGAAAATCTTTTACTTTGTTGCCATCTGGTGGCAAACTGAGGGTTATGTAGTGGGATGTGTAGCATATCTGTAGTCCACATTCTGTAACATAACCTCCAAAATGTTCAGAATTAACTAAATAAATAATATATATATATATATATATATATGTATGATATGAATCCAGATAAAAAGCCATTATTCCGCACTGATTTCATGAGTTAAAAATGAATACATTTCATATACATATATTGTTTTCTAAAAAGAGATCATGTGAGAAAACTTTTAAGTGTCATGTCAGAACATTTGCCTTCAGAGAGGCTGAAATAAAATCAAACACTGAACTAAGACAAAATACAATCACAGAATACTTTGCAGACAACTTTATTCAAGTAAACAGCGCTGTACTCAAAGAAAGTGCACAACAAACTGTGACAAAAATATATATATCCACAGGTAAACCACAGCTTATAAGGGATTTTGTGAACAATGCTAAACACTTCATTAGACATGTTTTTCTTCTTTTCGTATGATTACAAAAGCTCAAAAACGTGCTCTCTCACATACATACGTCATTATTCTTATTTACAATACTAGAAGTCTTTTTTTTTTTTCAACTAGCTTAATCACTCTAATAGACCCTCTAACACGGCCTTTCCACTATTATATCACTCACTGTCAAAGCATGCAGCTATTGCACCTGTAAGTTTTACTGTTGCTACCCGTTAATTGATTCAGTTTTAATTTCTTAAAATTGAATTATTACAAAACACTGTTGTTGTTGCTGCAGTTGAGAAAAATACTTTTTGATGTACACTCTGTAAAGACATAAATAATTCAGATGACTTACCAATATAAAACGCACTGACTAAGCAAAGCTGACCAAATAATGAAAACTAAATACAATGCAGTTTGCTTTTACAGCTCAGTCATCTGAATGTGTGAGTGTGAGAGCGTGCATAACATTTGTTCCATCTCGGCCGTTCCTCTCTTGCATTTCATTAATGATTGGCCAATGTGGCTTTAAGTACAGGGCGTCATACTTAATTTCATACACAGTGTTGTTCAAACCTAAATTACCCTGCCATTATACAACAGCTCATTGTAAAAATAATTAATCTTGGAGTCTTATGGCACTTTTGTTGTGAGGCACCAGCAAGAAAACAACTTTGGTCCAACAAGGAAAGCTGTATATTTTGTAATACTCTCTAAGAAAATCCAGAATTTACTTTCTCTCTGAATTTCATACAAGATTTTATAACATTTGATGTCTTGAAACCCAGATTTGAGAAAAGTTCTAAATATACAGTCTAATGGGAAAGTACATGTCTGCAAACTGATAACTTCCCAAGTAAACAGGAAGTAAAATTTGTAATAGTCATTTACATTCCATTTACACTTTCCAGTTAAAAATATGTTTTTTTGTTAGTTTGTTCATTGTGAACTTCAAGTATCAAACACACGATTGTAGCTCAAAGGCACTGGTGATCTCATGATATTACAAGGTTGGCACATAAGAATGAAATATTGTGCAAATAGACAAGCACTTTTCTACCTCTCCGGGCTTACTCAATACTACTCTAACATGAGAAAGTGATTCACTCCCTTGGTCAGAGGCATCGAAAGACTGGGGCCATTTTCTCGAGTCAATTTGTTCTCATTTTACAACTCTCATCACTGAGGACAGGTGAGAATTAAACTGCACTTTTTTCCTATCTTGTGAAATGCCTGTTAGAGTATATGACACTTATATGCTTTGATAAATCCATTTTTAAGGACGCTAATCTTAAAGTGACAATGGCAAGTCAATGGGGTTACATGCTCAGTTTGTTGCTAACTCAATAAACTGGTGGCAGGTGCAATTAACTGTAAAATGGACACAAACCTATAAACATTACTGGCTAGCATAACACTATTTCATAATATATATATAATAACATAATAGTAGTATTTGAGAAATGCACTTGCACTTGTTGCCTGTGTGACAAACATCTTGTTAGTCCTCATTTAACCAAATATTTTGCTTGACCAACTAACCGACATACAACTAGTAATAAAGGAGACACAAACATATACTCTACATACAAACATTCATGCATACAGCACATGCATACACACATACTGCATAACACCTGGTTTTTGCAACACAACGTGTTTTTCTGTGATGAATCTGTGCAGCCGCTCCAGTCTCAGGCAAAGTGGGTGTTAGTTGGGTCTAATGGATGAAAGGCATTCGTTCCTTGCTGTCATTGTCTCCCTCAGGCTCCTCCTCTTCCTCTCCTGCTTCGCTGGTCTCTGTGCTGTCACTGGCCATCTGGTAATAAAATATTATTGAGCTATCATTAACTGTTTACTGGCTAACCATGCAGAAAACCAAAGCTGAACATAAATATGAGCTGACAATCCCATGGTTTAAAAAAATGTGTAAATGTGCCCTATAATATTGTGCAGCTGTACATCACCTCTGTGCTTTCACTGTTTGGCATGTCTCTACATTTAATATTTTACCAGGGTTTATGTGGAAATCACCATGGAAACAAATGCTGTAAAACAGGAGGAAAAGCTTCTCATTGCCTCCTTATGACCCTGGTTCAACCTGAAAATGTCCAGTAGGCATCAGAAATGGCAATGTGACTATTTATTAGCAACAACGAGCACACTGCGTCACGTTTCCTTACAAAAAAATAAGGTCGAGCTCAAGATTGCAGACAGACCACAGGAGGACAAGACCAGTAGAGAGATCAACAGTTTATTAAGAGCTAAAACTAAATGATAAGCTAAAAGTGTGCAGGAAATAAACAAGGAAATAATACAAAACCATACCCTGGGAGAAGAATCCAGAAAATAAACCAGAACTGAGGAACCAAGGGAATCCAAAAAAAAAACGAAGAGAACTAGAAAAGATAACCATGGAGAAAAACCTACGGAGAGAACACGGGGAGAATAACACACACGGAGCGAAACAAGGTTGCGAAAACAAAGTTGTGAGACAATGATGCAGCAAAAGACCAGGAACAAAGGAGGCTATAAATACACAGGGGAAACTAATGAAACACATGAAAACAATCAGGAAAATCAGGAGTGTAAAGTGGGAACAGAAAAGACAGGGCAAAACAGGAAATAACTATGAAAATAAAAGTCCCAGACCAGGAAGTCCACCAGTATCGTGGCACACTGCAAGTTAATTCAGTACTGAGATGGAAAGCCCATCTCTTGCATCATCTTCTTATGTTCACAGTGTTTCTGAAAAGCACTGTCACAATAGATGTTCTTATAAATGAGTCATTATAGGCAATAATAAGATCCGGATTAGTGAAGATCAGGTAAACCACAAGGGGTATTTTCTATAAACGTCAACAACCCACTAAAACTACGTCTGGTTCATTTAGTTAATATAATTTTTTTTGTCATAAATATTCATCTAATTCTTGCGTACAGACTGTTCATATCAAACTAAATTAACATTAGATTGTATTTGTACTTTTATCCAGTAATAATACTGTATAACATACACCAAGCTAGAAGTTGTAAATGTAACTCATACTTTCATGAATGTTTATTGTGACATTTTAGGCATATTTAAAGTGCCCATATGGCTCCTGTTCAATTTATAAGTGGTATTTTGTGTGTTCTTCTTTATACATTACAAGATGGCATACAGACACTTAACTCTCTATTCAGTCTGGCTGCAAAATATATTCTAAAGCAAAATCAGTCCTTATTGAGAAATGAGACCCTGGCCCAGTTACTTCACTGCCCTGTCTGTTGATGTGTGTTTTCTGATAACTTCATTCCTGCATGTAACTAGGAAAAAACAAATTAAATTTGTTGTTGTTACCAGAGGGGTGGGAGACTTTTCGACATCCAGAATGAGTTTTCCTATGTTGCCTCTGTCATGAATTCTCTGCATGGCTTCTTTAACCTGGGAACAAAACACAACCAATAACTTTCAGCAAGGTGAAGGTATGGACTTCAAATGTAAATTAAAATCTAATCTCATAAAATAATGACTCTTATTTTTAACATATTAAAGTAGCGTGGCTATTTTTAGCCCTTAAAAATAAGACATCAATGAAACAGTAAACAAATGTTACATTTTGGTTGAGTCATTTTAAAATTAGCTAATAATGTATCTGCTTCGTTCTTCACTGTGGTGACTGCAGTTTATTTAAACCAACTTCACCCTGTTGGGCAATGACATTGGCATTGCCTCTTGTTATGATCTGAAAAGGTGTATAATATCCACACAAGTACACTATTTCATTTTACCTCTGACAGCACTTTGCGCAGGAGACTTGATTAATCAGATTTAGACCAGCAGGGTAAAATGGACTCTAATGACAAATAAACATTTAAGCAGGTTCAAAGACAACACTATACTATATATTCTCACACAATATTAAAGTGAGTCACATCCTGGAAAAACAAATGACTTTAATATTCACTTTAAAAAAAAGAAAGAAAATTATGTCCTCAGCTGTAAAAAGATATAGCTTCTACAGTTTCATTTACCAGTATGTGAGGATGACTGAAATATTTTAGTTGTAGTGGTAGTTAAGTTAAGTTAAGTAGTAGGGACACATGATGCAGGACTGTGCAGAGGTTAGCAAGATTCTGGGTTCTTTCTGTGTGGAGTTTGCCTGTTCTCTTCATATGTGTCTGGGTTTTCTCCAGGTACTCCAGTTTCCTCCCACAGTCCAAAGACATTCAGCTTAGGCTAATTGGTGACTCTAAATTGCCTGTAAATATGAATGTGACTATTTTGTCTCTAAGTGTCTCTATTTATCAGTCCTGTGATAGACTGGTGATCTGTCCAGGGTGTAACCTGCTCTGGCCCTTGGTAAGAATAAATGGTGTATACAATGCATGGGTGGATGAATATAGTGTAGGTGTAGTAAATGCAGTAAATGTGATTTATTGTATACTTAAATATGACCAAAATAAATGTATCCAACATTATCTTGTCCCATTTTCAACTACCAAACTTCATATCATCTTTGAAGGCAATCATTTATTCAGGTTATTTTGAATGGAATATTACATAGTAAAGCAGAAATTGTTTCTTTCGAATTTGAATAAACTATAAAACATAGTTTTATCTATTATTGAACTACTATCTACTATTGTAAATGGAACCATGACTGAATGACCTAAATAGTTATTCTGATATGGGACAGTGATGATTAACACCTAGATACATGGCAAGATTTTAACATAAGGAACAATGCAGCAACATCAGCAGACAATGCTTTTAATCAGCCTACACTCACAATGCAGGCTGGGCCTTTTGACACTTGTCAAAAATGTGTTTTATTAGTTGAGATTTTATTTAACTCAAATCCAGTGTGATTGCTACAAGAAGGGTGGTGGGGGAGTGGGAGACGTAATGCAAGTGTATGAGCATTTCTCCAACTCTCAAACCACAGCTTTAAATCTTCAATATGACAAAGTGGACAGCATCCCAGTGATTGCATCATGGTAGAGTTGAAATGTCTACATTGTTTGCATTTGCATGAAAATGGTGAAGACCCAATCACAATGTGCTATGGTTGTGATAACAGTGTGGTCGACACTGCCTGGGGCTTCAAAGCTACTTGGTATCTGCTTGTGTTGGTAGCTCCAAAGGGCACTGAAAAGTCTCTGTTTATTAAAATTCACACTTTACCGAGGCCAATTTTTGCATTTTATAGATTTTGCGGGGTCAACTAACAGTTGAAGAACAAGCAGGTCAGGACTATAAACAATGAATCATCAGTGTTGCTCATTAAAGCATATCTGTTGCATTGTGTATAGAAAAAAAAAAAAAAATCCCACATCACAAAATACTCAGGATGCTGTATTTTGCTTTCTCATTACAGTCCACACTGAAACACAGCTGAATGTGCCTCTTTGTTTGGAAGCTATTGTATCCCAAACTTTCACTGGTTAAAGAAATTGCGGAAAACAAGCCAGGAGCAAAATTAGGTCGGAAACTTGTTCCAGGACTTTGCTGCTAGCTATAAAGTTTGCAGAAAAAAGGGATATGTTCCACTTGTATTTTGGGTTAAGTAAGACTGTGGCTTTATGAATGACAAATACTACATGTAGATTCACTATTAGCTATTTAGTGAATCTACTATTAATAAATAGCAATCATTTTGAAATACCAGGTGATAATAACAAATTCATATTTTGTTGATTAAAACTGTTGGTAGTCAGAAATCCTCCTGTTATTCACGTCACGCACATCTTCCAACTTTTCATGACAGAAAAGCAGGTTGCCATGGTCAACATGTAAACTAACGCCCTGTGAATTCTCCTTCCAAATGAGACAGACTGTGCCCTGACACTACATCCCACGCCATCCTCCCCACTAATGAGATTCTTCATGGGCTATGGTTGCAGTGAATGGCCTGAGCAATCTGCCAAAGTTTAATGACAACAGCACGGGGGAGGTTTCCCATGTAAAATGAAAATCTGAAGACAGCAATCATTTGAACACACTGTATTCCCTCCCCACTGTAGATAAATAGCTCAGAATAATTTATAATCGGCTTCTCCTGCACAGAGCTGTTGGAATGATCTTGGGCGTGAAACAAATATTCCAAATATTTCACTTATAAATTGGAACATTTAAGCAACTCACTTTCAGGTAAAGCTTTATGCCGAGGAAATAGCTGGAACTGAATTTGCAATTGCACCTGTAGCTGTGGCTTGCAGTCACCGACCAGTGTTTCCTACTACCAAGGATAAACCTTCAGCAATTTATTTCAGGAACCAACCAGAATAACAAAGATGTAACCTCTCCCACTGCGAGTGCAACAAATTGAATCAGCCAAGCACAGTTTGTACATCACAAAACAATGTAAAAAGCTACAAACATAACTAACAAGACATACCAAAGGATATGTGGGACAGGTTTATGCTGTTTCTGCCCTTTGTTCTGCCCTGTCTATTCTAGGTTCCAGAGGGTACACAGTTAAGAGTTTAGACAAAGGTACCCCCCTGGAGTGTGAGGTGCTGAGGGACCACAAAAAAGAGGAAATCAAGATTTCAAGGTTTGAAAGGTAACAGCTTTGTCTACCTGCCTGTCAGAGACAGTGGAGCCTCCACTGCTTCATTAGCTGTGGTCTCAAAGATACCACAACTAATGAAACACTAGGCACTGTCAGACACCACAGCTAGTGGAGTATTTTAATGTTCCTTGTCAAGTCCCTTTATAGACCTTAATTTCCCAGTTAGTGATGTCCACCTGAACACAAACACATAGTAAATCTAATGCTGTAATATTATATTTCCTTACGTACGAATCAAAGAGTGGGAAGACTTCATATGTAATACACACAGCAACTGCAGCCATAGCATTTTCAACACCATTTTCCTTTCAACAATCCTACAGCATAGAACTGATACAAAGTCAATAATGTAAATGGGTATGCATGTACTGTGCAAAGATTGCCCCCCCAAAAATAAACCAAGCTTAAAAGGAGAGTGAAGGAGTTTGTAAAAATAGAAAATGAAGTGATTGACGTTTGGCCCATTGGGTTTTGTGTGGGTGTGGAACAGGAAGATGCAACCTACCCACCATCTGTGGAAGAATGTCTGAGGACAGATCACAATGTCCCAAAGAAAGCAGCAGTGATTATATACCATCCAAAAATTGTCCCTGACATCCCAGGTTATGTTACTGTTGTTTTCAGATCATGCAGTGTTGGGTCTCATCATTATTGACTCACGGTCTTGCAGCCTCTGGCTCTTACCTCCTCCAGCGCCCACAAGGAGTCCACTACCGGCTTGATCTTTTTCTGGTTGTAGAGACACAGGAGTTTGTCCATCACTGACTTCACAAGACTACATCTCCCTTGTTTGAAGAGGAGGTTGAGGAGTGAGAATCCAGCTATAACTTTATTTTCCTCATATAGTTTAATAGGGTTCACCTTCTCCACCTGCCACCACTGTAATAAAAAAAAAAAACAGAGCAACATCCTGAGTGACTCATTTGTGTCTGATTTTCCATGAAATGTCAGATGGGTAGTAACAGGGTACTGTTTCATTCAAACATTGGCGACACACTGCATCTCTGACTCACAGATTTTGCAAAGCTGAAGAAACTCTTTGTTTCCCCAGTTACCATGTTTGATGCGCCTGAAAAAACAAAAATAAAAAGATTGCTGTATGCTCTGCAAAGGTTGGACAGAGGAAACTGGTCAATAACAGGCAGTCAAGAAGCATGGTGGGTGAGGCTAGGTAGAAGCAGTTGGCAGCTTTGGATCATTTGCATATAAAACTGTGAATCATTTCTTTCTAATGATGATCATTTCTTGATTCATGATGCTTAAGAGGATGCAAAGCAATTAACAGAAATAAGATTAGTGGCTGTAGAGGACAATGGTTTTCATGTGCAAGCGAGCATCACTATTTTATACCCAGGTACAAACACACACTGAAAACCCGAGGCCACTAAAGTATCAGTCAAATCAATATTAAAGACTTAGATGAGAAAAACACTACAACTCTCATAGCACCGCAGTCAGGAAATGGTTAGTGTAGCTTAGTCTAGCATAAAGCAGAAAAGCAGAGGCGGTCAAAAGGTAATCAAATCTGCCTACGATCACCTCTAGATCATTAATTAATATGCTGCTTCTTGTCTGTATAACTTGCAAAAAAAAAAGTCTAAAAATATCAGTTTCTTGGCCAGGAGCAGTGACCTTCTGAAATCATGTTTATACTACACAATATTGTATATTTAACTGTTAATATTAACCCAAGAGTTGAGGCAAATAAACAAAAATCTGACTGTACATCAAAGCATCTCCACCTTAAAGTACAAAATGTAAATGCAAAGGTCACGTTAACGCAGGAGAAGCAGAAACATTGTCCCCACCATAGAGGATGTAAGTTCCCAATGGCTTCAGCAGACTCAGGCCTTTCCCTGTGTTCTCCCCACACAGACAGTCCAACAGGATGTCTACCCCCTGCGGAGAAACCCTAAAACATCAAAAATAAAGTGTAAGTGATGTTCAATTAAACACATAAAAACTTGTAAAAAGTGTAAAAGAGATTCCGCATGTCCATACATTCAGCCTGTGATTCATAGTCTGGAGCAGCTTCAGGTTTGTCTAATCATGGAATGAGAAAATATGAGCATTTATTCTCTGAAGTATTACTCTGAAAAAAGTTGCAGGATACAGCCCACGTTTTTTTTTTTTTTCTTTTTTCGCTCTGCCTACAGTTATCTTACAAAGACATTATTGATGTTTTGCAGTGCCCACATTACTCCTCATCAGTAATGCATTTTGTATCATGTCGCAAAGGGTTTATGTTCTTTTCGCACATAGACTCAAACCAAACAATTTGCCATAATGGGACCCATTAAAGTTATGGTTATGAAAGAATGAAAGGTATGCTATTATCAAGGGGGTGGTAATTCCTTACTTTCTGCCCTGTGGCCCTGGACACCTGCCTTGCTAAACTGCTTGGCGGTCTTGTGATTCCCATGGTTTTTGCCTTTTGTAAAGAAGACTAATTTAATTGCACTTTGCTCTTGATCCTGAGAAGAATGCGTGGGCCAGAGAGATGAAAGGCACATTAATCCACTACCATTGTTGATACGTAGGCAGAAAGCATTAAACAATCCATGCTCTTAAAACAATATCTGAATCCCTATGTGTTAAAATCTGATAAATACAGTTACACATATTTTTTATCTAGAATAAACTATGCATCTACCCTGGTTAAATGACTTAACAGCATAGCCGCAAATTATAATAAATTACTACTAAATTTGATGGGTATCAATGCTTGGCTCTAATTGGCTCAGTTGCTCCACATTGCCAGTGCAGACCTCCGCCCTGCACAGTGCTGCTGCTCTCTGAGATGAGCAGGGAGTTGCCATGGGGACCATGACCACACAAAACCAAATAAGGCATCAGGTAACATCTGTATCCTGGCACAGTGCTCAACGCTCAGCACGGCCCATGTTATCACATTAGTTCACATGTATAACATGCTACAGCAAATCTGCGTGAAGAGGTCTCCCTCAAATTCAATCCTTTTTCACCACTAACATATTCAAGTTTCCAAAACACATCAGGAGGAACTAAACACAAGCAATCAACCACAACACAGAAAAACGGTCCTTCCTTACTTTTTGACTTCTTGTATATAGTCGACATTTCTGTCAAACAGGTGGGTCACGGAGTCTCTGATGGCTGCGTGTTTGAAACATGAGGAAATCCCAAACACAGTCACATTAGGTACAGTGGAGCAGAGCTGAGCCACAGCTTGACCCTGGAAATAAAAAATAAAAAAAAAAAAAAAAAACAGGTAACAATTTATCAGTGCCTGAGAACAGAGGTTAACTCTAAACATACCACAAAATCCTTACTTCATAATAAACACACATCCATATAAAAACTATACTGCTATGGAGTAAACACATATTAATCATTCATGTTTATATAATGTTTTTTTACTCATTGCCTAATTTTAGTTATTAACTGTTTGAATAGTAAACCACTACTCTAAAGGATGTTTAGTGTGCAGAGCTTATTTTCACTCTGCACTGTGACATCAACAGGGAATAAGCAACTTGCACTGCAGGTGGATAAGAAGCTGTCAGTTACAGTTAGACATTATAGACATCTTAAAAATGGACTTACTACACCACCTCCTGCTGAGTGGACCAACACTGACATCCCCTCTCGCAAATTGGCAACCTCAAAGAGCATCATATAGGCGGCCACAAAGTTCAGGGAGAATGCTGCAGCCTCAGCAAAAGTCATTTCATCTGGCATCTTGTAGACAAAATCCACTGGGGTGCAAACCACTTCGGCCCAGGCATTATAATTCACAAACGCCATAACTCTGTCGCCTATCTGAAAGAAACATGCTGGGTTAGCAGGATGACTTGCAGACACAAGGAGTAAGTGATCTGTACAGTGGATTAGAGATGAACTGTAATGTGTTTCTCAGTAATACCCTTTCCAGAGCATTTACCCTTGGTCAGTTGATACAGTTTCTGTGGTTCAGAAAATGGCAACATTTGGTCGTAGATCACCACAATAAAAGCATGTAATTTCACTAACCTCAAATCCTTTTATGTTTTCACCCACTGACTCCACTATTCCAGAGCATTCAAACCCAGGGACCAGAGGAGGTTTTGGAGGATTATCTATAGTCCCCTGACGGACCATCAGGTCCAGGAAATTCAAGCCACTGCAACAGAGAATAAATTGAATCTTACTGTTTGCTGACATTAAACCCTTCTTATTCAACATTTGTTGATAAAAAGCACTGGTATCAGTTTAACCAAGAATAGATATATTTAGCAGGCTATGAGCTATTAAGAGATTTTAGGAGTTGCCAGTAGTGAGTCAGAGGCAATCCCCCTGTTAACACAAGGCCAGATCCATTGAACAAAAACGCAAAACACTTTAATCTTCCTAAACTGTGAGTTTGCCAGCACTGGTAATGACTCAGCTGAAAGCTGGAAGGAAGCGAGCTAATAAATACCCTGAAGGTACAGCAGTTATAAAACAGATGTCATAAATGAAAATGACTGAAAAGCTGCTTATGCTGCCAACATCCAGCAACCTCCTGCACTAGAAAAGACCTGTGGCTTCAGGACGGCGGAATTCTCCAGTGTTATTCAGCGTTGATATTAGTGAAAAATACGCAGCGCCGTAGCGTCCCGTCAGATTTCCTAAACACACTCGAGCTGTACTGTTGATGTGCTGAGATTTACCATGCTTTGACGCGGATCTTCACTTCACCATCCTGAGGCTCGGGCATTGCCTTCTTGGTTACCCTGAGTTTGTTAAGACCTCCAAAACCAGCCAGTATCACCGCACGCATTTCTTTGGCATCTCCGGACGATTCCACGTTTTCTGTTTCTTTCCCCACATTTTTGTCTATCATGTACTCGGTTTCCTCAGTCATATCTGCTCCTTCTTTAGCCATGTCGGAGACCAGCTGCTCCTCCTCGGGGTTCGGAGTGATGTGGTGTTCAGCCTGCGCGCAGACAGGCGCTGTGTGGATGGATGGTTATTTATCCACAGCACTGGAGCCAGAACCCTCTCCTTCTACAGTTTAATTCAATCATGCGATAATAAAACCCCGATGATCAAATTTTTTTATTATTCATTTCAAGCCACAAAGTAGGTAGTAATTCAACTAAAGTTTGCCAGTCAAGAATTAGGAATATAATTCATCTCTGTTGTACTGTTTTGCTTGCGCCATCTGCTGGTGAAGTGTGTACAAAACTTTATCAAGAATATTTACTAAAGTACTTATGCATTTGAGACATTTCAGGCTGCTCAGTAGAGTTTTTTTTTTTTTTTAGTTTTTTTTAACTCCACTTGTATTTAAATCACAGACCATTGCTGCAGATTTGGGTGGAAACTGATACTAAATGTTTTTGGACTTTTGGATATAGTGGGTTTGTCACACTGTAGGTTTAAAACATTCCTTTCAGCTACATCCATTCATGCTCAGTAGAGCCTGACCCATACTACATTATTTAAACTGATAATGATATTTAGCTGCATATTTTTGGTAAGAACACTTTTAGTTCAAAACACCTACTTCTGTGAAATTGCAAGACTCACATTTTCTTTCTACAGACTAAAATTCTCTAACAAAAACCTAGCAAAATATAAACAATGTTTTGATTTTCATTAATCAGCATTAATGGAACAGCCACAAAGATTATTGCAATTAGTTGTGGTAACTGATTCCAATATTACATATTGTCCATTTGTTTATATATTTATTGGGCAAAAAAAGGAAAGAAGTGTGTGGAGGAGAGCAGCTGCTGTTTATTGAAACTTGCATTATCAGCACATAGGTAGCATAAACACAAGGTCCATGTAAATCTGTAGAAATTCCTTTCAGTTCAAATTTGTTTTGAAATGGGAAATCGAATAACAGAACAATGACTTCATTTTCTAATTTTCACTTTAAAATACAACAAATGAATAAAACACCTTCTTGCTTTAACGTATGCATAAAAGTAATTGCAAAATATGCCTTTTTCTTTTACAGTAGGAGGTGCTGCATGGTGGTGAGTGGTTAGCACTATTGTCTCACAGCAAGAAGGTTCCTAGTTCAAAACCCAGCAGGGACCTTTCTGTCTGGAGTTCGCATGTTCTCCCTGTGTTTGCAAGGGTTTATTCCAGGTAGTCCAGTTTCCTCTCACAGTCCAAAAACATGTATGTCAGTTTGATTGGTGACTCTAAATTGTGTGTGAGTGTGAGAGACGTTTGTCTCTATGTGGCCCTGTGACCTGTCCAGGGTGTACCCCTGCCTTTCACCCAAAGAGAGCTGGGATAGGCTCCAGCAGATCCCTGTGCCCCTAAATAGGAATAACTGGGTGTAGATAATGGATGGAAGAATTAATTACATTAGACTTTTTCTACACTTTGGTTTGACTGTGTTTCTGTGATGTGCACTGACAAATCGCAAGTACATGCATGCATCTGCACATACAAGATATTGCAAAACTGTCAAACTACAATGTGGCCCAGTGTCAAGCCAAACTTTTACTATGAAAATCCCAAGCCACCCCTATTTAGACAATTTTCACATAAAGACAAAGTAAACAAAAAATGAAAATGAGTACATCAATCACAAAACTTAACTTTCATCACTAAAACTTTTATCCTGTTGGGAAAAAAAAACATAAGCTATTTTGCCACGTGTATATATATATATATATATATATATGGATAAATTAAAGCAAAAGAAAGCATTTTATGTATTTGAAGTTTTTTGTATTTTAAGAAGAACATTTGAAAAGTCATTTTCATTTTTTTCCATTATCCAATTTCTCATTTCAAAAAGGATTCAGACTGAAGGGAAGGCAGACAGATTCACGTGAAATCCAATGGTTAGTAACCATTTAAAATGACACATGGACACTACACATGGAACAGTAACACAAAGTGTCATCACAATGCCATTAAAATAAAGATTTACAATCTGATTTCTCCCCATCTTAAAAACTCTGTGGCTATTCTCCAGTATTAAGGGTAGTTATATTGATTACTTCCAGGACTGCTTTTTATTATATTGCCATCATTTCAACCCTGAGAAGACCCAAAAGTGGGAAGAAATCTACATGACTTGACATTTAACCAAGTCACTTTGTGCGTATCGTAGCCTTCGCCAGTTCTATGTATTATTTTAGAGAAGATATCTCACTAGTAAATAACATGGTGTAACCTTATAGTTTATAGTAAATTTGTACACTTTTAATGATGATATCCCTCAACATTTCTGCCACTGTCACACTGACAATAATCATGAAGTTCATTTAATACACTTTATACCCTTTAAAACTCTACATTCATAACTGATTGGGTGAACAAAGCAAAGCATGTGGGTCAATAGTGGAAAACCTTGCTTTAGTCTTTTGGAACATCAGTGAATATTCGCAGTCCATGCATTCCTTGAATCTCCTCTTTGAGTGCCTGTGGAGGGCAAAACACAACAGCTAATGAATAAATTGAAATAATAAAAATCTTAAACAGTTTCCTAAATATGTTCTGACAGGCAAGACGAAATATGACAGACCAATTGCTATTATGATTTTTACCTGATTGACTAATTGGTGTTGTTGGACAGTCCTTTTTCCTTTGAACTCACTGGACTCTATGTGGATCTCATACATGGCCCCACAGCCACCTAATCACAACAGAGTCACACACAAACAACACTGATATTTCTCTAGAGTGTGATGTTACCATTAGTTGTCTTCACAGTATATCTGCATAATCTGAGGTTGGAGGAAACAAACCTAGACAAAACTAAATAACACCAACATTATGAATGTCCTTTAGCTGTGGGAAAGTATGATGGGCAGTTTTCACTTCTTACTGACATTTAACATTTCAAAACATTTATCAAGAAAATAATTAGCAAATTTATGAAAAAGAACATAACTGTTAGTGGCAGTGCAAATTATATACAAAGATTATGCCCAAAGCTATAACTTATTTAAAAAAACTATCTATGTAGACAAACACCATGCAGACTGGCAAAACTCAAGGAAAAATCATTTTCAATGCCAGAGTCCGCAGGAACATTAAATATGTCGGGCTGAAATCTGGGGGTATAAAATACGGCGGCCGACAAGGGCAAACGCAACGGCTGAACGCCGCAAACGAGATAACACATGCAAGAAAGAAATGCTGCATGTTAACGGAACGGAAGTGCGCCAGGCCTCTAGGGGGACCCCGGACTGAGGGATGCTATGAACAAAGTTTGGCTAACTTTTAGAGAGGTGACAAAAAAACAATTTCGTTTTCCGTTTATTTCTTTTTTAAAACACTTGGCCGTCATCTCACCTGGTGCACTTCCATTCCATAAATATGCAGCATTTCCGTCTTGCATGTGTTATTGGTATTTACAGCGTTTGGCTGTTGCAGCGTTTTTGTATTTGCGGCGCGTTTGCACTTCTCGGCTACCGTAATAACATGATAACATGGTGTAGAAACACCAAACCAGTCTTGGATTCAGTTTATTTAATCCAGTAGAAGCACCTAAACTTCAATGAAGAGCTGAAATAAACTGGCGATTAAACGAGAGAAAAAAAAAACAATCTGCAGATGAACCGACAGTGAAAACAACCAAAGGTCTTTAAATGCATCGTGTTGTAACTGTGGTCAGTGCTGTCATTCTTCCACAGTTGCTGCCATAACCTCATGCAGTGCGGCACAGAGAGGTCGGTTACCTGAAATGTCCACAACCCTGAGGGCCGAGGCTGAGGGAAACTTCTCCTTCAGTATCTTTGCGATCCGGACCTCTCCGTCTGTTTGCGTGGCCAGACATCTCCGCACCTGAGGAGACAAAAAGACGAGTTAAGGCGAGTTAAAGCGAGTTAGTCAGCTGCTGTCCGCACTAACGGCAGACAGTCACCGTCCATCCTGCGGGGCAAGGACGGTAAAAGATATTTACTCCATGAACGCGCAGAGTCCGGACTGCAGACATCATGGTGCTAGTCAGGCTCCCTTTACAAGACAACATTATGAAGGCGCAGCAGCAGCTTATTCATCCGACCCTTATCACATCCACACAGCCATGTCCTCAGACCATGGATGCAGGATCACAACATGGCTCCCATTCATCCCAATGGCTCTGGTGCATTAGCCGTACATCCATGCGCATATCCGAAGATTGTCCTTCCGGGCCCACCGCACATGCGCATTTTTGTCGTTCCCATAATCCCCTCCGCTCATCTGGGCCTACGTGAACGAGTTTACCGCGTTCTGGGCATAGATCAGCGCGTTCACGGCGAGTCTGTGTATGTGACGTCTCCATTACTGGCTCATTATTCTTTAGTTCTTTATTTTATTTTATTTTATTTATTTTATTTCCAACATACTTCAGAATTATAATGCCCACAAAATTAGTGTTTACTCCCAAAATAGTTGCAGGCTCAACATGGATTCATAAAAGACATGACTGACACATGAAATTTGATTTGACAAAATGAAAAGTACATAAATGACCAGTCCAGGTTGAACCCCTGCCCAATGGATGGAGGGAAAAGTACATAAAATGGTGAAAAAAAAATAGTGAATCTAAAATGTCAAAGAACATAAACTGCATAGGAAGAACTATACATTCGTGATAGGGGGCAGCTATGTCAACATAGGAAGGAGAAAGTCAAATAAACCATGGGCTGCAAAGGCTGAGGCAGATTGAGCCTGTGATGGGAGGAGGTTAGGGTGAGTGTCCTGGGGGAATAGAGCAATGAAAACATACTGAAAAAGCATAAATAAATAAATATGGGTTTACATTTACTTGCTGCTTTTACTTGGTTTTACAGATACTGGTTTTACAGATACAGATGTCACAATAAAATACCTTCAAATCTAACGCAAATTCAGTATGTTATTCTTGAAGTGTTACATGTTTTGGAAATAACTTAAATCAAGGTTTGTCATATCCTTGTCTTGTCTACTGATCCCACTGTTGAACTGCACTTTGCCTTGGTGAGGGTTTTTATCTGTGACAGGCCTACACGTTTTTCATTACTGTGTAAGGTCATTAGATGACATGGATTGTAGATGCGGTAAATTGTTTAAAACCATGGGCGCACATCACATAAAATGATCTCATAATTAATTTTAACAAAATGGCTGGTTATCAATGATCATTTACAGGAGCAAATAAATGAAAACAGTGATATCTAGAACAAATTAGGCAAACAGTCTATCAATGAAATGGCAAGCAAATGACAAAAACCAAAATAAAATCATGTTGATGTTTTAAAATAAAGGTTCATGTGTGTGTAATTCATTTGGGTTTCCTCTTACCTTTAGCACATCTGTGATGTCCTGCTGAAATAAAGAGCTTTTGGAAAAGTTTTACAAAGATTCAAACCCTTCATGAACAGTTGTCTCTTTAATCACTAAAGTCTATGGAGAAAATGCTCTCAGGGCTTAGGAGGGTTTTTCGTTGCAATACTGAAAGTAACAATACAATACAATAACTGTTAGGTACAAGGTACAATATGTAGCCTAAATGAGTTTGTAAAGTAATCATTTCTGAGCAAACAACATTTCATAAATTTTAATAACGCAAAATAATAGCATTGTGAGTAGCTTTCTATAGCTAGTGGTCCTATGTGTTATTAAACTCAACCATTGCTAACATAACTAGTAAAATACAGGGAACACGAGCCACTATTTTTGTGGTAACACCTTCTGTTTTTCCTCTTATGACAATAAACATTTCTGCCATGAAAAATGCCTATTGATCTTTTCTTAAAGGGAATTAAGCTTTTTTTTTTAAAATAAAATAAAGGCTACTGCCTGTCAAATATAATGTTTTTAGTTCAGCCTTTGATATCACTCTGAGCAGCATCAGGCAGTTTTTCATGGTAGGAACAGGTATGAATGGGAAGCTTATCTCTCTCTGCAGGTTCTTGAGCCATACAGTAATGGAGACAGAGGAGCATTAAGTGGCTGTTGACAGGTGGCTATCCTTTTTTACTGCATGTCTGAGCTTTGTTTGTGCCCAGGAAATATGGACCTGACACAAAGCTTAATGTCAGAAATGATCTTGATTGGTGTCTTTGCTGCTGACGTCAGTACCCTTTAAAGACATGTTGTCAGAGAGTCTGAACAGATGCCGAGACTGAGATGGACAACACTGCTGTCCCCACACTGATTTTGGTGGGTCTCTTCCTCAGCTGGACTTGCTACGCTGTGGAGGATACAAAGACACCGTCCTGCCCCGAATACCAGGAGGGTTTTGATGACTCCTGCTATGAGTTTGTGGGTCTGCAGCGAACCTTCCTTAGTGCCCAGGGATGGTGTGAGCGAGGTGGAGGACACTTAGCATTTGTCCTGAATGATGAAACACAGCAGTTCCTTCAGAAGCACCTGGAGCCAGACAAGGACTGGTGGCTCGGACTGGCACCTGCAGCTCCAAACCTCACACTCGACTCTGTTGCCACTGAGGGTGAGAGGGTATGGGAGCAGGGGAAGCAGAATAGATACTGTATGCCTAAAGTTCTTTTATACATTTTTCATAAGTTCACATGTATTTGAATGATATGATATGTGCTTGCTAGAGCTGTGTCACAAGTGGAAATTGTCATTCATTGATGCCAGTAAATGGTGCTTGCATGGGTTTACTCCAGGTACTCCAGTTTCCTCCCACAGTCCAAAAACATGTATGTCAGGTTGATTGGTGACTCTAAATTGCCCATAGGAGTGAGTGTGAGTGTGTGAGGTTGTTTGTCTATATGTGGCCCTGTGATGGACTGGTGATCTGTCCAGGGTGTACCCCTGCCTTTCACCCAAAAGAGAGCTTGAGTAGGCTCCAGCAGATCCCTGTGACCCTGGTTAAGAAATAAATGGAAATAAATGGTATAGATGATGGATGGATGGATGATACCAGTAAATTTTACTGAAATCTGTCTTTCTAACATTTTATGTACTTTGCTGAATATATGAGCAACAAATTTTCAATGTCTTTGGTGGATAATTGTACAAAATGGGGATATTATTCCCTCAGCTCTTATCTCATTAGTCACCTTACATGCCTGTTGTAAAGATCTGTTTGTTTAGTGACATTTGTTAGAAGACAATTGGCACGTTTGGATATCTCCCTCAAGCAGCAGGTGTAATGAGAGATATTTCACTGGAACTTGTCAATTTGCTGTCAAGTGGGCTGATTTACAAATGTGTCTTTATTTCCCTTCACAGGCAATGAGCCATTCACCCTTGTCATTAGCTAAACAAACTGGATTGTTGTTTTATGATTCCTTAATTACAGCTTAACAATTAATTCACCACAAAGAAAAGCTATAGAGAATGGACTGAACACCCACAGTGATTAAATCTTTTGCCTATTAGCAGAATTCAAAACACAAATTTGACCAAATTATGTTTTTTTTTGTCCTTCTCCAGGTTCCCTTGCCTGGCTGGATGGCTCAGATGTCAGATATAGTAACTGGGTGAACAGTCCAGATGCACAGGCTGCCTGTGGACATATCCTGAGACATTCAAGCTTTCAGTGGGAAGCCACAGGGAACTGTACTCAGGAACTCAACTTCATCTGCCAGTTTGGTATGCACTCCTAAATAAATCAACATATGGCATAAAATTTATGCTGTTTTTGTTCTCCTTCAATAATTTTTGATTTTCTTCCCCCTTAGAATTTGGGAAATCTATTGCATGTGATGGCCAAAATGCCACATTGCAGTGTGGTTCTGGTCATGTTATACAGATTAACGACAGCTTCTATGGCCGAAAGACAATTCACTACTGCCAATCCAAACCTACAGCCTCACCCACACCCTCCCAAGTGGAGTGCAGCTGGATAGATGTGGTAGATTCTGTAACAGGTATTATAAACATATTCTTTTCATAAACATGTACAGTTTAGATAATATCAATTTTTAATTAATTGTTTGCTATTAGTGATAGAATATTTTGTGTAAAGGCATATTTGTATTTACAGTACTGATGTGAACAGTGAGTTTGTTAAAGCCCCATTACGAAAAATACCAGGTAAAACATACTAAAAATTACGACAATCTATGCACAAAAACCATCATGATTGCCCTGTGACTGCAAATAAAAGCATTACACTGCCAGAAAAGCCACAAAGCAAATCACCTCCTAGGAGATAAATAGATGGACTTGACATTCACATTCACCTCAGTCTGGGAGTACTGATGCTGGAGAGATTTGTGCAGTCTCTCAACAGTTCCTATTTCTCCTTACTGTTAATTCATTTCTCAAAAGTGCTATTAGACCTTTTCATTAGAAGGTTGTAGAAACACTAACAAGATTATTTAAATGTAATAAGATTCAAAGATTTTAAAATGACCTCTTTTTAAAACCTTCTAAGACAGACTTTGCAAAATGTCTCACTTAGTAAAATGAAAATAAATCTTGCATTCTTGAATCCAGGCTGATAAAATAGTGATATTGGGTATATGTGGCCAAAGATAACATGCCATATGGAAAAATAGACATCTCTCCTGCTTTGTTGGTGTGTGGGTAATTTCTCAATAAGTAAGGTTAAAAATAATCCTGATAACCTGTAGTAAATTATCCAGCTCTCTACTTGTGTGTCGTTTCAGCCCAGTGCCATGGATTGCAGGCTTGCCAGGCTTCAGTGGATCTGAGCTCTTTTGGTGAACCATGTCCTGCACTGGGAAGTTACCTGTCTATAGAATACTACTGCAAACATGGTCAGATCGATAACATGTCCTTTCTACTCCCACTATACCTAGGCTTTGTCTGTGTAAAAAAGGAATGCAGATCATTATTACATAGGGCAGATTGCATAATATCTCTAAAACATGCCAACATGTTTGATGTTGTCACGCTGCTGTTGATGTTGTCACCCTCAGACTATGTGCCATGTTCTGTTGTTATTCAAATTACCATGTGGTTTCCTCTCAGGACTCCAGTTATTGTTGAGTGCAGTGGCGGCCGTTTTTGATAATGTCACCATCACTATGAAGTGGCTCCTTCACCCATTTCAGGGAAACTTGACGTGCACATTGAATGCTGGAGATGGTTATACTATTGATTCATACACCCCAGAAGAGTGAGCACATCTTTGCATTCAGCTAGACATTAAAAAAACATAGACAGATGGAGGCTTATTCATTCATGTTTATGCAAATGGTAACTGTTTCACAGGATGGAGAGCACTCTGATGCACAAATTCAGCCGTCCTGGTGTTTTTGTGGTTGGGATGGAGTGTACTACCAGTGACTGGCATGTCACGGCTCAGAAATCCGTAACCATTCAGGAACCTGTCGGAGAGTTTCGTGTGGTGAAGTGCTATAGCAGCAATGAGTCAACAGATGGCACTAAATGCAACATGCTTTATGGCAGACCTGTTTATATTGAGGTTGTGGTAGAGGCAGGTGAGTCAATAAAATGCTGTGGGTAAAAAAAAATAAAATAAATGCTTCTAATAAATCATTCCTCAAAAAAATACAAAATAATTTGATTTTCTTGTTTGCTGTTAACAGGTACAAATGTCTCCTACACAATTCAGCAAGAAGACAGTTTGGTTGCAAACTTGACAGTGGACAGAGGGGCCACACCCCACAACATTACACTGAGTCCAAGTGTGGTAGAGGAGCTTGGACATGGCTGCCACAACCTGACGCTAAGTGCGTCTAACAGGGTCACAACCCACACAGTGTCCACTGATCTGGAGCTGTGTCTGCTGGAGCCCGTGGAGGGCCTGCAGGCCTCGCTGATATCAGAGGAGGGCGTGTGTCCAGACTCCACAGATCTCACCATAGGCATTTCATTGGAGCGAGGAGCTCCTGTTCAGCTTCTTTTCAACCTCACAGGAGCCAGGGACACTTTGTCTGAAACCAGAAACATGCTCAATAGTAGTTTACAAGAATATACATTCTCCAGCCCCTTGGAAGGTAATTAAAGCTTAAGCTGTGATGAAATTACATGAACATAATTTTGCTATGTTAGTTCTGCATGTGTTTAACCCACTGACATACAAACTCTTTTGTAAAGGATCATTAAAAGTGACTGTACGAGCCATCAACGCCTTTTCGGACTCTGATGTGGATGTGGACATTGAGAGCATACTCAAGGCTTGTCAGAATTACTCTGATTTGGAGCAAGGAAACACAGTATGTAAGATATTGGTGTCGAACAATAACAGACTGGTAGACTTGTGCATGAAGGAACTGTGCCCACCCCAACATTACCTTTTCAATATGCACATTTATCTGTTTGTTGCTGTGTAATCTCAGTTACATTGTTTTTATCTACAGATGAGTGATATGAGTGTCTACAACTCTACTCACTTGAAAATAATTGCTGCTCCTGACACTTTGGTTGACTACAATCAGAGTGTTACTTTGAGGGTATCTGGAATTGAATCATTACCCAGCAAAGGATTCACATTTGAATGGAGATGTAGTAAGTACAACAGCTGCCCAGAGAGCATTTAAAATTTGTTTTAAATGGCTAAACTAAATTAAAGTAATTATGGTTAGGCAAACACATTTGAGGAAACACAGGTTGTCTAAGGCAGTAACCTTTTAAGAACGCTGAAGCTTTAAATGTTCTGCGTTTTTGACAGTGAGAAGGTTTTTATGCACATTACTAATATTGGTCTTATTCCAATATTAATCATAACCTGGATATGATTTTGACAAAGAACATGACAAACCTGGTTATTCATCTCCAAGTCTTAATTCAGGTCTGCGGTTGTAGGTAGTGATGGTGTTCTACTAGATCACACTGTGTTCTTGTTATTTTGCCCATGTTGAAATGTTACTTTTAAATTCTGCCTCTGCTTCTTTCCACACAGACGGAAACTGCAAATGCAGGAACGTAACAAAGGATGAATCTTATGTTGTAGAGAAAGCCTGCCTTCCAGATCCCTTTGAAATGGTCAAATACACATTAACTGTGAAGAAAATAGCCTGGTTTAGGAAATGGGCTAACTTTGCTTCAGTTTCAAAGTGCATCAGTGTTGTTCCAAAGAAGTTCACAGATGTCACCATCAGGTACAATAGGACCAATAAGAATAATTACATAAATAACCGTAAAATGATTATTCTGCAGGTTGTAAGTTTTTGAAACATTGCTAGCTAAAGAATTCAATCCAAAATGAATGAACATCAACTTAATTGTGTCTTTAGAACAGACTTGGTGGTACACCATGATATTTGTGTATATATTTTTCAGTTGACCTTATATTAAACAGGTTCGACAACAGGCACCGTTTCTTGCAGTGGTCCCTACATGCTCTTGGAAATCGAAATCAAAAGATTGTCCTAAATTCAACTTTTGAAAACATTTGGTTTTACAATTTTGGACCCAGCAATGCTATGTGGTGCTACAACTGTTTCAGAATTTCTGCAAGACTTATAGTTATATATTTACTTTTATTTTTGCAGTTGTGATAATTGTGCATCAATAAATGTGAGCAACCATGTAATACTAAGACTGAACTGTGTGACAACTTGCCCAGATGTAGTTTGGTATATCGAGGACCCCAAACCTTTGACGGTGAGTTTGAAACATCACTTAAATTGGTTTCAGTGAATAAATATTAACAGATGATGCTTTCCCAGGGTGACTTTGAAGACTGTTACTCCAAAGCAGGCCGGAGGCCACCTATTGAGAGGCAGGATGGCAACACTGAATATGCTGTACAAAGCCAACATTTACTGGTTTCGATGGACACACTGCACAACATTACTGTGATTGCCCACGGTGTGTTTTCCTCCCATATAGTCATCCAGTTAATTCATTATTTTATGAAATGCAAAATTGTGAAAAATTAACATCAAAGTAAAATAATTAATGATGAAAAATGAATGAAATCATGAATGAAAAATCTATCTAACTGTACACTGACATACCTGACTGACTGTACCTGATATACTGATTTTTTTTTTAAAAAGTTTTTCTTTTTTACAGGCAAGAAAGACCTAGGTTTTGCCAAATACACACTTCCAATACCAGGTCCTGAGATAACAACACCTGCACACCCACTCTCATGCAGCATTTCTCCACCATCAGGGACAGTTCTTGATGCATTTGACATTACATGCAAAGCAGGCTCTTTCTGCTCCTCTGGCTGTGATTATTGCATCAAAACCAGCACAGGTGAGAATGTGTTGCACTGCTGTGCCTTTATTTTATTCACAAACATTAGATTGATGTGTTAAAGCAAAGGAGGTGAACTTGACTTTGCTATAGATGGTTTAGTTAAACAATACATGGTGCATATAATGCTTCTAAATTATTAGTCTAGTTTGTGGATTGTGGCATTAATGGTTAAAAATGAGTTTTGCTCTAAACATTTGCATGATTAATGTTGATGCTACATGCAGATACATTTTCAAGAAATCATTGTAACAGTTACTAAATGAACTTTTTTGCTATTAAGGCACACATCTCCGCTGCAGTAATACAAATGAGGTGAAGGCTGTCTTCCTGCCTCTGGGAGATAAGAGCAACAATTATAGTTTGTCTGTCGTGGTGACAGTTAAAAATGAAAATGAGAAAGTCACCACATCCGTCACCACTCAGGTTTGTCATCTGCTAGTAATCGTGTACCTCAAATACAGGACAGCTAGAGAAATCAAAAGTGGGAAGAAAGTTGGTTGTCCAGTTGATGTAAAAGACTTTAAGTAATTTTGATTCATTGGATCTTCTTCAAGGTATGGAAAAGTGAAACCAGTACCTCAGTGCAGACTCTCCAGTCTGCAGTGGAGGATACTGTCACTCAGCTGGAGCAGGAAGGTCTGCTTTCTGGTGAGGCACTAGGGCAAATGTTTAGCTCAGTTTCTGACATGCTGAACACAGAAACTGGCCAGGATCAGAAAGATGCAAGGACTAAGGTAACAGAATGGAGTGAATGATGTAATAGGAGAGGCAAATATACTGATGCAATGCTTGTAAGGCTTGTATTGCGTGTGCGTAGAGAGCATCACAATGTTAATCAGTATTTCCATCTGTTTTAGCTCAGAGAGCAAATGCTGACCAAAATGACCACAGTGCTGCTTGACTCGCCCACCAACACAACTCAGGAAGTGCAAGTGACGGCCAGAGCTGTGGCTGGACTGACCCAGCGCTCAGATGAGCTCAGTGATGCTGCGCAAGTACTGTACATTAGATCAGTTCATCAGTATCCTCAAAAATCTTGCTAAAACGTTTTTAAATCATTGGGTACACGCAGGAAATGTCCAATTTATTGAAGAACTGTGAACCTCTTAAAGCCAGTTAATGTACAGTTAATGCAGTTAACGAAAAGTTTACAATCAATCACTTGAACATAGATTAAGGCTAATCTTTACTGTCTTCTGTTTCTATATCCTGTCCAGGAAGAAGCGGGTTCACTCTTGGTAGACCTCAGCTCTTCCCTAAGCACTATCAGTGTTATCCAGGACAGCAAGGAGGATGGAGAAGTTTTGCAAGCAGCTACTCCAATAGTTGAAGCAGCCAGTAATATTTTGAATGTTTCATCAAATGTAAGAAGAAAGACCAACTGAGATTTCCAAATTTTAGTTCTTTTGCTGTTTGGCATGGTCTTCACTGAAAAGCTGTCAAATTATGTTTTCATCAGAAAAAAGTCTCAGAATTTCTTCTGACTGGGATAAACAATGTTCAAAGTGCTTTGCTGAATAATAAAAAGCTGAATGGAGACCCTGACATCATTGATTCTGGTCAGATCAGTGTGTATGTCAACAGGTAGGAGATAACTGACACCGACTAGAACATGTGCTCAAGAAAAAACTGGTGCTAAAATCACTGAAACAATTTTGATTTCTCTTTGTGCAGAGTATCTCCAGGAGCCATGCAGATGCATGATATAAATGTCCAAAAGAACAGCTCATCCAGATTTTCCTTCCCTACGCTGCCTGGAGATGTTGTCTCTCCAGAGGAGCCAGTGGATGTGAGAGTAAGTGTATGGACATGTGGCATAACATTAAAAACAACATTTAATTTACAGATGTTGATGCGGCCACTATAAGGTACGGTGTTCCTCTCTGCTGAAAATGCATGCTGGACCGGGTAAAAAAGGCAGAAGTAAACTAGTTCTTTCCTCAGAAATGATGAGTTCTTATTGGATCAGTTATCATCATCTGCAACATGGAACCAACAAAAAAAGGAGGCGACATTTTCGCTAACAAAAAGAAAGGAAAATTGTAGATAAAGCCCATCTCAGATACAGTCTGATGAGCTGCCTTGTAATGCTTTGTGTTTGTACCTACATGTGCAGGTAGTGCAAATAGAAATTTGCCAAAATCTGGTACAATGCACTTATACTGTTAAGAATAAATGTTGTTTTTACTCTCTAACAAATAATATAAACCTAACAAAATCTTTAAAGTCATCTTTTAAACAGTTTTGCTTTTTAAATATACACCTTTCTCCTTCTAGATGATGAGCTTTGAGAAAAATCCATATTCTTGGAAGGAAGATAACATCACAGGAACTGTAGGATCCATCTCTCTCACCAGAGTGAATGGCACTGTCATTCCTGTCGAGAACTTGCCTGAAGAGATAGAGGTAATATTTGTTTTAGAGATACTTTTTAGTTGCTTTTAAATCTGAGCCGCTAGATTGTTCAGAATAATGGGTCTTTCAGATTCTCCTACCAAGACTTGATGTCGGGCAGGAGAACAGCACAGTCCTCGACCTCACCAATTTCAGCACATTAATAATTGACGTTCCGTCACCGGATGTAACACTGGTGCTGAAAATGGAGCCATCTGAAGACATTTCCTTTATGCTATTCCTGGGAAGTGAAGATTATCCGACTGAGGAGAACTATGTTGCCAAGACCAGGATCCCTCTAGAGAACACAAAAGAAGGTAAAATTAAAACGACCACATTTTCTTTTTGTAGCACACTCTAGATAATAACACTGAATATCAAATTGATACTATACTAAAGAGAGGCAGTAAGATGACACAGCTTTCAACTGGTTGTCCAGAGATGAGACAAGATGAGATGAGAATTAAAGATCATATTGCTATAATTATGCAGTTTTTTACGATTACAATTTGTTTGTTAGTCTGCATGTGTGTTTTTGTACATGAATATTTCTGTTATTTTTAACACAGAGGAAAAACATACCTGGGTGCTCAGGCCCAAAGACAGAACACAAGCTGTTGGAGTGCACTACCTTGTTATAAAGCCCATCGTAGAGCCAGGCACCAAATCCATCAACGCCACTGTCACTGTCATTTCCATTGCTGCCCAGTGCAAATACTGGAATGAAACTAAGTCTTCTTGGAGTGAAGATGGCTGTAGGGTGAGCGAAATGCAAAAACAAAAGCAACACATTCAGAGTAGTTTCTTCAACACTTCTTAGAAGAGTGAGCTGTGGAGTTTGACCAGCTGTTTTTTTGTTTGTTTGTTTATTTGTTTATGTTTTTCTATAGGTCGGCCCGCTCACCACGCCTTTGGTCACTCAGTGCCTCTGTAACCATTTAACCTTCTTTGGCAGCTCTTTTTTTGTCATGCCAAACCTGGTGGATGTTTCACGGACCGCAGAACTTTTTGCCACATTTACTAACAATCCTGTTGTGGTGTGTTTTGTGGGGGCCATCTTTGCTGCTTATCTCCTGGTGGTTATATGGGCGCACAGAAAAGACATCCAGGACTCAGCCAAGGTAATTCGTTTTAGATATCACTATGCCATGTAAACCCTAGCATGAGATTAGCTTTGGCTTGTTTATAGTGTAACAGCTGGGCACAGTATGTCAGCTAGTCATGTAAGCTAACTGTTTTTATACTAATTAGAAAGATTCCCTGAATGCTGTGTCCGTGTATTCATTGTTAGGTCAAGATAACAGTGCTTGAGGACAACGACCCCTTGGCTGAGTATCGGTATATGCTGAATGTCAGCACAGGGCATCGGCATGGTGCCTCCACCTCCTCACAGGTCAGTGATGTCTGTTAAAGCTTTGTGTCGCTCACAGAAACAAAACCTGTCTGATGTTTCTGTTGCACAACACTTATGATGCTGACACTTTCCAGGCATCTCTGTCCATCTTGACTGACTATTTTTTTGTCTTTTAGGTGACGATTACTCTGCTGGGTACAGAGGGAGAAAGTGAACCCCATCACTTGACAGACCCTGAGAAACCTTTGTTTGAGAGGGGAGGGGTGGACATATTCCTGCTGACCACACACTTTTCTCTTGGAGATCTGCAGAGCCTCAGACTGTGGCACGACAATTCAGGAGATCACCCTGCATGGTATGAGTTAAAGAGCGAGAGCCTGATGTGACAGCAAAAATGACTACGAGTGTAAAGTTTGATTTGAATTTATTATTATGAGCACAGTAGATAATTAGTAATGTTATGTCCAGGTATGTCAACAAAGTGATGGTGCAGGATCTGGAGAATGGTCAGAAATGGCATTTTCTGTGTAACTCCTGGTTGGCTGTAGATGTGGGCGAGTGCACTCTTGACAAAGTTTTCCCAGTAGCCACAGAAATGGATTTAAAGCGGTTTAGGTGAGATCCATTACCATGAAATGAGACTTAATTCTCTATTATTCACCCTCTATTATTTCCTCTAACACTCTGTTATTTGTCTTCCTAACTTCCTAGTAACCTGTTCTTCATGAAGACAGCCAAGGATTTCCGTGATGGTCATATCTGGTTCTCAGTCATCAGTCGGCCTCCGTGCAGCACCTTCACACGTGTGCAGCGAGTGTCCTGCTGTTTCTCTCTTTTGATGTGCACCATGCTGACCAGCATCATGTTTTGGGGCATCCCAACAGATCCTTCTGAGCAGACCATGGACCTGGGTATGTGGCAAAATCTAAGTCATTCAAAGTTTTCAACAAACTACAGGTGAGATTGAGTGACTGAGCTGTTAAATTCTGATTATTTTACTTAACAACAGAATTTTCAAATTGGTTGTTCAAAACCTCCCAAAAGCCAACTGCAAATCTTTTCATACACATATGGTAAAAATGTGATTATTGAATTTTTTTTCTTCCTAAAACATCATGCAAACTATAAATATTTCTAATAGATTTTTAAATTGATATTTTGCATGGCAAGGGCAAGGAAAGTATACTGGTGTATATATGATGACTACTTGAACATTTTGTGTAGATTGTGCATTCTTGGATCCAAGTTAATTGAACTCAAAGTCTCACCAAAAGATTAAGTGAAAGAAACTCTCCTTTGCTGACATCCATATACACTCTCTTACCTTTTTTGCAGGTCACATTGAGTTTACCTGGCAACAGGTTATGATCGGCATTCAAAGTTCAATCATCATGTTTCCCATCAATCTCCTTATTGTGAGTATCTTCAGAAACACTCGACCCCAAGAGAAATCCACCAGGACAGACTCGTCTAAACAGGGGAAGAGCGGTCGAGTTGCTCCCTCACACACTTCTTCCCCACAGAAGGAGCTGAAAGACATTACACCAGACACTGTGATCAAGGTGAGGTGGCGGGTATCTTCATTAGAACTTGAAGTAGTAACCTCCCTGTTCTCCATGTCTGAAGAACCTGATGTTATTTCTGCATTAGGACATAAAAAGAATTGCTCAGTCTCTCTCAAAAGCCATGAAGAGTCCACTGCCACATCTGGAGCTCCATCCAGGTCAGCAGACAGACATCAATACTCTGCTGTCTCTGGTGGAGGATATCATCAGGCAACAGAACCGAATGGCTGGAGACTTCTACACCGACTCTTCTAAAAGGGACCGCTCTATGATCCTCAGTTTAGGTGCAGTCAATCTACAAGGTAAACTGCACCAGAGTCTTTACAATGGTCTTATCATATAATGTGTTCTTGTTTTTTTTTTTTTTGGATGGTTTGTTTGCTAGACCAACATTATTATGCATAATTACACAATAAAATATTATTACTATTAATATATTACTACTGTTTTTTTTTAAATGCCAGTTGAAAGACTGGATTAAGCTACAGGGCAAACTTCATTTTATAATTTATATTCAGATTATAAAGTTGCCAAGCAAAATCTAGTTCTAGACTCATGCTAGACTGATCAGATGATGGTTGATGAGCTAATTAACAGAATAAATCATGCAAGCACCACAAAGAAAATCCCACTAAAGAAAAATAAATGATCTAAAGTTAAATTCCACTGAATTTGAAAACTAGAAGTATATTTATTGTTTGATATCCAAAATTACCCTTTTAATTGAACTTTTGATTCTACATTGAAATTTTAGCATAATGTGTTCAGTGAGTACTAGCTGAATAATTGTGATTTTTGCAGAAGACAGTGTGTGGGGCAGCCCTGAGAAGACTTCAGATGAAGTTCACAAGAAGAGTAACAACACCCGATACCTGTACAGGCAGCTGCGTCATGTTGAGAAAGAGCTGGACCTGTTGGGAGCGTCTCGTTTTCCAAACCCAGAAAGCTACAACCAAGCCATGCAGCAGGTTCACGGAATGAAGGGTCTTCTTGAGTACCACCTCCCTTTCTCCAGCCTGGAGAGAGCCCATCTCATCCGCAGCCCCAGTCCAGATGAGGGCATCAGTGGTGACACCAAGAAGAAATGCTGTCAAGGAGGGCTGCCATGGTGGTTTGTCTATATTGGCTGGATACTGGTGATTGCAACCAGTGGTGTGTCAGGATATTTCACCATGATGTATGGGCTGACCTATGGGAAAGACCGTTCCATAAGTTGGCTTATATCGATGTTGGTCTCCTTCTTTGAGAGTCTCTTTATTACCCAGCCCCTGAAGGTGAGGCATGATTAAAATATTAAAGGATCACACTGTATTCATCAACTGACATTTAACTGGAGCTTCTAGGATTTTCAACCAATGTTCAGTCACTTTTTGTAATGAATAAATTTCTATTATGCTGAGGCACATATGGTATAATTACCAACAATTGTTATATATATTATATATACAACAGTTATATATTGTCAGAGGTCATTGATTAATGAATTGCTTTATAAACATCTGTATGGCATTCCAACTCCCAGCACAGTAAAAAAACATACTAATCATTATGTCCTGTCCTTTAATGCTGAAGTCTGAAAATCTTCTGTCACAGGTTCTTGGTTTTGCCGCTTTCTTTGCTCTTGTCCTGAAGAAAGTTGACCAGGAGGAGTACGGAGAACCTCAAATAGATGAGACTTTCAGAAGCCCAGGTAGGGTTTTTTTCTTATTTATCATTTTTGTTTCATTGCTTTGTATGAAAAAACTGACACATGACTGCAAAATGTGTCCTTCAGATGATCCTGATGCAGTGCGGGCAACAAGAAGAGACAGCACCTGCAGCTTTTATCAGCCACCACCTCCCACTGACATCGAGAGGATGAGAAACAACATGATTAAAGAGCAGAAAGTGTTTGCCCTCATAAGGGAGATTCTTGGTAGGAGAACCATTTTGACAACATAACAACACAGGGCAATGCAATACAACTCTGAGATGCTGGTCTAAGATATTTTGCTTTGTTTGATGCAGTATACATGGGATTCATGTGGATGTTGCTCCTGGTGGCATATGGTCAGAGGGACCCCAACGCTTACTTTCTGACCCAACACATTCGACAGAGCTTCAGCAAAGGGATCTCAGACAGTATGAGCATTCAGGATGTGTTCAACTGGGCAAACACAACTCTGCTGAGCAACCTGTTCGGAGAGCACCCAGGTCAATATGTTCTGAATTCAATAACTGTCACACAAAGCTGCTTTGCAAATCTGTGTTTGTTTATGACATAATGAACAATGCATGCATGTTTTTTTTATTTTGGAGTTCATTTGGTAAATTAGCTATAGTTGAAATTAACTTATTGTTAATTTTGGCTTCAGTTGACTGATGGTAATTCTAGTCCTATATTAAAGCTCTTTTTATATATCTTTATTTGCACAGTATATTCTTGATTCTTGATTAAGTAAAAAAAATGAAATTCTAAAGACTTATGGTGACAATATTTTTTTATTTATTAAGACATTTCTGCATTTTTCAAATTTAATTTTGAACTATGCATTTAATAGTACTAATCTCGACCCTATGTGTCCCACTAAACATTACTGTACTTCAACATATCGTATATAAGTCTTTAAACTGAATACTCACATGTGCTTTGTTCCCACATATCCAGTACTGCTTATACTACAACATATGAACAGTAGCACATAGTAGCACAAAGCTGTAACAGTGTTATATGGTTCAACTGAAACTGAAACTGTGACAAATTAACTGCAAAATGACACAAATTCATTGTCACGTTTGACTGAATGTCTGTCACAGGGTTTATCACAGATGGAAACTCAAAGCTGGTGGGTAATGCTCGCCTCCGCCAGGTGAGGGTGATGAAAAACTCCTGCCATGTTGCTCGTTCAATGCAGCAGTCTGTGGCGGATTGTCACTCGCCATACTCATGGGAGCTGGAGGACATGGGCTGGTATGGTCCAGGCTGGAACCGCTCTGCAGGAGGTAACACCTCCCTGAACCTTCACAGCCCATGGACATATCAGTCCCAGGGTAAACTGAGGGCCTACCCCATCTGGGGCAGTGTGAGGCTCTACAGAGGAGGAGGGTTTGTGGTGGATCTGGGACCAGATTTAGAGAACTCCAGAAGGTAAAGCACTCACCACAATTAATTTAGCTGTATGGTATGAAGATCTTTACTACTGGAAGTAATAACCAACTTATTGCTAAATATACCAAACATTTCAGCCCTTGTACCAGCACTTGACATATAGTTCTCATCCATTAATCAATTAGTTTCTCAGCAGAAAAACAAACATCCTCACATGTGCTGCATTTCATTGTCGTATGTGATCATAAAAGGACTCTCCTTAGAGCTTTGGAATATTGCTCAGAAAAACAAATTGCTGCTATCACTGTTTGCCAGTTGTCATGGGCAATTTTCATTATTTTTTTGAACCAAACAATTAATCAATAAAATATTATTATAAAATAGTCAGCAGATTAATCGAAGCAGTAATAAATAAATAAATAAATATTAATTACAGCCCCAATAGTGGCCCTAAAGAAAAGAAGACAGAGTAACATAGTTTAAATACTAACTAAGCTCATCAATGAGGTGCTATACATGGGTTGCTGTGATGCTTCAGTAAACATGGTTTAGAGTTTGTCTTTTAGGACTTTAGGAAATAACTATTATTCTTGAGTCCCATGTAAAGGCATAATATGTATAAGTCATATTATTTATTCGTCTCTATGTAGATCCCTACAGTACCTCTATGACAACACCTGGTTTGATATGTACACCCAGGCCATCTTTGTTGAGTTCACTGTGTACAACGCCAACGTCAACCTCTTCTGCGTTGTCACACTCATGCTGGAGACCACAGCCATAGGTAAGCAGTCTGTGTTTGCAGACTCTGTGAGAGCTCCACAAAGACTGGGCAGTTACAAGAATTGTGTTGGCTGTAATGTCATGTTTCTCTCAGGAGCTTTCCAGTTTCGCAGTGAGCTACACAGTGTGCGTCTCTACCAGTCGACTGGTGGCCTCCACATCTTTGTCATGGCCTCTGAAGTCATCTACTTCCTTTTCATCATCTATTACATGTTTGTTCAGGTCTATAGTCATTGTCCTTACATTACTACCATTACTAGTAATCATACATAATAAAGTAACTCCCCTGAACACTTGACTTCTCCTTGTGTCCTGACAGGGAAAGCTGATGAAGCAGCAGAAAGGGGCTTACTTCAAGAGTAAATGGAACCTGCTCGAACTGGCCATCATCATCCTCAGCTGGAGCGCACTATCTGTCTTCATCAAGAGGACTTTACTGGGGAAGCGGGACATGGAGTATTACCAGAAAAACACAAACCAGTAAGCAATAAGGAAAACACAACCTAAATTTATAGAAAATCAAAGAGCTTAACATTGAACAATACTATGAACAATAACATGCTTATAGTGACTGTTCCAGCACATCCTCCCTGCAGTACAGTACCTGCTGTGTACAAAGCTTTTATCTCTGCTTCACCATAGAGTCTGATAAATAGCAACTCACTGACATTAAAACCATCTTCAATTAAGTGCTGAAAATGTTGGTTCAATATTAGTGAGATGCACGGTATGTTTATATTGTCATCTTTTCTAGCTAGTGAAAGAACTTGTGTACCATATAATTATATGACATATTAGGGCTGTATACTTTATATAAAATAGCTTATTTAGCTGTTTGATGTATGTCACACTTATATAAGGCCGATCTAAAGTAATCCTAATGGGCTCTGTATTTACCTTTTCCAAAATAATTTTTACACAGAGAATTTGCAATTTATAAAAACATCAGTTTCTGAAGCTGTTTAAATAACCTTAGTGTGTTCACAATTGTAATTTTTAAGTGTGTGTTTTTTTGGTGATAAAATGTGTGTTGTTAAGCAGAAACATTGTACAGCGCAAATTATATTTTTCTTTAAAGTTGTGAAAACAAAAAGGCTGTCTTCTCTCATGCTCTGTCTCCAGATATGCAAGTTTCCATGAGACAGCCAAGGCTGATGCAGTCCTGGGATATCTGATTGCTTTCTTGGTTTTGTTAGCTACAATCAAACTGTGGCACCTGCTGAGACTGAACCCCAAGCTGCACATGATCACAGCCACACTGCAGCGAGCCTGGACTGATATTTCAGGCTTCCTAGTGGTCATGACCATCATGTTTCTGGCCTACTCCATTGCTGTGAGGAATTTTCCACACTTAACATCAACATGCTTCTGGAGTCACAGATTTTTTTCCTACTTTATCTGTACTTTCTGAGATTCAACTAACCCTGATGAAATTTCTACTTTACAGTCTAATCTCATGTATGGGTGGAAGCTGTACTCCTATCGGACTCTGCTCGATGCCACGTTGACCATGGTCAGCCTGCAGCTTGGTATTTTTAACTATGAAGAGGTTAGTATGGGAGTATTATAATTTTACAACAGCAGATTCAGACTGTTGGTAAGAACCAGTGTATTTCTGTCTTTTCGTCCTTTAGGTTCTGAATTATAATCCAGTCCTCGGTGCTTTCCTAATTGGCTCCTGCATTGTGCTCATGACCTTTGTGGTGCTGAACCTCTTTATCTCTGTCATCCTGGTGGCATTCAGTGAAGAGCAGATACATCACAAGGTAAGTCACCCATGCTGACTCTGAAATGTCTTAATACTGCTGATGCCAGTGTCTGCTTGTCCTAGCAGCCAACTGGCACCTATATCTGAAAGTTTATTGTACATGTGTTTCAGAGGAAATCGGATTACTATTACAGAAACAGCCTCAGAAGAAATGATAATCCTTGAGTTACATGTATCACTTTCTGTTTTACAGCCATCAGAAGAGGATGAGATTGTGGATCTGATGCTGATGAAACTCTGCAGCTTGTTTGGACTCAAAAGTAAGAAACAAGGGAATGACAACTTATCTCAGAGGCCAGGTGTTTCATCTGCTTCAAATGGCGGACTGTCAACAATATCTTCTGGAAATGTTCATTAGGCTTGATATGCTACACTACAGTCAAATGCCAGTTCCCAATTATACGACCTGCAGAATGCTTTGTGTCAGCCGCTGCTTGCCAAAGCTTGCTTGTTTTATTCAGACCATCTTGTTGTTGCTTTATGGATGAATATTAACCATTGCAAGTCTACGAATTCCTGGCGTTTCTATGTAGAGCTGTGCATCTGTATTGTAGGAGACGCTGAAACACTGACTAAAGTAGGAACTGCTCATAATCCTTATGTTATGCATTGAAACATTGTATTTAAACTACAGTACATTTTGTTAAACATATCAAATGTTTCTGTGACTAGGTATGTCCCGTAGTAGATATTAAAATATCCAGCAACATGTCACAGTTAGTGTGTCATCATGTTTCTCTCTCTCAAGTAAAATATGAAGAAATGCCCTAATAATATCCAGTTTCAGTGACAACAAGGTCAAGCTTTTGTTATCACTGTCCTCTAAATAGTTGACAAGACATATTTTAAACAACTTATCACTCCATGCAATGAAGGCCTAAGTAATAACAATATATTTCGACTGGGAAACAATAGATATTAAACTACTGAGTTGATTTTAAAATGCTGTGGTTCTTAAAACATATGATGCATCTAGATCTGGATGCACCATTACCAACCATTCACACTTGATATCCATTGAAAGCTTAAATAATTTTTTTTTTTTACAGTTTCAGTATGTTGCTCCTACAACTCACCTGTGGCTCTAATATGCACAGATTGATTAGACATTATTATCAGGTATCCTCCCCTGTACTGAGGAGAAAGCAACCATGCTGCTGTTTACTGAATCTTGATATTTTGTTTTCTGTGTTGCTGATGAACTGACCCCATTACTTACTAGGGTGCACATGTTTGGGTACATGGTTACAATATGAAAGGGTATGATCTGTAGCAAAAAAGATACTTATAATAAAATGTAAAAGTCAAATGACAAAAAATGCCATTAGTAGAGCAGTATGGATCGATCGATTGAGACTGGGGAAAAAAGGAAGCTGATTTGAAGATGACAGCATTATAGACTGATAAATATCAGTCTATAACATAAGTAGAAATAGGGAAGCATAAAAAATGTGGTGAAACTGTTTGATATAATTTTACAACTTGACTATTTTCCAAGATGTTGACATAGGGTCCACCTTCCGTCAAAAACTAAATATTAAATTAATATATATGCTACCAACGGTTATATCTACAGTTTATAGTTGTGGGGACACAAGTCTATAATATTTACATCATTTTTTTATTATAAAAACTTGATCAAGCCCTTTTTGTCACAAATAAAGGTGATAGGACTGCCACAGACCTAAATTCATCATTTCATGTTTAGACTGAAGTGAAAAATGAGTGACCCCTGTTTCGGAGAAAAAAGCCCGACGTAGTATTTTCCACGTGATGTCATCGGGGTGGGCGTGGCCTCTCGGGTCGTCCGCTGACAACAAGCGTGCGTCGTAGGCGGACCGAGGAGCGACTCAGAGGCCAAGTGACAGCGACACAGTTAAGCGGCCATAACGACAGAGCTGGGCTAGTGACTGTACTTGTCTGAGTACAACTTTGAGGAGTTCCTGGCAGGCACAGAGAAAATCATATTGCTCAGCGACGTCACGCTGTGTCTGACCGAGGGTGTCCGGTTTCCTCTCTCTGAGGGATTGCGATGCCCTCTGACTTTATCTCCGTTTTCAACGGGGACCTCGACCTGAATTCTCCCAAATCCTTGCACTCTAAAGGTAATACCAGCTCTTACGTTGTGTTTTGGTCGTCGCTCCTCTTTTTTGTTCTTACTCTGCTGTAGTTTGTTTGTTTGCTTGTAACTTATCTTTTCAGGCATGCGTCTGGTTCCGTTCAGCCTCCTTAGTGCCATTCATCCATAAACACCACACGCCTGTTGCTTTGGGGTTTTGAAAATCTCTACACAAATGCCTTTTGTCTCTTACTATTTGCTTTGTTTTCTAATGCTAAGGTGAGCTCTTGTTTTCTTTTTTTTTTTCTGTTTTTATGAATTTGTTTATTTTTTACTGAAGTAGGTGTGCGCACCCCAGTCAGGCCAGAGTACCTTCCCTCCACCAGCAGAAAAGCAGCGCAGTCTATTTTGTGTGGGTTGCTGCCATAGACCATCAACCCCCCCCCCAACCCCTTTCCCCCCGCCCTCCCGTGGCACAGCATGCACCACACTGTCCCTGACAGTGGCGCTAGTGGGACCATTAACATAAACCACCAGTCTGGGAGCCTCAGGTAGAATAACTGAGACCAGGTGTTAAGTGTGTAGAAAAAAGAAGAAACTCAAAGAGGTTCTGTGTCCTCAGTACAGCATAGTCTGGTGTTGGTGTATCAGCTGGGTTTCCTTTTTTTTAAAAAAAAAAGATCCCCTATATGTGGTTACTAAAGATGTAGATAGTTTATGTACTGAGCAGGACTTATTACAGTTGAAAAAAACAAACTACTCAACAGTACTTTTTCTGTATTAATGCAAATATATCTTTAGCATTTACATCCTGCAAAGTAATGTTGCCCAATCAAAAAAAATTTTTTGGGATATTCTTTACAATCAAGTCAGGACTTCTTAGACGTTGTCTGTAACCATCACACCCAGCTATTGTGATTTTTGGAAGCCAGTACAAAGACTCAGACCGACACTAACACCACACCCCATAAAATGTAAACTGTTTTTTTTTTTAATGCAAAACTGTTTTTACTCTACATCTGGTTATTAGATTGACTTTCAAAAATATATAAAGCTCTACACTTTTTTGCACCTTCTATTCGTTTTAAATTGCTACATTTTTTCCCAAAATGTTTTTGGAAATTTCTCCAAATTTATTAAAACTCCAAAACAAATATACAGTATTTAGACTCTTAACTCAGTACTTTGTAGAAGCCCCTTTGGCAGCACTTACAGTCAGGGACTTGTCCTGTGGCCACTCCAGCGTTGACTTGGCTGTATGTTTTGAGTAGTTGTGCTGAAAGGTGAACCGTTACCCCAGTTTCAGGTCGCGTGCACTCTGGAGCAGGTTTTCTTCAAGGACCTCTCTGTATTTGGCTCTTTTCATTCTCAGTTCTGACTAGTCTCCCTGCCCCTGCTCATGAGAAGCACCGAAAGCATCCTTCTCTACAGGGATGGTATTAGCAGGTGATGAGCACAGCCTGTTATTTACCTGAAATAATGTTTGTAGCTCTGCTCAAAGAGTTCAGTTTTTCTCTTATCGGGCCATAAATTCAAACAATTCAAACGAAAAAAGTCTAATTGAGAAGTCATACCCTGCAACTATACATGCTCTCAAAGTCCTACCAGTCCTGTACCATAAAGGCCTGATTAATAACTACACATCAAGAAAAAGCAGAATTCATTTGACCATGATTGAAGTGCCACAGCTGAGGACTTGACTACTGTACTTTTATATATTGAAATTTGCAAAAGGTATAAATAAAAAATATTCAATTTATTTATCAGCTGCAACCCAGAAAAAAAGCTATTTGCTATTAATTCACTGTATTATTTATTAGTACAGTTTAACTTGACTCATCAGAAATACTTTTATAGACTTTGATCATTTTCTGTGCACCATACAAATCATCTAAAGTTCCTTTGATATCTAGACCAATGGTAACCGGTTCTTTCACCTATCCTGTTTGTTTAATAATCACACTGTTGTGTATTTGTGTCAGCATGACTGACTCAGCTGTGTGTGAGAGGTAAAGTTAGTTGTGCATCTTGGCCAACTTGGTTGTGTGTAGGATTGCCCTTTATTGAAAAAAAAAAAATCAACTTAAATTGAAACAATTCAAACAAAATAATCTAATTCAGCGGGCATACCCTGCAATTATACATGAGAAACATGAAGCTTAACATGCAAGTAATCCAGGAAGAACCAAAGAAAAACCAGTCTTTCTAACAAAGGCAATCCAGACAGAAATAATAGTCATACTACCTTTTGTTGGCTGGTAAAGTATTTCCCATCAATTTCCATCAAAGCTGGCAATTGTCATGGCTTTCCCATAATTTATATCATATCCCAAGTTTAAGATCTAATTGTAAAATCATGCACCTTGACATAGTTTGTGTTTTTTTATTGACACCCATCAAAGCTCAGTCAATTATTAACTCTCTGTCTGCTCTGTGTGTAAACTTAGGCTTAAACAGCACTCTATTAATATTGACTTTTCTGTGCTAAACAAACTTAGCGGCATGCGCTTAAAAATACTTGATTACCATGAAAGCTCGTTGATATCTGATGATAAAAGAAGAAATGCTGTAGAGAGAAAGCATCTGAAAGATAAAGAAAGTTAATTTAGCAGTTCATAAATATTCTGTTCCAAATGAATCAATAGCTGGAGTCCAAACTCAAATCTGTAGTTAGGATACATAAATAAAAGACAGAAATATATTTTTTCTCACTGTTTTGAATATTGACATAATTAACTCAAGGCTCAGAAGTCTTGTGAACAGGGATGTCCTTACATTTTTATCAGTGACAATGTTTTGTCAGTGTTTCGTTGTCAACCACAGCTTCTTTATGGTGTCTTCATCTGTTTAACATTAACCCCAACCTGTTCTGCATTCTTCCAACAGTCGATGGGATCGTCTTGATTGGCTAGTTGCCAGGCATCACAGAGACAGCAAATGATCTCTGACACTGTACTAGTTATTAATTTGTTTGGACTCATTTTTTGGACTAAAAATGTGAAGAACTGCTAATTCCCCATACTGTACTCAATGTTGGCTTTATATCATATTGCCTTAATTTTATAACTGTGCTGTATACTATAATGTAGTGCTATGAATGCATTGGATCAGCACACTTAAATTTGCTCAGTATAGCCAACCGAACATGAGATTAACCCTAATCCTAATAAAACTGATCATATCACTCAGGTATTTTCTGACATTGTACAAATGTGAGTCTGGATGTAGATAAAAGAACCTCATTTTCTCCAGGGCCCATGGCATTCACCCCAGGGATTTGGGTGTGGCCTTTAGGCTCCTCAGTCATTTACAAATGCTATACTTGTCAAATCTACAAAGCCTCAATGTGATGTCCATCCCACTCAGGAGCTGTATCTCTATTTTGACTACAGTTGTGTTTGCAATATTGTAAGCTCTTGGAATCTCTTAAATTTTATGGGATGATGAGAAGAAAGAATAGAAGTTCAGAAAACCAAATTTAGCTTTGCTGTTTGTTTCAGAGTAGTTACATACTTACTAAAGTAGGAAACAAACCAGAAACACTTAGCAGGTTCTTCCTGCACTACAAGGCATGTGGCCTTGATGGCATATTTATCATATCTAATTCTGCAGTATACACCTAAATATCCACACATTCACACAACAGCACATTTCTGAATGCATTATTAAAATACTGAGTTACCTTTAGAATCTACCCTTTTCTCATCCATGATGATTAAAATTGTGTTAATCATATGCTGCAGTAAGTGTTCAATTGACAGCATACACGATGGTATTAAAGAGCAATCGTCTTTTATTTGCTCTTATTAATGAGGGCTGAGTGCTGGTGCTGCTTATAAATCGCTGGTGTATTCATTGCTCTGGTGAACTGTTGATTAGCTCATGCAGTGCGTCCTGAAAAACAAATGATTTAATGGTGCAAATTAATAAATCACACCTCTAAATGTGGGGTCACTTTAAGTCTTTACTTTTAAATCTTTTTTGCTATTAACACTACCCTAACTACAGTAACAATTCTAATCAAGGTTAAGTTATGATTTCATCTCATCTTGTATTTACTGCATACTTATGCCATTATTTTGGTTGAAGCAAATCATTGTATACGTGGATAAACCTGTTAAGCTGTAGCACTGGTTTATTTTTTTAACCTGCAGGTAATCATGTACTATATAAAATACATCTGGTTTGCAAGAAAGTTATCATCAAACTCATAATTAAGTAACAAACTCTTTGTCAGATAAGTAGGATACCGCTCCTTGGGTTGTATTGGGTTAGCAGGTTAATTGTGTTATGAAATAAAAGTAGATCTTTGCTTAGCCTGAAGCAGCCACAGACAGAGTTTATTTTTTGGCTAAATGTTGCTGTTGAGCAGGGTAACACATAGACAAATTACAGTGCTGCATACCTTCCAGTCAACACCCGTGGCAGGATTTAGTTCTGTTTTTGTTTTCTTACTGTGGTAAACTGAAATATCTGCCTCTTCATTAAAGTGTTTTGTTCTCCCTAGCATGAATATTAATTTATAGTTCAGCGTAAGACTTCTGTTAATTAATCTGTAGATGATATTGTTTTCAAAATGGAGAGAGAAAGCAATGTATTTTCAGATTTCTTTAGATTTGGGTTTGATTAGGTTTAGATTGGGTTTAGCCTTGCCCCTGCCTTGTCTAAAGGAAGACTGCATAACCATTAATGCTTTTGTTTCCGATCAGCCCATGGAAGATTTCTCATATTCGTCTGTGAAAAGCCCAAAGCACCTGTGAGATTTAACGTCCCCCCCTTGTGCTTCTCTCCAGAGCCGGATGATTCTGAACTAAGACATTAAATATTAAGTGTGCTGAATCTTGGCTGGCAGGAGTCTTTCCACTGGCAGATGACAAGTAGCAGTTAAGGTGTCATAAGCTCATAACTAGGCTGCACACACTATGTTACACAGCCAGCCAGGCTTATTCCTGGCTCAAAATGACAGAAAGACTGTATCTAAACTGTGGCCTATTGAAACATAATTTATGAAAACATTTTTAATTCATGCAAGGCCCAGCCAGTCTATGTTCTCAGTGTTTATTAATGAAAAGTTACAACATAGTTCAACAAGAATTTCTATAGACCAGCTGATTGACAAATACAACTGAAGACAGATGTCTGTTTTACAGTGTGATGTTTCACATGCACACACAGGACCATTGGTTATCATCCTATACAAATACACTAGAACACCAACTTCATGTAATTCAATATATAAGCCTCACAACAAACCCTTACCTCTGGGAAGCTTATCATATTCAGTTTTTGTTGAAACTGTGCCAGAGAGCTGTTGATTCAAGTCTTTGTACATTGTGGACAAATGGACTGAATCTTGTGTATTGTGTATTGTGTAATTGTAATGAAGTAAAATAAGCTTCAATCTGAAACTAGCTGACATTTAACACCTGCACTCTGACTCTCCTCTCTCTCTCTCACTATTCCTTTCCTTTTGTATTCTGTCTGTTGCTAAGCCTCACAGCTGTAATAAGCTCAGATATAGCATGCAAAGCTGATGGTAATGTTTCTTGTATCAGTTAGTGTTGGTGTTCTCACTCTGGATCTGAGCCATTTGATTACATTTTAGGTCTCATTATTCTCTGGTTCTTTGAACTGGGTCGTGTCTTCTTTTTTTTTAAAAAATCAGGTCACATTTTTGAAAATCATTTTACTTAGCGCTTACTTTTCCATGAGTCTGTTTTGGATCAGCTCCAAACCTTTGGATTTTGTTTGTTCATTTTAGTGAATTCATTTGTGTCCTGAGTAGCAATGATTTGCTATCTATCCATATGTTTTTTTCCATCTTTCATCCATCCATCTATCTTGCATTTTGTAATACATAATAGCTACAGTCGCATAATGGTTTCCAAACCAGGATCCAAGTTCATGTGTCTTTCAGGGGATGAATCTGTTCTCATCAATTCTTGTTTCTGCACTGTCATATCTCAAAGTTTCCTTATAGGGACTTAAAAAGAGGTATTTACTTTGGAAATGCTGAATACCTTTGCCATAAAAGCAGTAGTCAAGCTTAACAGTTTGGTATCTCAGTATCCTGTGTTTTCATGTCTTTTCTGAGTCATCACCTGCTGCTTCCTTGGCAGAATGGCAGGGCTATAATGAGTAACGGCATTGGACTGTCCGATTCCCGCTACATCCTGTCATTGTTGGTATTCCTTCTCGCTGTCTTGATTGTGCCACAGGTTTGGATCCTGAGAGAAATGCCTGGTTTGGCCAGAGAAATTTTATGGTAGCAGAGGAATGCTCCCAGCAAAGAGAAGAAGTAACACCTTTGTGTGTTCTTAATTCGTATAGGATGATAACCAATGGTCCTATGTTTTTAGAAAGGGTGTTGGCATTGAGAGGTCAATAACCATAACCACACAAAATTTTATTCTTCACAGAGTGTAAACTTTGTATAATCGTACATCATCTCTCAATTTATCCTCTTTCCTACAATGTTCAGGAAGCATCAGCCAGCATGTTAGGTTGATTACAGTTGTTGCTGATGTATTAAAATTTCTGACTTTTGTACTCCCAGGGGTAGTATAAAAAAGGCTGTAGCATAGAGGTGCTTACCAACATCCTACATGGGAAACTAGCAACAACAACTGGAAGCCACACAACACGGCAGCACTTTTCATCATTACGGAGTAGGACTGTGCCAAATGTCAATTTTTGTTGCATCGCTATAAGATTAAGGTCAATCTCGATGATAGGAGTTGGCCATTTTTTATTCGATATGGACAGGTATAGAAATATAAGAGTTTAGCACACGGGTACGGTTGCCACCCACTTTTCTCTAACTCATTCCATCATTGTTTTGATAGAAAGCACGAACAGCCAAGGATAAAAAAAACAATCATGTGACTGGAAGAGAGTTAGAGCACATCAGTTAGGTTGACGCACACAGCACAGAGCGTGGAGGAGCATCCAGCAGCAGCTCACATGCTAATGTTTGGGCTGCTGCCGCTGTGTAAGCCAGTACATCAGGAGTGGGACCTGATTAAAGAGAAGATGAACAGAATAGAAAATGTTGATGACAACTCAAGTTCCAGTGTTAATGATGAAAACACTGAAACAGACACAGCCCAGGGCTCAAAAGTCGAGAGCATTGTTGAGAGGAAGGGTCTGAGGACTTTGAAGTGTGGAGATATTTCAGGTATTTAAAGTCCGACAAGAAGCAGAGTAGCATGCACTGCAAAACATAGATGTATATTTAACAAGAATATACAAATGTCCCACTAAAAACAGTTAATACCACTAATCTTTTTTACCACCTAAAGCAGTGCCATCCTCTGGAACACATAAAATGCAAGACTTCACAG
The DNA here is from genome assembly GCF_900324485.2 of Mastacembelus armatus. Taxonomy (NCBI): domain Eukaryota; kingdom Metazoa; phylum Chordata; class Actinopteri; order Synbranchiformes; family Mastacembelidae; genus Mastacembelus; species Mastacembelus armatus. The sequence continues at coordinate 10,808,201 of NC_046635.1, forward strand.
TCCCAGACCCAAGCAAGTATTGCTGGTCCCTTGAAACAAGTCACGAAAGAATTTAGTTTTTATTCTTGTGTAAAATGTGAAAGCTTATATTTTAGTTGTAGATATAAGAAATAAGATTCTATATTTTTATATTTTAAATAATTGACCAAATTTAGTGTGTTCTCCTGTAAGAGGTTTTTGACTCCTCAGAATATAGATTTATTTAATTTATTATAAAATAATATTTAAATAAAAATAACATATCTTTATATGTCATATGGGAGTAAAAAGGAACCATTACGTTTGACTGAAATAGTGCTTTGGTTTATAGCCATATATATCGATATAAATTGTGATAAGATTTTTTTCATATCACCCAGCCCTATTCTGGAGTCAGAACTTTTTCTATCAGAGCCATTTGAAGATGAATAATTACATGCAAATTCTTCACTTCCCAAATGCAAATCAGACTTCTACTGATCCAAAGAAGTTGAGAAAGCACAAGGAAGGTCTCAGGATGTCTTGGACTACACAGCCAAGTGATCATTTTGGAATTTTACAACATTTTGAAAATAGGCTCTTAGTCCTACATTCTATTGCTCTATTTAGGAAAAAGAGCTTTTGTCATATCAGTAGAGTCAGGTTTTGATATGATACCGTTCTAAGTTTTGACAAGTTGTGGTTAGCATGGCAGTTTGGTCACTCTGTTAGTGAGTACGTGTGTGCAGTGTTACTAAAGGCTCTTCCTGTTGCCTCAGCATGGTTTTTCCTGTCAGCCAGAGAGCATTGCCTGTGGTGGCAGACCAAACAATTGATGAACAGTTCTGCCTAATATTTGTTTGTATGTGTGACTGTGTTTGTGTGTGTGTGTGTGTGTGTGCTTGAACTACTTTCTTTGAGGACCATTTTGAGCATTGAGCATTTTGAGCATCCATTGAAGTCAGGACATCTTGACCAGTCCTCAATTTTTCAGCCTACTGTTTGAGGGTTAACAGTTGTGTATAGGTTTAAAGTCAGGGTTGGGGTTAATCATTTAGTTGTAATGGTTAAGGTTAGGGAAAGGATCTAGGCATGCATTATGTCAGTGACTGTCCTAATATGTGTCTGTGTGTGTGTGTGTTTGTTGTGATTGGAAGCATTGTGTATTAGTTTACTAAATGTTTGTAGCTGTGTGCATGACATTTTGTGGTGAGTGTGTATGTGTTACGTTTGTGTGTGTGTAGTCCTCTATAAATATTTTGAATGCCATCGCTTCCTGAAGTCACACTTTCATGTTAAGGTGTCTGTTTCATCTTTCATCGTCCACTGGTAAATACAGGACGATGTAAAGGTCAATAGAGCATAATTCTCTGACAGAATTTAACATTATATTTGTAAATTTATTAAATGCAGGTCAGAAAATAAAAATTGATATTATGTGTGTAAGTTCATTTAAAGGTACAGTGTGTAAAATGTGAAAGATTTAGTACCATCTAGTGGTGAGATTGTAGAATGCAACTTTCTGAGCGCTCATCATACCCCAACCTTTCCAGCATTGATGGGGTTACTGTGGCTGTCACCTTTAAACAAAATAAGATTCCCAGTCTAGAGCCAGTGTTTGGTTTGTCCATTCTGAGCTACTGTAGGAACATGGCAGTTCAGTATGGCTGCCTCTATAAAAGGAGACCCGCTCCCAATGTAGATTTGTAAGGCTTATCTAAGCTAAAGATAATGCAACACTTGGTATTTTCCAATTATTACACACTAATGACAAGGTATTTATGACTACTATATTGCATTTCTGCTAATAGATCACTCTGAATATTACACATTGAACCTTTAAGTCTGAAAACCAAATGGTTTTTAATAATAATATTATGATATACACGTTGTTCTTAGTGTCTAAAATTTCTTTGGGCTTGTGCATTTAATATTTTTGCCAATAGTCAAAAATGTGCTGTTGTAGTGTTGCTGTATTTATATCAAAAATTCAGCGGCTGCAGAATTTTGACAAACACTGAGTAGCTGTGATTTTATTCACCTCTTCTTCTGTGGTGTGCCATTCCTGTCTGTTGTCTGTTTCTTGTCTGTTTTAATACATGATAAAGGCTACTGTTGTGCTGAGCTTTTCTTGAATATAATCTTTCCCATCTATTTATCACCATTTATCATGTCACTTTTGCAGTATGCATGCTTCTTGTTTGACAAGCGGTAGAATTAGCCAGCGAGTAAATGTACATTCAGCTGCCAGTTTATTAGATAGACATACTTAAGACTCTTCTTCACAGTTGTGAAGGTCATAATGTTTGGTTTTAGTTGAAGCTGTATTATAGAGGTGTTGGCTCATCTTTTTAAACATGTGTGGTACCAAAAGGATACTATAAGCACTATAAGCACTTCTACACTTAACTCTTTGACATAGTACGTGACTTTCTCTTGTGTACCGGCACTTCTCACAAGCTTTTCTGCCCAGGGACAGGATGTCAGCAATTCAAACTATTTCAGAGAGCTGCTGATTTAAGTTAATGATAATTTTGGAGTGTATAATGCATTATAAAGAAAGATGTTTCTGTTATTTACCCCAGCCACATAAACATAAACACTGTGGATAAAATACTACAAACATGGGTCAGCCAATATGAATTTTGAGCCAGGCCTATAGCCTGTCACGGTGTAAATACACAATGTCCAATGACAAAGTTTCAAATTGGGGACTATCCTTTGTCCTTGTTTGGAGTAAGTATTATGCTCCCAGCTATTTTAATGAAAATGTGACCTAAATGTAAGTGAATTTATAACTTCATTATACATGAGGTGTTAAGATATTAATCATTTACATGTAATAAAAATCAAATTATGTGACTTGGTAATTTATTACTATTAAAGTAGACGTGATATACAGAGGTCCTTGCATTAATTTAAAAAGGACATGCATTAGCAGTACATTATTTAAGCTTGAATTAGTTTGATCTTTTAGTACAAGGAGGTGGCCAAAAAGATTAACTGTGGTGACATTTTGCAGAGACGGTTCCATGTTTTGCCACAATGTTGTGGTATTGTTCATGTAATGCCTGCACTGTTAATGCCCAGTTCTTCATCTAGATCTGGATAGTGCTGTTTTAGTTTCTCATTTTCTCACATTATGTCACGCGAGATGCAAACGCTCAAAAGTCTTGGCCACTGATCTGTGTTGCTATGGAGTCCCTGGCAGCCTTCATGTAGGCTTGGCTGTAAACATTTCAGGGTTGTTGTACATGGTTTGCTGCAAGTGCCAGCCCCTTCGCTTTTTTCCCTTGCCTGCTTGGATTAATTCCCAAATGTACTGACAAAGTGAACTTAATCTTATCTTCATCACTTTTTGTTCAACGGTATACCACAAAGTTAAAAAATCCACTTAATGTTTCCCTTTAACCTGAATTTTTTAATTGCTTAATTTCTGCTTGATAGGATTCCACATGACAATACCACTAACCTGTTGGGCAAGTTGAAGTACAGAAGAGGGACTGGGAGCATAATAAACAAGACAGAGAGAGTGAGATAGGTAGGTTGAGTGGAGGAGGGGGGCAGAAGCGGGGTTAAATCAGTCACTCAGCCAAAAAAAAACAGTGCCACGCCCCAGGTGCCAGGGCTAGTAAGAGCAAGCAGCAGGAATGTGAGAGAAATGAATGGGAGTGTAAGTCCTGCCATTCACATGGTGAGTGCTTTCCTTTTTCACCTTTAGCCTGCACTACATGCCATATAAACATTTCACAACAAATTGTGAGGGTTTAAAAGCAAAAGTATTTTACCGTTGGCTCCAAAAATATCTAACTTGATGCAAGATTACTGATGATAAACCTGAATTGAAAGTGTGTTTTTCATAATTTATCCTTATATTTACATTTAGCATTAGTGTCAACTTTAGTTAATGATGGCCACTTTTTTTGTTGATATTTATGAAAAAAGTAGTAACAGTATGATAAGACCTGATCAAAACTAACCAAATGAATATGTTGTCCATCAGTATAAATATTTCTGATTTTGTTACTATGATTATCACAGAGAGATAGAAAATAAAAGTTTTCTCTCAGTGATCTGCAAAACATGACTGCAGTGTTACAGAATATCACGTGGGGTGTGAGTCATTACACTTTATTTCCCGGCTAATGTAGCTGACCATTTTTATTTTTTTAACCTTCTCCTGTGTGAAAGGGTCAGTGTTTTGTCATGTATAAATAAAGAGCTTCACTCTGTCCTGCTTTCAACGAAACATATGCAGCAAAATAAGATTTTTTTTCTTCTTTAAAAACGTCAAGGCACTGTGGAAACACTTTGAACAGGCTAGCCAGTGATTCAAGACCACTGCTTTGAGGAAAGAGTACATATTTTCTGTCTGTGCGGTTGTGTGTTTACTGGTAGGGCTGCTCGGTGCTATGAGCACATGTTCCTGCATGTGCAGTCTGTTAGGCCTAAGAAGACTGTAAAGTTAAAGTGTAAATTCAGGGGCAGAGAAAGCGCTTTTGTGTGTGTGGGGGGCGGCTGTTCGTGTGAATGTAATGCATGTGTGTCTGTGATTGTTTTGTTTGGAGAACTTTGCAAATAACCAGCAAAACCAGACTAAATGCAGTGTGTATGTGTGGTTCAGTGTGAGTTATATGAGTTTGCTGAGTCCAGATTTAAGCTCCCTTTCTGGGAACCAGCATTCCCTGATTTTCTAAAGCGAGCTGTAAGAGACTGGAGGGCTTTGGGAATGAAGAGGCATGGGCTGGTTTCAGTATGTCCCAGGTTTGTCTATTGTACACAGTGAGTGGTAACAATGGGAGGGTTAAGTATCTGATGTACACACCAAACCCTGGGACTCAGCTGCAAGTAATTAAAGTTGGCAGTTGGCAGAGAAAAGAGTCAGGCGACTGTAATTGCCGCTCCAAGTTCATACCATAATATTTGGATGATGAATCAGGCTGCTAGTAAAAGTGTTGTCATGCTGTTGACCCAAGGCTTTCTCCCCTCCCTATGTCCTGTTGGCCCTGGGCCAAGGCCATGGTGTCAACACTGGGGGGGATCAAATCAGTTCAACCATACTGCCCCGCAAACACAGACAATTTTTATGTCAAAGAATGCATTGGTTCTACTTTTTTCCATCCTTTTCTTGTTTAACTGTTCTAATAAGAGATAAGGGATACATAAACAACCACAACCAAATGGAAACAAAAAGAAATTATTGGATGAAGGCTAATCCACACACAACAGTCAAGGTTCAGAAAATAGTTTTTATTTAAAAATGCCAAACTTGCATGAATATCTTAAATGAACATCAGGCTTAGACTGTTGTGATGCCATTACAGTTGATCATCAGTAATTGCTCCTTTCATCACTTACCTCCACATCACCTGCTCTCCTGTCAGTGTTCTTCTTCTCTCCTCTCTCTCCCTCCCTCTGTACTCTGAGTCCACCAAGGTGACAAAAACAAATGCTGTTGCTTACCATGACATTCAGGAATGGTTTACTCAGTTTCTGATCTGAATGGCAATTATTAGGTTATTATATCAAGAAACACTGGCACCTATTGTATGTGGTGCTGACACTGCTACAGATGTTTCTGCTTGAGGCTAGCAGTTCGAGGTTACATTAGTTGCTACTTGGGATCTGAGCTGAGGCAGACTTGCCATGCAAAGTTCCCATAAACATAACTCTGTGCTTGTGGGAATTTCTTTGTCATTTATTCTTTGCCAAACAGGTTAGTGGTTCTGTTCTTAAAATTGTGTACTAATTGTGTTTGTATTCTTCTACAGTAATGATGCAGATGCAGATACAGTTACACTGTAATTGAAACATTGCCATGGCTTGATTTACAATACATAGAGAAACTGTATTTCTGAGAAAAGCATGATATAAAACCACAGGGAGTCATGTTATTTTTATGTTTCATGTCTACAAGCTAATCATTGAGTTGAAACATTTATGTCATGACTTATATCATAAATTGCTGAGCTCCTGTTATTAAGTCATCTTATGATTCATTTTATCTGTGCTTCACTCCTTTCTCAACAGAATCAGTGTGTGACCTTTTTCCCAGAGAGCTGCAGTTGCCTTCCTCCACTCAGCTAAACCCAGCAGTCATGAGCCAAAAGAGCGGTGGAGAGACAGGGCCTCCCCCTTCAGTTTCTCTACCGTCAGGTAGGATCCTATTTCTCCTATTCTTATTTCTCCTCTAACAGCAGGACCGATCAGGCGCCACCCCCACACAACACCACTAATGTAACAGTCTGTACCTGTAGGCAGACAGACACCTGCCTGCGGTGGTAAAGCTAGTCAGACAGCTAGCGTAGTACTTTGTCATTCTTCTGTGTCAGTCCTAAAAGGAAGGAGATTATGTCATCGCAGTAAATAAACTGAACATGCTCGGTATCTGTACTTTGAGAGATATTTGTGTGATCTTCTATATGTTGTGGTCTCTTGCAGCAACAAGGTTTTGAAATGTAGGCCATGCACAGTGGGTTCAGAAAGTGTTTGTGTTGTGTTTTCCAGTTTTTGTTTTTTTTTTGTATTGTATTAAAAACTTAATGTATATAAGGTAAGATTTGTCAATGTCTTAAACAGTCCATAATACCTGGCAACAGCTTGTCATTTACAGGGGCTTGAACATTTCTTTCATGTTTTTAGGGACTTGACTGACTGTATTCAATGTGTGTTGTTTTGCATTCCATTGTGGAGCTATAAAGAAACACACAAGTCTAGAAATTAAATATGTAGTGAGGCCTACAAACTAGTTCAGGCAGCCCCTCTTGAGTTAGTTACAACACTAACATCACAGAGTCCTCTCACTGCAACACATCACACACACCTTTTCAATCATAGCATACCAGTGCTCTGCTCATTCTCTTGTTGCATGGCTGTGACCACTGCTCACCTGAAAGCTATGCTGCTGCTACCTGCAAGGCTGCCCCTGCTGGCAGTATTTCAAAAGCTCCACCTCCACCCTACCACCCACCCGAAGGTTCTGAGTATGACTTCCAGCTTTAGGCGAACATAGCATTATCGCCACAGTGTCAGAGCAAAAACATTGTTAATGGCAAATTAGGGCACAATTTAAGTTGTGGCCATTTTTTTTATAGCTGATATTCTTGTAGCCACACTTTAACCCATAATGACTAAATGTTACCTGGGAAGGGAAGGAAAAAGGTCATTTGTAACAGTTTGGTGTGGTGCTTTTTAGACAGACTCCAGCTGTTTTGTTGGATATGTTATGATAAAAGAGTATTTAATTGAACAGATCTTTTACAAGGTATTGGGAAAAAAATGTATGCATGTAGCTGGATTGTCTGGTTTTTGTGTTAAACATCGCAAAAAGAACAGATATTGTACAGACCAGTGTACAGCTCATACACACACAACAAAAGACAAACAGGTTTGAAGCATTTTTTTTTTAAATCACCTTTTTATCTGTTGTTTTTAAGAAATCTAAATATGTTTTTGTTTTCAGGAAAATGTGAAGTAATTATAATCTTTCCCTTTATTTTTATTTCACTTAACCCCCTCAAGTACTAAATATTGAAAAAAAAACATAAAGATAAATGGGAATAATACATCCGAGACAGGATTCCCGTCTGAAAAGATCAGGCGACTGACTCTGAACTCAGAAAATCCAGGGTGCACAGCAACATGTGGAGTGTTAATTTTATTGAAAATATTCAGTATAAAAGTGCACTATGAATTGCCATGATGATTACTTGATAGTTAAAGAATACAAGGCACAGGTCATTACTTACAAATATAATCCAAACTAATAAATATTGGACTAAAATATTTTTAGCTTTTTGCAGTTATGCAGGATTTTTCTCAATCTCTCAGAGCATTGATGTCTTTCCAAAACCAGAAAAAAACATTTGTTCTGTAGCAGAAAGGCAATACAAGGGTAGTCAGACAGGGGCAATACAAGGGTAGTCAGACAGGATCAACTATCTTTCAGTACTTTTGGGTTTGAGGTCAGCTATGTCTTTGTGTTTTGATACTTGCTCAAAATGAACCTAATTCAACATGTTTTATGTGCTTCTTTTTTGTCACTGTATGTTTTGTAAACTAATGAAGCACCAAACAACCCACGATGTTAACAAGCAGCCTAACTCTTTTTTTTTACAATCTGCAACTCAACCACACTTTGCTTCACTCTTCATCTAGTTCATTGTAACTATTGGGATGCTTTTGCAATTACAGTGTATGTCAGCATGCTGGAGCAACATTTTTTGACACACAAAATATCCTGTGTTATTTCTTTTATTTATTTATTTTATCTGAAAAAAAAAAAAATTACTGTTCAGCTCTTATTGCTCATTCGCTGTCTCATTTTTATTCCAGGAAGTTCCCTCTGAAGCAGGGAGTGTCTGCATATAAAATGGTCTGCAGTTCTCTGCTTCATAGGTCAGAAGCTTGTTTATTTTGTCTCTGCGGCTACGTTCAGTCCCAACAAAATGAACTTTTGTAGAAAAAGAAGAGAAAAGCTCCAATAATTGGCATGCATCATACTATTCATATTACTATTTTGAACTTCCCTCTCCATGTCATCATTTTGACTATTTTTTTTATTTAGTTGTTATTCAATTTTTAGTTTTGTAGTTGTTTTTTAATATATTCACATTTTTTTTTAAATAAAGGGGACTGTTAACCTCTCTTATTTGGCCCCTTTTTACTCACACCTATACTTTACATATTCAGATACCATCACCACCACAGATGCACACATCACATTCAATGACAAGGGGGAAATTTTAATTGGACATATGTAAAGTACTAAACAAAAGCAAAAAATAAACAATCATGAACAGATTTTGCTGCTTAAATGGGACTGCTAGCCAACACCTGTTGAGATGCCTTTATTTACTTTCAAATTGTTTGTACTGTAGATGCCTCTTCTCTGAATATGGAAGGCCCCCGCAGTGCTTGTTCCACCTCTTCCAGTTCTACCATGCATTCCAGTGCTTCAACCGATGACCAGAATCCAGTTCACAGCAGCAATGTTGACCCAGAGGGTACCAAGAGTAGCCGAGCAGTTACAGAGGTCATCGCAGCTGAAAATGGGGATGGCAATGGCAGCAGTGGTGGTAACTGCAGAGGTAACACTGAGCTAGGAGGAGGAAAAGGCGTGACATCCCAGGATGCCCAGCCACATCACCAGATGACCCCATCTAAGCGGCGCACCGTACTGAACATCTCTCCACCTCCACAAGATCTGTTTGATGATAGCAGTATGTCCTGTCAGAATGAAACAACCCTGGACTCTGAGCAGAGTAACAGTATCTGGGTGGATGACTCTCTCTCCAACTTTAGTATCATGAGCACTGTCTCTTACAATGACAACACAGAGGTGCCACGGAAATCCCGCAAACGTACTCCTCGTCAGAGGCCCGGTCCCAAGTCTGTGCCCACAGAGGAAGCCAGCATGGACATGTTTGATGCAGACAGTGCCAAAGGCCCACACTTTGTCCTGTCACAGTTAGGCTCTGATAACAAGACTGGGCCAAAAGGAAGGTTTGTGTAACCCTTAGACATAGTTAATTTGGGATATTTTAAATACACATGTACATATCATGCCACCTCTAGATCTCATTAAATTGCCAAAGGAAGCTATGTTTATGTACAGATAGGTTATGACTTGAAGGAAAAACCAGCATTAAGTATGTTTAGAAAGCTTCCAGGGCAAAGTCTCTGAGGCTGGTCTTGAGGGATGAACAACATACTTGCAAAAGGATAGAATCCAATACATTTTTACTCGTTTGGTGTTGTAATGACAGTGATGTGAAATACATATATATGTGTATATATCACTTGTAGTTACACAAGTTCTTAAGCAGCTGCTTATGTTATAGTGCTATTCTCTTTAAGCTCTTTCTGTTTAATCACATACAGCACTTATTGTGATTGTCTGAGTAGGTATTAGGAAATGGCACACCAACTGATGAAAATCGAACAAACTGCTCTTGCTCCAAATTTCCCACCAAATTTTGACTGAAGAAGAGCAGTTAGATCTGAGGGGAGGGAGGGGCAGGATACTGAAGTACAAACAATGGTTAGCCACAGTGAATCAGAGAGCCTCTCTCAAAGACCAAGGATAAGCAGAAAGATTAAATAAACAGATAACTCTGAATGCTTTAAGAGCTGGGGATACAGTTTGCTTGGTTGATAGGGGGCCTCCTAACTGCATTGCTCTGAGCACCATGGCAACTTCTTTTCACTGCTCAGGCCATGAGGGAAGTTTTACTGTCAGATTCAGTATATACACAGATATTTAATAACGATGTGGCTCAGGTTGCAGCCTAGTTCTGAACTAATGTAGGTACGTGTTGTAGCACACATTACCACTTCATATAAGGGATAGTGTCATATTTTGTCAAAGTAAGTTGAAGGCATACATTTTAATCCACCATAATGCCACAAGATGCCAGCTAGATTATATTTATTACAGTAGAATTGCCAGAAAACATTAGACAAGACATGATCTGTCAAATTGGTGTTTATTGCAGCTCCGATGATACTCAGGCTACTAACCAAAAAGGAGGAACTCTTTCAATGCAATACCCACAGAAGAGTGAGGGGAAGGAGCTAAAGATCCTCGTCCAGCCTGAGACTCAGCACAGAGCCCGCTATCTGACTGAAGGCAGCAGGGGGTCAGTGAAAGACCGCACTCAGCAGGGCTTCCCTACTGTAAAGGTAAGTATTACCTTTAGACACCCCTGACACAGCCTCTAAATGCACTTTGTAGTCAGTGTGTCTTTGTTTATGATTTAAGTTCATGTGTAGATCATTGCCAGGGGCTTTGAAATATATATTCGTGTTGGGATTGCTAATATTAGAGACATAGGAGCAATGAGGAAAAATATGAAGTGGAAAAGCAAAAGTCCATGTGTGTGGAAAGAGTTGAGATAGTTGTTGTGCAGAGACCTAATATGTTCAGTAGGCATGTCCCAGTCAGGGGTTTTTTAAGGGGTTGCCCCAAAGTGTGTTAATGCTTTTTTGATTGCATCCCAGTGCCAGGTATGTTCCAGTATTTGTTTCATATATACACTGTGGTTTTCTGTTATATTTTCATACTTTCAATACACACACTTATATAGTATGTAAATACACAAATGCATTCTTCAGGTCTATGTATGAAAATATGATTTTAATCTTTAATGTGTGTAACTATGTTACTAAACTACATGTAAAAGTCAGGGAGTCAGTAATACAAGCTTAATTGCTTGAGGAGAAAGATGCCAAAATGTACTTGGGTAACACACTGAGAGCATCTGTTGGACAGGTAGGGAAATACACTTAGTTAGCATCTGCAAAGCAAGAGAAAGATGAAGACAGAGGAACAAGTTCAGCTGCAGACACAGCTGTGATGGGATGGGATATGGTAGAAAATTATCTGACTCTTATGATACAAGTTTTAAAAAGTTGTTCATAAGTGTTTTTGGCACAGTCTCTACTTGCCCTGCACTGTATAAGTTTTGTATCAGTTCTTCTTAGTCACTTTATTTTAATGTTTCTTATACCTTGTCTTTTTACACTTTTACAGCTGGAGGGGGTAAAAGAGCCAGTGGTTTTGCAGGTATTTGTTGGAAACGACACTGGGCGTGTGAAGCCTCATGGGTTTTATCAAGCTTGCCGTGTGACTGGCCGCAACACCACAGCTTGCAAGGAAGTGGACATTGACGGCACGACTGTCATTGAGGTGTCCCTTGATCCGAGCACCAACATGACACTAGCGTACGTTCTTTTGTTGACCCTGATTGAACAAGCAACCGTTTTTTTAACTATTAGTGTTGCTTTTGTGTGTCCAATTATACTTCACTGATCCACATCAGTTGAAGAGACTGTGTAATGAACATCTTGAACAAATTAAATAAATACATCCTTGATTGATCTCCTTGGGAAATCAGTTATCGAAATGAAACCTAATAGGCTGCTGAGTATTAAATATTGTGAAGACCTGTTAGTTTAGTGACTAGTTGTGTTACAGTGCCTTCCAAGCTAACATAGTCTCTGTGTACAGGGTGGATTGTGTTGGGATCTTGAAGCTACGTAATGCTGATGTCGAGGCTCGTATTGGAGTGGCTGGGTCGAAGAAGAAGAGCACACGTGCTCGTCTGGTGTTTCGAGTCAACATCCCTCGTCCTGATGGATCAGTGCTCACGCTACAGACTCCCTCATCTCCAATCCTCTGCAGTAAGTGTGTTAGCATTAGATAGTAGATATTATTATATAATAGATTCTCTAAATTAAATTCAGGTGTATTATTTGCCTATACTGAACCAGGTTTACTAAAATTGATGACTTAGAATAGGCAGTTGACCTGCTCAGTTCAGTAGTACCATTGTACATTAAATTCAGCTTTTTTCTTACTGTCTTTTCAACAGGAAAACCTGGCATCATAAGATTTGTCTTTATGTCAGCATTTGAAGTCAATATATAGAGATCTCTGCAGATTAAAGCATTATTTAATAAGTGTGTGGGTTTATGTATAAGTCTGAGGGTGTGGTTGGTTTCATAAACAGGAAAGACGTTTAGGGCCAATTTCTGTGTAAGTGGATTTGGGAGAGACATGGGAGAAAAAGAAGGAAAGGACGAAACAATAGATGTGTGTGGACTATTGTTTATACAAAGCCAGCAAGCAATCCAGGGAAATATCTTTCTACAAAGCAAAACAAATAGTAATCCCCCTTGGCATCTGTGAGTGTGTTTGTACGTGTGTGTGTGTGTGTGTGTGTGTGTGTGTGTGTGTGTGTGTGTGTGTATGAGTAGTGCAGAGTAGTGGAAAAGGTTTGTGAAAAGTTTTAGGTGGAAACAGTAGTGGCCATGTGAAGGCCTGTGAGAAACAACCAACTATTTGACTGTATCAACATAGTGTGGTTCATAGTGAGTGTGATTCAGCGAAGGTCTTCAGCTGCAACTGTGGCATTACTTGTTTCATTGAGGCCAAGGTAACAGGCCACTGAGTGTAAACTTTTGTGATTATATCAATTGCATAAAGAAAAAAAGATTTCCAGTTTCAAGAAAAGGTCTTATAGCTGCTAATAACAGATTGGTTACTTCCTGTAATGTATTGTTATGATTATATATTTATGCATGTATGTGCTGATTTTACATTTTTTATGATATTGAAAAATAAATTTCTGATAGCTTAATTCAGTGCTTAGGAATTATTTAGTTTTACATGTGTTGTATTTTAAAACTTGAGCAAAACGTGAATTGGAAAGAACCAAGTGATCAGTTACTTTGAAAGATAATCAACTACTCCTTTGCATTTTCTTATGTTTAAGAAGCACTTCCTGGGCTTTCCTTCTTGCAGAGGACCTAATTTATTGTTAAAATGTAATGAAATATCTTCTTAAAACAGGGACTCATTTTTGGATACATAGGGACATTAAAATTTGAAACATAGTTCTTACCAATTACCTTTTTAAAAATTCAGTAAAAAGAAAAATGAAATTGATAATCTATCCTTATAGCTGAATGGTTTAAGCACATACAGTCCCAAAGAACTGCCAAATTTCTGGAGACTGATTTTACTTGTCATAGTGCTGTCTAACATATTGTTTCCTGTCCTATCTGATTAAAATTAACAAAGATAATCTACAAAGAACAAGAAAAGAAGAACTCAGTGACCTATTAATGAGATCATATTTGCTGTGTTTTTTAGCCCAACCTGCAGGGGTACCTGAAATCCTGAAGAAGTCACTACACAGTTGTTCAGTGAGGGGTGGAGAAGAAGTCTTCATTATTGGCAAAAACTTCCTTAAAGACACAAAAGTCATATTTCAAGAGAATGTTTCCGGTAAGAAATCTTTTTTTCTTTTCTTTTTTTTTCAAATATGTGTGGCCATGGACATGTCAGGTTTTCTCTTGGTACAAAAACATGTATGTCAGGTTGATTAAATTGCCCATAGGAGTGAGTGTGAGTGTATGAGGTTGTTTGTGGCCCTGTGATGGACTGGTGACCTGTCCAGGGTGTAGCCCTGCCTTTCACCCAAAGAGAGCTGGGATAAGCTCCAGTTGATCCTTGTGACCCTAATTAGGAATAAGCAGGTATAGATAATGGATGAACTTGTCAGACTCGATTATTTATGTGCTGTTTTTTTCCCCCAATCCGCATGCTGCTTTGTCTCTCCAGATGAGAAATCATGGAAAGCAGAGGCTGAAATTGACATGGAGCTATTTCACCAGGTAAAATTGTTCATTATTTTAGTACCAAGTGGTTATTGCCAGTAAGGATTGAGCAGCCGGTTCAGATTTGTATGGGGCTTTATATGTAATCATCTTAAATGGATGCTGGTTCAAAGGTTTGAGTGTTCTGACCCGATTAACTCAGTCTCAGTGGGTTGTGTGTGTCTCAACAGTCCAATAAACCTTTGCCCTTATAAAACACGTGATCACAAATGAAATGATTAATTTGTAGCTAATAGAAATAACACCAGTCTTTTTTTTTAATTGAAAGTACACTGTGTAGGTACAAGGCCTAACAATGATTATATTTTTAGAGCATTTTTCAAACCTGCACTGTTTAGGTTGGCTAGTGATCTTTTTTTCTAGTGAGAAAATGCTACATTTTTCGAGGCTTTATTGCCTCCAGCTGTTTATAGGTAGACCTGTGTGAAACTGATTTGCCCCTGCACTGAATAAAAATGCCCCAGAGATACGAAATTTAAGACTATATTTTTCTGACCTGAATCTGTGAAAAAGGTGACTGTGTTCCATGCTCATACCATGTTTTACACATTTACATTAAAAACGCCTGCACTGTATGTATCACATGACCCTCATGATAATGAGCTGGCAGAGCACAAGATACAAAATGATGATCGGCTCAACAAAATATTGCTTGACACTGTCTCTATAGTGGTCCAGCTTAATTGTAAAATTGAATACATATATATTCTCTAATATTTAACTGTTGTACTGATGTTTCCTTCACCTGTCAGATGTTAGATGCAGCTGCAGATAGACTTAAATTTGTTCTCGTTACCTGACTTTATTTTCATATAATTTTCCCAAAGAATCACTTGATAGTGAAGGTTCCTCCGTACCAGCACCAGGACATCACCTCTGGAGTATGTGCGGGAATCTATGTGGTGACCAGTGCTGGAAGATCTCATGATGTTCAACCTTTTACCTACACTCCAGATACAGGTTTTTCTTTTTTTTTTTTTTTTTACAATTAAGTATTGTTTTTGATGTATTCACTCCAATACTGGCTCACCCAGTTTCTCAGTTAGAGGGTAAAAAAACAGAAGCAAGAAGTGTATCTGTTTCTTTCCATATTTTTTAAAATTTAGAAGTTTAAATCCCTTAACTCCTTTCCCGTTGCTCAGCCACACCACCTACAGTTCACTAGGATCACAGCAAGTACTAACAGTCTTTATTTTGTAATGCAGCCAGTAGTGTGTAGCCACAGGAATCCAGGGTCATCAACATTCAGGGCTGTCTCTCATTAGTACGTGTGTTAATGGTTCTTACACGATGAAACACTGAAGAATGTAATTTGCTGTATTTTACGCCACACTTGGAACCTTTCCTAAAGACTGCTGTGCCAAAGATTTATGTTGATGTATGTTCAATATGTTGATGTTGCTCTTTCAGCAAAACATGACATTCCTGTGAAAAAAGAGACACTTTCTCCAGTGAAGACTTGTTCTTTTGATGATCAGCTTAAAGGTCATTTCCCATTTTTTAATTATTATATATAACAATGAGCGTTTGCTCTAGGGGTTTATTTGAAAAGGGAACTATTTAGTGGTCTGAGTTCTGCACTTTACCTCCCATTTAAAAACTGTTACATACATTGTACATAGTGTACAGTGCCTGCACTATTTTAGTTTTAGCTTACAGCCAAAACATTTTGACAATACGACTTTATTGCTTGCTCTTGCTCCTATAGTTCTTGATGGTGGCTTAATGCCCTCAATGTTGCCTTTAGTGAAAAGAGAAGATGTCACTCCAATGGAGGTGACCAGCAACCTCCAGTCTTCTGGAGTATTTAAGGTGATGTATTTATCTTGACCCACTTTACAGTTTTTCTTTGGTGAATATTGGTTTAACAATAAAAATATCACAGTGGTGATGCATAAATGGAAATTTAACTGCAAAATTGAGCTTTCTTTTTTTTCTGTTTTCGGTAAAAGCAGACTGATGACTTGTGTCCAGCCCAGCAGAACACAGACATGACTGCAGGACACCAAAATAAAAACACACCATTTTCCAACAACCTGTCTCAGCCTGCAAGCGACGCTGACAAAGGCCAGGCTCCTGTTTTTAACAACATTGAGCCCTTAAGTGCCATCCAGGAACAGGACATTGCTGCCACCAGCTCATTCTCTGTGCCTGCAGAATCCGTGCTCCAGCCAGGGGCACAGCAGTTCCTCCTGGAGCCCAGAGAAGGCCTTGGGCAAGAGAGGCCAGGCAGTGGCCCTGGAGCTGTAGGGAGGCTGTGTGGGGAGCCCACACCTCAACAGCAGCAGTTGTCGCTGTTCCCTTCAGATGAAGTGGCCCAGCTGGAGGAAGCAGTGAGGCAACTTAAAGCCAAAGGGTTCTGTAGCTTACCACTTCAGCCTGACAACTCGATGGCCAAACAGCAGCAGCAGCAGCAGCAGCACATCCAGCACCAACAACAGATCCAAGAACAGCAAATTCAGCAGCAACAACAGCAACAACAGCTCCAGCAGCAACAGCAGCTCCAGCAGCAACAACAGCTCCAGCAGCAACAACAGCTGCAGCAGCAACAGCAGCTTCAGCAGCAACAACAGCAACAAATTCAGCAACAACAGCTTCAGCAACATGTTTTGGAGAATTTACAGCAGCACCTGTTTCAGTCTCAGATTCAAATGCAATGTAGCATGTTTCAGGATGCCTCCCAGGGCAAGAATGCAGATCAGCAGGGTTCACCACAAAGAGTGATACCAAACCAGGGATCTCTTTTCCAGCAGGCCCAACATCAGCAACATCAGCAACATCAGCAACAGCAACAACAGCAACAACAGCAGCAAGCAGCTCTCTTTCAGCAGGCAGATGACCTGCTTTCTATTCAGACCAAATTCCTCCAGCATACGCCCTCTCACCCTTCACCACCCATGTTCCACAATCCTAGTTCGTTGGCTGAAACACAAAATCCACAGGAGGCTCTTTTTCAAAAAGCCTCTCAGGAGCAGGTCCAGGCCGCTCTCTTCCAAAACACCATGACAGTACTACAGTCTCCAGAGCAACAACCCTCAACCCCTGGACTTTTCCTCCCCCAGACATCTCTGTCCACTCAGCTTATAGCAAGTAGCTCTCAGCAACAACAACAACAACAACAGCAACAACAGCAGCAGCAGCAGCAGCAGCAGCAGCAGCTGGCTTTCCTCAGTGCTCTACAGTCCCCTGCCCCTGAACCACAATCAGTGTTTCAGTCTCAGAACCAGCTCTCACCCATTCAGCAGAGAAGCCCCATGGAGCAGCAGCAGCCCCCCCAGCCTCAGTCCCACACACAGCCAACCCAGCAGCCTTCCCTGTTTCAGAACATCTCTCCACATCCATCTGTAAACACACTCTCTCCAGGTCAGCAGCAACAACAGCAGGCTGACCTGCTGTTCTGCAATAATCCCCTATCCACAGCAGACCAGGCCTCTGGCCTTCTGTTCAGCAGTCAGGGCCAGATGCCTTCTTTGACCAGCAGTAGTCTAGTTTCTCAAGAGCCCCAAAACCCTTCTCTGCTTTTTTCCCAAGCCAGCATGGTGACAGTAAACCAGCAGGATCGCTCTGAGCCCATGGCCTTAGGGAACCCCACCAATCCACAACAGCAAGTCTTGTTTCAGGAGCAACAGCCGATGCAGCTGGGCAGCAGCTCAAACAACCAGCAGGAGCAGCCTGTGAGCCTCTTCATTCCGCAGTCCAACATGGCTTCTCTCCAGGGGGGGCTGGCTCAAGAGCTTGCACATTCATCCATGTTTGCCTCACAGAACGGCGTGGCAAACCTGCAGACAACCACCTCTTCCCCTGTTCAACAGCCAGGCACTTTGTTTCAAACCGCCGTGAGTGGGAGCATCAATCAGCCTAGTCAGCCTCAGCAACCTGGCTTGTTTCTTTTTGGGATTCAGAATGGTAAGGTGCTGATTACATAGATGTTAGCCCTTTGTTGAAATGACAGCAAGTTCAAAAACATTGCAGATCACCTTTAATTATGGGTGAAAGCCAATCAGAATTTGTAACAATTCCCTTAGCACATTAGGTTTTTCCTACAATGGCTGCAATTTTCTTAATGATTTACATGAAAGTGTTAAAATTGACAAACCCACAGAAAATGATCCCCCCACTTTTACTTATTTGGATATTAATTTTCAAAGTGTTGTTTTGTTTGTCTTTTCCCATTCAATTGATGGATCTATAATTTATTATCTATATACTACTTTTTTAATCTCACTTTAGCCTCCTGTTGAATGTCTAATAACATACAGTATAACGTATTTAATTTCTTTTTAACTTTTTCCTCTGAGTAGGTGGCAGAAATTTAGTATATTTAATAATCATCTTTCAGGGGAATACTGTTTTGATACTTTGTGATATGTTTATTCACTATACATTATCCAAACTCATGCCTATGTAATCCATGTTTAATGGTAAATAGTTATTGTGATTGACTTGAACCATAGTCAGGTTCTTTTACCACTTACAAAGTTTACATACAGTATAAACACCCAGCTAATTCATTACACACTCATGTACAGTATAAACACATGTATCTGCTTTTATGTCTGTAGACTCTTTTGACTTTTCTGCTTTTCTGCCCCCTCCTTGCAGAATGCAGTCGGCTGATGAACACTCCTGGAAACACGCTGTCCGATCAGATAATGGCCATCAGCCAGTCTGGTCAGAACCAAAGAGAGAGTGACGCACGCATCCAGTCCCTGCTCAGCCAATCTCTGTCTCAGTCTGGGACTGTGCAGAACAGCATGTCTGCTTCTCAGAACATGGAGAAGATTAATGACCTGCTGGTCAGCCTGCAGGAATCAGGCAGTAACTTAACGCATTCGTATTAACCTTTATACAGGTTCACAGATTTGTCTTTTTTTTTTTCCACTGATAATATCATACTTTTTGTGGGTTTTCTCCGGGTATTCTGGCTTCTTCTGACAGTCCAAACACAATCTATTTAATTGGTGAATCTAAATTATCCACAGGTGTGAATGTGAGTGTGAATATTTGTGTGTCTCTAAGTGTCAGTCCTGGCAGTCTGTCCAGGGTGTACCCCACCTCTCTCTCAATGTCAGTGTCAGCCTGTGTCCTTTTTGATGCTGTTCTATGTGATCACCTTATTTATCTAGGGAACAGTGTGGTGTCACAAGAGGTGGTGGTATTTTTTGTATTAAGTTGCCATTTCCACACTGTTTCCAGTGAATAAAAGATCTTTTTTTTTAACATACACTTGGATCCCAAACTACTGTCATTGCTGTCCTATGTCTGCATAGCAACATTTATGTAGTCAAGACAGTACCATTAATTCATTAATCATGCTCAATATGCCACCGCCAGTTTTGGTTTAAAGGTTTTGTTTTATGGTCTGGTCCCTCTGTGACTCTGAAGGATAAATGGTAGCTGGTAGATGATGTATGGGTGGATGGGTCTGGCCTTTGTGCCAGCCATGTAAAAACTAACACTGTTAATTTCCACAAACCTAATTATTTATTACTAAAAAACCAATTCAGAAAAATACACAAATGAGGAATAAATACGGATTAAAACATTTGTATTCAATTAATGTTATTGCCTTCACCTTCCACATCTTTTTATATACCCATATAATTACAATGTAATATAGTATAATTACTGTTGTTGTCAAAAGGCTAAGATCATAATGTGTTTTAGTCATTTAAGTGCGTCTTTAATGGGACTCTAATGCGTCAGGCACGCATGAACTGGAATGGAAGATTATTGTCTTGCGTGATGGATTTAGCCAGTGCTGAGAAGAAGCAATAGTTTGTTGGCTACAACCGTATTTGTATACATCTTAGCCAGATTAAGGTATAAACACACAGGAACAGAGCCTGTTTTACATATTTTCTTGTAAATGCAAACTGTACAAGTTCTACAGACCTTAATGTTCTCATCTGCAGATGGTCAGTGGCCTCAGGACCAAAGTTTGACTCAAATCTTTCTTTGCTTAAATCCTGATGACAGGCCAGTTTTATGGCTTTTAGTTTTGTTCTAACTTGCTGTTCATGATTAACATGGACTATGCTTGACCTTGAAAAATTCAGATTTTATTGTTAGGCTTCGTGTCCTGCTGTCAGGCTTTTCTTTCTGTTTGTGTTGTGTTCAGCTTCTTTGTAAGTGTATGCATGAACAAGGGGCTGGTCTCTGTTGATGACAGAATTAGCTCAGTTTTAATGCCTTTGTTGCTGTCTTGTTTTCTATGTAAATTCACAAACATCATTGCATTGTATGCAGTTTAGAAACAGTTATTTTATTATAGAAATTATGAAAGCATTGATTTGAGTGGTTTTCAAAAGGGACCCAGCTCCTGAAGTAAACCTGGATTTGGAGAAATGAGCTACTGTATCTGTGATTCATTTTCTTCACCTTGTGTAATGGAAGAACTAAGGTTTTTAGTGTCCAGTATTTATGATTGTTTTCGTTTGTTTAAAGAAAAGTTTAGAAAGACTTTATCCTTTTTGGTGTAGTACGTGTGCCTGTTTTCAGACAAGCATATCTTATTTATTTATGTGTTGGTTATTATATAAATCGGTTCCTATACTCATAGTTTCAGTTGTTCAGAGCTTTTCAAACATGTGTTTTGTCCCCTACACCTGATGATAATGTAACTGCCGCCTTGTGACAGTGGGTGAAATTCCTTTAAATGTGATAGTTAAGTATTTTTTAAACTCTGTATAACTTACATTCCTTTGCACAATTATTCTTTTGTGATTCTGGAAATGAAATAATATGCTCTTAATGTACACATATGTATTTGTTTAGGGCTTGTAATCGGACTGCTGGGCAAAATGGCAGTTTTGCTGTCAAAAAAAAAAAAAAATTCAAAATAGGACCAAATTATCATACTTTTACCCTGAATATAGCACTTAATGTCTCAAGATAGATTGAGAGTGTTCTTTTATACACGTACTGAGGTGGTAATTACTTTGTTGAAATTACAGTTTCCTCATTTGTGTATTTACCATGGAACTAATCAATGCTGTCGCATTTTTTCAAGAGGCTACAGCCTCTAACACTATTTCTTGCAATAGAACAAGATGTGGTTATTTTTTTTAACATTTAATTCAATATCAACAAAATGAGTCTGCTACCGTATGTGTTTAAACAGTTACATTTTCTAAAATATCTCTTTAGACATGAGTAAATACTGTACATGTGCCTTAATGTTTTAGTAGTGACCAGATTGACGTGTTACCGTTGTTATCTGTTTAACACACTGCTGGCCCAGCCGGTGATGAGTCCTCATTAACTAGAATGTTTTAGGCCATAAGACTTTAAATATGCTTTAAAGGCTAGACCAGATACAATAAGCAGATACATGTGGTTGATAAATGTGTTGTGCAATTTCTGTCATGCATCTAACTTGTTTGTACTATTGCATTTATGTTATACAACGTAGATGCAGACAAATTTTCTCTGAAACTGCTATGCAGCTAATATACTGTAAATGTAGATCTTTTAGTTCTGTAATATATATATTTTTCTATGTACTCTCCCCCATTTTCAACAAAAAAGACAAACCAAAATAGATGTTTTTCTGTTATTTATGTTGCTTATTGAAATATTTTCTTGTGCTTTGAGTGTGACCTTAAATCTTTTGCTTACAATGTAGATTTCTCTTAACAGCAATGATCTCAAACATGTTGTTTGGTGAAACAAGGGTCTTTTTAATTACCTTTGTTGCGTATAGGGTATATGTGAAGGTTTGCATTGCATCTTGGCTTACCATTTACTGATGCAGTGGTTCTAATCTTTTCAGTTTCTCTCAGGGCTTCTGAGTTAGCAGGATGTCATAAAGTTCTTATGTCTTCTTATTCAAAACAGCCAGTGTGTAGTAAAAATATCAATATCCAATGTAATTTGCCCCCAAGCATCATGTTCCAAAAACAATTTTCTTACTATGCTTTTGTGATATCTTTAAGGTCTGTTTCTGTAATGCAGGCAAAACACTCATCAAGTAAACAGCATTTCATAGTCCTGGAAAAAGCAACTAGGAAATTTGCATTTTTGTTTCTAATCATGTGAACAACTGTCCAGTAACCACCCTTCGTGGGTAAATGTTCTATATATTTGACTTACGTTGGGACATTTTGTTTCTCTTGCAAATAAACTTCTGTAAACTTGCTGCAATATATATTAAACATATATACATAAAATGTTTTGTCTTTGAACTTTTATATTATGTTTTTGTTGTAAGGTAGTTACTAGACAATACTTGGCTGCAGGATGAGGATCTACTAGCAAACAAGGCTTTTTATGAGAAATATTCATCACAGCTTGTCTATAGCCATTTTAATAGAAATCTGAAAACAGATAAACATTATTTAACCATGTACAGAGAAAGAACACAGGGTCAGAAGAAATGCTAAACATTCCTAAGTACCATTCATCCCAGTAAAATTATAATAAAAAAACAAAATAAAAAAGGTTCAAAGGGATCATTTCTTGTTGCCAAGCGCCGTTCAAACTCACAAGTAGAAGTGGTGCTAATGTCCGACTAATTTCCGTCACGCAAACGTCTCATCCAGTTCTCGCGCTTTTGAGGTGTGCGAGGGTTTGTTGGTCTTTCCGAGTGCGGCATCAAGAACATGGCTGACGTGACAGAGGTGGAAGGAGAGAAACTCAGCAAAAAGTGAGTTTTTTCGATTATTCCGTTGCATGTAAACCATTGTTAATGCTATACAGACTATCTCTTTTCTCAGATATGTAGTTGTTTCAGCACTTATGGCCGTTTAATTTTTGTCATGCAGTATTACTAAATGTTACATCAGGTCAGAGGGTGAAGCGAAGTGAGGATTCCATATGGTAGCACGTTACAAGACTACATATCTCATGATTCAGTTCGAATGTGTCTCTGGTAGTTGTAGTCGTAAATGTGATCGGGCGCCAGTCGAAGCAATGCGTTTTACTAATGAGAAAAACTACAAGGTCCAAAATACAACAAAAAAAAATGTCTTCCTCGCCGTGTTTTCTTGTGGTTTCTTGTACCACATATAAGTTTTAACGTACGAATTATTTGTTACGTTTTAGCTCTGCAATTTTGAATAATATAATTGGCTGCATACACAATTTAAATTATGCGAACGGCGTTTTTCTTCGTTTTGACTTTCTTTAATTGCTAGCAGTAACGTTATGTTACCTCTGACACGTCCACCTGCCTGACTATCCATTGTAAATCTATTCTTATATTAAATTCTCTACGACTTCACCTCTGCACTTAAGTTTGTTGTTTTTGTTTTATCTCATTGCATCTTGGTCCAGACAAAGGGGATTTTATAATCGCAGCAGTGTTTAATTTCGTCTGTTGGGCCAAGGACAGCTTTTGCCATATATGCTGTACTTCGTACTATATGTCTGTTTTCTCAGGTGTGTCTGCTGACTCTGGTAGCTCAGCATGCTCTGTCTGGGCAGGGCAGCCAGGAAACAGTTGTGCCAAGCCTTTGGGGTCAGGGGACAGTGGTTAAAATGTGCCCCCCCCTGTACACCTGCAGTCCCAGCTCAAATTTACGGGAACCGTTGGAGAGGTGACAAAAGGTTGGTGGCTTTTCCATTCCTGTGAGAAAAACAACCAACCTTTTGTCACCTGAGAAAATGTGTTTCCCCGTCTGCATGGTTTTTTGTTGTGCTTCTTTGTCATTAGTAGACTGTCTGTTTTTTTTTGTTTTTTTTTTTCTGTTCAGACGGCAGAATAAAATAAACTGAACAGTAACTTACATGAAAACTCATGTTTCCTAAGTTTTGTCAAATAGTTTGGATATCTGTTAAATTTCCTGTAGCATATAGTTGCATCATTAACAACCAATTTCATAACCAAAGCTGTAACTTATTTTGGTTCTCTTCTTCTTATCAGTGAGCTGAAGAGACGAATGAAAGCTGAGAAGAAGGCAGCTGAGAAAGATGCCAAGCTTAAGGAGCAGGTGGAGCAAAAGAAGGAATCCAATGACCAGGGAATGCAAAATTCCTGCAATTTGGATGAGGAGACACTTGATCCAACTGTGAGATTTTTTTATGAGATCAACATACCTTTCTCTTTGCCTTCCTTAATGCTTTAATAATTTATTTATTTATTTTTTACAAATACAATCATTTGTTTCCTTGTAAAACAGCAATACTTCAAGATCCGCACCCAGGCCATCCAGGAACTGAAGGGCACACCACAGGACCCATATCCACACAAGTATCATGTAGACTTGTCATTAACAGAGTTCATCGAGAAATACAATAATCTACAACCTGGAGACCAGCTGACAGATGTTGTTCTCAATGTGACAGGTACCAGGAATACTTTATAATTTTAAGCATATTTTAAGTTTGTGTTCAGCGTATTCCCGCAGTAGATTCCCTGTTAAACTTCATATATGATTGGCAGGCCGCATCCATGCCAAGAGGGCTTCTGGTGCCAAGCTTCTCTTCTATGACCTACGAGGTGAAGGCGTCAAGTTGCAGGTTATGGCAAACTCAAGGTTCGCACTAAAAAAACGTATTTTTTTCCCCTGTATTGTGTCTGTGGTTTTGTTTTTGGGTGTAACAGTAGTTTGGTCACACTTCACTACTCACCATGTTTTTACATAGTCACATAGCTGTGAAGATACCTTAACAAGTATCCAAGATGAATGTGGTTGATGGTGTTGTTGCATTATACAATGTTGAGTCATACTTAAAGGCATCATGGCTGCACACAGATTCAGATTTTACAGGGTGGCATGGATTGGCCTGAAGGATTTCCACTAGTTTAAAGACTTCATGTTTACATGTTATAAAACATTGTGTGAAACAGAAAGGAAAGGATGGGGGAGGGCGATGATGTGTTATCAAACATATCATTGCATCCTCTGTTTGTTTTTCTATCTATGTGGATACATGAAGGGTTTGATGAGTTGGTATGTGTATTTTCTTTTGCTCCATCAGAAACTACAAGTCTGAGGAGGCCTTTGTCGCCATCAATAACAAACTGCGCCGTGGTGACATTATTGGTGTCCGTGGTAACCCAGGGAAGACAAAAAAAGGGGAGCTGAGCATCATTCCCATTGAAATGACCCTACTGTCACCATGTTTGCACATGCTGCCCCACCTCCACTTTGGTCTCAAAGACAAGGTAAAGGCCACCATGATTACACTGTCTGTGTTACTGATATGTGCTACATGTTTTCTCTTTTTAAAAAAAAAAAAAGAAAGGAAAATTATACATTTCTGTAAATCTGTATAGAAAATATGATTTGTGATTTAATTCTTATTAAAACATATTGACCAAACAAATTAGAAGCATTAGTTAATACATCTCCCCATATGTTATACATTTACAGCAGAAGGAAGTAATCTCTTAAACATTTGCAGAATGAAAGGCGTGCACTGGAAACTTTGCTCTTATGTTACTATGTGGTAGTGAGAGGAAAATGTATGCTTGGTTGTTACTGTACAGTTGACCTCCTTACACAGGACAGTTTGGGTTGTCAAACACAGGCGTAATTAAAAAAAAAAAAAAAAACACAGCTTTTCAGCAAAATTATTTTAATTTTACTGTGACTTGGATCTCAGGGGTCTCTGGTGATGTGAACATGACAAATGGGCATTACAGCAGTAATGAACAATGATGGATAATTTGTTACCCCACTGTGTAATCTTTCTCTCAAAGGAAACACGATTCCGCCAGCGCTACTTGGATCTGATACTTAATGACTATGTGAGGCAGAAGTTTATAACTCGCTCCAAAATCATTACATACCTGCGCAGTTTTCTGGACCAGCTAGGATTTTTGGAGGTAAGTATTGGTGTATGTGTTGTAATCAGACATCTAAGTTCACCACGTCACACAGTAACATATTTGTTTTTAGCTCGAGTGGAAAGATTTACATAAATTAATTTTTTTCTAATTGTTTCACATTTAAGTGTAAGCCTGCATTTCTGAATCATGTTTGTTACTTCAGATTGAGACACCAATGATGAACATTATTCCTGGTGGAGCAGTGGCTCGTCCATTTGTTACTTACCACAATGAGCTGGACATGAACCTGTTCATGAGGATTGCTCCTGAGCTTTACCACAAGGTAATATGCTTTTCAAGAGTCATCCAGCACTTGCATGTGTCCTCCTTTTCAGTAATGAAGTACTTCCAGCTGGAATATACAGAAAATCTTTTGGATCAGTTTGAACTCAGAAACACACTGATGTTTTTATACTCCACTTCAAGTGTTTGATTCAAATATCTAAATATTTACACTGGCATCATATCTTTCCCACAGATGCTTGTAGTTGGTGGAATAGACAGAGTGTATGAGATTGGTCGTCAGTTCAGGAATGAGGGTATCGATCTTACTCATAATCCAGAGTTCACCACCTGTGAATTCTACATGGCATATGCAGACTACCATGACTTGATGGAAATCACAGAGAAACTGCTCTCAGGTAAGTGGAAAAAATGAGTAACAAGTAATTCTTAGCAGCTCTGTAATCTACAATAGTTGGTAAACGATGGTTAAGGCCATTGCTTTACTCTGGTGACTCATTTTACAGCCAACTCCAGGGAGCAGGTATCTGTTCTAACTGGACCGATGCTATGCATGGTTACACTGAGCAGGTCTGCTGGGTAAATTTTGTGCCACACCCACAAAGAAAATAACCACTTGTTTGCTTATGTTGTGCACATCTCACTTGCTTTGGTTATTATTCAGCACTTTTAGAAGATCTGCATTTTTAAATGGAATAAAAAGTAGTTGTGTAGCTGTGAGTAGCATGATGAGATTGTTCACGTCCTCATGATTATTACAGCCAGCTTCTGTGGAGCATGCCATGCGGTGAGCCTCTGTCTCAGATGGCATTGGTCTTGTTCCTCCTCCTTCTCAGCCTTGTCAGAATTCAAAAAACTCATCTCTGTAGGGAGTAGTGGCAGACTTCAATCTGAGATGAAGTGATGTCAGTGAGGTTCAGTCAAGACAGAGAAAGCCACTGTAGAACCGGAAGTGGAGTTTTGAAATTACTTTTCTTTCCACAGCATGAAGCTCTCGCATCCAATGAGATACATCAAGTGATTTTTCAAGTGACATAGAGAATATTTCACATAAAAAAAGATTTAGCTTGTTGGCAGGTGACACTTGTATATTGACACTGATAACATGCAATATATGAATTCATGTGTGTCACTGGGGATCAGGAATGTATTGTACTGTATATTTGAAAATATTAGTTTATTTGGTTCAGAGCTCAGTTTCTTCAGTCTTGTCACTTTACTGATACTTGGGATGCACAGGAAAAGTGTACAGTGAACAAAAAGGAAAACCTTTTTCCTTGCTTCAGGAATGGTGAAGCACGTCACTGGAGGATACAAGGTGACTTATCACCCTGATGGTCCGGAGGGACAGGCCCATGAGATTGATTTCACTCCACCATTCAGAAGAGTGAGCATGACACATGACCTGGAGAAGCTGATGGGAGTCAAATTCCCTCCCACTGACAGCTACGACAGTGATGGTAAGAACTGAAGAAATGAACAGGTAGTACTATCAGTCTATCTGAAAAGTGAGAGTAGCTTTTGTCCTTATGTTTCTTCTTTCGAGAAAGTGTTTTGAATATGTATCTGCATTTAAATGTCACATTGCCTCTGTGATATTCTTTCATTCTCTCTCTTGAATTTAGTGTTTGTTTTTTTTCCTTTGTTTTTTTTGTTATATAATGTCTGTGTTTCAGTTTGTTTACATTTTTTAATAAACAACATATTTCTGGTTTCTCTTCTCTTTTGTCTTCAGAGTCACGTAAATTCTTCGACGACTTGTGCATACAGAAAGGAGTTGAATGTCCGCCACCCAGAACCACTGCCCGCCTCCTTGACAAGGTACTGTTCTGATGAAGACCACCATCTGTTACAGTTGCAATTTATTGCTTTTTCTTCATTGTTTCCTTTGAGGTTTTTATTATCTCTTCCCACACAGTTGGTTGGAGAGTTCCTTGAGGTCACATGTATCAACCCTACGTTCATCTGTGATCACCCTCAAATCATGAGCCCCTTAGCAAAATGGTGAGAAACACCTTGTTTAACCTTCCTATTTATCATTTCAAAATGTGATGCTCAGGTTTATACTCACACTTCCTCTGTTGTTACAGGCACAGATCTCTGAAAGGCCTAACAGAACGTTTCGAGCTTTTTGTGATGAAGAAGGAAATCTGCAATGCTTACACTGAGTTGAACGATCCAATTAGACAGAGGGAGCTTTTTGAGCAGCAAGCCCAGGTGTGTATAAAGCCTACACTGACTTATTTCCCCCCATTTAACCTTTTACGTTGTCTCATGTCCAAAGGCTCAGGCTGCCTACTGTTGACTGAATATCAGTGTATGTTAATAAATTGAGCGGGACCTTTTTCAGGCCAAAGCTGAAGGAGATGATGAAGCCATGTTCATTGATGAGACCTTCTGCACAGCACTGGAATATGGTCTACCACCGACTGCAGGCTGGGGAATGGGCATTGATCGTCTGACGATGTTCCTGACGGACTCCAACAACATCAAGGTAAAGATGACAAGTGTGGTAGAAGTGTGCCCTTCTGTGTCGTTTTTGTGTGTAGTTGGTAGATCTCTTAGGGCACTTGAAGGACACATTAGTAGACAACTAAGGTCTTATATCAAAGGCAAAACAGGGAAACACGTGAAGTATACTGAGAGAAAACCCCTCAGCTGACATTTTTTTGTGCTTTCACAGGAGGTGTTGCTTTTCCCAGCCATGAAACCTGATGACAATAAGGCTTCAGCTCCCTCAGAGGGCACCTCTGTCTGATGACTTGACATCTAAGTTGTCCTGCTCTCAGCTCTGTGCAGCAGTCAGTAAAAGGAGCCTTTACCTCATTGTGGTCTTCAGTGGACTCTGCGGGTTTTGCGTTTTATCAATGTTAGTCAGTCAAAGGTTCAGTCTTTGCTGTTATTAAGGGACACCTTATGTCAGTTGTGGTTAATTGATACAACAAATGCATTTTTCTTTTTGTATTTCTTAACAACTTTTGATCATATTTCCTGCATCATCTTTGACTCTAGGGTGGTATTTTAATTCACATTTTCATCCACAGTAAATTGGTGGTATTTGATCAGGAATCTGCAGACCTGTATAAAATAGTTCTGAATATACTATGAGATACAGTAAGGGGTCCTTCTGGCTATCATAAAAACCACATAATTCAAAGCCTCATGCACCTGTAATACTTTTTCTTAGTATATTCATCTGGTTTTACCATGTCTGCTTGTATTACTTTTGGGATGTTTTTTTTTTTTTTTTTTTTGGTCATCTCCACACATTCTCCTCTGCAAAGAAGTTTAAACATTATGTCTGAATAAAGTTCATATGAATCTACATTATTCCATACGCCCAATGTTTGTGATATCCTTGCAGTATCTCAAGACCCTAAGCAGCCCCTACCCTCCTGAAAGATTTTAACTTTTTCAGAATTGATTAAGAAATATTTAATGTTAGTTAAATTTGTTTAATTTTGTCTTTACAGTGAAATTGGGTAGTATGAAGAAGTATTTTGGCTGAGTTTAACAAGGTGGAAGGGGAGCACCCTAATAAGGGAGTGGAGGCTAAGAAATGTAGAATAGATCATTTGTCCAGAATCTATTGTATATGTTGAGCCATCATTGGATTTGACTACCTGTGTTTTTAAACATTTAAGACCCTGGTGCAATAGAAATGGATTCACTCATCATTAGGTAGATGTAACTTGTCATAATATTCCACCATAGGGCCTAGGACTTGGTTATGCTGACCTTGCAGCTGAAAAAAAGTCATTTACCATTTACTATAAGTGATGCAACAGTAAAATAATTAATTGTGCCCGTTATCCTGTGATTCTTTTTGATTAATCTGCCTTAAAATAGGCCAACTGAACTGTTAAGTAAGAAAAGTGATTTTTAAAATTTACCATTTGTTAATCTCGTCATATTCTATGTCACAATTATTTTCTTACCCATTATTTGTCTCTTGTGATTACTTGAAAGAGTCATGTAATAAAAGACCATCATGCTTCACTGTAGTTTTGTAAGCTGGTGTTGTGTGTTGTAACTTGCACCAGTAAGTATTGTTTTGGGGATACTTAGTGCCTTCAAAGGTATCAGCACAACAGGATTGACAGCCCCAAACAGAAGCATAAAAAAAAAAAGATCTTAAAAGCTCTTGTCAGTGGCTTGGCGTGATTATGGACAGTGAACAGGTGTCTAAA
Source organism: Mastacembelus armatus (assembly GCF_900324485.2). Classification (NCBI taxonomy): domain Eukaryota; kingdom Metazoa; phylum Chordata; class Actinopteri; order Synbranchiformes; family Mastacembelidae; genus Mastacembelus; species Mastacembelus armatus. Next base: position 10,838,552 of record NC_046635.1, read on the forward strand.
GTAGCTTCCATCCACATGCAATCTTCAAAGCAGATTCAATGTGGTTTTTGAGTCGACAGTACATGCCAGATGGTTAAGCCCTGCAGCAAAACCTTACCTATGTTTTAGTCATCCTGAACGAAGCCTAGGTGAGGAGTGGGAATTGAGAGTTGCAATAGTCGAGCAAACATCTTCCCTTTTTTGCATGAATTCCATATTTCAAGCAATTGTTAAACATCCATCTGTGGCCATTTAGTAGTCTCCCAGGTCCTTCAGGCTTCAGCATGAATCAAATGTATAACTTCAGTGAGCACATGGTGTGGAGCCGTTGCATTTTGAGCAACTAAGGTGTCTTTTTGTCCCACAAATTATTGATTTGCAGCCCCAACATATACTATCTAGTCATTGCTTATTCACACACCTTAAGTGTCCATGAAGTTTTTTTTCCCCCCTGACTGTCACCAGGGGTCGGCTGCAGAAACAGACATCTTGGTATTGGCTGAATGCTAAGAAGGAATAATGTATACTTCTGTTCACTGTAGCTTCAAACATTTGTTTATTAGCACAGAGTACATAACGCACCTAATTTTATTATTTTCACAACACATTACACAAACATAGTATTACAGCTGTGTGTTCAGTTTTTAACCCTTTCCCCCTAATTCTGCTTTTGGAAACTGAATCAGCCAAATAAAGAAATAAATCAGTGTTCAGATAACTTTATCTGATCTCTTTTCCTCCTGGGGCTTAGGGTCATATGTAAAATGTGCACACACTGAAGACTTCAGTAAAGTGTTGTGAAATCTCACTGTTACCCAGGTACTTTTTCATATGGAGGGAGACAAGTGCAAAGACACAGACTACAAATATGTCTGTAATGGGCTGCAGCGTTCTTTGAACAGATTTCACTGTGCCGGCTGGTTCTGAATTAAACATGTCCCACACTTCTCAGTGTGTTTTTAACCCTTCACACAAACAGGCTAGTTTGGCGCAGGTCACCGGGAGACTGTTATACTAGTCTGTAATTATTTCACCCTTCATCCATCCATCCATCCATCCCTCCCTCTCCTCCCCCTCCTCCCCTCTCGCGGCGGGAGTCCGCAAACAAGTGGACTAACCCAGTGCGCGCTCCCGCGACCGAGTGTGTGTGTGTGTGTGCGCACGCGCATGGGATTAGTCAGTTTACGCAGAGTGAGTGAAGATGGCGATGAGAGCAGCGCTGCGGTGCCTCTCTGCTAACTTTTCTCCCAGACTGCCTCAGCTCTCGCCCGCAGCGCAGCTTTCAGCGACTCGGCTGCTGTGGAGGAGCGGCTCTCCGCGGACACTGAGCACCACCTCGGCCCTGTCCACAGGTAAAAAAAAGAAAAAGAGAGAAAGACACGGCCGGTCAAAGGAGCTGTGCTGTTTCATACTACATGCGGGCTGCTCCCACATTCCTGACTGTTTGCAATAGGCGAAAAAAAAAAAAAACTCACGCAGTTTGTGGAGCTGAGGAATGCGACAGGGAGGCTGCTCAAAGTTTGTTTTAGGAAGTGGCTGTCCTTAAAACACAAAAACTTTACCATGCAAAACTACCGAACACATGTTGTGTTGCCTGGTCGCCTTACACCTTTCTGATATCAATGGGAGCCAGCGAAAACACCAGCTCCAGGTTGCGTTGTAAAGTATTGACAACAGAAGAAGAAATGAGCTATTCCTTCTCACCAAGTAGCTAGTGGCTTATTTAACAAAAGCCCCCCCTGATCATGGACATGTGGTTGTGCCATAGCTGCGGAGTAATGAATTTTATGTGTACCTGTGGTGTAAAATGTCAACACTTTCAGTATTTCCTCATTAATCTTGGCATCATCACTTAGTGAGGGATACATTTTTATTAAGGCTCTCACACAGTTAATGAGTAGGAAAGAGCGGTTTCATGCAGGAATACTCGACTGTCAGCACTGTCAGCTCTTCCCACCCATACATCAGCATCTTGCATAATTTACAATCCGGTTCAAACCTGTATTTTTCTGCATGGTCCGATGCCAACACTGGAAATTGTTAAAGCATTAGGTGTCTTCCCAGGGGTAAGTTTATGACAGCAAGCAACCAGAAGGCTTTTTACATCTGCACAGCTGACTGAAGCAAAAAGTCTTGAGTTTTTGTTTAGGATCTAAACCCCTGATGGGCAGTCCTGCCCATTCCTCAAAAACTCAAGACTTACAGGAAGACCATGATCCTGACAAGTGAATTTCTCAGTCCCATTGCAACCAGCAAACTACAATTTTTTATTTTGTAATTACAGCACATGGTGTTGCGTAAGACACAGTCGACTTTTCCCTTTTTGGTTCCATAGTACAGTGTACAGGGTGTTCTTTGGACATACGAATTTTGTGGCCTTTTGTCTGTTGCCCAACAGTTATTTTAGCACCAGCTCCTTGTTTGGTTCATACAGATTAATAACATGTTGTTTGCACACACTAATTCCTAACTACAATATTCTCTTATTCTCTCTGCAGCGCTAAAGTTCACAGATAAGCATGAGTGGGTAAGAGTGGAGGGTGGCATTGGCACAATTGGTATCAGCAGTTATGCTCAGGTATGTTGTTAGTGCCTGTCTTTTGACTACTCATTGATCAATAACACACTTGGTTCAGGGTGTACTGATGGTAATCTAAAAATAGCAATATGCTAATGTCTGTATTGTGCAGCTCAGTGCTGTACTTTGTCCTGCCCTGCAGGAACTGTACTTTAACATATTTACAGTTTTTCTGATTGGTTTGAGACGAGTAGGTTGCTGCCACATTGCAGTGGTGCATAGAAAATTCAGAAGCCAGGCACTTGCTGAAAGGTTTAGATGATTTTGTGTCTCCTGCTAACTGGTCAACAACATAGTAAAATGTAAGGACGTGAGAAAGTCATAGTCGAATCTCAAGTCTCTTATGGTTGAAATGAGCTTTCATTCAGCCGCCACATAGAATCCAGACTGCTTAGAAAACTGCATTCAAAGCATTTACTGCATTGTCATCACTCATTTATCTATTAGCATACAGTATCAGCATTGATTAGTTGTTAATTATCAGGTAAATTATGTACTTTATTTACCCAATTTCATTCATTGTTATATTTTCTTCATCTGCCACCTTAGTGCCAAGAAGTTAAATGTGAATATATGACCAGTTTGAGAAGAAGATGCTCTGCTCAATGCATTATGTCTGGGCCCCTGTGACGCAAAGATGTAACATCTATTCAACTGTGGGGGGTTGAGATCTCCACCCATGTACAGTAGAGGGTATTCAAGGACATACTAATACAGCCAACCATTTCATCATGTTTTATAACAGTTAATAATTTTATTGCATCATTATGATATGATATTTGGGGGGGGTTGTCCTAGCCGGTCTTGATTGTTACAACCCCTTCATGCCCCTCATAAAATATGCTTATATTGTGACATCAGGTCATGGATTGGAAGAACAGTTCAGCTCATCAGACATTTCCTAAATGTTAACGCACACAAATAAAAAGGTAAAATAAAAATTCTTTACAAATCTGGAATCCAAGGCAGGTTTCTGGTCACTCTATATGTGTGACTTAAGTCCAGGTTCCCATCTCTGGTGGTATAAAAATGGTATAATTGACATTTTACCCCAGAAGAAGGTTTAAATTTTGGGAGAGCCTTGATTTGCTGGAGCCAATCCCAGCCAGAACAAAGCTCAGGGGGAATTGATAAAAGCCAGTCTTGAGTACAACACATCTGACAGCCCGCTTGGAGTTTATCAAACAGCATTTAGAAAAAATAAAACTCTTGAACTTATTCAGAACCCCAAGCACTATATTGTGTAAACACCAGGCAAGGCTCACCACCTGGCTAATACCATCCCTACAGTGGTGAAAATTTGATTCTATAGGTGTGCTTTACAGCAGCAGGAACAGAGAGACGGGAAACAACAACACCCACACACACTCTGTGCGTGTTGTTGATCCCGCGGCAACTCAGCAATAACTTTGCCAGCTCCTGGGTAGCATGTCTTACAGTGACCACCGCTCAGCTCACCAACCCTTGGTTGGCTCAAAGACAAACATTCTGTTGAGAACGTGACTCATTTATAATTTTGGAACTGAGATATGGCTGCTTGTTTGTAAATGCGGATTGGACTTAAGCCACATTTTGCATCTTTCACTGTTGAGATAAGAAATGAGCAGATATTTGTGCCAAAAAAGCTTTGGGGTCTTAAACACAGCAAGCACAGTGACATCTGGTGGCTTGCTAAATTTAATTAAACTTACAAACCAACAACTTAACCAACTGGGTGCAAATCACTACCGCACCTCACTGATTTTAATAGTTTGTGTCTCATGTGCAATTTAAGTCCAAGAATCCTCTGTGCTATTATGAAATCTGCAGAACGTTTTTTCAGACATCATTAAATATAGGTGTTGCTGTGCAATGTTACAGTCGAATAATTCATAAGTTGTCCAAAATGCCTACATAAAAAAATATTGTTGCTGAAACTAAGATATATCAGCACTACAAAACAAGTTTGAGTCTGGTGTCTGCCTTGAAAGTAATGATGTACCGCAATTGGCAATCAATATGGGTGACTGGCAAAGATTTACATTTACAGTGGGACCAAAGGGGTCTGGGTTACCTCAAACAGACTGCGGTATCAGAAACCAGACTAATGCATTGTTTTTGATCTTTTCACTGGTCACAAAATAATATACAGAATATAAGAAGCTGTAGCTCAAGGCTACACTTTAAAATGTAGAATTGGCATCTGGATATCAGTATATTCTTGTAATTTATGTGCTTTTCTATGATACTTTATGTGGGTTATAACTGCAGTGCTATCATTTTAGGAAGCATTAGGCGATGTGGTATACTGTGGACTCCCTGAAGTTGGCCAAAGACTTGAACAAATGGGTAAGAGGCTGAAAAACACTACTAATAAGTCAAATAAGAAGTACAGGTGTGTAAAGTTTGGACATCCCTGGGCAAATTTTGTATTTATTTATTTATTTTTTAACAGCACATTAAGATGCTTATATTAAACTGTTGTTGCAGTGTCACTTTTTATTAAGTGAACCTAAAAATGGAAACTTTTGTAAATAACTATATTATTTGTCACATTGTCTCTGTGTGTGCGTTGTAGAGGAGTTTGGTGCTTTGGAAAGTGTAAAGGCTGCCAGTGAGCTGTACTCACCGCTCACCGGAGAAGTGACTGAACTCAACACAGAACTGGCAGAAAATCCCGGGCTTGTGAATAAAGCATGTTATGCAGAGGGTAAACATCTTACAATCAGTTGTTCTTTTCCATTACATTTTCCATAGTCATTTCCAGGGATATCTTCTTTTTTTATTTATTCCCCAGGTAGATGAGAAGCTACTAAAACTGAATAATGTATCTGGTTCTTCATGGTTTTAAAATTTGAATTTTTACCTTTCAGGGTGGCTAATCAAGATGACGATTGAAAAGCCTGAAGAACTTGATAGTCTCATGGATCAAGCTGCGTATGATAAATTTATTAAGTCGCTTGAAGAATAAGCCACTAAACTTATTGTGCTGCTTTGTATTGCAGTTTCAATCAAAGATTCGCAGGTGTGGTTACTAATATCTTGTGTGACGCTCTTCTTTATCTGTGGTATTTATTTTGATACTGGGATTTTTCTATCAAAGTAATTTTAAATACCCTGTAACAACTTTCATTTAGAAAGTTAGAGGCTTTTTTTTTTAGCCATTAGCAGACCTAAAGGACTTTTAATCTCAAAATCAGTCCGTATTGTTGGATCCTGTTTCTGGTGCTTTGCAGAAATTGCAACAGTAAAATTATTGTAAGTGCTGTGTCGCATTCATTTAATAAAATGTGGTAATGACGTTTGAATTGACAACCATGTGAATATTTTTTACCATCCAAACTTTGGCAGATTTGGCTCAAATTCACCAACAACTTTAAACCCAATAGTAAGTACAGCAGAATGCACTAATGTATGGTGATGGTGTTTTCATTCAAGCAGAAATCCATAAAATACAACTTTACACCTAGTAGAAGAGGCTCATGCATGATTTCTGATGTTGTAGACAGTTCATATCATGTTGGTGTAGCTAATGCTATATACTGACAGTACCACACACCTTCACCTTTGCTCTGAGATGAAGAAAGGCAGAGATTGCAGAAGCTACTCAATCAATGATTAATGAAGCAGTGCTTTTAAAAACAGTGACTGCACTTTGACAATAGAAAATAACTACTGTAATTGATATTTATGGCTAAAATAGACCTCTGTTACATCACAGAACATTCCTATTAACTAATACCTAACAGAAGTTATTTAAAAATGTATATGTAAATGGTTGGTATTGGGCAGTGTGTTTCCCTTCTAAGACTATCTTTAAAAAAAATTTCTATGATGATACCTTTTTACAATTGACCTGATGTGCTGCTCCACAATACTATAGCATGATGTTTCACAGTTTCCTCTTCAGATATTTAATGAACATTTGTTATCATATTGAGGGGATAAATTGTTCTTTATTGAGCTTTGTAAGTGGATTTCAGAATTAGATGCAGCTAAAAATCAGCCATCCAAACATTACCTTCTTATTCCTATTTAGGGTCTGGTGGAGCCTATCCCAGCTCTCTTTGGGTGAAAGGCAGGGGTACACCCTGGACAGGTCACCAGTCCATCACAGGGCAACATACAGACAAACAACCTCACACACTCACACTCACTCCTATGGGCAATTTAGAGTCACCAATCAACCTGACAAAGTTTTGAAAAAGTTTTTGCTAAACATATGCACTGATATGACCTTACTCTGCTTTAGACAAACATAGGTTGCTAACAAGAAGCTATTCTTGAGTTTCCATAATGTGTTGTGTAGTTAATATAATGCCTTTAGCAGCTTGTGTAGCATCAGTGGTGTGACAGGACAGTTATATAAAATGTAGGTCAAACATAAGGATAATGAATAATTACACCTTAGCCAATCTGCTTTAGGCTCCATAACACCTTAGCCAATCTGCCATCAAGCTCTACAACACTTGGATTTTAACAATGAATTACTAATTCATTATTTTAATAATGAATTAATAACGTGTATCTGTCTAAATCCATAGAGGTATAAAATACATATGTATTCCGTCGAGAGACTTGACAGGTTTGACCGACAGGTTGCTTTACCCATACACACATATCATACTGCGGTTGCCGCACTCCCCAGGGTGCGTGTTTGTTCAACTCGCTCCTGATTGGCTCAGTGGTCGCCATGGGAACGTTCTCTAGAGACTCCGTTATTGTTCAAATATTGTACTTCTGGCTCTACAAAAAGCAACATGGCGACGTCCATAACAGCCGAAAATGGCGACTGAATTGTCTTCATTCTCGCGATGCCTAACGCTATTAGTGACGTCATATTGTTTAGGTCCACCCACCGTCAACGTCCTAAGCCTACATCAAACTCTTACGCCTGGCGCATTTTGAAAATAAACATTACACTCGAGGCAGATGACGTCGCATGACGTAACATACTGAAGCATAAATCCCTTTGATCAGAGGCTTTTAAAAACAAATAACTACTTCATTCTTAAAATCAGTCGAATCTATTCGCCGGATATTCAGCCTGTCTTGCACGATCATTTCAACGAACGAATCTTCGTCTGTTTCAGAGATGATGGAGGAATCACATAGACTCGAAACACCAGAGCTGACAAAAGTAGTTTGTGAGCATAGTAGGAGCTGCATGTCCTGTCAGAACCATAGCGCTAAGCTCCAATCCCAGACAACTGCGCTTGAGTTGAGTTTAGGAAAATTAAGAGCTGAGAGGGACCACTACAAAAATCTTTATTTGACTTCTGAGGAAGAGCTGCACAAAATCCTTCCCAGGCCGCCTCAGACAGAGGAAAAAACTGCAGGACATGATCGTTTGTTTGTAAATGTTTGCACGAATGTGCAGGAACAGGTAAAGTGTCAGAAAATTATGACGTTCAGTGCTGAGATTGACCTGGGCCGACTTCAGTGTCAGACTCAGCAACTAACCAGGCCTGATGATGAGAAAAATAATGAAATAGCTGATAAGCTGCAAACAAGGCAAACCAACCATGATCCTCAATGTCAGGAAAAGATAGCTATTCTGAGTGAGAGGAATAAGAGTCTTGTAGCTGAGCTGGACCAACTTCAGTTGGTGATTCAGACAAAAAAGGAGGAGAATCAAAACCTACAGGAAACTTTTCAATACCTTGAGTATCAAGTGGATGAGACTCAGCAGTTAATGTGGTACAATAATGAACTAGTCACAAAACAAAACAGTGACATTGCTGATAAGCAGCAAACAATTAAGAAACTAAATCTCGAAATAACCAAAATGAGCCAAACCATCCGTGATCTTGAAGGTCAGTTGGAGACAAAGCAGCGGGGGGAGACACAAGATGACATAAAAAAATTCAGAGCGGAGGAGGACAGCAATAAGGCCACCCTGGAAACTGCACCTGAGGAAGACAGAAATAAGGCAAACCTGTCAACCCTCCTGTTTTTCCCAGGATTCTCCAGTATTTTACCATTCTATTCTGCTATCAGTCCATTTAACTATTTTCCTGTATTCCTCCCATATTTTTAATCTTTCTATAAAAAAAAAAAACCACTGAGTATAATTGATATGTTTGCTACATTCGCCTCTCGTAAAGCAGATGGCAGTATTCAGAACATTAGCTGCAATGGCACCCGCCAAAAAAAAAAAAAACAAGTAGAAGAAGAATAGCAGTTGCAGTTGGATTTCCCTTATTTTCAAATCAAAGTGTTGTAGTAACGCCACCCTGGAAACTACACCTGAGGAGGACAGCAATCAGGCCACCCTAGAGACTACACATCAGTGGTGCAAAGATGAAAGCACCACTGAGGAATTTAGACACACATTCACACACCACACAAATTAGTTTAATAATATATTATACATTAATATAATTAAATAAATGAATTAAAATAAATAAACCAGTAAACTGTCATAAGTCATTGTAAAACATAACAGTGTTACATGTTTTAACAAAAGCATTGTGCAAATTGTAACAGGTTGTCAAGTTTAAACATGACATGGCATTTAAGAAAGAACACAGATCTCATCTTACCTCAAGCAAAAAGACCTTCTAATATTGAAAAAACGTGGAGTTCAGGGTAAATTTTATTAAGGATATTCTCAAGGAAATTAGGCTTATAAAGAACACATTGTACTAAAATAAACACTACTGGCAATTTTCTGTTTTTTCCATTAGAATTTACTTACTTATCTACAGTAACCTTTACTTAGATTATATTTACTTTGAATTACAAAACTGCTTGTTCATTTAAATTAGTTTTTGTTAAGTCATATTTAAGAAATATTTACACACCATTTCATCTATCTTTAACATCGCAACTGCAACCACTTGTTTTAATTGGAGCTTTTTTTTATTTGATAAAAAATTTTAACACTAAGGTGCCGCAAAAATGAAAAAACATTTCTTTTCAACAGTATCCCTTTTGTCAATTTTTAGAACACTATTGCAAGTGTGTTATGATTCCCCTTTTGGACTTCCTGCCGGAGACCTTGACTGTGACAAGACTTCAGTTTTTCTCCACTCTGGTCCCCGGCAGCTTCACGTTATTTACTAGATTGAGTTCACCTGTGTCTCATCACCTTTTATGTTCTCCCTAATATACCTCCCTCTTTCCTTTGTTCTGTGCTGAAGCATTAGTTTGTGAAAGCATTTATTATCGCAAGTGTTTAGTATGGTATGCGACCGTCTCATTCTGTCTTTTCTAGTTTCCCGTGTCCATCGGTGACTTTCACTTTTTCCCGTTTCATTCGGCTTTGTGTTTTTTCCTTCTCCTGGTCATCCCAGGAGAAGTACAGTTTCTGCTGTCTCACCTCATTATAGCTCATGTGATCCCGACTCACACTGAGTGCCTGATGTTCATACGGATTAAATTAAAAAAAGATAATTTGCTTTCGACTTGAATTGTTTCAATTGAAAGAAGACATTTCAAGCTTTCTAGACATATGTTTCTCATTTTTATGAGACACGTATTCGCTGAGTTTCAAGTTGTTTTATTTACGTTTCTGAAGACATGACAGAGACAGAAAACCGAGAGCGCACCCTGTCTGCTTTCTTTATTTTACAAAAGCACAGAGTTTTGTTATTGTTGTTATTATGAGTGTATACAAATAAAACTAGACCCTTTACAGATTCAAATGATATATTGCTCTTTTCTGTACGATCAAAACTGACAGAGTAATTTAAGTTCATTTCAGAATTATCAGGAGAAATGCAGGATTACTATTGCAACAACGCATCATCAGTAGGGTAAAACTAACCTGTCTGACGACGGTCTAAACCCAGCTCACGTTCCCTATTAGTGGGTGAACAATCCAACGCTTGGTGAATTCTGCTTCACAATGATAGGAAGAGCCGACATACGTCCGTTGACCCTAGAGGGTTAAAGAAGAGAAAGCTAGTTTTAAATCAATCTGTGAGTTAAATTACTTATCATCTTGTTAAGATGAAGGAAGGCAGCAAAATAGCCTACCCGGATAAAATGTGACAACCAGCACTGGGTTTTAATAGGAAGCATTTAGCAAGTGGCTAGTTAACATTATTAATATAGTGTTAGGTAAGTTAATGTAATGCACACAATGCAAATCTTTATGCGAGGTAATGCAAAAAGTATTATGAACAAACGCAAAAGTTTTGCGAGCAGACGCAAAGGTATTGCAAGGAAACACAAAACAAAATCTAAAAAAAATCATTTCCACCTCCAAGGGGCTCCATAGATTTGTAACACTGCAAAGAATGAAGCATTTTTTTCAGATATTCAAATTTTATTGTCAGAGGTTTGAATCAGTTTCAGTTTTGAAACCAAAATTTTCCCATTCAAAATGTATTTTCAAACATTCAAATCCTAGTTTTCAGTGTGTGCTGATTGTGAGCCTATCCTCACCTCATAGCAGGACAGTGAGACGCACTTACCCCACCTTAAGTGACCAGTAGTACGGGATTAGTGAGGAGAAGAGTCATGATTTCATGATTTTCTACTTCCAATTCTGATCGCATATAATTAAACTAAAGTCACTCCGCTCTGTCTTTTTACAACTGACTGTATAGCGTGTTCGTGCATTAATTTGCTTCATTGCCTACACAAACATTAGATGAAATCCAACATCCATGTAAAGTAGGTTAAAAGTGTTATCATTTTAAATTAAAATTGTGACACTAACCACCTGTGTCTCTACACCAGTCTGGAGGATGCAGAGTGCTGATTTGCCACCTAGAAGGGTGGGTTTTGCCATAAATGACCATGACATGGTTCCCCTACAAACAAATATCTTGCCATGGTTCCGGGGCTGAATGTCAATCAGTATTTTATCAGTAATATTTTTGACAGCGGGAGAAATACAGGCATTGCGTGAGTGTGTGAGAAAATAGACAATTGCGTGGCACCTTTGAGCTAACGCAAGTGAGCTTTGATACTAGGTAAGTTGGAGTTGAATGCATGCTTGTTTTTTATTATTATTATCTCCTTAAGTAAATTTAAATATAGGTAATAGAGTTAGTGGGTAGTTATAAGTTAGGCCTGTATTTTAATAATAGTAATTATGCTTTGCAGTTTATTTCAGACAATCAATACTTCTTTATACTGACCTTATTTTTACATCTTCACTTCAACAATTTTAATATCATATTCACATTTGCAAAGCTATAAAAAATTGTGCACACTCAAATTAAAACAATAACACAAACATTAAATCTTTATTTTCTGTAGCTAGACCAAGATCAATGAATGCGTGACCAAAATGTTACTTCCGGCTGTGCTTACATGGTTATTTCGGGTTTAGGTGTTTTCACGTTGAAGCGCAGATGTGTGTGCATATAAATAGCATATAACCTACAGACTGAAACGCAAGGAATTATTGTTACACTGAATAACATTTCGGTTTACGTTTTTTTCGGCTTCTTCATGTAGGGTGGTGAATGCTCCTGTAAATACTCTTTGATGGCACATCTGCACGACCATTGGCTGGTTGTCTCATATCCCACAATCCAGTGCGCAGTAACTTCCTTTTTCCTTTCGGCCATTTTCGTCCCTTGTAGGTACGAGAAATTAATCTGTACATGCTTCAAAATAATCTGGTTTAATCCTTGGTTTATTGTGAGTGTTTATCGATTTCCATTATAACCTGAACTTGTGTGTTATATCGCCTTCAAAATGAGGTGATTATTGTTACAGATATCCTCATAGCAAAGCAGAGTGACCTCTGTTTTAGTGGTGATCCCTGTTCGAGTGTTACTAGTGTGTGACTGTTAGCATTGCCTTTACTTTTTTATCTTCATGTTTTTGATTATGTGTCATGGCATTAATATAATCATAACGCAACGACGGCAGAAACGACAAAGACCAGTATATACACGTGTAGTACTTCGCAAAGGTGATTTTAAAACAGCCAGTAGTCTGGTTAACGTGCTAGCTTGTATGTGACGAAACGTTAGCGGTGTGAGGGCTGGTGGTGTACCGGCATGACAGCCTGCTGATGCCCCCCCCCCTGCCATGCTTATGGTCCTGTTGTTGTGTTTGCAGGGAAGTAGGCAGCCATGGCCCCCAGCCGGAATGGAATGATCCTGAACCCTCACTTCCACAAAGACTGGCAGAAAAGAGTCCGCACCTGGTTCAACCAGCCAGCCAGAAAGATCCGCAGGTGAGAACTATCCTGTGTGGCATGCAGAGACGCTAACGTGTCCTCCAGCTGCTTCAGGGGTTATCAGCTGAGAGATGTAATGGCGGAAAAAAACAATAATGTTAAGGCATTGCAGAAATATGGAAAATCTATACAGCCACTGTACATTTGAGACTCTGCTAAGCTTTGCTGTGAATACATTAACTGAATTGCAGTTTGTATGTATCAGTGCTCAGATTCTTTAACTGTGCAGTATTTGTGAGTTGTAACTATCAAGAGCAAGGTTTATGTTTATCTGTGGCTCCATTGGCTTCTCAGATACCGTATTCTTGACAGCAGGACATTCACTATGTATTATCTGGGGACACATTAGCTATCAAACTGTTATGCCTGTTGGACTGCCTAGCTGCAAATGTAAGATTGTGTTTTCAGTATCAGGTCTTCTTTGTTATGTTAAGGGAGGGATATGTGAGATTGTTTTGAGTAAATTTGCTGTTTAGTTGTCTCACATTATTGCAAAATGGGTTTTTTCTTTTAAACCACCACAAGACCATAGCAAGGGTCAACACATTGTAATGTCTCTAGGGAGACACAAAAAGTAATACTAATGTTTATTTACTAATTGTTTCAGTTTGTGATGAACAGAAGCAGAAATTACTATTAAACGCTCATTAGATCTAGAAACTTTGGAGACAGATAGCCTATTTGGACATTTTCAGTCTCTCATTTTCATCTATCCATTGAGTCTTTTCAGACATCAGTCGCATAATATTAAAGAGAAATTATATGTCTGTGTTTTTGTTTGTTTTTCTAAATGTGTTGTCTCTTCCAGAGTTTTTTAGTTCCTAAGACTGAAAAGAGCTTTGCTTAATTGTATACCTCTTGCCTTAGGCGAAAGGCTCGTCAGGCCAAGGCCCGGCGCATTGCTCCCCGTCCTGTTGCTGGACCACTGAGACCACAGGTCAGGTGTCCCACTATCAGGTACCACACCAAGGTCCGTGCCGGACGTGGCTTCACCCTGGAAGAACTCAAGGTAATGTTTTGTTAGTAGATGTTAAAAAATATGGAGACATAATTAATCTGCAATCAGTATCATCAGAGGTCGACCGATATGGGTTTTCTCTGGCCAATGCCGATATTTAGAAATCAGGGCAGCTGATGGCCGATATGATGCCAATTCGTTTGGCCGATTTTAATTTTCCCCCTTCATCTTTTTCCTGTGTGTGTCGGACGCACAGACAAATTTATTGAGGAAAGTTATTCTGCGTGTTTTAGCAAGAATATTTGTCTGAATTGCACGTTTCCACTTTCAGATTTGTTGCACACATAAGCATGGTCAGCATCAATTCTAATACACTACAATGTAATTACACATTCGAAACGAATGGTTTTCCTCTGCCATCATTAGCTGAAGCTGTGTGTAAAATGTAAACAGGGCACGGCTACAGTGAGTGCGTTGCTCTGTCTCTCACGCAGAGGGAGAGAACCTCTCCAGTACAAAAATGAAATGAATAACATACGAGTTTATCCATACAACGCATGCTACTATAATAATTTAGCCGCTGGGCTTGTTAGCATGTTTTGGTACTTGTGCCTACAGCCTAAACTAGAGCTCGCTAACAATACAGACCCAAAAAATTACTCGCAATCGCTCTCCAAAAGTGGCTTCATATTTAACCAATGAAATGTAAGTCTAAATTAAAAATGAGAGATAAGAATTTTCTTACTGTTTATGAACGCTATTCAGCAGACGGGAACATCAGCTCACTGACACCAGTGGTGACAGCCTGCTTGTTGCAAGAAGGATCCTCACGTGTTCCACAATGCTTAGCTGGTCGCAGATGTGCCTGCCTAATGTGCAGCGAAATGGGCCGACACTGATTAATTAAAATGTGCAAAAGAAACGTCTGATTAATTGGCTTGGCCGATCGATCAGTCGACCTCTAAGCATCATTCTCTGAGGCATTGTTTGGAAACAATGTCTTAGAGACCTATTTTAATCAAAATGCACTTTGGCACTCTTGATTGGTGTGGTAGAAAGGTACCTGCATATCAGCATCACTGAGACCCTAGGGTTTAAGGTCACTTCGTAGCCAGAAATGTTATTGACAACTTCTGTGGGTGCAAAGCAGAACCGCCTCAGATTTTCTGTGATGAATCATACATCCCACCCAACCAAACACTCAATAGCTGTAGTCAAACACAAAATGCCGCTCGAAGACAAGATGTTCTTGCCAAAGTGTGCCTTCCCTTTCCTCCTGTGGACTTGGTTGCTGTGGGAGGAAGGCTAAATGACTGCTGATGTGCATCACACCAGAAAATGTGGAGTTTTTTACCTTCACAAGAAGTAGGCTCTAACAGGAGCTACAGTTATTACCTCTGTGGTGTGTATATATACAGCACTACTATTCCTGGAGTCACATCTAATGAGTAACAACCTTTTATTTGAGTCACAAAATTAACATTAGGGATGAAAGTGTGAATTGCCAGTGTGTAAAGCTTTGAGTTCAAACGGATCTCGTTTTATTTTAGAATTCTTTTAACTCTTTTTCTGATGGTGTTTTTTTGTTTTCCAAAGTAGAAAACCAAATTGAATGTCAGAGTTTGGTCATCACGTTCTTCTGTTGTAAGAAGCTTCTATGTTTAAGATTTAAATGCCCAGTGCTCCTCCCTGCAGGCGGCTGGCATCCACAAAAAGACAGCCCGCACCATTGGCATTGCTGTTGACCCCCGTCGTCGCAACAGATCCACAGAATCTCTTCAGGCCAATGTGCAGCGCCTGAAGGAGTACCGCTCCAAGCTTATCCTGTTCCCCAGGAAGGCTTCTGCCCCCAAGAAGGGAGACAGCACTGTAAGTATTTATTTCATGGTGTTGTGCAGGATAAAACGTCAAGTAAAGCATGTGAATTGGAAAAATTATCTCTGATTTTCTTGGGCTTTCAGTTTTTAACGTCTGTTTAAACGAAACGTGACCATTTTAATCAGTGTGCTCTTAGAACATGCCAATGAGTGAGATGGTGAATTGGAAAATATGGTTTTCTCTCGTCATCCCTGCTCTTGGTCTGAGAGTGGGGGTCAGCTCCTCCATACACAGCCACACTTATCTGCGAAATGAACCATATTACTTGAGATGATAACATCTATACTCATTACTTGTACATCCAATAAAACCTTCACAAGTAATGTCAAACAGCTGTTTATCAAAAGCAGTAATTTCAGCTTTCCATGCAGTCTCATGCATTCACACAGCCTAATGTGTTTTGGTCCTTTGTGAGTTCCCTTGTGCTTCAGCATTTGTTAATCTCTTAAAGTCAGTTCGCTCATGCATATTAGGCATCTTAGTTTTTACTGTTTAAAAGATGTAAATTACTCCTTGAAAATAAGTTTTCATTTACTGTAGTGGCATCAGTGCCCCCTAAAATTAATGCAAATGTAGAACCCAGATTCTTTGTGTTCCTAATGTTGTCAACTTAGGAGCTCCTAGGGGGGAAAAGCCTTGTGTTATTTACAGTGTTGGCTAGGTTTTCTGAGAAAGCATTTAATAAATAAGTCTTTAATAATAATAATCTTTTTGTATCAGGAGCTTTTGTACTGCCTGGGATTAGGCATTGCCTAATGAAATGTGAAAAATTAGATAATTTTAGCTGATCGCTAAGGTCCCTGTAATTTAATAGAAACTTGCACCATCTGGCCAACCAGAGCAACAATGCAAACCGACTGTCAAACACTGCTCCACACCTGCTGACAGACCCACACTCTGAAGATATGTTCTTGGATCTCTATTTTGATTTGAGTAATTCTCCCCCCCCCCCCCCCCCCCCCCCCCCCCCCCCCCCACACACACACACACAGATGTAGCAAGTCTTACTGGGCAATATAGATGTTTCCTGGAAGAATTAACTGTTTAATATTTTCAGGAGGAGGAACTGAAGATGGCTACACAGCTCGCTGGACCAGTCATGCCCATCAAAACGGTAAGCTGAGTTTTACGTCAATTTTTTGTTTTAGTCCCTAATATATTCATATCCAGTTTAAAGATGTTAAAGTAGTTTAGAGATCATTTGAAATAAATGGTCCATGTTTCTGTGGAATTTGTTTACCTTTTGCAGACCAGTCAACAGTAAGCTGGCTGAGTTTTGTCATGCCATCGTGTTGTCAGTAACGACTATCAGAAATTTAAAAACAGTCTTGAATTACAGCAGTCAGATGATGACAAATCTCCGGAATCTCTGTATATGTTTGATGAAACATTTGAACCCTTTTCCTGATGACTGCTAAACCAAGCTGGAAAACTAGATTGGTTGTTATAGTGATATCCTGACATTGCATTTGAATTCTCATATCTGAATGGCAAACTGCCTGGATTTCAACAGTTGACAAAAATTCAATTATTAAGCGACATACGGAAAACTCAAATGAGGTTATTGTCTTCTTCTTCTTCCAGGTGCACAAGAAGGAGAAGGCCAGGGTTATCTCTGAGGATGAGAAGAACTTCAAGGCTTTCGCCAGTCTGCGTATGGCTCGTGCCAACGCTCGTCTTTTTGGCATTCGTGCCAAGAGAGCCAAAGAGGCTGCCGAGCAGGACGTGGAAAAGAAGAAGTGAAAATAGTCACTATGGAACTTTGCAAAATAAAGTGTTTAAAAGATCAGTGTGAGAATGTCATTATTGAGATTGTTTGGATTGACAGGTGGCACTTTTCATATAGTCATAGGTTGAGGGGACATTATTTGAATATAGGCACATTCCAGATGGGAAGAAGATTTGTCAATACTTGTAAATGATTGGATCAGTTTTACAGGTAACACAGATGTTATTGTAACATCCGTGTAACATCTGTGTTATTGTAACATCAGATTGATGTTACAGTAACCACTGGTCTGCAGATCACATATGGTGATGGGCAGAACTAAACACAAAACATCATATAGAATAAGATTGTTCTTTTAACCAGGGCACTTAATATAAAACAAGTTAAAACTTAAGAAATACATTAAAAACCTTATTGCAATAACATTGATAAAAATCATGCCAAGCTTAATATGCATCAGCCTTTTCACAGCAGACATTTCAACTTGCACAATGCCAGAAGTCTAAATGAAGAAGCACAATTGAAATTATTTCAGATTTATTATTCAAACTTGGGCTCTTCTGGCTTGTTAAAATGTCTTCTGGAAAAAGTCTTTATACTGCATTGTCAAATTTTTTTAATAGTCTCCACAATACAGTGTATATATACTATATCTGTCCGGACTACCAGCTATGGACTCACACCTGACATTGGATTCAGTGAATAGTGATGTAGTGCTTTCAGACTGCTCAACATATTTAGGGCAGTAGGTGGCACCAGAGGCACAAAATGCAGCTCATTAATAGGACATAGCACTGAAGAATTGTGTTTGTGGGTTATTAAATAGCTGTATTTCTAAGTGGCAGTTATTAAACTGACATGACAGTCTTAATTCAATAGTGTCTTTAACAGTGATTCATTTTGTCAGATGACAAACTGAAACATGTCAATTTAAGTTAACTCCTATAGTTCTTTTTCAGTCTGTCACCAGAAATAACAACTTAACCAGTGTAGGAGTCTACAACCTGACAGCCTCTCATAATGTTTTATTGCTAGTTGACCTGGAGGATGGGAGGCCTTTGTGGCTGTGGAAGGTCAGGAGGGGTGGAGGCTGATGGAAGAAAAAAATTATTCCTGTGGGACAATTTTACACTCAGCCTTGGAAGGGTGGTCAAAGTTGACTTTTAATTTCCACACAGAAGGTGAGATGCTTGCAGACAGAAACCAGACTGTTAAACATGAAGCACTGCATTGATAACAGAGCTTCTAGACATTTATAAACAAAAAGCACACGTTGGGTTTTCTGTCTTGTTCTGATAAGGTGAAACGAGTAAAAAGTAAAGGGTGCAGTTAAACACACAATCTAAGGCTGTCTATTACTACGGCATTACTTGTCACCATTTAAACTGTAGAAAACGTCCCAGTCAAATCATCTGAAGTCAAACAACATATAGATTACAGCTGGAAAAAAAAGTGGGATGGTGTGAGACTAAATGCCCTTCTCTGTCTCCTTTAGTTTCTCTCTGTGTCCCAGCGGTCTGAATGCAAATAAATAATTCAGTTAATCACAGTGAGTGGACCAGCAGGTTGTTTTGGGCCAGCAGTGATTGATATGGCTAAAACTCAAATGGATGGTCCTATTTATCCTTAAGATAGAGTACAGCCAACTCTTGTTTTCTCTAAAACACTATGTAACAGGACTCTGCGGATTTTAAAAATCATTCATTTTAACTGCCTTGTCTTGACTGCGTTACCAGCATTTGAACTAAATAACCTGGCCTTCAGGTAATGAAGTGCAGACTCATTTACTCAGAATATGGAGACTCTCACCGTCTCCAGCCTTTAGTGCCGACAAATAATGTGAATTATCCTCCTGTCCAGCTGAAATCAGTGAGGGAGCATGCTTGCTTATATTCTGCATCATTAGCCTGAACTGATGATGTGTGTATTGTGTACTACGAAAGGGAACTGAGACCGTTTTGACCACAGGAATTGGAGGTCAGTAAGGCAAATATATTGATGACAGAGCAGACTCCTAGAGATATCATTTGTGTTCAATGAGCTGTTAAGTAGAGCGTGCTGAAACACCAACTCAGTGCTTAATTTCCACGAACAGGGGAGCTACAGCTACCATCACCAAGAAGACCGTTGAATCAATAGCCTCCAAAAAACCTACCTGTATGCACAAAAATACATCTGCTCAAGGGAGTTGCTGGTGGACAACTGTGGATGATGTTACACAAGCACACTGTAGGTAGTTTGAAAGTGAATATGTGAGTGCATCAGGCCATCTAACAGATTGTTCTGTTTGGGTTATTGTACATGCAATGTGGTCAGCAGCACCAAGCCAAGTCCTGAATGCCTGAGTGTGACTAGGGAGAAGCAGCGGAGGGGATCTGAATAGATAATCCATGTGTAAATGCAGGGAACGTCCTGTGAGGTTGCTGGACTGACACAGCAGCAGCAGAAGCAGCAGATGGCCGTTGTTTGGAGCTGTGGCGTAACAGGGCTCAGGTGTGTGCCCCCAAAGCAGACGCTTCGTACTGACTGTGAATACCCACTGAAGAAGAGGCAGTGGGGGTGAAAACTGCAGACGAGAAGTGATTTCATTTGAGGAAAACAGTGTGTTTCCATGTTAGACACACTGTGCGCATAACCACGCGTGGATTTCTATCAAAAGAATTTCACCTGTAATTTGACCCTGTAAGGGGGATTTGTGTGGTGTATAAGTTACATGGTGATCAGCTCAACAGAGCAGATAATTAAAAAGCAGACATCCAAATGTCATTTTTCATGCTGTTGGAATAATTTGATTGACCTTTTTGTGTGCTGCACACGTCATTTTACCATCTGAAAAAGCTCTTTCTCCTGAAATCAAACATAAAGTTGTAATTCTGTACAGCTCTAATGAAAAAATGTTCTCTGTCTGAAGGTCATTTCAGACTTATGAGATTTCAGACCTTCACGAATGACATGTCACAGAACCTGAAGCCTACAAATTTTTATTATCATGAGGCGACACGGTGCTTCAGTTTCTGTTTCACACTTTATTTTGACCGACCCAAAACTGTCCAGTAGTTTTTTTTTGTTTTTTTTTTTCTTCTCAGATGCTTTGTCTTTTGTGGCCTTCGACTCTGTTTTACAGAAACTTGAGAGCTGCTGTTTCCTTGGTGCAATCTATAAAAGTTATGTAATGCCTGGAAATACATTCATGAAAATAATACTTTAGTGGGTGGACTGAAAAGGTTCACACATAAACACTGTGTAGAAACAATACGTTATGTAACATACATTGCTGTCAAATGATTCCAAATCTACACCATGAATCAGACCCTTAGCATTGTAATGTGAGTGACATTAGACTTGGTTAAATCATATTGTCTATGTTTATGTGCAGTATGCAAGTGTGCGTCTGTGTGTGTGTGTGTGTGTGTGTGTGTGTGTTTGTGTGTGTGTGTAGGTAAGGAAGCAGAGAGTCACAGATCCTCAGCTGCCTGGAGCCCCCACATGGAGATTTGATTGTGATGTGTTGCCTCTGGACGATCCGTCCTTTCGATTTTCTGCTGTTTTGCTATGAAATGTCTGACATTCATCCTACTTTTATTATTTTATTATTTTTATTTACTTGGACTGGTATAAAAACTCTATATGATGAATGACTTTATCAGCACTATAAGCCTGCAGAGAATTAGAATAACTTCAACTCAGGATTGATTGATGGTATCACAGTTTCATTTCCTTAGTCTTTTGTGCTCTTGTGTGAGCCATCAGGCTGTTAAAAGCGTCTGTGAGGCATTTGCTGTTTTACTGGGTTGAACTCCAAATAATCGAGTCCCAGCGACAAGCCCATCTTTCCATCTGCAGCTGGACTCTCTCCACTCCCCATCTCTCCAAGCCCAGGCCTACTCCCTCCTCAGCTGTCCAACCAATGAGTTTCGGCGGAAGAAAAGGGGGAAAAAAAAAAAAATCAGTGTGTAATGGGAGCGGATTAAACAAGTGTGTTTAAGAATAGAGAACAAAGACAGGTAGGAAGTGAGTTTTTTTAATTCTAAACCCGTCTGTCGGCGGAGTTTGATGGTTCTGAAGCTGGGATTACGCGCGGCTGCTTGTTTTTTTTTTTTTTTTTGGATCAGCTGAAGTGAGTAAGAGCAGTCAGTGACTAACGATGTTGCCAAAGTGGACTGTACGTCGGTCATTTGCCCGTCGCAATTAGGAAAGCGCAGGCTGGATCGTCATCTTGCCGCTGGTTTTCGTGGATTGCAGCTCGGTAGCGGTGAATTATTACCTAAGCGTTCCTCGCATCGCCTTCACGAAGTTGTCAGGCTGAACGGGCAGCGGATCGTTTCTTTATCGATGCATTTGCGCGTTAGAAGTTTGGCTTTGTGTGATCCACTGTGGTCTTAGAGCTAATCACTCTGATTGCATTTCGAGCTTTCTTGAGTTAAGTTTGACATCAACGCTTTTTTTTGGGGGGGTAACATCTGGGTCGCAGACTCCACAGCTGGCGACACAAAACCCACGGGCGCTGTCCCTGGTGCTGAAAGCCAAACGTCCACTTGTTCATTCGCCACCCAGTAACGAGACAGACTAAATAGTGCTGATAGAGAAGTTCAACACCAGCCCTCTTTAAAATATCTAAGCGGGGTCGGGAACCCCCTGGCTCAAGGACACATCGGGAGGGCGGATGCCACAGTGGAACACAAAGTCTCTTTCTTACTGTTGTGGTTTCCTCTGGGCAGTTAAGACACTCAGCCATGTGCCTTTTTGGAGTCCTAATTTCAGCAGCCACTTTCACATGTTTACCCACTGTTGGATGAGAGATTCTTTTTTTCTTTGTTTATTTCATTTTTCCTCTCCTAACCTGTTTGCTAGCTGATATTTAGTACTTAAAACAGCAGCAAGGCAGTATACAGACTGTAGTAACTCTTGGTGTCTAGTTTATGTTATTGTGTATACATTTGTGGAAAGCATGTTCACAATTCTTTGTCATATTAGAATTAAAAGAGAAGAGCTAAATCTGACAAATTGATCTTTACAGGCTTTTATCTAGAACCCTGAAAGCTCAACCCCACCACCTTCCTGTCCTGTTTCTCGTCATTACAGAGGTGATAGAGCTGAGCTTTGGGTTTGGTTTGTTCTCCTGGGTCTCAGCAGGATTCTCTGTTCTTTTTCGCGACATCTTTACCGAGTCAAAAGATCCTGTCTCCTGTGAGTGTGCCACGTCTTCACTGAGACCCCACCGCCGACCAGTGCCGTTTCCCATCCCTCTGAGCTACACCAACAGACCCACATCGTACTGCTTCGCTGGTTGGCAGCTCCTCTTTCACTGAGCCAGGATGAATGACATTCTGGAGGCCACCTCCCCAGCGGCCAGCCTCAGTGGTCCAGCTACCTGCGTCTCCAAAGTGGAGCTGCGCGTGTCTTGCAAAGCTCTGCTGGACCGAGACACGCTCAATAAGTCAGACCCCTGTGTCATACTCATGGTACAGACCAACGGCCAGTGGACGGAGGTGAGCCCTCTTCTTTTTCTTCAGTGTGACCAATACACAGTTTGAAGCATAAGAGCAAGAGTGTGAGGTTGTTATCTCCTCATTCAGCAATTCCATAGGCAGCACTATGTAGCTTTAACAAAATCAATCCAGCATCTTTTATTAACCGCATTATTATATGTGCCATGACTCACACATGAATAAGAGTTCAGATTATTTAAATCACAGCACCTTAGGCTGACCTGAGCAATATGTTTTCTTAATGCTTACAGAGAACTGGTGCACAGAAAGAGAGCAGAGATTGTTGCTCAGTCCACCTTCCCCTGTCCAGTATCAGAGATCTGGACAGGCTGAGATGTTAAGATTAAACATCATTGATGTGTGAAATATTATACATTGGAGTGATTTTTTCTATTTCTCCCCCAAACCTGTGTAGTCATACATGATCAACCAGGGAGATCAGTCTGTTAATGGTTTGGTGAACTTGCAGCTGTTTTTTCCTCGTTTTTGGAAAAAAAAAACTGGGGGATTACATAACAGCTTTCTGATTCAAAATGATTCAAAAATGTCAAATGTGACGTATATTTGCGGAGAAAGAGTAAACTGTCTGTCTCCACAATTCCGTAATTTAGTACATATATAACATATATTGGCTGACATGGTCAAACAGTAGGCTGGGGAGTAATGCCGTGTGATGAGCTGTGTTCAGGCTGAAAATATTTACTTTCATGAATTGGTCCCATGCAGCTTAGGAGCGTAGGCAGCAGGTCCCTCATTTCCTTGTTAATTAAGTCATTTATTTCAAAGCCAAAACACAGGTCCACATTAAGAAGAGGATGCTCTAAAATGTGGCTGAGGATATTTTCTTCCATACAGCTGTTCATCCAACAACAAAGCTCTCATTTTCAGGGAAATGGGAGATAATAATTAATTGTAATTCTGCCAGATGCCTGCCACATGGGAACGTTTAGCGAAGATGCTCACTGTGGTCTTTGGGCTGTATCTGATCTGTATATCACGCAGAGTGGTGAATAGTAACTAAGTACACTTACTGCACTGCACTTTAGTACAATATCGAAGTATTTGAAGTATTTCTAGAAAGATAATACAAAACAATGAACATTCCTAAAACATGTAATTTATTGTCATAGATTTAATTACCCAACTATGTATATTGTACCTCAACCAGCTATCACTCATTTTTACCTTTGAACCACCATTAAAAAAATCTATCTATCTATCTATCTATCTATCTATCTATCTATCTATCTATCTATCTATCTATCTATCTATCTATCTATCTATCTATCTATCTATCTATCTATCTATCTATCTATCTATCTATCTATCTATCTATCTTCTGATTCTTTGACACTGTACACAAATTGATAATTCTCTGCTGTCAAATCCCTCACTGGGAGGCACAATTTCTTGTGCAAATTGTTTACTTACGTCAACATCTGAGTAAGAAGCTGAGCCCACTCATAACATTACCATATTGCCCTCTTTTTCTGTTCTGAGCTCATATATGGCCCCACTGACGGGTGCTATCTGTTGAATGGCACCCATTTCTTTATTACCTTATTTTCCCACCTGTTCACTTCCAAGGACAAGTGCTGAAGCAGAGAAGAGCTGACTTCACATTTGTCCTAAACACTCTTCTTTAGGCATAAACCACACTTTATAAGCTCCAATGATAGTGAGTTACACTCACTGAAGAGTCTTCCTGTGATATCTAATCTAAACTACAGGGAACTGTTATGAATGAGCTACATAAATAACGGTCTACCTACCTGGCAGAACTGATTAGAGAAATCCTTCATTTCCCATGTCAAGGATCTCTCTATAGTTCTGGCTCCTCAGCAACAACAAACAGGCGTCACAGACTTCGGCACAACCTATCCTCCGTAGCTCTGATTAGCTTTCATCAACAAACAGACTCATCCCAAATCTGCCTATCCAGATGGCACAAAGAGAAAAGGAAAAGGCAAGAAAAGACAACAAACAGAAATGGGGGTGAATGAGGCTGAGGAAGCCAAGTCCTAGCTGGTAGCTTGGTTTCTTTCCCATTGATGTTTGCCGGGATCAAACCGAAACAGAGGAAAGAGTAATCCCTGCTACTAACTGCCTATGACATTTGTTACAATACTTTTATTTTTTTGCTATTAGAGAGCTATTCATTAATTAACATCAGAGACTGAAATCTGGTTATATTTAGTGCAATACATTTTACCATTTGCTATACAACTAATAATAATATATATTCTTTTATTTACTGACAAAAATCTCAATCCATTATCTGCCATTATCTGTATATTAGCACATCCAGGGCCTCAATCCAGGTTGATACTGGATGAGAGTTGGGGTAGACTCTAGACAGATCACCAGTCTATCACAGGCCTGCACATAGAGACAGACTAACCCTAACACTCACATTCATGCATACAGGCAATTTAGAATCACTAATTAGCTTCAGCCCAACCTGCATGTCTTTGGACTGTGGGAGGAAACATGAGTATCTAGAGAAAACCCACACAGACATGGGAAGAACATGCAAACCCCACAAAGAGAGATCCCAGAGTTGAACAGGATTTGAACTCTTTGCTCTGACTGGACAGTGTTAACAATCTCCCCAGCAAACCGCCCTTACTGACCAACAAATTGAACTGCATATTTCTAATCAGGGAAACAAGAATCAATTTCTATCCTGAAATGAAAATTTGCATCCTGATGGGAGTGGTCTCTTCCAAGATGAAAATGATTCAATCCGCAGGTTGTGAAAGGTTACTGAATGCTTTGGTGAGTATGAAAATGATATCAGTCATGCTTTATGGTAACACCAGGGTCAGTATGCATAAAACATTCAAAAACTGTGCCTGGAGCGGGCTTAAACTTTGACTTATGAGTAAACATTGCTTAGGAAATGCCAAGAACAGTTGTAGATTTGTGTAAAAAAAAAAAAGCTTTTGTGAAAGGCTGTGCTGAAATGGAAATTTGTATCCTTCAGTACTACCTGAAGCTTTGAAAAACAAAGGGTATAATTATGTCTGTCCATAATACCTTCCATCAAACACTGATGACATCAACAAAGCTCAGTCTTTTAAAACTTGTGTTACAGCTGCATCATAGTTTTTTTCCATAATCATCTCAATTCAGCATATGTGCCTTGTGAGTATCTAATTTTATGCCTCTTGATGAGGCTGTTCTTCTCCGATTTTGGTTTTGGTATAAAATGTATGAAACATTAAATGTCATACGCATTAGTACAGTGTTATGAAGAGTCTGAATTTTTTGTCATTATAAAGCTCTATGGGCGTAAATATCATGCTCAATGATGATTTGTCCTTGTGACATGTTGGACATGTTCATGAAGCTGTGTGAGAGCTAAATCCTCCACCATGAGCAGATGGGGTCTTAGAGAGCTCAGCTCTTCCTTGTCAGACAATCAAACAGAGACATTGATGTTTTCTGTATGCTGAGATTAAATGTCAGAGCCCCCCCCGACACCCACCCCCAGTATTCTTTCATATCATTTCCTTGACAGACCGTAATAACATTTGCTCTTCTTTATATGCTGGTATTCCTCTAAATGTTGTAAGTAGAAAATAATATAGTATTTTTCATCAAAATTTTCTGAGATCTTTTTGTGAAATGATATTGGCCAGAGTCTGTATCACTATCACCTATTATTGCTTTAATTACAAACAGAATGAATTATAATGAAAAAAAATAATAACTAAAATGTTTAAATAGATAAATAAATGTGAGGATTGAAAATCTTTCCATGTTCTATTTTAGCTGGACCGGACAGAAGTGATCAAGAGCAACTTGCACCCAGTCTTTGCCAAGGTTTTCACATTAGACTACTACTTTGAAGAGGTTCAGAAGCTGCGTTTTGAAGTCTACGACATCCATGGCACTCACAGCATCGGGACCCGTGACGATGACTTCCTGGGTGGGGTGGAGTGCACTCTTGGCCAGGTAGGCAGAGGCGACTGTCTTACTAGCCCATTATGTTGATTTGTAGTAGTTGTGCTTTCTGAAGAAACAGTGATGCATGGTAGTCTGAATTAAAGTTAGTTTTAAAGTTATTAAAGTTAGTAGTAAATATACCCAGTGTTTGATAGTTCTTACAGAGTGAGGGCTACTCGCTGGTGCCTCTTACTGCTTGGGACTGTAGTCCAACTTTGTGTTTATCTTGCTGTTTTTAGATTGTGGCCCAAAAGAAGATGGTGAAGCCTTTGTTGCTAAAATATGGGAAATATGCTGGAAAATCCACCATCACAGTAAGTTTTCACATTGTGCTTATGGCCTTACTGCTCTGAATGAAATTGTCTGGGTTGCTGGACACAGAGAAAGTGGACCTAGCTAATGGCCAGTGACAGCTGACTGAAATAATGGATGGCAAATTGATGGGTTGTAGTGGAGAGGTCTGTGTATTATTTGACTTCATTTCCACAGTCCCACAGCTGCTTACTCACATAATGGCACCATAATGACACCATAGTGGGCTTTTATTCTTTTTACATATATCTGGATGTTTTCATGGTTTTTCTTCACTAACCCGATTTGATATGAAAAAATCACCTAGAGCTCCAGTTTTTAATACTTGTTTAAGATAAAGATAACATTTACAGAATGGCGTCACGTTATTGTTTGGAATTGCTGGGTTTCTTGTGGCGAAAGTTGTTCAAAGTATACAGCCTCCCTTAGCGCTTTTCATATGCATGAATAAGAAATTGTCAGTGGAAAAGCTGAGCTGTTGGTCCATTAACCGCCGTGCTAGAGATAACAAGCCTGTGGTGGTAACATAGAAGAAGTAGTCCGAGCCACTCTGGTCTGTGGAGTAACCACTCCACTTTGATGGGGAATACACAAGAAATTCTCATCTTCTTTTTCTAATGAATCTATGGCAGACTATGTACTGTAAATCCTACTGTAGTTTGTATGATATCATGTATGTGCAAGATATGAACATAATAATGTGACCTTATACATTACCATTATATGATAAAATTACTAATCAGTAAATAAAGCCACTGTGACAGGTAGCACTATTATTATCACTATTAGTACTGAATTAAGGCTTCCTGTTTCTTTTGCACATCTTTTGAATGTTTGGTGTCAATTAACGTATGAACTTCTACCTGAACTTGATCCTATTCCTATGGGCAGGAAACCTTTCTCTTATCTGTTCTCCCCACCTAGTGCATACAGAAGGGATTTGGCCTGTGATTTAAACCCAAGATCTCTGTGCTGTGATGGAAAAGTTAAAGACAAATTCATCCATTTTAAAATCTTTGTTATTTCATCTCTTGCCAAAGTTATACTTTATTTAAACCAGAGCCAACAGCAAAAAAACTTTTGAAGGTCTTGAGGATAACTCTAAGGATTTACACGTTCACTTTTTTATGTCAAATGTGGACTCTTCAGAGCACCATCATAATATTGCACCTTTTGTCCATGTTTTTGCTGCCCATACGTGATGGTATTAAAATATGTTTGAGTGTATTTGCAATATGTTCAGTATACTGTATTTTTTATTTAATTTTCTTTTTATAGCATTAGACTTTTTCTTACTATAGCCTATAACTGTCTATATATTTTAACCTCAGCCCTGAAATATTTTTTTTTGCACTATAAACCTCAACTGGATCTGGACAAACTAAAAATACAGGAGCACAACCTTTATCCCACACTGTTATAAACATTTTCCCTTGCACTTGGAAACTGTCAGAACAAACTGCCTCCTAAAAAGCACAAGTTCCCCACTTTGCCCATCACCACTGCCTTGTCAACCTTGCCGAGCCCTGCCTGTACTGCTGTACAGCCACAGTTCTGACAGTTCAGTGTTAGGTTTCAAATAGAGGAGCTATAAAAGCTTGGGTCTTGTGGGAGTGAGCCAAACACCATAAAGGGAGCAGCAGAGGGTGCTCACTGATTCTTAAAAAATGGCAATCCTGCACTTTTTGTGTGTAACAAGTCTGAACAAACAATGCGATGCCTTTCAGTGAGCCAGCCTTTACACAATTTAACACAGTTTGCAGCACTGTACTTCATGTGATAACTTTTATATTCTAGATTGCAGCTAATGCTGTTTGTGGTTGTCTAGATTTAATGTCACTTGAAAATATACACTATAGTAACTGATTACCACAGTGAAAAGGTAATTACTTTTTACATTATCATTGGAATAGGAAAAATGCTTTTTAGATACTCACATAAGACCTACTATAAAATTAAAAGACAAGACACATTAATCCATATAAAAGAATATGTTACATATAATCATATAATATTATCAATAAATTTCACTATATAAGGATAAAAGTAAAAAATATTACTGACATATCCTGTTTCTATTTAGGTGCACGCTGAGGAAATTTCAGGTAACAATGGATATGTGGAACTTTCCTTCTGTGCCAAAAAGCTTGATGATAAGGTAAGAGGAGCACAAAAACATGTGCTTTTGATGGGAATACCAACACAGATCATGTTTTATTATATGTATATATGTATGTACTGACCTATCCCTAGTAGGGATAGGTGGAGTAGTAATATAAAAGTGATGACGCTGTAGTGCAGGCTCAGAAAGCCACCCACAATGCTCCACTGGTTTAAACTTTTATTTAAGTTATGCAAATACAACTCATTGTTTTTGAGTGTAACTAAAAATCAACACATAATTTCATGTTAAAGGGAGAAAAAATTGCTAATATGTAATATCAAACCTCTACAGAAACAAAATATTCTAACATGTAAAGGTTCAATGATGATCCATGAATCACTTGTGAATCGTCATATTGTACTACTTGTTGAACTCATGTAGTTCCCCTTTAAGGCTGGCTATCACTGCTGCTGTTTTCAGACATCAAACTTTGCTGTAGGCATGTTTCAATCAAAAAGACAGCAGGGGCTTACATCCAGTTACAACTCTGGTGATCTGAAGTCACGCCATGTTCTCTGGAGCAAGCCTTAGGTTGCAGGGTTGCCTTTAAATCCCCGTAGTATTGGAAGGAAAATTCAAATGTTCTACATGTGTGTTTTTTTTTTTTTTTTTGAAATCACATTTTACAATTTGCAGCCACTCTGACGATGAAATTGAACCTGACTCTCACATAAGGGAAATGATAGGGAAAAAAAAGAATAAATTCTTGCCATAAAATGCATTCTTCCTCTGCATGTGGTATTTTCTTGCGTCCAGGCTGTTTCTGGAAAATTACAAAAGCTGAAGAATCCACTTACTCTCTTTGTTAAACTGAATGGGAGCCACTGAGATTTCTGCACATTCAAATAAATCAGTGTTACATTTAGCTGTTACAGCTGTAGATGCACCACTGTGGCACGATGGTGTGTTATCATGCCACTGAGACACACTTATTTGGGATGGAGATTTCTTGGAATGAAATCCTATAAATTTTTGTTCTTGGTGGCAAACATAAAAAAACAGTGGAGTACTAAATGATCAACAGTTGTTTACAATGTCATTCTGGATAGAAGACTAGCCCATCTTTAGGTGGACTATTGCAAACATAACAGGCTTAAACTAGGAAAGCTCTGAGTCTGATTATGGGAAGTCGAGTCATTGTTGGTGAAGTCTGGATCAGTTTGGTATCATCTGTGCAAACATTTGATGTCAACAACAAACATGGGTGTGAGCAGTGTTTGCGATCACTCATGTGGGGCTGGCATTTACATTTCTAAATGAAGCAAAGCATTGCTACTGCTCTGTCTGGTTGGGATGGGATATGGCATAGTTGTTTATTTGTCCACTCCACACTACATTGGCATATAATCAGTTAAGGTAATCAGTAAGGTAATAATTACATTTACCAATTGTGTAAATAGTAAACATCTTCATGTCACCCCAGGCTGGTTAGTAAACAGGAACCTATTTATGCATGTAGCAGACATACAGAAGATCTTTCACATGGAGTCTCTGAATTCAAGGCCAGTATTCAGTCTCTCTTTTGCTCAGTTTTGACCTGCACCACAACCCGGATGTTTAACATTTTGGCTGCTTAGGGTTGCTCCTGTGATCACCTGTTAGTCACAAATTTTGTCTGTTTGATGTTTGGTGAACTGAAACCATAAAACTTAGCCATGAAATCGAAATCACCAGTTAACAGATGTTACAGTAAATCACTCCATCTGTTCTTGATATATTGATGTGATGATAGAAATGAAAAGCAGCAATTAGGCTGTTTCAGACAATAAATGTGGTTACTATTAGTAGTAACGTGAAAAAAATAAATTGGATGTAGGTTATCCTGGTGGCTGAATGATTAAGGAACATACCATAAAAACTACAAAGTCCCTAGTTCAATTCCTGGAGAGGAACCTTGTTGCATTTCATACCCCTATGTATATTATATACCATACTATGATCTGCTATTTTCAATTTCAGTCTAAATATTGCAAATTTTCAATCTAAACATTGCACATTGAACCTTTAAATATAAGGTCAGCATTAACTGGTTAAATTATGAAAATATTGTATACAATGGTAAATCAACAGGTGAGGCAAATCTTTTTAAATCAGCCTCAAGATGTACAATACATTCAGATTTTGTACAGAACAGATGATGACCTAAGCAGCAAACACTTTCTAATTAATATCTTGGCAGCTTTAAATGATGATGATCACTGTATCAACATACGTGAGCAGGAGGAATAGTGTAGTAGTGATATATCATCAAATTAACATTAACCGATTAACATTAGTCATTAGGCAGGGTTTTACTTTTGATGTGTGTCTTATCATCCCTTGCTGATAATACCACTGGCTAGTGGTTGCTATGACAACAAACAGAGGATGCTACAGCTCTTTTTTTCCCGCCTGTCCCTCAGGAGATGTATGAATGCTGTGGGAAATGCAGAATAAACAGTCTCATTTGGTATACATAACTCCCCAGTCTCACACACACACACACACACACACACACACACACACACACACACACACACACACACACACACACACACACACACACACACACACAGAGTAATCATTTGTTTTCCTCCCTGAAGAATCAATTGACCTAAATAATCAGCGTTGCTTTGCACTCAGGCGCTTGTACTTCAGACTCAGGGGATGATTTAAGGGTACTACATATAACTGTACAGGATGCCACGTCTTACTCATGATTTAACTTTAGTTGAATATTTACTGATGTTGTAAATGGAAACAGCTACCACTGATGTTAATGCAGGACATAAATAATAATTCAAACTGAGGCTATTTTAGATTCATTTTGCACCCGGGATGTAATGAAGTGTAAAAGAGGGTTTAACTTCTCATGAGCTTAAAAATATTGGAAAGATATTTCAGAACTTCAGTGAAGGCTGTATGAGAGGAAACAGGAGGTAAGCACAAGTCTTGGTTCAAGATAATTGTATAAATTATTATAAGAACTAGGGATAACTGGTATGTACTGGAGGTTTTTAAAAATATGCTCAAATTCATCACTGATCATAAAGTTACAAACACTGTCACTTTTTCTCAGTCTTCAGCACATTAATGATCTCTCTTCCAAAAGAGCCACCATGCTGTGCTGGAAAATTTATGCCTACTTCTTCCTGACCTTCAATCACAGAGGCAATTACATCTGCTTCTGCAATCAAGCAATGATAAATCAGTGTCAACAGCCACTTGTATAAATTTCATTTTTCCTACAAATCATCACAAAAAGCCCTAGACAAACCTTAAAAAGACTCCAGAATGGACTCGCTAATGAATTTCTGTAATTTTACTTGTGTGATATTTCTCACACTCCCATCATAAATATTGACAAACATTATCTGACTGATTAATTGTTAAAGATACACTAATGTTAAGTGGGTTTCCAGAACAAATAAAGGTAAAACAAAACTAAACAAGCTAGAATATTGTTATTTTTACATATTTTCCTCAGTGATTTATCATAGTTTAAGGAAGTCATTTGACCTAGAGTTACAGTATGTTACCTGGGTACATTTGATATGCAGTGCTAGTAGCTTTGCTATTCTGCTTCCTCTTTTCCTACAGGATCTTTTCAGCAAATCAGATCCATTTTTGGAAATTTACCGAATCAACGAGGATGAAACTGAACAGCTTGTGCATAGAACTGAGGTAAAGTTAGTATAATCCCTTTTTAAATTTTCATCAACGGCTGTTGTTGTTGTACCTTTGCTTCATATGTAATATGTTCATGCTCCTACAGGTGATAAAAAACAACCTGAACCCTGTGTGGGAGCCCTTCAAAGTGTCTCTCATATCCCTGTGCAGCTGTGATGAAGATCGGAAGCTCAAGGTAAAGGACCTTGAACTGGAAGTCCACACCAGCAAAAGCCGAAGTAGTTGGTGACTCTGAAGCCTTATGACCAGTTTTGGTTCAGGCAGACAGCAGGGCTACGATGACAGAGAGAAAGTAGTAAACACTGTTTGTGTGTGCCACAGTGCCTAGTGTGGGATTATGACTCCAGGGGGAAGCACGACTTCATCGGCGAGTTCTACGCGACTTTCAGGGAAATGCAGAAAATTTCCAGTGGAAATAAGGTCAGTGAATGTAGAGACGGAGCAGAGTGAGGGAGAGATGGCCAAGTAACAGTTTCTTCCATTTCCAATTTCATTTTACTTTGATGAAATCTATCTCAATTGATACATATGCGTTGGTACTTTATTGCCAATGTTCTTGTTCTTTGTCTTCAACTTGCTTTGTTTAAGGTGACGTGGGATTGTGTTAATCCTAAATACAAACAGAAGAAGAGAAACTATAAAAATTCAGGAGTTGTCATCCTCAATGACCTTAAGGTAGGCCTCAGCTGCATTAATATATCTTGTCTATCAGAATATTGAAGGAAGACCTGGGATTAAACAAAACCTCAATGTTCACAAACACAATGCATACAGCAGCATGGATGCATACATTTTAGCAATAATTACTTGTTTGCATGTATAATTACAAACTTGATTAGTTTCTCTTGCTGTACAGATAAAAGAAAACGGCATAATGATTTACACAACATATTTTCAGTGAACAAA
The DNA here is from genome assembly GCF_900324485.2 of Mastacembelus armatus. Taxonomy (NCBI): domain Eukaryota; kingdom Metazoa; phylum Chordata; class Actinopteri; order Synbranchiformes; family Mastacembelidae; genus Mastacembelus; species Mastacembelus armatus. The sequence continues at coordinate 10,872,294 of NC_046635.1, forward strand.
TTCATTGAGTAAAATCCATCTTAATGACCAGATGCTTCAAACACCTTGACTGAGCATTTGCTCTCCCACGAAATAATCCCTTCTGAGGTTTTGCTTTTTTATTGCAGCTCCACAGAGTGTACTCCTTCTTAGATTACATCATGGGAGGATGCCAGATTCACTTTACGGTAAATGAAGCAGTCTGTGTTTAGTGACACTTCACTGTCATTGAGCTTTTAAGAGCACTGGTCCCAGCTGTATGAATTCATACTGTCATATTTTCTGCATATTACCTGTTATTTTAAGGCTATATTTCTTACAGATGAACAGATTTTTGGTGTGACATTTTGCCTGTCCATGTACAATAAACCTTTTTATTTCCTGTTCTAATTGTGAAATGTAACAGTAAGTATAAGATCTTTTTATCCTTAAAACATCTCTTGACGGTACTTTGGTCCATGTACAGTTCATAGTTTTCTTATTGTAGGCAGTGTCATGAAATACATTCAGACCCTCTTCAACTCCTACCCTTTGATATGCCCTCTGTAGGGCTATCTCTTGCCCTATGGCTGCACAGCTGAAGCAATGAATATTAATAAGGGCTGCTGTGGTAGACTCAATTCCTCCTGTTGAAATAGCTGGCTGCTTATATCATCAGTGTATGGGAGCTTTAGCTGCTTCAGTCTATGTGGGTGTAAAAGTGCAAGTTCTTACCTCTGATCAGATAATTTATACTGCCATTGGGTGTATTTCAGGCTCGCTCACACAGAATGATATGCAGCCAAGTGCCTTTGCAAAAAGTTAAGCAGCAAAAATAATAATAATAATAATAATAATTGATTCTGTCATATTGTTCATGTTCCCTGCTTTGTAATTCTTCCTACTAGGTTGCCATTGACTTCACAGCCTCCAATGGAGACCCCAGGAACAGCTGCTCATTGCACTACATCAACCCTTACCAGCCCAACGAGTACCTCAAGGCTCTGATAGCAGTGGGGGAGATCTGTCAAGACTATGATAGGTTTGTCAATCTTTTGTATCTCAGTAAAGGCTCTTACAGTATGATTGCCAGTATCTCCTGTGGTGAAATAGAGCTGTGGGGTACTCCTTACATGCCATTTTGATGGGATCGCTCACACTGAAGCCAACCACTCCAAATGAACCACAGCAAAAGGGCTGTAATGGAAAACGTGAACCGCTGAAACTGAAAGGCAGAGAATGGTGCAGGTTATTATCTTTTTACTCACTAGCTGTTGGTGGAGATGATGGAACTGAACTGTTGACCACTACCTCTGATTCATTTCTTCACTGAAATGTAGTTTGCATTTTAAATCCTTTCTAGTTGTTGAGTTACAAAGCATGCATCACCTGCAGCACATGAACTTATTTATTGTCGACATCATGTTCACTTTAGCAAGTCAGTTTTAATCCGTGTTAAGGCCATTGCTAAGTAATGCATGATAAACTGTATCTGGGAAAATTAGAGCAAGCAAAATTGGCCTCTACTGCCATTACTTATGCATGAGGCTAATCTGGGTCTGAGGATGCTGCTTGGTAGCAGCAGTCAAGGACACTGAGACACACGCACTCCTCTTTCTGGTTCCTTATTGACTATCCATTAATTAATATATTCTGCAATTAACACATCTATCATCTCTCCAAATGTGATATTGCAACCTTAACCATGTAATCTTTTCAGATAAATCAATCAGAGAAGTATTTTATGTGTATAAATTAAGTCTTCTTATTCAGGTTCTAATTTTAAAGACAGTATTTAGGACACGGTCTTCTTGGTCACAGTGGTGCCTGCATGTGCTTTCTCCTGTGGATAACGCAATGATACAGTTTCCTCTCAGCATCTGTTGCAGCTATCGCTGCTCCTTCTTAGTTCGCATAGGTTCATTACTCTGAAAACATGCAGAGATAGGGCTAACACCAGGATAGCAGGCACTTCAAAAAGAAGTGGGCGGCATTATGGCTACAGAAGTAACAGTGTTGAGTAGTGTGTAATGTAAAGACGGATGAATGCGGGGTGGAGGAATCATTCAAGACATTATTTATTTGAATGAAATTATATTTGTGGGAATTGTTGTAGCAAGCAAACAACAGAATTCCTACCAAAGAAACAAACAAAAAAAAAAAAAATCCCAGCTTCAGCTGTTCAGCAGCCACCAACACAGCTTAGTCAAGCTTTTTCTGCAGCCGGCAATCCCAACACAATTTCTTCAGAAATTTCATTTTCTAGTTTTATGTAGGAATTCGTGTTACCATGAATGTGAATACTGACTTATAGATTACTTCAGTGGCACATCAAAAAAAAAAAAACACAATTAGTTATTTCTGTTTGGCTTGCAGGTACTTGCTAATTAATGAGAAATTATATTATCTATCTGTTTTTGAAAAAGGCCCTCTCATCTGTCAAAAATAATCCAGATGAGGATTAACTCCTGACTCCTGTGACTCCTGATTTATGCAGATCCTCCTATTGAATATAATGGGAGCACTGTCTAACTAATTATAGTATCCAAGAGATAGCACTGGAGAAACTGAAAACCTGCCCGAAAATTAGCAACTCGTTCCTGGAGCATTGTCATTGTCATGTTTACGTTGATACAACGAGCATCAGACATACAAACATACCTCTGGATGAACAGTTGTCACAAGTGTAGGCAGTCCGTCCCTCTCAAGTTGGAATTGTTATTGAGGTGCACAATGTGGGCAAGCAAACCTTTTAGCCTTTAGTGAATATAGGTGATGTGGGATTTTAGAGTCCTTGCAGAGGAGTGCATTATGGAGCTGGAGTGACTAGCTTTTGTCTGTGTGGGCAGAGGCTCATTTACCTTGCTGCGAGAGCTATTATACCGGGCACATAGCCCTGTGGCTCCTCACATTTGCTGGCAAAGTGAGAAAACAGGGACCACCGTGCACCTCTGGAAAACGCATATGTTGAGAATGAGTCGCTAGTCTCCGTCCTGCTGTCTGAGGTGAAGATACTATTTTACATTTTTACACCATTGGAGTTTATGCTTTTTTTTTATTTTGCAAAATTAAGCATGCAAAAAAAAAAAATTCATTAAGGCTCCAAGAAAATGTTATAAGTGTTTGGAAAGAGTCTGGAGGTCAAGATAATGAATGCTGCATAGTGCAGTATATAGCCCTGTTAACAACAATGATACAATACAGTTGAGAATAAAACTGGCTCAGCATGAATAACTTCTTCCCCATTAAACATATTCTGGTAAAACCAATACAATACCAGAGGCACAGCATCTTTTATTCTGCACCCATACAACATGCCTCAGTATATTTGAAATGTCTCAATAGTGGGAAGAGTAATTTTGATAAAAGTGAGTTGAAAACATGTCAGTGTTGAAGGTGAGTTTAGAGCAGAGACATCTTTTATCATCAAAAATCTATTTGTTTGGAATATTGTTACTGGAGTATATTTATATCTGCCACAGTATGGCACATTAGCCTGCATTACAGAGAATAAAAATTGGACTGTGTCACATGTTTATCTTTTTCTCTTGGAATAGAGGAAAATGTTGGCAACCAAATATGTGTATCATATTGTCCTTTTAACAGAGCTCTAATTTTTCCAGAGCATATGGACTGTTATTGCTTTAGCAATAAGAACAACAACAACAACAAGAATACAATTTATAGTACCAATAATTAATATAGTGTAGCATACAAATAGAATAGCAGAACTAAAAATTTACTAAAAACTAAGAATTGATGAAGTGAAGTTGTTTTCTGGGCAGCACAGTGACTGAGTGGTTAGCACTGTTGCCTCGCACCAAGTAGGACCCTGTGACCCTGGTTAGGAATAAGCGGGTATAGATAATGGATGGATGGAAGTTGTTTCTGTCAAGCGTGCACAGTTGAAAGTTTATTGTACACTCTGAGACAGTTAAAAACTATCATGCTGCCAGTATTTATATAAATCCACACCTATTAGAGTTAATTAAACACTTCTGGCAGCTCTGAAAAGCTGCCTCAAAGCTGTATCAGCTCTTTGAGTGGACAAACAACTATCCAATCAACACTTGTCTACATACCAAATGACCACTTATTAACACTATAAATTTGCCTGTGTACTCTTTCATGCACCCACACCATGTCCAGGGTAAATTAATTAAACACACCATTTCAAATGTTTGCGCCTCAAACTAAGATTCTGTTTAAATGGAGATGTGCTTTGTGATTGCACTGGGTTGGAGAACTCGGGGTTGTTTTGTCAGCTACAAATGCATGAAATACAGCAAATTTGCTGATAAGGGAGACAGTCATCAGAGAAAGCTGTCTGTAGGAAAACAATCACTGATATGACTGAACACAAGTTGTGACAGCTCTGCTTATCTTAAATGCCACCATCTCCACTGAATTACAGTAAACACAAACAGTTTATTGTGTATTTAGTATACAGTATGTGCTTAAAGGAACACTCCAGGAATTTAGGACACTTCCATAAAGTTTCAGAGCTTCAGGAGGAAATTTTGAACCGCATTTTTTTTGAGATTGCAGTAATGGGAAAATGTCACACACATACTGTATTCCCTTCAATCATAGTATTTTTTTTTATGGTTCACACATGGCTGATAATGGTTCATATTTCTATTTCTGCCAATCAATTAATCAGTCGTCTAATGGGAAATTTTTTGCATGAGTTATAGTGTTTTTGTAGGCATAAAATTGACATCATTCTATCCATTTTACTTTGGATTATTGGTGTTAGACCCTTTATCACCTGAAAACAAAATCCTGAATTTCCCCTAGGTGTTAATAAAATGTATCTTCAACTATGTTTGAAATCAATCCCTGATTTGCCCACGTGGTTTGTGCTGTAGTTAGCAGGGATTTCTGACACTTGTGAATCATCATCATGTGTCATCACTTATGGCAAGCCGTTTGAGCATAAATTAGATATCCTTGATATCAGATGTTTATTTCACATACTAGTTCAGTCTTTGTCAGAACTAGTTCGACGTTTGATTGCACTAGTTGGACATGTGATTGCACTAGTTGAACAAGAACCCTTACTAGTCACGCTTTCTCAGCAACTAGTGGCATTTCTGTCCAGCTAGTTCCATGAAAAGCCCTACTATCAATGCCAGTCACTGCACTAGTAGGACCAAAGTCCCAACTAGTCAGCTTTTTCATGTACTAGTGGCCCTCTGGACGACACTAGTAAGGCTAAAAGTCCTACTAGTTAACTAGTGTGCTGAAAGAAATGTGACAAGTTTACTAGTCAAGCATGAGTTTGGCTCACTAGTGAACTAGTGAGATTCAAATGTTTACTAGTTTACTAGTAAATACCAAAATGTCCACTAGTTCCACAGGTGGTGATCATTTTGGCCTTACTTGTTAACTAGTTAAACACACAATCTGTTACTAGTGAGCTAGTAAGGTCCAAATGGAGTAAGTAGTTGACTAGTGGCAATGATGTTCTCCTCACTAGTTAACTAGTGGAAGACATTTTGCCTCACTAGTGAAAGTCTGTTTCAGACATGTTCAGACTATGACTATGACTATGACATTTTTCCTACATGTTAGGCCTTTTCTTTAGCTAGTTTAGCATTTATTGGCACTAGTGAGCGACTATGTGCAACTAGTGAGACATTTGTTTAACATGTTGGTCTTTTTGATGCACTAGTTGATATTTTCAATACACTAGTTGACGTTTTGATCTTACCAGTCCAATATAAATGCTCACTAGTCGATTTGTGTGCTCAACTAGTGCAACTAGTAATGTTGTAAAGTGTCACTAGTTAACATGTATGATGTTTGCAACTGTTCACTAGTTAACTAGTTGCACAGAAATGTCAACTAGTGAGCAGGTTTTGCAGACAAGTCAAATGAAAACTTACACTAGTATACCAAAAACTTTAACTAGTGCAACAAAAAGACCAACATGTTAAACAAATGTCTCACTAGTTGCACATAGTCGCTCACTAGTGCCAATAAATGTTAAACTAGCTAAAGAAAAGGCCTAACATGTAGGAAAAATGTCTGACATGTTCAGTCATAGTCTGAACATGTCTGAAACAGACTTTCACTAGTGAGGCAAAATGTCTTCCACTAGTTAACTAGTGAGGAGAACATCATTGCCACTAGTCAACTACTTACTCCATTTGGACTTTGCTAGCTTACTAGTAACAGATTGTGTGTTTAACTAGTTAACAAGTAAGGCTAAAATGATCCCCACTAGTGGAACTAGTAGACATTTTGGTATTTACCAGTAAACTAGTAAATATTTGAATCTCACTAGTGAACTAGTAAGAACCAATAAACATTAACTAGTTGACTAATTGGCATTTTATGTTGACTAGTCAACTAGTGACTCTGTCTCTATGTCACTAGTGAACTTGTAAGGTCAAAAGCCCCTAACTAGTGGACATTTGGCCCTCGCTAGTTAACATGTAAAGTAAAACATGCAGCCACTAGTGCTACTAGTGGCACTTTAAAATCAATGTTGTACTAGTGGACTAAATGCAAATGAGGCAGGCGGGACAAAGATTTTGATTGGTCAGTGGTCAACTGTGTTCTGAAAAGCCTTAAAGTGCCTGCTCTGAATAGTAACTTGGGTTTTAGCAAAACTAATTTCAGGAAGTGTTTGAATAATTTTATTTTGTATTATTATGGAATGGCAATTTAATTTGTAAATTTAATACACAAAGTAATTTTAAAACAATATTCCTCTGTTATCAATGTTATTAGGTTTGCTGTTATTTTAAAATGAAATTTATTGTATTAATTACAAAACTGTTCTTGAGTTGATCTGTATTTGTGAGAAATAAAAAAGTAGCTGTCAGTGAAATGTAACATTTTTTACTGTCAGAGATTCCATTTGATAAATTTAATTTTACACTAGAGGATGATTCAATTCAGTTCAATTAAATTTTATTTGTATAGGTCCAAATCACAATACAATCATCTCAAGACACTTTACAAAAAACAATGATGATCTATTGATTATCACACTAACCTAGTTAAAATATCAATCACGATACACCACTTAATTCCTAACCTTCATAGACCCACTAAATAGTAAACGGACTCATATAGCAAGCCGTTTGAGCATAAATTAGATATCCGCCATAGTGTCTGTGCGTTTTTGTGTCTCGGCACATCTGGATATGTGTGCATGTGTTTACAACTGCTGCTGTGATTACCGTGGAGATGTAAAGTGTTTCGGTGTCTGTCCGTTAGATGGACATTGACCGGAAAAAATCCCCCGCCTCGGGTTTCCGGCTCTGAGTCCCGCTCTTATGGCAAGCCGTTTGAGCATAAATTAGATATCCTTGATATCAGATATCAGATATCCTTGGTAGGAGATATCCTTGATATCTGATATCAGATATCGAGATATTCTTAACCTTGATATCTGATATCAAGGTTAAGAATATCTGATATCTGATATCAAGGTTAAGAATATCTTGATATCAGATATCAAGGTTAAGAATATCTTGATATCTGATATCAAGGTTAAGAATATCTGATATCTGATATCAAGGCAGATATTCTTAACCTTGATATCTGATATCAAGGTTAAGAATATCTTGATATCTGATATCAAGGTTAAGAATATCTTGATATCTGATATCAAGGTTAAGAATATCTGATATCTGATATCAAGGTTAAGAATATCTGCCTTGATATCTGATATCAAGGTTAAGAATATCTGATATCTGATATCAAGGTTAAGAATAAGTGATATCGGATATCAGATATCAAGGATATCTCCTACCAAGGATATCTGATATCTGATATCAAGGATATCTATTTATGCTCAAACGGCTTGCCATAAGAGCGGGACTCAGAGCCGGAAACCCGAGGCGGGGGATTTTTTCCGGTCAATGTCCGTCTAACGGACAGACACCGAAATACTTTACATCTCCACGGTAATCAAAGCAGCAGTTGTAAACACATGCACACATATCCAGATGTGCCGAGACACAAAAACGCACAGACACTATGGCGGATATCTAATTTATGCTCAAACGGCTTGCTATACGCTCTCGTCCGAAGGGCTCCCGGTGAGCCACTTCGCCCGGGAGGAGCGGTTCGACCTCTCGCCGGCCGGGGGTCGCTCGCGACGGCGGTCCGCTCGAGGCGAAAGCCGCTCATCGCCGCTTCCGGCTATATTTTTTTCTTAATTTTCAACATTATTACATAGTATTTTAGATGGATTATTGCCACTAATCAGCAATAATATAGTACATTTTTATACATGGTTCCTTGTAAATAAACTTCAGTTTTAACTGTTGCCACCTCCATCAAATTTTACTTTAAATTGGAGAGTGGTATTTCCTCTCCTGGTATTTCTTTTAAAAAATGTTCAACAAAGCAGTGAAGCAGAGGAGCAAGCCAGGCTTTACAGAGTTAAATTTAAATTTTGGTTTGATTGAACTGCAGGAGAGCCAATAGGAAGGTTAGGTTTATGTCACTTCCCTGCCTCTTCATTAGCATTTAGTGTAACTACTTTACTAGTGATTGACTTGGCTTTCACTAGTTAACTACTAAAGATTTTGCGCCCAGAAGTTAACTAGTAAAGTAAAACAAACTTTGAGTAGTTCACTAGTGAGCATTTGGGCTTCCACTAGTTCAACATTTTGAAACTTACTAGTTACATGAAAATGTCTGTCACTAGTACAACTAGTGTGGTTTTAACCTCACTAGTTAACTAGTATGCATTATTTAGCCTCACTAGTTCACTAGTAAGGCCTAGAGGTCTTAACTAGTGAACTAGTGTGCATGTTGGCCCTCACTAGTGAACTAGTGAAGATTTAGGCTCTCACTAGTGAACTAGTGCAGACAAATACTGGTCACTAGTTCACTAGTGAGCCAAACTCATGCTTGACTAGTAAACTTGTCACATTTCTTTCAGCACACTAGTTAACTAGTAGGACTTTTAGCCTTACTAGTGTCGTCCAGAGGGCCACTAGTACATGAAAAAGCTGACTAGTTGGGACTTTGGTCCTACTAGTGCAGTGACTGGCATTGATAGTAGGGCTTTTCATGGAACTAGCTGGACAGAAATGCCACTAGTTGCTGAGAAAGCGTGACTAGTAAGGGTTCTTGTTCAACTAGTGCAATCACATGTCCAACTAGTGCAATCAAACGTCGAACTAGTTCTGACAAAGACTGAACTAGTATGTGAAATAAACATCTGATATCAAGGATATCTAATTTATGCTCAAACGGCTTGCCATAATCACTGACAGATACAGACAAGTGAACATTCGGTGATGTAGTAAATCGGGCAGCAAAGTCAAAATTATGAACAGGTTGGGGTGTATGGCTGGGTCACACGTTTGGCATCTAAACCTGACCAGACTGATCTGTGTCTGAACCTAATGAAACTGCCATGGTTCTGTTCTTGACCATTTCCGTGAGATGGTCCATTAAACACGTTGCTGGAAGGGTCTCATAGGTTATGATGTAAGGGAGGGACCGGCGTCATATATTGTTATTTTGGTTGGAAGGCTTGTTCTGAGTGGTCTACAAAATATAGTGCATTGCATTGTGAAATGTTTACCAGAAAGTAGCGGAAAGGCCAAGGGCACTTCTAATTTTGCTACACTATATGAATTACTCGATTATATAGTGGGTACATTTCATGCTCAAAATTCAGGTACACAGACAAAACAGCCGAGGGTAAATATAGTGCACTTGTCTGGTGAATATGCAGTATTTTCAGACACAGCCTCTGTCTTGTTATTTACACAAAACTGTGCACCCTGGCATTTGACAAAAGGAACATTAGAATACAGCATAGCAGAGCATCTTACGGTAGTATCTGCCCATCTAGATGGCATGATGAAAAATGGACAGAATAAAGGCTTTGAAACACTCTTTGAACTGGTTGAAAACACTCACTGCAGATTTCAAATTGTAATTCAAGCTATTAATATTTGTGAATTGCAAACAAGCAGGGAGTTGGCCCATGGAAATGTGAAGAGATGGATAAGACCAATGTTTTTCAGACCACTGTAGAAAGCTATTGCAGAATGAATTGCACTAACAATGATATATGACTGATTAATTTTCTTATCTTTCAGTGACAAAAGATTTTCAGCTCTGGGTTTTGGTGCCAGAATCCCTCCAAATTATGAGGTGCGTATCGTTGTTCATATTGCTGCTCCCCCTGATTTTAGTTCAAAACTCAGTTTTTACAATTTTATTGTATCACACTGACCTTTCCGTCACTTAGGCAATGTTATGCCTCATATGCTCTTATTGAATGTTGGTATTTTCATGTTAAACAAGTTGATTTCCATGACCTATTCCATGACACAATTTGCCATTCTGTCAAAATTTCACATTTAGAGCTAATAGTGAGTTTATGCTTAATCATAAGGCCTTTGTCTTAAATATCAACTTGTCTGGAAGAAATAACGTGAATTGTGAATAGAGCTGTGGTAAGACAGCTGACGTGAAGAAAAAGTGAGTGCATGGTTGCACACGGTCACACACACGCGCACACACACGGGCATGCAAATGCACTGTTAAATCACTATTCTTCTTGATCATCTGTTAGAAAAGTCCTGTGTTTAATGTAAGATTACAATATGCTCTGCGCTAATGTCATACACTAATAACTATTTCAATCATGCAAATATCTGTTGTTTAATAATATAAACTCTTCATTTCTGAATTTGCCATGACAGTGTCTGCTTTGCAATAATCAACTTAATGTCACAGCATTTTGTTGCCACAGTGTGGTTGGCGGTGCAGATGAATACTAATTAAAGCATTAGACTAATCATGAACTGCATCTGTGAGCTCAGAGGCCACACCAGTGTGCAAATTTGATGAATTTCTCAGAAGCATGTCCCATAAGTTGAAAGAGTATAATATAGGAAATACTTAGTACTGCTTTATTCCTCAAGAAACAAGGGCCCATAGTCAGGTCTATAGATACTGAATGCATTTTACATACAGTATATGTATACTGGTACATGCACTTACACATATATGCATACTGTAATGGATATACACATACTTGCACACACATATATGCATACTGTTATGCATATATATATATACATACACAGTCATGTATATATGTGAATGAGAATGTATGAAGTAAGAATTTATGTGTATATGAGTACAAATGAATGTATGTATATGTGTTTGAGTATGTACAGTATTTATCTGGAAGGCACCACAGTTTAACCCCACGTTGCTACCACAACTTGGCGCTGCAGCAATTATGAGCATACCTACACCCGAAGGTGCTTCGGGAGCACATTGTTCTTATGTGCAGTTATTTCAAACACATAATGGCACACAGAAACATCCCTTATTTACTCCACTAGTGATAATATGTTTGACTTTATTGCCGTTTTCCTCCTAACACGCAACTGTCCTTGTTCTAACAGCAAAAAATAGCAGACTTACTGGCTAAAATAAATGTGAGTGTGTAATGTACAACATTTATAATTAACCTTGCAGAAACATCCTGTTGAAGCCAAGATGGCCCAACTGGTTTGGTAGCTTCGCCTTGGGTCAGACTCTGGGTCAAATATTGTGGGTTGCAATGTTGTGCTTTTGCTGGCATTAATGTGTTCTCAAGACTACTTAGCTGTAGCTTGGCCTTTGGCAGACCCCATGACTGAGGGTGTGTGGTTAGGATAGATTTATTTTCATTTAAGCCACACGGCCCCAAAACAAGTCAGACTTTTTATACAAGCAAGTCACAGAAGTCTTTTTAGGACATCAGAGAATTGATTTTATCGTGCTAAATAGAGGTATTTCATTCCACCTTTAACATCTGAAAACTATTTTGACCATTTTACACATGTGACAGCAACTTTTTCCATAAAAGTCCCGCTCTACAAAATGGTGAGGAAAGCAGAACCTTGCATGTGATATAACCAAAACTGACTTTGGAATACTTCGTTCATGTTCATGTTGATCACAGGAGAAGACAATTAAAAAATTTTGTTTTTTCATGGGGGTTCACATCCAAAAACATATAAATTTACATAATTTGGCAAATTTAATAAATAAGACTGAAATTTTGAAAGGCATGGGCAGCAAAGTGGCTTGGTGGTTAGAACTTTTGCCTCACAGCGAGAAGGTCCCGGGTTTGCAATCCATCAGGGACCTTTCTGTGTGGAGTTTGCATGTTCTTCCTGTTCTTGCGTGGGTTTTCTCCGGACACTCCGGTTTCCTCCCACAGTCCAAAAACATACATGTTAGGTTGACTGGTGACTCTAAATTGCCCATAGGAGTGAGTGTGAGTGTGTGTGGTTGTTTGTTTCTGTGTGGGTCTGTCCAGGGTGTACCCCTGCCTTTCACCCAGAGAGCTCAGATAGGCTAGATACCCTAACAGATCCCAGTGACCCTAAATAGGAATGAGCTAGTATAGATAATGGATGGATCGATAATGAAAGGCTTATTATTAAACATTAACAGAAAAAACACAGGTCTAAACAATGATTCCATTTATATTACGTATGCCTGTAAATAGTTAAGCAGCCTGCACAATAACAGAAAACAACAGCATATGAGGGTCAGCCAGTATTAATGTTATAGATATACCTGTGTATTGCATGTGATGTCATCTCAAACCATCTGCTTAAATGGAGATACTAAACAAGTTCACTTCTCCTACAGTGATCCAGTGTCAAAACCAAAGCGTGAGCTGTATGATAGGGCTATCATATCTTTATATACAGTGACAATAAATAAAAAAATAACTAAAAAAGTGACCATCTGGAGAAGAGACAGTTGTCACTAATGTCTGACAGTTGGTGCATGTGAAAAAAACAGTTTCTTGTGAGAGAAGCCATCAAGAATTAATTTGATTTTTGCCAGTTAAACAGCTTTAGATAAACAAAGCCAATCTGACATTTGGATGGAAAGAACAGACCAGCTAAAAGGAGTGCAATCATTTTCTGAAACAGACATGAAACATGCAGCGCAAGCTATGTGCTCATTATTGTATAACGTGATGAAGTGATGATTCAGGATGTTAATATAAACAAACATGTCAGGAATGTAAGATATGGAAAATGCTACATCACATAACCAAACCTCACTGTGAAACACCCATGAAAACAAGCATGAGTTACTTTATCCAATCCAGTATCTAATTTCATTTGCATTATGTCAGCCTAAACTATATGCAGAACTCTTAGTTAACAAGTCTGCTATTGGTTTCTGATTAAATCTTTTCATTAGCACATACTTTCTCTGCCTTTATTAATTTGAAAGGAAACCCAGTCATCTGCTTAAACAATTTACAAGCCATTAGGGTTCTATGAATATAAATATATTCCTTCTTACTTGACTCATTACATTTTTTTTATATACTCGAAGTCAAAATAGGTTAGTGTTCTGGATGTACGTAATATTAAAAATGACTTAAGTTACTTGCTGTTAATTAACCTGGCTAGTGGGAAACTGAATGCCTGTATTTTTAATCTCATCTATATTATGATTGTACTGTTGATCTTACCAAAAATCACTGTCAAACTGACAATGAAATGATTGAATGAAATGAATGAAAAGCTGTGTAATTTAAAATACTGTTTTTTTATGTGTTTTCACAAAGCATCAAAAATTAGCAGTATATCTTTCTCCATCCACAGGTGTCTCATGATTTCGCCATTAATTTCAACCCAGAGGATGATGAATGTGAAGGTAAGTTTTACACCAGTTTTACTGGCAAGTGCATTTCTGTGCTGATGATGTTATAATTGAAATATATAATCTGACAATAACAGTTGCTACACTGACTATACAAACATCTAAAACTTTGCTTCTTTCAGAGGATCTTCTTTTACCCCTATGAGGCAGAAAACATAGTAAATATCTGTATATAATACATAATAAATATCTGTTTTTTCCCAGGAGTCTGTATTTCACACCCATCTCCCGCCCCCTGCATCCTACTCAGACAACTGACACACTTCCTCCTGCTCCTTTTTGAACATGTTTATATATAACATATGTTTCCTAATGTATGATATTTTCTTTTGCTGTTGTTATTGTCATAGTTTTGTCTTCCTATTTTTTTTATTTATTTACTTTTTTCTAATTACATGTTCAAAATACAACAAACAAACAAACAAACATCATACAAACTTCAACCCATTTGGTACCCAAATATTAACAGGTATGCCTTAACATTAGACTGCGGTGATAATTCATCTGATTGAACCTTTTAGTTTACACAGTCTTGTTTACTTACAGTTGTAGATTACTGTGCTGATGTATCCTTCATTTTGCTTTGTGCACTATTTGATCAGCAATCCAAGGAGTTGTTGAGGCATACCAGAACTGCCTTCCTAAGATCCAGCTGTATGGCCCAACCAACGTGTCCCCCATCATTAACAGGATAGCCAAGCTGGCAGCAGGCGATGGCAACATTAAAGATGCTTCTGTGAGTGTTCCTTTATACTCTATTACAAGTATATGGATGTAATACAGGCTTTGTTATTGTGCCACCCATTGAGTTTCCCAAGTCAGTAAGTTAATTCACCCCACTGTTTACAGTAAGGATGTCCTGCTGCACAAACAAAGAAGATACCTACTATAAAATTAATTACTGTATTTTAAATAATGGATTGAAGTCATGCTGTGCCATATTGGTGGTGTATTTTTTAGACATATTTTCAGTTTTTTGGGGTTTAGAAATTACCTCATGAACTATTACAATGTAATTTAACAGGCTAGAAATTACTGCTATCTCTTTGGTATTAAAAACATAAGCCCTTTTATGTATTTACTGTTGCCTTTTCCTTGTTTTCCACTGACCTCCATGTAATTTTTTTCCTTCTCAATTTCAGTCTTTCTTTCAACTAGTAAATGAGCTACACTAAATAATTAGACTCTAGGAACACACACATTTGTGACATCAGTATCACATATATACGCAGCCAGGGCACCAACAAACCACCACCCACAGGCACAATCAAAAATAATGCCAGTGTATTATATTAATATTCTTTGACTGGACAATTCTTATTGTAATATACAGCAGACACAACAAATTTCTTTAGTTTGTGTTTTAGCTGCTTTGCCTTTCGTTTTTAATATGCTACTTTATTTTTTAAACTGTTCATGATGGTCTTATTTTCTGCCATACACATATAATATTTTCTGTTCAGTATTGAATGTAAAATTATCCAAGACAACATGAAAGGCCCACATCAGGCCACACCACACAATGAGAGGTGTCTTTACTTACGAGCACACTGGTGTTAAAATGGATCAGCTTTACAATGGATTAATTCACACTGAAAGCTCTTATCTTGCTCCAGCGATACCACATCCTGCTCATCCTCACGGATGGTGTAGTGACGGACATGGCAGACACACGTGAAGCCATTGTACGAGCCTCCTACCAGCCTCTCTCTATAATCATTGTTGGTGTGGGCAATGCAGACTTCACAGACATGCAGATTTTGGATGGAGATGATGGAGTCCTACGCTCACCAAAGGGCGAGCCAGTCCTCCGGGACATTGTGCAATTTGTGCCCTTCAGAGACTTCAAAACGGTCAGTTTTTTTCCCTTCATCTGTCAATCTTCACTCATTGACTTTCAGTTTTCATTTTTTCAGCCCCACTCCCTCTCACTGCTAGTGATGCTTATGAACATTAACTCATTTTCATATGAAGTCCCCTTCTTATTTAAAAGAGTAAACAGGCAGCTTTTTCTGGCTTTCCTTGTTCTACAGATGGGCATCGTGGCCTGGAGGAGAACCAAGAATGTATTTAATGAGGCTACATGCAGTGACTGACATTTCATCTTGTCTGACGCAGACTATATGTCTTTTGATATATGCTAGAATAACCACATTTTTACCACATAAAATGAAATTCAACTACAAAACACACTACAAACATTCCCCTGTATGTAGCTCTTAGCATCAAGGTAGAAGAGACTTTTTCATGCATCATGAAAAAACTGTTACTCTCTAATATGATATCTAACAATAGCAATAACATACAATAATAATAATAATAAAACAATAACTCTTTTATTTTGTCTGAAACAATGAAATTAGTCCAAACACTTTTTATAGTGTCTTCATCACAAAAAATAGTAACCTCACTAGGGAATGAGATGAAAACAATATTTTACAGCTTTTTTAACAACCCCAGCTGTTCTCTATCTCTATTGCAGGCTTCACCTGCAGCCCTGGCCAAATGTGTCCTGGCAGAGGTGCCCAAACAAGTAGTGGAGTACTACAGCCATAAGGCCATCTCCCCAATGTGTCCAGTGAGGGACTTACACACACCCATCCTCAGCCCAGTTGCCACCACCCCAACAGAATAACCACCCACCTTGTTCCTGGGACCAAGCTTTGACCACAGCAACAGTCTAGCAAACTGAGAGGAGAGAGGGGACAAATGCCTCACTGCTTTGAACAAGAGCTGAAGAGAAAGTCTGTCTAAATGTGTTGTTACTCATTTATTTCATTTTTCACTGATAGAAGTGTTTTCACAAGGACGGTACAGATGAGACTGTGGGTTATATTTCTCTGCTCAGTGTGGATCTAGTACTTCTCCCTGGCTGTGCAAACTGACCATCCAGCTGTTTCAGCATCATCAGTCCTGGAGGATTATGTTTTCCCCTAATTTTTATGCATGCAAGCCTAACCCTCAGTGCTGATCAATGGATTGAATGCAGGTTTACTTTTCCTCACTGCCCATAACATTCAGCACCACGTTACATTACTCTTTTCTGTATGTCATACCTTATTTTGAAGATGTACCATACAGTATGTCACAATTATAATTGGATTGTTCAGCTTAAACATCTCAATAATATTAAATTCTGAATTGATAAATGAATCACAGGAAAAATATAAAAAGAGGTTGCCTTTCTAATCTCTGATTCATAATTACACCGACCTTCACTCAAGTCTCTCTGGCTGCAGAATTTACACTAGACCAGGTTAGAGGCAATTCATTTTTAAAATAAAACATAAATTCCTACAAGAATTTATTTCTAAAACTAAAATTTCTATTCCAAAGTGCACTAACTGTTCTCAACAAACAAAAAATATCCTGATAGCCACAGTAAACCATTGTGATGACACCTCTACTTAGCAAGTACAAAAGCAAAGAATACTAAGTGCGGTATGTTTGGCACTTAGCATGTAGGGGCTGCCAATTACTGTATGCTATGTAAAATAATTACCTAAATAACACAAATGATCTAATTAGATAATTAGGCCTACTTAAACCCAGGTGAGGAAACAGCAACAATGTTTGTTTAGTTCCAATTTGCGATATTTGCTATAGCTTGAGCTCTTTGTGTTTTCAGTTATAACAGGGAGCTAATAAGTCAGAGGATGCAGTCAGGTCATCAGCTTGCAGGCTGAAGTGGGAAATGTGAAACTTGGCGCTATTTTTGATTCCTTGTCAAGTGGTATTTGGTGTAATTTGTAAAAATCATGCTACATGTCAGATGAATATTTTTCCTCTGAATTGTTCATTATTGGTGTTAAGCAGGTAGTATTCTTCCTGTTTCTGCAGTATATTCTAGTTTCCCAGTTTTCCTTTCCTTTCTGCTGCTTTATAATTCAGCACAGTGTTTCACAAGGAATTCAACTTTCAACTGGCAAGGACACAGATCAGATCAAATGAAAGCTCAAAACAGATCACAGTTGCTTTAAGACACACAGTACCAGCAGTATATTAAAATCTAAAAAAATTTATTAATTTATTTGGTGATTACTGAAACATTTTTGAAGGGATTTAAAATGAAAGGTTTGCTCTGTGAAACCTACTTTTCATGTCTGTGTATCTCATGCCTGAAGGATAACTGTTTACTGGAATGGCTCCATTTGATGTTTTTGCTGTTCTATTGAACTTTCAGTGTTCATCACATTGAAAAAGTTACTCACTTTTTCAGAACTTGGCAGAACTGTGTCAGATTGTCTTCTCAGTAACCAGAGTGTAGTCTGTTATGAGTCTGAAAAAGCTGTCATGTTTTGGCCTCGGTGTTTTCTAAAAGGTACATGTTAATTCTGCAGATAGAGAGCCTGAACCTGTCACTGAGTCTTCAAGGCAGAAAAAATAATTACTGTTTTAGATGCTGTTTTCATTGTAAATACCTATGTGAATACGACTCTAACTACAGACAGAATGGCACCTTGTGTGTTTAAATGATATACAATTTGATTTTCAAGGAGTGTGCAAAAAGCCTACTGAACAAGAAAGCGAACACATTGAATGGAACAAATGTTTTCTGACCTTTGAAAAGACATTTTCCTGGCATTTAAGCTTTTTTATTACTTATATGAAGAACCTTGAATGCCCCTAAAATAAATTGCTTCCTTTATTAAGAAAATATTTCTAAAGCTTGTTGCCAGATGATTCCACCTTAGAATCTGGCAGTAGAGTTTTTATTCATCATCATTAAGAGCATAAAGATCTGAGGTTTAAAATGAACATGACATCCCCTGCAGTCTCTCTAAAAACAAATTCTTACTTTTCTTGGCTTTACATTCCTTTTTTGATTACATGAAAACATAGAGTATGTACAAACAATTGTACAAATAACTATATCTCGCTGTGTTGGACAATGAAAACGTTTTAGATCCAAAGAAAAAAATAACAACTTCCAAAAGTAGAACATTTATTAAATGCTCAAAGATGTTTGCTCATACGAGGGGGTTGGGGGGGTTGACTGAAAATCATCAACAACAAAAACACTCCACTGTTTTCAAGCCTTACTGTTTACTGTAATGCTAATATTGTGGGGTTTGGCTGACTATTTCATTGTTTGCTGCCTACTGTAGTAATAACCCTATACTTTGTATATTTGCTTGGTGTTTTTGCATTTATCTTAAATGGTGTGTTTGCACTCAGAATGACTCTGAAGGCTGATTAATTCACTTGGCAGAACACAGACACCAAGCTGTCACTGCCATTAAATGCACAGAAAGAATATCTTCATATCCACCCCCAAGCTACAAATATTAATCTGTCTTTGAATTGTCCACTAAAGCTACACTAGCTCTCCCCAGATACACTCTACTGACTCCTTATAAATGCACCTAAACACAGATAGTTCTGCTGATCATAACTTTTGAGTATTGTCTGTCACTATGGATCACAGGATGAGGTCTATTGAATCAGTAAATGATCTCAGAGCTGCTTTTGGTCTCCTGACTGAAGCTTAGATCCGTGTGACTGATGTACAACAGGATGGAAACAAATGCAACAATTAGGAACTACTCCTGACTAAACATATGCCTTTAAAACAGTGTTTTGCTTACTCTTGGACCTTTAGTGGCTACTTATTCTGACCAAATAAGGCAAGAAGTGCAGATAATAACCAATATGTCTGTTCCTTGAGGGCAAACTAGCACACACATTATAATCTAAAAGGGATCGGCACTTCTTTCGTGATTCGTGCCTTACATGGTAATTCAATCTTTGTCCCCTGTTACTGGGTATCACCTTATTGCTACTTTGCCTCAGGTTATGAGCTGCACCAGCTCAAATGGTTTATTACCCCTTACTATTAACATTTTTATGAGATGTGAATGAGCTGTGATATATCACTGACATCAGAACATACAAAAAAAGAAAATAAAAATTCCATTAAAAATTGGTTCTATTATCAAATAAGTAATACAGTAAATATTTTGTCATTTCAGTCCCCAATACAATGCTTCATGCATTTTTGAGTTACCTGAATTACAAAATATATGAGATGTCTTATTGTAATTCTTGTTAAACAGCGATGCTTGGGTCTTTAATGCATCACTAGATTTGTTTCTCTTCAGACTTTTAATGAAAATTGTTTTTTAATATCTTTTTTTCATTCATGTATGAAATGCTAAAATGTTCAAAGGATATGACTCTATGCTTGTGTGCGAAAGCAACAGTAGCTCAACCCAAGTGCACAGCCATGTGGTGTTGTCACTTTAATTTCATGAAAAACATTTATGCAGCATTTATGTAATAATCAGAATCATTTGGAAAACAGTAGAAAAAGTTTGCTGTAACATGGAAGCCAATAAATCCACGGTTCATGTGGCCATTTTGGATGAAAACAAATCAAAGAATCAAAGTGAGCTGCTTATCTCCCCCTATCTGGACTTGCACCATTCTTAGACAAAATTAAAAAGTCATAAATTTTACACCACACAGATATATTTGAAATTTCCCATGCACACTTGTGATCTCTTTTTCACCCATGCACTTTTAAATCAGAGCAAGGTTTACAGCCCAGACCGTTTATATGCAACTGGTGTAACTGCAGGCCATGTGGGAGAGAAGCAACCCATATATAATTAGTAAATATTTGATTTCTTCTAAAGGAAGAAGATTTATTGCATGCTTACTTTTATTGTTAAGCTGTGCTGCGCGGTCATTACTTTGGATTGTATTATATGCTAATATGCAAGCCTGCATTTGCACAAACCTCTGTTCTTGTAATTCTATGCTCTCTGTCTTGCAGTTAGGTAAATAAATCTCATCATTTAACTGAAACCATTTCTGTGATTTGTTATTGCATTGAAATAGGTTGTAAATTATTTTCTCAAAAATATATATTCCAAAACCATATATCCATTTTTTGACATTCTGATCCTGCTCATTTATTTCTGTGAGTGATTCGCAAAACATTTTCTTACTGTACAGAGGCTGTTCAGAAAGCATGAATAGAAATGTAGATAATAGAACTATATTGATTTAGATTATACCATGTACGCATTTGCCCTGTGTGGTATGCTGTGAGTACTTATTGCATAGAAAGAGGGTCTGAGCCTACTCTCTAATTCCATCAGACAGCTCCTTTCATTTAACGTCTATTGTTGAGAGCACTGAATAACAGTTGTTTCCATGGTGACACCTACTTGTGGGGAGATGTAGACCTTCATTTTTGTCAGATTCAGGGACAAAGATGCAGGATGTGGTGAGGGCTCTGGGAGGTGGTCATCAGCACATTCTTATAAAAACGAGGATGTTCTGATTGTGAAGGATGCTGTCCTTTCCCTGGCCACTGAATGTCCAGTGGGGCTGTAAGCCCCCAGGTCAACTCTGTGTTTAGTATAGACAGTCTGTCTCTCTTGTTCACTCTCTATCCCCTATTACCTCTTTTGCGCCTGTCCAGTTGATATATAGCCACAATTAAAGAACACTCACCACCACTTAACATTCACTGGCAATAAAATCAACAGCAGGCTTGCACCTTGGGACAAGGTGCTGTTGTTTAGTGGAATCAGCTCATTGCCTCATGTTATCAGATTACCTTTAGTGCCTTTAAACTTGGCTTCCCTAACACTGGAATGGCTGGGAGGTCTAGCTAGAAGTACAGGACGAACTCATTAGTTTTATTCTTGGTGACTGGTTGCCTAATGTCTGCCTGCAATGAGTAAAGGACTAATACGACATGGAGAATGGGAAATCTCACTTGTAATTAGTGCTCTCCTGCTTCCCTGAGGAAACAGAACACACCTTTGAAATGCCTCCAGCTAGCTCATCTGATGTTGTCTCTACATGCTTTCAATCCCCCAGTCAACTCTGTGGATGCACGTACAGTAAACACACCTTCACAAAAGCGCCCTTTTGTGGCCAACTGAACTGTGTTACCTTACATTACATTACAAAAAGGAAATCTTCTTTCGGACAATTTAATGATGGCAATATTTGATACTTTCAAACGACGCACTGCACCAGGTCTTCAGCTTTACTGAAGTGAGTCTATTGAAAGATTTCAATGGATGAGTCATCTGCAGTCAAGATTCACAGTGACAAAGAAAGAACTGAAGAGACAGCTCAACAGGAGGCCATGCCACACATCCTGCCTCTATCATATGCTTTCCTGTTGCTTCCTGGACTTTTCTAGATGTTGTCATTCCCCGTCCAGTCTCCAGGTGTCTCTTAATTTTCCCTCTGACCTTACACTGTTGTAATGGAAAAATAATTTTTTCTTGTATTTGCAATTCTTTATTTAAAGGGTTTGATTGATTTCAGGAAGACACTACAGATGTAGTTCTATGTTTTATGTTTTTCATGTCTTTGTTTTACCAAGTGCCTACGTGACAGAACACTGTGCAGTTAACGGGGCATTGTGTTCTCAATGATGTATTGCTGTGGCTACATACAAATGTGTGCAGGAGTATTTTTGAGATATGCTTCTCACTTATGTGACAGGGAAACTAGGTGTGAGGATGAAACAAGTGCACGCCCAGCATGCCCAGGATGGAGAACTAACTGCTAAATGAGATTGTATGTTTTTGGGAAATAACCGTATTAGGGAATAATCTTTGTCGTAGAATAGGAAATTAAGGGAAGATCATTTACAATTGTCTGTAAATAACAGCCTCTACCTAATAAGAGCTGAGCAGCAACTGAGTGTCTAACTATTTTGTGCTGCTCCTTTCCTTGCTAGGAAATAAAACTTAAAAGACAATTAGGTCAGTCATTCTCTTTACTGCTCTCCTCAGCAATTTTGCCACAACACCTGCACACCTGGCACCCATTCTCTTGTTATCTAGTCCTCACTCGGCCTCACATCACATCTGTGTGCACTGCAGCCATTAGCTCCCTTGGCATACAGTATAGTTGGCTGGTTTCTTTGATTCTCGGTCATATTGTCTGATGTGCTCACTTAGCTTTTGTGCTCCTATAGCCTCAGTACTCTAGTCCCCCGGTGTTTCTAATATTATGGTTTCTTGTGTTTCACTCATGTTTGGACTTTCCCTGCTTTTGAACTCTGTCTACCCTCCCTGGATTATTGCTCTGCTTTGACTGTTAGGATGCCTCTGATCCCTGCTTGGACCTGCACTCGGACTCTGACTCTTCCTTTTTAATACTGTCTCCCTGGACTAAAGTAAGTCTTTTGTGGTTCTCCTGTGTTACATAAAAAAAAACTGTTTCATTTTGCCTGTCTGCTAAGTGTTTTTAGCATTTGGATCATATCCATCTCAGTCTGAAATTTTCTAATAAGAAACATGACAAACTAACTTTAAAATGGAGTTGTAGTTGTGATTTTTAGTTGAGTTAATTTGACCTTAGGGAAACTGTTGCATTATCAAGCAATGGCATATCACATTCTTGCATTTGCCTCATTTACTATCTCACTCTCCTGTTCCCTCATGCATTCTATTCTCTCTCTCTCTCACACACACACACATTTCAATTTTCATATTCATTTTGTGAATCAGTGTTGCTATTGTCATTGCTTGTCATTGAAAACAAAAATCAGCATCACTATGAATTTTTCCCATAATGTGTGTTCTCAAACTAAGGCTCTACAAGCATGCTAGTAGCTTTGTGGGGCAGTATTTTTACATAGCAGTGCTTTAAGCTACATTCTAGGATCAGCATGCTAATAACCTCAAAATGACAGTTCCATCATAATGATGCTTATCAAATGCTAATGCCATTACAAATCAGTATTGGACAATACAAATCAGATGCTGACACTACATGAAAAATGAGAGGATCACTAAACCAGTTACAGTTCATTTGAGAAGGATGGATGTTTGACCCAAATTTTAAGGTATTCGAATAATTATGACATTTTACTCAAATCCACAAATGTCAAGAAAGCAAAATGGTACAAATCAGGCATTGCAAAAATACAGTGAAAGGGTCCTGGACTTACTTCTATTGTTGTCCTTGGTGTTTATAGGCTTAAACAACTACATCAAGACAGAAACAGGTGTACAGGTATAAACTTTCTAACATTAAGACTCTTACATCCTCAGATCAATGATAATAATAATGTACAGTTTAACCTTCAAGTGGATTTTCTACAATGACCATAAGCAGCTAGCATAAAGTTGAACTGAGTCTTTAAATAGCAGAGATCAAGTTGAAATGTTTCATTCTATGTTAAATTATGAAGACAGACAGTTCTTCACACTGTGTATAGCCCTGTTCAGTGTATCCTAACGAGGGTCTTTAGCAAAAGGAAATTGGCACTTTCCTCTGGAGGAGAGTCTTCCTGTCTGCAGAAGAATTAACAACCTTTTCATACTGCAAGACATTCAGATGGGGTTCACTGACTCTGTGCCATAGACCCAGGTTCCTCTGTCTATATGTCTGACATCCACACATATTGTATGGCCATTTAATTAGGTTCTGGAGTGCCAGCTGGACTGCTCACAGCTCTCCACGCAGTGCTCATTCCCTGCTTCATCAAATCCCCCTCCATAACTGCCCAATTTCGACTGTTGGGCTTTCCTAATGACAAAACACTTCCCTTGTGTTCCTTCATATGAAATTAACCAACTGATCCACATGTGGGAATCTTTCATGCCGTGAAGCCACAGAACCTGGGTGTAATTAGTACAGAGAGCAAGCCGCCATCCCAGGATGTGGAGTGAACACTCAGAAGATTTTCTATGTTGTATTTATAGCACCAGCCCTATTCTCCGATAACAAAGCAGCCTGAATGTGTGGTTGAGACATTTATCATAATTGTTGAGAACATATAGCATACTACAGATGAAATCCATAGCTTTTTTGTTTAATTTTATACAGTCTGCTTAATGGAAGTTTGTTAGATGTTTAGACTGGCACTTTATAGTGGTTATTCTTATTTACAGAATGTGTTGCCTGTTATTCAGTGTTGTTGCTCTTGAGAAGCATCTTGCTAACTTTCTGGCAGACAATGCCAAGAGAGCTGTCCAAATCAGAGCTCCAAACATAAATACTGTTGCCAAGTCTTCATCATATTGTTTAGTGATTTCCTCGCTAATGCAACCTTAAAATAGTGCATGTATTTATGATTTCCTGAATATTTCTTATTTGGCATACCGCCTATTCACGTCTTAACTGCTGAATGCTGCGTTCATCAGCTAAATGCAAACTTCCTGCTGTTTGGTGCTCAGCAGGTATAGTTTTTGAGAAGACAAACTAATTCTATGAGATCTGTGAGAGTGATCCACAATAACCTTGCAATCCAGAGTACTAACAATTAGCTGAAACATGTTATATAGGTTCACAAAGCCTAGGGGAGTTGCAGGTGATAATTTTATGTAGGTTCATCATCAGCAGTGACCCCTTTCACATTTTTTCAAGCTGTTATTTGATGTTTTGTTATCAGGAAGCTATTGTTTATACCTGCTTTAGAGGTGATCAAACTCCTGTAAACAACAAAAAAGCGAATGCTGCCATGCTGCTTTTTTGCCTGTGGCAGTGCGATCCTGTTGTCATAATTCAAAATGTTGAGAACAGCTGCTCTGGATAATAATGTCATCCACAATCTGTAGTCAGCAACATAGGAGCCATGAAGCTGTAACACCTGCTGTATGAATCAGCAAAGCAAAACAATCCAAACTGAATGAGGAGCAGAAAGGGCAATTTTCCCTTTTGACTCTCATAGTGTTATACAGTAAAAAATTCTCACAGTGCTGGCACTTATCAACAAGCCATACAATATTATAACAAAAGTAATTCATACACTGACTACAAAGAACAACATATAATATTGGTAAAGAATATGTGGGTAAATGATTGCATTTATTGCTAGATGATATATTGACAATAATGCAGAATGAAGACAACACTGGATCTGTAGGGATATTGCTGAGTTTCTGATCCATGATGATGACTTGCAATTACGTGGTAACCAGGTTAAATGGGCTTGTGTACACGCTCATGCTAATCGTGGGAGTTGACATTGTAGGATTGCACACGCGTGCAAAGTGATTATGAACAGTGGGTTGGTGGTGCAGTTCAACATTTAGGTTCCATAATTAGACTGCACTGATTACACTGTCATGTGCAATGTGTAAATTTGTACACAACCTCACACTGAACTAATTTTTTTTTTTTGTTAACATGATGATAAAATTACATTAACTCATATGATCTGGTGATCTGAACACCAGCTTCTATTTTCTAGGCCTTATTTAGTTATTAATATGTCTTATTTCCAAACAGACATTTCCAGCTACACTTGGGATTAGTAATTTTATCCACATATGTTGTCACCAATGTCAGAAGACAAATATTTTTTCTTGAAAAAAATGTGAGATTCTGCACTGACATTATTCTCTACCTTGACTTAACTAAACTATGCCCATAATAGTAGGAAAATACTTAAAATGTAAATAAGTATTAGAAATGTGTTGAGAATGATTTGATTTAATAACATTTTTCTAAGCAGGTGGCAAACTACATGTATTCTGTTCAATAGGTCTTTATCTTGCCAACCCAGTGTCCCAGGAATAACATTTATATATTTACTTTTGCTGTAAATGTGTTTTGAATGATAAAGATTTTAAAACAAATGATCAATTATGTTTTCCAGTAAGACAATGAAGTGTTATTTTAATGTGTACTATCTTGCAAACTGCAAAATGTTGAGACTAAACATATCAGTAAAATGGCCCCTAAGTCCTTGAATGCATCCAGTGTTAAAATGAATTTATTTTTAAAATAAAAAATAACAAATATTTGCACTTACATAAATAACCTTTTTTTATTGTTGTAGTTAAGGTTGGAAGTATGTAACTCAGAATGTGAACTGAAAATGTTGACTCTGAATGTAACAGAGCATAATTATAAAGGCAATTTAGTAATATATATATATATATATATATATATATGTATATACATATATATATATATATATATATATCAGTGTTGTCCTTTCAGCCCAGTCAAAATCTGGCTTCAGAACAGATATCAACAGGTTTATTTATTTACTTTTTTATTTTTGGGGTTTTGTTTTGTTTTTTAAGGCGCAACATGTTCAATCAAATGGTAAGTGAGAGCTGTGAGTCAATTGCAAAATATAAAGGTCATAACTGTGTGGTGTCTTATCAGAAAATGACATCTGTTCTAGACTAAATTGCTATTATTTGGACTTTCAGCAAAAGGGCAGTGTGCATCTGTGATTCAGCACAAACAAGCCACAGTCGACAATTCTAGTTAGATTTTTAAGGATAATTTAATAAATAATTTGATATTTTAAACATAAATATGCATCTTCATATATAAAGCTTAAGGTAGACCGAAAGTTTTACAGGCTTGTTTTTTGGACGAGTTTAATTATTTGTCACTATGAACAAAAGGTTTCATCCTGTTGCAGGTTATTTAAATCCTACATTCCAATTATGGGCTGTATTCACCCTGAGTTCACATTATGATTCAAGATCAGCCGTATTTATTGATATCAAGTTGTATTTACAAGAATGAAAGCCAATCAAAATCGTAAGAGGAATCCCAAAACAATAACAAGCTACAGATAAATAAGATTTGTGAATATTTTCTATGGATTGGTGACATAAATTAACTTTTAACTCTTTCTCTGATTGGCTTTTTTATCAGCTTTTTTTAAAAATTAAATTCAGATTATCTTCACTGTTAAGGTTATTGTCTTTAAAATCAAGTTGTGATAAAACATAATATATTTTAAAAATTTTGTATTTGGTCTAATTCGCTCAATTTATTTGGAGTTGCAAAAATGAGTTGCAAAAATGTGTTGAATATGTCAGATAGGTAGTTCATGATTATAGCTGACTTAAGGTGTAATTTCATCAATTTCATCATCTCTTTTTCCATCAGTCTCTTGATCAACTTAATCAATACCTTAAATAACTCTTTTAAAGACACATCAATTCTCTCAATAAATTGATGCTTTTAAATTGGCTTGAGCCTACTTCATGTTATTTTGTTTCTCTTGTTTCATGTCATGTCATTGGTGACATTACAAAAGTTTGCTTTTATTGTGTATTTTTAGTGTTTTAGCAATGATGCAGAAAGAAGAGAGAATGTTTCTTTTTGCTGTTGTTACCCATGAGAGAAATTAACAAATAAAAAAAAATCTAATGTGTTGCAACCCATTCTGTGTTTTTGAATAAGTGATCAATTTACAACTTCCAGTAGCTCACGGGCTCTAAAATAGATAAATGGACTTAATTTTGCCAGTGTTCATCGCGCATGACTCCATTGCCCAACCAATAAAGCACAGAACAAACTATAAGGTTAAAGACACTGTTGATATTTCTAAAAAAAAGTACAGATAGAGAGGTGTGGTTCCAGTTTTCTTACTTAACAGTCTTGTTTTCATTCAGAATTCCTTTAGTGGGCATTAGAGAATAACTTATAAATAAATGCCATAGCCATCATTGTTAAACTTGTTCTGTTCTTTGTCACTGCATGTGACAGTCTCATCCACAGCAACACTTGCTATATATAAGGATTCCCACATCTGGTAGTGCCAAAGAGGTCAAAACACAAACATAATCAGGAGATAAAACCACTATAATACAGAACATTGTGACAGGAAAGACTCTGACCTGAATTGTTCATCACTATCAGAACAATTCTACAGGTTAGAATTTGAGTATCGTGATTTCTCCTAATGTGGTCACTAAGTTGGCTATGCTGAAAAGTAAGACTTGCTATTTATAGATCTTATTAAAACATAGATAATTGTAGTGTAATAAAATGGGAAAATGATCTCTACACACTCTCCATCCAAGCATGTATAGAGTAAAACCCTATTAATGATGGGGTCTGATCCTGGTCATAAAAGTGAGAATGTAATTGAACATTATTATGAGCACGGCAGATTTTCTTCATTGTTCTGCTGACCTTTTTTGATTAAAATTCTGACTTTTACTGGCAACTTTTGTCTAGGTATAATCAGTCTTTTGTCCTACTCTCACTTATTGTACTAAGGAGGTTTAATTAATGAATTCAGAATTTTATGTTTAAACTTTTGCAATAGATGCAGATGGCATAACGTTTTAATAAAATATAAAGCAAGGACATAAGACTGGGCATGTAAGATATAAAAAGACTAGACCTTCCCCAGAGGGGAAAGCACATGAAAGAACAGCACGGAGACAGGCTTGGAGGTAAAAACTATCCATCCACTAGCCATACTACAGCAGATTCCAGCTGACACTGGGGCGAGAGGCAGGGTACACTGATACTAATGGGCAATTTAGAGTCACCAATTACTAATAACTAATAAGAGCTAAAGTAACAGTGTAAGTGACAAGTACTTCTGTAAGTACTTCTATAAGTACTTCTGTTTTTTTCATTTGTCTGATGAAGAGGGAGCAGATGTTGTCAGGCATTTCACTTTCTAAAACTGACAATCAGAAGGACATCAGCATAATGTTTGCGAGACAAATGCTCTCCATTGGACTGCTATGTCGATTTTTTTTTTTTTTTTTTTTTGGCCTGTCCACAAGACTGAGCAGCTTGTCCTCACCAAGCACACCCACTGTGGAATAACATTGCTAAGATTTTTCCCTTCATGTCCCTGAGCAATGTGTGGGTGAATTTAAAACAATACATTTTTCTTTTAATGGCCACTGACAGTATCTACCTTTCAACCGCATACCTGTGACAGATGTGCCATCTATCAAAACTGAGAGCTCTCTGAAAGTAAATAATTACATCTGCTGCTATTTTTCTGTGGAACGGGACATCACATTTCCTCCGCTGCAGAATATACAATGGCTATTATTTCTACAAAACTCTATCAAAGGACATAATGAGCCCTGAGAAAATTTCATAGCTCCATACTTGTACTACTTTGGCAAAGAAGATGCAATACTTCAATTACAATAAAGTGTATATATCAGCTTTAAATTTCAAATGTTTTGCAGTTTAGGGCTTTTCTTGTGTTCTTGTTAGTAACACACATGCCCGTCGTTATGGGCAGGATTCCATCTCATAGATACAGTATACGTCCATCCGCTTTCTTGACATTTTAAAAGAATTTTTACATAGCAGGTTTTATATAAAAATAACAAAAATATCTATTGTTCATAAAACAACATTGATAGAAAAAACATTTGAAATTGCAACATGCCATAGGCTACGGCAACTTGTGTTAAAATCCATTGTTTACTGATGATATTAGGTTGCAATAATCAATAGCAAGCTGTGTCTGCTCTAGATGGAGCAACGGGTCTGGTAACACAGCTGGAGGTAGCACAAAACCAAAAGCAAAAATAAAAGTACTTGAGTAATATACATTTTTTGTCATTATCATTATGCCTTTTATTGTGTATATAGTGAGACGCTGTCCTTGCTCAGCAGCTGAGTTGGTTTTACATGGATCTGTTGTGTAGGTCTGCAGGTAGTATCACGTAGCATCAGTGACTGAAACCATAGAGGTAATTGCTTTCAACTAACAACATGTGCTGTGCGGCTCGTGTCCTTTGATTTTTTTTTTTTTTTTTTTTGAGGAGACAGCAGAGTGCAGGAAATAGCTGAATGGATTTTTCAACATTATTTATGTGTGCAACCTTATAATGGAGAAAACTCTGAAAGATGTGCTGTGTTATGTGAGAAATAAGTGAAAGGGGGTTAGATAATGGAGCTGGGTTTTACTTTTATGTCTCTATTAATCTCACTATGATAATATAAACTGGGTTGGAAATGTAGACAAACTCAGATTCCTGATATTACAATGTTTAATTAATCCCTACAGCATGTTTTTTATTAAACTGGGCCACATCTTCAACTCAATGTTAACCCTCTCTTTCCAGAATGAACAATAATATGGATTTATAATGCGGACAGCCAGGGGAGTGGTGGGTGATGCACAGAAACAGTTTCCAGTCCATTAGGTGTTTGTTAATGGTTCTGTTTGTCCATTAAATGACTGTCCATGAGAATGTCTGGAAAAAGTCAAAGCTTCCTCTGGGACAGACTGTTGTGATTTAATGCCATCATCTCTCGTACCACCCCACATTAGCACTTACAGTATTGCCACAATCATGCTGTAACTGTCTCACTGTTTTACAAGCACAAAATGTCCGGAGAGGAGTTAAGGGGTCCAAGTCACCATTTTAATTAAAGTTGAATCAGAAAGCGAGGAGGAGAACATGTTCGGAGTCATTTTTCTTTGTCCACAGTGGTTTCTATGTTGTTAATGTTAATGCACGTTATTGTAAATCCTGTCGCTGCACACCTGAGATGTGATTATATACAGTATTTCAATGCCCATTGACAATTGTAGTCTATACACAAACACTCACACACACACACATGCAAACACAGTTCTAGTTAGTTGTAAGAAGTGGTGAGAGCCAGTGAAATGGTCAGATGGAGCTGGCTGACCGGTGTTGGTGGCAGGTAAGATAAATCCCTGTAAATCTGCTTTTTAAACACCTGCCAGGGATTGATATTGGTCCTGCTCTTTAGAAAGTGTTTTAATCAGTATCCCCAAGAGATTACTACTCACCAATCATCAGCACAGTGTATACACAGCTGACTTTCTCCACCATAGTAGCATGCTCATGTTACTATTTAAAAGCACTTTCAATCAGAGCCTCTAAGAGCTGGTAAAACAGCTGTAGACACTCGTTAAAAGTAAAGGCAACATGCAGCGCTTAGTTTTTAGTCTATATTTTTAGATATTTGTGATTCAGGGCGACTTTCCAATATGATGGCAACAAGAAAAAAGAAGAGAGGTCCAGAAATCCTGGTCCTGAGTAACTTGGATCCAGATGTGACCTGAGAAGATCTCACTAGGGTTTCTCTTGTGCGTTGTGCTCGGTTCAACTGCTTATCAGCTGCCCGAAACACTTTAACTAACACTGTCAAACCTTTGGTTGCTGCCTATGGGCTGTGTTTCATTTGGGATCATCTATAGATCAAATTACTGCTTACTCTGGACAATCAATCAGCAGCAAATCTCAATTTCCATGGAGATGAAGAAGAAACAGAACACCAGCAGTAGCGCTGAATTGCTGATACAGTAAGTGTGAGCTTTCAGCAGTTCCACTCTTCCAGGATTAGGCTGTGCTTTGGTATACACTCCCTGACCGACTGTGTGGATAAAGGACCACTACTCTTACGAGCCTCTGACCTCCCCCGTATGCCAGCTGTTTTTTTAATTTCCATTTTCAAAGCTTTGATTTCCCTTTCAAAGAATGTGTAAACGTAGGGAAACATCATCCCAAAGAAAATTTTTTGATGACCGAATATGCGCACCATCAAAGAGATGCAATTTCAGGTAATTGTACATCAGCCACAAAATGCTTCAAGGTGGCGATAACAGTGAAATAACAAGTGATAGTTTTAATCCTCAATAACATTTTTCACAAACTAAGGGAATCAGAATTGTTTTCTTCCTATGGCAAAAGCGAGCAAAAGACCAGAAAAGAAAAGAACAGAAGTGCTCCGCTAGTGTGTGGTTAACAGAGATGTGGCAGCTGGC
The DNA here is from genome assembly GCF_900324485.2 of Mastacembelus armatus. NCBI lineage: Eukaryota > Metazoa > Chordata > Actinopteri > Synbranchiformes > Mastacembelidae > Mastacembelus > Mastacembelus armatus. The sequence continues at coordinate 10,904,404 of NC_046635.1, forward strand.
TCCTCCACTGTTTGCCTATCTTTTAAAAAAGCATCTTTGAAAGGTCTAAATAAACAGTGTTTTAACTGTGCAGCCAAGCAGTGCATTTGTCTAGTTCTCAAATCTTCCTTTACTTTCTGGTCTATACAACAATACTGTGATCAGTGGCATCGATTCTCCACAGGTTCCCTGTGTGGTGAAGATCAGATGTGGAGTAAGCTCAATATGCAGTGTCCTGTCTGTCTCTGATCATCTTTACTGACTGCTCGGCGAATCGGTGTCACTTTTAGTGGCCCAACAGGTAATGCTTTACAAATGTCAAGGCGTAATGCCACAATTACACCAAACAGACAGTCTAATATAACTACACATATTTGTTCCTACTCTTGTATCAAATGTTTGCAAGGACAAAACCACAATGAAACCCAATGAGTAAACTGCTCATGTCCACCCCAAAAACTGGGGATGACAATGGACTGTGACTAACAAAAACAGTGTTTGAACAGCATCAGTGCAGCAGCTACACTGGGAAATACTGTAATAAAAACAATAAAGTGCATCAGACTGCAGCTTCTTGGTCAGTCAGGTTCAAAGTGTTAAAAAGACTGTTAGCAGGTGATTTAGAGCTGGCAAGCTGTGGTTGCTCGTGGCTTTTTCATCTACCTGAACTCATACAGGGTAGGTATCCTCAGGGATCAGAGGAGTCAGACTTTTATAATTCACTCTGCTAAAAGACAAAAAAAAAACAAGCACAGCACAGAATGCACTTGGCACAAAATAGCTCCATTACATTGACATTGCTGCTTACCCATTGTTTCACTTTCTGACATGCAGCCAGGAAATGGGATCATGTATCCAATTCACTTGGAAATGATATGCTAGTTTAATAAAATGATTATAAGATATCACTTGAATATGTGCAATTTTGTAACACAATAGTGTGGATCTTTAATCTCTTGAACTCTTGGCTTTCAACTTATTATAAAACTAAGTGAAAATACATTCACACTATCACAATGTCATGGATATCTATTATTTATCTGGTGATCTAACTTTTCAATATGGCAATAGCACAATAGTCCATCCACCCATCAGCACAATAGTAAGTTATAAAATATAACATGTTGGTTGAATGTTTTATGCATCATTTTACACAATTCTCCCTAAAGTTTGTTATTTTAGATTTTAGATTTAATTTTATTTTAAATTTAAAATAACGTTTTAACATCTGAACACACAAAACACTTTGAGGCACAGCTTTCAAAGCTCACAACTATGTTAGAACTCGCTCGTTTTTTAAAGCGAATTTCATGTCTTTGTAATTTGGTTGAGTTTCGTGTGCTGAAGCAATAGCTCTGTGGAAAGTAGGCAACTGATGCCTAAACACCTGGCAGTATAGTGGTGTGTGCAGACAAAATTTCAAACAACAAACATTTTTTTGTGTGTACATCAGCATATGTTTTTTTTTTTTTTTGACAGGCAGGTTGTTTGAGGTCAGGTAGGAGTCACAGTGACAAAGCAGGAGCCAGCTGGGACAAAGCTGACCTTCAGTGACAAAGATCACCAGCATAAACACTTGGCAACTGCTGTGAATAATAAACCTTCACAAGGAAAGTTTTCCTGAGACCAATATGTATTCTGTGCTTGACACTGCCCAATTATAAACAGCATGCTGGGGCACTTAAGAGACTCATGCCAAGCGCTGTGTTTGTTTCAAGTTACATTATCCGCACAGAAGATTTTTAAATTTGACAGTTTCTTTAGCCACATCAGCACTGCAAAACGATGTTATCTGATGGGATGCTGGGGTGTATTTTAAACCGATATATTTCAACTTCTCTCAGTCATCTGTTGGACTACACTTCCTCTAAATCACCAACAGTCAGATTTTTCAAAACAAAGATGGCTCAATCCTGCAAACATGTCATTTCCATAAGTTGTAAGTGAAGGAGCTTCAAATGAACACCTTTGATCTTTACTGACTCGCAGCAAGGCTTACAATCCTGCCATCAAAGCCACTTGCCAGGGAAAATGATTGAACTCATAGATATATCATATGAAACACTTCCACCGCTGACAGGTTATTCATACAATAATAAGCAATATTTCTGTTTTTGCATCTAATAAATAAAGAACACTAAGCCACAAGAGGATCCTACTGTAAGAAAAAACACTGCTAGCCCTACTTTATATGACTGGGTGATACTGTGGATCAGACACTTTAAATTTTAAAGGCACATAATTACACTAAACTAAAGGAACCCCAAATCATAATCACACTTCTCACAAATCCAGCCAGGGAACAGCAGTGCATTGTGTAGGTCAAACTATGTAAATGAACATAAACTGAACCTAAATGTTAAAAATAAACATTTTCAGAACTAATTTTCTTACTTGTTTGGCATACTTAAGCACCTCTAAAAGCAGGCAGATATTATATCAGAGAGGCATTGCTGCAGAGGGCAACTTCACACAAAATTATTGGAGACTGAATCACCCAGCCAAGCACGTAGGATATGAAGGGCAAGTCTGATAGCCAGAGATGGCACTATTAAAAAGAGACATGAAATGGTAAAAGTCCAAAGCACTGAGACGTGTGAGAAAAAGAAGGCAAGGAAGTTGGCCACCAAGCTGGAGAGACAGGAGAAACAGAAAGTCTGTAAAGAAATGGGGCATATGATGGGGCATGTAAATTGAGCTCCAGAAAGAGACCCAAGGCAGGAGACAGTCAAATCTCTGGAGGGAGGTGAAGGCACTTAAGTGTCGTCTGGCAGATGTGGGATATATGTTCCAACATGAGAGTGCTGTCAGATTAGGAAAATGCTGACCTGGGAGTCTGGGAATATATAACATCTCATTTTTTCACATGCCTAAAATAGCCTATGCTAAGGTTTACCTAAAAAAAAAACTTTAAACTTTGTGTGAATTATGACAGTTGTTTGTCAGAAGCACAGGCTGAGGTAGCATGATGCTCTTATAACAAAATCTTTTAGGGAAGAAGATGTTGGATTCAGATGGATGGGTCAACAACTATTAACAGGGTGTTTTTATTTCTAGTTTCATATCATTAACTATTTTTTGCCATTGTTGTAGAAAGATCAGAAAATCCAAGTCATCAGGATATGTGATTGGTTTTGGAAGTGTCCTTGTAGCTTAATTGGAAACTCTAAATTGCCTGTAGGTGTTAATGTGAACATGAATAGTTGTCTGTCTATATATCATGTGATTGGGCCTATATGTATATATATATATATATATATATATAGTGTAGCCAGAAGCCCATAGTATAGTCACTGAAATGATGTTAAGCAAGCAAGTGGTACAAATGTAAAAACATAAGGCTGGGACCTGCAGCCCCAGCTAAATTGACACTAATTAACTAGATATGAATATTTCTGTTAGAAAAGCTATTTAATGCATTTGTTACTTCACTGCTGTAACTCATTATTATCAGGCTGTCCCAGTAACTCCATAAAAGCCTCCAGTTATTCCAGAATGCTGCAGCCAGAGTCCTGACAGGAACTAGCCAAAGAGATCATATTTCTTCTATATTAGCTTCTCTCCACTGGCTCCAGAATAAGATTTGAAATCCTTCTCCTCACATACAAATCCCTTCATGATCAAGTTCCTTCATACCTTAAAGACCTCATAGTACCATATTATCCCAATAGAGCACTTTGCTCTCAGAGTGCAGGTCTACTTGTGGTTCCCAGAGTTTCCAAAAGTAGAATGGGAGGCAGAGCCTTTAACTATCAAGCTCCTCTCCTGTGGAACCAGCTCCCAGTCAAATAATGGATAATGTGTTACATGCTGAAATTTTGTCCAGTTGTCTCTTTAAGCCCTTATTAGATGTACAACAGTAGAGAGATTATAGGTAATGAAAGGAGTGATGGGAATGACATCTAACAGTAAAGTGTAGAATAGTAGTTTTCTAAATATACACACATTAAATATCACTCAATAGAGTAGCAGTTTCTGACATATAATGCTTGGTGTCTGTATGTGTGTGTTGAGTTTCACGATGGATGCAGCGGATATATTTCCAGTGGCTGTAAATCATTCTGTCAGGCTAAATGAGTTGTCTGATAATTAGGGTTACTACATCATCATGCAGTCATTGGTCAGTGGCAGACAGCTCCATCTCTCACAGTCCTGCATCATTCCCATTCAAGTCTCTTTTCACATTCACTCTCACTCATTATTGTTCTTTTTGGCTTCCTTTTTTTTTTTTTTTTTAAGTTGGCCACTGTTTCAGTAAAACTAATCTCAGCATTTAATGTCATAATATTGCAATATGATTTATTTTCCTCACGCACCAACGATCAATCAATTAGAACACTGAAAAGCTTTGTTATTTTACAAACAATAATAATAATTATCAGACAGTGAGGCTTGCTAAAGAATATAATTTGGATACACTGGGTCTATGTCAGATGTGGCTTAGACCAGGCTATGACCTTCTGTTCACCAAGGCATCTCTGCCTGATTATACCTTCATCCATACCGCCTGTTCTTTTAAAACTGGTGGGGGAGATGAGTTTGAAGATGTTTTTAACATATGCAGTTAGTAATCATCATTTGAAAACATCATTATCATGGGAAATTTTAATATTCATGGAAATAAACTTACTGATGCTTGTAGTAAATCTTTTTTTAGCTCTTTGTGGTTTTATGTTCACAATTTAACTCACTGCTGTAGAAATGTCTGGGCTCTAGCATTATCCCATGGTTTATCAATCTCCAATTTAATTATTATGCCTTTATCTTTTGTTGTTTCTGACCAGTCTCATTCCCTGATTCCCCAGATTCTTATGAATGAATTCAGACATATATGTACTGATCTTCTTGATACCACAGCAACTTTGCATACCAATGATAGGCCAATGATATGCTTTGCACTAAAGAGATTTTGGGCAAGATTTACAGCAATGTATTTAGGTGTATTTTAAATAAAACTAACATGATTATTGTAATAATAGACAAAAGGGAAAATTGATCATAAGAAAAGTGACACAGTGTCTTTGAACATAGGTAAACTAGAAGGAACACTAAATGAATTAGTCTAATCCTTAATAGATATTACATATATATTATTTGTATATGTATTAATAATATAAAGGCTGAAACTCAAACACTTCCTGATCATTTCATTGAGGAAGAACACAGCCATGGAATCCATACAATACAGGAAAAAGCTTTATTCTTTCCTTATTTCTACCTTCTACCATATTTATAGTACCTACCTTTACAATGTACTGTAACACATCTTATATAAGCTTATGTTCCAACAATGAGTCTATTAATGAATCATTAAAACAGTAATATTGTGGCAGCCTTGGTGAATATAAATGATGACAGTGTCACTTTTGTCAAATGGAGGCTTTAGTATGGGCACATCGGCAAAGAGCGACAAATGTGTTTTTGGCTGCTGCTGCTGTGTCCCATGTGTGACAGACTTTACAGCTCTCTTTCATCCCTTCCATTTAATATCATTTCCTCTACACCTGTGACTCATAAGCACTGTGGCAGCTAAAAAGGATATAATGCACAGTAGTTTAAGTTCATATGCTGATTAGAAAAAAAGAAGAGACAATAAAATGACCAACTATAAAAAACATATAGCAAAGACTGATTATGAAAGACTCCAGGTGGAGTACTATACTTTAACCTGTTGTTGGTATGTATAAATGTATAGTATAAGTGTATAAATGTATGTATATGTATAAATAGTAGTTTTCTGTCTTTGCACAGACTGTTATGATTGAAAAGTGTTGTGCCAAAATCAAGACAAACTGACCTAAGTATATATTCATTATATTTTGAGTTATCAAAAACAGGTCTAACTATTCGGAAAGGGTCTTTATTTATTTATTATGCCACCTCTGAGGTTTACAGAACATATTTTCTGAATAAATGTGCACACACACACTGAAATCATTTCTCTATCAGTGGTGCTTCTGAATTGAACTGGGTCATGAGGGTCCCAACAAATAAAGGACAGCCTGTTCTTTCAACAGATGCAAATTTCTTGTAAATTTGTTTTTTTTTGGATGCAATAGATGGTTAGGATGGATGGTTGGATGTTGGATGGTTAGGAAAAGTTGGAGTGGAGATAAAGATTTGGCAAAAAGACCCCAGATAATTCCATTTTCATTCTTGTTAATCCCAAATCCACCTTTCTCTATATCCCTACTACACACTGAGGCAGCAGCTACGCTGTGACAGCAAACAGACAGTCAGTCCAGGGTGTTATCTGACACACAGTGGAAGATGTGTTGTACAGAGTTATGGCATGAGGCAGGAAGGATTTTCGGTAGCAATACTTAAGACAACGAAGCTGTCTGAGCCTTTTGGAAAAGATGCTCCGTTGTCTGTCCAGCACAGGATGGAGAGGGTGGTCAGGGTTGTCCATGATAGAGTCCTCCTCTCCATCACAGCCTCAAAGGTCTCCTGTCTGCAGTCAATGACAGAGTAGTACTCTGCCGTCCATCAGGCCAGATTGAAATGTCTCAACAGCTTTTATAGGGACTGCTCATGCGGTCATGGTCACTGTCCCTCATAGGTGAATAAATTTTCCTCAAGTGCTACCATAAAGTTGGCATTTGTTGTTTTGAGTAAAATATATCAAATATTTATGTCTCAGCTGTGTTTTGTGTTTCTTGCAGTCTTGCTACAATAGAAAGGTGAACATGGTGATACCTGCTTAACATCAGCACGCTATCATTGTGAGCATGGTTCATATCGCTATTTTGACTAAGCATCTTAAAGAACCACTTTGGAATTTTTAAAAATGATTGAAATCTGGTCATAAAAAATTGCTGATTTACTAATCCAAATGAATTCCATATTACCGCTCATACATCAACTACAATCTGTCTCTAAGCAGGGTTCAAAAAATGCCTAAGTGATTTAGCATTGCGTGCTGACACCCTCCTCACCTCTCCTTTGACCAGTGACCACTTATTGACTTGAGGCGTTTGGCTGGCTACCTAGCATTCTCATATTTGCAATGTTAATCACTACATAGAAATGAACTGTATTAATTTCATTCTTGTTATTATGTTAAATAAATAGGCAGTTAAATTAGTTAATAAGAAAGCCACCGATAGCAATAGTTTTTTGTGATGTGCAATATAAGCTAAATTGTCTGACTTGTCTTTTGTCATACTACTGTCACTATTATAACTTGACACTGAGTGGAACCATAACATCCGCTAGCAACCCAAATAATAGTTCTCTTTCTCAGCCAAGTGATGAAGCCTTAAGCTGTTTCTTATCAGTGTGGCGCTGACAACTAGGACTGACAGATTATTATTCTTCTGTTCATTCAGTGGTGTTTGTTTTCTTTTTGCAAGATTTTATCTGCAGCAGCTACTATCTGATTTTCTGTTATTATGATAAATAGAGTGATTTTACTCAAGATACTGACTTAATAAGTGTTCATTTGTAAGCCTGGCAGCAATCCTCAGGCTGAGGACGAAAGTTGACAGTGTCAGTATTACACTGTTTTAGTTTTTGAGCTTTTTCATGTGGTCTTAGAGATAAACCTCAATGTATCTGCCACTTCACAACATGTGTATGTGTATTTGTGTCCATATGCTCCATTTTGGGAAACATAATGTGTACGTAGTATCTGTCTGCATGGTGTACACTATACATAAATAATGGACTAACATTAACATTCACATTAAACTTATTTTATTGATTTTAGTACATTAGTGCTGTACTGGAATCACTTTTTGGATTATAAAACCTTTCTGTTTTGTTTTGTCTGTTTTGCATTGCTCTGTAATGGGTCTAGAATTATGTTGTTGAAAAACAGCTGTAGTAGGTGTGGAAAGCAGCAAAATCGCCACTGTTAAATCAACAATAAAAAGTCTTTAAATGTGAACAATTGACCGAGGGTGCGAGCTTAAGACCTAGATGCTTAGTTTAAACCAATTAGCTTCAGCTTTAAGTTAGTATAAGCTCACGGGCAAACGTTTGGATGCAGGTGGTGGTCTAAAGACACTGAGGCAGAAACAAGTTTTAGAAAAAATTATTGCAAAAACAAACAAGTAACTAAGACTAGCCTAAAATCAATGGCCAAAGGGAACAAAATGCCAAGACAATGAACCAAAACAGTTATTCTAAAACCAACCCAATAGCACAACAAGAAACAAGACTAGACCCAAATAAAACAGCAGTGGCCAATGGCATCTATAAAGCAAATGAGTACTGTTTGACAAAGCATTAAAACACTGCAAATGGACACATATAAACACTTTTTAGTGATGAAATAACACTCTCTGAGTTGATTTAACACTGGTGATTTTGCTGTGAAGGACAGCATATTAGACTGCTAATAAATTCTGCATTTTCTGAGGTACATACAGCTGCAGAACAGAAAATGATTGCCATACCTGTAATGGGCAGCCTTTTCAGGGACAGTTTTCACTCAGCTGCTCATTGTCATTCACTGCATGTTAGTCAGCATCAAAGGTTTGACGCACACACGGATGGCGTCATATAATAAACATTCCCCTGCACAATCAACAGGAACCAACTGAGAAAAGAGAAAGACACCAGCTGTGCTTGCTGAGAGGAAAGTCATAAAGGAGGCTGAATAAAACTAATCAGTACTGTCTGTAAGCTGGTCATTCAACAGGGTGTTAGGTAAAAGACAGGCATTCATTCATTCATTACTTTTGTGACAGTGCCTTACTACATATCATTACTAGAGTACTTATGATTCAGCAAGTTTTACAATCTATCATCATACTGTTAAAATTCACCTACATAGACATGAATCATATTTCTTCGCTTGAATAATATGTGGGATGATGGCAAAGGACACACTGTATGGGATGTTACTGTACAAGTGCAATATATTTGTAGATCTTAGTTTCAGTAACTTTTAGCTTTCACAATAATTCTCACACAAGGTCTTTTTACTGCAGTTACACAGCAGTAATTTGTATTGATCTTTACTCGGGTGTGGAGTGACACTCGCAGCGTCGGCTATTTAGGAATGGTTTTCAACTGTGTAGCAGTGGTCACCTCTTCTAGTAATCCCAAGTGGTGCACTTTTGCAGGGAAAGTACAAATGTTTTCATTTATGTGACCATTTAACACAGTGCATCAGCAAATACTAGCCATGTATGAAGTATAGACATGCATATAGACTAAAAACATAGTGTACATATTCTTCATTGATCTATACCACAGTTGTCTTTGACTTGTTCTTATTTTAGTTAACCACAGGGTTTAGTTTTGCTCAGAACACATCTAGGCAAAATCTAAAAGTCCATATGAAAAACTGATTTTCAAGAGCAATAATTTTTTACTGTCTTTGAAAATTATTAGTATAAAAATGGCATTTGGAAGAAGTCCATGTCTGCTGATGTCATTTCTAATGGAAACATCTAGATCTTATTTTCTGTTTTATTGATGGCACCTTTAAATGTCATATCCAATCAGAAAAGACAATGAAATTAATGAGCTCCAGGTCATGAACAAAATTATTTGTCTGTATAAAGTACTGGGTTTGACCTGCTCCTTTGCTGCTAGGACTGAAGCCTGTGCTCAATCTTCAAGGGCAAATGGCATTTCAGCACAGAAGGTTCAGCCCTTTTTCCTATATTAAATATGATTATAATTTTGCAGTGTCTCCTCTACCTATGCTATTTTACTGTACACACTTGCCATGAGACTCCAAAGACCTGAAAGAGTAACATAAAAGTCAGTAAAAGTTGCAGTATAACATCCATCCACCTGCTTAGTTTTCCTTAGGGTCACGGAGATCTGCTGGAGCCTATCCCAGCTCTCTTTGGGTGAAAGGCAGGGGTACACCCTGGACAGGTCACCAGTACATCACAGGGCCACATAGACAAAAACAACCTCACACACTCACACTCAGTCCTATGGGCAATGGAGAAAACTGGTTTCAAAATAAAGCTACTGACCAGCAAGGCTACCAGGCTACTTTGCTTGTGTACGTGTGTCTATAACTTGCAATAATTTGCAAAAACTTACACACGTCACATCAATGGGTCCAGTATTTTAGACAGTTAAGCCATAATACGTTTTTCTATGCTGAGAAATTAAGAATTAAAACACAGAGAACATAAAAATTACAGCACTGATTTTTGGATAAGATAAGATAAGATAAGAATTTTATTAATCCCAGCAGCGGGGAAATTCACTTGTTATGACAGCTCACAGAGATGACAAAGTGCAAAGGCAGAAAAACAAGTGTTGCAGAAATATAACATGGAATGGTGGAATATTTAATAGCTTTCTGTCACATTAAACCACTTTTCATTCATACATGTAGTTTAATGTTCAAATGCATGATGCACAGCAGTATCAAAGCCCTCTGGTTGATCACTATTCCACTGTCCAACAACCCTTTTTCTAAGAGCCATGTTAGATAATTAGACTCCTGTTGCATAAGATTGACTATAGAGAGGCACATTAGTTGAATTCGATTCTCTGCGAAACACTGAAAGTAAAAAGATCTTCAATGATATTCAATACCTAGTCCTTTTAAATGAGAGGAGAGTAGCTCTTATGCAAGACTGAAATTCTAGCTTCGATGTAGATATTTTTGTACAAGGGAGAGAAGCAGAGGCACTGTGACATACAAACATTGTGTAACAGGGTCAATATGTGCTGCTTAAATTACCCAGGATTTTTTTTAGGAATGTGGAGCGCCAGATTGTTATCGTTCAATCCACACACAACATTTAGGTATACAGCATATTTGTGTTTTTATTAATCGACTACCTCTCTCTACCTCTGGTATCATTTTTATACAAAGTAAAGATCTTACATGCTGTCCTGATGTTTAGTAAAATCATTAAATAATATGATTAACTTATTTTTTAGATAAAGCATTTGGGTCATATGAATATTATTTATATGAAATTTCTCAATTCCATTGATCTTCTACATACAGTATCTGTATTTGTTATTTCATGTTATGAATTAGCAACCTGCTTACACTCAGCATGGGATGGTTTTTCTTGTTTGAGTCCACAGAGAGAACACATTGGTGTGTAGGCACTGAGGGTGCATCTTAGACAGCACTTAAATAACATCCAACCTGACAGGTTGGTTTTGTCTGTGCTGGCAGAGCCCTGTTATCAGTTAGCCAGACTGTCAAGTTTTCACACAATCACCCATCAAACCTCCCAGCTGTACTATCTGTGCTAAACATCAACCCTCACTCGTAGAATTAGATAGTGTTGCTGCCTACACAAACACACACAAGCACACATACACAGACAGATCAAATCAATTGCAACCTTCCTCCACATCAGGAAATGCTGTAAAGTAGGTGGCCAATGGAGGAGTCCACCCACTCACAGGATATTCAATTGCATGCAATTCATCATCTCTGTATCTCACTCATGTTTGCATGGGACTGACTACATTTACAGATGCATCTTTAAGTAAGTACAGGTTGTGTGTGCACACCCACTCATGTAGACCTAACATAGAAACACACTCCCTTTCTGTCATATAAAAACACCTCGTGATTTGAGCCACACAGAAATACTCTGAAAGCATAGGATTTATGAATGAATGAATGGATGAATGAATGAATGAATGAATGGATGAATCAGAATCAGAATCAGGTACAGTGGCTTTCAGTGTGCTTGTCATAACAGTTCACACAAATATGTACATTGATTAATTAAATGAATGAATGAAGTAATAAACTGAAATAATATGGAAGTGGCTAAGAGAGCACTTCCTAAACCTTCTTCTTATAATCCAACAATGTCGTATATATTATTCTTAAATCAACAATTCTGCATAATGGCTATTTTTATTTTTCATAATTTGGGGTATAGTAATATTTTTGTACTTTTACTCTAGTATAATTTTGAATACATGTCTTTTACTTGTAATGAGTATTTCTACACTTAGTATTGCCACCTTTACATGAGTGAAAGATCTCGTACTTCTTCTGCCCCTGATTATTGACATTCTTTATGTGAAAAATACCATAACATATTTACACTTCAGTATTACATGTATCATCTTTGTGACTGGTACTTTTACTCTTCTTCAAATTGAGACAGAATCAGGTAAGGAGCACTCAATTGACTATGAAGTGAACATAAAGGATGGGGACTGAGAATATTAACCTGAGAGTGAGTCCATCTCATCCGTCTCATATTAGACATCACTGAGAGAAATCTGCTCATTAGGACAGTGAGAAACACACATATCAAATGCAGAGCTGTCAGCGGTCCTCAGGGATCCAGCCCTGGTAGCAGAAAATCTATTTCTTAGGGCCATCCACTGTATATAATTGTATATTTTCCGGTCCATCCTGTGTGCTGTGTACCTTTTATAGGAAAAGTTTGTCCTGTAGCACACTTTGCAGCTGCTGAACAGCTGTTAAAATATTAATATTAATAGCAGTGGATTCTTGGGAGAGGTACAAGATTGATAATCTTGAAGCTACGGTATGACTCAGTTGGGGAAGTCCATCATTACGTTAAAAATATTGTTTAATTACCTGAATTCTACATAACAAATATAAATTGTTTTCATTGATCTAAAGTTTTTATGTACAATGAGAAACCACTTTTGTTCTTTTTCTTTTTTATGTACATCTACCTTTGCACAGCCGTTGGATTCTCACAGGATTTGTCAGTTCACATCAAACCATCTGGTGTGTCAGGTTACAGGTAATGTAACATCCCATTAATTTCCACAAAATCTACTTCAGGATAATTTTACTGCAGTAGTTAGAATCTTCTTTCTCTTTCACTGATGCATGATTGTTTCATTGTCTGCTATGGATTTCATAAATATGAATTGGTGTGATGTGTCTGGGGATGCAGAAAAGTGAGTGACTGTGCCTGGGAAGAGTGTGTGGATGTGTGTCGGTTAATGGACTGACTGTCACACAGAAGAATACCTCTCAAACAGATGGTTGCCTGAGTTAGAAAGGTCAGTGACAATCTTTCCTGCCCTTTTCTTTGCCCTTGTGTCATGTTTTTTTTTTTGTTTTGTTTTTTTTTTTTGATGGAGGGAAGTTGGCACCTACCACTCAGCAGTGAAGACAAAAACACTTAAGTGTGTCGCTGGAACAGGAGGTGGAGGAATGCCTAACATTGATGGTGTGTGATTGTGGTAATTGGACCATGATTGGTTGAGATGTCAGAGTGTAAATCGTCTGTGGGGTCTTGTTGGTAGTTGATGAATTGTTGACTGACTCGTTGCTATTGCTTGGAATGAAGCCTGTCACTTTGGGGTGGCCTCCAAATCTGGAACTACAGTCAGGATTGAGATTTTTATGTACTTACATTTTACAAGAAACAGAACCATTTGAAATAGCAATATTTATTGAAAACATCTAAGGGTCTGTTTTATAAGATATTTTTATGGCAATGTTTCTGTCGTGAATAATTCATGAGATAATGAAAATATTTAGTTTTTAATAACATGCTGCAAAGACCACTCATTATTTTCATATCTCACCTTTATTTTTCCCAGACAGTGAGATAACTTTAGTATGCAGTGAAAACCTTGCAAGGTTGAAACTGCCTTGTTAATTGCAATTTTGAAATAACTGTAGAGAGAGCATGCAGGTCATCATCAAGAGGTGGATTACAAAATGCACAGTTCTCTGTGCAAACATGCATTCATTCTGCTGAAGCTAATGTGGAGCTTCTGCAGTCTGACTTAAATGGGTATTGCCCATAGTTAGTCTTGTTAGTACGGTTTCATGTTTCTGTGGACAGTACATCCTTGTTGAGCACATCCAGTCACAAATATTGTTATCCATGTTAGCTAGTAAAATTTGAAAGTCTCTCTGAGGAATGAGTGTCTCTAGCTTTAATCTGTGTTGCAGCTCAGTTCAGTAGTGAGTGGCTGCAACCACTTGAGGCCTTCCCACTTCAGTGTTGCTATGAGAGACTTTCAAAACCCGTCTCTCCTGTCATCTTGTGTCACGGTTATGAATTTCAAACTCAACCAAGGAGGTAAAAAAAATCTTGGCAGCTTAGATAGCAAGACCTTATCCATGAAGACAAAGGCCTAATGATGTCTTCTAAAGGCCAGTGATGACATCTGACCTTTTCATGTAATTCACAGTGATGATGGCTGATCTGATGTGTGTAATGAATCGAATGGCACCGTGAGAGACGATGTCCAATAGTTTACAAAATAACTCCATAATCCAATGTAGTGGATCGTATAACAGCTAGGAAGAGATCATGTCACAGCACAAATGATTACAGCAACCAGTAACTCTCTCTCATAATTATGGCATGATAATATGGCATTTAGATATGCATGAAAAAGAAAAAGAAAAAAAAAACATCACAAGGATCCTTCCTGCCCCTTTCGGGGGGGGGGGGGGGGGGGGGGGGGGGGAGAAGGCCTAGGTTGCATATCAGATTCACTGTGTCTGCATGCACAAACACATGCACACAAATGAATACATCAGTTTCAGAATACATTTGAATTTTATAAACAAATGTATTCATAAATAATTCGTAAAAAAAAAAAAATCAAAATGTGCAGTTCCGCATAAGGTGTAGCTGAAACTCATGAATTCATTTATACCATTCTGGATTGGTGGAAGACTGCATGTCATTTCCATATGTTCTGGTTTCCTGCTCTCAGGTGCTTTCTGAGCGCTTGATTTATACATCCCTGGATTGCCCATAATCAATTAGGGGGAGAAAAAAAAAAACAGCATATGTGTATTCTGGTGGATATTACACAGTACAATAGTATTACAGAATCTCATTTAGAAGTAAAGACAGTGAGTGAGTGATTTCTCAGAGATGATTGTTGCAGAAGTACCCGCCCCACACTAATTGCTCCAGGTGTGTTGCTGATTGTTACAGCGCCGGTTTAAAAAAAAAAAAAAAAAAAAAAAAAAACCGACGGAGTAGCTGCAGCTCCTTTTCTAGTAAAAGCTCCCATCTTTGTTCAGACCTCTGCCAACTCTTCTCGCTTCACCTCACCCATGATCCGGTCGCACTCATGAAAAATGTATACAACGCTTAACTTCTCCATTTCCCTCGACTCCAACCTGTCAGGTGCTGACCTTCAGAGAACCCAGGAACTGGCTCACAGGTCCATCAAAGTGAGCATAATAATCGTTTTGGGAGTGATGATCACTTTGGGAAATATTGCAGTTCTGCTGGTTATTACTTCCTCCGTGGCCGGCTGGTCAAGAAACTCTCGGTACTTTCTCCTCTCTCTCACTGCTTCGGACTCTGCGTTTGGACTGCTGGTCATGCCCTTGAATCTGTGGGTGAGTCTGCTAAAGGATTACACCGAAGGGCCAGATGCTCTTTGTCACATCGTGGCCTTCTGTAATGCCACGGTCTACTCCACCTGCATGTACACGCTGGCCACGATAAGCTTAGAGAGGTACATCGCAGTGTTCTACCCACTGCAGTACTCAGCTCTGATGACCAGAAAAAGGACACTGCTGCTGATTGCCTTTGCTTGGTGCTTCCCCCCGTTTTTACTGTCGCCAATATCATTTCCAGATGGCATCATCGAGGTTCATTTTTCTACAGCGTCACTGGTTTGCAATCCATCCTACTCTACAAACGTCGGATACTCCCTTAGTTTGACCTGTTTAATATTTTTCCCTTGCTCCATCGTCATGACCTACGCAAACCTGAGAGTGTGGTGCGCGGCGAAGAGGCAGAGGCTGAAACTGCGCAGGTACGACTGCGCGCGTCGCAGCAGGCACAATGTTGCATCCAGAGTGCTCGTGCCCGTGATGGCAGCTTATTACATTTGCTGGACACCCTGCATGGTAGCTATGATCTACACTGGTAAGATATGCGGATTGGAATAATCGTTTATATAAAGTGCTTTGTGAGGGATCAACTATATTTGACCTGCCATTTACAGCAGACTCCTCTCGTCTGCTGATGACGCGTCTATTGGGGGAAAGTTTGGAATACATAGATGGTGAATGGATGGAAAGTGTTTAGTGCAAAGCACAACTACCCGGCAAAGCTCAGATGAACCTGCACATACCATAGAGAAAGTTATGTCTTCTTGCTCTGTAAAGACAGGCATCCTTTGAACACATATCTAGACTAATAGGCAGTGACTGTCTTGCATCACATTTTGAGTAGGCAGTTCTTCTATAATAGGATATAGGGTTTTAGAGCTACTATTCATAAGTGAATTGCAATACAATGGTGCAATGGCTAGGCACATACTGGATAAATGTCATGTTTTTTTTTTTTTTTGTTTCAAACACTGTATGAGAACTCTAAGATTAATATGATTTTTAAAATGTAATACACCCCCCCCCCGAACAGGTTTGTCAAGTTCATCTTGGCCTGTACTGAACAGAATTAGCTGTCAAACTTATTTATGTAATTCTGGGCATGAATATACTGAATCAAGGCCAGTTTTATGACTCAGTATTTGACTTTTTCTCATTTACCCCAACCATGTGCTGTCTTGGAGTAATCAAGAGTGAAAGTGGAGTCATAGCTGAATATTTTTAGAAGTGAAGACCTTTTCCAGAGAGGTCTGTGATTTATCTGATAGGGATGAAAATCCCTACAAAATGAAGCAGGCAGGCTTAAGTTAAATTGTGCTGTTGTCCTAACGCTAGTGAGCCTCATTGTAAAGTGGTTGTTTCCACTCCTTCAGACCTATGTTAATTTTTGAACCCGTGTTAATTATCTAGACTATAAATGAATTTGATGAATTCATTAGGTTGCTTTACATGATTTATTTACTTTACATGATTTATTTACTTTATTTACTTACTTTTTGACATTTTACATGCTCATATATGGTTTTATATAGAAATATTTATATACTCAATCATAGCTAGATTAATAATGACAAGTCAGCCAAGTTCTACCGTAATGCTGTGGTTACTGGCCTTACTTCAGCCCCATGTTTTTTGCCCCACAGCAGTCTCAGGTAGCAGTGTACCAGAGTGGATTGAGTTTGTGGTGGTGTGGCTGCCAACATGCAATGGTTTTCTCAACTGCATCTTCTACTTCTGGATAAACCAAAGCTTCCGCAGGAAATTCCGCCTCGTCCTTCAGAGGCTGGCTCTAGCCCTCTGCCCTGAACTGGCTGACAGCCTTTGGTGCTACAGCACACCAAAGACACAGTTTGTGTCAGGAATTCTGGACAATAACAACAGTGTCCATGAGCGGTCTTCAAGTGTATCCTCCACCTGTACTCTATTGTCCTTGGCATAGGACAGCTGCACCTGAAAAGCGCTGTTGGCATGGCAAAGGACATGACGAGGGACCTCTGAAGTGTCTCGCCAAGCTATTGATATGTACCTATATGTTATCAAGGGCAAGAAATGAAATAATGGTCTACATGGGTTGCAGTGCAAATGGGCTGATACTAAGGCTATGCTGGTTTTATCAATCAGTCTAAAAGTAGTGTTCAGTTGATTGAAACACATGCTTAATTTATTAGGATTTTTTGTTTTACTCAAGCACACACTCTAAACCACATTTTACTTGTTTTATAAGTCAGTCATCAACCTTGTCTGTGTCCCAGAAATGATTAGCCATTATTCTGCATACAGCTATATAATTAGCATTTTAATAGTGTCATCTGTTGTGTATTCAGACTTTTTGCTTAAGTCAACCCATTTCACTTTGAATTTTGAGGCTTTTTCATGAAAAAAAGATATTGAGACTTCAGACTGCTGTGGATTAATGTCACTGGTAGATTAGAAGCAATTTGAAGAATTGAGGCCATCTACAGTTTAAACTACAGTTTAAACATTGTATTAAAGACCGTCACACATAACAGCTGGTTGAAGTTAACCTTTAAGTCACAGCCTTTGGGTGTATGCAAGGAGAAAAGTAATTAAGCAGCTACACTAAAGAAAGGTCACCAGATTTGCGCTGGCAAGAGATAACTTGGAAAACTTCTGAAGCTGTGGTTATTTATTTTCTGAACTTAAGCCCGTGATCTTCCCATCAGTATTTTCTAATAGAGTACGCAATTAATTTGGCAATGACCACGTCTTTTATGTCTGAATAGGCTGTAACTGTGATGGTGAAGATTAGGTTTAAACTGGATTAAGCGAATAATTTTCCAGAAATTCAGAAAAGTTGTATGCAATTAATTTTAGCCTTTGCATTCCTGTTTGGTGTCCTTAAAGTTTGAGCAGTGGAAAATGATGGTTTTCTCCATGAACTTCTAGAAATTATTAAAATGTGTCTAGTATCAGATTATGTCTCAAAATATGTAAAAAGAAAATGACTGACTTAATGACCTTTGTATGTATAGATTCTGTTATTTTTCTACATTACTAATGTTATAGTTTTTGTTTGATAATGTTCTTGTTTATGGTTGGTCTATAAATAAAGCAATATGCCTTTGAATTATCTCTCTTTAGTCCGAGTTGGATATTTGTCATTAGTAAATATACTACTTCATTGCAGTTAAAGTCAAACATTTACTAATTAATCTGTAGACTGTCTGTAGGGTAATAAAAATAA
Organism: Mastacembelus armatus; assembly: GCF_900324485.2. Taxonomy (NCBI): domain Eukaryota; kingdom Metazoa; phylum Chordata; class Actinopteri; order Synbranchiformes; family Mastacembelidae; genus Mastacembelus; species Mastacembelus armatus. The sequence goes on from NC_046635.1 coordinate 10,922,859, forward strand.
TTGTAAATAAATAATATGCCAGACATCTACATTTAAAGCAGCATAAAGAAATTGAATGAGCTGCAAATTGACTTATTTGAAATTTCTTTTTTTTAAGATTTGACATCTGCTATAATTCATAATCCCAAAGACTACTGTCTTTGGATATGATTGTGACCATTGTATGTATTGTCAAATTTGATGACCTTTATATGAGTCAGAGGAACATTTCCACTTTTGTCTGATAATGAGTGTAACTTCTGAAAGTAGAACGACTCTTTCATCATAAAGTTAGTCTGTGAACATTTGTCCTGTCATTGGCTTTTGGTAATTGTTGCACTCAGTGTTTTATATCTGATGAAATGTCTTATGATTAATAATTTGAGCTGGATGATGCTAATTACTAGGTACCAGTGCCATGTGAGATAACAGGGTTAGATAGGACATTGAATTTAAAGAACATGATTGAAAATAATGAAATGAGAATATAATGGCTGGGTGTAAATGTGATTCCTTATGTGCCTGGTGTTGTTCCTGATGAAGGATCAACATGTCTGTGAATACATATAGGGGCAACAACTTGTTAAGCTACAAGTAGTTTCACAACTAAACTAGTTTTGTAGTGTATGAGGTTAGAAAGAAACAACCACAGAAATACTTCCAAGCGAAGTGATGTGATGAATGCAGTTTACAAATAACAGAGTTTTGCTATGAAGCGAGTTTGCTCACAGGCTAAATGTATTTTTTTCAACTAGACAATTTTTATAGATTTTTATTTGACATATTTGTGACCAAACTGAGATATATAAGCTGTTTTATTAACTCATACTGATGCTTTATGATGCAGAGGCTCAGAAATGTTGTTTTGGCAGAAAAGAAAGTCTGCCTTTATTTCTTAAATGGCTTTAATGCTTCCTACTTTTAATATTTCCTAGTCTACCTCCTTCAGTAAAAAGGTAAAGTTGGGAGTGTGTTTATTGTGGGAGGTAAATGATTTTCCTGAACCTTTTAGACAGCTGTCAAAGCTGCAAAACCTGCAGGGGACTCCCTCTCTGTAGACAGAAAATTTCACGTTTCTGTGTCAATGTGTTTATTTTTGCTACCATAGTTTCCCTATATGTGCCTGAAATTTTTTTTTTATTGTAACAGTTTCCTATGTAATACAAATACTGAGAATATATTTAATGAATAAGCAAACATTTAAACTAACTCAAACTGCTTGTCGGGGATTATGTTCATTTTTGTGGCATCCATAAGTGTTTTTCCAGTCGTTTGAGATTTTTGCTGAGAAGGTCTCTCAGGATACTGGAGTGTTGTGCATTAGCAGCCTCAGCTCTCCTTGAGGAAGACTGCTAATAGAAACATCAGGCAATTCAGTCATGGGGAATGATGTCTCTTTGAGGGCATTATACATCTCCAGTATGCTGTCTCATAAGAGCTCTATTCTGTGTGGTCACAATTGCTGCCACAACATCAAGTCTGACATTGATGTAAAAAGGACTAATGGCTTTGGGTCAAAACTAGGCAAAGGGCTTCTATTGTAAAATATACTGTTGATTATGTAAGCTGCTTCGTACATAGACGTGTGGGAGGAAAGTATTTGTAGTTTTTAGTGTTTAACAGTATTTTAAACCATCTCATTGCACATGATCTTTATTAGTGTCTCACTATCACAGTAACAATGCTGCAGGTTGTTTTTCATCGTTGCATGTCTTATTGTGCTTATTGCTTATTGTGTTTACTGCTTTTCCACGCTGATAAAAACATGGAGATAAACAGTGCTGAATTCTGTGATGAATTTATTAGAGTGGGTGCAGGCATCAGATTACCCATTGTAATATATAGTTTCAACTTTTCTAAAGACCAAATGAAGCTGACATCATCTTGAGGTTGTAGTGCCACCTTGTGTTCATGCTAAATATGGCATAAAAGAAAGCAAGAAACCTGTTAAACATAAATAAATGCATGATCATTTCTGAGTGGTTGTGGTAGTGTCAAATAGAAGGAATTGGCATTATGTTTTACTATTGTGTATGTTTTTTGTTGCTTACTAAAATGGTGCTGTATATTTAACATTAACTTTTAAGGTACATCTAACAAACACTGTGTAGTTAAATTGTTGTGTTTTTCAGATAAACTAAACAATTCACCAATTTATGTAATGAGAGAGTATCCGGTTCTTGTTGAAACCCAGCTGATTAAAAACGATGAATCAATGGGTGTTGATTTGTGCTTTCTCTGGCTTGCTGGTCCTGGGCACTCATTGCAGTGAGGGCTCTTGTGGAGGTTGCAGATGGAAAGGCTTTAATTTCAATCACTGCTTCCTGCTCCTCTCCACAGGAAAAGTATCTGAGGGGAGCAGGAATATGCAGAACTGAAGTATTATTGGTCATATTGCACGATGAAATGGTTACCTAAGAAAAACAAATCGGAGTCTTAATGGGGCCAAGTAGTGCTAAAACTGGTGTATAATGGATAAGGGGCATAAGTGCATAACTACATTATCAGCTGGGCTAATGCATTTTTAGAATAAATGACAATGGCACAATTATTACATTTTTAACAAAACGATACCTCAGTATACGGATTATACAATCATCTCTATGCTACTTCCTTCCCTGTAAGATATGAAAGTGAACTTTTTTTGCCATTCTATAATTGTCTGCTACTACAATGTGTTACAATACAGGGTTTTTGTAACATTTTAAAGGAGCTCATGGCCTGCAGTCATCAAAGTATGCATAAATACCAATCTCTGCTGCCGTAGCCAATAGCAGGCTCACAGAGTGAAATTAAACTAGGCTGCTACGTTTTTCATATTTCATACCTGTATTCTATTCAAATTAGTACAATACCATAATATACGATTCATCATTGAGTTGATGAATTTTTAATGTTGGATATTTACCAATATACTACAAATCATTTGTCATTTTGTCTGAGATTTATACAGGACGAGTCAGGTATTTAAAGAATAGTGCACAGTGAAGATGTAACAGTGTTCACATAAGGACACAAGGTTTTGAAACAAGCAGCTACAGTCACTCTAGCTACCTCATGTAATGACAAAACAATGTGTCTGAGTGGATTTGTCTTCTGGGCTGTCTCCATTAAAGGTGTTAGCTTGACTGCCAGACTGCTTTTGGCTTGAAAGAACGTGCTACATAGATTCACATAGATAGCTGCAGATTTCCAGAAATTAGGAGTACAACATATCAAAATATCAGATTTGTCTGTCTGCACACTCTGGCTAAAGCACCAATCGCTGATTCCTAGGTTAGATTGATATCATTAGTCTGTTCTTTACTACAGACAGGAAAACATATTCAGGGCTCTTTCAGGTGTCAGAATAATAGGAAAGGAAAAAAAAATTGTCAGGTATTTCAATTTTTCTTTCAAAATTTTCTGTATATTCAGTTGTACTTTACTGACAGAACTAATTTCTGAAGTTAACTATACATACTAACAATGAAAGCCTTATTTGTATTGTGTGATAAATATATATGAGAATACAAACCACATCCATCTTTTCAAAGTTGTTGGTACATTATATTACATATACATTATATTGTCACTTTTTGAAATACTCATTTTATTCAGACTTTAAATGACAGGAAATGGCAATTGCAGAGGGTAAATTTATATTTAAAATCACCAAAAATTTTAAGAACTATCAGCAATATTGTAATCACATGAAAAAAAAAAAAATAGCAGCAAGTTATACTCAAAAACTCTGATCATTTGTGAGTTGACAGGTGATAAACATATTCCATATCTTTATGGTCTCAGTGGCTGAAAAATGTTTTTTATTTTTATTTTAACAGCAGTATGAAATAAATGCATATTTGATTTTTAAACATGCTATGCCAGGCTTAGCTATACCAAAACGCAAACACAGTCAAAAACAAGGACTCAACTTACGACATATATAGTCACCAATTGTGGCCTGAAAGACATAAATCTATGGGTCTATTGACAACTGGAAAACCCCTCAATTAACCAACAGCAGCTAAACGAGAAAGAAAAAACCCTAACCTCATTTAATATAACTGAAACACTTGCAAATGACACCTGCCAATACCAGTCACCCAAAACATACAACATGCATTAAAATGAAAAAGTATTAAGGTTAAAAAAGGCATAGTGAGGAAAAGAAATACAATACAAACAAAACAAACAACGAATACTTTTGTTTTTTCAAGGGTGTACATGCATTCACTGTCAGCTATTATATTGGAGTAATAAAATATTATTGTATTACTAAATACCAAGTACTTTATATTCATCTGTTAATTGGGTATTTAGAAATTATGCACAAATTCTTGATAAACTGTAGAAAAAGAGACACCAGAACACACGTAGAAATAATCACTGATACAAGATAATTTCCTTTCATATTCAAATAGCAAGACTCTATGCTGCAATTACATAACTGTAAAGATTACGTGTTTACAATCAAGTGACAAATGCAATCACGCATTCCTTAAAACCACGAACAATTGTGCAGTAGGGAGCGAATGGAATATGGAAATTCGTGGAAGAAAATGCACTGGAAGTTGTAAATGTAAAAAAGTTGAATGGCCACTGCCTTTGTCATCATTATGCTTGCCAGCATCTTATTCACTGTAACCATTTTGTCTCTCTGATGATGAATGTGTACCAGTTTGTTAAAACAAAACGCTTCTCTGAGCTGAGTCACCACCTAGGTCAAATGCATATGGATGTTTACATAGTATACAACATTAAACAGTGATGACAACAGGCATAGTGACAATGAAATACAACAAAACTCAAGACATACAATCGAATAAAGTCTTTGCTGAACTGTATTTGGTGCACTCTATGTAGATGGATAAGGACAAAAGTACTTTCTCAACCTGCTTTTCCTGTCAGAGAACACAGCATTCAATGGAACATGCTTTTTGGTCAAATATTTCAAGGCCTCCAGATGAAAAGAGTATGATGAAAACAGGATGCCAGCACTCAAGAAGACTTGTGGTCAAACACATAGTAGCGCAACAGGATACCAATGATAGCTGTGGCAATAGCAGGAATCAGCCATGTGGTCCAGGTGCCACTGCAGAAAATTAAATATTTTAGTCAGAGCAATTAAAATAAACTAAACAAATCAGATAATAAGCAGTAGCTTGACAAAGTGTTAAACATGTTGACTAACCCAGATGATCCTGAATTTGCAGCAAATACCTCCTGGGAGGAAAAAAAAAAAGACAGAATAATAAAATTAGTCAGAGAAACTTGTACCATCTTTTTAATTTTTATTCCAGTGACTATTCTCTTGCAGTTAAGAGAGTCAGATGAGCAGACAATGCAACTTACTTTTGGCTTCATGTTTTTCCTGTCATCCTACAAAGAAAGTCAGTAAAAGAGTTTATGTAATTGGTGACACAGTTATACTATTAAACAAGTAAAAAATACAACTAAAACACTTTCTGCCATAAACAATCTTATTAATTTTGTAACAGAATTTTGTAATTTATATGTATAATTCATGTTTTTACATGTTGTGAAGCAGTGTGTCTGGAAAAAAAAACAGTAAAACTAATGATATAGTAACAAAACTTTGAGGGAATTAAAAAAACTTTGGGGGGAAATGCAAAACCTTCATGTTAATGATGATGCTACATCACAAGTCAAAAGTATGATTATCTTCCAATGGATTACTATCTTATTATACAATTGTATCTTGCTAATTTTTGAAGATGACAAGGCATTCCATAAAAACATTTTAACTAAATCCACTGTAAAGCTTTTAGTGCAAAAGGTCATCTCTGTTTCCACATAGTGTTTCTGTGCAAAGCTGAAGCAGAGGGACTGTGACACAAAGGTGATTATTGTGCTAAAAAAATGCCCACATGACCAGAAAAATGTGTGTTAAGGGTGAAAGATTGATTGATAAGCTCTGCTCCCTGTCCAAGAGGCGTAACAGTTCGCTTTACAGTGGAAATATTAAGTTAGTGTTTTAGCACACAACAGAATCTGTTGCGCCATACTCTCGTGCTCTCATGTGCCTGCTTTGAGCCTTCTAGCAAAGTCAAAGGATCTTTTCCAGTAACTCTATCATGTAGACTAGATTTATAGTACCTGCTCTCAAGTTGACATGATTTCTAATTGCTATTGCTATTAGTATAAGTTAATGCTTTCTCATTGGATACAGAACTACTGCTGACATGACAGCATTGTCTGAATAAGTTACAAACCAATTTCCATTTCATTTGATGTCATTATCCTGTTTGCTGATATAAATGTAAACTGCAAATTACTCTACTTGATGTTAGGTGTCAGCAAGGATAATAATTTCTTAGAAGCTTAGTTCTGTACTTCACACACATATGGACATTATGAAAAGATAGTATAGACAAAACTTGTTACCATATGAAGCTCCCCAATGTAGTATTGCTGGAGCATCTCCCTGGCATCTGTGGAATGACCCACGTCTTCAAAGCTTTCTGTGGCATCTGTACCTGCCTGCTCCAGCAAAACCTCCTCGCCTCCCGGATGCTGAAAACAAATAGGGGTAAAATAAGTGCTGAGTGTGGTATTTCCCCCACATTATATGATCATATAGTTATTTTCTAATGCTTGATTAAATTTAGCTATAAAAGTGAAATCACAGGCCAGTTACAACAATATAGTCTTCCTGTGACAGAAAGTATATTCAATTTCGAGTCAATTTATTTTAATTGTACAGTGCCAGATCACAATACAGTCATCTCAAGGCACTTTACAAAAAAACAAAACCCAACCCAACATTTTTAAGTACTGTACGTGTGCAGTTTTTAGGTCCTTGGCAGCTCTTGAATATGCCTCTGTTAATCTATTTCACATTTAAAAGGAAATAATGTACTTTTTTCCCCCACTACAATTGACAGTGAAAGTGACTACATTAGTACATGGCAGAGTGTTTTTACATAGAAAACCTATTATTAGTTTCTAAAACACAACCTATTCTTATGAGCTAAAGTACTCAAAAGTCTACAAAGTACTTAAAATTAACTCCACTACAGCTCTAATAACATGTTCAAGGATGCATAATATTAATCCAAAAACATTATATATATTTAAGACTCTAAAGAGACTATTTGCATTAAGGGTACTTGTAAATATTTTCTTATTAATGTATGTTCAACTTGCTACTGTTAAGTTTTTGATGCAGGTATGAATTTTATATACGTAGAGGATCTTAACACTTGTTATTGTGCGGATTTTCTTACAGCTGCTTTAGTTTGGAAGTGTTCCAGGGACCACGACCACAATGCAGTTTTCATTAGTCTGCAAGACTAAATATAGGGAAACGATGGCCACATGTTAACGCTATCAGACATTTTCCTAACGGTGCTAGAAACGCTACCGTCAGCTGGTTGGGGTTGATTAATTGTTGCTTATCTTGTAGAGTTGACAACTTTGTACTTTGAGGCTAAATGTTGGACAAAGTCTGTCCGCACATGGAAACAACGCAATCAGCACACGTTAACGTAAAACGTCAAGAGGCTACGCTGCCAGGAAATAGCCTTGGCCCAAACCAGGGACCCAAATGTATAACGAAATTACGACAGCATGGGTGATTTAATAGTTTCATCAGTCAGTCGTAAGAAAGTCACTCTTACCTCTTCGAGGAAACGTGTGATGTTGTATACTTTATCGTGGATCACGAGCCATGTGTCACCGCTCATGTTATGTACTCTTATTTCTTCTAGTGTGTAATATTCTACACTTTCTCCTGCTGCTTCGCTACTCTCCTCCCTATTGGTGTTAGTAGCTGAAGCACTGTCTCTTTTATTGATGGCATCTTTCATTCCCTCGCCCATTCTGACTTAAAGCCCGTGAGCAACTGGTTAGCTAACGTTAGCTTCTTAAACAAGATATGCTTGTAACACTAGCTAGTCCGTCTAACGTTAGCTTAGCTCTCACCCTCACTGAAAGCGGTTAGTGGCGCTCAGACACTCCCAAAATCCCAAACACTAGTCAAGTGCTAATGTGCTAAAGCAAGATGGATAAAAAAAAACCACACAAAAAAAAAAAACGCAAGCTAAGCCGGCACATCAGCAGACATGTAAAACAGACCAATGACTTGCGTGTTCCGTTACCACAAAAGCGCATACATGAGAACTGACCAATGACACTGTACGTTTCTAAGCGCTGACCAATCAGAATCGATAAAACGAGCCAAGGTCGTCAACTGTGCGCTGTCTTTACGCACACAGGGGTTTGACGTTTTAACAGGTCTTCCGTTCAGCCATATGGAAGATTTCATAACATTTTCTTTGCTTTCAGGATGATTATAGCATTGCACTAATTTCCCCGTTTCAACTGCAGGTCTGCACTGCACGTAATTACAATAAAATAATAACAGTTCCAATAGAGTGTAAAATAATTTAGATTAATTGTATTAAAATATCGTCTAAATTGGCTGCTATTGGACGTGTGTCTACAGATCTGGACACTTTTTAGGATTTATTTGGGACTGATCACATTTTAATTGGTTTACAAACATGGAAATACCTTATTTAAGTAATTCCACAGACGTGTCCTTCGCTGCCGTACTACATAAGAAGATGTTTTGTCCCTTTTTGTGCTGATAAGGGCCATGTGAAGCACATGCTTATTACTGATAGCTGAGGCTACCAACACAAGATGACAGTGGATGACAGTATGTCCTCTGCCAGTGGTTCTACTTCACGTGTAAACGTCCTCTGCAGTAGGAGATAGGGTCTTAGAAGACACTTGAACGATTTAAAGAAAAGAAAAAGTATTTCAGCATAACATAGTTTCATAACGCCCAAGCTTTGTCATGCTTTTATAACTATGATAATTTTGCCTGACGTCAGGAACGTAAAGGGACGCAAATCATTTTTTTTGGTTTTACAGGAGTGGAAACCTTTAAAGGTACAGGTTACTGAAAAAAACACGTGCTGCGGCAGTAACATATAATATACTACAGGTGTGACAAAACATATTTTAGACTCTTACTCAAATGCTCCTATTTTACCACCACTGTTACAATTGAAGCAGTGTTTTTACACGTAGTAACAAGTGATTGTTAACATTTATGCCTTACCTGGCTGCTTTATATAGGCTGTTAGAGGAGCAGCAGGCACTCCTCTTTGTTAACGCAAACTCTTTGGATAAAGTTTTGAAGATTTTTTTTCTCCAGCGCTTAGAATTGTGGGATTGCAATGGCTGCTCATTGTCTGTAAACATACGCGTTGTGTTACGAAAGCCGTGGTTTAAATATTTTCTCCTGACGGTTTTTTTAGACCACTTACATTAGTTGAATGTAACTTCTTTAACTTCATGTGAGACTTTCTGCGTTTTACACCCAAAGAAACGTTTCTGGGGTTTGCTAACGCCTGCCGCCTTTTCTGAGGTGAGTGACGTTGTTAGCTTCAGTCATTTAAGACAGTTGTTATGAGACGGCAGGATATTTCGTAATTGTACTTATTTATTATAGGTAAAGACAAAATTAGGGTTTGTTCAACCTGCTTTTGTACAGGGTGGGAGACTGTCATAAATCTCGGGTCAGTGTATTGCTGAATCTGTGTCACACATTAGTTATTAATTAAGTGGTTTCTTAGGAAAACCTAACACGTTCTTTGGATTATTTTTGCTGCTCCCAAGTTCTAAACTGTGAATGTTTGCTGATTTTTAGTCCTTTATTACAGTAAAATGAATCTTTTGATGGGCAGTTACAACTATTTTCTAGCATCTCATAGATTAAATGCATTTGCCCACAAATAACAGATTTATTGATAATGACAATAATTGTTGCAGCCTTATTTCAAGGATGCTCCAAAGCCCAATTCAAAAATTGTGCTTTATGTTGTTATGATGAAGAATTAACTACTATTACACACGTTTTCAACATTGGCGCATGTCGTTATGTCCTCAGATAATGGATGACGATGTCTCCATGCATAGGCTGGAAGGAACTGATCCATCTGCTGAAGTTGGTGGACTGATAGTAAAAAAGAAGAGCGCAGCAGCAGAGCCTCATGTTTTTCGGGCGCCCACTCCACGCACATCTTTGCTTGGCTTGGATCTGCTGGCAGCCCAAAAGAGAAAGGAACGTGAGAGTAAGGAACAGGGAGATGTGGGTGGCAGTGACAAAAGTAGAAAGAAGTCAAAGGTTTCCTCCTACAAGGACTGGGAGGAAGGTAAAAGTGACTCTGGGTCTGATGAAGAAGAAGATGATAAGAGCAGAGATGCTAAGCGGGAGAGGTAAGTGTCAGTGCTTCATACAGAATAATATTTTCTGGGGTTACATGATTCTGGGTAAAATATGAATCTCAATTTTTTTTCAAGGCAGCACAGTGGCTTGGTGGTTAACACCTCACAGCCTCACAGTAGCCCAGCAGGGGCCTTTCTGTGTGAAGTGTGCATGTTGTTCTCTCTGCGCTTGCGTGGGTTTTCTCAGGATGCACTAATTTCTGCCCACAGTCCAAAAACATGTATTTCAGGTTAATTGGTGATTCTAAATTGCCCATAGGAGTGAGTGTGAGTGTGTGTGGTTGTCTGTTTCTAAGTGGCCCTGTGATGGACTGGTGACCTGTTCAGGGTGTACCCCAGCTGGGATAAGTTCCAGCAGATCCCCCATGACCCTAAATAGGAATAAGTGGGTATAGATGATATATGGATGGACAATTATTTTTCATTAAAAATTGAATCTTGATTTTCTCTGAACACAGGTTAGCAAGGAAAAAGGAGCACTCAGATCTCCCTGCTAATGCGAACATGGCAGAATTGTTCTCACGTCAAAATGAGATCACATAGGGGTCTTACCTGAGATCGAGGTCATAAAGTAATTGTGTGAGATTTGGTGGAAAACTCTAGATAAATTGACAGGCAGGCAAATACAAGACTTGTTTTGTTTTTATTATTGTAAATTTATGTGATTTTTATTCCAGTTGTAGGTAACTTCTAACATTATTATTTCTGTCTTACTAGCAGGAAGTATCGTGTAACTGGGTGCGAGACACCCTCAAACCCTGGAGGGGTAAGTGAAGAGTTCAAGCGCAAGCACCAGCAGAGAGAGAAAGACAGACGTGAGCACGGCGTCTATGCATCTTCCAAAGAGGACAGGAACAGAGATAGAGATAGAGAAAGGAGCAAAGATAAGGACAGAAACCGAAGGAGTGAAAGAGGTGATTCTAAAGATCATCCCCCATGTAACATTAGTTGTATTTTTAATGCAAGTAAACATTTGGTCATGGTCCAGCATTTTTTGTTATGTTAAAATTCCAAACATCCATATTATTATTGTATGGATTGTAAATTGGATACATTTTGTTGTACTTTTGTTGCAAAAATAAGCAATTACATTGAGATGATTGGTGATTTATTTTTATTTTATTTTCCATTTACAGTTATTTAGTTACAGTGGTGTGAAAAAGTCTTGGCCCCCTTCCTGATTTCTTATTTTTTTGCATGTTTGTCACACTTTGTTTCAGATCATCAAACAAATTTAAATATTAGTCAAAGATAACACAAGTAAACACATGCAGTTTTTAAATGAAGGTTTTTATTATTAAGGAAAAACAAAATCCAAAACTACATGGCCCTGTGTGAAAAAGTGTTTGCCCCCTAAACCTAATAACTGGTTGGGCCACCCTTAGCAGCAACAACCGCAATCAAGCGTTTGCGATAACTTGCAATGAGTCTGTTACAGTGCTGTGGAGGAATTTTGGCCCACTCATCTTTGCAGAATTGTTGTAATTCAGCCACATTGGAGGGTTTTCGAGCATGAATCGCCTTTTTAAGGTTATACCACAGCATCTCAATAGGATTCAGGTCAGGACTTTGACTAGGCCACTCCAAAGTCTTCATTTTGTTTTTCTTCAGCCACTCGGAGGTGGACTTGCTGGTGTGTTTTGGATCACTGTCCTGCTGCAGAACCCGAGTTCAGTCTTGGGGATCATCAAGATGTTTTCTGGCAAAACTGAGACGAGTCTGTGGGGCTATGAGACTGTGGGGCAGTTGTGGCCTAATGGATAGGGAATCGGACTTGTAACTTGAAAGTCACTGGTTCGAATCACCTCTGGCAGGAATTGTCGGTGGGCAGAGTGAACATCCAGTGCCCTGGCCATCCTCAATGCCATGACTGAGGTGAGACCCTTGAGCAAGGCATTGGACCCCCAACTGCTCCCTGCACTTGGGTGGTAATGGAATTTCCCCATTGAGGGACTAATAAGTTATATATGTATGTGTTGTTTTTGCTCAGCAGCGCTTTTCATCGTGGAACTCTGCCATGCAGACCATTTTTGCCCAGTCTCCTTCTTATGGTGGAGTCATGAACAGTGACATTAACTGTTGTGGGGTCTTTTGTGACCTTTTGGATGAGTTGTCGCTGTGTTCTTGGGGTAATTTTGGTTGGCCGGCCACTCCTGGGAAGGTTCTCTACTGTTCCATGTTTTCGCCATTTGTAGATAATGGCTCTCACTGTGGTTCGCTGCAGTCCCAAAGCTTTAGAAATGGCTTTATAACCTTTTCCAGACTGATAGATCTCAATTACTTTCATTTTTGAATTTCTTTGGATCTCAGCATGATGTCTAGCTTTTGAGGATCTTTTGGTCTACTTCACTTTGTCAGGCAGGTCCTGTTTAAGTGATTTCTTGATTGCGAACAGGTGTGGCAGTAATCAGGCCTGGGTGTGGCTAGAGGAATTGAACTCAGGTGTGATAAACCACTTTTAAGTTATATTTTAACAGGGGGGACAAACATGGAAACACTATCAAACACACAGGGCTATGTAGTTTTGGATTTTGTTTTCCCTGTATAATAAAAACCTTAATTTAAAAACTGCATGATGTGTTTACTTGTTATCTTTGACTAATATTTAAATTTGTTTGATGATCTGAAACATTAAAGTGCGACAAACATGCAAAAAAAATAGGAAATCAGGAAGGGGGCCAACACTTTTTCACACCATTGTATTCTTAACTGGATAAAGCTTTTTAAACACTAAACTAGTAAATCTATTTAACGACAGCTAAGACACAGTCCTATTCAGTAGTTGTGGATATTGACAGGAAATTTCCTTTGTCTCTGTCTGTCAGAGGAGCGAGAGAGCAGCCATAGTCGTGGCAGCAGCCGATCAGAGCGGTGGGAGAGCAGTAAGAGGAGTGAGCGCTCACAGAGAGATGGCTGGTCCGAGCGCATCAGTCGGGGGAGTAAGAGAGAGGAACCCCTTACACCCCAGCATCGCCCAAGAGGTACTTGTCTTTATTTCTTTTTTCATATCATAATTGCACAATTGTGTAATTGGAATTATACAAAGCACTTTTAATTCTTATTTCATTAAACCAACTTAATTTGACAGATGGTTTCACACCTTCACGCTCCAACTGGGATGAGGACGACAGTGGTTATAACAGTTCACGGCATTCTCAGTGGGAGTCTCCATCTCCTGCCCTGTCTCACCGAGAGTTGGATCGCTCAGAGCGAAGCCATCGCTCTGTTCGAGAGAGTGAAAGGAGGGAAAGGTAAAGAACTGTCATTCATAAGCCCTTTTGGACTGCAGGAACTTTTTCAGATTTCTAACTTTGCAGGAAGTTCCTCTTTTTTTGTGTGTGTAGAAACTGAGAACTATAGAAACTGAGAACCATGAGTGATGTATGTTTATGCTGGTTGCAGCACCGGCAACCAGCATTTGTTTAAAAAAAAAAAAAAAAAAACATCACACAAATGTACAGACAAAGTCTTGGTTTTATTAAGCTTATGCGATGGAGTATATACAATTTCACTAGCATTGTTGAATGTGATGTCGCAATGGCAACCTTATTAGCCAGCTTCGTTACAATAGGGTTCCTACTGGTGATGTGAACGCAAACAGACATTGTTAAGGACTACCGGGGCTTTTCCACTAGCACTGCTCGGCTCTACTCGACTCAACTCGTTTTTTTTGGTTTTCCATTAGGGGTTAGTACCTGGTAGCATATACTTTACCAGCACCTGCTTGGCCCAGGTTACAAGCGAGCTGAGTCGATAATATAATGTGACATCAACAGGCTGCGGGCCACTGATTGGACCGGGAGTGACGTCACTGGAAGAGTGAGCGCTTCATCCCAAACGAGTATAAAAAAACCTGGCATTTTTAATAAATCAGCAACAGCGTTTCCATTTTTATCATCTTTAGCGAGGCAAATGGCTAAAGCTACTCCCAAAACAACACTGTGGTCTTATTAGGAGGTGCAGACGTTTTTGTTTTGCGCCGTGCTATGACGGCCCTGCTCACGTTGAGGTGGTACTCAGTTGTAATAGAAAACGACCTAAACCGAGTTGAGTCGAGTAGAGTAAAGCCGAGTAGTACTAAAACTGCAAAATGGAAAAAGCAGCATACATTTCTTGGAACCGTTCCTCAGCAGGGGACAGTCCCTACAACTGTCTGCACTGTTGCCTCAGAGCAAGAAATTTCCTGGTTCGATACCCATCAGGGGCCTTTCTGTGTGGAGTTTGCATGTTCTCCCCCGTGCTTGCCTGGGTTTTCTCCAGGTTTCCTCCCACAGTCCAAAAACATGTATGTCAGTTTGATTGGTGACTCTAAATTGCCCACAGGAGTGAGTGTGAGTGTGTGAGGTTGTGTGTCTCTATGTGGCTCTGTGATGGACTGGTGACCTGTCCAGAGTGTACCCCTGCCTTTCACCCAAAGAGAGCTGGGATAGGCTCCAGAAGATCCACATGTCCTTAAATAGGAATAGGAATAAGCAAGTATAGATAATGAATGAATGAATTAAAGTTCTAGTGGAATTATAACAAACCATATACAACATTGCTTTTCCTAAGCGATATGACAATGTTTTTTAGCACAAACCTATTTTGACCTGCAAAATATTGTCATAACTGTTATCTAGTGCTTCTAAAACATTACATGCTCTTATACACACATATCTGCTGTGTACTTAGGTCAGTCAAAGGCCGTTATCCTGACGACACACCTCTGCCTACTCCGTCCTACAAATACAATGAGTGGGCCAATGACAGAAAGCATTTGGGCTCTACACCTCGTTTATCACAAGGCAAAGGTACTATTCTGATAACAAGGCATTTAATGTTTGCATTCAAGATTTAAATGCTCTCTGTCTGATAACATTTTTATTGTCTTTAGGTAGGAAAGAAGATGGCGAGGGAGGAATTTCGTTTGATAATGAGGAAGAGAAAGAACAGTGGGAGGAGGACCAGAAGGTGAGTAGTACAGTTATCTTTCATTTATGTTTCATAGGAACTATTAACCAGTTTTGGTGATGAGATTTTTGTTTTGCTTGTAATTGTCCCACTGCTTTGCAGCAAGCTGACAGAGATTGGTACATGATGGATGAAGGCTATGATGAGTTCCACAACCCCTTCACTTCCACTTCTGATGAATATATCAAGAAGAGAGAGCAGATCCTTCAGAAGCAGACTCAAAAAAGAATATCTGCCCAGAAGCGACAAATCAATGAGGTACAAGCCCAGTGCTTCACATGCATATACTGATGGTGTGTTCATTTGTCCTAGCATTTGTTTGTGCTGATGTATCTTTGTTTCTTGTCTCAGGATAATGAGCGATGGGAGACCAACCGTATGCTGACCAGTGGCGTGGTGCAGAGGTTGGAGGTCGATGAAGACTTTGAGGAGGACAGTGCTGCTAAGGTCCACTTGCTTGTTCACAACCTCGTCCCTCCTTTCCTGGATGGAAGAATAGTCTTCACTAAACAGGTGACCAAAACCAGATTATTTAATATTGTTCTATGCTGTAGATGTCATAGATTTTTATTTTTGACCTAAATGTTTGTATGTGTGCGTTTGTTCACCTGCTACAGCCAGAGCCTGTCATCCCTGTGAAAGATGCCACCTCCGACATGGCCATCATCTCTCGAAAGGGCAGCCAGCTTGTCCGTAAACATCGTGAGCAGAAAGAGCGTAAGAAGGTATGCTGGATTTATGGCTATAATTGATTTATAGTAAAAGAGTAGTACTTTCAAACAGATGCACATGCTCTGTAGGGAGAGACTGTGGGGAAAAAATTGTTGCATTGAGGGTAAGTAGAAAATAAAATGTGGCATTGTGGCATGGTGAGTACTCAGCAGGGTGTGGTATGCAATGCACAGCAGTGTAATGTACAGAATTAAAATTGTGTAATAAATAGCACAAGCCCCAGAATAATCACCAGCAGCCTGTGTTTTTTTGTGCTGTAACTAATATTCCTTTGATATTAATGAAAGTATTGATAGGATGCTAATGTTACGGTAAAAACTGGTAAGGGTTTTAAATTGTTTTGTTAAGTGTTATAGCCATTTGTATGCAGGAATATAAAACAAAGCAGACATGATCTTCATCCTCTGACATTGAGAAATGTTAATAGGGTTTGTTGGTGTGCATCTGTCCAGTTGATAATGCCACTGCTGTCTGACTTCATCACTTTAAAAAATAATTTATTCATGGTCACTTTACCTGGTCATTTGATGACATTTTCACTGCAAACGACTATCAGCAAGGTGAAACAACTTGACAGATGTAACACCAGACGCTCGTGTGTTGAATGTGCATGATATTTGCAGTCTGTTCGTGCAGTTACAGACCGATGTGTTATTCTTCAGAATAAGTTCTAATTGGAATAATTGTGTCTTCAGGCACAGCACAAACACTGGGAATTGGCAGGCACCAAGTTGGGCAATATTATGGGAATCAAGAAGACTGAGGATGAAGACCTGTCTGGGGGAAAAGCAGTAGGCGAAGACGGCAAAGTAGACTACAGGTGACCAGCCTGCCTGTGCAAAGTTTGCTCTAGATGGCATTTCACATTCTCTTTTTAATAAGCCACAGACTGACATGCGACCTGTAGAGTCAGTTTGTCCAACCTTTCAAATTAATGTTTTGGTGATTTGTTTATTTATTTTTTTCTTTCTCTGCCTTACAGAGCAGAGCAGAAATTTGCAGACCACATGAAAGAGAAGACAGAAGCCAGTAGTGAGTTTGCTAAAAAGAAGAGTATCCTGGAGCAAAGACAGTACCTCCCTATTTTTGCTGTCAGGCAACAACTTCTTAACATCATAAGGTATTGAGTCCAAGACTATGTTCATTGGTCTGCTCAATCACAACTTTTATCTGTAATGTTCCACTAGTGTTTTAAATCATCTCAAAACTGTGATGAGATTTGTTGGACAGACTTTCAAAGTGCTTCTGGCTGCCTACAGGGACAACAGCATAGTGATTGTTGTTGGGGAGACGGGCAGTGGGAAGACCACCCAGCTGACTCAGTATCTGCATGAGGATGGTTACACCAGCTATGGTATGGTGGGTTGCACTCAGCCCCGAAGAGTGGCAGCCATGAGTGTGGCCAAGAGAGTCAGTGAAGAGATCGGCACCAACCTTGGAGAAGAGGTGAGAGCTGGTTGAAGCTTGAGCGAACAAACTGATAATGGGAATACCTCTGTCAGTGGCAACACTGCAATGCTACTGTGTAGTGCTTTACGTATAACACTGAAAAAATAAAGGGATTTCAATAATGTTCAAAATATTGCTTTGAGCATGTAAAAAGTTAAGCATTGTTTGGTCTAATTTAGCTAATTTAACCTTTTAACTGTGGATTTATTTAATATTTTGACTTCAAAGGAAGATTCATTTGTTCCAGGCTTGGGCATATTTGTTGTTAATCACATTTTGCTCACTTTGGTCTGGTGTGGATACCAATAGCTTTACAACAGTATTCCAAAATACAAAAAAAAAATTCTTATCTAAAATTTCCAAAAGGAACAAGAATGCAGCGTCAGCTTTAGCATTACATAGTAGTGTTAAGAACTTTTGTGAGTCTTGCCTTTGTTTTTGCAAAAAATATCTTGTTTCATTAATGTAAACATGTTGACTTGTTTAAATTCTCTTATCAATTTCAATCATAGCCACACTGTTCCTGTTTCCCTGATATCCTATTTTGATTAGGATGCTTTGTCTGGTGCTTAATGTAGGCAAGACAAGTCAAGTTTATTTGTATAGTATAATTCATACATGTATTGTCTAATGACCAGTCCAAGAAGAACCTTGCACAAATCTAATGGTAAGTTATATGTTGGGTAACAGCACCATCTTATGGACAAAAGTAAAATAATGTGTGTGGCTGACCTGGGGTTTGGACTGAACTGAGGAGCAATAATAGAGAGAACATTGGAGCTCTGTAAATGTTGGGTAGAGGCTGTCAAAAATTGCTTATTTACTGGAAAAACTGATATTATGTAGTGCTATTTAGTTTAATGAGGTATAATTTGTGCGTTTTGTAATTTCCAGTGCATCTCATACATTAGAATTTGATCGAAGAAAGCACGTTAAACCTCAGCACGTTATTTCGGTTGTTTGCTGATTGTCAATCTGCCTGCAGGTGGGCTATGCAATTCGTTTTGAGGACTGCACATCTGAGAAAACACTGATAAAGTACATGACAGATGGTATCCTGCTCAGGGAGTCACTGAGGGAGTCAGACCTGGACCACTACAGTGCTGTTATCATGGATGAGGCTCATGAACGCTCCCTGAATACTGATGTGCTGTTTGGCCTGCTGCGTGAGGTCAGTACACACCTAACACTTATTAAAGACATAAAGACAGATCTTTTTTTTTTTTTTTTTTTTGTACTCTGTGATTCAGTGATAAATATATCATAAGATGATGTTTTTTCCTTATAACCACCTTATTTTCACTTTGTCTGGTCTGTTTATTGTTTTGTATCAGGTTGTATCTCGACGCACTGACTTGAAGCTCATAGTTACCTCTGCAACTATGGACTCTGACAAGTTTGCAGCGTTTTTTGGCAATGTACCCATATTCAACATTCCAGGAAGAACATTTCCAGTAGACATCTTATTTAGTAAAGTATGTTTCCATTCTACTTTCACTTGATGCACTTACATTACATCACATCTACATTTATGCCGCAAGATCTCCTGCATTAGATAAACTTTATTAATCCCCAAAGGGAAGTTAGTTTGTCTTAGCGGCAAACACACAAAACACAAAAAAACAACACAAATATAGATACATTAAAAACACACAAAACTTTAATCTATTTCAGTGCACAGATAATGCATAGATAATTATTGTACTTGATATCCTGTATCGCCGCTCAGATGTAATTTTCTGTGCCTGTTGTGCTATGTGCTGTGTAGACACCCCAGGAGGACTATGTGGAGGCAGCAGTGAAACAGGCTCTGCAGATCCACCTCAGTGGGTTGATGGGAGACATCCTCATCTTTATGCCTGGGCAAGAGGATATTGAGGTGAGAAACACAGCTGCTATTATCATTTACATGTATTAATTTTGGAGTAAAGTGCTGATTTGAATTTCATGTACAAAAGGTGTAAAAAACAGAGTTAAGATGTTCTCCTACAGATTTTATAAAATGTCAGTTGACCAATAAGATACATGCTGCTTAGTGTTTCTTCAAACAGAGACATACTTGTAGATGGTGTTTCCACAGTTATCTTCTCTTAAATTAAGGTTTTTATAAGGCCCTTGACAAATAAATATAATAATTAAGTTAAACTCAAATGCAGTGAAAACTGTCCCAAATGAATCTTTAAATCCCATCTATAATATATGCATGCATTTTATATTGATTTGATTTTTACTTTGAACGTATTTTGTCTGGTGACAGGGACAAGAGGTACTTTCTACTTTATGATCTTTCAGGAGTTAAAAGTATTTCCTTGTCCTGGTAGGTGACATCAGATCAGATTGTGGAGCGGCTGGAAGACTTGGAGAATGCTCCTCCTTTGGCTGTGCTGCCCATTTATTCCCAGCTGCCATCTGACCTTCAGGCCAAGATCTTCCAGAAGGTTCTCATCAGTCATAATGTTTTTAATTGTGAATGGATGTCCCTTAATTCACATGCATTTTTGTACTTTCTCTCTTTAATGAACAGTGAGAAATCATAGCCCATCCACTGACTGTTTTTGTTTTATCCTCTGCTAGGCTCCAGATGGTGTGAGGAAATGCATTGTTGCCACAAATATAGCAGAGACTTCCCTCACTGTGGATGGAATCATGTTTGTTGTGGATTCAGGATACTGCAAACTTAAGGTACTCCAAGGCCCCAGTCACATTGTAAATAAATTGTATATATTTTTTTTTAATTTTGCAGTTTGTGAAAGATTATTTTTCCTGTATCCAATATTTAAACTGCTTTTATTGCTAAATATGTAACAATACTTTTTTTTTTTTTTCCTATCAACAGGTTTTTAATCCTCGCATTGGAATGGACGCTCTGCAGGTTTATCCCATCAGCCAGGCTAATGGAAACCAACGTGCTGGGAGAGCAGGGCGTACAGGACCCGGACAGTGTTATAGGTAATGGCCTTTGTTGCACCCAACACTTGCACATGTTTAGTGCTGAGCTGAGTTCATACTTTTGTCACATAGACATTTCTGCAAGACTCTAACTTTGTTTTTAGCTATATGTATTCTTATCCAGTTATTCTTTTTACGACTTCCTGAGAGCAGGAACATACATTCTTTTCTGGCGTCTATTATAGTTCACATACAGAAATACTACCACCTGAATAGCAGAGTTCTTTTCCATTGCTGCTTTCCTAAAAAAGTAGCATAATTTTAGCATAAGTTAAAGTGTGTTTTCTTCCTTTAGTCAGTCAGATCTGTGCTCTTCCAGATGGTTTCTTCAAGGCTCTGGATGCGTGACATTGCCATGCTTTCAAGACAGTCGGAGGCAAGATGTGTGCAAGAGAGAGAGGGCCACAACTCTAAGCCTCAGAGGATTTCATGCAGTTTAATTCTGTTTATGGCAAGTTTGCCACAAAAGACCCTGTCAGAGATTTTTCTTGACCTTTCACACATTTACTTAAGTAGGCACTGAGTCACACATACAGACATTCGTATGTTTTGCATTTCTAATGAGCTACAATGCCTTCAAAAGCCCATATATTTCAGGGTAAATCCAGCCTACCTGCTCATATACACAAGCTCACAGAATCGGTTTGGGAACAGCTTTACACTGAGCACATTCAAGGTGTTTGAGTAGCTGTGGTTGAGAGTGCACAGTTGCCAGTTTGCTCTGCTCACATGGAGAATCCCCCACTCAAAGACTGTTTTAGCTGTGACTTCAGGAACTCAAAGGCAGGCTCAGAACTTCCATATAAATTCAAATCATTCTGTAATTATAAGCACTAACATCTGGCAGCTGTAATTGTTGACAGAGCTTTATGTCATGTCCTCTGCTTTAACTCTGGATGTTTCCCTGAATTGTACTGTGCAGGTAATCTATATGTGGCGCTCAGTGAATTCCTTCACCAGGTCTGCAAATATTAGAAAACAGAATACATCAGAAAGAGATACATTAGAGAAAGCACTGTTCACTGTTTGTGTGCATCAAAAATAAACAAGAATGACCATTTATATTTATGTCTCACTTTGTTAGTATAATTTGATTGTAGTTTGGTAACTCATATTTCACACCATGTCCTTGCTTTCCTTTCTGTCCAGGCTCTACACTCAGAGTGCTTTTAAGAATGAAATGCTGACTACCACCATACCCGAGATCCAGCGGACCAACCTGGCCAATGTGGTCCTGCTCTTAAAGTCTCTGGGTGTTCAGGATTTGCTCCTCTTTCACTTCATGGATCCGCCACCTGAGGACAACATGCTCAACTCCATGTACCAGCTCTGGATCTTGGGAGCCCTGGACAACACAGGTGGGTGGTGAACTGGGGTTGGAATAACCAGATGACGAACATCTCCAGTGAATAACAATCAGATGATTTTCCATATGTTGACTATTACAATATATTGCAATCAAGTATCAACTGATTGATACAGTACCCACACGGCAGTTTGCTGTATTGATTTGATAATTGACCAGCGATTTTGCTTTATATGATTTATGAAACAAAAACCTATTTTTAAATGTCTTTTGATTGTGAGGATTTGATATTGACATCCCAATATTTGGGATTGGAACTGATCACAAAGTAAAATCGTGAATTTTGCTTTTATGGACAATGTTGCTGCAATATTCTAAAGTTTTATAGACCAGACAATTAATTGGCAAGACAATAATGGATTTAATGTTCCTTCCCACTACCTGTTCATCTGGTTGTAAAGCTGACAGGCAGAATACAAACTAACTGATATATATCAAATTTTATATGTATATAGACCGAAGTGGTTATGTTAATTTCCTCATGCCATTCACGGCCATTGACATATTTATAAAGGATTAACACACACATTCTTATCCTGTATCCAAATTGTCACACAAAATAATTTTCTATATCTCTTTTTTTGTTTCTGTATTGCCAGTAGTACTAGGGTGAACTGGGCTAGGCCAGTTTTAATACCTTAGAGCCAAACAACATAAATCATCCAACTTTTCAGATCAGACTATGACAGAGAATATTGTGTATTTGAGAGTAGTAGTTCCCCCTCAGCACTGCTTTGAGCTGCTGCATAGTGATGCTGACACCACAAACACAGGGAGGAGAATAGCTTCTGTGAAGGATGCTGTGGCAATGATGCAGACACTGCAAACAGGCCTGGAGGAGGTAGTTGTGAGGTTTAGCCAGTGGAGTAATTGCCTAGTAACTGATCCTGTTTGATTTGACTGGTCGGGTCTCATTTCTGTCTCATCCTTAGCCAGATTCTAGGGGATTCAGGGATTTGGGGATAAGGGGGGGACTTTTGATGATTCCCTGTATGGTGTGTTAACAGCAGATTATCTCTGATTAAGGCTTACCTGCCCTAAACTCGCTGCTCTGCTTCTCTGCTTTTCCTCATCTTAAGCTTCTTAGAGTCTGTCGTCTAATCATTTAAATCAGAACTGGCAAAGTTTTTGATCTCATGCTTTTTTTTTTTTTTCTTTATTGCTCTACAAGTATTCTAAGCTGTCAGCAGTTCATGGTGATAGACAAATAAGTGTCATATTATGCTGGTATCTCCTACATGCCCAAAGGCTTTTGATGGAAAAGAAGCTTATCATTTGTCTTACGCTTGTCCATTCTACATTTTTTTCACATCTTAGGTGCTTTGACACCAACGGGGCGTCTGATGGTTGAGTTTCCCCTCGACCCCGCCCTCTCCAAGATGCTGATCGTGTCCTGCGACATGGGCTGCAGTGCTGACATCCTCATAATAGTTTCTATGTTGTCTGTGCCGGCCATCTTCTACAGACCTAAGGTATTTTTCATCTGTTACAGTTGCTGCATAACTGAAATATACTGTTTACTGTCAATTTCCTGTTAAATTGGCACATGGAGAAATTCTTTCGTCAAATTTTATGAATCTGTTTGTATTAATGTGTTTTCCTCTGTTGAGAAGCCATATTTTTGAACTTATAGTGCATCACTTTTATGTGAAAGGGGTCACTCATAGTGATGACCTCTGAATCTGCAGTTCCCCTCAGCTCTTCACAGCTTTATGGCATTTTTCAGCTCATTGTTTTGGGCCCACAAATTTGTTATTCATGTTCGCAAACAGCAGACAGACACAGTTAGTGTTAGACCACAGTGGAGCTGCTTAAGAGCCAGGTATTTCCCTGAGGAATTAGTGGAGACCAAAAACAGAACTAAAACGTGAAAATTGGACTTAAAATTGCTCGGTGCCAGAAACACCTCTCCAAGTGAGTGTTGATGTTACTCTGTATCTGCTCTGTCTTTGTGTCTCTGCAGGGTCGTGAGGAGGAGAGTGACCAGGTGAGGGAGAAGTTCTCAGTCCCAGAGAGCGACCACCTCACCTACCTTAATGTCTACATGCAGTGGAAGAACAACAATTACTCCAGCATCTGGTGCAACGAACACTTCATCCACACCAAAGCCATGCGCAAGGTCAGACTCGCTCTTCTTCACTTGTTCTTTTTGTTGACACTTTCTGGTCCCTGATGACAACCTGTTGTTTACTTTCCACTTGTTAAATTTCTGCATGTGATAATTAGCATGTGGAAGTTTACATTCTGAGTTGTTTTCTTGCTTAGTTTAGTGTTTGAATATGTGTAGCACACAGTTCAGGTCCTGTGAGGCCTGTTCAGTATCCTGCTGAATTATTTAAAATCTAATGGCTGTCAGATTGAATTTGATTTACAGCCAACTATAACTTGGGACAGTCTTGCAAAATTTAGTACTTGTTTCCTATATAGTTGCATTTCCAGTACATATTGTTCTTGTACAGGTGCGTGAGGTGCGCTCTCAGTTAAAGGACATCATGGTGCAGCAGAGGATGAATCTAATTTCCTGTGGTTCAGACTGGGACATCATCAGAAAGTGCATCTGTGCTGCTTACTTCCACCAGGCTGCCAAGCTCAAGGTACTTTCTTCACTCTGGGTTTTCCTCAGTTAATATGTTATGCCTAGTGGCAACTGGTTGTGGCAGATTTATAGCAGCATAATTACAGAGTGGTGAAATATCCCTTCTGGCCTCACATTAATACAGTGCTAAAATCTGAAAAGGAATTTGAAATCATGACTATATAATCAAGGTTCTCAGTTTGACTTATGAGTAACTGGCTAACCCAGCAATTGTAGCAGTGTTGGATATACTTCAAATTTATTTTCCTGCTGTCTAAGCAGGAAGGTAGAGGAGCAAATTAGCCCAGATGACCTGCTTTGCTCTGCCCTTAAAATGCACCCATAGATGCACAAACACACATACTTAAACCTCAGTACACTACAACACACACACACACACACACTTTCATTTTCCTCATTCAGAAATTCTAAGTGCACATTTAGTCTGTTATTTATGCATGTGTTTGCTCCCAGGGCATCGGTGAATATGTGAACGTGAGAACAGGCATGCCATGCCACCTCCATCCTACCAGCTCCTTGTTTGGTATGGGCTACACTCCTGACTACATCATCTACCATGAGCTTGTCATGACCACCAAGGTAAAATGTCAGGCCATGGCACTTTGGCTGCATAATAACAATGTGTGCTGTCTATGTTGTTGTTAACTTTGGCTTTGTGTTGTAGGAGTACATGCAGTGTGTGACTGCAGTGGACGGAGAGTGGCTTGCAGAACTTGGTCCCATGTTTTATAGCATCAAACATGCAGGAAAAAGCAGACAGGTAAGGCAAGGCATTCACATCACAGCCAAAAGTACAGTTAGAAATGTTGGGTATAGACTGTGATCAGGGCCAACTGCAGGGTCAACCTCATGTATGTTCAGACCGAATGGGAACAAATCCCTG
Organism: Mastacembelus armatus; assembly: GCF_900324485.2. Taxonomy (NCBI): domain Eukaryota; kingdom Metazoa; phylum Chordata; class Actinopteri; order Synbranchiformes; family Mastacembelidae; genus Mastacembelus; species Mastacembelus armatus. The sequence goes on from NC_046635.1 coordinate 10,948,008, forward strand.
CAACCTGCTTTCCAGAATCTGGTTCCTCACCCAGAGGAGTCCAGCCTATTGATACCAATGGTTTTGGAGCAAGGTGTTAAGTAGTCACATGTGGGTGAAAGGGTTTGGGTTCCACAGTACATTAGGGCATATTTGTATGTATACTCTGCTGTATTGACTAAAAATATGTCTTAATGTTTCTCTAATTTTTTTTGTCTACCTTTCTTATCTGTCATGGTTTCAGGAAAATCGTCGGCGGGCCAAAGAGGAGATCAACAACATGGAGGAGGAGATGGCTCTGGCTGAGGAGCAGCTGCGAGCACGTCGAGAGGAGCAGGAGAAGAAGAGCAACACCAGCAGTGTTAAGTAAGCCAGCAACTATCTCTCCTTCTTTTGGCTCCTCCTCACACACAGGCCTCACTCAACAATAGCTCCCCATGGCCCTCATTTTCCATACACGGCCAAGATAGAAACATTTAATTTACCTACCTCACTGCCAATCCATATCTCCAGCCCTCCCTCCACCCGCTGCTCCTGCTCTCTCTACTCCACCTCTCTCACTCTTCATGATGAGCTTTTCTCACCTCTGCTCCCTCCAGACGAGACAAAAAGAAATAATATTGACTCCTGGCTGACCCCCATTACTGCAGCAATTTAAATTGTGCCATAGCAGAGCAGAGAAAGGAGGGGAATGTTCATTTTCAAATTAGACCAAAAAATTAATTTCACACCCATCTGTGAGCTTTACAGAGAGAAATAAGGTTATAAAGACAGATTTAAACTTTTGTAGTTAATTAATCAACTGGTTTATCTTTCTTGAGTTTGTGTGACCACGTCTGTGACAGATCCATTGAAAATAATCACACTCGAGGTATAGGATTAAGAATTAGATTTAAGCAGGGGAAGTTGAATGTGTGATAATGAATGCTGAAGGCTCTCTTGGGCTCTTGGCTGCTTTTGTCCTCTGGCAGGCCTCACAAGCATCTTCTTTAAGAGTGCAGTGCAACAAGGATTAAATATTTCATCGGGTACGCCTTCATGTGCCGGCTGCTTATCACCTGTCTCCCTGCTCACCAACACAGATCAGTGGTGTGAATTAGTAAATGGACCAGTTGTCTGTTTTGTGTATAAATGTAAACCTGTGTGAGTGAGTGTTTTTTCGAATCAGTGGTGAGGGGCTAGAAGTGGAGGGGTGGCTTCTTGATCCATGTGAAGTACTTAAAGGACAGTATTTCAAGTTTAACTCGTTTACTGCATACCTAAGTCTCTCATTAATTTTAACAATTGTAGATTTAAATAGACATAGTTCTCCTAAAGCTGCTTGTGTAGAACATGTGGCTTATTAAAAATATTTTGTGGAAAAGCACATTTATATTCCTCAAAGCCAAAGCTGGAATTTGGTATCACAACTTCAGACATATTTCAAACAACACCTATGCGTCTTTACTGGCCATGTTTGAATATAGGCTGGATAGGTAGAGTTTACTTCATGAACATATTCTTCCCACAGCCCCAGGCAGCCATGGGGTTCTGTTCATTTCTGTATAGGTTGAATATCAAACAGTCCCCTGAGACTTGCTAGAGCCATGTAATCCATCACTGTGCATCAAGTATGTCTTAAAATTTGTCACCAAGACTGTTATTGGGTGGCAACAGTTGTAGTAATGAAAGGCTGATAATCAGTGCCGACGATTCAAACTGAGTAGAATAGATTTTCGTATTGTACAGGAATAAATGGAAATCAACAGACCCCTAGATGTTCTAGATAGAACAAACATGTTTTATTTTCTAGCATTAGCATGACTTGTTATCTTACTTACAAAACTTAATTTGTAGTAAATAGTGTAGTAAAATGTGCAAAATGGTATAATCCTTAGAGACCTTGTACCCTTATCTGTTTGTCTCCATTTGTTTTCATTGCTGTTATGAAACTAGTAGAATGGAGGGAAGCGCAACAATTTCTCCTGAAGTGAACAGGGAGATGGAGAGAGAGGGGGACAGTGACAGAAGGGGGTTATGGCCTGATGGTTGTAATTGCTGCAGGTGTGTGTGTTGGGGGGTGTAAAAAAGAGGAGAGATGAGGGAAGTGTGGGCAGTGTCAGGGTGTCACGCTGCTGTAATTAAAGATGATAGATTGTGCTGTCAGAGGTGTCAGGCTCTACGTCCCAGCACTGCTCACAGAGACACCAGCCTGTCTTTTCACTCTCCTCCAGTCCTGCTGCTTTCATGTTCACATTAAGCTGCTCAGGCCAGTCCTCCTCTGGCCTCCAGTCTCTTTTAAACCACAGCTGCTTACCTAATATTTCATATTTAGCATTTGACTAAAGGGGCAGTAAAGGATCAAACTGAATAGTACGCTGTACATAAAATGTTTTTTACCTCTGACTTTTTCTGTTTCCAGGGCCGTTAAAATCTGCACACCAGGAAGAAAAGAAGAGGTCCCCATGACGCCCAGACGCACCCCTGCCCGCTTTGGGCTGTAACTCTCCTCCTGTATGTTAAAGACAACCAACTATATCAGCTACGTAGGACTCACTGTCACTCATACTAGGACCATACCAGCACTGGGAAGCACAGTGCAACATCCAGTAACCATTTATCCCTCCCAGCATGGCCAGAATTTACTGCAGTTCCTGTACAGACCACTAGAGTGAGAACTTGTATAAGGCACAAGACTCAAAGTTGAGCTAAGCTTTATCAAAATGCCTCCTTCCACCTTCACCATCTAACATGGTATGATTCTGTGATACATTTTAAGCAAGACTAAAGGATGGCTCTGTTATTTTTTTGCATATACAATATTTATATTTAGCCATTACTGAAATGCTCTCACATCACTGAAGTAATTTTACCTGAGCTAGAAACCCTTAATTTCTATATTTTGTTGAAATCTATTCATTCTGAATGCATTATCAGATTGAAACTGAAAGAGTAATCTGATTTCACTGTTTCTTGTCTTTGTCATACTGCTAGTTCTCATACTACTGTGACTTGAACAGCATATATGGCACCATGAAGAGCCCTATCTACAGACTGAAGCACTATTCAAACTGTACTTGTGACATAAGTGTCTTCAGACTCTAGAGTTGTGTTGTAATACCCCCAATGCACACATATAGCACATTCATGCAGGCTTAGGCAGTTGATCTTTGTCTGCTTTCTGTTAAAACAAGTTCAAACAATGTAATGCAGCTTTTAATACATCTTTGCTTCATATAAAATGTCCACAGGTCCTTGTGTTGAAAATAGCACAGTGTCCTTTGTGATTTTCCTTTAATCAAATGTCTTTCAAATGTGTGGATAATGTGCTTTTGTTGATGTATGCTCTCTTCTGCCCTTATAGCTGTTCAGAATATCATGCAGCTTCAGAGTTTGGTCTGTGTAACAAAACAGTTTAGTGAAGGCCATGTTCAAATAGTGACAGCAATTCTGGTTTGTCTTTTCTACATGGGACTCAGACAACAGGGGAACAACTAGTGGTTTAATTTTTTTTTAGCATCTTTTGTAAATGGAAAAAAATAAATGTAAGCTATTTTTTTTTAATCCAAGGTGATTTCATTTATGTAGTCTCATTGTTTTTTAGTGTCTTTTTTTCTGCACTGAAAGTGTCTAAAATAATTGTCATTTCAATTTACAAATAGTTTCACAGGGATATGGATAACTTTAGCCAATAAGCAGAAAGTTTTAGGTAGCAAGAGTGTCTTCAGTCACTTCCTTTACTTATGTATCTACAATATATAAACAAAACTGGTGAGTAATTTATTAAGCAGCTGTGTGCATAGAATTCATTCAATTCAGTAGTTTTGTAGTCAGAGATTTGTTTTTAATTGATTAATCTACAAGTAACTTCTGGATTTATTGTTTTTTCCTTAGGATTTCAGAACCAATTGGCATACACTGTCTTTTCTTGGTTTCCAAGGGGATGTCTGCAAATCAGTAGTAACATTTTGCCACTAAATGTCAGAAAATAATGAAAAATGGCCATCACATAACATTTCTGTCCAGCAGTGTACAATCACAAAAAATAAAGAAAATCTGCAGTTCCTCACAACTGAGAAGCTCAAACCACAAATGGACATTTTTTCTTAAAAAACAATTTGAAAAAAAAAAAAAATCAGTTGCTCATTCATTTTCTTGACCTGTCCAGGGTCCTTGACCTTGTCCTGCCTTTCGCCAGAAGAGAACTGGGATAGGCTACAGCAGATCCCAGTGACCCTAAATAGAAATAAGTGTGTATAGATAATGGATGGATGATTCATTTCCCAGTGCCTCATTGTTTGAGCTCTATTTTAAATGGCTTTTTTTTTGTTTGTTTGTTTAATCACACCCAAAAGATGCTCAGTTTTGTTACTCTACATGAAAACACCAAATACAACTGTGAAAACAGCAAATGCTCACAACTGTGAAACTGAAACTGCACTTGAGATCTTTTTCTTGAATAGGGATTTAAACATGACAAAAACAGCAAATTGCAAATTTTAGAAGCCGGAACCAGGCAGTGTTTGGCATTCTCTCTCAGCTGAACTGAGGAATTTGTTGTAAGAATAGTTACTGATTAAATATTTATCAATCAACAAATGTTTTTCATCACTATGGAACATTCTTATCCAAGATGATTAAGACATTCAATACTGGTTTTTCCTGGCAGTCCTACCAATCAACTTCTGCATGTGTTGAACAAACTAACTTGTGGTCAGGGAGGTCATGGCCTTGGTAACGTAACATGTAAATATTAATACAAAGCAACACAAACGCAGCAACATTCAGTGAGCTACATAACTAGGATGGTCATAATGAAATTCACAGAATGGTTGTTTTCATTGTCAGCTTCACAATTGTGAGCTGAGGCGATGAGTGGAACTGATCAGAGAGAAACAAAAAGCCTGGGTCTGTCCCTCGCTCACGCAGGCACTCACACCCACAGATGTCACACATCTACATGAGTGATCCCAGGGCTTTGATACCCCTCAGCTGTAAAGATGTTGATATGCTGTAGATGAAGAGCCGGGGTACATGTGGGTGGATCTTGTCTGATTTTTTATTGAAGCTGTATCTAAATCTTCAGGTCACACGAATATTAAACAAAAGCCAGGATGATGTTCCAGTGTCTTCATCATGGTTACACCACATTTCTTGATGTCTCTCAGCCGAAACCGTTCCTACGAACCGGCATCAATTTGGAAGGAAAGACGAAGAGGAGCGTGTGATTTCTTCAAATGTAGTCAGCAACAACTAAAGTTCTGAACCCCTCTGCTGCAAGTCCTTGTTGGTCAGTTATAATCTGTCTCACTGTAGTCCTTATGCAAATAAGCATGATTATGAGCGCTGCCTTGACCCCCTCAATCCACTGAGTTGTCTTGATTGAGTGTGGCAGGCAGAGGAGGGGATGGATATAATGGACTCCACCAACTTTAATGAGACAAATCTCAGCTATGGGCTGACATTTTGAAATAGTCCTTGTGAATGACAGTGTCAGCAGTCACCTTTACCAAAGCTTTCCAGGCAAGGTCCCTGTAATGATGGAGGGAATTAAAATGGCCTCCAAGGCAGTAGAGATAGGAGCCTCAGGATTAGGGTGCAAAGCCACGCCTCTTAAATGGGCTCTTCTGCCATATCCCAAATAAAGACGCCGCCTTTTCATAAGAGTACAGCTCTCCTCTGCCAACAACATATCGTCACCCTGAGATTTGATGGAGGAGGGGGATTATGGTGAATGTTAGTTGTTGACCACTGTGAGATTTGCTGAGTTGAGCTGTCCCTCACATTTACTGCCCCGCCATTCTCTTCCTCTTATTCCTCTGCCTTGTTGTGTCTGGTGGCAGACAGGGACAAGCTCTGCTGTCATTACAAACTTAATAAGAGCAGAAGTGAGATTGATGAGAAAAACAGAGGCATCAACTGCTCTTTTAATTAACTCTTGTCCCATAATGGTGGCGGGACAGAGGCACTGAGCAAAGAATGAGACATTTTCTTTCTCTTCTCACCCCTTTCTGTTTTGTTGCCTTGCTCACCCCCGATAATGAACAGCCTTCTGGGACCCAATTACATCCAAGGCTGCATTAGGAGCACAGCAGGCCCGGTGGAAACTTCAGCTGAGTTTCCCCTCATCTTCCCCCCTCCACTCAATGTTAGCCTGCTGGAGATGGCCTTCACTTGATTGAATTTTGAATGTTACACCCCTCCCTCCATTCCACACACACACACACACACACACACACACACACACACACACACACACACACACACACACACACACACACACATTCAGACACACACTATCTTCTGTAGTCCCTTACCTTCACCATCTCTGAACCCACATGTGGTTTATGATGGAAAAACAGGAGGCGATGTATGCTTGTTGTTAGCTGGCCTTCACTTTATAATTGATAGCACTGATAGAGTAGCATTGTATACAATGTGTACAAGGTGGTGAGAACTGGTCCCTTTGTGTTGTTTTCCTGCAACATACTCTATACGCCTGTATGGAGATTTACAATAACTGTGGTGTTTTAAAACTGAATAGCCATTGACCAGATACACAACAACTGACGTGCTTATGTTTAGCATGTATGAGGTTATTTCATCATAAACCAATCAAGTTAGTAAATTAATTCTCTGGGTGTCAGCAAATGTACCGATAACCAGTTCAGTAGGTGATACATTCAGTAAAGCTCAAAAATCACAATAAATTGGACCAACATGGTGGACTGGGGGGCATTGACTTTAGCATTACTGAAAATGCCCCCCATTGTCAAAGACAACAGGTATATCAGGCATCTGGGGAAAAATATTGTATATAATATTGGCCACCAACTTTTTTTTTTTTTTTATCATTCTTGTACAAAGTATTCAAACACACTTTACTTGTACACAGCAGCTTGTGTCGGATACAGTACAGTTGGTGATGGCTAAATGTCTTTTAGATGGGGACTGCCTCTAAGTGCAATGCTTGGGGATAGCCAAGGCATTAATAACAATTATTGGTGTTCTTTAGTTTCCTCAGACACCTTAAGTGTTGTGTATTGACTGCTATGCTTGAAAGAATGTTGCCTATTGATTTAGGCAAGGGAGAAACCGATAGTGTCCTCTTCCTATAAGGCTGGAATTAAGCCTTACATGCTGCTAGTGAGTGAACAATGTACCTACTACAATCCAGCAGCTGGATAGCCGTCTCAGCGTTTCTGCACAAACTCACATCGCATCCTCGCTGATGTCCTCTGAAAAGTCAAAGGAAACAAATGATGAGCATAACCAAAAGTATTGAAAGACAGGATTCTGAAAAATGGGGTGGTGGGCACAACAGATCCAACTTTTATAGGAGTAGGAGAGAGTCTTTACATCTGGTCTTTATTTGGTAAAACTGGGTTTTACTTCTGAAAGTAAATGTCAGAAATTTAAGAGTGTTGATGCATCCAGTAATGTTTTCACTGGTCCATTGTCTTATCCATAACCAACACTTTGTGTATACTGTACTACCATGCTTGGTCTACCTCCCTATGGACTCTATGGTTACTAACAGCTCATCCACTATTGCTTAAGGGTCTTATTTTGTTCTAGAAGAAAGACTTTATACTGTCAAACTCAGACATCCCATGTGATTGAAGGCCGATGGGCATGGAACTCTCAGAGCTGCCCTCAAAGCTGCAACAATGCCTGCTTTCACACAGCCAACTTGTGGTGGGTGGAGTGGAAGAACAAAAGCAGACTTGTTAGGGTTTAGAGGCCTTCATTATTCTTTTATTTGGCTACTGTGTTGTCTATGCTCATATTCATTAAGATTTTGGGTACATTGTATTCCAGGGTATATGGCTCTAGAAGTAGTTACTGTAAATGACTGAAAATATCAGACACTTTACTTTTGTTTTGTCGAACATGCAGAAATGCAATGGTAAAAAAAATATATTGTTTTTAGTTTGTTTAGTTTGTTGTGTTCTCAACTTTCTTATACTAAAAGCTAATCAAATTAAAACTGATCTGATTCAGAAGAATTTGATGAAAACAACTGAAGTGGACAGAATTCTTATTTCACCAATACAGAAGAAGTCTCCGACTGTTTATAGCTCAGATTAATCATTTTATCTATAATAACCTCAAGATTTTATTTTTTAGCTGCATATATTTGGACAGTAAAATATCAGTCACATACAGTGATCTCAAAGAAATTTATATATAAAAAACAACAGATCAGTTAAATACTCAACCTACTACGAGTAAAAAAAAAAAAACGAAACAACTAAACTGACAGCCTAATCAAAGTGTTAGGTTGCAAAAGGACGAGTTTCCACCTTCTCTTTCCTGGGTCATCAGGAACAGCCATGGCTGCTGAGATATCACCGGCACTGAGAGGTATAGTATCAGAGTTTTGTTCAGATACATTCAAAGTCTGTAAAATGTGATGGAGTTTAGTGTGACATTGCAGAATGCAAACGTCTAAGAACCCCCCCCAACCCAACCCACCATTTCCAGGCACAGGTGGCTGTGAGGTGTCATGTCAAAATGCGATTCCCTGTCTAGGGTTTACTTTGTCCATTCTGGACTACTGTAAAAACATGGCAGTGCAACATGGCTGCTCTTAAAAGTTGTTAACCTGCAACATTACAAGAACTAAAATATTAGGATTCTAAAGTATTAGATTTCTAACTTCTGTCAATCACACCTTTTGCCATTGTCACTAAAACTAATCTATGAATTGACCTACTAGTGCACTAAGCAGGCCCCCACTAGCTGCTGTGTCAGTGTGGCCTGGACGATATACAGCAGCCTGAGGGAAAATACATAGACTGAAACCACAAAAGCTAAAATCCTACTGTAACAATGCTGCCTAAATCCCCAATCAAAAAATGCTTGTTATGCCCTTTCGGTGTCAAAACACTCCTTTATTACATGATTGGACAAAAAGATTGATGGCTTTTTTATTTGAAAAACAGGTTTCTAACTAGATGTAAATTCTAACAGAATGCAAATTTCCTCTGCTTATTCTGGTCGAGTTTCCACGGTGTCCCAATCACTGTTAAGCTCCTTGTTGACCGCATCTGCCAGCTTTGTGTACACAATTGGCTCCTCAGCTATTCCAACTGCATCATTAATGTCTGCCCTTTTGTGCTGCTCAATTCCACTGGAATAAACAGAATCACACGTGCAAAATTATTTTACAACACAGATAATTAGCTGAAGAAACAATCCTGAGTATGAATAATAATGTGCCTTGGTAACGTTCTAACTTTTAAGCATGGGAAAAGGACGGATTTCAATGCCAAGGGAAACTAGCTTATCAAATAAAGCTTGAAAATGTGTAGTGAATGAAATGAGTCAATCATTTTAATGTGTGATGGGAGCCCTGAGGAGAATAAATAAGCAATCGTCACATCATGCAGGGAGAACAAATGAGCATGGTACACAATTAGGCAGGGTCACATTCTGCCAGAGCTGTGAGCATAGGATGGGCTAATGAGCTGTGTGAGTGTGTGTGTGTGTGTGTGTGTGTCTGTCTGTGTATCGGAAGAGAAAGAGGAAATAAGAGATGAAAAAAAAAAAAAAAAAACCTCCAAATTCTAATGTACACACTAAGACACCCAGACACACATGTGTCAAGTCAGGCAAGAGACAAAGATAAAAGTATGAGGGGCTGGTGGAGATGAGGTGGGCATATTGGCTATCAGTTGACTTGGCATTTGGGGCAAGTAGACATGCAGGCAGACAGAGCAATGGGCAGGTACAGCAGCCAAACAGACAAAAAGAAGAGAAGTGCCTCAGAAGGACCAACGGCACACAGCTTTCAAATGCGACTCATAGTTATTAACTATTCAATCACATAAAGGAGAGCTGAAGGCGTGAAAGGTTGCGGACCAAAGCACTTTTGCTTCAGTGCATTAAGAGCCTGGTCCAGCACTCTGGCTGTGTGAAAGAGAAATAGATTGCCTCCCAGGAAGATGACTGCTCAAAAGGAGTTGGCTTTTTCCCCTTAATAACAGCAATCTGCTGCAAAAATCTAATCCCAAGTACCATTTACACTGAATCTAGATAACTTCTGCTTGGAAAAGCGTGCAATATGAATATTTCATTCCCCGATATACAAATAAAAACAACAAGCCCCCCATCAATCAGGGGACGTTCTCAAAGTAAGTGAACTGGAAGAACAAATTGCTAATGAATACCATGCTACTAGAAATGCACATTTTAAAATGGCATTGTGGGGATATTGAACAACTGGCTGAAATGAAAATACAGTTCTTCACAAGAGCACGTACATGACCCATATTGGTCATGAGAAGGAAAATGTTAAGTGAAACACTCACGATGTTGATAACTTGAATGACATATACACAACAACAAACCGAGCATGAACACCGCACCCCAAATGAAGTAATAGCTCAGTCTTAGCCATTAAAGTCATATATATATGAACCCTTTAAGCCCACTACTCTCCTCCTCGCTGGCCTAATTCCCCTTCCTCAGTGGTGGATAAGAGGGATCAGAAATCCATCCATATGCATGGCCAACTATCTGTAGAGGGGATGTCGAGTCTGATCCTGGCCAGCTTTCTGAAAGTACTGGTAATGACACTTAATGAAAGCTAGGAAGCAAGGCTCTGAGAGGGAATGCCTGTTCATGTGTTCACCCAGCTCCAACCTGGCATCCAGACATCACAAAACAAACATGGTGCGTGAGAAAGGGTGTGTTATTTCCATAGCTTCTCTCGTGCCATTCCAATCACGCATTTACCTATTTATCATTACTGGATCACTGCTTTGTTTTCAGCCCACCATTGTACTCCTGGCTCCCTGCAGGCTTTTTGAACACCGTAAAACATTAGCTGGACTTTGCTCCAGTCACCCTGTGACCCTTAATTAGCTGAATTTTCTGCTCCCACAAATATACAGACATGTCACAGATCACTCTGCTTACTTCTCTTTTTCTGATGGATTAACCATCCAAACCCCTTCCAGTCTTAGTTAAGCCATCATCATTTTTACTGGGATGGTCTGGCATACAATGGAACACAAAGGAGGCTTCTGTGATGCAGCTGATACAGCTGAAGCTGAGGAGAGAGGGATGGGTGGGGGCATTCAGGTTGCAGTTATGCCTGTGTTGAGAAGGGTGGTGAGGCTCAAAGTAAACAGAAGGAATGAGGGGATCGAGAGGCTCCTCTTAGCACAAGCCCCTAATCAGTACAGTCAACATATGGCAGATTGGGTTCACATCTCTCTCCCATCGCTCCCCTGCTGCCTCTGTCCTTCAACCACCAAAAACTTATCCTGTCAATCAGCTCCAATTTCCTTCCTTTCAATTTGAGAGGATATCAGATAGGAATGTGTTGCAGGAAAATGCCAGGTAACATAAATCTGGCTTACTTTGAGGCAGGGTGGTATTGGCTGATAAAAATTAGATGGCTTCCACTGCGGGACACCAATCCACCAACAAATAAGCCTTTCTCGAGCAACACATAAAACTAATATTTTATTTAGAGAGTGGTAGAAGTTTCCATGGTGATACATTGAGTGGCATGTTTACTTGAAGTGTCCTATAGTGTCTGTGGTTGCTAACAGCGAGTAAAACGTATCTGTTTATCGGGCTAGAGGAGAGAATGACCTTGGGTCAGTTAGGGTGGAAAGTTTGCCAACTCTAGAAGCTCAAACTGTGCCAGGGAGGTCAGACCTCTTCCTCTGCTGCACCATGTCCTTCGATCACTCACTCCCCTCTATCAACCAACTACACAAATGTGTCTTCAGTGTTAACAAGCTATAGCCATCAGTTGAGGCTGGGCCACACAGGTGGGGATGACACAAGTTGGCCTGACTCTAACAGATTAAAGTAGGGGTCACTGTGCAGAACAAGAGTACTAAACATGGTCATATGTAAAGGAGAGCCTCTGCTACGTGAGATGGAAAGAGAAATGTGCTGGGGCTGCATTAGCAGCAGGACCGAGAGGCACAACCCAGGGGGGCGGCAGACTTCAAACACTGATGTGCAGGCTGTTCAGGGATCTCAGGCTGCTGATTTCACAGTCAGAAAACACAGACCATTAGTCACACAAACACACTGAGACCTATGCTAATCCCAGAACAAGAAAAATCAACATGACAGCCAATAAAATCTTGGGAGTTATGCAGCAGCTTTGCTTTTCAATGATACTGTCTGTGATGTGCTGGTGAGTGTTTGTATTGACCCGTGTTTCAGATGGGCCACTCCAGAAACACTTATGCTCTGTCTGAAAGCTTGCTGCTTTGTCACTGACACAAAAGCAGAGAATGTGTACTCACAGAGAGGGGCTTGTATAGATTTGCTGCCCATCTTTGGGAAGAGAACTGGGGTCTCTATTTTTTTTGTAACACGGTAAAATCTTCAGAGCCAAAGTTACCAAATCATGTGGATATTTCGCTGAGGGTGCTGCGTTAGGATATGACACTTTTAAAAAACTTGTCGCAATAGCAAAGGTTGCAGCAACATTTGTCTAGGCCCACAGTTGCAGCTCTGTGGCATTACTGCAGGTTGTGGTTGTGTACACTTTCACGTCACAGCAGTTTATGTTAAGTTGCTATTTGATACAGTTATGTATGTCGTAATACACTATTTACTTTGTATGCTCTGAAAAAGGCATTTAGAGCTTATGCGTACTGAAAGTGACAAAATCCTGTAGAATGGATCCTGTAGTTCAGTGTAGTTTTTTACATTTTACATACATTTTCCAGTACAGAAAAATTTACTTTTTTAACACTAACAAACATACTACTTCCCACGAATAGTGTATATAATTACATTAATGATGAACACCTTTTATGTTCTTTGGTGTGACTGAATTTGTCCAGGGACCACAGATTAAAAACGTGTACGTTTTGTGTTAATGATGCTAAAATACCTGCTTGGAGTGAACTTTCTTAAGGTTTTGTTGAGGCCTCTTTTTGTCTGATGGTCTCACATAAATAAATAAAAAATAGTAAACGTGAAAATCTGTTGCAGACCACAATATTTGGAGGTTTGAGTATACTTACTTGGTATATTCTTAGATCATCTTCTTCCTCTTCTGAATCCCGTTCTGATCAAGCTCAGCTTTAAGTCTCATGACCTCAATTTGTCGAGCTTTCACACCATCCTGCAGGTGATTTTGTGTGTGTCAAAAACAAAAATGCATTGCATTTCACAGACTGTTGCATTTGAGTGTAAAGCACATAAACATAACTCTTCTCTGTCCACTTCCTCTTTCTTGGCGGAGATGAATGATCTCCGTGCTTTGCTCTTTTATTTTCAGCGCCAGTTTTTCATTCACTTGCCTGCAGCAATACTGACATATGATCAAATGTGCATTAGCTACTGTTGGGATAGGAACCAATTATTGAGAGACCTTAGTGGTAGTGTGGTGTGCATTAAGACCTTACTTACATTGTAAGACCGACTGGGTGACAGTAGAGAGCATCTTGCAGATATGAGAGCCGCCTGACCAAACACAAAATCTCCAATTGCACTGGGATAGAAAAGGAGAAGAAATACAGAGTAAAGGATAGAGGCAGTGGGAGGGAAGTTAAATATATAAAAATCTACAGCAAACTGTTTGTGTCAAAGCCTCAGATGATCCTCTGATGTAGATCTGTTTTATAATCTCAAGCATGGAGTGTAAAGCTTCAAAATAAAGACATATACAGGCACTAACAGGCAAAGAAACATTCAGATGACTACTATACTGATAGCGTTATGCCGATTAGGCCTATATATATGATATCCTTTGACCTGCATGTCCTGAGAGATGCTCTTTCTATCATTATTAAAATGGGATAGTCCTCCCAGGCTGACCAGCAATGCTTGCTTTTCCTGGCGCTCCACTGCGAGTTAGATATTCAGCTCCGCAATCTGCTCTCACTCATGCAAACCTGCAGGGAGATAAAACATGAATGATATTACCGATGGTTAATTGCAAAAGAATAATAATAACAAAACAAAAGAAAATTACTTTAGGGCAGCACAACCTGAGCCCTCCATATGAGTGCAATTCTCATATTGTTAGAATGCAATTAAATAGTACAAATACAATTAAAAATGAATCATCTGTGTATAGTACATATCCTAAAACATACTGGGGTCTCTGGTGTACAGTATTTCAGGAAATGAACAGTAAAGTTCACGTCTCGGCATAGGTAAATTTAAATGACCTGGACAGACAAACTTTGTGCCACAATATCACTTGAGGATCCAACCATCATGTAGACCTCAAATACCCACAGGGGGATACAATGAGGCAAAACACGTCCCTCATCCGAGGACTGTCATCTGTTCACTGCTTCCAAGCCAAGATCCTGCCAATGCCATTAGCAGCGCCTGCCAATCTCCTTCCTTTGTCATGTGATGAAGCCATTTTTAATTATGATTATGTATTTGCCTTACTTTACATTCTTCTCAGTATCCTAGTTTGCATTTAACTAGTCAGGATCTACAACTCAGCCGTCAAGGTTGCCACCTTTTGAAATTCCCCTTGTTTCTGTAAATGACACCCATCCTGGGTGGCATTTAAAAAGATAATTCTGGTGGAGACTTAAATCACAGACTTGGTTTGAAATGATGCATTGCAGACATGATAAAAATCTGTGCACAGCCTTTCAGTGACTATTCTGTTGTGTCACTTGCTTCCCTGGCTTCAGCCCCACAGCCATTTCCTGTTAGTCAGGGAGACGGAGGCTGTGAGCACACCACCACCATCACAATGACCTTTCCACAACCCAGAGAGGACGCAATGCAGAGGAGAGGCAATAAAAGTAATGAAAGAAGCAAAGGCAATTAAAGTGGTGTGTGTGTGTGTGTGTGTGTGAGTGAGAGGGGAGCGTGGTGGAGATGAGCCTAACTGGAGGCAGCCCCAGAATGCACTACAGCTTCATATCCCCTATAATCCCTGTGTGATCGCAGAGCAACCCTAGTGTGCTGCCAGTATGATCATCCTCTTGCAGCATGCACCATCTAATCCGTGCAAAAGGACAGCCATGCACATACACTGACCACACACACACACACACACACACACACACGTCATTGAGAAATAGACATCTCTGCACACTACTAATTACTATAAGCCGCACAAAATATGGGCCGCATGATAAAGTGAGGAAACCAAAAATAATTTACCAAATAAACACATTCAGTCACAAATGCACATACACAGCCTCACACATTTTTATTTCTAGAAAATGAGTTGCTCTCCTCCTGCCCTCAGCTGTGCAGTGTTTCCTTGCGGCCAGTGAGAATTATTAATGCCATTCCTCTGATGCAGCCACACAACCAACAGCAATTATTTCTTAAAGCAAAAAGTGAAAACAGACAGCCAGCACACAAATATACACAGTATATAATCTTTTTTTTTTTTTTTTGTTTGTTTTTTTGTTTTTTTTTTGTTAGGCTGGCTATGTGAAGGGTTGAGGAGGTGGCAGCAGCTTGGACTTCATTTTCTCTAGCGGAGTTTACTGACCGCAAAATGACAAGGATGCTTTTCCTAAACCAATTAAGAGGCTGCAGTGCTGCTGTTACCATGTGACACTGACAGCACTTAAGGAGACTGATGCCAGGCCGTAGAGATGAGCCAGAGATGTTCTCAGACATCAGGACACACACAGAGAAATACATGTGTATGCAATCATGCATGAACAGTCACACACATCAATATAAGGAAAAGGCACTGTGGAGCAGGGAGCAAGGAACACAAAGTACAGAACAAATACAGAACTAAGAAAATGAGTGCGGTCCACAATATTTGAGTAGCTTAAAAAAAAAAAGCTATCCAGGTGGTAATTTCAGAAGGCATTAAAAAGTACTGCACCCCCAGGCCTTCACTCCAGAAAACGACCTAATTTTCTAATCAGCTTTAGGAATACTGTACATAGAATGGGCAAAGATACCAGCCTCCCTTTCTTCTTGACAAAGGAATCTGCACTTGCCTGTAGTGTACAATTAGTGCACAGAGTGGAGGTTACGACTCTACTTGAGACAGGCTGTGTGATCCACACTAATGACCAGAATGCTCTGTGAAGGGCCTAGCACTCCACCCCTTCCCAATTCTGGCTATCTTAAACTAATACCACAGTTGAGAAAGGAGTTAAGACTTTGTTTCATACTATAGAGCACTCCCATCATAGCTGCGCTCAGGGCTCATGGGGGACCGGCTAGTCAAAATGCGGCTTAAAGAGGGGAGAGCTGGTGTGTAACCAGGACTCAGCAGTACCAAAGTGTTCCTGACTGCTTGAATGCTGGGAGCAGGTCTGGGCGACAGAAAGTGAAAATTATGCATCTGCAGCTCGCCCTGATATGGTGTGCTAGCGGCTTGTAGTTTTGATCATCTCTTTAGTGTGAGCCTAGGTCCTTGTCTACTGGTCCTCCCTCTCCCTCTGACCAGTGTCCATGTCAGAGACAAGTGGGGGATATGTGAAAAGGAAGAATATATAAAAATATAACTAAAGCTTTGGGTTCCAACAAGCTACAACAACAGGCTTCAGTCTGTCTTCCTTCATTTGTCACCTGTCTATAGTGCAGGAAAGACAATTCCTGCATGAATGAACTCAAAACTATTTTTGTATTCTTCAACAATACTAGCAGTTGCAGGCCAACCACCTGCTTGCTCTCCCAAGCGAGAGCAGCTTAAACTCGGCTCTTTGAGTCCGTCCTCAGGTCTCTCTCAAACATGGCACCATAGGCTACACTAGACCCTGTGTACCTTCACATCACACAAAACACACTCACTCAGTGTTTTCACTTAAAATGCATACTGGCGGAGTAAAGCACACAAAAAAACACTGAATCTGTTCATTTTCACTTGAGATGTATAATATGCAACAGTAGTTCTGAATATTTTCAGCTTGTCACTTCTAAAAATGAACCAGCGCGTGCTTGCACAGCACTACGGGCAATCAAAATGTAGAATGGTAAGCAGGATTTCTTCTTTCAGATCGTATCATTCGGTATAAAAATAGAAAATCAATATTGATTAATGCTTTTTGTGGAAATATGCTATATTTTTGTCTGTTTCCCAGTTCTGCACTACACTGCTACAGCTGAGCCATGCCTGCCTATGGAACGTGCTCTGTAACTCAGCCACACACTCCTGGAGACCAGCTACAGAGTGAGGCCATGAATGGCTCTCAGTTACACCCCACGGTCCTCATCTCGCCTAATCAGCTCTCTCTTCACTACGAGCTGCATGGATGTTGGAGTTTCACCTAGGACTAAGTCTGACAGCCACCTTCCATCTTAACACTGTGGTGGAGATTTAAAGCACATAGGTGGGCAGATGAAAGATACTCCTTATATGCATGAAAGAGATCAAATTGGGATTAAGAAGATTAATTTCAGATGGTAATTGAGAGAGAAACTTTTTCATCAGATTTATCTAACTTTCTAAAAGATGTGAAATGTGGTGTGATTTAATTTGCTAACAGATGAATGGTTGGTAAATTGCTGTGCTTCAGGCTTGTGTCCCTTTGGTTGGTGTAAAATCACATATTGTCAAATTTCATGACTTGTGAAGATCTGACTCATTTCTCTTGGCTTCCTCTGGGGTTAAAAAATAATTACTAGTTTTGAAACACAAATTCAGAGTGAAACTAATTCAATTTATGAGCATGGCTGGAGGCTGACTCTAAGTGGTGCATAAACGGTTGTAGTTAGTCTTCAATCAGAAGAAGACAAAAATGACCTTGGAAATCACACAGTTCAGATGCTGAGATCGGATCATGGATTCTAATAATGAGACTCACTTTACAGTCTGGTCTGCTGGATAAATGCTGAGACAAACAGCAACACATAAACAAGTCACAAAAGTGTAGAACTATGAAATTGGTCATGTCTATTTAGTCCTGCTTGCATATACTGTATGTGACTGGTGTATGGATCTTACAAGCCAACTTCATTAGATAAATTAAATAATGAACTTATATAAATGGTATTTATACAATACAATAAAAAATACATAAATACATTTAAATAATGATTTGATTTGTGATCGGTTGTTTGAGATCGCCTTTTCTTGCTCAGTATTTGCTGGGATAAATGCTTCAAAATAAAATGTCTTCTTTTTATTCTTGGTGCCAATTAGGGAAAAAAAAATGTTCAGTGCGTTGATACAAAACAAATAATCTAATAATAAAGCAGCAAAGAAATTATTTATAATTAATTCAACACATTTCACTTTCTTACTCTGCACCAATGCACCTTAACACAGAAAATATCTAGTTTGCTAATTCTTCCATAACAACAAACTTGTTGGAGAGATACAGTAGATAGCACAATTACATTTTAAATACTTTGTAGTATTTCAGGAACTCTTTTGACTTGGCTGTAAGCTGAGCCAAGTGTTGCCTGATGTTTTTGTCTCTGTTTTCCTTTCATAGAAATTCTCTCCTTTTTTATACTAATCATACTGACCTATTGCTCCTGCCGCCTGGCTTGTTTTTGGTACATGCAGCACCTTGACCTTGGATCTCACAGCCTAAAGGCTACACCATATTCAGTGTTTGGGGAAGTGTTTAAAGTACTTGCATTTTTTAGAATGTACAGAACTCAGCACAAATCATAACTTCAATACATGGTAATGTAATGACATGAAATGAAAACGTATAATTAAAATAAAAAACAAAGGTATATAAACATGAAATGTAACAAGGTCTGTTTCAAATCATTGGCTTAAAAGCCAGTATCATGAATTGAAAATGAAAAGATTTCAATCTTGATAAGATTCAGGCAGATAAAACATGCACAGCCAAACCAACCATGTGTTTACAGAGCAGTACACTGAGACACTTACTTCAATCAATATATTGATGTTTTCTAATAGGCTTTAAATGACTCAGGTTAGAGACTGCTACATAGCAAACCTCACTACTTCTGTTTCTTCTCATTGCGGCACACATGTGACACGTGAGCAAACACAGCTAAGAAACACTAAAATGTGTCAAATGGTTAACCACAAAAGAATATGTTGTTGATTGAAATGACATACATGTGAGTACAAGTGGCAGACTGGCCTTGTCAAATACTATTCCACAGCACACAGGTTTGTTCCTTATAAAACCATCATGACACTGTGTCCTTGTTAAAAAAAAACCGTCCTTGAGCGAGATCACCTTTCTGCTGAATGATTGTAAGATTCCACAAACACAAACACAGGTAAGAACTCTATTTACCCCGACACAAAGCATTTGCTGGGTCTTATAAAAAAAAAAAAAAATAGAAACACTAAATAATTATAATGAAACCACATAATAACAGGCTTGGTTTTTGAGAGTGTACAGCAATGTATAGAGTATATTTTATTGGCTGTGATTTTAGCTTTGCTGTAACTAATCACAACCAAAAAGTGCTACAGTTTAGCATTTGTTGGTTGCGATTGTGAAATCAATGCAGGTAGCAGGACTGACCCAGCTCTCCTTGAACTGTTTCCTTGAAACATTACCTGGGTCCAGATTCACTCGGTCACAAACTATAAAGTGATTCAACCTGCCATCCTTCTAAATGACAACCTTGAGGGCATTCTGGGAGCCAGATGTATGATTACATTGCATTTATGTCCAACAAAACTGGCCCACACACCAGATGTTAATGAAAACAGATGTTTTGATGCAGGGATAATGTTCAAGTTATGTACAAGCTTGGTGATTAAAACAAACACCTGAATGAAAACTATACATGGCAATGTGTATGTGACAGATTCAATCTGACCAGGCAAGCTTTAATATTTATTAGGAGGATGTTTAGTAATTCTGCCTGCACAGTGTTGTTTTGAAATGGTGATGTGTCACTGGAGCATAAGCGTAAGTGTGTGTGTGTGTATGTGTGTATGTGTGTGTGTGTGTGTGTGTGTGTGTGTGTGTGTGTGTGTGTGTGCGCGCGCCAGGTTTAAGCAACTAATTAAATATCAGAGGGCAGGCAGGCTCAGTCACCTCTCATCCTCCAACATTAACTAGGACAGGAGCAGGTCAGAGCTGTTCCAAACTCAAGGAGACGTGTTTCAAGGAAAAGAAGACAAAGAAGACATAGAGAGAAAGATGAGGCTTGGTGGAGGAGGGTTTTAAGTACATGCACTGCTGGTACTGTAAACACTCTGAAAATCCAGTCTTCTGTTTGTGGTTTGACCTCTGGACTGCGTGAAGATGATTTACAGAAATGAAGGAGGACATACAGTATGTGGAAGTTTTTAGAGTGTCTTCATCACAACATGCTTGTGTCAGGAACTGCTGGTAGTGACGAATACTGTGGGAAAATCCCAGAGCCTTTCGAATGCTCACCTCCCTCTGCCATTGACAAGTGAGGTGCAGTAACAGCTAATCGATGGCTAGTGAATTCCCTGTGCACCCCCCTCACCAGGCTGATCAATATTCCTGGCAATTAAAATCCCCTATCTGCATGGCTGTAGGGACCTAGGGGTGGCTTGCTAGCCCACAAACACCCAATTTAGTCCTCAGCCTATCACTTAATTACTAAATCCTCCCTAATGCCTATTGGCAGGTGGCGCTTGTACTCACAGCAGCTCCAGTGGCTGAGTGAACACGAGACCTTTGGCAAGGTGCTGGTTAAGATGCTGCTGTCTCACATCAGCTGACCATTTAAACATCTGATCTCACACAAGGGCCCCGACCTGAAATGATCTGCCTATTGAGCGTCTGGCCCACACACACAGTCCAGATGGATGGTGTGGAATAGGGGAAATGGGATCAGTCGGAGAGGACACAGGATACAGGACACAAAAATCTCAGTGCTAAAACATCTGTCTGTCACTAGTTGTATCTGTGAGGGGCACAGTGGGGTTTTTAAAGCATTCAAATATAGACAATGTCCTGGTGTTTTTTCATATTAACTATGGATAACATGACATATATTCAGTCTCATGATATCTCATATCGTAACAGCTTTGAGAGATGTAAATATTTCCACTTTAAGCTCTGAACACTGTAGGGAACACAGCATATATGTAGCTTTGCGGCTAATGCTGCAGGATTGCTCAGACTTCTACTGTAGATGCCCACATGCTGACAAACAAAGTCCTCTACTGTCAAGCCAGGTCCTTGGCGGATATATGCACATATTACATTATAAAACAGACATCTAAAATAAAACAAACTCAAAGACAAATGCATGTGCACTCTCACAAATGCACATCCCTGCAGTGCCACTTTTCTGGGTAATGCTTCAAAGAACCCTCTCCTGAAATTGTTTACAAAGTATTCTCTCAACTATTTTACAGACTCACCTGCCAGGTACACTTAGTTTAAAAATCATTTTATATATCCTGTTTTGTTTAACCTGCCAACACAGTCTGCATTTGTATTTAAATTTTTTGCAGATATTTTTTCTATGTGAGTGCAATATGTTCTCATATGCATTGTATTCATATAGTGCCATGGTCTTATTGTATAGGTTAGAGGTGTGTTTTACACAAAACGCCTGTGGTTGTAAATTGATGGGAAATTTCCTTGCAGCCGAGTAGATGAGGCAGCTGCCACATTAAAACATTCAGGTGACTGTCTGATGCAATGTATTAAAGCCAGTACTGGAGGCTAGCTAACCTGACACAACAGCCTGTTGCTGTCACTGCCTTCCCTTATACCTTTCTCTCTAACATATACCATTTCAAACATTCTCTTTTTGTCAATGTCTCCTTCATTCTTTGATTTTGTAATTTAAATAGTAATAGTCTTCTAAAAGACATTTCAGAAACTGAGCGACTGATATAAAATCGAGCAAAAACAACAAATGTGTCTGACAACTGTGCGCGTCACGACTTTCAGGAGATTCAGGACATTTTCGTCCCATCTGACAGTGAGGAATGACAGCAAGAGGTAGGACCGAGGAAGATTAAATGTGATGTGTCGCGCAAGTAATAGGCTGGACCCAGAGACAAACACCATCTTGAACTATTGCAATGTCCACACAAACCACTGAGAAACAGCAGGGCAATACTTTCTTAATTCAGGCTCTCTTTCCCCATACCTGAGTCTTTGCAGTGGCCTTGGGTTTCTTTGGGCTCCCAAGCTGGGCTGTGAGGTTTCCCTGGAATTCTTCCATAAGGCCGTGGGCCTCCAGCTGCATTGCCTTCACAGATGCTCTCTACAGTCATACCTGTGTTTTCAACAGATCCACCTCTGCCTGACACAGCAGTCCATCCATTAGACTGCTATGGAGAAACTGAGAGGACACAAAGACTATAGTGTGTGAGAGTTTATATGTTTGGGTTTAAACTATTCATACGCAGGGAATGGATTCTAACTGAGTACTTGTCTCAGCTGGTACCTGCTGCTGTTCAATGGTTTGGGATGTGGGCAGCCTTCAGGTCCTGCTCCAGTATAGTAACTCTCTTGTAGACGCCATCTCCTACTGAATACACTGGTCCCTAACAGGACCTCTACCTGTTGCTGACCCCTGCCAGCTGAAGGACCAAAACCTTAAAGACAAAAGTGCATGCACAGTCAGGACAGACATGAAACTTTTATTATATGTGGGGATAAAGAGATCATTTGACATACAGTCAATTTTTAAAATGTTTGTCAGCTATTTTTGAGATGGTTGAGTCTAGACACCTGTACACAATGCATACTCTACTCCTGGGTGCCTGGGGCAGACAGCTCCGGAGGTCTGGGGAGATCCTGTCGCCAGATGTGCATGTGCATGCACATGCACACACAGAAACACAAGAGCACTGTAAGTTTCCTGTCACATGCTTATTGACATGGCCTGAGGTGATGTAAGGATAGGTGTCCCCAAGCTTTAGAAATCCTCCAGAAGGACAGAGCAGAGGCGCCTGCCTTCTTCCATCCACAAGCCAATCTCCACTCCTGCTGCACCGCACTCACTCAGCTGCCTGCCCCTAATTTGGTATTTCCACAAAGATGACACATGTATCAGGCAGTGCAGGAAATGTCCTGGGTCGACAGAGAACAGCTTCCTGACAGGTGTCACCTCCAACCTGCACAGGCCTGCCTCTGATGTGTTAACTATTCAATTAACCAGCACAGTGCACTGAGTGGGTGCTAGCACCTAATTACCTATGAGGCCTTGCTTGTGAATGGGGTGAAATATGTGCATGCAAGAGGATGACAGGTCACACATCATGCTACTGTTAAGGTTTCTTTTCACTGTGAACCACCTTGACATTCACATAGATTATGTGGTATAGAGTGTGTGTGTGTGTGTGTGTGTATGTGTGTGAGAGAGGGGGGCAGGGGGTGCTCTCCCATCCCTCTTTCCCTCTCTTAGCACCAAACAAACACTGCAAGAAATAAAGCTTATTGCTTTGAATAAAAAATGTGTGCAAACATTAAATGAAAATAAAAACAGTTATCATTTAGCCATGTTGGAAAATTACTCCTGCCATGCGGCCTTTCATCTCACACCATTAAAATAACGAGGTGTCACTGAGCTCTGCTTTCATAGCTCCAATGTTGACACCCATCAAGACAAATCTATATTTCATGGCCACTTACAGATGTATAAATAGCCAAATGAGGTGCGCTAACCATCTATAAAACGGCACTAAAAGGTTGCCAGAAGATGGCGAGTGTCATGAGCCAGTTGTGGC
The DNA here is from genome assembly GCF_900324485.2 of Mastacembelus armatus. Lineage (NCBI taxonomy): Eukaryota > Metazoa > Chordata > Actinopteri > Synbranchiformes > Mastacembelidae > Mastacembelus > Mastacembelus armatus. The sequence continues at coordinate 10,971,523 of NC_046635.1, forward strand.
TGCAATCAATCTGGGGTGAGAGGAGAGGAAAGGGGAGAAGAGTAGAGGAGAGGAGTGGGCTGCATTGTGTGGCTAAGAGGCGAGGCACAACGCAGCGCAACAAGCAGGGCAGTAAATCACATCTGCACGGCACGCTCGCCCCACTGACACACAGCCACTTCAACTGACATGGGGCTTGCTCGACAGCCTGATGGATCACCACACTACACTCCATTAAAGGCAAACGGGCACGACAAGCACTGACATAACAAACAATTAGTCACTGCTGTGGGTATGGACTTTACCTACTGAGGGCCATCCTGGCGATGGGCACTGTCCTCCTTTCTCAGGACTGAGGGACTGGGTCTTCGTGATATTAAAGGTTTACATTCTGTTGTAACAGCTGTATCATTTATGATCATCACATACTGTAGTTTTTAATCTTTTTTTTTTTTTTTTCCATTTAATTTCACTCTCACTAACCTCTTTTGTTAACACTGTCCCTCGAAGGTGGCTGTATAATCTGGAGCACAGATACCATTAAAAGTAGACGGATAGAAAGAAGCAATGTAATGAGCAGTGACAAGTAAACCTGCATGAAAACAACACAGGCTTCAAAATGATCCAACACAGCAATAAAAGGTTGCTAGAAGGTGGTGAGTGGAAAACTGTACAGAGCACCATTAACTAGAGCTATATACGGTAAAGCGTGTCACAACCCAGACCCGCCCATTTAAATATATACAGTGGCAAGCACTTTTCCCTCAGTGACTGACTGTTTGAAAGCTTCACTGGTTAGAAAGATTACATCCTTTCTAACCAGTGAGTTCCCACTACGTTTACCTTTTATATTTGCTGTTCTCTATTACAGCTTGCAGCACGGTGGCAGAGTGGTTAGCACCGTTGCTTCCCAGCAAGAAGGTCCTGGGTTTGTAACCTGGCCTTTCTGTGTGGAGTTTGCATATTCTCCCTGTGCTTGCCTGGGTTTACTCCAGGTACTCTGGTTTCCTCCCACAGTCCAAAAACATGTATGTCAGGTTGATTGGTGAATCTAAATTGCCCATAGGAGTGAGTGTGAGTGTGTGAGGTTGTTTGTCTCTATGTGGCTCTGTGATGGACTGGTGACCTGTCCAGGGTGTACCCCTGCCTTTCACCCAAAGAGAGCTGGGATAGGCTCCAGAAGATCCCTGTGACCCTGGTTAGGAATAAGGGGGTATAGATGATGGATGGATGATTACAGCTCTGATTCCCTGAAAATAAAATAAAATAAATAAATAACAAAAAAACACAGAAACTAGAGCAGGAAATGTCTTTGCAGTTTTAGCCACACACGTTGACACAATATACCAGTCTATTCAGGTGACTTTTTTTCTCTCTTTCTTATTTATATTTGTGAATTAAACACTTAGACTTACTGCACACAGTACTTGTTGTATCTCCTGACTCTTGAGAGCTGGTGTTCACACTGAGTGGAAACATGGATGAAGGAGGCTCTACTTAAATCACAGTAAATCTTTATTGCACCTTCCCCCTGCTCCTCTCACTGGTAGAAACAATTAAAAATTCAGTAAATATTAGAAACAGACATTAGGAACGCAAATTTGAAACTGGTGGCTCTCAACTTTTGCTCAGACAGCAGGTTTACATCTTAACTTAAGTGTTTTGAAATGTGAGTTGTTTTCTGCAAATTAACACAATTAATTAAAGAATTAAAGCAGAGGCCAGTTTTATGTTACTTGATTTTAATAACAAGCTGTCTTAATGAAAAATGAGAGCCTATTGATATCTAAAAAAAAAAGACCAGCATGAGCTCAAAGCATGCATGTCATAACTCAGAGAACACACCAATTCACTCTCAATACACATGATTTTTTTATACAGAGTACAGGTATTATCAAGAGTACAAACACTGGATCTTCTGTGCCCCTTCTAGTGATGATAACTAGTGTGCTAATATATGATCTATATTACAGGTGAACACAAAGAACACAAGTGTAGAGGGCATAGGTTGTACCTCAGACAAGGCTCAGCTGATTAGCTGTCCATCCCGTTAACCCACTGGGGACTGTGTGTGAGACATACATGTATATGTGTGATTAAGAGGTTTTGTATGGCTAATCAGGTTCTGGCATAAGAAGGCAACATTTATACATTCCCATGATCTGGCCCTCTGAGGGAGAGCTGGAGACTGAGGACTTTGGGATTTGTTGCATCTGTTTATTGGGATTATAGCTGAGTAGAAAATGAGTGTGAAAGAAAGTGTGCAGGGAGCACATCCACACTTCAATCACAGATGTTAGTGAGCTCCCCATCCGACCTTTAGCCACCTACACTCCTCTAGTGCTGGTTTTCACTCATCACCAACACCAATTATTTATCAGACACACATCTCCCTCAGCATGACTTTCCACTTTAGTCCATATGTGCTCAGAGATGATCTCCCCTTTTTGTCTCTCCACAAGCTTGTGTATGTGCACACATGCCCACACAGTAGACAAATCCACAGATGCATGTAAATATTCACAGGAAATCACGCAGGTATACACGCAGACACACACACACACACACACACACCCTCACACACACACACACACACACACACACACACACACACACACAGTACAACTTGCACTTATCAAAGCATCAATTCATCCTTTTCACTGACTGAGACATGTAGTCAAGGCCTTCCTGTAACACTGAATCTACTTCCTGAATTTATCTACTTGTCTGAAGGATTCTCCATCGCCTGGTATGACAGCCTCTGCTCTCTGTTGGACATTTTCTCATAACATTCCCTTGCTGTATGGCAGCTACGACCGCGATCAACGACAATCAGCACAAGCACTTAGTGAGGAGGTCCTTCTGACACATTTCTGTAAAGGAGGCAAATCTCATACCAGATTATCCATAAATGATGAACACTGTAGCCTGAATGAGGAGGTTAAGTGATACAAAAATTAATAAGTATGTCCACAGCACTGTTCATTTCTGTCTGCATTTCTTGTTTACAACATATGACAATCCCTCTTCTACACCCAGCTAACTGACTCTGCTTTCCATCAACATTCAAACCCCACACAACCCATCCACACAAGCAGTCGGTTCTCTGAAAAGCTGAAAGGCACAAAATCAATAGACAAAAATGCTTTAAACTTCAGTTTAAACTATGCTCCATTTAATTTCCCTTGCAGACTATAGGCCCATAATTAAAATGGAAATGTAGTAGGACAACAGGGGGCATTGATTCATCATTATATATACAGGCTTACAGACTAAATGGTAAATGCTGTAATATGAGATTTGTGTGATTTAAAAAAAACAAAAACAAACACAGACTATGGTTGCAAGAGAAAAGAGTACTATTGGACATTTGTAGTGGCAGAGTGACAGACTTCTAAAAGGCTCCAATAGTGGCACAGAGCATTGCCCTTCAACACCTGGACAATCGGGTTGGCTCCTCACACTTTCAATACGTGAGACCACACAGAAGAACAGCATATTTACACACACACACTTTCAGGAAATTTTTATTGATGACTAGTGTGGGAAATGACCTGTGAATGGTCATGCCTGTGGCGTGCAGTGCTACTGGGCCAGCTTACTGTGTCACATGTCTTTTCTATTTGAGTGAGAAGTAGACACAGTTCTATTATAATTAGCTGATACACAAACAGATAAATACATACAGTATATCTTTGAATCAGCTACTCAGCCATCAGCCAGTCTGCATCCTGTTTATGTCCTTTATGTGAGCAGAGCTGTGAGATATACTGCCTATCTATGGCAGGCTCAGCCACTTTCTCCTTTCTGGCACAAGCACAGGTGGGGATTCAGAGACAGCCAGATGTGTACCTACCATTTCCCTACAGCTCCAATGGCATTTAATGACACCAGCTCTACTGTACATTAGATTATTAGACTCCAGAGTACAATATTCCAGACTGGATAATATTGTTTTTTTTTTCCTCTGACTGATAATGCATTACAAAAATAAGAAATGGTGTAACAGATGTCTCTCGGGGTAAAAATCATAAATCACACAGATTTGTAACATAGTTGGGAAATATACACCCACAAACACACCCACATCCACAAAACACTTCAGTGATTCATTTACTCTTTTTATTCCAACTGAGCGGCAAGCTGGGTGAGCGGAAATGAGACAGAGAAATGGAGGAAAAAAGCGATTAGTTTGCATTTAACTTGCAAACATCATTAAGGCCTCAGTACTAATTGTGTTGTTTTAAAGGAGTGAAATCTGATAATGACTTCATTAGAGTCTCAGTGTAATGATGACTCCCAGGGTTTAGAGAGAAAGAGGAATAAATACAGACAGACAAAGACTGTATATGTGTGGAAGAGAGAAAGTGTGTTGAAATAGAGAAAGAAACAAAAGTACTGATACTGAATCTCCATTTAGACACAAACCTAACCACACAGAAAAATGGAAGAAAATGATGTATGCAGAAAAAGTATCAACAAAGGCTGAGCAGGATAAATAGAACAATAACAAGAGAACATATATTGCCAAAAAGGTGTGTGTGTGTGTATCTGTTTCTAAATGTGTGTGTGTGAGACTCCCCTCTAATGCAGAAGGGGACTGCTTGAGAAGGGGAGAGGTCTAATCCATAATATGGCAGCTCGCTGCATGGCTGCATACATTACTGCATCAATCAGTACTAAGCTGCAGTGTAATTTTCTAACTCCCTATTTCTCTCCCTACCCCATCACACAGACAACACCCCATGGCTATTTCTGATGAGATTCAGTGCTGGAGAGAGGGAATGAGGGTGAGGAGGGGGAAGGGTGTTTATGGAGCCACCTACCTTCCTCTCCTCTCCTTCTATCCATCCAGCCCTCTGATTAATTTCCAACTAGACTGCTTGGCCAGCAGCATTATTAGCATAAAATTTCCATGGATCAAGCCCAGCTATGAAACTCTTTCATCAAGCAGCTTGTCAAACACAAAATTTCAAATCTCATTTTGTTTCTAATATCATTTTCATAGTGGGGGTGTGATGGGGAGAGGAACATGGGCTGTGATGTGGAGAGAGAGGGAGAGGTTGTCAGTGAGGTGGTGGGGGGTATCAGAGGATTGTTATTTCAGAGATAAACTGAGTCATCAATCAAAATTAAAAAGAGCGCAGGGTTTGGAATGAGATTCTGTACTAGCAAGCACATGTATGCACACATGCGCACTTTGCCTGCATACATGTGCACATGCAGTGGGGCTAATAGCCAAGGTCAGTGCTAGGGGGATGGGTGGGAGGGGGATGTCAGAAGACTTTCTCTGAGCTCTGGGACAAAACAAAACATCTGAGCTCAGCTTAATCTCACATCGTTCGGTGCTTTAAGTCACCAGCAGCACTGTCATGTACTTGCACCTATCATCACACAAGGTACAACACTTCCACAAACTCATCAAATGCCTGTAAATAGGCTGCTCTCTGACAGGCATCATAATAAATAATTCTAACCACTGCTTTGATTACAAAATGTGCAACGCTGTGACTGGTGCCTCCCCATAGTGCTACGCCACTACCATTAATTATGAAAAATAAGGATGGAAAGTGGTGGGTGGTTATTTTAATAAGGGTACAGAATCAATGCAATGTAATCAATCTAAGCTAATTAAAAAATATATTGTGAAACAATCAAGGTGCATAAACAAGATTAAAATAAATGAACTGTGCAGAGAGAAGCGTGGCCTAATTAAATGATACAAATTGTCATTCCATGGCTGTGTGCTGTTTGTTGACACCTTGAAGAAGAGAGCGTGACACGCCTGACCACCCTCATGAGGCCCACTCCTACTGCATCTTTAACAGAATTCATTAGACTCAGGGCACATGGTAAATCTTGGCCTGACCAGACAGCAGACTTATTCCCAGTTTAATGATTAGTTAAAGATGCTGCTACAGAGGCAGGAACTTTCTGCATAAGTCAGTGTTGAACAAAATCAGAGCTGAAAAGAGAATGAATATTAGATCTACATTTGCCAGACGACCAGAAATATAATTCTAAATGAATGATGGTGGTTCAAGGTCAAGGTTTTATTGTTGTTTCAACCATGTACAATGAATACAGTACATAGTGAAGTAAAACAGCATTCCTCCAGGAATAATTGGGCTATGTAAAAACAATTCAAATTCTACAAGTATTTGTATATAGAAAAACTACACAATATGGACAAGTGCATGCATACAAGAAATGCAGACAGTACATCAGACAATATACATGACAAAGGCACAATTAGGGACAGTGCAGCACCAACCAGTACAGCAGTGTAGTGAGTAAGGCGCAAAACAAAGTAGTGCAAAATACTGATCATATGTGATGAAATGTAAAATGACACACTGCTTGGCGGCCATAATGTAGATCCATAATTTTACAGATCAACAATGTGCAATGTTATTGAGAGTAGGAGCCAAAAAATGGGCAAGATGCTGGTCATCCTGTTGAATAAGTTAATTGTACTCAGCAGCCACAGGACAACTTCAAGCCATTCAGGGCTGTGCAAAAAAGGTGATGGTTTGTGTGGGAATTGTTTAGCAGCTTCACCACATAAATGTAAGACATGATCATATTAGTGTTGTGTGTTTGTAAATACAAATGTAAACAATGCAGGATCTACTTTTTCAATTCAGCTCAATCAAAGATATATATCTCACAGAAAGGCATCAACAAAAGTTAAGAAACATTCAATAGCTGATCATTTAGGAGGCAGGGCCTTTATCATTCCAATTATACAAATTTCTTACACTTCAATTGGCCATAAAATAATGGTAGTAAAATAATACAAAAAAGTACAAATTCAGATTAGGTGCAGAATCTATTTTAGGGGATACTTCTCATTATGAATTACTCATTATGGTATAGATTGTACTGTGGTGACCTAAGCGCATGTACATGTACATGTGTGCTGCTGAAAGAGATTACTGTACCTTTTCTACTGGAGCCTCTCTGGGTTGTGACCAATTTGCGGCCAGTGTGAAGAATCTTCGCCTTTGTCTGCAGGATCAGCACCTCGAGCCGTCAGAACACCCTGCTGCACTGCCAGTCACACATGGAAAAAGACACAAACAGGAGGTTCAAGGGCACAGCAGTGTTGAAATGACCAAGTGATCAGTGAATAACATCAGGGATGCACACAGACACATGAATCTGTTTTTCTTTTTACATTTAATGCCAGTTGGAATTCTATGACCATGAGCGGTTTTTGACCCAAGGCTCAAGTTGTGCCACGGAGAAACAAACATACATGTATGCACACACACAAACACACTCATTTAATGTTCAGTGAATCGTTGTCACTTATTGAGAGTAATTGCTGCATGTTTGCGCAAGTGTGAAATTGAGCAAAATCCCACTCCATATAATTAAAGAAAACAGTGAGCACACAATAGCACAGAGAGACCAGGAGAGCGTAAAGGTATGGATACAACCGAAGGCAACTACAGCCTATTATGTTCTTTATCTAAGTTTCTGCATCCACTCCAACCTGAGGAGTCCTGTCTGGAGGTTCAGAAAATTTGATTTCCTCACACATCACTGCATACTACTTTAGCTCACACCTCAGAACCAGGTAAATTGTAAGTTTTGGAAAGAAAACACTGAATTAGTCTCATCCTCCAGTGTTTCTGATGCTCTTACCACCTCCCAACTTCCACTCACTTGTCTCTCTTCATCTCTCTTCCTGTCTGTCGACCCGTCTGCTTGGATGAAAATGACATCCTCCGGTGAGTCTAAGGAAACACCACATAAAGCAAATTACTAACAAGCCTGATGTGCCTCCCCCTCCTCTCCCTTTGTGTAGAGGGGGATAGAGTCGGGCCAAGTGCCCTTCAGCAAAAATGAATTTTCCAATTTCAGTTAGTTCTTCCATGAATAAATAAACAAATGAATAATTGAAAGGAGCAACATAAATAAATAACATCACAAACATTTCGCCGGTACTCATAAGTATTCTGCAGATAACTCAAGCTGCATGCTAATGATAAAAACAGTACATGTAGCAGGGTGAAATGCATTATTCACTGCTCTGGTCCAACCAAAATTAAATAAATAAAAATCTCTCAAGGAACTCAAAACACCCTCTCAGCATTGAAGTGACAGGCATGTCCCATTTATAACACACAGGGACACTGTGGAAAACAAATAACTGACCAGTCGGATGCAAGAGAAAATAAGTAAACCAAAAACAACCTGGCAGCCATCGACAGGATCTCCAAAATTTCAGTGAGTCATTAGAAGGAAAAAATACTTCCAAGTGTTAAGAAAGAAGGAGACAGGATGACAAGGTGAATTCTTATGCTGCCGACACTGGAACACAAGAAAACATTCATTCATTTTCAGTTATTGACAGTAAAGTTTTCTGTGGGATGGCCCAAAGTTTATATTTTACATCAATAAAGAATGAGACACTTACTTCAGTAGATGTACAGTAAGATGATTTCTAGCATAAATGGTTCTATAATATAAAAAGGCTTTGTTCATGATAGCATTCTCCAGTGAATCCCAATGAACACAGCACAGGACTTAGTGCTGAGCACAAGAAATCCCTGACACAGACACATATCACTGAGATATTTCACAGACAATATGCCTAGATGCCATATTCAGGTATGGCAATAAGAATAGGGGAGGCTGGGGTTAAGGAGGAACAGATCAATCACACAGTAGCGTTATGCAAGATGTAGCAAGGCAGATCCATTGGCATTATGAATCAAACTGATTTTAAACACTGCCTCATTGTCTGCACAAAAGTGAGTGATCCATCCATCCATCCATCCATCCATCCTATTTAGGGTCATAAGGGATCTGTTGGAGCCTGGGCCAGCTCTCTTTGGGTGAAAGGCAGGTGTGCACCCTGGACAGGTCACCAGTCCATTTTAAAGCTAATGTTGATGTGCACAATGAGAGTTGTTGCTGCAAATAAGATAACGAGCGTCACCATGAAGATTCATTAGTGACCTTAGGGGAAACATCAGTTTGACAAATAATATCATCCCAAGATCAGGTTGTACATACAAAGCTATGAAACTGCATAGGTTACTACTCTGCATGTGTCTGCTGAAAATGGATTCAAGAATGTCAATGTGGGGATAATATTGTCCAGGCAAATAGGTGAGTCCAACAAAAACAAATGTGCACAGTAAAGCAAGTCCAAATCTAGACAGATCTCCATTCCACCATGCAGCATCTTAATAAATAAAGGCCTCATTCCCTACTCAGGGAAACAGTGGTAGAGGTGGGGGATTGTATAGAGGCAATTTTGAATGAGGAGTTAAACAATGATTACTAATCTCAGTGTATTAGAATAAAGAACAGCACATCAGCAAACACTGGGGGAAGTTGCCCTTTGTCCTCTTCGTGGCTCGTTTTCCACAAAGCTCATTAAGGGATACTGTTAACATGCTTCCTAAGCACAAAATGTTAATTAAAAACACAAGGGTAATATGCATTTTAACGCCACACTTTGAATGCCATGGAAAAAAAAAAAAATCTCATTTCCTCTGCGGTTCTGCTGATTGCAGCCTGATGTGGTGCTGAAGTTAATTAGAACCCTGTGATCTGATGTGATGAGGGGGTGACCGTGTGGCACATCACCAGCTCCCCTCCTTCCAACCCACGACTGCAATCACCCCGAGCCTACTCATCATTACTGCCATAGAATAGGCCTGTCACCCAGGCTGATGGTCCCACCCTGCTGTTATATCCTTTTCATCTATCCTTCTCACAGTCTTCATCTCTGTTTCTGGGCCACCAGGCTGAGGCTGCTCTACTTTGGCCACTGTAAGCTGATTTAAGTGGAAGCAGCTCCCTATCCTGTGGACATCCCAGATTCATGGTCAGGTCATGTTCATCATTCTCAACATTCCTCTGGAGCTGGGCTAACATAAACTGACAGCACACAGAAGACTGGGAGTTACTATAGCACAGTAGTGATCAATGACAGCCAGTGGGAGTGTAGTATCAGTCAATAATCTCTTTTCTTCATTTAGAGGATATGTAATAATCTCATTAGCAATCATATAATTTTGTACAAAAATGTGCGGAATACATGGTCCAGATTTTTTGGATGAACAATCAGGTCTTTTCCTCCCAAATTCGGCTTTAGATTAATATGGTCTGTGAACTGTGTTGCCCCCCCCCCCCAGTCACAGAGCGCTCCCGTGACATTAAAATAACACATCTTTAACAGCTCTGATAAGTTTTCACTAAAAGACACTCAGAGAGGGGCACCATTTTTATGAAGTGACAAACTCACACAGTGACAGGATCAGCCCATTAAAGTCCATGCGAATGAAATGAATGAGTGTTCTCTGGGTGTGAAAATATACTGCAGCACGCACCTCTGCAGACCCTTCTATTAATCAACCTGTCTGCACTTTGTTTTGAGAGTAATCCCGTCCAACCACCAGAGAAGCACTCCACAGTAAGTGGCGCTTGACTGTGCTTTGAAGGCCGTGGTTTATTGCTATCCCAAAGCACAGCAAGACTGCACTATAAAAACACATCATCTTTGTGCTCAACACTTGCCTCCAATTACATACTCTGGTCTAAGCTTAGCTATTGCAGTTAGACGCAGTACAGACCTCTAGTCAAGTCCTTTCCTCGGTTCTGTCTACGGCAGTCTTGATACCCAGCAAATCACTTTCTAACAATAGGTCATGACAAGAGTTCACTTTCTAAAAACAAGCACAATCAAGGTTATCCACAAACCCAAAGCTGCATGCAGATCCAACCGGGTCAACATGTCTGAAATTCCTGAAAACTCTATAGATCTTTAAAGATCAACTACTGAGGGGAAACTAAAATAACCATGAGAAGCCATATTGTGGAAAGGTAAGGCCTTACTAAAGTCTGGCCTTACTGTCCATTCCACTTAACGATAAGAATGAGATTTTTAATGGGCTTCTGAAAGTAATAAGGAGAGAGCTGTGCATTGCAGACAGTGTTGCTATGTGGACTAATCCTGAGGGCCATATCTTGTCCTTCAGCTGGTGTTCCTTAAATGTCTACATTTCTCTGTAGACACACATACAAACTTGCCATATCTATATATATATATGTATATATATATATATATATAGCATCTCTATCTATCTATTTATATTGAGAGGGCTATAGTTCACAACTGCAACACACTCAGTGCCTTTAAAGCAATTCATTTATTGCCATTTCATTCTAATAATTTTTTTCTCTCGTTTTCATGAGTGGAACAGCCAGGGACACTGACCCCTCCTATGTACTCCCTACTCTTGCCGAAAGTGAGACACATCTAAACTTAAACAAAACTCTTCCTGTTTACGTGACCTTCCTGAGAATACCTCCTTTAATATTTCAATATTAGGCCGGAGAGTGCAAGTTAAATTTAAAGTAGAAGCAACTAAAGTGCTGAAATATTGAAGTGGATGGTTGGAGATGGCTGGGTAGTGGTGGAGTGGCAGCCCAGAGTGTGCAGGATAGTGCTGAGATGAGGCTCATATCAAAGTGTCCAGCCTAATTAGAATAGCATCCAAGAGCCTAATGAACATTATCTACACCAGGTCTTTTAGGGGCCACCACGTTAACCAAATGAAGCTGAGCTGACTGCATTTTTTTTTTTTTTTTTTACAGTAATATAATATTGACCTTCAATTGTACGTGAACTCAAATGTGTTTTGGAGGTAGAAGGCAGGGTGAATTTGGTCAAAGGAAGTGATTACTCTAATGGGTGACCTCCTGTCTTGCACAACCTAGAAAGAAGACTACTTTGGACCTCTGTCTACACCACTACAAATGTGTATATGAATGTAACATTTGTCTTTAAAGAATGCAAACATGAATGCATCACTGATAAAAAAGACCTTGTGATCCATGTCTTAAAGGTAGAATATACGGCATAGGTGCAGCTCCTCTTAAATACAGACATTTTCTTTTTCTCTCAAAAGAGGGAGACCAGTGGGTCAAACAAGAAGGACCACTGCATTCTAGGCTTTTTTTCGGTTTCTTCCTTGAGAAGCCAAAAGGTACACATAAGCACTTATATGCAGTGGCAAACCCTTCACTCTTTACTGAGGAAAAGAGTGTATATATGTGTACTTGCGGGCGTGTGTGCGCGTGCCTTCGGTCAATGGAAAGGCCATTGACTGTTCTCTGCAGCTCTCGCCTCTCATCCTCAAGCACTGTCTTTGGCCTATCTCCACCTGTAGCTCAGAAACTGTTTTTTTTTTTTTTTTTTTTTATTATTTTGCGTCTTTGCCTCCTTCTGCTCAACACACAGGCAGGAAAGAGACAGCAGAGGTGAAGCAAACAGAGGATTGAAGCTGTCTGTTTTTAAAGGTGTCAGCACACCTTACTTTTGCATAATATGCATCACACCTCAGAGATGGTCCATTAGCAGGTTACAGCAAAACAACCGAGCAAATAAGCCGAAGAGATCCATCTGCAGGAGACACACAAAAACACGCCACATAGAAATAAACATAGTGTACACACATTATCCTCCAATGTTACTCCCAGATGTGTGGGTGGGATTGTCCCTGTAGGGCAGACATGTGTATGACTGCATTTAAAAACCACTTTCACTGGACTGACTTCTGGGCACTGACCCTACGCTGCCTCCAGAGAGAGTGCAAAAGACAAAGTATGTAAAAGAAAAAACAAGAGAAAAATACAGCAAGGGATGAACACAGAGAGAAAAAGAGAAAAGGCAAGGCACCCCACCCCTTGCACTTCCAGACACTGATTTATAATTTTAATATCTCTAATTTCCACAGCAGCGCCCATTTTCCAAATGTCATTTTCCAATTTATGTCAAACCGTGTGACCATTTTTCTTAATACAGCTTATGACAAGCTTGGTGGTAAGGCGGATATGCAATTCAGATTGAGTGTTTTACAGGCACAGCAGCAGACACACTAGGGTGTTTGTGTGTTTGTCTTTATCAGTGTCTGCTCCGTATTTTGGAGGGGAAAAACTGGGAGCATTATACACCAGAGAAAAATTGGATTCGCTGCAAAATATGTGCCTTCTGGGAACAAAACCATAATTCTGTCATAAATCTAATAATTACAGTTATCATAATAAGAATTATGATGGTGGCAATGATAATGTATTAAAATATGCATTAACATTAAGAGCTTAAAATGGAATATGGGCTGCTTTATGACCATTACATGAATATTGATGTTAATTAAAACAGAAGCTCCCTTTTTATGTAACACTCTGTCTTGTTGTAATGGTAAGAGTTGGACACAGTGCTGAGCCAGATGGGAGTTGAAGTCATTACTGGCTGGTTTACCCAATAGGGAGCACCTTGGTGTCCTTTTGGATGTGCCATGGGCCTTGAAGATCAGCTTTTCCCATGTCAAAATCAATGAGCATGGACAAATAGTCTTTTTGGTTAAAGAAGCCTCCAAACTCAATGTATTAATTCAGATGTTTATGGCTGTAACAACAGATTTAGTAAATAACAGGGAAAGGTGTTCAGTGCTTCTTTTTATGTCTCATTTTGCATAGGAAACACACAACATACCTTGATGTTGGAAGATACTGTAAAAAAAGACCTATAACTCTGCATTGTTTCCAATATTATAATGCAGGACTTCGCTTTAAATGGTCTTAATCAGTCAATAACAGAGATTGTGAGTAACAGATCCTAAAGTAATTTGGAGATCATTCAAAGTTCATGTTTTGCAGCTTAGTTTCTTTCCAGTCCTTAAGGACCATGTAAAGTTGACCATGTAAAGTTTATATAAAGCTCAGGAAACAAAGCTGGTTTAGCTCTAAGTGGGAGAGATGCTTCAACAGCATCCTAAATAGTTCAAGAGCTCTGTAACACAAAAATGTTTCTAAAAAAGGAGTGTGGGTATTACTGATTTTAAATTTTATTACGTTAACTTTAAACAAGTGCCACTGACCTTTCTGCAAAGCATGCAATAATTTTTAGATTGGCTTCTTCTGAATGCTCCAGGCACCCGTTGGTTCCAGTTCATGCAACTATAGCTACAAAAATCAATTTGCACACACTTGAAACTTGCCTCAGATAGGTAATATATTACAGGGAACATTACAGTATTTACAGGGGATTTTCTTAAAAGATTTTTTTTTTATCATCTTGCTGTAATGCCACAAACAGGGACTGCTTAAAAGCTTCCGTTTTGGTACATTCATGCTCAGAGACATTAGTTGCTGAGAAAAAAAAAAAAATTGAAAGATCCTTTTTATAATTTTGAGATTTTTCTTTCATTGTTTTAAGGGAGGTACAATATATGCCAGTGAAGTTTACTTTGCCACCACTTCCATCTTGCAGCTCCTATCCAAAAAAATGTAAACCTGACCCAAAAGCAATAAGATGAAACTAAGCCTGCACTGTAATGGACTAAAGGAAATTGGTCACATACTAACATACAAATTTACTAGTATGTCTAACAGATTTATTGAAATGACTCCACACCAGCTGACCTGAGAGGAAGATAACCCCAATCCTGCCCTATGATCAGTCCCAAACACTGTTCTGGCCACAAACATTCCCTAAAAAACATGAACAATCACTGGGATCTAAGCAACAGAGCAAGGTCTGGCTGTAGCACAGTGGTGTAAAAACCTGCTTAGGATAATCTGAACAGTCTCACCTCTATTCCTCCTCTCTCCTCTGAGCCAAACGCTGATCGACTCTCTGTGAGTGGCGGCCCGCCAGCACATGTTCCCCACTATTGAAAAAAGGGTAAAAATAACAGGAACAAGTTGTCGGAAATGAAATTTCAATTCATCCAGTCCCTTTATACACTGGTGCAAAAGCCTGTCGTTGAGAGGGAGGGATCAATAGTGTTTAGACAGCAGGGCAGATTTTCTAAGCGCTGGATCAATAGGAAGGAGAGAGGAAAAAATACCCTGGCTTTTCTTTGGCTGTTGTAGTAAATACGAACAAATCAGTGGCCTTAGGCTAAATGGATTGACCAGCTGTTTCCAAGTTCTGTGTTGTAAATAAAGATCCATTCTGAGGTGTGTAACTGAGGCCCAAAGGCGAGAGTGTCACTGTTCAGGTTGGCCCTGCATGGGCTGTGCTGGACCACACAAGCGTCCTGACGAAGGGCAGGGGGGAGAGTGGAGTCTGAGGTGATGGTTCCCAACCTTCGTTGTCTCATGTAACCCAACAGCCTTATCCAATGAGCTCAAACAAACTAGAATGACTGCAATCATTTATCCAGTATTTTTAAATACAATAATGCACATAGGTTTTAGGCATGTTAAGATGCTTTAGATTTTTATCACACAGCACCAGCATCTGATCGATCCCAGGTTCGATGTCAGCCCATCGTGCAGGAAAATAAGCCCTAAAAAGAACCCACTAGAGTTTCTGAAGAACTATTTTCAGAGGCAAGAAAAACCAGGAGTCCTGCAGCAGATGGTCTGACCCCCCACAGAGCCCTGACCTCAGTAGTGTGGAGTCAGTCTAGGATCATATGAAGAGGCAGAAACACTGGGACAGCCTGAATCTACAGAAGAACTGCAGCAGCTTCTCCAAGGTGCTCTAAAGTACCAGGAGAAACTGTGTGCAGGACAAACCAGAGAGAACTGCTGCTGGTTTAAGACCAAAGACCAAAGATTCCCTTTACTGCACTTTGTATGAAGTTAACTGATAAATATACTTATGTCATTTAGAAGAGCATCCCCTGTGTATTTTTAGTGTCTACAACCTTTGCAGAGTACTGTATATAATTTGACATTTCTGCTGGCATGCTTACAGTTTTCATGTCACTCTTAATTGCATTATGCAGTATTCAGTCTGCTGTGCATTTTACTTTCTGTAGCTGGTGATTTATTGCTATAGTTACAATAAATAAACTAAAGATCAGCCTCACACCAACTTACAACTCTATTAATGTACAGAATGCAAATAAGTGGATATACAACATTACACATACACCTCAGATCTATTAAATTTCAACACATTAGTTGAAAGAATGTATTGAACTTTTCTGTATGCATATATATGAAAGGAAGACTGAAAAACACAAAGTATCTAATGACCTTATTTGACAAAAGACCAGAAACACAACTTTCTACCTGACTAGTAAATAGTAAGTCATTACATGAAGACTTGTTTTTGACGTCGGCAACTGCGGCAGGGTAAATATCTCCACCAATATACTGAGCTAATGAGAGGGTGAGATCCTGACAGGGTGACTGATGGCCTACTTGCTTTGCCTCACCTCTGGACTTATTAAAGAAAAACACCATAGGCCATGCTTTCACAAAACTCATTGGTCAACCACAGTGCAGAATGTGATGGGTGAAATTCATCACTAAAAGCTCTTCAGCCCAAACAAAACAACACACTGGAGCAGCATACGACACAAGAACCTCTGGTCATTACTGATTGCCTCCAAACACAGCGAGAAGACATTTCAAAGGACAAATATGTGTAGAAAACGAAGGCTGTTGACTCTCGCTGCAGGGTTGACAAGAAAAAAAAAAAAAAAAAAACGAAGGGGGTGAGAAGTCGAGTGTGTTTTGCTGTGCTTGGAAACACCGTCTGGGGCTGAGAAAACGTACGAGTGGCTCAGATTCATTTCCCCATTCTCAATCTTAGCTCATTCCAGGGTACAGTCACAGCTGACACTTACAAAAAAGCAAAAAAAAAAAAAAAAAAAAACCTCCACATTTAGCTCTCCTAAACATACAACACTATCTGCTGTTGTCAGAGAATGATATACAACTGCCTTCTCTTTGCATTACGCCAATAAAACTGCAGTTTGGTGGCATTACCTCAACAACCGCACAAACAGACCTCACAATCAACCCTACTGTACAATTGCAATCACATAGGCCTAATAGACAAAATCTTCCCAAGAATACATAAACAGAGTAGCTAGACATCTTGTACGACTCATTTGAGAGCAATTTCACAATGTAATTGAGGTTTTTTTTTGTGCACATGTAAGTGTGTGTTTGTACGTGCCGCCCCTCTCTGATTAAGGTGACCTTAGATTGTGCACTTACCGAATCTCAGGCTGAGCAGCAGAGGTTAGAGCACAACTCATTGGTTTCCTGAACACATTACCTTAATGATGCCATTCCTCACGCCTCCATTTCAACACATTTAGAGATGGAGCAGTTACGGCGTCTATTAAGACATTCAAATGTCTCCCCCAGCTATTTACCCACTGCTCTAGCACAAAAGGGTAGCCTGAATTAAGTGTGACAGTGCTGACTCGTTTCCCTTTCTAAACAGACAAAAATACACAGACAAAGTCATCATGCAGAACGTTCATTAAAAATTTAGACTACAGCTTCCTTGCCTTTCCGAAAAATCTTGTCTTTCTCTGCTTGTTAATAGGATTGTTTTTCTTTTAATATTACAGTGTTCATTATGACTATGAGGCTGGCTCTGAAGGCTGCTTGTTCTCCCGTTCCTGGCATCTGATCAAACCTCATTTACTTGACTGAGGGATTGAATGAAATGCTTGATCATTAACCCTGCGTCTGCCTCTGGAGGAAGGGTGGCTGTTCACCTCCTACACATTTTATCTGATTATTATTAATATGATGCCTAAAAATAAAATGCTAAAAAGCCACATTAGAATTCCAGCCTTTTTTCTTACAGTCTAATTCTTGACCAGATTACTGTCCAATGAGATGCACATCTCAGTGAGTGGTCCTTAATCTGGTTACGTCCCAACAGACCATCAGCTCCATATTCTGGCCTGTGTATGCAGTTTCCTCTGTTTTGCGGTATTTCGGATATTCTTGGGAGGAGACAAGGGCTATTCAAAGTGTTTATGTTCCTGGCTTGTACAGAGGCTTCTAATGTGTAACACAGGGCACTTCAAGTATTCAGACGCCTGGGGCTATTCTCTAAGTGGTCTTTACTTTGAAAACACAGGTGCCCTCCAGGGGTTGATGAGTGGTGGTTGTGTGCATGTGTTTGTATGTATGAGGAGGAAGTGAGCTGGGGAGGACAGAGAAAGTAACTGCACTGTTCTGAGGCCCATGCAATGCCCTGAATAATATATCTATACATCATCAGTCCATGTCAGACTTTGATTCAGTGTGGTGGTCTTGTAGAACCCACTGTGGTATTATCTTTAATAATGCAAGCTGGGATTAGATGCTTACTCTCTTCTGATAAATATGGGCAAATCAATTAATTCCACTGACATCTCCCCCCAAAAAGCACATATATAAACCCAACACTGTGCTTGGCTTTCTAGTACTTGCTCTCTAAAGCAGGACTAAATAGTTTGGTTTGTTATTATTTGTTATTATTCTAAACAAAAACTCTACGGTGTGGAGAAGATTTGTGATTATTACAGAATACTGTAGAATAACATAGATGTTGATATTTGAAAATCTAATGAGGTTTGGAGGGAGCTCATAAATTATAAACATATAGCTGCATAGGCTTTGTTGTTGGTGCATAAGAAAAGAAATATTTGTGATGGGAATTAATAGGAGAGATCGCCCATATTTCTCACTATAATTGCCACTCAGGCAAGCATGACCAAGCAAGAAAATGCATTCCATGGCTTACTGTAATACAAACATGAAGCTGTCATGTAAATACAGCATGACTGCACATATTTTTCCACAGTGTCCCATCAGAAAACCATTTTAAATGAGGTAACTGAAAGACATGACTGTTATGCATTTCACAGAGTTTATGGTATCATTGAGTACATTACTGATGGAAAGGCCTTGTGGTCACTTTAAAGCCTATAGAGCACTTAGCGGATCTCGGTTGGTCCTGGTGCCAGTGACCCCAGTTAATGAGGAGCAGCTGGTACAAAAGTCATTAGGCCTTGCTATCTCCACCTTTAATTTCCATAAAACCTCTTATCCATTTCTCACTCTGCTATACAGTGTAACAGCAGTCTAGGGCCATTAATGACTACAGCACTATAACAAATGTCATTACATAGCTCTTCTTATCAATACTTCTAAAAACAGATCATCAATGGAAATAGTGGCAGAGCAGATATAATATGTTTCTGCTGGTGTCACAATTGTGTAGGTCTAATTAAGTTGAGTTCAACAGAAAGGCTGCAGGAGAGAGGAGAGGGCGACCCAATTAAAACCTTATCGAAACTCAGACTTGGTCTAGAATGTGGCTCATGCACACATGAGTGGGAACCTGTGAAAACAAGGAGAACAAGCTTTATTAGTCCCTAAAAAGCCAAGTTGCAACATTAATATTCTAGCTTAATGAAAGCTTCGTTTTTTTTCTCCCCATTTCCCTGTACATGGCTGTCACTGTTCGGTTCATAAATATTGTCTTATTATGATCATCATGACTTTTTTCTCCAGATATAGAGAAAAATTCAGAGCCAATTACCAAAATGACAGGTGAAATGGGAGCGTGCTGAGAAGAAATGAAGGGTTGCCATGGTGACAAAGCCAAAGAATCAGACTGTATGTGTGTGGTCATGTGACCAATATCTGGCTGAACTGCTGCTACGCTCAGGCCCTGTACACCAAAGGACACTTAACCTCAATCGCTGGCAGCAATCGCAGACCCATCTAGTACAGTTTATTTGCTATTCTGTCTACAGGTCAGGTTCACTGTGTCTGGTGAGGCAGCTACAGCCAAATCCAGGAGATTCTCAACCCTTCTCTTCCTAATGGCAGCCCTGTAAAAGAAGCCAGTGTAAAATATTTACAAAATCTGCATGAAAAGTAGTGTGTTTGTGCTGTGTGCTGTTAACAGAGCACCTCTGTACCCATATGTGCTATGTCAACTGTGTCCCACTTTCTGATCCACCTTATTAAGAATACAATACCATATGCACAGACAAGGATTAACATGAATGAAAAATGGAATGGAAACGAAATGGCTTGGATCAAAAGTTAATTAAGAAATACCTTGAACAAATATATCTTTTTAGATTGGGCCTGCTCGTACAACATCATGAGTTCAAACCTTTCTAACTGAGCCAGTCAACACTAGAAAACACTAGAAACAAGCAAAAAAAAGTAATCTTTGATTTTTTTTTTTTTTTTTTTGTATTTGTCTCAATGAGAAGACAAAGTCTACTTCAGGATGTTCTTTAAAATGTGAGGTAAATCACTCCTGTTTTTTCTTACCAGATCACTTAAGACAAAGCAAAATCTGAAGCTCGTCACCAGCATGGTAGGGCCATAAAATAATTCTCTATTATCATATTTAGAACTGGTGAATGTGTATTTTCTATTACAACTGATTAAAAGTCATTCAAAAGTGAAATGCAACATACAGCAATGCAGATGTGACCCTGATAATGATACTGGAGTGAAGCGTGCAGATGAAAATGATACAAAAAAAAATAAATAAGCTCAAACAAACAGGAAAAATCATTCCACCAGAGCAATTATGGATCTAATCAGAGCTTTCTGCATGAAGGTACAGCGCTCCTATCTCACTCCCATTTGCATCATAACACAGTGTGCAATATTAATTTCCGAGTTTACTGCTTATTGGAAGTGTAAAGTATGAAAAACCATTAAGGCTCCAAATAGGAAAGCAATTTGCTGTCACATGGATTCGGCTCTATTAAAAAGAAAAATCTTGTTAACCATTTGGAATTAGAGTCATTTGGCAAAAGGCATTCTGCAGCACTCCAGTAAAATAAGTAATTATGCTTCTCTTCCTTCTATCCCTCTCTTTCTTTCATTTGCACAAGCAAAGTGGGGAGTGGTGGATGGGGAGAGTGACTGGATGCAAAGGTAATTAAAGTTGTTGGCTATCTGTTTGGTTAATGTAGGGATCAGGCCAGTTGAGAGCCTGGGAGGCGCAGCAAAATGAGAATCACATTCGTTTTTCTGTCTCTGTCAAACAGCCCCCAGGCTAACTCTCATCTGGTCCATGTATCACCTATTCCAGTCCCACAGTGCACAAACTAAGCAGGGAACTGTCCATACAGAAAAAACTAACTAAATAACTAAACTATTTCCTCTGAACTTTTCTGTTTTATTTAGATCCCAACTCTCTAAATTCGCATTAGTTCTCATTTGTGAGCAGCCTTCTGTTTAAATTAAACAATGCACTTTAAAGTGTGAACAGAAATACAACACAAGATCTCCAAACCTACCCCTGTCCTTTTCTAATGACAACCAGACTCATTCAAAGTGAACTCGTCCTTTAGTTTAGCACTATTTTCCGTGTAGTATCTTGAGCTATTAATCATCATTAACTTAGCTCAGTAGGTAAACTTATCTAATACAGGCCTGGCAAGCCCTCACTCTAAAGGAAAGGAAGCCAAAAAAAAAAGGCGATTTATGGGGTGGCATATATGGCCTCTAAGGTGTTTTATGGCTGGACCTGCAAGGCCTATTTAGGAAGCACTGCGTGCTCTGTCCTGACCACAGGTATTGATCGTCAGCAATGGCCATGGCGTGGCTGACTAGTTAAAGCCCTGCATGTGCCCTCACAGGGAGATGAAAATGAGGCCTCTGTGTGTAATGATCTGTGTATGAGCAGGGAGAGGAGGCCAGTGAGACAGAGAGGAGGAGAAATTAAATCATTCCTTTGCTCTTTCAGGAGAGGCACTGCAGCTAGCCATGCTTGGCTGCTTAATGTGGAATCTGTTTTTGAGAGGAAAATTAAAAAGAGAGAGAGAAGAGGGTGAGAGGGAGAGCAGGGGAAAGGGAGATAAATGGCTAGATGTGGAGGTGGTAAATGAGAGCATCCTGATGCAGAGAGCTGTGTGCGGATGTCCCTAATGGGGTAGGCTGATGTGAGCTGTCTGGTAGCTGACCACCACAGTTACATTGCCTTCCTGCCTACCCCACACCAGGCCCTCCCAGCGCTGAGACAACCATGCTCCGTGGTAATTGGCAGAAAACGATGGTGCATAACAAGTACAGAAGAGACATTGGTCTAATTTGAGAGAGGGTGAAACGATGGATGAAATGCTTCTAATCATGGGAGGCATTTTCTTGTCTGTGAGGCACAGACTGCAGCTTTTTCTTCCTCCTCTGGAGAGCCATGAGTCAAGACATGCAAGGACAAAGACTATATGAGCAAACAGATTGTGGTTCCACATAAAACATATGTTGAAGACAAAAAGAAAAGCAACACCTAAAATCCACAGCTAACAGCCAGGCTGTGAGAGCTGCACTGCATTTTTACTTGACAGTCATTACTCACAAAAAACAAAAAACATGGCTCACTCAATAGCACTGTGAATCCAAGTTTTATTCATGGGGTGAATTTCTGAGCAGTGTACAAGATGTGTGAATTGTACAATCATGCAGTGTCAAAATCACTGTAAAAATGGGTGTAGTTTAAGAATAGAGTGTCACATTCTCTACACCATCTGAATGAACCAACTTGAACAGAAGTGATGGTGGGTGTGAAGATGCCAATCAACTGACTTTGTATTGTATTGTGCTTACTGGAGGAAGTTAGGCACACACACACAAAAAATTCAATACACATCATGAAACAAACAGTTCCAAAAGAGCCGGGAAATGATAATTTTCCTCAGAAAACCCATTTCCTTTGAAAAGAGCGGAATGCTCAAAAGATCTGGGCTGGTATAAAGACATGACAGGGACAGAACCTCTAATGCTGCATAAGACCCTTTGCATGACCTCATCCTCAAAGCCTCTCACTTCCACCCCATAGGGGTGAGTGCCTGTTCATTTCACCTCACCAGCCTCATTAACGTAGCCCTCTGCCATCATTAAGACGTTTGCAATAAAATTAATTGAAAGACAGATTAAAAATAAATTAAGAAAAATGCGTTGCAGAATGCCTACGTGCACTTCATAAATCACCAGGGCAAAGCCAGGAGCTGGCTCCCCATAATTAACTGCAGACTATTTATTTTATCCTGACGGTATAAATTAGAATTCAGACGCACAGATTATATTAGGGCTGTCTGCCATGCGGAACTGCTGAGGGGTGTGCAGAATATTTTAAGGTTACAAAGAGGAGAACAGAGAAAGAGAGAGGGAGGGAGAGATAATATGTAGAAAGGCAAACAATATGTAAATGCATACAAAGCAGAAAGATAACATTTGCGTCCTGTGGAGAAAGTATTTACTTAAGCAGTGCATAAAGAAACAACAGACAAAGCAATTAACACAACAATCAAGTGCATGATTAAATGAAACAACAAATGCCTGATTAAATGAACTGTGCCAATTGTTTCATCAATTCCTCATCGGCAAGAACAGGATACAAATTTAACTACGAGCTTAACCACTGATGCTTGTATATACTAGGCCCATGATCAGTAACGGAGCTGGTGACATAACACTGCCCAGGAAATCTCCCCTCATTCTTTCCTGCCACCTTCCACTCTCCTGCTGTATCATGACCTGGCCACTTCACATGCAAATGCACACTCAATGCTTTCTGCCAATCAGCCTCAGTCTCACACTGTTGCTGTCTGTGCCTCTCTCTCTCTGTTGCAGCCAGTGCTAGCCACACACTGCCTCCTCGTGGGCACGGTGCCCAGACTGGCAGCAAGCCAGACCTGCTCTGCCACACTGGACTGGCAAAACACGCTCTCTCTCTCTCTCTCTCTCTCTGTCTCTCTCTCTCCACACTCCAGATTCCCTGCACATCCTTTTATCAGAATGCCTGCGGCCCTCTCCTCCTCCTTTCTCTGTCTTTATTCTGCACCACAGCTGAGATCAACACTTTAAAAGTATGCCCTCCAACCAGCCAGAGAAAAATAATGCTACCACTACTACCAGTGAGGAACAAATAAAGCACTCACACATTTGAGTGCTTGGTTATTATGCAATCACACTGAAGGCAAAACCAAGTTATCTATAAACAAGGTTACATCAAGGCACCATACCAGGTGTATAGCACAGGAATATGAACAAGTATGGTAAGCCCTGAAATGTATTCAAACTTGCATAGTTTTATGAATCAACAGAAAAAGATGGAATCTGAGCTTCCTTGTTTGACAGTCTGTACATTGAGAGACATGACAATACAGTATAATAGGACTGCCAGCACACTCAAGTTTCCTTGATAGATAATATGGTATGATATGATGCACTGCAACCCACAGCCAGGGGACAGATACTACATACCAGCTGCACAATACAACTGAATACAAACTGAACCACTACATTTCAAAATTAGAATGATGAAATGATGCAGTAGTTTCCTGAATTAGTGCATTGCATTAGTCTTCCATAGCAAGAGAGCTTCAAATAATCAGTCATGCACATTGGATAATATTACTATGCCATATGGGCAGTAGACCCTGATTTAACCTGACCTGGCCTGAATTTTTTTGTAGCAATTGTAGTTCTCCATGTCACCACCAAATTACTTGCTCCTGATTCCTTCATTTCATTGGTGATGCTCTTAAATACATCACCAATGAAATGAGCCAAAGTTCTTGATTTATCAGGAGTAATGGTCACAATAACAAACTTAGGTAGTGTATCTTTAAGAATGACATTTTTTTTTATTGTCTGTTCTGCAAAACTGCAAGTCTCCCACTGTGACAAGCTCACAGAGGGAGACTTGTGCACCGTGCTGCTCCCAGCACAGAATCCATTTAAATCCCACTGTTTTGCAAGGTTAGATCTACTTCCCCTCTGAGTATATTGTCAATTTCAGCAATGTATGTGCATGTGTGTTGTGTCTTTGTGTTTTGATTTGGTGACTTGATTTTTTTTTCTTTTGGCATGGGTATTGTGTGGGTGTGTGTGTGTGGTGGTTAGCTGGCTTGCTATCAGTCATATGAGGTGTCTTCTATGTATAAACAATGTACTAACCATGTCCAATCACCTCATCATCTGTCAACAGTTTATTAATGCAATGCTAGATATATATATATATATATAAATATATGTATGTGTGTGTCTGTGTAAAACTCTCATCTTTGTTATGTATCAAATGCCACAACCAAAACTTTACCCAACTGATGTTTGCAAGGCTTATACCTCAAAATACCAAGCAGGATTTTAACAGTCATAGCACGAAAAACAACCAGTCTGCCTCAGATGTATAATTTGGTTTCCCCGGTGAGTAAAAAGCCTTGGAGGCGAGTGCATACGCAGCAGTCATGTTTTTTAAGATACATGGCTAGAGCTGGCCTTTTTTCTGAAGCACCAGAAAAAAAACAGTAAATCACTAGCAAAGAAAATAAATATATACTTATTACATTCTGCACACTGCATATATTCACCTCCTTAACATATTGCACAGGCATAGTGCAAATGTGCAGCGCTGCACACGGGCAAAAACATGCCATGAAAAATGACAGCAGGGAGGGGTAACTGCGGACCTGGAATATAATGGTGCGCTGTAGTGGAGGAGAAATAATCATACCTAGTGGTGGGGGAAGAGGGGAGGAGCAAGAGGAAGATGAGTCTGCCCTGTAGCAGGGAAATGGAGCTCCACCGCTCTGCTGCTGGCTGCCTGATTCCCCCATAACGCTGAACAAGAGCTCCCTTCAGCAAGGGGCAACAGCAGGCAGCGTCTGTACTCCAGAAATACATTTCTCTGACACTCCAGTGCCAAGGGGGATGGAGGCAGATACAGCATTATAAGACTTTGTACTTTATAGTAGACACTGAGGTGCTAGTTACAATTATATCCCCAAAAAGCATGTTTATTAAAAACAAAGGCAATTATTAGGCCAATTTCATCAATGACACAGATATTCCAGCTGACTTTCATCCTTCACAGAATTCTAATTAGAGGTGAAGTCACCCTGCAATGCCCTCTGTGGCCGTTAGGTGTCTCTCTTTCACTTCATATGGCTGGCACACACTCTCTCACCAAGTGGAGCTCCTCTATTACTGAACTTCCATCTACACATAATATATACACCATCATTTGAAAATGGCAGCTTTTTGAAAATTCACCTTGATTATCAGACATTAAAAGTGACTTCTCCAGGGCTGAGTGTCTGGCTAGGGGGATGGCTGCAGACAGCAGAACAATGCGGCAGGCTTGGTATTAATGCCTGGCTGGGGTGTGCAGGGAAGAGAGAGGAGCCAGCCCTTTGTTCTCTCCTACAGCCAATTATTTTTTACGTGTGCCTCTTTTCACAACAACAAGAGAGAATTTAATTTTAATGCACTCTGGAAAAAAAGGGAAAAAGAGATCTACAGTATTCTTAAACAGAAATGGGAACTAGCATCAGTGGTTAAGTATATATGCACACATCTCTGTATGAGGCAGAGAC
This sequence comes from Mastacembelus armatus, assembly GCF_900324485.2. Lineage (NCBI taxonomy): Eukaryota > Metazoa > Chordata > Actinopteri > Synbranchiformes > Mastacembelidae > Mastacembelus > Mastacembelus armatus. The sequence continues at coordinate 10,997,637 of NC_046635.1, forward strand.
AGATGACAAGGGCAACAAGAATGACATCAACCCAAACAGACACAGCAGCATGAATCCACTCGTGCAAAACACCCCCCAAACCCATACCAAAACATAACGATACGCAGCCCTACCCTTATGGAGGAAAAGACCAACATAAAAAAAAAGACTGGCAGCAAAATAAAAACACCATTTCATTATACAGCATTATGGTGCTGTGGTGGGGTGCACATTAACATGCACATACCCAGGGCTAGATGATAGGAAAGCACACTGTAAAAATAACAAGGATTCTTGATCAAATGGCATGAAAAATAAAAACCCAGGATCACTGTTGGTAGGTATGTGGCCAAATATTTTTCTAATTGGAAGGGCACTTTATCTTGCTGTCAGAGAAGCAGTAAAAAGCAGTGCTGTTCCCAGAAGGAGAGGAGCACAGCTTGCTGGCCTTTTATTAGTGCTGGAGCTCTGATATATGCCTCTGCTCTAGGCTTTCATCAGGAACCTGCACCATAAACACACACACACACACACACACACACACACACACACACACACACTGTTACAAACCAGCTACACTCAGTTGCTTTACTTTCTAAACATACAATCAGCATACACTCGAGAAAATTACGGCCAAAAAGTTTTTTTTTTTTTACAACAAACTGACAATGCCAGCAGTAACTGGGAGCATTTTTAAGGTTTACAGGTTAACAATGATAACACATCAACTGCAAAACTACACAAGAAAGAATTCAAATCTAGAAACAACAGAGCAGCATACAGAGCAAAATAAATGCCTCAGTACAGCCAGACAGTGTAAAATGGTACTGTAACAACCAAGCAGTGTAAAATGATTTAGTCGCTAGAGAATAAGAAAGCACAAAATGCAGCATGCACACACAAACACTACATATGCAGTTCATGCAATGGTAGTTTTTGCACACACAAGCATTCCAAACTGACTCATGTAGGCACACAGGCAGAGACAAAGACAGTCACACTGATAGCCACATACACATGCACACATGCACATACGCACGCACGCACGCACAGATATACACACATACATGCACACACGCTCACACACCCACACTCACAACACACAGGCTAAATTAAATTTCAGTCCTTGGGCAGACAACTAAACTGCTTGTGTGTGGGACCTACTCTGCAGCACAGCAAAACCAATTCTCTGGAGATGGTGAAATTAAAGGGCAGAATCCAGCCTGTTTATGGTTCTCACTCCCTTCTCCTCTCAATCAAATGTTTTATTAGCAATCATTTGGTCCTAAAAGTCATGTTCTTGGGAGGCAGCTGGCATGATGACAGCAGCCGCTGGACAGACACCACCACTTCAGCATATACCACTCCCAATTCTTTACACCTGGAGCCACAGGTCAGCAAGAAGCTTTAATTAACCACAAGATAACCATGTTGAAATGGTGCCATACCTCCTTACACTTTACTTACAGCTTTTTCTTCTACCATGCCCATGTTTTCATACACACTGAATTTTATATGCACTGTATCTTAAGTAATCCACAAAATTGTATGTATAAGGAAGCACATGAGTGGCTGCAAAGAAGCATGATGATACAGAACATGTTTACCAGTTTGTAAAAAAGCCCAACAGGCCAAAGGGTGTCTGGAGATGGCGGAGCAAAGAAAAGAAAGAAAGAAAAAAAAAACCCACTGTGATCCTACAAAGGGAATAATAATGTCAACAAAATGCAATAATAACATGAGACTTTATTGATCTGCCAGGGAGAACACCCTACCTCATAAAATCACAATTTTAATTCTGTTGGCTGAGGGCTGAGCAGTTGGGAACACTGTACCTGCTGATTGAAGTGGCCATGTTGAATAACTCTGGTTGCATGTAGGGGCAGGATCTTCTTTTCAGACTAGGGTAAAGAGAACAAAGAAAAACAATCAGTAAGATATCAGCTGACTTGGTTTTACAATGCTCCTTTATGTTAGATTTTTTTAATCTCCTTACACTAGACATATGTGAACTAAACAATTCAGTTCACATTGCATTCTTCATGGTTGTTTATGACTGTTTGGGTGACAAAAGCCAGTTACATGCAAATCAAAATATGTATATACTATAAAAGAACAAGGCAATGGCTGATAGTGATCTATGACCAAAAAACATCTATTCTGACATAAATACACTGACATTCATGCATATATGTGCATGTTGACAGGCATATGCTGGCCACCTCAATCTCTCTGAATAGTATATGACTGAAGCATCTCTTTCTAGCCTCCAACCCCCACCCTGCTCTGCACTTCTCTCCTCTGGTGTCTGGAAGCAGTAATCTGTTCCTGAGCCAGCGGTGCCGGGATTAGGCAGTGACTGGAGATAGGATATATGCGTCATTAAAGTGGAGAGCACAGCGTTGCAGAAGGAGAGAGACAAAGTCAACAAAGGTGACACAGAGACAGAGGAGACGAACACCAGAAACTCACACGTAGCCCCCCCCCCCCTTCAGACAAACAGACATATATGCACATGTGCATGAATAGAATAAAAACAAAACCTCTCTCTCCTACTTCTGCCTATATATACATAAACATAAAATCTTCTGTACTCATTCAACTTCCAAAAGCCTAAGAATAATGTAGTTCTCTGTAATGGATGTCTATGACACAGGCAATCCAATAAATCCAAGGCACTAACACAAAACAATGTATATGCACTATGTAGACAGACAGAGCTGAGTACATCGTGAAATAAAGTTATTGGAGATGCTTGCTTACAATGGTGCAGATGCACCCTTCTTCTTGACGGTGTAATTTATCAATGAATCCAATATAGTTTTGAATTATGCCCATGACAACCATAGAATTACTTCTTTAGCAGCCTACAACTTGGTTGGTAAAAAGTAAGCCAATGCTAATAATTATACGTTTTCAGGCATGTACTTGTCCACATAGGTTACTCACTCCGACAATCCGTTATATCTGATATGCAATGCAGTTACAATAAATCTCATAAGAATAACTTCCAAGTTCCGTTTCTTATTATAATACAGCACAAAAGGTAGCAATAGCCTGGGAGTCACTGTGAGATTTTTGAAATGCTTAAGGAATAAAACTTTACAGTAGTTTTTAAATATTCTCAAAGAAGAAAACCAATACCTGTGGCTGTGTATCCATCTACTGTAGGTGAAACCGCATGAGATCAAGCCAAACAGTAGCTGTCTCACCCTGCTCCTGGTACCCTGTGTCCCATCCTGGCACAGAGGTGAGTTACTGCCATTGACTGAGCCTCCAGGTCTTCACATCTGCAGCCAATCTGTATGCGGAAAAGAAGTATTCTCTTGCACTTCTGGTACACCTGTATGAAAGATAAGCATGCATGCTTAAAGAAAAAGTTTGACATTTGGGAAATATGCTTATTCACTTTCTTGCTGACAGATGCGTGAGAAGATTGAAACCACTCTGATGTCTGTCCGATAAATGTGAAGGTACAGCTGGGAGACAGGTAGCTAAGCCTGGCATAAAGTCTGTAAACAGCTAGCCTGGCTTTGTCCAAAGATAAAAAAAAATATATACCCAGTTGCACCACTAGAGCTCACAAATAAACACCACATATCTTGTTACATTCTTGTTCAGAGTTTCGATACAAGCATACAGTGCATTCAGAAAGTATTCACACCTCCTTCATTTTTTTCAATTTTGTTATGTTGCAGCCTGATACTACAATAGTTTGAATTAATTTTATTTTTGCATTAATCTACACTCAGTGCCACATAATGACAAAGTGAAATTCTGAGAATATTAAAAAAAAAAAAAAAAAAAAAAAAAAAAGAATGAAATATCCCATTTAGTATTCAAGCATTCAGACCCTTTTCCAAACACCGAAACACCTTTTCCAGCAATTATAGCCTACAGTCTTTTTGGGTATGACCCAACAAGCTTTGCACACCTAGAATGAGGGATTTTCTGCCATTTTTCTTTGCAAAAAAAAAAAAACAAAAAACAAAACCCCCGACAGCACAATGCTGCCACCACCATGCTTCACTGTTGGGATGGTACTGGGAAGCTGAGAGGTGCCTGGCTTCCTCCAGATATAACGTTTAGAATTGAAGCCAAACAGTTCAATCTACTGTCATCAGACCAGAGAGTCTTGTTCCTCAGAGTCTGAGAGTCCTTCAGGCGCTTTTTCTTGCAAACTCCAAGTGGGCTTTCATATGTTTTGCACAGGGCCATAAAGCCCAGATCGGTGGCGGGCCACATACAGGATGTCTGGAGATTAGTCAAAGTGACCATCTGGTTCTTGGTCACCTCTCTTACTAACACCCTTCTCCTCTGATTGCTCAATTTGGCTGAGCATCCAGCTCTTGAAGAGTCCTGGTTGAGTATTTTGGAGGCCACTGTGCTCCAGAAATTTTTTTATAGCCTAATTTTCACATAGTTTTTAATAAATGTACAAACATTCATACAATTCTGTTTTCACTTTGTCATTATGTGGTACAGAGTGTAGATTGAAAGAAAAAATACTTTAAACAACTGTATAATCAGGCAAAAAAAAAAAAAAAAGTAAAGTGAAGGGCGTCTGAATACTTTCTGAATGCACTCTATCAAAACACAGAGACAACAGACAAATTGTCGTCAAACAGAATAATAGCTGTATTGTCCTGTCATACTTGTTAGAGTGAGATGGAAATGGTGAAGTCCACCTCCAGTTCCCAACATCCTTGAAACTGATGTCAGCATTACCTCCCATGTCTACGTTTAATATCACTATCTCTCATTTTATTGTCACAAGACTTGCCCGCTTCCTGAGTGGCAATGTCTGTTCATCCAGGTTAATGGAGAAACTGACAAAAGTGGTTAGACAAGTAGAGAGCAGTTGAACACACATACAGAAAATAAGAGCACACACACTACATGGTCAAAAATGTCTAAAAGGTCTAAGAAAAGCAACAAGCTCTTCAGTGTAGTCCATTTTATTACATTCTGTTTGCTATGATAGTTTCCCTGGCTGTTTGCTTGATTTCAAGCACCACTATTGCCAGTGGCTGAGGCACCCACTTGTTAAATACACATACAGTGTATCTTTCACTTTGCATTTCAGGCGAAGTGTTGCTAATAAACTGACAGTTAAATATGAAACATGCACGAAAACATGTCTAATAAAATGTTAATATGCAAACAAGAATTCACTGTCACTACATCCGCAATGGTTTTCTACAACACTTTTAAGTATTCAGGTACAGAGGCCACAGTCAGTTCAAACTTAACTTACAGAGAAAATTAAACTTGAAGTAAAGTTAAAGTGAGGCTCTAGGCTTACCATAGCTCTTAGGCTGACTCTCACCCTGATTGCAGGCACTTCATGTGCAAAGCTTTTCCAAGAGCCTGAACATCTGTGCTGTTGCTTGTGGACGTTATTTGGCAGTTTGTTATATTTTATTATTTCAACAAAATAATTAGTTTTTTTTTTTTGTTAGAACTATTGCATAGAGATCTGAATTCATCTGTAGGCTGAAGTTTGTGATGTTGTTGAAGTGTACTGTGTCTTATCTACTCAGCACCTATATGAACACCTATAATAATGCTGGGCTAACAACAGACAGTTCTAAAAAAGATCAAAATCAATGAAGTGAAGCAAGAATGATTATCTTTTTTACGCTATCCATAATGTGGCTCAACCAAATGTCCAGTTGGAAAGTGAGTTATGTTAGTGGCTAATGTAGCCTCGAACAGAGATGAGCAGCAGGTTACTGACTACTGTTAATGTTACTTTTTAACTCCATAGCTCCCTATTTTTTTTTTTTTTTTTTCATTTTCAAACTAGGCAAGCCAAATAATTTAACTGATCAAATTTTGCACAGCGCCGTCAGGAATCAGAAACGGTTTAATACAATATTTTTATATGATCAAACGTACTCCCCGAAACTTGTAAACAGCTGAGTAAGATGATAAGAGTGTTGGCCTACCATTAAAATACAAGGTTTTGTATGTATTTTGATTTTACTTCAAAACAAAAGAATTATAATATGATAAGCAGTGTAAAATACAATAATGTTTAATAAAGAGAGTCAATATTCTATAATGGACTGATATGATGCAATACGTCAGATGCAATAGATAACTATAAAACAGCTACCATACATACATAAGCAGATTTGGTATGAACAATAACAATGTTGGTTTACAGTCTAAGTACTGTGTGTGTTTTCTCTTGTTGCCCAGGTAAATGCATACCATGTAGCTCTGTCAGTGTAGCTTGTGTTTGTGTGTGTGTGTGTGTGTGTGTAAAGATGTGTTGGTCAGAATGTATGGTGGCTGAGCTGAAACGTAAGCTCCTGCTTACAGTCCATTAGTGCTCAATTTTCTGCCTCCACATAAACATAACTTGAATACAGGGTATGCCTGAAAGCATTAAGTGTTTCAATAACTTAGCATCAGAACAAAATTTGATTTTCAAATAATTTTACTGGCAATTCCTACTCATACCACTCAATGTAATACCATACCTCTCTACAATGAAACAGTTAAACTATCTGTAGTATTAAAAATCCATTCTAATCTTGCAGAAAAAGTTAGACAGTGGGGGTGCTCGAGTCAAACAGGTGGCAGTTGAAATTGATGAAATTGTGGTCTTAACAGAAAAAAAACGACATATTTGACCCTGAGAAATAGTAAGGAGGCAGAGTGCTTCTAGTGTTATACAAGATAGGACTAGAAAGCATTAGATAAGAGGTTTTAATCTAAAATCAATCCATGACATTTTGTAGACCCATTTTTGGATGTATCAGATCATAGATTTTCATACTCCTATAGTTCAAAAATCAGAATGTTATTAATTCTGTAGCGTTTGTACTATAGTTAATGTATTATTCTATGTGATTAAGATTAACATGGGCTACATGTGCATATAACCAATGCTATGTGATTGACAGAAAACTGACACAGAGCAGAACATTTTCATACTGTACATACGTATGTATGTGTGTGTACAGTTTTAGAAGCAACAGTCTTTTTCATGGAAGCACTGTTAGACTAGCATTGACCAAAAATGTCCACCAAGCCTGTCTGTAAACGAGGGACCAGAATTTACAACTGAACAGCTGAAAAACAGAAATGCTACAGCAGAATCTTACAGACCAAGCTACTGATATTCAAAAGAACTGTCAGCAAGTATTACATCTAACTTTATTGTAGCTCCACAGTTCAAATCCAACAAGGATAAGGATATTCTTTAAATGTTTTGTGGATGTTTGTATTTGCAGGTATCACTGTTGCAATATACTGCACATAAAATTTAATAAGACCACATCACCATGTGAATTTTAAGTCATTTGACACATCGAAGGAAGTGAAAATCCAGTGAAGTTTTCATTATAAACAAATATGTCTTTATACTTGACATTTTACTCCAAAATGCATTTGATGTATTGTATCTTTAAGTCCTAACACATATGGTGAATGCATTTCCTACCTACAACATATTACCCTCACTACATGTTACACATCTCTGCTATCTTTTTTAATCAGTGTTATCATTTCATGCTTGTTTGGCCAATAAGACACAAATTAAATAAGGCGATCTACTTATCAAAACACTGTTCTCAAGTATCACTTGTGACCAAATTTGAAATGGAAGGAAACAACAGACAGTAAGCAGGTCTTGGACTGTTTGAATGAGTGGCAGAGTTAGTAAGAGGCGATGAAAATTCAGAGATCATTAAGTCAAGGTTGTCTGTAAGAATGGTAGAGAAACAGAAAAAAGAAGCAGAGCAGGTAAGACAGCAATTCTGACAGAGTATGACTGAGAGGACACCTCTGGCAAACCACAAAAGTCTGCCAAGAGGCTTAGCAACAGGTGACACAGACACCAGTTATCAACACAGTCTGTGACTCAGATTGGTCAGTGTTTTTTTTTTTTTTTTTTTTTAAAGGAAGGTGGCAAGCAGCATTTATTTCTCAGAATATATCGAAAGCTTCCATCATCGATGATGTGAATCCTGGGTTTGTTTTACTTGCCAGTGTCTGTCACAAAGAACATTTTTGTCTGCACTATTTTTGCAGGAGACATAATCCTGACATTTACAAATTTTTCTAAATGTCACAAATTAAAGTACATACCATTAAGTTTGCATCCTTCTGACTGGTCCCTAATATACACACATACATCTTTAATTCCCCCAAGCTGCTTAGTTTGGTCTAGGCCAGATGGCACAAGCCAAACCACATTCAATCAATTACGAAACAGAGATGAAAATATTTCATTGTCCCCTTACTGTGCTAAATTTCTGTCTACTCAAAATGCACTGAACAAGATGGGCACAAGAAGAATGATGGAGCTGAATCTGAGGCCTGATGTAAAAACCTAGGCCTAGCAGTGAGCACTGTACCTGCCTCTGGAGCCCCTAGGCCTGGTGGTCTGGCTTATTGCTACACGCGACGCTCTTCCTCCGGAGATCCAGTCAGCTCTTCTGCAGTTGAGCTAGTGACTGAGAGATCCTTGCTCCTAGATGTCCAGCTATTGAACCACAAAAAGAGGCAGGGTGGCGTGGGGAGAAAAATCAATCCAGTACACAGATCCAGTCCTATCCTCTCTGCACAGCCAACCTGCTCACTCTGTGGCTCAGACTAAGATGCAAGCAGATACTGAGAATTAAAAAGCAGCCATAGTCCTGTCCCAATCAGGCACAGGCCTAAAATTTACCTTAATCTAAAGCTGAATTCTCATGAAACAAACTTCAATTTAAAAATTAAAAATCAGCAAGAATTTCATTGCTCATGTGAGATAATGAGTAAATTACTTTACAAAATGTTAATTATCTACCAGAACAGGTTATCAATGAACAAAAAAATGTAAAAAAAATTAAACCTAGGAAAAAAATCTACATTTATTTACTCTTCAAAGACAACACCACAGTAATACATTTTGTGATAATACTATTAGAAATTAAATATTTCCCAAAAAATGTACAGGAAATCTTGCAGTAGTGCAGCTATAGAATACACATAGCTTTATAGCTATGATACCTAGCAAAAGATGAGATAAACTGTTCTCGTAAAACAGGCAACAAGCAGTTGCCTGCCCAGGAAGTCCATCAACAATACCAAACAGGCCACTAATTAATATAACCTTGCTGCGCTAAATCACAGGAGGGGAAGTGATGGAGGTGAAGAGAGAGAGAGAGAGAGGGAGAGGGAGAGGGAGAGAGAGAGATGGTGAGAGAGAGAGGAAGAGGAGGGAGCTTGGGAGTAAGGAAGGGAGGACAGCAAGAAGAGGACAAACAGACCTAGCCCTTAGTTCACTTGGACAGAGGCTTTAATCCAGTGTGCCTGATGCTGCTGCAGTGTCGTCAATACAGAGGGATCCATTGCCAGACAAGATGGAGACCCAGACAGGAAACAGGACAAACCATGATTTAACCACCAACCGGGCTGGCAAATACTCCATAAAATCAACAAAATACAAGATTTAAAAAAGGCTTTTCTTCCCATTTCATCCCGGTTGAAGCACTGTAGTCATCCCCATGTTCATTTTGCTTCTTAGAATAAGTCAAACAAAAGAGCCTGGTGGTTATTCCTGAATTAAAAATACAGATTGTGCAGAAATCCATTTCTCGGAATCGCTTAAAACGTGTCTCATCCGTTAGCACTCTCTTTCTGTGTGCGATCCACACCGATAACCCTGGTCTTGCTTTCTTTCCCTCACAATCGCTCCCTCTCTCTCCATTCTCCCCTCCTAAACTGATCAATACTTCATTTAAATCATGACATTAGCACACTAGTATTGGAAAAAGAGGCTTAGATCAAATACAAATGAGCTTCTTAAGTGAAAAGGCATGTTAACGGACATTATCATTCTGAGGATTGTCGGATTTTGTGAAAATATAATGTGTAAAACAAAGGCACAAGTATATGCAAGTGTGCGGAGGCTGTGCTGCTGTTTTGGTTTGAGCTCCTGAGCCTCATACTGATCAATACACATTTAAATCCAGACTGAGAAGAGCTATCGCAATATCTCCTATCATCAGAAAAAGGCAAACATACCATCCCAATTATCATCTCAAATGACTAGTATTGAGGGGACACAAGTTGGATGCTGATAGGCATATTTCATATTTATTCAGCAGAATTTTTACATTAGCACCTGAGCGGATAATTGCCTAATATATATGCACACTCACACTTTTATCTATTCACATAATTCACAATGAGCGCAATCAATACTGCCCTCTCCATACTTTGCTCCGTGCTCATAAAGTGCGTCTGCATTAGATCATATAATAAGCTGTTCAAAAAACCAAGAATGAGACCTGCTAATTTCCTGGCGCTCACTGAAATTGCGAGCAGGAGTAACTGGCTAATCTTCCTGTTCGTCATTAAACCTGGATATTTACCTGAGCAGCGGGGGAGTCACGGGCCTGGTGAGAGAGCAGCACATCTCGCTGGAGTCTCCGGATGGTCTCATCCCGCTGAGGTAACTGAGGAGAAGCCGATCAGGTCAGGACATCTTCATTCCAAACATGGGTGAACAGAGGCGAGGATACGAGAAAAGACAGAAAAGAGAGGGGCAGACCGTAAGCCCAACACTAGGCGGGAAGTGGTGGAAACAGAGCCGAAGTCGATCACTCGGGGGAACATGCACTTACATATAGTCTGGCGCCAATGTCGACCAATGAGCAATTAGGCAGACTAAAGTTATTGATTGGGGTTCAGGCTCTTTTCTCAGGGCTAACTAGCCTACCTGAGGTTGTGTTGCGGCTGCTACAGCTGTGGACTGGAAGCCAGGAAAGGCTGAACAAGAGGAAATGGTAGAAAAGACAGGGCTGGTCTTTTTCTCCCCAGGCCTTGCTGGACTCTTGAGATGGGCAGTGGACAATATCATTTAGGCTGCTATTGATTGCCACAGGCTTAATATGCCTTCATATCAAGCAGTCAAGACAAAAAGAAAGGCACTTAGGAGAATGCAAACATCCAATCACAGATATTATGGAAAGCAAACAGCCACTGTTATTGATGCTTCGCAGAGTTGATAAGTTTTTTGTTTCCCCTTTAGAGAATAATTGATTTGCAAGAATAATGTCAGAGAAAAACTTTAGTTACATAAAAGAGAAAAAAGGAACTCGGGAATACAGCATGTATAGCATTGTGAGAATGCCCTTGATATGAACATAATCTAATGGACATACCTACACTTTTAATCTTTAAGCATAGCTCCTTTCTGCTTCCTTTTTTGAAAGCAAAAATAAAGAACTTATACATTTATATACAGAGGACTGACAAAAGCTGGTCCATCTTCCTTTTAGGTATTTGATGCACATATTGTTAGATATTCCCATAACTTTTGTCAAGCCTCTATACATCCTCCTCTAGCAAGGACATTATTTCTATTCAAAATAATCAAACACTGCATGTTAAGTATACGCCATTTAGGAGGTAAAGTGTGAATTACTACTCCTAACAACTTAAGGTAAATTATCTCCGGCCATTGATACATTAAATGTTACTATTTTACACCCTTCTCCTTTTCAGCAGATATGTAAGATGGCAGTGTTTGCTATGATTGGAACACAGATAATGTTCGGTATACATATATGCCAAAATGAGAAAAATACTGAGTAAATGTTATATGCAAAGGCAATGTTTCCCTCTTTTGCTTTGGCCTGCGCCTTTATACGCAGTCCTTTTTTGTGTTCTGAAAAGTAATTCTTACATATCAAAAGAGAGAGGCATGATAATGAAAGGGCACATAAAAAACCCCTCCCTGAGGTGATTGCTCTTTCCTCATACGGTAGCTTCCATTGCCTCTGCATCAGAAGGACACCTTTAATATTTGGACTTTCCACGTCACTCTAGGATAAATCCCTAGCAACCACCATAGCAACATACACTGAGTTCAACGTGAAATGCATGGCAAGTTCCCTCCTGCCACCAGCCCAAGAAAAAAAAGGAAAGAGAAGAAAGAAATCAGAAGAGGCAGGCATGCTTGAAAGACCAAAATTAAGTGGAGCTGAGAATGTAAAGCAACACACCGTCGAAATACTCATATCAGTAATCACATGATTGTGTGTGTGACACAGAGAATCACAGCACATGCTATAAAACAAACATCTGAGACATCTTCTGTGTAACGCAGGCAAAAAGAACCTGAAAACAGTGGGTATTCTGCTCACATGTGATAGAGATGCATTGCTATTAGAGGCTTGCCTTTTCTTGATGATATGTAGCTCATCAGGCAAATGTGTGACTATAACCTAGTACCAACATATGGCCAATTAGGTGCTACACAGCATCATAAAAAAACATTGACAAATAACTACTGTATATGGAATTGTTATTGTCAGCACATCAGTAACCAAAGTGAATAACCAACAATTATGGTTTTATTTCATGCACTTACTAATTTGTCCCTAAAAAAATGTGACAGTATCTGTCTCTGTAACTAAGATCAAATATCTTCAACATTTCTGTGACATTTTACAAGTTGGAGCAGAGACACCTACAAACCTAAAGACAAGACAAGATGAAATATTTCAGTCTTGGGGAGACAGTGTACTTGTAAGGTCATGTAGGACACTCCTCTAGCCGATTAGATGTATTTATGTACATATGTGTTCAAGTATCATCAGTTCCCTCAAATACTATATAGGAAGCCTGTGTGCAGTGGACTGCAGCAGATTTAGTGATTCCTTTACTCCATACTTATGTCCTGTATTTAAATGATGCATGTAGAAACACTTTCCCTCTGAAATCTGGATACTTTTGTTGTCTGGAAGGTGAACTCAAATGAACCTGTATGTGCCATTGGTAAACATCAATGCTTCCAAGGACTGTTCCGTGTGTAATTTAGCAGAAATGTGGTTGAAACACACACTGATATGAGTGGACTGAAGGGAGTTATGCTTCAGGGGTGATTTTAGACATGTATGGGTGAGTTCATTGCAACTGTGGTGAATTCAATCTTTTACTGTACATTGTTGTGCAGCTTGTGTCTTCAGCGTTATATTCCTTCAAAAAGGAAGTATCTCTTTAAAAGACTAAGAAAAGATAAACCCAGCCCTGCCTATGAGTATTTATTGCCAGTAAGGGCAAAACCACACTCACCAAAGTGCTCTGAGTAGCTATTAAACAGGTATGGAGGTGACCTCTGGTTTTAACCAGCTGTATCTCCGACAACGAAAGCTGCAGAGGCCATCCTAAATGGATTTCCTAAAGTTTCATTTAAGAAAATAAAAATGGGGTGTAATTCATAGGCAAGGCTGTGAAAGAGAAAGCTGTGTTCCCTGCTCCCTTTATGGAAGGCCTGACTGAAAACCATGGCTCAAAAGAAAGATTAGCCAGTACAAGTAGGAAGCACATTTGCAAAAAGGTGATACAACTTAGCTGTGAATTTACTGTAGCTGGTGTGATTTATTCTCCACGGGGAAGTGTAGGAGTATCCATATGGCCAAGCTAATAAATCACTTTTCTCATTGTGTCACATTACAACAACTGCAAAACATAATCAGCAAAAGAAAGACCATTTCTACTAAATATGTTTTGTCATTTAAAAAGAAAAAAGAAAAAAAGAATGTCACCAATCCTGTATTATCTGCATGGTAAACATGCAAATTATGTTTCTCCACAAGAATGATAATGTAAATGTATGATTATTGTGGCTGCACATTGAAAGAGAAAGAGTGTAATCACTCATTTCCCAGTACAGTAACAATAGTATAAAACAGATAAAATATACTGCACATATCACATAAAGTTAAAATACGCTGTCATAAAATCTCTAACATAAGTATATGATATGCAATATAAAATATGACACTATATGACTGACGTATAATGTTAAAAATAGTGAGAATCAGCATTGCCTTCAGCTCAACAACACAAGTAGCTGGGACTGGAAGCAGCTGCACTGCAGCTGGCTAACTGTTCAATGCATTTAAAATCTATATACACAACGCAGACAGTTAAAGGTATAGAAAAGCAGTGTACTTTAAAAAAAAAAAAATCTGAAAACACCTTCTGCCTGACTAGCTTTTGAAGCAACAGAGTTTTGTGAAGGAGGGCTCACAAGCAGGGTCTGAATCAGCTAGATTGCATCCGATGTTAAATGCTATTAATGAAACTCACAAAGGAGGATTATGCTGACAGGATTATTTTCAACAACAATGCAGCACCCACAGCCAATTACAGACACACACACATACACACGCTATTCATGCATACACTTGCCCTCTTTGCTCCAAACACACAACAGCTTTCTAATGAACACTATCAGAACTAGTATAGTTGTCTACTGAGGTGACCACTGCAATATGATTGCTATGACAGTGACTTTTAGATTCTATGACCTTTCCCTTTTCTATACATCTATGTATTTTGGCACATTTACCTTCTATTTCCAGATACTTTGTCTATAACGCATGTCTTTCTGGTCTCAACTAACATAATGAGAAACTAACGCACGTACAACAGAGCACCAGTAACTACAGTCCAGTGAACTTTAGAGAAGATCGTAAATGTTTGCCTTGCTCCAACATTTGATCTCAAGCCCCCGACAAGGATCTTGAACTTTCTGCAGGCAAATGAGAGCTGTCTGGTATTTCTCGGGGCAATGTTAAATCAAATTAGTCAAAGCAATGTTAATTTCAAGCAGCATTTCATTAAAAAGGAAAAGATTATCAGCAACAAAGACTCCATGTCCTTCTCACTAATCTAATAATGCTTCGTTTGTTTGCTTTAATCACATTTAACGATTAAGAAGCAGAGACAGGGCTAAGTCATGTAGACAGAGGGATCTCATAATCTGCCTGTCATGGCCGCCATCTGATTTCCTGCCATTCGTCACAGTGTGGATGGGGGGACAGGCGGGTGGTGTTTCAAAACTCAGCTGACATCTTGAGATGCAGTAGCCCCAGGTTGGGACTGCTCATCTTCAGAAGAGAGGAAAAGAGGGGATTCAGGTATCACCTTACCTTAAAGAGCTGAAGTACTGAACTAACAGCAGACATGCCTGTTAGCTCCAAATTTTCTGAATCTGGGGCCTGAATTCTAAAAGTATAATCCTTTCAGTCAGAGATCAGTGAACATCTGTACAATATTAGTTTCCCATCTTCAGTTGACAGTGAAATCTTACTCTGATTGACCAAAAGTTTAAACACAAGTTTTATAATATACAATAATACTGACCAAAGGAACATGCCTAGATTGAACTTTAATTATTAATGACAAAAAGTGTTAAGAACAACTGTATTGAAAAAAAAAAAAAAAAGACACTGCACTGTAAGGTATTCTGTTAGTGTATTTAAAGGGCTGTGTCAGGCTAACACCTCAATAATGCAGACTCAACAAAACTTTAAGAAACATTTCTTTAAGGTAGTATGTGGGTGATCCATAACTGCTTAAAGCTAATTACATAGCAAGTATTAATGATGACTTTAAAGTATGTAATGAGCATTTCTCACTATTTCTGTATTGCAATTTAAAAACTGTTTGTGGATGTACTACATAGTACTAAAAGCACTGTATATTAGACTGCAGTTTTTGTCAGTAAATTAAGAGAGGAATTCGCATTCGGATTTTCATATTGGATGTTTCTGATTCTCTTTATTTATGACATATGACCACTCATCATATAAAATATTTGATGGCTGTCTATATTTCACTGTATCTTCTTGAAGGTAGGCCTATTTCTCACTGTGGTAAGTTTGCTGTTTGTAGAATATTTTACTGTGTAATAGGAATTTATGGTGAATATTTATTTCTGCAAATGGGACTGTAAAGAGGAAAGTCTGCTGAATAAGGAATAGGCAATGAAAACACTTATGTTGAATAAAAAAAAAAAAAAAAAACTCATCAGATCCTCCCCTCTCAGAAAAAAAATAAAATAACTCATTCCTCATCAGTGGGTACGATCACTTGAATGGAATCAATCAATTGTGTTCCGCTTGGCTTTGCTCTTCTTTGCTCTTCGTTTCCAAATCCAATCTCTTCCATGTCATCTCAGAGCACATTTATAAGGGCCCAGCCTCTTGATTATCTCCCTCCCTTGCCTCAACTCCCCCGCTGCTGCATGCTCCAATGTATTAAATTAAATGAGGTGTCTGTCCAGGTCACCCTCACCCCAGCCCCCCAGCCCCCCCCACTCTCACTGCTGGTAATCAAGGGAGAGGACCCCTCCCTGCTGGTTTTGTGCCAGCCAGGCTGCATAAATTAGCATTAATGTGGGCTGGAAAGACCTGCAGTAAAGTAGAGAGGGAAGGACTGAAAGGAGAGAAAACAGAGAAAGGGGGAGAGCTGCAGTAACAGCTTCAAACTGAACACCCACAAAAGGTTACATTTCTCTGTCGTCTTACCGTCTTCCTTTTTATACCTATTTCTCCATTCTGTTGTCTAGCCTTTGTCTCTCCACTGGCTATCTCCCATGGACAGACTCGACAAAGCTCTAAGGAGCAAAGCAGTGGTGGCCTGGGTTCTGACAATAAATTAATCATAGATGAGGCTGCATGAACACTGTTAACATAATCCCATGGTTCAAGCATAAAAATACTGCAGGGTGCTAACATCTTTGTTGTTCATCAAATATTGATGCATACATAATTATTTTAGTGTCAGTGCACAGATGGTGAGAATATGCAGACGCATTTCACTGGGAGAGGCATTTCTAGCACTGGCTATATGACAGCAAATCTGATTCTGGTGGATCTTATTAGACCTAATTACCTCAGGGATATATACAATTAACTTGTCATAATACAGCACTGTGTGTGTGTGTGATGTTTTATATCAACAGCATTTGTGTGTATTTGTGTGTACTCAGTTGAGTGTGATTATATATGAAAAACTGTCAAAGCAGCATGGTGATGTACAGCATACTATTGCCGTTTGCTCCTCTCTCCTCCGCTTCCTTGTAATCATCTGTGATAGCTATGACAATTACAGGAAAAATCATCACATCACTTCATTCTGCTGTTCCAGCTTTAATTGCTTAATGCATCCTTTACTGCTGCACTGCTTCGCTCCTCATATTCCTCCGTCCATCTCATCATTCCTCCCTGCCGCCCTCCCTTTCTCATCTCCTCCATTGCCACCTCATTTACTACCAAGTTCTTCCTGGTAATTAAAGTTGAACTACATGTAGGCCTCTAGTTGAAGGCGGCAAATTGGCACAATCAGCCGATAACTACCTAGAGCAGTGTTTTCTTTAGGTTTCACACAGGAGCTTCCACTAACGACATATCTTGTTAACGACAGTGTGAGACCAGAGTCCCAAATACTATATCATCACCATGGTTGTGGCATATCTGATGTTGTTAGGTTATAGATTTCTGTATCAGAATGAAAGTCTGACCAATGTCTAACTGTCTTTGATGGCCACATTCAATATACAAAGATGTCTTTCCAGAGAACCCAGTATTGTAATGCAAAATGTGTTGACAAAAGGACATGTTAGGATACAGAAGCAATCTCGATATTAGACTGCGGTGGATTAGATTAGATTCAACTTTATTGTCATTGCACTAAGACCAAAATGCAGTTTTGCATCTAACTACAAGTGCAGAAGCAGTAAGTCCACATATGTACAGATAAAGAATGTAAGTACAATGGATAAATATAAACAATATGAACAGAAGACAGATATGATTCACTATACAATATGGCAATTTATAGATACAGAAATTATAAACTCACTATCACACAGATTTGAACCAACTAAAAAAATATGTGTTTTATGGTTGTTATTTACTGTGATGGACTGGGTGACCTGTCCAGGGTGTACCCCTGCCTTTCACCCAAAGAGAGCTGGGATAGGCTCCAGCAGATCCTTGTGACCCTAATTAGGACTGAGCAGGTATAGATAATGGATAGTTTGTTATTTTATGATGTTATTTACAGTACAATATGTAGTACAGTATACAGCAGTGTAGCTGAGTTCAGCAAGGAAACAGTTGTGGGAAAGAAATTTCCTGAACCTGCTGGTCCAGGTTTGGAAACTCCTGAAGTGCCGCCTAGAGGGCAGAAGGACAAACAGATTGTTGGCAGGATAAGAGGTGTCCCTAACACACCCTCTGCAGGCACCACTCCCTCTCAATGGCATCAGTGGAGGGAAGTAGGGTACCGGTAATGCATTGGGCAGTTTTCACCACCCTCTATAATGCCTTCCGATCCAAAATAGAGGAGTTTCCATATCAAACTGTTGGTCACGATGCTCTCGATGACACAGTGGTACAAGTTCACCAGTATCTGAGGAGAAAGGTAGCTTTTTTTTTACCTCCTCAGGAAGACATCAGTATGGAGAATAAGAAGGGACTCAGTACACAGCCTTGTGGAACAGCAGTGTTCAGGTTAACAGTCATGGAGTTGTGATTATCTAACTTGACATACTGGAGTCTGCTAGATAGAAAGTCCAGTAACCAACTGCAGAGCAAGATGTCAATGCTCAAATCATGTGAGTGTGATGATTAACTTGGAGGGAATAACGGTACTAAATACTAATAGAAGTTAATGAAAAGCATTCACACATAGATCTTGAATTGTCCAGGTGTGAGAGGTTGGTGTGTAGTGCTGTGGAAACGCAGTCGTCTGTGCAACTATTCTTGTGGCAGATGAACTGGAAATATACCTACACCGTATGACAGAACACCACAAGAAACAAAAAGCTATTGTTGATAAAACTGAAATAAAACAATTATTACTGTTAGGATGTTTTGGGAGATATGTCCAGACAAGTGTCTCTCTTTCATTACCAACCTCAATGACAAATATACTTTTGTCCTGTGACTACTTATCTATCCACTATCCACTCACCCCAACCGATCGAGGCAGATGGCCGCCCAAACTGAGCCCGGTTCTGCTGGAGGTTTTTTCTTCTGTTAAAGGGAGTTTTTCCTCTCCACTGTCATGCTTGCTCTTAAGGGATTTGTTGGGTTTTTTTGTTTTTTTTGTAAAGTGCCTTGAGATGATTTGTATTGTGATTTGGCGCTATACAAAAAAATTTAATTGAAATTGAACTACTTCACAATAAAAGCCACCTTGTGCTTGAATTTGAACAATTCCATTTGCATTAGCAGTAACGTAATACGCCTCGAATGTGCATTTAGGGTCAAGGTGATCAGATGATGATGTCAATTACAAAAACAGTAATACAATACTGCCTTCATGCATTGCTTCGTGTCAATCAAAGTGCGTAAGTATATGATTTTAATTCTCTTCTTTTTGTCTTCTCTTAAAACTTTATGAGGCTAGGTGAGGGTATATGGATTATTTATCTATTATTTTCATTATTTGGGTTTTTCATATTTTATGCTCTCATGTTACACTGCACATACAGGTCCTTACATTTACCACAATGGCTGTCAAATAATATATGTCATATATTGTATATCAGGGTTGATAATGAAGGACTAATGGGTTTCTATAAATACCAAACATGGTAGTGGATCCAGAGAAAGATTGAATATAGGGAGAGATTTTAGAAAACATGCAAAGTATTAAGAGACACAGGTATTTACCCTCCTACATTACATGCCGTACACTAGGGCTGGGTAGGAAGGACGTCACAATA
Source organism: Mastacembelus armatus (assembly GCF_900324485.2). Classification (NCBI taxonomy): domain Eukaryota; kingdom Metazoa; phylum Chordata; class Actinopteri; order Synbranchiformes; family Mastacembelidae; genus Mastacembelus; species Mastacembelus armatus. Next base: position 11,017,153 of record NC_046635.1, read on the forward strand.
CGATACATACCTCGATACATGGGTCATGATATGATATGTACCTCGATACATGCATACATACTCAATGCAATATGATACAATTCGAAACAATACCAGTGTGATAATAAATAATGCCATATATTGCAATACTCAACATCTATTACTGTACTATTTTTGGCAACTTCAGTACAATAAACCATAGGAGCTCAGGAGAAATATATATACAGTGGGTACGGAAAGTATTCAGACCCCTTTAAATTTTTCACTCTTTGTGTCATTGCAGCCATTTGCCAAAATCAAAAAAGTTAATTTTATTTCTCATTAATTTACACTCAGCACCCCATCTTGACAGAAAAAAAGAAATGTAGAAATTTTTGCAAATTTATTAAAAAAGAAAAACTGAAATATCACATGGTCATAAGTATTCAGACCCTGTGCTCAGTATTGAGTAGAAGCACTCTTTTGAGCTAGTACAGCCATGAGTCTTCTTGGGAATGATGCAACAAGTTTTTCACACCTGGATTTGGGGATCCTCTGCCATTCTTCCTTGCAGATCCTCTCCAGTTCTGTCAGGTTGGATGGTGAACGTTGGTGGACAGCCATTTTCAGGTCTCTCCAGAGATGCTCAATTGGGTTTAGGTCAGGGCTCTGGCTGGGCCAGTCAAGAATGGTCACAGAGTTGTTCCGAAGCCACTCCTTTGTTATTTTAGCTGTGTGCTTAGGGTCATTGTCCTGTTGAAAGGTGAACCTTCGGCTCAGTCTGAGGTCCTGAGCACTCTGGAAGAGGTTTTCTTCTAGGATATCTCTGTACTTGGCCGCATTCATCTTTCCTTCAATTGCAACCAGTCGTCCTGTCCCTGCAGCTGAAAAACACCCCCACAACATGATGCTCCCACCACCATGTTTCACTGTAGGGATTGTATTGGGCAGGTGATGAGCAGTGCCTGGTTTTCTCCACACATACCGCTTAGAATTAACGCCAAAAAGTTCAATCTTGGTCTCATCAGACCAGAGAATCTTATTTCTCATAGTCTGGGAGTCCTTCATGTGTTTTTTGGCAAACTCTATGCGGGCTTTCATGTGTCTTGCACTGAGGAGAGGCTTCCGTCGTGCCATGGTGCCATAAAGCCCCGACTGGTGGAGGGCTGCAGTGATAGTTGACTTTGTGGAACTTTCTCCCATCTCCCTACTGCATCTCTGGAGCTCAGCCACAGTGATCTTTGGGTTCTTCTTTACCTCTCTCACCAAGGCTCTTCTCCCACGATTGCTCAGTTTGGCTGGACGGCCAGGTCTAGGAAGAGTTCTGGTCGTCCCAAACTTTTTCCATTTGAGGATTATGGAGGCCACTGTGCTCTTAGGAACCTTGAGTTCTGCAGAAATTCTTTTGTAACCTTGGCCAGATCTGTGCCTTGCCACAATTCTGTCTCTGAGCTCCTTGGGCAGTTCCTTCGACCTCATGATTCTCATTTGCTCTGACATGCACTGTGAGCTGTAAGGTCTTATATAGACGGGTCTGTGTGTGCCTTTCCTAATCAAGTCCAATCAGTTTAATTAAACACAGCTGGACTCCAATGAAGGAGCAGAACCATCTCAAGGAGGATCAGAAGAAATGGACAGCATGTGAGTTAAATATGAGTGTCACTGCAAAGGGTCTGAATACTTATGACCATGTGATATTTCAGTTTTTCTTTTTTAATAAATTTGCAAAAATTTGTCCATTTCTGTTTTTTTCTGTCAAGATGGGGTGCTGAGTGTACATTAATGAGAAATAAAATGAGCTTTTTTGATTTTGGCAAATGGCTGCAATTTAAAGGGGTCTGAATACTTTCCGTACCCACTTTAGATAAAGATCTGCTTTTAAAGAAGGTGCTGCTAAAATCTTAATTTCAACACTTCACTCATTTACTCGCTTTGCTTTTGGTGTGAAAAGACAAAGGCGCGTGTTGTACAAGAAGGACTGGCCGAGGAAGCTGCAGCAAGCCTTTATGGCCAGAGCTAGTATCGATATTAGGGGCAGAAATATCAATATTTTATTGTTTTAAAAATATTGATATGTATCTAAATGTCAATTATTTTGCACAGTTCTACTGTACACACTGCAGCTTTACACCTCTCTTGACAGCAATTTCAGAAGAAGCTGCTCTGAAGGCTCCTGGAGAGGCTGCTATTAAGCAGCAGCAGCCCAGTGCCTGTGCTTGAGCTACCGAGCATAATAAAAATTTCTTTTCTTTAATTAACTTTTATGGCCAGCAGAGAGGGCATGCTGACACCTGTCTTGTGCAGTACTACCTATTAGTTCTTGCCTTCCACATCTTGCGCATGTAGTTTAAGTGGTGAGTGTTGTTTCCCTGCACTGAGACAGGTGTAGTGAACATCAGCGCCATGGAAGTAAAAATAATAAGCAGTCACACATAAATTTTCTAACTACACATAAGACAACCTATGGAACTCTATGTAATATAGACAGAGTAATACAGATGTGCATTATCACCATCACCCAATGCATGCCAACATTAACAAATAAAATAATTATTATTTTCACACAACTAATTGTTTGTTTGTTTTTTCAGAGTAGGTACAAAAATGGTACTAAAACTGCTGTGCAACGCTTGCACATTTTTGCACAGACATGGAAAAACAATGGCCTTTTTGTAGTTGTTAGGACATAATCTTAACCATCACAACTAAATGCCTAACTTCAGCCTTTATCCTAACCATGCCCCAAGTCATCACAATGTCAAAATATTTTCACAATAATGATTTCAAATGTAATTTATCCTTACAAACATAAAGGGACAAGTAAGCCCCCCCCCACACACACACACACTCACACACACAGTTGCCAGGGACGACTAACTGGAACAGCTAAAAATAGAAATAATGCATTTCAAAAGTTTAGCAGCTAGAAAAGTCCTAGCTCTACAGGGATTTTAATTGGTGTTGCTCAGTCAACAACATACTGTAGCTAGCCTACTTCTTTCTTACTAATAAACAAAGCCAGACTTCTTTTCATTGTGAACTAAATCAAACAGCAGTGCTGATTGGAATGACTCTTTCTATGCTTTGTTTCATCTCCTCCATCTTGTTTTGCATGGCATAATAAAAGAAATGTTGCAGAGTAAATTATGTTTGTCACAGATTTTTAAGACTGGGGCCAGTATTTGAAGGAGGTAACATCTAGGTCTGACATTGTAGTTCTCTTTCCAGTTAGGGAATTCAAAATAAAAGAACAGAGGAATACCCTGTTATGAGATTACATAAGTAAGAGTCACTTGACAATTTAAGTATTCTATTACACGAACATCAATACTTCTTCTAAGAACAAAAAAATATCTAATGTATCCATTTATTTTACTGATACAGGACAGTGGGAAAACTCATTACTGTCAGACCGTTCACCTAGGTAATGGGCGAGTGTAGCCTGGCCAGCCCAAGTCTATACAAATAACTAGTCTGGAATCTCTCACGTTGAGAGCGATTTCCAGAGGGCGGGTCAATGGATGCAGAGTAAACCAATCAGGGAAATGAATGATATAATTCAAGCAAAGCAACACTGAGACCAGCAAATGGCATGTGGTAGCGTAGAGATGCGACCACAAGCTAGTTTTGTTGAAAAAACATGAGAATACACGGTGTTATCACCAGTTCAGTAAATTGCAAAATGAAGGTAGAAGGATTTGCTGACTTGCATTGAGAAACATTACGAACGAGTCAGTGCGTATGTGCAAGGCTAGTTTAAATCTGATTGGACAACTGGAGCGTAAACCCACCTCATTGCAGTTAAACGGCTATGACTGGCCCTGATCTTTTGAGGCCGAAGGAAAAGACTCTCTATGGCAGGGGTTCCAGAACCACATTCTTTCGCAAGAAAAGGAGTGGGTCTGGCTGGCCAGGTTAGGAGGGTGGCGATAGCCTGGAGGGCTGCGCACCAATGAGACAGAGGGCTGCACACCAATGAGACAGAACTGTGTACAGGTCAAACCAGAGAACTGCTGCTGGTTTAAGGGCAAAGGGTAGTGCTGGAAATACTGATAAGATTAAGATTTGGTTCACTTTACTGCGCTTTGTATGACGTTAATCAATAAACTATTGTTTCTGATAAACTATTACTCTATTATTACTATCAACTATTTATGAAATTTATCTTAAAATTGTACCCATTAACTGCAGTATCTGCCAACAATATGTTAGAGCTCATAAGCACACAGTCACTAAAAATCAAAATGCATAGGCGCATCCTGACAGATTCAGGAATATTCTATAAGATTTTGATGCCCTAGAATTAGCCAAAAGCCCCTTGTTGCATGTCATCCCTAATTATCTCTCCAGTGTTCTCATCATTCCGCACTGTCAACTAATAATTCAATATTTTAAAATTAAATCAATATTAAACATATTAAAATATATATAAAGGTGGAGTTAAATATTAAATATACTTAAATATATATAAACCTGGAATTACAAGTAGTATGACACAAGAAGTCACTCACTAAATGATAAACCTTTAGCAGTAAAAAAAAAAAAAAAAAAAAAAAACTCTTGCAACACTCTGGGTTCTCAACACTGTCATCATTCTGCCGTTATCCCCCGTTGCTCTTTGGGCTTGTCTTTATTGCTGTACTTCTATACCAAGAGCTTGACTCTCAAAAGCCTGCAGTAAAATCTCTCACCTTACATACTTCTCAGCAACCTTGAGGTTACAAGCAACCACAAAACACCAGAATCTACACATTTATAGAATCCACCAAACACACAACAAGAATAATAAAAAAACTATTTAACTAAGGCTGATGATTATGGGCATTCCAGGAGGCCATTAAAAGTGTCCTTGTAATGCGGACTTCAGAAGTTCTATTGGGGTGGGAGGAAGAGGTGGTAGGCCCTTGAATGATGGCCAAGCTTGAGTGATTAGAGCTGCAATGATATCCGCCACAGTCAGACATGCTGCAGAAGCCAACCACAGTGCTGTAAACATTTCACTGCATCCCAGCATGCTTTACTGCCTTTAAAAGGAGGGAGATGCGCATTTAATACTAAAGCAAGCTGCTGCCAAGGCTCATTACCACATTTATACACACATCAACAAACACATAGTCCGATGCCCCTTACCACCCCAGATTATCATATGCATGCAGATGTATCCAGTACATGCTGGACAAACACGCACTTTCACAAACACAGAAACACACACACACACACACACACACACACATACTAAAACAATTAAACATGATCTGTAAGTCACTAATTTGAACCCATCTGAAAACAGGATCAGCATTTTCTTAAACTTTGTCCTTTGTCCTGTATTTAATAGTTTCTGTCCCTTCTATCGGCACCTGCTGAAAATAAATGTAGGATACTTTTCAGTCAGAATGTAGTTTAAAAATTTAAAGTTAAAGTTTGTGACAGACATACTAGATGTTTGGTATGTTCTGCCAAGACTTGAATGCAGTCACAAACTACTCTGTTTGGGGTCAATGATTTTTGATGTTTTTATTATGGTTTGCACAGTTTTTTTTAATTAAGTCAACAGTGACTTTAAAATAACAAGGACGGTTGGATGGTATATTTCTTTGTTTATTTACTTATTTAAAAAGATTATGAAAATGAAGATTAAATAGATACCAAGACACAGTTAAAAATGCAATAGCTAGAGCAATAATCCCCTGCTATGCCAGAAACAAAATCAACACACATCCTGAGTCAGAAATGTTGATTTTCTGGTCAAATAAATAATGCCCCCTTGACAAATCTGAGCAAATCTGCTTATGTCAAACAGGATGCCATAATTAATGGTGTGTACATGCACACTGAGGCCTACTTCAGATATTCAAAGATTGTTCAGCCAACCCAAATAACAGTCAATAGAAAGACCATCATGTGAGCAACATGATACACATAACTTCTAATCCAAACCGCTTTGTTAGTGTTCTTGAGGTTCTCAAGTAGGCACCTTTTTTGTCAAATGTTGCAGTATGTTGGTTTGATTGACATATTTAGAAAGTTATATCAAAAGCAAAAAGGCATTTCATAAAAGGTGTTATATATCCATTAATATATATCCATTAACTAAGAGTCCTAACTTCAGCTGAAATGCCTATGATATGGACTGTCTGTGGAAACTGAAGCAATCATATATAGTGCTAACCACTGAGATGCCCACTGAATGTCATACTTAAATCACATCAACAATGTGTAAGTGCAAATAAGATGTCTTTAAAATAAGTGTTTGTTATTATAAGACTTTTGGAACTACAATTTAGATTAGCCACAAAATGTAACTGTTTGTAAATCACGATTGTGTAGATTCCTTGTCTTTCAGAAATTTGCAATGCTTTTAACACAGTAGAAACTTTAGCCAGCAATAAGGTTTACAGCAGAATTCTCAGCCACAGTTATTATGCACAATCAAGTGTACACAGGGAGATCATCATCCTGTTTTCAAGTTAAGCACTCAACACAGTTGCCATTTACAGCAATAAGAAACTGTGCAATGAGAGAATGTTTCACCACTGGCATCGCTCACTGGCTAACCTACCATTCCTGAATTGCTTTGGATCGAGAGACTTGTGGCACAGAGAAAGCATGGAACCATCAGGATGAAAAACTACAGCCCAGAAGGCAGGGACTGGCACTGCTCCTGAACCCTGTGAATTGTTTGATAGGTGTATGGAGAGATGGAGAGAAAGCAGAGAGACAGAGCAATGACTGCAGATAAATAGAGAGGAGGTAGAGAAGTGGAATGAAAGCAAGAGGGAGGGAAAAAGGGTGAGGGATAGAGAAGAGAAATTAGGTTGTTATGTATATTGCTGGCAATTCACACACGCACATTCCATCTGAGATCCCATCAGCTGTCAAATTGGGAAAGCGATGGGGATGTGAGAGCGGCAAGAATCTCAACAAGGCCTGAACTTGGCGCACCACTGAGACCTAATCAAAACACAATCACGTTCACTGCCAGAACAGACGTACACAGGCCCGCACCCATACACTCATTCTCTGCACTCAAATTCACACTGAAGCAAACTCCTAGTCACTCCCTCTATATTTCACATAAACACTGTTAAACAAATGTACACATAATCATGCACACACCCACAGAAAAACATTAACTTGCAGTCACACATGGGCACACACATCTGTCCTATGCAATCACACTTCGGCCTATTTCAAACTATCCACTGCTCCAAGGCGGAGAGATGATGTATGAAACTGCCCAGTTAAATACAGGCTCCTATCTCTCGCTGTGACCCATAACTCGAATTTATCTCCATTATACAGTAGTTCATTTCAAAAGCTTCACCTCTGCTGGAGGTTAGTGGTATGGAAAACACAAACAGGAACTGTGGTTGCATATAGGGATTAGCCAAAATGTCTCTAATTGAGTTCAGCCTTCCTCCCCAATGTCACAACCTTCTGGACTGTCTACCTGCAGCCCCCCCTTGCCCAGTCCTCTCTATCAGCTGGTGCTGACCAGCTCCCATGGACAGCGTTCTCACTGCTAATCCACACAGATAGGCCCAAAGCTGACCACTAGCTTGCAGCAGACTAACAAAGCCACACTGATGTAAAAATGTGTCTGAATGTAAAAGATTTTTTTTCCCCTTTGGATTTCTTCATTTCCTGTAGACTAAGAGCTTATCCTGGGTAGATGTCACTGATAGGATCAGGTCTGGTATGGTTGGTGCAGTAGTTGTGATAATTCTCCAGTGGTAAACACAAATATTGACTCTATCCTATCCAGGAGCCAAAGAATCTTACTGTGTGCCAAGTGCACAAAGGTCTGTTGCTTCATCAAGTAAGAAGTAGTGACTTTGAAGCATTTTCCTATTTACTACCTTCCACTGAATTTGGCACCCTTTCCTGAGACAACAAAGAAGGTGAGTTGCCAAGGCTCAGCTGTGTCAAGAGCCCTATCAAATACTCTTGACTTCAGCAGCATAAGAGCAGACAACGGAGAAGCACACTAAAGATAAACTGATGACATGATAGTGATGCACAACAAACTTGACTTTATAATCCAGAAACACCATAAATAAAACAATACAGTATGCCCTTAAAAAGAAAACAAACAAATGCACCCTCTGCCTCTTCCTCTCTACATGATTTACATTGCTGTAGTTTTACTGATAAGTGGATCTGTCAGATAGTGAAAAAAGTCAGCGCAGTCCCACAAACAATCTTGTGTGAGGTTTTTGTACAGCGTTACAGGTTTGGCACCACTGCAGATGGATTACATATCACTGACATAAGATGGACTGGGAACACTGGAAATATTTCACTGACAAATTCTTTGCCACTAAAAACAGGGTTAGAGCTACTGTATAAAGCACGGGTCCATTCATTAATATTGTGTCTGTCAGGCACACAGAGGTCAACTAAAAATAAAGGTTTCTAATCAACGTTACAGGTCTTCAGTATGACATCAGGAACTGGAACAGGCAGTCTGCCAAGCTAAGCGAATGAGCTCTGTACTTCCTTTGCGATGAGAGTCACTCTGAAGGAACAGATAAATGCTGCAATCACCCATAGGCCTCAGGGGGTCCTGTGGGGCCAAGGAGCAAACTGGACACAAAAGGGAATGAGAGGAAAGGGGAAAGAAGCAAGAATACTTTGTTCAGAAAAAAAAAAAAAAAACTGTGAATCTTTAGCACATACACACTTAGCTGTCCTTTTGAGTAGGATTATGGGGTTTAGGTGCTACAGTGGAGTTTCAGAAGCGAGAGTCCAAAGACAGAGGCCCAAAGCTTGGTATCAACTTAACACTGACACACCACACTATGGCTTCAGAGATTACAGGGGGCTAGATGTGCCATTTCTGACACAAAGTGCAGTGTTGCAGACTTTAACACCCCTCCTTTTCTTCACTTCTTTCCCTCTCATCTGCTCTTGTCTCCTTTGCAGTCCCTTTTCTGTCAAGTGCCACAGAAAAGAAAGAGCCCAAATGTCTGTGTCTGCTTATTGGGGCAAGTGAACATTTGAAATGACAGAGGGTGACGTTGGCTTGAGTGCTAGAGAAGATGCCTCAGAGCTAAGTGAAGGACCATTAGGGGAGACAGTGATAAGATGCATGCATGTAGACAGAGCTACAGAGTGTTCACCTTGAACAGTCTGGTGTCATCTGCTGAGGACGGCTATCACACGGTGGGAGCACAGCATCAAACTCCAATCAAACTCCATTGCAGCTGACACAAAAATCAAACTAATTCCTACACATACGCCAAAAGGTGGTGTGACCTCCAGACCCTGTTATTATTCATGGCCAGTGACTAGCTATTACTTTGATGCCTTCTCACTTTGGTTGACATTCCTATATTGGTCAACTAAGAAAAAAGCTTTCAAGAACTGCTGCAACACTGATGAACTGAAGGCTTCTTGTCAAAGGAGACACTCTAGGTAAAGACAAACGATGAGAGGCATATAAAGACAGGATAATGTAAACATCATAGCTTCATACTTCACAGCTGGATAGTGACCTGTCTCATCAAACACAGAGCCTCTATAAGATATTTTTATAATAAAAAAATATTCCTGTAAAATATTTAAAGTATCTAATGTTTCTCAACAATTCATGAACTTTAAACTGTATGTAGGTACGCACGTCTGAAGGTGAAATATGTGCTTGTATGTATTAAAAAATTCAATATATCGCTTCACCACTGCAATGCAAAATATCAACACACCACTACTGTACAACATGTGCTGTGTATGTTTTTAATGTCAGGTGTACTATATGTAAAGGTGTTTGTCTATAACTTCTGGAATAAATATTAATGAGGTGAAATATTGCACAAGCATGTTTCCTTCTTTGGAAGCTAACCTTGGGCATGTTCAAACCTTGTTAGCTGCATTAGTGCAGGGATAAAGAATCAGGCAGCATATGGCCTTAGTTTGTCCCTCATGGATCAAACACACACACACACACGCACACACACTCTCTCTCTCTCTCTCTCTCTCTTCCCTTTATCTTTTCTTCTCTTCCTACCAGTGTTTGCAGAGTTGGAAATTTCTTAAATAATTTATGCTGTTAATAACCAGCCTGGTCTCTGTGGTACTGAGCAGTCCTGTTCAAACACAGTTATGCATGTGTGCTTCTGTGTGTGTCTGTACAGCAAGGTGAAAATGGGACAGTGTTTGAACAGTGAGGTGAAGGTGTATGTATGAATGTGTATGTGATTACAGTGTGAGTTATCACAGACTAGGCAGAATTGACTGGCGTGATAGTTAAGGGTTGTTATAGGGTGGGCTCCTGTGTCAACATAAGGGAAACCACAGATTTTCTTCCAACAGTGGAGAAGCTGGAGGTCACGCACTGGACTCTACTAGCAAGCACAAGATCGAACACCGATGCACACTGTACTGGAATTCAAACACAGCCAACAGGGATGTACAATTAAAATTTATGTTGCAATCAACAAATATCTATAAAAACCTTCTCAGCCATTAGCCATTACTAATAACGACATGACTTGATGGGTGTCTCATCTCATCATCAAGATCATTTCATCTTTACCCTGCCCTATTCTAGGTTTTATTCTTTATATCTTTATTCTCTTTGTTACATTCAGCTGGTCCATCTGCCCGTGAGCTTTCCATTTTTTCAGCCTGTCTTTCTGTCTCAAGATGGGAGGTGCAAAAAAGAGGCGGGGGCATACTCATACCAGCAAGGATGACCTTGGCAAAAGTCTGATGATTTGAGGAGAGCGGCAATATCAATAATAATGGAGAAATTAATAAGCTGGTGCATTGGCCTGAGGGTTAGACTGCAGGAGGTGTAGGTGGTGGGGGGGACAGTAGCAGGCTGTAATAGTCAGGTTGGGGGGGGCAAGGGAAGGGAAGGGGGTTAGGGTGGTGGGGAAGAGGGGGTGGTAAGTGCACGATTTCCTTAGCAGCAGTGTGATGCTGCAGTCCATGCTGTCACACGTCAAAGAGGGAGCAAATAAAAGGCAGCTCTTTTGATGAATATAAAACAGAGAGTCCTGCTGAGACGCACTCTGCCTCCCTCCCTTTCTAATCACAGAGCTGCAGAGGCGGCAGGCTGCACCAATCCCCCCAGCCCAACACAAAATGAAAGGAGAGCAGAAACAAGGAGAAGGGGACACACGATCACAACAAAGGCTGCTTTATAATAGCAATAAACATTTGTCCTCTTGAGACATGTGCGCAGAATGATGGGTGCGGCATGGCAAGATGCAAGAGAAGCTGGAATGGCATCAACACATTTGTACTCCCCACCAAACCCTGAAAAAGGTTCATCTCCTATCTCAACAAGCATGGTACATGCATTTTATCAAACAAAGAAGTCCATTCCTCTGCCATGCACTGAAGCATGTTGCTTAGCTTGCAGGGTTTTGATAAAATGTCTAATATTCTCCATAGGATCCTCAAAAACAGCATTACCTTATGGGCATAATTCTAATTAACTCATGCTTCAGAGAAGCTGAAGTGCTGACTGTGCTCCTGTTGAAATCATAACACCTCCTTTCCCATTTCTGAAAATGCTATTAAGGTAAGATGATCACAGATGGGCATTTATTCAGTTCTCCTTTATAGAAAAACAAAGGCACAAAAGCATTTAATAAACAGTATTAGGGAAAAAGTCTTAATAAACAAGCAGTGTCTATTAAGAGTGTCCGGTAACACACCCTGTGAGATAGAATTTAATTTGATGTAGAGAACTTATTTCATGTCTCATCTCACTGCTGTGCTTACTTACAAGTTCACAGGCAGGAGGCCAAAACAATTCATCCTTCTTTACATCACTCATTTCTTTTTGTAATTTTTTTTTTTTGCATTGCATTCTATATCTATCTTCATCTTAGCTTTAAAGCACTTGATCTGGTTTAATTAAAATCATTTAAAATTCATAAAATGACACAATAATCTCCCAGATATTCAAATTATTTACATTAGTCACAATCTAATCTGGACATATAGATTATAGAAAACGTTCCTTAATTATTCCTTACACACTATGCAAAAAGCAGGAAAACTATTAGCCTCTGCATAGACCAATCACTATACCTTCAGAGCTATGCCATACTCCAGTCCTTTCTATACAGCTACAAAGCTCAATACATACAATACGGACATGACTGTAAGCTCGGCTTCTGGTTGAGCTCTGTAGCACTGCTTGGCCTGTCCTCCTATGGGCAGCACTCCTCTACTGCTCTCCAGGCAGCAATTGTGTGTGACACCAAAGCCCACTCCCACCCAAACCCTGAGCCCAGAAAGTGACACATGTATGGGTGTCGCTGCCGTTTCACCTCCTGCCTGCTGAAGTATGAGGCAATTTCCTGCGAGTGGCGCATGGTGAGAGAGAGTGGGAGGCTAGGCGCAGCCCAGCTCTGCTGCTCTCTTTGATACTGTCAAGGAAGAGTAATGGCTCTCTGCAGCAACAGCCACCACCAAACTAATGTAGTGTGACTTTGGTTCTCCTTTCCAATGCATTACCACCGTAGTGAGTAAGAAGAGGATGCCAAGAAGACAGCCAAACTGTGAGGAATGTGGGAGAAAGGACAAGGTTTAACAGAAAAACACAGAATCCTTCACAGTTAGCACTGAATTTCATTAATTCATAATTAAAAAAAAGACATGACTGGGAAGTTTCTGTAACTGAAACACATTTGATCAGTTGCCAAATGCTTACCAGCCACACCAAATGCTACTCAGACTACAGGTCTAACAGAAACGTCTGTATAAGCAAAAGTCAGCCCAGTTACTTGTAACTAATCTTTACAATAATTTCAAGGTCACAGTGCTTTAGTACACACAGACAAAGAGCTTATCTCTGGAAGAACCCATCTAATTGGGCGATCTACTATCTCAGCAGCTATTATAGTCTTGTTCATTGTGGCTGACCTTGCAAATTTAATAAGCAGAGAATAAAACGTTGTCTCATATTTTTTGTACAATTTCCATAATACCCCCACCCCTCCTCAAAAAAGAAGCTCTATTTGTGACCTGCATACCTTACTGGTTGAACTCTTGCCCCCTTTTTAAATTATGTAGGTCCAATCACACCTATCCAGAAAATACAGGATAATTATGCTGAATTAGAAGTTGATTCAAATTACGCAATATTACAATTCATTAGAGTTAACTGAATGCCATGGTTTTTAGGCAGACTGCCAGATGTGCAGAGATGTCAGGAGATAGTGGGTCTTCTGTGAAGCCTAAGGGCTGGGGCTGTTTTAGAGGGAGAGACCTTGGCCTTAGCTTCCACATTGTGCTATCATTAGAAGCCAATGTAACAGGCAGCTTTTCAAAAAGGCCTAGTACTGAGCCAGAGCAACGACATCTCTAGCCAGTAATAACATAACTATGAATCATATATATCATGGATTGAAGTTGGAATTATGTAAACAGTTAAAAACCTGTGCACAACACATACTGGATCATTGAAACACCTAAAGAGGTGCAGCTGTCTTAAAACATATCATTCAATCATCACCATGGCAGTACACATAATTAAACAAACAAACCAGTATGCAGAAAACACTGTGATGGTGCTGCTGTTCATCACAACTATCTGGACAATGACCAAATGGAAGATGTAGACCAATCAAGATATAGACAACACAGAACAAAAATTCCATTTAAAACAATCCCACTTCCCTAGTGGTACCCCAGCCTGCAAACATTGTGTGCTGCTTGTATTACAGTAGGCTGGACATACTTTTTCATTATGATTCCACTGTTCTTAGGTGGGCTTAAGATGCTACTTAGAAACATCTTTGCATATTAATAAAGTCTAAACTGGTTTAACAATAGCCATATGCATTTTTGATGAACAGGGCACAATTAGAGTACGCTGGGGAATGGCCTAATGGATAGGGGGTCGGACCTGAAAATTGCAGGTTTGAGTCTCCGGCAGGAATTGTCGGCTCAGAGTGAATTGCCAGCGCCCTGTCCACCTTCAATACCATGACTGAGGTGAGACCCTTGAGCAAGGCACCGGACTCCCAACTGCTCGCCGGGCGCTGCAGTGCTGGCTGCCCACTGCTCCATTTGTGTGTTCACTGCTGTGTGTGTGCACTTTGGAATTGGGTTAAATGCAGAGCACAAATTCCAAGCATGGGTCACCATACTTGGCCATATGAGTCACTTTCACTTTCCTTTTGTCAAATAGGTGGTATTAATATGAACTCTGAATTTTAAAGAATATGGAAGTGAACAGCAGTTTATACTGCCCAACCATTAAACGTTTTCTAATAATTTGAAGGTCGAAAAGTAAATTCATTTTCAAAACCAGCCACATACACAGAATTTACCATCTATTCTTTAAGGTCAAATCCTTAACAGCTGCACGTCTATATGACTGTACTGTTGCAAAGCAATGAAAACGTTAGAGATAACATGGCATTTAACATTGCAAATAAATAAAGAATATGTTTGGAATATGGAAATGGAAATGTGGATCACGAAAAGGAACTTCAAGTACTATAACTGACTCAGACACTGAAAAAATAACGTTTTACATAAGAGCAACATGCATTTTAAATATGATGTTTATCATTGACTGACATCTTTAATATACTATACACACATATAAATAAAATGACAGTGAAGTTCTGTTGTTTAATAGTACTGTATTTTCCAGAGTATAAGTTGCATAGGAGTATTAGTTGCTTTTAGGAAAAACAGCCTTGTTATAAGTCGCTTCAGTGTATAAGTCAAATTTGTAACTATACTAATTATCATGTTAATTAGCTTATGAAGAACACAGGCCACCCAATAACAGCAAGCAGAAGTGCATTACAAAATTCATTCATCTGTGTCAAGTAACATTAAAACAACTCCACTAACATCAGGGAGAAGGTGAAGTGGCGTGCTCTCCTGCTCTCTCAGGTTGATTAAATGGCAAAACTTTGTTGCAGCTGCATATTTTATTATCTGCAGCTTGAAAACTGCAGTACATCTCTTTCTTTTGGGTGGCATTTTTGCTTTTGTTACACTAGGAGTTAGAGTATAGCGTGAACATAAGTGTTTTTACTTTTTCAGCAGTATAATATTATGGTATATTCAGTTGAGTCAAGAGTGCCAAGAGAGGATTCTAACACTAGTGACTACTCAACAAAATGACTGTAAATTAACACATATAATTCGCTTTGCTATATAAATTGCACTGCAAGCGAGAGTAGTAAAAAAAGTGTGACCAATTGTCTGGAAAATAGTATGTATTTCTGTATGTGCTGCATACTGTGTTTACACCCATTCTAGTGGCTATGTAGTATGCTATTTTATAGTTAATCAAAACCGATTAAAATAGTTTACTGCACAAGCATCTGTCAAAAGGCATGTTTACTCTAAAAAAATCAGTATGAATGAGTACACATATTGAATGAATTGATTCTGATCAATGTAAAGAGAGAAAAAAGAGAAATATAGAGAGGCAGAGTGCAAAAGTGAGGTGGATGAGGGGAGTGTAACAAGGCAGGGGTTGTCTGGAGCCCATGGCCTGGGGCAGTGCATGGAGAGAGAAGCGCTGATGTGCACACTGCAGGGTATCGTCTGAGAGTGGCCGGACTCCTCTAACAACTACTGAGGCTAGGTTTGTAGCACAGTGGGTCACAACCTACTATCATCTGGCATGTTTGGGTGTGTGTCTTTGAATGATGCATTTCAAAAAATAATGATGAAATGCAAGACAGAATATAGAGAAATTAAACAAAAGGCTGTCTAAAAGAAAGAATAAAACAGATCGAAGATTTTGAATGAAACGTTTATTAACATACCTGTGCCAGTGCTATGTTTCTGGGACCCCTTCGATGTGAAATTTGGGACAGATGTCTACAGCTAGGCAAAGCTGTAGTAAAGCTGCGCTGAGCACATAGCACTGCTTTCCCCTATGAAACAGTCACTGCGCCTGCCCTCTGCCAAGGCCTCTCACCCCTACTTCTTTCTTGTTCATTATTGACTCTCTGACCTGGCTGCATGTATACCTGTGCTTCTCTTCATCTCCAGCTTCCCTAAGGAGAGCTTGGCAAAGCCCTACTTCGACTGTATAATGCCCACATTTGAGAAGTTTTGTGTTTCTAAAGGAACTATTATACTGTGCTCATTATTTCTGACCTGATACTAGCTGCAGCAGGCCCAGCACACTGCTTGAACTAGGTGTTCTAGTTCTTCATAAACCTCAGCAATAAGTAGCCTCTTTGATCTCTCTCCACTCTGACAAAGCAGCACCACCAGGCCTCCTAAATGAAGCACTCAGAACTGAAGCAGCGGGCAACAACATCAAGTAGAGGTGGAGAGAAAATATGCAGATCCAATATGAACACACCAAAAAAGGAAAAGATGAGAATACATGGTTCTCTGTATAATTAACTACAAAAGGCTGGAGGCAGACGTGTGACTCCAAAACATAAAAGAAAAGATTAGTGCCAGTATTTTTCACAAATTGCTCTGACAATTAGGAGTTTACTTAATAGAAACAGGACATTTCATCTGTTAAAGGTTATTTGTTATCTCCAGGCACCCAGAAAGTACTTCAATTGCCTTGATCTTCACAGGTTTCAGTGCCAATCATTAGCATGCTAATCACGGGTGATTTTCCAGACCTACAATGACGAAACAAGCACACAAAGAGTCTTTGTCATTTCGGTCTTGAAAGGCCTCTCCATTGCGTGTAAGAAAAAAAAAAAAAAAGCTTTGAACTAAATTACTACACAAATCCACTCCAAATAAGGCCTGCAAAAAGCATTATAAAGTAGTACAGGTGCTCCCTGGAATCATGCAGGAGAGACAGACTCAAAGGCCTATTTTGTGTTGCCATAATTGTTACAGGCAACTTTAAACTACAAACTCTCTAATTACATGGAGGTAGCCATCACATTTACTGCACAACAGTGCCTTTGTCTTTCTTATCTTTAACCAAAAAGCAAAGACTCATTTAGTTCGACTTCAGAAATATAAAAAAATTTTCCTCACACAAACAATGTTAGAGTCCTGATGAATGCTGATTTTGAATGAAATCTCAACTTATTAAAAAACATAAATACAGATATGGCTGTTTGCATAATGATGTCTCATTGAAACAAAGCTCTGTTCTTCCTGAGAAGTACTGAAATGAAAAGTGCTTTTGTCAGGTGTTTCTCAATACCCTTGGTTTGCCAGAAAATTAAACAAAGAAGCTTGTAAAACAGCTGATTTGTGTTTTAGTCTTCAAAGATCTTCTGATCTGAATGGTCCAAAAAATATATTTTCCCATAAAAGTGCTGACAAATAAGTGGATTGTAGTGATATTTAGGCATATTAATGTCACAGGTGTCAATCTTACAATCAGTCATTCAAACTTACTGAAAAATGAAAAAAAACTTATGAAAAATATTTATTGTGCTGTTTGATATCACTGTGTGAACCTCACTGGAAAAAGAAGAGAAGAAAAATATCTGGGGGTAAAAGGAAGAAAATAATTACCAACCATGTTTAGGGAAAAGACTATAAACCCATCTATAAGCAGTTTGATGTTTCTGTGACCACTGTAGATTACATTGTAAAACAGTTGGGGGCCATGGGGGCCACAGCCAACCTTCCTGGATGTGTCTACAAGAGGAAAATTGTCCCCAGATAGAAGGTTAATACAAATGGTAGTAAAATAAACAAGAAACACTCCAAATTTGATATAAGCTGGATCTCTAAAATCAAGGTAAACAGTGTCCAGTCACACCAGGAGCTGCTTTTTGATTCAGTGGAAGAGGTCCAGGAATAGCCCACTTTTGGAAGGGAAATGTAGAAAGGCCAAACTGATCCATGCCCGTGCCTCTGGGAGAATGACCATCGAACAAATGAGGTAAAATAAGAGTGTCTGGGTAAGTCACACAAGCTCTATGTTCACACAAGAAAAAAATGAAGGTTTGAAACAAAAGAACAGTATCCCAGCTGTGAAACATTTGGGAGGGTTCAGTTGTGTTACAGGTTTACTTTGGTGTGTCTGAACTTTGAGTCTGTGCAGGACACAATGAAATCAGAAGATTATCAAGACATTGTGGAGAGAAAAATACTGGCCAGTGTCAGAGAGTTCTGTCTCAGTCACATGCCATGGCTCCAAGAGGATAATAACCCAAAGCATAACACCAAGAATGGATGAGAAGAAAACACTGGACCATCCTGACAGTAACCTAAACTTAAAATAAAGTGACCTGCTAGGATCCCTGATTTTAATCCAAATGAACACAGAAAGCTGAAACTGGCACCCATCAAACCTGAGAACTGGAACAGTGCATTGAAGAAGAGTGGAACCAGCTGAAAAGTGAAAAGGTCTCTTTAAGAGCTATAAAACATGCTTAACATACTCAAAAGGGTGTGTTATCGTAGGTTGAAGGTCCTAATGTTTTGCACATGGCATTGTTTGTTGTATTATTAAATTTAATAAAACATCAAATGTTAAAAGCAACATGTCCATTCAATTAAATATGGAATAAGGAACACTGGATGTTCACTTCTTTAGTCAAATTCAACTTACTTCAGAAAAAAATGTAGTTTTTTTTTTTTTTTTTTTTTTTTTTAAATGGAAGGAGACCAACAAGCCCTGTCAAGATGACTAAAATGTACTTCATGTGTACTTAATGTGACCCTTTTCAGTGTGGAGTTTGCAATTAGGTGGGTATAGGCAGGGGTTCAGTTAATAGGTGACTTTAAATTGCCTGTAGGTGTGAATGTTAAGGTTAGTGTTTGTCTCTCCCCTGAATTAGAATAAAACCTTAAAAATACTAAGACCTTAAAAATATAACATGTACAAGATGTTTGGAAATAACTTAAATTACTGCTATAATTGAGCAATATTTTATATTAATGGAATAAAGAAAAATGCAGTTTATGCGCTACCAAAAAAAAAAAAAAAAAAAAATCAGATTGGATAAATTGTCAAGTTAGCCTAATTTTCCCACGGCGTACATGATGAGGATTTTTGGCTTAAAAGCAGCCAGCCAAATCTGCCTGCAAACTCACCAAACCTACCACCTTGCACATATAATCACCAACTCAATTAGTTCTTCCAAACCAGATGCCCTAGGAAAAATGCCAGAGGTCACTCTTCTCATTCAGCAAGAAATCAAAATGATAATGACTACTCCTTAGAAATTCTATCTATAAAGTGCACACAGGAAACATCAAAAGGTGCTGACAGGGTGACTGGGGGCAATGATGAGGCTCAGTGATAATCCACATCAAAGCAGAGGCTGAGGTGTGGGGACAACCATTGGGGAACCAGGACTGTAGCACGTGCAGCAAAAAATAAATACTGGGAGAAATTCTCGATCTACAATTGGGATAATTTGCTGCACTGAAATTGAAATGAATTATTGGTAACCATTCCCAAAAGGAAAAGGCACTTTTTAGGGGATGATGAGCCCAGCTGAAGGGAAGCCAGTGTAGATGGGATGATGTAGTTTGGTAAATTATAAATGATAGCTGCATGGTGAAACGACATAAAGGAAATAGTAAAATAAAACATTGCATGGAGCCACGATGAATGTACACTGAAAATGTGCACTTCAATAAACAATCAGCCAATGTCAATTATTTGAAATTGGGCTGGCTATGGAGCGTTTCTATTCCGGCAGTGGCACAGTCAACCTTTTAATGGCGGGTTGTTAGGTAATAGGGATCTGTCTGTTGGCCTCCAGTTCGAGTTTCCAACAATTCCTTTTTACACAGAATTATTACAGAGTGGCGATGCTGGTTCACAGCTACCTGAGAGCTGTCTGTTTTACAGGGAGCTAGACAAACCCACCACTGCGGCCAGAGACTGATGGAGGTCAGACTGTCTATACTCCAGACGTAGAGGTCAGTGGCCCAGACCTGACCTCTCTCCCATCGGCCTCCTTCCGTATCCAGCTCTGCTATCCTGACAGCTGCAACTCAGGCACATGACAGTCCAGTGTATGACCGACTCACAGTACAACTCACACAGCCAAAGACCCAAAAAAATGTTTGACCACTTTCAGTGAACAACCTGAACTGGTAAAGGAAATGGACTGACCAACTGCACAGTAACTGCGCCTGTTTCTCACAGTGTCAGCAACATTTATGGACCCTACAGTACTGACAGTGGAAACTCATTCTGGCTTTATCATATAGAAGTACATAAACAATTTCATGTGTTTTTCAAACAGTTGAAAGAGATACTGTTAAATGGACTTGTTTAAAAACCAAATCTAAGATAATAATTAGAATACGAACAAATCTACCAACACCAATAACTGGATAGACCGACATCTAAGAAAATTAGATCAAGCAGCAGGACTGCTGACTTCTGATTTTCTGACATCCACAGTGGCAGAAAATTTGCTTAAGACTGCACTTGGCCACCACAAGCCTCTATTCTCTTCTTTCATTACACAAACCATGTATTTTCCAATTATGGGGTGATATAATTATATTATACTTTAACAGCTGAGATTTCATCCAACACATGGATCTGACGGCATTACACTGTTAACTCAGCACAAGACCAAAATTGTTCTGATGAGTAATAAAGAAATGCACACTTTATTAAAGATGAATTTAATCACATCTTTTAATAAAAAATAAAAACAGAGAGAAGAAGCCATTACTTTGTAAGTTTAAGAGGTCTAAGAGGTTTGACTAGGCAGAGAACATATAAGATGTTCTGGGTCAGATACTACACCATTACTGTAAAGCTGAGCCAGCTGTAAAGTTTAAAAATTGGGTTTAAAGCCTTTGTCAGCACTAGATTCATGTTTGACTGGGCAAATTGTAATTTTCCTGCTTGTTTACTTTACATTTTGCTCACCTCTTTAGCAACTCCAAGGGCAAAAAGTAATTTGAGTTTTGCCTTGCATAGAAGTTCTGTAAAAGTTAACTTGGTATGGGGAAATACTTTCAACAAATTGTAAAAATCTGTAAGAGAGAATGAAACCAGAATAACAAGTTTCCTCCTGTGTCCCCTGCCCTGTGTACCTGCAGGAAGAGAACAAGAAGAGGCGTCCATCTTCCGCACTTACATTTTTCATTCCATGTTCTCCCCTCTCACCCTTACTAACCCAGCCCTTCACCTACAAACCCCATTCTTCAACACAACTAGGGAATTTCAATCCTACTTCATATCCGAGAACAAATTCCTTCCCTGATTACTGATGCATTTCAAAGCAGGCGTCATTATATTTTCAGACCACTCTCTTTTAAAAATGTACTGAAAACCTTTATTCTGGTTCCCAAAGGCCCCCCTTCTCCTCTTCTGTTATGCTCTTATTAGTCTGTCTTTGCCATTGCCTTCTGGGGGATCTGCGTTTCTATTCATTTCCTGTCTCTCTGACCTCTGTGTGGATGGAATTCATCTGGCCTATCCCTTGTTCTTTACATTACTTTAGAGACAGGCAGCTACTGTCTGGTGCAGCTATTAAAACATAAACACCATTAAATAAAAATGTCCAGAAGTGAGCGATGTGGAAAGAATCAGAGAAAGGCAGAGAGAGAAAAAAAGTACATTTTACCATGTTCATAGTCCTATGTGACCAAATTAGGTTCCACACTCTAATGTTGTTTGAATAAATTTGAAACTAATGTAGAAAAAAAGGGTTCTTATGACTGCTTGGAAAATTTTGAGGACAAATAAATTGAATACCATTATAATGATTTCCAACATTAAAAACTTACTATAAGAGAGTGGTAATGCAGATCACAAGGGCTGCATTTAACTCTACTAGTCATACTGACAAAATATGCCTCAAAAAGGGGCCCAAAAACAAAGAGGTGCATGATGAAAATATTTCAAGAAACTTGTATCTCTGGAAATAACTATCAATCTGAAAGACTAGATTGACAGGCATGTAAAATTATTGATAAGGAACAAATCTAGTAGAGTTGAAATACAAGGACCTGGCTTGTCTGATATTATAGGCGTTCGATTTATCTGTGCCCAATTCCAAAGAGCAGAAACTACATTTTAAAGGTCTTAATTTTGAATTACGGTAAATGTTTTTCAACATCCAGTGAGCAGGATACAATACAAGCAGTTCACAGAAATCTAGTATTTTGAGTTTTTGAAATTATATTAAATATCTACTATTCTACTAAAGTACTGCCTACTTGCATCTACAGTAACAGACACAAACATCAGAATCACGCTGGAGTTGTGTTTTTTGGCTGAAATCCAACATACTGATCTCTAAGGTTTGGATCACCAGCTCCCCAAACAAGGAAAAAGCTTAAATTTCCTACCAGCTACTCATTTATTCAGCTTGTCGTTTAGTGGGTTTGATGATAAGAGCTCCCTGCTGTTTACATAGGCAGGTTTGTGAGAAATGACTAAAGAATGAAAACAGAAAGAATGAATTAAAAGAGGCTAAAAGCTGAGGTAGGTAAAAACAGCTGAGGTAGACAGGAACATTTTATTATTGGCTTGGTAGCATTAGCAACCCTTTATGATTACGAGGAGTAATTTTATTAAAAATAAATATAAAAACATTACTTTAAACATAAATTCATCTTTCGTTTTGCATACTCCTTAAAAAATAAAATGGTTGAGAGAGAGAGAGGTAGTGGGATAGACAGTGTATGTGAACGAGTGAGAGTGAGAGAGAGTGAGAGAGTGAGAGAGAAAGAGAGAGAGCGCGCAATGAACAGAGCTGGAAGGGAGGGGCTTTTATTGCAATCTTTAATGCAAACCCCCGAGTGGCTGGTCTGACTAGGAAGCCCTGCAAAGAACTGTTGGAGTTGATGAGGTAGTCCAGCTGAATAATATACATCGCCAGCCACAGGCAAGAGCTGTCCATTAGTTACAGGGGTTCCTGTAATGCCCAGCTCTAGTACATTATTTCCAAATGCATCAGTCAGCGTCGTGCAGCACAGATAAATTCTAATGCTCAAGATCTGTAATGCATACTCTCACTGCTGCTATATTACGCTGCAGGTTAGGAGGGCAGGAAGAGAGAGGGGAGAAAAATGTAATTTATTTTTCACTGCAGCCAGTATTCTTCCCATTAGCTTCAAATGTGAGATAAGTTATGGACTTTAACGAGTGCCTTTAGCCACCAGAGCACGCTGCACACAAGACTGCAGGCAGAAGAGGTAGGCTAAGGGCTAACACAGGAGGGATGTATGACGCTGATGACCCAACACAAGCACCTCACCGTCCTGAGATCAGAATGCAGTTTTCGCAAGCATAGTATTAAAAAAGCATTCCATCTCAAACACATGGAAATTCTCATGCCTTATTTCTTAGCATCACGTCTGCATAAAGTCAGACAGCTTAGTTGTAATTTCCATTTTACTAACCCACTCTCCTAGGCAAAGAACGTAAAAACTGTGCTCTGCAAAACAAAATGTATGGCTGCCCAGAGGAAGCAACCATTTGCCTTTTCCATTTAAAATATCTTTTTGACACACGTAGAGGATGCTTTGGCTTATCCCTACCTCAAGCACACATTTCTACCTTTGCCGATCAAATGTCACAGCTGAAAAGTCTGCAAGCATTACAGGGATATATCAGGACAAAGTTTCCCTCTGATGTGTTTACAGACGCCTGCCTTCTCTGTCATCCAGCAGCCTTGAGTTCTAGCTGCCTATTCCCATTTTAAGTGTCAGTTATTGACAAGTGACTAATTAGCTGTGGGTCTGTAAGATTTTCCTTCAGCTGCAGTGGGAAGCGCATTAAACATGCATGATCAATACTCTGCCTAATACCCAGCTATCATCTGTTTCTATCTGTTCAAACTCTCACACTAGTAACTCAATCCAATACAGAATAATATTTTTATCCAAATCACTAATAACATTTTACACATTTTATGGTGACTATCATCATAAACGTATCATGGGAAATTATAAGAAATGAGATTAACTGAAATATTATGTATTAAATATATTCCATGGGACTTGCTGTCCACTCATGTAGTCATTCACAGTATTTGTAATGACACCAAAATAGCACTAAATGTCTCATCACTCTAATTTAATAAGTCACTAGCCAAATTTCATCGTCATTTAACCACCTGACACTAATTGACACCATTGAAATTTGCAAGGAAATCACAGGGAGCAGAAATTCAGGAGCTTTAGATAAAACAATTCAATGTAGTGTCGCAGAAGCAAACAATATAAAAATGGAAAGGCAAATACACTTCCAGTACTTAAACCATCAATTTGCCTCATCCATGCCAAGCACAGTACAGTACATAGCCTTCACTTTTTGCATTGTATTGTCAAAACTATTAAACATATTAGCACACTTTAACAACTGTTATTGTTATCTACTATGTTGTAAGATACTGACAAAAAAGCAATGCAAATTGCTTTCTATAGCAGCAGATATAAAAAAAAAAAATTAAAAAAAAATGCACATTTAGGGTCAGTCTGAGTTTACATTAAATTTCATTTTACCAGAAACATTAAGTAGAGTTCAAGTAAGACATGTTAGGCTATGTTGGCAGACAGTGATGAAGAAAAATAGCTTTTTATTTAATAACCAGCTAAACTCTCCATTGCTATTCCTCCCCCTCCATTGAAATTGGCTGTGGGCTCAATAAAAAAAAAAAAAAAGAGCAATCCTATGCACATGTGCCATGTTGTCTTAACTTGCATCACATCATGTGCCAGCTCTGTTTATCGCAGCATTTTACACAGGTGAATATTACAACACTACAAGACTCTTAATTAGCCCATCCACCCAGACTGAACCAGGCAGAATTCTATTTAGAAACCATGTGCAATAGTTAACAGATAACCGCTTAACACAACCCTAGGCTCACTTTGACTGGTGTGTATTTCAGGATTAGACTCATCAGAGTGTGTATGCATGTGTGAGTACACAAATGTGTATGCTTTCATTCACCATGACGTGATGCATGCTAAATGCAACCATTTAGGAAAGAGACGTGGCAGTGGACATGTTTACCCTCTGGCACTTGTCTGTGGTTCATTGGGCATGAGAGGGCAGGGGGCTTTGGAAGCATCTGGTAAGACTAGAGTGCAGTGAGGCAGAAGACATACACAAATGCAGAGACACATGAACACATGAACATGCCTATACAGCAATAACGGTCACTTTGAGTGTGAAAATGTAATTATGCAAAGACAGTGAATTTATTTGCTGTGACATGAGACAATGACAGATACAGGGAGTGTGGGTTTCATGTTGACAGAGAAAAGTCTTTCTGAGTTGCTGGTCCATGCACAGGCAGATGAAGAGCTGTGTGGTGCACAGCTTGCTGAACACAGAAATGCAAAGAAACAGTGATTCATAGTTAAAGTTGGCTACGCTCTCAAGTAAATACCCATGCATCTGCATCAAGTATCAGTATTTGTCCTGCGAATTGCACCTGTACTCAGACCAATCAATGGAGGTCCTTACTCATGCAGCAACTACTTCTTAGAGCATTTAATAGCACTCGGCATCATCAGGGACCGCGCTGGTGAGTGGTTTGACAAGTTTTGTGCACCCCCTAAGACTACCACATTCTCTGGAATGAGTATGACCTTGTTGAGTTTGAGGTCACAATAGAACAGAAGTCCACAGACACAGTCTCGGGAGACCATGTCCAGTGAAGTGCCAACAGTAGTATAAATAATAATACATATGATCCTGGGGTCCGACTCTCACTTTGGGGACTTCAAATAAAAAAATAAATAAAAATAATTACATTTAAAATGTAAAACTTTTTTTGTTTTTTTTTTTACTATAGCCTTAATATAGACACAGTCTAAGTTTCAGTACAGTGTAATCTTGAATGCTTTCAGAAGAGCTGACAATGTCCAGTGTAATGTACTCCCTCTCTCCAACAGACTCCCTTCTCAGGAAAAAGTGCCAGCTGGATGATGGTAGATCCATTCTTGTCTTGTTTTTCATTTTAATTGGAGGCTTACACAAGTCACTTAGAGAGGCCACAAGTGCTCAACCTAGAATTGCACAATTAGGGCTAAAATGCTAATTACAGTTATTCTTTTAAATAATGAAATGATCATAATAAATTGATTATCTTTAAAAAACAATATAGCTTACTGCACATCGACATTTCAAATTCACATAAAAGTCCTTTCACATTGTTGTTAGCAAACAAGGACAACTTGTCTTTATATTTAAATTGTCTTTCTTCACAAGCAGAGTGATAGCCCCTCCAGGAATCCAGCTTCTGAAAGACTGGCTGCTAAGACAATGCAGATCAGTAAGCATATGAGTGTGTGTGTGTGTGTGTGTGTGTGTGTGTGTGTGTGTGTATCAGAAGGAAAGCATCAGCAAACTGAGTTAACCTTGCAAACAACAAGCGCCTTACAAAAGCAAGTCCTTCATTTATGTAAAGAGTGAGCTTTATTAAAGGCCAGATTCAGCAAACACATAGTGAAACTTTCAAAAAAACAACTATTATGTCAACAACTACCAACTAACTATGTACACTTTACCCAAGAAAATTCACCCTGACATAATCGATATTATACACTTTTGAACTGCCTTAAAATCGTCTCACAACCAAAATTGAGATTTGACTTCAAATGGAAGAAGATCAATTATGTCATTACATCATGGAGAACATAGCTTTTGATACAGACTGGCTCCATTATTTGTGGACAGACTATATTTATGGAGAGACCCATTTGCGTCTCCATGATTTCAGATGCTGTTACACAGAATGCTAAAACCTTCATGCTACTGGAACAAGATTGCCACTTTTATGGCTGCATCTTGTGCTGAAATAAATCCTCACCTGCTAATGTGTTAAAGGGTCGAAGTATGCAATAGATGTTAAGGGAATTTTCAGTGAGGATGGCAATCTAGTGATTTTAGCTTGTTTTAGGTTTACATGATCATTGATATATGATTTTGTAGTGTAATTAAACTCATACAGTAAAGATCAAACCCATACCCATACAATTAAGATCAACAATAACATGTACATTATTTAAACAGAAAAAAGGTGTTTGTTTTTTTTAAATCTTGTTGATATCTATTACTATCTCAATATTCTGATAAAAATTGTTGAGGCCAAAGAGTAGAGGGTTTCACATTATGTAGTAATCATTCACCCAAAGGTCAAGTAATACAGTACTTCACCAATAAAGAACTGTAGTACCACTGATAAAACTGCATTTTCTCTCAAAAGTAAGTCATTATATCAAATAAAAATGGAAATTGTAAGAATGAAAGTAATAAACAAAAGCTGAAAGTTTTCAAATTAATTTTGGATGTTTTTAGTTTGTTTTTATTTTTAAACAAAGGACACCTAAACCCTGATATCTGGATAAATAACCACATGCCCTGTATACCTTCCAGAAAAGCTGTGTAGCACAGCCAATATTAGGCTCTTTGGCTCTGCTCAGCAGACCAAACATGGATAAACAAAAAAAACATCAGAAAACAAACCATCATTACTCTGAACCACAGTAAACCATAAGTATTGTATAAAATACTGCAGGTGACTTGTTGCTACTTGATGCCATTCAATCCTGCAGTATTACACCAAGGTACCTCGTCTCAAAGCAGGTGACATCTCTATGGCACCTCTGTGCCAGTTTGTGCATTGGCTGTATCGTGAAAATGATGTGAGAACTGTTTAGGTAGCATTGAACAGGCCACCATTCATGACTTCAGTATATTTATGTGTGTTGTACATAGAAGTCACAGAGACAAGAAAGAGAAAAAAATGGATTGATTATTATTATGTTCCTGTTTGTTCAAACACATAAATATGTCACTTCAACAAATTTTGTTCAAGTGAAAGAAACTCTCATCAGAAACTGAGGCCCTACTTATAATAACTGTTACAGATGTGCTGTTTTTGTTTGTGCCCTTTTGTAAGCACACTGCAAATAACACATTTTTTAAGGGTACCTTTTGTATTTTTTTCTTTTATATAGATAACCTATAAAAATGTATTAATTGCTTAGGTCTACTACATCTTTGGAAACCTGCTGTTTTAGGCAATTCTTATTGCCAAATCATTACTATTTCGACCAAATGTACAACATATGACAGCACAGAACAAGAATAAAACATATGCGCACACACAAAACAACACATACAAAAATCTAAATCACATTATCTCCTTCCCTATCAACTTAAACTAAGATTATATTCAAAGGGCAGTCACATATGTTCAATTTCATTTTATTTTTTACTACCTTTACGTATTTGTGTGGCTTTTTTCTGGAGACACGTACTAGCATGATTTCAGCAAAACTTTAAAATAAAGATAGCTACAGGTTGTAATTTGAATATTTTGCCTCTGATTGACCTAAACGAGGTGAAGCTTATTTACATTTTCCTTCTTGGACGTCAAAAGGTTGTCAAAAGTCACATGTTACATTCAGCAACAGTGACACTTTCAGGAGGGGTATCTTGAGAAGACGATATTCTTTTCTGTTTTAACTAATTTCCTGACTTCTCCTTTTGTATTTAGTGTTCCTTATTTTACCACGTGTGAATAGTTTTGGAAGCATAATGCTTAATCTTCTTTTTTAATCCTACTTCTACCTATTTAGTCTATAATTTGTCATTTGTCTAATTTCAGTATTTTCCCAGATTTCTTCAATGTATTTTATGTCTTTGAACAATTAATTGCTTTTCTTTTAATTATTAATATCATTATGACTACCACTGAAATTAACAATACTGTTACTAAAAAATAAAAGCACTTAATGCAAAACACTACTTCATCCAAGCATAGACTGAAATGACAGCAATGTTTAACCTCATTTTACCCCAGAAAATAAAATGTAAGGGTTAACTTAAGTTGACATACAAAAACATATATCATAAGAACCAATTTGTGCAGTCAATACAACCAATGTGAAAGTTCCGATGCATGTTCAGATACAGCATTCAAATCCACACATTATACATTTAAGTCATTCATTAGAGATAATGAAAAGTCTGTGCAGTATAATAAGCAATCAGTTCAATGCTAATTCCAGAAAATAATTGCTTACATGAACACCATGCATACAGAAAATTAATCTTGGCAATTTTACTGCAGTATTATACACAGGGAAATACACGAATAAAAAGTGCAAATTGGAATCCTTGATGGCATTGGATAATGATTTTGACATTTAATTAAGGAAGGTCCAGGTTTAAATTAGCGATGCTAATCAAGCACGAGAGGAAAAAGAACCACAGTCAAACAGTGAAATTACACAACACCGAAAAGGGACCACTGAAATGTTCCTCTTTCCTTCTTCCAATCCAAAGTCCTGATACAACAACAGAGATGGCGACACACTGCACTTATTAACACAAGTGTGTGCGCCTGTGTGCATGCGTTGACTTACATAATGCAATCCTTTGTCTCTTTCTGCTTCTCATAAGCACACATGCCGTTACATACACACACAGACATAAGTACACACGTTTACTGTTATACAATCACTGTCCTACAAGGCAGGAACAGATGCCCCTTCAGTCTCAGGGAAGGCAGACACACTCACTGTGTCTGTGTGTAATGGGTGGTCTTGACACAAACACCTTTCTACATTCACAACTTCGGTAGTGTCCAAGTGTGAGAAAACGAAGGAAAGACTGCATTCCGACTTCCAGCACAGAGAGACTTGATATAAAAATATGATGACATAAAGTCTGAAATTTCTGTGAGAACAGGCCCTGAGGAGGATTAAAAAAAAAAAAAAAAAAAAAGTTTTTTTTAAACATTCATGTCCTCATTGACTTGAAGTGAGGTTGTGGAAGCCTTTTCTCCAACGCAGACCCCTGTGGCTTTTCTCTTCGGAACAATGTAGAATTGTCTCTTTAGCCATTAGCCTCACATCAACTATGCAAACCAGGCCAATCACCACAAACGAACGTAACAGAATAATTACGGCAAACAGAATCCTGCAGGGGAATGAGAAGCCCAGACAACTGGTGTGCAATTTATATCACACATCAGGATGTGTCTGGTCCTAGTCTCCCTGGATTCAGTCTGGATGCTCTGTTCTGGGCTTGGCTGGACTGAGTGGTGGCATCCCAGGGTACTGGTGGAGACAGACTGGAGCCCAAACACGCATGCCTTGAGATACAGCCTCTCTCTCCTTGTCTCTCCTTGTTTCACTTTCCTCTCCATCCCACTCAGCACTCAGCTGCCTCCATCCAACTGACTCATGAGGAAATCCTCCACAAGAGGAAAAGGCTGCCAGCTCCAACGACAGGAAAAAAAAAAAAAAAAATCTCAAAAGCGGGCATCAAAGAAAGGACAGCAGAATCAACGCTCTTGCAACAAGACAAAAAGAAGTCAGAAATCGCAGTCGCTCCGCCCAGCCGAAATCTTCCGTCTTTCTTTTTTGTGTCTCATTTTATTTTGTTTCACAGTTGTTTTAGAGAATTAGCATGTGCTTCTAAGTCTTTGTAGAGGGATTTATGTGCCCCCCTACACATTTCTCCCATAGCACCCATCCCCTCCCCTTGCCTACCTCCTTATCCCCATCAGTCTGCCAGACAAGTTTTTCCCACCCAGTCATAGTACCCAGCCAGCAACCCCTTTTGTGGGTGTGCTTGTTTAGTGTGGGTCTGGTCTGTGTGTCGTGTATGTCGTGCCAGCTTGGATAGGAGGAGAAAGGAGGAAAAAAAAACTCTTTGTAAGTTATGGGAACACTATGAGACAGACGCAGGCGCTCATAAATTATACGGTTCATTTGCATACTCCTGGCATAAGACATTATGCAAATACGGGTCAATTTGCATAATGGATTCCTCTTGTTGCCTCAATTGTCCAGTTTCTGCTTTTTATTTAATAATGAAAACAACAAAAATGTAAAACGAGAAAAAACAGCATGTTTGAGCCCAATGAAGGACCATTCAAAAGCACCGCTGTTGCTTTCCTTAAACAACACACTGAGAAAGACTAAATATATCTGTGCTTACATCTATTTAAATTATACAGCCAAACAATGTTGAACGTAAATTCTGTACAGGAAATGTACAGACATGAGACAGATGGAGACTGTGGGTTGCAA
Organism: Mastacembelus armatus; assembly: GCF_900324485.2. Taxonomy (NCBI): domain Eukaryota; kingdom Metazoa; phylum Chordata; class Actinopteri; order Synbranchiformes; family Mastacembelidae; genus Mastacembelus; species Mastacembelus armatus. The sequence continues at coordinate 11,048,032 of NC_046635.1, forward strand.
TTGCTACATACATTACACACAGTATTTGCGGGTAAATTTCTCTCTTAATTAGTCCATTCTACCTCATCTATTAAAGCAAGCCACTTCATTGCTAATTAACAGCAGTGGGCATACCCTCTTCAGAGGGAGGGGGATTTTATTAAATAATTAAACTGTCTCTCGCTTTTAACCTTATCAGCCAGCGCCGTAACCAAACGACAAGAAAAAACGCTACAAAAGAGAAAACGCTTATACACAGATGTGGTCAAGATAATTATTTAATCAAATATGCACAGGAAAAAAAAAAAAAACAAAAAACGCTAATGAGGAAAGAGAAGAAATAATGACCACACATATTAACAGAACTTTATCAAAAATGTCGGAGTACACAGTCATTTGTTTACAACTCGTTACGCTACTGTCCCACAAAAATAACGGCAAACCAGATGCTTAAAATGCAGCTACAAAGGACAGGATAAGTGATCAACAATTACAGACAATTATAGAGACTGTGGGAGAGAGAATGGCCGAGCGTGTGGAACTGGAGAAAATGCAGTGGGAGAAAAGTGGGAGACATGAAGAAAAAAGAATGAAAGATGGTAGAGGAAGGACTGATAAATGTATTGAATGCTAGAACATTATGCAATGTGATCACCTAGCAAAACATCAACTTTAATCAGCTTCACATTCTTTACTGTGTACTGTGGCGCATACTATACAGGCAAAGCTCACCCTGGGTTTGTTGCACTACACTAGAGCAGCTGGTTGTGGTTCGAAGCTGTCTCCTTCTCCATCCAGGACCAGTGCGGAGGAAGAGCAAAGGAGAAGCACAGCTAATGCCAGGCATTAAGGTTACATGGCATGGCGCGATACAGCTCACCAGCTCGCTTATGACAACCATTAGAAGAAATCATCAGTTTTGAGAATCAATTAAACAAAATGTTAATTAATGCCAAGCCCATAGAAGAAAAGAGGGCGATAGAAGGTGGGTGTAATGGGTGTGTGGAAGGAAAGCTAGGGAGAGGAGGAGGGTGGGTAAGAGAGGGACTGAGAGAAAAAGGGGATGGGCAAATAAGGGAAACAAGGAGCGAATGCGGTTGATGGCAGGGAGAAGTTGGCACAGTGCCATCCATTCAGTGGTAGCACCAAGGCAGATTTCTGTTCGCTCTCTAGAGTAGGTGGTTAGATGTAGCTTGGGAGACAGAAGGGTCCTGTCGTCATTTTTGTAGCATCAGAGTTCTTCTTATCTTTTTTTTTTTTTTTTTTTTGTGATATATCTTATTTTTTTCAGAAGGGGGTCTATCTTATAAATATTAGAAGTTGGATGTGAAGATGTGGGTCTTTAGACACATCCAACCTTACTTCAGGACTTCCTTGAAGGACAAGCAAACATCTGCTGAAGAAGACTCCAAGATTTGACCTACACCTGAATTAATTCTGGTGGATGCCATACAGATGGATTAGGTGCTACTGCATGGTAGAAGGGTGGACTTAAAGCACCTCAATACAGCAAAACTGTATATATATTCCAGAAGACATGAACATGGTAGTGAACTTTCAATGATGGGTGCCACATTTGCAACAGTGGACAATGGAGGCGGTGCCACATGTGATTAATGACGGAGATGGAAATCTTAAAACAAAAACAACAGAAACTTGGGTCTATTTTGTTGTTCTAGTGATAACTGGGGGTTTGGCAGTGGCACAAAATGAAGCTCCTCCTACTCGCTCCTCCTTGCACTCTCTCTAACCATCTGAGGCGCAGCTCTCTGTGCCAGGCTGCTACCCAGCCATCTGGGCAGGAGACGCCATGCCACCTCATTCGTTAGCAGTGAAGGATGTACTCTTGGAAAATGACAAATGCCATTTCAATCTCAGAGCTGGTATTTATGGACTTGGGTAAAAGCCACTGGTTTGAAGGATGCCCAAGGAGCGATAAAATAGCACTTGCAAGTCTCAAGTGGTGTGCCAGCGGGAATGTGATGGCATCTGGCACGAAAACTGGCGAAGGACGAGGGAGATATACCACAATTAAGCCAAATCGTCACAATCGGATACCCTTCAAGTATCGGTTGCCAAAAACAAAAGAGAAAAGAACAGAGAGATTGAAGCACCTGATATGACTAATTAGAGCAAAAATTGCTTCGTTAATTAGGATGACACAATCCAAGGAACGACATGAATTATCAACAAAAGAGCCAAAACGGGAAAAACAATAACAAAAAAACAAGATGAAGCAAGACAAAAGCGGCAACCAACTATTAGTAAAGGGTGTGAAGCGAGTACCTCTTTTTGTGCCAACTCCCTTCCCCCTTTACCCCACATTTTCCCCAGTGTAAACTGCCATTTCTTATTGCACTGGCTGGCAGGCACGTTGAATGTCTACCATAGATAGTGCTGCAACAGATGCTGCCAATGTGCCAATTGCTTGTGTGACTGCCTACAAGAGGAGGAGGGGGAAGACTGGACCTAAGGGACTGTGGATGAAGCTTAATGGCAGCTGTTTACAATGTCACAGACACAAAAGGGAGACAAAATATACAAACATGAGGATGCATACTAATGAAGTGCCAAAACAATTATAATGAGTGGACAAACCGGAATAAATTAACTTCTTTTGTTCTGTATGATCCTGTGCTGATTAAAATTAGTCAAACACCTGCTTTTTTTTTTTTCTGTGACAGGGACAACTTCTTGGGAGCACCAAAATGTTAAAAAGTCAACACAATTAACAAGATCCTGAATTTCACATTTGTAGCAAGACAAGCAATAATGGAGAGAAATGCAGACGTGATTCATCTATAATCTGAGCAATGATCGTTTGCTGAAGTTCCTAAAAGCTCAATGTCAGTAACTCATGGCATGAGAGCCAGAGAGATGCCATGGACACATCAGGACTGGGTGCAGAAGGCACAGGAAGAATAAGGCAATCTGAGTTCAAGAAACACTTAGGGAGGGGGTGGGGAGGGGGGATTGGAGTGGTGGGGGGGGTGTGCTGGCCTGTCTGCAAACAAACTGAGGGGTAGTGAGGCCGTGGGAACTCATTACATCCTCCACACCCACCATCTCCACAATTTTTTGCCCCTTTCATGCCAACCATCCAAAAGAAATGAACAAACTCCACCCTTTCAGGATTTTCCCTCCTGCGCTAAACTGTCATAAACAGATGCAATGTAGACTTACCAACTGGTCTGAGTTCCAGGGTACTCTCTGGGTTCGAAGGAACGTTTCTGTGGTTCCCGCGAGGTCCGCTGGCATCGGGCACGGAGCCAAGGATGGGCACCGCTGCAAAGACACACAGCGGAGGCTTTGATTAAGTTCGTTTTCATTGTTAATATGCACGGAATTAAAACAGTAATTAGCAACGCAAGGATATTAATCCACTGGCATCCAACAATTATCGCTTCCATTTCTTTCTTCTGGACTTCTGGCATGGTTGTGCAATATGAATAATTAAGGAAGTCATTCAAAGGGAGGGATTATAACATCTTTGTGCTGGCTACCAACCTTGGAACTACCAAGATGCCTAATCTGGCGTACCACCACTGAAGAAGGACTGCTCGAAAGATGGCATCTTTTTGGGCATCTCAAACGCGGTAATCAAGATCGCAACAAATACGATTAACAATTTAATTTGCAATTGATGCCATATTTTTTCCATATTCATCACGGGGAAATAAATGGATATTCTAATCTTACGGAGCTAATGAACTTTGGATAATCACCCTTTTATTTAATTCCATGGAGGATGTTAATTGTGCAGCGTCTTCATCACACAAATGGATTACAAAAAAAAAAGGACTTGCACGAAAAAGCAGAATGGAATTGGGGGTGGAGTGTGTGTGTGTATATGTGTGTGTGTGTGTGTGTGTGTGAAACAGAGAGAGAGAGAAAGAGAGAAAAAGAGAGAGAGAGAGAGAGCGAGAGAGAGAGAGAGAGAGAGCATAAACGGGGATATTTTTCTTCCTTCGTTATATGCCAGTAGTCAAATAATGCCACAGTACTCACAAACAAGCAGAGAAAAGCTCCTGCATTGCCAGTGATGTTCAAGTGCTCTGTCTTGGAAAAGCTGGTTTCTTTGCTCTCTGCCTGGTCTGGTCTCTAGAGCAGCAACTCTCACATATGAAGACATCTGCCTTTTCTGGTTCTGGATCTTACAAAACTGGAGCAAGAAGAAACCTTGCTGGACTCTGATTTCTCTCAAATTGGATATTATTTGTGTTATTCAAATGATTAGTGCATTAGCAGCATTGATCTTCATTAGAGTGGTGTTGTTGGCGCCTGGCTGAAGCGGAATGCAGAGGAGACAACAGATACTGTGGCAGGCACTGGCTAATGTCCCCTGTGCTTAATCATCCTACAGCAGAATGGTTTTATGCATATTTCATTTGCATATCATTACATCGCTAAGGCATACGGGCAAATGGCAGCGGTGAGCGAGGGAGTGGAAACAGAATATAAAAGCACAAAATATAACGAAAAAAAAAAAGCTCATTATGCGATGACAATCTCCAAAGCTGCGTGCCTGATTTCTGGCAACCTGCCAATTAGTTTAATTCAACATTAATTAAAAAAAAAAAAAAAACAAGCAGCACAGTTAACCTTTCCGACACAGATTAATTGAGCACCTTACAATCTGTGCAAGGAGCCTTCTCACATACAGTCAATGTCTGTTCAGGTGGAAGTAATGGATGTTTGTGGATTTGTGAAGGGAACAAAAATGTAATTATTGAGGTTTCAGACTTCACGAAATATAAGCATGTGACCGGCTAAATCATGAGTTCCAAAAAAAAAAAAAAAAAAAAAAACCTGTTTAAACTGTCTTTGATTATTTTTGTGAAATTTTATGTAAGGGTTTGTAAGGGTATGTAAGGGTAACGTGTTATACTAATGAGGGCAGAGCACTGCAGGTAACTGCTGGCAGCAGGTGTAAACCAGGCTAATCAATGGGAAACTGAGGACTAGAAACCTTCTTATTTCATGGGAATAACTGAAGATATTTAGTTGTAATAACTCTCCCGTGATCTTCTTACACAAGACAACAAAATCAAACTTAATTCTTACTTTGGAACCAGGCCCATATTATTTGGATTAAATAGAAAGAGACTAAACTCCCCTCTACAGACGTATGCAGAACATACTGTGAGATTCAACATGCAAAAGAAAAGAAGAGCACACAGTATGCAGGAGGCTGACAATAATAAAGAAAAACCTGTGATCCATTATTAGCACCTTGATAGTTCCAGTGGATTATCCTGCCAACTCTTGTATCAATCTAATTTCAAGATTCAAAAAATTAAAAGAGATAAATAAATCCAAAAGAATCACTTCCTAAAGAAGTTTTAGATTACTATAACTTAAAAAAATACAGCCAAATGTGTAATTTTTAATTGGACACAATCAGTTCTCATAGTACACAAAACAATATTTCAGTTGTGTATGACATGAGCAGCACAGAAAACAATTCCATGCAACATTTTTACTCCATAGAGACTTGTGTATCTAACTGCGGATCTTCCCTTTTTCAGACATCCTTGCTTAATTCTTCCCCTATGCAAGGCAAATTCCCCCTCAAGCCAGAATATTCCAATGAAGTGAGCTTCACGCCTCACACAATTAGCCATGTTTAGTAATTTGAGAAATGAATGCCGCAGGGGCGAGGAGGAGGGGCAGTAGAGATGGGGAGCAGGCTGGCAGGGGAAGCCCGCTGAAGTGGGTGGGTATGAGCCTTGGCGCTTTGTAACCATGGCACATGCAGATGTCGCTGTAGTTCTTCCAAAAGCTTCTACCAACCAAGTGGGAGGGAGGTAACGAGGAACTCGTTTGGCATCGCACACCTCCACCAAGCGTTTCCAAGAAGGAGTGTTAGTGTGCAAGACTGGTCAAGTGTGGGAAAAAGGTTGGCAGCCTGAGCCAAAGGAGCTAACATGGGTGAGACCAAGGTTAGGGGAGATCCTTCTATGAATGAGACAACAGAGTTGCAAATATCCATGGTGAGACATAGGAAAGGTTAAGCAACAACCACTGAGGTGTCTGTGTATTTCTTAGCCTGTCATAAGATGTAGACAGTATGCAGAGTGCCGATATTAATATGCATGCCAGCCCTCTTTATTATGCTGCTCAGCGTGGGGTAATATTGCCGGGCTGTTCTGCCATGCTTTGGCTACTGTGTCAGAATGCTATCTCCCTCTGAACAAACACAACCCTTATTTCCTGACTCTCTTATCAAAATGTTTAATTATCAATCATATCCACAGAGGTAAATTTGAAAAGGAAGCACGGGAGTGGCATGCAAGTGACAAGCTGCACCACTGACAGAGAAAAAACATGATTCTCAGGAATATACTGCACATGGTCCATATGTTATGAATATCATTTTAGGGCTATTTGTACTCAGTACATCAATGTATACTGTTAATAGCAGACATATTTTATATTTGTGAAAACCCTTGCACTTTATGATAGTATCTCTTATAGATTGTGTATTTGTTTATATGTTAACATTAAATTTCTTTGATACAGTGAGGTGCATTCAACAAGCTTACTTAATACAGTTAATCACTGCTATGCTCTCGGTACTTAGTGTCGAGCACATGAACGGTTTCTTAGTCCTCAGAAGTAGGCTAATTCTTAAGTATTTGCCATCAGAAAATGCAAGCAGATGGCTGTTCATCACACAACACATTTAGGCTACATGATTGTTTATACTGACAGTTTTTTTTTTTTTTTTTTTTTTTTTGGCCCTAAGAAATTAGTCATATACCATGCTGGGTCATTATAATCTCATCTAAGGATCTGCACAGCCATGACACCTTACCTTCTGGCTTATCACACAGACATGGAGTTGATGGGAATGAAGCACTCCTGCAGTGAAATCTCTGCACCCCGTGTGTGCAGATGTCTTTGGAGCAAGCTACGAATAACACTATCTCTTTAACCACTGTCTTGTCTGGGGTCTGCAGATTAATTGGTTCCTGGTAATCTGATTAGTATTAATATGCTGTCACTGAGGCAATCGAGGTGACCCAATGTATCTAGCTGACTCTTCATAAACTGGTGTGAAGGTCAACTGTCAATCAACCTACACAATATGCTAATCAGTCTTTAAAGTCAGCATGAGGATGCCATTAACAGCAACAGTAATGGCTGATGAAAGAACTGTCATAACAGCAAGCCTCCAGGGAATGCTTATAGATTGGCTGGTGGCAAAGGGAAAGAGGAGGAGGCAGCTCAAACAGAAAATGAATGGGCAATTTGTGAAATTGTGTATTTAAGACTACATGTGCAACATTACATTACATTTCTCTTAGCCAAGAAAACTATATAACTAGCCAGGGAATATTTTGTAGTCCCTTCTTATGTCTTTAGAAATATAGGAGTTTGGCATCAAAGCTTTAAAGCCTTTTTCAGTGAAACTAAAAAAGCAAAGTGACCTTGCACTTGAAAGACATGTCCAGTTGGAAGCTGACTGAACTCACTCCACTAACAGCAGTTTTTGAAGCATACTATGGCTGTCAGAGAGATAAAGATGTACCATCAGTGTGATTCTTCTGCCTGGTCTGTTGAGAAGCTGCGACCTGTTTGCCTGTTTCAGTGAGGACAGACATGTCTGCCCCATGAGAATCTCACTGTATTCTGAACAGAGTAGGGCATCCTATGGGATATAGTCACTAAATACCTGTCTTGAGTCCTGCATGCTCTGTGAGATGTTGTATGTACATATGTGATTGTTAGCATATGTACAATTTACTATGTGTGTAATAGAAACAGACAAAAGATATGAGGGACCATGTTCCCTGTCGAGGTCAGTTTTTTCCCCTCAGGGAGAGGGTGAAAAAGAGTGAAAGAGTACAGGAGATGAAACAGTGTGAAAGAAATAGTATGTCTGTGCTATGTCCCACAGGGCCTGAACTGGGCAGCTGGCAAGGGAGCCATTACATGCGTGTCTCTGACAGCTCACTCTCTCATTACGCCAGCAGACAGTTAACACCACCACTCTTGCACCCAAGCTTTGAATTGCAGACTACATCATCAACCACCACACACATTTTAGAGGATCATTTAATATACTATGCATTAATGGAGCAACGTATTAAATATACTGCTTTACCCCAGGGATGCAACGATTATAGATTTTGTTGGTATGATTATAGTCTTAAGAATAATCACGGTTTCATGATTATCATGCATTCATTAATTTCACAACACTACTAATGCATAAAATTACATGAAAACTCATTGGGTTATTTATTGCTGCCTTTGGAAACAGAAATAACACAGTAACCAAATAATACATCACAAAACAATAATAAACAAACAAAAGTCCATCTCTCCCTTTGGAATTAAAGAAAGGTGACCTCTGCTCTGTAAACATCTGTCAGTATTTTCCATTTGAATATAACAAATGGAAATAGATCACAAAATAATTTTTGTGTTTTCAGTTTTTGCATTCTTTCCACATTTCTTTTGGACCTGAGGTAGAGGTGCTACTGCCTGGAAATCTACAAGCTCCTGATGTTATGTTAGTGTTTTACTTCTGACATATTAACTTACAAAGCCATTTACTCAACACAGATGGGGGGAAGCAACAAGATATAGGCGTTAAATGTTCACTGACTGAAGGTCTTGAGAGGACTACATTCTGTCTCCCATAGACAAATGTTACATGTCGCTTTGTTTACGTTACACTGAAAGCCCAACTCTCAACGCTACGGCATCAATTGTGATTTTGAGTTTATATTTAATTCCCCACAACCTCAATGTTTCATTAAGTAACTTGGCACATAATTTAACGTAGTTGTAATGTATTACCTTTACTTGGGCGTGCAAAGCTGGTGATAACGCAGGTGCTGCATCAAAATTGATGTATTGGATCCTTTAGCAGCAACTTTTTTACCGCAAGTTTTGCAAACAGGTGATCCGTCATCTTCAGTGACGTAGTGTGGGAGCATTTTAGTGTACCCAAAATGCTCCCACACCATTTCTTTGATGGAAATAAAGCTTTGCTGTTTGGTCCCTCTGCCATAGTTAATCTAGTGTGTGTAGTAGCCTCCATGTCTCTGATAAGCATGCCACTTCAAGCTGGTGCACTTTGTTTTCGTTTTGTGCAAGTTGCAACAATTCTGTTCCATGCAACAGAAACACTTGGTGTAGCAAAACTTTTACGATTAATTAACCATGCCATTTTAAAGCATGGCTTATCCTGAAATCGGTTAATCGCTGCTGGTAAAGGCATGACACTGGCAATATCATTTAACAGACAAATTCTTGGTTAACCTCATGTTTTTTTGTTTAGTATGAAAACTAAATATACATATTAATCAAAAAACCAGACAATCAATCCATCCACATATCGTATCCTGTAGAGGGTAGGTGGAGAACTAAATCCAATGAACCAGATCATAAAAAATATAATAAATCTAAAACTTTTTTTATTTTGAAGTTAAGCAGACAGTTTATACTAGTAAAAATAAGACTGTAACTATATCTTGCTACAGAAATATCTGAAACACTGTAAAATAAATTCAATATGGGGCATCAATTTTCTGAACAGGTGGTGCAAGTAAATGTTGGCATCCAAGAGAGAAGTTTATAAAGTGCAGAGATATGAGATAAAAACAAAACATGTATTAACAAGATGAGGATAGCAGCAGCAGGTACAGTGAATGAGAAACACTGTTTAAAAAGTTTTGACTAACTACTCAGGATATATTATTTGTGTCTGTGCGTGCAATTGTCAAAGCCAAATGTTGCACTTGGTTTTGGTCATAAAACTGCTGTTCGAATGCACAGACATGCTAAGGTTTATGTAGTTTGGATCAAACTGCTCCTTGGAGTCCACTTCTCACATAGTTTTCATCACCTTGCCATTAGTGGTCTCATCCATCCTACAATACACTTCCTACATCTTTAACCCTAGTTTTCTTCTATCCATTAATCTGTCTGTAATAGAATATGCTGATTTTACTTGGCTCACTCCCATTACTCCCCTGGCTCTCTCTACTTTGATAGCATCATCCTGATGCACTCTGGCTGCCAAAACGATCTCCCAGAGCTTAGCATGCTGAATAGACAGCTACAGCACTACCTAGAACAGGATGTTCCCTGTCCCATATGCCATACTGATCTAATAATACTAAAGTCCTGCTGAAACACTATGAGCCTGTGACACTGAGAACCTCTAGAAATTACATGTTATTCACAATTTACAGTACTGACAGGAGACAACCTGTCTGGTTAAAGTCTCCCCTGTCCCGCACACTCAAAATGAACCGAGCTGTGAACGTGATGAGAAAAAGGCAAGAAGTGCTCATAAGAATAGAGCTAGGCAAGCGCACATGAACATGACCTCTGCTGGCTGTGGAAAAAATCTGCTGCCTCCACACTTTGCTGCTAAAGGGCAATGACAGACTTAATTGGACTGAAAAAGACATTTCTTCAAGACTTTTTGGCAAATCCTACTGCAAAGGTTATGAGAACTGCTCGAAAGAAGGAGCCAACTTAAATAAAAGGATTTGTGAAGCAGGAGGATATGCATCTGTAGCTGCTTAAGTAACATAGGCATTAGTGAATTCATGGATTCATTGAGAACAATTTTTGGGAGTTGTCAGCTGTCGTTTCCAAATCTTTCAAAACATGCCACTTAGAAAAAACAAATACATAAATACACAAATAAAAATTCAATACAAGCAGGCTAAATACTAAAACAGGAAAAAAATACAATTTTATGGTAATGTTTAAACTAGCTATGTCAGTGCAACAAAACATATCACTGCTCTAACTTCATTAAATAACAGTATAAATTCTGCTGACTGCTGTGCATGAAGATGATTTCAATAGGTTATACAGTTATTATGTCATCAGACATACAGTCGACCTTTGTTAGCAGGTTGGCACAAGACTTGCAAATCTATTTTTATTGTATCTCAATTGACAAAATATGTAAATTCTGTTCATCTCACCAGACTTGGTCAGAGTCAGACATCAGCTTCTATGCCTGTTTCTCACATATGTCAAGTGTTTTATAAGGTTCCAAAGGAAAGCTGGAAACTTGAAGGTCTTGTTTGAAAATGATTGACGCAAGAGGCCTGTAATAAGGACCTCAAGACACATTTTCATTTTTATTGCCACAAGCCAAAGACATTAAGAGGTGTTTTCAGTGCAAATCTTGAGAATTACCTCTATCATGACCAGAAGAAAAGCAGGAAATGTGCCTTTTAAAGCTAACTGCCTTTTATGCCTTTTACTTCTCAGAACTTTTTATAGATTTGCCTTCTTCTTGTGTGTCGACTCTGAGGAAAAGGTTCATTAAGATGAAATGCCTATTTCTCGTGATACTCAATGTAGTGGACAGGAATATTAGCCAATCTCTGCAGGAACTAAAAAGCCAGACTTCCTTCCGGCCAAGGTTCTTTGGTAATGGCTTCGTTAGAGCACTATGCACTTGCCTGCCCACCATCCCACTAGTCATAGTAAAGACGATGTGCATGATCAGACAGAGCAGAGAAAAGAGGTAATAAGAACAGAGAACAAGAGGGAGAGTTATGATGGTCAAGGGTAAGAGTGGGGTAATAGAGAGCAAAAATAAAAGTTTGAAAACATAGAATGGGACTGAACTGAGTAAGCCAAAGGAAGACGTGCCATGGGTTAAAAATAAAATTACGTAAGACTAGTTTATAACACAGCAAACTGCAAATCATTTGCTAGCATTATGGCATTTTGAATCTGACCATGTGCATATAATCAACATGTTTGCAAATACTTGTCATATGGTGAGGAATAAAGACTCTAACTTTAGCAGCGATTAAGACTGGGATGCAAAAATATTAACGGGAGTAAGAGATTCACCGGTGAAATTACTGTAAGAGAATTAGAGAGAAGGCATACTGGTCCTGTCAAGAAAAAACATTCACTCTCAATTTATCAGACCCTTGTTAGTTAGAGACGTTATCTTGAGATATTTACATTTAAAATCTAAATTGGCATAGTAACCTTTATCTTGCCACAAAGTTATTTTGGCAGGGGTGAATTGTGGAAAACATATATTGGCAAAAATATGCCCACTTTGATGACACTTAGTGGCAGAATATAGTGATGTGGCAGAGACTGTCGTAAGGGTGAACACTATCTCAAGGGCAGCAGAGAAGGGTGTAAAAAATGTTGGCATGTAAGAGTGATATAGACCGGAACGCTACAGAGAAGAGAAATTAACAAGACAAACATCCAGGAAAAAGAGACAAGGAACTGAGACAAGAAAGAGTAAACATATACATCTAAACACCCATGAAATAAACTAGCTGTCTCCTAGTTGGGTGAGAAACAGCTCTCAGATGTGCAGCAGTGACAGGAAAATCTGATGTCCCTGGAGGCTAAAAACTGTGCTTACTTTGAACGAGCATCTCTGTTGGAATGCAATGTATACACATACAGTTTATACTCGGTTGGCGTTTTTTGGGTATATCTACCTTCACAAAGGTGAGAAGCTCTCTTAAAAAGTCACTCATTCAACTGTATGATCATTTTGTAAACTGTGGTTTGTGCTGCCATTATACTGTAATGCAGTTTAGAGAGATGTTTGTCTTATTTAGCAATATACTTCAGAGAGATAAAGACTTTCACTTTTCTCTGTCCTCATTTACAAAACATAAACAGATAGGAAACAAACATTCTTGGCTTTGGCTATGAATAAGGTCTAAAGCAACATCAGGCAGGAAGAGACCACCACCAACTACTATAAACATGCATTCATGGGGAGGAACTAGATCATTTGTTAAAAGCACACAAGACCCATTATCACATGGCACATTACATCATTCAATAGCAGCCCCACTGCAAATATTAAAGCAAAACAAGGGCCTTTGATACAGAACTCTTCTTTATACCTTTCCTACAAGGCAGGATATAAAGGCAGGCAGGACTAAATTGGATTTTCCCAGTACTGTTTCGTAATTTGAAACATCCATCATTTATTATTAAAGAAGGAAAATAAAGGACAGAAAGAAGTACTGCCTTTGGCAGCATCAGGAAGCCCTGCGCTAAACCACCACCCACAACTTTTTGCTTTTCACACCTTTACCCTTTCAAAACAGGTAACTTTTTTAACTCTCTCAGAACAGATCAATTTGATGGCAAATCTAATGCATTTTTAACTCTATGTGCTAACAAGATATTATATTCAGTTTATTCAATCAGGTCTGTTGAATGATCTAACAAATTGTTCTAACAGTTTAACAATGTTTTGTGTATATTCTGTAGAAATCTCCAGTAAAATCAGATCTTAGAGAAAACAGTCTTTGCACTAATAGTACTTTTTACTCCACCACCTTATTTATCTCATTGTCAAACATCAGAATGTGTATGGGGCTATAGGGGCCGTTTCAGCTAAGCATGAAATTTGTCTAGGGTTTCTATAACCCTGTCTCTTTTGAAGGAAAAATAATTGTCCAAACTTGTGTGTTTGGAAAGTAGGAATGCTGGTATGAAAATAAATGCTGAGACAGACATGCCATGTCAGACAGGGCAAGGTGAGGGACACTGCTTTGAATGACGCTCAGAGGAAAAGAAGGTGGTGGTGCATCTCTCAAAGACACCCAGGAAATCCTTCTTAATAAAAGCTCCTCCATGTCCTTTTGTAATCCTGCTCTGAATTATCAGTACGTTGCAGCTAAGTGTTGCAATTAGGCTGGCCTTTTTCATGCAAATCAATTTGACAGCACAACAATCAGTTAGTTATGCTAGCTCCTGCTCTCATTCTCCCCTTCACTCCCTTGCCCAGTCCCTCTCCTCCACCTCATTTTCTCTGGCATTTGCAGAGATTGCTACATTTGCATTATTTATCATATAAGGTTAGAATATGCACCACTCAAGGCAAGAGCATATGGTTATTAACACAGCATTACAAATGTTAAACAAAAAAATGCACTCATTTGCTTCACTCATGCTCATCCATAACACCCCCCCAAAATGCTAACTGCATCACAGTGCACTTTGACTATGTAAATCAAAAATAAAGTGATGGAGGAGGGAGCTGTCTATGGCTAATATGATGATGACATCTGCAAAGCCAAGTAAACAGGTCTAAGAAGTAGAATTTTGGTGCTTCCTCCTTATATGTGTGTGGAGTCCTGCTACTCAGGCATCCAGGTATCAATTTATGGCAACATGCAGGTAGCAGCCAAACAACACTTGGCAGGTGGCACTACAGTCTTGAGCTTTGACAGAATTTCAGGCTAACAACATGCAAACACACCTACAGTGCATGGCTGGCTATCATAAATGTGCATGTTACTCTGGCGGTGGGTCCCTCATACATTATGATGTATGCACTGTAGGAAGGTTGGTTACTGAGAATATTAATAGATACCATTTGTTCATAGGAGGAGGCCTATCAAAGGCATGCACAGACTTCTGTTAGTATGATGGATAGGTGTGGCTTTATTACCATTAAAAAGTCATTTACAAGACAAATACGGAAAAGGTTTTTGAATTATTGGTTACTTTTAAACGCACTGGATCTGCAGTCAAAATTACAAACAAGGTTTGCAGTTGAGATGACTACAGATTACATCCAACACCAGACTGTTTGCATAGTCAATAGTACAAATGGAATGAAGATGGACATAAGTAGGTAGAACTTTATAGGACTGTACCTGTGTCACATACACAGTACAATATATAGTATAAATACAGTATATTTATGTATTCTGTGTGTGTGTGTCTCATGTGTGACCAGGGGGCCTTTTAGTCTCACAGTGGTGGTGTCTCATTAATGTGCCAGCCTACTATAAAAACGATCTAAACTCATCTCTTCATCAAAGTCCTTAGTTAAGTACAGAGGCAAGATTGGGAGACAGCCAGGCAAAATCAGAAGGAAATAACTGCATGTGCTCTTTTTTCTAAGGGTCAGATAAATTAAATCTGACAGAAAAAATATCGAGGGAGAATTTAAAAGAGATGAAAAAGAACTGAGGGTGAGAGATGAGAGAGAGAGTATTTGTACGGGTGTGTGTGAGAGAAAGAGAGAGAGAGAGAGGGAGAGAGAGAGAGGAAAAGAGAAACCTAGAAGTGCTGCAGGATGGTCTGTGTGCCTTTAAACTGAAGTCTCAATCGCTCGTAGTTTTGTTCCTTAAAAGGAAATCAGAGGGCTTAGCTGAGGCATTGCCTTGAAAGTCATGAATAAACATCAGATTGCCTTTCTGTGCATACATCATACATCACAAGATGACACTACCTAATGGAGCAGGATTTCTCGCCCTCCGACACATGAAAAGGCAGTGAAATTACCCACCAAACCATGCAGCCACATGGTTCTAAAATGGACTGCTGAGGGAGAAAAGGGAGGGGTGAGAAGCAGGAGAAAGGAGGAGTAAAGAGAAAAGGAATCTCTTAGTAAAATGAATCCTTATGATAACCATGTTCCCCCTGCGTTGGCGAGCTTATGTTCAAAACAGGAAAAAACTGTATATAGTACAATAATCATTTACAATTACAATGAGAATGTTGCTTGTTTTTAGTTGCTGCTAGCTTTTATGACTTCCATACCAATACCTGCCTAAGCATGTTGGTACCATTACTGAAACAATACCATAGGGGGGAAAAAAGTAAACCATCAGGAAAAAGTGATGGAATCACAGATGACAGAACATGGAAAGAAAGAAAAAATATTTTGACAATGTCACTGGCGTGGAGAGTGTGAAAAGAGGCTATAATACATCCATCCATTATCTACACCTGCTTATTCCTATTTAGGGTCACAGGGATCTGCTGGAGCCTATCCCAGCTCTCTTTGGGTGAAAGGCAGCGGTACACCCTGGACAGGTCAGGCCATAGCAAAACAGGAGTGAATTATGTTAGTTACATTAAGAACTAAAAAAAAAAAAAAAAAAAAAAATGTTGCCCTTAATTTTCCTGTCCAACTCCGATGGTAAAATACAGCTCTTATTAAAACTGTCGATCAAGTACTGATACTTATAAAACAAGGTATAGTACCAATTTTAACATCAGGGTATCACGATACCTTTCTAGTATCAGTATACCGTGCAACACTTATTGCTGCAGGGGCCGTTTCTTAATTTCTGCATTCCCTTTAACATAAATGAGACCACTCCTGTGTTGATTGTGATAGCACATTAAACAGTGGTTGCCATTTCACACAAGACATTCAACAAATAGTTATTATTCCTGGTTACATAGGAAATAAATTGGTGCAGAAGTACAGAGCTTAAATATTAAATTTGTTATGAGCATCAGTAAACTACAGAAAAATGTCATCCTCTCTCCAGCCAGGACTCACTGTTAAGAACATCTGCTCAGCTCACACTGTGTCGTTTTCCAAGCTAGACGTGCAACCAATGTGCGGCCCCTGGTGACAAGGGCAGAGGCCGACAGATGCACAATCAGGCGAAGGAACAAACACACACACACAGGTACAGGGAGAAAGTGAGCAGCATCATGACAGAGGAAGTAACTCACAAGACAGTTAAATGGATACACTGGAGGAGGGCAGACCCTGCTAAGATTAAAACTGACTCAACCATGGTTCCGCTGCAAAAGTTCAACACTTTGCTAATTGCTAAAATGTATTTTCAAGCATACTGAGTTTCTAAAATCTCTTCATTCCTAAAGAGTGTAGTCCTTTTGTCATTAATACAGCAAACAAGGAAAATGAAATGCAACGAATAAACTCTGAAAGCATTTCTTAATATAACAAAAGACCCCTGAAGAAAAGGTCTGATAAAAATTCAGCTGGAAAACACTTGTGGTAATATGTCTATGAATAATTTGTGGTAGGGGTATAGAGAACAGACTATCATTTTGAACTCACGCTTGTCCTCCATTTCCGATCTGCAAGCGTGGGTGCATCAGTATCTGCAGAGAGCCTAAGGCAACTATGCGCAGGACATTTCCACAGAGGATCACTTGGAAAATATCCATCAGAGGGAGAAACTAATTAGTGCAAGTCCACGCATGCATGTGTGTATGTGTATGTGTGTGCATGTCAGTGCGTGTATGTGTTGGGGCAGAAGGACATACACCTAGCCAGGCATGAGAGCAGTGTTGTGCAGCCGAGTGCAGTAATTTCTTTGATCATTTTTAATGGCCATTCTTTCATGTGAGGCTGCAGCTCACACACAGCTCCCTGCAGGTGTCATCTCATTCGTTCAGTTGTGGGATTAGTATGCGGCAGGCAATAAAAAGCCAGGCTATTACACCGTGCAGCACACATACATAATCTTAACACAGTGGGATCATTACCTTTTCAAAGGATGATATCAGCTCACAGTCTACAGAGAGACACAAAGAAAACGATAGAAGCCAAGCAAAAGGAAAAAAGAAACCAAAAGAAATAAAGAGGCAGCAAACCACAGTTGCAGTGTGGGATGGAGGGGGTTAGAGAATGAGCCATCCATCAGCATTGCAAATAATGACAGACAGGCAAGCAGTAAATGATGGTTCAGTTCCCCCTGAATAATATGGAGACAGTGGTACCTGTTGTATTCTGACAAGAAGTAAAACACTCTCACCTCTACAGTTAAATATAAATAAATTATTTAACCTCGTATTCTTCGCTAACTTGCAATCTAGTTGAGAAACTCACATTAATTCTGACATTGTGATGAAAATACCATAAAAAAAATATTTTAAAACTACCATAGGAAAAAAGATCCAGCCAGGTGAATGCTGCAAGTCAGGCAGCTGGGCATCAGAGTGACATTCTGGCTGTTGCAGAACTTCTGACACACCATCTCTACAGGCCCACACATGCTGGACTCTGCAAACCAAACACCAGTTTCCACCAGTAACTAAAAAGCTCTATAAAGGGCAAAGTGTGCTCCCACTGTGCCTTTCACAAACTCCCACACTAGTGTAAGCTGAAAAGACAGGTAAAAGGTCTGTAACAGCAACTAAAAGCCATTTTCATGATTTGTGAATATGAACAAACCAGCATGTTGTTTCATTATTAATAGTTCTCAGAAGGTTCTGCTAGTTGAGAAAGATGGCTGGCTTATCTCATCCAACCTCACACTGCATCTCCCATGGTGGCCCACTAAACCCAGTGCAATTTACAACACAGGTTTTATCTATTCATTCAATTCCTATAACTTGCTCTCCTTTCAGCCAGAAGCCTTTCATCCAGAGAAACTGTGTTTCATGTATGCATTGCAAAGTATATGAATATTTGAATGTATGCAGTGTGAAGACCAGAAAAGACCTTGTCAATTGCTGTTTCAGTTTTTTTAAATAAACTGAAAATAAACTGAAGTGTTTCAAACATTATTTACCTAATTGCATATTCAAACAATTAATTCAGAATCTGAATATTTTAAACAGTAACTAGAGATATGTATTTATTGCCTGTACTGTATCAGAGCATTAGAACAGGTTAAGTCTCTTTGAAAAGTACTGATTTCTTTTCATAAAATCTTCCATGTATTAGATATCTATGTAAGCTTTAACAAAACATTTGACTCTTCTGGGTGGGAGCAGCTGGGAACATCTGTATTTTTAGTCTGTCAAATGCCTGTAGTTCCTGTTTTTATCTATGAATACTTTTGCTTTTGTAAATATGCAATATTGTTGATGTTTTTCTTCAATCCAAAATATCTGGTTTCCATATATTCAGAAAATTAAAAACTGCACACCCTGGTCATTGTTATAAAATTATAGGTACAGTATAACATCATAAATTCCCAGGACACCATGGAAGGCCCCTTCCTATGGACAGCATTGCCAGTCAAACAGCCAATCAACCTGATTGTCTAAGTGTCTATTTTAAAAGCAGTTTAACTGATTTTTCATTTAGCTCTGAAATTGTGAACAGATGCAAGTCACAATGTCCGTTGGTTCAATCCTGCCTTTCTATTTCCAGTGCAGTTTTGTAGGAAGGTACCTCAAAAACAAGAGTTTTTACCGTGTGTTGCTCCGTGTACAAGGAAACAGATTTTTAAAAAAGTCATCTAGTCATCTGACAAAACTCAGCATTCGGCTTCTCAACCCATTTTTTTTTAAATCATAAAAACAACCTATATTAATTTTCTTGAAGCCTTTTTAAATTATTGCAACATATTTTTTCTCATTCCTTTTTTGCCTTTTTTGCTTTTGAACTTGTCACTGTCGTCACATTAATCAAACTTTCACAGGAGTGCAATTTTTCAGAATTTATGAACCACTGAAAATGAAACTTTAGAGAACCACCAAAGGGAAAGTGATATTTTACTTTCCTAAAAGATTAACACTTTTTACAATTTTCCATCTCTCTAGTCTTTACTCCACAGCCAGGCTACCTCAACACAGTAATTAGTTGACTCCAGGGATATACGTAATATGATTCTTGAGCTTTGCATTCAAGCAAAGCTGCTGAGCCCTGGTATACTTTAGTAAGCCCATTAATCACCAAGAATCTGATAATATCAATTATTTCAGTAAACAAGGAAGTGCAGATCAAACCCTTGCCCCTCGCTGAATCCCTGCATTAAATCACTACAGAGATAGATTTAGCAGCTAATTGGAGCAAAATGGAGCTTTGTGAGGGATAATTGAGGATTTCTATACAGTGTGTATTTGGGTCTGTAAGGAAGAGTACACAGTGCATTCACAAAGGGTATGGCTATAACAGTTAATAATGGGAGAGATGACTATTCACGAAGTCACATGGACAATAATATGTTTAAGAGATAAATAATACTGTTTTAAACCAACCAATGGACAAATTTCTAAACATATACATTTCTTCAGATCACGTTTGTTCTTTCAAGCTACTAAATATTTTTTTATTGTTAATGGCTGATGTTTTCTAAGCCTTCCAAGGTTTAAATGTTTGTTTCAATGTGCTTTGTTAATATACAGTAGGTATAAGTAATGCAGATACAGTATATGTGGGAGGTAAAAAATGTCAGAGGTGAAAAAGAAGATATACTTTTCATCAGGCATTGGCCAGTCTAAGTTACCATGTAGAAAATAATTATTCGAAAAACAAATCACAGTTCCAAGAGATGTGCAAGAGGCCTTATGATTCCCTGGGCCTGGATTCCTGCAGCAAATCATCCCTTTGTCCAGACTTTTGTCTTTTGCCTATGCTCAGCTTTTAATTGGCCTCTTCTGTAGCTATGATCCCTAATGACTTTGCTCCAGGATTAAAAGCATCTGAGTGTTGAGGCAAGCAGAGGGTCCTAACCTTTCACTGCCTGCTCCGTCTCTCTCGCTACGTCTCTCCCTTCCCCTAGATTTATCATACTCATTTCATGTTTCCAAATTGCACCTCTGCTTCTTTCCACTGTCCTTCTCTCATGTGTTACATGTAAGTTACATATATGTTTTACAGGTCTGCTAACCTCCCAAACACAGTCAACTATCATCAGAGACTAAACAGCTGAGCCTTTTATCCAAGGTTACGGTCATTACATTGCTTCAGTTTATATTTGATTCTGAATTTACTTATCATTTTTAAATTTTTTTTTTTATTTCCCTGCATTTTTAGTCCTAAGTTTGACATGACAATCTTGTCAGTGCTCAGGGTAGAAGATCTGAACAGCCAAATCCTAATACACAGCTTCTAACTGGCAGTTAACAAGAAGGTGTGCAGGTGCTATGACCATTGATTATCACCCATCAACTGAGCCAGTTGTGTTTGTTGAAATGTGTGCTAGAATACAAACATATTTTATTATAACACTACCAGAGCATGGCAATTGCACTGGGCCACAGAGGTTGAAACACTTTTGTCTATTGTCTTATACTGACAGAATTCTTCTACATTGCTTTTATCATCACATCTTCTCTTCTGCAGTCTCTTTTTGAAAAACGTTATGAAGGGCTTGAGCAAAAATACACAGCAATACTGCAAGTCAAAAATATAACTCAGCTGTTAGACACAACATGAAAAAGTCTTTGTCATTAGTGTAATTTAGCAATGTATTCAGTAATCTAGTTTACTTCTGGCACTATGGAAATTAAACACAACCCTAAAGACAAGCCTAAAAAGCCCAAGGAGTTAAAGACCCACACTGCCTAATGAAGTAATTATACAGTATATATATATATATATATATATATATATATATATATATATATATATATATATATATATATATATATATATATAGTAGAACAAGTAATTTAATTCCATAATGCTACACCAAAACTCTGTTTTGTTGTGTGTCTGTCTGCAAGTCACCTTATGTGAGGTTATTTCTCCAGAAATGGCTGTCAGTCCTCACTCACACCCACCATCTAACCCACCTCCCTCACATATGCCCAAGCCTGGCCAGTGCTGAGTGATAGACTAATCGATGTGCAGCCTAATCAGCCAGCTTAACTCTAATACCCTGGACAGGTCCACATCATTATCATATCAGTGTTCACACGTTTCGAGGTGATATGGCAGAGGCAAAAGATTAAAGACAATCTTGTGAAGAGGCAGCACAATTTTTAATGTGTTGACCAACCAAAAGAGGCCTGCGGAAGCTGGAAGGAATGCGAAGGAGCTTAAGGTAAAAAAAAAAAAGAGCGACAAATAAAAGGAAACCCACGCCAGGTTGAGGCTGCCACTTTCTCTGCTTTGAGAGCATCATGCAGAGGGTTGATCATTAGCATTTACTGGGGTACAACTACTTTCAGAGGCACTGGTCGCTGCAGCCAGGCCAGTGTCAGCCTATAAACTGGGTGTCTATTAAAGTGAGGAGTTTGTATAACTAAGGCACATACTTAGGGGAACTCAAGGAACTTGTAGAAATTATCTATAAACTGCTTTACAGAAACTGTTTACAGGCAGTAAATGACGCATAAAAGAAGAAACAGGTTTGAGCATATGGTAGAGTGTGCACACGCAATTATCCTTAAAAAGACACACATACCTACATACACGCACACACATGATCTGGTGATGATTTCACTTACTTGAGCTCCTGAACAATTTTGCTTACAAGTGATTTTTATGAAATTCTGCAAGTAAATGTATGTGTACATTCAGCATTATTTTATTGCACAGCGTGCTTGCAGATCTCTATATTATATGTGTTTGTTCTTGTTTTGGAACAGAGATGTAATGAGCTGACTGATGAGGTTTGGATATCTTAATAAAAAAGGTCAATCTTATTAAGTTTAAAGGAAGATGAAATCCCAGTGTTCCTCATTATTAATTATCTCGACAGACAGAAAAAAGAGAGAACTGTTTGAAAAAAGTCAAAATTCTAAAACTTCAGTGCTTACAAAAATTGAAAATCACTGTTTTATTGTCAGATTTGCAAATAAGTGCATTTCTTAAAATCCTGCAGGTAGTTTGGAGGGGTACGAGTTTTTCTACAGTCTTAAAATTTCTATGCCCAATATTTTAGCTGTGGTCTTACATTGCTGACGAAAGACATCAGAGACAAATCAAAATAGGCAAAAAAATGGCACATTCACAAACTATCTTCGACAAATTTGTGTGCATTTTACCTCATTCAAAGTGCTGAACTTTGCTTGAAAATGAATGTCTCTTTCTCTTAGGAGTGTAACTCGAGGCAACAACTACCCATCATCATTAATGTTTAAGACGGCTAACAACTGTGCTGTCAACAGCTTCCAAGATAATCGACATGTCAATCAATGATGGGTGTGAGGCCAGCTTTTAGAAGGTCCCTAAGGTGGCTGCTTAGAGCACGCTCAGTTTAACACAGTGGCAATGGAAGAGTGTAAACAGAGAAGAATATAGACTCCAGGATTGACTGACTGATCAATGCCATTGATCATTTAGCCCACAGTACCTCCACTTCTTTATACGGGCTGCTCATTTTCCCCTCAGTCATCCCACTCACAGGCTTCAAGCTTTGGATCACAACAGCCTTCTAGTCAATCACCAACAAATGCAGCATGCACACTTAGCCATAGAGGGAGACAGAGAGGAGGGCCACAACAAACACTACATCTGGTTAAAGGAGTTTCTGTATATTCAAACAGTGTGACACACACACACACACACACACACACACACACACACACACACACACACACACACACACACACACACACACACCTATATGTACTAATTGCTTGTTTAATAGTATTTTTTCCCTTTTTTAAATTTAAAGTTATATTCACACTAATAAAACTATTTTTAGCAGTCAACAGTCAGGCAAGTTAAGAATTAATAGGTGGTTAATGATGACTTCATTAAACAAATTGGTCATTTAACCACCGTGAGCTACTGTATATTCAGGACTAAATTAAAAGACCAAATTAAGTAAACACCAACTTACTTGAATTACAAATTAAAATGCAAAACAGTGACTTTGTTTAAATGCCATAAATATCTCATAACATCTTTCTTTATTTGAACTTTATTTTCCCTTAGAAGGCAATTGTTGATGAAGGCTCCCATCCAGATCAACAAAGCAAACAAAATAAATTAAAGGCTAAGAGTGTAAAGGAACTGGCATTACATTAATAAGTAATGACACAAAGAGGTGCACCTGGTAGTGAGGCCATACAAAAAAAAGAACGCTTTTATTTTATAGTCATAAATACTGTGCATATTTCTAATATTGTGCATAGTTGCCTTATCAGAAGGAAATGTTCATTATATTGGGCTTATATTAAGTTATATTTAGTGTCATAAAAATTATTACTGCTGTCAATAATGAGGTAGAAAATAGTTATAAATGCTCCAGGTCTGGCAGGTATTTGCTTTTCAAAGCTTCTTTGGAAATAGAGACTAGTAGCGTGTAAATAAAGACTAACTCAAAGTGACATTTGGCACAGCCAAATAAAACAACAAGGCAAACCTATTGGTTTGACTCTGCCTTGATGCCAGGCTAAGTCAGCCACTTCATTCATTGTATAAGGTGATGTCTTTTGGCAGCATTCACTCTGTGAACTGTCCTACATAAAAAGCAAGGTCTATCAAACACGGAGCTAGTTTCCACATTCTAATATACTGGTGATAGTGGTCTCTGGGCCTGTGAGATGGAACAGCATATATTGGGTTCTCCAGGAGTGACAAGTTCCTTTTTTAAGTAGTCTTGTCATCATTTGAGCAAGTATGTGGCAGTAAGGGCAGGGACAAAGTGGTGGCAGGAGAACATTATTTGTTAGACCTGTTAAAAATCTTACCATCCAGCTGTGAACAATTCGACCCAACAAATCGTTCTGGCCTAGACAATAATACTGTAAACCAAATAATGACACACAGAATTAGGAAAGGAAACTGAAGGCTGGTCATAAATTGGTACCAATTTGTGATTGTTCAGAAACAAACTACAAAGTACCACTTTCACCATCTGATCATTATTTGTCTTTTTTAAGATTCTGCACATTGTTTGCCTACTGCTGAATTAACTTTTTCCTTGTTAGCACCATAGGAACTACCATAAGTGTTGCAGGACTACATTGTTTCTCTATATAAATTCTATATATTTTATTTACACTGGATAGGTTAAAATGGAAAAGGGGCTAAATTACAAAATTAATGGATAAAGGGCACATTAGGCCTTGGTGCACCTCCCCTTACATTAAGGAAGAATACTGGTAAGCATACAGATAAGTATTAATGTGGCAGGGATAGAGAGTAGTGTTGATAAATATCAGCATTGATAAAACCCTAACAATACTCATTCCTACAAATAATCATCATAATGCAGTAGCTATTACTGGCCAATCAACTAGATTCAGGACAGCGGGTATCTGCACCTGCACACAGTTCTATCAATTCCAAATTCATGATGAATTTTTATTCTTGCTCTTTTCTCAAAGCATCAATTTCAGATGAGATGAAAAAGTAATATTCCAGCAATAAAGCTTGATTTACATCCCCTTCGCTGTCCCCCCTCTTCCTTTTTTATTTGATCATTTAGCCAGGATCATATAACTGTATATCAGACACAAATGAAATCAGGTCTCATGCACATTAAGGCCATGTCTTTCTGCAGCTAACATCCCCTCCAACCCAACCATCCAGCTCCACTGCAAGCCAAGGGCAGAGTCCCATTCATTTTCAGGCCCATTTCCTCCTATGATTAGGCGATCAATCAATCCCAGCATTCAATCTCATCAGGCAGACGGGATTATCTGCCCATCTTCCCCTCTCCCCCTTTCAACTCACTCCCTCCCACACACAATACAGCACATTAACATCAGATCAAGTATCACCCAACACAAGCAGTCTACCACATCCTCTGACCACAGACAGCTTCTCATCTCAACTATCTCACACTCCACTCCATCTCCTCCCACTGCCAGCGATCACAAATACGCATACAAAAAAGAAAAAAAAAAACAAAACAGTCATAATAAAATGCCCACTATTTTTGTACGGATGTAAGGTTTTCTGACATATTGCCTTAAGATTAAAAACAATTGAAGAAAGCATAGGTTCAGAATAGGTTTGGAATAATATGGCAGAATAATATGGTACACTGTAGCCTCAGACGAACTGGTAATATTTACCATCCCTTAGTCAATAGGAAACTGGTAAGAGGTTCTAAAAGTAGAGTTGCAATAACTGGCTTATTAACCAATTGCCAGAAGAAAAAAAAAATCTATCTTGATCATTTTCTACAGAATGTGTGGAAAACACTGCTGTTTTCTGCTTTTCTTTTATTTCATTGCCTGATTTTCTCTGGGGTTTGGATTGTTGGTATGACAAAATAAAACAACTGAGCCAGTCACCTTCTTGGACAGATATTTTTCAATATTTTCTGACATTTTACAGACTAAATGACAGAAAATAATAAGCAGATTAACTGAAAATGAAAATAATTGTTAGTTGCAACCCTATAATAAACACATTATGTCTTTTGCAAATAACAGCTAACTGCTTTATTTTTTGATATTATTGTCTACCTATTAAAGGTGCCATTTGACGACGAAAAGTTGTGTTCTTATTCAGCATTGATTGTCAAAACTGAGTGAACAAATCACAATTTACACACTGTGCTGGGGACTGCAGTCTGTGTCTGTAAGGTGTCTTGTTGCTACTGAAGGTATTACATAAAGCCCAAGGTGAAGAAAATCCACATCAAACTCATACAACCAAATAAAAAAATATTAAGCTTGTGTTGTTTTGCATTTTTGCTTGTATAAATCAGATCAAATTTCTGCCTGTTCATTAGATAATTAGTGATGCTGAAAACATTTCAGATCTTCAACAATGTACTCAAACACAAACAGGTAAAGTCTGAATTCATGACAAATTGCCTAATTAGGATGTGGCTACACAAACTACATAATGAGGACAAAGGGACATTCCAAACAACTTGGTAACAAGTTGCTTAAAACCACTAACCACTGAAAGGACTTAATAAATTAAAAAAGGGAGTCACCTGCTTGAGGTCACATTGGGTATAATGACTAATCCTAAAGCCACTGATATGATATGCAGAGCGAGAACAGCTAGAGAAGCTAGGGATCTGCCTGCCATTTTCATAACTCTCTGTTGGAAATGATTATGATGAAACATCATATTGTGAAATGTTAAAGAGAAAAAAAATGAATAAGTAATAAACTTACAGGGACTAAGAGCACACACAGAAATGTGAAATTACTTTTTCATGCCATCACTGATACTTAATATTTCTAGGTTTTCAAATAAGCACTTGGTAAAAGGGACATTCCTTAGAGCTGAAAATACTGGCTGGATTCTCCTTAATGGCAAAAAGCTTTTTGATGTAGACATGCTAATTCTTGAAATAACACTGATGAAACTGTCAAGCTTTCAGGACACAGCAGCTTTTAGTAACCATGTACTAGGTTAATAAAGTTTCACATCTGAAAGGCTGGTATTTTCTTTCATGTCCCAGGGAAGATAGGCAACATTAGCCCAGTGACTAAGTCAAAGCTGATATAGTCACAATTTTGTCACACACAGCCTTTGAACAGCTGTGGACAGAAAAATTAAGTTTCATTAAATTAAGTTTCATGGCCAACATGCTTCAGACCATACTGACAAAGCATGAGCAACTCCCCTGGGATGACCAATAACAAAAGTTTCAGCTAAAATCCCATATTAACATCAAGACAAACACTGCAGCAGCAAAACCGAGAAGGCACCACAAAAAATAAATCATTTTCATGACAACTGCTGCCATACAGTATTGTCAAAGTTAGCCATGTAGTGATGACAAACTCTGTGGGATGCTCAACTGTCTGAAGAAGCTGCATTCACTGCAATCTGCAGTCTTCAATTTAAATCATGTGCTGGGACCAAGTGTAAATGTGTCCCCTTGATTGATAATAAATAATGTTAAGTATGGTACAATTTCTAATAAAAGACTATAAACTTAAGTCACAAACATACACAGTGAAATTCAAATGGTTAATTCAGGTCTGATTATGGTCATTTCTTACAGTGGATATTAGCAGTGATCTGCACTGGCTATTGGATTAGAGACAGAAAGTGTTGAGATAGGTCATCTTGAACTGACTTGTCACAAATCTGATAAAAAAGAACTCCCAAATTCAAGCAACACAAACCAAATTATCCTAAATTATTCTAAATTAGGTCAGAGATACAATATATTCTCCACTTTTAAGCACACAGGTGAGGTGTAAAAACAGAGGTACTTGGAGGTACTTTCTTCTTTTGGTGTGGGTGGCTGGTCAAAACTCCGGGTGGGACTAAAAAAAGGAAGGCTGCCTGAAAAAATTCAGTTTGGCTACATCATATCCTCTTGCAGAGTGGCCTTGACCTGCTGGATGATCTTGATAACGTTGCCATCCATTTAATTCATATGGATACACTAACATCCCCCAGTATGCCTTATCTCAGTGAGGACCAAGTAATATATTTGGGATTGGATTAGAGTGATCCCACTGAGAAAGAGGATAGTACAGATTGACAGGAAGGTGTGCAGACCAATAGTACTGGTGCTACCAAAAGCATATCGGCTTCTAACCTTGAAAAGTGAAAGAAAAATGATATATTAAAAAAAAACTTTAACTTCAGCAAACTGACTCTGTACAGTTCTAGTTTGTGATATGCATAAATAATCAAATTTCTAGGGAAAAACATACAACAGCAGTGTCATATACAGTATAAGCTTTGGTTTCAGGGTCCTATTGTGTTGCTCATGCCTCCCTCACTATCACAGCGCACTGGGATTTGTGAATAAAAGTGAACTGTCCTTAACATTATTAGTAACTCCTCTTCTCCTGCTGTAAACAAGCATGTGGCATTAAATAGTGGCAGAGTGAATATATAAGTTTGTATATGAAAAGGCCTAAGCAAAAGACTGAAACACCAAACAATCTAATTTTACATTATGGCTTTTTAATTCAGTGTCTTCAGCAGTCTAACTTAACCGGAAACTATTATAAAAGTTGAATGAAGCACATTTAAATCTGTTTAAAAGTGTAAAAGCATAAATAAATAAACACGTGTCACTGAACTAACGTTGACGTTATAAAACACCCCCTGCAACAGCCTATCTGTTATTAAACAAGAGACGAATGAGTTACTTGTTTAGAAAATGTCAGTCTCCTAAAATTTCAACAATTACCTTTGAACAAGACGTGTAATGATAAATACCTTTTGTAGTTTTTCATCGTGGAGCCGACCTCCTACCCCGGTGTGTTGTGTAACTTCGGGGGACTGTGAGCCGAGGTGGCGCAGTAGCCTTGTAGCCAGAGTCCGCTCCTCTGTAGCTAACAGCTAACGTTTTGTTTATTTATTTATTTGACACATGTGCAACCTGAACTTTGTAATTCCTGGTTTTTACATTTCAAACGTGTGCATTTCACATTAGCAGCCCGGTCACAGCTGGCTAACTAGCTCACTATTTGACTTTCTCAAAGATAAACGCAAGCGGGGGCGGGGGAAAAACACATCTGCACGTCGTTTGATAACATTTAACAAATGTGAGCTTTGGCTCCGCGGCTGTAATTAGAGCGGAGGCTGTCAAAAATAACACAGACACTTCCTAAAGGCTGAGCAAAGCACAGGCTAGGTGGTCCTCACTGAAAATCTTACCCAGCATGCACCTGTTGGTACATTTACATTGTGGGAGTTTGCTTGGTGGGGGGGGGGTGGCTTAGTAAAGGTTGATGAGACCTGCAGAAACCCTGTATAAGCAAGTTCCATGAATCACTGAAGGACTGTCTCTGTACTACCAGACAGATTTTATATATGAGGGTTATTCACAGCCTCTCCACATATAGGTACTAAGGACAGGCTATTTAATGTCAGTAGGAATAGAAAATGTGACCAAATCCAATATTACACAGAGATTAATTTAATATGCAGACTATATGTAACTGTGCTCAGACACATAATTTCAGAAAGCTGTGCTCATCCAGAAGTAGTCTGTGCTAAATGCCCATAAATATGGATTTTGGATGTAGTGAACTTTGTTCTGAGCTGTATAGTGTGAGAACTGTTTATGATATTTACCTTTGGGGGAAACTTTTTTTTAAAAAACATACCATATGACTTTGAAAATTTATTTTGTACTTAAGCTGGGCTATTTGGGATGTGTTAGCATTAAGTAGTAATATGTATGACAGTTTGTAGCAGAAGGCGAGAAAAAGACCGTAGGTGGATAGTGATATTCTGGGGGAGTATTTGTTGAGCTGACAGTTGGTCTTGGTCAGGATGGACAGTAATAATCACTCAGAGAATAGTTTTTGGAACAGATGGTTTTTGCAAATGTCACTTTGGTAGCACCCCCTTTCTGACTTTTGATTTGCCATCAAGCAATGCCTGACTGAGTTCTTGGGAATTTGGTCTATTTTTCATGTCTTTCAGTGTATGATGACAGGACTGGCACTGGTCCCAGTGGGTACAGTAGATCTGGTTTGGTGCCATGGTGATATTTTACATTGCTTACATTTTACCAATTTTTCCAGTAAATGTGGGTAATTTTAACATCACCATCTACATCCAAAAGTCTGATAAAAGAATCTGTAAATAGAGACAAATTCTGAGGACGTTCTTTCACTGGCAATTGTGTCATTAGATGCTTGGTAAGGGTGGGCTGTATATACATAGGGAGTGAAGATGCTGCTTAGACGGTCCCTGTGTTTTACACATTAAATAGACACTGTTAATATGAAATAACAATGACAATAATTAGATTTTAAATTTCTAATGTTTTTTGATGTTGATTAATAGTGATGGGTTACATGAAATCATCAGTTTAGTCACAAGATTCAGTGGAAAGAAGTGCACTCCTTGGGGCCGGTGTGAATTATACTGGCCAGTAAGAGAGGGTATGCAATGCTCATAATTTAGCTATGACTTGGCAACATCTTTGTCACAAACTAAGATTATTAAAAAGATGTCCCTTGGCAACTCATTATACCATCAGCCCAGGCCATGCTCTCCTTGAGCCTTTAATTAAATTTGAATGATTACAAAAGTACAGAATAGTCAACATCTGCATGACTGCCAGCTAGAACTGCATTATGCCAGTAGGCGGATGACTTATTCATTTTTTTATTTCTTTTTTCCTACATGCTCAGAGTTCCCTGGCATGCTTGTTGGTCTTCACAATGTTGACATTTATTACAGTCTCTGTGCCCCTTATTGTTTCTTCCATTTGTCAGATCAACTAAAATACTTTTTTGTGACGTTATGAAAAGTCTTTTGAAAGAATTAATGTTTTGATAAATAGCGTAGATTAGTAGACTGTGGCCATTACTTGGATACAATAGAGCCAGGCCTTCTTTCACCTTAACATGCTCATTGTACAGTATGTAATTATGTTGATTTATTAACATGTGCCTCTTAATTATGAATCTAATTAGATGAGAAATCATCGTGTCAACTCCACTGTCCTAATATGTAAAGGATTGTCACATAGCACAGAGGTAGGGATTGTTCTTGTTTTCCCAACTGACTTGCTCTTAATGGGTCTTTACACTGAAAAACTCAATAATTGTGGTATTAGTTAAGTGGTTAGACATGCTAAAAGCCAATAATGTCAAGGTAAGTTTTGAATGGTTGTTTTTTAATTCCTTTTTTTGCTTGTGAGAGCTCGAAATTAAAGGAACAGGGCAAATGTCTGCAGAATTAACCATTCAGATAGGAGCACAAAGACATACTTCACATTTTGGATGATGGTTTTCAAGTCATGTTTTATTTTCAGTGTGTGAAAATGTAATGTTTTGAATATTGTATTGGTTGGGCTACTCTACATTAATTGATTTGGGTTCTTCTCATGTTTTCATCCTACCTTCTTCATTGTTTACAATGTAGGAAACGTAGGAAACTTATTAGAAACTTATTAAAATAGAGGTCAGTATGTCAATCCCTTGCCCCAGAAAGGAGTGGAATGTAATAAGACAGAGAGTTAGACATTATTCTGCTTTGTTCCTGCCACAAACCATCACTTAATGGATATTTATGCTAAAAATTTGGTAATTGTGGCATTCGTTAAAGTGGGTAGGCATGCTGAAAGCAAACAATGTCAAGGTAACATGGAAATTGCTGTCAAATCCTCCTGTGATTTTGAGAGGTAGAAATTACATCAACAGGGCATAAACAGCATAATGTACAGCATGTGATATACAATACAATGGGTGAATGTCATGGGAAAATTAGCAATACAGAATTCAGCTAGGGAAACACATTGGTAATGGAAATAAATCCCTGTATGAAGAGGCGAGCCTATAGAGAGCTTCCATGGTACATCCTGGCTGGTCTCTGTTACACTGGCTTCTATAATTCAATATGATCTCTGATTCAGCATTTCTTTTCATGAAAAAATGAAGCATGGTTATTTATAATATATATATATATATATATAGATAGATAGATAGATAGATAGATAGATAGATAGATAGATAGATAGATAGATAGATAGATAGATAGATAGATAGATAGATAGATAGATAGATAACAGCAGGGGATCCAATACAACTATCGCTAAACCAAAAAACGTCAACTCCCACATCTGTCCTACTGTTTTTACAGAGATTTCTGAGCTAATTGTGACCACTTGACTTGCTCATGGACTTGCCTTTTCCATTTAGCTGTGATGCTTAGCTTGCAATTGTCTAAGGCCTATGGGAAATGGAGTTTGACTACTGCTGCTGTATTTTTTTTTTTATTAGTGTAGTTACAATAAATAGGATTTCAAATTATTGTTTCTTATGCAGAACCCAGAAAGTCTAGTTTCACTTTGGCTGTCTATACATTTTATCAAAGATAATCAAAGTAGTCAAGAGGTAAACACAAAGCAATGGCTCTGACAAAGTGTGGGAAAGCTTCATGGCACCAGCTTTGCTACATCCTGCTACAAACTTCATCTACCATTGTGAAGAACTGAACTGAGAAGCCCAGGCTTACACTTCACTCCTGCTTTATCTTACTGCCCAACCAGCAGCACTGCTCTCAGCCATTCATTTCTCCTCATCCTCCACTAAAAACCTGCGAGATGACAGGCCAGATCTTTCAGAGACAGAAGACCAAGAGAGCACCAGACCAATGTCATCTCTTGCTAATTGAGACAACTCCTCCTGCCACAGAGATGTACAGTAGCAATCAGTCCTGTTTGGATCAGCCACCGAATAAAACAACAGGAGGTTACAATGGCTTGCCTTGCACACATATGGAATGAAGAAATTGGCAGCGGAAACCATTACAGGCCACTCATTCTGGCAACAAATTAATTCAACCTTTCCCCTGTGGCAGTCAAAACACACAGCAATGTTGCAAAGTAAGCAGTTTGTTCTCACAGGCCATCAAAATTGTGAACAGTTAGCTCAGAAATGTAACATCTCAGGTTATATTTGGTTTTCCAAAAACCTGCTTTGCTTTCTCTGCAATTACAATCAATATTGTCTGTGCAATCACTATACTTGTGTTCACTTGTACATATAATGCCTACTGTTCAATGTTTTTGGCATTTCTTTTAAGTGTAAGTAACTGAACAGCTGGCACTGTAGCGAGATCAGCAGGAGATAAAACTTCAAGTGTTTGTTTCATTGATGGTTCTGATGTTTTTCGTGAACAAATGAAATAGGAAGGATACGGCAGGTCATGTTCAATTACAAGATCTGTGAAACCTAAGCTCTTGTTTTGTACACAATTTCCTCACACAACTCCTTACTGCTACAGTCTGTAACTGCCCTCTGTTGGTGCCCCCTGTTGAAACACAGTTTTCCCAGCGCTTTCTTTGTTTTCATGGTGATTTATTGGTTTGAAAATTGGTTTTAGCATCTCTTCTATCCACAATACGTTTAGAGTACAGTTGTCTCCCATCTGCCTCCCTGGTCTTAGGGGAGGTGGATAATGTCAAGTGGAAAAAAAGAGAGAGCACAGCACACACAAATAGTATATATGGGTGCCAGCATTCTTCTAGTGATCACAGTAGTTCAGGTGTAGTATGTGTCTGTGGCATTGTAATGTTAAAGAACTGTATAAGGACTGGAACTGCTGTCTGTGCCTGGGCAATGCACTACAGAGTCAATGTGGGTATCCATTGCATGCACTGAATTTAAATGTGTGTTTTGATGAAAGAGCATCTGTTATATAACGGCTGAGGCTGTGTTTTTATTTGCATGTTATAGCAGTACAAAAAAGGTGAATGTGGCTGCAACTTTGACACTATTTCTCCGTATATAATATTGCAGCATAGACATATGGCTGTAACATTACTGACGCCATCAATAGCTTTCTGAAAGCACTTGAAGTGTGGTCATTTAAAGTAGCCATAACATTTTTGCAGAATTTTGGCAAATTCTGCCTTAATTTAACATAGTCAGTGTTCTTAATCATCTAACTACCATTAGAGGCACTGTACATTGCAAACAGGTGGTTGCAGTTAAGAATATACAAATAAGTAGGACTCTGGTCATAAACACGATTTAGCTTTAGTGAGCAAAGATGTGCATGACAGTGGTGGATGTGTCCTCAGCTGTTACAAGTGTATGTGGATGCAACTGTTGCACTGGAAGACAGTCTGAAAGGGAAATGCGCAAAAGTGCTCATCCATCTAAAGACAGACAGCAATTTAGAGTCACCAGTCAGTGGGAGGAGGTACCTAAAAAAAAAAAAAAAAAAACATACTGCATGCAAACTCCATACAGAAAGGCCTGTGGTTGGCCACGAGTTCAAATGCTGA
Source organism: Mastacembelus armatus (assembly GCF_900324485.2). Classification (NCBI taxonomy): domain Eukaryota; kingdom Metazoa; phylum Chordata; class Actinopteri; order Synbranchiformes; family Mastacembelidae; genus Mastacembelus; species Mastacembelus armatus. The sequence goes on from NC_046635.1 coordinate 11,082,045, forward strand.
ACAAAGAAGAGGCAACAATTCTAACCACTGCATCACCATGCTGCCCAAAACTGACCAGACTGATTTACTGTAATGCATAAATCAGTATATATTCACATATATCAAGAGAACCCTTTCTGCCCCAGTAGGTAAGCCCCAGCTCTCACTTTCAGGATTTCTTCATACTGACACTTCGGTTACTTGAAACTTGCATTGCTACAGTAAAGGGATGCTAAGTCAAGAAAAAGGCTAACCTTTCTCCTTACTGCTTGTGTAGGCTATCTCCTCCATCTGTTCAGTGAGTCAGAATTTACAGACACAGTAGGACTGTGTGTGTGTATGTGTGTTTGTGAAAGAAGGATGGATTATCAATCTGCTTTATATTTGAAAGTAATTAGAATTCTTCATTTCTCTCTGAAGCCCTGCAGAAAGACGCGGGGTGGTGGTGGGGGTGACAGGTTAATTGAGGAATAATACCCTTCAGAATGATGGATTTTGGTGACTTGAGATGTCAGAATCCATTATAGGAAATTTAAATTTGCAATTAAAGTGGGAGGTTGGGTGCAGAATTCTTTCATTTTAATTCCTCCTTGCCTCATTCCTTGCTATTATTAATGTTCTGCATTAAATGTCCAGGCCCTCTGTTCTCTGCTTTGGCACTCACACACCATCCAACCCAGTTGGCCAGAATGGGGCTTAATTAACTCATAGATACAGTTTTCAGGATATGGATGTTTGACTGCAGGGCCATTTGAAAAAAAAAAATGATCGAAAATATACACAACATCATGTTAAAAAATAACTTAAAAACATTCATTGAAATCATAGTTGAGAGCAATCTTGTAATCTTTAGCTTTTGGCCTACATGCACTCATATCACAATGCAGAATTTTCTGGTGAAGGACAGAGTTTATACTGTGGTGACAGTAAGCAGTTGACTACTTGTGAAGCACTTCATGTGTTCGCTCATACCGGAGGATTTTTTTTTCAGCTTTAAATAATCTATGTCAGTACATTTCTAATGTAAAACCTTTACCACCTGTCACTGATAAATAGTAGGTGCTGTACAGAGAGGTGATAAATCATCTTAGTAAGATGTTGGGCCACCATGTGCAGCCTGAACAGCTTCAGAGCTCCTTGGCATTGACTCTGCAAGTGTCTGAACTCTACTGAATTGATGGACACCATATTTCCAAAATATAGTCCCTCATTTGGTGATTTGATGATGGTGGTGCTGTTTAAGCACATCACTTCAAAATCCCCCATAGGTGTTCAACTGGGTTAAGATCTGGCGACTGTGAAGGCCACAGCGTATGATTCACGTCATTTTTATACTCATCAAAGCATTCAGTGACCCCTGGTGCCCTATGGATGGGGGCACTGGAAGAAACCACAACGATAAGGATAGAAATGTTTCATCTATGGATAAAGGTGATCACTTTGTATTGATTTGTAGTGATTCTTTCCTCCTCCCCTCTAAGGGGAGAAAGTGGACCCAAACCATGCCAGCAAAATGCCCCCACAGCACAGCAGAGCTACCAGATCCCCTTACTGTAGGGGTTCAAGCATTCAGGTTTTCCTTTCATTTGTCACACATTTGCCTCTGTGTGTAATATTGCACATCTGATTCTTCTCTACAAGTTGTGTTTCCAATTCAAACTCCTCAAGGTGTTATTTGTTATGATTATCTTTATTTTTAGACATAGATGAGAAATATTAGAAAGACTTGGTCTAAATTTTATTGAAAACATCTTCATAAGGTAAACTTAAAAAGCAGATGCACTTCAATACTTCCAATTTAAATTCGGAGCATTAAAAAAATGAAAACCCTTCAAACTCTACTATGTTTGCGTTACATTTATCCTAGATGCAACTACAACACCAAATGTTAGGATGAAAAATTATGTGCAATACAGATGAACATTATATAAACATAAAAACATATTGTTCAAATAATGAGACATACAGAAGGTAAGTTATATGGATTCTAACAATAAAAAATAATTAAAAAAAAAAATTCGTATTTTAAAATATGATTTACAGTTAGTTTGAGTTTCTAACACATGCAGATTAATGCAGATTTTTTTTTTTTCCAGTTGTTAACAGTAATGCTTTCAGCGGTCCAAGAAGTATTGTCTTTGAGCTTTAAAAACCCCAGAAAGGTAAAAGATGTACACTATTCAGTAATCCTTGTCAAAATTGAGGTGGCGGGTGAATAAATTCAGCATTTCTGTTTCCCTGTGAGGACTATCTGCAGCAGCAGCACATTAATGCCACTATCAGCTACTATATCACCAGTCAAAATGACAAATGGCAGACAAGCGCCTCTCAAATATTCAGCGAGGGTGGAGTAGTGCAGGCGTTGTAATGGGTGATGGTGTTTTTTCTCAATTTTGCAGGAGGACTTGTGTAAAATTTAGAGAAAGAGATGGCTGGAGTAAAAGTTAAAAAAAAACAAAACTGTTTGGAGTCTGTGTGTTTGCAGGTCTACATGACAATGTAGACAAAAAGCAGAGAACGAATAATTGTCTTATTGTCCTTTCTCTGCATTCCCCTCTCTCTTTCCCCCACACACCCCTCTAATCTCCCCCATCATTCGGACAGCTGGAAACAGAATTCATCCGATTCGTTCTGCTGCTTTTCTCTCTCCCAACTGCCCCATTCCCCCCGCTATTCCCCAGTCCCCCTCACTGTCGTAATAGGATCTGCAGGAATCATTCAAAGGCTAGATATAATTTACTGCTTGCTGTGCACAATGCCCCCTCCCACTCTCACCCCCTTTCTCAATCGCACAAGGTGCCCTGCGGATGAACTAATCATACTTGAAATATTATTTCTGCTTCTTATTCCTCCATTTTATGAACAGCTCCTTTTTATGGTGCAATGGCTTTAACCCCTGCCTGGTCACACTCACACCAGTCTGTGCAGCAAGAAAACAAGCAGGTGGGGGAGTGGGAGTGTGTGTGTGTGTGTGTGGAGAAAGAGAGAGAGACAGAAAAACATTTTTGCTTTTATATTTCTTTGTTTGCATTCCTGCCTTGTTTGATTTAATAATTTCATATTTTACCCAAACTTGATTTCCCCAGGTGATGACTCCATTTCACACACAAAAAAAAAAAATTACTTAGAGAACATACAGTACACAAGTAACACAGCCAGGAGTCTCACCAACAAAACCATAAAAAAAAAACTAGTGCACAAGGCTCTTTTACCCACAATCCCCTTGCTGTCTTTATACAATACACACATTTGGACAAGTAACTCATCTTCATAAAATATACACTACAGTAAATGCTCATGCCTAACAGCTAGTATTAGCATACAGGCTGTGCAGCTCTGTAAAAAATGAAAACTTAAAAAAACCCCAGAAACATAATTTGAAAACTACTAAAAAGTATTATATCTCATGCAAAATGTTATGTACCTTTTATTGCAGCACAATTTTCTTCTGTTTGAAAGATAGCACATGTTCAGTATGCAAGTGAGTTTACTAGTTTTTTTTTTATGTTAGTCATTTAGTGATGAAATGAAATGGTTGAATGCAAGACAGAGACAGATCATTGGCCAGCACTTTGGTGAAAAGTGGGAAAATTAATTGAAAACTTCTATGAAATTTTATTGATTTAACACTTCAGCCATTGAGCTCCTGTGAGAAAAGAAGTCTGGATTAGGATTAATGTCCTCTGAGCCTGGTTGGGACCTGATATCATGAAAGAATGGCCCAAGTGTTTTTAGTTTTTTATTTTTATTTGTATTTTTTGCTTCAAACTCAGCAGATGGACTTGGAAAGCATTGATTCATGATGGGAACATAATTGTGAAAACAAAACAAATCCAGTATCACAATGTATTTTCTGAGTTCAAGTCTATTTTCTGTGTGTGTTCAGAATGACGGCCAACACAGTCTATGTCAAATGAGCTTCTGATATGAGAGTTATACAGTAAACTACACTGAAAATAAATCCTTTTAAATCCCAAATTGTTAAATGGACTTTCTAAATGTGGGTTACACTAACCATATTTTTCCTTTTAGCTGAAAAAAAAAAAACAAGAGCGTTGTCAGATGAGTCCTTTGTCCACATAGCCTCAGACATAAAAGAAAAAAGTCAGTTAGGATGCTCACTGAGCCAATTTAATGAAATTTTGGTCACTGTTGGTCACTCAAAAAATGATGCTGCTGCTGCTGCTGCTGCATACAGCACACTTACATTTATTTTATGTAATATTCAATAGCAATATAGAACAAGTGAGAACATTTAGGAGTTTATTTTACCATGTTTGCTAGCTGTCAGCTATGTTTGAAGAAACTGCCTTTGGTTTATCAGTCCAAAATCCCAAATTGTCTTACATCTGTTGCATGCTGACCAATGTAAACTCATTGCAGGTACATCAAAATTGGTTTATTTGTCTTTATAAAGTACTCCTAATGAATATCAGCATAGGTTTTTCAGTGTAGTCTTTTATTCTGAAGTAGCTATACACAATGCTGATTAAAGTTGGTGATCTGTTAATTGCTTTTAGCCAGAAGTCAGAGGGATGTCATGATAACCAGAGGTTATTGCAAACAAACACATTGTTTCCTGTGCTGTGCATTATATCTGTGACTTTGCTGATTAGATTTTGGGATGAATGATCCACCTCACCAGTGCATTCCCATGTTTTCAAGGTTATCTCAGGAAGGCATTACACCACCTTCTTGAGTGTTTGTCACTGTGTTCTAAACAGTATCAGGCAGATCTAATATACTTTTGACTTAACTGTGCCAGATCATGTATTACACCATTGCTTCTCTGCATTTTGAGTTTTTGCACCAATTGGCCAAAGGGGAATGCTGCAATTACGTGTCAAAATAATAACTTGCTTTGAGGTGAGCTGCAGTATTGTTGTCTATTCTTAAATTTTTCCATTCCTGAACATGTTTGCTTGCTACTTTGTGTATTTTTTTACAATGACCTGGCTTAAGAACAGACCAAAGTAATACATTGTCTTGTTGCCTTCATTTGGATGCACAAACACACATGCCATCACAAACATTACATCGTGCAGTCTTTGTTGAGCATGTACATATTGGCTAAGCAAACAGAGAGATGGACAGAATGCGAGAGAAAGAAGAGACAGAACGTGAAAAGGAATAGAAAAAAGGAGAAAGGAACAGAGCGATAGAAAGCAAAGAGAGCGGCAACAGAAGGCAGCTATCAGCTGTTCACTTGTACTTAGGGAGCACATTTACTTTCCATTGATTTCCAATGCTTTAGTCAATTTCCTGTCACTTTTCATTGCAAGTACATGTGATCTCAGTTTAGCTGCTTGCAGGAAAAAGGAGAATGTCCAAAATGGATATTTTAGAGAGTCTATAACAACTGCTACAGGCTTTGTGTTTGTCTGCAAAATCGAATATTACTCTTGGCAGGTGCACATCAAGAAAAATAGATATTAAGCAACAAGTTACTCTTATTCAGTAGAAAAGACCTTTATAAAACAACCAGTGTAAAAGATGTTATTGTGTAACCAGCAAAACGATCACTGCAGAAAAGTACAGTGAAAGTAAAAGTTTAAAAAAAAAAAAAAAAAAAAACCTTCTCCAAACCTTTTAGAGAAAATAATACCAGATGAAACTCATATATCTCCATACAAAAACCTGACCAATAAAGACACAGCTCACTAACAGATGTGTTGTCCAGCAGTCCTCAAGAATCACAGAACCTATTGTAGTGGTAACAAAAAAAAAAGTATCTTTTTTTTTTTTTTTTTTTTAACCTTGGTTTTTTTGCTTCTTTTTCAGTCACTTTCTTTCTTTTGTGACTATTTTCTGTGCGCAGAGCATACAGGTTTGATCTGTATTCTATTTATTTTTTTACTCTCGCACATCTTTTGCTGTTTTTCCTTAATGCAAATACTCATTCACCTAGTTTTTATTTTGGTCTTTTCTTGTTGTCTGCCATCAGAGAGCATTGGCAACTGAATATTCAGTTTAAAATAGCACAACTCCAAACAAAGGGCAGTTTTTTCCTAGCACATCTGCTTGCAAGGGAGACAGGGCCTTAACACCTGGAAGTAATAAAAGACCAACACTGAGAGAGAAAATAAGGTAGGATTATTGTTCTGTGTGAGGAAGAGATTATGTTCAGAGAAAAGACAGGGAGGCATGCGGCTACACTTTCACCCCAAACAACAGGACTAGAAAGAAGCCACTGATTAAAACTGAAACGAGGGGAGAAAGAACATCTGAAAATGAAGCACACTTTTATGCCGAGACAACAAGTAGAAAGCTTTATCTTAAATGGAAATAAAATAGACTGGAATATTCCAAAGCTCAGTTACAGTGTCATTATCTTACCACAGCTTATAATGGTACTAGTGCAGGAAAAACTGCTTAGCATTTTCCCTATTCTGATGAGACTCATTTTTTGCATTTTCTTTTTTTCTCTGGTCTGTATTGAAGATGTTGTGCATTTGTCTACTTCCCAATCAGGCTGTAATTTCACCAGAGTTGTACAGAAAATGAGAGGCCCAGAATGGTATCTTATTTTCCATCAAAAGTATTCTAATTTAATTCCTTTGAGAAGGATATTTACTATAAAAAGCTTCCTAAAAATGAACATTTCTCACTTCACATTCTAAAGCACAGTCAAATTAATCCAGTCTATAGAAAATGAATTTCTAATTATTTGCTAGCCAAGATGCAGGACAGAACAAAACAGCAGGAGGAATGCCTTAGACAGGTAATTACTCTGTGACATCCAGACACCTATTTCCATTTGCTGGTCAACATCAAAGCACTGGGATGTGAGAAACATACAAAGACAACAGTAAATGCGCCTCTCCCCAGGCATATGACCTAACAATGCACCTGCATGGAGTATGTTGGCCCATAACATCCAGTACAATACAAATAATCCACACAAAAACCAATTCAAACTGAGGAAAGGGAGTAAGGGATCCGGTACAGTCTCTGCCTTTCTCATCGCTCTCCCTCATGTTGACTGGAATGACATTAGATGCCAGTGCTTGTTTGTGCTCTAATGACAAGTAAAAGGGGACTGCTGTCTCCATGGCAACAGCCAAGGCTCAATACATCATACCTCGTTACAGTAGTCAAGCGGGGACGTTTGGTCAAAAATTAATATATCAAGGGAAGGGGAGAGGGAAAGAGTGCATTGTGGGAAGACTGCCCAGTGTTTGTTATATGAGTTTGATAACTGTAGCATTTAAATGATGGCCTTATTAATTTCAAGCTGCAGCAGTAGGCAACAATTTGAAATGGATGTTCAGTGACCTTGGCTTGATACGGTGAGAGTGTCATGTCTATACGAAGAACACAGCGTGAAGGAGAAAGAGGCAGACCAAAGCATGGGGTGTGTGTGTGAGGTATGGGCTCCAGGCAATATGCTGCAGATTAATTGTGTATCATTCACAAGTGGAGGAATTGCAGCACAACAGATACTCAAACTCAAAAGTCAAACTGCTCTGCTGTTTGACTGACTCCTGTTACTGCGTAGGTGGTTTATATGAACTAAAAAGCATGCTTTGGAGTATGAAGGGGAGAGAAAGGGAAGACAGGGAATGTGTTCTTCATTCCATATTACGTTTATATTTTTTTTTCAGTCATATATGTCAATGCGAGGGTGGTAGGGAAAGACAGATCCGACTGAGGCATGTACCAGCTGTGAGAGCAGAGCGACACAAGGACACAGTTTGGGCCATATCCATGACTTCAGCCTGCTGCTAATCCAGACTTTTAATATACAATTTTAACATACATTTGGTTCAGACAGGTCAGGTGCAGATCCAGCTCTGAAGGAGTAAACTCAAATGAATGGCTAAAATAGATCAGCTGAATTTTCCTCTGAAAACAACCAATTTACAACATGAAAGGGGTCAGTCTCTGTGATCCTGAGGGACTGTTTACAGAAGAAATTATATGTTTCTTGTGTTTTTGTTGTCTTTCAAACACAAAATATTCATGAAACTTATTCACAAGTGTTGATTTGCTTTTTAATTTGCACTTGAGTTTTCAATCATTTGGACCTTTATGCTTTCTCTAGCATTATCTGGTAAACTCTTTGATTTAAACATTTGGAAAACTATATTCCAAAATGCGAAACTACATTCTCTGCTCAAAAGATAAGCCATCCTGAGTGACAGCTCCTAAATGGAAATCAAACAGGAATCTGCCTTTTCTCAATATTCTCATATTCTTATAGATTGACTACTTTGCTTGTTCATATGGCAGGCACTGTGATTGCCCCTTATTCATGTGGGAATAATGAGTAATTCAGTCACTTGACAAAAAGGCCTCAGTAGGACCCTGTTAGATTTAATTATGGGATAATCTCAGGAAGACAATAGTCAGTGATGATTAGAGAGTCATTCCTATTTGTATGTAATCAATGTTTAATATTTATCATTCGACAAGCTCTTATGGAGGAGGCTTTAATGAGGACTTATCTTCACTTGAGTCCCTCTTCAACATTTTCAGCTCTCACTCCAATTGACATTTACTGCCCTCCTGTAGAAGACAGAAGTGGGGCAGGCTATTTCTCCCACAGGATCTGCTAGAATCTCTGAAATATGTTCCGAGTGGTTCCTCTAAAGGGTTAAATTGTTGACGCTAAATGGCATGTTGGATTCTGCCAACTGCCTGCTAATTAGATTGTAATTACAGCAGAGCTTTGCAAGCTTGTCTGTTCCAATTAGAAACACTTATTCAGTCGGTCTGCCTGACCTTTCTTTTAAAACTTTACTTAAATTAATGACAGATACAAGGAGTAAATTCTCAGACATAGTTGTTCTAAATGGTCAAATTACTATGTTTATGAATAGCATAGAGACACATGCACACAATTCAAGCAAAATATTGATTTTTTTTTTCTGCCCACATTTTGACTTAATGAATACAAGCCACAAAATAGTTTTTATGAGGGGAAAAACATAGGACAGCACCAGTTTAAAGGCAGGTGTACTACTAGTCCAACTCCACCAACTTAAGTATACTGTATATACTGAAATAGCTTTTGGATTTATTTGTGTCTATATAGATTACACAGAATATATGTGTGTGTGCATGTTAGAGAGTGAGGAATTGGACTGTGGCCCATTTTCAACACTGGTAGTGTGCCCTCCCTCTCACTGAGAGGAGCTCTCAGACTGACTGAGGAGTGTCTCAGACATCCACAGCACACCTGGTCTCCATTATCTCTCCATTTCACAGGCTTGCACCCCCTAACAGGGCAGCCTGGGAATGGGCCTGGCTCTTTCATCTTCCCATCATTATAGGAGCCAGCCCAGGGTCAGGGCCCAGTCTGACAGGCATTCCAGCAGCAATACACTGCAACTGATTTTGGTTAAGGCTTAAAAAATACAAAACCAAAGTCAAAAATATTAATAAGAACAAGTCTCAAAGCAATTATTGTATTAAGAATTCTTCTCAAAGTTGACATTCTCCCCAAAGCTATGTGAAATGTGATGCTGCACCTTAAAGCTATACCTCCTGCCTTCACACTGACATCACCTTCTCTCAGCCATGACTTAACTCAGGCCTACTTTGTAGCAAACATACTCTTGTCTTGCCTGTACATGTATAGGTACACAATTGTTCTATTATTAGTTGACAAACATGCAGGGAAAAACAATAAGATACCATTTTTTCCCCAGCTCTTCCAATATGAAAGTTGTGTTTACAAGTGCGCGGTGATAGCATGCTGAGTGTTAGGTTTATCCTGTTGGTTTATCACTCTTAAATCTTGTCCGCAGAGGGACATTTGAAGACAGATCAAGGCGAAGCTAAATTCTTTCCCTTCAGCTTTTTAACCGTTAAAGGGATTTAACAGACCCCTTCAGACAATCTGTGAAACACATTTATGTAGAAAGGATACACCACCTGATGGTTCAGGTCTGACATGGTCCACCCATTATCATTTTGCATATGAGAACAAAATGAGGTGTGATAATTGATCTCTCATGTACTTCAGCTCATGCTCTCACGACACTATCACCACAGATTCGTTTCAAGGCGAAAACACTCTCAGGCAGAGCTCACCCGAAGCCTTTTTAATGCATCATCACTTTGAGGTTACAGAAATGACACCATGAGAAGCACTTTGAAGTGAAGTAAAATTATCCCTTATTTCTGCCCCCACAAATGATTTATTAAGGGGTAAAAAAAGGGGGGAAGAGGGAAAGGCAGAGGGCAGACACGGGATACAGAAGGACAAACACATTCCCTGCACATATTCTCTTCATTATGAGCGTGGGGGGGAGAGAGTACAGATCATTCAATTACTGACTGCCGTCACAGACTAATATTCCTGCCTGTCAGAGCCCATTCTGGCTCAGTTTTGGTCAGAGTTCTTCTGATGGACCTCATTTCCTGTTAAACAGAACCAGAAGGTGCTGTGAAAATGGCGACACCTGATCCTGTGTTCAGGAGACGGGAAATGCTTGGGCAAGGCCCAGAGCCTGCCAAGACAACCTCCACACCTTCCTCAGCATGAATCCCACACGGGCAGGAAGCCAGCAAGGTGGAGTTGGGAGCTGGTGGGAGCAGAGGGGTTTATAGGCCACTCACTTAACCAGCACAGGTGGGGGCTGACACTGATGTGTGTATTGTGTATGTGTGTACGTGTGTGTGTTTCAATGTGAAGTGATGTGAAGACAGCAAACTTTAGGCTATAATTCAAATGAAACTGTGATTTTTTTTTTAATCCATTCAATTTCTCTTTGATCCTCACTCACACATCATTTTATCTGACAGATTAGAATGAATTAGTTTGACCTGTCCTCAAGGCGGCATAATACGACTTTGACATTGACAGGGGAAAGAAGACAATGTGGCAAAGCGTCAAGGTATATGTGGGGGTGGAAAACAGGGAAGAGCTGGAGGTATGTGACGTGGAAAGGAGGACTGCGTGGCTTTTAGGCCTTGGTGGTGAAATTCCCGTTCTTTTCAGTCATCTATGTTACTTCACCAGACTGACTGACAGGGACAGAGCAAACTTCTCATGTGCAAAGCAGCTCAACTTAGCTAGTTATTTCATTGGCCTAGTCACAATTATATCCAATATGTCCACAGTATCTCCTGGTGACACACTCCAATTTGTTACTTCGGTGCAGTTCAAAACAGGTTACTCACAGTTCCACATTTGACATTTTTCTAAAGCCTTCAGCAGGTTTAGTATTAGTGACAAGGTCTGGCTCAGAGTCTAAATACTTTTGCATTTTCTCATCAAATACATTTTTCCTCACACAGATAATAATGACAGACAGGTTTCAGGTTTAGGGCTGCAGCTATTGATTATTTTTGGAGTCAAGTATTCTACCGAATATTTCAGCAATTATTCGAGTAATCTGATAAAACAGACTCTTGCATTTAGAAACAATAATACTATTATGTAATGCATGACAGAAACGACAGGTTACCGTGAAATGACGTTACCTTGTGTCGGCGCCGCTGGGTGAGCCCGTCTGGTTCACAGTCGGATGTTTTCTGTTCAGATGTTGATGAATGGACGAAGTGCTGTTGTGTTACGCCAGTTCCACTTTACAATACACGCATTGCACCGTGTTGGCATCTTTTTTTAAAAGTTTTTACGGATGGTTTTTCTCTCTACCATAGAGCCAACTTTTAAAACTGAACTGCGTTGTGCGACAGTGATTACTTTCCGTGTAGAAAAATGATCCCAAGACGGAGCAGGTCCGATAACGCAAGTGATAGTAATTAAACAAATCCTCGAGGCAAAGAATTTGCTTAGATGATTTTTTTGTAATCGAATTTCTTGATTTCCTCGAGGATTCGTTGCAGCCCTGGACAAGTTTATGGTAGTTTCAGTGGATCACATTTTTTGGGTGCTTTTGACTTACATGCAGGCAGGATGCTCTGATGTGTGGAATTGGATGCTGGCATGGGTGGTGGTGAGATTTGCCTTTCAGCTTCTGCTCCTCATTTTCTGGCTTTGTGGTGTCAAGTGGCAATACGAACCTTAAGCCAAACAACCATTAGAGAGCAATGATTTTCATTTAAGACAAGGCCCAGGATGACATAGCACAGTCATGACTTTTTAAAGTCATTTTGACAAGAATCATCCAACATATGTATGTCATATGTATTTCACCCCAACATGCCATTATTCCACCAAGCAAGAACTTAGACCTTTGCATGATAACACCACCCAGCTCAGGTCAGAGTGTACAAAAAGAGTCTGTGATATTCGATCCAACGGTGCTGTGCTTGTCTTCTGTGATACGTATGAGAACATTTTATTCTTTAGCTTGACTTGTCCAGAGAGACAAATGACTCTAGGAAGCTGTCAGCTCCCCCTCTCACTGCAATGACTGAGTTAGTGAGGTGCACTGAGAATGATAATTAAATAGGGGGCCAAAGATTGGTAAGGTGGGCCCTGTACCTTTAGGCCAGGGCAGAATGGGTTTGAGAGCTCACATCGCCCAGGGCCTATGTTAGACTCAAGCGCTAACCCAATTTCACACTATGTGACTAGGCCTGGCCTGTTTCAATGCAGCATCTGAGTGTGAGTGCCATCTGGTCCAGGCCTGTGAAGGAAATGGCCTTGCTTTTCACACTGATCGGATTAGGGTGTTTTTAATTCATTCGGGATGTGCCCTTGCGTGTTGATTGGCTCAACATGGCCAATAAATCTTGCCTGTTGCTTGACACAGGATAGCTTCTTCTTTAAACTCTCTTTAGCAGTTTGATGCTCCTCCTTTGTATTAGCTACTTTCATATTTTCCTCACAAGGTGGCATTAGATTAACAACACTGTGTTAATGTATGAAAAATAGGAAGTAATTCAGCCATATTCAATGAGAAATTCACAATGGAGTAGCATCTGTTCAGTTCTTTAGGAAACATTATGCAACATTAAGCATGTTCAGATCAATATATCTAAATAAAACTTGTTCAGTCAAAGGTTCTGATTTAAACAAGTGGCTTTAATGATCGACTGTCTGAAAAAATTCTATTTTTCTGAAAGGTTTGTTTTTAATAAGTTATAAAAATGGGTGTATTTTGGATGATTTACGGCCTTTGATTGGCAGCCTGACCAGACCACAAAAGCAAAGTTGCAGCCATGCACGTTGGCTTTACTTTTGTATAGTTGGATGAAGGGGTAATCCATCTTTATATAGTGTATATGGGTGAATCCCAATTCCATTAATTTCATTCATATTTCCCTCACTTGATTCTTTTCCTTGTTTTTTTTTTTTTTGGTCCCACCAACAAAAGATGCACTCAAAAGATGTAAGATGTTTTAAGAGACATGAAAAGTCTTTTCCTCTGGTCCTTATTGTGCAGCATCCAATCACAAACTGATGTGTTTGTCAAATCAATCAATCAAATCATAGGAGTGTGTCAATCTGTAACAGGCTTTTATGAAGGATGCACTTATGTGTCCTTGGTTACAGCTCCTTCGGGCAACCTCCTTGCTCCCTGGTCCTCCCTCCTTAGGGCAGAAATAAGAGCTTTGGGACGTCCTTAATCATGGCGGACTGGGATGACTTACTGGCCGACTGAGAACTAAGGGAAGAGGAACTATAAAATAAGGGAGTTGGGATTCAATCTATGACCCATCCACTAACATTCAAGAGGATGCGGTTTATGAGCTACAATGCAACCACCCAGTTTAGGGCTGTCAACCTGAGGTGGCAGTCTTAGGAAATGATTTACAATGCAACTCATTTTAGGCTATATTTGTCTAAGCTTCTGTGTCAGTGCTTCTGATTACATCAGTTATTAAGATGAAGTTCATAGTTGTTGCTTAATATGTATCAATTAGCCTGGGCCACTTATAATCCCTGCTAATGGTCTAAATAAAATGCATGAGCAGATAGAATTTCAGGGGCTGAAGGGATATGACAACATCACTCTACATATTAATTAAAACAATGTTAACTCATTATAATACACAGAAAACATTTAAAGGTACAATAAGTAATATCTTACAGGCTTTTGGCACAAACAGACCATACACATATGACAAATGTTGTGGATCAGTGCCATTCCCTCTGTCACTGTACTGTACCTCAATAAGTTGCTGAGAATCGAATGTTGCTAAACAGGCAGAGCTGGACCAGCTCTGTTTGTATTGGGAGTGGTCCAAAGTCCCAGCACCCCTTAAGTATCCACTGAACTACCCACTGCTTACTGTGCACTCTGTGAACATCGGAGCAGCATTTAAAAGGTGGAGGGAGGTTCTGACCCTGTAAAATGGACTTGAAATTCAGCCCCCCCAGGTTAAATGTGGTTGTTTAAGCGTCACAGTAAATGTCAGCTTGCTCAGCCAAGCTTCATGTGCTAATATTTTACTAACACCTAGTGCTACTCTTCATTTGGCTTTGTATTGCAAGCTGTCGGGTAGTTTATACTGCAACTGAATTTACTTTCAATCAGAGACATGCAAATTTTATCTTTAACTTGCAGGATAGTATGGCTGCATGTTTGTATGCACTGCAAAATGAAATGACTTCAGATATAAATGAATTAGATAGTGCTATGATATGCAGCCTTGGTTCAGTAGTAGTTAACAGGTAAAAACCTTTAAACTTCTATGTGGTCAAATAAAAACATGAGTGATTGTAAAAGCCACCACATAATACCTTAAATTTCAGTTTTATAATCTTTCCCTTAGGGGATACCTGAGCAGTTTTATTTATTATTTTATTGTAATATATATTTATTTTTTTATATATATTTTGAAACTGATAGATGTTTTAGATTTTAGATATTTTTTATCAGCACACTGTCAGCACACTGGCACTCAATATCTCTGTCACTGAAAATATAGAAGAATATGTTTGTTGAGTATATAATACAGAATTATAATTGTAGAATTTTATGTTTTCTGGTTTTCCTACTAAAAGCACAAGCAGTGACTTTGAGACATGATGATACATACATATATACACAGCCATTATAAAGTAATTGATTTTCCTAATGCTTGAGAAAATATGTATAATTTATATTGTCAAGCAGTAAAAATAAAAAATACTGTTTGGGCTTTTAAGGCTCAAATAAAACCTTTGTGGTAAACAAGAGAAAATGAGAAATGTTGGACATCGTTGCGTTTTTCCAGTTCTCCGAGTTCTGCCAAGTAATAGTCTGCTGGCAGCAAGTGATCAAATCCCACAAATCAAAGATCAGTCCAAAGCACTGCAATTTATGCTCATACTTTTTTAATGTATCACAATGAGCAAGAAACATACTTGATGAAATATTTTCAAAGGAGTATATTCAATTACCATCTACAATCAACTTAACTAGGACAACAAGGTTTTGTGACAAAAGTTTCTTTAAAAGTCTGAAGTTCCATGTGGTTGTATGTATGTTAGTTTCCATGTAATTTGGTACAGTTTGGAAATCTTCATCATAATTACAGTAACAAAAAAGCTAACAAGACTACAGTATAGAAAAGACATCAAGAACAACATTTTTGGTTTAACTTGCTCTTTTTTGTACATTGCAAGGCTGTTTTTTCTACCCTCGGATGGGCTGCCTGGAGCCACAGAGCCATGCTTATGAGGCTCGAAGGAGGAGTAATTCAAGGAAACAAAAAGAAAAAACTAAAAGCATTAAAAAAACGTTGTGGCACCAGAAGTCACAAAAGGAACAGAGAGCTCCAAGTAACAGTTCATCTTTGAAGTTGGAGCAAATGGTTGTTTGGTTGTTAGTTTGGTTGTTAATTTTGGTTAATACGCTTTTTTAGTGTAACTGCCTCTTTAATGGCAGCTTTGAGAACCCGTCCCCTCTCTCTGTTATTCATTTCTCTTTTTAGATTATGTAATCAACAGAGAGAGGGGTGAGCCGCCATTTGACTGGAGAGCTTTACTTGTCAAGCAGAGACAAGCACAAGGAAATGAAACGGATAGCAACATGAACTTTGAGAAATGAAGCAAGCATCTCTGTCCATCCTGTCCTGAAATTTGGAAAATGTCCATCAAAGAGCAGACGCAGAGGCAGAGCTGGAGAAAGAAAGAGACAGACGGAAAGGAGAAAGAGGCAGCTGGAGCCACTTAAGTTCAGTTTCATCTAAGGACTTTCCTCTCTGTGTCACACATGTCCATTGGTTCCAGAGTCCATTCCCATTACAGAGTTGTCAGTAATCAAATAAGGAGGTGGTTTTAAAGCTGTTTTGAGCCTGTGTTTGGCTCCCATGCCCAGTTTTGGTATGCCCACAGCCTCTCATGTCCTCCTAATGAGATCTCCAAAGCATCCCAGAGTCCTTTTTTTTTCTTTCATTCCTTCTTCATCTCAAAAACAAAAAAGTTGATGTCTTGTTTTAAATATATCTATATCTGTATACAGGTACACGTTCGTTTTCACAGTGGGCAAAGATGACCTCTACAGCAAAACCTTGTCTTTATCTCTCTCTCTCTTTGTAAATGTCCATTAAAATCAAGTATCCCAATGTAGGTCAGTGGATCCAGTGATCCACAATAGTATTTTGTGCCACAATAAAATATACAATTATCGGGGGCACAACTTGTAATTTTTTTCTTTTTGTTTCAACTGCATAAAGCTTTGGCCACATTCATATACTGTATTCAATCAAAGTAAAAACTGCTCAGTGCTTCGGTAACGTCGTTTTCATTTCTGATCATTGTGTGTAAAATTTCTAAATTTCAGTTTTTCATAATTCAGCTTTGTGGTTCAGTTTGTTTTGGTGTGTAACATAGAAAAAACAAAGAAATAAAAGGCAAATGAGAAAAAATTGAATTGATGCTGGCTCTTATGAAACACGCACACAAACATACAAATTCACACACAGTCCATGCTGGCTGAATCTAATGTAGAGACCTCAACTCTGTCTTCCACAATAGAGCCCAAAAGATTACACTTTGGAAATAAGAGAGCAAATGGTATCAGAGACAATGAATATGAAGAACATGATCACACCATAAAGTGGCCAGGTCATATTTTTGTTTTTTTGTTTCTTAATTTCAGCAATTCAAATTAAAGCTAGTGTTAATTTATGATAAAAAGTAATATACAGGAACTAAAATAAAATACAAATACTTATACGAAAATAACAATATATGTCTGACATTATCTGAAAATTAAAATAAAGCAAATGTATTTGAGAAACTGTACAACTTAAGAATTTTTCAAAATAAGCAAGTACATATGAACAGTATTTTAGGGAACTGGACTTCTGAGTAGTAAGCTTGCAGACCAAATCTACTGACTTTCAACAGCATGCTGTAATATTAACACCAAATCACATTGCTCTGCAAGACGTAGCACTTTAAACACACTATTGAGATTGTGCCTTGTATTCATTAGGGCAAATACATCAGCTATACATAAGTGGCCAAACAGGAGTTCTTTACATATTAAAATATGTCTTTGTTTTGGTTTAAAGAATCAAAATTTTAATTCATCTAATCATCAGTGAGATAGTGGGGGTACCATTGCAATAAAATGAAGTAGGTAACTTCTTTGGATATGAAAGTATCCTAATTATCTGAAACCGATGGACATCTTCAAAAAAACAAAAACAAAAAAAAAACAAAACAACAACTCCCACTTATTCCAAAACCAATACTTTGGAATGAAGATGTCCCTCAAAAACCTGTAATCTATGCATGGATGTGGCACCCTGCAGACACATGGGACAGGTCACTGGTGGATTTTCCAGGAAAGGGGCAACAACACCTCAGCATAACAGCCATCGTTTCCCTCTGAGACTAGTTGTATGGTGACTGGCAAACATGTTACTAAACCTATGAGATGCATCAGTACCAGATGTATTATATACATTTTTTGGTAACCACTATTACTTGCTTAACAAGTGAGCAACAACCTTGACTGGATGGAGATTTTCAGCAATGGTCCATGCCAGCACAAAATGATATATGGAGGTCACTTTGTTCAGCAACCAATGATGCAAAAATGTACACAACAGTTTACAGTCACTTTAAAAATGAGAAAAACTAGATTGTGACAATTAAAAGCAATTGAATGAAATAGGATCAGTCCTTGCTTAAGAAAACTCCACTGTGATATTTGGAATGCACTGTTCTTTACAAACGTTATAGATCATTGGCTTTAAACATTGGTCTGTTCAAAAAGAAAATCGGCAAAATGTCCTTTGGAACATATATTCACAGTCTTCAAAGTTCCGTTTTTGCAACAAGAAAAAAAAAAAAAAAAAAAAAAAAAAGGTGTTGCAGAGGCAAGAAATTGGTTTATTGTTTGTTTTAGTTAAAGCTTAGCCAAAAGCAAAATGAGCATGCATCTAGGTACTCTTTTTTTCTTTCAAAATTCTACATTAGCAGCAAAACGTATGTCCTTGAAGACCAGACCTTATACATTTTCTTAAAAAAATGGACATTTGAATGTGACAAAAGTCAAACAAAGATTAATAACCTCTATCTTACAAACTGCAATGGCTCTGTAACGGTGCTACTCCACAATGCAAGGACAAGGGCCCTTTTTGGTTTTTGGTATTTACGTAAAAAAGCCACCTGTTTGCTTGCAAAGAAGCAAAAACGGCAACTCTGATGCGTACTCCTTTATCTTTTAAAACTTTGTTTTCTTTCCTCTAAAAACAGCAACAAATTCTCAAGTATAAAGAAGCCTCTTTTCTCATCTTTATGCACCAATGGTGAGAGTGTTTAGTCTTTGGATTTTCTTTTTGTCTTAAAGCGTGAGAATTATTATTAGTATTCTTTTTTCATTTTCATTCATGACAACAAAAATGAAAATAAAGACTGTAGCCACACTACATGAAGAACAAAATACCTGTTTTGTAGTGTACATACCTACAAACACAGGAGAGCAGAGAAAAATAAGTGCGTAGAGAGGAACATGTAGAATGAGAAGTAGGTGTCAGACAGTGATAAGTGCACAAAGGTAACATAAAAATTAAATAAAATAAAACTTTCAATATTTCACCCAGGACCTTTTTCATTTTGGTTAGTGCAATACCAGCCAAAACGTTTAAATTTAAATAATTCTAAAAGATGATCCTGCCTTGTCAGGTGGGGCATTTGGGTGAATGTTTCCCAAAAAGCTGAGAATAAGACAGAAATAAAGTTTAGATAAATTACCTGTCCATAATCTAGTCTATTGGAATGACCAAGACAACATCAAATGAAGCGTCTTAAAGTTGGACAATACAAAAGCTAAATGTACACAAAGTTTTTTTCAACCTACCATACTGTTTAAATTCATTTCCAATGCAACAATCTACTTAACACCAAAAATGTTCATATCTATCATAAATACAGAAGGTTGTTTTTTTTTTTTTGTTTGTTTTTTGTTTTTGTTTTTTAATCAAAACTGTTTTTTATCGCCCGTTACTATGTCTGCAGTGCTCTTCTTGTCTGGGTATAATGGGACTGAGATTTCCCCCGCTTTAAAAGGATCTCTAATGTTAAAATCAGCAAATCATTTACCCTTTTTGAATGCCCAGAAACAATGCCTTATTAAAATTTCATTCAACTGAAAGTGTTCTACTATTAAATCAAGTTCAGAAAGAAAAGAAAAATGCTCATCTCCTGTTGGAAACAAAAGTTATAAAACATGGATTTCTGTAACAGAAAAACATCTGTGAGCTGTTGACCTGAGAATAAAATAGACATTACATTATTCTTTTACTTTTGCAAGCCATTGGTATCTGAATGCTTAAATAGCAAGAAAACTGATAGACTATTCTCCCATACAGTACATACTGGCTTTTTGTGACTGTGCTATCAAGTAGAAATTATTATAAAACAAAGGGACAGCTTGTTGACTCATGTTTCTTCAAAAGGGTTTTTGGGCCATTTGTCAACTTTGAGGCAGTCCATTGCCATACAGTACAGCATTCCTCTACCATTACCCAAAACATAACTGCAGCGATCTTTTCTGTTCTCATATATTAGTATGCACGTATTTCAGTTGAGTAAAAAAAGAAAAACAAAATGAAAACCAGCATGTTGATATGGGAAAACAATCCACTAACATTTAAATTTTTGGTTACAAGCTTTGGAATTGCAGTTAGTCTTTACACATCTTTTTCTGAAATTGGTTTGTATACTTTTAATGTATTTTAACATTGCTGCTTTTTATGTTTTTTCCATTTGTGTTTTTTTTGTCTTTTTTAGTGTTTTTTTTTAAATATTGTCCATCACTGAAAGCTCTTTTACAATCTGATGGAGTCTGTTCCTACACTAGCAAGATTACTACTACAACTACTACTGTCTTTGACAAAGCCAGGCTGCTGCGGCTCCTCCGCCGTCCTGCCCAGCCTGTCTGCTGACTTCTGACTGCTGTCAGAGTCAGACTCGTCGGTAAAGACGTCTGTTGGTATCGAGGTCTGAACTCCTGAGGTGCTCAATGAACTTGAGGTAACCGTTGAAGGTGAGGACACTGGAGGAAAAGAGGAGGAAGAAGAGGGACTGGCATTGGGCTTCCCAGCTAAAGCTCTGGAGAAAGGGGCCTGGGGCCAGGGTTTGCCGGCAGCTGTGGTGTTGAGTGGGGTAGTAGAGGAGGAGCACAGAGAAGAGGAGACAGCAGAGGATGGCATGGTGGATGATGTTGTTGGCGGGGGAGGGGGGCTGCTGATGGGATGAGTGGCAGACTGCGAGGTAGATGCGGTGTTAGGATTGGGGAAGCAGGCTGAAGAGTGAGGTAATAAACTAGTAGCGTGCTCTTTGGCATTTCTGGCTGATCGCTTGATTGTTCTGTGTTTGTGCAATGCCGATTCCAGGTGTTGACTGAGTGCTTTCTCCCCATCCAACGTAGTGTCACAAGCCAGGCAGTCATAGAGACTTCCAGCCCCTGCACCTACGCCACCGGGGACACGCAGCAACATCTCTTGCAGATTTGCCACAGACTGACCGAAAAAACAGTTAGATTTAAGGTGGGTAATAGCCGCTTCTTCCTTGGTGAAAACTGCTTGACACTTGCGGCATGCCAGTTTATACTGCACCTTGGGGATGATGTACTGGTCTGGGTGGGGGTCCACAGCTTTGCTATCCATCTCTTTCTGCTCAGAGGGTACTTTATTATGAGAGGAGGAGGAGGAAGAGGAGGAGGAAGTGGGGGTTTCACTGTGAGGATTGCCCTTTTGCTCCTCTGTTTTCATTGGATCTTTGGCAGATTCTTTGCGATCCCCCAAGGTTTGAGGGGGACCAGAAGTTTGGCTCGCCTTGGGTTGCTGGATCTGCTGAAGCTGCCGCTGCTGCTGCTGTAGTGCTTCCTGCAAACTCTGCTGATATTGCTGGTAATGCTGCAGCAGGGACCCTGGAGACAGGCCCATCAGTGCTTGAGACAATGCTGGGTTGTAAGGGAAGAGACTTTCCATACCATACATTGGTTGTAGGTAGCCCCCTTGGAGAGCCCCCGGGATCTGCGGTGTGTAGTATGGGGAAAAGCCAGGCATGAAGTAGGGCAGGAACTGGTTTGTGAGGAGAGCTGTGGGGTCGGATGCCAAAGCAGCCTGAAGGGTCTGAAGCTGGGCAGGGTCTACCACATATTCCATGCCAGGTGTTGGCATAGAGGTGGCTGGTACAGCAGTGTCTGCTTTCTCCTTCTTCTCGCTGGCAGCAGAAGTGGAAGGAGCAGGGGTGCTTCCAGTTGATGATGGGGTTGGGGGCTTCTCTGTCTTTTCCTTGGACTTCTCCTTCTCTCTAACCCTCTCAGCATCACGTTCTTTGGGGGGTTCAGATCGGGAACTGGGCTGGGTGGTTGAGGAACTGGAGTTTGATGTGGAGGTGTGGCTTGAGTGGGAAGCAGATGTGTTGGGTTGGGAAGGGCTGGATGCAGTAAGGGACGATGAGGAGGGAGGCTTGTTGGGTAGTCCAGATGTGGGAAGGCTAGGTGAGGGAACACTGGCACCAGGCATGTTCAGGAGGTTTGAAGGTTTTGGAGGAGTTAAAGCTGGAAATTGTTCAAGTACAGACAGATGTTTGAGAATTAATAGACATATTTATATTATAAATGAACAATACAATAACTGCTACATATACAATACAAAATATTGTATCACTAATCCACACACAAGAGTTGCAGGATGAAAATAATAAGCTCATGTAATCTTCACAATCATAAAGTCAGTGAACCATTTGTTCACCCAGATGGGGTATAGGTGGGTCTAATAATTAAGCCATTACATTCTGGCAGGTACAGTAGAATCTGAACATGTCACATGTCAAAATGGCAAAAGACCATTACATTATGTTTCACACATAGTATACACATAATATATGTGCCAGTGCAAATGAGTAGACATGACAGACTGGCTGATTGAACACACGGATTGCTGGGAAGTGAAACTATTAGAAGAGAGGAAACATTGTGGTCTAGTGTTGTACTGTCATTATAAGGTTTTAGTAAAGGTAAGTAGTAAGTAGATTTAGTACAGTATATTATTCTTATAAATTGTATGTAGTAATAGTTGGTAACTGCTTGAATTAATAATAGTTGAGTTAAAAAAGTTTAACTGTATACCACTGAATGAATGCGAAATGATGACGTACCTGAATTAGATGAGTTAAAGCTGGAAAGAGAGGGGCTGCCAACCCCTGGCAAAAGGACAGGTGGGATGCCTTGCAGATTTGGGTAGGCTGACTGGAGATTCAGAGCCTGCATTGCCGGGTTATCAAACATCCCCTGCTGCTGCATGGCCTGCTGCTGTGCCAGTCCTAAAACTTCATTGGCCTTCTTAATGCGATCCATCTCTTGCTGAGCCATAAGTTGGCGGACAGTGGCTGGGTCAAAATATTCTTTTTCCTTATCTATTTGGCTGCCAATGGTATCCTTCACCTTAGAGATGTGTTGCTGAGAGAAAATGTGATCACGAACAGAGAGGCGAGCACTATACTTGACACCACACAAAGTGCATTCAGTCTTCGGCCCCTCATAAGATGTCTGATTTATTCCAAAGTGCTTGGCCATGTTCAGCTTTGCCTTTTTCTCCTTGGCACGAGCATTTTGAAACCACACCTGAACCACTCTCTTTGGAAGTCCAATTTCATTGCCAAGTACCTCACATTCCAGCATAGTGGGGGTCCTGTAGTCATTAAAACAGGATTTCAACACTTTCAGCTGGAGGTTAGTCATCTGGGTTCGGAAGCGCTTTTGGCCAGGTCGATCCCCACTGTCAATGTTCCGGCTACCTGAAGCTCCAGGACTTGGTGAGCAGGGGTCAGCCAGGCTGGACGTCTCACTGTGGTCAATCATGTTTTCATTTTCATAGTCCTTAGCATAATAGCTTGTTGCAGGGCTTACAAGCCCTGAAGACATCTGGTCATCATTTTCAAGCATGGGGGCTGAGCCCCCAGACTTAGACAGGTATTCACCACTATTCTGGCTGTGCTTTGCATCAGCACTGTCATTATCAGCATTGGCCTCATCACCTGTGGTTGTGTCTGTGATGGCTGTGTTCACAGATGAGCAGTCGTCATTATCAAGTTTGCTCTGATCAAAGCTGAGGTTCACAGAGGACATTGTTGCACTCTCAAAATCTTCAATTCCCTCAACCTTAATGGATGAAGGGCTCAGTAAAGCCCTGGGAGACAGATCCAGGCTTTTGTTTACTGGTGACATTGAGGAGCTTTGTCCATCACTGTTTGCAGGGGCCAGTTGGGAGAAACTTGATGCATCTAAAACATCCATTTTTATTTGCATGCCTTCCTGTTCAGGCAACATACCAGAGAGAGTTAAATTATATCCAGCGCGTTTGGCTTCATGCCAGTGACGAGAGCGAATGTGTGCCTCAAGGGCAGTTTTTGCTTTAAAAAGAGCTCGACAAAAAGGACACCTACGATGAGCTTGAGCTGGCCCCACTGCTCTAAACTGGCCTTTTCTCTCTCTAGCTCTGGTATTCTGGAACCAGACTTGTACTACTCTCTTTTTTAATCCCACTTCATGAGCAATGTGGTCAAGCATTTTACGTGTAGGATTTGAATCTAATAAATACTTCTGATAAAGAATTTCCAGCTGCTCAGGTGTGATGGTGGTTCTGAGGCGTTTGTCTCTCTGTGGCTCTTCTCCACTGTTTGTGCTGTCATTTTCTCCTGGGCTAGTTCCAGCTTTCTCCTCTAACTTCCGCTTTAGTGAGTTCATTGTGGAGGTGGGGGTGGACGGAGAGGTGGCAGAACTGCTGGGAATCTGTGGCATTGCCCCAGAGAGTAGCTGACTTGCCAGGAGAGGATTGCTGGGATCAAACAGCATGAAAGGCATGTCAATTGGACGATCAAGGAACTGAGGGTGGATGAACTGATTTTGCACAGAAAGGAAGTGTAATTGCTGGTGTTCCTGCCAGTGCTCAAAGGAGGGGAAGCCAATCTTGCACTGCTCACACTGGTATGGGATCATCTGTTGTGTCAGTTGCGTGGCAGAGGTCAGGTGTGGATTGAGGCTCATATGAGAGCTTTGTGATGTGGCTTGGCTCGTCTGAGAGGCTGAGGGACCACACTGCTGTTGTTGCTGAGAGAAAGAAGGAGATGAGTGTTTGATGGGCTTCGATATAGCTTGAATCTTCTCTTCTCTTTGAGGTCTATGGTGTTGTGCCTC
Source organism: Mastacembelus armatus (assembly GCF_900324485.2). Taxonomy (NCBI): domain Eukaryota; kingdom Metazoa; phylum Chordata; class Actinopteri; order Synbranchiformes; family Mastacembelidae; genus Mastacembelus; species Mastacembelus armatus. The sequence goes on from NC_046635.1 coordinate 11,106,533, forward strand.
TGACTGAGATTGATGCACAATTTCCTGCTTAACAGACGTTTGGTTTTCACGTGGATCACCAGAAATGTCTGGCAGCTGTTTGGGCTTCTCTTCATAGATGTTTGAGGTGGATGCTGGTGATGCTTCCTCTTTCTCAGTGGATGTCAGGTGGGAGAAAGCTGAAGAGGAGGGTGGAAGCGGACAAAGACTTGAAGAGGAGGGCATTGGGGTGTGACAAGAAGATCCAGAGGGAGTGTAACATTCATGGGAAAGATCCAGTGAATCCTCGTTTTGGCTGTCATACTGTCCATCCTCATCTTCATCTTTGTAACACAGCTTCTTTTGGTGTTTTATTAGATCAAATATGCGCTGGAAAACCAAACTACATTTCTTGCACTGGTAGTTCAGATTTGAGGTTCGAATATAGCGGTCATTTGACAATTCTCGCCTCTCCCCATCTTTTCCCCCATCACCTTGATTTTCATAGTTCTTCCTCGCCTTCTGGCGAGCATTTTGGAACCACACGACAATAACACGAGTGGGGAGGCTCAGAAGGTTGGAAAGCTGTTCAAATTCATCATCTTTAGGATAAGCATTGGCATCAAAGAAGTCTTGTAGCACTCTTAGCTGGTAGTCAGTAAACCTAGTCCTGGATGATCTCTTACTTCCACATAATTCATGTCTTTGAGGTTCAGGGGAAGGAGGTCTAGAATCAACTTTTGTGTCTTCTAGAGTTGTTGTTGGTGGATTATTGAAATTGTATGGTGAGTCTTTGTTTCGCTGTCGCTCTTTAAAAAGTGTGTTTCTAAACCAGTGTTTTATGACTTTTTGTGGCAGCCCTGACTTGTCTGCCATCTCTTTAATCTGCTCCTCATTTGGTGAATTGTTGATATCAAAGTACTGGCGCAGAACCTTAAGCTGGTCATCTGTGATGCGTGTTCGTGGCCTCTTGTTCTGCTGCTGTAGCATGGCTGGTGTAAGCTGTTGTTGATAGAGGTGGGCTAGGTCTGAGGCTAGGCTTGGCTCAACAGATGGTAGCTGGGGAGGCAACTGAGTGGGCAAGGACTGGAGAGACATAGGCTGCATCATGAGTGGAGAGAACAGGGGCAAATCTATTGGCATGGGAATTTGTGCCATTGGAACCGGCGGCTGTGGGGGAGGTACAGTTGGAGGTGTGAGTGAGGCTGCAGAGACAGGAATATTTGGTGTGGGAGCTCTTTGAGGTGGAGGTGGAGGTGGTGGAGGAGGAGGTGGTGGAGGAGCTGGAGCAGCCTCTGGTGTAGGGGGTCTCAGTGGATAGAGTTTATCATAATGCTCTCTGTATTCCTTGGCAAATCTCTCAAGGGATCGAAATGGAAAGAAAGCCTGGTGGATATGCTCCTGGTGACTCTTTAGAATCAGTATGTTTGAAAACAGCTTGCCACAGGCTTCACATTCCAGTTTCTCTAATCCCTCAATGGGGTCCACCACCCTTGTTAGCCCACCTGGACCACTTGATCCTGTAGGTCCAGCTGTCTTTTTCTGAGCTTTCTGTTTATTTTCATTGTACTGAATTACTAACTCAAACCCAAAATTTTCCAGCAGGGCTTTAGTTGCATTTCCTCGAGCATCTGAAGCAATCCTTGGTGGAGGGAAGCCAGTATCATGGTTTATATTTATTGAAATATGCTGAATGTCCTTCTTTTCTTTTGGTTTGCTGTCTGAATCTTTAACATATTCCTCATTTTTTTCAGTTGTGTCCTTCTCTCTTTGTGTTTCTCTGTCTTTCTCATTCTGAGAGGAGGAAGGTTTCTGCTTCTTTTCAGCCTGCTGGAGGAGAGATGCACTCTGCTGCAGCAATGCCATCTGCCCCTGAGCCTGTGAGTGGGACTGCTGCTGCTGTTGTTGTTGCTGCTGCTGTTGTTGCTGCTGCTGTTGTTGCTGATGTTGCTGCTGAAGGTGGTGGTGCATCAATTGCTGCTGCAAGCAACTCTGCTGGGCTGAGTTTTTTAGATCTTCCAGCAGTGAGGAGGTGGAGGATCCTGCTAGTCCAAGTGCTGAGTTACCAATGTTGATCTCTGGATTTAACTGGAATTCTGCTCCAGGGATGTAGAAAGGGAATAGCAACTGCTGCTGTTGCAGGGGGAGAAGTGCATCAGTTGTCATTGGGAAGTGCTGCAGAAGTGCTGGGTTGAATAGCTGTGATTGTAAAAGAGCAGCTTGCTGCTGGAGCTCTTGCTGTAGCTGAGCTTGGGCTTGGGCTTGAGCCTGAGCCAGCTGTTGTTGTTGCTGAAGTTGCTGTTGTTGTCCCCTAGCAGACATCATGTCTGAAAATTTAGGTTTTTTCACTTCATGGTTCTCAGATGGTGAGGAATGGCAGCTCACTGAAGAATTCCCGAGGCTTTCAATACTGTGAGTCTGACTCATGTGGTTTCCTCCAGGAATACTCTGAGACGTTTGAGAACCAGAAGAACTGTGGTTGGTTGAGCTAGTAGTTGAGTTGCTTGCTGGGCTTGGGCTAGATGCTGAAGTGCTGATGCTGGACCCTCCACCACTTAAACCAGGAGCACTTGCCGAGCCAGTGATCCCTCCTGCTGCTTCAAGTTTGGCTGCCCTGGCTTTGGTCTGATGTAGAACAGAGCGCATGTGAATCTCCAGAGTAGAACTCTGGCTATATGCCACGTTACAAGTGCTGCATTTGAATGGCTTGTTGTCAGGACTGCTGGTAGGTTCAGGCTGACCAGTAGTGGACTCCTGAAGAGCTCTCTTCACCTTGTGTAGGTGTGAAACAGAGTTATAGTGAACCAGCAGAATATTCTTCTGCGTAAAAGACTCTTTGCATACAGTGCACTTGAAAGGACGAGATGGATCCAAGAACTTCTCCATAGTAAAGTTTGGGCCCTTTCTGAATGGCAAAGCACGTTTAGGTTCAGATCCAGAATCTTCCTGCAGTGAGCCAGAGTCACTGCCTGTTGGGCTTTGTTTTTCTTCTGGGTCGCTTTCATCTCCGTCTTTCTCATCTTCTCCCAGACTTCCATGCTCCTCACTGAGAGATGGATCACCCATTACCATAATGTCACCATTCATTAGTAATCCCCCATAAAGCTGCTGGATATCAGCCTCACTCAGCTCCAAGTGGCTGGTTTCTAAATGTTTCTTCAAGGCCTGTAATGTTCTGAAGCTTCGCTGGCAGAGGCAGCACATGGTGGCTGCCCTGATCACATGGTACTGTGAATGGAGCTGTAGTTTCTCCACAGTCTTGAAGGCCAAGCTGCATTGATTACAGCGGTACTTGTAGACATGGCGATCTGAAACTGGCAACTGGGGCCTTTTGTTGTGAACTTCATTGAAGTGCATTTGTAGAGAGTTTGAGGACTTGAACACTTGATTACAGCCTTTCTTCCAGCACAGGAAACCTGTGGCATCATCCCTCTCCAACTGTTGATCTTCCATAGGTGACTTGCGAGCTTCAGCCATTTCTGCAGGAAGTGACACCCCTTTTTCTGTATCAGCATCTGGAGCATCTGTGAATAAACAAGCCAAAAAAGAGAGCAGCTCATTATCTGCTTACATTTTCAAAAGGTTTTTCTACAGTTGTACTAATAAATGATGTTGAAACATACATCATGCTAAATAATCTTGGCAAATAAATTTTTTTTAAAAAAACAAGGCCTGTTAACAACAACCACCATTCACATTGAAGTTATAGGAATGAAAAAGAGCATTGTACTTCATTTCACTGTCTGTGAAAATGTAATGAAACCATTACTAACACAGTTCTTTGGAAGAACACAAGATTTATTACACACTCAGCAACGATTACCTAATTTGATAATATGCTCATTGCAACATTTTTTTTTTCTGAAATATGTTGGAATGTAAATTTAAAAGTTACCCCCAAATTTCTGTTATATACTAACCAGGTTGCTTTTTTGTATCTTCAGAGTTAAAGTTTGTTGTAGCATGAGGGGTGCTCTGGGACTCTCTGTCTGGACTAGGTACAGGTATGAACATGCTTGCTGGCAGTACTTCAGTTGCTGTCACCTAGAAAAACAAAGCACAAAGGAATTCTAGTGTTAATAATTTTGCTGAGTGATAATGCAGTTTTATATTTTAGACACAAACAAGAAGATACACATAGTAGTTACTAGGAAGCGGGTCAGTTTAATAAGGCATTCTGTAACACTCCATAGCACTATGGGGAATTAAGGGAATTAATGCTGAGATCCTCCACATTTGTGTGTTACTATTTTTATATGAATCATTCAACAGGCACATATATCTAATGCATACACACAGTCGTAACCATACTATTTTCTTTGCCAGTCACATAATGTAAAGTTTCAACATCTTGACCTTTGTTTTTTTTCTGCTGCAGCCCATCAGCATGATGAACTTAGTTACTGTACAATAAACATAAAAAACTCAATGACCAGAAATGTAAAATATTGATCAGGAAATGCTGATCAAAATAAATATCTCACTTACTGAGATAAACATGTTATTAAATTTATGTATGAGATCTGCGAATGCATTAGTTAACCTGCCATAATGTATGTACCATATGCTTTTACTTTACTCCATTAATAGACACAGTAAGAACATATCTGGATGGACTGTAGAATGTAATATATTCTATAGGCAACATCTACATGGAGCAGAATCAACGGGTTCCAAGGTTAAGTGGAACAGTTAACGCTTTCTGTCACAGAGTACAGCATTATATGGTTAGTGTGGCCACAAGTTTACCACAAAACCACCAGCCATCTTTTGCTTTGTTTTTCTTACCTCTGTCTCTTCAAAATGAAATGTGGAAAATTAATGCAACCAATATGGAAACTCAGGGAAAAAAACACAATGATTTACATTACAAAGTGGACTGTTTCTAGACAACTGCTTCATTAGGCGATTAGAGGAAAAAGCAGAGTATCCCAAGGTCACTTTTAATTTGGACTGTCTAATTGGCAAACATAGTTCGAAATGGCTATCATCCAGCCAGACTCAGAATTAATGAAGCACAATTATTTTCATTACCCCTATCTTACACAGACAGAAAATGAGACATAGAGCGATAGGGGGAGGACTGGAGGAGTATATGTATATTATATGTATAGTAGTGCATACTGTATGCACTGTATGTAAGACAGAGAGGCATGAGACACATGAGGTGGAAAGAGTGGGGTGGGTTGGGGGGGCAAAGACAATAGGGATGAAGGGTGGGAGAGTGAACACATCATTATGCATGCTTGACAAGAAATAAAAGTCACCTATTTCAGAATTAATTAGGATCTTCTCCTTAGACATGTGAAAAGGATAAAGTACTTTTCCATCTGCATTCACCAGTTATAAAAAGGTGTTGCCTTTAATGTGTGTTATATTACCTATGTTCTATCACGGTGCTCTTGTAGTGGTTCAGCACATTACTACCTCTATAAAAGAAATAAATATTGCCGTCTACCATACTAATGTGCTTGCCATTTACTTTCTAGATGGGGGATGAAGATGGCTAGGCAGTCAACAGAGCAATGTTTTATTCGGTGATTGTCCAGCAAGCTATTTAGCTTCACAGGATAGAACAGAACAAAGATTTGCTCAGTGATTTACAAGAAAACAAGGCAAATAAAATTTTATTTCTCCTTGATGAGCATTAAAGGAAGCAAGGAAAGTATTCTCTAAGGTAGTAAAGGGTGCACCAGTGCATTGCAGTTGTTGTAAATCTAACTTCAGGACTTGAGTGTCAAAGATTACATGACTCAAGCTACAAACAACAAATTTTGCATATTATTTTCTGTAGGAACGGATCTGACCATTGGCAAGAAAAAGAAAAAAAAAAAAAAAAATCCTAGAGCAACCTTTTGTTTTCATATAGACATGGCACTTGATTTTTGTCTGATTCATATTGAATAATAATATTTCTGTTGCTTGTACTTGAATTTTATGAAGTGGGAAAACTGCTCATTAAATCTGGATTAATCTGTGTCACAATTATTTTAACATATTCATAATAAAAAGGCTTTGTTTTGAAAGCACACAGGTGATCATAGACACGGCAAGAATGTCAGTGTAGTAATAAATTAACTGGGAGCTAAGAGACTTGCTCATCTTGAAATCATTTAAAAAATACAAAAACAGATTATGAGTCCCCTCCCCAAGTGACTGTGATTAGAATAGAGCTGGAAAAAAGGCTCTCTGATGATGGGTGTATTAAGACAATGAAAAAGAAGAAGAAAAAAAAAAAAAGCATCTTAAAAAGGCCCAATCATTTCCAACAAGCCAATGGGATTCCCTGAAGCCATTTTACAATTAACATTCTTTGTTTGATAAAGGAGTGAATGTTGGCAATTTAGAGTAGTGAAGACAGGAATGACAATTGTTTTCACAGCTAGGCAGCCACTAAAGGGTGTGGGATTGATTAAAAGCAAATGACTCATCTTCTTGACTTTGAATTCTTACACTGGTCCTTGACCTCATGCACTGCCTGCAGTATGACTGGCCACGGGGTAGAAAGATGCTGGGCCTATGCAAGCTAGCACAGCTTTGACTGGTTGTGGTTTCCTTAACTTTAACACAAAATATAAATAACTATGGAAACAATGGCAGACCCAGCACACAGTAGGACAGTAGAATTACTGGAATCAAAGCTTAGACTGGTGCTCTGTATGAATACAACCTACCCAACGAGTGTGGACATACATTTGCTATTGTGTTTTTCCTGCACTACATTCTCTGACCGATACTGTACTTAACTTTGGCTAATGCATTGCCTAAAGTACTTATATTCTATTTAGTATGGCACTCACAGACCAGAATTAACAATGTGTACATGCCATGCCAAACTAAAATATACCACGCTACCAAAAACAAAGGCCAACTTCAGCAGGTTGGAGCAGAAAGGGATTCAAAGGCATTTCTGAGAAATGCACTGTACAATAAAAACAACAACCTAAGTAAAATGTACAATAAAAATAAATAAAGATGTACACAAACTTAGAACTTTTCCAAGAACACACATAAAACACACAGAACACAGAACTTACTGTGGCGATAAGCTTATCAACACAGTCAGGAGCCACACTGTGAAGGTGTGTGAGGTGGAACTGCAGGTGGATCTTGTTGTTGAGCATGTCCTGGCACAATGGGCAGCGTAACATGGGCTGGACTGAGTGCTGCGTCATCACATGCATTCTGAGGCGATTCAGGTCCGTGTTGGTGAACTTGCAGTAGGGGCACTGGTACATCTGGGTGAAGGTGGGGACAGACAGAAGGAGAAAAAGAAAGAGGTGAAAACAGATCCACAGACCCAATTGGGTGCAGTGAGCATGCTGAGGCTGCATGAAGAGGAGCTGTAGATCAGGAGGAAGAGCGGGCCCCTTCCCCTCAAGCAGGCAGATCCTTCTGATCACAGACAAGTGTGTAACACTGAGCACCACGGAGTCTTGGCACCCACTTCAAAGTGCTCTCATCTGTCAAATACTATATTGATTTTCCACCTTATACACAATTAGCAGTGCAACTGCGGCAGAAAGGCTAAAATAATTTTTGAGTACATTTAAAAAAAAAATGCATAATATAAAAAAAAAAAAGGTCAGTGAAAAAAACTAACCAACTGAAAATGACTAAAAGTACATTTTTAATTGGTATGTAAGATTTAGGCCTATAATCACGGCTTGGTAATTGAGGATGAGATAACCTCTAAGCAAGATCCCCTAATTCAAACAGGAGAAAAAGTTTCATTAGAGAACATCTGAAGGCATCAGTGTTAAAAGTCTGTGGTTTGTAATGCTCACCTGCTCCGTAGTGTTCTTCTCAACTGTCCTGGGGCGCTTTGTGGAAAGCGGGCTCTCTGAGGTCTCTGACCGTGAAGAAGGTCTTTTGGAAGGGATTGGGGAATCTCCCTGGTGCCGTTCCAAGTGGCTGGACAATGCTGAACATACGCATATTCGCAGAGACACACACACAAACACAGAGGGATAAAGAGAAGGGAGCAGACATGTCAAGACAAGTGAGGACTTGGCAGCCAGGGAGCAGGTCAATCAATAAGACTGTGGATAAAGGGCTTTGGAATGTCTTTTTTAAATGTGATATAACAGCATTTAATGGGAACTGGGCATAGAAAGTGTTGTTACCAGGACGCACTATAAAAAATACCACACATATTTTACTTGCCAAAGAGACATGCAGCCAATGTGCTCTGATGGGCTGTCTCTTTCAGTTTTGCCTTATCAGGATATCATACAACACCGTAAACTGCTAATAAAAATATTAGTTTGCCACAGGGTGCAGCTTTAGGTTTCATACCAACACATATTTCTATCCACGTGAGTTTCTAAACTTGAGACAAGGTACACAAACATCTCGTGACCTCATCACGCAGTAAGAACAGTGAAGGGATCAACAACAGTCTAAAACTCAGCTTTAAACATGACTTGTTTTTGTGATAATTTCTTCCTCCAATAACCATTATCTTACATAAGAATGTATAGGCAGCTACTTTACAATATTTTCAAAATATTCTCCTATACATACACATTCTTTGGTGTTGTTCTAGTAAAATTATCATAATAATGTGACATATTAAAGATGAAGTCAAACTGTTCTGCTTCATTCAATAAAAGCTCTTTTATTTTCTGAAAATTACCTGAAGAGCTGTGCCTGATGATAGGATATTAGACAACTGACCAACAATCAAAGTTCTGCCTCATCACATATTTGCCTTTTAAAAAGAGTGATCAGGCATTTTTTTCTAGGGATCACGAAAGAAATGTGTCTTGCCAAGCGGTGCCTGAAACATTCTTCTGCGCTTTGTTTCCATAAGCAGTGGAATGCCAGTGAATTTCTCTGTTTCACTGGCATTTCTGAAACCAGCTGTTCCCTCTCCAATGTATTGTAATTCTGTACAATTGGACTGTGACAGAGAGAGAAATAACATGAAACCCCTGAGCAAATATCAATAATTCCTAAAAGCTAGGTTGCATCTGACAGCAAGACTGTTTTTAACTCAGAGATTTTTAAGGCATGAAAACATGCCACTGGGCTCAAAGGTGTCATCGGATGATTAGTCATACCCAAATACATTTACAGGACACAGCCATGCTTTGGTGCACAGTCTGCTGAAATGTAAAAAAAAAGGCTATAGTCTGTGTTAAGTGGTTGCCGATCTATGAAAAGATTTCCATTCCATATATTTACTTCAGGTGTTCCACTAGCTCAAAACACAAAATCACACAAATTCACCTTTTTTTTTTTTTTTTTCAAATAACACTCATATTAACAAAATGGCCTTTTTTCTTTCCATATATGCAGAGCAATGCCTCACACAATGGCCTTGCAGAATGATTCAAAACTATTCCACTTCATGAGGAAAAAGAGAAAATATGGGTGGTAGTGGCACACAGAGAGGCATCACAGTTGAGCACTCAGTTAAGCACAGGCTCGCAGAGAATCTTAAATCCACATGGAGCCAGCATGGGGGAACTGCAGTAGCACCACGCTTCGTCACCAGTGGAAAGAACTCACTATGAAACTTAAGGTGGTGTCTTCCTAACCTCTAACAAGCCCATAAAGAGTTAAATTTGGACTGATTTGTACAGTCCTGAAGGGCAAATTGAGAACAGAGGGCACTGGTAGAGGAGGGGTGTTTTGGCGGGGGGTCAGGTTAAGCAGGGCTGACCACGTTCCTGCTCCAGACATTAAAATGTCAGCTCCAATCAGGACGAGGGCAGTTGAGCTGATTACCCAGTGGGGGACCTGGCTTTGGACAGAGCAGCCTGCAAGATCTCCCAGAGACACCGGGATCAGCCAGGGAGGCCCTATTAGGGTCCAGTCACAGTCAATCCTATTAAACACATCCGCCAATAAACAAAGGGAATGTTAAACAAAAGGAACCTCCCATTCTCTGACATTAACCTCTCAGACATGGTCCTGTCCTTCCTCCTCCCCACTCTTATTTCCCCTGAACTTATGTCTCAGGGAAAGCAAGGCTGATAATCTCATGTCAAAATCACATTTTCAGCAGTGTTGTTGATCTTTTCTTTACACTACACAAAATAGCAAAAACTATACCAATCAGTCACAGTCCTAATTCAGTTCAATAATGACAGTACCTTTTTCCTTAACAACTAACTTGCCCTCTGCTCCTCAGTCTTCTTTCTCTCCTTTAACAACTTATTAGGGCATTAAGTAACAAAAATTTGCATAGAGTAAGGAAGGAATATTAACTGTAATTTTAAAAAAGAGCATGCACATGCGATGAAACAAATACATTATAGCTTGGATATGTCTAATGACTAATTACAGGGAATTACATATCTTCTGTAATTGAGAGAGAGGTGGTCTTTTTTATTTTTTTTCTTCCAGTTTTCACATGAGCAAAAGAGTGGGTAACAGGGTTTGTGCCACAGGTATAAAGTGTATACATATAGTACAAAATGTCAGCATGGCTTAAGTAGACACAAGTATAATCTTAGCCCTAATGATTAAGAGGATGAACATAATTTATTATAAGTATATTTCACTTCCACTATTACTCAATTAGCACCCAAGAGGTGAAACAAGTGGCTGTTTATGGTAAGGCACTTGAGAGGTCCTGTAAAAGGGCCCAAACCAGCTTTTCTAGTGCAGCGTGTTTCTATGTGTGTGAGAGAGGGAGGACAGATGGAGAGCTGGAGAGGCTTACTAAAACGCAGTCTCTTGTCACGGCCTATTAGGACTCCATAAATCTGATCAATCGCTTTCTCTTAAGAATCCTACACCCTAACACCATCACTGGCACCATGACTAACATCCAACTACTGTATCCTGGTTTCCCTTGTCAAAGATGATGAAAAAATGACTGAAACACTGAAAAGCCAGGAATGAAATAGAGATAAAAACAGATTTTTTTTTTTTTGTTTTTTTTTTTTTTTTTATTATTACATACAGTCTACCATGGCAGATTGGACACTGGTTTCTCATGTGTGCGTGTCTATGCGCACATATGGGAAACACTGATGTACGATATGAACAGGTGATCAGAACCAATGGCCAAAACATTGCCCTCTGATGGAGCAGGGTGTAGGACTATTACAGGAACAATGTACTTTCAAGAAAGAACAGACAATAGACAAGAACAGACAAGTCCCTGGTGAGATATGAGAATAGCTGGTGACAATTAGACACAGAGTTTAGTTTTACTTTCTGATGCTATATTGATGGGGTTAATTGGGTGAGTAAGAAAATGTGAAAAAAAGTTTCAAGAAATTATTTCCGCTGTTTCTTCTGTAATATATATGTCAGTGTCTGCATTTTCATCACTGTGCTTTGTAGATCTGTAGTGGAACTTTTGAGCTTCCTAAGTGACACTTCTTTAAAAAGACCTCAAACTGCAATGTTTTTCTATATGTTTAAACCTCAGTGGTTAATCAGATTAACAGTAGCCCTCTACAGACACCACTATTGGCTCCTCCTCCACCAGTGACCTTAATGTCTGTCAGAAGTCTGTCTGTTACCCTTCGGCCTGGTCTTTAGACACAGAGGCCCCATCCACAGCAAACCCCTTCTGACAGATACACAGGGTGGACTTTTGTTTGAAAGCACAAAAGGCAGAGCTGAAGTGGAGAAAAAAAATCCTAAGAGTCAATTAGGTGATTATTAATTCATGCCTCTTTTCCGTAAACCTGAGGCTTTTGTGCTGTCGAGTCCCGTAAGTGAATTGGACTTTGGCACCTTGTCTCACCTTCCATAGCTGGACTGTATTATTTACGCAGCAAAGGGGCTGTCAGCACACTGCACCAGCCTCTGGAGCAATCACAGCCTTGTTTTGCTTTCAAAGGGAAAAAGATGGCTGCTGGACAGAGTGACTGACACAGCACAGGCTGAATTAACAGGTCATCTGTTGTATTGCCACTGAAATCTTCCAGGAGTGTAATCGCAGCTGCAATTAACCTGATTTATGTTTGGGGGAGATTATCCATATTTAAAAATGTGAGTCAGAGCACACCACTGTGTAAGGAAGTGGAAGATGGGAGGGGGGTTAATTCCTGGTGCTTTGGAGGGGAATTCCCATCCTTCTGACTGACATGGGGTCCTCATCATTTCCAGAGTCCATGTCCCATTATTATAGCAGTTCCTGTTTTTCCATGACAGGGTTAGGTCTCTGGTTGTAAAAAAAGAATAACCTATCATCCAGTCTGTCCACGCTAGTAAGGCTTTATTTTTACTTTATCCAGCCACAGACTGCCTTCACCCTAAACTTAAGCACACCCACAATTCTTCTGCATAGTTAAACCAAAGGATCCTCTTTGGTACACTTTCTGAAAAGTCTGTCCTCTGATCCCCAGCTCCCTAAAACCTTTCACCTTCACACTGCTGAGCACTTTTAGCACACCTCTGCTTCTCGCAGTGTAGAAAATCCTCACCTCTATTCCCTTGGCAACTTGGCTATTAATATGGAGATGGTTCAAGTCCCACAGTCCTACAAGTCATTCTCTACTAATGTTATAGTAACAATACCTGAATGTTTTCTTTTCTTTTCCACTTTTTCCCCTTTTCTACCCAGGTTTTTACTCTACAGCCAGTGACAGAACTCAGAGTAATAATGTGTTGAAACCTTGAACTAAAACCTGCTTTTAAAGCTGTATATGAAATAATTTCCTGTTACTCATAAAGTCCAAATCTGCATCTGTAGAATAAAAGGGAAAACTCAGTTGTATAAGAGGGAGTGAAACACTGCCTTGCGGTCTAACGACATGATTGCAAGAAAGACAAAGCCAAGATGAAGAAACTGAGATATTAATTGGCAGACGCATTGTTAATCTCCGGGCCACTGAAGAAAACAGGATGACGTGGCGTTCACCTTTACAGGACGCTCAGAGACACAGCATCGGTGCTTGCCCATGAGACACCCTGTGGTAAAAGTCATAAACACTGAGCTTTCAGGCAGTTGGCTCGCAAACAAGGGCAATTTATGGCCTATTATCTTCAAAGACAAAAGGAATTATAATTTGAAGGATGACAAGCACTCAAAGGACATGATATGAATATGTAAACATTTTCACTGCTGTGTCTTATGATTTCTCATACTACTTAGGATTTAAAAGCAATAACAAATCACAACTGCACTGAATGTCTCCCAGTTTAGAGAAACAATAACATAAACTTGAATAAATTGATTGTAACAAACCAAAAGGAGGTAATTTCAACTTCAACCACAGCTAACATTAAATCTACATATCAGCACTGTTATATGGAGAACAATTCATAACATTTGGTATGTTATTTCCTCAGTGAGCAACACCAGAGGACTAACAGCACAATAAAAAAAAAAATGAGTTCAGTGTAGTGCCACAGTGCCACGTCTAGGGGATGCTAATCATCATGTTCATTATACAGACTAAATGCAGCATCTCCAGTGCCCGACACAACATCACCTTCTCCTACACACAAGCACACCTGACTGTGCACATGTGCATGCTTAACAGCTTCACAGGTTTAGTGTCAACATTTAACTGAAAAAGAAAAATGATATTTTTACTGGTCTGTGTGTAAACTCATTAGAAAGAATAACACAGCACGTTGTCTGAGATGTGTAAACCAACCTGATACATTCTGGTTCAGTCAGTAAATATATTAAATCATCTGTTAGGGAATGTTGAGTTCTAACACATTCATAGTTTGGTACCATCTCATTATAGTTGTTTTACAAGTCTACCATTGCCACAATAATGAAAACAACACATCTGCTGTGTGTTCAGTCTAAAAATGCAAAAAGGTTTAATTATGTTTAAATATAGATTTCAATTATTATGATTTTTTTCTTATCACGCCTGACGTGAGATAACTGAAAGCAATGTTTTGAACATAATTACGCATTAGTATGTATACTACTATACAGTAAGATGCGATTTTTGTACACAGGCAGTGTAAAAATAGTGCGCAGCAGCTAATCAAATGCTGAATTGGAACCTCCACATCACCTTTAATTGGTGCTCCACAAAAACTATGTCAAAATACTCCTACGCACTTGTACCTTAACAACACTAACATTTAAGCTCTTGTCTAACACAAAATCCAGCACAGCAGTGATACTAACAAGAGACTGGCTGCATATAAACATTCAGGTTGGCCATGTGCTGACTGTGACATGACTAAGCGAACATGGCATCTAAAAATTATATCAATTTAAAATAAAAAAATATATTCCTAAAATATATACTCTGTCATATTGCAAAAAAAGAAAAAAACAGACAAACATGAATTTTAGCAATGTATCTGGCTATGCAGATACATTGTTTACAAGTTTATGTTAAGCTACTAAACAATGTGTCCTTTTCTCCTTTATTATTATTTATGTTGTGGTTTTGTTTTTTCTGGAATATGAACTATGGGGATCAGGTTATATATATATATATATATATACATATCCATAGATCTCCATAGTTTTTACAACAGATCTGAGAATGTGAATGACCAAGGATGAAATTTTCACCCTTCTTGCTTCATCTACCACAAAATAAAGTTAAGGAAAGAGCTATGAAAAGAATTATTTATCAGGCTGAATTTCAGAGGTCTACCATCCTCCCAGCCCCAGAATGGAGAGACCATTTCTCTTTCCCCTCTACTTACATAGCCTCCTCAACTTTCAATTCAACCTTTCCCATACATTTATGTTAAATATGTCAAATCACATTGTGTCGAAGTCTGCGGGTGTATTAACAATTCCCCTTCCTTCCTCCCCTTTCTGCTCTCTTCACCTTCCTATCTCTCACACTTGCTTCCCTCCTGCCTCTCTCCTTGCTGCATCCCCATACATTCAGCTGCTGCATAAATACACCACCTGCTTTAATGAAGGTAAGGATCCTGTTCCTATGCAGAAACCCTTCCCTTTTGCCAGTACTGTCTCATATGGTGAAGAAGGTGTGAGCAGAGAGGAAAGAAGCTCATGACTATCCATTTATACATATTTTATACCTTGTCTTAAAAATGACCCTTTGAATTACTAATCATGCAGCATGATTAAACTGCAGCTACCGCCAACATGAACATCATTGTCCAAATATATTTAACTTTCTTTCTTTCCACCTATAATTACTTTTACTGTTAATTTGTGTATTCTTCTCTCAGGTTATATACTTATGATAATATACTGTATAATCAGAAAACATATTACCTGCAGTGTTGAGATCATATCACATTTACATATGTTTGAATGCCTGAACATGTACTATACACATAAATACACACACACACACACACACACACACACACACATATATATATATGTATTATCTTTGAGATAAATAAAAAACAACTGAATAATGAAGGCATCTTTCAAGAGATGACATGTCGAATACATATGCATTTTACAAAGCCTTCTGATGTACCTCTAAATGATTTTAATGAATACTGAGAAGCTGCAGAACAAGAAAGAGAAAATAAGATTGACAGTGGCTTTAAAAAGAAGGAAGCCTTTTTTCTGTGTTCACTAATGCTGTCTGTCTGACAGTGACTGTCCTTTGTAAAGGAACAATGTTGTGCTCTGTTCCAACAGCTACATGACAATGATGAGAAGAAATACTTCAGTAGTTCTAATGATGGACTTTAGAAACAGCTCAGCCTCAGACAGTGGGAGACTGAGCACCTTTCAGATAAATAACAGGTTGGCCAAGACACTCACACAGCATATTCTAACATACACACCATGTGTATAGCTACTGTACAAACATCTTCAGACAACCAGCAGCTCAAACAAGTGTTCCTCTATTTACCAAATGCATCCTAAGGTCTTCCTTACTTTTTTTCCGCCGAGATTGAACTAGCTCTTGAATGGGCATTGTATTCATCAATCGCAAAAAGTTTGAAGTACAAAAAGAGACTCTTCCATTAAACTACAGCTGTCTACCTTTCGCTGACAAAACAGCCTTGAACCCACCACCCCAACACATCCACCCACCTTTTCACTGACATCAAACAGAACCTCAGACCTGGTTCCCTAATGCACATCCTATTTTTAACTAAGTGTTTCTAATAAGCTGCTGGAAAGCTGTAAATTTTTCATATGCAAGCACATATTTCCTTTGTGAAAACATAGAAACACACTTATTTGGTGATTAGCGACTGACAGAGGGGAGGAAAGGAACTGAATATGCTTGTATCAAATTGCATGCCTTTCAAAAAGGAGGAATCCTAATGCGAGGAGTCGTCTTCCTGTGCACCACAGGTATGAGTGAATTATTAATCGGCCAGCTCATTTTAATGCTTTTTAAAGTGCTTTATTTTGATGTGCTAAAACATACTTTTAGCCATATTCAGTCAGGCATGCATATCATTATTTCTTCCATCAAAGAAGAGTGTCGCCCTTTCAAAGAGCACAAACAACTCAGCCTCATTTAAAATAGAAGTTCGAATATCAAAGACATTTTACAAAGGCTGGGCTTCAAACACTGTGATGAATTTTTTTGCTTCACTTTATAAAAAACTTAGGTATGCAAAAGGTCTGAATTGTTTTCCAGCTTTTAACCTGACTAGTGTAAATCAAAACATCCTGCAGTAACACAAGAAGTTAGACAAGTGAGAAGCATCTATCCAGGCCTGTTACTGTTCAGTGTCATCATTATCAAAAATCTCTTCTATTGAATAAGAGATATCTTAACTGCCAGCACTGTTTTTCTAACACAGGCGTAAAAGTAAATTGTGCATAAGAAAAGGAAAATGAAACTATATTTCATTTACATTGACGTTTCAGAAATCTGAATACAATCAGTGAACAGAGCATTACATATAATTAGATGCAGTGATGCACATACACTGTACAGTATGTGGAACAAAATCAATTTTTGGACTCTTGCTTTAAATTTGTGTCTCATTAAGCTTGTTTTTTGATACCATGTTTCATTCATACTAAGGAGATAACGCTGGGGCAGCACAGTTTGAATGTGGTCGCTCTCTGTCTGTGTTATAAGTATGGTGAGCAATATTGAGCAAACACCTTTGTAAAGTATTTTGCTAACCGCTGCTCCAACAAGAGCAGGATTAGTACTATTTAAACTTTTAATATGATCACTAGAATCAGTCTTGCTTAAATTACTTACTTTACTCAAAGTTTAGAATTGCATGACAAAGGCTTTTCATTTCGACCAATGTTGTGCAGTGATTGCCATTATTGGCCCCACAATAACAAAAAGAAAATCCACAATCCACAATACATGCTGCCATGAAATCGGAGATGACACTATATGGGATCTTAACCATTCAAACAAGAAAGCGAAAATGAAAACATTTCTTAAACTTAAAACCTTAATGGTTCCTACATTTCCCAAACTGCTCTTTAGGAAAGCCTGTCCTTGACCAGAAATTGTTTAGGCCTAAAGCTCCCCCCCCCCGCCCGCCCGCCCGCCTTCAGTTCCCCACTGCCCCCCCAAAAGGAGTCACCATCTACACTTGTCAATAAAGAGGACTGCTGATAAAACCATCCAGATCTGATAACAATAAACACAGGTAAGAGTTCCTGTGTGTGTGCAGCATAGTTGAGAGGGGGGCCGTGCTACCACGTGTGTACACACATGGCTCAGCTGGAATTACACATACAAGCCCCTTACTTCACATCACCTACTGAACAAAGACAAAACATGGGTCACATGTCACCTGAACATATTACCTAAATTGACAGTTTATCTTAACTGTATCTGATGGGATTTGATGCCTGGAAACCTGCAGCATGAAAGAGCAGCCTTTGAAAACCAGAAGTGGATTTAGGGAGTTTTGAGAGAAAGTGTTTAATGCTTAAATAGGCTCTCAGTATTTTGGTAAAATATGTTTACTTTAATTACACAAATGGCCTGTTGTTCAGCATCATTCAGGTGCAAGGCCACATATTTCCTGTGAATAGTATCACCTAAATGTGTGTGGTGTAGATATTGGCCTTACCTGTCCCTTTGGTGAGCTCCTTCTCCCCCCCACTTTCTCTGTCTTTGGTTTGGTCCTCCTGGTCTGTGGTGGTCTCACTAGCAGCCTCCACATCCTCGCTCAGCTCTCCTGAAGGGGGAGGGAGGACGGGATATGTAAATCACCACGCCATCAGAATTGGTGGAAGCACTTAAAGGGACGGCAGCGTTTTTTTCTATAGGAGCTTGCAACAATTACATTTGCTGACACACAGTTGCAAGGCTAGCAGACAAAGAGGGCAGAATCTGCTTTCTGCTCTCTGCCCTGTGCTGTGTGATCATCACTGGGAAATTTATTTTGATAGAAATGACAAAATCAGATTTGAATTATATGGGAAGAGGAAGGACAAATATTTGTTATTATTTATTATTATTATTATGATTAGATTAGTATTGTATGATATATTGAAAGATAATTTATTATATTCCTCCATGCAATCAACTCCTTGACACTGATATGGCTTCCTCTGTTTCATGTGGACATAAAACTGCAGAAGAATAGCACATATGTGATCTGGAGTGGGCAGATGGAAAAATAATTATGAGCAGTACCCTTCAAGACAGACAGACAGAGAGAGAGAAAGAGAGACGGGGAGAGATAGAGATAGAGAGATAGAGAGAGAGATCTTTTACTAGACAAACCCTCAATCTCCTTACTGTCCCTTGTTGCAATCTGCTAGGTTACTTACCAATACAAGCCTCATTTCACTTCTTCTACCCTACTATTGAAAAAAAAACATAAATATTTAAAACTTTCAGAGCCACAATTCATTTTATTTTTATGCCAAGTCAAAGGCAGAAATCCCCTGTAACCACCTTAAAAGCCTCAGCTCGATATATCAGGCCATTTAGAAGCATCGAAGTCCAAACAATGGATATCCGATAATGCCATTTGTAAGTAACACACAGAGGAAAAGATAGCAAAAACAGATAATAAAAAGGGCATCAATCTTCTTTATTTCCCTCCAGTGCCCCCTGAACATCCCCTTTGCCTGTTAAGTTTGTTTAAAAGTAGTGGGACTTGCATGCAATAGCATTGATTTGACAACAGTAAACTAGGCCGCAGTCAATATGCCCTATCAGTTATTACACAAGTCAGCTAATTCTCAGCAAATGTACTTAAATGCTCTTTTGAAAATGCTTTCATGCTCAGGTCTACTCTATGAGCTATTGATATATTGACAATGCTACAACAGCTACTGAAATATCCTGTTCAAGTATTCAGCCCTGCAGTCATCACACATCCTGTCTTAGCTCACCACATGACTACCCACAGCCAAAACCACTTTTATGATGTTACATTATTCCCAACACTCGCTGTTTATCTCATCTCCGCTATATGCAGTGGTGATATTGTGTTCTCAAACTCATACACTTTGTCCCTTTCCCGATGACATAATAATCAGAAACATCTATAATGAGAATCATCTAAATATTTCTACTGAGGAAGGTGGAAATGTGCAATTAACTTTATTTAATAATAATAAAATATAAATAAATAAAAAATACTTTTAATAAAATGAATGCTTTATTTTTGTTTGTTGCGAAAGAAAATATCTGTCAGGTTAAATTGTAAAAAAATTCATATTTAGTGTAGTAGATTGTAATGTTTACAAAATATTTTTGCTACTTTAAGGCACATTTGAACTTGCTTCTTTGTTACAGGTTGACTGAAGCTACACTATAGCTACAAAATCATCAGTACAATAATTGCATTATTCTAGACACGACTGCATGCTTATACATATTGAGTTATTGGGGTTTTAAAAAAATCTAACCAATGGAAAACACTTTTGTATTACTGGCAGGACAGGAGCAGTATATTTCCTGGTTGCTGATACAAATGTTGTAGGAAGCAGCTGAGCAGAGTGATAAGTGTATGTATTGTCTTGTTACAATTATTGTTAAAAGCCAATCCTGTGATCAAGGGTCCTGCATTTAAATAAAAATATTTAAAAGGGATGAATGGATCCTTGTAAACGGAAGATTTAAGTGTTCTCTGGATCCCACACACGGACACATTTTGTCTTTAATTTTTAACCATGTTTCTATTATGTTTCAAAGGCAACCCATGAATTCTATCCATCGCAGCTCATCCCATGCTGGTGAGGAGGCTCTCAAATATACCCCGAAAACCAGAGATCTGCTGCCTAGTTCCAAAATCCCATCTAACTCCTGCCTGCATAAATCTCCACAACTGCGTGAGAATTAGGATACTGTACAGCTGCACAGGTGCCCAGATTACAAAATAATCCCCAGGTAAATTTTTTCACCTTTAAAAATGAGCCAAGGTGTCAAATTCTTAGCTGTGTGACATTTGTAGTGAGACTAATTCCCCACCTACACATTAATACACACTTTTGCGCCTAAACATTGCTGTGATAAGCAGCCAGCATTCTAAAGCTATTCAGTTTCCTGTGCCAACCCCAAACTTCCTTAACAAATACAGTACATGCTCACATGTGCAGTGCTATTTTTCTTCCTCCTTGTATTTTCGATACTATTTACATCTTTAACCGACACATATGACAGTCTCATCCATAATTTATTCAAAAATGAACACATTTAATTCCAGGAGCAGTGGTACATCTTTAAGTGCCAAATGGCTTTGCCTGTTTTTTTGTCTCATCTCCATTGGTATTACGGAATGATTAAAAAGCCAGGCCAACCATAATTAATGAAAGGTCATGAGTGGCCTAAGAGTAGGATGCAAATGGAAGAGACACTAAAACTGTAGATGAGGAGAAACACTCAAAGCTATGGCAGCAGGCCATTTCTAACCCAAATCTCAAAGATGTAAAGGACAATAGCCTGAAGGTTGTGTTCTAATTAATTGTCTTCATTAACCATCCTTAATACAATGACATGAAACAGTTCCATTAATCTAATCATGCGGGCTGAATAAGCTCATTGCCAACACAGAGATTACACTCATCTGTTCTGAGCATATAAATATCAGCTTTGCTCTGCCAGTCACTCAGTGGGGACAGTCCATGGGTTCTCTGTTTCAGACACACACAGGCATATACGTACACACACAGGCATATACACACACACAGGCAAACACACACACAGGCAAACACACACACAGGCATACACACATACACACACACACATGCACACACACACACACCATCTAGCTGTCTAGCTGCTTTGCAGTCTTCCCCTCTTGTGTTTTGTGAGTGAGTGCAGAGGCTTCATCAGGCCCATAGGTGTCACTCTATACAAGCTGGGAGAGTACAACTTGCTCACACACATTAATGAGGTGCAGGGGGAAGGGGCTGAGCAGCAACACACAGAAACACACAGGGAAGGGGAAAAGAGAAGAAAAATGTGAAGATGACAAAAGCAGATGCTATGCAAGAGGAGTCCAGTGAAGATGAGACACTGAAAACAGCAAGATTACCTTCAGATGAGAGAGAGCAGCCTTCCTTTCCCCTGAAGAGCAGTGATTACACTAATGCTAATCAGACTGACAAGCACAAACGGCCTAATAAATAATTGATGGTAACCACTGCACTTTCCAGTATTCCTTCCCAGACTGTAGAGAAGAGCAGAAGCAAGTAATAATAGTCACTGTAGATATCTTTCACTAGGTCAGGCTCCTCCTCCTTCCTCAACCTCAGCAGAATATACTCCTAAGATGATAACTGCCTTTCTTAAAGTACAGAATTCCAGTCCTACCTGAGAAAGGCTCCAGTGTTCCTCAAACAGTAGTGACAGTCAGCTCTTTTTATTGCATATACAGAATCTCAGTCAACAGCACTGTCTTGTCTATCTCTCTTGGCTTTCGTAAGTCCTGGAGAACCAGTGAGGGGGCTGAGCTTCTCCCTCTCCCCGGCTCTCGAGTACTGGGAGCGAGGGTTGAGCTCTGCTTCTCTCTGGGCTCTTGTGTGGAACTGTGTGCCTAAGCTCTCATTACTCTCATTATGATTATTGAGGCTGTTGTTATCATTTTAACCAGGTGTCACAGGACGGCACTGTAAATCATAGAGGTGTGCTTCCCCCGCTTTATCCAGGGCCGGACAGCTTCCTTTTCTTTAGCGCTGCACTGTTGGATAAAAAGCAATCTTATTTCACACTTCACAGACTCTATCTTTCTCCCCTACTTCTTCTTTTAAAAATCCCCCTCTTGCTCCCCCCCATCATCCTTTGCACCCCTTCCTTATATCAAAGTTGGCCTGACTCTGGACTAGAGGGTGCAAAATGAAAGTGACAGGAGGGTACCATGGGACAATGAGACACAGGACCCATGCTGAGGGCTTTCATGCATTGTCCGCTCTTCATATCAGCACCTCTGCACCCCATATGCAAGACCCCCCCTTCAAAACACAACACAGGAAAAACACTCACACTCCTTGTAACCCCCCTCTCAACAGATACAAACAACACACACACACACACACGCACACACACACACACACACACACCACACACACACTTACTCACAGAAGCTCCTTCTCTACATCCTCACAACCTACCTCTCATAAAACCACAACAAAGCCAGAGACAAGAGGGGCTTTTGCTTATGTACAACCAATAAACCACAACATGGTATTATCAGTAACCATAATGGCGGCTGCCTTATAAAGCACAGAGCCAAGTTATAATGTAGACATATGTTAATACTGTACAAAAAAGTGAAATGACTTGCAAACCATTCATACTGATATGGATGTTGTATGTAGTCCAGTGGCATTTATTTATATGGACATTAAATATGGGCTACATTAAAGAAATGAAAACATGAATATTTAAAATGACTGAAAACATAGTAACAATACCCATAACTGGAGATTACAGTCAGTATAGTAAAATGTCTGAAAACACACCAAACACTAGAAATGGCACACTCATGCTAAATGAGTGTATCTGTCTCTTTTTCTCCCTCTCTCCCACACACTTTCACATTTTGAAAGGAAAGAAGAGTAAGCTACCTCAGCGCTGCTGCTCAGAGTTACGTGTTAGATTCCTGACCTGTCTATGGGGGGACACGCTGGCCTCTCCCTGCTGGCCCTGCTGTGACCTCAGGATCTAAATGTGAATGAATACTTTGTGTCTCCATGGGGCTGAGGGCAGGGGAGAAGAGGAGGGGTAAGCATCAGAGGAGGAGGAGGTGTAAGAGATGGAGGAGGGGATGGGGTTAGGGCATCTAATAACTAAAAAAACTTTAAACAGCAAGTTAATCACAAACAGCAGTGATAGCTCACACTGCCTTAGAACAATATCGTGGCAACTCCCCCCCCCCCCCCCCCCCCGGTGGTGCCTGCTCATCAAACTAGCCCCATAGGTCTTCTACACAACACTTAATTTGATCCCCCCTTGCCTTTCAAACTCACTGACCATTTTAAAGGACATTTTTAAAGGACGCATTCAGATCACAGTCACACAAAATAGTCACGTTTTTTTAAAAAAAGAAAAATACATTTAAACACAACAAATGTGGCTGTTCTTCTTTTTTGTGCTCATGATAGAAAAATTAGGAAGTGTTATTTAGCACCATGTAATGTATGAAATATTTTCCTCATGTTTCCTTGTGGTACTCATGGGAAATTATACTAATTAGAAATACTTATGATAATGGCATGTTTAGATATATTACAAATAAAGTGGATAAAGTGAGTGCCGCTCTAGTTCTTTTCTCTTTGTGTTTTACTTGAGTGATGAAGGAGAGCAGGATCTAGGTTAATGTGGCTACACAGGGAGTGAGCATTCAGGGACTGTTCACTCTTCTGCCCCAACTGACTGACATGTGCACGCACGCACACACACACACACACACACACACACTATTGTAACTTCCTTGAATGTCCAAGATGATGACTGCTCACTAACACATATTATGTTCACAAAGGAAGATGCAGGCTGTACTTTTCCCTGCTAGGATGGTAGGCTAAAAGCCTGGATAGGGGGCAAAAACATCACTGGGCAGTGCTTTTCCATCTACTCTGCCTGAGGGACATTGTCCTGCACAAAGAGTCACTCTACTACTCTGTCGCCCCCCCCCCCAATGCATTTATGCTTACTGTTTTCCACTGCTGCCGCCTCTTAATTCAACCCCCTTTTATTAATGCATCTTTTTTTTTTCTTTTTCCTCACATTACAATGGTCTTACCTATTTGCGGCTATTCAAAAGGACTAAACAGAACTGGGGTGGATTGACCGAGTGTTGGGGTGGCTAAAGGCGTGTCTGGGGAAAAAAAAAGCATCACCACTGTCATGAAGGGCAATCACATCAACTGAAATATTCACCAGTGGGTTGGAAAATGTGATGGTACAGTTGTGACAGGCGAACAGGCAACTCCCCCCACTCAAGCCCACAGTTCCCTGCCCCTCTCTCCATCAGGGCGGAAGCATAGTGGACACTCTGAATATGTATAACCCGGAAAATGTATTGATTTTTCATTTGGCAAAAAAAAAAAAAGGGGCACAAAAATCACATAACCTGAAACTGTCACAGCTCTTTTGTTCATAGCTCATCTCTCCTGATGTTTGCCTTTTGCCACAAACTCTTTTTAATTACCAGGTACAGCAAGCTTCAGAGCCTTTCTCCACAGAGACAGAGCCACATAGAGCCTGCTGGGCTTAACAAGACAGCCCACATCTATTATATATGACATACACCCAGCAGCTTTTGTTTCATATCTGACTAATAAGTGCACTGAATATGACTATACCCACAGATTGTTTTGTTATTTTACACAAGCTAGAGAGCAAAAAAGCTTTCTTCAAGAAAACCTTGAAAATTAAAAATATAGTATGATGCATTAAAAATAGCACTTTCAGATTTAAAGCTAATGCTGGACAGTGCTGGCGTTTATTTGATGTGCTTTTCTGAAGTGGTTCTGCTTAACATGAAATTCTATTATTGATCTGAAGTTCTGCCAGGTGTTTGCATGTTTGTCTGAGTGTGCACACTTGTGTATGTGTGTGTGTCCATTAACAGGTACTTATCTGTTTATCTCTCCTTTTAGGTACTGCGGACCAGTACAGTGGACTGTCTGAAAAAGATCTCTGCCTGTCGATTTATTGAATGCACCATTTGCATATCTTTGTAGTGCATCCATCTGCCTGTGGACTGTTCTGTGGAGGTATTAGCTCAGAAAATCAATGTTGCCATGGTTGGGTGTATGTAGTGCCTACCTCGGCGCGTGTTAGGAGCCCAGTTCACAGCTCCCACATGGGTCCTATTTACATGAGTCCTGCCAGCAGAGACTTTCCTGTCAGTCCTTCAATATCTGTAAACTTAAAGTACACAAACACATTTCTCAGCATGCCCCTCCAGAGTGGGCTGGTTTGCCATTCTCTTCACTGGTCATCCTGCCTCTCTGGCTTCATCCACAGCCCTGGGCCTGACTGGCTGTTTGTTTATGAAAGCGTACAGTGAGATAAAACAGAATCTGACAAGGTTATGTATACCAATTTTGCTAATCAATTTTAGTTAAAATATAAAATATAGGGGATCATTGATGTGTGTTTGCTCTCAAAAGTTTAACGGCCCACTAAGCTCTGATGTTTTGGAATAGTACAGAGGAAAAGTGAAGGATAGTGGGCTGGTGTTTTATCACATGAATGTATTTACTACACTTAGTTTATTTATTATCATACAGCTGTACAGATGTACATGGCCACAGTGTACGTGGGGACCTTAATATGGATGAATATTTTTCTAGGAGACATGGCAGTAAATACACTGGGCAACTTTTCTTCTAACAACTACCCTGGCTGGTTGCTCATAGCTAATTGTTAAAGAAATCCAATGATTACACTGCACAAGCACTTTAAAACATCCGCAAGAGCGTTACCACTTATTGAAAAAAAAAAAAAAAAAACAAAACTCTTGCCACCTCTATCCATTCTGTTTCTAATACAAATCAAACAGGGAGCTTTCGTTCACCATTTGTCTTTCTTTCTGTTCCTCTTTGCATAGCCCATCCATTACTTTCACATGAAATATGAAAAGGCAATATCCTCTCTGTGTTTGTACTGAAGCGTAATGCGATTGTGTTGTCATTTATAGGAAATAATCGCAAACCTCTCTTTCATTTTCCAGTTCAAATAAGCATGAAAAATTAGCCTTCAATGTCAGGAAGGACAACAAAGGGATGCACACAGACTATTGCTTCACCACCGCGCTTGACATTTCTCCTTAATAGGAAAATGGGTGGTTGTTTCTATCTTTCTTTTTCAATCTTTTTCTTTTTCTAACCCCATCTTTTTCCTAATTAAAAGTTCTGCACTCAGATCTTTGTAAATCTTTCTTGTGTCTTTGTTCATGAGGATTGTAGATGTTTGTATGTTAGGAAAGTTGGACGGTTAGAAAACTCTGGTCCAATGCACCCTGCACCCTGCTCATTAGCACCCCTACCCCTCTCAGCTAATGGCTACTGTTGGAGGAAGATGTCGCCAGACAACCACTACGAGGCCTAGGTCGCCGTGACGACTGTCCAGCCTGATAGATAAATAATTCAAGAGCTATCAGACTCCCTGGCATCAGAGCGGTCCCAAAAACACACACTTAGGACACAGATTGTAAAGACCTTCCTAACTGATCAGCATTTAGCCCTTACAAATGATGTACAACTAGATGTCTGTACAAGACCCCACACAATTAGCCTTAGCAGTAGTCAGAGGATCCTTTTAATTTAGAGAAATCTTTATTTTCAGTGTGAGCAGCAAAGTAATGGTAATTGCTTTCTGTATTACTGCCATTAAAGGCTTAATAGGTAGGTTGTTTTCCACTGTAATTATGTACAAAATAATCAACCAACTTTGCAGTGCAATTATTGGAAATGCATTTAACCAAGTTTATTTTTTGCTCCGAACACTAGGTATAAAAAAGGAGAACAAAACTGAATATCAATTCTGCAAGGTATATTTTACGTATGTTTAAAAAATCCTTAGTATTAATAGTTTTGGTGCAAAAGCAGTAGGATAGGTCAGTTTAACAGTTAGTTTATAAACCTTTGATTTATTTGTGTGTTAATATCAGGAAATATAATAAAATATTTGAACACTTGTCTTCTTTTCCCTCAGCATTCTCAATGAACAGTTAAATGACAACAACATCTGAACTAGATATTTCTTCAAATGCTGTGTCATTACTCATGTAGGCTTCCTAACATAATGTTTTATCCTTATTTGCATAGTTTAAAAACTGGAGTTGATCTGGCAGTATGGCTTGTGATGCATATAATGAAATTTCCTCTCAAAAGACTAATGAAAAAGACTCATCTTGTGCAATTAGCTGTTCCTTTATTCACTTCTTAATATATTAATTTATTATCACATAATTCTGGCGGCATTATTTATTAGATTATGCACACACCTTACAGCGTTAATTACAAATAGACTCAGAGCCAGATGATGGGATGCAATGCACCAACTCAACCAACGTTTAAACTAGTTATCCCTCTAATCTCAGTGGTATATCAGCCTCTATTAATCTGAGCAAAATCAGTATGCCAAATTGCTTTAGGCTTTCAATTTTACCTGAGATTCAAAAATGCCACTTGACAATGCAGGCCCACACAATTCACCCTGCACGAGGGCTTCTTTTTTTTTTTTTTTTGCTGTTAAGAACATTCAAATGACTCGCTGTACTGCTTGTGTGCTTGTGCATTATACCATTACACATGCTGTATATGTTAGAGAAAACCTGGCTTTGTCCAAATCTTCATGAACATGTCATAATACTGTGAAAGTGGGCTGAAAGCTCCTAGAGGGGTGGAACTGTGCTGCCCGCTGTGCTGCTCTCCAGAGAAAGAGACTTGGAGTGATTACAGTCAAACACTGCTACTCAGTTATCTTTGGCTCAGCCACAGGAGAGGGAGAGGACGAGACAGGAAAGGAAAAAAAAAAAAAAATGGAACTCATGATGTGGCTTAAACTTGGGCCAGCTATTCTAAAATGACCAAAATGAATAGCATGTCTGATACTGTTCTTGTAACATTTACCCAATCCTAAAAAAAACAAAAAAAAAACAAAAAAAAAGAAAACACCCAAGCAGCAATCGCTGAGACAAAAACATGTTTAGAATTAGCACCAAGACTGTCTGATGTCCACTGGATTCAAGACACCCATTTACCACCAAGTACATTCTTTCCAAACACAGTCAAGAACAGCTGTGTAGGGGAAGAGATATTATTAAAGACGCATTTCAGATGCCCTTGAAGTGGAGGCCAATTAAATGGCTTTGCAGCATCCATTTTGTACCAAATGAACAGGTATGAGCAGCAGGGGGAGGGGAAAGAGTGGATGGTAGCAGTGTGGAAGAGGGGAGAACAGAGGGCACTGGCAGGTAGGTGTGGTACTTGATTGGGCCATAAGAAGACTCCTCTAAATAGATTTTCAATTTATGCACATTTGTGGAACATAATGATGACACAACATTGCATAATTTAAGGTAACTTTTAATGGTCTATGGCTCACAGCTGCAGCATTTTTTAAAATGTTAGGTTTTCCGACCCTCCTCCTCCTCCTCCTCAATGTAATGCTGACTGTGCATGGAAATAAAGGCATGGAAATGAGCAGGTCAATCAGAGTTCTGGAGTCCATTGCCTCTCTGAGGCATGGATAGGGATTAACAACGCCTGCCTGTTACTGTTGCTGTTGTTTTTATAATGGGTGTGTTATTGTCTTCGCTGTATAAGACTCTTCTCACTCATTAGCCAGAGGTTGGAGAGTTAGGGGGTGATAGCCCAGTAAGGTACAAAATTAATTATTCATCTCAGTGGCTGATGTTTGGGTGCTGCTATGGGGCCTAAAGCAGGGACTCTAACTAGCAGAGGTCCGCCTCTGGAGGACGGCTGGAATAAACAATTGAAAAAATGTTATGCCGTGGGTGTCAGTTACTAGGAGAAAGCAAACACTAATCACCAAACTAATCATTAAAACAAGCTGCCTACAATAATATGGCTCTCTGTGGATTCATTGTTCTTCCCCTGTGTACTGATCCAACATCCTAAAGCTCCATCATGTCCTACAGTCTAGATCCTGCTTCTGGCTCATGAATGGGCCCACACAGAGCCCCCTCCTCTTATTCAGCCATGGCTTCTGTTGGCCCCAGCCAGGACCAGTGGCCTCCTGAGAAGGCTGTGATAAGAATTCATTTCTTCCTATTATGTGCTCTTGTCCACTGCCTCAGTTCATCAGTTCAGTGCAACCAAGTCAATGAAAGGGCCTGTAATGAAGCAATCACATGCAGCCTGGTTCTCGGGGCCCGGCACTCCATTCTCGGCTCCCAGACCCTAGCTCCCACCACAGAGTGTGGGTTGTGGTGGGGGTGGTGGCAAGGGGAGAATGGACACAGACTGCACAGAGGCATTAATTCAAGACCTTGCCTTTCATAGACTGGAGGATAAGCTGTTCTTACATGTGTTTCACACCAGGTCTGCTGTCTCTTGTGGGTTCAAGGAATCATCCAGTTTTAGAGAGCCCCATTAGTTGAACCAGAGTTCAATATTGCCACTAAACTAGCCACAAACTAACATTTTCACTTCATCGTCTCCACTGCCATCCCTTTTCTCTCCCTCCTCGACCTTTTAACATCTCTTCAACATGTGGAAACTATTACGGAGAGTTTGGGAGAGGAATGTATGTGTTGAATCTTAATCAGTACCTTAAAGTAGTGGATTCTGGGTCTCCTTTGTCTTGTAATGCTGTGAAAGTTTCATTTCAAATTAAAAAGGGCCTTTTTGATCTACTAATATTGTTTTCTTTCCCTTTAGGGCCTGAAAATGGTTGGCATTATCTTTGATCAGCCTCCCTTCCTTATCCTCAGTCATACACACATAGATACAGTACAAACACACATGGTTGTAGTGGAACGAGTAGTGAATTTTTTTTTTTTTTAGGGTGGTCAGGCTTCAATGCTAGGGAATCAAGGCCTAAAAACACAGATAACAGATACAAAAAAGGCTATAAATGTTGTTAAAGAGTAACAGTGATACTTTGAAATCACTAACACATTTAATTCAGAGATAAACTTGCATTCTGTGTCACTTAAAAGGTACAGGGTTGCCCAAATCTCACACTTCCCCCTCATCTGTACCTCCTCTTCTACCCACCACAGATCACCTGCTGCCAGCTTTGGCAGAAAGACCCTGCAGCTGGATTCCACCTGACACAAGCTCCTTAACAAGCAGCAGTCATTAACCTCAGGAGCAGGCAGCTGCCATGTGATGTAGTGCACTCGGCCTGCTGCAGAAGGGCCCTATTGATCCCAGACATACTTGGTGCCTTCCTGGATGTTTATAATCAATATGCAAATGGCCCACGGCATTGATTCAATATTAATTTTCAATTAGGGAATTCTCGGGGGGTCCTCAGAGGTCAATACAGAACCATTCAGAGCAAAGGCTTGAGCAAGTTGCAGGCATTGACGTTCCTCTACCCAAGACAACTTACTTACTGTTTATTTAGCCTGCCCTGCTGTAAGTCCCGATTAAGGCATTGGATAATAGGCAGAGAGACAGATGGGCCTTTCTGCACTTCTGCAACAGCCATTACATAAACTGGATTTTGGGCTAAAGGACCTAGCCTAACTAATAAGTCATCACCTCACACTTAGTTCCACTTAGTTATGTTTAGCTATGAAAAATAAACTTTTCTATTAACATATCTCTTTTTACATGTTCATAACAGTTCTCTCCTACAAGGTGAAAAATAAGTGATAAATATATGAATGCATGTATTACACATGTCCACACACAAAGGCTGTAGTATTCCCACATTTACGTGTTACTTATTAGGCATAAAATACAATTAGCACATTTGAATGATACTTGTGTCTCACAAGACTAAACAAGCACATTTTTTCAGATAAGCTTCCATGATGACTGAAAAGCATTCACGTTAAATGTGTAAATGAAAAAATGGAGGGTAGCACCCAACAGTCACTATGACTGTCACTAATGTCACTAACTTAACACCCTATTGTTTCCAAACTTAGTTTTACAGTAAAGCACCAACTCCCACGCTATACTCTACTCTTTTGTTCCCAACAGTAACCATGCGCTAAAATGCAGGAAATCCTGTTTTATTTACATCATGCGAGGATGGGATGAAAGAAAACGTTGAGCAACGAATTAGGTAATGAATTCCAGGTAAGACAACTCTTACTTTAAAACATAAAAACAACAGTATTGACTTAAGCCAGCTATTATTCATGTACAGACAGTGTGTCTATCAGAGAGAGCTGTGGTTTGTTAGTTGGCTTCGACTCTCTGGCTTCTCTTTGTTGCAACTGTCAAGACAATCAGGCTTTTGTGGCTATGGACACACACTAGAGACATATTTGTCACCACATAAACTACATTGCACGTAACATGTATAATTAGAGGTGTAACACTGACATGGTTCTAGAGCCAATAAATGTGTTAATTATTTTGCCATCATCTGTACTATCTATTATTTCTTTTTTGTTACTTGAATACTGGGGGACACTTGAAACCTCACTCCAGCTCTGTACTTCTGCATCTTAAGTACAGATAGCTTTAGAGAAGAACAGTAATGAGAACATGGAGATTTAAGAGACAGAGAGAGAGAGAGAGAGAGAGAAGAAGGATCCTTACAACAACAATAAAATTTCAGCTGTAAAAGCTTGAATCCTTACATAAAAGGAACAAGATGTATTGGGTTAGAATATGAAGCTATGAGTAGTTAGCTGCTTCTATAACTATAACTTCAAGGTTGAGGTAACAAACAATGTTGTGTTTATTTAAATACAATACTAAATAAGAATCTTTTCAAAATGTATTTTCAATTGGTTTAATAACCTATGGAATCACTTCAAGATATTATCTTTTCCTATGTGCTGTGAATAGACTGGGCCAGAGTGCAGCCTTACAGCCCATGTTAACTCACAGAGCAGTAAAGAAGCTGCATGAGAAAATTGCTAAGAGTGTAACAGAGATAACCTGGTTGGACTATTTGCTGCGCTTTCCTGTAGATGCACTGCCTGAGGTAATTGGTTTAGGGATAACATTAATTACCACATTGCTCATTAATGGATGAAGCCTTTATTGGTTCCATTGATCAGCAGGACCTGTTAGCCATCATCCTAAGCAATGGTGGATGTAACAAGCTTACATATTGGCATATCAATTAATGCAATCAATTCCTGTCTAGCAGTTGCCATTCCCCCTGTCTACCCCCCCACCCCCCACCCCCTTGCAATCGCCCTTTTTTTCTCCTCTATCATGTATCTGGATGGCAGGGACAAAAGGCACATGTCAACCCAAAGTTTATTAAGAGATTTGCTAATTGTTCCTTAAGTTGAGGTTCATAGCCTATAGATTGATTGAGCTGCATGTTAGGGTATTCCACATTCCTCTGATTGGCCACTGTTAGCAGTCCAAAGGATTACAGGATTACAAAACACAACCTACGCAATACTGAGAGAAAGAAAATTCAACTGATATGAGAACTGGAATCAGCCCTATATTTACATTTGTGTCACAGATTGTGCCTTTAACTTTATTCAGGAGAAAACACCTAGTTAGTCTTAAACTTTTGGTCAGTGTACTTTTTAAGGAGTCATTGATTACAACTTTGAATCCTCTGTGTTATGTGGCTCCAAAGGGGCGACTGACTTCAAATACGAGTATAGCATAGTGAAATGGGTAGAACATCAAGGATGAATGAGGAAGCAGGGTGTGATAACTGAGAGCACACCATGACAAAGTGGAAGGATTTACCGTTGGGCCCGCAGCACTTCATTTGCTTAATAACAGATCATTCTATAAGAAAGTGGCTGCTCTGAGGGGGATATCACCCAACGAGGATGTCTCACTTGCAGAAATCCTATTTGAAGACAACACCTTTTGAGCGCTCATCCTCCTCAATGCTTAAGACGATCAACGCGCATGACAGGCCCCATTAATGTGACGCCCTGTGTAACCTTGCTCTTTCTCCCTCTCTTCCAAGAGGAACAAAACTGATAGCCAAGGAGGAGGGGCATTATGTTCTAGCTGAGCATGTAACGGGAGGGGTGGTGTTCATTTTGAAAAGATGTCTTACATATCCTCCTCTGAGCCACCTGAAGTCACTTCGTAAAAAAGGTGAGTATGGAGCAAGGGTAGGAAGAAAGTATGTTTTTTCTGTGTGCGCATGGAATTGTGCTGGTGCTAGTAGTGCCAACTGTGACGACCATACCATCACAAAGAGGTGGCCTCAGTGCCTCTTATTTTGCATAGATTCTGGGATCCCTCCCTTCCAAATCACATCTCACACTATCCTTATTACATCTGTGGCAAACAACAACACTGACATATGCAGAGTTACAGTACAAAGAGAGTACATCTAATATTGCAAATAACCATACAAACATGCTAGATAATAATATTTTGTGTCTATAGGTTTACATACAATCTATGTAGAGATTTCACATATAGGTCAGATGATCAGGACTTCACAAGCAAAACCTTTAAGTTCAGATATTAAAGGCTAAATTCTTGTCTTACGTTTTATCAAACATCATTGTAATCGATAATAACACCACTGTGAAAAAAAAAGTTTAATAAGCACATATTCTACTGTAGCTACTTAATTCTTAAGTAAGCTATGTGGAATGTGCTAGTGATAGCCAATGCAAATCTGCGAGTGAGAGGAGACATGTTTGTTGGACAGTTTTGTGTGTCATGTGAAAGACCAGATGTGCATTTGGA
Source organism: Mastacembelus armatus (assembly GCF_900324485.2). NCBI lineage: Eukaryota > Metazoa > Chordata > Actinopteri > Synbranchiformes > Mastacembelidae > Mastacembelus > Mastacembelus armatus. Next base: position 11,140,077 of record NC_046635.1, read on the forward strand.
CACCCCTTGCTCATACAATGCAGGACCTCCTGGAGGCCCCTGTCCCCTGAGCAATGCACAAGTGGGCTGAGCAATTAACAATTTCATGCTGATTGCCTGAAGCATGTTTTGCTATGCCATAAAGATAATAGCATGAAGCGGCAGCAACCCCCATTCCCCCTCCTCCGGTGTTCCTCTATTGCTTCCATCTCTCAATTCTCTCCTGTGCAATTCACATGTTGGAATGGTGCACTGCCTGCTTGCTTTATTAAAGACACTCTCCCTGCTTAGAGGGCGCATTTAAGAAAAAAAAATATATAAAGATGACTCCCTGAAGAGTAAACAGGGATGATTATTAAAGGGAAGGAGAAAACTAGAGTCTTGGTCTCCCACTGGCTTCTTGATTTGAAAGTCTAATTTGGCAACTGCATACAACAGGCGTGCAGGTAGACAAAACAAACAGGTTCCATTTCCCCAGACAAACAGAGCATGCTCAGAGTGGCTGCTGGTGACAGCCCTCATCTTCTTCATTCTCTTCCCCACCATGGCATGACAGCAATCCACTCTGACCATGGAGCTCACCGCTGTGCAACAGGAAAATCTGTGAACCACTAAATCTGTTACTTATCTACAAAACAGAGTATATGTAAGGGTGCAAAATACTACAAGAACACAGTACAGGACATGAGCCTTTTCCCCACGACTACTGCACATCTACAAATGTGTGTAGCTAAAATGAAAATTTATCTTTACAGTATTTCACATATGTGATGATTATTTGCCAAGAATTAGATTTAGGAGGCCTGGAAAAAAAACCTGCTTTAGTTAAGAATTTAGTATTTTCTATTGTCACTCTGTCATAAAGTGCATTGTGCATGAAGGAACATAGATAGACAGACCCATACAAAAGAAAACCCCAGACACCATCACTAATGTGTCCACACTGTCCCCAGCCTGGTGAGTTCACATTACCCATATAGTAACAAGAAGCCATGAATTGCTCCATTTTTGAGCTGAAGTGCTGCCTTGATACCACTAATGATGTTCCTATGTTAATGAATGCAGATTTTTATTAATGCCGTGTCATTGCTGATCAAATTGGCAATGTGAAAACGTATTTTTTTCACTCTCTCGAGGTATGAACAGTACAGACAAAGTCATATACTCCATAAGAAGTAAAATTTTAGGAGGTGTCGCTTCAGATATATATAACATTAGGAGAAGCTTTTGCCATCATTACTGCAGTTCACTTTGTCACTAGTGTTATACAAATGGCCTCTGGATACATTTATGTTCTCAATATGCCAGAGGAAAAATCTGAGAAATAAGTTTTGGTTTAAAATAGTGTCGTAATCTATGACTGCATAAAGTTCATAAAGTTTCACTATCAGATGACCACATTACTAATGATCTACCCCCAGGGTAATAGTTTTTACTACGTGAAAACAAACCCTAAAGACATAAGGAGGAGCTCTGGACAAAGGGTTGTGGCACCAGCCCCCACTGACTATCTGGCCCACCCTCTCTGACCCCCCTCCCACCACCACCCAAGCTTCTGGTTGCCCTTCCAACCCCCCTGGCTGTGTGTGAAAGTCCAGCTGGCGCACTGACAGCATCGACACCTCAACTGAACATGGCTACATTACAGGCCCCATATTGTTTATGATATGGAGCATGTCATTAATTTACATTCTTAAGTGGCACACACACCCACACACAGACACAGACACAGACACAGACACACACACACACACACACACACACACACACACACACATACATATATATTACGTAAATTTATATGATATAATGTCAACCCCTCCTCACCCGCCCAAAACCCAGACACACCAACAATACGCATCCACACACTTATAAATTGCAGTCACATCCCCCTGCTAGAAGGGGATGATAATTGCGGACGGCCAATAAATTACTGCTGCCTCCACATCAATTATAAGCATCACGTCTGGCAATGAGGAAAATGAGATCTTGTGACAAATTTCATGAGGCTTGGCTGCCCAGCAGCCTTTCTTAACATGCTACAGATAGCAATCCCTTATCTAGCCTCTGTAATGGGGAGCTACGGATAGAGAGATGGAGCTGCAGCCATTTAATTAAAAAGCTGGGGGTAGGGGGTGGAGAGGTGTAATTCATTGAAAAGGCACAGGAAGGAGACAAAGGCTTTGTCTCCAATACATATTTTGCTCAATATTGTCACTCATCAGAGGCCAAGCTTGTATCTCCTCTGACAGCAATTCTGGACATTTTTTTCTGTCTTCATGCTCATCTCTCCAGTATTTTCTTCTCTGTTTCTCTCCCTCTTCTTCCCCTGCTTTTTTATATTTCCCAGGGGTCCACTGTTTTCTCCATTGGGACAGCTCCAACGTTTTTTACGAATGACTGCAGTGGACAGACAGTGGCACTGAATGAAATGGCCCCTGCACCTAATTGTATTCCCACCTGGGGAAGGCAGGCAAGGGTGGAGGCTTCAAGAGCACAGCAATGAGGATTTATGGCAGATGGGGAGACGGCAAAATAAAACACCAAAAGGGACGGCTCTTAAATCTCATTCCCCGTGCAATATTCATTGTAGTTGCAATCGGGTGTGCTGATAGAGCATTGAAAAAAAACGACTGCTGTGTTCAAATTATGGCTGTACTCTCTACTAATATTTAACATCATTAGAAAATCATTAGAAAACCATCATAAAACCTGGGATTATGACCAGAGCATTAAACACAATGATTATTCAGTGTGTTCCTTCTCCGCTTTGCCTTGGAAATGAGATTTGCTCTGCTGCGGCTATGTAGGGGAAAAGTAAGAATATTTTTCATAATTACTGTAACATTTGAAAAACATTGGCTTGCATGAATTACTATACCATTATGTAGTTGGGTTTGTCTGCCCAAAAGCAAAGTTTTCAACGAGGTTTTGCATGGGATACCATTAATGCATTTTCATGGGGACATCAGCAAATATAATGGCAATAATTTACTAAACCTTAACCTTGCAAAACTTTACCAGTCAAGTGGGTAGAGGCGAAGTGATTGATAGCATGCAGGAAAAACAAAAGATGTTTTTCTTGCATTTTTGGTAGGATCAGCATGATCAGATTGTGATTTCAAAGGTGGTGTAACACAAATCATTAATTATGCTTGAATAGTGGATACCTACTTCGAGCAAATCTAGCTTTAAGACAGTAGTATATCTTCTACTGTACTGTACTCTGATGTACTATTCTACTTGAAGAAAGGGAGGGCCAATAGTGTCAGAGTTGAGTCTTTACTTTTTGGGATTTCTCGGCAGCCCCATTATCAAGAGCAGCCATCAGCACAAAGATAAAAGATCCTAATGGAGCTGGCCCTGGTGGAGATGAAAGGTGCAGAGATGGCACACTGTTATGAATCTCTAATGCAGTCCATGATTCTAAGGTAATGACTGACTCTTAGGCCCCTTTCACAAGCTTCCCTGCTTAGGACCAATGCGATAAAGGTCTCCTGTTCCTTGTCACTAAGAAATAAAGCAGCAGCCCCGTGGCCCTTGCTCCTGACAGTGAACACCATCCTGAGAAGGTACACTGAGTTTGGAGAAAAAAAAAAAAAGCACATCTGTGTCCAGTCTGAGTTAGTCAATAGAGTGCCAAAATCGGCTTAAAACAATGGCAAGGCTGAAAATAATACTCCTTGTCATCATTCAGTGCGACTTCTGGTTTACTGTTACTCCCTAAATGAATGGTTGTCCCATGATAGCAATGAGAAGCAGAAGAGAAGAATCATTTTGATGAGGCTACTGTATGTTCAAAATAAACCTCTCTTTTTTTAAAATTACACAGAAGACTGAATCTTTTTGAGAAGCTGAAGTTTGCTTGTTTTAGGGTAGGTGTTATGAACAGTATATTCTTGTTGGGTCAGTGTAAGAAGAAGGCTAATGTAAAAGCAATTCCTTGTCAAGCTTTCCAGAGTAATTGAACTGACACTTATGAGAACCAATGTTCTTTTGAATGCATTACTTGGCAGATACTCATGCATTTGTCCCTTAAACTTTGCCAACAAAAAATTATGCCCTTTGAACAACAGGGAGAGGTGAAAATACATAGTGAGAGAAAGAGCAAGTCTTCTCTCCAGTCACTTTCACAGACCCTAATGGATTGTGAGCACTTAATGCATTAATCAATCAATATCTCTCACTGTACATCAACAACGCGACCAAGTTATGAATGACCTTTGTAACAAAAAAAGGACACTTTAATGCACAGAAGATTGCTCCTAGGTTAGTAACTTGGGCCCATTTTTTATCACGCATGATTACACCTTCACAAGGCAGAAGGCCATTAACAGTGCACTAAATATACTGAGGTTGGTTGTTATAGAATTTGCACATGGATTTGCTGGAGGTAGGGGGAGACTGTAACCTAGGTCATAGTACACAAATGCCTTAATTATATTCAGCTGATAACTATTGATGATTAAGGAGTATTCTTCAAGACACATTAATTAAGAAACATTTAATTTGAGTTTACATCATACCAAGGCCACGCATGTATCTTTTACCTCTTGTGCAGTATAATGCACCTTAAGTAGCAGGTTGGTCACCAAGCAACATAAGAATTGCTCTGGCTTACTCCAAGAAGAAATCATGAAAGATAAGAGCTCTCCTGTGTAGTATGGATGAAGCACTAATTTAAAGACGGTCCTTATCTTTCGATGAAAAGTATGAAAACTCTTAGTTGAGAGGAATCATTATAAGTACTGCTGTATATGACAGTGGTTACCCATTCAAAGTCATTTGAACTATTGAATATTCAGAGTCAGTCACACTCAGAGCTGTTTTGTATTGTGTGACACAAGAGGCAAAATACCTTAAAAATACTGATTATTACATTATTATTTTGTGGAAATGTATTTTCATCACTATAAACCATTCATTGCACATATGCAAGACCTTGTGGCAAGTCTGTTGGTGAACTCATGAAGCAATCAATTTTAATAATTTCTCATTAAATGATTGGATTCTTTAAAACTGATAACAAGTAACTATAAAGACTTTTCTCAGAAAAAAAGTGGACTACACACAAAGCAGGAAAAAAAAGGTGTCTTTCTGTCACTATCTTTATCTTTTTAATAGTGTGGATAAGAAAGCAGGACAGGAAGGATTGAGGATGGTGATGGTGGGATAATATGGGATAGGAAGAGAACAAGGCCGAGGTGATCATGATGGGGGGCATGTTTCAGAGTCCCTTCCTAAGCACTGGTGGAGCGTGGAAGTGAAGTGTGGAGACGGAGTGGAACGGACAGGAGCTGACTGCAGAGAACCAGAGAAAAGAAGAGCACAAACTAATGCTATTGTGGTCAGTGCACAATGGGTCCTGCAAAGTGACTGCAGAGGGTCCTTAAACAAAGAAGGCATTGCCATTCCCTCTCCCCCACCCAATTAGATTCTTTTGCCCAGTTTAACATGACAAAAACACAGGCCATTTTTCCTAATTTTGGCTGCCATACTGGCCCCTGTGCCACCTTCAACTGAATAAGCCTCATGTGCTGGTCTGTCTGTTAGACTGACAACGACTTGTGACATGGATTCAAACACATCCCCTGTGTTTTCCATTCTACATCTCACACACAAATATGTGCCCCATCTCAGCTTTCCCAAGTGCTTGAAATATTCAACATATACACGAGAGGAACTCATTTCCAGAGAACCCCCAGTCATCAGGCACTGTGAAGGTTAATAATCTTTAGGGTTTTTTCAACCTGATTTTCACTGAATAATACATGGATTTTTTAAAAGCAACAGATTTACAATTTTTAGTGTTATTAACTGTATGTCCACAGTTTCCTGCTATAGACCCTGTTCACTGTAGGGAGCAAATGAGACATTACAGCTCAGTGGATACTTCTGCTATTACAAAGTTAGGAAAACACAAAAGAGCTGACAATCATGCGTCCTTCAGTCGAATTTCTAAAAACAATAAACACTGTCGCCTCACAGCAAGAAGGTTCCAGGTTCAACCCTGAGGTCTTTCTGTGTGGAGTTTGCATGTTCTCCTCAAGTTTGTGTGGGTTGCCTCCAGGTACTCTGGCTTCTACCCACAGTCCAAAGACATGTAGTTTGGGGTTAGGCTAATTGGTGACCTCAAAATCCCCATAGGTGTCACTGGAGTGTTTTGTCTGTTGCTATGTGATAGACTACCTGTCCAGGGTGTACCCTTCCTCTCGCCCAATGTTGGCTTCCCACTGCGACCCTAGAAGTATAAACCGTAGATAATATGAAGGGGGCATTTTTAACACTGTTTGTAGTTAACTTCATACTTTGATGACACTCAATAACAAATGCCATATAATTTACCTGAATGATCATGGTGGCTGTTTAAAACTGTCAAGGTTCAGCATAATGTAATTAGTGAACAAATCTATGTTACATAAAATTAATATGTAACTGCTTCACATTTAACATGGGTAATGGTTTTAGATGCTGTTTAGGAGATTAATGATTCATCAGTAACTACTAATTACCACAAGCAACTAACAACATAGTGAAGCTCATGTTTATTTGAAATGGTTGCTGCCCTATCCAATAATTTTAGATTACAAACTGGAGTATTTCTGGATAAACATCAATATACATCTTTTAAAGTGGCTATTCAATTGCACATATATCATTACAATATTACAATTTAAAAACGAAACCATCTGCCTCCAGAGTGGAAAGTGGAAAATCTTTTTATAGCAGCATTTGGCCTAACATAGCAGAGTAGCGCAGAAAAGGACCTGAAATTGCATGTTCTTCCCTCTTGACTGTGCAGTGCAGCTGAATTGACTCGATATGCTCTCCTGTATGCTTACTGAGCAAGCAGCATGAAAATTGACCTTTGCTTGCTTTCTAAACAGCGGATTATTCATCTTAATGCTTTAAATTGGTCAGGGTGTGTTTTTTTTCTCTGTTTCTAACTTATCTGCCTTTTCTGTTTCTCTATTATTACTATATACAGTATATTTGCAAATTTGTTTGAAATTAATATTAATGTCTAAAAAAAATATAAAAGAATCCAGAAATGAATATGTAAAAAAAGTATAAAATACTAAATAAACATAAAATTCTTCTAAATTGCAACAAGATTTAGAAATGATGAAAAAAAAAAACAACTACCGGTAAATATGCAGCAACCATTCTAAAGACAATGGGACATTCAAAAAACACATGCTTTTGTTGAAACAGTTACTCTTCACATATTATGAAAACAAAAATAAATGCAACTTGTCCTTGCTTAAAAGTTAAGGTGTCCTTTTCCTTTACTGCACCAAAATAAGCAGTGTGAAGTCTGTCAACCAGGGATACATGTGCAAACTTTTATTTCTTTATTGTCCATGTCTGTTACAGTCGGTTCCAGGGGAGTAAGTAATTAAACAATGTTGCTAGTACATAAAAATGTTCTGTTTTGGTATTTGAAAGGGACTGATTATGGGTCTAAACCTCAAATACTGTGAACAAGAATGTCTTTTGTTTGAAATCATATTGTTGCAGTAAAACTGTTTTTCCCTCTCCATGGGTATGGTGGAAATTGATCTTATTCATGCACATTTACAGTGTAAATCCCTTCTTCCTAATTAATTTCCCTTACTTAAATACTATCCATCATGATGCTCATCCAAACTCCTTTGCTCCAAATGGACAGTGGGTAGAACTTTCCACAGCCAACTAATAAAACAGCAGAGACAGAGCAGCATTTCCAGCAAGACAAAGAGAGACTGTGAGAGATAGGCCATCCATTGGACCAGGAGGGATACCATAAATTTGACTGAGTCAAACAGTAAGAATGTCTAAGATTGCCACAAAACAAATACTATTTTGTCTCAGTTTGTCACTAGGCAGGCAATCACATCTGGTTAAACAGAGTCAGACTGTGGGCACGATTCCCTCAGAATCCAGACCTCCTTTCTTTAACAAACACTGCCTTCACAGGATTGTTGCTGGCCCGTTGGTGGCCACCGCCCAGAAAGAGAAAGACACTGTTATGCGTGTGCTCTGCTCATCAACCATGGTTTCCTTCATAGCACTTATCAGCAGAAAACCACTGTCACACTGTGCCTCAGGTTTACTGTAAAATTCCCTGGAAGTAGGTAAGTAACTGTGAGCAGTGGCTGTTTACTGTGGCCTACACTTGTGGTATCACACTCAAAATGGTGTGAGAATTTCTGTCTGTTGCTGATATACATGAGGGCAAGGGGGGCACTATTTGTGGAAACTAGACAAATCCAGGACAATTTCCAATATCCATCTGTGGAAAGTTCCCTCTAATGTCATACACATCACCATCAACATACAGTACACTGGAGCCTCCCTCCTACTCAACTTATCCTTTTGTGTTTTTTGCCAAACTCATCCATTTCTCTTCATCCACCCTCCTCTCACCCTCCTCAGGTGGTGTGTAGTGTATTGTCAAGCACAGTGTGAATCAATGACTGGTGCTCCCGCCCACAGGTAAAGGTTAGAAAGGTTCACTATTGAATTATTTCTGCACTTCTCTCATTGCTGCCATCTGCCTGGCTGCTTTTAGTTGATGTGGTTTAGTTGAGGCACTGGAGGACACCCTTTTTGCTAATGCACTTAAAACATGGACACGTGTGCGTATCCTGCATGTGTCTGTAAGGATGTTTTCTTCTAATGTAACTAACAAAACTTGTATTTGTGCATTAAGCAACATAATGTACACACATGTGCACTTAGACCCTCACACACAATCTTACACATCTGCACACTCTGTTCACTACTCATGGCTATCTATCAGTGGATAATGAATCACAACATCTGTGCTTTCAGCCAGCCTTTGTTTTATCTGCCTTTATTCTAATGGAGCCTTCGGAGTGTGAGGGCAACATGCTGCTGGATAGGGCATCCTTCACTCTCTGGTTTTGTTTTGCTGTCAGCGAGGCTGATCGTCTCTACTGGACCCAGGATGAACTCATCCATAGCACAGATCATGCCCTTTGATCCACCAGCTCTCTCTGGGGGGCACAAACAGCCTTATTAAAAATGACTAAATAAAACTTTCCTAGCCTCGACTCGATAGTTCCCAAACTTTACCCCTGCTTTTTCTCTGATGGTGCCTATGGTCAAATTGAGCTGCCTAATTCTGACAGCGAGCAGCACCGTTCACCCAATACCAAAACATAGTAACAAATGAAGCAATCTAAGTGTTTAACAATTTATTGGGTCTAGTTCCTCGACTACCTGGCATACACTTGCACTACAATCAATAGCATAGATGCGAACATGCTGAATGTTAAGATGATAATGTGGGCCTTAGGGGGAAGTTCAAGTAAGTAGCATGCAGAAAACTTATGAAAATATTAAATATTACAGTTACCACATTACCAATAAAGAAAATCCGAACAAGAAAAGAGAATGTACCCTATCTTCATGGTTTCACAATCTCATACAAGTTAATATGCATGTAAATGTATATCATTGAAATATATGTGCAGTAAATATGCATTCTTTAACAAAGACGATCAAGCAAACCAAACAGTTTGATCATGAGGGAAAGACAACTGCTCCTTGCGACTGTAACCTCCTTAAATGAATCAGTGGAGTCATGATAGTTACAGTTTTTGGCCAAGTCAGTGCTGATAAATCCAGTATTGGCTGATAATGTGTTGGACTTTAAATTAAGAAGGCTATAAATTACTCCTATGTGTTTAAAATATTAAAGGGTATCAGCTGCCTCATAACCCTCTGTTTTAAATTGAATTGTTTCTACTTCATCTCATGCACCTGTATGGCTGTGACATGACTGCTGCTATAATTAAACCCATCACAACCATTATGTCTTTGGCACCTAATCCATTCTCTCCTCCACTGTCAGTAACCACAGACTTCCTGCCCTCAGCCATGACTGACATCCCCTGTGGAGCCTGTGGTCACTCCACGTGAGTGACATGAGGGGCATGAGGGCTCCTGCATTACCTCCTTCTCCTCCCTCTGAGCTTCTCCTTGTCCTGCAATCCAGCACCTCACACCACCGATCGCCACCTCTGCTCCAATATCCACTAGTAAAGCCACTAGGCCTGAAAATAGAACTCATTAACACGTTTAGTAAGTACAAATGAGATGACTGTCTCCTGATGGACTGTCTATCTTTTGGATCAGCTTTCAAGGAGAGTGTCTGGTAATGACAAGAGAGAGGGAAACCAATATTATAATGCACTGCCAGTCTCTATTGAAAATGGGCTAGATGACAGGGAGAGCCTTTTGCACCCACACACGGCCTGACTCTCAGTGCGGACACCTATGTGTGTGCTCGATTATGGGGATGCGAGTTTGCAAAATAAAATCTGGTGCATATTAACACCCACATGACATAGCTGACAGTAAAATCGCACACAGGGCGTAAAACATACAAAACACACACAAGGTGAAATTAACAGACCAACCTACTACTGCACTAAAAGGTTCCTCCTATAATTTTGAGAGACTATTGCTTTATTTGTTTTAGCGTGACTCAATTTGTCCTCCCTGAATTCATCACCTTTCATGACCATCTCTTTTTTTCTGTGTATAACCACTATTTGCTGCCTCTCTAATCCTCAAAGCCAGATGTATTAGGATAGGCTGGCACACCACGACCCACACTTCACCCACCTTCCAGCCTGAGGGCAAAGCTAGCCAGTATTTACAGAATGAGGGTTCACTCAGGAGAAGCAGTACAAATCTGGACACCAGACATTTTTATTCACAACCTATCCCAGAATAGAGTGCTGGCTTTCTGGTCAACTTGCTATTATAGGATGACCCAACAGAGGAATTCATCCCAAGCCTGTCCATAAAGCAAGGGGCACAGGAACAGAAAAGACTTGCTTGCGTTAGTTAAAGCAGCAGGGTCATATGAATGCTGATACACAACTGGAAAATCTATAAACCCATCATTTTGGCTTTTTAATAAACGTCTAGTCTTTTGTAATATTTTCAAAATGAAAAGTAATGTATTTATGAATTTCCTGGCATGTTCTGTGGACAGCAAACAATTTCCTCTGCTGCCTAGATGCCCTTTGGACAGGGATTAGAAGGCAGGCGACTGACAGAGGCCTGACTGAACTGCAGGCCCTCTGGGGCCCTGCTCATCCAGGCCTGCACAGTCCTCATCCTCATATCCACTCTGCATCACTAGGGCAATAACAGCCTTTATTAAAAGCGCATTGCAACAGTGTCTTTCTATCTGTCTGTACAACTTACTTTCAGATTGGCCACAGTGTGGCATGTAGAAAGGGACTGGTGGTTAGAGGCTACAATATCCTGTTTCTGGAAAGGTTTACTTTGCATTTTAACAAGCATGAATAAAGGAGGACATTCCAGAAATGGCTACCGTCTGTTTTGCTCTTGCCTGTGGGGACCAAAATCTCAGACCCCGGCCCTTGCATGCCATCAGAGCGTGGCTCGGCTCACCTCTGAGTCTACCTGGCTTTAAATGCTTTAGCTTAGCCAGTGGACATACAGATAGCTAGATTATGATAGCAGGGAGATTACAGAATACAGACTATATTGCAAAAAAAGCAGTTAAATGGAGAAGAGATAATAAAAGGATGACAGTATAGTTTAATAGTTTATAGTTTAAACGCCAGTCAGACATTTGGTATTGTATTTTGACTGACTGGTTGTCAACACAGCCTATTTTCCATCATTGACTCTCAATGTGAAATGCAAAGTATTAACTGCTAACCCTAAAATATATGTGTTTTTCCTCTTTTTTGCCTTATTAGAGCAGTTTCCACATCACAGTCCATTTTCCAGCTTTTTCTGTGTGTCTTAAGAATTATGCATGAGGCAGAAAAGGAGAGGGAGGGATACAGGGAGGGAAGAGAAATGCCTCTGTTGTCAGGACAGGCCTTGCTATTAGGTGTGTGACCCTGAAAGCGCACCCCTTTTAGCGAAACAAGCAATGGATCTCATATTGGATACCGCTATTATGCAGTAATTTGTATGCATCCTTTCATCTCATTTCCATTTAATAATACACACAGCTCCCCTGCCCAGTTTCTCAAACTGGTCATTAAAAGTAACGCTGATTTAAACTGGAGGCTTAAGTTCCACTTACAAGCTCTCTGGGAGTGGTGGATGAAACAACTGCAGAGTCAAAGTAAGACACCCCCCCCACCCCAAACCAGTCTTCGCTCTTCAATACCCTGTGCCTATGTCGACACAGACGGGAGACAATGAGTGGTGGCTGCCCAGGCGGCCCCAGCCTTCTCCTTCCCAGCCTCCTAGGCTCACAGACAGGGATTTCCTCCTGCGATGAGAGCCAAGCCGTCACAGCCCAGCGATCAAGGGCCTGCCATCTGTGACTGAGGCAGATTTACAGCAGGAGCTAATCCACACTGTCAGCCACGTTTGTTCTCCATCTCTGCCTCCTCCATGCACATACATATAAACACACACTACACCACCACCAATATTTTACCCTTAGAAAATGTTTTATCCTGCATCTCTTTTCTCTCTTTCTCTCTCTGCCACACACACACACACACACACACACACACACACGCACACACACACACACACACACAGACACACACACAAAAAGCAAACATTTCTTGTAAAAGGGCATCTACCCTTCAGTGCAATTTAACTTTGCCCTTTTTAAAGGCATGATCTCATTCTTTTCTATGCTCAAAAAAACTTTAGTCGATTAAATGTTAAGAAATGAGAAACCTCAATGTGTCATTGAGTTATATGCCCTGGTGAACATCATTCATACGAAACAGGGTCATCATACACTCAAGTGTCAAACAAACTGTCACATGCAAGTCCTCAAACTTGTTTTCCCTACTCTTCTGCGTTCATTCCTATTTCTCTTACTCTCTGTATGCTGTGTTGGTTTTCTGGTGTACACATACTGTACACACTGACTGACGCTTTATCACCATTAACCCCTCATTCTTGACTTCAATGTGACACTGGGTTTTTCCTTTTCTCTGCAACCTCCAAACCTAAATTATGTTTTTGTCCTGATACTGTCAAACCTGTCTTCAAAAGTAAATATATAATGGGGGGATTTACCATTTCCTTTTCCTCTTCTTTGTCACATGCATATCTATTTTCTTTTGTTTGTGTACACCTGCCACCTGGTAATGAGCTGCTATCCTTAAAACTAGAAGCTTGGACTGGGTGAAGACAGCAATGGTTCAAGACAGTGCTGAGCTTTGTTCAGTGATCTCTGCACACAGGGCAGCTGTGCGGCTGGGGTCCCTCAGAGGCCTTCTTTGTTTCCCCACAGATAAAGGGTTAAAGAAGACAAATGGAGGCGGGGCCACATAGCAACATGCCGAAGCAGCACATTTTCAATATGGGCAAGAATTAAAACAATGCAGACGTTTTATCCCTGCATTAGTCTAATTGGACAGAAACCTAATTTCTGCTGTCCTTGCTCCCCTTGGATAACCAGTGTAGAGGGGATATGTGGCACCAAATCTCTGCAGTCTCCTGCATCATCATAAGGGGGGCATTAATATGCAAAGCTGCAAAGTGTAAAACTTACTGTTTCATGCATGAACTAGCCTAATAATTTCAATCTGTCTTTCACAGAAAGATGTCAATCAGCTAAACCTAAAGATCTTGGCTCAAAGACATTTTGTCTGAAATTGGATTTGGAGAGAATTAAGTCATGCTACCTTTTTTCCTACCACCTCTCTGTGCAATGTTGTCATGTGTTTAATGATAGTTGTGAGCATTCTGGGGGGAAAAGCAGGATTCATATGCTTTGGGAAAAATCCCAGGCAGACTACAAGACTAGCAACTAACGCCAGAGGAGAACCACTTGCAGGATCACAGAACAGCAGCAGGCCAGGGAATTACTGTCTAGGTGACCCAGAAATCCAGGGGCAACTCTGTTTTAACAAGCCAAGGAACGTTCCACCACTTTAGCAACTATGCTTCAACCACAAAAAAGAGGCCTGTGCCACAGAAGAGCTAGCGAAGAGGAAATTAAATATTACACTGGGAGGGAATGGTTCAGTCTTAGTGCAGGGGTGAGCTATGAGCTGGACCAGCACAGCTGGTGCTGTTAGAACAAGGTATTTGGGGTGTGACATGGTTGAAGTGATGTTTGTGGAGCCAACACTGTTAACGATTACAGATTAAGAGTTACGATCGTTACTGAGGTTTGATCAAGATTTTTTTCCCACAGGATTTCATTTAAAACACTTTTAAACGGGAGTTGAGTTGAAAACAGTGACTAAGAGTAAAAGCAGTGAAGCAATCCCCAAATTTCAAGATTAAAAAAAAGCAATAACACAATCCCAGCAATCGGTCATCCTCACCACTGAAACACACGGTCAAACCAAAAAGACATTATATGGAAAGTGCGCTGACAACTTTCACAGTAAATTTGATGAAGCTCTGTCTACATGTATGTGTGTCTTTGCAATAATACTGCCCACACACAGCCCCACTGCAGGGGCCTATTACTTAACCCAAGGTTCAGAGCCCTCACCATGGCACAGCTATGGGCACATCAAAGGTTAAAAGAGAGAGAGAAAAAAGATTGATAAATACAACATCTGCTAAAAACAAGGAAAACACACTTATTTGCAAACAGCACAACAACTTCTCCTGTCTGAAAGAAGTAAATTCCCATCCCCCCAACCCTTTTAACCTAAATGGCCCTTCTTGCCTTTGCATGTTCGCTTGTCCACTGTACTGTAGTCATTAACATATTTGGAGTGCAGCGAGCAGAAAGCTTAATTGTCCCTAATTGCTCAGCTAAATATGTTCTCTAATGATTTGCTTCAGATCTGTGACTGCCTTTTGCGCAATTTCCCGGCCGCTGGCTTCATTATCCCTGCCTCCTTGGAACAAAGCGTCTTCACAGGCTGGCCTTTTTTTTCCCCCTACATAACACAGACAGCGAGTATGTGTGTGAGGGAAGTAATGGTTCCCTCTTGGAGGGACACACAATAGAGCTCCTTTGTCAGGGCACAGGAGTTAAAGTGATTAGAAAACCAAATCTCTGCGAAGAAAGAGTGTTAATTGACCACAGCTCACTCTTCCTAATCAGCCCATAATAAATGAGCAGTCGAACCACTTTGCTTCAGTTGTGCTACTGTTGTTGTAGCTGTGTCTGTTTTTGGTGTTCATGTTGTTGTTGCAGCTGCTGCTGTTGTTCAGCTCCTCCTCCTCTGGCCTTAATGTTCTCTCTGAATATGTCTTTAATGGCCAAAAAGAACAGCACCCATTAACAGGGACCGGTGCCATGACTGGGGACTCCATTTATCAAAAATGGACATTTTTGATAAATCTAAAATCTAATAATCAAAGATATATTTGATAAAAAGTGTAATGTGCTGATCTTCCTTTTTTTAAAAACAGTAATGCACATTTGGATTAGATACTTGTATATTTGGGGTATTTCTGCCCATCCACTTTTTTGAAAACAAACAAAAAGTCATCAACACAATTCCACTTAAAAAAAAAAAAAAAGATCCTGCTGTAATTTCTACACAGATGTTGTTAATGGTAACACAAACTCTGAGGGGAAGAATACGGAAAAGTGCAAAGAAAGTCATCCATTGTGAATACACATTTTGGCAACTCATACGAGGTGTCTTAGCTGATCAAATGGTTTTGTGTGTGTTCATGTGAACAGAAGACAGAGCAGCATAGGTGGAGAGATCAAGAAAGGGGCGCACACACACGCACGCACGCACACACACACACACAAACACACACACACACACAAAGAGATACTATATCAGGGCCACGGGGGATGGTTCTGACCTGTATCTGAAGAGGGGCATTTGCGAATGGTGAAGATGGAGCTGAGGTCCTCATCCTCCTCTGGCAGGCCCTTCTGCAAGCGCTGAAGCTTCCTGAGGCTCTCGCTGCGCTGGTGCTTCATGGAGCGCACATGCTGGATCAGATTGAGCTTGGCCTTGGTCGAGTAGTTGCACAGCACACAGTGGTAGTAGCAGGCATCACCCTCCACGGCGTTTTCGTGCTGCTGCAGGTGCTGTGGGAGGGAAAGGAGAGAGAGACATAGAGAAAGAAAGGAAAACAGAGACAGAGAGAGAGGAAAAGAGAGAGAAAGAGGTTATTGTAGATGGCAGAAAGCTGGCCAGGCACCACCGACTCACTTTCACTCACACAGTTGGCAAATGAACAAATCAATTCCCAATCACAGCCCTGTTGTTTAACATCCAGACCTCTTCCACTTCAGGACAACTGTTTGGACTGCGCACTTTGTCTGTGTGAGTGTCTGTATCAGCAGGCTAACTGGACAGGAGAGGCCTGGGAGGCACGCAAATCTCAGGGGCCCAAGAGCAGGCAGAAATCACATCAGCCACCCTTCAGAAGCCGTGGGTCTACAGCCTCACAGACGGAAGGGAACATTGATCCCCTTCACTCAACAGAAGCCTCCTGTCTCTGAAAAGGAAACTCCAAACATCTGCCTGTTTCACGCATGGGATACTAAATATTGATCATAGTGAGTTAAATCCTCACTCTCTCATAGAGAAAGAGGTGAAGTCAGCCGGTGGTGATGCAGGAGGGGGACTGAGCACACTCTGAGAGAAACTGAAACATTCCGCAACAGGAGGACAACCTTCAGAAGACAGGAAATCAGCACCAGTATTGACCTGTCAACCCCCGCGCTTCCTCTGGCAGCAGGCCTTGTCCAGACTTTAGCCCACGCTCCATAGTGTCACAACATGCCTTACACCCTGTAGTGACACCATACCACCACAACCGCTTGTCAAACCACAGAGCTCCAGTCTAATTACCTCCTGCGTGCCTCAATCAATGATGCAAGGCCAACACAATATGGCTAGGCCTGGTGTGAGCAACAGAGGTATTGACCATTATCCTAAAGCATCACACTGATGGCTTCTGCATGTTTACAGTAAAAGCCCTTGACTCAGTATGGTCACTTTTTTCATGCCCGCCATGTGCTGCGCCTATATCAAACTCTGATAACTCGCTGTTGATTTCAGTGCCTGCAATCAATGTCAATCTCTCATAGTTTTCTCATTTCACTCTAATCACCTTGGCCCCTCCTGTGAGGCATGCTGAAACAACAAAAAATGTGTTGTATATTGTAATAGGTTGTCCACAAAAAGATGTTTGATGAATATAGACACCTAAAAAGCTTTTAGTGTATACATTTAATTTGTGACAATTGTCAATTGTTTAACCAAGAACTAAATGAAGATGAAGCACTGCTAGACACATTTAACAGTAAATTAATGCTCCAAGTCATAAAATCTGCCACTTGTAACCAGGTAAAATGCAATGATGAAAATATATGTGCTTATACTTAGAGAAACAGAACCTTTCATCAAGAGGAAACTGTACTATCCTCTCCTGTACTGGATTCCCTATTTCTCTGGCTGGAAAATGTAAAAGCAATGGAAACATAAGACATTTAACCACATTACATCTAAATCAGGTGTTGACAGGCCAGTGAAAAAAAAAGTCATAACAATATTATGCCTCCCTAAAATGCGCTTGTCCCTTTTTCCTAATGTTTAATTTTCTGGCAATATTGTAATATTGCTATGGGGTTTTCTGAGCTATTGTATTTCATTTTCTTTGGTTTCATATTTCTCACTTCTACACCTAAAATGTGCATTAAGACACCACTTCCAGGAAAAGGAATAGGAGTTCCCCACCCCCCCTTTTCTTTGTGAGCCCCACAGCTCAGTGTAATAGAGTTATTAGGTGATTGTAAAAGGTTCTGTGTCTCTGTGTGCTCTCCTTTCTCGCCTCATTTTAAGCCATCCATGATGTCATGAATAGGTGTTGCTGGATATTGTGGGAGCCTTCCTCCTTCTCCTCCTTTTCCTCTGTGCACAAATATTGCATCAGAACTAAGGTAGAGAGAAACTGGAGAGACAGATTCAGTTATAGATAACACCAAATCCATCATGCAAACTGCTTTTAGTCGTAGCAGATGTTTTGAATTAAAAAAGAAAGTTCTTGCCGCAAATGACTCAAGGCTCCAAAAATCTACAAGAAGACAAGTTTAAAAAAATGACAGCACCTGACTGAAACTTCAAAGCTAGTCTCGGGAGGTAGAAAAAAAAATCCTGGGAGTTTTATAGTTTCCCATAAAAAGCACAGGGTTTATATAGGAGTAAACCTGAGACTGCCTGCCCCAGAAGCGGTCATAATTCACTATAAACCTGACTGGCCAGGAAGATGGGCTAAGCAGGGCCAAAACAGGCCTGCCCAGTGCTTGTAGCTCTGTCTAAAATGTCAAACGGTAACACCTGTAAACCACCACTTTCACCATCTCTGCACTGGCCGTGACCCAAGGCAGTCTGGGGCATTTTAGAGTCAGTGAAAGAGATAGGAGATCAAACCAATGAAGAGTGATCAGTGAGGTGGTCGCTGCTCACTCAGTATTCCAGACTGCATAGAACTGCATAGATTCACCTAGGTGAACAACAACCCTCTGAACATCACATACACAAACATGGATTCTCAATGGATTCCTTTGAAATTATCCATAAGAGAGACTCATAGCATGATATCTAAGAGCACAGACACAGTATGATCACAGTACATTCGCAGTCCATCTCCCTCTCTGGTTCAGCCAGATACACACGCACACATGCATGCATACACACTTTGAATATGAAACATAATAATGCACAAGACAGGGCCTATGTCTGTTTCCTATGAACCTGCAATGAAGCCCCTAGTTGATAAATCACCTCCAACTGGAGTGCAGGAATTTGGCAGCTTAATGAAAAAGTCATGTTGAGCTGGGAGGAGTTGGTCGGCCTGGATCTGGGGTTTCTAAGCACCCTACTGAGGCCCCAACAGGAGGGGAGCGGTGGGGCACAGTATGGGTGGAGGGGCTGGGTGGTTCAGTGGCATGGATTCAATACCACTGACTGTGTGGAAATCTACAGCAGTTACATAGGAGATTCAGCAAGCATAAATATGTGACTACCTGGAATGCAGTGATATACTCAAGAGCAAGTGGCCATGGGAGACATGCTGTGTGCATGTGAATGTACTGTATGTGTGGTCTGATTTGAAAGATAAAATCACAGACAAGTTGATTGTAGGCGCCTTGAAGGCCTTCTGTTTTATTGTAGTTATATTAGTGCTTTAAAAGAAAGTTCCAAAATATTGCCTTTGAAAATTTGTTTTATAGATTTAAAAATCACATTTAACATGATATACCCCATCACCTTCAATTAGAGATTTTTTTTTTTACTCTGGCACGTCCACCTCCAAGCTTTGCTTTATAGTGTGGTGGTTTTCATAGTTTAAAAAGGCAATCATGGTTTTTCAAGCGTCTCTCCGATGGAGCACCTTGTCTCTTACTGTGGAGGCTGAAGCAGTGATCTGTACTTTTTCAGGTAAAGAGGGACAGGGGCGGTGTGGGCACCACCCCATCCTCTCTCTCACAGCTCTGCAGTGCACTTTGCCCTCTGAGTGGGCAATACACGCCTGTATCAGTTTCACCACCCACCCAGAGCACTGCATACATCTGCGTTTCCATCCACTTAAATGCAAAGTAAAAGTGCACCTTTAACACAAAACTGTGTGGTTGCTGAGTCCAACTAACACAAGATGGAGGTGGGTATTACTGGAAGGGTGGAAGGGAGACAGAGAGCCGGTAATTCCAAAGAATGGCTCCCAATGGAGCCTTATAATACAGCATGTACACGCAACAAACACATACAAAAGTATAGACAAAAAGAACATCAGAAATGTACACACACAAACATGCAGTCTCACACACACACACAGACACATACCATTATGATCATACCCTAATTTCCACCATTAAATTTGGCAGTGCTGTTAATACAAAATTAATGCATTAAAACAGATGACTATCTGTGAGCTAAATAGCTATCAATTCCAAGAGAGCTGCCAAATTCCCTCTGTGTGAGAGCCAGTGAGTATCTGCCTGGATATTGCTTTGTAATTGTCTCCCTGATTCTCGCCACTAAAAGCCGGTGTCTGTGTGTGTGTGTGTGTGTGTATGCGTGTGTGTGTGTGTGTGCGCGTACATACGCATACACTTCATGGGAGGCTTACACAGGTTACAAAACTGCAATTCACACTTGAAGTCAAGCAATCCACTGCAATAGAGCAGACCTGTCTCATATGAATCAGAAGATTTTATTCTCCAAAATCACAGAGATAAGGGTCAGGTTTTCTCTGGCAAGAAAATGACAAACTAGTTCCTGGCTTGAGATGTGTAAGAATACGTCAAGCAGCGCCTTCGTTATTCAAACACAGTGATGTCATGGTGACAATTATAACCAATGAGGTAACTGTATTTCACTCAATTGGGAGACAATATAATGTGCCTGCTGGGTTGAAAAACACACTCTAGCCAAAGAGAGAAGAAAACACTGTTATTTAGCTAAAGTATTACTATATGACTGGGGTCATATATGCATGTACTATAGAATACATGTATATTTTTACTATAATTTTTGTGTATAAAGAGACATGGAAATAAATCAGGATTTAGTTACATTTTAAAACAGACTATTTTAATTGTAAGGGTTAAATTTGGTGTTATGGTCAATAGAATGAAAATATTTCAATGTAATGACCTTTTTCTTTCCCGCAGCAGTCTATTTGTACATGTGCAGAGAATTGTTGGGGACTTGATTCTCATAAATCAGCATTCTGGGATTCCCCTGGAACGTAAGCAGGTTATTTAGCAAAGCAAAACAGAGGGACTGGAGTCAGTGAGTGCTTTCAGCTTGGCCTGTGATTCCCTGTCTGCCAACAGCACGAACAACAGCTCCAACCACAGAGGCCCCACTGGGTGCCAAGTGCGGTGGCTGCTTTGAATTAGCCACTGCAAGCTGCAACATGCCTGAAAGTTAGGTTGTGGCTTAAAGGGGACTGTGTATACCGAGGCCAAACTGCCTACCTACTGTTTGCTGAACCTCATCCCCACCCTTGTCCTTTCTTCTTCTCTACTCTTCCTAATCTCTGCCACCCCACCACCGGATCCTATCCCTCTGTTTCAAAGCCCATAATGTCCCAGGTTGCTTCCTCTACTACCTTGCTGTAGAAATGATCCATCACTACCGGTGAATAAAAACAGGCTGTGTATTTGTCTCCAGGAGGGAAGAGGGGAATAAAACGGACCTTTCTGTTGTGCGGGAGGGCAGCAAGGTAAAGATGGATCACTGTAGGTGTCCTTGGAGACGATGACTTAACATAGGCCTATGAAACAAAGTAGCCTGGGATGGGTCATAGAGACACTTAAAGACAATACAGCTACTGGTGCTCCACACCCACCACTCTCACTTACTTTAACATTAAATAAAGCAATAATTATTGAATTCCGTTTGAATGAGTAAGATGCTAGAAAGTAAACAATGGGAACATAATTGCAGAGGGAAGGCAATCAATGCAGGCAGTCATTTGGGCCATGTTGATTGCGTAGGCTGCTGTATGTGCTCTGTGTGTGTGCATGTAAATGTCTGCACATTTGTGTAGCCATTGCAAATATAAGGTGAGCTAAAAGGAATATGTGCTTTGACAAGAAACTGAGTAATACACTCTCCCATACACATGAACAAAACAAGAGCTGGGTAATCCCTCTTTCAATAATGACCCAGAGCTCTAAACAATAGCTCTCAATCAGCTGATCAATGTGTCCACATAATTCATGTGCTAGTCACTGTCTTTGAAAGGGGAGGAGGAGGAGGATAAGCAAGCGGGCGGTAGAGAGATCAATGCCCTGTGTGGTGATAACGAGCCTGGGCCTATGCCCACAGGAGCCCGGCACTGGCGTCCAGGGTCTCCCTCATTAAGTACATTTGGATAAGCATGGCTATACATACATAATGTGCACTTCTAATCGTAGCCAGATAAACACATTTCCCCCCTTCTTAATGAGCTGGGTCCTGCTTTTGTGACACTCAGCAATGTCTCTAAAACAGGCAGGAAATGATGTCAATCCCCAAATAAGAAAAAAAGAGTAAAGCAAATTAACAGCGAGCTGTTGGCCTCCTCTTTCAGTAGTTAATTAACAGCTTAACCTCCTGGTGCTTTTATGAAAACCATGCTGGGAGGAGCTTGCCAAAACTGCAGTACAATAAGTCTGCCTGCAGGAGGCGAGAGCAGGGTGGAGTCATAGGGGTACCCAAACAACTGTTACAGCCACTTGATGACATGTGTACTGGCAAGGTACCATCTGGAAGTTGAATGGGGCAAATCAGGACCTGCCCTAGCCCTTCTCTCCATTATCCACTGCACTGTGTCAACATAACAACCTTCCATTTTGGACAGCAATGACAATAATTACTTGTACACAGCTGGAGAAGAGCATTTTTTATTTTTGTTTCAGCAAAACAAGAGGCACCCAGCAAGCTGAGATGTTCATATTTTGGGCTTGAAAAATAGTTCATTGCATCAGTGCACACTTTTATATATATATATATATATATATATATATATTTCCACTTATAATATTTACTCATAACATTAGGGAGGAAAACAACAGATTTCAGTTTTTTAGCTGTGATAATGCTAGTAAAAACCTTATCATACAAAACAAGAATATCTCAAAACTGTAAAGGCTGCAATGCCATTTTTTTTAAAGAGAGAGATAGAGTACACATGTTTTCTATATTTCAACAGCATCAACCAAACCTCTCTGGGTATTCTTCACAAGCAAGATGATATATCCAGAGCACATTAATATCATGCCTAAACTCCTCCCTGTCTTCTGGCTAAGAATTTGGGCTGACATGCAAGACTTTCATCTGAATCACATCTAGCATGACACAATTCTAGCACTCCTGTGCTTTGCACTATGTATTGCATGTTTAAGAATACAACTTCCTCACACGCTTTGTGTTTGCGCTGGAAACACATCTGATGAAGTAAGGGAATAGACACTCAAGCCACCAGAAAGATTTCTTCCATACTGTACATCTATGACTCCCATTTGATTGAGAATAAAATCTTAGGAATGCACGTAAGGCCTTGCACTGGTTGTCTGAACTGATACGGGACTGTTAATGTAAGTGTGGGTGCATACTAGATAAGAACAAGATGACTGACTACTGAGATCTGGACTGGGCTGCACTGTAAGTCCCTGATGTGTTAGTAGGGTAAAGGGAGAGGCAGCCCTGCACCCACACAGCTGACAAGAGTCTCCAACACCTCACTGCCTCTCATTTGTCACTTACCAGCCAAACAATGGCAGCATGGCCTTGTGGAGCTGCTCTGAATGTGGGCAGCAAAAAGCTTGTTAGATGGAGACGAAGGATGAAAAACAGTTTGGAGAGAGCGGAGGGGAATGAGCCATATAGGAGTGAGGAAGACAGTGATTCGGGGTGGGGGGGGATAGTGGGGTGCTGGATTAAGATACAGGCAAACACCACTTGTAATGATTAATGCAGTCAGTGAGAATTAAATTCAGAGCAGGAACATTACCCAAACACAATTAGTCCTCCAGAACAAACATCACACTCTGCCCTGAATGCAGATTCATTGCCATATCATTGTGAGGGAGTAGCCATCAGAAGTCAAAAGGACTCAGAGGTAAAACTTAACATGTCTGACGCTGTTCTCTAGAGAGTCTGTGTTATGATTATGTGCCCCTTTCCCACCTCATTATATACTGTGACCCAGAAAAAAACCCTGAAATATACCTACAGCAGTAGGGGTGACCAAAAGCAAGTCTTACGAAACTGCAGGTCTGCCTAGGTTCTTGCTTCTAAGCCTATTGTCATTAGCTGATCTCCTGTTCCACATTTTCACCGATGTAACGTCAGAGAGGAGACACAGAATACAGTCTCCTCAGGCTTGTATTATCTAGCTTTCACCCCTGGCGTTCTCAGTTTGGTAGTGTAAATATTTCATTACCACATAATTGGTTGCTGCTTCAGGCTACGCAATAAGGCTATGAGAGCTGTAACACAGTATCTTTTCTGACTATCCTGTATCCCTTTTTATGTAAAATTCATAGATCTCATAAGGGGAAATGTTTAGTTGTTCATGCACTGCCCTCACACAAGCTCGCTAGAGACATCAGCTACTTAAGAACAGTGATGATGTGCTCAGCCAGTGTCAATATTTAACCCAGTCTTATGCAGCTATCTTTATTAGCAGCATTGCACTGACAAAAGGAGCAACACGGCCTTTGAGAGGTCCTCTTCTTAAAATGAAAATTAATGAGTGGGGTTGAGTGGAGGTGAATATACAGAGTGGGTCTATATGTGGGCTTATTTGCATGGAACATGAAGTACCTTGTTGGAGTGAAACGACTGTTGAGGGTTCTTCAAGCAATTCATAGACCAAACACCCACCAGCTTCTCTATCATACTGAGCAACTAAAGAGCTGCAACTTTAATGACTGAAACCCTGACATTTCACTTTTGATACAGATTATAAACTACAAATAAAAAGATTAACATTTAAGTAGTATAAAAAGATTGCTTCTGCAGTTTCCGATTACTTAGCGTGTCAGTGCCAACACAATAAATAAATCACAACCGCATTCTCAGAACCTTTCTGATCATTCTTCACAATAAGTCTATTGCCTTTTGAATTCAAATGATATAATTAAAATGCAAAAAAGAAACAGCTGGTGTCCCACCTCTTATAAGGGCCTTTTTTTCATAATACTCATGTAGCCTTTGACCTATGCCCACAGGGAGATAGTGCACCTGTGTTGAAAGATTGTCCTCTGTGCAATGGCCCCTCTCTTTCCCATGAGCATAGCCAACTTTATCACTAATACATACAAGCCTTGGTAACACAGAGTTCTTAACAGGGTCATTCTTAACAGGGCCTGCTCATTAGCCAAAGGAAAAAAAAATAGGTAACTCCACTTTCCATAGAAATGAATCAAAAGTGCTCATTGATCAGGGAGGATCAATGAGGATCAATATCCTAAACCCTCATCATACCCAGTGCAGCATAATTGCTGCTGAGATATAGTTGTCGTCACTAAAAATCAAACACAGAGCAGACTAATTGGAAGAGGCCTATTGCTTTGGTCATGCTGGCAAAAAGCTTTACAAAGCCTTAGAAAGACCTGTGATAGCTGGTCGCTGAAGCTTCCCAAAATAACTGCTCATGCCATTAGCAAGTGTCATCACGGAGGTCACTGTGCTGGCTGCCGATTTGGAGACATCTAATACAGGCAAGCTCCCACACAAGAATGCTTTGTATCCCTTCTCATGTAACTTTGGCACAAAAGTTACATGATCATATTGAGCCCAACTTGTGATTTTAATGTAACGTTTGGGAGGAATGTCATTATTAGACAATTGGTTGTTGACTTCTGTATTTAGCAATGCTTAGAAAGAAAAAGATAGAATTTTCCACCGCAGTCGTTGAACACTGTCAAGAGGCTCAGAGAGCCGGTAAAGCAAAGAGGCGTGCCTGATACAATAGATATTTCACAGGCTGGCATCACAGCCAAGCTGCCCTTACTAGCTACACCATATACACTGCTCAATCGTGCAAAAAATCTCAAACTATACTTCAAAGCCTACCACTTTTCCCCTTCCTGTTTATTGATTAGATAGAGCTCTTGTTCAGTAATTGTGCAGTAAATCAAGCATGGTGAGCACTAATCTCAACCCCGGGAGGAAAGTGTTAAATGTAAAACCTGCTGAAAAGTGCATAATTACGGTGCTGTGTTCAGCCAGGAGAGAGGTTATACTCCTCCCTCTCACATTTTTCACTCACTGCCTGCGCGACCAGAGGCAGCAGGGAGAGGGGTTGGCAGAAGAGCAACAGGAAGTGTATACAGTTTCCAACCACCTCTCACTCCCTCCCGTACTCTTTCAATCCTTCTCCCTCTCAGCGCATTCCCAACCAAAGCGCCGGGGGCACCATGCTTGTAAAGAAACCACAGCCTTTTGAGTGCCTCTTGTATTTACAAACGGAGGCATGTTGGAATCAAAGGCATTACCACATGACATAACACATTAAACAGTTGGCAGATTGAGAATTTATTGACTGAAGAGATAGTGAGTGGGGTAAGCAGGAATACTGCCATTGTTGGATCAGTTTAACTAGCTATACTTGGTATGAGAGCCAAACTTACCTATACCAGAATAGAGGATAGGAGTCAACTGCAGCAGCTCCCTCCCTTCTCTTGCTTTGCCTCCCTTCTTAACACAGCTCAGGCTATACTCCAGGTGGAGACAGCTATCACTTTCCCATCAACTTCCTGTTCCTTTTGTCTCTCCGCCCCCCTTTTCTCTCCGCTCTCTCACTCCAGCTGCACAACTTGGTTTTCTGTGCCATGTTTGAAGAAATACAAGGCTGTATCTTTCCCCCCCATCTTTTGAAACAGTCAAATCTGCAGTTAAGGGATTTTTCCCCCTCCCTCCTTCTCTTATCATCCTTCCCCCAACATTTTCCCCATGTTGCTGTTCTGCCTAATCTCACCTCAGTTTTTATTTCACTCTCATCAGCAGGGACCTAAAAATAAATGATAAATGGAATATGATATTTTAAAGTCTTATCTCTTATCTGTTCGTACAGGGGAATAATAGGGTAGTTAATCCTGCAGATCCTACTCAAATTGATTAATCAGCACATGCAGACAATCAAATAAATGATTAATATTCTCCAGTCCTATGGCCGGACAGTTACCCCTGAAACCATCAGTAATAATTCAGTAACCCTTGCCAGACCACAGGCTTCAGCTAGTCAGCCTCACTCAGCATCAGTTCTCTGATCCTCAGCAGGACTCTGATCTTCCGCCACACACAAACTCAGACCCACCAGGGGTAAAACAATCTACCATCTACTCTCTCTTGAACCCTCCAACAATGCCTGCCTACCTGCCTAACAGGCTGACACGCCATATACAATGTATAGATAGATTTGAAGGAGTGGGACAACAGCATATAGGACAAGACATGCTTCATTGAACTTTCATTCAACACTATGTCAATTTACTGGAAAAACACTATAGAAGCAAAGACACAAAGTAGCACATACATAAAGTAAAAAAAAAAACAATGCTAAACAAAACACAGGCTAATTTACTGTCTTATGTAATTGCTAGGTGAAGTGCTGCAAAAAAAATACCACTGTGTTCCCGCAGAGAGAACCAGATGTCTCCAGGCACTCACCCACAATCAGACTGACATAGAGACAGGCTGTTTAGCAGCAGCTCTCCCAGGCCTAACCACACTGAGCACACCCTGTCCTGCTGGTGGACAAAGGGGGAATCTCAATTGTAAAAGGCCTTCTTTTCTCTCCCATTACCCATGCTGTTCTCCCTCCCCCAGAGGTCAGTGAACAGCCATCTTCATGGTGCTCTTCAGCATCTGCCAGCTATAACTGTTATTAATCAGGAGCAGGGTCAGAGGCAGAAGAGAGCACCTCTTGCTCCCCCACATTTGCACCCAGGCTCAGAATAAATGGTGGGGGTTGGGGTGGGATAGGAGATATATGTGTTTGCATATACATATATAGGGGGGGGGGGGGTCCCCTGCTTGTAGGTGTGGAATATCTGCTCTGCTCCCCGTGGGCTTAGCGTGCTTCAGCTGTGGATGAATGTGTTTGGACACATAAACTTATGCAAAGCCAGTTTTCAAGCTACTCAAACAGACACACACATATATACAGTATGCACACACTGTCTCACCCCACCCTAATCCCTCCTCTCAGCCAAACAGGAGACTTGGCCTTTGTGTTGTGTCTGACCAGCTGGTTGCCTGAATCAGCATGTGCAGCTGTCTACTGTGATGAACACTACCACAGTCATGGCATACTGTGACTCTTCATTGCATTGCTATATTTTAATAATTCTGCTTAGCAGTACTACAGCCATTTAAGAGCCCTGAGAGGTCACTGACCTCAGGGGAGTTTACACCAGCTCAGAGCAGGTTGAGTTTAAGCTATAACACATATTGATGGCTTGTAACCGCTGAGAACCTTGGAGGGTTAATGCTGGAAGAGCCACACTCATAACTAGGGGAAGACCAAGCCCTAAAACGTGAGTGGCCATTCAGTACTCTTGCCAAAATGCTCGGTAATATATAGCTTTGTCTGTAACAGGTACGAGCATGATGTGTACGGCAGCGTTGTGAAAAAGGCCCAGTTTTATATAAGCATTAGAGTTGACTTTGATCTCTTTTCTTGCTCCACTGTTTATAAATCAGCCACACAAATATTTATGAGCGGAACGAGGAAAATGGCTGGTCTGGTTTGTATCTCTGCCCTCCCTCCCTCCATCCATGGCTGATGTGTGGATGAGGCCACCGCAGACACAGAGCGAGTATATAGGCCCCGGGCCGCATCCATCATATCTGGTCTGTCTCTGGCTATTGTGTGGCCCCAGAGAAGGCTGCTCTAACCAAACCATGTAACAGCAAAGCCAACACGATTTACTTTGAATAAGAAAGAATGCTATATAAAAAAAAAAAAACAACATATATCTGGTTTATCTTGTATAAAATGATGAGAGTTGAGCTAGAAAAATGTGAGCACATTTTGTCAGTAAACACAAAGCAGGCAGGTAAATGCAAAGCTCAGTGTGATGTGCGTACACACGCATGCCTAACTAACACATCAGGAGTTCATTAGCAGCAAAACTCAATAAATTAATACAGCTATGATCAATACTTATTGCCTCTACCTCCTTTTTAGCTCACCTATCTGTTTCTGCCTGCAACACACACAATGGGACAGGCCCAGACCTTCTGGATCCATATGCTTTAATTGCTCCCCCCAGCCCTGACCTCTGATCCAGATCACTCTGATATACAGCATCTCTATTAAATTGGGAAGTAGGTAAATATTCTTCTAATGACCCTCAATTCTAGTGACACCTTTGAAAATGGAGGAGAAAAAAAAAAAAATCAATCTTCTTTTTTTTCTTTTTGCCCTTCACTGACTCTATTACTTCCCTTTTTATCTGAGGGTTGACTCCAAAAATGTGGAGGGAGTGAGAGCAGAACTGAACAGAACAGACTATCTACTCTCATTTTGACAAGGCAATGGACTTTACTGAGATACATTTCGGTAATGAGGAGATTAAAAACCTATGCTCAGAAGGAAATATCTTTTAAACAGCATCTTGACTGTCCTTCAAGTAACACGTTGGATTTGCTAAGCCAATATAAAAAAGTCAGGCAACCTTTATCTAAACTGAACAGAATGTTGATCCTGCAATCTAGACTTGAGATCATTTCAAAGATACCATGGTTCAAGCTGGAAAAAGACAAACCTGACTAAATGTCACCCATCACGGAGAGCGGTGACACAAAAACACAGTGGTTTATGCAAGGCTATATGCATGTGTATGTGTCTGTGCATGCGTGTGCACTGTACAGTAAAAGCTGATGAACTATATGTGTGTGTCTGTGGCCAGGCGTGGGTGGGGGTAGGGGTGGATGGTAGTGCTGGACTGGCTTGTCGATCGATGCAGTGATTGGCAGTTAATGGCTTTTCCTGTTCTGCCTTGGTAACCCTGGCCTGATGGCTGTTGCTTCTGATCAGAGATGGCAGATGGTGTTTGATTTTTGTATATAAACCCCTGACTTTGTGGAGATGGCTTCATCATGTTTAATGATTTAAAAGTTAAGTTGAATACTGGGAATACTCCAATGCTGGATCTCTCATTTGAACAGCCCTAAACTCCCTTCCAGATGTAAGGACTGGTCTCTTGCACCTACATGCACCACTCACAGTTAGTATTTTACTATAAGCCAATGCGTCAGTGATAAATTATCTGAATAAAATTCACAACACATATGCTTTTTTCTATTTTCTATTATTCAGACAATGCAGTCTCAGGCCTCATTTTATAGCACGCATCCTCACAGGCTGCTCGGTCACAAACTAGCTTTTGATCTAATGTGACCACTCAAAGAATCAAAAATCCCCTAAGATCAAAGATAATCCAAAATATCAAAAGACCTGTCATCAAATTGTTCTGTTCTTTTCACCCAACCAGTCGGTAATGACAGAGTTGAATTTAAAAAAAAAGACTAAAAAGTGTAAATGGAGGAAAATTGAATGATAAGCTCTATTTCATGTGAAAGAGGACATGGTAGGAAATGACAGTACAACCAGCAGGTCCTGAAAATCTCAGATTTTTCAGAGTAGTTTCATGTTTCAACAGCTTAACACTTAAGTCTATGTTCTAAATCTATCTCATATCCCATAAATTCAGACATTTTTGTCATTTTATCTCTCCAAAAATTAAAAAAGAGCTGATTTCATGGGTAATAGTCGACAAAATTATCTTAACTGTCTAGAAAGACTTTTTATTTTTTTATAAGTAAGAAATAAATACAGTATAAGAAGGTGATCAATGATGATGGTGACATGTGTCTGACAGATGTGTGTGTGTGTCTGTGTGTGTGAGAGAGCGTAAGACAGAGAGAGAGAAAGAGAGAGGGAGAGAGAGAGAGAGAGAGAGAGAGAGAGAGAATTATGTCACACTGGGACTCACAACTGCAAAATTAATATGCCCTCACTCCTGAAACATCAACAAATAATAAAATACTTTGCTTTACAGAACTTATTAATATACCCTCTCCCCCTCTCTTCCTCTCTCTCTCCCTCACATCTTTCAGCATGCAAATTAATACATTGATCATTTGAATAATAATTTGCATTCCAGATCTCACAATTTCATGTTCAAACTTTAACGGCTCCCAGAGTTCTCATTTAAACAGTAGCTGCACAGACAGTCCTTATGGTTCAAATTATTTCAACAAGACTATTCCAACATAACAAGCATAAATTAAGAAAATTCCTATCTAGTGACAGAGATAGGCCATCTGATGGAAGGATCCAAGTTTGAATTATTCCGTAGTCCTTAATTTTAGGGCTAGTGTTGATTGAATGTGGTGATATTATTAAAAAAAAAAAGAGTTTGTGGGCCTGGCAGGGAAAGCAGTGATGGATGATAGTATATGATCTGGGAGTGAGCCTAGGAGTTTAGCGGCTATGGAGACTTCCTCTACTGTCTACTCCGAAGACATCTCAGAGGAAAGAGGTCTCTGTAAATCAACAGGAGACGGAAAAGGACTTTATAAAAGGCAAATGTGTGAAACTGCTTATACTGAACAAAAGCCTGCACTTAAGTCGCATGTTTTCACCAGCTTTGGACAGTAAAAGAAAAGCGTCAGACAGTGTGACCCTGAGGTTTGCCACATAAATGAAGCAGGGTGAGGTGAAGGTGAGGAGGGGACAAAGATGATATGTTGGGGTGGGGCTTAAAGGCACAGCAGTTAAACTCCCCCCCCAAACACCACTGTCTATTCTGGGCATCAGTTTGTCATGGAGGAATGTGAAGGCCATAAAGTATCTGTGCCCTTGAGAAGCTGAAGAGCATTCTTGTCCCCAACTCTTAAAGCTGTCTCTCTCTCTTTCACTCACTATCACTTTTCCTAACCCCCCCCCACACCCTTTCTCTCTTATTCCAGCAGTAAGTTTAAAGTAGAACACAGGTGTAGAAGACAGCACCCGTGGGGAAGATAACATTTGGGAACATTCTTGAGGTTTTAAAAAGAACTTTTTTTTCCTCATATTCTTCATCTGAGGAACTATTTAATTGCCTTGGTTCCAAGACTAAGCCTTTGTCCCCTTTGTGTCTCCACCCTCCACTCCCTCCGCTGACCTCTTACATCACTACCTTGTAATTTCCATATAATAATTTAAACAAGCGACTCTATTCTCTACTACGTTTTCATCTTTCCATTTTATCCATCTTTTGTATTCGAGAATAAAAGTCTTGATGAGAAAACAAGGTGCAAAATGATCTTTTCCAGAGCCCCCAATAAAAAACACATGACACCCTGGGCTGCACCGCTTAATTACAGAAGGATGAAATCTTTTCTTCTACATCTGGAGAAAACATTGAATGCATAACACTGATGGATTTACAGCTCCCAGTTCTAACCTTGGACTGCAGCACACAGCAATTAGGCAAAACATGGATGGACAACCAATGCCATGAAGTTCAGAGATGGCTATTCTCTCTTGGCACTACAGAAAAGCTCCTTTGAGGCTCCACTGTTTCAAATAAAAATTCTACCCCTGCCCAGAAAATGGTCCTCAGGAAACTGGAGGATGGTTAACTTTTACTCAAGCCTTGATAGCAGTCACAGAGGGGTGAGATGGACTTATCACTACACAGAGTACTTCACAAAAGATTTTGCGCTACATAACCCAAACAAAATAGACTGTTTTGAGGAGAGCATGCTTGCAGGCATCAGCATCTATCTGACCCATCACTAACAATAAACAGCCAATGAGATCCAGGCGAGAAATTGCTGAAGTTCTGCAATCCAACAGTAATCAATGCACCACAAAATGGAAAGACCTTAGGGGCAGATTTGTTAGAACAAAGAAAAAGCTAGGTAAAACAAAAACAGTACATGCTCTGCGCACTTAGGAGCAATTTAAATGGCTGCAGCACTGTAAATCAAGCATGGATTTAAAATTCTGCTGCCTTGCAACAAACAACACAGCACAACAGGTTGTACAGTTACCCAGAGTGCTGTCAGAGGCACTGTATGTTGTGTTTAGAAACTATGTCTTCTCAACTATAAAATCCTTATGTATAAAATTACTTAATTCTACTGGTGATATCCCATTTAGTCAAACATCATTTTGAACTTACAAGTGGAACATTACCAGGGAAGGGGAATAAAACAACCTGGGCCACATATCCATCATTCATTGAAATGTATCTGTCCCAAGACTCTACTCTGTAGGCCAAACACAAACAAGTTGGAGGTCCCTGTGTGCTCATCCTGGTATCTAAGACTGCCTCCCTTCTCTTCATTTGTCTCTTCGCCCTACCTTGCTTTCATGACCAGCTCCACTGAGCACAGGCCTCAGAGCTGAGTAGTTTTGTGGCCCTGACCACTCGGAGGCCATTAATCTGGTGACTAAGCCACTGATGTATTGATGGCACAGAGCCTGTAAGCCTGCCTGCCTCACTCTCTCCATCCCTTCAGCTTAGGGGTTGCATAGATTCACAGGAGCCTGGCCTCATCAAAGTGTCATTTACCTACCAATTGCCACTGTTAGTCTTTCAGATACAGTAACTACAGGTCACCAGATGTATTGACCAGCTGAGCAAAAAAGACCTGTGAGAGGCCTCATTCAAGCTGCAGCACATTTGCATGCTCACAAAATACATCCATTAAATCCAAGCATATAACCTAAATCTGGTTTCTTTCAGTGCTGTCAATTGCATAAAGCAGCTTCCATCTTACTACAAAAACAGCTCTTACATTAAAGAGCTCTGTCGACCAGTAAATTCCCAAACTTAGCAGTAATAAGAATATTATCTGTAACTATATTAAAATTTCTCTTGAGCCTGCAGACTACACACAAAATAACTTGAGCATCAACAACATTTAAAGTTGTTTAGTGGGGAAGTTTAGTTATTGCAAAACACGAAAAGTGTTTTATTAATCACTTTATCAATTTCTGAATGACTGGATGATGTTTAATGTATTCAGATGTTTAATGATTTATGTTGTCACTATATGGCTTGAAGGGTGCATCTAGATCAACCTCTGAGCTGTACTCCACAATATCTTTGGAATGTGTGTTATCTGTACGTTATGGCTTATTTTTATTTCCTGTTGTGGCCTAGTTGATGTGTGTTGACCAAACAAGTCGACTTCAGGGATCAATAAAGTTCACATATACCTGCCTATCTTCAATCTGGATATTGATAGTAATTGAGTTATTTGGATGTATGCAAATGTAACAAGAGTCTGCCTACATGGCAACTAATTTTACTGCAGTTTGACTACCAAATACATAATAAGTTCATAGGAAATTGTAAAGGCTGCTGAAGACGAGGCAAAACGGATACCATCTCCCTTGCATCTATTCAATGGGGGTTTTGTGGGAGTGGTAAAAAGACAGGACCATGACTGATATGTCTTTAATATCATCTTTACAAGATAGAGGCAGGCAGAGCCAGAGTATAACATAGATTAGATACAGAGACCCTCTGGTTGGTGCAGGAAGAGGTTTTTCTAAGATGTAATTGTCCTCTCAATAATGCCACCATCCCCTACAGTCACTTTAACAGGAAGACCATTTGTCATAATTACAAAATTTAAAGACAAATTTAAGCCTGAAAAGCTTTATGTGTCTTCTTTTTTATGGGACCTAGATCTGTTGGTTTAGTAAGAGAATTAGTGTGCTGACAATAATGTTAATGGTACATTCCTCGTAAGTAAGGACCAAGGAACTTTTAAAATGTTGAAGACGAAGTAGAGATGGTGGTGGAAGCAGACAGAGGACATAGCTGAGGAAAATGTAGTTTTCCAGCATGGTTGGATTAAAGACCTTTAACCTTAAGCAGATCCCATTTCTAGACCACCCACTTGCTTCACTTTCCATACTGTTTTTTTTTTTTTTATCTTTTTGATGAGTATTTGTTATGTTTATTAATCTTGCAGAGACAATGATGAAGGATGAAATGTTGTAGGAGGATGGAGGAAAAAACAATATGACATAAACAGAAAGATGTGTGACAGTAATGTTTAAGAAACTGTTTCTCGTCTGGAAGGAAGGATCTGATTCGAGTTAAAAACTGGATATCTACCCCATATATCACTGCCTATAGTGACAAAGCTAGCCATGTATACAAAGTGGAACTTATCTCTGTCTTGAACTGTGATGAACTCAGCCACAAATACTGATATACCCTTTCCTCCTATCCCTTTCCTTCCTCAAGCACCAATCTGCCTTTTCTGCTGATCAAGCTGGAGATAACAGGATCAGCAGCTTCCTTGCACATTAGCAAAAGCATGCACTCTTGCTCATGTCCAAAAAAAAAAGAAGAAAAAAATCAAATGAAAACAATCAATCATTAACACAATGACCAAGGAGCTCCAACTCCCAGCTGACACATCATTGTCATCATTTCTCTAATCCTCCTATGGCCCTGTGTGATGGAACACAGAGAATGCATCTCTATCTCCACCACAGACCCAGGACACAGACCCTGTCTGTAATGCACTGGGCCCTCTTAACTCTGGCAACTGTGGTAAACAGCCATCAAAAAATGGAAAAAAAAAAAAAAACAGCCTGCCTGCTCTGTCTAAGAAGCTTTCTGGTTTTCTGCCATTTGCTTTCTTTCATTGTCACTCTGTGTAAGTCCCAGCAACAGCCACAGTAGGGCAGTTGCACATGCAATCAGCACTAGCAGCAGCTGTGACACAGGTCAAAGCCTGACCCTTTCCCTGGCCTTCTCAAGTGGTAGGAGCTGGAGGAGTTGTAAAATTCTTACACAGTGCCAAATGATAAGCCATACTAGACCCCCTTACTATGAGATAGCCTATCTATCCAATTCGTCCTCATTTGCTGTTCTATGCCACTTCTTCCTTGTTCCACCCTCCGCTCAGAAGCTTGGATCTGTTTGATATAGGACGCTACAGAATGCAACTCCCCTGCAGGCAGCTACTGACACAAAGAGGGTAACAGGTTTAGGATCATGACTGTGTTGACTGAGAAGTTGTTAAAGGGGCAAGTGTAGTTATGCAGTCGATCACATGTTCATTATTTGTACAGAAATATATCACAAGAACTTCTGTTAGAACAATTAAAACAATATAATTCATGAGCCCCATGTTGTCATGTGCTGGCACTTTAGATTAAAAGATTGTTCTTTGTGTGTGTGTGTGTGTGTGTGTGTGTGTGTGTGTGTGAGGGTGTGTGTGTGTGCGCGTGTATGTGCGTGTGTATTCACACGCTTGTGCATGTGAAAGGGGAGAATGGGCTGTCTCTCAGGATGTGCAACAAGCGCTTTATTAGAGCGGTAGTACCAGTAAATCAGAGCTCAGCTCTTCCTGGAACTGCTGCAACCTTTCCCACTGAGCACTATTACTGAACAATCATAGGCTAGCCATGATAATTAGCAGAGTATCTATCCTTCCAACTCTCCTGTCGCAACCCCATCCCCTCGCTCCCGTCTGTCTCTCCATCCTACTACCCTGCTCTTCTTAGAAATGTCTGGTGGATGAGTAGGTAAGCCCAGGCGCCCGCTAGACATCATTTCGCTGGAGGACATCTTACATTACTTGCCACAATTTTTGTCTTGATGTTGGCCAGAAGGACAATTTGGTCTCATTCATCTGCCCTCACTCTAGGACCACCTCAAAAATATCAGGCATGAATGGGACATCCCAGAGAAATTCAGGTGCTTGGGAAGATGTGAACATGGACAATGTGACCTTGTCACAGTAGCAACGGGCAACAAGATACCATAACAATACTGTTGATGTGCAAAATGTGAAAACTCATTTGAAATGCTACAATTAGTCAACCTAAGTCAGCAAAACTGTAACATTTTTCTAGAGCTGGAATACAATCATTTGTGGTTGTAATCCAACTACATACAATTCTATAGTCCAAGAGGATTGGAGTCAATCCTAGGTAGTTATGATCATTAACGAGGAGAGGTCATCATGACTTGCATTCCTGAGTCTGAGAAGTCAGTGCTTCTGCTGAGTAGGATCATTAGGGAAACACCTTAATGCTTTTCCATGTAACCACTAATCCCTTCATTTACATTACAGCCTCTTTTCCTCTATTATGTTTCATTGTGATTATTTGCTCTCTGCAGAGTGTAGACATTTTCTTTCTCCAGTGTTCACCAGTTGTTTTGGACTGCACTGAAGGGTAAAATAAGAGCATGACTTCCTCCAAGAAGATTTATTGTGCTTGTTAATGGACTTCGCTGAACACTATGTTAGTGCTGTTAAAAGTGCATACATATATGATATGATCATATGATCATATGATCAAGACATATGATCAAAATCAAGGATCAGACAATGGACAGGACTGTGATTGTAAGGCAGACAGACAGATAGGTGCAAAGTTTGTTCAGCTATCTGTGTGCTCAACAGAGTGGGACCAGGGAAGAGGGGAGGAGTGACAGGACTTTCTTGGTTAAAGATTCCCCCTCTGATAGTGACGGCACTTTCTCCCTTTCTTTCCATGGCCAAGCGGCATCTGGAGTGGATTTTGTGCTAGCAGACACCGAGGAACATGATTACATTCGGCTAACTGCGCTCTAAACTGATTATGCATGTGCCAAGCTAATGGACTACATTTGCAAGAGGAAAAATAACATCCAATCAATCTCAATTACCGCCGATTGCACCGGCCCCCGAGACAAGGAAGGTAGCCAGCTAACCCCCATATGCTCCTCCCCTTTCCCCCAACCCTTGACTGGAAGCTGAAGCCTGTGGCTGGGCCTGGTTAGTCCCCACCCATTCTGTCTGGCCAGAGCAGCCAAGGCCTGAAAGTTGTATTAGTTCCACTCATCTCACCTCCACACTAACACATTGCTGAGCCCCAAGGCCTACTGCTGGTGGTATAAGGGCTATCATATTCGCGTATTAAGTATGTCACTTACTGTAAAATGAGAATGGAATCTGGGTTTATTTAAGATGAAGACAGTCTCAGACACAAAATTGATATTCTAAAAACATATTATACACAAACAAAGGTTTGGGTTGTCTGCACCCCATCTGTTTGTGTTTAGGAGTGACTATTCTAGGAAAGGATGGGTGACCATCAGGCTATTGTTAGAGAAACTACAAACCCTATGCATCATGGGAAAACAGATGATGAAAGTTAGCTTCTAGGCAGAACACACAGCACTTAGAATGGGTATCTCTCAACTGTGAACACAGTACGCAGGGGAAGACGGCATCACCCCCTACTGTGTGGTGGTCCATGTGGTCAGGATGACTTGCTGGATCTTTCTGTGGTCTTTTGGAACATTCCAATACATGGGGTGGTGGGGGTTATATTTTTAGAAAACCCTAATATGGGCCGCATACCACAGACTCTCAAATTATCCCATCCAGCTTAGCCCTCAGTTTAAACCTTCCTTTTTAATTCCAGTAATTACAGGCTCCAATTTATATGGAGCTGTGCACACAAAGGGCCTGTTTAATGCAAACCAGTTTGATTTGGGTGAAGTGTCCCCAGCATCTCCCACATCTTACAGCCTGTTTATGCTGACTTGATGATTTATTTTCTCCCCAAAAAGGTTAAAAATGGTGCTATTTGCATCAGATTTCTTTTGGGAGGAATAAATGAATGGTGATTTTCCCTTTTTCGTCCTTGCACATTATACCATGTCGGTTTTACAGGCTTTTGGGCCACTGTGGGTTTCTGTCTGTCAGTATCTCTACCGGGACAGTAAATCCAACGCAGTACGAAGACTGTGACTTTGTCAAGTGGGGAAAGCAATGCTGCCAGCAGACCTCACAACCACGTACTTGTTGTCCACTAATCATATTTGTGAGTCATGATATATTGTAATAATTCTTGTCAGCTCATGAATATCTCTGTTTTTGACAAGTGTCTGGGATAAGAGCGCATGAGGACAGCAGTGTTCGCGGGTCGTGAGTGCAGGTAATTTCTGGACAAATGCACACTCTTACTTGGAAGATCAATGGGTTTTAAGAAACATGGAGCCATCTTAAGAGGCTTAAGTCATAAAAAATGATCATGCCTGGATGTGTTGTACATATTTAATCCCCCACAGCCTGAGCAGCAGTATGACATATGTCTCTTCTCTCTTACAAAATCTGAGCGGAAAAAGAGAGATGAGGAAAAAATATCTGTTTCTCTTTTGACCTCACAGAAACATGGAAAGTACACAGATAATGTAATATATACTATAACCCTACCCTGTGAGACAAAACAAGTCTCTTCCTCCAAAGGTGTGAGGAAGACAGAGTTTGCCAGAGGCTGTCTATTTTTGTCCAGTGTGAGACTGTGACTGGAATGTGGGCCAGTAAGTCCAGCAGCTAAGGCCAGGAGAGGATGGCCATGGGCTGAGAAAACATAAGGATCTGTTGCTGTTCACGGATTTTGTTGCCTATTTGCATTCTTCTGTATCTATGTGCAACTAAAAAATGTGTGGTTGTCTCTGCTGTCCCAGTGCAATCCATAGACTGACAAGCCAAACTACATATCCCCCCTCTTCCACCTCCTGTGTCCCCTGGCCCTCTTTAATGGCTGAACTAGGAGCCCTGCATCACACCTAACAAAACACTCAAAATTGATTTCTCTCTTTTACTGTTATTTCAGTACAAATGCCTTGTGGACAGGAAACATGTCTGCCATGCCAGTGATTCTGAGCAATTATTCATAATGCTGGATGATTTTCAAATGGACAGCCTTTTGAGCGGGTTTAAATGGACCACTTCAGCTTAGTTTTTAATGTGATTAAAACACCGTGCTTGAAGCAGTGCATTTTCATGTGTTTTTATACCTCCTTCCCAGAATAAGTCATAGTTTAATTTACTAAAATATCAATACAAAAGTGTCAAGAAATAAAATTGTTAACAGATTTTTTTTCTGTAAAACCCTCGACTGGAGTGGCCTTATTATAATAAAACAACATATAATAGTAGACAGTGCACATT
Source organism: Mastacembelus armatus (assembly GCF_900324485.2). Lineage (NCBI taxonomy): Eukaryota > Metazoa > Chordata > Actinopteri > Synbranchiformes > Mastacembelidae > Mastacembelus > Mastacembelus armatus. The sequence continues at coordinate 11,179,454 of NC_046635.1, forward strand.
ACAGTTTCACATGCTAGATTCTGTTGGTGTGCATGTAGTTGTTTTGTTGTGTGTGTTGGATGTGTGTGTGCATGCACAGCTATGCCAGTTTGGGTTAAGCACAGAGTGGCCAAAGCCGCAGACACACAGGATAGGTACCTAAGTGGAATCAGGCCTGTTAGATTTATGGCCATTTGTTCGGAGAGTGTTCATCCATTGGCTATTATGGAATGATTAGAGGAGAAGGTGAAGCTCCAAGTCCAGCAAAAATCAATACGGCTGTCGAGAACGATTCAGCCTTTCCCGCTCCGAGGAGTATTAGCACCAAACCTCTGTCTCCTCGCACTTCTTCATTCGTCTCCAAGTGATTCACCCCTAAGCCTCCAAACCAGTTTCACCTGCCATGTTCTTCTCATGGCAGGAGTGTGGCCCTGCTTCTATATAACTACTGGGAAGGCAAGAGTTACACAACCAAGCTATCATTCATGTTTTGTGAGAGCAGTTCGTATAGTGGTATGGATAGCACTAGTGTTTTAACTGTGTCTTGTTGAGGAGTATCAAGTTAGCAGGGAGACAATTAAGGACACATTTTGCCATTTGTATAAAATGTTCAATGTTCAATTGACTCAGAAAAACTACTTCTGCTGGTCATATTATAACAACTCAAAGTGCAATAATATAGACAGCATTAACATATTGCAGAAAGACTATTGTGCTGTATTAAACTATTATATTATATTATATTATATATACTGTTATATTTTTGGTTCTACGTATATCTCTGCCACTGACATGCTACCTATGAACATGCGTTCTCCCAACAGTTACATGTATATCCAGTACTGAGATGAAATTTGTAATGCACTGTCAAGACAATGTTGAATGGTGGGCAAGATAAAGAAGCTTGAGGACCACTAACCTTGTAGAGTTTGAGGCTGGCCTCATGGCGGGAGTTGACAGTGTGCATCCTCAGCTTCTCCAGGCTGTTAGTATAGTAGTCACAGGCGTTGCACTTCAGGTGCACTGGATTGCCTATGGCCACACATTTCAGGCGCCATTCATTACCTTTGCCCCCTTCTTTGATGTGGGCCACAAGCTGGTACTTTTGCACATGCTTGTCTGTCTTGCAGTGCAGCTGGAAGTTGGCTTTGAGCTGAGTGGTGTAGTGGCACAACTTGCACTGGTGAGAGTCGCCCACCACAGCACGCCATTCCTCCTCTGGTAAGCTGCGTTCAGCTCCCATATGCATGCCAAGCACATCCAGGTTGTCAGTTGTGAAGCGGTTGCACACAGCGCACTGAAAGAGCTTGAGGGAGGGATCGCTGTTTTGTGATAGACTTTCTCCCAGGGTCATCAGTTCTTCAGATACCAACTGTCCACTGCTGAGACGCACATCCATAGGGATCTCCCCACCTACTAGAATGCAGGGAACATAAAAACAGAAAAAAAGAAAGAGGTAAACAGTAAATAAAAGCATTGAGATAGTTGCATGCATATATTACATTATTATTACATACATTGATCATAAACATATACAAAGGTTAAAATGTAAATTATTGCTGAGTTTTTAAATATCATTTACTTTAAGGAGTGTAAATCATTATTTTAGTGATCACAACATTTTCCAAAAGCAGTAATGTTTATGTCTCTCTAATCATGAATAAAATCCCAGGTAAAGTAAAGCTGTTACACTCGTCAGTATGATAATGCATGAAGGATAATATGCTTGTATGTTTTCATGAGCTTAAAGGTCTCCTTGCTTTGGGCTGGGAAAGAAAAAGAAAACATGGAGTTTTCCAAAGAAAGCAAAGCCTCACACTGCTGGACAATGAAAGAATATTGTCCTGTTTGCATTGGTAAACTTTGATGACCTGTTTGTAAATCAGCTCTAGAGGCCACAAGCTTCACAGAAAATGCCAGTTTTCTTTTTATCATTATGTGCTCCCAAGCACACATTACTGTAAATCAAATCCAGCACCCTTGTTCACTGACTAATAATGTAAAAAAAAAAAAATCATGTCTCTGCTTGGACCTTTCTGTTTGTTTTCTCCACTAAATCAGTCTGGACACCTACATATCCTATGCCATCAGCTATGGAACCTCTCTTCTGTCTGGGAAGGCTAACTTTAAAAATGAATACTAAAACAATGAGGTAAGAGCACCCGGTGTTTTTGCCTTTGCTTGCTGATCTTTAATCTTTCACTGCCTAGACTGAGCATGCAGGCTTGACCCTGCCTGGCTTTACACTAAATTAATTCCAGCAGCTCCTTTTTATTTATTGCTGCAGTATGCGGCCTGCTCTCGGACTTTTCTCCATTACCTGAGTTTTAATAGCCAGGAGAGGGAGACCTTTGAGAAACCCACTGAAATCACTCATACACCCCCAGTCACAGGTCCCTACACTCCCCCTCCTACAAACACATAGATGCACACACATGCCCTTATTGCTATCCCAGTCCTGTTTTTTGACTACACCATACAGCTATCATTTCTACCTGGCTCTCATTCTCCATTACTATGGAGATTCTGTGATTTTCCACATACCTTGATCCTGTTTCACACTAAATTCTGGTTGTGGACAACTAGACAAAGATTGAATTGTACTTTTGCATCTTTTCCCATTTCTTATGGGAAACTATAATACCATGAAAACACATATGTTAAACCATGTCCACAGTTATATGAGGATCACTAGTACTAGTGATCGTGCTGATACCTTAACTCAGAATTTCTCAGAAAACTCAGAAATTTTTTTTTTGCTAATTTACTTTTCAAAACTAATAAATTGAAAAGCTGTCTAACTTATCTTATGTGCTGTTTCACATTGTATGATAGATGACAAATTCCAGCACAATAAACTAAAAGTCACATGTCTCTCCCTTCTCTTTAACTCACTTTCACTCCATCTCATATCTTCTTTTCGCTACAGTAGTCTTGGGAACACGGATTACCAGGAGGCTAAGATCATGTGAGGTCAACATTTGTTATCTATCTTCTATCTTGGTAATACACTCAAAAGTAAAAAAAAAATTAAAAAAATATCCACAGTAAGTGCATGAAAGAGGACTTCTCATTTTTGCTGAGATCTGCTTGTGATGGCAGATTCTCTCAAGAAGAGATTTACTAAGCCTTGTGTAACGTACTATATAGAGTTAATATCAAAAAGTGTGAGTATGATGTCTTTTAAGGGTTCCTTAAACTGTGACTGAGGATGACACAACTGTAGTTTATATGTCCTGACTGTGTAATCACTGCCTTGTAACATGCTTATTATAACTCACCTCACAGGAAAATGAACCAGATGGCAGAAGGGGGGAAAAAAGAATTAGTCACAGCAATCAATTTTTGTTTGTGTCTTTGAACTGGCGACAGTTTCAGACAAGTCTGTGCAAACTGTGGTGTTGTAACTGGCACACCAAACACCCTGCTGTGCTGCTGCATTACACATGCTGAGCCCTCTAACCTCCCTTTTTTGACCAAGATAAAATTTATAGCTGCAATTACAAAGTTGGATAAATGGAGAACTCAAGTAGTGAAGTTCAGCAGCAGTTTGGAAATACTGACATAAAAGGCTGAGACTTGCAGCCTGACAGGGAAGGCAGAGGTTTGGCCCCTCTAACTCACCTGTTGTGAGAAAAAATGAGTATCATAAACTGAACTTTATGAAGTGAGCAACATTTTGTCAGTATAATGTCACTTAGATGTCCTCTTAAGGAATGTGTGAGAGAAAAACAAATTACCAGGGTTTCTGCATGCTACTAGGCAATATTTATAGCTATGCATTTGTAGCTTAAACAAATTGTTCAACTGACAATGTGCCTGAGAATATTTTACAATGGATGTGAGAATCAGACATCGAAGACTGTGATATGATGACTATCATGATTATCATGTAAACTATCAGACCATTGTAAGCAACACTGAATGAATTTGTCTTAAATAGATCGTCTTTTTTCACTTCTTCTTTACACCCTCTCTGTTTTACTGGCACTCTGTAAAAGGGGAAAATGACAACTGAGAGTAGTTCACAGTTCACAGTGGCAGGCTAAAGCCATGAAAGACTGCAGGGACATGTGACTAAGCTAAAAAAAGTGGTGTTACAGCAAGCATATATTGCTGTGGACAAGTGAAACACATAAATATTCCTGTTTGTCCACTGTTTTGTGTGTTGTTAACACAAGAAAAACTAAATAAAAGAAATTGCTCTGAACTTTACTTGGGGACTTTCTGAGAAATTCTGAGAGTAAGAGAGGCAGAATGGGGCTCACCAAGTGCAGGGGCCAGGGCAGCCATGTTGGGATCCAGATGAAAGCTCCCCATCAGGAACTGTGCCTCAGCTCCTGCTGGGTCTATCTTGAGGCCTGGTGGAAGGCTCATGTTCTGGGTCAGGTAATACTGGTAGAGCTCAGCCTCAGACGGTGAAGGCATGGCACCCAAGCCAAGTCGGCCATGCTGCATTTGGGTAACATTCTGCTGGAGGAGCATCATGTTGTGCATGTGCTTCTCGCTGGTCATGTGGATACGCAGATTCCGGGCCACATTGGTCTCATAGTCACATACCTCACATCGCCAAGTAGGTTTGCTCTTCAATTTGGTTGGGGAGGGGGCCCCACACGGTCCTGCCATATGGGTGGAGGACTGTGTAGGATGGTGGTGAGAAGGGTGATGGCTACTGGCCTGGGTCACTGAGGGGACAGCCACCACTCCTCCTGTAGTATGCCCAAACACCTGCTCCTGTGCAGTACCAATAGAGCCTCCATTCTGCAGCGTCTGCATATTGTTCAGGTGCTTATCCGACTGCATGTGAATGCTTAGATTGCCCTTTGTGGTGGTGGAGTAGTTACACACCTAGAAAATATAAGACATTTTGTCTTGAACTGCTATAAAATTATACATTTCAATACCAGTTTACATCTTACAACAAATCAGCAAAAACAAACAAAAAAACATATACATTCAACTGCAACCCTTAAATAAAAGTGAGCACTGCTATATTTATTTGCTACATACCTCACATCGGAAGGGCTTGTATCCACAGGTATAGCTTTCTCCACGAGCCAGACGAGGGTGGCTCTGACCACTGCTGCAGTACACACATGAGCCTCCTGAGTCTGGGTGCTTCTCTTTCATGTGGGCCTCCAATGTCTGCTGGTACTTGTAATGCCAGTTGCATTTGGGACACTTGAGTGTCTTGCACGAGTTGCGTGAATGCATCATGGTCATGTGACCACCCAAGGAGCGTGAGGAACCCAGAACAGTGTCACATTTAGGGCATTCTACCCCACTTCCTCCGCTGCCACCAGCCCCATGGTTCTGTGAACACTCACCCATCCCTGTTATGTCACAGGACACCCCTGGGAGGGGTTGGGAGTGGCCATGCGATGAAGGGTGGAGGTGATGATGATGGTGGTGCATGTGATGATGGTGCAGCAGGGCTCCATTTTCCTCCTCTCCCTCTGCTGGGCAATCATTTGGTTCTGGAGCTGTGGCACTATCTCGATTGGCACTTTCATCTGCAGCAGCATTGGAGGACAGAGGTGAGGAGGAAGTGCCAGCAGTGTCATCCTCGCTTCTTCTGACGGCAGCTGCCGCCATTGCCATGGGAGTAGTGGGCCCTTGGCAGTTAAAGCTCAGAGGGAGCTCTGAGGTCCTCCCCCCACCATCTGCAGCTGAACCTGCTTCCTTGACAGAGGAGGAAGTGGAAGCAGGGGCTTTGCTGTTGAGTGTGGAACTGACCGCAGAGGTGCAGGCAGAAGGCTGGAGAGCGCTACTAGGCATTAATAAAGTAGATTTGGAAATGCTTTGGTTTGAAACAGCTGGTTCCCCCACTTCACCCCCGCCGCTGCTACTGTTACCACCACAGGCCACTGCAGTGCTTTCTGCCTCCACCTCGTCTTCCTCCTCCCCTAATAACAGTTCCTCTTCTTCTGAGCCCCCCACCTGTCTAGATAGGTGTAACTTGCTTTCATGTCCTTCAGTGTCCCCATCCTCTCCCTTGCACACCAACTCTTTCCCAGCAGGCTCCTCTGTTCTCCCTCCCTGTTTGGGCAGGGCACTGGAGTCTTTGGCAGAGCCTGGGGATGAGGTAAGAGTGGATGCTTTGGGAATGCTCAGCCCTCCAAGAGAGAGGACTGAGCTTAACGGGTTTTGTTGTTGCTGCTGTTGCTGAAGGCCAGAGTCAGAGTCTTTGTTCAGGAGGGTCTCGCCGCCCCCACTGCTGCTTCCAGGCTCTAGATGGACACCACTAAATGTGCCATAGAAGCTCTGGCCAGAGTTAATGGGGAGCAGCGTAGGTGGCAGAGGAGTGCTCTTATTTTTTGGTTCCAGGAAACTGATGAGGGGCTCTTTGTCCTTCCCAATGCCCTGGATGATGGCAGATGCATGCTTGTCCCCGAGCAGCCGCCGCTCGTCCTCACACAGTGTCATGCGGTGATCATGGACGGCATGAGTGGCAAAGGAACGCGCATAGCCAAAGGACAGCTTGCAGAGAAAACACATGAGAATAGGTTTACCCTTGCCATATAGGGCCAGCCCATCAAATTTGGAGAAATCCACGTTGTTGGGAACATCTTTGGATACACAGGACTTCTTGGCAGACCCATCGCTGTTCAGGTAATCCTTGTTGCTTTTGTGCCGCACATCGAAGACACGGAAACTGTGCAGGACAGGGCTCAGGCCTGCCATGGTTGAGGTATTGGGAAAACCTTGGTCTGAATTGCCAAACCACTTCCCGAAGGACGAGGCTATGTGGAACGTGTTGATGATCTGGGGGTACACCGAGGATGAAGTCCCAACAGGTTCTCCTGGTTTTCCCCCACTGGTGAGAGAGTTTGTGGGAAGCAGGCTGGGTACCATACCCCCACCACTTTGGATCAACTGACTGAGGCTCTCTACGATGTAGGCTGAGCCATCTGGCTGGTAGACTATCTCTCCAGCCAGGTTCTCCACATCACTACTATCCTCTTCCTCTTCCTCTTCTCCTTCTTCACTCCCACTCTCAGGTGCTCCCTGCTGTCGTGTGGGTTGATGACGCAGAAGAGTGGGCATGCCCCCTCCCCCTGAAGCCATCGGCACCCCAGGAAAGGGTTGAAGACTTGGGAAACAGCTGTCAATCTCCATTTCATCTAAGTCCTCAGATTCTTCCTCTTCTCCACAGCTCACTCCCTCTTGCTCTTCTTCCTCAAGACCTTCTCTTGTGGGATGCAGTTGGCTTGGGGCAGAGCTATCGCAGTGGGTCTGGGGTGATGTCTGTTTTGGCTGCTGCTGGGACTGCAGTTCTCTTACCCCGTCATGAGCTGTGCTGGGTATTTGAGATTGAGAAGGATAGGTAGCAGAGAGAGACAGGGGATCCAGAGAAGGGGCCTGGTTGGTGCAAGGGACCTGTGAGCTAGAGTGATCGTTCCAGGGCTGTGGTGGTTGCTGCTGCTGGGAGGAGCTGAGCCCATCGTCTGTCCCAGAAACCACGGGAGACTCACAGCTGTCCATGCTGATGCCTACATGAGGCGTTCATCGCATCCAGGCCTGCAGAGACATACATTGAGGGAGGATTAGAGAGGTTATTCTGTATTAGGAAGATTTAATGTAAACATAAATGCAGATACAGTATTTAAGTACACCACACATTCCTATATATATTTTTTTTATAATTTATTTATATGTAAATGTCCAGATTTTCCAAAATATTACTATACCTATTAAGAATATATCGGATGCAGAAAAAATGAAAGAGACACTATATTTAGGAACCTTAAACAAAGAATATCCAATGTATGGTGCATTGGTTGAAAGACAAAAGATATAATTGGACAAATGACAATGTGCTCATTACGCTAGATTAGGTACTTAAACACAATACCTGAGATGAGCACTAATAAGCCGTACATGATTCATCTTCCTGCCATATCAGGAAGGTACCATCTTTTATCTTCACCTTCCAAACAACACCCCTAATCTTATATTCTGCAAATCCTACATCCGTTTTTAATTAACTTCCAGTCAGAAAAAAGCAGAAACAGGCAAACTTAATGGATCAAATAGATTCATTGCGAGATAATTAGACACAGAGAAGCCACCCATCAGCACATCACACATTTACATAACTGGAAGAAGAAAGGGAAACCGCATATAAGAAGCAATTCAGTATCACCATTATCACTCCATCTTCAAGTTGTGCACATATTAGAAAAGTATAATACATTGCATTGAGATAGATGTATATGAAATCTAACTGGAGCCATGAAAGACTGTATTTTCTATGAGCCTGAAATACATAAACTGGGTTGAGACTTTACTGCAGCTGTGTTTAGATCTTGCATCCAATAAACTCTACGCTCAGCCTGGTTTCAAACACTCCAACCATCCTTCGCCTCTGAAATAATAAATGGGAGTTGAGCTTTCGGGAGCTGGCCATGCCCCGAGCATCTGAGAGGCCCAACACAGGCTGCAATTTAGAGCGCAGAAGAGATAAAATGATAGCACAAGATACTGCTGAGCTAATAATTTTATTAAAGGGATGCAGCCAACATTGATTAAAGGGGGCAATCGGGCTGAAACCAATAACTCTGGGCTGCCCTTTAACCCACCAGTACTGAATATTACATGAGCAAAGTTTCCCGGCACCAAGCTCACTGCCACATCCCGGTTGATTAGCACATTCACTGCTTGCACTTGATTTATTTACTTATTTACTTAGGGATGCAAATTTCAGCTGTGATCAGAATGGAGTCTACCCCCACACCCTAACATATTAACCACTGAGGGAGAGGAGAGATTGATAATGTCTGTCTGCCTCTTCATGAATGTCTGATGAAGCTCGCCTCCCACACAACATACCTGAGACCTCTCCAGCCTAAATGCACTTGAACTGCAAAAATAATCTAATTTCAAAGATGTGCTTTTGTATTTGAACTTTAAAATTAACAGTAGAAGGCCATAAGATGGTAGTATGAGGGGGGAAAAAAGAAACACTGTAATGATAAAGCAATGACTTTGACTTTGAAATTTACATTCAAAAAAGATGTATTTTAAATACCTGGGAACATACATTTTGTGTGACTATATTTCACCTGATTGTTTCGTTCATTCACCACAGAAGCCCCACCAGTGACCCTTGTCTTGGTTTGCATACAAAATGAAAGATATTAGACTGGCTGGCTTATTAACAAGATTGCTTTATACAGCCCGACATGATTTAGAGATGGCTGCCATATTGAGTGAGGGGATACTAGCCCTACTGGTCTGTATTTATTATCTGCTCCATTAATAAGAGGCTATGAGCTCAACAGCCATTTCACACAAATGGACTGAGGGCAGTGAGAGTAACGAAAGAAAAAAAATTATGCCACATGTCGAACAGACAGTGATTCCTCAAACTAAAAGCATGTGGATAAACTACATAAAATGAAATTAAAAAAAGCAGAAAATGTGGCTTTTCTAAATGGACTGCCTCTTTATGTGTATGAGGAAAAAGTTTCCATGCGTCCTGTCTGAACATGGAGTGTTTCACACCTTGTTCCGATAATCTCTTCTATCAGCCCCTCCTCCAGATTCCACTGCCTGTCTTGACTAGGCCTGGGAACACTAGGCCCACATGTGCAACTACTAGTTAAGATTGCTAGTTAACAATGAGCTCTAAAGGGTCTCTGCTTTCATCTTTGCCTTAATGAGTCTAAACAGAGTGGTTACTGTGTACTGTACTGTAGGTAAGCATCCATCCATTCCCATTACTGCTGTAAGATACCTGAAGCAATTAGCAGTAGAGCAGATAACACGATGACTCCTGATCAGTGCTGGAGCTCTGAGCCAGCTTGATGTGTCCACTGCTTACAGAAAACAGGATTGCCCTTTAAAAATCAAGATGGTGTAATTCAATAACCTGCAGTGGTTACTGATGAGCAATGGGATTGTCTGGAGTCGGCAAGTCGCAGATGGGCCAACTGATATAACGCTGTTTGTCTCTCGGAGGTCTGCCTGGCTCAGTGACACCTGTTTAAAGCAGGAAAAGCTTTAATCTCTGGGAGGCACTAAACAAGTATGGGAGACAGACAAAGAGTCGCGGTCGAAGAAGAGGGGAAGTGGAGGAGGCCGCTGTCTCTGTGTGTTGATAGCGTTAGAAATTACAACCTACTATATGTAACTATTATTGAGTGGTATCGCTGTACATTTTTTACATAATAAACATTGCTATAGGTAAAAAATATTGCTATACTAGCACTAATGCAGATTACGCAAAAGAAGTGATCCTACCATGGCCTCTGCTCCTGTATTGTATAGTAATTCTAAATGTGGGCCCAGTGAGTTGACAATAAGTAGACTCTATGCAGCCATAACAAGCCTTAGTTGACAATAAGAGATAATCAGAGAGAAGAAAAGGCTGGATTCCTGTGCTGATCTGAGGGAGAGCATGCCGACGCACAGATCCTGACTGTAGAACTCACACTCCTGCTGCCACCTGCCTTCAAAGGCTTTATGCCAGGGTTTCCCTGCATTCCCTTTCACTCCCCACTAACAAAAAAATAAAAATAAAAAATCATAATCCACATATCCAACCACCTTAACAAAGCAGATAAGGTTGAACCTTGTGAAAAGGCCTTAGTAGTAATAAACACTGTCAAATAGTGAATCTGGATGTCATTTGGTAGGGATGGAAAATGAGATAAGTTTTAAGTTATTGGGTCCTTTCATTAGTTGGGGATTTACTAGCCAACTGAGGGAGGAATTAAAGGCTAAGGAAGCATCTGATTATAGGCATGCCTGATCACCTGCCTGATGGCCAGGCCATACTTACACAGGACCCTGCTCTCCAGGGTTTCCTGAGGGAATAAACTAACTCAGCTCTGCTGAACAATGCTGGGCTAGCGGCACAATGTAGCCCTGACCGAATATATATATATATATATATATATATATATATATATATATATGTATGCCTGTCTGCAGTGAGGGAACACCTCTTTAAAAGAGAAAAACACAGTTTCTTAATAAGCCTCAAGGAACCCTAACAATACACCAGATCTGATTTTCAATTGTTCCTCAGTGATGTTGCCTGTCTGAGTCTGGTCTCTGAGCCATCAGAGCCTGGCCAGCCACCGCAGGGTAAGGGCGCTTATTGGAAAATCAATGGCATGAACGCTAAGAAAGTTACAGGAAGATGTGGGAAGGAAGGGCTCTTATTGATAAAGCAGGGGAAGGCCTTTGATGTTGCACTAGGGACATGCTCATTGATGGGGGAACCATTGTAGTCCTCAGGCAGAGTGAGGCCCAGGTTTATCTCCTAGGTTTGTTCCAATTAATCCCCAATAAAGACATGTATGCATTGCACTCTTTAACATAAGTCCATTTTAATGCCTGACATAGCTTAGTAAATTCTGATTTAAACACTGTGCTCCTAGAAGTGAGGGATACTTAATGCAAAGACCTTATACTCAACTGATGTATAGCTATGCTCAAAGTGAGTATGCACATATGATCCTAAAAATTGCAGACTTCTGTCTGGGGATGATGTAGTGTAAAAAAAAAACAAGAACAAATAAATACATTAAATTATGAATAATATAGTCCATCTTTAGAAAGGTTCATTTACTTAATATTAATATTTTTATATTAATACTAAAACAATAAGTGACAACAAGTGACAGTAATTTTAGTATACCTCTATAAGGTAAAGAATATATAATCTTTCATTGTCCAAGACTGCTATCACAGGGTCACTTTGTCTTGGGAGGCCACAAAAGTTTGTCAGTCACTGTTATAGAGAATATACTAGTATAATTATATGACATGCATTGAGTTCTTGTTAATGCACAACACTGTAAATCAGACAATTTACCATGTATAGCATTGTTCTTTATTGTATGCTGTAAATATTGTGTCCACTATTCTGCTAATGCAGACATAAGGGTGCTCCAGTATTGCTCCAACTGCAGGAGGCAAAAAGTCACCTCAGGTCGATGGCACTCAGCCTGTAAACACGGCTTCCCGTAAAATCAATGATCTTCAGTAGGAGCTATCAGTCTGTGGAACAGAAATAGCCGTGGCTGTGTTGAGTCTGAGGCAGGGAAGAACAGTGCTGTGTGTTTACTTGAGTGTGTGTGAGTAGAGGGGGCCGGTCACTGGCATGTCTGGAGTATTTCTCAGAGATAGCACCAAGGCATGCAGCTCCTGTCATGCTAAAGCCAATGAAAACCAAAAGGCACTGGTTGCTAAAGAAGCAAGACAACAACGTAGCGATTATCTTAATGTCGTTTCTTATGTGTACATCATGCATCAAACTAGTGTTGTAACATTTATATCACTTACAGCTAAAATAATCCTTGCTGATTAAATATGAGGAAACTCAAATACCCAGGAGGCGAGGTACTGATTGTTTTAGCTTCACAACACTCAATTTTAGTAACCATTTTGCACTAGCAATACTGGACAGAAAAGGCAAAATTGATTTGTTTGTAGTATCAATTGCCTCCTTTGTTAATGGGCTTGAAATAGAACTTTGAAAATGATTTCACCCTTTACGCAACACCATCAAATTCTGCTAATCCATTCCAAGTCGCAGAACAGAAGTAAAGTGATTTAAGATAAAGCACTGAAATCACAGTGCAGAGCTGTTACTCTTGCTGTTATCCATACTGGGGCAGTCTTATTAGATGATCTGGCTGGAGCTCAGCTAACTTCCAAAACCCTGCAGAAGGGATTTACACATGACACCAGAGTGATTCCTTGGTTTTGGAGGGTGTGATAGAAACAGCGTGCTGGTGTACAGTAATTAGAAGTAGTTAATTAGCTGTGGGTTAATTACTGGGTTCTGCAGAGTGTTGGTGAAAGACCTAGTGGGGTGGCAAAGCAAAGGGAAGCAGCGAACACACAGCAGGAAGCTCCCAGTCTCCCGCCAATTAGCAACCAGCATGGGGGGGCTTCAAGCAAGGCTCATATCATTTCATTCAAACCTCGGTACAGCGAAATCCATAAAGTGAGAGCAGACAAATTGCCATCTATTTGAACATGCATACTGTTGGAGGCTGTTTTACTATAGTTTTGCAAAGAAATAAGCGCGCAAAATTTCACAGTAAAAATGTAAGGAGTGATGCTAAAAAGAAATAACATACAGGTCTCAGAATAATGCCAGATTAAGAGTAAAATAGTGCAGGGACTACTTATTACTGCAAAAGCAACTTCTTATTATAGACAGAGTCACAAGCTAGCTTTCTTCATTTACAAACCATACTGAAGGACTGCAATGTATTATTTTCATGTTGGGTCCCATGTGATTTGTTTAAAAAGCTTTGTAATTTATACGAGCATAAATTATCCTCTGAATTAAGGTATTGATGTATAATCAGAAAAGGGGCTACTGGGCACAAAGTGAGGTTCACCCCCAGGCAACCCAGCTCACAGAGCACACTGGATATAGCCTCAGTTGGGTGTCTGTAAAATTGCAGGGGGGGGGGGGGGGGGGTTCTTGACTTCTGGTTATTGCTTTCAAATACTTATCAGATTAGTAAAATACACACTCCCATTTTTGCTTGATTTTAGACCAACAGACACTTAATACTGAGCATGCAGTGCTGCCTTTCCCACAGTGTGGAATGCAGAACGGCTGAGAGGACAGTTGATATATTTTTTTTTTTTACACTGGTCTGTCTGGCACTAATCGATCAGAACACACTGATCATTTTCCTTGTGAGGATTTCTAAATGTAAAACATTTTTTTAAATCCCAGAAGACATTTGTAGATATACAGTGTGTATTAACACAGTTTCTGTAGTATCTGCAGATTAGCAGTGAAGAGTGAGGGGAAAATAGAAAGGTAGAGAAAGTTGGACTGGCATATGGAGCTGTGAAGAAAGTGAGAGAGCTAAAGGGACATGTCCATTGAAAGGTCAGGGACAAGGGGGAAATGTGCTGATCAAAGTCTTTGAGCCCTAAGACCTTCATTTCTACTAATTATCAAATCTGCCCCTATTTATATCTGCGGGAAGCAGACGTTCTCTCAAGAGAGGATGGAAGTGAAATCTGCTAACTACAGTGCTTTCAGTGCTTCTGTTTGCACTCATTCCATTTCATTTGTTCTATAGTAACAGGATGAGGGTGGTAGATGGGGTTAAGAGAACCAATGATCGCAACTGTTTTTCGGAAAATGCTGTTGTTATGAAATTACAGGGCAGAACACAGATCAGTGGGAACATCTAAGCAAACTAAACTATAAAATCATTTTACTTTTTGGTGGTGGGAAACTAATTTGTGTCATTCTAGAAAACTGTTGCCTAAAAAAGCTAAATCAAATGGTTGCATACACACACATATAAATACATGCACATAACTTTCCACAGTGCTGCAGTTAAGGCAAGGCAACCACAAACACAGTTGTTAAAATGATCAATACCATTGAAATATTAAACCTTAAGAAGCCGCATTATTGATTGGGAGCCCAATGATAAAATGGTTTATTATCACAATTGTGGGGCTCTATGTAAATGTTTTGGAGAGACCATCAGATGTCTATCCAGCATAGGTCTAAACCACCCACTCACACACATACAGACACACACAAATACATATGTGTATATGTATATACAACACACCCGCACATGGCGTAGCCCCACTCAACACTGAGATCTGCTCCCTTATCTGCCTTCCGAATCCCGAGGGATAGGAGAGATTGGGGCGAACAGTGAGATGTCATTACCGCTACTTCTATTTACATTAAGGATAGCTGACACTGATCAGTATACCAAGCCCCTGTTGACAGAGAGGCAAGAGAAAGGGGATCTGGCCCCAAGAACAACCTGGTAACTCTGATATTTTCAGCAGGCATGACAGAAAACAGGAGTATACAGTGAAGCAAGACCCAGGCTCCATGCAGGGACCATGCCCCAGCAGACAGATAGGGGACATGGATAACGTGTCTATAATCCTGGGCCTTTCTGTGTAATCTGGAAAACAAATACCTTAGTAATGACCCAGTCCTGCACCTGGTAAAACACAGGGTTCACTGGCACCTGGAATTAGACAAATATACACTGCAGAGCATTCTTAAAGAGACACACTCCTTCAACAAAATGCTAAAGGGAATTTTAGAGGACAGCAAATTATGCAGTAATAGTGCTTCTTCTAAGAAAAACTGTCGGCTGGACTGGAACATTAGACCAAAGAAAAATCAATTAATCTAGAATATAACTCAGTAATTAGGTAGATATGCTGGGACACTGTTTGGGGTGCATGCAGTGGAATGAGGGAATGTGTTAAGTCACATAGAAGCTCAGTAGTGCCACAAGCCTGAGGGATAGGCTCAGAGTCAGTTAAGTGTCTAAACCTGAGTAGGGTGATAAGATCCCTTTTAGAAGGCATGTGAAGGCCAAATAACCAGGAAACCTGAGTAATGTGGGTGAAAGCTGTCTAGGGTGAGAGCAGAGATGTGGAAAGTCATGCAGTGTTATGTGTGGAAAATGGAAACTTACTATCTCTTTTACACACCTCATGTGGTCCCATACACATATGCTTGTGTGTCCACTAACCATGTGTGTGAGCACATATCCAGACACACCTACGTGCACACACACACACACACACACAACATGCACATGGGACAGGGATTAGATGGTGGCCCAGTGAAACCATTCTGTGGAAATTATTTCTTTGCAGAAAAAAAGGCATGAAAGCAATGGTGACCTGGCCTCTAATTCTAGAGTAGGATATCCTGGATAAATAATTAGAGGGTTCCTTTGAAGACCTTGCACAGCCGAACCATTCACTCCCCACTTCACATTTGCTAAAGTCATTAATGACAAAGATTTAGAAAGAAAAAGCGAAAATCTTTCTGGTACACAAATACTTTTTTATGAGGCCTGGCCCAAATTCCTCTCTGCTTAGCTGAAGCCCTTATCCTGGGAAAGAACTGCACCCGTTTTAAACAATAAACCTCAGGGGAAAAGTGTTTTGTGTTGCCCCTTCCCCTGCTGAATTATTAGAGTTAATAAAGTTAAAAGAATAACGTGCCCTGTGTTTTAAAAGAGGAAGCGAGTAAGAAATTTTGAGACACTGAATGTTAAAAGATGGGGGGAAAAAAAGCAAAGAGAGACAATAGTTTCAAAATCTAATCTTACAGACTGTTTTATATTTGAAAATGACAAGGCAGTGTTATAGCAACCCTGCTATGAATATTAAAAGGATCCCCTTAATGGGCACCACTAGCTTCTTATACATGGCTATTCTTGTGCCACAGTGTCATACATCTCCAGTTAATGCTCACACTTACTCACAGCATGTGCCACTTCTACAATGGACTGTGTGGCTAATCAGGATCATTCACTGGGAATGAACAGGTGGGACTCTGACAGGTGGAAGTACATTCATCACATTCAGATTACTCTCATTCCCAGTGAAGGAAAATACCCTATATCAAACTGTTTTTTTGGTTCCACAGCATGCCACTGCAACATCTTACAGTATTTCATTGAGACACAACAACAAAAAAAAAGGAAATGTTAATGTGTGTTCCGGAAGACAAGCCCACTCAGCACTAGTTTACATGCCAATGGGATGCCTAATCTTTACACTGGCAGTTTATAAACAGAACACTCATAAATCAGATCTTGATGCAATCATCATCTTAAAAGGAGAGCAGAGCTTGCCCTACAGTTTATGAGGGCAGATTACAAGGCAAACCTTGAAAGGTAACGTGCATTCCTTCTGAGTAGAGCAGTGATGAGGAACTGTCAACAGAGGAAAAGGGAAGAAAAACAAAAAGAAAACAACTTGTTAAGAGCATTACAAGGTGGCCTGGAGGGTAATGCTGAAAGACACCTTAGCATTTGACGCTGAAGTGTGCAAAGAACTTCAAACAGCTTTTCAGTAGCTACGCTGAACACCAACAGAGTCGACCACAGTATTCAGAGACCATTGTGTGTAAAAAAACACTACAGTTTAGCGGAAAAAGACAACAGTTCCTACTGCATTAGTAATCACAGGTGTTCATAGGTACTAAATCTGAGGTGTGTTTTGAGTCACAGACCTCCAGGGAGACCTGTCTAGCATGAGGGAAAGCTGCTGCCATCAAACTACAAAACAGAAGCAGAAAAAAAACTCCAAAATGCAACAGCAAATAATGATGTTTCTATTTAGATAATGTCTATCCCTGAGCTATATAAGCTAGAAGGTGTGTATGTGTGTGTGGCACAGAGAGAGATGAGGCATGGGTGAGAAGCATAGCCCTCTGTGGGAAGCACCATGGAAGAACAGTGAGAGGAAGAGGAAAAGTAACTTTATTGCAGATCAGCTGAAAGGAAATCAACAAATATATGGGCAGTAAAGCTGTTGGTAGTTCAGTGCTTGCGCCAAAATTTGGCATGGCAGTGTCTATAAGTGTCCAGGTTTTTTGATCTGGGGAGGCAAATGCCCACGGGCTGGAAACACATTCAAAAATCCTATCTCCGTGGGTAGGAAGAGGAAGGCAAAGGAAACAGACAAATGAAAGCTAGGGAAAAAGCAAAAACTGGTGTGATATTTTAAGAAATGTGTAGGGTGTTAATAAATTCCTCTTTCACTCCTCTCCTGGCCTGGTTTGACTGTTGTGACAGCCACAGCGCCGTGGAGCTATATTTGAGAAAGACCAGTCTCCTGCCCCTCATCCGCACATACATACACACACACACACACACACACACACACACTGCAGCCCTTGTTCATCTGCTTAATGAAATGGCCACATGCCTCCTCTCATCTCAGAACTGCTTGCACACTGTAGCACCTGGTAGATATAAATCAGCCCTACTGAGCTGTATTTGGGAAGTGAGGCATTAAGCATGACATGTGCTGTCAAAGTTCAGATCGCACCAACCGCAACATCTAGTTGAACCGCTGCGGAACAGACCTAAGACCCAGGAACAGGCCTACCATCAGCCTCTTATCTTCTGCTTCCCAGCTCCGCATGACATGGCTGCCGCATCTGCGCCCCAGCTGGGTAGCCTGCTGAGCACAGCGTAGCACAACTGAAGCTAGGTGGGGAACACTGGAGCACCCTCGCTACATGGATTCAGCATAAAGACTCCCTTTTAACAGTTAAAAATTAAACATCTGTTGTTCATTGCCATTTATCCTTGGGTTTTCTTGTCTATGAACTGTGGAGGCTTGTGGATATTATTATAGTTTGTAAGGTGTGTAAGTGGTGTAAGGTTCATTTCTGAGCAAGAAGATAAAAGTAGCTGAGTGCATGTGTCTTGTGTGAGCATACTGTATGTGGTATATGTGTGTGTATTTGTGAGTGGAATTTCAGTCACGTGAATCCAGGGCCTGAAGGTCAAACACTGCAAGAGAACCCACACATTCCTCAGAGGACAGGCACACATCTTGAGTGCATGAGCATGTGTAGGTTTGCAGGGCCTTGGATGCATGCATGTGTAAGCATATTAAACTAGCTAAAGCTTAGCTTTCCACTACTCTACCAGTCTCTCCCTGAACCTGAATATTAAATGTATCCTTACTCTGAGCTTTGTCTGGGATGAGTTCTCAGAAAAACACACAAAACACAAAGGCTGAAAAAAAAAAAAAAAAAAAAAATCTGCTATGAAAAACGGTGAAAAGAGTGAGGACAGAATTATTATCTGCTAGGGATTTGGTCATGAGCTTGGTGTGATGTAGAAAATGAAGGAAAACAAGATGAGCGGACAGTGCATGCAGCTTAGGCTCAACTGAACCCTCCTGTAATTTACATTGCTTGGTAACAAGCTTTAGGATTAGGGGCTCAAGCCAATGACAGATGCATCTTGGAGGTAAAAGGCAAGCATGTGAAGAAGAACAGTGCATTACTTTCATGACATTTAACGTTAATTTAGTTAATCTGTCAGAGCGACCATGTGCCAAGGGCATAAAACTGCTATGTGTCCTGTACAGAATAAATAAAAATAGGTTAATAGATACAAGGTTAGCCCTGACAGAGATAAAGCAAAAGAACAGAAAACTTGATTTTAAATGTGAGAAAAAGGATGAGACCCTTCAACTGACATCAGCTAGATGGTTGTTTGCGTGGACTTAGTTCAGTTTATCTTTCCTCTGTGCACCCATGTACACACACTCATATGTATGTGCACACAAATAATAAAAACCTAGTTTCAGGACCTCCGAGACAGACAACAGGAATGGCCCCAAGCAGAAAGCAGGGGGCCACACACAAATACAGAAAAACATTTGCATAAAATTCACATAACATTAATGTGCTGACAAAAAATAAAATATATGAGATGATTTTTTAATGGGACATAGGCTTCACTCAGTGGCAGTAGGTTCAGTGCTGCCTATTGGTTCTTGAGAATTGCACATTTAATAAGCATTTCACTAATTATATCATTGTTTTGACTTTGAACGAATAAGTAAGAAAAACAAGATAAACTAGACTTGGTCTAGGGAAGAATTCTGTCACATAAGTAAAAACAACAAAATACTGGGAGATCATAGCCAGAGGTGTTTAACCCTGGGCCTTCCATTCAATCCAAATCCATCTATACCTGCTTATTCCCATTTAGGGTCACAGGGATCTGCTGGAGCCTATCCCAGCTCTCTTTGAGTGAAAGGCAGTGGTACACCCTGGACAGGTCACCAGTCCATCACAGGGCCACATAGAGACAAACAACCACACGCACTCACATTCACTCACTCACTGGGCAATTTAGGATCACCAATCAACCTGACATACATGTTTTTGGACTGTGGGAGGAAACCGAAGTACACGGAGGAAACCCATGCAAGCACGGGGAGAACATGCAAACTCCAGACAGAAAGGCCCCTGTTGAGTTTCGAACCAGGAACTGTCTTGCTGTGAGGCAACAGTGCTCAGCCACTGTGCTGCTTAATCCCCACGCAATCAGAGAATATTTTTCACACAGCACACATAGAGCTGTTAACTCTACACCACACTGTGTGTATGAACACACCCACATGTAAGGTCATATGTAAGTGTGTGAGACTAAATGGCAGCCAGATACAGTATGAATATGCATAATGTGAATGAATTCCTGGTGCAGTAAGCTTCTGCTCAGACTGCTCTGCCAGTGTCCTGGGCATTACTAAGAGCATTTACACATGTCAGCTAAAACTGGGAATAAAGCCATAAGGCTGGGAGGATAGACATATACACTACAAAACACACATACACACAAGGACACAAAACTCACCACATACCAAACAAACCATTAAAAAAAACACAAAACAATAAGAAAAATACCCAGTCATTCATGTGTGCATGAGCAAACTTGCTTATCCACATTTGTGCTCACCTCCTTACACATATACACAGAAAAAAAAACATGTTAGCAAAGAGGTGAGAATTAAAGCAGGGCCAACTGGCTCACCCTGAAAGTTCAAGTTGAGTGCCACTACAAATTACAAGTTGACAGCTTAAATTATCCCCAGTGCATGTTTCTTACGATGTGTGTTGGAGTTTGCTAAGTCAACTGCCTCCAGACAGCTGTTCTGGATGAGGTATCTACATGTCAACCACTATCTCTTCCAAAAAGAAAAAAAAAACAACAGTATATAATCTCCCTCGAGTCACACTGACCAGCAAATGCCCCAGACCAGCAACCTGTCTCATGTTGTGATAGGATCCTCTGCCCCATCACTAACAGATGCCCCCATATTTAAGCTGTGGGGGAGGGGGGAGTGATAGGGGCAGTGTAAAACGAGAGGGTGACTAATTGGTTCATAACCTGTAATTGGGGAGATGTAATTGGAGTGGACTCGCAGATGCCAGGTGCACCAACAGGAGGTGGGGTAGCGGTTTGCCCTTTGACTGGCTATAAGAGTGTATGTGTGTGTATGATGCATGCAAGGAGCTTGGCAGCACTACATGTGGGGGGGGGGGGGGGGGGTGGACAACACTGCTTTAGCAAGGGCCCCAAAAGAATATAATTTAGGTGTGGCGTGTGCTTATTAGGTCTTTAATACCACATGAAAGCCCATGTACTGAAACCTGTCACAACACAGCGCAGCCACACCCAATGCAAACAGGCACACATATATAAAACACACACTTGAACAATATACACACACAACAGCTTTATGTCCACTAGCATTTTTTTTAATTTGCTGTTGGAATTGAGAAATCTGCAGCTCAACATTTTCTCATGGTTCACTCAGTGGGTCAATGTGATCAATCTGCTCATGGCCCACCTAGCCAATACTACAACTCTCCCAATCAATGTAATGGGGGCTGAGTGTTAATTGGGACATAGTAAGAGCATGGTGGGAGACGGAGTGTGATGCGCTTGCATAAGCATCTGAAATGCTGTACAAGTACTTAATGAAAGCTGCTTAATGTTGAAAACATTTCTGTTTAATCGCTCAGTTAAGGAAATAGGAGTGGATGGTGTGAAGGTGGTAGTACAGGGAGAGAAGTATTTGAAGGAACATATGTTTGTCCTGTCCATCACTATATGATTATTGGTAATTAGCCATAACATCTACAGTTGCAAGGGTGTGGCTGTGCATTCCCGTCTTTGAACAGGTATGCAGGGAGCACACATAAACCCCCCTACCTACTCTCTTCATGAGTCACACATTATGGCTGTCTAGCATGAACCACCTTACAAACTCACAATAGCAAAGAATCACTTATGCTATTACAAAGCTGCATTACCTTGAATAGGTAAGAATGATCAAAAATAGCACAAAGTGCGAACTGCAAATTAAACTAGTAATGGTTGACTATGGCCAGTGTTGACTGTTCAATTATATGAATGTTTGTTTTGCAAAAAAGGAACGCATGTAATGCAACAAGAGGGTTTCCTAGACACCGTGTTCAGTTATGAGGAGGTACTTGCCATAAAGAAAAGCGGCCTTCGCGTCCTGCTTTGAACAGGACTATCCACTTCAAAAAGTACGCAAATCAAGTCTTTTCCACTCTACAGCCATGCCTTCCATTTATTAGGGGTGGGGGACAAGTGCCAAAGATGGCAATGAAAAACAAATCTGCATTGTAAAATAAGGAGGTGTTTTTGTTTTTCATAGGCAGAGTTGCTCAGATGTGATGTATCACACACTATTAAAAATAAGACTCTGATATTCAAACATTTAAGCATCAATTTTGCAGCTTGTATTTTTTGATTGAAACTTCTACTGAAGAAGTGAACAAATTCAACAAAGGCAATGAATGCATGGAGACTGTGAGGGGTAGAAGGTGAGGCATTGCAGAAACAACTGTTTACCCAGCTTGTTTGCTGCATGATTGTTTTTTCTGATGAGAAGCTGCAGCTGACAACTACAACAGTATGTAGAGCACATGAAAAACCTGCCTGCCTGATATTCTGTCTGTCAGCTAAGTGGAAGTAGGAAGTGATGTTGGGGGAAACAGCCTCTACCAGAGTAAAGGCTGTTTCCCTTGTGTTGCCTGTTGTCTCGCCCTGTTTATACAGGGCACAAGGTTAGTCAGCGTGGCATCCAGCCCAGAAAAATGCTATACCACACAAGACACCATGAAGTTCCATTTTCTCTGTGAAAGTCCTGTGAAAGTCTACATAACAAAAATAGAATGTAATTTATATTAGATTTTCTGAAATTATTAGATATAAATAAAAATGTACTTACAGTGCAATACTGTATTAAAACTACGAATCCCCGTCACCATGAGCCATTTATCTGAACCATTAGCTGCAAGTGAGGACATCTGATAGAGATGTATTGATTTTGCACCATTTTAGTGTAATTTGGTGAAGATTAATTAACATATTCCCTTGCTCTGCTCATCTTGCTGACACAATGAACATCACTGGGTCAAATGAAGGTCTGAAGTCAGGAGGCTGTCCAAAAACAAGGTGCAAGCTCCCAGCCCACCCCCAGCCTCTAAATTACCTAGACTGCCACCAGGGAAAGAGGCATAGGCCCACTTTAGCGCTGTACTCAGGCCTGTGTCTGAGCAGGTCAAGACCTTCCCTTTTGGGAGCAGGTCAAAGCCACATAACTCTTTAGCTAAGGTGAGGGTCACTGTGATGCTCTGTCCCACTAAGGTCAACCAGAGGTCTCTGGCCACTGAGGTTCATGGCAATACAATAAAGTAATCAATCTGGCCATTGGAGCCTGGTCAATAATATACTCCCAGGCTGTACAGGGTCACCACCTGTTCCCTGGCCTCTCCTTGGACTATCCTGGCCTCCTGAAACACCTAGGGCTTAGATTTCACTGTACCGAAGGGAGACTGGAGGACCATGGGGGACTGTAATAAAACCCTGGGTCTAGTCAGGCATTATGGTAATAAACCAGTACAGACATTATGTAAAGTTATCAGTTACACCCATTTCTAACAAATCCGGACTTCTTGGTGAAGAGTAATACCTGAAATTTTCTTTACATACAATTGACAACTGCACTGTGTAGAGATTTTTCAAAGTAACTACAATATCCTTTGTTAGAGAACGTTCCAAACAGAGACATACTGTAACTGCTCCATGAAACTGACACTACTCACCAATATGAGCTGTTTTCTCTCCTAGGAAGTGCAGACGTGCATTTTTTTAATACTTCTATTGTACAGACAAAATCTCTAAATATACTGTATAGAACCAAAAGCATAATAGATTATTAATGATACTGCTAATCCTTCTTTCTTCCTAATTTCTTTCAGGTTTTGTGACACACATTGCCAACACTGTTTCTTTTCCTTCCCCTTTCTGTTCTTCCCTCCCTGCCCTCTCATGCTCGCCATGAATGGAGGCAGACAGCATCCTTGGCGGCTGCCAGGATGAGGCAGCAGTTAATTCTTGGCTGCCCTCCCTCTCTGCTTAAAGTCAGGTATAGAGTTTCCAACAGCTCCAGCTGGCTGGATACAATGGAGATCTCAGTGCAGGGGCAGAGTTCCAAGCAGGTGAACTAACCTCTCTTCCTTTCCCTATAGCCCTTATCGGTCTTCTAACAGCAGTTCCACTAACATCCCTACACCTCAGACTCCACAAGAGTTTACCCTATCTTGCTCAAATTCCAGGCGGCCCAACCCTGAAGTCTCACACCATTTCCTGGATGACAGTCACTGCACCCTGTCTCACAGAGAAACATTAAACTGCAATGATAAGATCTGAAACAGAATCTAACAAGCTAATGAAACAGTGCACATTCATAGCCCCAAACACTGCTCTACTGCTGTAAAAATGTAGCAAAATGATTTACAGTGTTTATGCCTGAACACATGCATGATTACAACATGAGACAAGCCTAGTATTTTGATGTATTCTCCATCATTGTCCTTACTTTCTTCCCCTCAGCTCTCTCCTGCCAACAACATGACATGTCATTAGGAAGTATAATCAACATGCTATTTGCATACATCTGCTTTATTTTATTGATTGCTCCTCATTTGTTAAGATTCAGGGTATATAATTAATGACCAACCCCCTGGTGCCACACCCTGGGGACAGCTAATTCCACTGCATACCAAGGGGATTTAAGCAGAGGGCACAAGTGGGCTGGTCACAACGGGCACTGGGCCAGCATCAGTCCTGGTCCCCTCCCTGCCTCTGGCTGTCCTTGGTCCCAGCCAGCTCCTCTAACAAGGAGAGCCCCTCCTGGGCTGCGTTAACTAAAAGGACAATTATCTTGAGAACAATGATGCTTTTCACAGGGGCTGTGTTATCATTAATGCAGTGGATCTGGTTACAGCAGCCAGCTTAAGCTAATGAAGGAATGCTATCTGTGGACTCTCATTGCTTCTTAATTAAGTAAGATTCATTTGTAAATGGGGACAAACAGACAATTTTATGTTGTTTTACTTTTGAATTGCATTTAAATCTACTTATTTGGTGAGTTATTTTCCAATGACCAAGGCAGAGCACTTAGCTAACATTTGCTCCATACTCACATGCAGCAGGCTCTGTTTTGAATGACCAAACAGGGAGATCTACAACAATTAACCCTAAAGTATAAACATAAATTACTATATTAAGTTCTTGGCAGAAGCTTTATTAAAATCGCTTTTGATAATGACAGAAATGCCACAAGCACTGTTGAGAAGCAATACACCTTGCGTTTTCTGTCTGGCTGTGGTCATAAAGTGATTCATTCACTGAAGCCATTCAGTGAAGTGTTGCAAACACTATCTAGACCCCACTGTACCACCACCCCTCTCCACCATTAGCAACATATTCTGATTAGAAATGGCTGACTGACTGACAGACAAACTAAATGCTCTGCGAGTGGTTGCTTTCCAAAAAGACAGCTGACTCTTTCTTTCCAAGGAGCCTGCTGACCTTTTACACAGGAGAGGTCTGTTAGTCACCAGTCACTCAGCACTGACTGACAACATGAGGAAAACTGAATGAGAGTGTAGGTGTGTGTGTGTGTGTGTGTGTGTGTGTGTGTGGGGCATGGGGAGAGAGCGAAATCAGACAGACTATGTAAGACCCTGCAGAATTCTTCACATCCTTGGCTGCTCTCTAAAGACGGGCTGACATATGCAGAGGTTAAGGTGATACATAAGCCCATTCGAGGCTACTTCATATCCTTTTTAAAGACACATACTTACTGCAGTCTCAGGACTCCAAGACAATGGCTCTGATTCACGGGTCCACACAGGCTTTCAAGTTTATGTATTTTTGGTATCTAAGGGGTGTGTTGTGGTTCACGCGGGACAGAGCAAATGTGTAAACACAGACACACATGAGCACTGGGATCTGGTTTGGCAAGTATATATGTCCTTACTTGCTGGGTATTGTGAAGGAGGTTACAGCTGTTGATTGTGATTAAAATGTAAACAAGAGGTGAGTTCACAGAAAGGGCGAGTATGTGAGTTTGAGGTTTGATCAACAAATAGACTCCACACCTACTGAAAAACTTACTCTCCGCACAGCCTACATGGCTAGGCAACATTAAAACACAGACATTTGTATACACACAAAAATGGGAAGTAAAATTGGTTAATCTTCCAGACTACCCTGCAAAATTTGTCTGGAAGGCTAAATATGCCATATTGAGGGAAATGAGAAATACAAACCCTCCAGAAACGTTTGCAAAATTTTAAGGAGATCCTCTACAAAACTCTCTGAACTTATAAAGCAAAAATGAGGATTTATCTCTTCCCTGTGGTGCCCATTTCTGGGGTCATCATGACCCCATCGTGACTGCTCTTCGCATCAACAGCAGCGCTGCTTCTTCCATTTACCCTGCTTTTAGCCTCTCAACAAGAAAAATGTACTGTTTTAAGTAATCCTTGTTTGTACTGACCATAATTGATTGGGTAATCCTGGTTTAACATGCACTAAAGCCAGTGCTTAAGAATCTATTAGGAGGGCTAGCAGCTTAAAGAGGCAGGATCTATCTAATGTTGACTCCTAGCTCTGTGTTCCTGTGCCTAGAAGTTGAAGGCGTTGGGTAACCCCTTCTACACTGACCCAGTTAAAGCTCAATCTCCTAGTCACATGGCTGTTTCTGTTTTCATTTCTCTCTTTTTTTTTTTTTTCTTCACTCAGTTTCTCTGTTGCTCTGTGTGGTGGCACAACAACGCGTTCATGTGCCAAGGTATTGCCAAGGTTTAGCCTCTGAACTCCTCCAGCCAATCTCTTGGCATTCTTCCATCAACCTGGTGACACAGTTCTGGTGGAGTTTAGACCAGCTTCACGAAGATCCATAACCCATTTCCACAGACACCGTGCCAAAAGTTCCCATCAACTCGACATGACACACGCCACACCACACACTCATCACTGTGACAACCTGTCATAATCAACATAAATCTCAGTGTCAGCACAAGGCACCAAGGTATTACCAGAGCTGGAGAAAGGGAGAGGGACACAGTAAGTACAGGTCATGGTACAATCCCAGCAGCTTTGGGATCTGGCAACAAATGTGAATCTGACTGCACACACAGGACAGTCACACAAGAGGAAGGATAATTCCTGATCCTCCTCCTGCTCTGACTGCTGTGGTTTCTACATGACGCAGGATTTGGTGGGGAGGTCTCTCCCTCTCTCTCTCCCTCTCACACTCACATATATATATATATATATGCATATAAAGAAGAAAAAAGAGAAGAAGTCCCCACCAAGACCTCTGCCCTAATGGGGCCCACTACTGTAATTACAAGGCACAGATTTCAGATCAGGCACTTAAGTAGCCAGCTAAGAGTGCCCAGAAAACAAAAAGCTCTGTAATTATCGTCTGCCTCCTCTCTCCCTAGTGCAACTTCAGTTACCTGTCATGCTGCTGTTTTGTCAGGAGTCCGTTGTTTCCTGGATTCTCCCTAATCCGTGGCTGGAAGCAGCCCTGGCAATGTGCCTGCCTGTGCAAGACGCACATTTCAGCTTGCGGGGGCGAGTGACGACATGGCACACAAAGATAGCAGAAACCTGAGTCCTCACAGCCCCACAAGCACATGAATGCATTTTTTTTTTTACAAGTGAAGGGAGGAAAAGAAGGAGGGGGAGTGTTCAGTTTGCTCTAGACAAAAGATCCATTGTGCAGTGAAACTTTATATACATATTAGAAACTCGAAACCCATAGCCTGTGCAAGCAGGATTGTTGCAACTGTGAACAAGATAACATTACCCACCATTCTTTCCTTCTGTCCACAGAAAGAGAAAAGCCTTCAATCCTACTTTTCTGCAAGGGTCTTATTCCTCATGATGGATTCCTGTTTTTTTGCAGGGTCATCTAATATCAGTGATAAGAGAGCTGTGGTCTCCAGGCAGTTTTGTGGCCCATTAGGTAACACATTCCCTAGGTGGAGGAGAGCGGGAGGCACAGCCTGTCGACAGAGATTTGCACTCAGCATTCTCTTTGCTTGCAGTCACCATCCGCCAAACCTCTCAGGTGTTCCAGAAGGAATGTTACGTCCATTCTTAGACCGGAATGCATTCTACATGTACTTCTTCCGCTTCAATAACACTACT
The DNA here is from genome assembly GCF_900324485.2 of Mastacembelus armatus. NCBI lineage: Eukaryota > Metazoa > Chordata > Actinopteri > Synbranchiformes > Mastacembelidae > Mastacembelus > Mastacembelus armatus. Next base: position 11,207,287 of record NC_046635.1, read on the forward strand.
CTACTGATTTCCAAACAAGAGCATCTCATATCTTTTCATGCCTTCTTCTACTTTTGAAGCTTTGCTCATGTTACTCATAACCATTCAGAAAAGGTCCTGTTATTTTGAAGAGAACATGACACAACACAAACATACATTTTTTTCTATATGATGTGTTTTGTGGCACAGGTCTCTTCTTGTTATAGCTGCGGCGTTCTATTTTTCAAGGGGCATATTAAATAACACCATGCAAGTTTTAAGACTTTAGAGGAATGACATAAAAAAGGGGAAAAACCTAAAGCAGTTATCCCAACTGGGGGAGCATCAAGAACCAGTGGAGCACAGCTTAAGAAAGTCTGTGTCCACAAGCCTGGGAGAAGTGGCCAACATGGTGACATCATCAACATCAGACATGTAATTAACCTATTGCCGCCATGCAGTCAGGGGGAAGGCTGGACAGCCAGGCTCATAATGACAACCTGTATAACCTGTAATTATTTTTCTCAAGGGACAAACACAGACACGGGCACACGTATGCACAAAACATACACATACAAAAATGAGGGCCTGCACATAATAATGCCTATGAACACAAGTTACCAGTATTCAAGGAAAGATGCCTAGTAACTAATATGTAACAAGGATGACCTACAAATGTGATAACAACCAGCTTATAACATCTTATTTAGGCTTAAGGGCAATGAGCTCTATGAGAAACCATGGAGCATAATTAAATCAAGTGCTGGACAGTATTTTTGTTGTTCTGGACATAGATTAATGCTCACTACAATTTCATTATTGAAATACACTTCAAGTTACGGTTTAAACAAATTGCATAAGTGTGTTTTAGAGAAATGTACTAAACTGCCATGTGATGTTTTATTGCTTATTTTTATGTGCTAGTTGTGCCCTCGGTTAATAAAGGGGTTTTTGTAGGAAACAGCATCCATTGGAAACACATTAACCTAGCAAAACAGCAGCCAGCCCTATAGGGTAACTCAACTCTCTGTGGAAACAGGACAAAATTTAAAAGCTACTCAGGTAATGGGGGATAGGTCAAGGTATGAAAACCATCTGTACAGATAATAAATCATGGAAACATTTCCCTTTATAACAAAAGACAACAAACATGGGAATGGGGTGACTAATCCTCAGTTTTCCATTTTGGGTTCTGGCTCTGTCTTTGTATCATAAAGCCGTTCTGTGAGTGTTTGGATAGAAGACAGCTTCCATTTTTACAAGTTCTAATAATATAAGCTTGAGGTGGATGATTCATTGTGAACTAAATCTGGATTTTGTCATCCTAACTTGTTCCATGAATACAGAGGTAATTTTTTCCCCATTGATCTAGATCTAATTAATAACAACTACTGTATAACCAGCACACATTTATTGGTTAAAAACTTTACTGTGGCTGTGAACTTACTGTTTTTGAATCTTTTTGTGCTTAAGCAAGTGTGTTCCAGGAAAAAGAAATATAAAAGCACAGTGCTGAACAGAGAACTAACCACTAGTGTATGATCTGGGGCCCTCAGTAGTTTTGCATGAGGTTACATTAAGTGACATCCAGTCAAATGATGTAACTGGCGCCTAATATGAGGAAGTGTAGGTGACCCTTTGTTATTACCCTCCACCATGGAAAGATTATATCAAAGAGTGGAAATCACAGATACTGTGGAATCAAAATGAACAGTGTCTTTGTCTTAGCTCAATCTTTATCTCACACTGGGTTGGGCTAGGGCTGGCTGCACAGTGATTGTCTCTGCTGAGCTGGAGTAAGTATCAAGCCCTGTTTGGTGTCGTCAACTTAGACCCAGGGAGCCTTGAGAGTAAAGAGGGCTCTAAGTTAGTTTTAATAGGCACATTATTTCTACCCCTAACACCCGCACAGGCTCCACTCTGAGCCTGGCTGTTTGAAGTTGGTAACAGCTGTAGTGTTCCAGTCTTTATTTAGAGGTCAGCACACTGACTTCACTTAAAAGGAGAGTGGGACTAAAGGAGAGAGAGAGAGAGAGAGAGAGTGAAAGACTGAGAGAAAGAGACATAGAGAGAGGGAGAGAATGAAGGAAAAGAAGGCAGTGGGAGGAGAAATAAAGAACAGAAAGAGAGTGAGAGGTGAAAGAATGAGTTAAAAAAAGAAAGAGTTACTAGTGTGGCGAGGGATTAGCTGAGGGAGAGGTTAAAAGTTTGTAGAGTTGCATCTGGCCTCCTGCCTGCTCTGTTGTTTATTGCCGCGGGCCTGAAGATCTGGTGCCAACATTAACCGCACCTGAACCACTCTACAGCACACATGCACATGCACACACACGCACACAGGGCCAAAACAGGAAGAGGCATACGCACAGACAGCACTGTCTCTCCAATGCTTTGGCAAAATGCTACAGTGTGCCAGGGTTTTCTCCTCGCTATATCAAAGTGTGTGTGCATGCATTTGTGTGTGTCTTTGTGTGAACTGCACTTGCAGATGCCAAGTCATGACTTCTCATTTGTTAATCCCCTGTTGCTCCTATTACCCTCGTCTTTCCTTTGCCATCTTTGTGCTCTGTCACTCTCGATGACTGCCTGGCTGCAAAGCCCTAGCCCGCTTCAGCCAAATCTCTCTAACTTAGTCTCCCTAAGCTTGGCTTGACAACATTTCCAAGTCTTCTCAAACCTCCACAATATGTTTGGTGAACTCAAGGCAGATGGGAATTCTCATGCTCCATATAATAGCCCTATGTGCTATCAGCCAGTAATACTACACTGACTGGAACCAGAGAAATACACGGGGTCACTGTGGGCAGAAATCACACACAAAGAAGAATGCTAGGATGCCACCCACTGCAAACCCATGGGACAGACCCTTCTCTGTTCAACTTCTCTCTTTCACTGGAATTCCCCTTAATAATGTGCCAGCTTACACAGTGTAGCACGTACATGCATATGCACATACAAGCAAACACACAGACACAATTGTGGGGACATAGGAGGGCCTGGAAAAAAGAAAGGAAGTTTGGAAGAGGACAGTTGGAAGACATCGGGGTTGAGGGTAGGGTATTCCTTTTGCCCCAGGCTGTATGGAGAAGCCTGGCAGCCAATTAGTGTGAGCTGAATCCACCCCCACCACCCCCACTTCTCTGCTCAGTCTTGCCCAGGTCTTCTGAACTTGGTATGGTCAGGGATGGAATGTCGAGGCAGGTCATGTTCACATGCACATCAAAAGCGATTAAGTACAAGCCTCCTGGATTAAGATGAGTCTGTGGACCTTCACATCTTGGGCTAACCTCTCGAAAGCACTTGGCTTCCTCCTGCCACAACAGTATCCAAATTCACTTTGGCCTGACACAGGCCCCTCCTTTGCTTGTGGAAGTAATACCAGATTACAGAGCAACTGTTGTTAAATGTTGATATAATGTGTTTTTCTTGTTCTTTTTCCCCTCTCTTTGTTTGTACAGCTGTTCTTTAACAGCAGGACATCTTGCTGTGCTGCTCTTGTATGGATTACTTTGTGCAAAATTGACGTTTCATTTCGGTTTAATAAACATGAAATACATATAAATTTGGCTGTGAGAGAACTCCTTTAGGCAATAGAGCCTGTGGAATTGAACCGATTGGTATGTGTAGCACATTGTAAACTTCTGGGGGCTAACTCTTCACCTTTTAACTAAACCCCAGCTGTGCATAGTTTGGCATAGTTTCCTCAATAGAGCTGTCAGGGTTAACTAATCCTTCTGTGACTCAGGTATATGGGACATGTCCTGACAAGCGACCCACAACTATAACACACAGTGCAGGGATCTACGCAGCCCACAAAACAGGGGGATTTTCACCAGAGTAAGAAGGACTAAGAAAACAAAAGGAGAAGAGGAAAGATGAATACCTCCTTGACAACATTCTTTTCTGGGAATAAAGTAGGTGAGGACAAAAAAAAAAAAAACAACCATCAAATACTCATTCATAAAACATACCACCTTTAGGTGCTTGTGGTGAAAGGAGGTGAGAAATAGATTGAGAGAAAGGTCCACGGGTAGGTCAGTTGGCACAGGAAAATATAGAAAGGATACACAGAGCTGGTATACAGTGTATTCACTCAAACCTGTGCTGTACCTCTCTTACTCTCACTCCTTCTCCATCCCTCCCTCTGTGTGTGTACATGTGAGGACCCAGCACGCTGGAAGCTCTCCCAGGGCCCAGATGCTCTCTGTCAACACCAAGATTCCAAAGAGGAAGCAGGGCTTTACAGCAGCAAGCTGCACACACAGCCAGGACCTGCAAAGACCAGGAGCCAGGAGAGGACAACCTGCTCCACATAAACACAGACCTCCCTGTCTCCTGTCTGAGCCACTGGTTCTACTTCCTGGCTCAGGATGGGTTTGGGTGAGAGTGAGCTAGTAGTAGTGAAGTCCTGGGAGTGGGGATTGAGCCACAGAGTTCCTCTTGCTGGGCTGGGCCCCCTCTCCGCCTGCCACCATCAAGAGGTAAATAGCTATTGGCTGCTCAATAAGTGGCTTCAGTGCGTTGGAGTGAGGGGCCTTTTTTTCCCCCACACTCTCCCAGCCTTGACAAGCATGTATTGACAGAGCAGTTACACACTAACCCATTGGGGGAAATCCTCCACATTGTGCCCCAGGCAGCTGATAAATGGAATTCATACAGTACCTGTAAGCATGATCTCCTACGCATGGACACGCAAAAGTGCATTTGCGCGTACACACAGCTCAATACTACCGTACTAATGCAGGAGAATAGGGGCTTTATGATATATAATGCAATAAACCAATAAAGCTGTAGAAAGGTAAAGAGAAGAAGAAAAGGGTGATACAGGTAATTGTACAGTCGTTGAAGCTACCTTGCCTTTTCTTTCTAACATGGTGTCTTTCTAACCAATTGTATAACAACTAAAATCCATGGGTCTGTGGTGCCTCAGGTGGCTGCAGACTAGAGTAAGGACCAAGGCCCAGCTCAATTCTTCCCATTACAATTCTCAAATAAAAATGTTTGAATTCAACTCATAATCCAGGACCTTGGGAGAACTTTTACTGACACAAATATACAGAAGTAGAGAGGAAGGAAGAGAAAGAGACACAGAGTGTAAGAGAAAAGTCTCCTATAGCTGCCTGTGCTAAAATATCAGGAAAAGTTGTTACTGCCAATCAACTGTCATATGTGAGCTGCTGCAGTCCACTACAGGGGAGGAGTCACTGACAGTATAGGAGGAGAAGTCAGGGCTTGAGCCCCCAACATGGAGAAAACTGCTGTCCTGTCTCATCCACTCTCCCCTCCACCCCATTCACATCTGATCCACTGCTGATAAATAGCTAGGGGTGCAGCACTTGCTTTCACTTTGTGATATGATGTCAGTAACCTTCATTGATCTGCAAGCGGGCAGGCAGGCCTTATCACTGCTTCTCCCTTGTGATATACTGTGATCCAGGGCCCTGACTGCTTTTTAATACACTGCACTTTAGGTAACGGTGTCGCAGGCTAACCCTGCCTACTAACACCTGAGGCCGTATTTTACAGCAGTGCTGTGATGGCCAGAGAGATTACACAGAAACTGACTCTGGGAGAGCCTGCCAGCAAAGTGATATCATTGGCTAGAGCAGGACAGTAAACTTGTGATACGGGGCTGAGGGGATTCTGTATTGTTAACCATGTGTGAACAGGCACAATTTCATCTTGTGGAAAGGAGCATGGAGAACAGAGGAAATTGTGAAAGTAAAAGACATGTATTGCAGCAAAATCCTCACCACAGTCATCAATCTCATGCATTTCCTACTCTAAATCTATATCATGCCTCTCTTTTTGGAAGCTTTCAATTCCATGGCTGTATCACAGGCACTAGCTGTGCTTTATTTTTAAGCCTAATCACACCTGTGTCAGAACATAGAGCTTGTGTTGACAGAGCACAGAGCTCTGAATGAGTGCTGGCAGCCACTTCCTCCCACCAGCTTTCTACATGCAGTCACTTTGAGACAACACCTGAGCTGATTGCCAAGAGTTGGACTGACATCATCAGCACCGTTACATCAATAAAATGTCTAAGAGTTGGCCTTCCAGTGAAGTCTGCCCCAAAACGAGGTACCCAGCATGCAATTGTTATACGCACCTGGCACACTGGGTAGTGAACAGTTTACAAATATTTTAGGCTTTAGGTGAAATTTTGCAATTTCAGTCAAATGGTGGCAATGAAAATGGCAGTTACGACAAATGCAAGCAAGATTCATTTAAACCAAAGTTATATCCAAGTGTAACTATAGACATGTAACCTCGAATGTTACACAGTGGCATACTTGAGCTAACCACCACCCCCATGTACATGGGTTGAGGAAGCCTGCAGATAAAGGAGACTGGACGACTAGCGGGAGAATTATCCCAACTATTGATTTTAGCTGTTGGGTATTACAGAAGGAAACAGCGGGTTTATCAGGCCAGGATCCCTCTGCACTTTCACTAACTAAACGAGTATTTTCCGGGCTTATCAGGCAAAAAGCCTATTACTGATGGTCTCAGCCTCCCCCACAACTAGACAAAGAAAAAGATTGGCCACCATTATGTAGCCACTGAATGGTTTGGTTGCATGGCTCTTTTAGGGACCTCTAACACTTACCCAGCACTTCACAAACCCAAAATAATGTCCATATATTCACCACCAATATAATAGTCCTCGGGGGTGTTGCACATTTTTTCTATTTATGTATATTTACAGTGTCTGCTAATGGACTTGTGACCTCCTCAACTGTCTGCTCTCCATCTTACTCTCTTACTGTCAGTCTCTCTTTCTCTCTCTGGGTCAATGTCATTTCTATGGCTTCTGTATATTAGGACTATATCCAGAGATAACAGGAAGTGTTATAATCCCAAAGTGGAACCTCATACCTCTCTTAATCACATGAAAAAAGTGTATGTTTTAATTACAGACTAAAAGATCAAGGCAGATACCTACCCTAGGATCCTTACTGAGAATTTTTTCTTATCTGTGAAACCTAAGGAAAGCCCTGTTCAGTACGCGTGCTATTCTCTATTAGCTGGCATGAATTAAAATTGCTCTCGTTATTTTAAGATGAAATTATATTCAGAGACATTTTGAATGTATACCCATTTCCCAATATTAATAATGAAGAAGAGTAGAGACAGAGAAAATTTCCCTCAGCAATTACTGTGGAAATCCATATACTGATCAATGTGCAATCCCAAGGATTGTCTTAATACATATAAAATATAGACAACACTGCATGTGCGTATGAATGTGCATGAATTTATTGTGGCGTAAAATGACCTCAACAAGATGAGAATATTATTGAAGAAATAAAAGCCGGGTGTAATGATTTACATCTTTTATCACAAGCTGCAATGAAAGTAAGTGATTAAGCACACAGTGAGAAAGAAGGGGGGGGGGGGGGGGGGGGGGGGGGGGGGGCAGGCAGGAGCCATGTAGAAATAAAACTACTTCCCACTCTAGCCAGCCATGCTAAAAGTGCATCATGGAACAATAGCGCGTATTGAATAACTATGTCGACCAGATGCTTTAAACTGTGTTAGTTTCCGCGTCTTGCTCTAACACCAGTCGACAAGAAAAGACTTCATCTATTATGTCAACACTGAAAGTCTAGAAAAGGTGGAGAAGTGGCATCAGCAGTGAGTCAGGAAGAGGATAGAGCATCATGGCCAGGTTTGGCACCCACGAAGGGGCAGTGCTCATCTGCCCACTGACTTGCCTTTATGTCTCCAAGTCAGCCCTGTAATTTGCTTGGGGCGGAGATAAATCTTATCTCAGAGACCTGATTAAGTTTTTAATTTACACTCCAATCAATAGCCCACGTCTATTGGCAATGTGTCTAAAACTCTATTTACCAAAGGATTCCCTGCTATCAATTGATCAAGGACCTGGCAGCCATAAATTATAGGAACTTGTGTGTGTGTGAGAGAGAGAGAGAAAGAGAGAGAGAGAGAGGGATATGGAGAGAAAGGGTGAGAAAGCAGTGTGAGAGTGAGAAAGTGAAGGAGCCAGGTCATATGCCACTGATGTTTGGATAGAAAAGAGATCTGAGCTGTAGTCTCCTTGCAGGCACTCACTTGAGACTTGTGCAGCACATGATCTGAGAGCAACACAAACCCACGTTCAAAGTTCTGCTTAGTGTGCTTCAACAATATTGGTCTCAACAACTGATAAGCCAACTGTTGGCATTTTATCTATACAGACAAATCAACCTACACCGAACCCAGTGGCAGGGAGAAGTGGAACGTGAATGAGCCGCAACATCAACGCAAAATGCCCTGCTCAGTCACACATGAATTTCCAAAAGCCTAGAGAAGTAAGACCTCCTCCTTCCGGTCCTTTCTGCAATGCCTGATTTTCCAGCAAAACTGTTAAAAAGGAATCCACTGGGATCTGGGTTCCCTACACAGAATTCCTACACAGAGTTCCTATTTCATGCTCCATGGCATCTTGCCTGGGAAACTCAGAGATGGATTGCAGGCAGCCGTTTACACCACTATGACATACAGGAAACAGCTATTTTCTGCTGTCTATTTTCAGCAATTCTGATGTTTGTGTAGGATTAAAAAGGACGGAAGAATTTGCCAAGCATCTTTGATTCATCAGGACTGAATAGGTTCAGTTAATCTTAACTAAGACTAGCTTCACCTGACTTCTGAGTATGGTTCTGGGAGTTAAAAAAAAAAAGGCAATGCCCCCCTGGACCAGAGTAAAAGGGGACCGATACAGTTCAGACTCCTCTCTGTCCTTCCCACACAGAGGAAGTGAAGGGGAGGGAAAGGAGGGCAGCGTTATCACCATGAAGAAAGTGTCGCCATGGCGGTTCTACTCTGACCCTGCTGACTCGCCGATTCCTTAACATGAGATTGTTTTGGACAGCTGACCTCAATATTACTGTGCTCTGAGGACGAAACAGTTCTTCTTGTTCTCTCCACCCTGCCTAAAAACATAACCAGGACACATATTTAACAGCAAAATACAAACGTCTACTTTTGGTTCCTGCACCACCATTAACAGGATTTAGAGGAATTAATAGAAATAAAGTAAACAAGTCAGTTTCCTCCCTCCTCACCATTTGCAGTGAGACATAAATAAACAACAGGAAAGACAAGCTGGGCTCCCTAACATCAGGACACTCTTAAAAACACTTGCAGTAAAGTTTGCTAAACGTCATGCTCTCACAATCCTGATATTTCACAAAACAGATAAAACATCATTTATTGTGTATTCTCACAACTTCTTAACAGGTCACTCACACCAGCACAGCATGTTTTCCACCTAGTACTTAAAATTACAACATACAGTAATAAGGTAGAAAAATATTGTTGTAACAAATGTTTGGGAGAATGTTATGTACTACTTTGTTATTAGTGGAGAAGCTGTCTGGTAAAATCAGGCATAAACGTGTCAGAATTATATGTAATTATAGTTGAAAAACTTCCGCATGGGAGTATGAATCACCTCTGCAGCTGGCTGGCGTGGCAGGAGAGAATACAGTACCCTGCTATCCTCACCTTCGTAAGTGCACTGGGGGAGGGGAGGAGAACATGGGAAAAATGCAGACTAAAGAAGACAGACTAGCTCATACTATGTCAGAGAGCCTGACTTGCTGGTCCTCTAAAGAGCCACCGACAGATACGTGTAATCAGCCCCATCCCCATGTTTCTCTCTCACTCTCTGCCTCTCTGGCTAATGTCTCCGCCTGATTCGATTGAGGCAATTAGGCAGTAATCTATAGAGCTAGGGAGTGATGGAAACATTTCCCACTGTCCTCCTCATGTTTCTCAGAGCTGCTATAATTAGCTAACTTTGTTTCTCATTAAACATCAGAGCAGTATTTACATACCGAGATCCAATTTGGCTCTGCAGAGCCCATTCCTTTTAAACTGCCTTGAAACCCCGAAACACAACTGTAAACAAAGGAATGGGGAAGCTGTAATCTACAGTTCTTTCAATCAAACATTTATATCTTATATTGGTAAGACTAAATATATATAGAACGTACAGAATTAAAACAACGTCAGTGTGTGTGTACATAACACAGGAGATGATCATTCCTGACTAGTGTGTTGTTGTAGCTGTAAATGATGCCTACAAAGGCCAGTTGTGGCATGAAGTTTGATTTTAAAAATGGAAGACATCCTCCAGTCCCTGGTTTCAATGAGCCATCATGGGAACTGGACTGGTAGACCGACTTCCATTCCCCTGTGGCTCATATTCGGTTTAAATCGTTTTTGCAGGGAATTAGCAAAACTCTTACCACACAGACATCAAATTAAAATGTGCATTTGAGAAACTATGGATCAAAGTCTAACATTTTGTACCTCTAATCATAATATATCAGAAATTTGAGAGAACACTCAATTATCTATGCTGTGATAACTTTTTGTCTCACTTGTTAGTGCAGGTATCAGAAGTTTGCTGATTAGTAGTAAGGAAGTTTGCTTGAAGTTTATTTAAGGACAGTTTCTCATTTTTTATATATTCTGTCTCAGAGTGAGGCAGTTTTACCTAGTGGCGCCACAATATTTCTCCTCACATACTTATTGGGCTTATTCATTTCCATTTGTGTCCAAACAGCATAGGTAAACAGAATAGGTTATTATAGGCAATAAAGCTTTTTTTTCACATTTTGGAATAAGTTATGTTTAGCATTTCATATTGCATGATTCAGTAAAGGCTGAGAGAAAACTTTTTTTTTCTACTACTGTAATTTGCACTTTTTCCTGTTAAAAAAAAAAAAAATAATTAAAAAAAAAAAGCTCTACCCAGTAGATAATGTTCTCTCTATTATGTTAGATCTTGCAAAGCAAGACAGACACAATGGCCAGTGAAATAAAACATAACATTTTATACAGTTATTGTCTTAAATTAGCACATTATTTTTTATTCTGAATAGTCTTTAAAATTTCCACAATACAAATTTCCAGATTTATCTTAAAAAAAACAGCCAGTTAGAAAACAGCAACTTCTCATAAAGCAGTGGGGAAAAAAAATCTACACTGAGATCCAACAGCAAGGGAATGTGGGAAATCATTAAATCCTTCATGCTGAATTCCCCAATAATCTGTTTTACTGCACTACAAACAGCCTGTTGAGCTGAACAACAGAGGTCAGGGGAAGAGACAGAGAATCCCAAAAGAGTGAATCTCTGTTTAAAGCTGCTTCGGCCTATAGCAGTTTCACACACTACCCAGAGTTGTACAGCAACTGTAAACTTTTCTGTTGATATGCAAATCAGCATGGATCATTTTATGTCCCTATGGTAACACTGCCCCTGCTTTGCAAAAATTTAATGATTAATCATGGTTTTGATAACAATGGGTAAAATCATTGTACCAACATTGACGGAATGTATGTGTGTGTGTGTGTGTGTGTGTGTGTGTGTGTGTGTGTGTGCGCGCGTGCGTGTGTATGTATGTATGTGAGAAAGAGAGAGTTTTCAGAGCCAGAAGCCACATGGTCACTGAATGTGGATCCCTAGTGGTTGCCACAGACATTGCAGAAAGGTACAAAGCTGATTCGCTGTTGGTGTAGATGCATTTCTGTAGTTGTGGATTACACACTGGACACAGTGTGTAAGAACATACTCAATTAGCTGACAGACAATTAGAACCTTTTATTCTGTGAGGGCTGCAGCACATGTTAAAATTCACTTACTGCTGCTGTGGCTGCAGGCTTATTTTTAGGTAAAATAAGTGGAACACTGCTACCCTGAAAAGTAAATATGTTCATATTCAGGCTGCCTACTGCCAATTGTTAGCTGCTTCTTTCATCCTTGGCATTAACAAATTACTACTGAGACACTTGAGCAGATGACACCTAATCAAAACTAACAGGTAATGACTTGTACTGGACAATGCATCTATAAAATATTCATTTTTCTTGGATTTACTTCTAATCTATGAGCCCTTTGTGCTGACCTGAAACCACGACTATGAGGGATGTATACACTTTTTATTGGAATCTAGCAAAAACATATTACACTGTCTGGATTCTGACAGGTCTAACAATCCTAAAGCCTTAATAGCTTAATGTTAGGATGTGACTGAAACACACAGAAATCCAATCTACTACTTTGCTTCTCTATAGTATGGTGTAGCTTGAATACATTTGCAGGAGTACAGCCAGGGCTGAGAATGGGGTAATTCAATCAGCAGCACTCCAGCCTGACACAGATTCACTTTGTCAGTTGTGCTGTACCAGTAATACATCTTTTTGAAAACAGACACTATCCCAACAATAATTTCTTTCAACTCTAATACCTGGCAAAGGGGTGGGTGAAAATTTAATAACAGGATTTCATTGGCTAACGCCACAATCCCTTCAGATCTCATCCTATGAAAAGTAAGTTTCTTTTCCTAATATCTCTGAGAAAACAAACACTACTCATCTGGAACGCCCAACAGAGGGACACTGCAAATATGCCTTAGCCCACACTATTAAACAGAGTGTATGGCAGGCAGGGATGCCTGTCCTCGGAAGGGGCTGTCACAAACCCACATGCTCCTCCTCAGTACCCCTCTGGCCCTGTGTGCAGGATTGAAGCAAGCCTGGTCTGACCAGCAGAGGGTTAACTGCACTGCCCAGTCACAGGCGTGAAGTGAAACAATGAAATAATGGCAGCGAGTGAACGCTCAAAGGCAGGGGGCAGGGTGGGTGTGGAAGGGTGGGGGCTTGCCATAGGCTTCTGCAGATGTTGCCGGGCTTTGGTAGGTCACACAATCACACGTATTAGCATTCCTGATAGAGGGAGCCCGGATTAGGGAGCTGAATGCCTTTCTCGACTCTGTCAGAATTTGAACATGCTGGAGAAGCAGAGCAGAGCGAAAGAAATCCTAGACATGTGGCAAGGAAAGGTGGGAACAAGAGTATAGAAGAAGAAAAACACCCTAAGACAGTGCTAGGAAAGCTTAACTCACAGAAGAAGCAGGCACAATGTCAAGGGCCGGAAAGAAGTATACAGAAAGGCAAATGCAGAGTAAGATTGACAGACAAATTGCACCAAATTGACTAAAACTGCTAATGAAAAGAGTTTAACAAACAGACAAAGAGAAATCAAGCATGTGATAATTTAATGGTTTGTGAGGGTGGCAGAGGGAGTGTATATGTGAAACGAAGATTTCTATTTGTGGCTGAATGAGTGAATGAGCATAGACAAACGGCTTTCTTTCTTCTTTGTATGTTTGAGTGAGTGAGGGAGAGTGAGAGAGAGAGCAGAGACAAAAGCTTTTCTGAGTGTATGTGTGCTGTCCTGTCCTTTTTTCCCAGGACAGAGGTCTGGAGAGGCCTCATATTTCTGGCTGCTGTCAGGCTGGGGTGAGAGGCAGAGACAGCAAGGGGCAGCTGTTTTCTAGGAGGTACCCTGACTCCCTCACACATTGTCTTTGATCCAGCTTGGCTTCCTGGGCAAGCCAAGTCCCCCCCCCTCCCCTCCCTCCATGTGTGTATGTATGTATAAGTGTATGTCAGGGCATGTGTATGTCAGAGGGAGAATACATGAATGTGGGGGTATAATTGGCGTACTGAGGGCCACACGTGGTGGCAAACCATGGAACAAATGGCGAAACTTAAGTGGTAAAACGAAGTGAGAGGCAACACTAGACACAGTCTTTTGCTTTCTTCCTCTCTCTTTGTTTTAGTACAGAACAAATAATTTGACAGGAATGCAGCAGGGCCAGTTTTATGTTTGTGTATTCAGCAATGATTTTTAGAATATAGAGGGGACAGGTGAACAGCAAGTCATGCTAACACATGCACATTTTGAAAAATACCTACTCTATTCATTTTTCCAGTATAATAAAGGAGGTAATCACTGAAGTTGCCTTTTGTTGGACATAAAAGTAGAATCAGACCAACCGATTCACAGAGGCAAATAAAATAAAATTTATAAAATATTTTCAAAAATCAAAACAAACTAATTCAGGTGCCAAGAATATCAATCTGTACTTTTAAAACAGGAGAAATCCAGTAAGTCCCTGTCATCAAAAGACAAGATAATGCCTGAAGTCACAAACACCAAGCAATTCCAAAGTGTGCTCACACACACACACACACACACAATTTGCTTGCAGTAATTATAATATTCATCTTTAATTATAAAACACTATGTTCACACCTTTTGACAATAGGATTTGACTGTGGTTTCATTATAACAAATAATCATTTTTGGCAGCAACAAGAGGAAGAGAAATGTTAATTCATATTTTAGATTTCGCCTTTACTGCACTATGATTTAGTCTAACAGCAGGCATATATTTATACAGAAACCTATATACTTGGAAATTTTTCCTGCTGTCATTGTCCTTAGATCGCTGACAACAAAGGAAAAAAAAAAAAAAAAAAACAGGCAGCAGCAACGAAATCACATAAAAACCTTCATATTTGACAGTTAAGGGAGGTGTACCTTTGTCCCCAGCCAATGACTATCTGTAACTCTACAAGTTAATATTTGCTTCTGCCTGCTCATAAATTTGCATTGCATTAGAACCTGACCTAAATGCATTTTTATCACCCAAAGTAATTAGCTGAGCATTAGTTGCTGGAGAGAGAGTACTATGAGGCTGAATCCTCTTTGAATAGGTGGTGGATAGACACAAGCTACAGAGTGGAGGGATGGCTATAGAGTAAAGCACAGCTGGGCCACCAGATAAAAGAGGAAGTAAACAGGGCCAGAGTGCTGCCTCTTTAATCTACTACATTAACTCCAGCACCATAAGGGGAGGAGCCAGCATGCAGGCAAACGGCAGAGCCACACAAAAGGGGAGTGTCAATGAGGGGGTAATAAGGAAAGACAATGAGTAAACAAGCAGGGGAAGTCCGGGCCTGGTGTGCTAGAAACTCCCTGCTTCTCACTGCCTGGCACACACAAAGGCGCTGCTGTAATTAGCCACCCCAATAGGTTGTTTAGCATTTGCATATAAATGCCCTCACAGGCAAATGCTAAACACTCTGACACAAGCCATGCCCAAAACAGACGTTTGCCACACCTCTACCCCTCCAGGAGGTCTCAGGGGTCCACTTATGTCAGGGCACCCCCCCCCCCCCTCGCCTTGTGCTTGTACCCACTGCTGGCAAGCTGGCATCCCTTACACAAAATGCGGACAGCACACCATACTGAGGGTACTCGGTTCTTGTTTCTCGAAAGATTGTGAAACAGTGTAGCCAGGCTTCCTGTTGAAGGCCCACACAACCATCTGTCACGCAAAAGTACATTTTACCCTGACCACAGGTTTGACGCTCAACAAGACAGAATGTGCAGGTGTTAGCACGCTGTTTTGTCACATAGAAATTCTAGGTGAAAGGCAGGAAAGAACTCATGTAGATTCACTCATGTACAATCACACATCCATGCAGCTGTCCCCAGGAAGTCAAGGGTCTACAGAGTGTGAGAAATGAGTGTTCGGTCTTGATCAGGGTCAAAACATACATGCTTTGTTTAATATATGCTGTTTGAAAGAAAAAGGAAAAAAAAGTGCTGAGTTGTAGTTGTAGCTGGATAGACCAAACTGGTAAATCAGAGGCAGAGGTAGGCTACATTTACACAGGGCTTAAAAATTCAAAAGTCAATATAAAACATGCTATCTATGCTATGCTTCTATATTTTCTACTGTTTGAAGTTTTCAAGCATTAATGTTACGCAAAATGTTTTTAATAGGACATGTGCCTCCGTTTCACACTTCCTCTTCTGTCTACTGTTGTTTTGACAATGGCGATTCATGAAAAAAAAAAAAATACAGAAAGGAAGGAAGCGATGAGACTGCTGTCTGTCCTCCCTCTCTCCCCCTGCCCTCACAACCACCTCTCTCTTTTTTTCTCTTTCCTCCAAGCCCATATTCTTTCCAGTGTAAACAAAGGCTGTGTCATCGACACACTTGTCCCACTCCTGGTGCAGCTTAGGAAAGAGCACATCCACCGAGCCCCTGCACCACACAAGGGCTACGTCTAATGTTAATCTTCAGCCCAGTGTGCAACTTTAATAGTCTACTCTGCCTTGCAAGAGTTTTGCGCTTTTGAGCTTTGCACATGGCACAGGAAGAACACAGAATGAATAGCTATCCACTGCCATTGGTTCTCACCTGCCATGTGGCCTGTTGTTCCCTTTCAGGGCATGATCCAACATGAGGAAACACCTGGCTTCAACACAAAACAGGCAATAAGAGGAGCCTATTTCACAGCCATGCTCCTGATACAGACAGACACCTTGCCAAGATGAGGACCTGAGTCGCAGGGACAACACTGAACCTAAAGAAGATATGCCATCCAAATAATACCCCATCAAGGAGGCATTTTAAAATATTTTCTATTAAATGCACATGATTTATAACGGCTCTGGGGGGGGGGGGGGACCACTAAACATCACTCTGAGGGAAAATTGGCACTTGGCATG
Organism: Mastacembelus armatus; assembly: GCF_900324485.2. Classification (NCBI taxonomy): domain Eukaryota; kingdom Metazoa; phylum Chordata; class Actinopteri; order Synbranchiformes; family Mastacembelidae; genus Mastacembelus; species Mastacembelus armatus. Next base: position 11,223,633 of record NC_046635.1, read on the forward strand.
TAAAGAGGAGAAAAACTGTTGTAACAGTCAGTATCCGTTTTGAGGCTAGTTCTTACCTCAGGCTGACTTCCTATATGTGGTCAGGGTGTGTTTTTTTGTTTTACTGCTTCAAACAACAATGCTTGCTTGCTATTTTTTTATCACCTGAGTAAAGCAGCAAAATCAAATGTTAAGCTGTGACTGAAAGAGAGAAGGAAATGTCACCATTAATTAAATCTAAACCTAATTAAACCAGATACACAGCAGATGACCAGGTGGTAGAAGGGATGTTTTAAATTGTAGGCCTTATTAAAAATGGGCATAATGCTTTCTTCTGTTTGTACGGTGGACTACAAATTCAACCAGAATGTCACCAATAGCTGCATAAACTAGCCTGGGCCCCTATCTTCATTCATTAAACAGTAGGGAAAATTAATGCCATGGTGACCAGACGAGGCAAATGACGTCACAAAGCCGAGGTCACCAGTCTTTCACAGCCGTCTAGCCCTGTGTCAGCCCCATGGGATCTGCCCCACCCCCTCCACCCTAGACTAAATCTCTGCTCTGTGGCACTGAATGTCAGAATGAAAACCAAACAGTCGCAGGCTCCATGTCGCATATGTAAACGCCACTGTCTCTGTCATGAGACATCAGGCACTGGGCTCATAAACAGCAGATAGACCATAGCCTATAAGAGAGGTGAGTGGATGAGGAACAGCAATTTTGAACTGCAATTAAACTGGATAAATATACATTTTTAGTTGCTGTATTGGTGTGTGTGGGCTAGGGAGAAGAGTACATCTCCTCCTCCTCCTCACACTCACACTCACACACATACACACACACACACACACACACACACACTGTACATTTCTAGTTTTCAGTGTTGCTGTGGGGGAGACTGCTTCTCTCTAATCAATTTATTATGAGGCACCTAGGTCCTTATGTTTGTTCATTTAACACAGGGAAAATGAGAAAGTGCATTTGTTTTAGGTACAGTGAGGCCCAAAGAGAAAACCATGCATGTTTTTCAGGTGGAGAAGAGGAGAAGGGTGATGCAAAAAGCAAACAAGACAGAGACACCCTTCAGAATAGTGCGGAGGTGTAATATTGTGGCTTTGAGGAAATGTTGGTTTAATTGCAGTTTGGTGTAATGTATAATGCGGTCTGTATGACACCTGGCATAAATGGTTTACACTCGGGACAGTGGCAATTATAATTCAACCAATCAGAAATCTTTCATAAATCCTCTGACATGCTCACTGCAACAGCTAGATGCTTATTTGACGAGATGAGATGGGATGGCGACAGACGCACATGCAGTATATCTTCTTTTTAATTACAATGTCTGCAGAGGTGGGACTCTGCTATAAACAATCATCTGTGCAATCAAACACAATGCCACCAAGACTATGCATTATAATGATACATTTGCAAATGGAAAAATAAAAATATTATATACTGTATTTGTATCATTATTGCTACTAATACAGCTGAAAAAACTGTAAAATATCAGTACATAGCAAAGGAGCTGAGGTATCTAATTCTTTTATTCATCCAGCAGCTATAAACGCGATACCGATTTGATAATGACTATCAGGCGGTGGTCAGACTGGCCTAGATATTTACTGGCATTCACAGAAGCAGACACATGCTCAAATTCTTAAAAACAGAGTACTATTGCCATTCTGTTAAATGTAAAGCTCTAATAAATATTTATACATTTTCAGAGGTCATTAAAAATATAAATTGTGTGCATCCTTAAATGGGGTCTTTGAGAACAGCATTTCAGGTAAATCAGGTGATAATAGGTCTTTTATAATCTGTATTCTATAATTCGATATTCTGATTATATGTATTTTCTGTTTATATGCAAAGCATCAATGCAGATCAAAATAAAAGTTGAGTATATGAATCAGATGTACTTTTGAATAAAAAATGGAAAGAAAAAGATATGTGATTATGATCTCACATTGGAAATTTTAGAAAAGGCTATACATACACATAAACACATGTACATGTGTTATAGAAAAGAGGAAAATATAGCAGCAGAAGAGAGCTGACATCACAGGACTATGGAGGCTACAGCACTTAGAGGCCATTTTATTGCTTTGCTGTGGTCAAGTGAGGTGCACCGAGCTCAATTCCACAACAACAATAGCAAAGAGGGCCGCAGAGACAAAAGAGGGCTATCCCTGCTTCTTAACCCCTTCACTACTGGCATATCAGTCGCCTGGGGCAATGAGCAAACACCAGGCCACCTCAGGAAAAGCTAGGGCAATAACAAAATACAGTTATAACTTATAGATCTAGTGTGTGACAAAACAGCCCTCACACAAACATGCATACACAGTAAAAATTATACCTGCGCGGTAAAAAACGATACATGCACAAACCCCATAAGAGACTACAAATGGGCAGATGGAGTCGGCTGCTTTTCCTAAGCAAGAAGAAGCAGTCGGTAGCTTCACCTCAGCCCTGTCTCCCACTGAAATACAAATGCTGCTTACTCTGTCTTACCATCTCTGCCCCTCCCTTTCCTTCTCGCTCTCTCTCCTCCACTACGAACATGGATGGGATACTACACATTTGCAAGTGAATTACACTTTTTGTTGAGATTTTTTTTGTTCGTTGCAAAAGTGGGAAAGAGGGTGTGAGAGGGAAAGAGTGCTCCTAGCATCGTTCTTTTCTTTTCTTCTTCTATAATCCTGAGGAGGATAAGCTGCGAGGTACACAGAGAGGAAGTGCCATAGACCTGCTGGGGTCCTGCACATCCTAGCACTACATTCCTACAGCTCAGCTATCACACACACACACACACACACACACACACACACACACACACATACACACATACACACACACACGTACGTATAGACAGATAGAGAAAAAAATGCTCTCTGCATCACATGACTGCTGCCTGTCATGGTCCCAAACTTGACTGGCTACACAGCACACACAGAAAGCAAATTAAAAATCAGTTCGACCTAAATCTGAAAATAAAATTCATGTTTCACTGAGATTTCAAAACAGAAGAAATTTTGGGGGGGGGGGGTTGTAACTGTAAAAATTTAAAAAGATGTTAAAACACTGTTTTACAGTGCATTTGTTTATCTGCCCCATTGTTAATACTAAGTATGTACTGGGAGTAGCAGAATCACTGGCACATAGAAGAGGAATATAGAATATATGGCTGCATAATATTCACATCACTTTCACATAAGTCATAGATCTGGCATTTTACTCCAGCGTACTGGAGGAGAAAAAAGCTGAGCAGCACACAGCTTGATTTTAGAAATACATACACTGTGTTTGCTGCTAATACAAGACATGCTCCATCATTCAGTGACCTGGTTTTAAATTAGCAAATAGGAAAAACGACATGTTAATGGTCTGAAACACAGATCACCTGACTGTAATGAACTATATCTTCTTTTATTGAAAAAATTTAATTTATAAAAGTTGAAGCTCTGTGAGCTGGTGAGGATGGTGTTTTTTTTTTTTATTTAAATGATATTGTATCTTGTTTTCAAAATATGTAAAACAATTGATGATATGGGAAATAAAAGCAGGAGCTATGCAGCTGATGTACTGTCAATATTTTAAACCTGTCACTCTTGCTCCTTCACACACACACACACACACACACACACACACACACACACACTCACTCACACATGCACACACACACGTGCACGTTGACAACACGCACACATGCACATCCACACACTTATGCTTTAGTTATACAATGCAGATTTCACAGACACAGATAAACAATATGAGGGCAGCTATCACTCCACAGAGCACAGTAACATAGAGGAAGAGGAAGAGGATGACAAAGAAATAAGGGAGGATAAAAAGACGGCGTGTGTGTCGTCAGAGTCACAGGCCAGAGGGGCCCATGTATTGTTCCAGGGCTCAGTGTGGGGAGAGAAAGGCGACCTGGGCCGCCTCTGTCTAAGCGTCCTCCATGTTTTATGCATTCTGTCCTTTGTGATGATAAGCGCCAGTGCGGAGGGTGGAATGCTGGCCTCCAGGATCCAAGAGAGGGGTGGGCCTATGGGGGGCTGGGGTGGAACTCAGTTCAATTTTGCAGTCCTTGGAGTGGTCCCTGTCATCCCTGCCTTGCCCGCATTAAGGCATATGCAGCCTATACAGAAACAAGACCGTTGTTCCTCCCATCCTTGGACACTAGAGCTAGCTGCTGCTACCCCAAATAGGATATATATGCAGTCAGTCGTAGCCGCTGTTCTACACGCATGCACACACACACCACACACCACACCACACACACACACACACACACACAAAGTTTTTACGATACTGTCAGTCCTAGAGAGGCATGCATCACACAGGTCTTCTTCTCAGAGTCAAGAGAGCAACCCAGGAATCTAGTCTTTATCAATGTTACAATACTGCTATCTGAAAAACAGCCTTATTTGTTAGAAAACAGATATTGCACATTTATTAGAGAAGGAATATTGATATTCTAGTCAAGGATACAGACACATACGCACGTTATAACCCCCTTCCATGACTTCAACACAATTAATTTATTGCTAGAAATGGAATACAAATTTCTACAAATTTGTGTCACATATTATTGCACTCTTTAACTGATAGAGAGGAAGTCAAAATAGAAGCCATATGTTGCTTTTACACGCTGAATGTGGAAAATGACTTTTTCCCTTCTACCCGTCTTTCTATTCTCTTTTTGACTGCTAGATAATCTGAGCAGTGTTGTGTTTTCAGGTCGGCTGTGATGTGTCTAAAAATTAACAATCTATCTAATTAAAAAAAATAATGACTAGAAAAACAAAACTGTGTCATAACAAAGTCTTCATGTAGCACATTCAAAAGAAATTCAATTTTTTATTGCCTGTATACACAAATCAAAAATCGGCTATGCAAACACACACATGCAGAGACACATGCGCATCTTCTTAGTCATAAATCTAGTCTACCACAATGATTTAACCAAGATTGTTAACACGATAACATATTGTGAAAGAGCAAACCACAAAAATCCCCGCCAAGTTCACTTTGAAAAGATAAAAGGATGACACTGAGAAAGAAGAAGAAAAGCTCAAAGGACGACAGGGGGTGCTTTCTGTGGATAAAGAGGAGCCCTTTTGGACACCAGGATTAAGGATCAGGTACAGCATTCATACACACCGCAAGCAGACACATATACACACACACAAAAACACACACACCTGAGTATGACAGTCATCTCTTCCACTCTCCCTTCCCACTTTCTCCCTCACCCCTTTGCTGATCCGAGATCCCGCCCCCATCTGCTCCTTTATGATAGCATGACACGTCCCCTGGCCTTCGTCTGCAGGACAACTGGAAGAACTGGTCCTTGCTGCACAACCTTGCATATTCAAAACCGCACATCAGATTCAAAGCCATCATCTGTGTCGACTGCCCTCAGCTGCATGTCTAAACAGCTAATGGTGCAGGCAAACAGCCTCATCCACAAAAATGTAGACCTGTCCATATTTATAATTCTTTTCCTGGCATAGAGCAAACAGTGTAAAGAAGAAAGAAATCGATTTAAACCGGTGACCTCTTATTAAAATAATAATTATTATAATAATAATTATTAATTTTTACAGACAAATTAATTCTGTTTTATTTATGACAGCATAAATAAAGACATTTTTGTGTTCTGTGTTAGATACACCAACCTAAACTGAGCTGAATCTCACATGTATGGCCTTAGCTTTCTTTTCACCCAAAGAGGGCTCTCTCGACCAAGGACATGGCAGCGAGCTCCCCCATGGTGCCAGTGCCCGAGCACGGAAAGGTGGGAGTTAAGGAGGGAGACATGCAGAGACACACAGAGAATGAGATGGAGGACTGAGAGGGAGAGGCACAGCAAGAGGGAGGAGAAGGGGTTATGACAGCCAGAGGCACTGTCTCCCCTTTCTGTGTTACCCCCCGAACCATGAAACAAGCCTATCCATGACGACTGCTACTCCCTTTATCTCATTTCTCCAACTGGACATGCCAGCTTCACTTATACAGTCAAATGCCATAGGAATACTCTGAATATACCTGTTATCAAAAATGGTAATAGACGGGGACAACCGCTTTGTTGCTGTGCAGGATCAGTGGCAACTACACATCTCAGTAAAAACTGTCATCACATCACGGCATCACAACGTCAAATATTTTCCTCACATTATGAATAATAATCAGAACAACAACAAAACACAGACAGCAGCTGAACCATATGCATATACCTTGATTAATCACACAACTAGAATCCTGTTTAATCCCCAGATGCACAACACTACCATCACAAATAATGCATTTTTCATTATTCTGGTATTAAATGACAAAAAAAATATGATGATTTGTGTGTAATATATCTAAATTACATTTTACAATTTTGTCTATTTTCAAGAACCTGCTGTCACAAAAATCTGCCATCCTGTTCCAAATAAATTAACAGAAATTCTCATAAAAATAATTTTAATAATCCAGTGAGTGAATATTTGCATGCATGTTATTCCTTTTACTCTACAGTTACACATAATTTTGCCATTTTCCTCTGTTATGATAAAAACCCTATCTGCACCTAAATGATTAAGAATCACAGAAATGTGAAAATGTTTTTAGAAAATCTATTTAAAAAAATGAAAATGTCCTCTTAACAAACATACTTACAAAACAGAGAGAACTGTGGCCAAGTAATGACTTCAAAGAAAAAAAAAAAGAAGATGAAAACATATTTTAAATTATGTTTTAAAAACTATCCCTAATGGTACTTCAGTATGAGCGGAATACTTCCTGTATCAGACAGGGATGAGCTTGAGATACTACAGTTACCTTCACCAAACATGCCTGACAAACACGGATTTGAAACAGAATACACAGAAATAAAGCCAATGACATTCCTATACCTTTGCCAGAAACTGTTATAATTAAACATAAATATGACAATGAGACAAGACAGGAAAATCAGACAGGTGAGATGACAGTAAACATCTCTGCTGTCTTTGTTTTGTAACAGAAGACGGAGAGAGGGAGGAGGAGGAAGAGGAGAGAAGTGTTACTGTCAGACAGGGGAGGAAGGGAGATAACTCGAGTTTTGGCACAGCAGCCTACCTGTCCTATACATGATAACACCTTCACAGTTCTAATCACTGGAATCTGCACACACTGAAATGGCTGCTGCTCACGCTGGGGTAAAGAAATGTATAACAATGCACAAAAGAGGAAGAGACTAAATATGAATATGAGCACTGATTAAAAATATTCAGCCTGAATGCCTGGTTCTCCTCTTTTTCCTGCTGCTAATCTTCTTCTATCTCCTCCTCTCCAGTCTGAAAGGTAGGGATCTGTTTATTTGACCTCTTCCCCTGATTCATCCTCTATGGCCCATGGCTATCTGACCCCTCCACCCAACCCCCCTCAACACTCCTACCCTCAGACCCCCCCTTTTTTTTTTTTTCTTCTTCGCCTCTCTCACACTGCCTGGCAGCCTTAACGTTTAATTTTATTAAACCTGTTACCAGTCTCTTTTTGTTTCTCCCATCTTAAACTAAAGCCACAGTCTTAATCCTACAGATGCTGACAACCACAAGTGCTTTGTGTGGCTCCCAAAACCTACCAACAACTACCATCACCTTTTTTTCTCCCAGCCAGACCCACTCTCTCCCCATCATCCCTCGGCTGTTTGCAAGGGGGTTTCCTCTCTTTCTTTTTTATCTCTGCACTCACTCCATGACCCCTGTTCCCCTGTTTCTGCTGTCTGACCCCCCCACCACCACCACCACACACACTCTCTCACACACACACACACACACACACACACAGAGAGAGAGAGGTTCTCAGCCCCCTGTCTGTTTCCCCCAACGGTACACATATCCTATCCTCGCCTCTGCTCGCTCGCAAACCCTCTTTTCCCTCTTTCTTCTCCCGACTCTATGTCGCGAAAAACACAGACTGACTCATAGGCCTAATTCTCGCAGCTTTTTTTTTTTTTTTGGTCTGCATACAGCTCCATCTCGCCCGAAAAAAGTGCTCGCTATATTATTTTATCATTATTATTATTATTATTATTTTAAATTGGCTTATAATTACACCTAGACGTTAAGATAACAGTTGCATTTCTGTTTTCTTTATTCTGATCAGGTCCATTTTTTTTGGGTCCTATTGCAGAAATAAACACTTTTTTTTTTCTTTTTTTTTTGCAAAAGGCCCAGTCAACTTAAGACAGGCAAGCCTTGTTTGTGTCTTCCTCCCGGAGAGGGCAGCCTATTCCGTTTCGCCTATGTCAAAGATATCTAGTGTAGTTTAACTTTACAAAAAGACCTACAAATGTTAACTGGCTAAGTGGCTACTAAATGCATGCAGTGACCTATAGGTTTAGCCTGGACCCATACTTGTGAGTTTTCGGCAGTAACTTTGGAATGATTGTGTCTGCTTAAGGTCAGACAAACAGTGCAGTGTTTTGTTTTCATTCCGGTCAGCATTTCTCGGTGAAAAAAAAAAAAAAATGTTCTCTAGAAAGTCAGACACGGTAGCCAAGTCTACTTCGAGGCAGGAGATCCAGCCAGCCCCATGTCTTCCTTGAGCCACATGTCTGCTCACTGAGACGCAACTCGGACTCTCGGGCTGTCCGTGCACAAGGTCCTGCCGATCCGCTCTTGTCATGAAGGAGACCCGGGGCTCCGTTTCCCCCAACACAACACATTCACGTAACACACACTCGCAAACACGAACCCCTCATGCGAGCACGCACAGACACACACACACACACTCACTTACACACACATACACACATGTCGATCGATTTGCATGTGACTTCGTCAGGGAATGAACGAGAATCGGCTTAAAAACAAGGCTCGAAAAGAGGCAAAGAACCACGAAAAATAAAAAAAGAAAGGATGGTCAAAGTGGGGTAAAAGGGAAAAGTGTAAGCCAGAGGAACTAAGACAGGGCGGAGGGATTGCACATTTCAGAGGGAGACGTGTCGGAGAAGAACAAAAATGTGTTTATCCAGAAGAGGATTTTGTGAGCACACGACGGTTCCGAAACAACCCCCCCACCCCACCCCACCCTGGATGTGGCAAGTGTCAAATCTGTCCAAAATTAGAAAGCGAGAGACGTTCCCTGTCGCCGGACGCACACGGACCCACAGGCTGGACTTGGAGCTCCTTTTCTGGGCTGCGCTCATGTGGAGCCGCCGCTCCCCTTCGTTCGCTCAACACAGCCCCCGTCCTTAACTGCATCTGTGCCTAAAAACACGTTTCTCGACCACCATAACCCCTCTATACCCTTCCCAGGTCCACCGAAATGCACATATTTGTTTCAAAACCGTGTTTTTCTACGATCAACTGCTTGGAGAGGATCGCTGTCTTGCCCTTTTTCTTATCTTCCATTCATGAGGAGGAGAGGACGGACGCTGATGTAAACACAGGTAACGATACGAATAAAATCGAGAATAAACCAAACTACTTGCATGAAATGAACTTGTGATCGCCAGTCAATTCTCACAGTGTGAGAATAGCCAGCTCCGCTACACGCTAAACTACGAACAGATAGGAAAGAGAATCAGATAAGTGTTACAGCGAAAAGAATAGGATCGTGGAAACACACAGAGGAAAAGAGACAAACGCAAAGTTGAAACTTACAATTTCTCGCTGCCGCTTTGTGATCCTCGCTTTTTAATCCAGTATTGAGATGATTTAGCTAAAGATCCCATCAAGGCAGTCTCCTTTTGGTCAGTTTGCGCTTAGGGTGGCAAAAGAAAGATCATTGTTGCGGAGCGTAAAAAACCGAAGTAGGTACTATTAGTTGTTAAAGGCAATATAAAAATAATTTGGATGCAAAGCAGGCGATGAGTCTTGTGTTAGAGGGAGCGAGGAAGAGGTGAAAGTGAGATCTGATGATTGAAAAGAAAAAACTCTTTGGATCTTTATTCCTGCTAATTAGTTTCCTGCAAAAAAATGGCTGTGATTAATTCAGTGCGCATGTGCTTCATTACACAGGCACGAAGGGAAGGGCTAATTAGCCGCCTTCTGGATCAATAAGATTCAGCAAAGGAGAGAGCTCGGAGAGAGAGGGAGGGAGGGAGGGAGAAAGACGAGGGAGGGAGGGATGGATAGATACAAGTAGAAAAAAAAGAGGAAAGTAATGATCAGGAATTGAAAATATGGAATTAAGAACAGCGGAAAGTAAGAGTTTGATTAGACGGAAGACAGTGAAAGTTAATACTGGAGCAGGCAGCCGCAGCAGGCAAAGCCCGACGCTACGGGCGCAGCTTTTCCTCCGATCTTTTTACACTTTTTCAAACGTTTTTATCCCGTTTTTTTTTTTTTTTTTTGCAGTTTTAAATGAAAGATATGCACGTACAGTGACCACTAAAAGCACATAAGCGATCGTGCTTTGTTTTACTCTGTCTTTTCCAACCCAAGTCTGTCAGTTTAGCCGCGTCAAAGCTGCACCCAGCGCTGGTGTTTCTATAGTTAAATAACTTATTGAAATACAAAGCAGAGTTTTGGGCGACTACAGTGGCAGAGGTGGACATGTGTTATTCTCCAGCTTGTAATTATACGCAAACAATTGTCGCGGATCTAAACATGCAAAACGAACATCTGCCAAAAATTAAAGTGCGTTTAACGCGATTTCTGTGTGTATTTGGAAGAGTGCACTGTAACAGCAACACACAGGCTGCCGCGGTGTACTGTCGTTATCCGCGCTGAGTACAGCTTATCGTTAGTACACTGGCACCTGGATGTTATCTAACAGTGTATTTGTATTAGTAAATATATATTTTACGCAGTGAGAAAAATGTGACTTGCACAGGGAGAGAGAAGCTGACAAGAAATATGTGAGGCTGAGCTTCAAAATTTTCAACTTTGATAAACTTCAGGCGATTTAATGTGTAGACAGCATGTAGGGAAATCCAAGAACATTTTTTTTTTCATGGCTAAACGGCAAAAAGCATATGAATTAAACAATGATAGGTTTAATGAGAAAAGAAGACTAAAGACTACTTAAAAATAAAACCTACAGCAACACATGTTCCTCAGCTGACACGTTCGTGTGCATGCATGGGTTCATTTGAATAAAAAGTTACAATTAAGACTCAGAAGCAGATTTTAAAAAGTCAAATTCAGCTTTCTAAAATATGGCACAGATGAAAGTATGACGGACAGGATATGGAAGATGTGTCGTTTCCACAGTTCACTGTGGAAATCACAGGAATATCAGTCTAAGTTCAAATTCAGGATGACACTTTATATCACTGTTGTAAAATAAAATAAATTATTTGTTTCAATAACGTGGGAGCATCCAGAGCAAAAAAGGGTTATTATTTTTTCCAGTAAAACTGGGAAACTCCAGGGCGCTGCTTTGTTTAGTGGGCTACATTTATGCAAAGCGAGCTCAGCTCTTTTATAAGTACTTGTTGAAGCCTCACTGTTATCCTTTATATATGTCTGACGATTTCTTTAAATTTTACTATGCGTTACGGTGTGTCGAGGGTATTTGGAAAATCTAAATAGGTTTGTATATACACAGCACACAGGGAAAGACTTGTAGGTGTTGCTGTAACACAGAGGGATGATGGGGAAACAGGCTTATCTATTACCAAAGTAGCGGGAACACGTTGTCAATACGTGTAGGTTGTCTTAAATTATAATAATATAATAAAATTAAAAAAAACACTATAAATGTGTCACATGTTGTCAGAGTTGCATGGAGGCGTTTGGTCAGCTCCGGCCTGTATGCATTAAATTTAGTAAGACTGATCTCATAGATGGCCAGTGAGATCTTTCGTGATCAGGAATCTCAGTGATGATCAATATCAACATACATTTGTAGACCTCTGTTTTTGTTAATAATCTTCCGTGAAGGACCTCGCCTCTGTAACTGTGGTCCTCTCGTTTGAAAAGACTGTATTGCAAAAAAAAAAAAAAATCAACCTTTGAGTCTCTCGGTGCTCTTTGTTATGATAATGTTATTGTTGATTCTCTGAGGAAATGGACAGTCCCTCACTCTCAGTATGCGCACTTTCTGTGCAAACAGCTCCACAGAGAGTCCTGGTCCACTGAATACAAGTAGCAGCTTTCACTCATCACATAACGTGCTATGTTTATTGAAACAATACGCATTTGATAGTGTGCGCCCATACAGTGAATTCCGATACAGAGTTAATAGTTCAATGGCAGATATAGGCGAATCCAGATACTGTCCCAACATGCTAGAGAACTTCCAGTAGACGGTCCACCGCAGTGTTATCACAAACGAGCCATAACTAGGGGGACTAAAACAGCCTGAGATCTGAATTCTTTCAGATGTGTGCTGGATAAATGAATGGCACAGGTAAATCTAGTGATTATTTTTGTTTTCTAAAATCCGGTAGGCCTTTCCTGCTGCTGTCGTGGTGAACATGGCTGATGAAATATAGAGGCTACATTTTAGATTTTTCCAAAGGCCTTTGATTTAAAGGTTAGAAAGGTTATGAAACCCCCATGGGACACGGCGTTTCTGCAGATTCAATAGCATATACCCCTTTGAAGAGCCTATGAAAATCTAACTGCTCACATTGTGCCCTATATGACCAAGACCCAACTCCCCCTCTCAGTCTTTCTCCCCCCCCCACCCCCCACCCCTTCCATCTCTCTCTCTCTCCCTGCTGCTAAAATATATGGTGTGCTGTAACACGGCGTTTCCTCAGCACTTGCCTTCCATAAGCCGAGGCAGGCACTGATACCTGTTTTTTAAGCAGTGTAGCATCTGCTGTACAGCATGCTTCTCTCCGGAAAGCAAGAAAACTGCATCGGCCCCTAGAACAGCTCACATTTTGCAGCGTGAGAGGCAGACTGCAGGAATCTCGAGGATTTGCGACGTGTCTGCTCTCTCGGGAAGAAGAGATTGTAAAAATGAATAGGTTGAAAATAGCGTGCGAGTGGAGTTAAAGGGGCTAGGAGATAATAAAAGAGTCTGGTGTAATTTGAGGCTTGTAGGAGGCAGCTTTAAGCCAGTCAGTCGCCTAAAGCCCAACAATACAAACTTCACTTTGCAAATTTATGCAAAGGCCTGATTGACATTACTCCATCAGTGACCATATTGAGCGTGGTGTAGACTAAATCAAAAGAAGACCATCCTGACGGAGGCCCTGATGCTTTTAGGGCCTATGCATCACTGAAAAGGGGAAAAGGGGGGAACTGACAGGGTCTGAAGCTTTTGTGCTACCAGCATTCAATTGCGCCTCTCTGTGGGAAGGATAAATGTCCACGTGCCAGCCTCAATAGGCATACATCGATGAGTGGCATTGCAAATTCAACACAACCTGTGGCTATGACAGCCCCTGGATATGACAAAGAGAGGCAGAGGAGCTTAAAATACACGCTCCGCAGATGTGGGGCACATGAAAGCGTTTGACCATCACCAGAACTGCAAGGAACAAAACAGCGTATTCACACAGAGGCCAAAGCCCCTAATCGTTTCAATCGTGCTTCAACCCTTGTTCTCTGATGGAGGCTTTGCAGAGCCACGTGCACCACTCAACTTTTTAGAAACGTTTGTTTGAGTGTGTTCAAATTAAATTACATTTAAATGGACGATATTCTATACTTAAGCCTATATATCACCTACAGTGCAGGTGTGCGGCCGCGCGCACGCACGCGCTATCCCAGGCAAAGCACACAGCGAGACATAGGAAATGAACGGGGGGTGAAAGTATTTAAAGATAAACGCTGCGATCCGGAACAATCATATAAGTTTATAAAGCCAGAACGACCATTATATTCCGATGCATTTCTGGATTTAAGATCTTCACAGGCTGCAATATTAACAAAGAGGTGTCAGTCATAGGTTCAGGTTAGGGTAAACAGAAATGAAAAGGGCATCAGACATTCTCTAGGAAACAGTCTGGGTGAGATCATGGTATGCAAATATTTCTAAATAAAAGCCTAGTGTAGATGGACTGGAAGCTCAGGGCGGGGCACAAAAAAAACAAAAACAAACAAACAAAAAAAAACAATGGACCGATTTTTAAAATGTAAATTAAATTTTGCTTTTTTTCCATTTGCTTTAGTGATGAGGTCAATTAAAAGACACCTTAGGCGTCGTGAAGCGCCTGTAGGTTGGATTCTTCACTCAGTGACCGCAGCTGGGCTGACACCACTGTTGGGAGAGTGGTAGTCAAAGTTTCCTATGAAGGACAAACCCCATTTTCACTCACTTTACTCTGTTTCTGTTTGTAAATGAGTGATGATCCACATTGAAAACTTTTGGAAGTGACTTTATTAACTGCGTAATACTATCGCAGTCGTTTTTACATTTTAAGGAGAACAACCAATTTGAACGTTAAGAAAATATTTATATAAGCCTGCCTATTTTCCTATTAGACACTTCTTGTGTCTTTATGATCCTCGCCCGCTGCGCTGTTGCGCTGTTTCACCGCTAAATCATTGCACATAAGAGAGGGTGGTGTCCGGCTCTCCATGCGTCTAGGGTGGATAGGGCAGCGCATCCAGGTGCAATGGGAGCGCCCTCTTATGTTCAGCCTGACCACTGGGATCAAGCAGCACATCAACTCTGTTACAGGAGCCAAGCGCCTGCGGACCAGCTGGTCTTTGCAAAAGCGCACCATTGCCTCTCAGACCGTTGCCTTTGAGTCCAGCATTTTATATTTGACTGTCTGTCGTGTAAATGATGTAAATCAACGTGGTTGGACTATTGCCTGGTCAAACGATATGTAGACCATCCACGGGGGAATTTTCAGATAAACATTTCACCAAAATAGTTGGCTTATTAATGACATACATGCACAGTGTCCTAAACTGCCATCATTTTTAAAAAGCCCCTGACTGTTAGAGAGCAACAAGGAGCAAAAGCCCAGCACACACCGAGCTTGAACTTGGCCTAATTAGCGGAGCGTCCTGCAGACATCAGGACAGTTGATATACAAGTCCAGATTCAGAAAAGCACATCATTTTACAAAGAATGTGTATAGAGTCTACTTAATTAAACATGAACTTTCCAGAGTCCTATTTGTCTGTGACTGTAGATGCAGCATGTTTTACACTGCTGATGATTTTCCATATGTTCCCGGTGGACAGGAAACAGATCTTTTTTGCAAACCTTTAACTTGAACACATTTTATGTCTTCGACTTTGTACGCACTAGGCTATTTGCAGATATTCCAACCCGGCGGTGGCCTCGTAGTTTTCCTTTTTATCCTTGTGTCATGTTTGGCACACGGAGGATGTTCTTGGATAAAAGTCAGTGTGGTGATTTTTTTTTTTTTCTGTATCAAAGTGAAATGCACCGTTTGTAATTGTCATTGCTGGCGTTTTACTTATAGACTTTCCAGTGTCATAGCATGTATTATGTCAGAGCATGTATTGATCATTCGACTGTTTTTTTCCCCTGAACTTTATTAGAGCTGCATAAATGTATCCCCACAGCAGAAATCTGCTCTCACCGACTGTTAATATTGGTGGACATTTGGTTTAAACGTTTTTAAGTATGCTGTCACGTTAAACGCATGTGTGTTGGACTTTTGTTTGTTTGTTTGTTTTTTTTGTCCCAGATGTTCTTTATGACTTATTATGGGAATGTTTTGCCTAACTGTTTTTTTTTTTTAAATTTTCATCTGCTTTTTATGACTGTTTATAGCCAATATATTTCTATTTATTTATTTTTATTGGTATTTTATTTTTGTTTGATGCTCTAAGTATATAC
This sequence comes from Mastacembelus armatus, assembly GCF_900324485.2. Lineage (NCBI taxonomy): Eukaryota > Metazoa > Chordata > Actinopteri > Synbranchiformes > Mastacembelidae > Mastacembelus > Mastacembelus armatus. Next base: position 11,239,326 of record NC_046635.1, read on the forward strand.
TCTTAAAATAAAATTTAATATTAAAACGCTCCTGGAGAAAATTCGATATATTATCTGCTCGTTTGTTTGTATATCTCTTAACGTCGCATATATATTTCTCATGAAGATCTGAAATTGTTTTATAAATGTTAATGGAAGGTCGTATGCAAACCACAGGAGAAAAACCTGACACCATATGTCTGAATTCAGCTTTTTTAGGTAGAAAAATACAGGACCTGTTTTCTGCTGCTGGTGATGTGACTTAGAGTTTGGAATAGAATAAATGACGACCGGCCGTCTGGTCAGTCTGCCTCATTTACATGAGAAACAAGAAGGCATATCAATTCCTCTCCCTCTCTCTCTCTCATCCATTTACTCGTCCAGCCAGTGCTACCTTATTAATGTCCCTATGCATAATTCAAACACAGTTTTGCCGTTTAGATTTGAGGAAAACAGTCGTGTTGATACATAATCACTCCAAATCTGAGTGAATCTGTCAATACCTGAGAAATGTCTAAAACATCTCAAAATCTCCGATGTACTGCTGACTCTCCTCGATTGTCCAGATTATTTCATCCTGACCACTCCGAGAAAATCCAGTCACACAACACACACGCGCACACACACACACACACACCGTGCGCGCATGCACGAATTCCCCAAAAATCTGCGAGCGTGATTCTTTTTTCTCTCTCCCTCCGTCCTCCGTGTGCGCGCGCGCGCGTGTGTGTCTGCATGTTGGGATGCTAAGTGTGTGTGTGTGTGTGTGTGTGAGTGTATATATATATATATATATATATATATGTGTGTGTGTGTGTGGTTATGGGCTCTGTGGGAGTCGCATCATATTTTTATGAAACAAACTTTATTATTATTATTACTATTAATAATTATTATTATTCATATTATTATTGAAGAATTGCTGAGGTTCAAATGTAAAACACACACACAACAAAACTGTATGCAACTCTGCCAAGCCTCAGCCCAGTCTCATCACACCTCAGCACCTCCAGGTGCATGATGCATTTTTTGTAACACTAGTCAAAGATGTTTTTTTTTGTTTTGTTTTGTTTTTTTTAACCTCCCAAACTTAATGGCTTTAAGACTGTAATCCATTAAAACTCCAGAGACTAATTAAAAGGTTCTGGTTGTATTTTTTTCTTCTTCTCTGTTAAAAAATAAGATGCCTGTTGGTAGCGGTAAGGTCTCAGTTCCTTACAAGAGCAGGCAGATAAAAATTCCAAGATCACCAATAGGAAAAAACTCCGCAATGAAATGCGCAAGAACACAAAATAAATAGTGATAAAACATAACACACGCGCGCGTGCGCGCGTGCGTGCGCACACACAGGCGAGACTTCTAAGTAAATCTTGCATTTAATGCCATATTGTCTACTTAATATGTAATTTCCAAATTTTTCCAAATTATTTTGGGCCATATGGGCTACACACTTAACTGATGCTCAATTTGTAAACAAAGAAATAAACAAAGCGCTGGCTTTCTGATAATGCGTATTTCAGATCGCAGATATAGGCTAATGAATAATGGAGATTTCCTGAAAGCTGCTGTCACAGACTCTGGGTGAGAGACAGGCGGGACCCGTGGGGTTTTACGTGTTTTTGAGAGGCTCACTGAAACAGAGGGATCCCAAATCAGAGCCATATGACCACTCCAGGCAACTGCAGCACTTGCTGGTGGTAAACCGAGCCCAACCGAACGAGGGAGAGTCCCGGATCCTTAAAACGCCAAACCCATTAAAATGCCACTTCGTGCTCGTCGAATTTGCACCTGAATATAACAAACCTAAAAAGAGTAATTTTCTTTGAAGTCGAGAACAGCCCCCCCCCCCCCCCCCCCCCCCCCCCCCCCCAATCCACCCACCCACCCACCATCACTACCGCAACCACCACCCAGCCACCCACCCAAACAACTCGAACAGATGAAAGATGACAGGTGGAAGCGACACAAAAGGCAAATACAGATCTGGGATTATCGCTGGGGGTCAAATCCAGATCCTGTATCTCACACTGCCTCTGGATGCCGCAACACCATCCATCCTCAGGTATATGGCCTGGCCAAGACTGCAATAATTTCAAGTGTGTCTTCTAATAATGCATCAAGAAAAAACATCACACAAGAGTATAGTTAAATCCAGACAATGCAAAATAAGTGTGAAGTGAGGGCTTTTATACAGCTCACACACACGCAGCTTTAAATAAGGTAGGATGTAACAGCTCGGTTTATAGGACTATAAATACGTCAAATTACACACCCGATTACTGATTATTGGAGAACGAATCAGACATAATGAGTTTTACAATTCAAATCAATGACGTTATAAGGACAACAATGATGTCAATTGACGAATAATAATAATGCACAGTCTCTATGATAATGTTAATGGACAAGAGAAGCCTAACTACAGGGGGCTTTTGATTTTTCTTACTGACATAAGTCCAGTAGACACACCGCTATTCAAACAAGGGGGAGAAATGGGTGGCATGCAGAATTTTACATGTGTGGAAATCATTAACTCCTATCACCCCATTGCACACAAGGTCCAGCTGACAGATAGTAAGTATCTGTGCAGCATCTAAGAAACAGACCCAACAAGCTCATTTGAGCCTCATGTGATCAAACCTCCAGAACAGTTGAAGGAGCCCGCTGGATGAAAAGCCACCTGTGAGTTGTGTGGAACAAATTTCAGATGGTCAGAGCAACTTATGGATGTGTAAATCCTCTCCTAAACCTTTCCTCTATAGCAGGTGATCTCACCCATATTTGCTGTAGGGGCGCGAGTTCGGAGTGTAGGGGTCATACAGTATTGCCTGTGGATCAACTGTTTTGGGCCCTGTGCTACAAATAGAGGAGCTGCTCATCCCCTCAGTCTTAAATGTTCCTGCGGTCAATAAAACCAAGTGATTAGTGAAGCTATTTCTTTTTATTTTTTTAGGTGTTAGCTCATTAATGGAGTTAATAATGAAGGTGCTTACTTTTGCATGACTGACGCATCACAGGAGAGGTGGGCTAAGACCTTAAACCAAGAGGTTTAAGGTCATGCTCCTGCTATATCTATGTATGCACGCAGAAGCATGTAATTCTGAAGTCAAATATGCCTCATAAATTCCATTCACTGGTAGAAACACATCTGTATTCACAAGTTGAGCTTTTCAGCTCGGTTTGTTATCACGCTGGCAGTCAAAGGCCTTGTATACAGGGAAGATACTCATACAGTATATGACACCTGCACCCTTGCTACCTGCAGTTCGCATGGCCTGCTCTACTGCCAAGATCACATTGTGTTATGAATTTCAGCACAATCAGCTGGCCTCATTCCTGTGGCAGAAATAAGACCCTTCACCTAACTCAAGCACATGCTGGACTTTTTGCTGGTAGTCTTGCTCCAGAAACTGGAGGTTTGGTACCACAGAGACTGACTTCTACCTTAAATGTGTTAGAATACACATTTATGCTCAGGTGTTACATAGATGTGAACGACATCATGTTAGAAGAAATTAGGAGCAGTGTAATACCACTTCTAATTCTGTCGGGTACGTGGTTGCTGAATAATTCGTAATGTTGTGCGTCTTTACATATCAGCTGAATCTAATCCAGTTAAACAAGTTGTTTTGCTGCTCATAAGGGCAAAAAGATATCAACATGAAAAACTGTCTTTGAATTGCAAAAGGTCATACCCTCCCTGTGGTCAAATGACAGACAGTGATGTGATATTCTCTTTCATAGCTTAGAGGGATAAAATGTGTGCATTGGATCACAGACACATTAATTCACATCATGGCAGCCTGTAAATTAATCTGAGAGGAAAATCACCAAACTGGTCTCTTGCTCATCTTGAATTACAGTGTATATTTGTAATGATTTTATGCATCAATTACCATCAATTACCTCATCAATTACCACATTTGGCTGTATCAGAACCTTTCTAACTGCCCCACTGTGTCCATTTTTTAGACAACACAAGTAGATCTTTGTGACACGTAGCTAATAGACTGAGGCTTCCCCACTTCATATCAGTAATACACATCAAAATTCTACACAATGTAACTACATTTAAAAACCAATATCTTAGCCTGAATGTAAGGGAAACAGACTCTTTTTTTCACTGTGAAATTTGTCTTTCAAATGCAATGCAGTTCTCTATCTTTCATTTGTTTGCAGTGTTTAAAGCCTGCAGTTTCATTTGAGAATGTAAACCAAACATTCAACCAGCATTATCTTAACGTTAAATACATCCATAAGTGTACAATGTGTAAACTTGAAATATTGGTTGCTGTTTTCATGGATGTTTTTATTAGTATATTGTGTTATAAAAGCTATTGCTATTTTTATATCTATTGTTTCTCCACTTAGTTCAACAACATGAGGTGGTGGATGATAAGTAAAGATAACAGCTATACTTTTAACTGAAAACTAAACCATCATATGCTGAGATAAGTGTACATTGCATTTTTTCCTAACGTTCACTCAAAACAGTGAAACATTAATTGTGGTGTCAGCTTCAGATTTCTGAGTGTTTGAATACACGTGCATTTACAAGTGTATATTGCAGTACATGCCAGAATCCTCTGTATTTCTCTTTAAGCTTCCACATAACTGCGTGAGTCAAACACTAATAAAGTGGAATTGTGAAATATATTGACAGTACCTGTACATTTTGAACATTTGAATGAAATAAAAAGCATCCAACAAAAGTGATATCCTGTGTTTTATCTATTTTTTGATCTTATGTTTTTTGAATATGTGCAAATACATTTTCTCTGGAAGGGTGCAAGGGAAGGGGGGGGGGGTTAACATATTCTGTTTAGAATGGTAAATGTACTGCATAGGCCCTGCTGTCCAATTACATATATCTTTCATGTATGAAATCATGCATGTCTATCTCTCTAAAAGGGGGAGGGCTGGCACAAAGAGAGCAGCCCTGACTGCAGCTGAACAGTGTGCAGCCCACATGAAAAATAAGGTCTAGTGTCAGAGCCCTGGGCAAGGAGTGCAGCTCCATCAGTGCACAGGCCAGGGAGGGGAGCTACTTTCCCCCAGACTGGAGCCCACTCTACTCCTCACTCCCACTACATTATTGCTGTCCTAATGCGAGGCAGCTGACCCTATGGATCCTAAATCAGACTTTAGAGAATGCATTTCAGGTCAGGTCTGTAATTAGTGCCATAATAATAAATATTGCTTCTTGCGGTTTAAAATGTTTAATTTTTTCTCAACACTAAAAATAATCTTTAGAGATGCAGAAGTAAGAAAACAGTTTTATTTATTTTCTCACCCTTCACTCTAATTTTTAAAATAATGCCTTTGTGTTGGGTACTAAATTTCAGTGACCCAAATTTTGCCAAATTACCTTAAATCCTAAATAACAAAACTCATCTCATATATGTCCTGTTGTTTTCCTTGAATAGTTTTATAAAACTATTCATCTATAAACACCTTTTAGTTTCAATTGGATGTTTTTGCATTGGAAAACTAATGCGGTTGAGGAGTTAAAATTAGCAGTATTAATGTTTGTATGACGGGGGGAGGAAATGCTTTGACATGTACTGTAGGGGCAAAGCCTAATATCTGTATCCTAAGCTATTACCTGAGAAAAAATAAAATTATACAGATTCCCTTATGAAGCAGAATAATTTAATCCAGATGGGGGTCAGGTCTTAATCACTGACTGAAAATGTGTTGTCAGTCTTCTGCAAAAACAACTGGGAAACTTATGCCTAATAAAACTAGTAGAATGAAGCTGAGTAAAATCACTTTTAAAGTGACTCTGAATGGAAACACTCATTTCACAAGCATGTGCTATGCAGCCTAAAAATGAATCAGAAACGTTTCATCTGTGCACATTTCTGATACAAGTCTCAAAAACATACTGTTGATGCATTCTTATACACACCGGATACACACATGCAAAATAACACTCACACACCCATAAACACACACACAAATAATGGTGAAAGTTTTTCGTTAGAAAATCACTTTTGACTAAACTAAAAACACCCATGTCTTCGAACATCCATACGTCTAATTACTGATAACTGTAGCAGAAAGCAGCACTTGTTACTGTAGGTATGCTTCTGTGTGAAACTGTACATAAGCTGATTTCACTATCAGTGTCTTTGCACATTTACATATGGTGACCTGTTGGTTTATGTGTATGTACAGATTGTGTCAGCCCATCCTCTGAGAGTGACACAAACAGCAAGTCAGTCGGAATATGCTTGTGTATATGGTGCATGATCCACAGCAAGTCATGTCACGTTTCCAGAACATTTGCTTGAGCTCTGGCTGGTCCCTGACAGAACCTGCCAGGGGTGAGCGAAGAACCCAGGGCGAGTGTCTGTCAACCAAACAACCTCAACATATTCAGAGCCTCTAATCGAAGAGGAACAAACAGGTGAACGGAGCATGAAAGCAGGGCATTTATCAGTCAGCCTTTCCGCTACACCTACAGGGTGAGCTAACGGTGTGGGGGATACAGACTGAGGACAAGTTGGCTTCAAAGCCCTGAAGAAGTTAAAGGGCTTAGGGCTTGGACAGGAGGAGCAAAGGGGACTTCACAGCCCTACCTGATGGGGTTTTTGGTCTGGGTTGCCACCACACGGAAGCCTCTCTGACTGCGTTTCCTTTTCAAGTGTCTGTTTGAAGTCAGCAGGCAGAAAGGTCACGCCCTCTTGGTCACAGCAGGTTCGTCGAAGCAATGGTGGATGGCCGGCGGCTATTGCTAACGTTCAGACTTTTGTCTCTTTCTTAGTATACACAAAAATAATAAAAGAGAATGTAAAGCTATTGATCTGGTGCCTGGGCACCTGAAGACGATTTGGTGATATACTCCTAGAATTCCAGGTATTTCCAGGGTTTTCCAAAGCTATATGGTTTGGGATTTAGGGACTCCCAGGTCACAAAAGGAACAAGTCAGGATGACACCATCACCTGGAACAAGAAAGAAACACACCATTAGAGACATGGTTTAAACATAGTTGAAAATCATCACAGCAAAGAAAGAGTTCCATTGCAGTCTTGTCAGAGGACCCGCAATTTCCGTACCTCATCCTTGAAATCTGAGCACATAATAAATGTCTTTCAGGAGAAACAAACCAGAGCAGTATGACTTCCATTAAGACTTCAAAATTAATCAGCTGTTTTTAGAGCCAACAAAATTAATCTATAATTATTTGTATGCTACTACTGCAGGACAGCCTCTTATGATTTCAAGATTACATTTAATAGCAAATGAACTGCTGTGAGTAGTTTCTCCTCTCATACCACTGAAGACTTTTAAAATGAGAAATGAAAAAAGATTTCCGGAGAAACTTAATTTCCCTGTAACCGGAACAAGACATATTCCTGTAATAGCATATATAATTGCCTGTTCTGCAGAGGATCTCCTGTATACACCAACAAAGTCGCATAGACAATACATATTTATTCAACTGTCAATTTCAGCAATGAAAAAAGAAGACGTAAAAAAAAAAAAAAAAAAAAAAAAAGACATTGAATTCCACATGGGCCTGGTTTCTGAAGCAGGGTAAATATGCTTATCATATGTTCCAATAGTTCCACAGCGACAGAGATTCAGTTTGGGAATACAGGCAGGAGAGGCAGACAGCTTGTGATAGCTGAATAGCTCTTTTGAAGCCACTTCCATTTGGAAACACTGTGCGATTATTTTTACCTCTGTGGTTAGACTTGAGTTAAAGCTCATGTTTAATTGTTCCCAGGAGTTCTTATTTGGTGCTGATAAGGAGCATGGGGAGCAACATTTAAACCTGCAACAAAAGTAAGCAGTGACTCTTGCTCATTGGCCACAGGTCTGATAGAGTAAGAACAGAGGATCCTTGCAGTAAAGAGAAAGAACGACAGGCAAAAAGAAAAGAGAAAGAGAGAGAGGCAGGGCAGTGGTCTTGTGTGGTTATAATGGGCCTGTTAATGGGTTTATCAGTTTGTTTTGGTAAAGATTTTAGGTCGTGCTCACCTTTTTGGAATCATATTGCTTCTATCTGAAATATCAATTTGAATAATGAGCCTTTTAAGCTATCGTAAATAAAGAGTCCACTGTACATTACTTGCTAATCAATAAATAAAGTTTTGTCAGCAGTTACAGCAGACAGAAAGCAGTGCAGTTAATTTGTCGTCTCTCTCTCTCTCCGTCCAAGGCCATGACTTCCCGGTTTGTCAGGGCGACCTGTGGGAGTGTGTGTGTGTGTATGTCGGATCAATAGCCCACCCACAGCAGAGCCGCGGGCCATCCCTGACCTGGGCTATTGATTAGGCCTGGCTCAGCTGCCAATAGCAATGTGTTGGATGTGACACCAGGCTAAGACAGGAACTGAGGAAAGGGGGATTCTGAATTGCCAGTGGCAGCCCCACAGCACACCGCAGATAAAAGTCAATTCCACTTAAGCAAATCACTGACAACTAAATAGTTAGCAGAGAGAAGAATGCAAAGAGTCTCTGAAGGCAGCAGCTGGACGGCTTTGGGGATTTCCTCGCCTCTGACCTGTGTCGGGGAGAACAACAGGCAATGGGAGAAACACTGTGACATATGCAGGCCTCCGTTTGTGCAGGCTGCATGACCTCTGCCTCCATGTCAGTCTGTTTGTCTTTTAAATAAGTCACTTCTCACTCTGCAAGATACACCTGCATCATTAATCCACTTGGGATGTATTCTTTCAGTGACTTTCTTTAGATTGATAATCTAGGATGATCCCAATGCATGATCAGATCTTTAGTAATGATGACTGATGGTTGTTCAAATGCTGTCAAAGCCAAGGAATGTGCGAGAGAAATAATAGAATTAAATAATCTGAGAGTTATCTGCAGTATGATTTTAAGTATAATGTAAAGAATGTTGTTCGTAGTGAAGGAGACAGAATAGAATTTATATTGCGTGACTACTGCATTAATCAATCTATGCAAGAAATCATCAGACTGTTAAAAATAAATATAGCTGTTAAACATAAGCTTTACAGTAGTGTTTCCTGCGCCTGCATGTACAGATGTAATGCAGTCTGGCTGAAGTTGTCAGACTCCTTTCGATCCATCTTGCTCACAGTCATTACGAGTCCATATTAGAGTAGTTTACATGTCACTTTACCGGTCCTTTGCCTCTTGAATGTAATTCTGTGGCCACAGCCTCCTTGTGCATTCAGCACCTATCTATGGCTCCATATCTCTCCCAGTAATTGCTGAGTGACAGAAAGGCAATACTGACCACTTCATTATAGGACAACAACTGACTGGACACTGGCCTCTTGGCTCTAGGTCACTATGGCCAGACTGACCTTATCTGCCCAGGTCGTCAAGGGTCAGTCCCACAGAATTTATAAGGACTTCACTAGAGTGCCATGGGTGCCATACAGCAAGGTCACCTGACCCAGGAGGACGGCTTATATCAGGTATTGATTGCTGTTTGTCTACTTCAGTTGAGGCTGGACTAATCTCCCAACACCAGGGTCTCCGAGGCAAAGGCTTCAGTGTAAAGTTAAGTATGGGAAGTAACAAGAGTGATGGTGGGTCGAGTGGATACTAGTGTCCATAAGAGAGACACAACAAGAGTTGTGGGGCTTGGGGATTTAAAAAACAATATGTGTAAGAACAGTGAGATGTAGTAGCAGGACTGAAACTATGATTGCTGTTGAAACCTGGAAAAAGATGCTATTCTTAGAGTGCACTTGGGGGATGAAGCTCTGTGCATGACAAGTTTATTGAGTAATGAAATAAAGGATGTTGTAGCAAGATGTATTGAACAGCTACAGAACTATACTTTGAATGTGGGTCTGGAGGCTGAGAATCGTTTCTTTCTTTCTGTCTACTAAACAGACAGACACAGACAGGATACCAGCATGTACTGTTATTCATGTTACTTTAAAATGTTTGGTTTTCTCTTGTTTTCTCCCCAATATGGTTAGGTTAAACAAAGAACACATGAATCAGTACTTTTTCCCCCCCAAATCATTACTGCTTATTCCTAGAAAAATTCATTAATTCAGCTGCAAAAACAATTAGCTACAAGTCTTTCTGTCAACCATGTTTAGCAAAAACATATAGATAAAGATATGTGTGATTGTTAGTCTCCAACTAAATGTGCATTCAGTTGTGTGTGTGCATCTGCACCAGCTGGAGACCCTTTATGTACATACTAAAGCATCCCTGATGCTCGTTAGATCTTGTCTCTCGGCAGCTGCTTGGCACCGTTCATATTAAATCACAATAATGGCAGATGAGCTCTCGCGCTGGAGAGACAAGCATCTATTTGAAACTGCACTTTATTACACTTTGTTCCTTTTAATCAAAAAAACTATGCGAAAAGATAACCCGGTTTTAAAAATCCCAGATAAACAGCAACGATTGCATCTTTAAATAATAAATGATCCCTTGCCTCTTACTGAGGAGAATATAACTGAAAATAATTGAAGACAACAATGTCCTATAAGAGCACCACTCGAACAGTGCTGATTCAGAATCCCTCATAACTTCAAACATTCCGTCATAAAGTATGGATAATCCGTAAAAGAAAGCCATGCGTCTGTTTACAATTTCCTTCTAATTAAGGCTACAGGACGGGGTCTACCTTTGTTAAAGTTGATGTGCGTTTGTTAGACTTCCCGACAAACTGTATGACTGCCAAATTAGGGGTGGAATACAAAACGAAACAAACAATAACACTCTAATATGATCTGCAGTCAAGGAATAAATATTTCACAATCTGTCTACATTTGACATACTTTCAGTTGAGAACAAAGGATTCCTAAACAACAAATTGCTTAGACTTGGTCTTGAGACAGTAACCTTTTTGACCTGCATTAATTCACAAAATATGGTAGTGACTTCCACTTCACAACAGTCTGTGTAACTGTGTCCACAGTTTGTGTCGAATTTAAGGACACGTTGTTACTTTTTTAAGTTAACAAGACATTTCTGTTGGCAGAAGACATCAAGAAGTTAAGAAACAAAAGTTTAGCCAAATCAGAATGGTGTGGCGTGTTTAAACCAATGGGAGAGGCAAAACATAATAATTTTCGCCATTATAACCACTGGTACCCAGCAATGATTAGCTACTACATGGATCCTCAGAGAATGGCCTGTCTCCAAACTGTGCTGATATGCTTGAGATATTATGCATAACAGAATTTTACTGTATACAGCCTTTGCTGAGGGTGAACTAAAGACTATGGAAAATCAGGTAAGTACTCGGGTGATGAAGGTGATGTTTTCTCATTTTCTGTCTGTGAATCAGGCCAGCTGTGTGCTGTGTGTCTAAGAGGGATAAGGTAGTCCTTGATGATTAATCACTGGACATAATAAAGCTTTTCACCATGAGCGCACAGTCCAGCTGATTCTATGATATGATTGGGGCCGATTAGAAAAGAGAAATAATCATTCCTTACAGTGCATTCATAGTACACTCTAATGATATCTTCTGATTGGACCTTGCAGAGAAGATAATAAGGGCCGTCTTCAGCATGGACTCTAAGATTATTTCTTTAACTTCATAAAATTGGGCTACGGGTCTGGATGCTGCAGATTTGAGGATTAAGATAAGCTGACCTTTCACATTATGTTGCCATGTATAAAAGATGAAGTTTACAGTCCCTCATCACATTAGACCTTATCAATGGTTAGAGCCTCTGTGAAGCCCCTTTGAACATCACAATGGTTTTTCAGGCTGGTGTACAACAGGCCTCTACCCCCTAGTGTGGGATTACTGTGCCTTGTGTGTGTACTGTAGGTGTGTGTGCTGAAAGGGGTATGGTGTGGACATGCGTGCTCGCTTGTGTGGACAACATTAAAGTGCTAATACAGTGTACAATCTTGATTCTAGCTCTATCTCTTTGTCATTGCCACGTGGGACAAAAAAACAAAAAAAAAAAAACAAACTTGAGACTGGAAAGAAAATATTTGATGCCTCGACTGAACTGATGTGGCCAGTTACATTAAACAGATTTGATAGAAACAGACTAGTAGTACAGTATCATTAGCATACAATCAGAGTATATCAAACGTAACGCTGTCAGACTCAGCCCCAGAATGCTCAGCTTAAGTTTTCTTGTTGTTTGGACAGGTCGCTCTGCCCTTCTAGTGAGATGCTCATGAGGAGTACAGCAGAGAGCATTTCATTTTTCACAGATCTCCAAAATATCATCGTCATAAGTCTTGCATTGAATCTTAACATCTGAAAAATGAAAAAAACTGTCAAACAGAAGGCAAAGTGCAACATGTTTCAAATGCAAACCAGCATGTTTAAAACATTTTCTTGGATCAAGTGATATTATGTTGGAACCAGAGTAGTAATCCACCTGTCAGTTACAAATACTGTCACTTGTTTCAATCTCAAAACAAGTGAAACTATATTTGAAACAAGTCAAACGATCTCACCCCGGTGGCAGATTTGTTTTCTCTTGTTTCAAGGTAGACAAAACTAAAGTGAACTAAATAACTTAACTTTGCTAAATTTTAGGTGCTCATGAACACTCTGATGGTGAGTGAAACGTTCGGATCATACGTGTTCAGCGGTAACACACTTTCTCCTGGGTTGGGCTGAAGAACTATAGGTTTTTACAGGCACCAAACTACTGGCCAATATCGCCAAGCTTCTTTGATGTGGGAGGCATTGCTTACCCCTATAACTTACAGCCCAGCTCTGCAGGGACTTATTTTTATAACCTCTATTATTTTCTATCATAAATATTCAAATCCAGATCTTAAATCCAGAGCTTAGTGAGGAGAATAGCCAAAAACAACATGCAGCTCTTCAGCTTCCCCGAGCTCTCACTCTTCTATAGAAAATCATTATGAGGATTAATACAGAAATCAAACAGAATGCTGAAACGAGACTGTAGGACCCAGTAAAAATAATGCACTCATGTGAAAGACTCAAGATGGAATTTTTGGTCAAGGATCTTGGGCTTTTTTGTTCTTTATTTATTTGAGCATTTTGACACATTCTGCATTTCCTTCCTTTTGGCTGTGAATTAATATTTGCAGCTAGAATATTAATCCTGATTCAGTAGTGGATTAGTTTGCTATTGTCCCCTCTGTGCTGAGCCCTAAATAAAGGCGCTGACATGGAGAGGAAATCTATACCTCTCTGCCCTGCAAACAAAGACCTCTGCACCCGGAGATAACACATGTTTCTGCAACACAGACCCCCTACACACATGCTGCATCCCCCATCTCCCTCTCGTTTTTTCTTTTTCTCTTTCTCACAAGCCTGATACCACATTTCCTCTTCTTCTCACACTCTCTTCCTCACTGTCTCTGTCGCTCTCTCAGAAAAACTTTGCCATGGTAGATTTGCAAGGCAATTGTGCCCTTAAACCGCGCCTCTTCCTCAGCTTAGACCATGCATTTTCCAGAGTTTATCAAAGAATACAATGGGGTTATGCTTTCACCATTATTCTCCAGGCAAGAACAGTAATTTAAATGCACTAGTACTACTGAGGCAGGGCGCAGCCCTGCTGTCTCACTATGGAACAGAGAGACATGAAAATGCGTTACAAAAAACGCGCTGCATTACTTTGTTGACCTTTCCTGTTCTCATAGTTTACAAACAGCTGTGAAGCTCCTTCCTCTGGGCTCTTTGTACATCAGAGACTAGGACTGATGGAGGCACGCCATGCTTAAATGAAGGGCTTTTTCTAACTTGCCTCCATTGCAGCTCACAAACACAACCTAACAAACACACATTTACTTTATCTCTGCCACCAAAGCAGCTGCCAAAGTGAGAGAGGAAATACATAGAGAAACAGATACTTAGCCCTTTCATGTAAGTATATATTTTAACACATAGTCTATTCAACAACAAAAGAAAAGAAAATCTAAACATATGCACACATCAATAGAGCCACCCACACACAGAAACAGGTTTAATTTTCTTATGCATTGTAAAAGTTACTCAGTTTTCATAGTAACTGAAGCTGAAGTTGCACTGTTTTGCACTTTTTCTTTTTTGATGCAATCAAATGTGTAGACTGCAGCTCATCTGAGAGCCTTGTGTAAAATGTCCTCATTGAAACTAATCAGCACATACCTGCAAACTCATACAGTGCGATATGTAGACACATACAGACACACACACACACAGAAACACACGCATTTATGTTTTGTCATGGTACGGTGAAAGTAAACGGGAACATTGAGTTCTGTGCATTAGATGATGGTTCTACTGTACATGCGTGACCTGAGGCTGAACGTCAGGTAAATAGTAACAGGAAAGTGAGAAGAGGCAGAAGATGCAGAAGATGATGAGGACAAGAGGTTATAGAGGGGAAATAATGAAGAGAAAAAGTAAGGAATAAAGCAAGAGAAACAAAGGGAGCAATAGATAGATTGAAAGGGAATGAAAGTAAGTAGGAGAGGAGACAAGGAAGGAAAGAAGGAAGTCTGAAATACACTAAAAAAGCCAAAAAACGGAACCAGCCTGTAGACCTGGTCAGACTGATGAGAAGGGGCAGCCATAGTGATGCCATTATGTTGTTAATCAATCCAATGGTGTCTGTGTGTCTGGGTGGGCAGATACTCACAGTCTAGAAGGGGTTAATGGGAAATCAATGAGAGGGATGTGCTTATGAGCAGAACATGGGCAAAGAGGGACAAGAAGGAGAGAGTGATGAGAGATTGTGGTGCAGGGAGGGGGAGAGTGGAACATTGTTTCCTGTGATAGCAGCAGCCTTCCCAGATGTTATCTGTCATTCAAAGGAACACACTGGTGACCAGATGTTTAGGCTCAGTGTGGTGGAATGGCTATACATCCTACTGAGGGATCAATATAGGTCAAGTGCATGGTAATATTTACACAAGACATTGATGTCCTTGCAAAACAGCAAATTTTTCTTAAGCAGGAAGTATATACATATATATGTGTATACACATAAATATATATATATATATATATAGAGAATATATATATATATATATATATAGAGAGAGAGAGAGAGAGAGAGAGAGAGAGAGAGAGAGCTGAGAGAGAGCGAGAGAAAGCGAGAGAGATAGGTAGGTAGATAGATAGACAGACAGACAGACAGACAGACAGACAGACAGACAGACAGACAGACAGACAGACAGACAGACAGACAGACAGACAGATAGACAGATAGACAGATAGATAGATAGATATGATAGATAGATAGATAGATAGATAGATATGATAGGCTTCAGTTTATTTCAGTTGGTGGTGTTGTTTTCTCATTAATATGGATCATATGCCTGGCCTACATCAGCAATATCTCGTTCTTATGTCCATTACGGGAAACAAAGGGGAGCACAGATTTGGAAGGAAAGGTAAAATAAATACAGTGAAAATCAGCCAGAGTAGTTTTCTAAAGGCCTGGGGGCATTTTGAGAGGAGGGGGAGGTGTGGTTGGAACAGGGGAACTAAGAGCAGGTCCCAGTGCACTAAGACTCTTTGTAGTTTGAGCAGTCTGAACTAGCCAGAGGCTTACTGCTCTAACCCCGACCACTCAGAGAGACTGTTTGGGGAAATTACACCACAGAGTAATAATTAATCAAGTAAACGCTGAATTGCTTTGATTTGGATTACATTAACATATAATCAATAATGTATTAATCAAATACAAATAAACACCTCTGCATAATAACATACATAACTAACTCCATTTTCACACTTTAAGTAATGAGAAAAACCACAGCACACTGCAGAGAAAGCAGCAGAGTTTTTGTGGTTGTGAATGCAACACCTCTCAGTACTTAACTGTCTCTGTTCATCAACTCCCTTCTTCATCACTGCATCACCCATTTCAAGTGCTTTTACCAAAAAGCAAAAAATTATGAATTCATTTATTTATGCTTAACAATAGCAAAATGCATCATGCAGAGTAAATAAACACACCACTGATGAAGCAGTGAAAACACAATGCACGTAATTTGTGCAAAGCTACTCCAGGTTTGATTCCAAAAGTAGCTAAGTGGATTGAGAAAAAGAGTTAGTCACTTTTATCATTTGCAGAGGAGTTGAATCAGCTCTGCTTTTGTATTTTCACTTAAATGCATGTTCTGTTTTTCTCAGATAAGTTGTGTTGTTTAAAAGCATCCGTTCTCGCCTAACGCTTTGTTCATTGGGAGAACTTCATGCCCAGGGATTTTCTAAACACAATTCATCAAAGTGGAACGGCAGTCTTTTTTTTCTGCATTCCTAATCCTTTTTGCTGCAGATGAGAGATTTGCTGTTCAGACTCATTAAGATTAAAGCATTTTGCCAGAGTTATTTAAGAATGCAAAGTTCCATGTGAGACCTCTCAGAGTTCAGAACAGAAGAAAATCCTATCGACACGCTCAGTGCACTGGGGGCTGATCTTAGCCTATATTTCTATATTTGGTGTCAGTGATTGAGTGATAGCATGTGAAATGGTTTTTCCTGCTGTATTATAATTTAAAGTTACAATCACTTTTCCATTCTTACCATCAGCAGGAGGTCATGGGTGTGACTGCTCTTTTTGTCTTCACTTGCAAGATTAATGTGGTTACCTGCAAATGTATTAAAACCACGCTTATAAAGTTACCATCTGGTTTTAATTAACATCTTTTGTTTCTTGAGTTAGATAACTAAGTGTAAACTGGCAGACACATGAGTCATCTTTTGATAAGGGAAACAATACATTATGACAATAGATTGTAAATATAAAGTTAACTAGTTAGTATTTTTCTTTCTAGTATTATTTTGGCAGGAGATAGTTTGGCTGGAGTGAAAATATCAATCATCTGCTTGGACAGACAATAGTTAATATTCTGCTGGAAAAGATGGCAGTGTTTTAGCTGAAAAAGAAATTATCATTGGATCAGACTGAGTGTTAGTCTTCTGCCTAAGGATTTTTAATATTAGCTTTTTTGGCCAAAGACTCAGTAGTCTTTTGGCTGCTCTAAAGCTGGAGAACTCAGATCCCGTTGTTGGTAGAACACAGCTCAAGTCTCGGCACCTTTCCCAAACTTTCCAGCTCCAAGTGTCACAATCTGGTTCCATTTTGCAGCTGGCCTTGAGATTGTAACAGAGCTCCTTTCTCTCCCTCCTCAACCGCATATTTAATCCCCGTGCTTATGTCAAACTTAATTACAGGACCTTGTAAGAAAAAATAACAAGTGAGCCTTGTAGGGGTGGGAGAGAGGAAAGGAGAGTATTAAGAGAGGGAGAGAAAAACAGACATTGGCAGAATGCTAAGAGGTGTGAAGGGGGAAAAAAAGAAACAACAAAGATGGTTAATCTGTAGACTCAGTATATTAAATGACCAAACAAAAAGCTTTGATCTCAAGTAGCTCTTTTTTAGTTCACAGTGGAACGGGCACAATCTATTTGTAAAAATCAAAAGTGATAGGTGGTTTTAACTCAGTCTATAACATATCCGTTAGTGGCCGAAACACCACAAATACATCATGTACATATAGCAGGAGGATACTGTCTGCCTTGCTTTTGCAGCACAGAGCTATAATAGCTAACCTAAAATTTCAAATGAGGAGACAGAGAAGGTAAGAAAGTGTCCTAAGAGGCCCTGTACTTAAAACGTACAACCCAGCAAATTCCCCTGAACCCCCACAAACCAAAAAGAAATAATCATTAGACTAAGTCAGTCACACAGTTTGTGTATGTGTGTGTGTGTGTGTGTGTGTGTGTGTGTGTTTGTGCACATAAAACTATTTACTCTGTAGAAGTGGAACAGCCGGGGAGAGAGATGTTTAGTCTGTCAGTTTAAAACTATTACCTCAATCTCAGAAAATATGAGCTGAGCCTGTCGTGCATCGACACAGGGAGACAGCACTGTGAAGAACAAACCTTTGAAAAGTCTAAATCAATTTTTGGGGGAGTAACATAACAAACGCTTCACCGCAGTGAAGAAAAGGGGATCTCTTTTTTTTAACAGTTTGAAAAGCACATATTCATACAATCTTCATAAGGCAAAACAGCAGCATAAATGCAGTATACATGAAGTCTTTTGAAAAGGGAGATGATGGGAAGGGAGAAAGGGAGAAGACACGGAGATGCTCCACAGAGAAGCAGACAAAATAAACAAGAAGACCACCACTGCCATACACTGTCCAGAGTGCACACACCTAATCACCCACCCACCCTTCAGGCCATCCTGTTGGCTAAAGGCTTCCCAGACTGGACATAAGTGGCCAGGCAATGGACCAGAGGAGGGAGAGAGGTTCCCATGCCACTTGTGCTGGAACTGGCGCGCCACCCCGAGGTATTTATAGCAGGCCAGCACTAAAGGGCCGGGAGAGAGGGCATGCTTGTTTTCCTTTCCATTCCCCAGGCGCTTTCACCAGGCCTCACATGTGGGTGTTAAATATATACCCAAATACTGGGAGCAACATTGTGGGGGCAGAGAATATGAGGCACTGGGCTCAGTTGGAATAGAAGTGAGTTGGAGGTGGAGGGGGCCAGAGAGAAATGGAGATTTTAAAGAAGCAACAAGAGAGTGGAGCCTGGAGTAAGCTTGATGCAGATGTGTGGTGTAGCAGTAAAATAAAAAGAAAGAAAGAAAGAAAGAAAGAAGGAAAGAAAGAAAGAAAGAAAGAGAGAGAGAAAGAAAGAAAGAAAGAAAGAAAGAAAGAAAGAAAGAAAGAAAGAAAAAGAAAATTAGTATAGCAAGAAAAATGTGAAAAAGAAAGGAAGATGAATGACTGTGTAAGCTTTCCAAGCTCAAAGAGGTCTAAGTAAGTGAGACAGGCACAGTGCCAGCTCCAGGACCCAGTCAAGGCCCAGACAGGGATCAGAGGTTATGGCCAAGCTGAACACAGTTCATCTGCAGACTCCACAGACGAGAGGCAGGGGAAAGCCCAGACAAAACATAGGGGCATTTGCAGAGAGGTAGTGGAGCAGTCCTGTTGTTGTGGCCTCCTTAACATCAAATGAGATCTAGATCCAAGAACCAGCTTTCCCTATCTCCAGCTGCTTCCTCTATTTACTCTGTGATGTATGTCTCTCTCTCTCTCTCTCTCTCTGCATGGGAATTCCAGAGTGACATTATTACTATGATAAAAACAGACCCTATAAATACTGAGCGCTATGATGAATATAACAGTGATTATGGGGGCAGCAATAATTAGATCAGGAAAGAAAGAAAGACTCATTGAAGTTTGCTCTGTTTTTGTGTTTGGGAATTCCTTTCAACCTTGTGTCTTAATGTATGAGGAATTACAGAGGCAACAGTAGTGGTAATCATCTGG
This sequence comes from Mastacembelus armatus, assembly GCF_900324485.2. Classification (NCBI taxonomy): domain Eukaryota; kingdom Metazoa; phylum Chordata; class Actinopteri; order Synbranchiformes; family Mastacembelidae; genus Mastacembelus; species Mastacembelus armatus. The sequence continues at coordinate 11,258,502 of NC_046635.1, forward strand.
GTCTCTAGGAGGGCCTCTTGGGGCCCCCTCAGTGATCCTCTCTCCTGTTTCAGTGCTCTGCTCCACCTCACATCTTTGTAAAAGCCACCCTGCTGTCTGCTATTTTTAATGATGATTTGGCCAACAAACAATTAATAGGCTGCCTCACAGATGCCTGCTAAAAAATGAAATGGCAGGAACTATGGAGTGTTCCCAAATGGGGCCAACCAGCAGCTCCTGCTATCTTTCCATCCAGTTTTGTTCATCGGGTTTTACCCTCATCAGCAGCTCTCCGACCCACCCAGGTCCAGCTTAGATCTTTAAGTCCTAAGACTACAGCTTTAACAACACCCTGACCCGAGCCCCTGTCCAAATCCCAACTGTACAGCAGCCATCCCACTAGCTGATTGCGTCAGAAAGATTCCACAGCCATGGCCTCTGTTTTTTCATACTTGTGGGAAAATAGCAGTTCATGTTTCCTTGGATGCTTCACACATTCCTCACCCTGTCTTCACATTGCAGGGCTCCAGAGACTGGGTAGGGCCAAAGCCACTCAAGAGGAGGTGCTTGGCAAATGAGAGGTGTGGCTACATAAAAATGGAAGTCCATTTTTTATTGTTTATTTAGGAGTGAGTTGCTAGGTGATGTGAACTCAAAAAGGCACTAATTACATTTCCCTGAGTTTGATGAGTATAACAGAACTTGGACAGAAACTTTCCAGCTCATTTGACTTCTCAGAACACAGCTGGGAATTACAGATAACAGAACATCTGGAAGTCACAAAAATACTTCTCTAGCGTCTAATCCAAGCTAATTCAAAAGTCACCACATCCTGCAATGAACTTCATCCCAAAGCTAACTCAGTGACAGCTCCAATATTTCAAATTTTGTTGTGAAAAAAAATGTCTGAATGGCATTCCAGTTATTTGGGCAAAGGTTCATGCATTTTGGATCATGCAGCATCTTTTACTCAGGTTTCATAATTAGAATGAAGAGGAGGTACCCCAAACCCCTATGGTAGGCACACAAATTCACACATACACATTTGCACTGAATAGCATTACTTTGTGCCACATGTGTTCACATATTCCCTAATTTTCCAACATAAATGACAGATGTTTCAACACAAGTTTTTGCAAAACTACATCTAATAGATTCATGTAATGTTGTTGCAACACCCTGCACACAGAGTGAGATATACAAACAGAGCATACTCCTCTTGGCCACATTCAAGTTTGGTCTCTTCCCAAATTCCTGACCTCAAAATTTCAAGACAAAGGTAGTTAGACTTGATTTATGCATGCTTCAACTTAGGATGAAAAGAGCAGGACATAGTAGCAAAGCAATTAATTTTGATGCTGAAAACATTATTAATGGTAATGTTTAAAACATCAAAGCCCTGGCTGACAGAGACACAGCATCTTCACTCTGACAAGATGGAACAGATGAGCTCACTTGAGTCAGTCAAGGTGAGGCACAGGAGAAAATGTAATTCGCCTCTCAATTGATCTTCATTGAGATTTCCTGGAGAAGCTGTGGTCCGGAGCAGGTTAAACTCATCCATGCATGCAGTGATATGGTAGGACTGGCCATCACCAAGGTTGTGTGTGCTGGGTTGCAAATCTATCTACATCCCATAAATGCATCATGCTTTAGTTTTTACTACTTTGCAATTAATAGCAGTTGGCAAGAGACAATGAGCTGCCAATACTTGCTCTTTAGGCCAGACAGCTGAACTCAACCATTTAGCACCAGCTTAGACATGGCATCTAGGGTACAACAGAGGACGCAGCATCAGTTAGAATGTATAAATCTTAAGTTCATAATGACTGAGTGGGCCAGGGAAGAACCCCCTCCTCTATGCATGTGGACTCCTCACTGTAGCTTTGGGCAAAGGGATAAAGCTTCTCTAGCTCCAACATATTCATTTACCCCCCACCATCACACCAATTGAACCAGGGAGTCTGGGGGGAGCCACATTGATATTCACTACACATCTCCATCCCCCAGCCACAACCATCCCCACTGGAAACATTATTTCATTACATATATTATGCATTCAGCATAAGGGAGTTAGTGAATGTGCAGCGTGTATGTGTGGGTGTGGGCAAGCTCAGATGTTTCCTTCTATGTACACATGGTTGTGACAAGCCTGTTGTAAAAAGAGTTTTAAAGAGGGTCTAAAAAGATATAACGCCTCAGGGGTCCAGTGTTAATGGTACTTAGTTTACTTTGTGAGAGAGAAGACAAAATATTTATTTCATACTGTTTTGTGTCAACATTATAAAAGTGATTTTACATTTTTTTTTTTTTTTTTTTGCAAAGTAGTGGGACAAAGTTTCCTGCAGAGTTTGCAGGAATTTTCCCAGTTCATTTAAGTATGTGGATCCACATGTGAATGTGTCTGTGTCTTATGCAGAGGAGGAGATAAAGGGATACACAGAGAGAAAAACAGAGGGAAGAGACCAGAAGGAGATGAAGACACAGACAGACAGATCTTTCATATGGCCCACTGTTCTTTTGCCCTGCTAAAAGCGCCTGCCGCCTTTCCCTTAAGTGACTCAACACAAGACACTTTTGTCTGATCTGTACTGGAATCAATTTGGAAAAGAAACCATTTCACCTCTGATTAAGCGCTGTGCTGTCTCTGCTGTGGCACGCTGACCTTTCCAGAGGTCTGTCTTGTGCTGCTAGGAGGGGTAAGCCAGATGATATGCTGGGCTAATTAAACTGATTGACGTCAACAGCCAGGGCCTGAGTGTGGCTTGCGTTTGAACCCTTAACCCTCAGGACTCATAGCATCATCTCTGTAAGATGTTACAGTGGATGCCTAATTTCATTTTTATGTACTGTATTGTTCCCAGACTCTCTTCATAAATGTCCAGTCATTCATTTACTTTTCATTCTGACATAAAAAACTTTTTTTCCCCTAACATTACGGACAGTCAAAAATGCAAAAAATCCCTGCATGTTGCCTTATACAGTGATCATGGTGTGCGCTTCTCTTTTGTGCTAAGCTTTTCTTCATCCATTTTTATTTTCAATCACAATTAAAATTTAAAATATTATAGTTTTTTAGCAAAATGTGGATTAATTCACCACATACATGTCATATATTACGTATTAAGGCCAGTTACCCCCCCAGTAAGCCATTTGGCCAAATTTTGTCCACATCTGACAAATTTGAAGGTGTTGGATCTATAGTAGTGTCTCCATGTCATCCATGTGATCACAACCCTCATTCTCTGCATTTCTTAATGATTTTATTTTTATCACTCACACTTATTTATAAACACTTGCTATCAAGTGCTAGTTATATCAACAGCATACAGGTACATCATCTGTGTGTATCGTGGGCTTGTCCAACATAAAACATGGAATCCCAGAGAGCGATAAAATGTTGCAGCTTTGAGAAAAGAATTCAGAGGGATGGAGTCCACCAGAGATCAGCTCTCTGTCCAAATTCTAAGCCTTTGCCTTATATACCCAGACAAATGTTGCCTAAAGAGAGGCTTGGTAGAGAGAAACCTCACCTCTGGTTCAAGCGGATTCCTCTGCCCTTTTATTTGCTCTCGTTTGGCTGCAGGGGGAACGTGCTCCACTCTGACCTGGGGGCACTCATCCAATCAGCTCGCTATCTGCTGCAAGGGCCTCCATAATAGTGACATTTTTCCACCTCGTCAATAAAGTGGTGAAAGCCACCCTCCACCCGCTACTTGACCATTTAACTTCTTCCTGAAAAGGCCTTTCTTTTTGTCTGTCTCTGTGCCTGGCTGAAATCAATAAAAGCAGAGCCAGGAAAGAGGCCAATCCAGCGGCTGCATTAACTGGTGGTCTCAACTGCTTTACAAAGAGGATGGCTGGCAGAGAAAAGAAGACATGAGAGCTGGCAGTTTCACTCATTCTCATTCATAAAGCAATGGGAAAAACCTGCTTCTTGTTTATGCTCTATGCTGTCATCCACTAAGGACAAGGAGATTCGGAGATGCTGAATGATAAAATTCAATTATACACAGATACAGCATGGTTTGCACACATTTGTGTATCCTAGATGCTGAAACATCTAAAAACCTCCATGTATGTACACAGACTGAAAGGTGACAATCATATGCAACAAAACTGACATATACATTCATAGATGTAAACTCCCTGGTCTATAATGATCATTGCTTGCCATGACTCATTTGGCAGCTGCATTCACACATCAGCATGTGTCTGCAGTGATTGACATAATGGCATCAGAGTGAGAACAAAATGTCTTCCAATACAGGAGCAGGAGGAGGAAAATGAGAGAGATGGGTTACATCTATGCCCGTGCTGAAATGAGTGCAGTGCTTTGTTTGGTTATGCTGTCTGAGCTGAAATTGATTTCTGTGAGAAGCATGCACCAAAGAGCCCCTGCATTCAGATGAAATAAATAACACTCTCTCTTAGAGATGGGAGGGCATGTGGAAGAAGGAGCAGAAGGTGAAAAATGGGATAAGGGAGGAGGGAAGAAACAAAGATGGATGAGGTAAAAATGAATTTACAAGAAGAAAAAACAGAGATAAAAAAGAAGAAATGGCTGAAGGTGGGGAACCAAGTGTCATGTCTTCTGTCTAGTACAGCACTGAAGAGAGACAGCCTGGAAGACATCTGGAGTAGTAGAGGATAACAGCCACACACCACTCTCCAACCACAGACAACATGATGAGGGATTTAACTTCATTACAACATGTTATGGTAATGAATGGCTGTGGCCAGTGGATGTGTTAGAGTAATTACCACTCTCCAGCGTATGTGTGAATGACACTTCCTAAATGTGTCTGTCTGTGTGTGTGCATGTTTGTATACATGTGTGCTCATCGTATTTCTGGGACCCCTAAGAAAACCCAGGAGGTCCTTTCTATCATGAGCCAACCAGAAGCAACTTCTGCAGCTAATTAAAAGAATGTGAAAGACAGCTACTGTCATATGTATCATCTCCCATAATTAGCTTAACACTGTTCCTTTACAGAAGATGGGCTGGGGCATACCCAGACTTTGTGGTTTGGGCCAGTGTCTGGGCATCTGAGTCTAGGTTAGATGCCAGAGAGGGAGGAGGGCAGACAAAGCCACACACCCCAGAGGGGCGAGGTTGACTCTAGGTCACAGAGGCTGCATGGCCTTATGGCTGACAGATGTTAGTCTGGTTCAACAAGAGTTGTGATTCTGGAAAAAGTTACACCACACTGTGCTCCACACTGCAATTTTCTTCTCTGTTTAAAGAAACTTTTCATACATCATCACTCAACAAGACATAAGCAAATGCCTCTCCCTACATTACAAAGCCTTTGATAAACCATGTCATTTGAATCTACTGTAGTGTTGTATGGTACTATTGTGTTCCAGTGTTTGAGTTAGCTGGCCTGTCAGTAGCATTCCCATGTGGAGCAACAGTGTGTTTTTGCTGCGGAGAGAGCACATCAGCCCACAGTTGTTGGTGTGCTGCTGCTGCTAATGTTGCTAATGAGCCCCACAATGGAGTAACAGAGAGAGAGAGAGTCCTTTCATTAACAGTAAGCTTCAAAGCATGAGTGTCTCGAGGGAGCCAAGGATGAGAGCCAGGGGGAAGTCATGTCCCCAGACTGCACCCTGTTTCCTTATGACTGTACAGCAAGGACATGCTGTGGATATGGATCTTTGTCTACACATTGCAAATCTAAAAGCTTCCCTGCATTTGTACATAGTGGGATCCATGGGGTATGTGTGCATGCTGAGCTTTGTGTATGAGTGTTTATTGTGTATATGGAACATTTATAAGATAACACATTTCCCGCGGTGGGCATGTGCACTTGTAGGCAAACACCAGGGCAGCACTGAAGAGGAGTGTTTTCTCGCTAAGAGAGGGGGAGCAAGGGGAAATGAAATGACAGTGGATCATTAGACCACGATTGCCTGCAGCTTTCTAATTTATGCAAATTAATTTCTTGGCTGGTATGATCGTAGAGGGAGTGGGTGCCACTGCTTGGCCAGCAGTCAACGTCGAGCAGAGAAAAAGGTTAAACTGCTGCTCTGCTTTGGTGGTCTGGAAAGTTTAGCAGTGTAAGCCAGGGAGGTTCTGTGGTAAACCAAGCAACAATGACAAAGAAATCCAGACTATGCCAACCCTCTTCCTGGCAAGGCAGGCGGACAGACAGCCAATCAGGTCCGGGCTGGCTTGTTCGCAGGCGAATGGCATGGCATGCTTGGCCCTCTCGTCGCCCCGCCTCCCCCTCCCCACTGCACTGCAGCTGCCCAGAATGATTTTATAAACATTTTGCCAGTGGATCAATACCTGTATTGATCAACCATTGTGAGAGTGATCTGTCTAAAACCCAGAGCAGCCTAGAGCTCAGAGATGGGAGGAGCGAAAGAGAGGCTGCAGAGAGGAAGGAGAAAGAGAGAGAGTCTGCAGCCACAGTGAAAGGGAGAAGAGGTACAAGGGAAGAGAAGGGAATCTGAGAGAGAAGCAGACGCAGAGCTGAAGGCAGGTGGAGAGGCAGATTTCGGACAATACTTCCAGGCCACTGGGATTGGGGAGAATCCTATGGTAATTGCTTTCTCATTAAGCGAGGGAGGGTTAGGGCGACTAATGACTTCTACGTTAAGTATGCGGGTAAGTGACAGATGGAGAAATAGTGAGAAGAAATGTGTATGTGTGCAAGAAAGGGAGTGATTCCCTCACCTGAGCTGATACCTGCACTGGCTTGGCCTGCTATGTAGCACTTTCAGGTGCATTGCTGCATGTGCAAAAATGTGCATGATTGCATGAGATTCAATGGGATTTAGTATGTTGGGAGGTGGGGATGCAGCTGACGGGCTATTTAGATGTTCTGTACTGAAAGAAAATTATCCTGCTTTATTTATTGCTCATTGTATTTTGATTTTTTTAGGTTTTGCCTAGGAAAAACTCCCTATGAACAAACGCAACTAGAATGTCAAAGAACTGCAGTTTGCCTTGATGACAACATGGGACAGAAAAGGCCCTGCACATACTCAGGAGATCTGAGTTTGGCTGTTACAGTAAAATCAAAAGACCTTGTGGAGAGGAATACCATGCATCCTGGATATAAATCTGGAGGAAGTAACAGGAACATTTATGATCAAGGCAAATCCGAATGCATAATCACCACTGAAACCCAAAGGTGAAAATGGCTGCAAGATGATGGTGTCAACTGTAGCAAATAACTGCTATGTTAAAATTTGGGATGTTTTTGATATTCTGATAATTCCTTGGAATGGATTTAATTTTTTGTCTATTTTGAATTTTGTTGGAACCTTTACTGAACACACAACTGACTGGACCATTCAACAGCAGCAGTGAATATTCGATTCAAGGCCCCAAGCGGTGCTGCACCGAAGGAAGAGTAAAAAGGCTTTTGGGATCATCCCCCAATGCTGAAAGAAAATCAAGTTTCCATTGATTGATTTTAAATGTGACTTCCTTGTGCATAATTGTGGATTTAAGGGAGATAACCCCCCCCCATCCGCAACACCCAACAAACTGGGGAAAACCCTTGATGCTAATGAACTCACTTTGGACTGGAACTCTGGTGTGGGAACACTCAGAGAAAATTTTCTACACTTTACATGGTTCACACCTCTCTGAACATTCAGCTCAATAAAAACACTGAACATTCTGTACCAAGGACGAGAGGCGTGCATAGAATTTTGTTAATAAACTGTAAAATACATTAAGCATTACTGTGGCTGCTTGAATCTAAGCTGTTGAGTGTAGACAACACAGATTATGTGTTCAGTGAAGCAACAGCAAACATCAATTTTTCTCATTATCATTGACTGGTAAACGACATTGCATTCATCAGCTGCAGAAGGCTCCCATTCAGCCCAGTGGTAAACTGAGTTGCAAAGACAGAAGGAAAAAAGAGAAAAGATAAGTGTTACAGGTACAGGTGGATTAAAATGAACAAACGTGGCAACAGTATCTGATCACTGGGGAATCAAAGTATAGATGAAATGTTATTACATTTCATTTACACAGCCCTATGTTGAGAAACATGGGGCTGTGCTGATGGTAGCATCTTCTTTAGTTAAACTGAAGTTGAAATATGAAATATGATCCAAGAAGTTCTGTTCAAGCATCAAAATATGCATTAAATAGTTTATCAGAAGCCAAAACACTGCCCTATGGTTTGCAATGCTCACAAACAGAAAGTCTAGAAAGTTATCACAGCTGCAGTTTTATCTTTAGTCACAACAATCACAAGGTAAACAGTAGAAATACAGCATTCATGCTGGACACCCTTGTGTTGTTCTGCCAGCACCCCCACTGATCTGCTCTTCTGGCTCTATTCAATTGAATTGCAAGGCTGACGTCCGGGGTCAGAGTAGATTGGAATGCAGCCTTAGCTTGCTAAAACCTATCAACAGTGGAATAATTAGCTATTAAAATTTTATCTCACTGCAATCCAGTACTGGTTAGAAATTATGTACTACCTGCCTAAAACCTGTGCCTTAAACCAGTTTGTGCCTTAAATGAACCCAAGCCAATGGTTCGCAATATAAAATAGTGCCAAGGCTAAATATGGCTGCCAATCTTCTCAGCTATGGTCATATTTGTTTTTGGTACATTTAATCATATCTTAGTATCTGAGTGTGATACGTATTTATGGATACTACATTGCTACATATAGCACCTGCACTCAGAGACATTCATCTACTTTACAAACAGCTACATTCTATAATGTTTTCAGTGGCAGGGTTTCTGAAACAAAAATAATTGTTTTTATTTATAGCAAATATACCTGGTTAATACATAGAAATGTAAAGATAGGGCCTTTATGACTTTTGCCAAGATGGTACTATTTGCCAAAAGGCTGCATATTTTTATTAAACTTCCAGTGGCTGTTACTGACATTGGTGCCTTCCTTTTGTCTATATTAGCTTCATTTCAGAGAGAAACGCCCTTCAGTATTATCACCTAACATAAAGATTTAATTAATGTGTTACTGAAGCAGCACTGAGCCATAGAATCACTTGTTTCCTTTCATCCTTTTTGTTTGATTCCTGCTCTCAAAAACAAACCCTTGGATGAGTGCCAAACAATAAATTAGGATCTTCATTAGACACATCAAATCTAAATTACTATTCAATTAACAGGCCAGTCAACCTGAACTAATCAACCAATTAGGCTGTGTGTGTTCACAGAAAAGCTAACAAAAGCGCACGAGTCCCCTGGGAAAGCAATAAAACACTGCAGAAGAGTGACAGTGCAAATAAGAAGCTACTGGTTTAGGGGGAGAAAAGAGGATCAGACAGAGGTGGAGAGTAAATGATACTGAGATTCCACCATTCACCCATTTTGATGTGAATTTCCTTTGTTAAGGGAACAAAACTTCACTTCATAGAAATCATTTTAAAGCAAGATAAAGAAATCAAAGAAGATTAAAAAAAATCTGAAAAAGAATTTTACATTGCATTGTTAATGCATACACTGTTTTCAAAATATTTGTGACTATTATTTTCATGCTAATGAGCTTTCACTGAAATTAAGGCATATTGCTCCTTTAATTAGTAATAAAAACTGGTCACTGGTCAAGACAGAAACTGCTCTTTACCTTGAAATCAAACTTCATTTTTTACTTATGTTTATTAAAGAAATGCTTTACCTGTCACTGGGTAAAACATTACACTGTCATAACTCACATGCTATGGAACATAATACATGTTTTGTATTGTGCAGATCAGACACAATCAGTGGTGCTTTATGTAGTTAATGCACTAATTAAATCTTTTTTTGTGGACACAATTTCAATACACTAACTCTGGATATCCTAATTGGTGCCTTCCTTTTGAACAGTCATGATATCTGACAAATAATTTTCTAAACAGCACTGTGAATTTAGTGAGTGCTGTGCCACAGTGGAAGGCTGTGTGATGTCCTGTTCAGTGTGGCTGCTAGGACGTCTGTGTTGAACATACCTTTGGGGGCCACAGGAGATCTAGCAGGCAGCACAGGCTGTTTGAAGGATGTCTTCACACAGAGCGAATGCAACCTAAGAGGAAAACAAACACACACATAACATACATGCACATACGTACATATATAAACAGAGTAAAGCCTATTCAGTGCTGAGCTTTGAGGCCAATAATGTAATATATGTATTGTAATTTGTATTGTAAAATTAGGTGATTTTTTTTTTTAGTCATAAAAATAAAAAAATAACATTTTTTTTAAAAAACTGTGATTAAAGACACATACTGAGCAGGACATTTCTAACCCTTCCAGCCTTCACATCTAAAGGTCTAAGGTCTGATGATGCTCCAGTACAGGCCAAAAGGGGTGGCTGAGAGGAGAACACCATTATTGTACTAGTAAATGTCAGAACAACCCCATCTAATTGTGTCATTACTAATTCATGTTTATTAATGCAGTGATGTATGATGTCTCTACAGACAGACTGAGCTTGTCTGTGCCTGTCATGTATGGCTTATTCTTTGCTGATGAGGGCTGCAGGGGGTGTGCTAGGGACTGGGTGGTGGATGTGGTGGGTGTGGGGCATATGGCACATGTAGTGACAGTGCCAAGTGGTGTGTGACTATAAGATGAAGGCAGAGGGGTGAGGGAGTTGACTGATGGTGCTGGTGTCTTCTGCTGGCCCAGTGCCAGGGCCCCTGGTCCCCAATGCCCCAGCCTCTCACTACCCCAGAGCCTCTGGGCAAGTACCACAGTTATTGTTTTCATTGCCAAGCAATTAGCAGCACTTAAGATTTATTTAGTCATGCTCTAATGTGAGGTAATTAGCTTGGGGCCCAAACAAGCCCCTTTATCCCATCACCTTGTCGCTCACATCACAGCAATGCATCAGCACGACACAGTTGGGGAATGTGAGAGAGGAAGCAGGAGTTACAGAGGGTGGGATCGTGGGGGGAGGTGGAGCAGAGCTAGAAGGATTACAAGAGCACCAGCCCAACTCTGTGGATCAGCACTTTTTAAGAGATCTTCAGGGGCCTGTTGGCTGAACACATAGCAGGAGGAAAGGGCAAATACAGCCCAGTTACACTTTTATAGAATGCTTTGTGGAAAAACACCCCTGACACACACCTCGGCCTGGCAGCTCAGTTTGTCATATGGCCCAGGAGGCTGTGCTGGCCTATCACATGACCACTGTAATGACCTTAAAGGGCAGTCTCCTCAACAAGCTCAGGCCACTCCCACTGGCTGGACTACTGTTTGGGAAATGCAGTTTGGGTCACTGCATAATGTGTGATGCATTTAGCCCTTAGGCTGGAATAAAGAAAACAGAATGTAGAAACCAGGCCAAATAGATTATGCAAAAGCTTGTTTCTCTATTGTTGTTGGTCCACAATGCTTTTGGGAATTTACATAATATAACACATGATATAAATGTTCATGTTATGTCATTCACTTATTTTCAGCATCAGGGGCATCTCTATTAAGAGGCATAGTTTGTGTAATTAAAGTTTCATTGATTCATTATTTGTTGTTGTGTAACATTTCAGTTTTGTGCTGTGCTTATATCCTTCCTCAAGGCTGTGTGGACATAAGGGTCAATGGTAGATGTCACATGTCAGCTACAGTTTGGCTTAATACATTTACATACCAGAAAGTGGTGATCTTCTAACCATTTTGGTCAACGCATGAATTAAATATTACATTAAATAAACAACACCAGGCTACCAAAGAACGTTTGCGGAAAAAAAATATTAAAAGGTTCAGCGTAGGTTCATCCACTCCACTTTAACGACATCCCCCACATTTCTGTTGAAGCACATCCAGAATAAAGCACGACTGCGCATTCTGAATAACGATATATGGTGGCTTGAGAATTGAGTAGAATCAATCCATAGTGTGTTATAACTTACAGTATCTACTTCAAGAAAACCTATTTTTTTCTTTTTAAAACACCACAGTGCAGGATTTTACAGCAGGAGTTTACTGAATACATGTGAGCAGATGAAGGTCAAAGGCAGGTTCAACTGCATATGTGCATCTTATACATATGCATAAACAAAACCCATCAATCTTTGGTGGTCAGAGGGGGTGGGATAAAATTTGAATTACTAAATATTAACAAGAGCATGTAGAAAACTATACAGCCTTTATGACTTTGATCATAAAAAATATCAAAAAACTGCTGATGCAAGACATCAGAGTAGACATTTTTGTGTTTAGTGTCTGGTTGATGCACTCTAATCATTGCAGAAGTGGGCCTCCTCATGGAACTATCACCTAAAATTGCTATGCAGTCTGTAAGGGTGGTGCTATAAATGAAATATCACTTTCTATTTTATCTCCAGGGGCAGCGTGATGCTCCGAACCAATCAGAACCTCACAAGCCAACCCTTGACCTTTTTCATCTCAATATGACTACCATTATCTTGCAGAAAATTAGAAGCGTCTCGCTATTGTTCGCTAGCGACAGGGGGTGGAGGTTATTTAAAGATAAATGCTTTAGTGTTCAAGATCCATGCTGCAATCACAAACCACCAACACGGAGCAGAGCAGAAACATGTCTGATACAGCCGTTTGGCTGCATGAGTGCACATGCGCACATATGAAACTATGTGTAAATGGATTCATGTTTATTGTTTGGTGCTGATGTAGCTCTCCGTTTTCCTAGTAAACCTGTCTGTCAGTGCTGGGCAAGCAGGTTTCAGTGAATGTTTTTGTATTATTATGTGAGTATTATAATGAACGGCTTTAATGCACAATTCACAGCACAAATTTTGAAAGGAAACCAAGATTATACTGGCTTGATTTCAGTGGTCTCCATAGGAAACTGGATCACTGCTGGCTGTCTTACAAACATGAGTAGTGAGAGGAATAATATCCTCCTGGTAACAAAGCCATTAGGTGACGAATGTGAATAGAGCTGATGTAGGACAGAAATGACATGACAACGTGATGCTGTGGGTGTGAAAACTAGCTGAGCATCTGTTAGCCTTTTTGTACACTCCCCCACAGAGGCAGACACACAGTACATGTACAAATCACACACACATACACATTTAAAAAGGCATATATGGGTACACTTCAGGGCTGCTGAAATTCTGTTTCTTTCATTTGTCAGCCTAAGCAAGATATATTAAGATCAATATAGTTAAGAGCTAAAATCTCCTATCTGTTATTATTTACAGAAGCTAGTTGGAATATTCCCAGTGAATCTTTCCCAAAACACTGTTTATTATATCAGGTTTCATTGCTGCTGTAATTTAATCTGTAACTATATTACACAATGACCTTATACTGAACCACTAAGTTCACTGATTTAAAAAAAAAAAAAAAAAGAAGCTAAAGACTTATGGTCAAAAACAATCCTCAAAATGTTTGTGTTCACACAACATTTTGAGAGGACAACTGATAGCACCCATGCATTCATGTTTTTTAGGAAATTCTGGATAGACAAGGATAGGCCTAGACTCAGCTTTGCTCTTGGATAGCAAATTTTCAAAATATATTTTATGAACTTAGCTATAGAATGAAGGCCCGCCTAGCTGGTCACAGTGAGAAAATCCAATATGTTGCAATCCAAGCCAAATCTATTCCAACACTAATATGTGGCTTGTCAGCTTGAGGCCTGGTAGAAATATCCTCTGCTCACCTGCTTTCTGATTGTCTTCAATATGTATTTGTGAAATTTTAATGAAAACAAACACATAATTAAAGTCAGTTTCAAACTATGGTATCTACATTATCACGTTCTATTGCTATACAATCCTTTACTCACTGGTTAGTTATGACCATTAAATATTCACATTAACTGAATTTACCAAAGCTTTGCTGACTGTCCCATAAATTATGTCTCAGATACCTTGCCCATGGTAGTAGTCCACTGTATCTGAACAGGAAGAATGACAGTGACTACCGAACATATTCTAGCTTGCTTTTGGATTTTCTTAAAAATAAGAAATAATCAGTATTAAAGTGTATTGTATGAGTAGTTAGTAATAGTTAGTAGTTAGTAATAACCTTGGAGTTTTTAACTTTAAATCTATGGTTAATGGTTGAAAAACAACTGAAACATTTCCAATTCTAGGATTAGTGTCAGAACCCAAATGAACTGTGAATCACTCATATTTTTAAAGTTTGATCTGTCTTAACTATGGCAAACTGCATTATAACTAACATGTTAAATACGCAGTGGTGGAAGCATGGATAACACTGAACATGAATTTGCAGTAGTTCGGCTGAAGGACTTGCAAATCCTGAATGTCTTGAAACAGCAGGAAATCGGCAGTTCTATCCAACATATGGCAGGAGAAAGACATGGTTCCTAAATAAATTAATATATTAATATTTATATAATACACATTTTTATAATTATTTTTTCTTTTATCATTTCCAAAATTTGTTATTAAGTATTATGATGCATGCATAGTGTTACAGAGGGTCACAGGACAGCTCTGCTTCAAATGTTATATTTCCATGATTGGTTCATTCTCTCCATTTCCTGTTCATTGTGAGTGAGCAAACTCCATTGTCTGTGGGCAGATTCTGCTCGTCCCTCTGAGGGGCCATCCCCAGGGAGCACTGCATCTTTTATTAATCAGGGGTGCTGCGCCACAGCCTTGCTTATCTAATTTAGCCACCCGCCTTAGATACAACTATGTTGGGCTTGGTGGAAGGAAGGAAAAGGGGTGTGGGGTGCAGTTGGGTGTAGATAGGATGGGGGTTGGGGTGCTTCCCTCGGTTTTTCCATATTGTGTGATGCGGGAGGGGGCTGTGAGGGAGTGAGGGCAGACAGAGTAGAGGCAGCGACTTATCAGACACCTCGTCACCAAGTTTTAGGGCTGAATCACAATACAGCAAATTACCTTTTGCTGACAAGAAAAAATGAGCATGGCCCCATATGAAAAAAATAGGATTGTCAGGAAGAGGTGACACATTGATTGCTTAGTATGCGCATCCAGAAGGCTGGGGTTCAAGGCATCCTCCCTATATATATGTAGAAGAGGTGCAGCAGTGCACAGCACAGCCATGAGGGGGTATGAGAAATTGAAATGCCATGTTAGATTGGAGTCCCTTCCTCAAAAGCCAATTTCTCTAGTCTAGTCCAGTCTAGCCCATATTAGGCCACCATATCATAGTACAACTGGTTGTTTTACGGTGAATGTCCATGAAACTATATAAACAAGGTACCACTTAAGAAAAGACAATTTGATGTTCCTGGGCTTACTGTACAGTGTATGGACAAGAAGAGGTGGACATACACGGCTGTATAAGGACCTGATAATGCAAACAAAATACATGTATGTAACTTAGTCTCTAGGTGTTTTATACCTCATTTCTGTTTGGCCCTCCACCCCCCCTCTCTCATCTGTGTCATAGCTCAGATGAATCAGTGTCACCGGTGTTGAGAGCACTTACTGTCAACCCTGGCGCCCTGGGCTACAGCACTGATGGACACAAACTATAAAATATCAGGCCCCTGGGGAGACATCGCTCAAGCACTGCCTCAGAGCCTTGGGGTGGTGGGGTTGGGTGGGGGGTGGTCTGGTCAGTGTGTATGTGTTTGTCTGTGTATCACTTGTGGACCTGCTAGGATGGTCTAGTATGTGCAATCCTGGACATGTTTTATATATATATATGTATATATATATATATATATATATATATATATATATATATATATATATATATATATATATAAACCATGAATGAATGAATCAATAAAATCAATGTTTCTGTCTGACAACATGTCCTGTAACAGTTGACAAGTGGTACAACCCAACGTTCCTGTTCTTTTCAGGTATGAAGAGCCTGCTTGAATACAATTGGAAGAGGGAGAGGGAGAAAACCAGGCAGACAGGGAGAGAAGAAGCCCTCTGAATGCAACTCCCCATCCTCCATAGGTCACTGGGCTGCTATTTCTTTCTTTCAGTTCTTCAAGGTCAAGATTTCTTCCCAGCTGTGTATACGTTATGTCCATGTGTACAGCAGCACTCGTGTACAATCTGAGAAACACACCGTAGCTGTTATATTTAATTAAATGAAATATTTTAAGAAAAAACATGAACTTGTCTATTAACATGCTTTTTAACAAATTTTGAAATATTGACTATTCATCTACATTGTCTGATGTAGCTCCTTCAAGATTCAATGACAAAGGCATTAAGAGGAAATGGAAGTAAGGTACAGACCAGTATACTGTTGCCCTATGGCATGATGAGGCTTATGTTGCATTGTACCATCATACATTACCCTCTTAGTTGTAGAGCTAAAGGGCTTCTTCTGTGTCTGGGAGGAACACATAAATGCAAATAGATAAAATCAAAACCAAATCACATTCTCCTGTTTTTCTTCATTTATCTTTTTTTCTCGGCTCACTGCCATTGTGGAAAAGTCATGAAGCCTCACATAAGAATTGTATGATCAAAACCAGTTATTCTTGGTGCCTGGCAGATAAATGACAGAAGACAACAAACTCTTTGCAGTTTGATCAAATACATTCAACCGTAGATATGGGTATTCAACAACCAATGACTTACAGCTGTAATGGACTTTGCATATGGACTTTTGCTCGCTTGAGCCACATGACCAATACACACTATTCCACACTGTAATATACCAATATTGATGTTTAATGAGCAGAAAATGCCTCTCGCATGATTTGATATCGCTAGAACAGCACCTCATCTTATACAAATCAGTCTTAGTAGTAATGAAGTATTCCACTGTTGTTTTCTGATCTGGCCAAGCCTTTGTGAGGTAAGACAGGAAGGGGCAGCTTCCAGAAAAAAAAGAAAACACAGAGGCATTTCTGATACAAAGCACAAATGATCAATGATAGTACAGGCAGTCTCAATAAATGCTACTTCCAACCATTGGGATGGTTTCAGATGGGAAGGGGGGGGCCTGCAGACCCTCTGTAACAGTCACTTAAGTTAAGCACTAGTCTGCCAGGCCTGCCGCCACACAGTAAAACTCATCTATAATTTGTGATGAGTGTAATGCCATCTCCACTTCATGATTATGTGATATTCTTCACCTCTGCCATAGCCAATGAGGCCAAGAGCTGGCAGTCTTAATGAGGTGCCTCAGAGTTCAGCTTAGGGGAAGGAGAGGTGGGAAGATCGGTGTAAGGAAAGAACAGGAGGAAGATGACGAGGAGTGTAGGCTTTACGCTAGCAGAACATACTGATGTTCACAATATAAAGAAATCAATTTAATTTCAGAATGTTTCGTGGCATAAATGATTTTGTGGCTAAAAATTGTGTGTATAGTGAGCAAATAGCCAAAGATCTTTGGAAAAAAAAAATCTTTGGAAAATTTAAGCCCACGCACCACATTACACAGCTCGCTCTAACGAGACATGGTCACAATAAAAACAGCAAGGGAAATTCATTAAATCCTTGCTCAGTCATATAGACCCCAAAAAGCACTTGTTAAGGGAAGCATGGCATCCAGTTTTGTCGAGGATTATGTCCACCAAGGAGCTCTCATGAGACAACCCCTTAGACTCATTTTCAGTAAAGTGCATCACCATGCTCTTGTTGGCTGGTCTAGATGTTATGAATAAGTAAATAACAACATTTTTCCAGTCGTTTAATCTCTGAGCACTGCAATTAGTAAATCTGTAGTTTGTGCTGCCTTTTTTCCTGCCCTTATTATTGTTATTGAAATGTCACGCTCTTATTTAGCTCAAGGATGAATAATAAATAAGCTATAATTACTGTCTTGAATGAGCTGATGGCTTAGCTGGGTCAATGGTAAAGGGAGAGCCCCCCACCCACACACACATCCTCTCTCTCTTCCTCTATCCTTCTCTCTCTCTCTCTCTCTCCCCCAACCCACCCTTCCTTCTTCTTCCCGCTCTTTAATTGGATCTTGTAATTAGTTTCTCTGATGGATCTGGGAGGTCTAAGGCATCCTCTACAGCGTTCATTAGTGTTCTTGGAGGAGGGTGCAGCTCTTTAAGAGCTCTGCCTGCTCCGTCCCTCACATGTCATAACACTAGATATGATTCTGCTCAAATACAATAAGGGTACCATTTCCAGCCTGGCTCAGATTAGCCTATATACCTCAGAAACAAAGTAGCTCAGGACTGTGGGCCTTGAGGGAAACTTTATTGCAGTTCCTGTATAATACACATGGAAATGTACTTTTTATCAACATTAATCTTTTTAGGAAAACTTCATTGCTTCAGCTAAGAGAATCACAGAGTGTATATAAAAACCCTATGTAAGAGATAAATTGATTTTAAAATTATTTTAAAGAAAGCCAAAGACTATAAGACAGCTAGATAGTACATGGCTGCAGGTAGCAGTGTGATCTGAAATCTCAAGTAAAATGTCCTTTGGCTTACTATTAGACCACTGACCAGCCTCTGCAAATTCTTTTTTGAGATGCACACATGCACAGTGCATTTGCACAGACATGCACACACACAAAATGTTCAGACCTATAATATACAGCCCCCCTCTAGCACCCCAACACCATTTCCCCTTTTTCCTCCCCACCCTCCACTGGCCAGGCTACACTAGACATCTCTCCCTAATCAGCAGCCTCGTCTCGCTCAGACTGGTTGCCATAGTAATATGCTGGCTGGTCGACATGGCAACCACTCTGAGGTCCACTATTAAATGAAGAAGAGTGGAGGAAGGGATAGGGAGAAGGGAGTTGGGATGAGAGAGAGAGAGAGAGAGAGAGAGAGAGAAATGAAGAATGGTAGAGAAAGCAAGAGACAGAGAGAGATTGTCTAAGATGGGGGAAGGGGTGTCAGCAGTGGGGTGGTGGTGGGCATAGAAAAATGAAAAAGGGGGGAAAAAGCACAGAAAAATGAGTGCAAGGAGAGGGAGAAGGAAAAGGAGGGGCAGCTGGAGGAGATAGAGAGCATTAGTAGTGCTGTGCTGAGCTACCTATTGCATTGTACGGTATTAAAAGCGCCTGATATGTGTCGCAACAATGCCATTAACCTAATGCATGACGTCATTTACTTAATGCCTTACACTTATAAATTTATACACATGAAAAATGCATGTGTAGCCTGTCCCAATCTAGATAAAGCATCATAAACTAATATCACATTTTAAGAGCTACTTACAACGTAATAGTCAATCTACATGAGACATACCTAAAAAAAAATGATATAAAGAATTTAATATTTATAATGTGTAACGGTTTTATGGACTGCAGACCTATAATAATGACCAGTGAAGGCACGTGCAAAGTGTATGTCAGAATAAGATAAGGGGGTCACATTATTCCTCCTTTGATTTAATTTCCTACGTAATAAAATGCAGTGTTTTTGCAACAGTCTACTTAATCAAGAGCCAAAACATTGCTCTTTAAAATAATGTTATTTTTTGGCAGCATCCTGAATGTTTAACTCCTATGCTTTGAAAACAGTTGTCACCTCCCTCTCATTCCACCTGATACATCAGAGTGGATGGAATATGTAAAATGTGTCTGTAATTTCAGCATAGGCCTGACAGTTTCTGGATCCATTCTGTCACTGTGCCATCACTAGTGCATTCATTCCAAACTGAAGTGAAAATTCACCAGGGCACACATATCTCCATGACTCTAGTGTGTGTTACTACGATCACTCTTTCCTCACCCCTTCTCCTATGTTGCTAACTCTTCCTGTCTTTCTCTTCTCATTTTTTATTTTCACCTCACCTATATCTCGGTGTCTCCTGCTACCACTGCGCTTTTTTCCCCCTTTTATCACAGTCCCTCTTCTCTCTCTTTGACTGGATCTCTCTGTCTTGCTTTCCCTGAATGTCTGATTCTTTAATGAATGAAATGCCATTCCATCAAGATGCCACCACAGCAGTGACACGAAATAGCATTTGTTGCCTTGTGTGCGAAATTCCTTTATGAATTGGAGCCCTCTCTTTTTCCCTGGAGCGTCTTATGAAAGATAGCTAATTGCATGTCCACATTGTGCCGTCAGTCCCTGCTTCCCTAGCGCACCATTCAGAGGCAATTAAAGTGAGCTTAAACAGAGTAAGAAAGTGCGTCATCCTCTTAATGCAATTAAGGAAGTGTGCACACAAACATATCATAATACTCTGAAACACAAAAACAGGAACACATAAAAAGAACACAGAAAAAAGGCAAGAGGAAAAGGTTCATTTATCAGGCAATGTAAGCTCCTGGCTTGGCTTCTTCATATGCGACAGTACCTTTCATTTCCTAGGTTTCCGCAATAAAAAAGGTTGTTTTAAAGTTTCAAAAGACAACACGTAAACTTTTTTTCTATCTAGATAAATTGTAAATTGTACTTTTAAATTTTACTTTTAAAGAAAAACATATTACACTGTTATGTACCAGTACATACTTAAGCTTAAATATACTGTATTGGACAGTGACTCCTAATTATCAGCCACGCACTAAATATTAACAATATTGTTACATAGTGGTATATTTGTCTGATTTTTGTGGGCATACTGATACTGAACTAATTTCTAACAACTTTGGAAAACCTGCAATATACAAAAAAAGGCATATTATTAAGTCTGATTGACTATGTTGACAAATGCGCTGCAATCCCCTGAATACAGCACTGAGCACTGCAGGAAAAATGGAAGTATGACAAGTATGTACTGTAGGTACATACGCATTTACTAAATAAACCTATAGTTTTTCTAAATAGCAGGTGGCAAGAAAACAGTGTGATATAATAACACAACAAAGAAGCATACAAATAGACATAGGCAGACTTGCAATGCAAAATAACAGGCCTATGGTCAGAGACACAGGGTATTTCACTGTAACAATCATGCTCCAACACTTAAGCTCGAATCTTTGACATATAGTATGTGATTACAAGCACTAAATGATCAGCTAAAATCAAGCAAGAATTTATTATAACACTCCACACTTAAACTAATATGAGAAGTGAGTAGCCATTAGTTGTAGAGTAATTTTGCATGTGCAGATGCCTTGTTATTTGTGGGTAAGTCTAACGTCCACCCATCCCTCCTTGTTTTCGGAGACAGAGAAATTTAATTTGAGTTAAGGAGGCAAAGTCATTTTACAGTGCCTATTTAGACAGGCTGGGTAACAGCTTGGGAAAACTGTCGCTTGTTTCTCTCATTTAGCCCTTCTTTGTGGTAGCCACATCTCCTCAATACCTTCATTAGTAGTTTGTGGGACAGCCAACCACATCTAGCACAGGCCAGAAGAGACTACAAGCTGGCCAGTCCATGGAGGAGGTTAAATAATCTACTACTACTCTATTTTTTATACTGAAACACTGTAAGGCTTCATGTACACACTGAGCTCTCATATACACACTAACATGAATGTATAAGCACATAGGTGCAAATAATTGTACAGGACACAAGCAACAGTATGCACACGTATTCTGATAGACATGAATGCTCCAAAATAATTATTGATCTGCTTATTACACTATGTTGAATTTCCCTTTTTAAGTCTAGTTCATTCTGTTGCAAGTGACAGGTCCTAAACTGAGAGTACTACAAAAAATGTTCTATATGTTCTAATCTATCTGAGTTACCATTAGACACATAGTACAAAGTACACAAATGGGACACCACAAGTGTTCACACTTATTGTATGTTACAACATGCAATCAAACATACAGTAGTATTCTAACTGCTTAAAGTTATCACAGTTTGGATTTGATCTTTTTTTTTTTGTTTATGCTTCATATTTTCTAAATTGCAGTCTGCAAACTAATACTGTATACAGTAATGCCTTTCTTTGACCTTTTCAATTTTGTCTTTTGTCACCAAAAACTATATGGTTTCTGTTCACACGCAGGTTAAGTTCACATACACATGTGATGCTGTGAAGCCAATTAGAGTATTTTTACCTTTTCAAGATTTAATAAAATATTTTTTTGTGCCACACAATTTCATTTTCTAGTTCGACATAACAAGGGTTTCAAAGGTTGAGGTTCAGAGTTTGTGCTCAATGAAATTAATGTAAGAAAGCCCTTTAAAGATGGGTCACTTTTGCTACTGCTTTGAAAATAAGGTGTGCCTCACATTCTACTGCAGAAAAACAACAAATGACCCAACTAGTATAGGTACTACAATTTAAGGTTGTAGGCATTAAAATCAAGATTTACAGAGATTTCCAGATTTTCAAAAACTCAGATTTGGCTAGAATTAAATGGAAAATATCAACATATAGTCATATTATGGAACCCTGTCAAATGCTTCACAGGGTGACTATTATATTATACTGAATCAGGTATAACAACTATTTAGCAAAAGTTTGTTTCTTAATTCCCAGAATTACCTTTTTGCTCCAAGATTAAAACATCAGAAGGATGCTTGAACACGAATATGGCACATTTGGAAGATCTGCCCATTCAATGCCATGCATTGTATAAACAAGAATGTCTGAATGTGTGTGATGCTGGACCACAAGATATTTGTTTGTACTGTCACAGTGCAAGGCCTGGCTGTGGCCTCTATGCCCTGGGGGGCAGTGGCTCTCCATAGCAGGGGGGCAGGCTGTCTTTATATTTGTGCAGTGCATGGACACAGCCAGACTGTAACCCTAAGGGCGCTTACGGCTCACTTCAATTAGTATCCAGCAGACCCTCCCCAAGCACACACTTCTCCTTATGCAATTAAAAACTAGCAATTTATTAGACCCATGAGAATGTTTCCTCTAGTATGACCCCCCCGATTTTGCTCTCCTTTGCCTCCCAAATTTCCACACTCACTGACTACTTCTTGGTGGGATATTTTTCATTAAAATCACTTCTGAAAAATTTAGAGGCAAGTCTGTGATGTATTTTGAGCAAATTGTTAATTGGTGCTGGTTTGTAGATTGATCTGTAAAGAAGGAGGGCTGGCATATTGGTATTGACTTCCTGTTTCCTTTATCGAAAATTTGCAGTGAAGAAAAAGAAGAGGAGAAAGAAATAAGATAAAGGAAGAAACTGGATTTTATCTTGGACAGTACTGTAAATGTACTGTAAATAAAAGGTAGGATGTGATAAGTAAAAATCAAGCAACTGCATGGATGTTTCCATACACACATGCGAACCTTAACGAGGTAATCGCAGCAGCAAATTTGAATAAACCAGACAACACTATATTTTACCCCTAGACAGATGGAGAATTATACAAGTACAACAATTCTCTCGCTGCAGTTTACTCTTGGATACACCCTAGACCGTTGTAGTCCTGGAGAAGTTGGACTTTGTGCCCTAGGGCATCCTGAGCAAAGCTGAATCTGAATTTACCTAGTCCTACTGTTAGCCCAAAGCCTGCTAACACTGTTGGGTGTGCCAAATTATTCTATTATTATTATTATTATTATTCTATTCTATTATTCTAAAAATTATGTACATGCTGAAAGTGCATTTAGGTCCAGGCCAAAACACGTGTGAAGACTTCTAGGAATCTCTTCTTAAAAGTGCAGGGGATGGATTGTTTTAGCTAGTTTCTGAAATTATGCCACACTCTCACTGACAAATGGACAGTAACAGAACAGACATACATGCAGACTATTCATAGCTGCTTCACAATGAACTACTTGACTGCAATGGGGGCTTTGCCACCTCTGTTGTTCAGCCAGCACAGTCACCATCACAACTATTCTGACACCAAATGTAAAGTCCAACTGCCCTCCAAATCCCTCCCAATTATAAAAGGTCCTTGAGTTGCTGTTTTGCCCCCTCTCCAGCTCCTGTCTGATTACTGAGTGTGGGGTGAGCTGCGCAGGCAATCAGCCGCAAAGCGCAGAGGACCAAGAGGACTGGGGGAAAAAAATCAAATCCAAAACACTGCAAAAAATAAACTAAAGAGGGACTTCTGGACCGCAATTACAGGCCATCCAGTCAGGCCTTTGCTCCAGCACTCAAGAGCTGCCGTGATTTCCGACAGAAAAGGTTATTAGTTTTTATTGGAGGAAATAGATGCTGGGAGGCTTTAAATGGCACAGTAATGTAGGGGTGTTGGAGGGACACCTCATGACCCAGGTGTCCCAAGGGTCCCATTGAGCTACCCAGGGGACACACACAAACCATCACACACCCTCTCCCCTTCCCCCAGTCCTCATGCCCTACAGCTCCTGCTCGAACTCCAAGGCACTGCCCTGGTCTTCAGCCTTGAAAACAACCAAATGCATAGACCATTTTTTCTGCCATCTCTTTAAACATGGGCATCATTACTGATGATGTTTCTAAAGCCTCACATTCTTCCTGTGTCCTGAGTGAACAGGTGAGCACATCTGAAAACATGGTCATCATGTCAGATTTAATATTTGATCAAAGGCTTTTGGTTATTTTTTTTAATTCTCTAGAAAAACTCAAATGTTTTACAGATAAATAAGGTTAAACATTATCCAAAAACAACTAAACAACAACCCAATAAAACCAAAATTAAATGTTCTGAAATTACAATTTTCTGTCTGCAAAAGAGACAACATTAAATTTAAATTACAAGTGTTTCTCACAAAATCAGTAAAACCCTAATGTTGATATGGTTTTATTTCAAAACAATCTCTTTGCATTGATATTCTGCCACATACGTTTTATCACCATCCTGTATTTTCAAGCTGTGTTTGTGTATCTGCGCACACATACACATCTGTGCCTATGTCTCCAACATAGCAGCAGCACATGTGAAAACATTATTAGTGAGCAAGGCGGCTGTGTGTTTGCTTGGCTTGCTGTAATGACTGTCTGCAGATTTCCTGTCACGAGCATGTGAGTCTGCGGCTCCAGAAGGACAAGAGAAGTATGCAACCATATTTGTCTTTGTGCTGGGCTGCCAGTGTGTGTACTCTACTGTGTGTGACGTTATTTCAGAATGTGTAAGCTATGATCTGCCTGCGCCAGATGAAGTGCTCTCCACGTGTCAGTGTGTCACTGTCCGGTGATAGTGTGTAATCTGACGTGTATGCTTTTATCAGCGACAAGAAACCGACAGAAATGATTTAATGATGTAACTATTTTTTGCATATGATGCAATATCTTGGTCACTTAGGTATGTAAAGTGCAATTACTTTAATTATGAGTGTGTGTATCAAAATATGTCACTGTATGTCAAAGTAGATAATATGCTAATGCTTTCTCTTGTGAGTGTGTCCGTGCATGTATGTTTGTCTTCATTGTGCTTGCTGCCCATGCTCTCCTAATCTGTATTCAGGGCAGGTAGGCTCCAGCACGGACCCAAAGCTCAGTAACTAATGGAGGGGCTGATGGGAGCCTGATGACGACCACAGGGCCATTTATACACACACACACACACACACACACACACACACTCAGAGTGCACATATACACAAACACTATGGTCATTTCAAACCACATCTGCACCCATCATGCAGCTAGTAGCCAGGTAAGTTAATTACACTGGCCATTTAATATTGTTTTTTTTTTTTTTTAGAGCACAAGGGATGCAATTTGATGAATTTTATCATCTTTTTGAGTAAGTGAGTAACAATTACAGTACAAGGCATCATCCTATTCTGCCTCTGTTGATTTTGCTGCTACTGTTGTTGATGCTACTGCTTAGATTTCTGCCTTTAATTGCCTCTACTGCAAACTTTTCCAGCGAACCACTGCCCCTCTAAGTTGACTGCCAGGAAGTGCAGGGAATTAGAAAATTAATGTCACACCAGGGTCAGTGCATTAGAGTGGCACACATACAAACTTGGACAATGTGATTGCTCTTTTCACCATACTGCAGTATCTGTGATTACAAGTTTATGCAGATGCTTAAATACATTTGTGCTTACACAGTTTTTGTTCACTGCAAATTAGTCCCACTATCTAATACAGGCAGTCAGTCACAAATGGTTATTGTTTTACACAAAGATCTGTGTGAGAGCCTCCCCGAAAAAAACCACTGAATAACAGACATATGTGAGGTCATAAAAGTCAAACATGCAAAGACAGTCACATCACCTTCTAAAACTTGAGAAGTCTCTTTCATGTATCAGCAAGCCTGTTTCCATCCACTTCTCTCCTGTCCTCTCATGTTCTGTCTTGTCTTCTTGCCTCATATACTATCTGTGAATCTCCTCTGGACAATGCTTCTTTTCTTTTCATTTCATTTCCTATCCTTTCCTTTGCTTTCTTATTATTTCCTTTTCCTTTCCTTTCCTTTCCCTTCCCTCCCTTTCTCCTCCTCCGCTGAGCTTGGGCCAAAGAGCTGACAGCCAGTGACCTAGGAGCCTCCAAGGCTCCCAGGGAGAAAGGTAATGGGCCCAACCCCGGAACGCACTCTCACTCTCGGCACACATGGGGCTGCCGGCTGCTTTGATCCAGTAGCCCCTGCTTGGGTCTCCTGACGCCTGGTGAGGAAATTCATAGGAACAACTGGAAGAGGCCTGTGTTTATTCAGCTCCTTTAATGAGGAGGGAGACGGATTATCGGGGGCCTAGATCTCCCCAAAAAAATACAAGGAAAGAAAACTGCTGCTCCTTCCAGATGTTGCTCTATCACTGGTCATTCCAAAAGAATCCAAGTAAAAGTGAGCGAGAGAGAGAGAGGGAAGGTTTCATTATTCAAGAGGGAGGACTAGCGGTCGGCAGGAGAATTTCTGTGTTTTCTCTGTTCTTCTGTCTGGCCAAATGTGGGAGCTGGCCAGCTCTCTCTGGGAGAACCCAGAGGAGAGCAGCCACCCAGGTGCAGTGGGGAGAGCTGGGGGCTATAAGCAGGAGCTTGCAGACATGTGTTTTTTTTTTAGATGGTTTGGGGGGACTGAGGTTACATGGTTTAGGTTACCAAAGCTCTCAGGCATAAGCTTTACTTTAAGCAATTTGTGCTGTCTTAAAGAGAAGGAAAGCTATTTCCAGAGCCTGTCATACAAGCCCTAATGTGTTATTTTTAAAATTTTTTACACATAGCCTCATTGTAATCCATGTTAATGTAGCGGAGCAATGGATGTGGGATGTCCCAGAACGTGAGACTGAGCCACATGTACTGTGGGACTGGGGGCAAAAGGAACCCCCACAAATGGTACTGCTGCTCTACCTGGTGACAAAAAGCAGACTAAGGCCAATATGTCTCTCTATCGATTACAGGTCAGCCTCTGGTCACACATCTTCACTCCCAGAGGGCAAAGGTCAGTCTGCGCTTCACATTTACATCATTACATGTTAACAATATACACCTGTAGTACAAACAGTTTTGTAGTGCAATCCGGTCCAGCCCAAGTGTTTTATACTCATTCTTTCTCCTAGCCCATTCTATCCTATTCTCACCCTGTTCTAATGTACACAACCAGATCATCCTCATCTTTGTCCTCTGAACTGAGGTTAAAGGTCGGAGCAATGATAGGTTGAAAAAGAGGCGTCTGCTTTGTGGTTTTGTGTGTGAGAAGGCTCGTGATAGGTCAAGTTCACTAAGGAACACTGAGCAAACCAGAGGATTCTGACGGTTAAATTGCTCTGTAATGGTTATCCAATTTTATGTGCATGTACAGAACATATCCATAAAGAACCACTGTGTCTGTGCAATCAAACAAATGAGTATGTATGTGCAATAACATAAGTATAGTTCATTACTAGAAAACACTTGAGTAGATTATTGAATTAAACAAAGTAAAACTCCAATTCAGTGGTGCTGATTTGTACATCTACTCAACACAAGCAGCTAATTAGAAAGGACTACTTGGATAAAATTATCGCATAAAAAATGCTTGTATTTATACAATTATTAGGTTGCCCTAACAAAAAAGCCCTGATATCAACTGTTCTCTGGCATACAAATTTTTAAATGGTGAATATGTATCTAAGATGCCAATAAACAAGTTTTTGGTAAGACATAATAAACCATAAATTGCACATATGGTGCAGACAGGGCAAGCTGCTTGCTTAATTTGATTTCTCACTTTTGCAGAATGTGGATCACACTTTTCTGATCATCACTGACTTCTTTTTTATATCTGGTATTAATTTTTTGAAGTCAGTTATTTTTAAAACTTTATTTTGGTGTCAGGCTTATACTTAATGAAAAGGAGACACTGATAACTGATATACTATGTGATCATACTATACAATCATAAATAAATAAACGATATTCATTTTTCCATATTTCCCTTATGTTTGTTTTATCTTATTATAGTTTAAATCAAATCCAGACCTTTTGACTGTTTGACTGACTTTTTTACCTCAGCCTCATTGGGAGAAACTATTATTTATCAATATATATAATACTAGTATTCTTATTTATTATTTTGTGGAGCATCTCAGCTTGTAATATGTTATGACTCATTTACCACTCAATTTGATAAAACAATATAAAGTGAGTAAAAAAAATGAAGAAATCGTATCACTATTACATTCGCTTATCATCAGTTTTATTCACCATCATATATTAGAGACATACATTAAATAAAACTGAATACTGATTTGACATGTTTGAAGCAGTGAATTATTCTGAGTAAAGACAACGTTCATTTTAAAGATGTTAAACATAAGAACCTTAACAAGGTCTTTTTTGACAATGATAAGGTATGGTTTAGAGAGAATTGGATGTGTGGATGTAATGGATATATTGGGAAAGTCTTTCTGCACACCCTCTCTCATAATTTACTCCAGTCAAAGTTTGCAAGAGGTTGTTTGGAGATGAGAACTATAAAACAGAAACCATAAAGTTTCATACATGTGGTGAAAATTTAAAGGAAACACTTACCAACTGTGAAGCTCAGGAAAGCTTCTTTCACAGTCCTGCAAAACATAAAGAGAAGTGCATCACTGTCCACAGTATTCGACTGCATATCCATCAAACAAGTATCTCAAAGAAAACAAAAGTGAATCATAGGACTCACTGTTCATGTTAGTTTATTACGATTACTATTCATAACTTCTGCCAACATCCCTCTTACTGACCAATAATATCGGCCCCAAGGCCATACTAAGCTTGCAACAAGATCTTATGTATGAATGGATAAAACCTGAATACACAGACACACAAACACAGACAGTCACTGTCATTAGATTGATATTTTGCACTCATTTCTGTCTGCAGGCTCTGTGCTGTTTGTTATGAAGTTATATTACAACCTGCGGGTTAGAAAAGGACACCATACAGCCATATTATGCAGAAAATATATAAAAGACACAAAACAAAAGACAAGAAAACAAAAAATATATATGGAAATCATAAACTATCCCTCTATTACACATGGCTCATGCCATTCAAATACACTTTTCATACAGAAGCTTAGAAACAAAATAACAGCATTTTCAGCACACAGTCATCCAAAATCCAGGCTTCCTTCTCCAATCACTGGAGTCATTGTTCATCATACAACAGCTCTGTCATCAAATCAACAAAAAAATCATCCCTAACCCTTATCACCAGGCTAATGTAGTTTATACTCCCCACTCTTAGAGACAACTGCTCAAACGCAAACTGCCTTTTCATCATTGCAACTACGGACACTGCATTTGTAAAATATGCTGTTGTGCTTTTCTTCTTCTGTTTATCTTACTGCGTGTACTCTGACTGAACAGTCGACATGCACAATATCAAGCAAATCACTGTGCTGTGGTAAAGGCAAATACCACCACTTGTGGCTGCGTGGTCATAAATTTCCAACTTGAAGTCAAAAAGACTATTTTCGAGAGGAAAAATCTTAACCTTGCAATCACAACCTTGAAAATAATTCCCTTTCACCTTTAATTTATAATGAAAAAATTACTGACAGCACTGCAGATTCCTCAGCGAACATCACACTATAGTTTAATTTTAGTGAATAAGCCACAGCTTAGAGAACGTAATTGTTAGCTTCACACTGGCAGAAGAAAAGTTGTGCCTCAAGATACTATGAATAAAAGACAAACAGACAAACGAATGTATTAATAAATAGACTATAAACCCTACTCACAACATACTGGGTTTACTACAACAGAAACAGAAATTAATCTGCAGTATTCCCTGCAGTGCTGACATTCAAACTTCATTTGAAATTATATTAGTATTATTAATGCTGAGCTTAAAACTAACACTTCCCTCTTTCTATGTACAGTATGGTCTGGTGATGCTATAGCCTCAATCAGCCTTTAACCTCTGCCCTTAGACAAGGTAAAGGCATCCATTCCCCTGACTCCAGGTCAGTAAGTAAGCTTGTACTTTTGGATGGCTGCTGCCGATTGTGTATGCACTTTAATAAGCGGTCTGCAGGTCAGGCAGATTTATAGGCCCATGGTGGGGTGGAGGGACCGGACACTCGTGGCCTCCAGCTTCCCTCTGCGCCATTACGCCAGAGTGAGATATAGTGGGATATTGATCCCAATGCCACTTCATTTCGCAATAACTATTACACGATATTCTCCCAGGCTGCGTGTGGCTCCTGATTTATGCTGCCTTGCTATTTACATTAGCAGTAAGTGTTTTTCTATACCAACTGCGAAGGGTCTTACAGCCACACAAATGAACATTCACATTCCATACCATACCTGTCTTTTTGCTGCCTTTGATGCCTTTTCATAGTAGCAGGGGTGCTTAACACACCGCTGCCTGCTAGGTGAAGAATGGTAGATAACGACATAAACATATTGAATACGTCCTAGCTTTTATTACAGTTGTGCGATTGACCTTGAGGCAATGTTGTTCCCTGTATTATATCTTATTTAACATATCTGCTTGATCACATCCACTCTTTAGAATGCTATTTTATTCGGGGAGATGTTTTTGAATTTCATATTACTTCATTCCCACTTGCTAGTTGGAGGAGTGTACAGTCAGCGCATAGAAAGCAATCAAAATAGAGATGATTGCTGCATCTGTGCTGAGAAACAAAATCAGAAACAGTGTTAAATACCATTGCATATATGCATTTAGACATTACATATATTTAACACATGAAATGGATTTATTGTACTGTTTATGCTCCATGTCATACTGTCTTTAGCCAGCAAAACTAAAATAAGAGCTACAATTTACAGTGTGCTGCAGTGTGAGAATGTATCTTTGCCAGAAACAAATTTTATTGAATGCTGCCAATTTGCAAATTATATAATATGAAAGAAATGGTTGCCATGATCAGGACAATTAGGATAAGCAGCCTGTGCCTCCTGAGCCTGCACCGTCACCAGCTGCATACTCCAGAGTTGGTCTGTTGCCAAAGTGGCTTCCCTTGCAGTGGCAGGCTGGTGCTAAGTGTTTGTTTACACACATTGTGTCAATGGCAGCGTAGGAGACATGAATCTGGAAGAAGGGTGGGAGACAAACCCTGTATAGTGCTGACATTCCCACAGGAATCCCCCACAGGGGGCACTTTGCCTCAGATGCCGTCGCTGCTACATTGTGCCACACCAGAAAACAAAAGGACTAATGACCCTTAATTGCTTTGGAGCTGTTTAAAATCAGATGAGTGTCGCCTAAGCTGCAGTATGTAAATCAAATCCCCCTCCTTGTTCCTCATCCCATTCTACCCCCTAAGCTCTCCCCTGGCACAATCAAGTCTTTTTCTCATAAGGGGGCGGGCAGCTTAGCAGGCTCACTGCCAAGTGAGGGGAGCTGGCAAGCGTGGTAATGTGGAGACACTTGTTGCTACAATGCCTGCCTGTTAGGCCAGCACATGGTAGAAATGGGGCGGCTGAGGGGCGTGTGAGAGGAGCAGATGGGCATACTATAGCCACCACGTGCTCGCTTAATAAACATGACAGTAGGAAAGAAACCATGCTACGCTCTCAGCTTTCACAGCTTGCAAACACTGTGTGCATGTCCCAGTCATTAACAGGTCTATTCAAATGCAACACGAAGTCTGATTGTACACAGATGCCCTATTAAGGAGGGAAGGGTTGGTTAGTGCATGCACTCATTGTGTGTATGTGTGTGTGTGTTTTGTACACATGTATGGTGAATGTAGGACATTTTATTAAATCAATTTTAAGTAATTTTACAAAAATCACCCGTCTATGTTGAGGATATCATTGTCTTTGAAGATAAGAAGAGAATTGAGCATTTAAGGTGTTTCATCATGATAGTTGGGCAGCATGGTGGCTGAGTGGTTAGCACTGTTGCCGCACAACAAGAAGGTCCTGGGTTTGCAACCTGGTCTTTCTATGTGGAGTTTGCATGTTCTTCCTGTGCTTGCGTGGGTTTACAGTCCACAGTCCAAAAACATGCATGTTAGGTAGATTGGTGACTCTAAATTGTGAGTGTGAGTGTGTGTGTGGTTGTTTGTCTTTGTGTGTCTATATGTGGCCCTGTGATGGACTGGTGACCTGTCCAAGGTGTACCCCTGCCTTCCACCTGAAAGAGAGCTGGGATAGGCTCCAGCAGATCCTTGTGACCCTGGTTAAGGAACAAGCAGGTATAGATAATGGATGGATGGGTGGATCATGATAGTTCATCATAGTGTAGTTTATAATTTAACTATAATTTTTATAAACATGGCACAGCATTAAAAATGTATAGAACTATTTTGATAAAATGTCTAAATTTTGAGATGAAAACACATTTTTATTGATTCCTTAAACTGCTAATAAATAATATTAACTGCTGAATTTAGATGTTGTCTCAGGGACTGAGGCTCAGAACAGGTAGATGTCTCAAAGCTGTGAGCAAAGAAAGAGGTAAGTGACATCCTCCTTTGGTCCTGTATCCCACAGCGCCTACCTCAACCATTAACATCAAGCCTTAATCTACTTCCTATACGTGCACGCTTTTCCGTTATGTGGAGTCTCTGGTGATTTAAAGACAGCAACAAACCTGTCCCATTTCCAGAGTGACATTATTGATAGACTGTCACTCCAGATTGTAGCTAACTGCTAATGGATATTTTATGGTGCATATGTCAAATCTGGTGTGTACAGTTTTTTTTTCCATCCTGTCTCTTATCCTGTCTTTCTCCTTCTTACTTGAATCTGATGATTGCATCAAAATCATTGTCACACTTACTATTATATTGTTATTTGGACAAACAAGACTCCGTCACCATGTAACAACATTAACAAAATTGACCTTTCAGGAAATTGACCTGCCAAGCAACACTGCAAGAATATATATATTTTTCTGAATAATATGTTATTGATTGTAAAACTTCTAAGTTATTTGTTTGAATCATTACTAGTGACATTATATTCACCGCACTCTGCAGTGAGAAACAGAAAAAGTTGATTCCTAATGGTCTTAGACATGTACAAAGCAGAATAAAAAAAAACATGAAAATTACAATTTATTTTCAGACATATCAACAATCAAACACATGCCTTTATGAGGCATGTGTTTAGTTTCAGTGTCCATCGTGCTGTTGTAAAATGCTAGCTTCCCAAATAGATCACCACCTCCTCTTCACCCCTCCACTCTTTAGCCACTCCAGCATTTTCTTCCTGTGAACCTGCATCCCCTCTTGTCATGGATTAGCCACCATGCTTGCGTGAACAAAGACTCAGTAAGCGTGTGTTTATGTATTGGTCCATGTGTTGTGTGAAGAGGGGACGTGTCTCCCACTTATGTCCAGATCTTAGACGACCCCAGTTTGTTAGGCATTAATCAGAACACCTGCTCAGAGAGCACCCTGTGTCAGTCGCTCACTTCGTGGTTTCCTGACTGCCAGGTTTTTTGTTTCACCACTTGAGTGTCATTTGAAATCAATTTCCGACTGTGCCTGAGACTGATTTAAGTATGCAAATGCTGCATGGGGAGTAAAGGAGTAAGCAACCTACAGACAAAGAAGACATCAGAGGGACAAAAAGAGCCAAGGAAAGAGTAACTGGGTACTGTGCATTAATCTGACATGAAACAGCAATAAGTCATCAAGTCTTGTTACAGCAGGTGGCTGTAAACAAAAAGCGGAAAAAAAAAAAAAAAAAAAAAAAATTGAATTTGCCAAACACCACAACAATCACAGTACCCTGTTCCATCCTGAAGGACAAGGCATGCGAGAGAACAATGTTTGAGAGAAAAAGAGTAAAACACTAGGACGGGACAAGGAAGAGTATATCAGAGAGCGGCCAGGGAAGAAAGGGAGTAGAAGAAAGAGGAAACAAATGAATAAATTCATGGGGCACAAAATGAAAAGAAAGACAGAGGAGAGTGGAGTAAAGGAAGGGGGCTGGAGTCATCAGTGGAAGATTTTATTGTCCGGACACAAGAGATGCACACAAAAGCACTGGGAAGATTCAACTAAGTATTGTATGCAGTGACATTATTGCCATGGTTACGGAACAGTGGAAAATATTAATCAAGCCTGCTCTTGCAACAGGGAGAAAGACGGTGGAAGGAGAGACAGAATGAAGACAGCAATGAGAGAGACAGAAGGTGGAAAGGATAATGGCACAGCTCCTCTATGTGTGTGTTTACTGTGGGTGATTTTATGTGTGTTTTAATGAGTACATTTGCAAAGGTCCATGGCATCTCTGGACATGTGCAGGCTCACAAACATCTCCATTTCTGGCAACAGATTTTTGACTCTTTTGTCAAAAATATATCTTTAATGAAAAAAAAAAAATTCTACCATCAAAACCCGTCTGGCTCACAGTTGCACAAAGAGGAGTCACAAATGTGGAATGAGCTCAATTCTCATTTCATACAGGGTTGAACTCACTTTTCAGTTCACTTTCAGCTTCCTCGCTGTATTTTAGGTTAAATTCCATGTGCACAAATGTCTGTTGATGCTTTCTTAGTGAGGAAAGAAAAAAATCTTGAATCCATCACACGAGTGAAATCATTAATAACAAGACTCGCAAATGTTTGCCACATAAAAATGAAATGTTTTCATCCATCAATGTGTTTTTTTTTCCTGTGTAAGGGTACACTTACCCGTGGTTCTAAATAAATCCTCTAAAAACCAGTGCTTGCATATTGTTACAGAGGCAGACAGAAAAATTATGACGATCATTTTCAGTCATATTCCATTATGATGTTCCTCTCAGTCACATTTCCCTGCACACTGCAGAAGGGGAAAGTTGAAGATTGTTCTGTTTGATGAAGCTGTAGACTGTTTGCTCGCTGTCTGCAGGGACTGTCTTGAAAACAATCTATCTGAAACTCCCCCCGCTGAGCAAAATGTTAAATAAACAAAGGCAGGGATAAACAAAATCCCTCCATTTCAATGTCACTGAGAAGAAAGCTAACATTTTAATGCTGCAATTGTGAAAGGAGGTAGCAGCCATAATGTGATAATCATTTAAACTTTGGACACATGGTAAAAATATTTTTTTCTTATGGTGGCTATAGTAATATAAATGCTGTACTTACAGTAAAATTCTCTCTCTTTCTTGCTGATTCCCTGATTTCCCTTCCCTCAGGAAGAATAATTTGAAAGAATTATATTATCCCACTTAGTTCACTTTTTAGAAATCACTGGGGGAAAAGTGGAAGAATATAACAGGTAAACTAAAATCAAAATGTTAAATACATAGAGCATTAATACAAAAATAATATTTGAAAATAATCACCATATAGTGATTACAGTTGTGATCATGTTGATAAACTGATGAAGTCCAACAGTAGGAAAAAATTGTAAACCGTGTAAAACTAAAACAATACCTGGATATTTTTTTGGATATTTCTCAAACTATTACTGAAGTTATAGTAAGTCACCTCACATATTAACTGTGGCGTACCCCAGGGCAGTGTCTTTAGCTCATTGACTTTCTTATTTAATGTTTGCACTGAAGTATATCATTCATTGAGATCAGTGTTAAGGTGCTCTACAGACAACACTCCACTTTGTCTCCCAATTAACCCTAACAACATTAAGCAATTTGATAGTAAATGTCAATGTTTTAAAAATTGCATAACGCAAAATGTCTCATAATTAACCTCAACAAAATCTGTTATCATCACCATTTCTGGGATTCAGTACATAAGGTGTCATCTTTGCAATCATATCTCTTTAAATTTTCAACTAAACTGTTATCCCAATTTCCCACTTTTTTAAAATTTTTCTCTATTTATTTTTTGAATGACTAAACTGCTGTGTCTATTAATGGCACTGGAGGAAAATAAGCAAGTGCCTTATTGACATATTTCAAGTCTCAATTAAAAACATGCATCAGACTTGCTTTTACTTCAACTGTCAACTTGCACTGTTTTAATTTAAATTTGTTTTTGCCCAACCATCCATTTCAGCCATGAATGGATGAATGGATTAAATTAATGAATTATCAAAATATATGTAAAAATAGCAGTCTAATTTTCAATTAATCAAATTGTTATTCCAGCTCTAAATTACTGCTGTGTATTATTGTCTTATAACATACTGTTGTACATATACTGATGAGATGAGGTAACTTTATTCATCTCCAAAGGGAAATTTAGCTAGTCTTGTAGTGAAATCAATAAGTAGTCAGTAGTAGGAATTGTTAGTAACAGGTCAGTTCACTATAAGCAGTTGCTATAAATCCATTTTGGAATTCATCAATAGGCAACCGTTCAACTGTTTGACTTCTGGTCGACACAAAAGGTTTCCAGTCTTCTAGTTCCTGCATTAAACTATCTTGTACAGAATCTAGACAATACATACAATTACATCATAATTTTGCAAAAAAATTTGAAACGTCGACAGGTAGTAATAAAAATTTAAAACTGTGAAATTAGATGTTAAAATTTCATTAAAGTTTCATTAAAACATGAAAAAGAAGTTTTAGGTTTTAGTATGTAGTTACTAAGCTCCTAGAAAACCTTCACTCAATATTGAGTTGCAACACAGAACTTTGATGAGAGAAGTTTTTAAAGAAGTTGGCACAAGTCAGTTCTTTTATGAGTGATTTGCAGACTGACAGGCAGTGGTCATGCAGGAAATCAGCCAATAAAGTCATAACTGAGTGACTTGAGTTCAGCATTGGTTCCATCCCCTGCCTATGCTAATCCTGAACCCTAGTGTCTGAAATTCCCCTGCCCATCCCATGCATGCAAGAACCTATTGGTAAGACAGTGGCTGAGGTGTAACAGCAGCGGGCCTGAGCATAGTAGCGGCTGTTATAGTGCTTGATGTGACCATGACCACTTCCAGAAACAATTTCGTTCCATAGCTTCAGCCATCTCCAGCTGATCTACTCCTCCAAGGTCATTTACTGTGCCACAGAAGGTCACATGATTAATGAGTGACAGACCCTCCGGTGCAATAACGTGTATGAACGTGGCCCATTAATTAGACAGGGGGGCCACAGAGAATGGATGGCCAGGGACAGCTTGGCCCCCTCACAACCCCGTGCTTCCTAAACCCCATTTATCATTTTCATCTGCACAGACACATATAACTCATAAAATTCACAAAATACAGAGTATTCTCTTCCCAAAAAAATCACATCAATTAAAAAACTAACCAATACTGCCAATATTTTTAACACTGACCGCTAACTCAACCATGTACTGCAATACATTAACTCAAAGACAAATGCTAAACAACTACACAGATCCAGCTGCTGGTTAGATGTGCTGTGAACACTGGCCTCAAGTTGATCTGGATGTCGAGTATCAGAACGTTGTGTTGTTGCAGTTCTTTTTCAGCACTATGATAAGCACTCAGCATTACTGAGGGCAATCTCCAGGAGGAAATGAAACATTCTGCTGCCACAGACTGGCTTTATTAGAAGACAAAAAGTCCGGCCTCTCAGGATATACAGATCAGGAGATTTAATTGATGCTGACTGACTGTCAATGCACTCCTATAGCTGGGAGAAACAAGAGTGTTTAACACTGCTCCACTGTAAATAGTATTCATTTTTCAGTCTAATCAACCTAATGCAATTCCAATAAGTCCATTTCTTAGAGTGGCCTTGTTGATTTGAAACCTCATAGCCCTCTGTTTTATTTTCACCAGTGCCAACAAATGTAATGGCTGCTAAGTATATTGGGCAATAATATAAGAATGCTCTACATCCAGTGTATGCATTTCAATTTTACCTTGAGGTCAGAGCATTATGGATATACCCCAGTGAGGCCATTAATCATAAATACATATGCTGTGTGTAATAACAACCGGTAGGGAGGAATAGACTTCATGGAAGGTTTCAGATAAGGACTTGTGAAGGACCAGGGGACACAATGGCTATCTGTGTAAACAAATCTCATCATTTCGCCCACTGCACCTGGGTCAGAGTTTTCCCAAAGCTGGCAACACAATCAGGCAGTCATCAGTATATGTATGGAGAAGTACACATTTCCAATTGTCATTGCCCCAGAAACATAATAAGCAGTGACAGGGTGAGCCAAACTCACTCAGAGCACAACCAGAAAAAAAAAAAACATCCTTTGGAAACAGGAAAAATATGAAGATGATGAGATATGGTTGTCTGTGCAATGATGTTTTATCATGAGATGAATTCTAGGTCATAGAATATTTATCTGTAGTTATGAATATGGAGGAATAATAATTTATGAGACACACTGATAATAAACATAATTTTGAAAGGTACTGCTGACATTTTTACACTACTTTTTAAAAATGAACAACAAAAATAAAAAAATATATCCTTGCATCTTATCAAACATTCAGAGTACCCCTTGACCCTTCTGAATAAAGCATCTCTCTGGAGATTTGACACACATCTCTCAGCACAGATCTGAAGACAGCCATGAGTGTTGTTTGCCCTCTGATATATTTTTAATATTCAGATCATATCAAATATGTCCTCTCTCAATAATTGATCTATCTATCTCGTAGCAACATAACACATGCTGAGCTTTGGCATGTGATTTCGATGCCCCAGTCAATACATTTTCTTGCCTCTACTCACTATGGCAAGGAGGGTACCAGCTATTCCCTGGTGTGATGTACATGGCCAAAGGAACCACCCTGGGCATGTGCCAACAAATCACACAACACAATTGTCCATCCATAACATAGCATTGTGGCTCACCTCAAAATCCAAAATGTACAAATGGCACCACTTGTAAGAGAATGACTATGAGTATGAATATTTTTAGTAGCTATTAAAAAAAATATCTGTATCTTCAGAATCCCACAAAAATATTTCACATGTAAAGTACATTGTACTGCATATTAGCATGGAGCTTAACAAAAACCTTTGTTCATTTGTAAAGGTCATATGTGCACTTAGGCATTTTAAAATGACAGCCACTGTAAAACCAAATATCTGTCATGCAAGCTATGTACTATAACATTTTTTTTCAAAAGGAACATAGTGCAACACAAACATATCAGAGTCTAATGGAGTGAGTGTTTTTCATCCTGTCTTTTGACCAACAGCATCTCCTGTGGTGGCTCATTTCCTTAGTGCAAGAGGTTCCCACCCTCCATCGCAGCCAGGCTACAGGGGGCATGATGGAGAGAATGTGAGATGGAGGGAAGAAGCAAAGTAGAAGAGGGAAACCATGCTGGGAGAAAGAAAATCTTCCATGTGCAGAAACAGAGTGGCTAGAGGACATTTCACGCTAATGGCGGCCGGGCCAATTGAAATGACTGCAGCGCTGCATGATTTGAAGGTCAGGAGACAGCAGATTATATTCCAGTGGTGGCGAAGGGGGATTGGAGGAGTAAAATGGAGCCTCCCCACACCCTGCCCCTCCTCCTCTCCTGAATTATTGCAGAACAGCCAAGATGGAATCAACATAGCACCAAACCCCACCATCATTACTCTTACACACAGCAGCACACCACAAACACATAGCCTGTATATCATAATGAGAAATTCTGCTGTGGAAAATTCAGAAGCTCAGTTTGCTAAATCAACAACACACCAAACCACTGTGCTCGCTAGATAGCATTCTGTTTTAACACTTTTTCTGTCTGTAATTAAATAACATTTATGCACAGTACTGCCATTAAAAAAAGACACTATGCAACAGATCAAGTGCAAATTGTGATACTACACAACAGATAATTAATTTGCTTGTGAACTCCAAAACATGATTGGGCTTTTTCCGTAACCTGTCAGTGCTCTTATTTTTATCCTTGAGAAGGTATCACAATAAAACAAACAATTAGATTTTCCCCCTGTAGACACGAGTGACACACTGGATAAAACAGTGTGGCCAAAAAAGCACAATCTTTAGTCAGGCTTACAGATAAGGGTGCAAAAGTTACTCCTACATGAGAAAATAAAGTGATCATGCACATGACTGCAGTAATAAGCTGTAATAAGATGTTGAATGACCATACATATTTACTCCAGACACTGTTCAAGGCAGGCCAACATGATTACATCGTATTTTTATCTAAGGGTTATTAGAGATTAAAGCTAAAAGAACCTCGAGCCTAACATGAAAACAAATATAGAAACAACAACAAATGATGCAACAAGGATGTCAAGGAGAATTTTGGAAATCAGGGACATTAATGAAATTAAATGAATCCCTTGCAGGCATCAGCTTCCCTATCTGCTTGATGTGATTTCTCGATAACTTCTGGAGGCTGTGCAATTGTTCACAATCCCTATTAGACAATGCACATGTCTCAGGAACTCTGATCTTTAAAGCAAATCAACCTTTCAGTGTTAATCACACTTACAGATATACCTGTTTTATTCAGACAGAAAAAAATGGTGCCCAGAGCAGCAGTGATAGAAATTTAGACGGAGCTTTTCTTCCCAGTGTCAGTAGCCACAGTCAGTAAATAATTGCAGGCAGCATCCATTGCCAGCTGCTCTACAAAACTGACAGCACTGAGGTGGACATCTTATAGAAGGAGAGTGGATGCCACTCTGTGTGAACAGCCAGCAGAGGAATTTGTATCATTGTAGGAACAAAGCACAGACACTACCATGCAAGCAATAATAGCTCAATAGCCTAATAACTCATCTCAAATATTTTGTATTGCTCTATTGTATTATATTATACACTAGGCTTCACACAAAAGAAAAGGGGAAAAGGATGGATAGTTTCAATAAATGCTGTTCGAAGATACAGAAAGAAAGCTGGAGTCAGAATGTGAGGCAACAAATGCTGTATGTGCCTGTGTGTTTATATAATGTCCTGCATAAATGAGTGACAAAGAAAAAAAGAAAGAAGCAAAGAAAAATATCAAATAAAATTTAGTTCATTTAAACAGCATTTTTATTAGCGTATTTTTCAGGAAATCAACTTGGCATTTTATATGGCATTATATGTTGTGGTATTCATAGTAAATCCTCAGAATATTAAACATCATACTGCAAACATGACTAACCAATTCAACTGTAAACAGTTGGAATAAAAATTGACTGTATTTCTTTCTCCCACTTGTAATTGACATGCATTTAAATAAAAATGAGATTAAATGAGAATGGAAGAAAAAAAAGAATTTTTGTATGAATTACAGTGTACATTATGTTTGAACAAAGTTTTAACAATAAGAATATAACTTAACACAAAATTTTAATTAGAACCTCTATAAGGATGCCAGTACTGATTAGTAATGAGCACAATGTTTGCCCAGGTCAATAGTCCTTCATGATTTGTGTAGAGGATAGAGAAACACAGGCAGTGATGGTGCTGAAATTCTCCCCCCACTGGCTGATGTGCTTGTAAAACTCTACAGGAGATAACAGGCAACCAAGGTAGCCCAGTCAATCCAGTGCATGTTTGAATGGCTGACCATGTTAAGCTCTTAAAGCAGGCATTAATCCAGGATTTTAGGAGCAGAGCTGAGTTTGAAACGTTATCATAGCAAGGCCCAGACCTTAGTTAGACTTTAGTCACTATGCAGAACCACTGTCAGCCTCAGTCACGCAGGCCTCCGACATGACCAGCACTACAACCAGTCTGAAATAGCTGGTGTGCTCTTAAACAAACAACAGAGAATACTTAAATTTCACTGACATATTAAATTTTCTTTTGATTTAATTTAATCCCAGCTTGATTTAACATTGTTGCAATTTATCAATACAGCCTGATAATTAGGTATCAATATCAAATCAGCATGCAAGATGTATTATTAACTCAACCGGATCAGTGAACGCCTCATCCGTGGTGTTAAGTGAAGCATTCTAGCATGGCTCGCTTAGAGTACTGGCTCTCATGGAGCCTGAGTGACCTCTCTGGCCAGCCTCAGCGCTAACCTCACCCGTCTAGACATACATAGGCCAGGCCAGAGCAGAACACACAGCAGAGCCTCCTCTGCACCGCTTGACTCCAGATACACACAGGCCAGCTCAGATCAACGTCTAAGATATCTGTGCAGACAGACAAACATACTGTATTAAGAGCTGACAGCTCCTGACCATGCAGCTGGAAAACTAGCATCATCATATTATAGCAGTGGCACAAATACCCATCAGCCAATAGAACAGCACAGCAAACAGACACACATCATGTGACTGCATGTACACAGACAGCGTGCATGCACACATATACACACACAGACACACACACATGCCAATCCTAGGGTGCAGTCTTACGGTTTGGGCCAAGGCTTAGGACTAGAGCATGGTCTTAGGGAAGTCTGTCTGTTAGTTGGCAGATGGGGAATATTAGGGGCATTGTGTTGACTGATAAATCTTCCTGCACAGTGCAGGACCTGAGTTATCATCTGACATATGAAAAAATGCTGAGAGAAGCTGTGGAGAAAAGAGAGGAAATTAAATGAGAAGGGGATGAAGAAGGGGAGAAAACCAGCATTGCAACAGGCATTTATTTTGCTCCTCATCTTCACGCACAAATACACACATACTGCTAGTTCAATCTGTGTATCAGATTTCATTCATGTTTCTACATTTATTCTGTTTGTGTCACAAGCACAACAGTAAGTACAATGCTGTATGGGTTATGCACGTGTCAAAAATAGTCTTGTATGCTTGTAAGAATACCTCGTACTTCCTGTGTGGGATTTATAAAGCTTAAAATCTAGATCACGCCAGTTTTCATTTATGTATATTGTTTACTGTATTGCAGAGGACAGAAATCTAGTGATTATTGATAAAAATGTACATTTTGATTTAAACTTAATTATAAAGAAGGTCTCAAAGTGACGAGGATGTGTGTCAAACACTGGACTACAATGCATGTTTAATTTGACATATACAAATTGTGAGTAAGTTACTCTATATGTGCATTTAGTTGCCATTTCATTAGACTTTCATGCATCAACCCTGCAGTCCCAGTGCTCCCTATAAGAAGGTTAAAATCAGCTTTTGTTGAAACACTTTAAAGAGATGTGGTCATTTTACTTTATAGAATTTTAAAGGCTGTATTTTGTAGTGCTGTTGAATTGTATCGTGTTATACTGAGTGGTATTTCCAATATTTGTTTCCATCCCATTTGTATGAACGGGAGTGGACTAAATTTGCGTTTGTTATAAATATGTCTCCATAAAAATCCTCAACTGGTGCCTTAAATGGCTGTTAGTAAACACACTGACTCTTCTGAGCGTTCGTACTCACACACTGCCAAACTATCAGGGTTAATATTACTCCAAAAGTGCAAAAAAATAAGTCCATGCTTACCAGAGTGAAGTACATTTGATATTTTGAATACCTGCCCCAGAGCCATGTCAGCTCTGTGAGTGGACAGATAATTCTCCAATCAACACTTGTCAACTCCAAGAACTGCAAGTAATTGCAACTGAAAAAATCAACACTTATTAACACTGGGGAGAGCTGCTGTGCATGGTATTTGGGTTTGTGTGTGTGTCACTGAGTGTGAGTGAGTAAGTGAGCAAGTGAGTGAGTTAGTGAGAGAGAAAGTGAGTGAGAGAGAGTCCAAATGGATTTCAGCCCTAGAATAAATCACTGTCGCCACAGAAACAGGCCGACAGCCGTGATGGATGGCTGAAATTTTTGTGTTGATGTCTTTAGTATTGCTGACAATTTGGTAGTCCTGGCTTTTCCACTTTTCTTTTGCTTGCGTGTGGCTAAACACATCTAAATGCTGGCACATACCCATACCTGCACACGGTATTTCACATGTGCTCAAAAACTTCTTTTAGATTGAAACATCCTTTTTGCAGAGGCCCACATACAAAGTTTAATATTCTAAATTCATAAACCAAATGTAAATTTCTGAAAAATTCTCAAAACATTTTTCTAAGTTATGAATGAAACTGTTACACTATTAAATGTTAGTATACTTTCTGAGAACATTTCCAAAAGTGTCAGTGTGAAGTGCATCATTGTCAACACAACTTTTCTGCAATGAAACAGTGGACACCATCTTGTGTGTATACACTATGGTCACATGTTCTTTTTGCACCTGTGATTTTCTAATTGGGTAACAAGTCACATGACACAATGACTGTTAGGTGTGTTTGTGGCATACATTATCTTTCTGTTGGTGACGTCTAATCTTCACGCAGCTGAGGGCGAAAAGGTGATTTTCTTTTTTTGTTTTTTTTTTTTGTTTTTTTTCAGCATGGCCCATTTTATTCCCACTCCTGCTATCTGGTCCATGCCAGTGCTCCTGGGAAGCAACTCTGCCCCTGCCCTAAATGCACAGTCACCCCTCTATACAACATACGCACACACACACACACACACGCACACACACACACACACACACATACATACACACACACACACACACAGACACAAGATTTGAGTGTACAAACTCCAAAAATACAAAAATAAAATACAATTGATTTTTAGACATAGGCTATATACACTGCACTGCATACAAAATCTATACACCTATGCATAAAGTTATGTAAACACAAGAACTATACA
This sequence comes from Mastacembelus armatus, assembly GCF_900324485.2. Lineage (NCBI taxonomy): Eukaryota > Metazoa > Chordata > Actinopteri > Synbranchiformes > Mastacembelidae > Mastacembelus > Mastacembelus armatus. The sequence goes on from NC_046635.1 coordinate 11,302,909, forward strand.
CACCCCCACCCACACAGACAGAAAGACAGACAGACAAACAGACAGACAGACAGACAGACAGACACACACACACACACACACACACACACACAGTAAAGAGTTGGGCCGCTCTAAGCCAGCCCCCCCACATCCAGTGTTTCCATCTGCTCTCACCTGGCAGGATCAAAAAGGAGCACACTTCCCACAAACTTGCAAAGAATCAATACTTTCTCCAGCAAAACACAGCAGTCACAGCCTCAGCCTCAGTCCCAGCTGTACACTAACTGTACTCAAAGTAGTGTAGACTGAAGAAAGACTCCAGAGCAGAAATTAAAAAAGGATTTACTGACCTTACTGTCTTTTTTCTTCCCTTTCTGTCTCACGTCCAATCCCCTCTTTTTCTTCTGCTGGTTCTTGTCCTCTAAACCTCTAAGTCATGCAGGAGCTGCTTCCTGCTCCTGCTCAGCCTTACACCACTGTATTAGTCTGATTTCACACTCTGCAGCCTAGCCTCCTGTCCTGAAGGGGACGGTGAATGTGCTGCTTATTTAGAAGCCGGCGCGCACTACCTGGGCTTGTAGGCAGCTGTTTAAAGCACGAGGCAACATCCAGGGTGCATAATACCCCCTCTTCCTTCTACACACACACATCTTCTCTCTCTCTCCCTCTTACTCAAACACACACGCACACACTCACTAGCTGGCCGCCTTGCAAGATAGGCAGAGGTACAGACACGTGCACACGCACGCCACACACACGTAAGCAAAGTGAAATACACACACATGCAAACAGTCTGTCAGAGGTCTCTCTACCTTGGCTGGGATAGCAGGCAGTGTGAGAACACACACACAGGCACACTGAGATGGGCTGGCTGCTCCGTTCTGTCTCCTTCTCTCTAAGTGTTTAGAAGACAATTTCAACAAGGGATTGCTCCCAATCTACTAGGGTGATCCACATGGATGAGTTATAATATGCTTGCCACTCTCTCCCTCTCCCTTACCCCCCTCCTTCTTCCTCTGTTCCCTCTCTCTCATTCTCTGTCTCACTCTCTTACTCTCTGTCTCTCTCCCTCTTTCGCTCTCATGCTCGTTGTTTTAGCCTATTATCGAGCCGTCACCGCTTTCAGTTCAGGAGGAAAGCCTTCCCTTCTTGGATTCTATATTTCTCTTCTCTCTGGACGTGCATGAGATGGGGCCAAAGACTGACTCCACCTGAATGCGTATTAGTAATATGCATTATTTATTGCAAAGCTGCATTAATTTTTTTTCCCCCTGATATGCCGGTGGACACGCGGGGGAAGGGAGCAGCAGTGGTGACTGCATCAGCAGCGAAGGGGTGTATTTGTGATGCGTGTGTTTGGAGGAGGCAGGGGTGGAGGTAGGGAGTAGGGATGAAGGGTCAGGATGTGGGATAGCGGTGGTCTGAAGGGAGGTGAAAAGAATGCATAAGATATGATTTTAATTTATTTATTTATTCAATGGCAGGGATTGCCTTATCACCCAGGGTGCTGCTTAATGACATCACTCCTGGTTTTACCCAAGCTGTCCCAAATCACACTGCCACTCTTTTTTTTTTCTTCTGTAAAATGACTTCAATTTATTGGTGTGTGTGTGTGTGTGCGTTTGTGTGTGTCTGTGTGTGAGATACAAAGAAAAAGAAAGATAACGTGGCAGAGTGTGCTAGGCAGTGTAATAAAGTGTAATAAAGGACAAATAATATTAAAAAAATAAGAATTTTGAGAGCTTACTTGTAGCATTAATATTACCTGAAAATGTAATCCATTATGAATTATACAAAGAATTTAATTCAATCTATAAAACATTGGCTTGTTTACAGTAATGTCAACAGTGTAAAGTTTCTTAAGTTGGGTAGAATGGTTCTGTTTGTAAATATACAATTAAAATGCAACACTAATTCCAGTTTCAGTCATGTAAGAAGTGATCAGCATTTAATTTAAATCTGTCACTTTTTAAAATAGATAACTTTGCATTTTTGTAATAAGATTAACCTAATTATATTACATTTTTACCACTACACCAGTTGCTTAATTAAATTATTCAAGTGAGTAATTATTCAAGTAAGTTTTACAGCATCAGGCTGATTTTTTAATCACAAAATATTTCCAATCCTTTTATTTATATAATTAATTAATTAATGATTATTAGGGTTTAATCTATTATATGAAACTGTTAAACTGTTTAAAACATCATTTTGACAGTGGAAAGTTATATTGACGTTTTGACATAATAAATCGACAACATCTGCCTTTCTGTTTTGCCAGCCATGTGTGAATATTCAAAAAGATCAAAACAAATCCCTTTTACAATCTGTCCTTTTGGTGAGCTGTTCCAATTTTACTCAGAAGCTTTAAGAGATGTAAAAAAAATACATATAGTAACCTATATTAGTAGCAGTCTAATATTACAATAATTATCCTAGTTTTGTGCAGAGGTTAAATGCACTGTAAAAATTCACACGTGGGCCTCACACACTGAAGTGAAGTGTAAGTCTGTGACTCACCTGTGTGTGATAAAAACTATCCTTGACCCATTTTATACCATTTATCTGTGTTTTACAGACTCAAATGATGACACTAAACTAGTTTGTATCATTACTTTAAATCAAAATAACTGACATGATAAAAAAGAAGCTGAATAATTAATTGCTAAACAGTAAGTGTGACTTCAGCGTTTTTGTGTCTCCATAAAACACAGACTGAGAATGGCCAAAGGTAGTTGGGCCTGGACTCAGACACAGAGGGGAGGGTGACTGGAAATGATGTGTAAGCTGGAGTTGCCATACTGGTGCTGCAATGTGCACCCATGGGGGCAACCGGCCAGGCAGGAGTCCTGACTGCAGAGTGGACCCCCAAAGACTCTGTCAGCATTATGAGCCTTCCTTCTCACCTGCAGCAGAAGAAACAGACTAACCCAACTGAAGCACAAACATCCAGCAAAATCAAACAGTATGAAGGCTGCTGGCCTCTGCTGAAGACATAAATGTCATTTTCTTCACATCACAGTCTAGCTAAACTGGACAAGATTTAATCTCGCTCATAAAAGCTTCAAACAAATACAAATGTACAAACTTGTGAACACACGGATACTCAATAAAAAAGATCCAAAGTTAATTGTTTACTCAATTCATGACTATCCAGTTGACGCTCACTGTGCTACACTTTATTATAAAGAAGTCAAATTACATCTCCTGCTGTGTCTGCGCCCCTCAGAGGCCGTTAACAGCTTGGTCCTCAGCCACAGGATGCCCATCTACTGTACCTACGAAAGGAAATGATGTGGCCCAGGGCCCAGCCAGGGCCATTCTATCACCACCATTAGGGCTTGAGCAGAACTGGAAAATTACTCCAGTGGCATTAACAGTCCATCTCAATCATTTTAATACTATCATAATCATGAGAATTTCTAATATTATTTTTAAAAGCCTTGGTAAGAAAAAAGGAATTTCATTTCCTTTGCTTAACCATCTTAAATTGAGAGAGAGTAAGTGAATAGAGAAGAAAGTGATATGAGACAGGAAAAGAATGTGATAAAGAGTCACCTCTAATCCCCCCCCCCCCCCGACCCTTACATTCACACACCCCTGACTGCCTGCAGCATCGCTGTGCTTTGCCCATGTTTAAAAGTTACAAGGAATGGAAACTTGAAAAAATAAACAAAACCATATGAATATTAATCAGTGGTCTGGTTAAACTGTGTAACTGGTATAGAAGCCTTCTTCACACAACTCCCCACCCCATCAGACCAATCACATATAAAGCTGCCCTTCTGTGTGTGGGTAGACACTTTGTGTACATCACATTGCAGATTTGTAACCATAAAACACCACTAAACAATCCAAGAGTTCATTTCCTCCTCTCTTTTTCTCTGTTTTTCAACTTTCAATTTTCCTGAATAGCATTATTATGTATTATTAATATCTCTGAATTATTACTCATTTTCATCTTAAAATGGAGTGCTTTAATTCACATTTGAAGTACTCATCAAGGCTGTGCGGTGAAATGAATGTCGAAGGATGCATTATATTTGCAAAAATGCAAAGGGTGAATTAAAAATATATAGCAATGATAAAATATTAACTATTAATTTCAAAAAGATCATTTGCTCAGGGAAAAAGCTATTTTATTACTTGTATATATATGTCATTGTATTTTGAAGTGTACCTCTGATTGTGACCCTTTGAATAATATGTAATTATCTTGTATTGAATTTTTGCCTATGAATCAAATACACAAACTATATTTCCACTACGCTATTTATTCACTTTCATGAAAACAGAGCACAAAAAGGGACATGGGTGCAGCATAGCCGAGGTGATGCAGCATAAAATTCATGTCCAATACAGTATCAGATGGAGGTTCAGTAAACAATAGAAAAAATAGCACAAAATAAAAATAGGTCCAAACATGTTAGTTCAAACTATCTCTCCTTCATGTTCACTCTTCATTTTTTTTTACAATAGTGAACTCTAATTCCCATGATCACCCTTGAAAGCGTGACCTTGTGCTGTGTGACAGGAGATAGCCGCAGCATGAAGACAGGACGCCACTTATCATCAAGGGACGAGGTGGCTGTTTAATTTCACACCACCAGTGGCTAAAACCCCTGTTAGTGTGGAGCATCACAATGGCAGCAACGCTGGGGGAGCAGATGTCCTAGTGAAGGGGTGTAAAGAGGGAGGAGGTTGGGTTGGGAGAAGGACAGGAGGGAGGTGGAATTGTGGTGGAAGTGAGTGTGAATGTGTGTGTGTGTGTGTGTGTGTGTGTGTGTGTGTGTGTGTGTGTGTGTGTGTGCGCGAGTGCATGTGTGCCTACACTGTCGCTTGTCACTGTACTCAGAGCACTCTCCGACCCTGGCGCGCATGCCCAGATAAACAGTACCTCTGTCTTTAGCACATGCAAAAACAGTACAGATAAACACAATGTGGATTGTTTACACGCTTAATTAAATGAGGCTGCATGAGCATGAGTGGACACAAGCTGAACTGGAAGAGGACAGGCAGGAGCAAAGGTGCAGCTGTGATGGCGATGGATAAGTGGAGAGTTTTGTAGCGCAACCCACGCCACAGAGGCCGGTATCACTGAGAGTCCAATTGCTTTCTGAAGAGCTTTCCATTGTCTGCAGTGATGAACTTGAGCTCTGGCCTCCAACCCAGGGGTCTTTCTGTCTAATCCTAAGTGCCCCTGGCTCCCCTTCACAGCCCCTCCCTCGAACCTCACACACACACACACAAACAGACATAATACACAACCTACAACTGACGCTGACATGACTGCAGTGTTCAACAGTGACCAGCGCCTCCCAGCACAGCTGAATATAAAACACAGTAATGAGCGGGGAAAGAAAATGGCTTCCTGCTCAAACATGGCTGCTTGCTGATGGCCAGACGTAAGCCAGGGAGAAAAAGGTCATCCCTCTCATCTTTTAGTACCCCCACCCTCCCATCTTCTATTGCGGGTGCAGTTTTTTTTTTTCTCCCCCCTTCTTCCTCTCTTGCCTCCTTTTGCTAACACCTTCTATTCTCTCCTTGGTCATTTTGCTTACCCCATTTTGTATGCGGATGTAGGCTTATTATTTAAGAGACAAAGGAAGGGGATCTTGGGAAGAGACAGGTGGCTGCTTCTGAGTGATGAGAAAATTACGAAAGTGAAATCCACCTTCCACAAAACTCTCCTTCGTGGAAGATAATAAAAAGAAAAGGAAATAAAAATAACTGTGCCCCTTCCCCTTTTTGGTACAGCTCAGCAGGAAAAGGAGCAACCCCTACTCCCATCCCTCCCCTAGTATGATTTCAAATCCCCTCTGAGCACCGCAGTCCAGTCAGATATATTCATTTTTCCTCACTTAGTCCCCTAGTGTCATTTTTCTCTATTTTCTCCATCGGTCGGTTATGCACAGAATGGTCCAAATGCATTTTGACTGCTTCATTTCTATTTTCATAATATCAGAACATCAAGTTAAAGAAAATAAATGTTTATTCAGCAGTGTGGGGGATGCCGGTGTATGGGTGCAGTGGCTCTTGGGGGACAGAGCCCATGCTAAATCAGTAAAGCACTCCATCTGGAAGATGAACGGCATGTTTTGGAGTTCATTGCCTTTCGTCTCGGGCGAGTGGCCGGTGCAGCGGCAGGCCCAGCAGGCTGGAGCGGAGATGTCTGCTGATGTGGTTGGTTACTGAGGGATAATGAAGCGGCGACCAGGGTCCCAGCCACATTCTGCTCACCCTGTCCACCCTGCTGTGAAAGGGCCAGCTGCCGACTATGGCTATTAGCCCATCCTGTTCTGAGCCATCACAAGGCCTACTGTATGCTGTAACTGAAGTCCTGCTTGGTAAGAACTTATGTGTGAAAATGGTCAAGGTTTCAAGACCTTTGTAACTTTTACATGAACTTAATGCATTCAATCTTCAGTCAGCACCGCGTTGGACTGCTTGCTACGAATAACTGAGGAAAAGCCTTCCAGCACTACCTTCACTGTGCCCATCTGTCAAATCTCACACCTCTTTATGACAGACAGCTTGCCAACCAATACCTGAGTTCATCCAGTACAGAAAAAGTATGAACTACTAAATCAGCCTGACCAACATATTCAGACCACAGAACTCACAAACTAGTTAGTTCAAAGCATGTAACAGCATTATTACAGGCTCCATCCCCTGCTCCAGTCTTACTGCGAGCATTTATTATAGCCAAGGTGTTCAAATGATGCCTGCAAAAATATGTGTTGCCTTCCTAAGCAGCTGATGATATTCTTTTATTATTTGAGTATTTTTGTGTCTGTGCCAAGACTGTTATAGATACAAGAGATTAATAATCCAAATACTTCTGGGCATGCAGTAAAATGCTGGTAACACTGAAATGTTAATGATGCATGTCCATAATAAGAGTTTTGTTGAAGCTTTTGTGCACTGCATGGTAGATTGCTCACTGCTGTACATCTGTAAGCAGACATGCGTTTACTCTCATTATCTCCAACAACACAATGTACATTTGTGATACTTCTCCACACACATATGCATTTACATGTTAATGATATTATTAAAATACATTTTTTGATTATTGTAATTCACCAAAAGGCAGGCACAAAGTTTCCTCCCAGTTCACTATTTGTGCTTCAATCTGAAACCCTTATGATTTCAAAATGACTATTTCATGGCTAAGTTTCACAACTTCAACAGTAAGATACACTAATTGTGGAACTTGAAGTTATTGTTAAAAATAGAGTATTTTTAACAAGCCACATTTGGCCCTGAAATGTACAGTGCATTATCCCATAGAAGAGATAAAGATGTAAGATCTTTTTATCTATGTAGGGTATATTTCTTTATTGCACTACATTATGGTCTTTATTTCACATATTTATTCTATTGAGCATGTCATCAAAAGACAATTTTGTTAGATGTGAACCAAAAACTTGTGATGAACACACATTTAGCCAAATATTTAATCTACCACATCAAAGACAATATGAAATGTTGCCAATATTACAACACCTTTCACCTGCATCTCAAACTGAGATCTGAGACACAACAACACATTTAAATGTTGATAGAGTTTATCAAAATGACAGGCAATTAGAGCAGCTCTGACCATGGGTTTGCATGCTAAATGAGAGTCATTTGAGCTGTGGAAGCCATACATGTTATATAAAAGAGAGTGAGACTTCTGGAGCTCCATTCTGCTCCTGGACAGCCCTAAATTAAATATCCCCAAAGTCCATTAGGCTAAACAGCCTGAGGAAAGACTTTGTCTGAACACAGAAAAATGACAGTAAACTCAGGCAATCATGCCACCAATCAATTATGCATGAATAATATTTTTCTTAGACTGTGTAAAATGTCTTATGTTAATTCTGCTAAGTATACAATCTCCATTACTTTCAAGGGACATATCCATATGCATACCATCTAAATTAGTGTTTTGCCAAAGATTTATCAGCCTCATGCTGCCAACTGAAATGAAAACACTGAGACTGAGTTGTGATTCCCCCATATCAACTGTAACTGCAGGGGCCACAGGCAAAGCTCAGAGGTGCTGAGTGCTGATAACCTACATGGCTGTAAATCTATTGATGGAAAACATCCCCAGGAACTAAGAAAATATCAAGGTGTGCCAGTAAACGCTTTCATAGGAAAGTTAAGAGAAAACCAAAATAATGACACAGAAACAGGCAGGGGAAGGTTAGGGCTGGGTGTTGACCTGACCTGTCTTGGCTAAAGGCTTGTTGAGCCAGTGAATGACAGAGTCACTAAGGTCCCTATTGTGACCCAGCTGTCTGATAATGACCTCCGTCTGGCCATCGTAGTAGGAGACAGGTATTGGCAGGTCTGCGCACCAGTGTCAATGAAGACCCGATAACTGGTCAGTGTGTTCTTAACAAGCAACCTAGTAATCTCTGTAAGGGGAGGTACAGTGTCACTCAGCGTGCTGGTGAGTGTGTTAAACTTAAAAGACAGAGAAGATAAATTTAAAAAAAAAACAGTTTTAAGGATTAAAGTTTTCTTTTTGTAGGCTATATTTAATAACAAACACATCTCCTGTGCAGGCAGATACATGTCCACCTACTATGAATGAATGATTAACTCCGCATTAAGGACAGTCGCTCAGAAGCAATTTACAGACAGATACAATATTTACACACACACATGCACCAACAAGACCTCTTGCTCTCTCCTTTCCAAGTTCACTGATAGTTCCTGATGATCCCCACCAACGGTCCCCTCTTATATTACATGCAACACAATCCACCCTTACACACTAATTTGTTTTCTTTGGCTCTTTTTCTGTTTCGGTGTGTAACTGAGCCCTTGAATATATACAAATTGAATAGAGCTAATAGAATCATTATCAAATTCAGATCAATATAAATTTAGCCTCAGTACCCATAAAAGGCAGCAATATTGAAATACAACACTGTCTGCGCTCTTTCATTCTTCCGCCTACAACTGACGCTTGCTGCCATCAGACATGAATTACCAGACAGGCACATTACAGCTAATAAGACTCTCACAAAACACCCTTTATTAATGCATGAGAGAGTCTTTGATCCTGGAGAAACTTTCATAAGGAAAGCTGTAATCACCGTACCTCAGACAACACAATAAGATGCTTCCCATTACCTTGAAAGAGTCAACAATGTGACTGAGGTCAAATCAACCTGAACCTGTACAGCATGTCTCTGAGGGGAGGAGGGGTTTACAAAGCTGCTACAGCTCAGCTTGGCTGAACAAAGCTGCTTTCTCTATGGGCCAATCATATTTTTGGGCATTTTTACCAGATCAAAACTTGAAAACAGTCGAGGTACTAGTGATCCAGTCAAGGATGTAAACTAAAAATTATTAAATGTAATTTATCAGAAGACATTTCTTTAGCAATATTAGGCTGATCAATATGTCACTGTCATTTATAATATATATATTTTTAGTATATAAATAAGAATTTGACAAAGGGAATTTTGAAGTCTTATAATAATGAATTGTATAATGCAATAATAAATAATTGTATAATGGATTCCATGATAATGGTCAAACAGAGACGTAAAAATCTGACAGACACATAAGCAATTATTTTGACAATATCTGTTCATAATTCATAAGCATCACACTAACAGTAATTGATATCTACATGATTCTGTCAGCCACACTGACAAAGTCAGTTTCCTGTATGCTTTGTCCACAGTGTATTTAGTTTGATAAACCCAAGGAAAGTTAACTTTCCTGTTTTAACAGGAATCAATATTCTGAAAGTCTTTCCAACCCTTCAGCACACCTCTCAGTAACAGTATTAGACCCCATCACAAATGATGCACTGGAGGAAAATTTTGGTTTAACTTCTATTCCAATAATCTACATTTTGACAGAGGCTGTCACATTATAAAGTCTGAACATAGTTACAAGAATTGCGAATGATACCTGTGATTGAATTTTATTGAAGTGGTCAGCAAGTAGCTCATTCCCCACAGAAAGCCCCGGGGCCTCGAGGTGGTCAGTGGGGAGCAGCTTCACAACTTCTCACTACTGTGCGATATACAGAGAGAGAAAGGAAAAGCTGAGGCGAGGACCCCCATTTGAGAGATACAGGTGTCACTGTAAATTCATGACCTGACTATTTAAGAACAGTGTAATATATTCCCAGTTCAGCTGGGATCTAGTGCTTATACTCCATCATGGCATGTATAAGTTCTCACATGTCATGCATTCAGTCAGAGCAGTGCATGTACAGAGTCAAAAGAATTTGTTGTACTGTTGAAGCTTAAAGCTTAACTTTTGTATGTTGAAGAGTGTGTGGCATGATTTAAAAAGTACAATTATACAACACAATGGTCAACAAATGTATATACTGTTTTAATGATTGTTATTCCATGAAGCTTCAGGTCTTCAGGTTTTTACGGTACATGAAAAAGAAGGAAGGAATAAACAAACAAAAACAAAAGATGAAAAAGCAAAAACCATATATCTTTACTTTGAAGTCATCATCTTATTGATGTTTTGGAGGTATCAGATCTAGATGCATCTTATTGCAAATGTTTTTTTAAAAAAAAGGTTAAACCAGAAACTAAATATAGCCTGTAATTTATGATTAAAATAAACAATTTAATATTTTGAAAATGTATTGTATTAATATGCCACCTAAACCTCCGTAAACTACAAAAAAAGGAACGCCTGTCTTTCTGAAGATATAATGAAATGAGCAAAATCTTCTTTAGCCTACTTTTACATAAAACTCATATTTAACACCTGATCTGCTGATACATTAAAGGAGATTATGAAATTCAAAACAAGAAAAGATTATTCACAGAACATAGAATTCTCCAGCTAGACTCCAAAGCTGCACTGAAAATGTGAGATCCGTTTTGACCCCTACTGCAGGAGCATGCTAATCAACCTAGAGGGTCAGGTCAGGTCAGGTCTGGACAGCGATGGCATCCCAGACCGGCTACACATGCAGAGGAACATCTGCTCTCTGTGCGTCACACAAAGCTCTCCCCTCAGAGCCCCTCACAGCCCTCAAGAGCCTGGGAACGGCTCAAAGTCAAGGGCAGCCTCCACAGCCCAAATGCTGACTGGACACAGCAACAGTCTCTCTCACTGAAACTGTCAAACTGGTGAATGAAATACTTATATTTTCAACAGGCAAAAAAAAAGTTCAAATTCATTGTCCCTCCATACTACTGAATATCATTTAAATCTGCTACAAAATGCAAATTATTTATTTTTTTAAAAATTACATTTTTCAGTCAGTGTTGACACTTCACACTACAAAGAAATGATAGCACTGTGGCCCGCAGTGATGTAAAGGTTTACAGAGGTCGAGGCCAAGCTGCTCAGGCCCAGGGTGTGGTAATCCTTTTGAATAAGTTTTGAATATGCATGCACTACGTTACACACATGACGTTCTGATGACAGGCAGACCACCCCTCCTACACTTTTGCTCCCCACCGTTGGCAGCCTAACAATACGCTTGAAAGGAACCATCAAATGATGTCAATAGTTGGATCAATACCCTGGGATGTCTCAGTTTTCCCTGCAGCAAATGAGGAGCATTACATAGATCCTCCTGGGCAGAGTTCTTACACACTTCCAGGGGCTACAGTACATACAGTAGAGCTGCTAAGGGACAGCTGATGTATGTCTCTTCTCCCAGACATCGCCACATGCGTGCCACATTTCCCCTGCCTGTCTAATGTGCTGCTGATCTACACCTGCTGGGCCCAGGGTTGCAAAGGTATACGCTGTACGCTGACAGCATCAATCACTCAGCAGGCCTTATTATTGCCATTTAAAATACATTTAAAACGATTCGCTGGGGCCACTGTCCAACCCTGCATGAATGCAATGATACTGATGCGTTACTGTGAAGAATGGTTCACAGTAGTGGCTCTGGTTAGGAACAGCTGGGCACCTTTGTGCTGTATTTCCTGTTTCTGTAAGTGAGCCAAAGTACTTTAACCAAAGTATTATCGTCGAAAACAAGTAAATTAATTGTAATTTAGTTTCCAGCTGCAGGATTACTGATGCCAAAGATGCCAGCCCAACTTAACAGTGGTTCAATGTCAATGAGCCTGGCCAGCCCATGTGGACAGAACTCAGCTTGAGAAAAGTGATACATGTTCCTGAGCTCACAGGTGAGCTTAGTAATAGACACAGTCACTCTAATTCCCCTTCAATTCTCACCTAAAATTGAAAGCTGCCAAATGCAGCCTTAATTACATACTACCCAATCAGAGCTTAAGTGCAACCTTCTGCCCTCCCCCACCCTCACTAACATCATCTCTTTTCCTCTCTCTCCCTCTGTCCTCCTCTTTGCTGAGAGAAGAACAAATGCAGCGTGTCCCTCCTGAGGTCTACACATATTTCACCAGGGGAGTAAACAGGTCTAGCGGATATGAGATGGATATATTATGTATATAAGAAGCAAGTGTGAGATTTAAGCACCAACCTGCTTGGTCAGCACAGTGTGTGCTGAAAATGCAAGCAGATCAAGGAACAAGCAGGATTATGGATCTCCCCTTGTATGTAACCGGGCAAGGTCTATTGACCCAAATTTAATTATTTTAGCCTCCACCCATTCCCTTTCCCCTTTCTGTCCCATGACATGCATCTCTTTCTGCAGGAAATGTTGCTCTTTATATCAAGTGGTATCTAGTTTACACTCAGAGGCCTATTGCTATGCACATTCTGATGATCTTGATTTGTTTGTAGTGCTAAAACACATTTCATATTAGATACATATTCATTTTTGATCCAAAAATGTTTTTGCGAAACTATAACTTGAATGTCTGAATAAATATTAGTCGTCCCTCTGTTTGTCCTTCTGTCTTGCACTGGTGCTTGTCGACAGTAAATTAAAGGCATCTCCTGTGGGCGGATAAATAAACCAGGGAAGTCTGAAGACAACCACAGTAGACGCACAGCTATTTTCCATCCTCTCGACTCACATGATCAGGGTGTCGGCACCACATCTTCAGCGCAGGGAGGGGCCAAGCAGCGCTCAGCTCACCACCATTTTGTGTGGGTACCTGGCTCCCTTTGTGTGAGTACCTGGCTCATTTATTTACCTGCATAAGTTAACATTTTACAACAGGTCAAGCGTGATTTGTGACATCTTTCATTTGGTGCAGTTTTGTGATGCTGAATGCATGATGGGCACACTGTTAAAAGGAGCACAAGCGGATGCTGCAGACAAAACATCACGAGGTATCGGCGTGCCCCGAGTGCAGCCCATTCTGGATTTCATGTCGTGTATTTTCTTCCTCTCTCCTTTCTCCTGGCTGTGCTCCCGACAGACCCCTCTCCTCCCTGCCATCCGATGTGTGAGGCGCATATGGTGCAGTGAAATTGCTGTCTGCGAGTGCATGCCTCTGCCTGTCCAGACTTCATCAGAGGGATTAAAGAATGGGATGGAAAAAAAATCAAAATAAAATGATGATAGCGGGGCCGTGGCTTTTCTCTCTTTTTTTTTTCTAAACCCCACACTCCACAGCTGCCCCCCCCTTCTCTGTTTTAAGTAGAGTGGAACATCAGATGACAGAGAAGGCTCTCTTGCTGGGGCGCAATGGTTTGCAGGGAAAGGTTGCCCGGTCGGTGAGCTGCACTGGGTTTATTTGGCTCTGACAAGGGCTCACTACAAAGGAAAACCAAATTACAGGCAGTATTGTTCTCCTCTAGAGCCAGCCAGAGAAGTTCACTTAAAAGCTGCATCCAATTAAAAGAAAAGTGACTCAGAGGTGCAGCAGCAGCTTTCTTTTATGATTACTTAGCCATCCTTCTCTGATGTGTCCTCTCTTTTTTTAAATTACATAAACAAACAAAGGACAAAATGTGTTGCAGCAGGCAGAATGGAGAGGTGGGAATGTGCATGCTGAAGTGGGGTGTTGTATTCTCAGCGTTGGAGATTTTGGGGGCAAAGGAGAGAAGAGAGTGGAAATATTGCAGGATATTAAAGAGTAATGGATGCCACACCGGGCCCCTATAACAAATTCCCATATGCTTTCATCATGGCCTGATATGAGACTGATCAAGGGAACAGGTCATTACTTGGTTTCCTAGTACTGTTATTACCAAGAAACAGTAAATAGTTATTGCTATGTTTATCATCTTGAAAGGCAGCTATTCCAGAGCAAGCCTGTACAAATGCTTTCTTCTGTTAATTGATATCAAACTGTAAAGCATTAGTGGAAACTGTTCAAATAAAATGATTTAAATTGTGTACAGTATTGTTCTGAGCCTAAAATAGTATCCAATAAAAGTATTCTGGTTTTAAGAAATAGCAGGGAAACTCTAAAATGTTATGCCATTATTATATAAACTGAGACATTAATACGTGCATTAAAAAGTAAGGGAAGCTGTGCAGTGGCTATACATTGTTAGAAACAAAAATTAAAGAATACATGAGAGGTTACAGTGAAAATTCAAGATACAGACAAAGCCTATCTGAAACTGTGCATGCAGATATGGTTTTATAGTGATCCTAGTAAATTCAAGTAAATAGGGATATATTCTGAGGTTTATTCTGGGATTTGCCAGACACTAGATCTGGACCTGTATTTGAGACAACAAAAAGGCAATCTTGACATCTTGCCCAACCAGCAGATAATATTTGCTGTTCAGAGACTGGCTTTCTTTTGTTCCAGGTTTTTATAAACCCAAGACACTTGAAATTTAAACCCAGTTCAAGAAATATTATTTGCCACAGGGCAAGGTAAATCTCTTGGCGGGGCCTTTCAAAGGGTTGCCCTGGGTTTGTTTACAATTGATCTTATTTAAAAGTGGATTTTTTGTTTTACTTTTCAAAGAGATACTTTCTGCCATGATCTTGTAGGTCAAAGGAATGATGAATGTTATTTTTCCAATTGGAGCAAAAAAGTGAAATAATCAGAAGATAATTTTAGAGAAAACCCTGTTGCGCCACTGTTTTTTTTTTTTTAAACCACATCTCTAACTTGCAAATGTAAAATGAAAAACAGATGCAAGATAACATCTCTGACTACAGGAAAAAGCTGAAGAAATACACCCCTGGTAAGAGAGCAAATAAATAACATTTGAACTGCCTGAAAAATGTTCATTCCTCTGATTTATTAAAATATTAGTTGCGTCACAAAATATGGCAGAAAGAAAATTCAATCATACTGCTAGTGTGCATGTGTATATTTGTGTGTGTGTTTCTGCACTGTGTTGCACTCTGAAAAGAAAATGACCCATAAGCTGCATAAAACAGCTGTTTTTCTCACTATTTAGAAAAGTAGTCGGCAATTTTCATTTAACCTTTATCCTCATAGGGAGCAACTGACCTGCCAACTGGCCAGTCCCCATAGAGCACAGGAGTGTGGGGTGGTGAGAGGGGGGAAATGGGAAAAGAGAGGAGAGGATGAGCACCCCCTCTTCCTGCCCTTTTGAACCAAACCCCTTCATCTCTGACAATCATTGTATTTTAACAAAATCAGTGGTGTGAGCAGAGCCAATAAATCATTATTAATTGCAGTTCTGTACATGAACTTGAACTTGTTTCAATTTACTTAAACTTCAGCAGGGGCTTCCATAACCAAGGACAGTATTTATAGCCAGGGACTATCCTCCTGGGCTGGGAGGGGTCCTCCTCCTGCTCAGACAGGTTGTGCTGAAGGAGGAGGTCACAGGCCGAGTCGGCTTAAAGCTTGCCGCTCCTAGGGAACAAGACAGACAAGCAGAGGGCACAGCAGCAGGGACACCCCAGTAAAGACCCCTTCATCTGGACTACACCTAGGGGAGCCCAAGGGCCACCAAACTCAACAGCACTGTAGAGCAGCTTCTTCTCTCTCTCTCTCTCTCACACACACACACACACACACCACATACATTCACACACATACACGCTTGTGGATGAAGCACTATGAATTGCAAATGTGTTTCTACGTCACTAATTTGGACACTTATCTCACAATAAAATTAAAACTTATTCCAGTTTAATAAGTATAGTAAGTTATAGGCAGCAGAAAAAGATGAAAGTACTGGACAAACTGTGCACATGGGGATATATTTGAAATGCAACATTTTATGGGGTGACTACTGATGCACAACATATGCTGGATAAAACTTTTTTCCACATCTCATACTTTTCACTGATTGTACCACTGACTCTCAAATTGAACAACAAATGATTGGTTTAAAATCAAAGATTACACTTATGACTAAATTTATCTTTTGTTCTTTTTGTCAACTAAGTGTTTTACGTACTGTAAGACAAAGGCTCGTATCCTCTGCTTGCTCTCCTAATAAATGCTAACTGAATTCTACCTATATGTTGTACATTACACATGTTTTAATTTAATGCACAGTGAAACACTTGTTTAACAGTGAAGCTTACTTTTAATTAATCATATATTTCAGGCCAGCAAAAAAAACTGTTTTTTTACAAGGAAACTTTTACTATTGGAATAGATCCAGGAATCTCTAGCAGGACTGCAGCAATATAGTGACTTATAAGAGGGCCCAGGCCACAGCTAACATTTTAAATTACATCTCTGTCTATTGTGTCTTGCTTGAGCTTATGAGAGGGTCCCTGGGGCACCTCCATTTTCCCAGAAACTCCCTCCAAGGCTCTTCAGGTTAACATGCCCAGTTTGACTATTAGATCAATAGTTGTAAATGACTTCATCACACCAAAGAGGCAACTTTCTGGACAGAATTGGTCCCACAGTTGCAACTTGACAGGCTCGTGCTGTGGGGAAGTCCAGTCAGTCTAGTAATGTTACAAATCTAGCGTATCTCGAAAATCGTAGGATAAATAAATGATCCAGCTGGCTGTAAAATGTCACATCATTTGCACAGTTTCTTTTCTAAAGCTATATTTAGAATATTTTAACAACTTCCCAACACTAATTCTGATTCAACTTTAGTTACACAGAGGGAGTGATGTGCTGCAGTTACAGTAGCAGCAGAGACAGGTGAAAAATCCACACTGATATCACATGGCCTTTCTGTATGTCTTTTGTTCTTATGGGATAAGGGGTGATGTCAGTTGACTCCCAAGCCTCCCTAAAATGCCCCCAAAGCCTCCCTAGCTCCTGAGTGGGAGTGTGTAATCGGTCCTGGCAGAGTGCTGGTTAATGGGGGGCACAGGGCCATGGGTTGGAGATGTATTCATGTGCATGGCGTGGCGCACGGACCCACGGTGACACTTCTTCATTCCTGCTGCCTCAGGCCAGGATTAGGATTGCGGCCGGCCTCACAAAGCCAGCCATAATGCAAAATCATTTTCATATTAACCTCGTCTCTCCTCTCTGGGCCTGACAGTGGACAGGCCTGCTCTCTTTGGTGCTCAAATTATCCTCAATTACTGGGGAAAGGCCAGGCGAGGGGACGTCACCTAACCTTCACCATCTGTTAGGTTCAAAGCTTTAGCAGTCGGCCAGCCCGCCTGTCTCCTGCCTCCCCTGACCTTTCCGCCTCGGCCAGCTCCTGCTCTATGCGCCTTCCGCCTCCCCCCCCCCCCCCCCCCCAGTCCCCATGGAAGCCCAGCCCTCTCTGGACACAGCTGGGAAGTGCATGTGCACACATCACATTAAGGGGGAAAAGGTTATGTCACGCTTCTTCAACAAAGATATGAATATTCAAAACTATGCACAAGCAAAAGCTGTGTCAAGACATAGGTTAAGTCAGTCTCAAAAGGATAAGCCAATATGTTTGAATTGAGTGCTGCTTTTATCGGCTGCAAAGTTCAAACTATATTCAAATAAGATTACAAATAAACTATGCTCTTAGATTTTATGATTTATTGTTGTAGTGTTTAAATGCTCTAAGATAATACAATATTTAGATGTTTTGACTGAATAATTTTCCAAATCAAAATTGAATAATTATACTGCTAAAACCTACCATTGTTTATATTTCCACAATTATGGTGTACTCCCCTCTGATTCTGGTAAACTCTCTTAAAGTTTTAATAATAGTGCTTGCTTTCATGCATTTAATGTCAGATGAATTTGCTTACATAATGCATTAAAAGACATTTATTAGTGAAAGTTATTTTCTCATATTTTTCAGTGCCTTGCTAAAATGTTGTTAGAAAATGTTGTTCTCTTACACATACTGCAAAAGTTGGCTTTAATTAAACATTCAACTATATTTGAGATTGTGCCTGTGAAATATTGAAGAGCTCTTATTTCTCCTGTAGTGAATGCACCTCTTAATAATGCACCCTGTGTTTTCTGTTTGTTTAGAGCCTGTGTGTTTTAGTAGTTCTACTGTGTCCATTTGGATTTTCCAGTCTGTAAGCCCACTCAGGAAGCCCCCTTTCTCAGGTCATCTGGCAGGACCTGATCGCTCTGAAATAACTTTTAATAAGTCTGCTAAATAATAGATGGACTGTTGGCTAAAATCAAGCAGGGAGGAGCAGGGCTGAGGACAGCAGGCTGCAGAGGCACACAACAACCAGGTCCCTGGCACTTCCCTCGACATCAGCTGCAGCAGCAGCCATGTTCAGTCTCCTGACTCACCTCCCCTCCAGACCCAGACTCTCCGAGGTCAGGGGTCGTGAACTTGACCTTGTGGCCCCCAGGAGAATGTTCACTTGGTCTGGGGTATAATTTGGGATTTATTCGGCAGGAGGCCTTGTCTCTGGCAGAATTATGCCTCATTATCCTCGGGTTCTCTCTGTTCACAGGGCTCGGCCCAGAGCAGATGCATCAACACTCTATTTTATTTACATCTTCACAATCCTACAATCAATACCGCCAACATTATTAATTTAAATACATCTCAACTGCCTTGAATAGATGGTATTAAAATATTTGCATTCAAGCCACATGCAAATATATCATTTGTGTTATTTTTTCAAATATTATACACCAAAAAAATACATATAAATATAGGCAAATGATAGTGTCTCTATAATTAGCACAGAAAATGTAACTGCCAATTGATTTCAAATGCTTAGCAGAAAAATAGGGGCAAACGCCTATTTTAAAAAATCTTTGATTTCAGATTACTCTTTGATTTATCACAAATAATGATTTCTTTGATATTACTTTTTCCTGAATACTGATTGTCCTAAATTGATTTTCGGATTCACCTCAGACTGCGTTCAGTCCAGCCTCCTACCAAAATCATAAATATGAAATATGAAATAAAATTTTAATTGTTTTTTTTTTTTTTTTCATTTTTATTCTACCAAGACAAACACACTTTTTGTTCATCATAAAATGTCATTTAAAACAAGCTGGAAATTAGCTTGTAAATTTAACTAGAAAACATGCTTGCATTTTAAAAAAATATGCACAAGGCCTAAATGAGCTAGGCTTTTCAAATTCTTGTCACTTACTGTATAAAGTGGAGTGATATCTTTCAAATGCAGGGTAAAAAAGAGTGATCATTCCTATTATATGTGCTTCACTCTAAGTGGGTCCCTGTGGAGGACAATTTTGGAGAGATCTTTCCTGATAAGAAACAAGCCCTGCATGCATTAATATTACATTAGATCCAGTATATCACAGAGCTGTCTGTTCAGTCAGGTAGAGAGCTTTCCATTGACATCTCCTTATCATGTTAATATTACACTCATCAAAGAAGACTACATCCATGTTGGGGCGGAGGCAGCTATAACAAAATGTGCAAAATTACAGATTATTCTTATGAGAAGTCTAAAAGAAGGAACAGACAATAAAGTGGTTATTTAGGTCACATATTCACTGCAATGCACAAAGAAAGAGACAAATGCCGCAGGAAAGGCGTCGTTTGCGTGAGTGTGTCTCGGTCGAAAATATGACATGCATGGCCAGTCACACGCACGGGCGCACACAACACACACACACACACACACACACACACGCACACGCACACACAGAGTGACTTCTCAATGCCGGCAGCAGGAGGGGTGCAAATCTCCAGCGAAAGGGAGACAGGTGCAAGGCTCTGCTCTCTATACTGTAGCTTAAACGCATTTAAAGTCCATTTTTAACACGCACTCCTCCTTTTTATTTCAATGACATCCGTCTTGTGGCTACTGTAGTGTGCTGTGCAATTGTTGTGTGCGCGTGCGTGTTTATGGACGTTATATTTTAATGTCAAGTAAGACCAAGGCCAAAAAAACCATAGGATTATAATCAAATTATTCCTTGTGCGCGTGTGTGTGTGTGTGTGTGTGTGTGTGTGTGTGTGTGTGTGAGGGTGTGTGTGTGCGTGTGTGTGTGTTTGGGGTTGGGTTTCTTTTCCAAGCCGTCGCGCACGGTGCCGTCCTCCTACAGAATTAACCAAATAACGCTGCTCCAAACACGTGTCAGTTTAACAAAAGGCGGAGCGCGTTTTTAAAGGCAGGCTGGGAGGCCAGGAGGCGGAGGTCTCTTTGTTTCTGTGCCAAAGTTTGTCACTCTCATTTGAATGTGAATGGTATTTACCACTGAGAGCTGCATATAAGGACCCCGTATCTACAATACACAACCTCCTCATCTGAAGGATTTTTCAATTAGCGACGCCCCCCACCCCCCCCCCCCCTGCGTTTTTAGAACTAATCGGGGCTAATTAGGCTTTATCGCGGGGTAATAGCTTGTATTAATTGCCTCGCAGGCCAACTGTTGAGGAATTTGGCGAGTGATCCAATTGAAACTGACAAGTTTATTCCGTCTATTTAATATTCATTATATTCTAATAGGACACTTGTTAGCATGAATAGAGCAATTAAGCTCAACCTTGCGCGCAACGCGGTGGGCCTACGTTTTATTTTGTAGGCATGTGAGTTTAAACATCACTATTTAAAACAAGATGCACCTTAACTTATATTCATCTAAGCGACCACATAGAAATAAACAGACACAAAGATTTTATATATATATATATACACATACATATACATATATGTGTGTGTGTGTGTGTGTGTGTATACATATACACATTGGGCTATATTATATACACACACGTATATATTTAAATATATATAGGCCTATTGTTCATGTATCATTATGTGAAAGTCTAAACAGCAAATGTAGATAATAATAAACTAAAACAATCTCCTCCTCTGACTATTACGCAGGATATTTTGTTGACGCTGAATTGGCAAACAAATCATATTGGGACCTGCCACAATCAGACGTTTTATCTGGCTGGGTTTGTTTTCAACTCTAAACATCATTTATTTATCCCTCACCGTTGTCTCCTCAACTCCCCCTCTATAGTCAGAAGAAAGAAATAATAATGTTTATTTAGTCCTCATTATTAAGAGTTACTTTCAGTCATTCAAAGACCAAAGGGATTTCAAACATGACATCATAGTTACTGCAGGATCTGACATATCGTACACAGGATAGGGCCTGTAGTCTTACACAGCCTAAACTGATGTGCAACAAAAATAGAAGCTTGAAACATCAATGCAGGATGTAAACTTATCTACTCGCAACAATGTTTGATCATTAATCAATTAACATTTATGAAACAATATAGTCCGTGTTGGAAAAAAAAGTGAAAGCAGCAGAGCCACCATCACATTTAGAAAAAAAAGCAAAAAATAAATAAATATAATAATAATTAAGCGCATGCATGTTCCTATTTATATTGGTCACAGAACTCTATTAGGCCCCCCCCCCCCGCACCATCCTATCCATGAAGGGCAAAGATGGGCCTGAATGTGAAGCAGGTCTGCACAGCGGAAAGGCTCTGTGGATGTAGTGGGGGGTACACCGAGTCTGAGTTAACCCACCTTTGATCCCCACATTACACATCGCTTACTGTACATCTTATTCTAAACTGAATATTTTATAGGCCCAAGCAGCTGAAACCATCTGCAGACTTAATATCTTATGAAAACATAAAACTTTTAAACGAAAATCCAATAAATAAATAGCTTCCTGAAAATAGGATTTTGTAAATGTAATTTAACTTTTGTTTTCTTAATTAATCCTACCCTCATGTGGTTTTATTTTCCTGTTACATTGCTGCTGTAACTCGCAACCGGTGACATGCAGGCCACTGAGGAACACAGCAAATTCATAATCGCGACAGATTAAACAGACGTATTTCACGGAAAAAAGAAAATCACCAGGAGACAGAGAAGCGGTGAGTATTTGTCCTCACCATGAGAGCCGGTGAGCATCACTCACTTTGCGCTGGGTGTCACAGCAGTCACAGGGAGGCATATGGTTCCCAGCTGCCCCCCCTCCATCCCTCCCCCTCCCCTTGCATTTGAACCCCCAACCGGCTCCGGTGAAGTTCAAGGTCTCTGCAGCCAGTGGTCATTAACAGATTCGAGCGGACACAGACAACAGCTTCAGTCTGGACTCCCCCCGCCCCTCGACAGTCCGAAACCTCCCACTTCACTTCATACATAGCCTACTACCATTTATTTAAACAACTTCATTATTATAATGAGGTATTATTATTATTAGCCTATTATTATTGTTATTATTATTATTGTTATGGATTTCATATTTGCGACTATGCAGACATTTGAAGATTTCCAGTTGGAACTAGTCTGTAACTATTGATGATTATCGGGTTTTTAGACGAGCGTACCTGTCTGAAGTTAAAAAAATAAAACAAAATAAAATCTGTCTCTACGAATTTTAAGAATTTTGCGCAGAAACATACTTTAAACTGTTTTACAGTCACACTGTTCATAAAAAATAGCCTCATGACACATTTAGATATTAATGGGTTATATATGCCCGCGTTCAAGTTTTCCGTTTTTTTATTTCAATTTGTCATTTAATGGGTTTTAAACAGTTTGAGTGAAATTTCATTGTTACTTTGTTATATCATGGTGAGGGCCCTCACTGGACATTTGTTTTTGTCATTACCTGTAATTAAAAGTTCCCGAATTAATTGTTCGGGAATTAGAATAGAGAAAATTATACAACCTCTGGCTGCAATTCTTTTTATCTTGACTTAACTAGAACCTGCAAACCGCAGCAAAAATGTTAAATGTTTAGTAAAGGAGCCGCAGTTATTGGACACCTGAGTGAAAACCAGTCGGGAATATGACAGTGTTTCCTTGGTTATGTTGATATATTTGTTTATTCATTACTTGTTATTTAATTACCAGTTACACCCCTACCATGTAACACGTGGAAGTGGAAGATGGCCTCTTGAAAAAAAATTTTAAAAAACTTTTGTCAGATGGTCACTGTGTTATCTCTAAAATTCTCCTGCTACAACCAATTCATTTAGTTTTAATTATCAGAAGAAGCTAGGTGTTTAACAAAATTCCTGTAGCCCACTGATTTTCAAAGTTAAGCACTTCCCTAAAGTCAAGTCAGTTCAGTGAGCAAGTAAAGTAAGTAAAATAAAATACTATTTCTTTCATCACTGATCTAATTAATAAAGGGTGTGTATATAAGGGACAATCTATGTCTGGAGTCATGTTTTAATACAATAATTACACCAATCACTGGCATAAAATCCAAACCTAAAGATCAAACCATTTCATTTGAGCTAATTAATAAAATATGTTTCAGGTATTTTGAGGTATGAATGTCATCTGTGCATAGAAATCCAGGATCTATTTTCATATCACAAGGTAAAATGTGTGAGAATAAAAACTGTTGTACTCAAAATGTCACATTTTAAAATTTTCAACTTATAATTAAAGACAGACCAGATTGACTTTAAAAAATGAGACAGAGAGAAAACCAAGAACAAATGAATGGAAGAAGAAAATCACGATTAAGATGCAGACGATACAATGATGAAGGTAAACTAGAAGCGAAGAAGAACCAAAGTGGAAGGTTATGAAGCAACAGAATCGGATAAAAAGATGCAGCCAGGAGATGATAGGTGGTCCCAGGTGTCTGTAATGACATCAGAATGGGAGAGATGCTGCATCTGCATAGTGGAAGAGATCCTGTTTCCTCAGAAAGTCTCTTCATGAGAGACAGGTCATGGCCAGTAGCCTCTGTCTGACACATAATTGGTGATATTGATTATAAGTTATCATATGCTGCAGGCCATTTGTAAGATAATGCTGCAGGGGTTAATTTGTCAGCCATTAACCTTTTGGACTGGTAGATGTGTACGTGTAAATTAAATTTAAAACAACTACTAAATGGGTCACCTAGCCTCATCTAAAAAATGGAAAGTTAATGTATTTAAGTTATATTACAATCCAACCCCACGAATGGTGACATTTTAAACATATTTGACAGGTGGGCACTTGATCAGACAAAGGTTAAGATTTCTGAAAGACCATCCCCCCTCTACCAGACCAGCAAGCTACCATAAATTCTTTTGCTGACCCTTTAGAAAAACATCTCTCTTTATTTAAAAATGAGAGTGACATTTACAGGAAACACCTCTTCCTCTTTCCTCAATTCTACAAGTCCTACAGGACTATAAAGTTGATCCAGTCTGTCAGTCCAAGCTAATTTTCAAAGGAAAACTAAGAAAAACAAGTCACTGTGCTGTAGTGCAGTAATTTTAGAAATAATAACAGTAATAATTTTATTTTACCAAGTTAACAGAATGTGTTGAACTCAGTAGCAAATCCAAAAAGTCATATAGAAAACTGTCAACATTTGCATAATGACATTAATAATCACATATATCAATATTATAAAAGCCCAGAACTAAATCAGAAACTGACATCTTATTTTTATGAATGGGTTATCTATAAAACTACAACATTTCAGTAATCACTTCAGGGTGAAAAGTAACAACACAATAAAGGAGTCAAACATATTTAACTCCTTCAGAATCATCACAGTTTTCCTCATATTTTGGTTTTTATCTCAGTGAGGAATAACACATCAAATACACAAAATCACAGGAAAAGAGCTGTAACCTTTGAGAAAGTCGATCAGAGGTGTAGAAGCACCTAGTACAGCCCAGAGCAGTTAAGACAACCCACTTCAACTTCAAAAACATGACATTTGCCACCTCAGAGCATACAACATGTCTCTCTAACTCTACACCTGTAAACCTGTAAACCCACACAATGTAGATCAAGAGGGAAACCAAGCTATCCTCACTTCAGCAAACACTAATAAAAGTTACCCAGTAATGGGCGTGCATGCACGTGAGCACTGCCTTGTGTACAGTGTGCATGTGTGTGTGAGACAGAAAGCGGGAGACAGGGTGGGAGGGATAGAGAGAGAGAGAGAGGGGGAGAGAGAGAGAGAGAGTGTGTGTGTGCGCGTGTGTGTGTGAAAAAGTGAAAGCATGAGTGAGTGCTGGTCAGGAAAGTAGTCAGTCAGCAAAGCTCAGCTGAAACGGAGCAGGGCCACTCCAAAGAAAAGGAAGGCACAGGTACCTGTTTGGAGCAGTCCAGTGGTGGGATCAGCCCTCCAGCTTGGCATGCATTAATTATCCTCCAGAAAGATGGGCGCGCTCTGTAGGCTCACTCAAGACCCGGCACTCCTACTGTCCCAGAGTCAAAGAAAAGGATGGATGACGAGGAGCAAGAGAGAAAGAGGAAAAGAAATGGGAGACAAGGAGAGAAGAGAGAGGGAGAGAGAGAGGGAGAGTCAGATCCTCTGCTGCCCTGACACCATGACTGGTCCACGTGAGATTGATCACACACTCGCGCTCACACACACCGAGGCCTCTGCAGTGACAGGGGGGGAACTGTCAAGGAGTTGCATGCTTTGTCTAGCCTAGGGACACACATACACGGAGGCATGAATGGCCACTGCGCACATGCATGCACATGCACACACTTGCATGTGCACACACCAAACAAACACACATGTATCAAAGGCTTATGAGTTTTAACTATAATTACAGCTGTCTAAAAAAAATACACCTTTTTTACTAATACTGGACTCAACATGCCTTCTACTACTTTTTCTCGTGTTGCAATGAAAAGGATTTGGTGTTTCAGAAGCTCTCATTAGCATTCAGTGACTGCCCTGTACACATCTGTTCAGTAGCCTAATGCCTGTTAGGTTGTGGGGCAGCTGAAAATGGACAGCAAAATAAAAAGGGTCAAAAGTCTGGCACTGAGAAGCAAGGGGACTGTGATTACACACAATAGACATTAAAAAGAGATGCATATGAGCGGCAGCAGTGTGCCTGGCCTCTGGACCTTCAGGTTCACACTAATCTCATGAATGTGACACACACACACACACACACACACACACATATACATGACATCTACTAGTAAACAAAACAACTGTCAGCATCCACCCTGTCAGCAAAAACTACAAAATTTACATTTAAATGTAAGTATGCTTTATAAAAATGTTTTTAGAAGTGTGCATTTCAGCTGGTTCAGGGTTTAATGTTATTTTATTTTAGTATCATTTTCTCTTCTTTAATAAAATAATTATTGGCCAAATTTGTCCATTACATACACACTGTTAGTCAAATAAACATGAACCACTAAGATATAAGCAGTGATGGTAATGGTGAAAATCAATTTGCATTGCATTAACTAAATATAAAGGCTAGCAGTTCAGTTCTCTACTGCTTAGAAAAATCACATTTCCCAAATCAACCATCCCCTTCAGCCATCTCCTCCTGCTACTAACCAGGAGCGGTTGTCTCAGTCAGCTGGCCTCTCTATGCAGATTGATCCAGATGGACATGGCGTCCAGACCTCTAGTCCCCGATAGACCCTCTGGCTGAACTTGACTCCCAGGACTACAGATGGGAAGGAGGGCCCCTCACCTTTGGTGAACCCTGTACCCCATCACCCTCACCCCCACTACAGCAGACCACGGGCTGAGCCACCTATCAGTATCTAGCAGTAAGAACCCTTCCAGATTGAATTCAGGTCGCTTTCTCAACAGCTATCATCACAGATAGCTGATCAATACTGGGACATTATCACAGAACGCTTCCTCAAACACAGTGTCAACATGCGAGTCCTGGTCGGGGAGAGTGTGTGTGATCACTGAGGTGGAAAGGAGCGCTGGCCTGATGGTTACGCAGAGGAGCCTCAGAGAGGAGAACCCTTTGAGCAGAGCTTGAACCCTGACTGGCTATGTTGCTGAGCATGCTGGGCCACAACTTAAAAGGAGATCAGAGGGCTGTACCTCAGAGTACCAAAGCCCTCTTCCTTCCTACACATCTTTGCCTTGCTCTCTCTCTCTACGCACTCAGCCTTCTTCCATCTTTACAAACCGCTGAAAATTTCACTATGGATTCTGGACAAAATGTATGCC
The DNA here is from genome assembly GCF_900324485.2 of Mastacembelus armatus. NCBI lineage: Eukaryota > Metazoa > Chordata > Actinopteri > Synbranchiformes > Mastacembelidae > Mastacembelus > Mastacembelus armatus. The sequence continues at coordinate 11,329,968 of NC_046635.1, forward strand.
ACAAAATACTTTAAATATATCTAAAATATACAAATAGACACAATGGCACATAAGCAATACTGGACACAGACACATTCACATGAGAAAATAAGAATCCTGCTTCAGAAAAAAAAAAAAAAAAAATGTCATTCTAGTAAAATGTAGTGTCTTACCAACAAAACCAGTGACATTTTAGTTTCCAGTAGGTTTCCAAACATAGATTCTCTGGGCTTTAAATATCCTTACTGCACCATTTCACTGACCCTGAGACCCTAGGTGCTACAGTCAGTGTGCGTGCGGTCTGACTTGTTGTCTTGCCTGGCTTCCCTTAGGGTCTTTACTGCCATTCTAACCTTGTTTCTGATCAGGCCCTGCTCTGTTCTCTTCCCCATGTTCTGCCTGTGTAATGCAGTTTTCCCACTCCCCCTGGTAAGTGTCTCATATATTGGCCTTATCGTAGGCCTATCTCCACTGTGCAACATTTACCTTGCTGCAGCCCAGCAGAGAGAAAGCCTGTATCTTCATCAAACACCAGTCAGCAGAGAGAAAAGGGGGATTGAAAGACTGCTTTTTGAATTATTAAGAATAAAATCTTTCTCATATTACCTATCCTTTCCTCCTTCCATTCCATTTTCTTACCTTTTTCTTTTTTGGTTAAATTTTAAAACATTTATATCCCTATGTTCCTGAGTAAACGAGCTTGGGGCCGATTTTCCATTAAAAATAAAAGTTGAAGAGAGGAGGAAAGAGAAGACGTACGTAGCTTGGTGGGTTTTAGTCATCTTTAATCAGCCCGGTGTTTCTATGCTGGGGAAGAAAAGAGTCAGATGAAACAACCACGTAATGATTTTTTTTTTCTTACTAGTTTTCTTCAGTCTTGGATGTTGGAAACTTAAAAGGAATGTAAAAGAAAGACTTTCTTAGCTTTTATTATTACTGTCAGTGAGTCCTTGCTCATTCTGACTTTGTTCAGTGGCCTAAGCAATTCTCCAACTTATTAAAAAAATTATGCATTAACAATGTACTTGCCATTATCCTGGGTCAGGTATTTTTGAATCATAGCTTCATGGCTGAAAACCTAAGCATTTCTTTAATGATATTCTGCCTGTATCAGAGTCTGGCCTTAACCTGTGATATGATCTCTTTCAATTTCTCATTTTACCTCCAAATTCCTTATCCACTGGTTTAAATTGCATTAATTCCTAAGAAAAAATACGTGAGTAGAAGCACATGGATTTTTTTTTTTTTAAAAAAAAAAGGTACATCAGTGGCAGCTTCATTCACGTAATACATGCTACAATTCTGTCATTCAAAAGGCTTTAATCTAACAATGCTGTTATGAAGAACAAGATCACTAAACTATTTAGACTTGCGCTTCTTTTCAAACTAAATGCACAGGAACTGACTTCATCAATTAATTCAACAAGGGGTACAGAGAAGTGAGAGTTACAGCATTTGACTGGTATAATTGCATAGTTAAAAAAAAGAAATTAGTTGGTAGTGTTTCATTGAAAAGAAAAACTGTTCATACAAAATTTTGCACTAGGTCTTGGTCAAGGTCTGCATCAAAAGGCATGTAGATTTTCTGCCTATTCAATTTCACACATAAAGGACACAGTGGACATAAAGGAGCACCATTACTCAGGGGGATGATCTGAGTCTGACTTGCAAGTATGTTCCGTTCTCTGAAGGGCCATCATAACTAGAGCATAAGAGCAAAGGTCATGAGGCCCTGTAGGAGCCATCAGAATCCAGGAAATAGTCCAAGCGCTCCATAGAGGGCACTCATTGGCTAGTAGACAAGGAAGACAAGAGGACAGAGTTGCATCACAGTGGGCACCTTAAACAATAGATGGATCTCACATATACAGTCTGTGGTCTCTGCCCTGCTATTTATGATGCAGATGTAATACAGGGGGCTTACCAATGTGGTCATCCACCATGAGCAGCGTGTGTTTAAATGTGCTCTTAATAAAATATTTCTGGGGCTGTGCAGAGTTGTGGTCCCTGCGCTCATTAGAGGTCTCTGACCAGCTTGATAAGTGCGGCTCTGCTCCATAATGATTTATTAAGGCTGGGGGTAGGGAAGGCTGGTGGGTCCAAACTGCCTCAGGACACTCCAACCACAGAGACATTTAAGGGTAAAGGCTTGGAATAGGGGGTGCCTCTGAACAGATTTACATCATCCAAGATGCATTTCAAAATGAATTATGTAAGACGAAATGAAATACATAGGAGTTTCACAATTTTTGCCCGTTTTTTCCCAAGCTCTTTTTTCTGCTCTTCCTTCCTTGCGAAGCTCTCGTCTGCATCGCCCTGAGGTAAATTCATGGCTATTTGCTTTGTACAGCAGAGCACTAATGGACAGACATGGGGATATAAGGGATAGTGTTTAAAAATGAATGGAAGAGAGATGGTCAGATGTGAGCAAACAAACAAGTCTGACTAATTCACAGGTTTTGAGTGAGTAGTGCTGGGGTGGGCTGGGAGAGGTTAGAGATGCAAGACTAATGGGTTAGACTAAACTTAGGTAGGCTGGGGTGGATGGAGTGGTTATTTGTGGTATCATGTCTGCTGTTTCTCCACTGCATTAAAAAAAGAGGCCTGCAGGCTGATTTGACTGTGAAGGCGCCGACAGCACAACAACCTATTGAATCGAACTGGTCTGTCATGGCCAGAACAAATATATTTCTGTCGCGGCTGTGCAAAGGCAAAGTTCTGATGCAAAACACTCCCTTTATATTTTCAACAGGTGCTTTTAGTTAAGAATGCTGACATAGATTTTGATTTTCAGACTCTTTATTGCAATCTTTTGGGTAAAATAAAGCAGAAAGGAAGAAATATGTACAAAATGAAGTGAATAAGCTACATTTTTTATTTTAAAAGTTGTATACAGACCCAAGCTAAAAATACCTATACTACTTTAATATTTTAAAATGACTGCTTTAAAAGATCATCAAAAATACAGCAGCAAAAAAAATAAAATAAAATAAAATCTGAATGTATTGGCAGGTTTGACATTGGTGGTTTGCAAACTAAGTGTATACAGCAACATCAGCATGACAATCTCAAACTGTCACTTCAGCTAAACACGTGCTATAGTTTTGCCAAATAATGTCTACAGTCTACAGTACTTGCAATAGTAAGAGAAGCTGCTCGGGTTGTGTGGAGGTCCACATATGGCACAAAAAAAGCAACCACCATGTTAAACGAACTAGACCTAATGAGCAGGATGTGAACAGGTGGGGGCTCGTGTTAGTCAGCAAACATTATGAGCGCAGAGAGTGAGGAGAGCCCAGCGGAGTCATGGAGCCATCTCTACAGAGAAAAGCTTGGCATCCTCCAACAGAGGAAACAGGCTTAGTGGTTGGAGGATAGATCTTTTTTTTCTTGCCACAGTTAATTTTAAAATCTCCAACATCCTATGGCTGTCTGTTTTTCTTCTTCTTTTCTGTTTTTTTCTGCTTTCATTCTTTTCTTTTAAAATGAAACTGGAGCTGGGGCGGTGATAGTGATAGATGGCTCAGCGCTCTAACACTTTATCCAATCCGGCGCAGATTTCATCCAATAAAGAATCACTTGTGCACTCTCAAACTAAATGGAAGTCAGGCAGCGGAGAGAAAGGGGCTGCCGTGTGTTTCTGAGCTGCGAAAATCAAATTTTCTTAAAACTGCCGCAGCAGTGGCTGCCGGAAAAGGCAGCAACAGCCATGACTGGCCAGGGCCACAACGTCTGCACACACAATTTAATCCATCACGGAGCGCCTGACACCATATCAATCAACCTTTCATCAGCATGCCCCCCCATACCCTAAAAAAGAAAAAAATATATATTTCTATTCAATCACCTCTGACTGAACCAGGCCTACAACCCAATGACCAATGGGGAGGACCAGAAAACTCCAGGTTCAGATTTTTTTTTTCACATAAACACAAGTATAAAGTGGAAGACTGTATGTATGTATGTATGTGTGTGTGTGTGTGTGTGTGTGCACTCAGAATGGTGGAAAAATATTCAGAAATGTAAGTCTATCCTATTGCTTCCTCATGAAGTACACATGTGGAAATATTTCTACAGCAATGTTAATATCATTATCACAGAGATATTCCTTATGTTAGACAATGACACAAATTGTCTGTCCATCTTTAACTTTTACCGTACGACACTAACCTAGCACTTCTCCACCTAGCCCCCTCCCATTGCGCTCCTTTGTTCCGGGAATAAAGTCCTTCTTATCCCCTCTGTATCCCACAGGCTGTGGCCTATGATTTATAATTCATAGGGGCCGCTTTTATATGGGACCTCAGTCTACCTGATACCCTGCCACTGGGCCTGTCCTGGGACGGTTGGGGGGGTGCCTCTTCATTATGCCTGGTATTGGAGTATTAACATGACACCCACCTCTTTGAAGCACCGTTGCTGTATGTAAATTGGACATAATAATCTATTTCTCCCAGTCAATACCCTGAGTCATATTCCCGAAATGCATGCTGTTTTATTTTTCTATCCCACCAGCCATTTTGTTTTTATCAACTTTCTGTCTGTATTATCTTCTTTGACTTACTCATTAACACAGTATATTCCTCACTTAAAACTGAACTGAATGATCATTTGTTTTAGTTAAGCCTTTCCTTTTTCTTAGACGTGTGTGTGACAGTCTTCTTTATTCCCCCAGGACCTGTAAAGCTCAGGTCTCCGGGTATCCACATTACTTCCTCTCCGGTTCGCTCTCTGTTCTGACCTTCTTGCAGAAAGGTCTCCAACCCAGGCTGTGCTCTGTACTCTGTGCTCCTGGCCTAGGGCTCTGCTTGGCCTCCATGCTCCACTGGCTCCCTAAACCCTGGTGAGGCTCCAAAAGGCCAAACACTGTACTTGTTGTGGATGCCCCACCACCCACCAGTGTCTCCTGTGCAGTGTGTAGGGGTACGGGGCGGGTGAACGGGGGGGCTGGGGGGCTTCTCTGATTGCCTGGATCAGCTCAAATGACAAAGACAGAGCAGCTCAGCTTGGATCAGACGCGTGTATTATTGTTGTTGTTGCTAAGTGCTCCTGACTAATTATTCCTCCCTCATTTGCAAACGGGGCTGCTGCTCATTTACATATCAATGGCGGCAAGCAGAGGGTATGATGTCAAGGAGTGTGGGTTAAGCGTGTGGCTAAGCTTGGGGAACACAGGCGCCATCATCCCTACAACAAACAGAATCCCCTCGCGCCTCCAGAACACACATCACTACCATGACACCCCCTGCTGTGTTAGTCTAATAAACAGACGAAACAGAATGGAAGCTAGGCTGTTGTTTGGGCGAGGGCGGGGGGACTGACATAGCGAAGAGCTCTCTGTCAAATCAGTGGGTTGCCCCTGGATTAGTTCAGTTGTAACACAACCCCACGCTCCATGGAGATCATTTAGGCAATTATCAAGAACAAGGCCGGCTGCAATGTTGAACAGCTCACTTCAAAGGCCTACACCAGATGAACAGTTACAGCACACTGGTCAATTTCCATACAAGGCACCCCCCTCCCTCCCTACTCCTTCACTCACTACTCCTCTGCTTATGCCTTCAGGCATTTTGACTGTGCTAATGAAGATAAAAACCCTCCCCACCCCAAACACAGACACTACTAGCTACTGTATGATGAAAAGTTCATGATGCACTCTGGACTGTCCCTCTGAAGCACAAAGAGAAGCAGGCCACAGCGAAGGACAGCAGTGCCTTCAAGATGCTTTCCTAACCATGAGAAAATGAAAGGTTCTGGATTTGCAATATGCATAATATTCCTCTGAAATCTGAAAAACTGATGGGCCGTTGGCATGAGATGCTTGCCTCACTTTCTAGGTTTAAGGTTTTTCTTTTTGTTGATGGTAAAGATTCAGTCTCAGGGTTTTGTCTGAATCATAAAAAAAATAACCACAAGTTGGTGTTACAGACACACAATTTAAATGGAGATAATGGTGGAAAGTTTTCATTTTCCCATTGCTCTTATTTTTCACTGGTGGTACCCTGGCCAGTAAAGTGGACTACTACAAGATCAACCTATTAAATTACTGAAGTCCACTGCATGTGATAAACTAAAGACAACAGGTCTATATAAATATAATCAACATATTCATCAGCTGTATTACCAACTGTAGTTATGAGGTTCATATATAAATTCAATTTCATAGGTTGGTGCTTATTTGAATACAGGGATATATTTTTTATATGGTTCTAATGGTCATATTTTTGAAGAATTAATATTCAGTATGGCTGTCTCTGATTTAATAAAATCAAACATTACTGCTCTTTCATTGTAACTTTTATTAAGGCTAAGATGTCTCAGTGAGAAGTCTGGCCAAAGAATATATTAAATACAGCAACATTGCCAGTTTCCTTTCTGTGGATGTTGCTCTGTGTTAAGAACTCACCAGGAAGGTCTCATGAAAATGAAAAATTCTTAATAGAATTTTACTTTAAGACAGTATGTCCGCTCATACAGAGCCACTTCAGAACAAAGCTAAATCCTGTATCCAATCATCTTTTTGGTCCCTGTCACTGTTTCTCAAGCACAGAATTACACGCCCATACACGCACCCAACAAACTCTGTGGCACCAGACTTTCTAATCAGACTGGGTCATGTTTTATTGTAAAGATCCAAGACAAACATACAAGCAACCAGATCCTCCACTCAGGATAGAGTTTCTAATCATGCACTATAAATTATTCAGCCTAGAAAAATCTGCCCTCCCCAAATGTTTATTGATGCAGGACGGACAGTGTCAGACTGGTGACATGGATATGGATGCTGCCATCAAAGTTCGGAAGGAGCCACAGGGTGAGGCGGGGGTTGGCCCAGGTCAGAAAGCCAAGGGTAGATACCCAACTCTTCAGATGAGAGAAACAACCCAAGTCATGGAGATAATCGATTGACTTTGAGGATGCAGAGGAGCAGAGACATAAGAGCTGACAACAGAATGAGACAGAGAAATTAAACATAGTAAATGTGGAACAGAAGGTAATGGCACAAGATTTCTTTGACAAAGCTACAGGGGAAAAAAAAAAAAATAAGATGATGGCAGCAGGGATGCTACTGTTCCCATTTATCCAGTGCAATTAACATAAAACAGACTGTCCCATTACATTAAAGCAGCAGTATACATTTATTATTAATACACACATGGGCAAATTATATTGAGATAAATTATGCCTATATCTTCTAATCAAATAGTAAAGACGGAAAGTTATGTGGTGAAGTTTAAGAACATGCTGTATTTCTATCTGACAAGTCATAACTAACGGAATGTAACACCACCTCCCCTCAGCACTGATACCTTAAAATAATGTTTTCTTTAAATATATTAAATTCAGATATGGAAATATAATATACCATCACAATCTCACTTTCTCCTTCCATCTCTCTCTGCTCACTTATCCATATCTTCCCCATTAGATCAGAGCTGGTGTCAGAGAAATTGGCTAAATTGTATTTGTTGGAGGTGAAAACCTGTTCAAATCTTTAATAAAAACAACAAAGATGAAATACCAGACATCAGCTGCAGAGCATGAAGGACAGCGTCTTTATATCATGTCATTTCAAAGTCTGGGAGATTGCATGTGTTTGTGTGCCCTTTGCAAATGGTTTCATAGTGATATTATTTTTATTTGAAACATTTACACCCCCTTTCTGAATCTTCAGTACTGACATCACACTACGCCACATTAATCGACAGCCCCCTGGCAGCAATTTCTCAAACATTTCACAAATGAGTTTCATATATCTTAACAGGTTATTGGCTTCTCTTCTAAATAATGTAATATTTTGAATAGAGCTGTATTTGCACAATGGCAGATCACAGCAGGAAAGAAAAAATGGTCAGCCAACTTGTGAAAGAGATTGTTATTTTGTCTTGTTTTGTTTGGGGTTTTCCTAAGTTATTAGGGAACTATCATTATTGTGTATCTGTCAGTGGTGTAACAAGATGGAGATTCTCTCCCCTGTGGGAGCTTGTTGGAGCAAATTCAAAATAATTACCACAGCCAATTTGTCTGCTTATCAGTTTGCTAGAGTACAGTTTGGATCCTTTCTGGAAATTGTTATGTTTATATCATATTTGCACTAAAAGCTGGGTCAGGGCAAAGGTCTACTGCTTTCATCATGTACTGTGTAGCATGTAGTAGCCTTTGGTGCTTGATGAAAGACCTTTTACTGGATCATTTCTCCCAATCTCTACTTTTTAATAAGCATACAAACTAATTAAACACTTATGTCTGTCTTCATTTAAATGTGACTGATAAATGGATAGTTAGAGAGACTGATGACCTCAGTGTTACAGCTATATCATGTGTGTATTGGAATGCATGTCAGCACTTTTTTGTGTTTTTGTGCACATGTGTTTGTGCATTTGTGCACCAGTGCGTGGGTGGGGGTTTGGGAGGACCTCAGCTCTGTTCAGCGTTTCTCCTTCTTTTCCTGCTTCTGCTGGGCTTTGATTTGTGCAATGTAGGAGCTATGCTACAACATGACACCCCCAAGAAAAGACAGGTCCATTGCCAAGATATACTGAGTGAACACTGAATGAGTATTTAATATGGCAGAGGAGGTGGCAGTTCAGCAACCACAGAAAGAAAGAAATAAAAGAGCTGTATTGTGCTCCGCAACAACAGCTGCACATGCTACTAGAAACTAGCAAAAGCAAAATAACACCAAATCTATGGGAAAGATCTTGAAATATGATTTTTTTTTTCCTGCAATGTTTTTCTCACTCAGTTTTATGTTTCAAGACAGACAAGGAGCAAAACTGCTGCAACAAAACTGAAATCTTTAAGCCAAACACATCTGGTTTCTCCAGCCTTGTATCAACTATGACAGTAAAACCTTCAGCATACAAACGCTTACTTAATCTTACCTACATGCTAAAGTTTTAAAAGCAAAGTATACTTCAAGGGTCAGTAAAACATACCAATTTTTCAGAATGACCCCTGCTTAGAGATTAAGCAGTATTATAATGTTGATATCCTTTAATATCTAAAATTAATGCTGCTTGATATTCCTATATCTCTGCACTTTTAACTGCACTGCATTTATTTGATAGTGTTATTACTCAGCAGATTCAGGTTTTACATTCGAAACATGGTCGAGTTTATAAAATATGGTGTTACCTCTAAATTGAACAAATGTACTCAGTTGCTTTCTACAGCTGGTCTACCATACCATTAAATCCATGCCACTATCTGAATTACAACCGATCCTTATCTCGACATCACTAACTGTATCCATCAGTTAACCTCAAAACTCTAATATGCAGTCTTGGTGTATTATTGCTTTATCAGACAAAGGCACAACATCAGCTGATGGGAGAGTTAAAGCATGACATTCCTGTGTGCTGTCACATCCTTTAAAGAGATCAGAGCTGGCACCTCTTTCCACAGACCAGGCCCAGGTCAATCATGCAGTCTGCTCAGCGGAGACGGCCTCCATCCCCACAGGAGCACTCTGACCCTCTCATCTAAATATTGCATGAATTACATGTGCTGGGTTTCCCGTACCAAGTTAACCACTGCTGATAAAGACAGATGTTCCTCTTCTGAACAGGGACCTGCTAAATTTAGCTCCCCCAGACAGCAATACTCTTTACTTGCTCTATATGTCAGTGAGTTCGGAGATGGGGAGCTCCTGTAAAACCAGGCCTCAGAGTGATTCCAGTTAATACAGTCAGGAGACTAATGTGATACTGTATATGCTAGTGTGTTACAGCATGTACTTTTCACTATGGGAGCATTCTACAGTTCAGTGGACTTTAGTCCATACGGTTTGCCGTGACACTGGGAGCTGATGTCAAACAATAACCACACTCTTTCTCCCATCTTTTGTGTCACTCCCCTCTAAATATATGGCTCAATAAAGATGAAATGCAGTATCAACCACCCCAAATATTGTACTGCAATAAACACTCTGGCATCACTTCAACTTGAAGTCAGCTTCTAGGCTATGATAAAAGACTCATTCACTCACTTATACAGTATCTGCTAGGTTTAAGGTGGGTTGAGAATCAACAATTATCACCTACTATAAGTCTTGTGGAAATAGTGGCAGAGCATCTTATAAATACTGACATGTAGATATCAGCAAAATCCATATGATCAAAACGTATTAGATTTATTGCCTGGAAGCAAGCTCCACATTATGAAGTTTAATCCCCCTGATCTATATAAATAATAGTGGTGCAATACTTCTAATTATGGCAGCAGCATTGATAATCCTGTTAATACCAATCAGATAGGCAATGGAATCAGAGTTAGGGTGGCAAGCAGGAGGGGGAAGATGAAGAAGGGAGAACATAATTTAAAGAGACAACAGGAGTTTGATGAGTGAGTGAGAGGAAAAATAGCACATCCTGTACTCAAATGCACCAAACTAGTCAACAATTAGTAGTATTAAAGATAATCATCCATCATTTTTAAGACATTATAAATGAGTTATGTTGGTTATATGTTTTGTTAGCCATGTAAATGGCACATCAATGGATATTAGCAATATCAATTTATTGGTCAGTCAGATTGGAGGCATCACCATAAAAGTTTTGTACAGACATCCATGGACCCCAAAGGATGAATCCTAATGGCTTATTGCTTTATATGTCTTATGCTCTCGTGCAAACATGAGGCTGACGTTTGTGGTTGTTAGTGACATGTGTTCACAGTTTATTGGTTTGATTGCCATTAAATGTAGTACAAACATGGTTCTGCTCATGATGTATTTTAGTCATGTTTTTACAGCAGTCAGATTAAAATTTTAATATGTCGTTTATGACTAAATATCTGCAAAACTAACAAGACTTCCACCAGCGTTTGCTGTGTTTAATGCTGAATGTTAAATCTTACTATAGGCAAAGCTAAGATAGTGAACATGGTAAATAGTATCCCTGTTTTATATCAACATGCTACTATTGTCGTTGTGCACATTTTAGATGCTAAGAGCTGATCAAATAGCAGTCCCTAAGTGAAATCTCACAGAAATAACTGGAACCTAAGGCTGAGTATTTTTTCAGGACGGGATGAGACATGAGGTCTGTTGGAGACTTGGGAATTGGATAAACAGTTTTCTTATATTTCCATAATAATAATTAGTATTTTTTTTAACTATTCGTGTACTTTAGAAATAGTCTTAATGGTTTAGAGGATGGTGTGACATGATGGACAGTCTAACAACTGTCAATATCTTATGAGCATTTAAACATTTCCAATCTATTTGCTCCTCAGCCCCCCACATCTTCCCTTGCCCAGCATGGAGATGCTGCAAAAAACTGATTATTTTAAACATGAGGCTGGGCGGGATGTGATGGAAAGGTTGCGATAAAAAGGCAACGTAGAAAATGGATGAAAAGCACAGAAATTAGATGGAGATCAGCAGTGGAGGCAAATCCCTTCTGTGTCCATCTAAATGAGTCCAAAGGGGACCAAACAAAATGGCCTCCCCTTGCCCATTTACAATTCAACTAGCCTTTCTGCACAGCATGTTATTAAAACTTGCATTTAAAAAAAGTCCTGCATTATAGCCATAATGCTTTATTAGCATCCTTAAAAGAAGCAGTGGCAAGGCAGTACTGACATGAGTGAAATAACTAAATGAAGAGAGGAAGTGTCTAAAGAAAAAAGTTAACTTTCTCTTATTTTCCCTTTGTTTGCCTGAGGAAGGATGTTAGTGGAAGAGAGGAAAACTCGGGCAATGCTTGAGCTCCTTCATCCTGCTTATTACAGTGCCGCCCCGGCTCTCTGTCCTCAAGCCTTTCTGCGCCTCACTATTTTAACTACACCTGTCATTTGCGGTCCAGTCATTTTACCTCTCTACTCGGCTTTCTTTCCCCGCTTACAGGGACTGTTAACTAGGCCTGTCTGTCATGCTGGCTGGGGCTGGATCTTGGGCTGAGGCTGGGGTGGGGGCAGATTTAGGCTCGGGTGAATGGTGAGTGTGGGGCAGGCAAGGGCGGGAGTGATTTTGGTGGGGAGGGTTGTAATGAGCTTGCAGCAATGCAGAGCTATAGGAACACTGCATGGTTCTTCCCTCCACTGTGAGGCATCCATCTTAACAGCTGCAGAGATGGAGGAAGAGGAGCGAAGGGAAGAAGTGGAAAAAATGTAGCAATACAAAACAGATGTTTCGGTTTCCATATTTCTCTCTACCTCATCCCACTTTAGATCTGTTCATCGGTTTCCCTCTCACTTACCCTCTGTTTCATTCATTTTCTGGCTTCTTCTCCTGTTTCATGTAAAATGCTATTGACTTAACATTAATATATCATGCAGAGTTTGGTCAATACGATGGGAATCAAGATACTGGAAGCTACAATTCACGGCTATGTATATCAGACACTACTATATACCAGAATTTTCCTAGTTTTGCAGTAGAGATATACAAGTTGAATTAAACAAAACATAAATAAGTAGGAGCGAGAATATATTAAAAAACATAATTACATGTGTACCAGCCAGCCAGCATCAATTTATCTAGAACCAGAGCTGTTCTCAACATGAGCTACTGCTTTTAGCAGTATTTATTTTTGCGAATCAGCTATTTTGTGAGTACTCTGTACTTTGAGAGTTTTTAATTACATGCATTTCAAAGTTCCCCACAGAGAGACTTTAATTAATCAACAGAGAATTAATATGCACTACAAGACACACAACCCCTTAACAAAATGCAGGAGAGTAAATATACAATAATACAGCCGGAAGCATAAGGCCAAGAAACAAATGTTTGGCTCAATAAACATTTGTGTCTATATGCAGGTATGTTAATAGACAGAATTTAAGATTAACTATGTATAAAACAGTGGTGTACTGTAAGTATTTCATCTATCCACACTACACAATATTTTGCACTGCTAGCCACTATACAAACCTCCACTCAAAACCCTGGCAAGAGAAATGGATATATAGAGAGAGAGCCACTCATTAGCTTTGAACCTTCCCACAAAGCTGAAGAATGGATAAACAGTGAGTCAAGTGGAAACGTGTCTGTTTCTTCACTGCCTGCTACCTTGCTGGTGTTGCTTTATTATTTCATTAAGTGTAAATCCTGTCAGTGCCACTCTAGCCCCAGTCTGGTCCAGTGCTGCCACTCCAGCCTGAGCAGGTTAAATTATAATTTAATTACGAAGCCTTAGCTGCATAAGCTGCTTGGGAGCCCTGGCCCCCCAGAATAATTTGAAAAGATGGTGTCTCCCCTCATCTTTTTGCTTCTGATCCACCAGACCTGAGCCCCCCGGAGGCCCACTTCAATATCCCACCTAATTATCTTCCTCAAATCAGGCAACTATTACAGAGAAATACCAGTAATTAAGTTGGAAGGGAGGAAGAAAAACCTTATTGTTTGAAAATTCTTTATAGGACTTTTTTTTCTCGAACAGCTGGGTAAGAGCTGTGGGTGTGCCCTAAGGAGATGTTTCTTCAAGTTATTTCTATCACAGACTTCCCTGTATCTGCAGTGCAGCAGTGTTACTTACTTTAACCACATTATTACATCCTTTGACAATGGAACCTATTTCCAAGGAACTATGACAACACATCAGAGGGAAATGCAATCGATCAGATTTACTCTATGTACATTTTGGACAAAGAGGTCAGGACATTATTTGTTATTAAGGTCATTTTTTTATAATTCTATCAGAAACTGAAAGGTCTGGGGTTTGTACAATACTGAACAGAATCTAAAGATTTCATTGATTAGAAGTTTTTAATTTTATTACAAAACCGCTACATTTGTAGTTTACGCATTGTAAAAAAAGCCACGACAGCCTTAATGCTCCAAACTTCCACTAACAAATAAAGCACAGTTGCATCTCTACTCATTCTTACTCTTGTCTAAGAAAATACAGCAGAAAAGATTTGTTTAATTTTAGATTATAAAAATGCATTGTTTTTAATGGTCTGCTTTTATCACATGATTTGGCAAGATGTTCACAGCTGACAAGCTGTGTAACTATCACCAAACGACTGCAGTTTACACTAAGCAGCAGCAGTAGAAAAAAGCAGTTTCCTCACCCTAGTATCAGACAGGGACATGGTTTCTACATGTATAATAAAGCGAAAGGTAAAAAAAAAAAAAAAAAAAAAAAAAAAATGCTCTGTGAGTCTAGAGTGGCGATGCTGTGTCAAAATCGTAGATGTAGAAGAAGAAAAACAAACCTGTAAATCAGCTTTGACAGTCACTGATAGGGACAATGACAACTATGTTTTATTGTGTTACAAACACAGAAGAAATATCTTTTCATATGAACTTCCTTTGTCTGCATTTATTTGAATGTAAATACAACTCAGCTAGCACTGGTTTACGATTCCTTGTCAGATGATCTCTCACCAAGAATGAATCATTTATGAGTGGATTTATTTTCAAAGAGAAATAAAATCATAAACACCTATGGCACAGGTTGTAAAACACTATAGAATTATTTCTGTCCCAGAATAATGGTGTAATTTTCTTACACATCTAATGACACTACAAAATTGGGAATTTCATCCACGAGAAGGCATTATACAAGACTGCTGGAAATGTAATTGGAAGAAATCAGGGATCTAATACAGTCCATAATACCACTGAAAAGCAGAAAGTACTAATTTGCTATTCATACTGCTTTCATAACATAACTACAGTTTAGTTTAACTCAACCATGTCACAGCATAAAGCTCTGTTAAAAACCCCTCTCCACATGAAAGGGCCCTTTTTAACACAGATTTTTTTTTCCTTGTGAGACAAAGATAAGTAAATACAGAGGAGATAATGAATAGACTGGAAAATGAGTGTTACTGCTCTGCACTGTTCAATCTTGGGGACAATTGCAGCATTTTGGGTAAAATTGCTTGCAACCCCCAACCTCTCCCCCCCCCCCCCCCCCCCCCCAACACACCCACTATGACCACCATACCCCCCATGCCCATCACACAGATGTACACACCTCCAATACACAAGTGTGTACACTCACTCGTCTCACCCCCTCTCATCCTATAATCCTCTGGTAAAGCCCTCTCTGTCCATGCAGACCCCCCACCCAGAGGGACCCTGCCAAGGCAAATTAGAGAGAGGGGAGGGGGCTTTTGTTTCGCAGCACTCTGTGAACAGAAAAAAAAAAATCAAAATTATTTCTTGAGCTGCAGCAATTTGACATGCTGTGATAACTGCTCTGTCAGAAACTTCTTTGACATCTCTGAAAGAGAAGATTTTCTGCCACAAAACCAGGCCTCCATTTAAAAACAGCCTTCAAAAGAGGCACAAAGTCATTAGGCTGTTTAATTACGCCCTGCTCGCATCTCTCTCTGTCCATCTCTCATCTCTGTCAACACAGAGATTATAAACAAACCGGCAGATCATCTGAAGTAGTCCTCACTCTCACCAGAGATTTCTATTTCATTCATTTTTCTCTCACACATCCCTTCTTTGGCACAATATCTCATCAGCCTTTTACCCTGTCCCCTCTCTTTGTACCTGGTCTTATTTTGTGCCTCAAAGAACAATCTCTCCTTTTCCCCTCTTCTGCTCAATCTATCATTCTCTCCTTTGTATTTTCTTCCAAACCAATAAGCTGGGTTGTTGTCTTGCTGTTATCGTCAGCCCTTTGTAGATGTCCCACTTGTGTTCTTATGGAAGTGATGTTGTTTGACCACAGTTCACTTACTACCTTTCCCCTCCTTGCCAACGCAGTTACATCTGGAACCAAATCCAACCACAATTACAGAACATAAGCAATCAGATTCACTGACAGAAAGAAAATGTCCTGTTCATCTCTCGAAGTGTCTTGGTTGATGAAGAAAATTGATTCCACCTCGAAATAAGGACTATAGTTTGGATGTGGGAATGTTTTCTTTGGGGGAATAAATAAACTAGCAGAAAACACATCATTATGTAAGTGAGACATTGCTTTTGTGTTTTATTGTAAGTTGATCGGAGTATTGATTCCACCAGTATTTTTCACTCTCTTGGGCCGTGACTGGATGTGAACATAGATTTATAACTCTACACTATGTGTTCTATGTGTGAACATGTAGATATTTCCCTCTTTACTTTGTCAAAGAAAGGAGGTGTCAAAATAAATGGAAATATGATGTGATCTACATTGCAATTGAAATTTTCTCGACATTAGCAACCCAAATTTCTTGTTTGGGAAACACTAATTTTTTAGGTTTTAACAGAAACGTGAAAACACATTTGAAGTGTAGTCTGTTGCTCTGTTCTTTACAGTGGTACAGCAAAGTAAGTACTAACTGGAGATTTTGTTTCCCATTTGTTCACGAAGGAAATTGTGTATTTTCATTGGACATGCCATTGCCTTCATGAAATAACATTGTCCTTGTGGCCAGACATCTCCATCCTTTAAAAACAAAACTCTCTGTCATCCTGCTCAAGACTTGAGCATTAAACAGGAAATTTGACTTTTACAGATCCAATTACAGTGGCTTTACTTCACCTCTTGCTGTTGTACCGTGCAGAAAACCATGCAAATAGAGCTTCACACGTCATTGTGCCTGTTCAAACAGGGATGACAGTGATTATTCTTTTCTGAGGGTGAATCACTCCCTCAAAAAAATAAATAAAAAAAAAAAAAGAAATTCTCAACTATATTTGTTATGCATATTTCTCAATAACCTCTTCAGCATCAGTTGTGCTTTTGAAAACACTCAATACCTACATCAAATTGTGTCACTCAATACATTTTTCCCACCCTTTCAGATCAATGTGTTTTACATTCTTCATCCCTGTCTGCCAATATCAATGATGGAAGAATATCAATAATGACAGCTACATTTGTATCTGTATCATTTCAGCAGTGGAATCTATTCCTCTCCTGCCCTCTACTCCCTCTTCACCCGCCAGCAGCTACACAGCTCATGTTCAGCCAGGCGCATACAGGATATTAGCTTCTCTACCAGCAAATTTGCTTTTCACATCTATTTCTTTTTTCTTCTAACCAGTTCTTGGATGGCTTGTTATTGAGCTTAGTGTCCACAAATGCCATTGATCCAAGCCACAACTGGGATCCATACTCAGCCACTTTAACACTCTCTCAGCGTGTTAGTAATACTAATCCTGCTCCACCGGCAGGCCTATTGATTTTATAGATTTCCCCCAAAGTTGTGATAATGATATATCATTGTTAAATTTGGTAGAACAAACTGCTTTGTCAATCTATTGATGCATGCAGAGGGTCTGATTAAGAGATGGCCTACAAGTCCAGTACCATACATTATACACTTACAATTTCGCAGTCTGTTTTTCTCTGTAATATGTGCACAAACGGAGGCAATCGCTTTCATACACACATACACATACTGCATACACAAAAAATAATGTGAATATAAATCTCAGGTCACCTAAATGTGGGAGGCAATCATGCACCCCACACAATGGCTTTATCAGACAGACCTCCTGTAGGGGGCAGGATGTGATGGGTGGCACATGGCCTCAAGTACCTCCAAAACACACAAATTACCTAGACAGGTCCAGACCTGCGGAGGGTAACTGCAGAGAAAAATAAGAAGAAAAATGTTTACTGTGAAAGTATGCTCATATTATAGCTGTTGAAACATTGGGGAGAGGGAAGCAGGGAGTGAGCAGGCAGAGGTGAAAGATAGGGCCGGGAAGGCTGTGGGGCTGTGAGGTGGGGTGGCAGAGGGATGAGCACGGGGAATAGTGAGGCCTGGAGAGAGAACTAATGGGCAACACGGCAACAGTTCAAACCAGAGGCGCAGTGAGGCAGCAGTGGCCTGACACAGCTGAAGGCCTCAGAGGACTGCCAGGCCTATTAGTGCAAGATAAGGGCCTGTTTGGAGAAAGCATCCTCTCAATGGTGCACTGGGCAATAACACAGGCATGGGCATCAATTAAAGAGAGAAAATATGACATGGAAGTAGAAGCGCATTAAATAAAAACAACAAACTGCCAGGGCGACTGCACTCCCCTCTGAAGGACTGGGAACGGGCAGGGAGCATCAGTGCTGAAATATGGTCGATTTATTCTCCACAGCATTGTTGAGGTGGGGGGAGTTTATGATGAGGTGCAATGTAAAGGGTAGAAAAGAAATGAGTCTAGATGCCTTCTGGACACAGAGCAGCACACACAGATGAAAGATGAGAGACACCGAGACTCACCTTAAAAAGTCAACCACAATCTTTAAAAGAAAAAAAAAAAAAATCTTGCCAGTAGATGACTACTATGATAACTAATTTAGCTTTAATTCACCTTCCACTCCATCCCTTTAAGCCTACAGGCAGGACCTGATATGCCAGACTGCAGTGGCCTAAATTCTTAATGGATGTGGAAACAGCCATCAGATCATTTGACCTGCTTGAAAAATCAAACTGAATAAGAGAAATGATGCACTAATTGGCAGCAAATCCTGTAAATGATGTCCTCCCTATCGCAAAATTGTTATTTGCTATCTAAAGAGGTCAGACCCTGCCATCACCCACAGGGTGTTTTACATCTTCAGCACAGTAGTGTCCTCACAAGGTGCCTGTCGACTGCCCTCTGGAAGGAGGTGTGGGTGGCAGACGGCCTTCATGAAACAGCGGTAAACAACAATGAGCTGAACTGACACATGCTGCTGAAAACAGTGAGATTCTTTTGTTTTTGTTTAGAATGTATGTGCGAGAGTATGTAGGCTTTTCTTTTGGCTCTGGCTGGGTTAATGTGATTTCCGTTCCGCCTGTCGGTTCCAGAGACCCAGCTTTGTGAGCAGTGGTCAGGTGAAGCCTGGACTCAGCCCCCTATGGCCATTAGTGTGGAAAGAAGACAACCCAATAAACAACGAAGAGCTTGATGTGCACAGGTCACTGCACAACCAGCAGTCAAAAAGCATCTTACCCTGGAGATTGTTAAAGCGATAACATGCAGTGGGAATATAAGGACCTTAATTACTGGTCACTCTCAGTGAGGAGTAATACAGAGATTCTGGGTGAATTCATGGTGGCCACTGATGGTAGCTGCAGCATGTCACAGGATAGATGCTGTGAGAAAGACTGCAGGCAACACAGACAGATAATTTGCAATAATCAGATTAAATATTATCCATTAACAATTATTTGGTGATTCAATCTCTGTTTACTAACCCCATCCTAGACCTCCTTGCCATTTCCATTGCATGCTATCTTGTACTTTAAACAGCTCTGAGTGTGGAGTCGGCAGTAAATCTTTAAGGATTTGACTTGCAAAAAGCACCTCATATATTGTTTATGAAAAAAGCAAAGGTTCTCCTCCGTTCACCTGCCTCCAAGCATGTTAGTTTTATTTACTTATTTTTAGACTTGCACTAGTTAGGGAGAGGCATACTTGTCTGACTACATCTATACAAATAAAGATAGACTGTGTCCTCATCTGTCATTTCTCATAAGGAGAGTCAAAACTATTCTATTCACATTAAAGATTCTTGGGTGACATCTTCAATTGAGTCAAAGAAGCGGCATTTTGTACTTTACCCCTAAAGAAAGAACACAAAATGGGGTAGGATTTAATAAAAATGCAGAAAGTGCCATCATAACATTGAAATATTATTGGGAAAAAAGATTTAAAAAAAGGATCTGTCACCATGTGTCAACTTGATCCACCCTGCAGAAACCTCCTTTTGTTAGGAACATATAGAAGAAAAGAGTAGAGTAAGAAAATTACCCTCTGTAATTGGCATCGTGATCAGGGACAGCTATGGCAGCCGAACAATACAACCTTTAATTTATCAGAACTCATTATGAGCTACTGCTATAACGCCAGAAGGTATTGGAATAAATAGTGACAGAGAGCAGGGGAATCAAGCACTCTGCTGTTGAATGGTTTTGTTGACTGTGTGAGCAACTCAAGAGAGTGACAGAGGGAGTGAGTGTGTATATCGGTGTGGGTACCTAAGTTATGACGGACAGTACGGAGTGTTATGTGCCTGTGTGTGTGTGTGTGTGTGTGTGTGTGTGTGTGTTTGCAAGTGTGAGGCAGCAGGTTCAGTAGCATACCTGATCATAGTTAATCCTAATAACAGAAGAAGTGAGCTATCAAAGGGGCAAGGGGACACTATGCCATGTTTTAACATGTGTGCCCCCGAAAGGATGAACCTGCTCAGCTCTTGTGTCCATGGCACATAATGGACACCTTAGAGGTGAATCGTCAACTTTGGTGTTTGGAGTTGATGGCATGGAGCGACAGGAGAAAGCCTTTTTGGCTCCATTATTTATCTGATCTGGTGCACTTTTTGAGTCAGCAACACGCAACATACTGACCAGAGAAGACCCCATCACTACATAATGTGTGTGTGTGTGTGTGTGTGTGTGTGTGTGCGTGTGTGTGTGCGTGTGTGTGTGTGTGTGTGTGAGAAAGAGAGAGAGAGATGAGTTTTGGACAAGAAAATTCACTATCTCATTGTTAACATCTTAAATAACTGTTCCAGGACACAATCATAACTAACACTGGAACATTTCTTAAATATGAAGCTACTCACACTCACACTATAACAAGGTCTGGGTATCATTTGAACATTTTTGAGATATTTGCCAATGCTACCGAAGCTTCCTTACTCTTTTTCGTCCATCCTCAGGCCAACTTATAGCTAGAATAAAGCCTTCATATTTACTGATTTTTGAAATTACATCAAATAGACATTATCAGACACTTGGTAGTTTCATCACACTTTTTATGCTGAGTTTGTGCACAACAAATTGATGCTAATGAAAACACAAGGGTAGACAGATGACAGGTGAAACAGTTGAGCGTGACCATATGACTTCCATCTTTTTCATACATCAAATATGTTCAACTTCACTGACAGCCATTGTGTGTGTGCGTGTATGTATGTGTGTGTGCACGAGTATGTGTGGGTGTGTGTCTGTGTGTACCTGTGCCATTACTTGTTCTCACCAGACAAGGCTGGCTCTGATTATCTCTTTCACCAATACAGCACCTTTGTTTAATCTGTCTGTCCCTGACTTGCCTGTCCCTGTCTCATTTTCCCCCTGCAGACAGTAAAGAAAGCTCCTCCGCAGCCAGGCAAAGACTCTTTTCTCCTAATCTCCTGAAACACCACTGCAACACAAAAATGTTCTTGTGAGTTTCTGTGAAATATCTGTGAAATTAGCGAGAAGTGCTCAAGTCTCTGTGCAGAACCTCTTCTCACCTGGAAAATGAGCCCATGCGTTTACCATCTACCTTGATACAGGTAAAATGGATGCCACACCGACACAGCAGCTGAAGTGGTAATATACTTCTTGTAAGGGATCAAATTGTCCTCAACACCCCTCCCCTCTTTATTACCCAGGCTACTCCACTAGAGGTGGTGAGTGGCTTCATTGTGCAGCTGATAGTGCATCTCTCATTAGCTCCCAGCGTGTGGAGCAGAGTGGGGCCAAGGCAGGTTTTTATGGCTAATCTGATATATGGTGCGAAGACACTGCTGCCTGGCCCCAGACAGTGATACAGACAAAGGTCATTGGGGTCCAGGTCAGGGAATTGACACACATGTACCCATATAAATGCACACACATAAACATGTGCTTGCAGCACATGCAGTGACTGCACGAATAAACTCTATGATTAAACAGATCACAAGCGTCACAATATTCATAAAAATGTCAAATATTTATAAATATCTATTGCTGCACAGTATCGATTGTCTAAGAGCATCCATTTGATCTAATTTAACAATTTAGCTTCAAAAATTGCATTTACCAGCTCATCACACATGAGTAGATGCTATTCAGAGGTACAGAGGTCACTAATCACCATTGTGGCCTAATGCTGTCATTTGCACCTCCACACATGGCCTCTCTATTTGTGCCACCAAGCCCAACTGGTACACACCCACACAGTCTGACAAATTACATGGATAGGGCACAGTGGTGACTGTCACCCAGTACAGGAGCTCATTATCACCTTCCACTGGCTATGAATGGCTTCCTGTCCTGGGCACCATGCAGGACCCTGCCTAGGGACTACTGCAGCCAGTCACAGAGAGAGGAGGCTCTTGCTCTGGTTCGTCTGGCTACTGGCCCTGTGCCCCATACACTTCAGCATGACTGGAATAGCTCTCCAGCATGAAGACATGAGCCAAGAAGAGAGCAACTCTACTGTACCAGTCAATTCTGGCAGGTATAATTGCACTGAAAATCACTCTAAATCTGCTCCTAAAGGATCCCAGAGCATGGAAGATGTCAGCACCAGTCCCATGCAGTAAAATATGTTAAGAGTGGAGTCAAGCTTTGGACATACTCTCTCTTTTGGTCCCTCATACACACTGCTCATGCTGGCCCAACATTCAATTACACACTCACTCAAACACTTGCCGGGAGCACATATGTACACTGTGTGTGTGCAAAGATACAGTGGATAGATAGATAGACAGACAGACAGACACACACACACAAGCGAGAGGACAGATGAAGCTGTAGGGCTGATTCTGCAGGTTTTCCTCTTGGCATCAAGTCCACTCAACTGAGAAGACATTTCCTCATTAGCAAACCTCAGCTTTAGACAGCTGTGGGGCTCAGAGTGTTCATGACTCTATATATGAAGGTGCACACAGCAAGTGTGTGGGAGAGAGAAAGAGGGAGCAAAGATCATAACATAATGTTTGGGTAAGTGTGTGTTAAAGAATGGATGCAAAAAAGAGGTCCATTTGTGCAAAAGAAGCAGATAAAAACAATCAGATCACAGTATAGCAGAGTTTCAGCAGGGTCTACAGAGAGGTCTGCCAGCTTGACCTGCATCTCTGACCCATTATCTCTATGTTGCTAACCCTGACTGCAAGAGGTCTCCTATACTTTCAACCCCACACTAGGCCATGTTCCTGGGCCAGTCAGAGAGTCAAGGCCAGGGCCAGAGCTCCGAGAGAGGTGCTACATGTTTTAGCCTGCCCTGCCCCCCCCCCCCCCCCCCCATACCCCCCCATACCCCCATACCCCCATACCCCCACCCACTGCAAGAGAGATGAGGGGATATGTGAAAGATAAATCACTAAGTGTCTCACCTTGGGTCACCGATCACACCAAAGGCCACCAGCAATCTCTATTTGAAGCACTGCATTTGCTGCTTCAGGGCTTTGCTCTCTGGCCTTGCTATAAATCAGCATATACCACCTAACTGCATCACTCCTTTTTCTCTACACCCCCTCCCTTTACTAAAGGTGCAATATCACATGTTAAAATCCCTACAGTAAAACCCTGTCACTTTGTGGAACTCAAAGACAAGGAAAGAAAATACTATGCATTTGATAGTTTTTAACCTGAATAAAAAATGGGAGGCATTTTTTTTTTTACCATTTATTTAAACCAACTAGGGAAATATTTATGTATTTATTTAAAACAAGAACATATGAAAAAAAGTCTGAGAACCAGCAGCATATGTAGTTAGTGACACATCACTATTTAGATGAATAAAAGCTTTCCTTGAATGCAGCAATAATCTAAATATGTAGCCCACAGATAACAAAATGGACGGTACGACTGTGGTGCTATGTTAGGTGCTGGCAAAGATTAACAAAAAGAATTCAAGTTTAAAATATGGCAGACAACCGTGCCATTTGATGAAAGTGCTAATCCCAGTGATGGTTGACACCAAAATTACACTGTGTCACTTCATTGCTTCTGACACACTTCTATAGAGTGAAGTTCATGTTGAATCACCACAATAGCAAATGGGCATGAGCAAGAAAAAAAAAAATCCTAGTATGACAGAATCACATCTGCGAAAAGTCAATTTACAAAGACACCGACTGATTTTACAGATTTTTTGTATTTTTAAATATGTTTTCCAGGTTTTACATATTTTGGTCATCATGACAGAGGACCTTCCTTGCAAATATTTTTCAAACAGTAAAATATATAAACCTTTAAGAGTCCATGTTAGCCCATGAGCCTTTGAAAACTGCCAAATCATCCACCGCTATTTGATGCATTTATTATTTGGGATTTCCAAAACTCTGAGGTTTATGAATTATTTCTAATATACTTACAAGCAATGTCAAAACACATCTAACCCAAGTATATGACCTAAAGTCATAATTTAAGGTAGTCCGGTTGATTAAACATGACATTAGCTAGGGGAAAAATAAATACATGAAAGTAAACTGTCTGAAACCACTTTTCTGTAACTAAAGGCAATCGTTCTTTCATAGATGTCTTACAAAACAGATGAAAACCCCCATTTACTGAAACATTTCTGGTAGGAATTTAAATGCTGCAGACAGCTCATTTCGACAGTTTTGAGAGCTCACACCAAATCTAAATTAAGCACATCCAAGTCTGAATATGATTAGCTTTCACCATGCATCTCCTCAACTTATCTGTAGAACTATGTGTGACTTAAGTCAGCGAACTCTGAATTGCAACCTTAGAGACTGTCTTTATTGTGAAAAGGTGTGCTATAAAAGAAAAGAAATCCTACTTAGGGAGCTAGCTGCCTAGAAATTCTCTTTGTCCCCAGCCTGTCCAAAAGACAGTCTGTCAGGCTTGTACTGCATTGAATGTGACTGTTCTCCTTCTTTTCCCTTCCTTCCTTCTCTCCTCAGGTGTCATAATGGCAGCAGACCAGACCTTGATGGAGGTGAGATGGGAGTAATAAAGAGTGATCCACAGGGAGCAATGCGGGGGTGTCACATGTATGGCATTGCCGTATCACTATGGAACAGCAGGCCTCAGTGCTGCAGGAGAAAGCTTTTACACTGAAGGAATGCTGCAGGTGATACATACAATTACATGACATCTAGAACCCTGGCAGGCTGACACCCACAGACCGCGGCCATGTTTGTATGTGTGTACATGAGTGTGGGTGTGTGTGTGTGTATATACACATATATATATATATGTGTGTGTGTGTGTGTGTGTGTGTGTGTAAGTGCGGGTTGGTCAGCTAAAGTGTGAAATTCTGTATTAAATGAAAGGATAACAGGCTTAGTCTAAAAAACAAAATTATAAATAAATAGATTTATTTACAACAAAAATGAACATCCTATTAGGACTGGAAAATCAGTCGTCTCACTCTCATAAAGTATCTGCATCAGGCACTCAGGATGAATCGTAATAATAATCCGAATACTTGGGCAGGAAGAATAAAGAATTTTAAAGAGGAAAAAAAATGCTGTGGCATAGATTGACTTCAAATATGCTCATGATTAAGAAAAAAAGGGCATGGTTGAGAAAGTGTCAAGGAGAGGGAGAGAGAAGTAAGTAAGAGTAATTCTACTTCTTCTATTAACTTGGCATGATTACAATAGCCTGATGGGCTGCCTTATTTCATGGAATATTAAATTCAAATGCAGCTCAAAGGAAGGACAGTGTGGAAGAGGGGGAAAGGACACTACATTATATCCTCTGACTGAAGCCCTCACTGAGCTTCTATTGCTGGGGCAAACAAACAGCATCTAGCTACATGCATATGACTATAGTGTTTTAAATATAAATTCATACAGCAGAGAAAACTGAAAGACCTCAGGAAAGCTGTTACCTGTTAAAACCTGAAGTCACGTTTCACCTTGTCTGGAGTGTCCATGAAAACGGTTAGTACATAAAAGAAATTGCATCAAATTTTAAATCAACAAAATGCTTTGATTTTTCTTTTCTTTTCTTTTCCATATTGGAAAAAAAAAAACTAAAACCAGTAGTTTTAGTGGTGGCCATAGTAATTGCACTAATGTATAAAATGTTCCTAAATCTCATGATTTTTCAATTCACACAAAATAGGCCGAGGATCTCAATATAGGATTTCAGAAAAAAAAAACTGATTTTTCAGGCACAAGGTCAATGTTTTTTTAAAGGGTAGTTACTAGCTCCAATAAAAACAGTTGTTTTATTTTAGGAGCTAGATAAAAGCATGTGATCAACACACGTCTCATGGCTAGTGGTTCTTACCTAGTAACTATAGTATTTAGTGTTAGACACCTAACCTTTTCACACATAGCAATTCTGTTGCTCCATTTCTTCTATGGTCTCTTGTACTATTTGAACATTGCCACATCCACACCACATACATTACATTACAATCCAGGATGGAGTATTTTCTGTATGTCTGTCTGATTCAGATTGTAGTTATAAGTGAAAGGCTACTTTAATTCTACGTCTTCTATTAACTTGGTGTGATTACAATAGCTTAAAGTACTTTAAGGTACTCTATGAAGTGAATACACTGCCTTCATTCATTCTATAATTTAAATTAAATGCAACCATTCCATAATAATAAAATCCACTGAAGCAACAGCTGTCATCAGTAGTAAAGGCAGCGAAAAGGCAGCGTGATAATGGCAGTGTGATGCAAGCATCGACAAATGAATCTAAACAACTTTATAGCTGTGTAGTAAAGACAGTACAGCTTCTAAAAGTTAGTGAAGCATTCAGACAAAGATTTTTAGTCAAAGCTGCAGTTCACCAGTTTTACATTGAATGTATAATTTATATTTGAAAATAATATTTGAAAATAGCAATAATTATAATCTGATTATTTGCATATGGACTGGCATAGTTTAGCTGGCGACTGGCATCAAAGAGACTGAATGTAATTCACCCAATAGCTATATTAAAATGTATTTAAAGCTAAAGAAAAGTGTGTGTAAGAGGTATATAAGAGGTGCAATGTAAGTGAGGATGTCTTGCCAAACAGTTATGCATGACAGGAGAATACTGCCTCCACTTGGCCATATCTAATGCATAGCAGGCCTTTCCTTTGGCACACACTTCCAAAAGAATAGATTATACTGTGTAACGTGTTGTTTTACCAACTGGATACATGTATTACCAGTGGACAAGACGTGTAAACCCATGAAGAATCTGAACATCCAAGTTCAGATTTTAAGAGTGGCTTATATCTCTGCTGAAAGGCACACCTGTATTTGTGGAATTATTATAATTATTATTATTTATTATTATTTTAAAGCATTGTAAGGTGCATTTCTTGCATTTAACTTTTTCTTACATTTTCTATCAAACCATCCATTTGATCATGCTACAACTTATTTATTTATAATATGTGTGTTCAGTGATTACTACAAAAAGGTTTAACAGTCTAGCCTTTAAAAATTACTGAATGAAAATATTTTAAATGAAGTTTTATTAAGGTACATGGGAAAAGTGTTTCTCCACAGTTCAATATGCAGAATATCAGCCTTTATTTAATACAGTGACAGGCTAAATTAACCATTTAGTGGACAACGGAGCCTGAATGACAGCCTAACATCATGGCACGGGTGGTAACTGAGGACTCATGCTGTCACTAGCGGCACTGTGTCTGCGTGGGCTCACTA
This sequence comes from Mastacembelus armatus, assembly GCF_900324485.2. Lineage (NCBI taxonomy): Eukaryota > Metazoa > Chordata > Actinopteri > Synbranchiformes > Mastacembelidae > Mastacembelus > Mastacembelus armatus. Next base: position 11,357,177 of record NC_046635.1, read on the forward strand.
AATTACAGAAAGTGGAAGAACAGGCATGGGGGGGAAAAGCCACAGCCACTCTGCATTACACTCAACAGCTTACTTTAAAGAATTCATTCCATCTCTTGGAAAAGCTGGACTTGTGATGCCTCATTTCACAAATGTACCTCAGACATTTCGTCCACAGTTTTAGAACACTTCATCATCGAGAAAAACACAACTACACTGTAATGTTGAAAGGAAATGAAGTTAGAAGGCAAACTCATCATTAGTCTTCAGATGAAATCAGATGAGAGTGAGTGTTCAAGCATCGTTATCCAGACTGGGCTTTTATGAGCAAACACTGTGCCTTCATATGGTATGCATAATAAGCACCTCTACCCTCTGGGAGAGTACAGCCATCAATGCAACTGTGCTGTATTGTGATAAACCTCTTCTATCAGCGTGTATCTACATTAGCTATCAACTCTCTGGGTGTAATAACAGAATAGGACACCACCTTACCTGCCTGAGAAGAAAACCCTCAAGAGCAATAATAAAAAAAAAATGTATCAGTGTTCCAGCTTGGTAATTACATACAATCCATATTATGGCAATGTTTTCATGAAAATGTCAAAGCAATCACATTTAATACACTGGTAAAGACATAATGGGGATTACGCCTCACCAAAGACACATGAAGATATACTACACACATCAGAAGACACACAGTTCTCACATGCACTACTAAGTAGGTAGGGCTGCAGGGAGATGCAGCAAGCTGGGAAACCACCCCTCAGCACCCAGTGTCAGGCAGCATATGAGCTACTGCTGTAAGCCAGATCAGCATATGGACCCCTACCAGCTCTAATGTTGCTGCTCTGTAGATGATCCTTATGTCTGACTTGTCTGAAAGTAAAAAAAAAAAAAAAAAAAAAAAAATGGTGGTGACACAAAGTGGTAAACTATCAATAGGCTACCCTGAGGACTTTTATCATCTGACCACTTACTAAGATCCACCCACCTTAGTTACATGGATGCATTAAGGAGAACTGGACATCGGGATGCTTTCTGTCTCTCATGCATTATTGGGCCCACAGAGCGAGAGCCTCCTGAGACATCATAAAATTAATGCTTGAGTAGTTCAGTCATTTTTCAATACCACAAGATTTTTTTCAAACCAGTGCTTATTTTTATAATATGTCTTATATGGATGGCATAAAAAACATTGCCCTTCTGTCCTCTGCAATTTTGCATCAAGAAGCACAAAAACTGGAATACAATATAACAAAATAAAAAATGGAAACTTTTCAATTAGAAATAGGCAGCTGGAGGTTAAATACCATCCCTACAATTAATGGCCTACAAAGCCAAACAGCATCAAATTAATCTCATTACAACAATGAGTCCAAATAAGGGCATATGTGCTTTATATGGCAATGCAGTTGTGCCAGTATAATGAAGAAATTCTTTAAATAACTTCCTGTCCCTGCAGAAAGGGCTGGGATAAAACAAAATAATCAGCCTTTATAGAATTTCTAAATGATATTGGACTGAATGGATTAATTTTCTGATAATAAAAGGAGTAATTTCAGAGATTTGCAATGATCAGAAAAATGTATACATTATGCTACAAATCCTCTGTTTCCAGTGATTGTGGATGAGGCTTTTTGGGCCAGCGGGTATCAACATGAAGCCAGTTTTGCTACTACAAAAACTGCAACACAGCCCAGGTCCATTCCTGATTGCTTGCTTAGTTACTGTTGCTAACTCCTGTGACGCTCTCTGTTTTCACATGTAAATGTAGTTTACTCTTTTTAAGACAGTTCATTTTCACATTTTAGAAAGTGTAAAAAAAAAAAAAAAAAAAGACAAAACTCCTTATATGCTCAGCGTCATCCTTTACAGCTCCACACACAACAGCTCTGCAGAGAAATCCAAAGCTTGGAAGGCCTGCTGTGCCCACTGGCTGGTGGAGCTAATGACTGGACAATCATTGTTCTTGGGAGGGGTTAAGCAAACAATGTATTCTATCTCGATCTGCTTTGTACAAAAAGAAAAATAAAAGCAAAACAAGTCACAGATGTTAGGCTTTGCTTTCTTATTGCTGCTGTTGAAGTAGTTTTGTATTGCACTCTCAGATTTGATGGCTCAGTCACATTTGATGAGCCAACACGTCACTTTCACTTGAGCAAGTACAGAGAATCTGCAGGATTTAAGTTAGGCAGAAACGCCCCCCCCCCCCCCCCCCCCCCCCCAATTGCACCTATGTCTGTGAATTAAAGCCTGATGATACAGTTGTGTTTTTATGTAAAAATCTTTAAATATAGCCTCATACAAATCCTCCTCGTCAAACTAAACACAGGTGGCTGGCAGGCAAAAATGTCTACATTAATAAAAAAGGAAAACAATAAACAGAATATATCTTAACATTATCAGAAGTATAATTGTCACAAGTTCACGCTGTCCTCAGCACCACTCTGAACGCCAGCCTCCGCTCCATGGCGACACAGCTCGAGTACTCCAGAGAGAAAGAAAGCAGGAGTTAGTGAGTGTGTAGAGGGAGAGAAGAGGGGAGAGAAGAAGAAAACTGATTGACCTGGACCCAGACAGCTTTCACCTACTGCGACTGATTTTTTTTTTTTTTTTCAACATTCTCTATGTTGCCCTTCAAATGACCTAGTCCTTCATGCTGCACCACACTGAAATTAACTTTCCATTTTCACAACAATACAGTTTGGACTGGATGTTAGCAAGGAGAGCGTGACAACTCTAACTTAGTGTATGTGTGCCCTCGGTTGCTTACAGGAAAAAGAGCAGACAGCCAAGGGTCTATGTGTTTCAAACATTTTATCCACCTCACTTAGTGTAATGCCTCACCAACACATTTAGATACTTAAAACTACAGACATTATTTCATTCGGATTTATTTTCAACATTAAAAAACAGATGAAAATCCCCAATCTACTTTCTGGCTTTGAAATCAACACGTGGTTCTGTTTTGGAGCGATGTGAGGAGTAAAGAAGCAAAGAAGAGGGAGGAGAGAAACACCACATACAGGGTGTTTACAGATCTCTCCAGGCTCACCACATGTGATTACAGTCTGATGTTTAACAGACCAATTAAGGTTTTTATGGAACATGGGGCCTTTGCTGCAGGAGGGCTGGCACAGCAATCCTCCACTCTTTCTGTGTTAGTGGGTTTGGCTCTTAAACACTTTCATGCTAAAACTCAAGTGTACCATCATAACCACACTCCTGACAGTGTGCAAAGAAACTTAGGTGCTCTACAGAAGACAACCATCCACAGACAGAGGACACTGCAAGCAGATTTAAACGATCAAGTAGAGAATCATTCATAGTTAAATGATCAGTAGACTTCAGAGACACTTTTCATGGCACTATAAAAGTGGAAATAAAAGCTTCACATATTTAGAAACTGTAAGATATTTGCTTATAAGGCACTGGTAGTGTAGGCTACAATGTCTGGTGCTGTGTTTCTGAGGGTGGAAAATCCCACCCACAACAGCCACCAGCAGAGAGGATCACTCCTACGTTAAGAACACAGGCCTCCAGTCTGCGTCTCCCCACTGACAGGCCTAATCCCCTTGGTAGAGGCCTGAAACATGGGGGCTGCTACCACAGAGAACCACAGGAGGAGCAGGGTGGCCCTCCTGTCACAGACTGAGGTTTCAGCAGGGTACACAGGCTGTGGGCTGCCTCCACAGGCTTGACATCATGCTGTCATCACAGAATCATAAGCACGGTTTAACATTCTAAGTATTTCTGCTCTTCCACTTCCAATAATAAATCATTATTTCATTTTACTTTATTATGCAAAAGACATACATGGACAACATCAAAGCTGTGGTCTATTTCATTCAACATGTGCCTTATAGAAATTATTTTAATATGCAACAAATGTGCAGCAGCAAATATGTTTTGAGAGAAATTTAAAATCATGATTTACCTATTTTTAATCAACATTATGTGGAATGGGAGACATTTATAGTAAATTTATTCATAAAACATGAACATATATCTGGATAAAACTAGTTAAAAATAGGCAGGTGTCTTTATTTGGGCAATGTAAGAAAGACTTGAAAAACTAGGAACATATTTTTAAGTTTATGGAAAGATATTTTATATAACGTTTAACTGAAACCTTTCCCTACCCTAAGGCGCTTTTGTTACCTAAGCCCAATCACACACAGGATGAAAACTCCAGTCATCTGTGTCAAAGTCCTTCACTTTGTATGTAATTTCTCTGAGGCAGACATTGCTTTTTTTAACTTAGATTTGCACAGTTTGTAGAATTCAGTTTAACAATAATCTATAACAAAAAAAAAATTGTACTTTTCATATTTACAAGCGTGATGTTTGATATGATATATTAATTGATGTTATATTTAAAACAATATGTCATTTAAAAAATATATATCATAATTTTCAGCACTGGCTGTAATGCCATACCCTTTAAAACACAGTAGGAAAAGGCCAAACAAATATAAATCCACTATGATGCTGGTAGCCAGTCGAGTCATTTTGTTTAAATACCACCATAGGTGTGATTGGGAGAGATTTATGGTTTGAAGATTCTGTGCTGTGGAATATTCTTCCTGACATTTATAAACGACAGCATTTATATGAGCTCAGCCCAAACTTGAGGCTTAGAGGACTATAAATAAACATGTGAGTGTGGGTGTGTGTGCGTCTTTCACCACAATGATAAAGCAGGAGGGCATGGTGTTTGCACCAGGGGCAAGAAGCAGGTGAAGACAGTGTATGTTGTTTAGCGGAACTGGTTTCTTTCTCTGTGTCTGCGCTTGCAAGGTGAGAAGTGTGGATGTGTTCCATCTCCTCTCTCTGCTCCTCTGCACTTTGGTCTGTTATCAGCCCAGATGATGTAGGGAGATAGACCAGTGTGTGTGTGTGTGTGTGTGTGCGCGAGCGTGTTGTTTTGGGTTTAACTCCAGTCTGAATCTGTGTTTTCAGGAAACCCGAGGCAATCATGTAACAGATCACAGTACCCTAACACTGCTGTTTCCTTTTTCTCCTCTTCTGTCCAGAGCCAGCTGTCCAAAACTATTCACAAACCAAAATCCATCCACAACACAAGGGAAAGATCAACATCAAATGCAGCTATGATCTGAACAAAAATGTTAAAAGTTGCCCAACTATATAAGCTGTTCGTTAGTTCTTGACAAACTTACATTTATTCACTTTCTAAGTCACAGCTGTTTGTTTACTCTGTGATTTCTTTGATCATTTTTTATTTTTTCTATTTAAATTTAATCAGCTATTTTAGATACTTTGAATGGTATACCTTTATGCATTCCAACTGTTACACCAAGTTATTTATATTAGATTTTACCAGGCTTTCACTTTATATTGGCTCTCTAGAAAGCTGTCAATGTTTTCTCTTTGACTCCCCAGCTGGCTGCTTTTTCTACAAATCTGACTGAAGTACAGTACACTACTGACGAGCCCGAGCAGCTGAGGGCTCCAGCTGATAAGCCTTGCTCATTGTCTCTCTTCTATTTCAGAGGGTTTCATTTCAAGAGTTTTCCTGCTGCTGGAACTATCGAGAATAGAGAGTATCAAGAACACAGCTAATTCAATATCTGAGTTTCAGAACTAACACTAAGATGAGAGCTTCTTCAGTACCTTCACCTGCATTATTTTTTGCTGAGTCAAAGTTAAACAAGAAAGTCGATCTCTAAACTGTTACCAACAGACAGTGCCCTGCAAGCAGCAATCTCAACATGTGTTCCAAAATATTCTTTGTTATTCTTATCATTATTAGTATTATTACTCTGCAATGTACTCGTTGACCTGTCCAGGGTGAACCCCTGCCTTTCACCCAAAGAATGGTGGGATAAGCTCCAGCAGATCGCCATTACCCGAAATAGGAAAACGCAGGTATGGATGGATGGATGGATGGATGGATGGATGGATGGATGGATGGATGGATGGATGGATGGATGGATGGATGGATGGATGGATGGATGGATGGATGGATGGATGGATAGTATTATTGTTTTCAATGTTTTTTGGCATTGGACTAATATGTACAGTACATGTATAGCAGCTATATGACCTGAGCATATGAAGTATATGACAAGCAACTCTGAATACTTTCCAACGCTGTGACCACCAAGACAAAAGCATCCATTTGATCAAACATTCACTCATATTAACAAGGACATCCACGTAACCAAGAATTCACCTGTTTGCAGAATTCAATAAAGAAAAAAAAAAATCTGTGTATGACTATAGTCTGGTCTATCAAGGTGCAAAATGCAACAACCTCTGCTCCCAAATTAGACCTACCACCAAGCCCGCTGACAATAGGATGCTGAGATGCAATTACGATAAAAGCAAGCACCCCCACTTCACTACCACCACACCTCTATGTATACCCCACACCACCACTGACCTCCATCTACCTCTCCAAAAAATCCTCACCTCTTTTCTCTTTTACCATTTCCCTCGAATAGTCCATTGTGTAGTGCATGTTTGGAGCTGTGGGGAGCAGTACTCCTGAATTTAAATATATCTGATGAAAGTGAATGTGAATGACTGTAAGTGCATGTGCCTATGTGTGTGTTTGTTTTGTGTTATGAGTAGCATGTGTTTCCCTGTATCCTGCAGAGGCCTATGTGAGACACTGTTGATGCCAGCCAAGTCGAGATGCCCGAGTCCCTTTAAGTCAAAATCCTGCTGGGCTGAGACCTATCTAATTTAGCACCTTTTTCTCCCCTTGTAGCCCTCTATCTCTCTTTCTCTCTCATTATCTTTTTCATTCTTGTCTGATTCTGTCATCCCTTGATCTGTTGGACGCTGCAGTTGCACTCAAGGTTGTGCTGGAAAAGGGGAAGATAATAGGAAACAAAGTGAACACGCTGGAGGGAGCATAAAGGTGTTGACGTGAGGGAGAAAGAAAACACCACTCAGAAGTAACCTTTAAGCAACATGGTCATTAACACCTCCATTACAAACCATTCTGTATGAGCAGCTCTATTAGTCATTCAGAGCCCACGCTTCTCTTCAAGGCAGCCATACATTTTTTGAACAAGACAGCAGGATAGTAGTCTTTGTTTTCTTTTAAACAACAATCAGTCATCATCATCGCTACCACCAGCTGTTAGAAAGGCTCCTGCATTAAACTGATATGCCTGAATACATTTGCAAAGTAGACTGTGAGCTGCTATGATATCGCAGGTCAAAACTGAACAGGTATCCACAAAAGAAAAATAAATTCCTTCTAAGCAATAACAGCATCCATTGCTGGACATGGGATACACTGAAAAATAAGACAAAGTCCTTTAACAGCAGTTGTGTTGCAGTGAAAAAAAAAAAAAAAAAAAAATCACCATTTTATTAATGTCCCCATTCTCAATAAATCTACAAATGAGAAGGCAGGGAAAAAATATAAATTCTATACTGATTACATTTGTGTATTAATTTATTTTATTTTCCTCAAGTGCAAATATTAAGGATGTCTATGAGCAAAATATTCAGTGGTATTCCAAGTAAATTATATATTCTGGGCAGAATTAGCTCCTTAATTAACCTGTTTCATGCAGCTGAACTCTGCTTCACTGATGATTAGCTGGCCTCTTTAACCCCATTTGTTTAAGTTACACCTTCATTTCAAATTTTCAGTGTTTCCCCTCATATCCAGTTTTAACAATGAAAACACTTTTTTTTTCAATGTGATTGCAGCTAAGATCCTTGTTCTTGATAAAAAACTGTTGAAATTGGATACACATTCTCTTCTATAGATGGCTGCTTTAAATGACACAACTGTTTCATAATTCAAATAGAAAAATCAAAAAGACAAGGAGTCATTAACACCTTTACCAGGTGTAATGGAAAAAGTAATTTGTTAGAGGTCTGAAAATAGGTCCTCTTTCCCTACCTATAATTATAGCTTTGAAACATATTATCTCACAGGTATGGCTTCAAAAGGGTCTTCCACACAGTGCTAACAAGGCCTACTGAAACTCCAAAGAGGCAGGTTGAACCCTTAATTACACAGGTGCATATATTACTACATATCAACCCCTGCTGCTCCAATATTAATTATACTGTGCAACAGACACTTTCTTGCACCCATTTTCTTCAGGCAAAGTTAACTTTCTCTCACTTTAATTTTGAGGCAAGCACAGGATATTTCTAATTCATCCAATTATACCATAAATACCAATGAAAGCGGAAACCAAACTGAATGAAAAATAATGACAAAATAAAAAATGTTTGATAAGTGAATATCAGTGGGGGTAGATGAGCAACAATGAGACTAATATGGCATCCTTATGTGTGTATGTCTTTGTGAACTAATTTGTTCACTCAGAGGACAAGACCATTTAAAATGTACCCTTGTGGGCCACACACAAGTGTCCTCTACCCCTCGATGAGGGTAAAGCATTGCTGTCTCTAGTTTAAATACCTTAATTCAGGATGAGAGGAAGCCTAAGAGGAAGACACCTTCCTTCTGAATAGTACAGAAAAGTCTGTTTTACATTTACAGAAGTAGCATGTTATATTATAATATAAATACCATAAAACATACTTTAACAAAACAATGTAAGAGTGAATATTGCATGTTATGCCAAATAACCTGTTTTCTTCATTTATCTATTTCACTGGGGTGCCATTAATCACAAACGAACAATACATATGTATGTATATATGTATAGGTTTGTGTGTGGGTGTGTGTTTGTGTGTATGTGTGTGTGAGAGAGAGAGAGAGAGAGTGTGTGAGAGTGTGTGTGAGAGAGAGAGAGAGAGAGTAAGGGAGACTTCTATAAAGTGTAAGAAAAATTGGGCTCTACAAATTCAAACACAAACAAGGACCACACAAACCCATACCATACCTAAACATCTTGTGCAAATATGAGTAAAGTCAATTTCAGCCAGGGTCGTGCATGGTGATGCTCTCTCTGATATTGTAGTGGTCACGGTCTGTGTGTATGTGCTGTGGACGTGAGTGGATCCAGCCAGGGGAGTTAGTACAGGGGTGGAGAAGGGATGGGGGGCTGCTGGATGGGCCGAGCGTTTCTTTGAAGTCTGGATTCCAATTAAACCCCTGACTGAGTTCTAAGCGCACAAGAAAAATGACTGAGGTACATGACATGGCCAGGTCCCCTCGTCCAGCCAAGCCTTTCCATTTTAGCCCCTTTGTCTCCCTGCAGCTCCCAATATTTATGATCACCCCTCGTGACATAACCCCCACACATCAGGCCTACCACCCCCTGCACCACCACCCTAACAGAGGGGAAAAAAACTGAATGGGGCTTAAAAACAAGGTTGGCAGAGTGGAGAGCCAGAGTCAGACCCTGAGGTTTCACTACTCAAAGCAACATAGAGAATATGTGAGAACCGTCCACACAGAAAGGGGGAGTAAGATGAAGTCAAAGAGGGCGAGCAAGCAGATGGAGAAGACGAAAGATGGAGAAGACAAAAAAAGACAAGGACTGAGACAAAGACGATGTGTGAAAGAGGAAGAACAACTATCAAGGATGAAATACTGGGGAGACAAATACAAAACAGAAGACTGTCATATCCTGTAGTACCTTCATGGACACTGACTTCTTCCCTTTTTTTTTTTCAAAATACAGGTGTTTATGATTTTTCTTCTGCTGTTAAGCACATTCCTGTAAGCATTTGCTTCTATTTACCCAACTGAATATAATACAAGAAAGAATTTAAAAATAAAAAGATCAAACACAGTTAACTCTAGCCGGTGTATAACAGACTAGCCTATTAAAAGAGCTTTATGTAAATAACACAACAAATTCTTGTCAAAAATACAGTATGCTTATTCTATAGCCATGGCACCACTGTATGCTCATTCTACCTTTGATAAGAATTTCATAGAACCACACACTACTAGAGCATTTGAATGAAACATTATTATTTCACTTGAAAGAGCTATACCATGGCAGAAATTTGGAGTGATTTTGATCTCACCAGCTGGCCCCTAACAGTGAAAAGGAATGTATGGAATGGGACTTTAGCACAATGCCAATTTACCTTAGAAAGCACCACGATACACCTTTACAAAACTGAGTATCTGGCTGATATTCTTCACAGTTTTGTTTTCTCTTGAAAAAGTGATAGTAAAAACAGTGAAGGTGCACCTTAGCTGGGGGACATGTTTTTGTTGAAAGCAAATGGAGAGAAATGGTGGATTTCAGAGGTATCAGTCCTGCAAGGCAACCGCAGGCAATTCATACAGTACCTGACACTATGCCTAAACAACGCTGCAGTTTTTTCTGTTTTTATTTCTGCACCTTTCGCACATGAATTCCATTCACTCACGCACTCTGAACAACACACAGTAGGGAACGATACATACTCCATAATTCATTCAGCATTGAATTTCATTTCCTTTCCTCTTTTTTTTTTAAAGCACACACTGCACACACCCTTACTCCGTACCACACAAGATATACAAAGCACAAAAGTACATCCATGTATTGTTTCTCTCCGAACTGAGAAGTCAAACATATAACAACTCAAATACACAAACTAAACACACAAACATGCTCTGGAATAAAATATTGAAAGTGTCACAGGCACCTGGTCAAATGCTCACATGATTCCCAAAGGAACCACACTGAATAAACTACTTCCTGCGGGGAGAGAGGAAAAAAAAAAAAAAAAAAAAATGGAGGCAGCAAGATTTGAGCAGGAAGAAAGAAGAGGTTTATATGATGTCTGTTCCTAGAAGAGATGGAGTTTGAGATGGGACGAATCAGGAAGGGGTTAAAACTGGGAGCCAGCAACCTTTTATCACACTGGCGGGAGACAGGGAGCTGAGAGGCGCAGAATGGTAAATATTTCAAGATGATAGGTGACATAAACAAAAGGTTTACTCTCATTCCCACTTTTTAAGTAGCAAAATTTGGTGCTGGTAATTCATAACAGAGGCCCTCGCTGACACACTAATACCGCACAGAAGAATAGGTCTCTGCAACACAACACAGAAAAAAATATGTCCCTCATAACAAAATCAGTTTTTTTCTAAAACTCAGCAATCCTGATCATAAAAGTGTTAAAGTTATTTGTTGTATATCAAGGAAAAAAGCACAATCATAATGACATTCAATATGCAAATGTGTGTTTAATATTAATAAGAACAAAAACAACAGACAAATTAGGTAAAGTAAGAGCTATACATGCTATGCAATTTGGAGAATCATGTCTTTCAGTCACTCCTTGGTCTCTCACTCATTTGGTAGTTTAGTTTGGTCCTCCATTTGAACTTTTTGAAGATATTTTTTTTAGCTACTATAAACAAATCCCTTTCCTGTCTCCAAAGTCGGGCCTCTTCGCTGTCAGAGACACAGCACTCGGCCTCTGCTCCATGTCAGAAAGCAGTCTGTCAGTGCGCCTGTGAAAGCCAGATAACCCTTTGATGGAGAGTACCGGTGGTTATTGTTGTCTGTACCCTCCACCTTCCCTCCAACACATATGAAGATTTATTGAAGGAGAGGGCTGAGCAGCGGGAGCCTGCACTAACATGGCAGGCCACGATGGCAACAGGAAAGCAGGCAGGAAGAGCAGAGGCAGGAGGGAAATGCACCAGGGGGTGATGGGAACTCTTCCAACCTGCCAGGGGAGGAGACAATGCTCAGGTAGAACGGACCATCATTATCTGGCTTTTGAGGAGGACAAATAATCATGGGACCATTCTCACTGCATGTGTTCCTTTCTTACAAAGAACAGGCAAGTTGAAGAGAAGAATGCCAAAAAAGAGGCATCTTGAAAATCAGAAATAAAACATTTAAAGTTACACACAATATTAGTTGAGAAGAAAGAGTATGTAAATATGCTGCAATCACTATTTATATAAAATCCAAATGCAAAACACCATATGCATCAGCTGCTGAACTACAATATATATATATATATATATATATATATATATATTTTTTTTTTTTTTTTTTTTTTTTCTCTAATATAGCTATGAAATCATAAATCTAGATTTTCTTTTTCTAAACCAGCAGCTATACTCATTCAAAGATCAAAGCACAATGATGGTGATTGCAGGAGAATAAGAGTGTAGCATTTGGGTGAATGTTCAGGGGGCCCGATGAAGGAGTGGTCTGTCTAGAAAATCATGATGTATTTGAAGCATGCTTGGATACTTCCAAATGTTGCACCTGCACAGTTTCACCATGAAAATCAGAAAGAAAATAAATAATCTTCAGTACAATAACAATTACATTTGGGTGTCAAGAATAAAATTAAAGTAACTGGTGGTGTCAGTACACTATTTAATATGCAAAAATGTGTACATATAACCAAATAGCATGATATCAAAGAACATAATCAATCTAGTGTTAATTCATTCTACATGCATTGAGTTTCCATGTATGCTTATTGTTTTTGAAATCACTGCAAACAGTGTGAAGCACAGTAGGTCAGTGCAACAAGAGGGGACAGAGAATGAGAGGAGATGTAGAGACAGGCAGACACAGAAGGAGAGGGACAGTGAAGGAGAGCGCACATCTGCAACTCATAGTGCCCTCTTCTGCTTGCTATCTGCATGAGACAAAGTTTTATTCTATTTGATCATCAAAAAATACAAGAGTAAAACACCTGATGCAGTACAAAAGTCCTGCTCCTTTCTTTAGAGCTGACAATTCAATCCCCTTTGTGCCTGATTAAAAATAGAAGTTGCTCATGTATATGTCTATCACATGCAAAAACTATAAACATCACCATGCACCAGAAATAATGATTTCAGGACATAGGAAACAGGTGCTAAATAAGCTGTAGGACTGTCACCATTAAAATAAAAATGACAGCCCAGAACCTATGCACGCATGGTACAAAACTCATATACAAAACTGGATACAGCGAAATCACCTCACAAAAATCGCTCGGACACTTGGTGTAATTTTCTGTCAGAGTTATCTATCTCCCTCCAAAATCAGCAACATTAAAAAACAATGGCGGCTACGTCATGATCTCTATACCCTGGAAACCATGAGCTGTTGAGTCCAGATGCAACACTAACTCCAGCTGAGTGACAACAGCCAAAACCTGCTGTACTACATGACAAGCATATAAGATTGAACATCTGTGTCTTTTCTGTCTGGCTGTCTGTCACTGTGTATAAATCAGTGCATACTCATTTAAAGTAGTTAGTTTATTTGCCTTCCAAATCTACAGAGCCCAGCAATGGATTTATAAATCTACAAAAATGGAATTTGAAAAAGATTTTTGATTATCTGATAGGATACAACAACAATCATATTTTTAACATCTTGCAAAACATTTATACAATAGTGTTCAATGAATAGGGCTGTATATTCTGCTCACTTAAAAAACAAGCATTGTATTTACAACAAAAAGAAAGAAGAAATGTAGCTATTGAAATTCTCAGACTGAATAGGATGTATTGTGTTAGTGAGCCTTCGTTGCGTCAGCACACAAAGAAACAATACATTGATATAATTATAGAGAGTTTATATAGTATACTATGTGTATAAGTATGGTCGTCTTCTGCGAAATGTTAAATGTGTACACAAGAAACCGATGGCGACCAGACATCAGTGGGGCTGTGAAATTATGACCCATTTTTAAACCCATATTTGATTACCTGGTTTTATTAAAATTGGATCCAAAGAGACCCGTTCCCCATTTGAATTTAATGAAGGCTGTGTGGCAGACAGGAGGCTTTTGATTTATACACTGTTATTAAATCCGACAAGAGAGCCAGCCAGGTAAGCAGGCAGGCAGGAAGAGGTGGAGAGGAGAGAGAGAGAGAGCAGGACCCAGAAACCTGGCCGTGCACCAGGCATCAGGAATCAGAGTCCGACAGCCCTCCTCCTCCTTCAACCCACTCCCCACCTGCTCCACACTGAGGAGTGGAGGAGCAGAGAACTGCCAAGGACACATGCTGTGTGGCACCCCTCGCTCACATCCCTCTTTCTCCTCTGATACCTCTTCCATTATTCATATTAAAATACAGACTGATGTAAAGATGAATAATAAATGCAGTCAACACAAAACAAAAGCTGGCAGACCAGTGCTGTCAAGGTGGTCACTTGATAGAAATGAAAATTTATTGTGTCTATTCATCTTAATAATGGGGCATGTTTAAGACATAAATAAATGAAAATTTCAACACTCTAGATATTGCTTTTGCTTGGATTAAAACTATTTTTCTTTTTGAACTTACAGAGAAATGTAATACATGACATTAAATTCAGTTTAATTTCTGATGCTGTAAATTAACCCAAAAAATTATGTATGTAAAAGCAACATGTAAAAAGTAAAAAAAATAATAATAACACCTTATCATGCTTTGTGGAAGAAACATGATCCCCATCAGAGCCCTGTGTGTTTCCTCTTTGAAACTTCAAAGCCGAAGGAGCTGTCTAAAATACATCAGCACACTTACTCTGCAGCACAAGATCCTCACACTTACAGTCCCAAGCTATACTGCTACCACAACACAATGGCCTAAGCTAAGACACTAACCAGAGCCTTACATGGCAAACACTGTAGCAAAAACTTCCAGGATTCAGAAATAAAAATGTGGAATCACAAAACATTGCTGTTCCACCCTCAGCTTCAGGAGCCATGGGGTGTTCTAAAGCTGACTATTTCGACTGAAGGTTAGCATCCAGTAGAAAGAAGAGATAGCGGGCAGACACACTGGTTATACGTTTACAGGATGGTGGGTTTTAAGGAATTAGTTTACAACCACAGACCCAAAAAACTGGTACAAATTAGGAGAGTGAGAGTCACAAACATTCAGGAAAAAGTCTATCAGATTTCAGCCCAGTGTGCCTCTTTAAAACTGATTAGATAAAAGTGCCTTTATCTTTAAATGTGTTTTCTATAAATGCTGTCATTTATTTCTAGCAATTGAGAGAGCATGAATCAAAATGTCCTTGATGTTTGCTTAGTGATTAATATTGTGAAGATTTGTCATGCAGTGTTTCACAATTAATATGGGCCCAACACACTGAATGTCTGCCTGAATATCTAATATGAAAGAAAAACGGGTGAGGATTGCATTTTGTTTTTAATGTTTTGCTCAAGCAGAGCACTGCTGTCATGCCTGCTTTTTTCAGGATGTCAGACAAAAAGAGAGGAGAGATGGAGAGGGAGGGATCCTGGAGGATGGGGGGAGGAAAGGAGGAGAGATGGAGGGGCTGCTGACATGCACTTGTCTCCAATCTCTTCGAATCCATTGCACAATTCATCTGCTTTGTCTCTACTGCCACGGCTGAGGACAATCAGACCAGACGCCCATTAGATTCTTCATACTGCCCCCTCCTATGCACGACCCCCCCCAAACACCTTTTTTTCATGTGACATGCTGACTGAAGGAGAGGCAAGGCAATTCACAAGACTCCCCAAATGGGGAAATGTCAGGAAGGGAACCCACATCAAAACCATGTTGTCATGGAGATACAGTACAGTCCAGAAATTACAGACTAACACATAGGCACTCAGGATATACAGTATACACACACAAGCCTTCATGCACACCCTGATAAACACATTAGCTTTGTCGAGCTTTTTTAGACAAGCAATGTACATATAGTATTGCAAAGAAAAACAAAACAAAATAGCTTTTGTCTTCCTACACTGATTTTTTTTTTCTTCTCAAACATTTCCTCCTGAGATTTTTAGAACTCAATATACAATATATTTGAATGAAATAGAAGTGAGAAAATCTAATACATAATGAACAAAATAATTTTGGTTTAAAAACAAAGATTATTTTTGAATTTTTACCATAGAATATTGTTAAGACATATTTAATTACAATTTAAACAAACACATTTTTCAGATTTATTTAAAAAATATCTACAATGCTTAGACATTACAAGAAACAAAAGCTTTGTGGAATTAGAGATGAATAATTCAGAGTAATTAAACTAATAGTTTGAAATACCCTTTCTTTTACAACAAGCAGTGGTAATGGAATTTATCTATTTAAAATTATGGCATTCATTCATTCCAATTAAAATAAAACCTGTACTCAGTAAGCCCCATTTTACCAGAGGATGCTCAATAACAGTGAAATCGGCTCCAGTGCTTAGCATAGATGTGTAAATGCTTCCGCTTCAGGGAAATTCTACAGGAAGGTCACGTGACCACTGTGCCCATCCATAGTAGCCATTCCTCAGCCAATAGTGTTATCAGACAAACCGCGTTCTGGGAACGCTTGGCATTTCAATGATTTTACCAAAAAAAAAAAAAAAAAAAAAAAAAAGCGGAAAGAAAAAGTGAAGGGAGAAAGAAGATAAAAAATGTGCTCCTTCACCCCACTTGTTTAGGAGGCTGCCAGCACTTAGCTTCAGCCTTTGAGTAGAACTAGACCGACTCTGCCCCAGTGCAGGAGGAGCCTCCATCCCAACAGCCATATCCATACACTACCAGGACTCACTGGGGTCACTTTATTGAGGTTACTCTATGCTGCACTACATAAAAAAAGAGGAGATTGAGGGATATTAATGGTAAATGTGGCATAGTTACTGCTGTAAAACCCCTTCTTTGCCCTCCCTTTTTTCTTTGTTTGGCCAGAGGAGCTGAAGGCTTAGGGATAAAGGTACTGCTCAAATCATGAGACAGGGATAAAGCCGAAGAGAGATAGCGAGCTCTGACCCAACGACAGAGCAGTGGATAATTAAAACACCCAGGGCCCCTGAACTGCCCTCATCCATCTCGCTTTTCTTTTTCTCTCCTTTTCTTCCTTCGTTCACAGACTCAAGCCTCTCCCTCCTCCCCAGAAAACAGACATACACATTCTAACATTCTCAGATAACAAACATACAAGACAACAAAAATGCATATTGAGATGATGTTGGATTTCTACCAGACAGATCTGCCGATGCCTTGTCCTCTGGGTAAAATCTACAGAAGCGGAAGCACACATTGCTCCCACTGGCTCTGTGCGATCTGTTTATTTTTCATTTGTACATTTTTAAGGATCATGAATGATTCCTGTTTTTATCTGATTACTCCCAGACAGTCTGCCTCCACTGCCTCATAAAAACACAAAGGATAGGAACAAAATGGCACACAAGCATGTAGTCCTTATAATTTAACAAATGTCCGTCTGCTTTTGATTATGTTTTATTCATTTCATATTGCATTCATTCATGCAATAATATTGGTAGAGTTAATATATATATATATATATATATAGTTTTATATATAGAATGTAGTAAATGGGCTGGCTTTTCAACTGGAATATATTTATTCTGTTTGGACAAACATCAATTAAAGATGAACAGAGATTAAATTAATCAGAACCTATAAGAAAGGTTTGCATGCCAGAGGGAAGATCAGGCTGTGGTTACACCACAATGAAGAAAGAAAAAACAACCCTATCTGTAATCTATGTATATAACGAACAAGTAAGGGACATGGTGTGTGTGCATGTGTCTGTGTGTGTGTGCGCTTGTGCCTGAGTGTTTATATCAGGTGATCATAATGTTCCCAACCATGAATTGCAGCTGCTAGCCATGCTCTTGGGCAGGCCACACTGCCCTCTCTTGGTAGCTCCACAACAATGCTGCTTAAAACTAAACACAACAATTTGATAATAAATATGTTTTTTTTTCTTCTAACTCTTATGCAATTTAATACGAAAAAAAAAAATACACATATAAACTGGTGCATGCTACTTCCTTATGATTTAGTCTTACAAATATTTCCTTTGCTTTCATATTTGATGAAGTGTGACAGACTGGATGGGCTGGTTAAAACAGAGCTGGCTCCATATGTCATTTGTGTGGTCGTTGACCTAGCACAGGAGAGCTGCACAGCATCCTATGAACAGCCCGTGAATGAGGATGTGTGAAAGCAGTGCTGTGACTAGGGAATTGCAGCTCAAAAGGACCCCCACACATTGCCCAGACTGAAGTCATTACCAGCAGGTCTTTGATTTCCACATGCAAAACCTCAGCTTGAAGACCGCTGTGTTGCACCCCTGGAGTACGGTTTCTACTGTTGTGTTCATGTGGTATGGCTGTCTCACCATGCAGGACTGATTTGGAAGAAAAGAGAGCAAAGTGCTGGCACTGATGAATTTTGAATGTGCTGAAGATGATTTATTAGAGCACTTAAACGATATGTAGGATGTCCTGCATACCCAGCTCACTTTCTAACAGACCGCAGTGTAAAATGGCAGTCTTCACTGTTTACAGAGTCAAAAAGATTTTTTTCATGGCTACACACTATTTTTCTAGTAAACTAATGTATTCTCTAGTGTCTGTACTATAGTGTAAGCAGTGAGTGTACAATCAGTGTGTGAGGTGGCTGCTTTCTGCATGATTAAGATTTTGTTAGGGTGCAGCTAGGAGCCAGAAAAGGGGTCAAGGGCCGTGTGAAAAAAATCACCTGCTGCTCACTGACCCTTCTGATCAACTGCAAGGTTTGTCTGGCTCAGTCTTTGAGTGAGGGTGAATATGTGTGTGGGGCCCTTATTGAAAACTATTTTAGACACACACACACACACACACACACACACACACACACACACGCACACACACACAGACATATCCTCAACACAAGTGGAATGCATATGACCATAATCATTAAACAAAACTGTACAAAGCTACACTAGTTCCTAACAAAATAGACATATTTCAGTTATAATAAAGAATAAATAAAATCAAAATGGACTGCATATAAGAGGTATGACAAAATTGCATTGTACAAGACACAGTACGCACACTAATAGATATTACATAATTCTAATTGACACCAGTGAACCAAGGATATCTCTAACCTGACTGACCAGTATCTATTGGCATCTACCACCCATCATGGCATGCAGAGGCAGTCAGTAGTGCAGCTCCCTGCACACCTGACTCTAGCAGAGAGGGTTAAAGTCAGCGACAACGGATCTAGCAGCTTTAGTCCCCAGAACAGCCAGCTTACACAGATAAGTGGGCCAGGCTGGATAAGCCTCACTGAAGTATTCTATTACCGTGCCAATTACCCCTTGGTAAATAATATGGGGATGTAGAGGAAGCTACTGACAGGAAGTAGAATGTGTGCAGTGAGTCTAAAATAATTTATTTATTTTCTTACCCAAAATAACATTTAAAGTCCCAGGCATTTTAATGCCAAACATAGGACACATTTTTCCCTCATAGAAAAAATTGTTTTATTGCATATTCAATATATGCCTCATGATATCAAGCAGGTGATCACTGCCAGCAAGTGTTCTATCATTCTAGCAAAATGCAGCCAAGTCCACTGTGGTCAGGCCTCAGTCAGGCCCTAGCTGGCTGCTTTCCAGTGGAGCCTGAGCAGCCTCTCACACTAGACACCCAGAAACTGGGTTCTCTAATAGGGACAAATTGGCAATGTCTGTGCAGGCCGGTGCCGTGTGCTGGGAGCTGTGAATTGATAGTGATGCCTAATGATCCCCCTGGGTAGATCAATACCAATAATCCTCTTTCCCGCCTATCGTCCTCATTGACTATAGAGAACCTGGAAGAGCAGAGGAAAACTGCAGCCCAGAGTGACAGGGCCAGAAGTTCAAGGAAAGGGCTCCAACTCTCACACATGCACACAAATTTTGACTTTCCACACTCACAGAAGTGCTACTAGAAGCTAAAACAGAGTGTGTCATAGTCATTTTATCATCACCTTTCACAGGCACTAACATAATATTTAAAGACTGCAGACAAATCAAGCTGAGGATTAGAGCTTCAGATTTACAGAGCAAGCAAACACAAACAGCTAGACTGTCAAATAAAAACACATGGATACACTCCACCATCAATACTCACAACCAACAACATGGCCCCAAAACTGTAGGAATCAAATCAAAGCTTTACTATTCACATGCACTTGGTGATCAATATTTATTTTCCCTTTATGCATTTATTACTGTGTTCACTGGCCAGTAGGACCTACTTTATATCAATTATTTGTAAAGCACTGTAGCCACAGGTTCCAAAAACTTAAATTAGGATGTGGTTTCTAACTAAGCAAATCTATTCATTAATGCAATTATACATGAGAGCATAACGAGAAATCTACAACGCCACATTATTTATTTTCTCCTGAAATATTGGAAAAACATTTGTATAAAATACCACATATGTAATATTTTCCTGGGTTTGCTGCTTAACAACCAAAAATTCACAAAATGTGCATTTTCGGATGTGCAAAGGACTTTTGTTGCAAAGAAATATTTAAATTTTCTGGACTGTGCGATAGGGCATGGGAAGTGTTGAAATATATTTTTTCTGAAGCCAAAAAGGAGAAGGTAGCCGTGAAACTCAGGATATGTTCAGCAGTGCAAGGGTGAGGTGAAGCATGCAGTCCCAATGGGCCTCTGTGTGCACGTGTGCATGTGTGTGTGTGCGTGTGTATGTGTGTGTATGCAAGCGTTGCAGTCATAAAGCCTCACATCACCCTCTTGCACCCCATGGTCGGCAGCTGATTACTCCCACCAAACACATCCATACACTTTATCCCAGCTGTCACAGCGCATACTCATTACCCCTGCACCAGCCAGCTGACTCCACATTGCCACACCCGCCTGGACACGGCTCCAGGGCCACACTGGGGATAGCAAGAAATCATAAACTAGAAAAATGCATTAACAAAATTTCTCCTCTCTTTCCTAATTTTCCAGTGTTTGTGCCTATATTACAGAAAATGTTATAAACATATTTGTCAAAAAATATCTTTTCTACAAAATTTTTATATCAGTCTTGTATCAACTTAATAACTACTTAATTTAGACATTCTGTAAATAAATCTATAAATTCAACAAATATCGCACTGATCCCACTGTGATGTCTTCATTAGCTATTGATTTTTTTGTCAATCGAATCAATTCCTCCACTCCAGCAAGAACCAAATCATGACTAAGTAGAAGAGCCAACCATCAGGCGAGTAAAACTGAATCTGTGTAGTACAAGTCGGATCGATAAGAGTGGAGAGAAGTAAGGTAGTGTGAATAACGCAAAGTTTAGTGAGATGAGGGACATATCTATCTCCTCAACAAGCCCCCATACTGCCCCTGTCCTCAATGAGACAGCTATCCCGATTGTTACAGGTGACTGAGGTGTGTGTGTGTATGGGGCTTTCTATCATTGGTGGGATGGGAGATGACAAGAGTGACACACTCCAGCTTCTGTCACACAGTAGGTGTTTCTCCATAGAGACCCAGGTGTCGTGTCTCAGATCTTTTCAGCTTCATAAAAACACTGCTTTAGCCTGCGCATCAATCGATTATATACTCCATACACCTTTACTGTTGCCACACACAGCCACTTTAGTGCTCTGTATTAAAGGCTATGACAATTTAGATCGAGAGTAAGTACAAGAATACCAGATTTATAGTTCATATTTTAATCAAAACCTGCAGTAAAGACAAAAGTATTTAAAGATGTGTAAGACAGGAGATGAAGGTAAAGCAACCCGCTGTGTGATCGTATAACTCTTTTCTTAAAAAGCCAAAACCCTGTTTTTTATGCAGCCCTTCACATAGAAACCAAAAAGCTGAACGTTCTCAGCTGTCCCTTCCTGTTCCAAAAAGTCTTACGTTAACATGAAAAAGTGATTTTTTTTTAATCCATCCAGCTACAACATAGACTTTTTTTTTTTGTAATAAAGGGAATTCCATTAGAATAATAAATCCCAACTGCAAGAATAATTAGAGACTTACTATTTATTTTAACAGGAACATTAAGTAAAATATATTACATAATTTGCAATAATTTTGGATATGTACAGAAAACCTGAGTGCAGGTCTGTGCAACAGTCTGTAACTAATAATGAAGATGTAACAGTCAGAAATATGCATGCTGCTAAAATATGTAAAAATAATTAAGATCACTGCAAACTCAGAAGTACAGTTGTAATCAAATCAAGCAGAAAAGGTTATTTCAATCAGTGTTTGCAAAAGAAAGAAAACTTAACAGAACAGCATGGCAAGGTCTTCTCCTTTCTTGTTCTTCTCTTATTTGCCCCTCATCCCCACGTTCTTGCCTCCCACTAAAGCAAAGTGCAGTGCTTAAACAGGAGCATTTAATTCATTACATCATTATGTCATCTCATACTAATCTGCACAGTGGCCTCCACTGCTTTGACATGCAAATGGATTAGAAAAACGTCTGGGGAGGTACAGGGGAGGAGGGAGGGGGCAAAACAGCAATCATCACGTCTTGTCAATGGGGTGAAAATATGCCCTGAAGCTGCTCTACCATCTCCCTTCTCTTTAACTGTATTTTTCTATCTGTTTTTTCCCCTCCACTGTTCCCCTCCCTCGCTCTCCTCTCCTCTTTCTTTATCTTTGTCAGAGAATGCCCCAAACAAAGCAAGATCACATGAAACGCCGGCAATCTGTTGAGGATCAGGTTCCCTATGGGGAACATATAAACAGTAAAGCGTGTGGCACACACTCACGTCGAGCCCCCTCCCATTTACACATGCCCCTCATCTGCATATTCACAAAAAGGCCCCTCTGGCTTTCCCTCATCAGCAAACCCCTCCCCACAGCCTCATCAGCACACGCCGGTTTGACTAAGGAAAAACAGGCGGGCTGGCAACGTGTGCCGGCTGGGACCACACACACACATCAAGCTGATACACAAATACACACAAATGCACAAAATCAATTTTTGCACACGCAGTATACAAATGTGCAATGGCAGAGTAAACAGAAAAATCAGAAAGAGAGTTAGTGAGATCTGGTGATGTGAGCACTGGCCATGCTCATCTAATTTCCACCCCTCCTTCCCTCCCTCCTTCCCCTCCTCCTTCTCTGGTCTCTCTCTCCTCTCATCATCAGGTACCTGGTGACGAGCGGCCCGTGATAATCCACAGCCTCTAACCAATCAATCAGCAGCATCGTAATCAGCAGCGTAGAGAGGGAGAGAAAGAAAAAAGCCCATAACTTACCCTGGGTCGCCTCCAGTCTGCTCAGCACAAGTAGAGGTCTGGTCAGGGCTTTGGCTGCAGCTATGTAGACTAGTTCACCAGAAATATGAGAAACCCTATGATTCTATCCTCAGGTCTTTTTTTTTTTTTTTTTTTTTTTTATCTAAACTGATATTTTTCACTGCATCATAAACATGTAACCAACATATAAAGCTCTCCCCCTCCCTTTTCCTATTTCAGTCTGATTCTCACTCTACCCCTCTCTCTTCCTCCCTCACTCCCTTCCTGTCACTCTCTCTCCCTATTTCCCTCTCTCCTCCCTCAGTGTCTGCCTGTTGCAACAGTGTGGACATATACACACGATACCATGAAGATATATATATTAGGAAGCATGCACCTCTGTGCAGAAGATAGAAAAGGCTCGCTGATGTGATATCCTGCAGATCTGCTGGACCCTGTTCGCCTGTGTGTGTGTATGAGTTGGGGGGGTGGTGGTGGGAGGGAGCAGAAAAAGCAAGGGAGGGTCAAAGCTAAATGTTCTACAAAGAACAGGGGGACCAAATTGTCTTTTTTTTTTTCCTCTGAATCAAACACATATTCCCTCCCTCCTCTTTCTCTTCTATTCAGTGCCCCCCACCCCCAAAACCCATCTTACCCCAACCCCATCTCAAACCTCCCTCCTTCTTCCCCATTTCTGCTCATAGGCATTCCCTCTCCAGACATCAGCATCCTTTGAGGGGGTTAGCTGTCTCTAGGAGGAGGAAGAGGTAACGCTGCCTAGCAGCCTTGTACATTTTGCCTTGAGGGTGAGATAGCTGAAAAGCCATGTGCTATCATCATTTTTGAGGTGTGCAGGAAAAGTAAAGACACAGAAAACAAGAAAAACATACTGGTTTTACACAGCTCCCCAAAAGATCTGATGCTGAATTTAGCATAGGATTACACAAAACCTCTCTTCTGAACCTCTGAACAGAACCCCCATTTCTACAGAGGCTGTGATTCCTCTCCTCCCCCTCACCAAAGAACAAGGTGTAGAAACTCCATACAACCTGCAGCTAGGGCACGGTGCCTAAGTTTAGTTCTACAATAGAGCTCAACCAAACAAGCACACAGAGAATGAAACGTAGCAACATTGCAACTGTTCAAGGAGTCTCTCCATGGAGATTTTCCCAAAAGAGTAGACATGTGGTCTGTATTTTTATATCTCTGTACATGCAAAGAGTTGTGTCTGACTGTCCTGTTGCATCAGGCTGGAAGGGGGATATATTTGAGGGTCCAAAAAGCATAGACAATATAGTAAGGAGAAACCATGTAGACTTGGGAGGCCCTGGCAGCTTCATGCAGAGTAGCAGGGTGCTGCCTACATACTGTAGCATTGCAGCGAGAGGGAAAACACAGCCCAAATGAAATATAATGTTGTCCGCCCCTAAGGGCTCGTGGGGACCCATCACTTGGTTATATTAAGGTAGTGGTAGAAGAGCGAAGCAAGAGTTAGAGTGAAAAGGGAGGGGATAGAGGGTCTGTTGTTACCCTCAGAGTCCTATCCTACGCTCTGTGTTGTTTTATTAATCTTGTGTATTTCCGCGACTGCAGCCCACAAACCCCTAAACCGTGAGTCTCGTCTGCCCCCTTGACCTACAGACTATGCCCCTGCACCCCCGTCCTCTCTGTCAGTGCAAATAAACATGCACACACATACGCACATGTGCACACAAATGTTGCATGCACAGAGCCAACCAATTTACTCATGTTCTTTTTTGTTTTCAATGCAACCTGACCAGATTATTTTGCATGGTTTCTTCCTACGAGAGAAGGAAGGTGGGCTACACCTGCAGAGCACATGTACGCTTCAGCGGCTGCACAGGGATCCCTGGTAAACACCTCAGAGTACAATACAATGCTGGACTGCCCCAGCCTAGAAAAGAGAATGTACACACACCGAAAAGACAACTCCACAATACCATCAAAATAGCTCACTATCCTACGCAGAGTGAATGTCATTATGAAACTCCAGAGATGAAACAGTAGTGGAGAAGCGAAGCTAAAGAGCACTGATGTACCATGCTAGATGAGAAGCTTCCATGTTCTCAATGAGGAAAGACAGAGAATTTACGCAACATGGCAGCACTGTGTTGTAATGCATCAACCCTACTGAGAGCAGCACTGTCACTACCACTCTTCATCATCAGCAGGAGCAAAACACCAGCCATGCATTGTCTTTGGGGCAAAAAAAAAAGTGTGTGTGTGTGTGTGTGTTTGTGAGTGTGTAGGCATGCAAGAATACATTTATGTCCATGTATTTGTGTGTGCGCACATGTACTACGCTTGCGTGTATGAATGTGTGTATATGTGTCCGCCTCCACGGCATCCATATTAAACAGTTTTGGAGGTGACTGTGCTTCCCTGGATGTCATGAATATAAGAGAAAGCATCCATCTTCGTGGAATACAATTTCACAGGTAGTGACAGTAAAACTGACTCTACCCTCTGACTGCAGACACACAGAGAAGGAGATGGAGGGTGGAGAAGGGAAAGATAGAGAAACACAGACATAGACAGACGAGGCAGCCTAACATCTTCTGATTTTCAGCACACTGCTAGATTTTCCAGCTGCATCCCATATTAAACTTAGCCTATTATGTTCACAATGGTTAAATTCCACTAAAGTCTAGCCACACTGATTGATTCAACTTGATTCAACGCATGCTGACCTTATTCAAGCTAAAGTTTCAATGAAACAGGCCTGATATCTGTTTCAAACTCATCAGAGAGAGAGATATTAGGTCACTTTTCAATTCTGTCCTATGCTTAACTAGTAATTACAATTTGAGAGATACCAAGTTCAATCCAAGCTGAAAAACTTATGAACCTGAAAAAATCTATTTGTTAAAAAAAAAAAATCTTTCTTTGTATCAAATCCTAAGGCAGAGAAATGTTAAGGTTGATTGACCTCATTCTGAAAGAACATTTTCGAAAAGAGAAAGCCCCACATGACACTGTAGCACTTCTTAAAAAGTATTAAAGCACACATAACGGAGAAATTATCTACGTTTCACATTTAAACTGTGAGAGCTATTGTTTCTAATTAATTACTTGATAAAGATGATGTCTTCATTTACAGTGATTTTTTTATTAATGGTGTGAAAGAGGAATTACAGGTGGGAATTTTCACAATTATACCTGGTGTATCACTGAGTATAATTAATCTCATTAAGTAATCAAGGGGAATTCTTCCTGTCTCACAGAAAAAAAGTCACAGTATTTAACACTAAGCTAATTATCTTAATCATGTACAAGATAATGAAGTAATTAGGCCAATTAAATCACAATTAACGCCTAAAGAATAAGTGATTATTTCAGTCAGACAGTTGTGGGATTGGAAGAAAAGGCAGAAAATGTCCCTTACATTACCTGCGAAGAAGAAGGGAAAACACCATATAACGAAATTCTATAAGAAATAAAATTAGTTAAGGAGAATAGGGCATGACTAATGGTAAATGACAGCTGTCTGAGAGGCCATCACTCTTTTTTGAGGATAGAGGGAGATACCCCTTTTGTCACAACCAATCATTCCAGGTTTGAACATAAGCAGGGAAAACAATGTCAAGTTCAGGTTGAAAGAACAAAGTATCCAGGAGGCAGAAAAAATTACACCAAAAGGAACATGGCTCACATATGAAAACAACTACAGCTGAGCTGACAAGCAGCAGAACCCAGATGCAGGGAGGAACACCAGTGATAGTAACTGGCTCCTGCCATCTGAGAATCACACCAGGAGGAAACATTACTGTACACACTCCGCTCTCTTGTTTTCTGCTCTTTTCGCACAAGAAAACACAGTTTCCCTCCTACCAAATTCCTGCACGTCTTAAAATATTTTGCCAGTAAAAAAACCAGTCCAGGCAAGAGTGTTTTTTTGTCAAGTGTACACACTGTTCCAGAATTTGTCTGTTCAGTCAAAATCTACATGCAATTCACAGAAGTA
Source organism: Mastacembelus armatus (assembly GCF_900324485.2). Taxonomy (NCBI): domain Eukaryota; kingdom Metazoa; phylum Chordata; class Actinopteri; order Synbranchiformes; family Mastacembelidae; genus Mastacembelus; species Mastacembelus armatus. The sequence continues at coordinate 11,384,007 of NC_046635.1, forward strand.
CAGACATTTTACTGTCATGTTTTATTTCAAGACCCTGTTTCTGTTGTTGCTTTTGTATGTTAGTACATGTCTCCAGCTTGATCTTACAGAGACTGATATCGCCCGCGTGTGTTTGTGTTATTCTCTAGCTTGGTTGTGTGACTGTCTGACCATTGCGTTCGCTTCAGCGGCCATCTCCAGTACTCACCACACGCTCCACGGACATGAGTTGATGAAAAACATGAGTGACAAGATTCATGGCTATCAGAGCAGCTGATGAAAATGGTAAGGCGAGAGGAGGATTCAAAAAAAAAAAAAAAAAATGAACCCTTCTCTTTTTTTTTTTATTTCTATTCAAAGAGGAGATAGAAGATGAGGAATACAGATATGTCAGAAGACACAGAGAGAGAATAAAAAATAAATAAACACCAGCCCCTCCTTCTGTCCCTAAACCCCCATTACCCCATCTATGTCAGGGGCAAAACAAGAACAAAAAGAAATTACATTTTATCTTGGACACCAGTGCAAAAAAAAAAAAAAACTATTACATTAAATTTTATTACATTTAAATATGTAAGGTATGAATAGGAAAAACATAAAATTAACACAATTTATAAATTGGGAACATAGTGAATTGTATTTATATTAGACAATTCACAGCATTTTTTTTTAAACTATAATATTAAAAGCCTATCATTTACTTAAAATCCTAAGCAAATGATAATAAGGGAATAATGCAAGAGTGGTCCATAGTTGATGTCAGCATGAAAACAAAATTAATATATAGGGAAAATATATAAAATATTAAAAATGTCAGTAAGTATAAATGCCAATTTGATTAATTTTTGACAATACATAAATTGCCCAAGAAGGGACAATACTGGGATATTTTCTGCCTTTGTTGGACTATGTTGGTGGTGTTTTTCACTCTTTCATACAGCACAGCAGTGATTCCATCACGCTTGACTTTGCGGACACGCAAGGGATTTTGTCCAATCGCACTGTGGCGTTTGGCAGTTCGGCCAGTGCTAAAGCATAACAGCCTCTTTCACTTTCAGCTCCCTCAGCGGGGTCAACTGATTCCAACCAGATGCATCTGTACATAAAATACACCATTAGAGTCAGCCAGGGGAAGTACCTTAGTAAAGTTTAAATAAACAGTAAGGTATGTCAAAATAAAAGAGCAGAAACCTAAAATGTCACAGCATAATTTCAATTTGATAAATACACAGAAGTCAGTTTTAATTCAGTAGTAAATTGCAAATGAGGTCTAATTTGAATGATTCTTTTCACAAGTAATTATAGAAAATGTAAGATTAAACAAATAAAATGATAGTGTATTGCTTTCACTGTTTTAAAATTATATAACGTGATTTTTCAATTTTAGTCAATACACATAGTTACAAAAATATTAAAGACAGACTAACATAACATAGGGAGAAATCTTGTTTGTTACACACTTTTATTAAACATCAATTTAGAGAAAAGTATTTTGGACACTTACAGCTGTATGAATGCTATGAAAACGTGAGATAACATGCTGTTTTACTACAATGCGAAATAAGATAGAAATGGCACACGTCACAACACCTGTACTGCAGGCGGCTGAATTGGTGCTTCAGCAAGGGGCGCAAGGCGAGGGGCTCCAGGGACTGAGGGAGGAAATGGCTGCTGTGTTTGTTTGAGAGGAGGTTAGCAGAGGGGCAGGCTGGATTCTGCTGTGGCCCAGATTTTCTCCAATCCCTTTTGTCTGTTCACTCCATGTTTGAGTGGCTTTATAGAGAAATTGCTTTTATTGTGTCCACTCAGGAAAACCAAAAGTAAAAACACCTACAGCATTCAGTCTGAAGACAATACTCACAAAAGCAAGGAGGAAATGACTTGCCAACATAGATCAACGTACCAACAATGCTGTAGTTTTTCTCAGTGGTTCTTAATGACATCTTACTGTTAATAAATACCTCATGTTGCTCTCTTGCAGAAAACTTTCTCAGTGTGTGATGAACCTTCTCTAACATGCATTTACTGGATAGTAGCAAAGCGGAGTAAGATGAAGATAAACTAAACATGTGTCTAGATAGGTCACAGGCTCCCTAATTCTGATCTGAATCCTGATTGATATCCAGGCCAGAGATAATATAGGAACAGGGTGCCACGATAAACTATATAGTGGCAGTACCCCTTGGTGTCTTTCTGACCTACTGTTCGTAGAGGGGCCACAGGTAAAGTCAGAAGCACCTCACTGAAATACACAGGCTCAGTAGTACCTCCCCTGGATGAAAGAGTTTAGGCAAATTAAACTAAATAAAAAGTGCTCTGTGAATAAGAAAATGAAAAAAAGTTATACTGTTTGATGTTTTTGATTTTAAAATATTATTTCTGTTACTGACACTCCTGCAGCGGCAATTTGCCTCATGTCCAAATTGTCCCATGTGTCTCATTTTAGTGGCAACAGCAACTATGAGAGAGTTTACCTTTATCCTCACATCTTGATAAATATCGACACATATTTGAGATACAGAAATTATGAAACAAATCATGATATAAATACAGTTATCTGCATTTAACCAGTACATCTGACAATTGGATATCTCACCATATATAGTTCCATATATAAACAGTGACACACTGTCACTGTATCTTCTAATAGACATTTACGCAACAGAATAGCAGTAAGAACACAGAAAAACATTTGTGCTCAAGGAGTATTACAGGTCCTACTACTGTAACTTTCAGCCAGTGTTGCATATAGGATTCTCTCAGTTGGGAATCTACCAAAGAGCATCGTGCAGAAAATAAAGCCTGAGTACTCCAGGTGAAGCCATATTTACTGTGTAATTCTTTACACTCACACAAAGCTTGAAACACAGAAAGGAAGAAAGGGAAAGAGGCTGATATTGTTATTTCTGTATGCATTGCATTTTGTAAATTGTGAAATCATTGTGAAATCTAGGTTCAGGGCTCTGATGCTGCACACATACATACAAAATAGGGGCATAAAACTAAAGCATTACCATTCCTGTTGTTATACACAACGTTTCCTATTCCCTTCTCTTGGATGAGCAATTTCAATGGCTCTTCCTCCATGCCAGGAGCATTTGTGAACATTATAACACATAAAATGATAAAACAGGCTTTTACAATTTCTGTGCACTTCCTTGTTTTCTGCCTTTAAGAAACCCATAAGCCCTGCATCTGTATGTGTTAAATGAGGTGTGGGACAACCACATGAGTGTATGTGCATGTGTGTTTTCTTGCATATGTGTGTTTGCATGTGTGCATGTGCATGCTCACTCACACATGTTTGAATGTGTGCTGAGGAACTGACAGACTAAAACTGCATGATGTGGGAGAACACAATATGATTGTTGTTTTTTTTTTCCATGGTCCTGTATATTTTTTGGTGGAGTGACCTGAGACCATTTCATCATGGACCCACAAGAAGACAGCCCATGAGAGATGCAAGATGCAGAAGGATAGCAACTGCACCACAAAATGAAATGAGAAATCAGTAAGGTGCAGAGAGAATGAAGAATGAAGACAGGAGGGGTAGATAGGCTGAGAACTTGACAGAGAAAAAGAAAATGATAAAAGAGTGCTTTCTTATTAATAGCAATGTCTCAAGTGATGTCATAGTGTCTAAGTCATCCACCTGTCCCAAGTCCTTTCCAGAAAGGAGTGTCAGACGTTTACTTGGGCTTGTCCGCAACAAAACAGACATCTGAACCCCAGTAATTTGCAATTCACTAACTGTAATGTTCCTGTTCAACAATCCTCCTGCAAAGAATTCACGGCTAGTTGGTCAACTGTTGCTGTTGGAAGTTTCTGTTGACGAGTTTTTGCGAATCTTTTAATGCCTGAAAGATGTCAGGGTAAAGATGTCAACTGATCACAGGGTTATCCTTGGGCTTATCATGTCATGCAATACAAATTCATTTCATATTCATCAGAATGGTTGTTCTCTGCAGGGGGTTCATGGCACTACCTATCCCACTCAACCTCCCCCCCCCCTTTTTTTTTTTTTGATTTGGCTCATTTGAGCTGTACGGTCCCCGGCAGCTTGTTAGAACTGCCACCTCAGTGATTCTGCCCCCTGGATGGAGGGGGAGGGGGTGTGGAGGGGCAATAGGGGAGATGGCAGAGATGGAAGGGGTGCTCAGAGGGGTGTGGGGGATGATAGGTTAGGGAGGCCTACCCCACAGCACTTTCACAAGTCATGGGTGAACAAGCAAGGTTCAGTGAATGGAAACTGAGAAAACCTAAACGAGGCACACCATCTACTGGCTAGACATCAGTACTGCTGTTTGCTTTGTGGGAAGAGGATGGACAGAGAGGACTCCCCTCATTAAAAAGTCAATAATATAGTCTCAGTATACTTCTAACCATTTGTCCAGTGTGCAACATATCCGTGTAAATATTTCTGAACCTTTGACATATTCAAATGATTTCATTGTCATATTCTTTCACTTAATTTTCTAAAAAAATCAGTTATTTTGCACTACCAATGAAGTTTGCCACAGAGCCAGAGATGCATGAATGCAAAATAAACTAAAAAATCAAACCATTCAGAAAACAGAAGAGGTGACATTCAGGAGGGAGCTGTTCCTTTTTGATTATTACTGACAAAGTGCAAAAAATGATCCCTTCAGGTCAAAGGGACAAGAGACATAACTACCCAAATTACACATAATGGCACACATATGTAGCCTGTGCCTCAATTTTGCTTCAATAAATTTCAAATGCTAAAATGTACACCTTTATTAGACACAGGCAAGAGTGAGCTACATGTTACCTCTGTTACCTGCTGTATTTGAATACAGGCTATAGGAGAAAATGTATTCATAAAAAGTAGAATCATTGTTCTTCAGCGTTTCTCTTTTTCAAGGTCATGTTCATTTATCACATTGGCTGTGCAGTAAAGACTGGACAAAGGCTTGAATATATAATGGGAGGTATAGGATAAACAGTATAGGGTGAGGGGATGAGGGGCACAACATATTCAGCATCAAGACTTGGCCTGATTAGATGTCCAGACATGCCATAACCTTGGGGATCTGCCAGAAAAAAGGGGAGCAGGAGGAGGGGTGGGTGGCTCTTGGTGGGTTAAATGCGGAGACAGAGAGAGTTGCAGATAGAAATACACAGACATAAGAGTAGAAAGTAAATGCATAGAGAAAAACTATTCAGAAAACATTTTCATTTTCTTCCATCTGTACATATATAAAATACAGTCAGGTGTCATTACTGAACCCCACAACCCCCTTCCATCGTCCATCTCTTCACCCCATGAAAAAATAAATCTAATTTTCCCATCCCAGCGGCTCACCCCCCCGCCACCCCCCACTCCCCCCATCCACACACACATGCACACGCGAATAGCCCAACCCACCACTGCTTCCAGCTCACATTCAGGCTCCCCGAGCCCCTCCCATCCTCGCTCTCATAGTGATGCACCATTTCTTTCTCTAAGCAAGGCTCCATTTTGTAATAAGTTCTGATCAGTGTTTTAACCAATTTGCATTCAATCCTGAGAAAATGGTGGCACGGCCTTGGTGGAGGAGAAAATGATGGGGATAGAGTAGCAGAGAGAAACACAGGAGAATAAGAGTGAATTATCCAATATCTAGCAGGGATTAGATGGAGATTTGCAGTAGATTGATGTTGTAAGTTTTGTATGTTTGGGAATGTTACATGTTTACAGCTGTCTGTCACTGTTTTCGTGGATAAGTGGTCAAAGAAAAAAGCTTCACTGGCCTTTTATGGCTGTTTATATTCAGTTAGAAAACACTGCTAAGTACAGAAGTAGACAAGTAACAATGTGAATATACTTTCACATTCAGCTAGCTGATAGGTAAGGAGGATAAACACTTTGTTTTCTGCTTTCACTGCCTTTAATACAATGAGCAGTGAAAATATACTTCAGACAACCTTTTACCCTTAGGGCAACAAAACACATTATCACAAAAGGTTATGCTATTAAACAAATAGAAGAGAATACATACAAATACACTGTGCAAAATCGTTAAAGCAAATCATTTAGAGTGCTAAGAGGGCCGTGGCTTTGCAACCTGAAATTTAACCTAGCAAAAACTTTCTAATGCACAAGGAACAAGTACCCCCGAAAGAACTAAACACAGAACAGAAATCATCGCCGCTTCCTTTCCCTTTTAACCTAACGGTAAACATGGCTTATTTTGCACAGCCTCACAATTATATTTATTCATGGTCAAAAAATGAGGACAGGGTTCAACTGTGTGACATGTATTCTCCACAGTCAATCATCTCACACTGAGATTGCATTAGCTATTAGCTACTGTGGCAGATAATAAATGTGATCATCCATGGACATGGTAATGATCAAGTGTGACCACAATGGAAAAGAATGTGAAACTATTACTAAAACACAATGCAGAGGAACAATCTTACAGGCTATCCTATGCGTTCACGTGCTACTTATACTAAACTGTTTTAGATATTCTGCATATGAATGATGTCAAGCATAATGGCAAGCAAGGGGTTATCTTTTTTATATTTGTTTGAGCATTTCATTTTCTGAGAATGTGACATTATGAAGGATACCACATATCAAACCACTTCAGAGAGCTAATCCAGCTGTGCAAATCCTCTTTTCCTCTATGAAGGTCCAGATCTCCAGACATGTGAACAGGAAGTAGAATGGAGGGCAGAACTTCCTACTGTCAGTAGCCAGCCTTGACCCAAGTGCTAGCGGCCAGCTTTTTTGGGAGCATGTTAATGGGTGGTTCAAACCACGTTAAAGGCTGGAGAGATAGCAAAGTTAATTACAACATCGCTGAAGTTTTTTCCTGAATCTAAATAAGTTTTTCATTAATGATGTCACAGAGATCAGCCATTATCAGTACCTCCAGAGGGATAGCTGAGGGGGAAAACAATCACTGATTCTTTCACACAATTTCACCATCTAATTTCCGACCATGCATTTTGGAACAAAATTAATTTCCTTGGCTATCTAATAAATCAGAAACAAGTGATCGCTGTTGGTGCCAATCCATGCAGACACAATGAGATCTCTCTGCTCCCTTCTGACAGAAGCCGAGACACGTCATGCAGACTAGGCTGTAAGTCTGCATGGGATCTCCTTCCTCAGCCGTTTCCTCATAATCATACTGGCTGTGGCTCTCATTCATATGAAGTCTTCACTCCTCCATTCAATTGAAGTAAAGTCAGGGCAACAGCACTATATTCTGATTTATTCTAGGAGTTGTCCTCCATCATCATCCCACTACTTCCTCATTAGACAATGCTGTCAATTATCATCTTTATCAATCTCATTGTTATAGAGTCAAATTACCAACTGTATGCTTAGAAGTGCACCACATCAGGGTTACTTTCTTGAGTGTTTATATGATCTGCCATAGGTAACATTATGCATGCAACATCTTGTAAGACTGAATGCATGTTTTCCACATGACGTCCCTCTGAAACAGTTGGAGGTTTTTAAGCTCAGCTTTATGCTGAAATGCCTCAGGCTATCTTTACAAGGTTATAAGTCAGACAGCACACCCCAGGGGGTGAAACCCACACACACTACCGCTACCAACACCACACTCCGGACCTCAGGTCTTGGGACAGTCCCTGGGTAGAGCCTACAGAAACACTGGGAGCATGATGGAGCAGGAAGGAAAGGTTAAGCTATGGTGTCGTAAAACATTTACCTGCTTCAGATTGCACGTTAGATAGGTTGAACCTCATCCCCTGCCATTACAGAATTACCCTAACTGCTGCCATAGTGTAGCTGAGCATAGAGACTGTGCCCAATCTCCCTCCACCATCCTATTGATTTTTAAACCTTGAGACAGTGTGCTCCCAAAGACCAGTAAATTATAGGGTGTTTTTAGAGGGAATTACACCTGCACCGGAAACTGTACAAAGATACGGGTGTCATGGACCACTCTTCCACATGCTTCCACAGAATACTGTCAGAAACTGGACATGGGAACTTCTATTCAGTCCTTTTAATCACACATATTAAAGCATACACTCACACAACCACATACTGTAAACAGAGGTTTTCCCCAGAAAAAAAGTAGACCATATACCTTCCACTTTGACATTCAAGGCACAACAGGTCTATAAGTGACATTTTCAATGATTATTTATATGGCATTTTACTTTTATTGGACTTTTGGCGGTAGAGTGACAGGAAACACTGGAACTGTAAAAGAAAGAGGAGGATGACTTGTGACATATGTCCCTGGCTAGATTTGAAGCAAAGACATTTCAGTAATTGTGCTGTAGATTGCTCCTCCAGAATTATTGCATTGTAAACCTTTATGAATTTTATTAAGCTTCATCGCAACAAAAAATACACAAAGCACATGATCAGGAATAATGGTACCAGACAACATCCAAAATTAGATCATGGGAATAGGCTTAGACATTAGTCATCAAATTTAAACCCATGTGGAGTCCAGAAATTACTCCTTTATTATAATAAAAATAAAAATTAATGAATACAGGATAGAGTTGTAATACTTCCAAATGCATGTTGGATAAGCTAATGTTTAAGCTGTGGGGTGCTACTTTCTATAAATGGCTGTTTTTTTTTTTGTTGTTGTTTGTTTGTTTTTTTTTTAGGTTTTGTCCAATGTTATTTTTTGTGTATGTTTCTGTGCATAAGAGTTTGTAACTCATTTATAATGGTATATATCAAGCCAAAGTTGTTGACCTGTTGGCCTTGAGGATAGAGGTTAATATAGTGGAGGTTAATACTCAGCAAAGAGCACACATTCTCTCATAAATGCCCGAAACAAGAATGAAATGGTGGCTTGACAAAAACAGACTTTTATTTATGTGCCGTACTGTTGATAATTCAAAAGACACCAAGCAGACTATTATCCATCTTCTTGCTCAAAAGACAACTGTGCAATAGATGGGCAAAGCGTGATGCCAGGAGGGTATCTCTATAGTGGTGCTGCAAGGAATCAAGAAAGGAATTGTAGACTAATAAAACTCCCTTAACTCTCCAACACCTGGATATATATGGTTTCTTTTCATTTCTTCTCCAGCTCCGCTCACTCCTAGTAAAACTAACTCTCAACTCCAGCACTCAGTGACCTCAGGATAGCCCTGCAAACATGAAAGACCCTTTATCTGTTCCAGGTGTGGGCTGACTCATGCTGTGTGCGCATGTGTTTGAGAGAAAGTGAGTGAGGGAGCTACAGATGTTTATGTACATGAACAGATTCGGGATTCACAAGCAATTTACCAAACTAAAACAGGAGAGCAATACAAACACATTGTACATCAAGTTCCTAACATGTGAAAGCAATAATAGCCTTGTACGTAAGCCCTGCTCTACTACCATGTGTCCAACTAGAGATTGTGCGTGTATCTACAGTACATACAGTTGAGACTGACTATATTTCACAAGTTCCATTAAAATATGTCTCTGCTGTGATCAGATATTTTCTGCATTCCTCATACTTTTCCTCACTTTCCTGCCGTATTGTGAGACAAGACTATTGCAGTGAGTATATCACCTAGTGTACAGATATTAAAATACTGCACTGCTGGACTTATGTTGTACTATACACATAACCACATATTGTTCTTAAGCATTATTCTGACTAGCCTATAATGTTGCTTGAGCAAAAAGATCCCAGCATGTTCGCCATGGACTTATCGATGTGAGAACAAATTACCCAACACAAACACACACAGCAACAAACATAAAGAACACGTAAAGCTGCACATAGATAAATACACACAGACTGGTGCTGGACAATATGCTGCACAGACGTGAACCCAGCCCCTCCCTCTCACTCTGTCTGGTTTCAGGTTAAACTTGACCCCTCACACTTGACCTTTGAGGCTTGGCTCATTGCTGCTCGAGGAGAGAGAGGCAAGGGCACAGCTGTAAGGGAGGGTCTACAGCAGGACAGACTCCCCTCTGACAAAGGGAGAAATCCAATTGGAGCATATTAGTGTCCAAGTAGTTGAATATCACTCATTCTAGCTAACTGGAAACAGCTTTACTTCTGTGCTCAAGGCAGCTTCCATTAACCTCTAAAACAGTGGGAGAGCCAGGGTTGGGTGGGTCACACAGAGGAGCTCTCAGCTTCAACTTTGCCAGTACTTCTCTGCAGTAGTCTATTTTTAATCTCTGATACATATTGCTATGGTCATTATTTTCAATGTTTCTGTCCTGCACTGTCAAACGCCTTGCAGGTTTGATGTATGAACGGTGGTCCATCACTTACATTGTTCCCCAGGACAACCAATGGGTGTGTGGTTCCCTGCAGTGGGCCAGACAAAGACAGATAGATGGGTCTGGCTCAGGCCATAGGTACCAAGGGATGCTTCTCAGGACAGCTTACAAATAGGAATGAGAGAGAAGGGATGAAGCTGAATAAAAGCTGATACTCCACAGAGCTGCTCAACCCATAACTGTCACCTCTACAGATTGAACAGCCATCCTAAATGAAGATAAACTATCGATCTATAGAGTAATATCTAGTGTTTGGTAAGTCTACAATAAGAACAAGAGATGTTAGAGAAAATATTGTCTTGCTATTTGAATATTGATCTCAATAGTGACACGTAGACTCTACAAACGTGAAACAGGAAAGCGTTTAGGAGCTGGATCCAACTTCTCTCTGTGAGATGCTTCATAACAAATTAAAAACAAGAGGAAAATCATACTGAAATTGGGTCCAATCTCTCTGCAACAACCCTCCTCCCCCCTGCCATCCCCAATGTCTCTTTTCTTCACAATCAGTGTCAGAAGAAGCGGCAAGGAACGGTTTGTGAGAAACACTTATCTAGCACAGCGGCAGAGCCCTGTTCCTACACCCTTTATCTCACCAGGAGATGGAATTCAATATACAAAAACCCCATCATGCAGCAGCATCACGCCTGTGCTGGGGATAAGGGCAGGGTTGCCAGGTAATTGGTTGGTGGTGGACGAACACAAGGTTTGAGACTACCCGTGGAGGAGTGGAGATTACACGAAGGGGTGGAGGGACTGGGTAACTGGGAGTCATTGAGGGGGGTGAAGGGAGGGGTGCTCTTGACAATCCACATCCCTCTTCTCCTCCATCCACCCATCCCTATACCTCTCATTCATGTAATCTGCACTCCCATAAATGTATGTGTATGCTTGTGTGTTGGTGTGTATTTTTGGTCCAGCACGAACAATGAAACATGTCAAGTTTGTTTGTGTAGCCCCTATGTGAACAACGCAAGCCCCAGACCCTCTTTCAGAAAAGGAAAAACAGCACTACTTTGTTTCTATTATACAAGTTTGTATTTTGCGACCTCTGTGCACCTTAATTAGGAAAATCCCTCACTCCTGTGACATTTAAATTAAAATTAAACAGATAGTGTCATAACAAGAATTGACTATCATTATAGAGCAAAAATAATTTCTTTCCTTTGAGATAATGTAAAAAGGGATTGGAGGGTGATGATCCTGCACATGTAGTAAGAACAGTGGAAGCACACAGGAAATTCACCACCATACCATTTCCCGTTTTCCAGCAACTCTTCAAGATAACAGGCGCAGAAGAGGGAGAGATAAAGGAACATGTGAGAGAAAGAGAAAGAAAAAGTAATTTCTCTGATTTATTTATGATGCAATGAAGGTATGCTGAACGCATCAAAACATGCAGCAGTGGTCATACTGTCAGGGAAGATGAAGTGTCTTCATAGTCGACTGAGCGAACGAGCGAGGGAAAGAAAGAGGGAGAGAGAGAAAATTAGAAGGAGAGAGAGGAGGGTGGCTATACTGCAGAAGGGTGTTAACCATCTCATCTCTACCGCACCACCGCACTCGCCACAAAATGGCTACTTCGTTCCTTCTGACGGCCAGCACCAGGAGGGGGGCCATCTGAACGACTACTATCTCATCTCCCATCTCCGTAGCCTATTCTTCAACCTCAACTATTTCTCATATTTATAGACTGGTTTCATGCAGCATTCTGCTGAGTGGCTTTTTACCTGCACATTTTATACCAAATGAAATCTGTTAAGTTATTCTCCCTTTATTTTAAAAGCTTGCTTTCAAATTCTGGTAAAAGTAATTGATCTATGTGGCTGCAGAGAAATATTTTCATGAGCAGATGTTGTACATACTGTATCAAAAAAAAAAAAAAAAACAGCAGGTTAATGTGCTGCTGAATGTCTAAACTTACTGTAGAGAAAGAACAGTTTCGAGGGAAACACCATCAACATGCAAAGATATACAGGATTTGATGATATAATGAAAAGCTTTAGATCTGCATACAAAAACATCTAGCAGATGACAGGGGAATGCCAGTGCAGGTAGTGAGCGTATTGCTGCCTAAAACACAGGACATGAGCTCATGTCCAGGGCAACATCCCCCTCTGCAGGCAAAGAGAACACAATCACTCTCCACAGAAAGATGTTTTATAAACTAAGATGGAGCCTTGGAGGCCATTTCCTTCATTACTTTTCATCTATTTCATTTTATTCCGTTTCGATTGGAGGACCACTTAAAGACAGTCCACTTTAAGAAAAGAAAGATGTTGCTTGGACAAAAAAAAAAAAAGAAAAAACTAATAAGAATATTGTCAAGGGGTGTACATAACTGTACAGCACAAGAAGTGTACACATGCAGGAAACCTCAGCCCACCGAGATTATATAAGAGGTAGACCTACTTCTAAAACACTGCAGAATACCAAGAAAAAAATAAAATTAACTTATTTTCTTTATGTGCTGGTTTACCCTTTGTTCTGTCCATTCTGCCCTTACAGTCCTGTGAGCAGAGCAATTTCCATTTAAAATCACCTTTACACAACAACTACACCACCGGTCAAAAGTTTGGACACACCTTACCATTGAATTAAATGAAAAAGTGTGTGTGTGTATATATATATATTGTGTATAAAGACTAGTTTCTACATGTTGCAATGGGATACAATTGTGCCAACATCAAAATCTCAGTCAGTAGACAAAGCTTGCTATTCTTTTTAATATCGCTGGCACTCAATATAAATGTGAATATGTGTACTTTTATATTTTCAGATCTGCTCTGAATCTTCACCTTGCTGGTGATAAAAAATTTGATGCCTGTTGCTGCAATAAAAATTAGCTGGCAAAATGTACCATATGTTCATGTTAATACTGCATCTCTTCAAAGTTAGATATGGCAAGAAGAGAAGAACAGATCTGGAGAGTGGGATGATCCTACAAATCTCTGCCTTTTTGAGTGTCTCAGGATAAATATCAGCCACAGTGAAGCCTCTGCTGCTGTTCACCTCAACACTGCTAGAATAACTTTCAATAATGTTGTGGGTAAACTATTTGAACTTCCTCTGCAAGTCAAATCCAGAAAAAAAAGTATTGTAGTAAAAAGTAATGAGTATTATTATATATTAATTACATTGGCTGTTTAACATGTGTGCTATGTATTGCCTTCCATGTCAAAAATGCAGAGACAAATGGTAACAATATAAGTCAGTATTTCTACATTATCATTCAGCTCAGAAAATTAAAAGATATAACACATAAAAAAATCTCCTGTTCTTATGTGGTAGCATTTTTTGCCATAATTTATCCAGCGATTGACCTAGCACTTTTCCCTCTGTGTTATGGAAGAATTTGCAGCTGAGCCTATGATTCAACTGATGCTTTAGCACAAGCCTGAAACTCTAAGGTTATTTCTTTCGGATTTCCTTTAAGTTCTTTAAAGGAGAGCTAGCATTTGGAATACATATTATACATAAAAACTCAGTCAAATAAACTAACAAAAGTTAGGGAATCAGCAACATCAAAGCATTCCTGGGCTGGCTCGAACCACATGATGAGCTTTATGTCTTTGTGAGCAGAAGCTCGTAGATGTTCAGCACATTTCAGAGCCTGGCTTTAGATTTTTTCAGCAGATTATCTTTTGGTCTTTGAAGCCCAGAACCCACCTGCTTCAATCCCAAAAGTGCTACGCCTCCGGTTTCCAGGCTGTGGTTCCATTGGTCAACATAAACAGCACCTATGAGCCTTACCCTCAGGGGAATTCCTATTTATTACTGACCAAAGTCTGTGCAGAAGCTCTGCACAGATCTTCAAAGAAGCACTGGCATATATGCCCCCTATGAAATATGAATCATTTGGGAGAGTTGCTGGAAATATGAAACAATTCTATGTTTATGGATAAGTCAACATTTATTCTTGATATATTGCTATTGATTATCATTTATAAAAAGAAATCCCGGTCAGCTAATACAAATTAGCGAATCTTTGCTAAAACAGATCGAGCATATTCTGCCGATGTACTGCACAATGCACATGTATTTATTTTTAAATAAAGATAAAAGTGAATGGCACGGTGTTGACAGAAAGAACAAAAAACAATATGTCTCAATCCCTGAGAGATGTTTCTAAACATTCAGTGTATTTTAGACATATGGTATATATCTAGGAAAGCTTAAGTCAGAAGAAATGCATAAAAGAAATTTAAACAAAAATAAAACTTGCCAGCACAATAACTGAACTGGAGCCAAATATCGGTTGAGCCACATGGAATCACACCTCATGAGAGCAGGTGTTAGCAACCGAAAGCCTGAACGGAAAGGGGTCATCTTGCATGCTACCTTCAAGGTAGAATGAATAATAAATGGGCTAGCAATGGACACAGAGTGGTGTTATCAATATTTTAACACTTTCACCTCTAATTTCAGACTCACTCTCCCAGATTGCCACCAATGTCCCAACACATATTTTTAACCTTTTCTACTTGGCAATAGTGAATTACATACACACAAATAAGTATCACCACATTTAGAAAGAAATGCAATGCAGAATTCTCCTGTTATGTCACACAATAGTTGATTTACTTTTCCTCTCTTTGTAAAGAAAAAGAAAAATTCACCAATTTTTAGGAGGATTTTTGCTATTAGCAAAAGCCCAAACTAAAATTTGTATTATTATTTGAAATTTTAAAAGCCATGAACCCACAAATGTGGTCATTATTTCGGGAGATTACATTAAAAGCCATTTCTTAACAATAAAAAAAGTTGTCAAAAAAAAATGCATGTATGTTGTCTGAGTTATTAAATGCAAATGAATGTAAACAGGCTTTTAATTACTTTTAACTTTTGTGATTATGTACTCAGGTCCAAACTCTGCAGGCAAATGAGATATTCTTCTTCTGCCTGGCTTTGTGTGTAAATCCTTTTGTCGTCCCCTCTCCCATAAAGTGTCACTGTCCTGATTACCCTGCAGTGCGGCAGAAGAGCAAATGGGTGAGCAGCAATCGGTGGAGGTGGGGTGGGGGTTATGAGAATGAGATGCTCACTGACCCTGCCACCATCACAAACCACCAGTCTGATCTAATAACCTGGCTAGCTGAATGAGTGGGTGGCTTCTTGCATATCAGGCCATCTCTGCCCAGTTGCAGCCCTGATTTCAGCATGAACTACTCCATACCCAAGCTAATCACTGGTTGTATGCCACGGAACAACTACTGCACTTGGTAAAGGATGATGTCTCTGCCCTGACTAGGTTTGAAGTAGCAGTAAACCAGTTCAGAATTGCAGCTCACTGTTTAGAATCAATACTTACATGGGGACAAACACAACCAAACCTTCTCCACATACACACTCCACTCTCAGAGCATGTTCCTCTACATTTGTTAAATTCATATAATTCTGCAATCTGCAATGGATGGCGCCACTTTGAAGGTTAACAAATCAATATTCCAGTCGTTGTCATTTATTAACGCAGGAGATCTGGTTGGATAATGATGACTCCGCAAGCATCCAGAGACAGTTCTGTGGGAACAGGCCATTAAGCAAAGAAGAGACCATAAAGAAGAGAAAGGGACACTAACTGAGAGCACATCACACAGCACATGTCCATAATGATGCCTGTCAAATTTGTACCAATGCACCATTGTCCATCATTCTCAAGTGTTCAGTTTCAAGATCAAGAGATCAACTTATTTTTTTAATTTAGGACAGTGCTAGTAAAGTTTGTTTCATACTGAAAACCCTGCTCTAGACTCCACTAAGTTGTGTATGTACTGAGTAATGGGTTTGTTCAATCAAGTCACATAGGCTCCATCACCACAGTCCACAGGCAGGCCTAAGTACTGCCGCTCAGAAATCAGCAAAATGGACAGTAAAACCGGGGAGCGGATGCATCCCATGTCTGTTCAGATTAAATGAGAGGCTGACGATGTTAATTAGGCAAGAGTAAATTTACATCAGCAAATTATGTAAGCAGCTAGAAGAGTAACAAAGCGTGATACCAGTTAAGTCACAGCTTGGCAAGCGATGCCCTGCCACTTCATGCTGATGTGGCCATGGTCGATCAAGCACAGAAGAAGCCAGAAGCCCCAAATGCCAATTAGACATGAGTGGGTAATTGTGTCGGGGGGGCTGGTGGCACAAGGGACTTTGTTACAATGTCCTGAGGCACTCCGTGTTTCCATCCTTCTCCAACATAGCAAGTGACACATCTGACTTCGCTGCTTCTCTCTGTCACACATACACACACATACATACACACACACACACACACACACACACACACACACACACACACACACACACACACACACACACACACACAGAGTTGCAAAAGGAATTGCTGGCTTTTGGGGAAGAGATTATTTAGAGAAGGAAATTCAGCAGACAAAAAATAAATAAATAAACATTCATAGTGTTTAAGTGTTTTTGCAAAGATTTTTGATACTTATTTATGAAAATGAAGACACTGGAGGGAAATAGTGTCACATCACATATCCTGCCAAATGGAAGAGCATGAGGCAGGCATTCGTACATATGCAAACAAGTGCAGACACCAGCTCACAAAGTCAATGGACTGAGGTAGAAAATGTGTATTTTAAGGGGCCAGCTGTATCCCAGGTGGGACAGCAGGTCAGCCATTAATTGTAGAAATGGCAGTTAGAAGTCTAGGTCTTCCTCTCAATCTATCAAAGTGTCTTTGATGGTGGGCACTTTCAACAAAAGTGTTTGCCAGATTGATATATATATATATATATATATATAAATATAAGTCTCCATCAAGTGCGGCATCTACCAAGGAGATGCTCTGTCCCCGCTGCTGTTCTGCATAGGCCTGAACCCCCTCAATACTGACTATGAAATGGAGCAACCATCAGGCACTTCCTGTACATGGATGACATCATGCTGTACGCCAGGAGTGAGCGAGACATCGACTGATC
This sequence comes from Mastacembelus armatus, assembly GCF_900324485.2. Taxonomy (NCBI): domain Eukaryota; kingdom Metazoa; phylum Chordata; class Actinopteri; order Synbranchiformes; family Mastacembelidae; genus Mastacembelus; species Mastacembelus armatus. The sequence continues at coordinate 11,401,173 of NC_046635.1, forward strand.
CACACCACCAGGATATACAGCAACGACATTGGAATGTCATTCGGACTGGACAAGTGTGGTTGAATGATAAAGAGAGGGAAGGTTGACAGGACTGAAGGAGTTGAACTTCCAGAAGGCAGCATAATGGATGAGGGAAGCTACAAGTACCTTGGAATCCCACAGGCAAATGGGAACCAAGAAGAAGCCTCAAGGAAAGACGCAATAGCCAAATACCTACAGAGAGTAAGGCAAGTCCTAAGAAGTCAGCTAAATGGGAAGAACAAGGTCCAAGCCATCAACACATACGCCCTGCCGGTCATCAGATACCTTGCTGGCATAATAAGCTGGCCAAAAGAGGACATAGAAGCCACTGATGTCAAGACAAGGAAGCTCTTCACAATGCATGGAGGTCTTCACCCCAAATCCAGCACCCTGAGACAGTACACTAAGAGAAAGAAAGGAGGCCAAGGACTAGTGAGCATCAGAGCCACCATCCAAGATGAAACAGCAAAGATCCATGAGTACATCAAGAAGAAGCGATGGAATACTTCAGGCAACAGAAGCCCGATGCAGAGGAAGAGGAGCAAGAACCATCATGGCAGGACAAACCCCTGCACGGCATGTACCACCGACAGAGAGAAGAAGTGGCTGATATCAAAAAGTCCCACCAGTGGCTGGAAAAAGCTGGACTGAAAGACAGCACAGAGGCACTAATCGTAACAGCAGAAGAACAGGTCCTGAGCACAAAATCGATAGAGGATGGGGTCTACCACACCAGGCAGGACCCCAGGTGCAGGCTGTGCAAAGATGCCCCTAAGACAATCCAGCACATAACAGCAGGTTGTAAGATGCTAGCAGGCAGAGCATACACGGAACGCCATAACCAAGTGGCTGGCATAGTGTACAGGAACATCTGTGCCGAGTATGGGCTGGAGGTCCCAAGGACTGAGCTAAGATCCTGTTGGACTTCCAGATACAGACTGACAAACTGGTGATGGCTAACCAACCGGACATAGTAGTGGTGGACAAACAGCAGAAGAAGACAGTAGTGGTGGATGTAGCAATCCCAAGTGACAGCAACATCAGAAAGAAGGAACATGAGAAGCTTGAGAAATACCAAGGGCTGTAAGAAGAACTAGAAAAGATGTGTAAGGTGAAGGCAACAGTGGTCCCCGTGGTAATCGGCACCCTCGGGGCTGTGACCCCCAAAACTGGGAGAGTGGCTCCAACAGATCCCAGAAACAACATCAGAGCTCTCAGTCCAGAAGAGCGCAGTGCTAGGAACAGCTAAGATACTGCACCCTCAAACTCTCAGGCCTCTGGTAGCGGACCCGAGATTGAGGAAGACACACACACACCATCCATAGGGGTGAGAAGGGAATTTTTTTTTTTTTTTTTTTTTAATATATATAAAGACCAAGAAAAAAAAACTCTGAGTAGTGTATCCTTTTGTGTCTTAGATTGATATTTATAGATATCTATATAGATAAATAGATAAACTTTAAAAATCTGTAGCATATAATCAATTCAAACTGACCCTGGAGAGTGGACAAATTATATATACCAGAGATTGTTATTTTTCATAAGTTGTTCTTGGATAGTACTTGGAGACACTATTGCTGTTATTAATATATAAACCTTATATAGAAACTATATACTGTTTCAACTTAATTATATTGATGGTTGGATGTGTTAACAGAATCATTTAGCATTGCAGAAAAACAAGGTATGAGTAATTTCCACGCCTACCAAAACAGCTCAGACTGAAAGCCAGTCTCACTCCTCTCCAAAGTACTGCTGGTTTCCAGCAATCCATGACTGTGATGTCCTCTCACTCTCACCCTTACTGCAATACTTGGGAGCCCAGGATGCCCACCCACATCTTCACCTTCTAGGCTGCTCTTGATTTTAATTGGCTCAGACCAGTCTTGTATCTCTGTAATCCCTGCATGTTAATACCCCCATGGTAACATTCTCTCACCTAATGGCTGCACAGTGAGAGGCATTTTCAACCACATTACCTTTTATTGAGTTATGGAGCCCCATCGTTCCAAATAAGACAAATTTAATTGATCCAGTCTATAAAAATCTCTGTGCCGCTGTGAAAGACCTGTTTCTTGGGTTTCTTTATTTATTTATTCACTCTGTTTTCCCACCTTGGAGAGTGAAGCACTGCATGAGGCACAAGGAAATTAGGTTTATTCTACTCTGTACAAAAAAAAGGAAGAATGCAGAAGAGAAATTCAAAGGTTTCAAAATTAGATCTGTGGTCTCAACAATCAATCAAAGGCGGGATTCCTTAGGTGTCTGCCTTGCTTGTAAGTTCAAAATGAACCTTTAAAACAGCAGGTAGAGGGTCCACTCTGAACTTCACAGAGGGGAACCACCAAGCTGTGTTAAAGCAAATCAGAAAATACTAGCACAGAAAAACAGGCACAGCAAAGATGTTATATTACATTAATCTTATTTTTATGTGTCTTTTCTGACACACTCTTCATATTCACTAAAGGTACTTGTAATGCTTTAAAAGGAAGAAAAAAGGCAAGCAAATTTCCATTTCACTTATGTGCAAAAGCACAAAGCATGTATTCATAATCTATGCCAGAACTAGAAGAAAACAGACAGAGTACAACATTCAGCCAAGGGTGTTTTAAAGTAAAAATTTACTTTAGAAACTTTTTAATGCCATATATATATATAAAAAGTATGTTTGTGCCCTGACTTTCACCCATCATACACATAATCCTGTTACTGACTACTGAAGATATTGAGCTCAGCGTGATACTTAAGTGATTAACCAAAATAAATATTATATCCAATGTAAAAGCTGGGGATTGAATGGAGCTGAACATTAAAACACTGGCCTTAAACTTTTCTGTTGAGGAAAAAAAAAAAAGTGATAATAAAGAAAGAAATGGTAGGCGAATACTGAGGTAATCCTACCAACAGAGTGCTTCCCCCATGAAGGATTTAACTATTCCCAGCAACTAGATAAGCCAGATATTATATTGCAGAAAAGAATATGTTGGTGTATATGTGTATGCAGTTTGCAGGTAAGATGTGTCTATGTGTGTGCTAAAAGGGCATAACCCCTGTCTCTTGGTAGAAATGCTGTGATGATGGTGGAGGGGTCTATAATTTGCCCAGGAGGATTTTCTGACTTACCGTATTTTAACAGTCGCTGAATTAACTTTTTGTCCATGAATTCTTCCATCTTAACTTGTTAGAAAATTTTCTATCAATCTCATTTTATGCATGATTACATTTTAAATGAATGATGGTCAGTATTATTTCTGGGGTTAATCCCAGCTTCATCTTCTTAAATACTGGTAACCGGGCACAACATTGCTGATAAAGCTCAACGCTGGTAACTGAGAAAAGATCTTAAATTACTAACATATTTGGTAATACATCATAGGATTCATGAAAATTTTAGATCAGTTTCCTATTACATACTTATATTTATCATAAACACTGATCAAACCCTCTGATGAATTTTATTAAATGTTATAATTGGTCCATGATTGATCTCAAGGTTTTTCTTAATAAGTTACTTGCTCAAAAATGTCAACGTCTATTAACAGGCCTTACAGAATTGATCATGCGCTTGATCTGGCTTGATACAACCTATCCTGACAAACATTTTGTGAACCTGACTGGTAACGTATGTTTCTGATGCCAACCTTCCCCTTTGATATCTCTCAAGATTTCTTCATTTTGTACTGTGTTATTTTTTTCTCAGTAAGCAATGCCTGAACAATGGTGTAACCCGGTTGTTGTAAAGCGACAAACTGCCATTACTTACTGCCATCTAAGACACTTAAATCATTTTCTAAAATAGGGGACAAAATTTTTACAGATTTCACAGGGTGCACATTGAACAATCTTATATTTTACCAGGTCTTTTTGTGTCTGAACTTCAATAATCTTTCTCCAGCTCCCCATCTTTTAATCTATCTTGTTACTTTCTGAAACATCATCTGGGAGCTCTTAATAGCTAGCAAGTTAATTGGTACAGTCAATTACTGATCTCATCAGGTAAGCTAGAACAACTTCAAGTGCAACATTTTAAATTGGAGTTTCAAGTTTTGTGATGGAGCTATTAGAAATGAATTTCAATATACATTTAGATAGTAATACAATTTGGCTAAGAGTTAAGAAAATGGATTGAAGTACAGTAAAGTAGAATATCCTTGAAATCAACATTCAAATGCTCGTGCAGCATGAATACTAATGAACTTTAGAGAGGGGACTGCTGGAGAATGGGGCAATTAAAGAATGCCTGAAGCAACTTTACAGAGGACAAAGCATCCAGTCTTTCTAATTAAATTCTGAGAGAGACACCTGGCCTTTCACCTCCTCCTCCATTTCCCTGTGCTCCCAAGTTGCAGTCATGAAGAGGGGCGTCTCACAGGCGTCATACTCCTCTTCTTCACTCAGGCTGCAAGAAAGGCCGATCTTATTCATGGACAAATGCTCCCAACAGATCTAATCAGCAATGGTGGACTGGGGTCATGGAGTAGATAGATATCACAGGTAGTATTTACCACACTTCCCAGGCTCCCACAGGATTATCCCAGCACAATATGTCTGACTCAAAACTCAGCAGCAACTCACAGTTTTAAACAAAGTAAAGAGACTTCTCTTTTGAACTTTTGGAGAACCTTACTCATGTTACTCCAGAATTTTCCCATACAGTGATAGGTGAGCCACAGGGAGTAAACTATAGTTTATGTCAGGTATTGTGGATATAAGTGTGTATGTCATGGAGGTCCATGCCCATGAGATTGACACGCACACCACACACTTTTGGCACAAGCCTAAAGAGGGCTGAGGAAAGCTGCTTGGCGATTACAGAGAACACAGTACAGGATAAGTGAGGCTTCACAACCTTGCTCCCACAGGGATCTTTTAGAAGTACAAGACAGTGAGTAGAAACAACCGTCAAAGGGAAGCTCCCTGGTAATGGTACGGAAGTTAATAAAATGAAGGCAGGTAATGGAAATTGGTTTTAAACCACTGGCCACATTCCTCCTGAGATAGAGATGGCTTGGGCTAATGGACCCTGACAGCCTATTCCACAGCAGTTCCACACTTACAGCACATTCACCTCCAACACCGTCTCCTCTCTCCACCAGGACAAGCCGAGGTAGAGAGGATAAAGTTACAACTTCACACCGATTAACTACTCCCCGTTATCTAGTTATTTAACACCCAATCAAACTTGAAAGTGTGCTGTGGCAGCGCAGTTCCTCCAACATCAAATACAGTGACAATTCAACATTTCACACTAGTCAGTGTTTTTCTACTCACAAGACAACTGTTATAAAACCACAAAAATAATGCCAGTCATCTCGGTTGTTTCAGCAACCAACTGTTAATTTCAGAAACTTAAAGAATGCTAGTATCACAACATACCACCAAACGCATAGAGTCATGATTCTTAAACTACCTGCTCCGATTTTATTCCTGAGTACAAACAGGTTAACTTTAATCAAATGCTGATTTATCTTTTCCGCCGACTGCTGTCAGGAATGACACACTGATCCGATATAGCGTATGTATGCACGGAATATGTGACGTATCTGATCAGCCTGACTTGACTGATTCACATTAATTACGGTTTCTTATTCATGTAAGGAAGCTATTTAAAAAAAAACTCTACTTCTGTCTCAATATAAGTTATGCAGATTAAAATTTAAAAAAAAAAAACAGCACTGGTCTGTAGAGCCTGCAGAGTAAAACTGATAAAACATCATTGCCCAGTGTACACATGATCACTGTCACAGATGACAGCACAGACATTTTGATACTGGATTAGAATTGCCAAGTACTATTCATTAGTGATTAGTTCATACCTTAGGTGATCTATTTACTGTGGCGAAAAGTATTTTTAGACTTAGACACTTAGGGCTTACCATATTTTTAATGAACATTTGAAGGGTTAATTGCATTGGTGCTAGTGTGTGATAGAATAAGGGCAACCATGTCAAGGAGGAGAAAAAAAAAAGAGAGAAGTGAATCAGCTACACGAGGCTTTGTAGACTGTGATAGTGGAGAGGGGTTATGGATGGCACTAATACTTCTAATTAAATGACAAAATGTGTTGTTCGGGCCTCTACAACAGCGTACTGAAACGTTTTATGATATGATGTCACTGGCAGCAGCACAATATCATTTATCTATGGCTTCCAAAACCAATACAAATTACTATTAAGAAAATCTTCTCTATGTCAACCATTTTAAGATATAGAGTACCGTTTTCTTCCTCAACACTTACAGTTTTATTAACTTTATTGTAACTCTACAACTTCAAGTCAAAGTAGGGCCAGATCTACAACAGTATAGAAACTGTTTATATTATATTTGTAATTAAAAGCCCGAGGGCTGTATCACAGACAGGGGCCGCAGTGATTTTTTGGAAAACAATATCTCAAAAGTTAAAATGCTTATCCCAGATTAAAACATAATTGCCAGGCACTGTAGTTGTAAAAATGAACACAGAGCTCAAATAATTATGAAAGGATGAGAACAAGAAGTACGTGAGGTGTAGTTCATCTATTTCATAGGAAAAAGAGTGGGGAAAAAAAAATTGGAACAAAGAAACAGAAAGACAGGAGCAACTGAGCCTGCTAACACTGGTCATCTTCTCTTCTGCACTAGACTTACTCTATCCTCCCTTCTTCCCTCTTCTGTTTCTGTTTCAAGGTATCTTCATTTGTAGATAGAAGAAAAGGGTATGCGGAGCAGGGGCTATGAGAGAATGTTTCACAATTTTCTACAACATATTTTTTAATACGAGTAAGTCATAGTTGTGGATTTACTATAAAATATAGATATCAAAAGCATGTTTACTATACTACTATACTACTGTACTATACTATACTATATATATGTGTGTGTGTGTGTGTGTGTGTGTGTGTGTGTATATATGTATATATATATATATATATATATATATATAAATAAATATACATACACACACACACACATATATATATATATATATGCACATTATATATATTATTATTATTATTATATATTATATATATATACATACATATATATACATATATATGTATGTATATATATATATACATATACATATATATATACACATACATATATATACACATACATATATACATATATATACATACATACATACATATATACATATATATACATATATATATATTTATACATACATACATATATACATATATATTTATTTATACATATATACATATATATGTATTTATACATACATACATATATACATATATATGTATTTATACATACATACATATATACATATATATGTATTTATACATACATACATATATACATATATATATATTTATACATACATACATATATATATATATATACATATATATATATTTATACATACATACATATATATATATATATATATATATATATTTATACATACATACATATATACATATATATACATATATATATATTTATACATACATACATATATATATATATATATATATATATAATATTTATACATACGACATATATATATATATATATATATATATTTATCATCCATTATATATAAGTACATATATTGATACATACATCATATATATATATATATATATATATATTGGAAAAAAACCTACATACATAACATACATACATCTACATACATACCTACATACATACATCGATACATACATACAAATTTAGAGATATATATAATATAAGTGAGATTATGACTCTGTTGGTGCTCGCCCCTCCTCCCCGATTGCCTTTGCTGCTGCAGTTCCTTCTGCCCCCCCCCGCAACACGTGCCTGTTTTGCTGTAAAGTCGCTGGGAATACAGTAGTCCCCTGTTATTCGGCACATCAGAGACAGAGAGAAATATAATCTGGTCCCAACTCTCCTGAACAATCATAAATAAAATATCAAGCAACAGAGACCCTGAGACAATCCTCACCATGCCACAGTGGTTTGAGGAGTAAGCATGGCTGGTCAGGAGGAGGACAGCCAGGGGAGAGTTTGAATCCCAGCGGTGTTAGATAGTTACACTTAATGAATTGGAAGCAGGAGCAGTCTTGCTGGGTCCCTGTTCCCCAGGTTTGCCCCAACTCGACCAGACCCAGCCTTCAGAGAAAGGTGCTCTGTTTAATCTCTCCTCATTTTATGCCTCTTTAACCATGACCAATGTATTTAAATGGCAGTTTCTTTGACAGATGCTCAGTTCAAATTATTCCTAACTGGAAATTTGTAGGAGTGATATTAAATATCCTTGAGGCCAGGCTGCCTAAAGAGAACATAGGAACATCAAAAGGCCAAACACATCAAAACCTAAAACTAATGATCCTGGTCCACCTTCAGGGAGAAGGAGGGCTTAAACTTTGTCCAACATGCCCCTGGCCACAAAAAAGCATCACTCCTTTAAATGGAGATTTGACCATTCGCCCAACCCTACTACTACTGCATTTAAGGTGATTTAACATAAGATACATAATGCATATGTCCCCATCACTGAATCCACAGGGGAGCAGTTGTACCATGTACCATTCTTATCTGACACATCTAGCTCTGTCTTTGCAAAGTAAAATGTACAATATAACACTAAAAAACATGAGGCACAACAGAATGTCTTCCCTTTTATCTGTACTGTAGTACAAAGAATTTTAAGAACTTGTTTGCCAACTCCACCATCTGTATCAGCAGTAAAATACTCACCATTGAAGGAGCTTCACCACCACCTTGAGGCCACTGCATGAGGAGAAAATCTGACAAGGAGACATAGAAAGACACTCTTAGAAAAGGAGAGACATAACAAGTCAGGGAAACAGCTGGCAACATTCATCTTAAACCCTGATGGGAGCCGACAGCAGCAATTAAGTAATAATAAACTCCTCAACCAGCATTCATGAGGGGACACACCTGGTTAGATGGGGCATAGGTATTAAGGGGTGGGAAGCACAGATGATTTTACAGTTGTAAATCATATATTACAAGATTTTCCTAAAACAGCACTGTAAGCCAATGCTTAACATATTTAATCTATAAGAAAACAAAAAACAAACAAAACAAAAAAAATTCTCTCCCCAGCACTACAGGGCTAACCCTCAAAAGTGATTTGTCAGTATCATTCCAAGTTGGTATGAAGCAATAAATGAAAAGGTAATGGATCCAGGGTTTGCTCTGATATGCTTCTATAAAATAAGATAACCAATGCTACATAATTTCATGAATGAAAAAGTACAAGCAAAGCATCTTTTATTGAATAAATGGTTTGCAGTATAATGTAATTGTTCGTCACAATTACACTATTTTGTTCCTCAAAATAAAATGTGTTAGGACAAAATGTTTTTTGATGAATTGTAAGAATATGTTACATGGTACTAAGACAGGGAAACTGAAGCATTGTATAAAACATGAAGAATAACCTATACACATTGATGACATTTTGAATTATTAAAAGTGAAAGGAATGCTAGGCTCAATGTTTTTTTTCTAATGAAGTTCTTTCTTTCCCACTGAAAAGTCATATATTCTTTCTACAAGCTGTGGGGCTAAACAAAAAGCAAATGTTAAACTTTGTTTCTGTGAAGTTGTGCCTAGCTTTGAAAAACAAAACCTATGCTCCACAGCCTAGAATCACCCACTGCTTTGTGAGTCAGACTGAATACCTACACAGATTAGCGCAAATAATTTATGACACTACAATTCTAAACACTGCTGATATGTTTTTGTTGCAACAGCTAAAGAGCCAAGAGAGGCACAGTGTCTGTCAGTAAAGTTTTCAGGCAGCTTCTTCGAATAAACACAGTACGGTCGTTGCAGTGGAAGATGGTGAAGGAAGAACCACAATCACGCTGCCCAGACAGTGTGCCAATATTTAGTTAACACGGAGTCAGACTTAACACAATGCATTCCACTGGGCAACTCCCAGCCATTTTTCTAACCAGTTCCTTTGCCGTACTATTTCCAAAGGCCACAAATATAAATACATGAGAACATGTATCATTTTTAGACATTTGAGGCCGTAATTTAAAAGAAAAAAAATAAACAAAAGCTAGCATTTATGGACACTTTTTACCACAAAACCTTGAATTTTCACTGTGAAGAAGAAGCACAAGTTTCTTCTTAATTTTAATATTCACATTTTCAATAAATATCCATCTAATGTGTGCAGGCCACAGAAAAACAGTTTTATTACTGTTTATTTTATACTACTTCAGGATATATCTGCAGTTTTAAAGACTGTTACACAAGTTATGTTTGCTTGTGTGTGTGTGTGTGTGTGTGTGTGTGTGTGTGTGTGTGTTTACTTCACATGACAGAAAAAAAAACATCTAAATTGTGCATCACTGAAAACTTTGCAAGCCATAGCTGGGGGCGCACACAAAGACACAAGTGCGCATCAGGTTCCTTCTGCCAATCATCTATAATTCAAGTCTTTTCAGCAATTTAAAGTAGAACCAGTTGGCACTCACAGACTAAAGTATTTCAGGGCTATGCCTGAAAGAATTTGATCTCTCTCTGAGGCCAAATAAGAGTCTGTAAGGGTTTGGTTTCATCCAGCCATTTAAACTGAGTCAATTCAACAGCCAAATGTAGTGTGTTGCAAACTCCTGACCAATTTTAAGGAATCAGAGTTGATATGTGTACTATAGCAAACAACAGCAGAAAGCCACAGGTATGCACCAAAGCTAACGTCTGTTTCCCCTGAAGGAAATCCATTTTTTAAAAAAAAGCTATGGCTGGCTGGATGTAAACCTGTAAGTATTAACCCGGAACAGCTGTCCTCTAGCCCTCTGGAACTCCAGGGTCTACCATCAGAAGAATAAGCCCACAGTCCTGTTAGCCACATGCTGCATATATTTAATTTTCAACATCTGCTGGCTTCATGCTTCTATGTTTTCCATTCCCACTGCACATTCTTCAAAAATTCAGTAGCTTCCTTCTTCTGCATTTGTAAATGTTGTTGATTGTGGAAACCGTCCATGTTTACTTTGAATCCCTAGCCATTTCTGGGCCAGCTCTAATTACCTGCAGCTGTTGGTTTGCTGCTTTCATTGGCTATATTCTTTAAACACAGGGTATTTTCAAAGTAAATTATACATTTCTAACACACAAAAGTCAGACTTTTACAAGCATGTACTACAGATAATTCTGATCACAATATTTTCATATTATTTTGTTACACAATCACAACTGGCACTCAACCACGTATGTTAAAATACAGGATGAAATAAAATTTCCGATCATTTATTTTTGTACCCAGCTGTAGACACTTGGTTGACCTTTTGCTCAGTCAGAAATCAGTATAATGACTGAGTGAACTAACATACTGTCAGTTTCAATAAATAGCTCATACACTACACATTCTTTCATGGCTTGCCAAAATTACTGTTCTCTATAGAATAGAAAATTCTACCCTGGAGACATCATCTGTACCAAAACTTCTGTATTTTACTTTGATTGTCAGACCCTTGAATAACATGTTTATTTATACACTCATGCCTCTAATGTCTGACTGCAAAGATGGAAGAGAGAGGTAAAAGAAAGGGAGAGACAGAAAAACTCTTAAGGAGCAGTCAGCTGCTTTTTGCCTGGGGACCTTGTCTGCTCTCACCTGCTCTGTTTGGCAGTAGTGTAACAGCAAATTTTACACCGTCTGGGACACAAATTGGCATTCTGAACTCAGGTTATTCCTACAGTATAATCTAATTAAAAGACACTGCCAGTGGGGTAGAAATCAGAGCATTATAAAGTTTGATGGACAGACAGACATAAAAGTGTTTGCAATTTCACAACATACTTGGCACGAGTGAAAAACTTCAGAGCCTTGGCTGGAAGAGGTTTGGGCTAACTGAATTTGCTCAACTACACGCTCTGTAGTGACTATACGCACAGTATTACGTGCTGAAATATGATTTTACCATACTTTCAGCTTTGAAGTCCAGCTAAAGATTTTGTGACTGACATTAGATATGATGCTATGGATGGATGAGTGAACTGGGTGCACCAGAGGTGTTTTTATTTTCTTTAAAAGCATGGCTAAGTATAGGGTTTCCTGGTCACATTCCATTTTGGCATTTTTGAATAAAAGGCACAACTGAAAACCAGTAGAGAAAAGCGCAACATGACAATCCTTTGCTGAAGGAACAAGCTGTAAAACCGTACAGGGTCAAGCTCAGAAATTGTATTTTGGAAATCTCCTGCAGATATTACAATCTATTTCTCAATTTTCATCTATTTTATATGCATACTTGTCAAATTGCATTCTTTTAGTGTTTTACCTCCATATTTCTATTCACAGGGTGGCAGGGGCTAAGTCAAGCATGCATTGTGTGGGAGACAGGTTCACAAGCTGGATCTGACAAAAAGCGGCAATCACTCTAACCATTTGGACAGATTCTTCCAGTGAGTCTTCATCTCATCCAACTAAAATGATGTTAGACTGTGGATGGAAATTACTTAACCGATTCAAACTTAGAAAAACGGTCAAACTTCACACAGAAGTGAACTAATTTGTTAAAGCCAATTATGTTTTCCACCGCCAGCATTTTCATGCGACGTAAATTTTGTCTGCAATGCCTCCGCAGGCAAAATTGTAAGTACATGCGGACTGTCTGCACCTCAGGTGCACTGATATAAACAGGACACTCATTTCATACGTTTGTATGTTTATACTGTCCTCTACCTTCGAACTGCTACAACATATGCACTAGGGATGCGGTTGAATAATCAATTAGTCGATTAGTCAAAATGGTCAACATTGTCAAACATAGCAACTAACTGAATAATCAGTTTAAATTGGCTAATATGCAGTGTGAGTTTTTATATCTACAGTCAGTTGTGACTGGAAAGCTCTATAAACAGTCCTAGTGAAACACTGTGACAGTCAATGCAGGCAGTACACATCCCATAAGGTCAAGCCTCCCACTGGCAAAGTATTGTATTCTACCTGCCATTGTTTGCTCTGATGTACAGTGCAATTTCTAATAAGAAAACAATAAGTGGTTAACCTTGGTATACTGACAGCTTTGTAAAGCTAAGGCCTGTCTATGATGATCCTAAATGTTTTTTTTAAAAAAAGGTCATAGCATTTTTCATCTAGCTCAAAAAAATACCAGGTGAGGCATTTTGTACTTTCTTACAGCAACATGTCTACTGTACAGAATAAACTCATCTGGCAGGGAAATATGTCTGTTACTCTTCAGAAAGAATAATTCACTGTTATATCAGTTTATATTAATTGCTGATCATTGTAAGCTACTATAACTCTAATCAATACAACCAAGACTCCTGTCCCAGCACCCCCGGTCACATACGTTCATCTCCGCCCCGCTGGATGTGGAAGGCTGATCTCAACCATTATTAAAATAAACTTTCTAACCAAACTGCTCATGGAGTTACATTACCAAAACTAATTAAACAAAATGTCCCAGAGACAGATGCATTTCCAAAAGGAGTATCCAAAAGAACAGCCGTTAAGAGTACATTAAGGAGTTTTGCCATGATATAAGCCACTTTAGCAACAGCTGTAAGGAATATCAACTTCTTAAAAAAAATAAAAGACTGCGATTTTTTTCCTTAAACCCAATCAGATGACTCTCTGGGACAAAAAAAACAGCATACTAAATGAGATTGCATATTATAGCCATAGCCAGCAGTACAATGAGACTATAAATAATCATAAGGCTCTTCAAAATGCCAAGGACAACTGTGTAAAATGTTAAAGGCAATAGTAAAACAAGGCAAGTAGGCCAAAGACATTTTCTGTAGTGGATAAAACACAAAGCAGTGTAGCAAGGGTGATGCTTCACAGAGCAGGATACTAACTCTTATTTCTCAGGAAGTATAAGACAAAAGCTTTCAACATAAAGGAAATACTCATCTCATATTTTCTTAAACAAGACAAATGTGACCCCTGTGATTAGCCAAACAATGACAGTGCATCATTGTTCCAATTAGATGCATACGGGCTAAAGCAATGTGTGGGACAGAAAATGCTGTTATGACAAATACTATCTAATAATACTATACTAATAATATCTACCTAAAATGATGAAATTCAGCTTTGGGAAAAAAAAAACATATAAGATTTGTAATTTGAAATTTTATTTCGTTCATGATCCACCCAAGGGACAAGACCTATACTCCAAGCCCTTCATCATGCCATCGCAACCTTCACTTACGATGGCTTCTATTGAGGGGAGCTGTGACATCATCCATCTTTTAATGCAGTCCATAATTGACACACATACCATGTCAACAGATTAGCTTCAACTAAATGAATGAGAGGGTTGTGTTCTTTTTCAGGCAAGGCTCAAGTCAGTCTGAACACGGCCCTATAGTTTAGTAGGTTTGAGTGCTGTTAACAAACCCATGGGTGGGTTACTGCTGAGTTGAGTTAAAATGGGTCCAGTCCGATCAGCAACTTGTAAAGATTGTTGACTTAGCCAAGTGGTGACTTGCTGGAACATGTCATTTGCAAATATCTGTCCTCACCACAAATTTGTAAAGAATAATGTCGGTGGTGATAAAAGGTAAAACCTTAAAATCAATAACTAGAGATCCTGAGATAACTGATAACCCTTCTATCATGTTTTCATTTGTTCACAGGGAATGGTGAAGAAAAGCCTTCAATGTGAAATGACATAAAGGCTAGGAGAACAGAACAAATATCATTTAAGGAAGCTTTAAAAAGAAGTACAATTCACCAAATGGCACTGACTCTGACCAGCATGAGTTTCTCAGACAGGCTATTCCAAAGCCTCTGAGCCAACAACAGACTACCTTTAGTCTTTAACCAAGATATAGGAGTAGAAACACCTTAACTAGTAGACCACAAGCCACTCATGGGATTATTAAGTTGAAAAAGATAAAGTAACCTGTCCCTGTTCTGTATTACCACGTTTATAAAAATGTATTACTGCACCATTAGACTCAGCTGTGAAGGATGACAAGGTAGTTTGCATTCTCAGACTTTTAAGCTTCACCAAAGCTGCCAAAGCCTTTTTTGGCTTTAATCACATCTCCTTTCACCGAGTAGCAAAAATAGGTATATTTACAGTTATTTCTATTTACACTATGCACGAATGTACTGTATCCATCTATTATCCATCAGTATCTTTCAGACTTGGTATTCCTTTCTTCTTTTCACATTTCTACATTTCCAGAGACCTAATGAGAAAAAAAAAAAAAGCAGCCCATGGAAATGGCTACAAGGTTTCTTCTTATTCCCATTCTTTTTAGCATATGCTAGCAGTGTTTTTTTCCTTTTCATTATTAATTTTATTTAATTATCCCACAAAGCTCTTTTTTTTTTTTCTTTTTTTACACTGGGCCATCCCTGCCTTTGTCCCACTCCCACTGTGTGAGCTTTGTAATTTAATAAAGCCTCATTTAAAAGAGAAGTTGATTAAAAAATTAAGCTCCAGTGATCACCACAGCCTCAGCCCTCCCCATTTTATGAAAAGATCCAATATTTCATATTACGAACATGTCGGGCCAGAAATTATCACCGCAGGACAAGTTAATGCTTTCCATACAATCATGTGACAATGACGGCAACTCCTGTCATTTTCTACTAAAACAGGGAAAATGACAGGAGTTGAAACAATTTTACTCTTTTACTGTAGGTCAGGCAATTTTCTTTTCCCCCTGTCCCTGCTGTCTCTCATCCACATGTTAATTTTTTCATTCATAATCCATATTTCCCTACGTCTTCTGACAGCAGGTGACTGCCAAAACTTGCCTTACACAGCCGTCAAGGTGATTTCTTATATTCTTACCTCTTTAGAGTGAATGATGACACTGTACTGCAACACTGGATTAAAAAGAAGGATAAATTCCAGCCTACTGCCCTCTGCTTGGTTTCACTGAAGAAAACTGCACCAACAGCCTAATTACTTATACAGACTCTTTGAAATACAATCTCCCTAAGTTATCCCATCTGTGCAGTTATGTGTACATATGCACACACTCACTGATATACTAAATGTGCAAGCTGTCAATTCCTACTGTAAAAATGAAAAAAAAGACAAATGTTATATCTACACTGCAGGTTACAGTTAAACACTTTTCACTGCTGAAGAAACATAATCCACACAATTAATACTTGAAAATTATAGCCTGGATCTAGTGGCAGTTTTGAACCATAAGTTATTGATTTGGAAATGAAAACCTGTACTCTTCAAGGTTAAATCCAGTCCACCCTCATTACTTCTCTGTCCTTGAGAGGCCCGCACCAGGGCTGCTGCAAGGAGTAGAGAGGACTGCTTTAATGAAGGTGAATTTAATGGGATTTAATGTAGCTGGGGGCAATGGAGCAGCAGAGATATGGTTTTAACAAAGAGCAAGGGACCAAGGGTACAGCCAAGAGAGCAGCCATTTTCCTTTCTTTTTATTTATT
This sequence comes from Mastacembelus armatus, assembly GCF_900324485.2. Taxonomy (NCBI): domain Eukaryota; kingdom Metazoa; phylum Chordata; class Actinopteri; order Synbranchiformes; family Mastacembelidae; genus Mastacembelus; species Mastacembelus armatus. The sequence continues at coordinate 11,417,571 of NC_046635.1, forward strand.
TCACATTTGGCCGAGCAGAGTAAAAGCACTCCATATTTTCATCTCATTCAGCCCCAAGAGTCAGTGGTTACATTTCTGGAGTCAGGACAATACAGGCCTCTAGCTTTCCATCTTAGCATTCACGCACATATGGTATAACATGACACTGTTTTAACAAGTTGGAATAATCTCACATGATGTTGGAATTACAAATAACAAAAGAGTATAACAAAGAGGTTTCACTTTTTAAAAAGACAGAGGCTTTCTTATCCCAATGGTACATCAAATTGTTGATCATCAGTACTACTTTTAACATTAAAATGTTTGTGGAGGAGTATTTCAACCCAATAGGAAGAAAAAGTGCAGCACTATTGACTGAAGATAATGTGATTCAAGATAATATGATGATGCAGAGAGTACTTCACATTCACAACCATGTGTAAAACATCTTCAGGAAATCCAGCAGGGATCAGAGTTAAACTTTTGATCATTTCTGCACACAACTTCCTAAGCTCTGTTTTTCTCTCTCCTCTTACTGAGCAAGTGTTTGGATAGACTAAGTAATTGCATCATATCATGCCTCTCCAGCATTGTGTGGGTGCTTTAGGCTGCTTAACACAACACTTTCGGACAAGTAATGTTCCTACATTATTTATTTTTTATAACTTGGTTTCATTATTAATTGTGTGTCTCTCTCGCAAACGCTCAATCATATTTCCCTCGTGCAGCTTGGCCATTCAGCTACGAGGTCATGATCACATGGCTGTGCCTTCAGCTTTTGTAAGCTTGATGTGAACAATATGTGCGTTTTGCAAATAATCATTAAATGGCGAGCTCCTCCAGTAATGCCCCATAAATATGCCAAAATCTTGAAATGGAAAAAAAAAAAAAAAACACTTTCATACCTCATTTTGAAACCCTTGTAGTCATTTATCTTCTTTTTTTTTCCTCTCCCTTTATTTTCTCCTCTGAATATCAGCTGGAGAGTAGAGAGTGTGCTAATTCACAAACAGAGAGAGGCAAAGCCAACGCCATGATTTAATTCACACATTGTGTATTGTTATCTGTAGCCATTCTTAATAATAATATTGGGCCAATGGCCAAAATCATTACTGATCACTGCCTTTGCTTCCTCCAGCACTAGATGCAGTATAGGTTATCTGTTCTTACATCCATCACTTTGTCCACAGTCTCTCATCAAGTCACAAAAGTACAAAAGATGTTTTTATCATCTGCTTTAGTTGGATAATAGTCCTAAATGCATTGTAAATGCAGAGCCACAATGCTAACACTGCACTGTAAGTGTAAAACAAGAAAACTCTATGGAAGATCAAAGGAGAAACAGCACATACTTAAAGACATAGGCCTAGGATACATGCATCAGCAAATTAAGGTATAAAAACACTAATCCTCTGCCAGTTCCAACATGTGTGGATATGATATCTGAGCAGAGAGCACTAGGAAATGAGGAAGGGCAGAGGCCATCCAGTCTTCTCTTTTTTTCTGCCCAAAGACATTTGAGAACATTTGAGGAAGAAGCTGTAAGAGCCTTGAATGACAGGGGTACTAACCCTTATTCAAGGGTCACTAACATTTCACAATGCATAAAGAAAAGCTAACGAATATTACATCTGATAGCTGGGTCATTATTAGCGTGTTTGCGTCCCATCTGAAAGTTATTACTAACCAGATGATGAAATCAAAGTGCTGCTTAGCACTTCTGTGCTTCTATGATCATAGTGATTCTTTACATAAAATGTCGTTTTGAGTACATTTTATTTCAACTTAAAAGGTTTCAAAATAAATGGTCAAAAAAAGATTATGCCATCTTCTATTATTCTGGAGTTGAGAAAAAAACACTCAGGAAACATATGGATTAGTTAATAGTCTAACTATTGAGGTTTTATTGGGCAGTGCTGATAATGTGATAAAAGAATAAAATGTTTTCTGAGAAATCTTTAAACTTCCTGTAAGGATCCCCTGCTGACCTGCAACCAAGAAACCCCTTCCAGATTTTTCCTCTTTTCAAAGAATGTCATCTTTATTCGTAGGGGATGTAGGGAACGTTGTCAATCCCAGTTAATTTTCCAAAATTACTAAAAAGCTGTGATAGCTATAAAACAAGCCGCATTGTTCATACATCTGCATTTTCCATTTAATCTTTGACTTTCATTGGTGCTGTCTGTAATCCCTCAAACATGACTAATGGGAAACATTAAGTACAGGTTTGGAAACAAGTGGTTTTAATTAAAATGCTGGTTTGCAGAGGACCTTGAAAAAAAAGGGAGTTTTTTTAAGCTTTCTCCACAGTACCCTGTATGTTTTTCTTTTATTCGCCGTCATGGACACACTCAGACCTCAAGAAGGGAAAAAGATACAAACAGGAAGAAAACGATACAAAATCATCCACAGTTCAGTATTCAAATCGCATTTTCTACACTGACACATAAGAAAAAGCAAATATGCCAATACACAGCTTCAAAGTGTTAGGGACGTTGGGATTCTTGTTTACAGAACAAAAAGCCCTTAAAAGAGATGGATGGCATATGAAAGCCTCTTTAGTAACTCACACAAACATTTAGTTTATTGAGCCTGACAAGTAGAGAGGCAAAATGGGGTTCTCCACTTAAGACATTCTTGAACTTCTGTAAGCAGTAGTCTCCTCAACGCACATCTCAGCTTACTTAATCAACACCACTTGAAGACATTGAAAAGTCATGGTGTGACCTTGAGATTTTAAACAACAATCATGGTAACAACTCAGACTTCAGAATTCCCTAAACTAAAACATTGGGCTTTAATGTTACCAGTATCATAAAATACATATTTTGATTTTTTTTAATTGTATGTTTATGATGGCAAGAGGATCGACAATATCCCACAATATTAAAAAAAAAAAAAAAAAAAAACAATTTTAAGAGAGAAGTTTCTTGAAAACAATCACAGACACTACATGGAAGTCCAAATTTTTAAATTTCGCAAAAATATGTGACTTGTTGAGATTTTGATGAGAACCCAGATACCACTTTCATGTCTATATGTTAAAAAAGTAGATATATCCAACAGTTGGTTAGCTTAGCACAAAAATTGGAAACAACTAGCCAGGCCTCGTGCAAAATCCACCTACCAGATCCTTTAAAGCTCACTAGGTAACCCATTATTTCTAATTTGTGTAATTTATGCAAAACACAAGTGTAAAAATGACAAGTTCCAGTTTTGCTTGGCCTGCCCCAGTGACCGAATAAAGACTCTCATATTTGCTTATGGAAATGACTTCAGGAAGTCACTCTGCCAAGCCAACAATTAAGAATGGAGACAATTTCTATCACCTCAGGTTGGCTGACTTTTGGTCCGATTTGCTCACTCTAACAATGGTGGGGGGGGTCAGAGCATGTGAGCAGTGCAGCATGAGCAAGCAGGGAGCACAAGCGGGCAGATTTTGGACAGAGCGGAGAACAGCTTTCTTAAAAAGGAAGGAACATTGCCCTAACAACCTGAGCCAAAGGGAATATAGAAAATAGAAAAGAAGACCAGTATGTACAATTACGGCAACAAGACGAGCGCCTTTATAATGTCTCATGCAAGACATATCACAACAGGGCCAAGGAAAAGGCCTGGGAGAAAAAGTCAAGTCTGATCACTTGAATTTCTGTGACACCTTGTGCCTGCTGGAATCGGTACTACAAAATTTGAAAATCGGCACGTGTGTAGCCAGTGTTAGGGTTTATATCATCTCTTAAAAACAATAGCAACCCAAATTACTGTGGCTGTCCTTCATCATTCAGGAAGCAGTCAAGAAGCCTTTCTACTTGTCTTTATTTCTTAAATATTGCCTTTAATATCCTTTTCTTGGCATTAGAACTGTAATCAGTCAATCATTAAATCAACCAAGAAAAAAATGAATATTTTGATAATCAAAGATTCATTTTAATAATTTAAACTGTTCTTTCCAGTTTCTCTTAACAAATTGAAACAGAAAGTGGCAGTAAAAACACAACACAGCACCCTAGTCTGTGGACTTTAAGTCAGCAGTGTCCAATTGGAGTTATGTTTGTAACACTATTATAAATAAAAGTTTACTTTAGTCTGGTTAATTAACTTTTCAGACAAACCTAGAGACATTTAACTCTGCTGTCAGTCTGTTAAATGCATGCTTGACCATTAGAGGTTTAACTAGCTAAGTAACCTGATTCAATGTGGAGCAGGTTTCCACTGTTCCTGTCTGTTTGCTCTTACAGGTGGTTTGGTCACTTGTAGCCTTCATTGTCTTTTAATGTTAATCGGATGTTTTAAACTGTGGACAATTAGTATTAATTAACAGCACCATAAGCTACCTAAAATTAGCTCAGATTAGTTAACTAATATTAATGTTACTGGAGCATTTCTGAAAGTAATGTTTCAAGCTTTCAGGTTAAACTTTTAAACTCTGACAGGTCGTTTCACAATACTTAGAAGAAGAAATATTTCAGACGTCTACAAGCCTTTTCTGTTCATTCAAAACAAAAAAAAAATGTAAGTCTGCTGCACAGTAAAGATCATTTTTATCTCCTTGGTTAAGTTAAGAGTTTTAATTATTCCAAACATGGCAACCAGAAGTGACATTTCTCTACGTTTGTTGAAAATGGAACCAAAGTCACTTAGTATTCTGCGAAAAATAATGGAAATCAATGTATAAATTTAAATGATCTGATAAACTAATTCAGTGGAAATGTGTCATACTGCCAGATGTTTAAAAACATAAATGCTTAATATCAAAATCATCTCTCTTGGCCAAGATTGTGCACACAAACAAGGAATTTGAATCCGGTTCACTATGTACAAGAATTAACTAAGTGATTACAATATAACTTCAGTTCAATTATCACAAAGTTTCATATATGCCTGCTGCACCGAGTCCATGCATTAACCATTCAGCGTCTCACCCTTAGTGCATTAGCACAACATATGCTCCCCAGAGCTGAAAAATCAAGAAATTTTAAGTTTGCCTAAGTGAGATGAAATCAAAGTCTGTCATACCCAGAATTTTCTCACTCACCCTGACTTCTCATATTAGCTTGCTGTAGGTACGTGAAAAAAAGAGATAACATGAGATTTGTGAAACGTAAACAAAACCTAATGTATGTTAATTACTTCAGTTCAAATACTCTACCCACTGAGAGAGACAACTGCACAGTCTAGTTTCCCATAATGTGTCAAGCTGCTGACTGGAGTTAAGCCAAATTCAGGTCCTTTTTCATAGTGTCTTGCTATTCAGTGAGGAGGGTTAATGTTTCCATTATAATAGCCTGTATTGTTACAGAGTGTGGCCCTGTGATGGACTGGTGACTTGTCCAGGGTGTACCCCTGCCTTTCACCCAAAGAGAACTGGGATAGGCTCCAGCAGATCCCCGTGACCCTAATTAGGAATAAGTGAGTATAAGATAATGAATGAATGAATGAATGAATGAATATTACAACGTAATCTGAAGTTAGCACAGTAAAGCCACCATCTGGTTCTACGGTACTAAGCTTTCTTTAGTCTCTTCTCAGCTTTGTAGTTAACAACATCCATCCCTCAACCATGCTGTGACAAAGGAGCTGCAGAACAGCAAAGACAAAACTCTCGTCACCCATCTAAGGTCTGCATGTGTCCATCTGGAAAAGACATTGCAGGTTGTAGGGGCAACTGGAGGCACTTTCTTTCTCCCAAAACACCTCCCAGATCTGGTGGTGTCTGTGACAGGCCCTCTCCTGGTGAGCTAGCCTCTATGATGAATGGCCACCTTTCCATTCTTTATCGCCCCACTAAATCATGTGCTTATCATGCTTTTATGACCAATTTCTGCTGCTTTGTTTTACTTTCCCTCCTTTTTTTGAATGTAACTCGAAAGGCAGTGGTTTAGTTTTTTGGACTCTACCTCATATTAATCTTTCGGGGCTTATTGTTGCATTGGTATTCAGGTGGTGGTTCGAGATCTAGCCATATGAATCAAATGTGTCAGACCTTGTTTGGACTGGAGAAACACTCCACAGAAAATGCTCTTATCAGAAGAGCAAATATTTCAGAAATATTTCATTTCATTCGTTTACTGTTCTAACCTGTATCTGTTATGCAGCACTCCTGTCTTTTATACCCACCAAGTAATAACTGGACAAGTAAGGCAGGAATACGTCTATTGTAATTCTGGAGAAGCATAAATAATTTATGTGACTGAGGGTCAGTCAGAACCCAGAGGCTGACTGGCACATAGTATGTCAGAGCAGGTGAGAGGGCCTGAGAACAGATCAATTCTTAAGGTATTGTACATTTTTGAACAATGGAGGTCATTCTGTGTTCATCTGTGTACTAGTCTTAATCTTTTCCTAGTCAGAAGCTAAACAATGTTAGATTTTGATTATTTTATCTCACAGCATGTAGTAGGCTATACATGTCAATGAGATTGTCAAAAACGGGCCACCAGCTTTGACTAGTGTTTTGAGATCAGTTTTTATGAGTTTAAATGGAACAGAATTTTGTCATATGGTCTGTCCTGGTAGTCCAGTGATTGCAGCACATGACACATAAACGCAACATTCACAGTTTTATTCCAGTTTAAGACCTTTGCTGCATGTTGTGCCCCTCTTTCTCTCCCTGTGTTGCCTGTATGCAATTGAGGGTTGAATGAAGGCATATCCTGTCACATATCCTTTAAAACAACTAATGGTGTAACTTAACACAAAATAGTCTTCCTATTTCCTCACAGCAGCACAGCACACTCCTTTAACAGCTTAAGTGAAACATTTTACACAAAGTAATTTTTTCTCAACAAATTGCAGATCTCGGATTATACTAGTAGTCTTGGTGTTTCACTTCTTTGGTGTACATTCTTGTGCAACTCGTTATCAGACAAAATGTTGCATTTTTTTTAAACTAAACTAAATTATTTTTGTCTTTATTAGAAAGTATACATTAAAACAGAAAGCTGATAGGAAATTAAATGAGAAATGATGTATAAAATGGCTCCTGGAAGGACTAGAGTTGGAATGCTGCAATTACATGGTCAGTGTCTTAAACCACCACTAAACCTCTGCATTGGTTTTTTAGAGTGGAATATGAAAAGTGATTGAATAATATAAATAACAGAAAATTGTCTGAATACATTGGTCATAAATGATACCCAAGACAATATCTTCAATGTACTTTAACTACAGTGACACTGTGGTTTGTATATATTACTATATATTATATATTGACACTTTGAGAGCCACTGCACCAGATTCAAGTTCCTTGTGTGTCCAACATATTTGGCAATAAAACTGATTATGAATCTGATCTAGTTCTGGTAAAGGTAGCCTATATCAAACAACTGAACGCTGAGTTTCTTGAGAGTTTATACCCAAATATGGGATATGTTGTATGCTTGTAAGTTAGCAATAGTTCACAGAGAACAATTAAAATGGTGATATAAACAAACCTTCATTATGTTTCATTGATTTTTGTATCATTTAATATTATGTAAGTAAAATGCTTACATTTATTTAAAATGCATAGTTACATGGATGCTGAGAGGCAAAAGACAATACTGTTTAGGACCCCAAATGAAACATAGAGTAAATTTACCTATAAAAGTGTTTTATAGCTACATTGATGATGCAGTGCTTTAGTAAGCTTTAGCTCCTGCTTGGATTAAAACTGAGACCAGTTGGACAGATAAGGTGTACTCTGTCTCCCCCTCCTGGTGGACATAGAAAGTCCTGACATCCTAAATGACGTTCATCTGCATGACTAAGGTCATCATCCACAGAGAATCCATCATTACTGGAGGATCCAATTAAATATAACATATTTGCTGTAATAGATTAATGTTATGTTCAATCAAAACAAAATGTGTTTTCTAATGAAGAAATGAAATGCGTACAGATTGAAAGTATTTGTTGTTTAGTTATTCTGTAGCATGGATATGTATATTTTTGTATTGTAGCATTTATAGTTTTTATTTTGAATGTGATGTTTTTAGATTTACATACTAGACAATCAATATTCATGGCTCATTTTTAACCCTTCCATGACTTAGTTTCATAGACCAGAGAAACCTATTCTGCAGTCCTCTTGCGACTTGGGGGTTTTTTATGATCTATCAATCACCTAAACCAAGCTTGAGCGTAAGAGTCTTCCAGGGGAGGTCTGACCTGCGGCCTAGTGTGACATTCAAGAAAGGAGTGCTACTCACCCAGGAAATCCCATTACACCAAAGTATGATGGATATCAGTACTGGGAAAGCTCATATGTGGTCTGACATATAATTTGTTATAATTTTTAAAAAATTGGACGACCACGTTCACCTTTATCCTTGTCTTATGTTTTCAAAACTCTGCTCTTACACACACTGTGACTTGTGTGCCTAAGATCTTTAAAAAAAAAAAAAAAAAAAAAAAACTACATGCATCTTTCTTGTATTGTATTTGAGCTCATATAGACTACCAAGATATGCAGACTTACATCTATAAATGTACTACGTAATATTTTTTTCCTTAGCAAAACCATATTTTATAGATTCTACAGAATTTATTCTCTTTAACCCAAAGAGAATGGTTATAAACTATGTATGCAAAGTTTCAATTAATGATCAATGATTTCTCCGTAACATTTCTAACAACAGTTTGTATTATATAAATCCAGACCAAAGAATAAGTGAGCAAAGTAAAGTTTAGCAATATCGTAAACTCTGTCTCCATCAAGAAAATAAAATACCACTTATCAGCAAGATGGAAACAAAAAACAGCTATGCACTATAAACTATAATGTCATCTCTGCACACTGCAATGAACATGGTTTTATATCACTTACTCTAAAACTAAAAGCAAAGGTTAATCAGGCACCATCCATAAAAGGCTCCCACTGTTTATTTGTGCTATCACTCCTCTGTGCCATATTGATTGTCCAAAGTAAGAGATCACCATGTAAATGTTAGGGAAAATTCAGTTCAGTGCCTTTGATTGCTAATGGTTGGTGGCTATTGACTTTTTTGCTGCCATTTATTTTTATAAGAAAATTAACCAGTCACAAATATATTGTAACAGATAATTCACAGATCTTATCTGTTTTTGGCCCTCACAGTAAGTTTTGTTTATCTATTTCTGAACTCTCCCCTTTGTATTCTTTGCAGATAAGAGCTAAGCAGACAATGGCCCACTTTTCAGTGAAAAGTCAATGGAGGAGACTATCACAGAGCAGCAACACAAGAATGTTAGAAATTACATTTTAAAGAAGATTAACACCCAGAGAGCGTTCAAGAAGACAAAAACAAAAGCTGCCAAGAAGTGTGAAGAAGGAATGGGATTGTGCCCACACGTTGAAGACCTGGGAGAAAGAGGAGCTGAACTGAATGTGTAATCTGGGAGTTACAGTCACTGTTGATAGAGTTTTGTATATGAACCAGCTTCAAAAACTGTCTAACTGTAAAGCCTCACCAGAACCATCAAGCTTACAGGAATTATCCTGAAACTGGAGGACACGCAGCGCAGCACTGACATTGAACAGTTAAATAGCATGATGGTGATACCACTACAAACAAATACAACAGGTATGATGATAACTTTACATATCTTCGATTCTGTTCTCATTACCTTCATAATCTTCCCCTCTGTCATTATTATAACTATACTATAGCTCTGTTAAGCTGAACTGGGCTCTTTCTTTGCCACCCTTAAATGGAGAAGCTTTACCAACAGACCACTTTTTAAATCCAGATAACTGCAAGGCAAATATATTCTAATCTCTTAATTCAATCTAACTGATCTTTGACCACAGAAAGCATTTTCCTTGTTAAATTGTAATCCCTAGCTGCTTCATCTCCCTAAACTAAGCATGCAATTTACATACATTATAGCCTGGGGTCTGTACAGTACCGGCATCAGTGAAGGAACACTGCACCAAGAACGTGTATTTGACGGTCAGTGCTTTTAACGAGAGACAATCCTGCAGCAATCAAACACAGGCAGGATGCAATTTAGAACGTGGATGGAGACTAAATCTAAACAGAGCACCCAATGTAAAATTAGCCAGAGTAGAGTTGTGGACTTTGGCTTTCCACTGACCTCTGACCACTTTAATTAAATGGGGAGTTTCCTCTTTCTCTTGAGTAATAAGCAGCACTGCTCCTCTGAGTCCTATGGCACTGGCAGTCACATAGAGCAGCCATACCTCTATACAGAACACAGCTTTTATTAGCATCAACACTGCACCAGCCAGACCTATGAAACAATGCCCAGATAATTCCTAAGGGGCTGTATGTTCCCAGTCAACATCTTGCTGCAAAGATGTGTCCATGTATGAGATTCACAGAGGTGTAATAAGATTTATTATGTGCCTTCATTGATGAAAGCAATCATGAATGATCGTTTCTGTCAAGGTGCCTGTTTGCTCTTAACAAAGCCAATGTTCTCTCAGCTATGTGATCTGTCTCGGGTGCTTCTGGGGCTTGTTAGATTAGACTCAGAGATATTTATTTATTCATTAGCAACCAAATAAAGGAGGGAGATGATTCTTAAAGGTCATAGAGAATCTCACTCCCTTACAGTGTCTAATGTCTTATATTCAAATATTTTTCATTGCATTCTGTACTATTACTTCATTTTACCAGATATCTGTTTTACTCTACTGTTCACTGTCTTTAAATTGACAGATTTACAAGTGTCAGCTCAGACCTTGTCATCGTCACAGCCTGATGCAGCTAGGGCTCAGTGCTCCATATGTGCAGACAGAGCCACAGGTAAACATTATGGTGCATCCAGCTGTGATGGCTGCAAGGGCTTCTTCAGAAGAAGCATTCGCAACAGCCACACTTACAACTGCAGGTAAGTTCTGTAATAGATTCTCCTCAATACAACGTTATTATTCAATTGCCATTTTGTGTTTTTTCTCAGCCATTGTGAAGTAGGAGGATATGTATCACAGAAGTATAGAAGAAATTTCACCATCCATCTATCCCTATATAGTATATACACTCACCGACCACTTTATTAGGTACACCTTGCTAGTACCGGGTTGGACCCCCTTTTGCCATTAAAAACTGCCTTAATTCTTCATGGCATAGATTCAACATTCCTCAGAGATTTTGATCCATATTGACATGACAGCATCACACAGTTGCTGCAGATTTGTTGGCTGCACATCCATGATGCGAATATCCAATTCCACCACATCCCAAAGGTGCTCTATTGGATTGAGATCTGGTGACTGTGGAGAACATTAGAGTACAGTGAAGTCATTGTCATGTTCAAGAAACCAGTTTGAGATGTTTTGAGCTTTGTGACATGGTGCATTATCCTGATGGAAGTAGCCATCAGAAGATGGGTACACTGTGGTCATGAAAGGATGGACATGGCGACATTTTAAACGATGTCCAATTGGTACTAAGGGGCCCAAAGTGTGCCAAGAAAAAAAAAAAAAAAAAAAAAATCGCCCATACCATTGCGTCACCACCAGCAGCCTGAACCGTTGCTACAAGTCAGGATGGATCCATGCTTTCATGTTGTTCACTCCAAATTCTGACTCTACCATCTGAATGTCGCAGCTGAAATTGAGACTCATCAGAACAGGCAATGTTTCTCCAATCTTCTATTGTCCAATTTTGGTGAGCCTGTGTGAATTATAGCCTCAGTTTCCTGTTCTTAGCTGACAGGAGTGGCACCCAGTGAGGTCTTCTGCTGCTGCTTCAAGGTTTGACATGTTGTCCATTCAGAGATAGTATTCTGCATACCTTGGTTGTAACGACTGGTTATTTGAGTTACTGTTGCCTTTCGATCATCTCGAACTATTCTGCCCATTTTCCTCTGACCTCTGACATCAACAAAGCATTTTCGTCCACATAACTGCCGCTCACTGGATAATTTCTCTTTTTCGACCCATTCTCTGTAAACCCTAATGATGATTGTGCATGAAAACCCCAGTAGATCAGCTTCTGACCAGCCCATCTGGCACTAACAATCATGTCACGTTCAAAGTCACATCTCCTTTCTTTCCCATTCTGCTGCTCGCTTTTAACTTCAGCAAGTTGTCTTGACCACATCTACAAGCCTAAATGCATTGAGTTGCTGCCACGTGTTTGGCTGATTAGATATTTGTGTTAACAAGCAATTGAACAGGTGTATCTAATAAATTGGCTGGTGAGTACATATACATATAGTCATATATATGCTGTCAGGTCACTTAAAAAGAGAAAGGAAATCCTCAAGAAGAAAATAGTGATTAATTCCAAAACCTTCAACTGTGTAACTGATTCTTCTTCTGACAGATATTAAAGGGGGACATTGATCCATCCATTGATTCTTTTCAGGTTCAACAGGCAGTGTATTGTGGACAAAGACAAAAGGAACCAGTGCCGTTACTGCAGACTCAAAAAGTGTTTCAGAGCTGGAATGAAAAAGGAAGGTCAGAAGAAATATTTTTATCCTCCACAGATGCTATGCAGTGTAACTTCAGTGTGTGAATTCTAAAATTGTGAATTCCAACTTTAAGTTATACCATACAACATTTTTATTTAAAATATTCCAGGTCTGCTTCGAGTAAAAACACTAGGGGATTGGGATTGGTTCAACACAGGAATGTTTTTTTTTTTTGTTTCACTCTTCAACAGCAATGAATGCTTGTTTGTTTATGTGTACTGTTTGCCTTATCTTCCATTGACTCCTGCAGAAAAGCAGAGAGAAACAGATGCAATCAGAGGAGCCTTGAACAGTCTCTACACATGAATAATTAACATGGCTGAGCATGAGCAAATATTTGCTGTGCAGTTTTCTGGGAAGATGATGCACACCACCCCCTGAAGTAAAGGCCAGAGCTACTAATTTAAATGTTTACCTCACTAATTTGCCTGGTTTGCATAATATGCTGTAATATCTCTTTCAAATTAAGCTGGAAATGCAATGGTGGTAGAAGGAAAACATTAAACATTCTCCTCTGGCAGCCAGTCCTTTTATTCTTGACCTCTGAGCACACTGTGCGTAACTGTTTACTCCGAACCCAGTCTCAACTGATGCTCCACTGAAGATTCATTTGTGACATTGTCATGCAGGACCATGTCAGCGAAGCACAGAGGGAGCCTCCCGTTCCTTCCCCTCCTCTAGTTTGATTAATACGCCCCTGATTGGTAGCTGAGAGAACGGCGCTGATGAGTGATTACTCTGGCACTCAATCTTCTTGTCTGACTTTGTAGAGCCATATTGGAATCAATCTGAGGCTGCTCAAATCGGTCTGTTCATAATGACTTGCGCAGAGGGGTCATCAACTTGTGATGACATCTCCTCAGCTAAATACAATTCACACTATCAAGCACCCAGGCATCCACGCCCAGTTTTATTGTCAGAGACAAATGTAAGAAGCTGTTGTCAACATCAGAATATTAAATCAAGATACATCAAATGAAGACAAGTCCACAAACAGGACTAAAATGTTACATTCTTCAACTTGGTTGTCATATACCACATAGTTCAAAGTGATTAAAATGTTATCCTTATTTTATATTTGCCTTTTCTCTTCTTTACCAGTTCTTTTTTCTATATCAGGAAAAAGATTTGAATAGACAATTAATAAAGAGAAGAAGATGAAATAGAAGAGAGAAAATGGGAGAAATAATATTACATATCATTTCTGTTAGTATTATTGTTATAGTCACAAATTAATTTTTACTCTTTAATATTTGTATGCCCACTGTACTGCATACAATGAAAAATGAAAATTTTTTCTTTATGCTTTTACATTTCATTACAGAGTACAAGATATACCTTACTACCCATATAACCTCTCATCAATTCCCATTTATTTCTCATTAGAGACTTTGTCATTTAATTAAAACCAAACTCCCTAACCTCCTTCAACAAATACACTTGATTCTCCAAACAGAAGGAGACTTCAGGAGGCAGACTTTTTTTCTATAATTTCTGCCACATCTGCAAAATAGGCAACATTTGGCATTGCTAATGTTGGCATGGACAGCAACTCCAGTGTCACAGAGGACAGAGGGATCTTGTGGAGGGAAAGAGAAGGCCTTTTCTTTTAGAAGGTGGTTAAAAAAAATGTGGAGTGCAGGGCTGGTGTCTGGAGAGGCCAAGAAACCTTTTTCTGATGTTCTTTCCTCTCTTTCGTCTCCAGCTGTTCAGAATGAGAGAGACTGCATCTACAGCCAGAGAGCCAGGGGCCCAAAAACAGTGGGCACTCTGTCCATCAGCATGCTGCTGAGCGCAGAAGCCAGCGTGCAACAGGTAAAATGTCTCGGATCTTGGATACAACGGTCTGTGACAGAATGGACCCCTTCCTTGTTTTCTAAAATCACGCAAAAGATATAGGTGATATTTCAGACAGGAAGCCACTAAATATGGGGGAGAAATGAGCTTCTGCAGTGTATGCTGCTTGGGTCATCATAATCATCATCATCATCATCGTGATCATGATCATGTGGTCCCCTTCCAGCAGGGTTTACTACCAATCTGTAAAATAACCTCCTCCACCTCCCACGTCTTGCTCTAACCTTCACAGCTCTCCATGTGCCAAAGTACTTACACACCTAGCAGCATCATCACCTTCCTTATCCCCATATCCTCCGCCCCACTTCCATACTCATGCACCTTCTAAAGTTCATTCCTACAATACAGCATCACCTGAGCCCACTGTGAATTTACATTATGGCTATGCTGCTCTCAGTGCTCAGGACTGGTCTCACCTAGGAGTCATGACATCAACTCCAAGAAGGCAGCATGCATGGGAGACGTTTGAGTCAATGAAGCAGCAACTCCTCCTGCTGGTGGAATGGGCAAAACACATCCCTGAGTTTTGCAGCCTACCGATAGACGACAGGGTATGATTATCTGAAGATCTTTAAAAGAGCTAACTCACACATGACTATGCAGAATGCTGTAACAGCAGCTGCCTGCTTATCCTAGGCCCAGTAAGTGTTTACATTCCTCAGCTCAGGCTGATGAAGGTTACTATATTAAGTCTATGCATTCCTATTTGCAGGTAACCCTGTTACAAACTCACTCTGCAGAAAATCTTATTCTGGGGGGCAGCAAGACGCTCAATGCCTTACAACAATCTCATTCTTCTAGGTAAAATTTGTTATTGCAAGCGTCTACTTTGTCATCCTGCTAAAATATTTTGCTCATTAATGGATGTTTGTTGTTGAGCAGGCAATAACTTTGTGATCCCCCTGAGAGGTGCAGAGGCAGAGGTGTCCAGAGTGGCTTTCAGAATCCAAGAGGAGCTGGTCAAACCTCTCAGAGAGCTGGACATCACAGACAAAGAGTTTGCTTGCCTCAGAAGCATTGTCTTCTTTGCGCCAGGTCAGGAATTATATTTCCTGTTATGCCACCTCATCTTTTTCACCAGACAGACTAACTTGTGTTTATTTTTTGGTCTTTGCATCTATAGTTTAGTCTGAGTGGTCTGGCTTCAGTGTGCTTCAGGGAGAGTTTCTAATAATATCAGAATGTGGTGATGTTCTTGGCAGTTGGGTAGAGCTGGCTGCCTGCTGAATTTAATGGCCCATTTACCTGAGGCAGTAGCTGTAGAGACGGACTGGATGGCCAAAGATCCTGACAGGTGATTCAACTCTGCCCCACAGCCCAGCAAAGATGTCCACCATAACCAAGGCCTGATACTAGTGTCTGCACATAAACAGGACTATGCTCAGAAAATTCATTAATGTATAAATCCGTATTTCAAAGAATAGGATGCCTTTCCTGCTTCTTCTATATATATAAAATATACAATTCATTTTTGATAGATAGATATATATATATCTATATCTATATCAGGCCTTGGTTATGTGTTCTTATGTTTTTGTTTTTGCAGACAGTCCGGGTTTGGAGAGTCCTCAGGTGGTTCGACATCTGAGTTTCCAGGCCCATCTGCTGCTAGAAGAAGCAACCTGTGAGCAGCGGGGAAGGTTTGGGGAACTCCTGCTGGTCCTGCCTCCCCTGCAGAGTGTTGCCTGGCAGATGTTGGAAACTCTCCATTTAGCACAGCTCCTGGGTGAGGCCAGAATGGACAGCCTGCTGCAGGAGATGCTGCTGGGGGAGGGAGCCAAAGCAGGCCAGAAACTGTGTACAGGTAAGAGACACTAATTGTAGATGTAGTTTTACACTGAGCTCTAGCATTGTGGATGTGCTGTTTTGTATGTACACTTGGTTAAAGTGCTCTTACATTCAGTGTTGTTTGCTCCATTTTCTCCTTCTCCTTCAGCTGAATGCCTGACTCAACACCAGCAAAGACCTTCACCTGTCACCTCCGCCATCTCTCATGTTTCAACATGTGAGCACTCACAAGTTAACTATCAACTACTATCTATTACAACAGTTTGGCACTTGGCTATACAATAGTATGTTTAAGCAGTACTAATTTTTCAGTAACAATTACTATTCTCCTAAAGTCCAGCAAAGTTCTACTATGAAAACAACCCATATATTCATCCGTGCATTATCTAACCTTATCTAACATTAGTTTACATGAAATTGAAATTTATTGACTGAACCCTTATGTGCTAAATGCCAAAGCTGATGCCTGTTTGTCTCACACACAGCTCTTCCAAGCAGCCTCCCAGCTGCCCACACAGACTGGCACTGAGGTGTACAGACACGACGATGCTGCCAATGTGCCCGCAGCATACCAGAGGCACCTGTCCACACCAAGAAACACCTCAAGAAGCAACAGCTTAACCGCAGAGTGGATAGTTGTTATGAGCTTGAGACATAACACAGACTAACATATAAACATTCACATATATAATACGCACACATGCAATTGTATATACATACCAGTACAGTGAAAAAATGTTTATTTTACTGAGACTCATAAATGTGATACTATAATCATTTAATCATGTATCTTCCTGTCTAATATTGTCTGAGACAAAAACAATATTTCATCCAGGAACATGTTAATAAAATGTGGAGAGACAAAAGTAAAAGCTACACCTGAAAAGAAGGTAAATGAAAGCAACTATGAAATAAATTATGATTGCCCTGAACTATAACTAATCATAATCACTCAATTCAAACACATTACAGAATGTTTGATTTTTAGAGTTGAAGTGTAAGACTCAGAATTTATCAGCAGAGGGCACAAAAAGCCTGTTCAGGAGCACTGGTAGGCCCTTTCAAAGCAAGTTTTCCTTTGTGAATAAAAACCTGTACTTTTGTGTTTATATGCACAAATATTTATCATGTAAATCTGAATAGAAACTGTGTTATATTTTATATGACAGGGCGAAGTGGAGCTTTAACGGTGTGAGGAGAGAATATTAAGTAAAAAGGCTCAAGGAAAACTGAACATCATGTCTTAATAAACATTGAATGTTCTCTTTGGACCTTTCAGTCAAGGCACTAATACCAGATACCTGTAGCGTTTCCTATAAAACACTGGTTGTGAGAACAGTGCTCACCTTTATGACCAGTTAAAGTTAATATTAGGTAGTGTTGTGATGAAGGATGAGGGGGCTCAACAGCAAGGAAACTCAAAGGGGCTGCAATGACTCAGTATAACTTCATGACAAAACTCTGTTCTGTATAATGAAACTTCTATTTCGAGTTACTATTTGTTTTAATGTCTTAATTACTGAACCCATACAAAAACAGAGAACAACCTTCATCCTTTATGCTACCTTGAAGGTGTTGGCAACTATATCCACAACAGTGGGTATAATCCAAACAACATATTGGTTGTTAAATGTTATGTTCAGAAGACTGGGCAGCCGTGCTTTCTTAGAAAATACTCATACATCACAGAAATCAGGTTAGCTAAAATGTCACCTGTTCAGTGACCAGACAGGTCTGTGACATTCCTCCAATCAGCCTAGGAATCACTGATGTTGAGAGTTTATAATACGATACACTACTGTAGAGCTAAGTGGTTCAGTATGTTGACAGGAAAAAAAAAAAAAAAGATGGTGGAAGTCTTCAAAGTTTACATTACCCTGACAGTGTGTATGTGCTTGGGTTGCACTCCAGTCAGCCACATACAGTATACTAATGCAGGCCAGCCCAAAAGTTATATAACAGTGAGGCACTGCGGAGAACATCATGGAGCAGATCAAGTAATGATGCATTGTATAGCTATTTTTATGTTAAAATAAAGAGCCACATTTCCTGGGTCAGCAGTTCATCACACGCGTGCACCGGTTTACATTCACAAGCCAAAGACATTTGATTCGGAGGAAGATTCAGTGCGAACTGCCAGTACTGTAAAAACATGTATTTTTTTGTGTTAGCCCCTATTTTACCTCAAAGCCTTTTCACTGTCTCGTGCTCGGTGCTTGCTGGAGTAGAGTCCAATCCAAAAATAAGCTGAATAAATCCAGTTGACAATAAACAAATAGACTCATACAGAAAGAAAGAACAAGATGGTTTTCTTCATGTCTTCAGTGTTTCATTGTGTAGCAGGGAAACTGGAAAGCAGGAGTAGAAAAATGTGCATATTGGGCATTTTCTCTTTCACAAAAAGCATACCATGGTATCTCATCCAAAGCCAGACCAGACCACATGAAAACATCTAAAGTAGTATCCCAAGTAGGTCTAATGGAAATGCTGTCCAAATAAGTAAACTAATGTATGTGTTTAAAGAGGTCAAATCGTAAGTGTCTCACGCTACTGTTATTGTGATCATATTGAAGGGGGCAGGTAAAAGACAACTATCTGAATTGTCAATTAATTCAACTGAGATGCTTCAGTTTGGTTTCAGATTAAGGGTGATTAGGTGTTGTATGAAAGATCTTAGCTTTCTACCTTGTTAAATATTCCTCAGATCAAAGAACAAAACATTCTTACTCACCCACCACTCACTCTCACATTCAAACAAACAGTTAATTAAGCTTTTAAACAGGAACATGATATAGTTGAAAATGGGCTCCTTGTCATGCTCAGGTTTCACTGCTTGTCGCAGTTAAGAGGTTCAACAGTGATACTGCTGTGATGTTGGTTTCCTTCCCAGGGGCCTGCTGTGCTGGCAGTCTATTGATCTGTCAAACTCAGCAAAGAGCGCAGTGATCGGTGTTAAAAGCCGAACACTAGCTCTCAAGCTGTCAGTGTCATCCTCCATATTCTGTGTGGGAGGGAGTCCAGAGGCAGGGGTTCTGTCTGTACTGATATTCTTCCTTTCACAAGACAACATGCAAGCTTGAAACATGCAAGGTTTTTATATTAGTTCTTTATCTATCACAGACCAGCTGTCTGTTGTGAGTGTTTGAACTAACAGACTGTAACGCTTCTTGAAGCTTAGTGGATTTCTGCTCGAGTATAAATATTGTGCAATCTCCTAAGGCTTGACCACATACCTGCTTAATTCTCTCTTTTGAAGGACATGAAGGCCCTAGCTAAGTATTATTTATTCATGCAAGTGTGGAAAGCCCATATCCCCAACATAATCAAATTTAGCCATTGTCAAAATCAAATTCGTTTTGAAATCTTATATTGAAACCAGGAAAACCCCTGAATCTTTACACTGTGCACCACATGAAACAAGTGGTTCGTAAACAATATAGTTTACTTGAAAACATTTTTTCTAAATATACTGAGAATAGAATAAAAAAAACATTGTGGTCAGTCACATTTTGAAAACAGCATTGTGCAAACACACTCCCACAGCTCACAATAACAATGGAAAATATTTCAGAGAGCAGATGAGTACACTTTGTTGCTATTTAAGATTCAAAACTTTATACAGTAAAGCTATAAAGCATACTTTCCATCTCATTACCCTATTTGATAATATTACATAAAACTAGATGTCTTGTGGGAGAAATAAACAAATAAATAATGTTTATTATTAAGTGGGGCATGTGTTTGATTTCATTTTTATTTCTACGATTTTTAAGTTGACTAAGAAATTACTCATGCATATAAGTAGAAAGATGGGGGAGGAAAATGAGACTGAACATTTGAGAGACAAAACAGAAACAGTGGTCTGAGACCCTTCAGTCCATTGGTGTTAGTGTTTTTATCCAGTGCCCACAACTGCAGAAAACAGGGCTTGCAACACTTTATGTTCTCCATGAGACCTGAAACACCTGAAGCACTCACATAAGTTGGTGATTTTTTCATACTTGCCCTCGCACCAATTGTTCCACTTTGACTACTCAGACAACAGGAAAATGTAAAAACTTCATACATAACACTTCAGTTAGCAAATAAAGGTTCTAGCTAGTGAAATCCACTATCCAGGTGTTTTTTTTATTAATCAAGATTCTCAAAACGAAGTCTTATGTGTGGATGAATTTTTTGGAAAATGTTCCACCTAAAAAGCTGTGCAGAGAAATGCCCCCCATCATTCCAATAGGGACCCTGTAAGACATAGCACTTCAACTTCAATGTTCAGCCACAAAAAAAAAAAAAAAAAAGAACAGAAGAAAACAGAAAACCTGGGCAAGATAAAATCTGCTGTCTGCATCCTGTCATCCTCAGAGGAAAAAAAAAAAAAAAAAAAAAAAAAAGAAAAAAAAAAAAAGAAAATGTGGTCATTCTTTTACTCTTTGTTCTTAAACTCAAATCCAAACAGAGTGTGTCCTTTAACCCCGAAATTGGTCCATATTGTTTGCAGACTTATAGACTTAACCAAGACAAGAACAAAAGGAATGTCGGCTTTGAGCACTCTCGGAAACTGGAGTAAACTGTACTATCCAATAAATTTTGCACCACTTCAGTGATGGAGACAGACAAAAACTGGGATGCCAGTGGAACTTCAGGCTTCAAACAGTACTCAACTTTTAGATCAGTGAACTATAAAATGCAGCAATAAAGTGATCCTCACTAAGGTTCTATGGCCCGAATGCAATTTATAAGATGGTCTCAAATCCACTTAACATGACCATACACTGCCTAAACAGCCTTTTATGAGATGTTCAAGTCTCTGCTTTAGGTATATAAAGTTTCAAGAGGATCTTGTAAATGTTGAAGCCTGGCCAGGCCCCATTATACAAATAAATGATCCTACACATCGATAAAGCGAACTGCGAAAAGGGTTTTCATGTTACAGTCACATGCACCAAAATACCAAAAGAAGGACGATGACAGTTTATTAATAAGCTCACTTTTCACTGTCAGGCATCATTTTCAGGATTTTCATAGCACCTTCATGCAGCTGTCACTGTGCATTTTCTCTAGAAGTAGAAAATATGGAGTAGTTACACAAAGAGCTTTCTCTGTCTACTTTTGGGGCAAAAACCAAGCCTCCATTATGTTCAGTAAATCATTACATTCTAGGATGCAGAACAATGGTAAAGTTCTGCTTAAGTTAAGGTTAGGATAAGTCTCCCAGCAATGAATGGTATGCAATGAATGGTATAATGAAGGTAATGTCTTGTGAAAAACAGCTGTGTGTATGTCCACCAAATACTTGGATTTTTTTTTTTTTACTCCTCCTAATTGTTTCCATAAGTGTTGCATTAAAATTGTGGTTTAATGCAACCATTACTGGCCCTGTAATTAAAACTTGGCACTTTGACTATTGAAGTTCCATTTAACAGAGCAGCTTACATGTTATGTCAACAAAAACAAGCCTCAATAAATAGCCACATATGTGAGCAATTATAGTAAATGCAGGAGGAAATTATTCATTCTAGCATTACTGCACAGACAAGAGGTGAACCCTTATAAAATGCAGTTAATAATATAGTGACTCAAGGCTAATTCATGTGACAATGACATCCCTGACAAAAGCAGGTCAAACATAGAGCTTGCAGTAGACAGCACTCACCAGAGTAGCCTTTAAGCTCTAAACTAATAGTTGTTCAGCACAGCTCAGCATAAAGTGACCACTGCTGTTATGTTGCCCTGCATGGTTTGTTTGGCCAAGGGAATTCTGGGCAACAGAGTTCAGACAGAGAAGGGTGACTGGGGACAAGAAAGCAGCTGTGTTTGCTAGGTCGAGGCAGAGACGTGTGTTTAGTTTCTTCTGTATGCCTTCCAAGAACTCCACAATGCTGAATTTTAGCCAGACCTGTTGCTCTACTTGTGAATGAGTTGTATATGCAAAATACAGCAATCCATCCACACACACAAATACAGAAGACATGGAGGTTGGATGAGAGGCAGCAGTTTTTGGGTTATTTGCCACCATGACACAGCGGAGCCCTGAGAGCACCTGCTTACATAGAGACAGAGAGAAAACCAACACAACCTCTTGCAGCTTGGGTTTTTCCACTGCAGAGAAGCACACTGTGAAAAGCACTGTTTGTGCACAGCAAACTGAGTCCTTTAAAAAAGGAACATTTCATATGAATATCATCATATAAGAGGTGGATTTCTTGAATGTCTAATACATGGCATTGAAAAAGCAGTGCAGGTGTTAGTCTTATCAAACAGAGCATTATAAAATAATACGATATAAATGAATTCCTAACAGGTGCACATTTTAGGTTATTGCTAACATACATATTTGCTTTGCAGTCCATGTTAAAAAAAAGTTCTGTAGCAATTACTCAAAGGATTTACAATTGCATATTTGGTCAAAACAAAGTGCCTCAGCAAATGACCATAGAGTGCGCAATCTGATTGTGACATTATATGGTTAGCCATGATTTTTGGATACTTCACAACAAATATAGAAGAAAAGCAAGGTGTGATTAAGTACAGCACAACTTCACCAGAGCTGTGTCTGCTAAATCTGGAAACATCTGTCTGACCTTTTGCGTTTTCTAATGGTATAAATCACACAAAAAGTGTCATATTCCAAATTTAAGTGTCATCTGTTTGGAGTTATACAATGCTGATTAAACCTAGTCACAGAAAGAGGTCATTTTGTTAGATTTAAAATGTTGCAGATTGGACTGCAGATGAAGGAAAGGCTTCCTATACTTCATCTGTCTTTTTCAAACTCACTCACACAGTACTTGACATTTTGTCTCCAGTGTGGAACAAAACTTTCCAGCCAAATCTTGATTGTCAATGAGACATTTTTCCACATGGGCTTTAAGGCTTGGGACCGTCCAGGAGCTAAAGCTGTCATCTTCTGTCTCAGTCTCATCCTCAAACAGATTCTACGTTTATGACTTATGACTCCTGTTTGTGGTTTGAATTTATTATTACTTTATATAACTTTGCATTTAAATTCTGACAGATTTTTTCACTGCGATTCTGATGACACATAACTTTTGCATTGCTTTAACCATTTATAAGTATCTCTGAGAAGGATGTAGCACCAGTGGTGGTACAAATATCAGTAATAGGGGCAGTAGTAGAAGGAGTAGTGATAAAAATAGCAGTAGTAGTGGTTGAGCACACAGTACAACACAAACATTGCAGTATCACTTAAATAAAAAAAAATTAAAATAAAAACATATTTTGAGTGAATTAAAGGAACATGTTATCTGGACTGAGCAAAGTCACACTGAACAGTTTACTGCCTTCCTTACTGTGTAACATAATCACTTTGAGGACTCATTCATTCTAAAGGGAAATGATAAATGAGCATATCCAGATCAATTAACAACAGTGGGCCTGTAAGTGCTACATAAAAGTTTGTTTTCTTTCCTGGAAAGAACTTATGGTAGTGGAGCAATGGAAACAAAAATGCAGGAAGCTGATGCCAGACACTGAGAAACATACACACACTGCTGTATGATAATATGCAGGAAAATGTGTTCATGGTATCATATCTAGTTAGTAACTTACTGCTTCTTCCTGAAATTTAAGATGCTTGTGAAGAATGAGCTTACCATTGTTTCTGCAGTATGTGTTGCACAAAACTTCTTTTTCTCTTTCACTGGACCGATCAGTGACAAAGATGGACACAGTGGGACATTAGCTGAGGATCATGGCACTCTAGAGGGATCAGTTCACTGTACAGCAGTATTTTGAAGCTTGTTTGGCAAAGTTTCACAGTTCCAAAAAAAGCATCTTGGATGAACCCGCATCCATAGGTCTGCTTGAAGTTGATGAGCATCAGCAAGACTGTCAGGATGGTTTCATGCTAACGTCACCAGGCTGATCTCCTGTTTCAGCTCCAGAGACAGTGCCACAGTGAGCGAGTAAGTTGGTTAGCTCAGACGTCAAAGTCCAACCACCACTCCCAAAACATAGTTTATGGTTCTTGCAGAGACCAAAACAAGATATATTTTCTCTTTTATTCTCCCCCTTTAGACGAGTTCTAATTTCAAATATAACTACACTTGTACATTTAAATACAACCATACACCCACTATCATAATTTATGTCTATAAATTATAGAATGGAAAAAAACACCCTTCTGGTTTGTGTTTTATACCATGATGACATATGGGATGGCTCTTTTAACAAGAAACAGTGCATGTCAAATGGTGTCCAGATACAGCTAGAGAAACATTCCTTTAGCGTGAAAGCTGTTCATACAAAATAATGTAGAATTACACAGACAAAAACAAACACACTATACATTCATCACAACTGTCTGAACCGTACGTATAAACCTAAATACAAATTACTAATCAGCCTTAAATAGGAATAGGAAAACAGACGAATCATTAAATAATGGCCCACAGATCTGGCATCCTAGACCATTTGTGCAAAGGAGAGATATGGGAATTGGTAATTAAATGAAATTAGTTTCTTCACTGAACCCACCGGTCAGCTGTTCAAGCCTCCAGGGGGAACCACATCAACAAGTCCAGAAAACCTGTCTCACACTCAACATTGCTTTTCTGTCTGGGAACTAAACCTTTCCCAGAGCCCCTACAGTACCACTGTGTAAAAGTCAGTGGGGCAGTCCAGTTTAATAAATGCACCACCACAAGCTGGGACTTGGGCAGGAACGTCAAAGCTGACATTTGTCTTGGCATGAGTAGTCAGTGCCAGCTCTAGTACAGATAGGCCACTGACATCAGTAACATGGGAAAAGCAGCCTCAGAGCATTCACTGAAATGCCAGTTCCATTTGGCTCTGTGAGAACTCCTATGACGTAACACTGGAAGTGAACATTATTTACAGTGTTGCCGCTGCAGGGGATTTGTGTCAAATGATGTTTTTGCAACTTCTGACTTCTGACTGTCATCATCTCTGTCAAATATTGACTATAATCCGCTCAGTGACACAATTTGATGTCATGAAAATAATAAAGACGCAGCTTCTCTAAAATGAAACTGTGACATTAGATCTACTAAGCGCACAATTCTGACCCCCTGCAAAAATACATAAAAGAGTAGTGGAAGTTCATTTTATTCACTATGACCCAGTTTAGACTATATCTGGAGTGAAAACTTTGTCTGAATTTATAATCAGATTTCAAATAACATTCACATTCGTGTACCCATTACAAAAGATGTAATATACTGTGTGCATCATACATATTTGCACCAATCAGCCACAACATTAAAACCATTCCTAGGAGATGTGACTATCACTGATTATTGTGTTACAATGAGACCTGTGAAGGAGCTGAATATATGAGGCAACACATGAGCAGCAGTGGCGACCCCATAAAACTTTCCCAGGGGTGGCCAGATGGGGCCATCTTAAGAGTTGCACACTAAATCGCTCCTCCTTGTGGTAACTCAGATTCAGTTCAGCCATTGGCTGTGCATTGCCTGCCCCTTGACTCTTTTTCATTGAAAAGACTATGCATCCACAACGTTTACCTCAATTTTGAAAAACACACAAACATTTCAGGAAAAACACGCAACGTTTCAAACTATTTTCGATACAGCTTGATTTATCGTAGCTGTCTCAACACCTTGGCTAAACAAAACCAATTGAAAAAAACATTAATTAAAACTACATTAATAAAACTTAAATATCAGGGTGTTTCCAAAACCAAGAAGTCCAGTTCTTAAAGTTCTTACCGGTTAGTTGTGTGGACTGTCAGCTTCAACAGGGTAACAAGCTGCCAGCGTTAGCGTGGCAGGAAGAGAGAAGATTCTGGCAACGGAAAAGCCGAAGGGAAAATTAGTTAAAACGTGTAAGGCGACTGAGTGTGACATGAGGAAAGTGTGATTTCTTTTCACACTTATGGCAGCACTGTTTCTTCTTCTGCTTCTTCCTCTGAGTTTTCGGGCCTTTCAGGCACATTACCGCCTCACAGGTGGAGGTTAGAATTGCAGTTTTTCATGGAGCCAGCGCGTCAGTCATTTGGTATATTTATTTTACTCATGATTTTGTGTGGACTGAATATCATTTATTAATCAGGGGAGCTTCTCCGAGGGTGGCGAGCACAGCGGGGGCCCTGCCTTGGGGGTGCCATTGGTGAGCAGTGTTGAAGTTGATGTGTTGATGTGGAAAAGGGAAAAGGGGCAAGCACAAGGGTCTGAACTATTTTGACAGGGCCTAAATGGTAGTTGCTACATCACTGGAACCAAACAGGTTTTTGTGGGGGGTTCTTGGTGTGCAGTAGTAAGTACCTACTAAAAACAGGTCCAAGGAAGGGCAACAGGTGAACTGGAGAGAAGGTCATGGGCATCCAAGGCTAACTGAAGGCTAGCCCATCTCTAATCCCACAGAAGAGAACTGGACCATGGAGCAATAAAAGGTGGCCTGGTACAGTGAATCATGTTTTCTTTTACATCACCTGGCCATCACCTCACCGTGTGCATCGTTTACCTGGTAAAGAGCTCAGATGTGATGGAAAGACAAGTCCAATCCACATTATTAGGAACATGGTTGTAATGTTGTGGCTGATCACTGTATACAGTAAGCTGTTCAAACTTTGTCTTTTGGCATCCTGCCTCTGCGAAAGCGTGTTGCATCACATCTGTTCTCCATGATCCTGAATGTCCTATAATTAATGGCCACAGCCTTAAGCTGAAATTAGCAGAATCCATTTTTTTTCAGGAATTGGCGAAGTTGAGCTGATTCTAGGATAGGTTTTCCATATCTGGTGGAAACTGAGCTACTATAGCTCGTGAGTTTCAAAGTGTTTTTGCCTTCCACTGGGACAATTTATGACCTCTTCCAAGATCCAAAACATATTGTACTCTTTAGTATGTGATGAAGACTGGGAGACAGTGGAGTTATATAACATAAAGCAAAACAAAATTCCTCTATGAACACCTGGAAGCCATATTGCTGTAAAACAATAGTTACACTTTAAATGTGTTAAATATTGTATGTTAAAACATATTTGACTTTATTGTACAAGGAGCTTTCCAAAACAGGTTCTTGAAGTTTGATCTCCCTGTCAGTCTTTTGAAAGCTCCGAGCGGAGACAGAGAGGCAGACAGAAACAGGCAGGCTGGAGGATGAAGTTCAGCTAAAGAAACACAAAACTCACTAAAACTGCAAGAAGACAACACTGCGGAAACTGAGGCTAGAGGATGAGTGAAGGTCCAAACATGGGTCAGAAACACACGAACAGTGTGTGTGTGTTTGTGTGTCTGAGGCAGGACAGTGAGACGCTTTACTCAGATACATGTATTGACAGGCCTATCATCCTGGCGCTATGGCTCTCAACTCTTCATACAGGCTTCACTTACATTTGCTAAGGAAAAATTAACTTATTCTGCTGTTGCTCTAGAAATAGCTCTAAGGGAATCAGTAATTCGTCCTAAATTCCATTCACAGGTAAAATCACTGCTTTTATATAACATTCAGATTCATCATTAGTGTTGTTTCACCGTCACTCCTATATTCACTCGAGGTAACTGTTTTTGCATTTTGCTTTGAAAATCAGTGTACAAGCCCATAGAAGGCCAGGGTCAGTTTGATCCAAACTCCCAGAGCCTCTGACAGAATTAGATTTCAACAAACTGGAGATTTGCTAACACAGCTGATTCCTTCCTTTCTGCAGTTGTGTACTATCACAAATCTTCTAAGGCTAGAGCTGTTTAAACAGAAACTGGTCCTCATGCTTTGATTACTTCAGCTTAACTTTCAACTTGTCTCACTGCTCCACTCGGAGCAAAGTGGCGATGACCTTTTCCAGTACATCACTGGATTCATCAAGCATTGCAATAACCGGCAGAGGCGGTACAGTACAAAAGAAGCAGCCAACCTTTATAAACATGTAATTATGTGTTGGCTCCACCATGTGATGAAACAAAACTGGGCTGTGAGTGTGTTCTTTGTTGTTACATATATAACAAGGATTTCAATGTTTAGACTGATTTACTGACAGCAGGTTTATGTAACCACCATTAGCCAAATATTCAACTACTGTTTTATCATTTACAATAAGATTCTTAGCACTGTGAAATGCAATGGTGAAAAAAAAAAATGCTAGCAGATTTTTTTGACTTCAGGAAATGTATTTGTATGTGTTGCATCTTTTTGTGCATTTGTCATAAATGATATAGTGTTTCATGGTGACAGATACAGTTTCATGCATTCAAAAATCTTTTTTTTTAATATACATAACATGACATAACAAGGCATAGCCTATGAGAAATCCATCCATCCATTTGTTATCTACTGCTTATCCTTCAAGGGTTGCAGGTGTGCTGAATCCAATCCCAGTTGGCATAGTCCATCATAGGAGACAGACAAACAAACAAACACACTCACATTCATACCTACGGGCAATTTAGAGTCACCAGTTAACCGCAGCCTGACCTGCATGTCTTTGGACTGTGGGAGGAAACTGGGGTACCCAGACAAAATCTACACCGACATGAGGAGAACACATGAACTCTACAAAGAAAAGCCCCAGGGTCAAACAGGATTCAATCCTGGGGCCTTCTTGCCGTCAAAATACGTAAAATGACGTGTAGTACTATTTTAAAGTTTATGGTTTTTACCTACTTAGAAATATCTTGAGATCCACTGTCTTCATCAGCTGGTAGGCACTCATGGTTCACCGATGACAAATCTTTGCAACCTTAGTGATCACCTGAGTTTTCCTTTAGCACTATCATGAGATAGACAATTGTGCTTTTTTAATGAAATTCCTATGTCACACATATTTATGTAATTTATTTATGTCCAGATACCTGCAAAACTAATGGCATTCCTATCAGACTCAGTTGTAGTTTGTGTTGCAAACCGTTAAGCAATAGCATACTAACACAATTAAACTAAGATGGCTAACGTGGTCGAAGTTACATTCAATGAACATCCGGCATTTTAACATTGTCACTATAGAGAAGCTTTAATTCACATTTGCTGTGGTTTAAAGCTTCTCCATACTGCCATGGCTTATTAACACACTGTAAATCCTTAACTCAGACTTAAAATCAGTTCATGGACAATGTCAAATGCAAAAGAAAGACAGCAATCCCTTAGATGTATCAGGTTCTAGCATCGGTGATTTAATTATGGAAACTTGCAATAAACACTACGTGTGCCCAAAAATTCTTTAATAAGGACATTCTGTTGGAAGCAAGTTTAATTTATAAGGTCAGAGTTGAAGTGAAACAACAATCATCACATCATTTAGTAAAAAAACTATTTAAGATGTTTTTTTCTTAATCATCATCTATATAAATATGAATAAATACAAAAGTATGTCTTCATAGCAGTATGGATCATGGTATATACAATGCTACAACACACTAAGCAATGAGGCATATGTGCACTCACTCAGCAGTGACACTGTGTTTGATCAATGTGCTCTGGCTCTTCGGCATGGACTTCCCAGAATGGAAGTACGTCACGAGGGAGAAGAAAAACTGCATCACAATCACTGCCAAACTCACTGAGGTCTTATCACGTTAGACCAATGCATTGACCCTACAGATCCAGCTGTGCAGCAGGGCTTTACCTGTTAAAAGTAACAAAAAAGGCAAACATTCAGTGTTAACTGACAGAAGAAATGCTTTATTACCATACACAGTATGTAGGGCTCAATAAATTATAGTACCATAATCAAGAATCTACATGAACTCATTACATAACCGTTATTTTATTTAATGATTCTATGGTGTTAAGGTTACAGAGCAAACATGTTTTTTAGTTTTAGTCACAAGACAGAGACAGATAACGTAAACCTATCCTCCTATAATTCCAAATACTTTCCAAATGCTCCCTTAAGATAGATGGCTGTAGCGAAACCTCGACGCTCCATTTGTATTTACAAATCCCATTACCTCCTTATGATGAACAAGCAGTCAAGACACAACCTGTCATAATAACATCAGCCACAGATCCTGTTCATATGTTTTGGAAAATGGTGCCCTTTATTTTAGTCTTTCTAATTTTAAGATTACCTTCACAAAAGCTGGCCTGTCCCAGCTGGTTTTCTTAAACCCATGTGCTGCACTATAGCATTTCTCTGACCAGAAAAAATATCATCACAATCACACAGTATATTTTGGACTCTACTACTTATTACCCGTCCAGTAGTGACTTGTGTGGAGTATGAACTGCCATAATCTCTCATCCTGTCTTCCCAGTATTCATTTCTGGCAATAACAGTTAGCACAGACAAACATGTGGCTCCTACTTTACAACCAATTCCATGTTTGCACTCTTTAAATGCAGTGTTCTTTGAGACAGGACAACCCTGCATTACTTCTGTGGTTGCCCTTCACAGGGTTACCAGTTTATGCAAGGTTGAGTCAAAGCTGACTTCATGCAGTCTGACCTTTTATATTTACATCACACCTAAAATGGTAATGCTGTTAAAATTCTTGAGAACTATTGCTCAGGAAACACTGCCACAGACGTAATGCTTTCACATCTCCTCCTTTGACCCTTCACAGGAGAGAAGACTGTCAGTAAACCTGCAGCATTGTACTTTTTATAGTAGGAGGAGCTGAGGTGAGGTGATGTTTTCTTCTCTAGAGGTCATGCAGTGAAACATTACTGACTGAGTGACTTCAGTTTCCCTTATATTTCAGTTAATTGTTGGATGTGCAGTGATTTCTTCAATGAGTTATTTGACTGTGCTTGTGATAGACATGCAACAACTGTGGACTTAATAGGTCACCTTAGACAATGTGTTTGTACAGACTGTTTTAATGAATTGTTAAAAAGACAGAACATGTTGGGATAGACCGTTTTCCAAAATCTGTACATCCATTAAGTAAAATACAGTTCATTGGTAAGTTTTGACACTTCATAAGCATTACTGAAATTAGCAAACAAACTATTAAAAACTTACTCGTTGATATGTACTCCACACAGGACCTCCAACTGCAAAGCACATTTCTTCTTTTCCTTTGGGCTGCTCCCTTCAGGGGTCGCCACAGCCAATCATCTGCCTCCATTTAACCCTATCCTCTGTATCCTCCTCACCCACACCAACTATCCTCATGTCCTCCTTCACTACATCCAAGAACCTCCTCTTTAGTCTTCCTCTAGGCCTCCTTCCTGGCAGCTCTAACCTCAGCATCCTTTTACCAATGTATTCACTGTCCCTGCTCTGAACATGTCCAAACCATCTCAATCTGGCTTCCGTGGCTTATTCTCCAAAACATCTAACATGAGCTGTCCCTCTGACGTACTCATTCCTGATCCTATCCATCCTCGTCACTCCCAGAGAGAACCTCAACATCTTCAGCTCTGCTACCTCCAGCTCTGCCTCCTGTCTTTTTCTCAGTGCCACTGTCTCTAAACCAGACAACATTGGTGGCCTCACCACTGTCTTGTCCACCTTTCCTTTCATTCTTGCTGACACTCTTTTGTTTTTCTTGCACATCTCTCTTCACTTCTTAACTGCAAAGCACATTTAAGGACAAGAAATGCCAAAACTGGACTGAGACCCAATATTTTTTTTCTCAGCAGTCAGGGGATTAATTGTGTGTAATTTTTTTTTTATCTCCATTGCCAATGGGAGTAAAACAACAATCACATTAGTCAGTTGGCAGCTGTTTATCAGTAAGATTGCCATGGGTCTGTCCAACTAGGGCTTAAGTGAAACTCAACATCTGCCTCAAATAAAAACCCTGGAGATACGATGCATTATTTTAAGGAGTTTTTGGTCTCTCTGCCATTCCCTGTTCCTTCTTTCCTTCTTTCTCATGGTAAATTAGGCATTTATTACTGGCATATATACACAATCTCAAAATCTCTGTAAGCTTGTTACAAACAGCTGTTAGGTGACAAATACAACAGCCTGGTTTATGAAATGACAAGGTCATGAGATTTTTTTTTTCGTTCTTTCTTCTGAAATCATTCCACTACAGGCTAAAACCCACTTGGCGGGTTATGTATGTTGTCCTTGTGTAAAAGTGATTGCCTCAATTTATTGCTCCACTTCAGCTGCCATGCGTGCGTCCACAAGAAGCACAGCCAGATTATGAACATGGTCAGTGATATTTTTCCAAAGATAATGGACAAATCCTGGGTGGCCGAGGTCTAAATTTCATTCATAATGAATGACGTACGGATTTTAACCTGGTGCTGTGTTCATAGTACATTTAATAATGTTGTGACATCTTGTTACAGCTATCTACAGTAACTCTTTCCTTTTTTATGTTTATTTCTTAAATCAGAGTTAAAAGGGAATACTTGACTAGTCTTTTTGGACCAAGAAGTCACAACCTCATGTAGGAAAGTAAACACTGGGGTGTCCTAATTACTGGACTTGTTTGGTCATGCTGCATGAAACAAAACAGGGCAGCTCCTGTTCAACCTACCTATAAATGAAGAATAATTGTACCTTCATTCGGAAAGATCTGTTGATTTTTTTTTTGTCTTGAAATGCCACTGTGATCCTCCAAAGCACTTTTCTTAAATATGATAGATTCACCAAACACTTAATGAAACAGAAACATGTGCTTTAGCGTTTGTAAGACATTTATTTTTAAATTGTGCTAAAAATATAGAACCCATTCCACACTTGTATAAAAACAATACAACCAAGACAGTTGAAACAAATTCACACATTTTAATTATACTCGTACTACAAAGAGGATGATTCAAAACCAGAAATCATAGTATTTACAGTTCCCATAATATTACGAAATAACTTTCCCCTTAAAAAAATCCAATATAGAAAAGACCTAAATGTCTAGCAGAGCGATAGGACTGAGGTAGAATAAAGAGATCAAATTTAAATATGCTTGAAGGAAAGCATCTGAAATTTTATTTTGTCATTCCTTTTATAATGAAAGACTTCAGTATGTTTGTATCCTCAAGGAAACCAAAGGGTAGAGCGATAGAGCTTAATGCTGGGTAATCATTCTTGGCAACCTAAAGCATCAACAGGGCTTTCCTTAAACACATCCTTGTGGGATTTAGAAACCCACCTGCACACACCTGTCCTGCATCACACACTGGACTTTACATTAGTCATATTAGTTTTCATGATGAATGCTAAATATGATGATAACATGTTTTTGACACTAATATTTTAGAGACCTAAAGATAGATGTACAAATCAAAAAGGTTATAAAATAAGAGCTGTGCCAGTGATAACAGTCCCTCAGTCCCATATGGTAACAGACGTTGCAGGTGTGTGTCTCCTGCATGCACGATACTGTGAAGTTGCACTTTTGTGGTGAGAATTTTCAATATAATCAAACATCTCAAAATGTGGCCTAGTCACTAGACAACAACTCTCTCTGTATCTGAAAGATGTCACACATTCATCTGTCTGGTGGGGAGAGGACAATTTTCATGTACTTTCATATATACTTTCATATATACTTTACAGAAACCAGGAGAATAAAGAAACAAGAAAAGGGCTAAGCAACAATAAATAGAAAACAACATATTAATAAGTATTATTACAAACATATCTGTTGTTTGTGATTGAATATATCCACAAAATTTGCCACCATTCTGAGATCCATCGACTATCATATACTACACAGTCAACTCAGCAATGTAACACCTGGACTTAATCATCTCCACATGTCTGGCACTGAAGCGAAGCCAGCCATCAAAAGGGAAATGTTATTTCCCTACAGCAGTGCCTGCTGCCTGTATACACATTCATTTACCACACCATTTCCTCTCCTTTTGTGTCTGCCTGACAGCTTCTGGTCTACCCAGCCAATAAAACATCCATTCCCTCCGTGTGCACACCTCTTATGAATACAATTTAGACTTAGATTAGGTTTCTCAGTCTAAGTTTTCAGGAGTACAAACGCAAATGTTATCCAGGTGAGCAGAAGAAAACAATAAAATAAAAGGAACACAAAAATGTTATTATATAGTACTCCATTTTAAAACAAAATATCATATATTCTGTACACAATGATTAAATACAGTGTGATCAGTATACATTCCTGCATATGAAAATCAACTGATATTTGTAATAAGAGCATCCATGTAAACATAATACTTTGTGTAAAACATGCCTAACTCAAAACTTCCAGCACCAGCAGTTCAATGCATCATAACATATGAAAACATTCTGTATTCACAGATTAAGTATGCTTATGAAATATCAATATCTAAAGTAGAATAGATAAGTAAAAAAATTAAGGTCCATCAAAATATTGTATTGGGCAATGACTTTTACTGGTTGGCTATTGCTTGATAACTAAGAAGGAAAGGTGTCTATCAATCAGCTGGGATGATCTGCTGTTACTGAAGGCGCAGAGAAAGATGAACAGCAACAGTATACAACCTGTGGACATGTAACTGCTCTTCAAGAACAGTTGAGGTGACTCTATTGGTCTGTGGACTCCTGAACAGAAGGCTCACTCCCTCACAGAAAAGACTCGGAAGGAACTCCCCTCTGTGTTGCTCATGCTGCAAACAGACAATTAAAAAAACCCATCAGATTACATTTGATAGCCACAGCTACAATTACAAGCACTATCTATCAAATATGATGAAAGGACATGCTGTTGAAATTAATGTGTTACTTTCACAGTCAGGGAACCTGTGAGCAATATCTTGAGAAAGAATTTAAAAACTGAAGCAGGAGAATCCAAGTTGTCCCTCGCTTTTAATCCCTGGCATGGTCATGCTCCAAAAGTCACCTAAAACTTATTTGCACATTGTCTGTTTTTGTGATGTTCACGTCATCTTTGGAAAAGACATCCAGTAAATGGCACATTGGAGGCATGACTCATTGTTGCCACAATTCTTTCCCGCTACTGCATGTATTAAACTTGATGACTTTGTAATTAGCTCATTAGAGGAGAGACCTTGAAGCTCCGCCATGATCAATAATCATGATAGGGCAGTGCGACTGGTATCAGATCACACATAATTGTCAGTATAGGAAAGCACTGACTAAGTGGCGGACAGCATTTCCATCCTCGAGTAATTGGATAGGCTGTGATTACTTCCCCAGAAAGAGAGTCCAATCCAAACTCTCCACCATGCCATGATGTTGGCACATGGCACAGACTCTTTCTCAGCCATTTGACCTCCTATCCTCATGCCCTGAGTGGGGCCTTCACAGCTCTGTATTAGATTTGATTATTTTCGGCCATTCAGCACTTTGCACACTCAATTGAAATGCCTGGGTAAAGTAAGCAAAGATCCCATGTGTGGCCCATGCACATACCAAACCACACCATTACTCTTACAACCCCACATGCCAGCAGAACTGGCCACAAGGGCTTCCTTGCCTGAGCTTAGTCCACTGGAGGCGGCCACAGACATGAGAGTGATGTGAGAAACATGGCGTGTATGCAGGGGAACCCACTGCAGTATTACAAGTGACATAAATCAAGACTGGGTCAAGAGAATAACAGTACCATTCTCTGGCATATTTTAGATTCACTTTTCAAATGTACTGCAATTGTTTCTCAAGATTTTCCATACCCTCCCTCTGGTCAATTATGAAACCTGAACTGAAGATTAAGGAAACATTAAAGAATAATATTATTTTGTATCTATACACTATATAAACTCAAATATAAAGTTCTTTATTAAATTGACTTTAATTAGATAAGCTTTTTAAAAGGCATCTTACCCTTTATTAGCCCAGTGTGCATATGAACATACTGTGGTTAAACCTGAAGATTTAGCTTCAGATTACCACTTACAGTACCTCAGAACACTGTAAGAAAGTTTCTTAGTTTGCTTCCAAATATGTCTCAAATCCATTTGTTTATGATTAACATGAACACAATACTAGGCTGGATGTATCCCAGAATTTTAGAATCTAAAGGTCGATTATGAAGTGTTTTCAGTCATGCCTAATTAGACCACTTCCCAGGACAGCGTTTCGATCTTCTTTTAGCTTTGTTGCACCTGTTAGGGTGGGACACCAACATCATTTAAATCATCCTGAATAATTAAAAGTTAAAAGGATTTACAAGGCATTTATATTCCCCTTGTGTGAGACCTTGCTTCATTTATTGCAAATGTTGAGTAGCTGAAGATTTGAGGAAAATATTCTGATTTTATCAAGAAATCCCAACCACCAGCTTATACTTTTTGTACATCAAACTTATCTGACTGGCAGAGATTACAGGTCACATGTCCCTTTGGGGCCTTTTTATAGGTAATTTCCTGGGATACTGGCACTGAAGCAGATTAGAGAACGCTCTTACACTGGTGAACATCACCCTCAAGTAGATGACAAATAATGAGACTGCCAAACAAACAGTTGCATGCTGATGGAAGTTGTCACAGAGCCTGTCTAAACTTTTTTTCTTTTCTGTGTTTTAGACATAACTTCTCTCAAAAACTGTACAGCCAGATATTGAAGATATATATATATATCTTCAATGTCCCAGTGATAACATCACCTAGAAAAATTACAGTAAAAATAGTTTGCCACAAAGAATTGAGCAGTACCTTTCAGACTGGATGCCATTTTTCAGGATGCCAACATAGCGCTTTCTCTTGTCCAGTGGCAGAACATCCACAAAACCACCATCTGCTTTGATTACCCCTGCATGGGTGGCTGCTTTACAAATACTGGAGCTCTGTGAAGAGACAGTGTGGAAAAGATGGAAAGAAATTTCACATGATGGAAGATGGAACAGCTTTTACACTATATGAATATGTTTGTAATTTCTTTAATATTAAACACTGGCTATATATAATGTAGTACTTCCAAGACACACACAATGATTTGCTTCACAGTCTGAGCCAGATGCCTGGCTCCAGAAGAGAACACTCTTATCAACAGTCCGGAGCAGAATTGTTCATTTCTAGTCCAAATATAAGTCAAACTGTCCATACACTCCTTCAGCAATATCTTTTTCCTTTTTGGTAATGAATAGCACATACTGAAACGTACACATCCAAATAAACACAGAAACTTACATCTGCGTAGATGTTGTTTCCAATCACAGGTGACCAGTAAGAAGGCTGAGTCTTGCAGTTATCTGGACAGTAGATTCTGAGAAGCAAAGTGGATTATAGTATGAATTTACAGCACCAGAAAACGATGCAAATATGTGTTTTTTAAGAATGGCCAGCACTTTGACACTTCCTGTTTAGCATTGCTAAAATGCTGTATTACATAATGCATTAAATATTATATTTAAAATTGTTTATCTCACACTTTAAGTGATGTGTTATGCATATCATGCGTTAGTATATCACTCATTACTATCAGCACCCATAGGAGGAGTTACAGTGAACAATAAGATGGTGGTTGTGAGAGGACACCTTGGGCAATGTGAGTAGGGCTTTTTGAAAGGGCAGATTTCAGCCACTGTGGTGTAGCAGTTGGCAGTCATTTCTGTCAGAGAGAGAGAGGGAAGAGAAAAGCTCTTCATATATCCAATATGTGATGACTGAATCTTTATACAAAAGTCCTCCTAGGAATAGTGCTTCACTTACCTTCCACTCTGGCTGGCTCAAAGGCATTGCCAGGTGTAAATTTACTGTAAGAGATATCATAATATTTAGAAAACAGGAACTCAATTGGTTCTGAGAGTTCATAGAAGCAGGGAAATATGTTTCATAAGTGTTGTAGCCGTGAATGACATTTCTGCTTGTTTGGGAAATTTAGGCTATGCAGAGATATAAACCTGAAAGACTCGATGCCATTCTTTGTGGCTCTGACAAAGAATGGATGCTTGTCCTTTCTTGTGATGTCGACCACTCCTCCGTTGTTGTCAATCACACCGAAATGGATAGCAGCTCGGCAAATACTGGATTGCTGGCACAATAAAAAAATAAGCATTAATGAATATTCATTTTACAGTAGAAACTGACAACATGTATAGCGTTTCTTTTATGCTGGACAGACTCACCACATCGTAAAAGAGAGTTCCCCAAACTTTGCCTTTCTTATTCAGGCAGTTAGCGGGACAGTTGTATCTGGAGTCAGGATATAAGTTGGAGACAAGAGTGAGCTGATACAGCAGAGAAAGTGTAAAGAGAGTAAAACAATATGTCCCAAAATACTTTTACATGTAAATTCATTAAAACAACCTGACCTGTTGCAGACTGCTCCTCTGCACTTATCTCGCAGTCTGGTCTCACACTTAATGTTTTGAGCTGCAAAAAAAAAAAAGAAAAGACAAAAGATGAATGAAGATACGTGCATAAACCTGGACATTTGGACTTATTTTGGAACATCCCTGTACCTACCTAAGTAGGTGTTACTGGCAGTCTTTGGTGTAGCTACCCCTGGAGTGGAGGGCTTGGACACTGGTTTCTTCGGAGCAGATGGTTTAGGTTTGGGGGCAGGTTTGGCGGTGGTACGAGGTGGCAGTAGAATCTGAGGCTTCTCTACCTCATTCATGTCCTCTGTCTCTGAGCGTTGAGAGTCTACAGATCAATTAACAGACTGATCAGTTTGGTAGTAAATTCAACTTTAACATCTTTGAATGAAAACCACGTGAGTTTTTCTCACCTTTGTAACACAGGTTATTCCTACATCCTCCCCCATAGCTGGGAGGGCACTGGGAACAGGGGCGTCCATGCTGGTATGGGGCCTCTCCAATCCAGTTGCCCCTGCAGAAATATTGCACAATGAACAACTTGACTAAGGTGGAAATTAATCGTCAGTCAGGCGTCACTAGGCTCAAGTCCTTGTAATTACTTCAGCTCTCTTTGCCTATGGTCAATGCGCTGAACAGTCATCAGTCCCACAAACTAATAAAAACACGCCTCGTTGTCTCTCAGGCAATTATATCCCGTGGGCTGCCTGGAAAACAAACACTTGCTCTGCTCTTATTTTTCTTTCTCTATGTTTCATTATTATTTTTCTATTCTGACATCTGGAGGAATTTTAATGGGCCCAATATGTCCATACAAATGTTTCGACTAGTGTTCCATATCTGGAGTCCAGCTATATTAACAGAAAAACTAGAATCAGTCAGGTCTGGAAGGAAGAAGAAGGTAAACATGAGTCAAGAGAGAAGAGGTGTTGATCAACAGTGGAACATGGAGGAATACTGATCGTACTTTGGGGAATAGTTGCACACAAGGTAAACGGCGTTCTCCCATATTTCACCCCACACGTTCATTCTTGGACAAACGTGCACGGCACAGCCCACTCGGCTAGTCGTTGCCCAGACCAGCTGTAAAGAGGAGAATAAAAGAATGGCAAAAGTTAGCACAAACAACTGCTGAATGAACAGACACATAGCAGATCTGAGAGCCTAAATATCCTGCCTCACTTTTCTCACAGCCCATAGTTCAGTAAGTCATTCCAGAGGAAGCAACTAGATTGACAGTCACAATTAATGGGGCCACTGGGACCTCCAGGAGTGCCACGTTTGTTATTCTGCCCCAGTCACTATACGTCAAGTGTGAACTCACACTGCCCTCTGTGACACAATGATAATCATTTTCATTATCCAGTCAAATGTTAGAAAAATTGCACTTCTTAATATTTTAACTCCAAAGAAACATAAGTCCATCCAAACCTGTCTCAGTGACGTGCAATTTCAATACAACATGGCATGTTCCATACCTCCTCCTCACTTTCCTCCCAAACTCTCAAACGTCTGTCCTCCCTCCGCAGGAATGTTCAGCTTTTTTCCTGGTACAGTTAGAGGCCACTGGAAGCAGTGAGTCAGCAGAAAGGCTGATGTGTGCTGAGTGCTGGTAGTTCAGCACAATGTCATCACTACTTCCAGACCCTCTAGCATTTCTCTGCAGAGGGAGTTACTGAGTAGGACTGCCTGGACTAGAGATGCAGTAGCACTTCCAGAAAATTAAAGGCAGAGACAAAATGATGATGCTCAGACTTGGAATTATCTCTGCAGCATATTCAAAAGAATCCAGGTCAAGCACTGAGCGATGCCTGGTGTGTCTGGAAATGACTACCAGATGGTTGTGATCAGGTTTCAGGGTGAAGGCACAGGGAGGAGTCTGGATGAGTCTGTAAACTCATCCCAGCAGCTACAAAGTAAAGTCTAGGGGAAGAAGAGACCAGCTCACCCATTTCTGCTTCTGTTTGTGATTTCTTTGTTTTCGCTTCGACTCACCTTTCTGTCTCTGCGCGCTCCTGTGTTTTATTACGTGCATCTGATTTTCTGTTTATGCATATGTTATTTAACCCCTAATTCACCTCACAGCTGTGCACCATGGTGCACATGGTGTATTTTAATACTGCATAGCAACACCTGTTTCACACCACAGATAAAAGAAAGCTTGATACAAAGCCCAGCGGATGCTAACAATTCAGTATATGGAACTGAGAGGAAGTAAAAAAAAATCTAAGCCAGCCTAAGATGAGATTTTTTCCACAGAGGATGTCAGTCTTTTCAAGCTCTTTCAATAACTACCAAGAATTATAGCTCATTGTCAAATGCTTCTTTAAAAGTGATCCCAGATTTAGCAGTGTGCTCTTTATAAAATTATCGCTTATGACGACACCGAACATTTTAAAGAAAATATATTATTTCAAGACTGCAGAACCACAGATGTTGTCATTTTCATTCCATAATTTGTTCTTCCTAGTGGCTATATTACCCACAATGCAACTTGAGCTCAGTAAGAGACTCTGGTGGGGTATGGTGAGGTCTGGCAAACTCCCTTCTTTCTAATTCCACAACCTCAGATTTTTCCATTTTTAAATTTGTGGTCTTTAGCCCCATCTGACACTCACTCACATAACAACACTTGAGGCAATTTATCGGTCTTCACGCAGCTCCCTCTGAACCCACAGAAAGTGTTTTATAAAATCAGTGGAGTTCCTCTGTAACCTAAATGTTTCTCCTGAACTTGCTCTCCTCAACTTTGGTTGTTCTTACCTGGGTGTAATGGGTGCACATGGGCCCTGAGCAGCGTTCTGGACACCAGGGATTACACTCATGGGAGTAGGGATAGGTGTAGTCTTTCACCTCATTGTACCAGGACTGGACGTGGAAGGCAGGAGAGCGGTATCTGCAGAGCCGATGCACACACACATACACACATATACACATATACACACACACACACACACAAAGACAAACAGTGCAGTCACAGGCCATCCAGAGACAAAAAGGGAAATATCTGAAGGAGCGACCAGGTGCTTTGGATAGACTTGAGAAACACTGCAGGAACCTTCCTGCTTCTCCCCCTCTCTTTCTTTAGGCCTCCAAATGATTAGTCTGAATTTGACCTGGCACCCCAAACAGCAGTCTGTTCCCTTCCATAACAGCGGCAATCAAATCAGTTTGAAAAAAGAGAATCACAGCAAATCTAAACATTGCTCCACAGCCTACCAAATCAGTTCTAGCTCTCATTATAAACATGTCTTTTTATGGCCTTGAAAAGTGCTAAGCTTAGAAATGAGGAGTACATGGGGAGTGGAAAAAAAAGACTCTACATCAGGGTTTGTCAGCACAGGAAGCAAAGAAGGAAACAGGGAGGGAGGAAAGGGGTTGTGAGAAGTAGTACAGATTGTTGGAAGGGCACCTGCTGTGATAGGCATACGCTGTTATTACACAGAGGCCTATTGTGTCTGGTGTTTTCTGGGACACAAATATTCACTTAGATACACATGAACCTTATCCTAGCAT
Organism: Mastacembelus armatus; assembly: GCF_900324485.2. Lineage (NCBI taxonomy): Eukaryota > Metazoa > Chordata > Actinopteri > Synbranchiformes > Mastacembelidae > Mastacembelus > Mastacembelus armatus. The sequence continues at coordinate 11,459,165 of NC_046635.1, forward strand.
GACCCATACTTGTGCTTCACACATATCAGTGGATTATTGATTTTATTTTTATTGATTTTTTTATAAGGAGCAAATCAGTGTGAATAGTAGTTCGTTTCTGAAGAGGACATGGATATCTGTATCAAATTCAGTGGTAATCCATCGAATAGTAGTTGAGACTCACTCACTCAGAACTACAAATTTCAACCTCATAGTGGTGTGAGAGGAGAAAAAAGTCAGGGTGCCAATTAAGTGAGTGGGATTAATCCTCTGAGGACCATGAATATTCAAAGCGATCAGTAGTTGTCGAGATATTTCAGTCTGGACCACATGGGTGGTGACCAACATCCCTAAAACCATGCTGCTAGCATGGCTTATTACCTTCATATCATATTCTGCAAAAGTTCTACAGTGGATATGAACCGGAATCTATTGAATAACCTGTTAAGCATTTAATAAAGGATTTCCTGCACTTATAATGATAATCAAAACAAACTCTGTGTCAGATTTTTGAGTCTTACACATCATAAAGCTTACCAACTGTGTGTTATTGAGCCTCACCTGCCCCAGTGAACTCCCAGGTTTTGTCCAATAGACATGAGCAGGTGCTCAGGTCCATGGTCCCAGTGACACTGCTCTGACCACTGAGTGGCAGAGCGCTCCAAGTCATCGTCCCAAACCTGCACACATGAAATAAAACAAGACACCAGTGGTGAAGATATGGCAACATTCACCTGCTGTATCGACCACAACATGAAGCAGGATATTCCACATGGTCTGGCTCAGGAGACACTTAAACACAACCTGTTAAAAGTGTCCTGTCCTGTGCTTCCTTCCCTCCTGGTGTGTTGAGCTTGGTACAAGTACAACCTTACATGGTGACATTTCAGTGGAGCATCCAGCGCCTGGCCGTGGTCCACTATAAATCTCCAGCAATCACAGCTGAATTATCCACATTTCCTGAGAGGAGGATGGAAAGTGGAGAAGGCACCTGACTCTCACAGAGGAGGAGGTGCTATGAATGGAAGGAGAGCTGCATACAGCATGGCCCCTCAAAGCACATCTCCTCAGTAAATTTCCAGCCTTTTGGTGGTCACTAAAACATGCACATGCCAACACCACTGTAACCCCAAACAGCCACAAACACACACACTGCTTGTTCCTTGGAATTCAAGAGAGAGCATTGGGCAGAGTACATCTACAGACACTTTCCTCCCCTGCTACAACCGCACGGCAGAGACAGACAGGCCACCACTGCTTTGCTCGACTTTATGGACCTCGTGGTTTTTCAGTAACCTTCTGTGTGTCTCAGCAATAATCCCTGTCCTATTTTACCCAGTAACGTGCCACATCGGAGAGCCCTCCCTCGCTCTCCTGTCTTCTGCAGTGCTGGCTTGTTAGCAGGTAGGACAGACTCAGCATTATTAACCTCTGTTTAAAAGAGCAGCACAGCAGGCTGGCAGCAGCATACCATAATGACTGCATGTTTCCAGCAAAAAAAAAAAAAAAAAAAAGGTTTACTACACAACTGCACTTTTCTAGACTAATAAAACCCTAATTACCAGGCTCATTTCAGAGATCAGTGTTGCTGACACAGTAAAATCAAGTTCTTTGTGAGGTAAAGCCAAAGATCAAATGTAATACCTTTTTATTATCTTTGCTGTGAAAGTACAATTACAAAATGGGTACTAAGGGTAATGGGGCTTTTCTCACCATGTGCTCCATGTTGGAGGCAGTGGGGTAGACCTCACTCCTCAGCTTGTTGTGTAGCTGGATGATCTCGTCACGATCCGACCAGAGGATGGCTCGTCGAGTCCTGTTGACAGCCACGTTGCTGGTGGTGTTCTGGTCTGCTTTTTGTTCGTAGCGGCTCAGCAGCTGCCTGAGCTCCTTGGAGTCGGGCAGAAAGAGGGAAGATGCGTCCCTGGTGCACAACAGCAGGAGGGACAGGGCAGGGAGCCAGGTCAAGGCAGTGCAGGTCATTCTGACACTTTAGCTTTCAGAGAGCAGCAGACGGTGGAGTTTGTGTGTATGCCGTTTCTCAGAATCGCAGACACAACCTGCAGGGAGGAAATATTTAATATGTGTTTCCACATTGTGTGAGTCAAGAAAGGGGGAGTACAGATTGCAAAATATGGGAAAATTGATTATTGAACCAATCTAAATGATATTTCCTCTATTTCATACACAAATACAAATATGCAGTTTTACAACGTTCAATAAAATTTAAAGTATTGCCCTCAACACTTTCCATCACTTGTCACTTTCTACTTGTTTTTCCAAAAGGATGAGATAAAATATTGACTTATATATAGATATAATTGTCAGTGTGTTGTGTCAAAGTTGATACTGGCACAGAGACTTGCTGTGATGCTTCTTCAGTTTTTTGCCAGTTTGGCTCTTGCATAAAAACAATTACTAGTCCATTGGGCACACTAACAGAATCTGATGCAATTCAAAACAAGTGCTCTGCAATAAGTGCTCCTTCTGAGAGTTTACACTGTCACATTGCCAGTCCACATCTTCGGACACTGCTGTGACTGTACAGGTCGTGATGCATTGCAGAGCGTATCAAGCAATATAATCCAATCCAATCCAACACCTACCACTTCTACAGAAACAGTGCTGACCATAGAATGTAAATAACTCCTCTGTGATACAATGTGAGCAAAAGTAGGTGGTTATAAGCTTACAGGGATGCTGTGCAAGATTGCATTAGATGGCTGACTTAAACTGGTTACTCTGTGTCAAATTCTTTCTACCCAATAATAATACAACTTTAATGATACCTGTTTATGAAGACTAATCAAAGTTTTCTCTGGATTTGTTGCACTATAGTTAAACAGTATACAGAGAAATGCTGTCTGCTTTTGAGCAAAACATTACATTCCTGACATATCCAGGTGCAATATTCAGTAATTGGCCAAGAATATGACATGCTTTGGAAAGCCACACAGGAAAACATCCAGCAAAACAATTTTTTATTTATTTATTTATTTAATTTTTTTTTTTAAGAAAGGAGAGCAATCAGCCAATGTGATCGGAGAAGAAAGAAATAAAATAAACCAAGCTCTAGCTTGCACTGGTTGGCCTTACCCTTGAATCCTTTCACCTCTTTCCCTCTGGCTCAAAAAATGGCTTGAGGTCTGGCACCGGCTCTGTGTCAACATGCTGTGCCAGCTCACGGCACCGGGAGCCCAAGCACCACACCCTTCTCCTTTCTGTGTATCCCACTCCCTTCACACTGGACCTCTACCAGCTCCTGTGTCTGGACCCTTCTCATCACTCTCATGAATGTTATACCAGAGTGACAGACAGAGCAGAAGAGTTGGGCACTCATGCATACACACATCATGCCTATGGGAACGGAGTCCTCTCTGCTGCCACTGGTGGGCTTGTTTCTGACCTCCTCTCCACCTCACTCTGAGTTTCAATATAAATACAAGTCATAGCAGAATTGAGAGGGTCTGGTTTAAATACTGAGCAAGTGACAATTGTTAAAGGGGGAATGGGGATATGATTTTGAACTGACAAGCAAAAATCTAGCATTACAAGATTTACTGCCTGTATATAGTATTTTCCATTAAAGTAGCTACTGATTGGCATTTTCATCAAAAGTGCAGATTTAATGAATGAGTCCTGTGAGTCCTTCCATCAGCCTCTTTAAAACAACTGACATGTTAAGTTTTTACTAACATAAGTAGCTATTGTCACGCTGAGTAAATCAATAAATCTGAAAAAAATAAAATAAAATGCAAACAAAATATTGTGGCAGCCAGAAAGTGTATTTCACCGTTTTACCGCGATGATTGTCATATTTCCAAGGTGCTGTGCATTAAAAAAAAAAACCACAGGTGACATCTAAATTGGCCAGAGCTTGTTGAAACTCCCCACTGTTTAGTGCTGCTTACCTAAATGTAATGTGTGTAATATCTCATGTTGCTCACCTCGGTCTTTCCCCGATAGTATCCAGCTGCTGGAACTGCTCTGCGCGCTGGAGAGCTGTGCTATTCCCGAGTGAGAGGACCAGGCTTGCAGCTTGTTGGCGGTATTCCTGGAGCTCGTAGGAACTGTGTAACTCCCGAGCAGCTCCGAGTGCCTTATATAGAGAAGGAGACCCCTCAAGACCAGAGGAAAAAATTACTGTCTTCCCCCCTCCCCACACTCCCCCTTCCACAGCCTCTTGGCAAACAGCGCGCAGCGTGCGCACGATGAGGAGAAGCATGTCAGGAGGAAAACCATAAATATTGCAAACGAGTCAGCAGCAGCCACTTAGATCAGCATCTGTGGATCGCGTTTGGCTGACAATTGTTATCCGTAAATTACTCAGATTTCAAAAATAATTTATAACAAGGTACTCTGTCACTATTATCGCCACAATATATATAATATATAATTTATGTATTATATTTGACCACTTTCTAATGTGGCATCATTTGAGGGGCTCAGCAGCTGAGTTGAAACTAATAACTTTATTAATGGTTAATAGAAATGAATGATGCTTTATACATGAGTGGTAAGCCATAAACACTGTTGGGTTGCCAGGTTGTGAAGAATCCAGGGGCTGGAATTTATCCCCTCCATTTTTTTTTTTTTTTTTTTTTTACAAGGATCCTTTGACATAATGCAGTTATGTTTGTACTATGTTAAGAAATGATTAATAAGCCACCAAGTCTACCATTAAAGTTAATGAGTAATCCAAATTATAAAGCTGTAATGTTATGACATTTCTTGGTTATACACAGGTAGATTCTTCACAGGCCATTCGCAAAACAAACCCCTGTGTTATTTCTGCCTTTTCCTGACATTTTATTGACTAATTCAGAAGCACTAATACGTTTTTTAGGAGTTTTGTACTTTTCATTGGCAGACAAAAGTCCAAAATATGAATGAACCACAATCTTTTCATAATTTCTGGGGTTTGAGCAGTGACAAACATTAATACTCATGTATGTCAGACTTATATCCAATATCCAAGAGATGAGGGTTTTCTTCTCAGAAGTGTTGTTCTTCACTTGGCTACATAAACCCATATTCATAACTCATACCAGGCCAAAGGGAAACTGGAATCTCACAAGTCTGCATTTGTCTAACTCGAAGAAAACAAAAGAGTTGCGCAACCCAAACATCCTTCCTTTTGTTTACTTTTTGACATTTGATAATCTTTAGCAGGTGGAACCTAGCTTATCTTTTGGTAAAGTTCAAGGGGAACCCCTATCCACCACAGACACCAGGCCTGTTCACCACACACCAAGAGAGATGGGTTATCTTGGTTATCTGTGGAGGTCCTTGAACCTCTGTTTGCCATAAAGCTTCCCTTCCTTAGAACCTGTGAAGTGCTGCTGAACACCTAAAACAGGCCATCCAAAAAAAAAAAAAAAAAAAAAAAAAAAAAAAAGATGCACAGGGTAAAACTCTGGGACACTAAATGAAAAGAACATATGGAGTACGATTAGAAAAACAAACCAGAGGATGCACTGGAACGGAAGAGGAAATGCATAAAAATGATTCCTATGGGCACAGAGAGGTGGTGGAAGGTCAGATTAGTTACATGTAAGCATACAAGATGAGAGTATGTATGCTGACCCCTGAATGCTGAAGGGAGTACATGCCAGTCCTTCAATTATTTTGGCATCAAGTGAATTCATATATTTTAGAGCAGAAATAACTGCAATTTACAATGTATTTCTACAGTGTGGTTGATATGTACCACACAGTATATATCAGCAACATGGCAGAAACAGGCTCATCCAGTTAAAGGCCTGTAATAAACAGGTCTGTAGTTATGTTAAAAAGCAGCTGATAACTGGATGTTGCTTTTGATAAGAAATTAGCTTTCAAAGTGTCTGAACCATCACAACCTGACAAGCCAAGAGTTCTGACTGGCTCATATCTGACTTATAAGCAATAGTGGAAACATTTACAGAATAATTAAGATAAAAAGCCATTACTTACACTTAGAAGAGCTGTCCTACTTTACATTGGTCCTACTTTACATTGGTATCAATATTTGTGTTAAGAACTAAAAGTAAAAAAAAAAAAACATACATTAAATGAATTAATGAAAATTTATTACAAGGATCAAATATATTTAAACTATTTTGCTTGCTAAAACCTGAAAACTAAAGTGTTCAACAGTGAAAAAGTACCTTTGAAGCAGAATGGATTGCCTGCTCTGAAAACAAAGGCTCACTGTTCACCTTTCTGACCTAGTTGTGTTGACCCAAATTGTTCACATTTCATTTCACGCAAAAGCATCATGTCAGACATTTGTAAGAACATATCTGGTCAGAAGCAAACTGTTTAACACCTTGTGAACATAATCATAACAGCACCCAGGTTTCCCATTCTCTGAACATACGCGTCTTTATTCTTGAACACCTCAGCCATTTGTTTCTGACCTGGCAGTTTGGTTCCTGCTGCAGCATTTAGAATCTTCATCTGATCACTGTTAACTGGTTTGAATTACTGTTTTCAATGTGCTGAACTTTATTACATCATTTGCTATTCTTTAACATACTTGACTAATCTAAGACTAAATCTGCACATACACAGTTGTCTTGTAGGAAATTAGATTTTTTACATACTTACCTTAAAACAATTTGCCAAAGTAGTTTGTGTATATTCTTGTATAACCTTTTTTTTTTTTTTTTGTTCCCTTTCTTACCAATTTTATCCTTTGTGACTGATTCCATTTACTACTTTTTGACATCAAATCATCTTTAGTAGGTGGGACCCTAGTTTGCATCTCTCATGCACACACACACACGAGCTGTTCTCCAGACACAAAACTGAGAAACGGTTTATTTTGATAGAGACCTGTGGAGGTCCTTGAACCTCTGGTTGCCATAATGTTTACTTTCTTTGGTAGCTGTGGAGTGCTGTTGAACCCCTAAGTCAGACTGCTGGGAGACCATATGGTGCACGAGGCTGATTAGAAAAGCAAACCGGAGCATGGATCGCAAAGGAACAGGAAATGCATAAAAATTATTCCTACGGGTGTAAAGAGGTGGTGGAATGCTCGAATAGTCAGATGTAAGCATAAAAGACAAGAATGTTGTAAAAATACGTTTTCATTCCCAACAAGGCTCTTAGGTGCATGTTGTAAGACTCGCCCAGTAAAACAGTATCAGAATCACTTAAAATGTCCCAACGTGTCCATATTGCATAAACTGTAACATGTGGTAAAAGCCCCATTCTGAGGGGTGGTTCCTACAGTTCTATACTCCCAGTGGATGCTGCTACAGTATGGCCATTAAAATTACTGGCTTGTGTTGGAAAATATGTCCTATAGTTTCAACAAACCACTCAAAAGCCTTAAAAAGGTCTGTGGGGAGCAGACTAACATACATGCATACACTCATTTCAAGCATGGCAGGAGACACTTGAGTATAGGCAGTCGTTTTTAAACTGGGTGTCCAAATGTGTAATTTTCTTTTTTTAAAAAGTAGATCTTGTCAGCCCTCAACAGTGCACTGTGGATACAGAGGCAGCCAGCAAGCCCGCAGGAGGGAGAGACATACTGTAACTACCACATATAATAGACACAGCATATTTGCATATGCTTATATGCAGGTAAAAGATCAATTAGGTATGCCAAGACTCCAGGTTGTTTTGGTTTATTTTGTACATCGTTCTGTAGACCAGCCCATGGTGTAGACTGCAGATGTTTTCAGGTATAAGAAAGCCAAGTAGTCTGACTGCACCTAATTAGCAAACTGCTTTTTGCACAATCCTTTATTTGAACAATAAACAAAATAGAATGCTGGAGGCTTAAAATTAAAAGACAGTATAGATTTTGTTTTTTAGGTCAATATCCCAACAATTCCCAGCAGACAATAGTGTTAGGAGTACATACTGAAGAGAGAGACATTGTTGAAGCATTTAACCAGCACATTTCCTGACCAGCCATTAGAGAGAGATAAAACTGTACAACAGAAAGTTTAAGGTGCCCATTTCAAAGTCCCAACTTCCAAACATTCTTTAAAAGGGGGAAGAAAATATGCAAATCAACAGTGTCACACTTTGTGCAGAAATGACTACAAAGCTAGCAACACAACTGAGTTATCATTAAAGTTATAAGATGAATTGACTGTCTAAACAGCATGCCGTTTCCTGTGAGATGAGTTGTGGACTGTGATAAGACATGGCAAAAAGACTTTGGATGGAGAAGGCATATAGTTTGATTAGGCAGGAGGGCCTTTATCATGTTGTCCTTTGGTTTACCTGGGAAAGGTTTCTGACTTTGAAACCCACAAGAGTCAATACGCACCACATAATGATGCTATATAACATAGAAATCTAAAATTAAAATTTAGTGTGTAATTTTAAAACATCACATTTAAATTCCAAATTGAAAAACTGAACTTCAGTGAACTTACAATCAAGTGATGGACATGGCAATAAAATCCATGTGTTGCTCTTAAAAACACAAAATTATTTTTACCTTGTACCACCTTTGATGGGACAACCACCTTCTTGCCTGTGTACCTTGTTTTAATTAATGGACAGGTATGTGTGAGAAAATGCAGTCATATGACACAAAAGGATTTTTTTGGATGAAGCCCAAAACCACAAACCTAAATCAAATACTTGATTACATTTTGCAAAGTGTTAATACTGAGATTCTGACACTGGTCGGAATAAAACAGGTCTTGAATGTGTGGGAGTCTATTGTGAAACGAGAAAATGACAAAATGGAAATAAATAAAGAAAAGAACAAGTTCAATTTTATTTGTTGTGCTTTAGCCTGTGTAACTTCTTTTCAAACACCAAATGCAAGCATATTTTTTTCGAAGGAAGCGAGAGCATGGAGGACATCCAATAAATGAATTTTTAAAAAAAACAAAAAAAAAAAAAAACGAACATTTTAGTAATGCAAACAAAAATCATCACAATCAATGAATGATCCAAAATCGATAACTTCAACAAAAGCAAACACTACCTTTTTGTGCGCATTTCTGGGAGCTTTTATGCAGAGCTTAGCGCAGATGTAGTCCCACTTCCCCTCAAAACTCAAGGTTTCCTTCAACTAGGAGGAAACGCAGAGCAATGAGCTATTACCGAGGTGTCAGGTACATTCCCCTAACTATTCGCAGACATTAGGCCTGCTCTTGCCATCTCACTAGGGTTAGAATCAGAGTGGAAAAACATCACACATTGAACCTAAGGCAGCCCCCACTTTCTGCTGAGTTGGGGGTAAGGGGTGGTGTGGCTCAAAACTACACCGACAAGCCACCTACACACAGGTGAAACCTTTAGAGAAGACAAAAACAATGAATGGATCGAGAAGGAAATGTACAAAGTAAACAAGGGGCAAGTTTTACAGTGGAATCTGTGTCTTGATTGGTTTCCATCTCTGAATGAATGTCTAAAAGTCTAAGTTTTTAGACAAAAGTCTAAAAACTAGTGCAGTCCTTCAGGACCCAAACATGTTTTCAGTCACCTAGATTTTTTTTTTTTTTTTTTTACATTTTGATCTAAATATTTGCAAATTATGCAACTGCCTGTCATATTGTAATCATCAATCAGTTTATACTCTGTGCACAGAAGCTTATTTGTTATTAAATTCTAAAGCGCATTAATATTTTTTTTTTTTTAGATAGCCGTTCTAAATCTAAACCCAGATACCATAACAAAGATCTCTCAAACAAGGAAACTTTTCAGTTCCCATCCAATGTACCACCTATCTTTATTTCCTGTTTTTGATGGCTCAAGTTGTACCTAGATCAAAAAGCATCAAAAAAGTGAGGAAATTGAGGAGGAGCAGGAGGAGTAGTTGGTGGCAGCAGAGAAGACAATCTGGCCTTGGGAGGAGAGACTCATGATAATGCTGGTGCTGGGCCTTTTCAAAGCACTAGGGCAAATTCAAATAGGCTTTTGAACTGCGGCAAATTCATTAGGCCAACAGTTCTCCTTTGCTAAAAGGCAAACACTGATATTTCTAGGTCATTTCCTTAAAAAAAGGTAATTCAAACAAGAGAAATTACCCCAGCAGTCCACTTGCAGCCTGTGGTAGATACTTCTTCCTGTGTGAGTGAGTCCACTGTTCGCTATGTGAGCCAAACTTCGGGCTCAATCAGAGGCGAATCTCAGGTCCTAATCTGTAAACCCAACCTGGCCTCTGTCTATTCAACAGTCCTTCCTTGCTGCTTTAAAAGTAAGACAAAAAATAAAAAGAACACACAGCAGTTGTGCACAGAGAAGAGAGCAGTCACAGGGAAACCTTTGTGAATGCAGCTTGTTTCTCTTCTTCCAAAAAGAAAAAAGAGACAAGGAAAGGGGTGTTGGAAAAGCTGGTTCTCAGGAAAGCAGGGACAGGAGGGAAGAAGAGGAAAATCTTGCAAGAGAACAAGTTGGGCAGTGTTCCTGTTCATTAGTTTGGTGTGTTTGTGTCGTGTAGATGTACGGTACTGTCAACGAGTGCATTTTGAACGTGTATGTATGTGAATATATTTGGGCGTTGTGTGTATGTTGGGATGGGTGTGTGGGATGTGTGTCTACAGCAGGTCGACGCGGCGGTAGTACAGCAGGTATGCGGTGCGCTCTGCAGTCTGCTTCACCACCTGGTACTGGTTGATGACCTTCACTGCCTGGTCATCAATGCGCAGCCAGCCGTTAAGACCGATGTGGAAGACATCCGTGGTGTAATGGCCGCCGGTCGCGCTGTTCCCATGGTGATAGACAACTGGTTGAGACGGGAAAAATATATTAGAGAAATGCAGGACATTTTGTCATCCATGACTTCCTTGACATTTAGTATGAGAAGTGATTCCATGCACCATTAGTTAGATAGTGGGAACTCGGCTATAAGAGGGCTCTGGCTGGTAAGATTCATACTTGCGACTACACAGGAAAACCAAGTGCTCACTGGCAGATGAAAGATCTGATTACACCCATCCATTACATGAAACAGTTAATATAGTGTTGATCATTTGTTCCTAATTCCTGTTTTCACACATCCTCTGACAGTTCTGAAAGGCTCACTGATCTCAATCCTTAGAGAGTCAGAAATCAATCCAATCAGCCACAGTATTCAGTATGGTATTGTTTTTTCCCCACATTTAGTACATACTTCTCTAACATACTAAATAAAAGGTTAATTTATTACAAATGGCCTTTACTTGGCTGTATGAAGAACTGGTTGGAAAACTTTGCAAAAACAATGACTAATTCCAAAAAAAAAAAAAAAAAAAAAAAAAAAAAAAAATCATTATGATCTGAAAGAACTTCCTGATGACCAAATGTACTCAGGAGCAACAGAAAGGGACGTAAAGTACCTTTGGCAGTACTGGTAATCTGGCGAATGAAGGAGTCTCAAAATGTGAATTAAACATTTCCAGTAATACATGTTATAAAAACTACAACAGATGTAATGTGATTGAACTATAAAAACAATAAAACACAAACACACCTGCAAAGAGCCTGTAGGTTCTTTGGCCTTTCACAACTTTGCTCCGCACTCCAGAGGACAAGAGGTCTGAAAGGAGATCACAGATATGAAGACCCACTGATTACACCAACAACTTAAAAGTGCTGTATTCAGTATAATTAGATACAGATTGTGCTGCTGATGTTCTGTTGCTGGTCTGTTTTAAACTGCAGATTTATGAGAATTTTTCCTTCATGCTGACAGATGAAGAAAGTCTTCTGAGTCTGCAAAATCTTTTGAAGATTTTTGTCAAGTGATCAAGTACAATTACAGAAATTATGCTTTACAAACTGCAGCTAAGCCTACATTTGAGCACAATATTCTAGGAAAAGCTATTTTATTAGACTTATTGATTTTGCACTTAAACTTCACTTCTTTTGATTTTTTTCTGGTGTCTTCAGCTGTTTTCCCTTAGTTACGCCTGATAATGATTTTGCAATCTGAATCAGTGTCTAATGCTGTGTGTCATTTTTATAAGTCACTGCAAAGCTGAGCAGACACTTACCATTTGAGAATGACTCACCACTGTCTATCTGAACATCGAAAAGTCTCTCTGGGGAACCATCTTTTGCCGAGAATAAACTGTACCGACCGCAGTGTTTATACTGGCATTAAGCATCTGTCCCTTACGAAAGCTAGAGTTCTTATTGAACTGAGTCATATGTACAGTTCTTAAATGTAATACGGCTGTCATGATTTGTCACAAAAAAATATATAAAAACAGATTTCACACATCTGCCATGCTGCATCCAAACATGTCATAATTAGATGTCCATGTCCATTCACAGGCAGATGGGTCCATACCTTTGCTGATCTCCAAATCAACAGGGTAATCAATGTTCTTGGTCAGTTTCTGGCAGCCTCCAGTCTTTTCAAAAACAAATCTCTTTAGATGGAGCACTAGTACAGGTGGCAGCTCTTCCAGAGTCACCCTTCGACTGATCTCAATCTGAAAGAAAAAACACAAGAAAGACGCGGTCAGAAAATACTCTCCAATGGGGGGAAAAAAAAGGTCAATTTTGAATCTGAACAAAAATTATTTGAAATTGCAGAAACTGCTCAATGAAAATATTCTAAACAGTAAAAAGAATAAAACGTGCAGAAACAAGGGGCTACATTCTGTTGGAATTACAAGTTGCTGAGCTCTTCAAGGCAGTGACACACTACATTTGGGACATTTTAAAAACTACATGACAAGAGTGAAGCTCTGGACCAAATTATATATAAACTGACAGATTAGAACAGCAGGTGTATGTTACAAAAACAACTATAAAGATGCCCATTATACAGCTGTGGCACAGATGTTCCTGCACCAGCTGTTCCAGTTGACTGCTTGTACTGTTTTCAGAGAAGTATTTTCTTGAGCAGTTCTCAGTGTTTGCACTCAAACCTAGGGCAACGGCGTTTGTGAGGACAGTTCAGTGTATATTTGTGTCCTATCCAAAATTACTACTTAGTGCACTAAGAACATCTCCTTTAAAGTACATCAAATCACCGAAATCTTTCTGCAAGTCGATCAGAAAATATTTGTTTTATTACTAATTATTTTGTAATGCGACAACATGTGACAATGACCTTAGCAACACACATAAAAGCAGCATTTGCATACCTCCTGCTTGGTTTTAGAAGTGTAGCCCTGGACTGACTCTCGTGCCACCAAGGTTTCTAGAGCTTCCTGGACAGTGCGGATCTTCTCGGACTGGATGTCTAGCTGCAGTGTAAAGAATGGCTGCAGAGTGGCTGACTCTTTAGAGTTTTGCTGATACACCACAGATCTGACAAAGAAACAAAGCACTCAGTTAGAAAACCTGAAGAAATGCCAGTAATACTTTTAGGATCTGGAAACCCCTCAGTAACTGAGGAGGGTTAATGTTTGGAATATTTCAATATCTGTGCCACTCTACTTATAAACAAGCCTGTTACTTTTTTTCCTCCCACATAAGATACTTAACATATGCAATTACTCTGACCAGTGCCTAAAGAAGTCTGTGGGTTATAGCCAAGCTCAGTGGGCATACACACCACTCAGCAAACACACACTCCTGTATTCCATTTCTTTCTGGTTGCAAGTATTTCTGAGAAAATAATCTTTTAAGACACTGTTTGACCCGTGCCGACCAGGATTGTGCCAGACCAGAACCTCACAGAACATATTATTTAGGCAGGCTACACCCGCACAGGTTTGCAATGTTCAAGCCACAATGGCTGTTATTCTGACGAAACATAGATGGTGGCAGACTGACTTTGTGAGGACACGATGAACAAAGTAATTCGGGGGTTGTATAACCAATCCAGTATAAAGACCATTCAAATATTACAAAAGGATGATGCAGTTTCTACATGCTAACACCATAATCGACAAGATGATAAAATTATACATTTCTCATTAAGTACAATATATGCAGGCATACACAGAGAAAGCACAAAGTCAGCCATCAGAATTCCTTACTACACAGATTTATTATTTTCATTTCACTTAGAAAAGTATTTGTGCAACACATCTGTCATCATACCTGATGTGCCCACCAAAGATATCAGTGATGGGAGTGCGGACAAAGTCAGCTTGTCGAGTGATGGAAGTCTTGTTTCGGGGACCCACTTGCTCCCACTCATCATCGCTACCTCCTTCTTCCTTTTCAGCAACAACTTCCTCCACACCTGGCTGGGACTCAGGTCCATTAGGTGTGGGAGCTTCTGTTTATATTTAAAAAAACAAAAAACAAAACTAAATAAAATGAACCCCTGAATCCCATGCCAGTGTAAAATTAGCAAGAATCTCAGTAGCATTTCAACTCATTCTGAACATATTAACACAAAATTTCTTTCTTTATAGCTATTGAGAACTATACTATACTATACTGGCACAGGGGTGGTGAATCCATAAAATGCATGTTGTGGTTGCAGACGTTCCTTTCTATAAAGCGTGTGCTGTTCGTCAGGGTCACACCTGCTAAGTTGCAAACAGCATTAATGTCTCTCTCCCTCTCTCTCCACTTTTGGTGTTCATATTACCACTCTGCCCATCATTATTGAAAAAAACTTTACAAATTCAAAATAGCCACTTCTTCTACCTCTAGTGCAGTTTGATTATATGCTGGAAAAAAAAAAAAGGAATTCATCTTTTAAAGAAGCGCACCAACATGTGTTGTGTGCACAGAACATAGACGTGAGCAGCGATACCTCATGAGTCTTATAAAAAGCTTTTGATAGCAAAAGGTTAAAGGATGCTTACTTTCTTCCTGAGGTGAGATGAGCTTTTTCAATGCCAACATCTCCTCGTGCAATCCATTGAGAGTGAAGCCAAGATACTCCTCCGCATCCTCCTGTCGACCCTGAGCACAGAAAAAAAAGGACATGGTTAACAAGTGAGACAGGATGTGTGGAAGCCTCATTAGGTATTAAAAGATAACTGTCATTCAAAGAGTTTCAATAATTGCATTCATTAAAACTGAATCAGAACTGACACAGCATGTGGAACACATAACTGCCTTTATTCAGTTGGAGATGTCTCAGCTCTATCAAGAACAACCCCTTCAGCGCTCTCTGTTCCAGGGGAAGTGTTTTCAAAGAGTGTGATCATCAAAAACTTAGAAATGCTTACCTTCTCAGACAGGCTGGACTTGATGAGAGTGAGCAGTCTATAAATGTATGTCGGCTCAAAAGGTACACCAGGTCGAATGTCTTTCATAATCTTATCACCAACAGCTGAGGATGCAGTTATGAATCATATGTCAGTGATACTGACAGGAAACAACACGAGATGTCTTTGGACATGCTGTGTAACATCTTACCTTGCTGTTTGGCTTTAGACGGCACAGGCATGTTGTTGAACTCATTCACCAGCCTTACACTGTCAGAGAAACCATGATGTCTAAGTAAAACATTTCAGCAAGTTCATATTTGCTTGCAGAGACAATACTTACAAGTTGTCTATCATGGGAGTGGAGGTACATGGTCTCTGTGTTTCATTATGCAGAGGAATGGACTTCATCAGGTGATACATGGGAGGGCAAGCAATCAGGGCCTGTAGGGTCTGAGTGTTCAGAGTCAGGGAGGAAAACAGCATGTAGGAAAGGCAATATGATAAAGCAGTTTATAAATATTTCTAATTTTCTAACTATTTTCATAAAACACCAACACTGGCTTTCTAGGGATTTTACAGGAAGAGGTAACACTCCCAAGCAAGTGTCAGCCAAAGAAAAACAAGTACATTTCACAACAGCACACTTTTTGTAAAACAAATATGGGCTTGACACGTTTATCTTTTGTGTTATTTGGCTCAACACCAATATAAGAGCAAGTCATACTGGCAAGAGCCAACCATGTAAATGTTTACTCAAGTCTGAAGGGTTAAAAGAGCCTATAGGAAAAAAACGGAGTGAAAGGATACAGCGTTGATATAGCACCAGTTTCCTTTGTTGATCAGTCCTCTCGGCTGCAAAGACACTGGTTTATGTATCAACTTCACATTCTCAATAAGTTCTGGGGGGATTCAAACAAAGACAATGTTCTTAAACAGGTAGCCCCATACATCTACAACAAACAATGAAAACTATGTAAGTCTAATATTGACTGCAGCATTTACAGTCAGTGACATTGTGATGCAGTGGTGAAGATAAAAGCCGACCATTCATGCAATCTTAGATGTATATTTTCATTAGAACAAAGCAAATGTTTCTCCTTCTTTTCCTGCCTCAAGTGACACCAGCACAAGAGACTGTTGGAATAAGAGCAAGAACTTATTGTACCACGCCTAGGAAGGGAGACTGTCATTCAGAAACACAGCTCCCATGGTAACGTGGACATAAATCTTTAGTATGGCCTAGTATTTTTATGTTGGCCTTACATAGGATGTCTGTATGTAAACATATATATTACAAAACACTAATATCAGAACAACCCAATCATTACTAGTTTCACTTTACACTGGAACCACAATGGTTTTAAACTGCCCCATTTCTCTTTTGAATGTGGCTCTGTTAATTAGAACCCATTTATCATGTCAGTGCTTCACTTTTTTATGAAAACCGTGATTTTAAACATATCCTAAGGTAACACAGTTTTAGAGTGAAGAAGAAAAAATTATGAAGTCTTTAAGAGTGCCTGTGGGTTAGTGTGGCCCACAAAGAATTTAATTACTTTCCATGCAGCAGGAAAGTGTGGCAGACTGCGACTACAGACAGTCTGAGTGGTGCAATGGAACTGCAGAATCACAGTGTGAATTTGAGACAGTATCTGTTTTTAAACAGCCATTTACTAGGTCATTTTATTATTGAGCACATGATGACAGACCGCTTGTACTCTTCATTTGCAATGCTACATGATAAAAAAAAAAAAAAAAAAATACTCTGCTGTTGTGTTTATTGCACCACTAATGCATTTTTCCCAATTTTAAATCAATTTAATCAGTTTTATACACACACACACAATACGAGTAGATGATCTGTGGCTGCTTATGGGGGTATTTCAAAGAGGACTGGTCTTTTTCAAGATCACAGCTCTGAGGCACTTTACACTAGAGCAGACTAAACAATATCAAATCAAAACATTCAAATAAAAACTTAAGAACTAAATGCACAGTACACAGAATAGTGGGGACACATTTCCATCTGCCTGTAACCGCCTTGCTGATCGCAGCCTGTCACACCATTCTCCCACAGCAAAGACAAGAGTCAAGAGCTTCAATATGACCCAAGGGTCATCAAAACAAAGAAAGCTCAAATACTCCTTTTAAGAGAGGAGAGCCCCCAACTTGAACACAGCACAGTTCCAAATAACTTGGCATAGCGAGATACTCTCCATGTTGTATCTGTTTGCAAATTTGTAAATAAATGAATCTCAAAGTAATCTTAACTGTGCCTGGTTTTGTCTTTGCTTCAAAAGGATTCTTCTCCACATGCTGCCAAACCACAAATGTTTGGTTTATCTTTTAGCTTGAGCTAATCAATAAGATGTTTTAAGAAATCATTTTGACTTTTAGCTGTGATTTAGATTCAGCAACAGTAGAAGCTGTCACCACTGCATACTGAATTTCTCTTTTTAAGAGCAAACATACCCTTTGTTTCGTGTCAGGATCATGTCTGTATAATGGAAACAGGGCATTCTATCTCCTTTTCTTCAAGTTAAAGGTCTAAAAACTACATTTGCACACAATGTACTACATGTTGCTCTTTAAATATTAGCTGTAGAGGGGTTGTCTTTAAAGGAAGACAAATCCAAAAGAAGAATTCAGCTGTGTTGGGTGAGAAAAAGTGGGTTGCACAAACCTATGATTTAGTATCTGACGAGGCAATTCAAATGTAGTACCACCATCTAGTGTTGATCAATTGAACATGAAAGCAACATTCTTCCCTGTGGCATGATGTTACTGAGTCAAACTGAGCAGCTCAAATCTAATCTAATGAGGACATAATCAGCAGCAGAATATAAACTTTGGTCACTCATCACTTCTACTTTTCTCAAACACAGAACGTTTGAAAGTATACACTCAGGAAGAGTGAAGAGTTGGAACTGTACAACTGTCTCAACATTGCCACCAAGTGGACGGGGAGTGAATTTAGCAGGCACATAAAACAGCTATGAGTAGACATTTTTAAAGATATATAATGTGCATGTTCATAAAATACCTGCAAGTTTAGGGGCCATAGGATCCTCTGATACATGGACAGGGCCATCTTTGGCCTCCCCAAGTTTCTCAGGCTGTTCTGGTGTGGGAAGGGAAGGAGTCACAACTTCAACAACATTCTTTACCTCCACAAAGGCCTGAGGGCCCCCAGACACAGGCTTAGAGTTGTGGAAGAGGCTGGCCCAGGATTTAGGGAGATTGGCAGTAGGTGCAGCTGGAATTGCAGGTGAATGAGCCTGCTCTGTCACTACTGTCTGGGCAGCAGCATCTGGGGAGACCTGCTGAGCCTGCTCCCCACTATCCCAGTCTTCTTTGTGTCCATCTGCACTGGTGGGAGTATCAGGCTCTGAAAGCCCATTGGCAACCCCACTGTCTGCTACCTCCCTTCCCTCCAGTTCAGTAGTCAGATTGGAAGTGGCAACAGAGGGAGTAGCTACAGCAGCTGTGGGAGGAAGAGGAGATTTGGAGCGGGGGCTGGGTGGTGTATCTGAAAGTTCGGGACTCTGTGGAGCCAAATGATCTGGCTGCTGATCTGCAGTCCTCGGCCCCTCTGTCACCTCTCTGCTTTGAGAGGAGGATGAACAGGAGGAAGATGCATTGGTGCCATCTGATAAAGAGGCAGCTCCACCTGTTAAGTCCAAAGAAGAGTCATCAGGGCTATCACAAGTCCTCTGATTGGCAGTGGATGAAGGGGCAAACTTGGCTGCCACCACAGCAGCTGTTGATGTTGCCATAGAGACAGATCCAGGGGTGCAAAGTTCAGCCCCTGACAACGCCACATCCTCAGCAGTGTGGTGCGGGCCACCGAGTGCATGCCCGTTCACTAGTGCTGTCACAGGCGTCCCATCTGCTGCAGTGCTGCTGTTGTTGCTGCCAGGTGATGGGTCCAGGTAGTTGTAATACCCCGGCGGACGCTTTTTCTTTTTCTTCCTCTCTCGCTGTCCCAGGCTGCCGGGGAGTCCATCCATGTCCTGGCAAGACTGATGATTGTCCAGGACTGAGACCTCAGAGTCTGGACCATCCAATGAGTTGAAGTGGGTCCCATCAGGGACATCGGTTGCTGCAGGAGCTGTCTGCTGGACCACCTGACCTGACTGGCAGCCCAGGATAAACTCTGGAGCCTGGGGGTTGAGAGTACTTGACACTTTGTATAAAGGGTCATTCACCCCAGCAGGCGTGGAATCCATCACCTCATCAACACCAAATGCGATGTGCTGACAGTTGTCTGCTGCAGATAACATGTCAATCAATTAGAAAATGCAAGTTTCGTCTTTAAATACAGTCTAAATATAAAAAAGAAACCGATGGATTGTACTCTTGGCTGCAGAGCGTTATTTGTGAACAAGTAAGCCATCACTCTAAAGGGGTCGTGGGAGCTCTGACAGGAGTAGACATACCAGTAAGAACAAATAATTCCTACTGGACCTATTTTTAGCTTCAACAACTACTGTTGTGTCTATGCTCAACTAAGCCGCATTCTTTCCAGGCTTAAGTGAATCCCTGAAGAGGGGTGATCCAATATTTCCAGGGGGACTCTGCAAACATGGGGCTATAAATTCTACGATATGCTTAAATGATATCGTTGTTCATTTCCTAATATGATGGTCATTAAACGGTCAGATATGAAAAGCTGCAGTGGAGGTCTGTGTTGACCTGGGAAAAAAAATTGCTCTGATTTTATTAAAACTGTTCAAATGATTTTAATCAATGTTCTGATGAAAAACCAGATGAGAACTGTTGATGTACATAATTCAGTAAATAGAATAATACAAACAAATTTAATTTATATTCAAAAATTAAACTAAACTTTTGACTGAATTTTATGCAAAAATAGTCCACTCTAAAGGCAAAATACAGTTTGTAGAAAAATTTAAATCAGTATTGATATTATTTAAACAAAAACGCTTAAATGGCGGTAAAACTGCCCCACACACAAAATATTCAGGCTGCTATTTAATACGTATTTGGCAGTTCTGACCATCATGCTTTATTTTGAGGTGTGCTGAATTTGTCTTTACAAATAATCTCAAGATCAGGCCCCTTGACAATATCATGAAGTAACCTGTAAGAGTGAGGCACAGACTGTAACCATAACGAATCATCTTTGAAAGGTTAGACTTACCTAAATGTAAACAATTTATATAGATTAAAGTGATGCAATACACTTTACCAACAAAACAGAACAAGATGACATACTGGAAGACATAACAAACCTACTACCTACTGCAGCACTACCCTATGTTAATTTAAATTAACATTAAATATTATTTTACAGATGATAGTGTGAAGTCCATTCTAATGGATCCAAATGTAATTTTTTTTTTTTTTAAAAAAGGTGATGGTGGTGGAGCAATTTATACATTCTGATTTGAGAAAGACTGAAATGCCATGCTGTAATGCAATGTAAATGTAAATTAACCATATTCTCCACAACCCACTACAGTTAAATCTGGTGACAAAATATAATGAAAAAAAAATAGCCATTGCAATTTATCCTAAATAAAGCCAGTTTGGTAGTTACTATGATTTTACATACTGATGTCTTTGTTGTGTTTTGTCATCAAAATGCCCTGAAAAATAAACTTGGAAGGAAAACAATGCATTATAGTTACAGTTACAGAAAAGTGCATTGTTTAGTTAAAATGTGTTGCATAGCAGCTTAAATAGTAAATTAATATGCAGTGAGAGGCACAAAGTGGGAAAAAAAAAAAAAAAAAAAACAGGAAACATTAGTAAGAGCAAATCAGAAGATATCACCTTAGTCCTTAATTAAGACAGCTGACAGGTCACCCAATGTCTAAACCCTGATATTCTGGGTTAACAGGGTAGGAAAACAGCACCTACATCCTTTACTGAGATTATCGTCTTCTGTTAGTGTTACCAAAATTATATTCCAAGACTGTAAAACACATTCAACATTAAAACCTTATTAAGCTAAGGCTAAATATGTACACACATGTTAGCAACCACATAAAACCATCTCTATGCCCTTAGCAATAAGCTATGATTGTTAAACTGTTCAAAAACTCAAAATCAAATTTTAACTTAGAGCCCTACAGGGGTGAAAATGCATTATATGCAAGAGAAGATAAGATACTTAACAGTATCTTGGAGCATGCAAAGCTCTACAGATTTAACCAACAGGCAAGAGAAAGAATACAGGCACAAGGTTTAGAAAGCCACCAGTTTTTTCTGAAACCTGGATTTTGAGTTTTACAGCAAACGGACAACAGCTAGTCAAGCCACAGGGTGTCAGGCTCCTCAACTCACCGCAAACCTGCAGTCCAATAGACTCCATAATATAAGGTACAGCAGGAGTGCAGTAACTTCCTAAATAATCAATACAAATCAAAGTAAGGCAAATGTCATGTGCAGATGAGTACCATTTCAAAGAAAGGTGGCTGCTGTTAAAGTTTTAATTGGTGGCTCAAAATGTAAAAAATGAAAATAATGTATTCTTAAAATAAAATCTGAGGATTTGTAAGTCATTCTTAATATATACTGTACTGTATGTATAAAAACTAGCAAATAATGATCACATTAAAAGCACCTTCTCTTGTATTTTAAAAACCTGCTTTGAAAAACTACGGAGCATAAAAGTCAGCTCCTGAGAGGGTAGGTTATTCTAATGCTAATAAATCAACACATTATGTAGCAACCTAGTGTATGTGAAATGTACGTACCAGAAGACTGACTGACGCACGGGACTTTGTCATTGAAAGGAGGAAGCTGAGGAGACAATACAAAAACTAAATTAGGAAACCACATTTAAAAATTACAGCAGTGGTGAGGAATTGAATCAATTTACTGCAACTAAACACCAGAAAGTGAAAATATATATCCATCAAAAACGGTGGTAAAAGAGGAAGTTGTTTTTGATGTGTTGATTAAATTATGTAGGCTTTGAAAACGCAAGAACTATAAATGACAATATTCACATGCAAAAAATGTCATTTCAAAAGAAATGTGGAACATTGTAATGTTTTGGCCTGAAGCGTCTGTTCCACAGTACTGGTGTGAACCATTTTGTTTCCTGTCAAATAAAATCTTGCTGACCAGTAGAGACTGCCAGATTTTCTGTAAATTGTCAACCAATGTTTATTAATGTAAAAACAACAACTACCACTTATTCAATTTTCTTACCTCGACATAACAACGTGGAGTCACAAAAAACTGATTGATCTCATCAGGGCTGAATTCCCCAAAGATGTACTGTAGGAAGAAATCAATACAGCTATTAGCTGAAAAGAAAGGCAACACTGTAAAATCCCCAAAATGTTTTCCTAATGTGATGCAAATAAAATAAATAGGTAACTGATTTTTTATTGCCTGACACATCATTAATAAATCAAAAAAGAAGAAATCACAGGTTTAAAAAAAATAAAGGAGTACACAGTGAAGGACAGGAGCTTCCACCTCACAACTGGAATGAATTCAAAAGGTGCTGTCATTGGATATCTAAGTACAAGGACTCTCACACAGCCAGGACCGCAATGCTAGCTTGTACAAAGGTAAAGCACAACATGAAATGATGAGTCATGCAGTGTTATACATAAACTCTGACCACAAACAGCTCAGATCTGATTCCAGGATTATCTGTTCAGAAGTTTTAGGACCATCGATGACAGAGCTATTTGACATTAGTGTGCTTGTGATTTTAAAAACTACATGGATCCATAAAGAGAAGCCTCTATGCACCAGTCCTGTGTCAGCAAAATATCTAGAGCAGGGAACAATTAAGTTATGAAACGGCTGATGACTGCTTGTATGACACCACTACATTTCCTCAGACACATTGTTCAGTTATGCCACAAAAATGACACCTGAACTGATTTGACATGTGGACCTCAACAAAACGTTAAACTTCTATTTACTACAGGCATATTACATTATCTGCTTTTTTTCTGACTAATTAACCCAGTTTTGCAGTGACTGAGCTGCAAAATCACTATGAAATCTCATACAAAATTTTGAACAGATTAACAGAGTGATGACTTTTCAAGCAAACCATCACTGGTTGTAGTTTCTCATATTGTGACGATTTGCTGCTTTGTCATGTGAAAAAAAATGCTGAATATCTTTGGGTTATGTACCAGTTGAATGAAACATGCTCTGACTGGAAACCTGGCAGACTTTTTTTTTTTTTTTTTTTTTAATCCTCATATTTCATAGGCAAAGACAGAGAAAACAGATTCATTTGAAATGTAAATAATGGCAGCACTACTAGGAAGAGTAAGGGTTAAGTGACCTAAACCTGGATAGAGTATTTGTCTGTAGCTAACAATATAGCAAGCCATTTCATTAACATGTATCCTTGGGCTACCCTAATGCTCAGACAACCTTAAGTATTGGAGTACCAAGTAGCAGATAAACAGACACTAGCAAAGTAATTAATATTGGGAAAGGGAGGTTTGCTAAAGAAGTAAAATATATCAATCAATGAGAAGCAAGTGCTATATTGCTCTGTCTTCTATCATATATTATTCAGTGCATTTATTCGGTTTTCATTTGTTATTAACTACATTGCTGACCAATTACCATTTGAGCTTTAGCGAAACACTGCACTATGCCACCTAAGTGTCCACATGAGGACTGAAAACACAAAGCAACTGAGAAAAGGTGAAATGGACTCACCAGCCACGCCGTTAATCCTCTCAGTGCAATAAACAGTGGACCGTGAAAGGGGACGCACAGAGAAAAGAAAGTGCAGCTCAAGCATATGTAACTCTTCAGAAACGAAGCCCTGCACTAGGGCCCACACTGCTGAAATGGCACTACAAGCGACCAACAGTCAGCCATAATCCAGCGGCCTCAGGATGGCTAATACAATCACAACAGAAAGAATGCCCCTTTGCTTCTTTCTGCTAGCATGCCTCACGTGCCACACTAAGCTTCCCTGGCTGTTCGTTTGGACTGAGGATTACAACAAATTAGCCATCTGTATGATTTCAACACAGTTTAGTGATGACACCACAGCCGCACACTAACAGAACTATAGGAAGGCTCTATCCTAACAGAAAGAAGATCTGGAGTAGCATTAGAATGTGCTATTTTCTGACAAATTTCAAGTATGACAATGCAGAACTATCAGAGTAACAATATATAAACCTGCACACATTTAAAATAAATGAGCCTCTGTAATATTGTTTACTGTTGGCCATCGTTACAATCATGACTATGGGAACATATACATATTCCAACTAAGATTTAATGGCTCAGGGTCACATAACTGTGGTTAAAAAAAACAGATTGCTGCTCAGACACTCTGTACTCTGACAATAAAAGTGGTATGCAGTGTTATTAATGGACAACTTGGCTGAGTATAAAAATGTGCCAGCACAACTACAAATAAGGTCAGACTAGTTGTCAATGAATCGCTGGAACATGACTGTGTCTTGCTGCAATAGTAGATAGTAGTAACCGGGAGAGAATTATTACAAAAGCAGTACAAGCAGTACGACACTGTGACTGTAGTAAGCTATCTGTACGACACTGAAAAAAGGTATTATTGGGATTTATTCTGTTTAGATATCATGCTGGATGAAAGCAACTTTTCAGGAGCTCAACATTCATTTACTGATATGACTAGCAAAGGGCTAAAAACAACCATCTTTGTATGGTATTACTCCTGATTTCTCAAGTTACCTGAACTGCCTGATGCCTACAAGGTATGGAAAATAAAAGGATGAGGTGATGACCAATCCCACCCCCATCTACTGAAAACAATTATCCCCACAGTCAACACTGTTAAACTATGACTTAAACTGACTTTATGAACCCTGTTATTAATTACAATTCACAATGAGCTAAAACTTTAGTAACAACTAGCTAAAATTATTTCAGTCCAATAACAGCCCTGCAACACATTCTACTTTACACAATATTCAATTTCTCAAACAATTATTGTAGTAACTCACTGTCCAATTCATGGTGACAATTATCTTTAGTTCTTTTAATGTTTACTGCAAACTTTTGATACTTAATAGTTATTAGCATGCTAACATTTAGCAGGGTAATCTGCAAATGCAGGTGTTGGTGCTGGGAATAGTAAGGCTTGTTGATTGTCTGCTTTGGAAAAGTGTGATATTTGACCTGTAGAAAGGCCAGATGCAGAAAAAAATGTCTCAGAATCACCTTAAAGTTTGTGTTCATATTACATGGAGAATGAATGTTTACACCAAATTGAATGGTACCCCAAGCAATATCTGAGCAATTTTAGCCTGGACTAGCGTGAACTGGAAACAGTAAAGAATTGCTATTGAATTTGCAACACTTCCGGTTCATGGTGTTAGGAATTTTGATTCTGTGTGCATTTGAATGACTAAGACTTAGGCAACTCAAGAGAGCAGTCTGATTTGTTTGTGCATACAGTGTGTTTTCCCACAGTGTGGTGAGGATTACTATGCCACTCAACAATTTATGTTTTGGTGGAACATTGGGATGAACTAAAAAGAGACATTTCAAAAATAAGGAGACTGTTGCAATAACTTAACAGTTGCAAAAGCACTTTAGAGCCATCCCATTACATTGGGTGACTTATTACCATCAACACAGCCTATGAGGTTTAAATTTCTACATGGCTGCATTTTTAATCTCAAGAGTAGTTTGATGTCGGCAGATATCGGTGTGCATGCACTGGGAGGAAGCACCGCTTTACTAGTTTTATGAGTTGAGAGGAATAGACTACAGTTGCCAGGTTCAGTGTAATAAGAAATCTCACCCAAATGCAATGTATGTCTAACCTTGTGTTTATATCATTTTTGGAAGACAATTTTCAAAGATATAGAGGCATTAAAAATAACATGCTGTAGCTACACAGGCAAATGCACGATGCTTCCACTAAAGCAAAAAGTCTAGGTGTTAATGGGGATGTTTCAGTATGGATGTCAGGTTTTTCTGAAGTTGTCTCCACCAGCTTAAGAAAATCAATACCTACATACACAGCGGTTCACCACAAATTGCTAACAAATTTTTTCACATTAAGATAGAAAACTTATTTTTTGCTTTGTTTCATGGATGTGTTATTCCTCAAACCAAACCATTCTTTCTATATGATTATGTATCTACTATGTGCTCTATGTTATGGCACAACGCTAGTTTCACAAAACCATGACGGCTGCGGCAGTTGGAAAAGCCCAACTCGTATGCAAATGAGGTTTATTGTAAAGGTTTTCAAAGACCTGAGGCTTTAAAAATATGGGAGTACTTCTAATTATCAGAAAAACAGTGGTTTGTATGCTGTGAAAGGTTTCGCTGGCAGAGCTATGCACTAGCACCTGAAGAGAAAACACAAAGACCCTATTCTGGATGGTGTGTCAAACCCCAGAAAAGGCTAAACGATTATTAGTGTTGTATTAAATTACAACATAATTTCGTTTGGATTTAAACTACTGAATTACATAATACAGCCTCTTTCTTTCATTATGTTAAGAGTCATCGGTTTAATCCTGCAACTTTGCACTAAAATATGTAAACCTTTATTTACGTTTTGTTTGGTGCTGCAATATACAATGATATATGATTTTCTGTAAAAATACTGCCAAACAAAATGGTCAAAATTATTTCTTTGAGAAAAATAAATCATGTAGCTTACACAACTTATCAGTAAAATAGTCATTAGAAAAACAGTTAGTGGTAGCCCACCCCAACCGGTCAAGGCAGATAGCCTCACAAACTGAGCCTGGTGCTGCTGGAGGTACTGTCCGTTAAAGGGGCTTTCAGACCTTTTCTTTATTGTGATTTGGTGCCATACAAACAAAGCATGGGCTAAAACATATCACTATAAGCCCTGTTCCAGTATCTCTCATAGCAGCTCAGCTTTACTGAATAAAAGTAAAATTAACAGTAATGTTAGCATGATACTTTTAGGTGGCACATTTCTAATAATTTATTAATACAACAATTATACTAAGAAAAAGATTCCTGTCTGCTTTTATACCACGACCTGTAGATACAAATACAAAAATGTTTAAGTATTTCTAGATTTACCTGTTTTGCTGCTTTTGCAGTTGGTGTCTTGTTCTACCTATGATTATTTGGCTGCCCAACCAGTTCAACAACTTTCTTTTCATTTCTGTTTACTTGATTTGAGTTCTAATGTCAGTTTTCTGGACTTTGTGCCTTTTCACTCATTTTCCCTGAATATTTGCCATTCTCATAGCATGCATATTTATCATAGCAAAACTGTCATGCACCTACACAGTATTTATACAACACTTTTTGTAACAGGAAAAATGGTTGCCAATAGGCACAACCAAACCTAACAAAAAATTTTTTTAACAAGGGTCCAAGTTTGGTTACACAAAGAAACTGGGCAACTGTTACACTAGAGATCTGCCTATTAACACTTCAATTATGCCATTTAAAAACTCTTCTGGGTGATGAAATTATATATACATATATAAACAATGTATAATTTGGCATGAAATGTTAATATAAGACCCATAAACTGAGCACTGTGTTTGAATGCAGTTGAGAAAGGGTTTCCCCTTGAGCTTTCACTTGGCTGAACAGTGAGCCAATAGAAACACGCATTTATAAGGTCAGGAAGAAGCGTGAAAGCATGCAAGAGATAAGACTTCGGTGAGGTTTCCCTTCCTATGCTCGTTAGCCATGTTTGTATGTCTGAATTGTGTGTCAAAGTTGAAACCGATGAAGCATCTACCCTGAGCTTAAGACTTATTGGACTTTGTCTCATGTTAAATTCAATTACTAAAAACACTTATACACGATAGCTAACTTTGTCTGAAATAACACCAAACCTGCTAAATCTAAGTCCTACAATGACCCACAGAGTTAGAGCACTCTCACTCCGCAATGTGCAACCCCAAGCCAGTCTTTAGTTGTTTCCATGTCAAATAAATCCACGAAGGCCCACACTGTCGCATTTGTGTTTAGCTAAGCAGCTAGCGCACTGACACACCAGACCACCTGTGCAAAGCTGTTAGCTTGCTACAAGCTAAACGAGCAACACGCGTTTGCTAAATTGTAGATCCGCTGGTCAGAAACGTAAAACTGTCGGACGCAGATGATTTCACAACCCGTCATTTTGGTTTCCAAGTGTCTGGAACAAAATTAAGTGTCGGTTATGAGCAGCTGTGAACACGGGCTCGAGGAAGGCCTGTGACGGCGCTGAGCAGATGGGCCATGCACACACGCAGCACTTTTCTTAGTCACTTTCCGCTGGGAAATAACACGTGACACTTGTGGGACCCCACACCAAAGTGCCACTAAAATGGTATTAAACACGCGTCCATGTCTGTGAGCTAAACGTGTCTGTCACATCGTTAGAAGTGCACTAAACAGTAGCGATGTCTCATTTGAATGAAGAGACCTAGGCCCTGCTAGCTCCCATGCTGCTCAATGAGGGGGGCATTAGCAAGCACTTTTCACTACTTACACCTTCAATGACACAGCTAGCCAGGCATTTCAAACAACAACACACCCAAACGAGTTGCCATTATCAAACAGCAATAATGTTATTGTAGGCCAAGCTGCTGTACAAATTAAAAACGGCCGAGAGTATTTAAATAAAGTTACACGACGTGCAGCAAGAGTTATTTGGAAAGCTAACGCTAGGCAGCTAGCTGAGCTACCTGGTTGCTGTAAGAAGCCATGCTCCCGGTGAGGCTCTCTCCCTCCCACTGACAAGACGAAAACTCTCCCGGGAAGGTGTTGTAGGTTTGTAGTGACAGTTACAGAAGGCGTCCTACTTCGACATCATTGTCATTTCCCCAACGCTGTCCTGGCACTCGCAAGTTTTGATCCATGCAAAGCATCAGCGCTTCATACTGCTCGCCTTGCCGTCACCGCCATTTCTGTCTAGCATCGTCCTGCTAGCCCAGCCAGCGCGCGCTCGCTTGTAGTGGCAGCTAGAGCTCGAGGAATAGACAAGCACTTCCGGTGATGGTTTGCTTTCAGACTTCACAATAAAAGTCTTCATTCTACGGCGGCCCTGAGAGTTTATGTTTAGTGTAACACATATAAAATGTAGGGCTACTACAACCCCTTGTGTCATTTAGAAGTGTAGATGTTTCCAGAGATAGGACAAATACTTGACGGTATATCTGTCCAGTATGTGAATTTGGTTGTGTTTTCTTTTTTTTGCAGCACATGAATATCATGGTTATGTATAGCTCTATCCTTCCACTGACATACTGTGGCCTGTGACCTTGGGGTGCATATTGAGCAATAAATAAACTTATGCAGCATTGATGTGATATTATATTCAATCTTTTGCAAGTGCGCATTTGAATGTATAGGGTTGTTGTGTTAAGCATACTTGTTTAGGAATGTGTCAAAGATATGCACAAGAAGAAAAAAATCATTGCAAACTGGATTTTTTTCACAGGGTCCCCTCTTAAAACATGGCCCCAAGATCAGCTAAAAAGATGCTGTGGCCCAGGAGTTTTCTGATGCTTTGCTGATTATCTCAGTTTATTAAGACATCCATGATAACAAAGAAATGTAAGCAACTGCAAAATGGCTACAAAGAGGCATACTATGAATACAAGGACACCCCAAACAGAAACAAAATATAGCTGACTAAAAATAAATGTAAAACTACAAAAAGGATGACAAATATACAGTGATACAGAAAGGTGCAAAAGAAACAAACTGAGCCAATAAACAACAAACAGACAAAAAAAGTACAAAAGGCTTAGGGTTGAAATGGAGCCACTTTCAGCTGGATTCATTATGATGATGGTGGTGGGAGATGTTTCTTTTCTTAATAGATTGCAACCTGAGACCAGCACTGCAAGCAGCTATAGCTTGAGCTCCTTCCTTGAAATGGAAATTCCATTATCTTCTTGTGGTCTTGAGTTGTTGCTGACTTGTATCGGGAATTGCACGATTATTACAATTGGATTAATATCTATCCTATGTAATTACAGAGCCTGGGACTAAGACTCATTGGCATTGCTCGATCCCACTATTAAGTGACATTTATTTTGAAACGTATTTGTGTTTCCCCGGAAATCCTGAAGGTTATCTTAACATTTGTCACGAGCTTCATAGTTGAAGCGTGACCGCGTGCGCCCTGTGCGTTCACGTCCGGGTTGGGGCATGAATCGCAAATTCTAATTTTCCAAAGTTGAGCACGACTGAAAACTACATATTAAAACAACCGTCATGGTTTAGATTAAACTCTAACGAAGCAGCTACTGTCGTGTAGCATTTGGATCACACCAACCACTAAATGAAATCTCGTTTTGCTCTGTCATAAACAATATCTAAAGTAATACTATACAATACAATGCGACACACACAATTTTAAACATTCAAAATTTCGCAGTCTACTGTGAGCTGGGGAAAAAACGCTTAAATCTTCAGTTTCTTGGTATAAATTTAAATTATCTTAGAGAGTAGTGGGCGTGGCACAACAGGTGAGTGTCAGGAGGAAAGGAACTCTCAAACACAGGAAGTTGGGAAATTTGTGTTGCGTTGTTAATCCAAAGGTAGGAAACAATAATTCATATCCAAAGATTGTATCTTTGTATTATTCGCGAGCTTACAACTACTAGATCGCCTTTACCTAAAAACGGAACAGGTAAACACTAGTGAACCTCGCCAAGGGGAAGGCCCACATGTCGCATTTGTATTAAACTGTGATCCTCTGTAAAGAATGGGCTTTGGAATGCAACTTTAAAATGATACTAGCACGTAAAGGTCTAATTTAATCTGTTGACTTTATGTTCCTCTTAAATGTCTGATCCCCAAAAATCATAGTTGTTTTTTTTTTTACTAGCAGTTTTATGAATGAAGAAGTCTCTGTCCTTTACCTCACCTAGCCATTAATCTAATCTTTATTAAGGAATCCTTCACGCTGCTTTACTGTCCACAGTGGCAGTTACAGAGATACAAGCCAACTATCCACTTTGCCTGTTAGAGTCTTTAATAGGATTCGTGTCCATAATCTTCTTTTGTAGGCAGGGGAAGATGCCAGAGAGGGGTAAACCCCACCACAGGAGTGATGTGTATGCACAGTACAAGAGCAGAGACAGGGACTATGCACAGAATGATCGTGGTTTCAACCAAAAGCCAAGGCACATGGACGAGAGAGGCTCTGCTGATGACAGGAGGGCCAAACAAAACAGACAGAAGGACATGACAACTGCCTCTCACAAGGAGCCACCTGCTTACAGAGACCACAGTCATGAAGGGCCCTCAAGACTGTAAGGGGACCACATACTTTCTATAAACACTGTAATGTCTTTGACACAGACTGAAGACTTCCTATGACAGGATTATAGAGTGTCTTGGATGATATTTTTAGATAAAATGAGAATTTGCTTTCTACCACTGACAAAAAAAATGTATTTGTTGTTGTAGGTCCAGAGAGACGTCAGTGTATTACTCAGAAGCGGAGTATTATGAGCAACCGCAGAGGCAAGCTCTTTACAATCTCAGATACATCTTAACCAGTAGAGGCAAGTACATTTATTTTATGGTTCTTCTGGGAAATATTAGTTGCAATCAAAGTTCCTGCTTGTCAGTGTGTTTTTAAAATTTGGTAGGTGTAGGATGGACCCTAAATATATTAAACAATATAAAACAATAAAAATGCTATATAAGCACAGATAAAAGTGCACACTGATTGAAAAGTCAGGGTGGTGGACTGTCTGTTCCTTCAGCTGTTACACTGTCAGAGCACATATTCACATAGGGATTTTTTTTTTGCAACTGATCATTTGCATTTAGGGCTGCAGCTGCTATTTATTTTCCCATCTATCAAACTGCTGATATTTTTTCCAATTCATTAATTGTTTTTGTCAAAACAGTAAAAGTGTCCCTGAGACTTCAGAGGGTTATACGTTATGTAATTTCATGTCTTGTTTTATTCATGCAAGAAAACCCAAACATATTCATCTTATTATCATATAAGACAAAAGGAGATTATGCACTCATCAGAGAAATTATGACCAGCATGTGTTTGGCATTTTTGCTTGGAGAAAAAATGTAATTTGTTGTTGAAACTAAAATAAATTGACTTGTCATTTCAGCTGTGGTGTCATTACTTTATGCTGACATATGTTCATTTCAGTATTAATTCTGTGTCTCCCAGGTCTCTGCCAGCTTATGGAAGTGTGTGTGAATCTGCTTATCATCATCTGTGCTGGAGTGCCATACAGCAACAATGGGGGCTACCAAGACCTGGCCAGCCTGGGTGGACTCTACCATTATTATTACGGTGGAGCCGGTGCCTTCACTGGAGCGGATGCAGACAAGGTTAAGTTACTTGACCAGCAGTTCCATCAGCTGAAGCGGCCTCCCTACATCTTCACCATGGCCTGCGGTGGGGCTTTAATGATGTATGCCTGTGCCATGCTTGCCTTAGGGATTTTCAGAGTCCCTTACCGCTGGCCCCCTGTATTACTGGGTGAGGCTCTGCTGAACTTTCTGATAGGCCTGGGCTACATCCCTGCACTGGCCTTCTACTTTATTAAACTGCAGGAAACCTACAATAATCCCATCTGTAAGGAGAGAGAGCAAATGTACACGAGCAAAGGGCACAAGGGCTTTGACTGCCAGCTCAACGGTGCAGACATTGCAGGTGGTCTCTTTGGGGTGGTGGGGGTGTTTACTTTCATCTTTGGTGCAGTGTTGGCTGTCAGAGCTTTCCGGTCAGTGCGGGAGCTAAAGAGGCAAAGAACAAATGAGGATAATAATTTTTAAGTGGCCTTTCCTTTAAAATCTTTCTAGAAAACAAGGAGGGTTTTTTTTTTATACATATTGTTTGATGTGACTGTGTATTAAGTTTTGTTGAATGTGATTGGTGAATCAACATTTTTGTGAACTTTTTATGCTGAAAGTTTTAATAATGTAGTGTTACTCTCACTTTTCTAGTTTACACATTTTTGTATGGTGTCTTATTTTTTTGTACATTTTGAATAAATGTATAGGCCTTCTATACTTCTATACTCCAATGGTATGGTGGTCAGGTATTTTTTACTAGTCATTTTTTTAATAACATTTGAAAATACTCTCCTCAGTTTCCCAAAGGCATCTAGATATCCTTCCTTTTTTTTCTAGAAGAGTCAGTTGTGTGGTAATACCAGCCTTTACCAGCTACCGAAGAGTGAGGTCTGCTTATGTTATCCAGATACAGTCCCTGCTTACATAATTTAGCGTCTGAATCTGGATACAGAAGGGTTTGTAAAATGCTGATCGATGTCTTTCATGGAACCAAATGTCTCTAGTGCTTGAAAGAGAAATGTCTAGTTAACAATGTCAAGTCTTTTCTGAACCAAAGGAGTTCAGCAAAGCGTCCACTGCTTTGAAAAAAAATTCTTATATTATCTTGGTTTGTGTGCATTTAAAATGACAAAAGCCCAACATGTACACAGTATTTATAAGCAATTAATGATATAATTGTTCAGCTTTTCATTATTTAAATCAACTGAAAATAATAAAAAATTCAGTTACATCAAACAAAAAAGAAAAAACATGGCTAATAGGATTTGTATAAAATTTAGCCCTATTTTTACATGCTGTAATTTGTCAATCATTGTACTTGAGGTGTGATTCTAAACTTCACCAATAGATGGCAGATCTACTGTGTTTACAAATTTACTGGTGACTTCATATGGAATTGATAGTACATGCTGTATTTCTAGAACAGCAAGAGTTGTCAGTATAATTTTATTGATCTGAGAACTATTTTCTAAGCATATAATCTGAAACTGAATAAGAGAAACCATAAATAGAAGCCAACATATAGATTTAAATAACGTTCCATTTCATTAGAGTTCAGGTTTTTAAAGTTCATGACAAAATAAAACTGTAAACATACTTTAAACTGAACAAAAAGTCATTTTGATTGTATTTATTTGCATGAAATCATCATAAAAATAATGGGCAAGATGGACACTGGGGAAAAAAATTACAGTAAAAACATTTTATTGCTACTTGGCTTAATTTAAAAACTGCTCAAAACTAATAATAGCAACATTCAAATAAAACAACAACCATCTTCCACTCTTAGCATCTGAGGGAACAGCAAAAGTGCTCATTGTTAGTCCTGGTCCTGTTAATAAATTGTCTTTTAATTATTAAACATAAAATAAAATGTAGCAGTAATCTGCATGCTAAAATAGAAACCTAAAATATCAGACATGCTCCATTTTGTACAAATCCATTTTTTTGTACTCTTCATGTTGACTTAAATTTAGGGCATGCTTTAAACATTAAATACAGTCCTAATTAGTACCTTCAAATAAAGTACCATAATGAGTTTTAAGTTTTCAAAGAGTCCCAGTCACTTTAAATTCTGTAGTGGAGAGGGAGATATAAATTTGCATGAAATAATGAAGTACAAAAATAAACATCAGATTCTTGGCATTGAGAAAAAAATATTCAAGCATTTCTAGAAAATGTATGTACAGAAAGGAACTATGAGATTAAACAATGGCTACTTTGGTCAAATGTTAAACAATGGGAGCATTGTCATTCATCATGTTTGTGCAGAATTACAGTCAATCCATTATTCACACAGGCATGCATACACCTACCGTACATGTGCACTTAAGCTTCATTTTACAAACATACACAGACATTTTGCAACATACTGTAGTGTACAAGGAGCTTGTTAACTTGTGCAGATAGGATGTTATCCTTTACAGTTAATAAATGAATCATCAGTTAAAAAACACCCACTGAAACTGCAGCCTAGACATACACACAGACTGTTTTTGTGTGCCATGGGGATTATAAGCATACACTACTGGACCCCTCCACTAAAGAATTAAAGGGAATATTTTAAGACAGTGTTCCCACTTGCTGTATCTACTGTATGCACACAGGTGGCATAGGTACATCTACACTGCTTATTCTATTAATGAAGTAAATATGCTTCATCTTGGAAATGTATATCGGAAAGAGCAGTGAATGAATATGTGGAGTCAACCAGGAGACAGACAGAATTAATAAAGAACAGTGATGTAGCAGTGCGGTGCAACATAGTGTGACCAAATTAAATGGGCCAAAGGAAATGACATACGTCTGTGTGTGGTATTTGTGTGTGTGTGTGTGTGTGTGTGTGTGTGTATAGTTGCATACGTCAATGAGCGATTTCCCAACATCTATTATGAACACCACTATTTTATATCAAACCCTAAAGAAAATTTAATTTCTCCTCTCAAAATCTGCTAAAAGTTCAGTTTTCAAACTTGTTTCATATCGGCACTAATTTTATTCACAATCATAATGTGTCATACAGCTTTTCTAGCTCCACCTGTGGCAGGTACACCCAGAGTGCCCATCAACTTTTCAGTGCCATCAGACCTAATGCCTGACACCAGGTGGCCACAGTCAGAACCACAAAGAGTCCCAGGTAGTTGGCATCTACATTGCACCATCTGATCAATAAAGTGACTGAAATTAAATTATTATGCTTATCATGAAATATGGTTTCTAAATGGTAATTTTAGAAAAAGAAAATGCAACTTTGAAATCAAAATCATATTTCTTTTCATTGTTTTCATTCCATGGCATTACAATAAAGGGCTTTCAGAAGCAGTTTTCAGTTATTAGAGGTCAATTAGCAAAATTTAAACCAAATATTGATACGGAATGAAAATAATGGTAAACATTGATAATGAACGTACGTCCTCGTTTTCAGCCTGGAAAAGACCCAATAATGTATATTTATCTAAAGTAAGGGTAATGTTGGCAGAGTTTGAAGCATAGCGAAAAATGTATTTGATGCTGTTTGTTGGTGCCAGTGCTGAAAATCTACATATAAATCAAGACCTTCTGATAAATTCACATATAACTGAAGCAAACAACACTGAATAAAAGAACTGTCATAATAAAAACACACCATGAATTGAATGTTTTAAATAAATAATATTAACTGTATTGTTTTACAGTAGCATCATCTCCACTGGCTATGGGGTCTTAGACAAGAGGTGATATGTGGGCTGGGAAACATCACAACAATCCCAGAACATTGTGTTAATCGGTATCTCAAATATTAAACTCAAATAAACACATCTCTGAATATCATTATTTTCTATGAAAAAGTGCTTTTATCGGTGAACACTTAAGTGTTTACTCCTTTCAAGAGACAAAAACTTACAGATAATTAAGGCTTCATCACCACTCTTTCCCATTGAGCTAAGTAAGAAATGGAGGGGTTGCTTCAGTGATAAACACAACATGAGCAGAATGGAACAAAGGCTGTATATTTTCAAAAATACTTAGTAGTGTTACTTTAAGGCCAAGATGGGAATGCTAAAAGGTTCAGTGGCACCCAAAAATATAAATTTAATCACTGACATAAGCAATTACCCAAATTTGGCCTTTGTATATGGCAGAACTGCTTTCTCTTTTGGCACGAGGTGAGGAGGTTCAGAAAGGAGCAAGGTGAGGTTTCTGGGGCTGAATAATATTTAACCCATAATTCAAAAACATGTAATAATGTATTTTACCTTCAGCTGAGATAAATATGAAGCAAGAAAAGTATTGTGAACGCACAGTATGTGTCTAAATAGAGGAAAGACAGTATATTCTTTGAATAACTGCATATTTATTACACTAGCTTTTAATGCTTCTGCAGTGGTAATTGTTTTATTTTACTA
Organism: Mastacembelus armatus; assembly: GCF_900324485.2. Classification (NCBI taxonomy): domain Eukaryota; kingdom Metazoa; phylum Chordata; class Actinopteri; order Synbranchiformes; family Mastacembelidae; genus Mastacembelus; species Mastacembelus armatus. The sequence continues at coordinate 11,495,781 of NC_046635.1, forward strand.
ATTTTTTATATTTAATATGTGAGTTGAATCAAAACATTGCCCGCTCATCAGCAACAAGCATATGCAATGTGTGTTAGTGAAGAAGAGAGCTATATATGACTATAACAAGGTAGAATTTGTTTCTTTGTTCCAAATTTGTGCACATAAAGAACTGTGGGATTCCAAACATTGTGACACATTGTATACACAATCAGCTACTATAGAAAATACATGACAATAGCATTTCATATCTGTCAATACAACACAACCTGAAAATCTACTGGTTGTGTGGGTATTGTATCACAAAGCTAAGCTGGAAAACAATTTCCTAAGACGTAAACATGTGAATAGCTGAATCTGTCAGGGACATGTCAGGAAGGTTTACAAATAAAAGAATAGCAGCCTCCAAAGTTTGGATATACTAACATATACAATATTAGTACCTGTACCACAGTAAATACAGTACATATACTGTATCCACACATCATCTCTTGACATAATATTTTAAGGATTCACGTTTGTGTCTTTACTGATTTGCTCAAATGACTGAAATGAAATAATATCCAGTGCCCATAAAGACTAAATTTAAATTTTTACTTATTAAACTTTTATTTTCCTGTGCAGGTTTTTAAGGTGATTGTTTTGTTTCATTGATCATGCACTGTCACGGCTTATATTGTTATAAGGATTTTTGAACTCTACAACATATCAGCTCTGTACATGTGTATGACTTTGATTTTATTTTTAACAGCTAGAATTAGTTTATCCTGTATAAATGATTCTACATGGATTGTATGGGAATGTTAAACATAAAATCCAACCATGACATTTCTGGTGATGTAAATGCAGTTTTCTCTTCATGTCTTCCCATCTAATGTGCCTTAAAAGAATTTATACTGTCTGATATCCTTTGTAAGCCACAGAAAGAGGAGGGGAGCAGAAACTATGCCAGTTGTTGGTCTTTTGGAGACACTGTCCGTCCTCCAACTTTAAGTAAAAACTCACAGCCCGGATGTGGAGGAGCTCTTGGCTGAGTCATCTACAGTAGGCACTTTTTCAAGTTTCATTCACAGGGTTTCTCTCAAGGACCTGAGAGATCATGGCGCCTCCGGAGAGGAGATTTGACCTCACTGAACATGATCCTGCATACAGCCTCTATACTGCTTGACTTTCCAAGTAAAGGGAAAGGCTGCTGACATTTCACACCAGGCTTGTTTTGGTCTATGATAACCAGTCATCCTTTTCACAGCATCATGTGAACTGGGATCTTGCTAACCCCTATTTTTTGGATAGCAGACCATGCACAGAAACCACTTATACCTCACATTACATTACTGATGATGATTATCAGCGCCCCACAGGTTTGTCTTGTCCTCGCAAAAGATCTGAATGGCAACTTGAACTGGAATAACCCACATGTATGAATATCCTCTTCTTTGCAGGAATGGCACAATCACAGAATTGCAGCCACATGGCACTGTGCTATGTCCCCTCTCTAGAGGGCAGTATCATAGACTTCCTGCTGCAGGATGGGAGCTGGGCCTGGCCCTGGGACCAGGTGGGAGGCAAATGCAGGGGGGTGCGGATGATCCCATATGGGGTCTTTTAAGGAAGGCGGTGCGGATAGTGCAGAGGGGCCTGAGACTAGAAGTGTCTGGCCTCTTAGCTGCTCCCTGACTTCCTGCTCCAGACAAGGAGGCACAATCAGCTGGTCCTCGGGGTCCTGCTGTGCTGGGGCAGTAAAGTAGCCTGACTTCTTCTTAGGAGCCTCCAGGGCCACCTCAATAAGATTGTGACTGTCCTCAGGGGCTACCACAGAGCCATTGGACAGCTTCTTCCCAAATAGACTGGATGTAGAGGGAGACTTCTTGAGGTCAGCAATTTCTCTCCCACATACAGCCAGTAGACAGCCATTTGTAGCAGAAACCACCACACTGTTCTGTCTGTGCATTTTTCCATTGGGATAGTCAGAGCCTCGCTTTTCATGGCTCAAGTCTTTGGGACTCGCAGGGACCCCTGACCGTAGCTGGAAAGCACAGCAGTGAATGTCCACTTCCACTTCTAATTTGCTACCATTGGAGATAACACCCTCAAGCGGAGCTTCATCATCACTGTCCAAGCCATTATCAGACTGGTTACTTGAGAACGTGGCACTGGAGGGTTGACGCTGGAACAGGCCCGGGTGTGTTCCTGCAACAGCTGGGCCTGGCACCATAATTCCACACAGCGTAGTAGCTGGGTGCAGGCTACAACGTCTCTCTGGGCGGGAAGCAGGACCAGAGGATGGATGCTCATCTGAGGCAGTGGACCCTGCCTCACTGCCCACCTCTGAGGCTGATGTCTCGCTGTTGAACTCAGAGGCAATACCACTGCTGGATGAAAGGGTGGCTGGTTCAGTAGGCCCAGGGGTCACAGACACAGGCAAAGGAGTGGGAGGGGGACCTCGGGGTTCAGTGGTAGTTACTGGTGGCTCACAGGTACAGCTGTCCTCACCAATATGCAGGGATACAACCACAGCCCCGATGTTGTCTTTGCAACCATAACTCTGGGCGAGTGAACAAAGCTTCTTGGCAGCAGCACGCGGATCCCGCACGGCCTGCACAGTGCAAACGGCCTCCTGATAGGAGACCCGTTCAAACAGGGCTCGATTCCCCAGGATCAAGAACTCATCTTGGGGACAAAGAGGCTCAGTGTGCACCCACGGCTTTGGAAGCACCCAGGGAGAAAGATAAGAGCAACCCAGCAGACGAGAACAGCATGTCACACCGCTCACTTTGTTATCCTATAAAACAGAAGTACAATTACAATTGTAGGTGACTATATAACTTCGTAACCTCTACACCTCTGAATATAAAGCTGTACATTAACATAAAATCAGAAGTTCTACATAATGGGGCTAGAGTAAAAAATAGGAACACAAAGAACGAATGAACGTTGAATTACCTCAGTAATAATGGCTTTACAGCATTTAACTCTCTCCATTTCCTCAGTGCAGTTCTCCAAGCTGTAAACCTTTGAGAGAGGTACAGGTTGGCTGTTGCGGCACAGCACCGCCTGGCAGGTGCCCACATTGGCCACAGTAAGGCTGAAGTAGCCTCCTGGATCTGAAGGCTCATGGTGGATATAACACAGCAAGGCAGAAGCACCCAGTTTCTGGCCAGCCATACCTAGTTTCCTGTCTCATACAAAAAACAAACAATGCTGCTGACAAACTCTTAAAGAGTGCAACTACTGGCTAACCTACACGCATTAAAAGAGTAAAAAAAAAAAAAAAAAAATCACTTACCTGTGTGAAGTGAGGAAAGTATTGCACATATACACATTGTCAATACTGGAGTGCTGCAGCTCCTCACACAGCACATCCCCCATGGTGCACTGCAGCAGCCGAGGCACTTCCTCATTACGATCGCCATCAAAGATGCCATAACATGCTTCGACCCCATCTCCAAACTGGTCTACAGCCAGCACAGAGACACACAACCTGTCCCCAATAATACATTCACATTAAAAAACAGGTGACTCGGCATGTCCCATATAGACGTAAACCTTGTACATACTTCAGCATGTGACAGTGCAGCTCCAGGTCAAGAGAAAAAGCAAAGGGTGACATTTAATAAGAGACATTGCTGTGTGGGCCCCTGTTATGGCCATGACCGCAGAGGAGCACTCATGCATTTAACATTTTACAGGCAATAAATTCAATGTAATTATTACACTGTATATCCCTATCTACTATCCGTGACCTACCCCCTACTGATTAGCTGGATCCGGTGTGTTCAGTTTCAGTCCGAAACTGGGATAGTAGGAAAACAAAAAAAGTAACACAGATGCACAAAGCTGTACTCACTTGTTCCTTTGGCCGCTCATTTCAGAATAACCATGGGCCCATGGAGTGGAGGCACTGGTTGAGTCTGCTGCTGTTGTGGTGGATTTCTGGTCTAATTTCAGTGTGGTGATGTGACTGATAAAGAAGAAGACTATCGGTGAGGGCCGTGCAGAAGAAGGTATATAATACATGCACCATTACCTGCCACCAGCAGCAGCACCGCTATATTATCACTATGTTTCACATACAGAAAACACAAGCCACATCCCTCCAGTACAAATACAACTAGAGAATCTAAAGCCATGGAGCTGGTGCTTATGTTTTATGCTCGACCAATATCGGTGAGTTTAGCTATAATGTTATTAAACTGGCGTGGGTTTTGTGACTCACCTGAAGAGGTTGAGGGTTTTGGGTTCCAGTATCAGGCTGCTGTTTCCTGTCAGGTCGAGCTCTTGCAGAGTGGCAGGCAGCGAGTCAGGCAGCTGGATCTCAGTCAGCTCATTACAGCTTAGATCTACAAGCTATAAAAGTACAAAACACACATGTGCTGAAACCGGATGTATATAATCACACACTGGTCAGGCCAATGAAAGCAGAACAGGTCTGACCTTGATCTCAGGCAGGTTGAGGATCTCTGGGAAAACTGTAATGTGATTGGAGTGTGCTATGAGGGTGTGCAGTCTCTTGCAGCTGGACACAGTGGAGGGGATAGTCTTTAGCTTGTTGCCACTTAGATTTAGCTCCTCCAGCAGTTCCAACTTAGTCAACTTACTAAAGACACAGAAACATGACATTCAAAACAACAATGATTCTTAATAATATAGACATTATCAAAAACATCCAATAAGTTTATTAAGAGCTTTACACAAAACAGAAAATAGATGTACTAAAGCAAACTAAATGACAACAAAACTTAAAAGTCCTAAAAGGATAAAAGTTAATACAATAAAAACACATGTGACAAAATGAACTGGTCATCTATAAAAGTGGGATTTGTAGTAATTATGACATTATAAGTTATGTATAAGCCATTAAAATGACTGAGTAACATAAAAGCCAAGATAATACACCTGGCTGGGAAGGAGAGCAGCTGGTTGTATGCAATGTGAAGGACCCGCAAGTTCTGGTGTCCAACCAACAGTGCACCACAGTTCTCGTTCAGGTTGTTCCCTGTCAGGTAGAGCTCTTGCAGTGTGCTGAGGCTCTCTTCTGATTGACTGCTAGGAGGAATACTTTCCAGGGCATTGGCTGACAGATTTAAGTATTTTAGGCTGTAAAATCAAGACAAATAAAAAAAAAAAAAAAAAGGAGACATTCATTTAAACAGTCAGGAATACATTTGCTCATTCCTTTCTTGTTTACCATGGATCTGGAGAAATCTGAGGTCCCCATTTGTAGGTAACTAGACATTACTAAAGTTGGCCTCAGCTCTTTTCATGAACAGGACAGAGAACAAACAGCAATGTCAGTGCAGTGATAAATTGATGTCAATTCAGTGTTCTACAGTTTTAGGGTTACAAAGTTTTTAGGGTCTCAGAAATGATTTCATTCTAAATGTTAATGCACTGAGGATACTCTTAAGCACAAACAGTTAATGTATCTGCAAGTGGACCAGACATTTACACAGTGTACAGAGAGGAGTGACCGTGATTTGAGCTCCAAAGGTCCTTATGTAATTTGGTGTTAAGTTTGGTGTTATCACGTACTGAACAGTAATAAAACCTGTTCTTCTGATCCATGAAGGAGCAAAACATGTCACACTGTTGTTTTAAAACAGTTGTACATTATAAAATGGCAATGATATCTCTGCAGTGTTAGTTACCAACCTTGTTTCCATTGCCATAGTTATACTAATTCCATCAGGCATGAGAACTGCTTTCCCTTGTAAGTTGTAAGCTCTTAGAGAAAATATATCGGGAAACCCATCATGCACAGCAAGCAGTCACTGCCATTCTGTCTCAGCATCAGAGACAATAAAGTACATTAGAGCATTTGAACTGCTAATGGGTGTTAAGTGATTGACCACACAGGAAATGGTACAAATGAAGCTCCAGTTACAGTCTGACTGCACTGATCTTGACCACGATCCCTACACACAATCCATACTTCTTCAAAACTATGAGCTGTGATACAGTAACTGTCAGCTGCAACACAACAGGGGACACACTGCAAGTACAGTACCTGTTACAAAGCAGAGGAAACCGACTGATAAAGGACTCAAGGATAAACAGGATAAGAAAGCTCTTCAGAGGACTCACTTTAAGGCCTTGTAAAAGAGACTCTCAGGGAGCTCGGCTAGCTTGTTGTGCTGGAGGTCCAGGACTTCCAGAGGGACGTGGTCAAGTAGGTCAGGCACTCTCTGTAAATGATTGTTTCCCGCTAGCAGCTTTCTCAAACTCAAGTTAGTGAGCAGTCTGTCAGAAGCCATAAGAGACATTAGAGAGTCAGATTAGGAAATGAAAAAAACGAACACACCAAAAGAAGTAACAAAACCAAGTAACATCTTCTCCCTGTGCAGACATAATCACTCGTGAAGCTGGGGGGATAGCTGTCAGGCATGGCAACCCATTCTAACTAATCCGTTTATGACCTTTACATCATAAACACCCCAGCACAGCAGCTTTTTTATTCTTTCCTGAAACCAAATGAAATGTAAATGGCTGTGTTGAGGGCTGGCAATGAATGAGAATAACTCTGAACCATACTGTCCTCCACAAAAACACTGACACCAGCTGTTTTGTACCTTGTTCTTTCCTTGGTTCCAGTACCATAATAAAATCTATACATTGGCATTATGAAAATCACCTTGTCATTAGCTCGAGCTGTTAAAAAGCATGACCATGTGAAATGAGACACCTGATCTTTTAACTTGTAATTGCGTGCCCAGCTGTTTATTGCAAGAGGCTGAATATATAGAAAATTTGTAACATAAACAGAAAAGGTTCAGGATTGGTGACAGAAAAGACAATAACCTCAAAGGAAGCTCAGACAGCTGGTTGTGTGTGACGTCCAGCATCTCAATTTTTCTGCAGTCACACACCCAGTCTGGAAGGTACTCCAGAAGGTTCCTGTCTCATCACACACATACACACACACACACACACACATAGAGAGACACACAAAAACACTCAAACTGAGAAGAATTGGCATTTTGTGTAAGGCTATACAGATGCATCACAGTAAACAGGAGGCTAAACTAATATACTATTAATATAATACTGAGCATACTGCAGCGTTTTCTGAGTAATTATCCATTTAGCTGTTATGAACCCCTGTGACAAAAATAAAGAAAATGTTTTAATATTAAAAGCCAAAATCTATACTATGTCAATTCAGTATTAATTACTGTTGTGGCAAAGATGTAAGAACAGGAAGAATACAGCTTACAGGATGGCATGTTTAACAGGCAAGCAGAAGAATCATGAGCATTCTTGACCAGCTTGAATTCACACAACAGAGTGAGTCACATGTAAAATCACGCTTTCACAACATACACAGTTGAATGTATATTGGTCAGCAATCTATTTAGCAAGTCCTTGTGACTACCTGTATTTCATGCTTCCTGCACTCCCCTGCTAAAATACAAAATAGTGTCAGATTTTACATCGGATGACTGACAACTCCACCGCTGGTCACTAATGTGCAGAATGTGAGTGCAAAAAACACAATATTTTGTCTCTGCTTTTTCACTGTGGCAGGAAGTGGTAAGAGATTGTCCATCTTAATGTACCAGAACTCTATGGCCAGAACTCACTGTGATAGTTCCATGTGTGTCAGCTGGTTGGGGACTGGATAGATGTTGACTGTTGTAAGACCTGTGGGCAGGCAGAAGTAGCAATCAGCGACTAAACATCTGTGTGTTTCTATGAATGCAGCACTAGGGAAAAGAGCCTGAAGACACAGGCAACCGAGGCAATAATAGCAGCTACTTGACGCTCTGTTTGACTCACGGTTGCTGCTGGCATGAAGCATGCGCAGTGTGAAGCCACTCAGTGTGAGTGTCCCCAGCTGGTTGCGCTGGCAGTATAGAGCCTCCAGGTTGCAAATGGCGCTCAGGTCTAGTGAATCCAAGCAATTGTCTCTCAAGTCCAGCTGGGTCACCTGGCTCACTGCTTCTAGACTCTCACTTTTCACCTGGCGCAATCCGTTCAATCTGCATTTAACAGGCAGTACAATAGATAAAATATTATTTATTATTACTAATGGAGCACATGAGAAAGTTTTGGATGAAGCTTTTAGATGATATTAAATAAAATGCTCAATATAATGAAAAATACTCTAATATGTCACACATGCTAAAATCAGACAAAATTGTGGTAGCATAGCATTTAAGGGTGTTTAAGCGTTTAAGCTCATCAATTTTCTCTAATATTCCAGCAGTGACTACTTTAGGTTACAGTGACAATCAATCAATCAATTTGAAAATCATGAATAAACACATATTTGATTTGTTACACATATAGAGCCCTCAGGTTTAATTTAAAATCTAACATTACCATTCAAGATATTGTGTTTGTTATATTTTGACGCAGTGGGATCATTCCACTATCTCTCCCTTGGCTTCACTGGTGACTTCTCTACCCACATTGAGCATTGAATCTTTAAAATAAACCCACAGGGGGAAAACAAAAAGTACAGATATTCATGATTGTACTTGCTTCTTTGATCCTATTGACCCTGTGAATAATTGACAACTTATCTTGTATTAGAGCTGTGAGCTCACAACTGCACCACAGATGCACCATGCCATTATAAACATTGCCACTGCCAAACATAAACTCCCAGTGCTGAGTATTAGCTGGCTGCGGATGAATTTGAATTTGAATTCCCACACTGGTTGGAAATCCAGTGAGAACAGCTTTCTCCTTCTTCATTACCCTACCCATGAGCAAGACGCTGAGCCCCTAACTGCTCCTGCTATTAATTGGCCAAGAAATATGTGTCACTGTAGCTCTGATCAGTTTCCAGGTGTGAATATGGGCGTGAAGCAGGACAAGACAGAAAAAAAGCATTTGTGCTTAGCGAAACCATCATCATACTATCATATAACCATGATATATCATCATCTATAAATAAACTGTAAACTACAAAAATGTGAGGTTTATAGGCGGCGCAAGCAGCGGAGGAGTGCCTGAGGTTCAGACTAATGTTTGTGTCAGGACACATATCTTTCTTTCAAAATAAAATAAAATAAAAGGAGATGAACTCTAGGTAAATAACTGTGCAAAGATATTTCCCACCTTATATTTACTGACAGTCCATATATCATACTGACCGAACGTTTTCCACACAGTGATGGGTGGGTATATTAAGAGAGGAGGAATAGAAAGAAGAAAGGGGCAGAAAGGGAACAGAGGAAGGAATTGCAGAGGCTGAGAGCTGTTTGTTCCCTGGCAGGCCTCTTACCGGAGGTCAATGGTTTTCAAATGGCTCATTCGGGCCAGAGTACACAACTCTAGAGTCTCCACTCTGTTCCCAGCCATGGCCAGTTTGTCCACTGCACTTAATCTCTCCAACACAGCAGGGATGTGAGAGAAATTGTTGAAGGAGAGCCCCAGGCTGTTGAGTTGGGCCAGGCCACCCAGTTCTTCAGGCAGGGAGCTGAGGTGGTTTCCATCCAAAGACAGTGTCTGCAGGCTACAAGATTGAAAAGGAGAAAACAATCAGGATTTGCTTTCTTTTAACTTCAAAGAGCAGTGAGAATAGCTGACATGTGCATTTGTAGTTATAATCATTACATGTAAAGTGGATTGATTTAGCTTCCTGACTCGTCAATCTGATTGATTATCAGAATATTTAAACTTTTTATACATTTCACGACATTAGGACCTTTCAGATTTTATGACAACATTAATGTATATTAATGTACAGGAGCGTAAAAGCACAAACAATATTGAAGAGCACAAACAAACTAAAAACAAACAAAATCAATAACACAAACAGGAAAGAAAATAAATGCACAAGAAAAAATGGTATATAAACATCAAATGAATCCTCTGTTTGTTATGTCAGACTGAACTTTGTGCTGCTACATCCAGGTATCAACCTTGTACAGTTCTAAAGTCAAACATGTTTTGAGCACATCCTTGGTTCATGTGTATAATGTAAAGTATGTCTACTATGCATGTGTGTGTCACACCTCTGAAGGTTGCAGATCTGTACAGGGACAGTGTGTAGATTATTGCAGGAGAGGTTGAGCTCTGTCAGGGTGAGAATCTCACACACGCATTCAGGGAACACACCCAGATGGTTGTGAGACAAGTTCAAGCTCTTCAGCTGGGAAAACCTACAAAAGAGAGGACCTTCAGCATCTGTAGGATGACAGCTAAAAAATCTTTCCTTGCTTTGTTTACTACGTTTATTCAGATGAACAGCCATCTCGCTTACTAAAAATAACACAATAGTCATGTGAAAACAGTGAGCAAACATCAACATGGTCTGGCTACAGACAGAAATTCAGGGTGGAAATTAAATACTATAAACTTACAGGTGCACTGTAGGAAAACTATACTGTTATTTGGGCTTCAGGCTGGCACCACGTTATTAAGATGGGTTAGAAATTAGCTGTAAAAAGCAACCAGTGGCAGGCAAGAAAGGACAGAATTTAAATTATCCCCGCTTGTGCCTTGGTATTTAACAGATGATGATGGTACTAGATGTAGATCAGTTAGTCAAAGTGCCTACTACATTTGATGAAATCAATTACTGTATGTGTGTACACATTTATAACACGTGTCAAAGACAATGAGGCTGTGATGAATGAAGTGGTGCTGTAGGGCTGATGCTTCTTTTTTTTTTTTGAATCCACTAAATTCACAAACAAAAAGGATGAAGCACCAGAAATGTTTTTCAAAAACACTAAAATATAAATATTAGCAAGTAGCTGATTGGCCCTAATATCCAGCTATTGATTATCTATACATATAAAGACAGTACTCAGGGGAGGGGTTCAAGAAGAGTGACACTTAATAGCAATATATCTACTGATAAATCCATCTTGTTTAAATAAGCTTCCAATGCCGAGCCAGACATGAAGATTAATCGCTGTCCTGTTTTGTCAGTGCCACATAGGTGAAACCCACTCTGTCCTCACACATCTCATATACAGTATCTCACAGAAGTGAGTACACCCCTCACATTTTTGTAAATAATTTATTATATCTTTTCATGTGACAACACTGAAGAAATGTCACTTTGCTACAATGTACAGTAGTGAGTGTACTTTGTAGCTTGTATAACAGTATAAATTTGCTGTCCCCTCAAAATAACTCAACACACAGCCATTAATGTCTAAACCGCTGGCAACAAAAGTGATTACACCCCTAAGTGAAAATGTCCAAATTGGGCCCAAAGTGTCAATATTTTGTGTGAGCACCATTATTTTCCAACACTGCCATAACCCTCTTGGGCATGGAGTTCACCAGAGCTTCACAGATTGCCACCGGAATCCTCTTCTACTCCTCCATGATGACATCACAGAGCTGGTGGATGTTAGAGACCTTGCGCTTCTCCACCTTCCGTTTGAGGATGCCCCACAGATGCTCAATAGGGTTTAGGTCTGGAGACATGCTTGGCCAGTCCATCACCTTTACCCTCAGCCTCTTTAGCAAGGCAGTGGTCATCTTGGAGGTGTGTTTGGGGTCGTTATCATGCTGGAATACTGCCCTGTGGCCCAGTCTCCAAAGGGAGGGGGTCATGCTCTGCTTTAGTATGTCACAGTACATGTTGGCATTCATGGTTCCCTCAATGAACTGTAGCTCCCCAGTGCCGGCAGCACTCATGCAGACCCAGACCATGACACTCCCACCACCATTCTTGACTGTAGGCAAGACACACTTTTCTTTGTACTCCTCACCTGGTTGCCGCCAGACACACTTGACACTATCTGAACCCAATAAGTTTATCTTGGTCTCATCAGACCACAGGACACGGTTCCAGTAATCCATGTCCTTAGTCTGCTTGTCTTCAGCAAACTGTTTGCGGGCTTTCTTGTGCATCATCTTTAGAAGAGGCTTCCTTCTGGGACGAGAGCCATGCAGACCAATTTGATGCAGTGTGTAGCATATGGTCTGAGCACTGACAGGCTGACCCCCCACCCATTGAACCTCTGCAGCAATGCTGGCAGCACTCATACGTCTATTTCCCAAAGACAACCTCTGGATATGACGCTGAGCACGTGCACTCAACTTCTTTGGTTGACCATGGCGAGGCCTGTTCTGAGTGGAACCTGTCCTGTTAAACCGCTGTATGGTCTTGGCCACTGTGCTACAGCTCAGTTTCTGAGTCTTGGCAATCTTCTTATAGCCTAGGCCATCTTTATGTAGAGCAACAATTCTTTTTTTCACATCCTCTGAGAGTTCTTTGCCATGAGGTGAACTTCCAGTGACCAGTATGAGAGACTGAGGGCAATAACACCAAATTTAACACACCTGCTCCCCATTCACACCTGAGACCTTGTAACACTAACGAGTCACATGACACCGGGGAGGGAAAATGGCTAATTGGGCCCAATTTGGACATTTTCACTTAGGGGTATACTCACTTTTGTTGCCAGCGGTTTAGACATTAATGGCTGTGTGTTGAGTTATTTTGAGGGGATAGCAAATTTATACTGTTATACAAGCTGTACACTCACTACTTTAACATTGTAGCAAAGTGTCATTTCTTCAGTGTTGTCACATGAAAAGATATGATAAACTATTTACAAAAATGTGAGGGGTGTACTCACTTCTGTGAGATACTGTATATGAAAGGGGATCACAAGCTACTGTAGGTAACAATCAAGAGACAGCACATCGCATGTTTACATACAGAGCATCACAAAACCATATCACAGTATAATGCTGTCACAGAAGAGTAGCTGCAGTTTTACTGTAGCATTCTGCAAGGGTGTAAACATGTAGTTTACATTATTAATTAACACAACAGTCTGGAGTATTTACTGTGCCATTATGAACCAAGGTATAATACAGTACTGACTTCACAAACAAGTACAATTATACAATTTTGTATCAATAAGAAGCTAGCTGTTCTAACTTTTTTGACTCCCACTATATAAACTAAGACCACTGCCAGACTAAGCTCAAGCAAAGTTTGACTAATTACAGCTTAGCAGCTTTCTTCTAAAGCCCTGAGCGTCTAAATTACATGCTACTTTATCTTTGAGAGGCCAGAGTATATGGACAGCTACAGAATGGCATGCGAAAATACGGCAGGTATTCTTTCTTGTGCTAAAACATATTTCATCAAGACACTTCATATCATAAAAGGTATGACCTTGTATTCTCCAGCTTTACTTTGTTCTATTCCTTTATTAATGAAGTGTTTGTGTAAACATCTCGAGGTTAGGCATATGGGACTACCTGGGGAGGTTTAGCAGGCCTCCAGGCTCCTTCAGCCTCATGAAGTTGTGCCGCAGATTGAGGTGGGTGATGTCCTGACTGTAGAACAGATATTCAGGCACTGCTTCCAGACTGTAGCAGGACAGATCCACCAGGCTGACTGTCTGAGACACCACCTATACATGCACACAAAGTTAGAAAAAGAAGCTTTAACTGCTTAGAGTGAGTACTATTCTCAATTTGGTGTGTCAGCATCACATTTTCCATATCACAATCTCATGAGAAAACATAGAAAACCTGAAATTTGCATGAATGCACATGTTCTGTTGACAAACTTCAAGCTGATGTGGTTGCTGCAGTGTAGGCTGGCGGTTTCAGCATTACATATATATCAAAACTTTTCAAAGGTGTTCAAATAACACAATTTATAAAAGTGGTGCAGTTAGAGAAAAAGACTAACACTGTGAGGTGTGCCACTCCAGTTTACTTCAGCAAACACCTGCTGCTTTATTTAACTACTAATATGCTTTCAATATAAACACAGTCTTTATTCCTTAAAGTAAATGGGTTTTATTTCCCCTTCAGCTCTAGCAAAATACCATCAGGAAAACTGGCATTCTTCTTTGGCATATTATATTAAGACAATATAATTTATTTGCTTCTTGCACAAGAATCCTAAGCCTTTGACCACACAAACACCACATGCCTTGTGGTGAACTCACATCCTAAATACTAGGATATAATAGCAGTTTCCACTAGTTAAAGAGCCCATATCTGAAGCGACACTCTACAGTGGAAATAACTATAACTATACTGGAATCACTTCAGACACACAAAACCCCAGTTTCCAGTGCAATTAAGTTTGACTTCTGGAAACCTGGTTATGAATTACAAGAGTCCTTATTATGATCCAGTAGTTGTCAGACTCTAGAAAACATGTGGAGATGTAATTTACACTCAGATGCCAGCAGGTACACCTACCTAAGATACAGCAGCCCTGCAAAAACCCAACCCTGGTTGGATTGTTAAAGGTTTTCTTGCAATTGTTTTGGAGGAATGTTGCAGTTGAATGTGCTAAGGTGTAGTAATCCTCAAGGAGTGAATGTGAGATGGCTAATGTCGTCACAAGCAGCAACATTAATGTGTGAGTGTGGAGGAGTGTGACTACATCTACATGTGTGAATTTGTGGCTGTTGCTGCATAGCTCAAATTTAACTCTACTGTCTCCGTCATCTCAGAGATGCCCGCTTACAGGTCAGCGATCAGTGCAGCTGATGGTGTTGAGTCCAGTCTGAGGCCAGTCTCCCCCATTAACTACAGGGTTGCACACTGTGCAGCAGCCCAGAAAATGGAACGACTGCTCAGCAGAGCATGACATCACGTCACTGCTTTTAGAGATGACAAAGACAAAACTGCTCATCTTCCACAAAACGACTTCATCCAGTCACTTTAAAAAAGCAACCCCTCTTCAAAAAGAGTACCGTAATTAAGAGATGTAAGAGTGGGCGACGGACACAGACAGGAGTATTAAAGAGGGGTGGACAGAAAATAGGACAGATTTGCTGTTTTAGATGATTTGCATAGAAATTAAACACCGTGACTGGAAAACATGCAGTCAGATCATTTCTTATAGAGCTGAGAAACCACAGTTAGCTTTTAATGCAGTTTGTCCGTTAACAACTAATGAATGACATACACATATTTATATTAGGAGGTTGACATCATCTATGTTCTTGTACTATATAGTGTATCCCCACTAAATTTCTAGTCAATGTCAGCAAGTGGACACATATTGCCAAATAATAATGCAATCAATTTCCCATAACAGCAGTTTTTATTGGATAAAACCATAAATTATACATTTACACAGCAATCATGAGTCACTTTTTCCTACTGATTTTCTTTTTTGCAGTGACTTTCATCTGGCATATACTATTTTTTTATTTTACAATATATTAATATGTACACTTCTTCTCTTTTTGCTCATTAGCTGTGGAATGTATATAACATCCATCCATCCATCCATCTTCTTCCGCTTATCTGGGACCGGGTTGCGGGAGAAGTAGCCTAAGCAGGGATACCCAGACTTCCTTTTCCCTGGACACTTCCTCCAGCTCTTCCGGGGGGACACAGAGGCGTTTCCAGGGCAGCCAAGAGACAAGGTCCCTCCAGCGTGTCCTGGGTCTTCCCCGGGGCCTCCTCCCAGTGGGACATGCCCAGAACACCTCCCCAGGGAGGCGCCCAGGAGGCATCCGGAACAGATGCCCGAGTCACCTCAGCTGGCTCTTCTAGATGTGGAGGTGCAGCGGCTCTTCTCCGAGCTCCCGGGTGACCGAGCTCCTCACCCTATCTCTAAGGGAGCGCCCCGCCACCCTGTGGAGGAAGCTCATTTCAGCCGCTTGTATCCAAGACCTTGTCCTTTCGGTCATGACCCAAAGCTCATGACCATAGGTGAGAGTAGGAACATAGATTGACCGGTAAATCGAGAGCTTTGCCTTTTGGCTCAGCTCCTTCTTCACCATGACCGCATTGCTTCTGCTGATGCCCCGATCCGTCTGTCAATCTCACGTTCCGTCTTTCCCTCACTCGTGAACAAGATCCCATGATACTTAAACTCCTCTACCTGAGGCAGGATCTCTCCACCTTTTTCCGGTTGGGAACCATGGCCTCGGACCTAGAGGTGCTGATTCTCATCCCAGCCGCTTCACACTCAGTTGCAAACCGCCCTAACACACATTGGAGATCCTGGCTCGATGGAGCCAACAGGACAACATCATCTGCAAAAAGCAGAGATGAAATCCTGTGGTCCCCGAAGTGGACTCCCTCTGGCCCCTGGCTGTGCCTAGAAATTCTGTCCATAAAAATAATGAACAGAACCAGTGACAAAGGGCAGCTCTGCCGGAGTCCAGCATGCACTGGGAACAGGTCTGACTTACTACCAGCAATGCGAACCAAGCTCCTGCTCCATTTGTACAGAGACCGGATAGCCCTTAGAAAAGGGCCCCGGACCCCATACTCCTGGAGCACCTCCCACAGGATGTCACGAGGGACCTGGTCTTGCCTTCTCCAAGTCCACAAAGTACATGTGAACTGGTTGGGCAAACTCCAATGAGCCCTCGAGCACCCTCGAGAGGGTATAGACCTGGTCCAGTGTTCCAAAACCGGAACGAAAACCGCATTGTTCTTCCTGGATCCAAGGTTCGACCACCGGCAGGATCCAGCACCCTGGCATAGACCTTCCCAGGGAGGCTGAGGAGTGTGATCCCTCTGTAGTTGGAACACACCTTCCAGTCCCCCTTCTTAAAAAGAGGGACCACCACCCCGGTCTGCCAATCCAGGGGTACTGTCCCCGATCGTCACCCGATGTTGCACAGGTGTGTCAGCCATGACAGCCCAACAACATCCAGAGACTTGAGGTACTCAGGGCGGCTCTCATGAGATCCGAACTACCTCAGTGACCTCGGCTTGGGTGATGGATGCATCAGCCTCTGAATCCCCAGCCCCTGCTTCCTTTATGGAAGACGTGTCGGCAGGGTTGAGGAGATCCTTGAAGTATTCCTTCCACCGTCCGACAATATCCCCAGTCGAGGTCAGCAGCTCCCCACCTCCACTGTAAACAGTGTTGGCAGTGCACTGCTTCCCCCTCCTGAAGCACTGGACAGTTTGCCAGAATCTCTTCGGGGGCCTCACCGAACTCCTCCCATACCTGAATTTTTGCCACCGTCACCACCTGGGCTGCCGGCGAGCTGCCTCAGGAGTCCCACAAGCCAACCAGGCTCAGTAGGATTCCTTCTTCAGCTTGACGGCATCCCTTACCTCCGGTAAATGTAAAATCATTCATTTAAATATGTAACTAATCTACAGGAACAAACCATCTGACTTCTTATAAATTGAAATTCTGATGCTGCTCTGTAATGTATCCCTACACTCCAGTATTCAGTCTCATCCTGCATGCTCATTTTGCAGGCACAAATACAAATGGTTCTCTCTCTCTATCTCTCTCTCTCTCTCTCTCTCTCTCTCTCTCTCTCTCTCTCTCTCTCTCTCTCTCTCTCTCTCTCTCTCTCTCTCTCTCTCTCTCTCTCTCTCTCTCTCTCTCTCTCTCTCTCTCTCTCTCTCTCTCTCTCTCTCTCTCTCTCTCACAATTTATGCAACGTAGCATAAAAACTGGCCCAAATCCACTAGAAAACGATCATCAGTCATCATTCCCCAGTGTCCTCGGAAACCTCTCAGCTGAGTCTCAGCCTAAACACAGCGTACTAACAGGCTACTCTAATCCATACCACCATGGTAGACAGAGATCTTGGACTTAGCATGAACATGCACCTAATTGGTTTTTCTTTTTTTCCAGTGGCTTTTTCCTACCATGGCTAACTGTATGCTGGCTCTACCACAGTGGAGACACAGGGCAGAGGCACAATAGCCATTAATTAGAATATCTGTGGCAGAGGAAGCTAATCAGAAAGACGCACTCTATTTAACACAAATCCAACAATCTGATTGGGTCATTCAACTACCTCTAATTCAGAGTGACTTATATAACAAAAGCTCCACTGCTGAAGGCCTTTTGACAAGTGTCTTCAAATAGTAGTAAAAAACCTAAATTATGTAAACAGAGGTTCTATCAATAGCAGACACCACTGAGAGCTATTAAAGCTTCTGTGGAGTCAATCAGACACATTCAGACAGGCCTTTTCTGATTGGACAACTCAATAGGCAGAAGGTAACTGTAGCATCAACATCTAATCTTTAATGTAGGTGTAAACCCAGAGGAACTAGCCAGAAACAAACTGCTGCCGAGATAAAAACGGGAGACACTTACATGCATCGTGTACTGCACATACAACAACACACACTGTCTCTAGCTTACTTTGGATGCCTGTCGATGCCATCGCTGGTAGTCTGCAAGTGTGTCAAAGCTGACAAAGTACGCCTGGGCCTGTGATCCTGCAGAGCTGAACATCAGACAGTGCTGCCTTCGCTTCACCTCCTCCACCTCAACATAAAGACAACAGGAATATGATGAGGAGGAACAGTGGGAGAAAGGAAGGGGAAAAAGATGATTATCATTAATCACTATTGCCATGACAATAAAAGAACAGGTTAACATAATGGTAAAATGCTAAATCTATTAGACAGTCTGTGCTGTTTCACTGTTGCTTGATGATGATGTGTTGCAATTTAGATTTTTCAACTGCCAGGTTTCAATGTACCTTTATCAACTTAGTTTTATTCCACACATTCACAAACAATTTGAAATGTAGGTGTGTTATGCTAATAGTGGCTAAGGTAGCCCTGTGGCACTAGCTGCAAATAGAGGTCAGGTAACCTCACTGCTTACTGATGCCACACCTTCAGATTCTTTTTATGTTCAACTCATGAGAAAGAAGTACTCCCCCAAGACCTGAAAACTAACTTTTATATGTAAAATTGGAGTTTCCCTTTAAAAGACAACTGACAATTAGACAACTGCACTTTGAATTGCGTAGTGTATGAAAGGTGCTATACAAATGAATTTGCCTTTGCCTTTGCCTAACTGATAATAGAGAGCAATAGGAAATAAGTGGAGAGAGTAAGAGAACATCTCTGTGCAAACACCAGGTATGAGGATATCAGTCTGTCCTGATGTTTGCATTCTTGTATGCAGCTTTACAAAGTTTTAAGAGCCAAATGTTTCAGCCTGTCTGGATGTCCAGTTAAGCACTCTTATTTTGTTAGATTTCTCCACTACCTGTACCCTGTTGTATTCCCCTCTCCTAGCTTTACATCCTTGTTCTAGTCATTTGATGATCGCTGTGTGTATTTATATCTGCTATTCCCTATTCCCAGCTGCTGGTTTGTCTCATCTCTTGTTTGTATGTGGTGTTGGATTTTCCTTGTTTTTCCCTGCTCACTGAAACACTGTTTGGACTCTCCTCTCCCCGCACTCTGGTGTTGCCTGGACCTTAGATGGACTCATGTTGACGTATCAGGTTTTTGTATATACTGTGTCAGTGTTGTGTTTTTCCTTTGCTCCTGCACTGCCCATCCTGGAATAAAACACTGTCAAACCATCACCCTCCCCCTCTGGGATTATTAGCTTCCTGGTTTAAGGAAAAAGATGCAAACTTTACAACTTTGTATACTAAAGTATTTGGTATACACTCAGCATGGAGCGTGGGCTCTACCAGGGGTAACGTAAAAGGTTAACGCCATTTCAGTTTCTTTGATCTCCCAACAACTGAACACTCACCTTTCCCCCCACCAGGGGCAAGATGTGCATCTTTCCAGTCAGGCTGTCTTTCACGGACGCAACGATTAGACAGGTGCCACAAAGAATAACCTGCCGCTCTGCCCACTTGTGAAGCTGGGTCTTGCCCTTCCTAACATTGAATACACCTGTCAGCAAAGTCCGTTCCTGTTGGTCTGCATTCACTGGAGGCTCTGCAAAAAAAAAGTCAGGGGTTAGTGTACATCTACAGCCAAGAACCTCACTCCTCCTATGATAATCAAATTCAGCTAATTAATAGCAAATGTCTTCCAATTACACACATTATAGACATTTCCAAAAAATTAGATCACATACAATAGATACTCACAGGTCAGTACGATATCATCTAAGATCGAATCATCAGGGTATTGTTTCCAGGAATTGGTCTTACAACAGCATTTGGGATAGACACTGCCCTGTTATCTCATATACTGTACATGTGGCTAGATCAGCACAATAAGTGTGATGTTACAGTAAAGGGAAGATGGTTTATCCAACAAACACAGCCTGATCAACTAATTTTGACCATTTCATTGCATAAAGCTTGAGAATCTGATTATATTCAGTTTTGATTATTTCATTATTTCACTATTTGAACTTTTACTTGTTTTTGTCTTTCTCATGCACTGTGAATAGGCACACAGAGAGAAAGAGAGAAATTGTACTGACTAGTAGCCTAGTGAACTAATGGTCAGTGATGAATTATATAAAACTCGATATAGCTACAGATATATAGACATGAACAGAAATGGATGTGTGAAATAAACATGTCAGTCAACACCAGCAAAGCTAAGGGGAACAGCAAGTAAAACTGTTACGGTGATGGTGGGTGTTAATGCCATACAAATGTGTCTGTCTTTCCTCCCGCCTGCTTTCTCTTCATCTCTTCTGTTGTCCTAACCACAAAGACGCACCAGTCATATTGATGAATGAGTCAGGGTTTTCTTGCATTAAACTTCTGTCTTTTCAATTCAATTATGCCAACTTCTACTGCAGGAAGTGTTAGCTGGCCAGTGCTGAAGGACACATCAGAAAACAGTGCTGCTGCCAGGCTTCAAATAGACTCAGGTTAATGGCAGGTCAAATAAACATGGAGGAGACACTGGCTCAGCCTTTTGTCCTCTGTTGTTAAATTTTCCTCAGACCAACATATGTTGCCTCCCACTCAGAGGCTCTCAGCAATCTGTGTTTTCTCTCTCTATCTCTCTACCTTCCCACCTTTTCAAGGGCATCCGAATGAAATGAAAAACTCCTTAAGTTTTTTTTTTTTTAACCAGGAAAACTAATAATGAACAAGTCAAGTGCTCCTGACAGCAAATGGGCTGGCTCACAGATCAATAGTAGTGCCTGATCCTTGGGAGTCCCCTTACTCCCAGAGAAAAATACAGATACAATCCTTGACAGGTTTGGTCCTGTGTAGTATAGAGCTGTCAAAGGGGAAAGCACCTGGACTGTAACTCAACTAAAATGTGCCAGAAATGGTCAAACACCAATGTTTGTTGTTGAATGCTTACTCATACTCTTTACATATTATTTGACAAGACAGTTTAACATTGCCTATTCTAGAGTACATGGCTTCTTTCTGTAGGGTAACATGTCTATATTCCTCCAAGTAAGGTATCAAGTATTATTTTGGTACAGGTAGTGTATTGATAGTAGTACAAAAAAATTCCAAAAACACTAGCCAGCCCTGTTGGACAAGAGTTAGATGATTAGTTGAAAGAGTGAGTTAGAATCAACCTTCTATGTGCATTACCTTGTTCACATCCAGGCTCATTTACATACAAAATGGCTCTAAAATGCCAAATATGAACAACAGCAACCCTTAAAGTGCCAGTAGCCTTAATGTGTAGTATCACCTCTTGTGGATAAAAGTAGTAAACATGAAAAATCCATCCATCCATCTGGTGGAAGGAGCACTCAGCCTTGGTGGAGGTCACTCAGGTAGTTAGAAACTCTCCTTGTGTCTGGGTTGACAGACCTCTTTCAATAAATGGAGTGCAGGGACTCCGCCTATGGAATGGCAGATCGGACTGGTAGTTCTATATTGAAAAAAGGGGGACCAGAGGGTGTGTGCCAGTTACGGACACATCACACTGCTCAGCTTCCCTGGGAAAGCTTATGGCAGAGTCCTGAAAAGGAAGCTACAATAGAGGCCCGTCAAGTCTACATGTGTTTTGTGAACGTGAAGAAGGTCCTTGACCATGTTCTCTGGAGGGCACTACAAGAGTACAGGGTACCACAATCATTGCTATGTTTCCAGGGGGTCTTGGCCTCCGCCAGGTTTGACCCTTTCCCCAATCTAGTTTTTGATTTCAAAATATAGCCATGAAGGTAGGAACACAGATGCAGATGATGTGGTCCTATTGGTTTTAGACTGTTGCCTCTAGCAGGCACTGGAATGGTTTGCAGCCAAGTGTGAAGCAGCTGGAATTAAAGTCAGCATCTCCAAGTCAGAGGCCATGATTCTCTGCTGGAAAACAGTGTATTGGTGCATTACTGCGGGTGCCAAACTACAATCTGACCTTCACCTATGGCCACGAGCTTTGGGTAGTGACCGAAAGAATGAAGTCATGGCTGAAATGAGTTTCTTTCGTAGGTTGAATGGGCTGTGACATCCGAAGGAAGCTCGGAATAGAACCGCTGCTTCAATACACTGAGAGGAGCTGAGGTGTTTTGGGCATCTGATTAGGATGTCTTCTGAACAACTCTTATTGGAGGTTTTCCAGCCATGTATGAGGCAGACATTGGAGAGATTATATGTCTTATCTGGCCTGAGAATGACAAAGAAAAGACAAGCTGGAAATTATTGCTGAGGGAAGGCCATCTAGACTGCTTTACTCTACCTGCTGCCACACGATCTTGGATGAACAGCACAAAATGATAGATGGATGGAAAATGAGGTTAGTGACTTAAGGACAGGCATGTGGGAAGAATACCTAGTATTCACTGAACATACGGACATAAGTCCTGCAGCACTGTTAATGATAGTACTGTTTTTGGCATTGTGTTATACAACATTTCCATTACTTCTACATTTCACTGGTAACCAATGCGAGTGGAGGTAACGTGGTGTGACCACAAATGATGTGGTGTGTGTTGCTCGTTATGAGCTCCCTACTATTTAGATGTGTGTGTCAGCACATTAAAATGCAGTGATGTCAAACTATACTATAATAATGTTTTGCTGCAGCTGAAAACCACAAATCTGTTCAATCTAACATGCTACTGACAATTCCATTGTCTTGTCCAAAATGAAAGAAAGACACAGACCGTATACAGACAGACAGATGACTGTGATATTATTTGCTTTATATGATCAACATTTTTCTCCACTGCTGTGTACAAAAGTTTTGCTTTTTGTACTTCAAGCGTCAATGCAACCACCTGCTTGGAAATCACTGGCCTATTTACGCAATGAAAAACCAACTTCTAAAACAAACACACATGCTATCCCCCCCAAGGCCTGCCAGGCTATTTGTTACTAGGGAAACAGGTTGCTCACAAAACCAAAGTCCAACCTAAGTTGGTAAAACTTGATATTGTCTCCAGTAACTTCTAGTTGCTCTGTGGAAAATCAGCCAAATCAATCCCATCCCAGTGATGATAAATGGGATGATAAATTCTGTTGACCATTCCCAGTGGCACCAGAAGGGTTTAATGAGATGGCTGTAAATGTTGTGTAACACTATGCTTGTTGCAGGATGTTTTTGTCAGAGCTAATGGAGTCTGGAGGAGCAGGGCCACAAAGAAGCCGTGTAGCTGCTAATAAAGTAATCATAAACCTGTGTCAAACGTCCTCCTGGGTTAGGCTGCCAAACCACAGGGACACCGAGACAAGCAACACATCAAAGTATCGACTGGATGACTCCTTATCAAGTGTGGCTGCGGCCTTCACTCGACTGCAAACTGAGTGACATCTCACTTTACATGGCTTGACAGATTGAGCAACAAGTCTGCAGGTCAAATTCTGCTCCTTTACCGCTGAAGTATAACAATGGACAGAGAAACAGATAAGAGAGAAGACGAAGGGGATAAAGAGAGGGGAGAACTGAGAGAGGTCCAGGATGAGAGTGTAACGATTGGGAGATGAAAAATGAGTGAGGAGTCAACTGAGGATGTAGGACAGGGAGGATGGCTTGGAAAGGAATTAGTAAAACTGAAGCCATTTGTCAAAACAGACACTTGATATATTATATACATCTAAATGCAGATCATTTAATGGATCCAGCCTCTCAAGTATGTCTAAAATAATGATCTCTAAGAGTAACAATGTGTTATTAGGAAAAGCTGTTTAACTGTCAGCAAAGTCACCATCTCTTTTCAAAGCTTGCCTGTAAGTACCAAAAAAAAAAGCATTAGCTTAGCCACTCTGACTAAAGCATCTGCTATCCTGCAGAAGAATAAATGAACAATGCAAATGGCTTCATTTAAAATGATTAAGCACTGTAGGAACTTTTTACCCCAAAACAGGAAAAGTTTATATTTTGTGATCAAAAGACCAAAGTCATTGTACTTATTTTTACTTTTCCTGGATAATAACGTTTAATGTCTAAGCTCCAAAGCTTAGTCTGGGAAAAATGTGTCTGTTTTTACCACTTTTTGGATGATTTCAAGACAACTTTTCAGCACTCGGTTGGACATAACAGTCCCTCTGTCACCAGAGCATTTTTGTCTTGCTCAAGATTGCATAGATTGCGTTAGCATGCAGTAGGGGGTCAGTGGAGGCAGAAACACAGTCTGATTTCACTCACAACAGTAAGCTCTTTTTGGCATCAGATCCAAATTCACCCCACCACCCAGATGCCTCCTCATGGTGATCTGTGTTTTCTTGTATTCAAAAAAAAAAAACAAAATACATCTTTAAACTTTGCTGTGCAAGAAATTTCTGATATGAAACACAGAAAGCTGCACAGCAGAGGACACACACAGCTGAATACCACTGTTGAATGCAGATGACATTAACACTGTGGTTGTTTTTCAGCAGTTTTAAGACAGCTGACTGGAAAAAAAAAAAGGACTATGAGACAGTCTGCAAGTTTCAAATAGGACAGAGGAAATCTTCAGGAGAAACAGAGCTTTGCCACAGAAACAGAGTATTATGAGAGGCTGGCAGGAAACCACGGCCACTTTCTTTCTCCGGGCAATCTCAACAGAATTTCATTTTTCTCTTCAATCTCAGTCTGACTGCTTCTCCACTTTTTGCCACAGTGAACCAATTCTTTCATCAAATGAAGAGGCAAACTCACGCTTGGTTACTGAATGCAATTTTAGTTTTTCTGTCCCTCCAGGACATGAATATTCTGACTCAATGATAAATCACTGGGCCTCAGAGTTACAGACATTAGTTCACTGTCCATGTCATCAATGTTTAGGTCATCTACACTCTTCATTTGAGTTTAGTTTCCAGTAGTGAATCAGCACCAGCCAAGCCAATAACTTATTAGGTGGGTCCAGACTGCTCACAGACGACTTAATTCCATCAGCTCTCACACTGACAGTTGGGCCTGACATGAACTACGTACAACAGCTTCAGCTCTCTGAGCCGAACGGTGCAAGACAGAAATCAGCCAGGCAAAAGGGGAACAGGGCCCAGTGGCCAGTGCTTACAGCAGGATTTGTCTGTGCTGCAGCTGCATGGGTCAACATAAAGAACCACTGGCCCTCAGGTCTCTGCAGTTGTTTTCATTAGGAGCGTCATGTTTACTCCCCTTGTCCGTGTTTGTTTTCATCTCATCTGTGCACCGCAGCAGGAGGGCGTGTGTGGGAAGTAGGAGGGTGGAGAAGGTTGGAGATGAGTTTCCTCAACAAATAGGAGGATGGTGAAGTTTAATATATTACCTGCAGCTGATCTGTCTTTTAAATCACTTAATGGCGTGAGAAAAAATAAACCTATAAAACAATAAAACTCATATGGGAGAACATGAGTGCAAAGACCATTCAAAGGCAAAGGTGAATAACCACAAATAAAAGCAATCCCTTCTATCTGCATGGAGACCATATAGGACACACCAACCTCTACAAATGTATAACCTGTTACTGCTGGTTGTTTGCACGTGAACTGAGAGGAGATGATTTATTTCTGACACTGGTTTATTTGAATGCTTTGAAAAGACTAGAGTATTACTGCAGCATCATTGTTGGGTCAGTTCAACCACATTGCAAAAAAATACTTTTTTGTCTGATTTTTAAATGCAGCATATTCAAATACGTATTCAGCTCCAACGTACTGTGGTGGAGGCAGTTACGAAATTACCTGCATGGCTCAATACCTTTAAATTAACTTACAATCAATCCGTCTTTTTGTCTAACTTGATTTGCTATTAAATGCTGCCACATGCAGTGCACCACATCAGGTGGTTCAGTAGCGGCTGTAGGCTTTACTAATGGACCACAGTTTCCCTTGTCTGCTTAGTCAGATCATTACCCCTGGCAACAGCTGTTAGACAAGCAAGCACCTGGGAAAATGATCTCTGTTGTTGACTGTTGTTGTGCATTTCAAAACTACATCACAGCCCACCTACAACACCACTGTGGGTGGGAATATAAAGCTGCCAGCCAAAAAATGAGTTCTACTGGTGCTGCTGCATTACTCCTGAACACCTGTACAGAGAACATAGTGTTTGAATGAACATACTGACACAAATTAACACAAACACAACAACCTGCAACTCAAATACCAAGTACTTCTTTACCAGCCTTATGGGTATCAAACGGCCAAATCAAGTTCTCCTTGTGACCTTAGCTGGGTATAAGGGGTGTACCAGTCATGCCTGGTTCCTGGTTCTCTTTTCCCATGAGTTGACAAAAGGAGGCAGAAAGTCTCCCAGGGGCCTAACTAGACTCTTGGCCAAGTAGTCAAGATCTGGCCAATTACCAAAATTGCAAGAGGCAAACACATAAGCAACAAGAATAAGAGGCCACAGTGAGCTTGAGATCTGACAGCTAAACAAACAAACACAGTTGCATCATAGACAAAGTTGTATTCATTCTAAAGAGGCTTGATAAAGCCAGGAAAAGAAAACACATTACACTGGCTGCTCATGTTTAGCAGTTCCTTCAGTGTGGTGTTTGCATTTCATTGTGGGGAGGTTTGTATACTTTTATGTGGGAGGAATTACATGCGAGCCCTCTAGACACTGTGGTGTGCTAATCTTCCTCTTTTCTGGCACAGCAGCATATGAGCGCCTGAAACCTTAAACATACAGTACTTTGAGTAGTTCCACTGACTACAGAAATTTGTCATTGGTCACATCTGACACAGGGTCACTCCAGTGCTGGGGTCATGAGAGCATGCTGACAGCAGAAGGTAAAAGGGGATGGAGAGCCGCCACAGGTAGGGATAGGTAGTCACTTATCACGAGGCTACGATGGGTGTGTGCTCGTGGTATTCCACGTTATTTGAAATAATACACTCTGAGGGAGTCTCAAACAACAACTTCCTTTACTTCATTCAGTGGAGAAAGCACATACACTTTGATGCGCACGAGCTCAAAAGAGGATGTGATAAAAACCACTATGCAAAATTTGACCTATTGCTTTATTTTTGGCTCTTAGAGAAAGACACCAGGACCCAATGAGTGAGCAGCAGCAGATAGTAGAGACTGGGAATGATGGCCCCATGTGGGTCCGGTACTCACCACTGTAAAAACGGATCAAACAGCTAAGGTCTGAGTTGGCTGCTTCTTGCTGCACTCGTACAGGTTCTGCATAGCCCATAGCTGTCAGGTAGTCATACACCATCTGGAGTGGACGCTCAGAGGGTTCCAGCCTCCTACAGGACAAAGAAAAGGAGAGGTGGTGCAAACTGGCTGCAGATGGTCAAAGGCTCTGGATTTACTTACACTCATGTCCCCAAAAATTAACCACATCTGGGAATTGTTTCGCGTGACAGCCTAAGACGTCCATTTCTGTTGCTCTGAATACATTTCGGTTTACAATTCTATCAAAGACATTGGACCAAGACAACAATGGATTTATGTTAATAAAAAAAAAGATTACTAGATCTCTATTTCAATTGTAATCTGCTGGTTGACCAATACACCAATATCTTTATGCATGATAATTTACATAAAACAATTAAATAAAATAGCAACATTTGTGGTAAATTGATACCCTTTAACCCCAGTAGACACACTAATGGCAAAATCTACGCCCAAGTGAAAGAATGGACCTATTTTCCCTCTTTCAAACTAAAGGACTTACAGGATCTTGTTATTTGATTTCAGACCGCTGTGGCTTCAATAACTCATTACAGGATTTAGGCAACTTCCAGCAGCAGCAACAAGAGAAGGATGACTGACAGTACCGGTTTACCCCCATGTTGATGCTTACACCAGTGCAGTGAATGACACCCAGTGGGTTTGTCCATCCTCAGGGTTTAAGGTAAATTATTACAGCAAAGTATGGAAACCTGCCTCTCAATTTACTGTAAACACATGTGTACACCCAGAGTTTATTTGGCTAACAATACCTCTCAGACGTTTGTGTGTGTGTGTGTGTGTGTGTGTGTATAGTGGTTCACTGAAAGTTTTTTTTCCACTTGTGCAATTATTAGTTTTTTACTTGTAATTCCCAGCATGATTCCACTTAACTTCACCCTGAAATATCCAAAAAAAATAAAAAAATTAAATTTAAAACAACTGACAATGTTTGTGATGTGTAGAGAAATGTGTTCATTTACATTTGAGTAGCAGGCAGGATGTGATGCCTCAGCAATCACGGATGACGTAGCAGAATTTCAATTTTTTACCACAGAGACCGGAGAAACTCAGCTTCCTAACTGTATATATCAACAACATGGAGTTCATGGGAAATGTTGTTTTTTTCTGTTTTGCTGTTCTGTTGTCTGCTTTATGAAATGTTGTTGCAATTAGCACCTATGAGCCACAGTGGCATACTGATTAATTAGGTGCCATCTTCTGTGAAGATCAATAATAATGAAGAGCTTACAGTATACAACCCAGATAAATAATGTTAGTGAGTAGATATGATTTCCTAAATGGCTGCTGGTTTAACAAGATCTTGTAGTTATTAAAGGTTTGGAACTTGAAACAAAGTGCAAGATAATGCCATCAAAAACAGAGGCCATCAGCTATTTTCTGCTGTCAAGATTAATAAAGCCTAATCTTTTCCAACTATTCCTCTTATCCAGCAGGACTTTCATCCATCCCCTGTCCACTACCTTGTCAGTAGAGGGGTTTCTATCCACCAGTATTTATGGAAGTTTCATTTTGTGCATAGAAACTGAGTGGAAATGTGAGAAAATTAACAAAAATCAAAAAAACAAAAAAAGTGTTTTTATGCTTGGCTGACATGTAGAAGCAAAATTAGGCAAATTCCAAGGAAAACAGACTAATTATGATGTACACTACTTATGTGGCTTAAAACTTCCACTGAAGATAAAAAATAGTGGCAGACCAAAACCAGTCTGTTTAGCAATAACAAACCCAAAACAAACAAAAAGCTATATATACTTAGTTTTCTTTTTTTTTTTTTTTTTTTTTTTTTTTTTACTATCTGAGGTCTAAGTGGAAAATTAGTGCTGTTCCTCCTGACAAACCAACTCTTACTATTTGAATAACAATAGCAGATGGACACATGCATTTGCATTGCCTAAAGCCAATTCTGACAAAGTTTAATATATACACTTCCTTTGGATGGAAACCTGCTTAGCAGTTACGCTACAAGATAATGGCTCTGTGTTACTTATTTGGGTGGGGCCTAACCAAACTGTACTTCAAGCATTCCACTCTCTGATCTTTCATACCCAATCCCTCTTCTTAAATCGTAATCAATCTTTTTCATCACCATGTAAAGGTCAGATGTCTGTGCTTGATGTTTGGTTGCACTTTGGCCTCAGATTGAGGAGCTCAGTGATTTGGGAGGCCCATAGCATCAGGCTGCTAACTACTCTAAGTGGAGCCAGTTGAGCTGCCTAGGAGCCTCCCTTTGGAAGTGTCCTGGCCATGACAAACTGGGAGAGGAAACCCCAGTCATGCCCAGAACATGTCAAAGGGATTACATATCCAATCTGTCCTCGTAGCACTTTAGGATCCCCAAGGAAGAGCCTGCTGCTGGTAAAAAAAGAACACTGGACTGCTCTGCTCACCCTGGTAGCACAGTGACCAGGATAAGTAGCTCAAAAATAGATTAATGGAGGGATGGATTTCCTCCAACAGTTCCACTGCCTCAGTAAATTTATCCTAAAGTGGAGTTTGACTGAAAAAATTACAAAATTCCCTTATCAGGAAAGAACATAGGTCATATGTTCCCATAAGCAGCACATTACTACAAGCTATAAAAAGAAAGTCACTAAAAGTTTTGTCCCTTCCAATATGTGCTTCCTTACAAATCCTTCTTTAGTGTATATCTCACTGCTGTCAACGGCTTTGTATGTTGTAGCTGCTAGTACACATGCACCTAGTACTAGTTACAGCAACAAAAGCTGCAACAAACAGAGCATTTATGTAAAATGTGTATGAAATTATTTACAAGCAGGAACGAAACACGCACCTTTTAATGCACATAATACAACACTGATTACACTCATTTTCCTTCTAGAACAGGAATTTTCCTTCACATAAACAAAAAACATAGTTGTCTTTAGTCACCAATGGCCTGTTTTTGAATGTTGAAGAACTTGATATTAAATTTAAATCCACCTTGTCATAGTCGCTGGAAGACAGAATTTAAGTACCATATTGCCGGTTACCCGCAGGATTACCAAATGCCTTCCCTTTATTACCACTCTACACTACTCTGCAATATCTACAGCTTTCAGTCAGCAGGGATATAATGAAGTTTGTTCGTATGACAGGAGGTGATCACGCTATTGGCTGCCAGATTATAAACTTGAAGTTATTCATGCTCACATACACACAACAACACACCGATCTCTGGTAGAACTGCAACTAGTGGTATTTCTTTTATTGCTATCCCACATCTCTGGCAAAAAGCTTTTCTTATTTTAGACTTACCTTTATAATATCTTCACATATGCTTTCCCCAGATAGCAAATGAGAACAAGCCAAGATTTAAGGATCAGCGAACCAGCTTTTTTATCCTTTTATAGATAACCGAGCAGCCATTTGCTATTTCTATCTACTTATGTCTTCTGGGGCTGAGGGAGGCACACAGTCAGGGTTTCCTGGGTGAGGTGCTGTGGGAGTATGGGCTAAGTGCAACAGGTCCTTGGCAATGTGTTTGCCTTCATTTAAATTAACTGAATCCTGTTCAAGGGGAATCTGTTTATGGTTTAAATGGACAGGATATAAAGTAAAGGTCAAGGTCTGATATCATTTTTATATTATATAAATAAGAAAGAGCTGTGGATACCTATTTAGACATGGAATACATCCAATCTGCTTTTGTTTGACATTACCTCATGCCATTATACCCACTTCAGCTGTGTTTTCTTTGTGTCTGATTGAAGATGTACTTCCATTTTAACCTCTGCAGCTGTCTAAGCCAGCTAAAATCTCATATTTCACATGCACTGTATTTCATCTAGCTGCAACCCAAAGCAGCTTCTTACGCTTCAAGTCATTTTTCACTCCATATTTTATTTCCGTGTCCTTTTTAGTACATGATTATATGTTATCTGTGAGCTGCCAGATACCTCAGAGTGCACAGCAGTACTGCATTGACCATATCTACTGAAGACATTGCATGACTGCAGCTGTTGCATGTTGGCCTCACCAGAGTAACTGATTTAACAGGTTTAATCCACATTTGTGTTGCTGTAGGCCCAGGTTATGTGCAATACTCCTGGGCAAAGAACGCACTGGACACCAGCTTACAGTTTTTTTTTAGGATATTTTATGCCATTTGTAGGATATTTTGTACTATTTACCTGACTAGGTCTCCATGCAGCTGAACGTAGAGTCCCTTTCCATCCCTCTGGGCGCACAGCTCCTCCACTGTGGTACTAGTGGAGCAGAGCACCAACTGCAAATCTGTTTGAGGCATGGAGGAGGCTTGTGACCCAGGGGCAGAAGGCTGAGGGTCCACTGTACCCCCATATAGACACACACAGCCACGCTGGGTGTCCCCCTTTAGCCAGTCCCGTTCTCGTGATCCAAATCTGGTCTTTCTTGTCACACAGCCACGGCTCCCATTCCACTTCATGTTGCGCTGCTAACACAGAAAGAGCCATGTTAACAGTCAATATCATACTCATTATCACAGCATCAGCTATAGCAATGGGCTGCCTAAAGATCTTGTGGGTGGTTCATATAGTCAGTGGGGCCAATTCACAACAGTTAGTCACAGCAGACAGGTGTTGTTATAAAAGGAATGGGAGGATTTCAACTATGGAGACACCAGACGCTCAGACGTAGGTGGGACAACACAGATTTCATCCTAGTCGTGTGGACCTTTTTTTTTTTTTTTTTTGGTCTTACAACTAAAGAAGCAATCAAATTTTCTGTCAATGTGTATTTAGTGGACTGCAATCACACTACCTGGTATTTTTACTGCACACCTTTCGATTTGTATGCACCTGGAATGAGAATTGTGTGGTGGAATTAGGTAAAGGTGACAAAGATGAATATTGGTGCAGTGGAATTTGCAGTAGCGAAGAAACCCTCCTTCCCCTAGTGTTGCATTGTAGAAGATTACAAGCAATCACTGCTTTCTAATCAATATTCAGTATTTAGCAAGTGACTTATTAGCAATTGCTTTCCTATGTACAGTTCTACTGAACTCTATATTTCCTGAGCAGCCTCTTTCTGCAAAAACCCCACTGACCATAACATTACAATAATCTTTAATGTTTTCTCACTGTTAACTTTCTCACTGAGGATTGACTGAGACTACATTAGCCACCTATGAGAGACTAACTTACAGTGAAGCACAATAAAACCTCACTTTTGTATGTAACTTAGACCAAGACAGTGTGATACTGTATCTATCTACTATTGTCACTCTGCTGGTAGGTTCTGCAGTAAAACAAAAAAGTTGCCATCAATGCTTTTGTCATTGCCTCATTCACTTGGAATATTTAAAATAGCTTTTGAGCAATTTGCTGCAGAGTGTGACATATGAGGACGAGTAGGGAGAGTATCGACTACATGTGTCCAAGGGTCTCTCCGAAAAATGTCAAAAAACTGCTAAAGGAACTGACAGTCGGAAAAACAGTTGGACACATACAGTGGCTGCAGGAGTGTGGATTGCATACTGGACTGGAAAGCTGAGCCACAGGCTAGGAGTTTTCAATTTACAGATCAACCACCCACACCAGCCAAAGCACGCACACACACACACACACACAATGATGCAACACATTCTTGCACACTGTTTTCATGCAAATATTTTTTCAGACACATCAGCTGACTGCAACATTTTGAAGATTTGAAGTCCTGTGAAGAGGCTGCAACTAATGATCATACTTTTACTACTGTTAGGTTCAGTTTTATTTCACTTGGGTACCTGAAAGTCTGGTTCAAATTATTTAATTTTGTTCATACACTTTGAGTATGCGAACACAGAACACATTTTCAGCTTCACTACTTAAATGGGTCATAAATGGAGCAGCTTTATTCCAGAGGCTAGATAGACAAGAACGGGACCAGTAAGGTTAGTCTGAATGAAAAAAGAAAAAAAAAAAAAAAAAAATGTGACCACAGTGAAAGTGCACTTTCTACACGTTCCACATAAGCTGCTATCAAAGCGTGCCTGAATGAAGCACTGGACTGCTGTTTGCTGCTGTGGATTCGCTTACTAGTCCCCTCAGTCAACTACAGATGTTTCTGGGCAGCTACAAGGTGTGGATATGTGTCACTGTGTGTATGTGCAGCAGAGCGGCATTGAATAAGATCATACATGTTCAGTCTATCTGTCTCAAATCAGAAAGGAGTAGTATATCATACATTTACTACCTCATTGACAGACGTGTCAATAAATAATGGCTGATCTGACTCAAATCAAAGGCATCAAGGAATTTCCTCAGAACCACACATGGTTCATTTTATATTTATGTTAACTAATAAGTAGACTAATAAGTATTGTCCATTAGCTGTTCACACAGACTTTAATTATAGGATATAGTTTCACAGCCAATATCTGCTGAAATACTGAAAAGGGCTTCATCACATCTGAAGAAGAATCAGCATTTTTCTTGTGGTTTTATGCACTGACCCAGTTTATTTTATGACACTGAAGTGCTTTCCTCAAACACAATAACTAAGCTATGCATGCAGTTTAAATAGCACAGCTGAGATTGGGTGCGTGTGCATGTGTGTGTGTGTGTGTGTGTGTGTGTGTGTGTGTGTGTGTGTGCTGCCCTGTCAGTAGCTACCTCAGGGACTTCTATGTCATTACACATCATGTGTGTTGCCCTAAAATGCCCTGAAAAACCCTGTTCAGTGGGCCTTTCTATAAACACACTAACAGTCTACAATGAGTGTGTGCGCCTTCCAGCTGTTAATTGGCTCCTCAACGAATGACAATCATCCACGGATCAATCATCAACCGGAGAATATCAATCACCTGACATCACAGCGATTACATAATATGATATGTTTCATCCCCCCCTGCACTTTGCCCTGTTTAAATCACCTTAGTGCAGTGTAAGAAAAGCCTTAACATATAACGCAATATTAAAAAAAAATGTGTGTTTGAATCACGTAGCGTTGCAGTTTAGTAAACAAACAAACAAATCCCCCTCGTTATGACTTGCCTTTAGCACCCGGATCCCCGTTGCAGCATGAACTCCAGGACCACTGCGGCTGCCGCGACCTGCAGTCTGATTCAGCCCCGCTTGGTGGATCACCGTGTCCGGCTGCCTGTCTATGCAAGCCCCGTTATCTCCGAGATCTCCACCTTTCTTGATGCTCGTTCGGCTGTTAGTCGCAATGCCCGTCGTATTATTATCCTCGTCCTCCATCGCCATGGATGATGATCTCTATCAACAGCCACAAAAACCAAGGAGTGCCGTCCCGGTACGTGACTGGCAAATTCCCACTGAGAGGTGAACACTCACCCTGTGTCGGTGCAGCGACGCCATATCCAGACTGAATGTGACTGCTGTCAGACAGGCCTGCCGGAGAGCTGATCAATAAACATTAAATGGGCGGGGTCACGGTATTTATTATTCAACAGCCACTGCCCCTTTCTGGTACACACACACACACACGTACACGCACGCACACACAGTATAATAGTCTTTATGATATTCTTATTATTGCTAAAACTTAAAAAAAAAACTTAACAATGAATAATTACTCTTATATACTGTTATATACTCCATAGTCTTATTGCTGTTTTTTCATCTCAAAATCAAAAACCTCATGTGGAGATTCATCTAACCAAAGTACAGATTCCCACTGATCTTATTTCCGGTCCTTGTGTGTCTTAGCCCACTCTCCCACTATTGGTCTTGGACTCTAATCTGAGGTGTCGTTAAATGAGGTTTCTGATGTTCCCCATTTGATGTTTGGTGGTTTTTGCGACTACATCTCCAGAAACTCTCAGTTCCTACTCTCAGCACTGTCTCAGCACAACACAACTGATGGACTCAAAATGTGTTTTCTGATTTGTTTAACAGAGAAGACAACAACAACACTGGTTCCTTGTTCCTTGGGGTGTCAGTTAAAAATGCTGTGGCAGCTTTTGAAATTCTGCAGCAACTCTTGACATCCCGGCAGCCACAGGATTACCGCTCCATGGAAGAGATAATTTCACAGTGTGGTTGTTTATTACAAAGCTTATGTTTACCACTTTAGGCAAGTCATACAGTTTGAAATTAAAAGCACAGCTGTAAAACTGGAGTCACCAAAGGCACATATCAAGACAACACAGGAGATGCCGTGCATTAATCCTCAAAGCCCTCAAGTCATGGAATTCACAGCGTTTGGTAGGATTTTGATTTTCTTGCTTTCTCGCCAGATTTCGCCAGATGATTTGGATCAGGTCCACCTCTTTTTAAGAGTTGTTTTGGGTGCAAAAGCTGTGTTTACACCAGATGAAATGAACTGCACCAAAAAGGGAAAAAAAAAACAGTCGAGTTCAATTTAAACAGACTAAGGCCTGTAGGTGTGAAAGCAGCCTTAAACAAATTTAAAGTACATTTGCACCCATATACTCACACTGATGGTGCCATGCAGTCATTCACCCACTCAGGTGGTGTTCAGTGTCTCACCCAAGGACATTTTGACATGCAAACTGAAAAAAACCCATAACGAGATGAAAAAACTTGGAAAATGTTGTTTTGATCACTGAGTGAGTGCTGCAAATTTTAAATCAAATTGTACAGCTTAAATATTGATAAATGGGATGCTAGTACTTTTGGTATTTAGTTGCATATTTCTGTGATTTTATATTAATTTTGAAATATCAGAATTTTATAATTGAAGTCTCTGGGAGGAAAGATCTGCCTCTTCTAATACCTAATCCTCACAAACCTACAGCGATGGCATACATGCTGCTAGCAGAGATGCTCCCAACTCATCTTTTGCAAACAGAAAATGGCAGCTTTAAATAGACATACAGTCGTGTAATCAAACCAGAAAGTAAAACAAGGGAACACATAGGAGACCAATCACAGGAAGTAGAGCAAACCAACAAAATAAGAGTCCGGGAACAGGAAGTGTAAGCAGTTTATGTCACATTTACTGCATTGTCATCATCCCTTTATCTATTAGCATACAGTATCACCATTGATTAATTGTTTGGTATATCATCATTTTAACCAGACTATTGCAATGTAGTATGAATCAGGTAAATGATGTGCTTTAGATACCTAATTTCATTCGTTCTGTTCTATTTTTGTTATCTGCCACCACAGTGCTAAGAAGTTAACTTTTAATGCATGACCAGTCTGAGTAGTAGATCTATCTGCTCAATAAATGTGACTCCATGATGTATTTTTGACAGGCAACATTAGACATTAAAATAATGTTAACATACCAAAAACATATACATGTAAAATGAAGATTGTTCCCAAATCTGGAGTCCAAGTCAAGTTCCAAGTCTTGTGACGACAAATCCAAGTCAAGTCTCAGGTCACTGCATGTCTGAATTAAATGCAACTTACATTCAAGTCCCAAGTCTCAGTCCCCATATTTGGGAGCCACTGAGCGAGGTCTTAGTAAAACACAGAGCAGAGGAACATGAGATGTCAAGAGTTAATGAGAAGTAGGACTGATGACAATGCAGTACAAGCTTAAAACTTCTTGGCTTGTCATGACCCAGGTCCTGAAAGACTGTGCACACCAGTCCTCAGAGGTATTGACTGACATCTTCAACATCTCGCTCTCCCAAGAAAAGGTAACATGCTTTAAAGCTGCCACCATCTGTGTTCCACAGACCATCCCTGAATGACTATTGTCCAGAAGCACTTACTCTGATAGTTATCAACCTCCATCAGTATGCAAAATTCATATAAACCCAATTTCTTTGAGGGCCACTGCCCTGCTTGCTTTCCATCTCAGATGAGGGGGGTAGTGGGGGATGACAAAATGAATTTGTATCTTCCAGCTTCTTATTGACTGAACACACCTGATCCACGTAATCACAGTGGGTAGGACAGGGATCGTACAGCGAACCTGAAGAGTTGGATACCCCAGCAAACCTGATGGAATCTTGAATCTTCACTTGTGGTTGTGTTGGTGAAACGGGAAACAGCAGATTGGTGTATTACCACTCTAAGTGGGTGAATATTATATAAATTATTCTTACTATGTTTTATTTTATTAGGTTATTAATATTTATACCTTCATTTCATATTGGCTCACCTGTATGGAAAGTGAGGCTGCGTGAGTGTTTACAGTTTCATTCTAGTTCACCAGAGACCATTAAAAGAAAAAACAACTAAATATTACAATTAACTACCAATCAAACATACTTACATCAACATGTTTTTGTTTGTAGCATGTTGAGTATGTGTAGGACATAGCAGTAGTTTTCAGCTTGGTAGTATTGTTTATAATTAATTAGATAATATTTTTATATATGTATAATTTTTTGTTGAATGGTACTCTGAGAGAATACATGTAACCATCAGTTTTTCACAGTGTAGAGATGCTAAAGAAATCTGGCTTGCTACACAGATGTCCCAAGGGGACAGTGCGTAACATGTTATCAGTGATGCCACCATGTGGCCAAGCTCTACATCTTTCTGGGCTCTCCTAGTGTGCTTTCACTTCTACATTATCCAGCTGATTAATTCTGCCAGCAGTGGCAGCAGCAGTCTTCAGCAATCACACTATATTTTATTCAGGAACTGCAATTTTTTTTCAGATCCTGCAAAGTAACTGAAGATAAATATGATGTAGTAAAAAGTAAAACTTTTATCTCCATTATGTAGTTAAGTATGAAGTAGAACATGCAAATACTAAAATACAAAAACCTCAAAATTGTACTCAAGTACTGTACTTGAGTAAATAGACTTAGACACTTTCCACCACTGTGAGAAGTGAGAGTAGGACAACCAACCGATTACAGTTGGCCCTAGGACCCCAAATATTAACCTGTAGCATGCGACATTTGATTAATTTTGTTCAGTAAAATATGACCCTGATATAACTGACAGTTGCTTTGGTTTAAGTGTTATACAACAATCTCAAGACATCATGTGTGCGTGTTGTGTATCCTCATATTTCACATCCTGAAACCCAGCTTTTATTTGAATAGATCAGGTTACTAGACGACACCAGCAAACCAAGAAAACAAACCACAGTTCAACTAGATTTTATGTCTTTTTATTCGCTTAATCATTTTCTCAAACCCAAAGACAATAATACACAGCATAAATTGAAAATATCCCATTTAATAGTTTACAACTTCTCATCTTTATTCATTATTTCATACTTTCAGTCTGACAGTCACACTCACCTTGATGCTATGGAACTGGGATTCAGTTCAACATTTCAAACTTGACCACAAAAAGCAAACCTCGTGCCTCCACCCTCCCTAACAACGAATCAGATACCATACAGTTTTATAGTCAGGATAACCCTGGAGGGTTACAAACAGATTTTGCTTTCGAAATACAATGGATGCATTTTTTTGATTAAACAGGGAACGTGAACATGGTGGCAATTCAGATCTTCCAAGCCCTTTACACACTGAATTCACCCTGACAAAAAGAAGAAAAAAAACAAAAACAAAACAAACAAACAAAAAAAAAAACTCACTTATCCATTGAATTATCAGATGTGTATTTTCAACACCCTCTTAAAAACATCAACAGTATTGTGAGCACTATCTGAGCTTCCTATTGTACTTCAGTACTGATCCATGAAGGTGAAGTGACAAATTCGATAATTTGAACTTTTCTTGCATTTCAAAAAGAGTAGAAATGACATTATTTACACTGGTTTTCACATGCAGCTCAGAAGCTGAAAGTTGAAATTGCAGCCAAAAATCATGTCCTATCTAGGTAAAAGACATGAGACACACCATCACAGTCTCAAGCATGATTTTTCTTCCCCTCTCTCTCTCTCTCTCTCACACACACACACACACACACACACACACAAAATCACTTTCAAACGCTGATCACACCGCTGATGGGTATTTGTTTCCATTTCTTCCTTTTAAGTTACAGTGTCCAAAGCACTTATGTTGGGTTCATGTACATTTAAAACTGCATGAATTACAGTATTGTTTAAAGAACTGATCATCTGTGATTAACAAGGGTACATACTGGTTGAATAAGACAATACAAACACTAACAAAAACATTCAGGAATAGATGTATGAAACTTCCTTTCCCTTCCCATCAGCCTTCTGTTTTGCACAGCTCCCTCTTGTGGTTATTAGCTTGCAGCACAGGCAAGTCCCAGGTTAGTTTTGGGGATGGTAAATAAAGAAGCACTCAAACACAAAATCAAAAGAGTTCGAGAAAAAAAGGCTGATCCAATTCCTTCCTCCTCATATCCTGCTGTGACTTACTGCAATGTAAGGCTGGACTTAAAGTAGCAAGGGTCCAGAACAATTTGACATGACATGTTACAGCTCCATCTTTCATATAGAAGCCAAAGGGTGTGCCATGCAAAGGCAAGTAACATCAGTGATAAGGGACAGAAGAGAAGAAGGAAAGCCCTGTAAAGTTCAGACCCAGGAAAAACCCTGCTGCTCCAACACATATGGGGAAAATATTCTATCTGCTTTTGTCCTGATTAACCTATTCAAATTAAAACTATACAAAACCACAGTGAGGTTAAAAACTGCCATACCAGTGGCCTTTTTTTTTTTTCTTTCTTTTTTTTTTAAACAGACAAAATGGAAGGTGGTGGCAAACAAAAAGGTAACCAGGCACCATGAGAGCAAACACACCGGGACCAAGGGGCAACATTTCACCAAATTGTAGGTTGATGAGTTTATCAGATGTGAAGTGTCACGTAGAGCACTACACCACACCACGCCAAAATGAAGAGTTACAGCTTGGCAAGAAACCTGCTGCTCTGTGTGTATATGTGTGTGTGTGGGGGGGGGTTGGATACATGAGGCATTTGAGGAGCAGGGAGGCAGGTGGAGCAAGGTACCAAGTTCTGCTGCAGCAGAACACAACATTCAGATAACGTTTCTTAAGACAGATGTAACCCTCATTCCAACATCCATACGAACCCCAACATATAGCCTACTGACTCACCACTATCTTTGTAAAAGAAGTAAAGATGACACATCCGATCATGAATGAAGTATGAAGAATAGTAAATCAAATGCAGCTCAATTGCATCATTTTAAGATTCTTTTTTTGTACATATATGCATACAATTATACTTCCTAGCTATTATTTCAGGTCTTATTGTGGGTAATTTGATCAGCTTGTTTGTTTTACAACTATATACAACGTACAGGCAGCAGATCATATATCTCTTACAATGAATGAGTGATGATACAGGAAAGAGTCTGATGTTGACTAGATCTATTCAGACAATATACATTGTGAGTAATTGGAACTTTTAGAAAATGGCATCTAAAAAAAGGATGAAAGATAGTACAAGAGACAAAATTGTAAAAGCCCTCAATATGTACAGAAAAAGCCAATATAGCATTTGTCAACAAAAGAAAAGAAAAAAAAAAAAAAAAAAAAAAAAAAAAGGTTAAACTGAAATATTTTTCTCCATATACACATATTATAGCTCAAAAATATTTCCAAAGCTAGTAGTTTCTCTGATTTGGTCACAGAAGTTAGGAGATAGTGAAGCATAGTGAAAATAAGTATACAGCCTGATTGAACATCTGAGGATCTCAACACAGCATCACAGGGCTGCTGAGCTTGTTAAGTAACGAGATGTGCAAACTATGATTAGTTTCACTCATTCAGTTGCTCCCCTTGATTGCAAGTCAGAACTAAACAAAGCTCTCAATCTACTGCCACTGAAAGTTAACACAGAGAGAACATTGTGAGGTATTAAGTTACTGTCCCCGACAGCATGGTCAGAATTCTGATTTGGAGAAGTCACAGTCAGTCACCACAGAATAAACCCTTGCAGTACCTCACCAAGTGATTCAAACTCACATTTCAGTGTCTGATGACAGGGAGGAAATGTTAGACATTTTTCTAGAGTGAGACACTTATATACTTGATGCCAGCTTGTGAAAGGTTTGCACATTAGCTGCCATAATTTTTGAGATCTGCTTTGTTTTTTAGGACTTGTTATTAACAACATCCAACAGGCATTGTTAGTGGAAAGTTTGTCACACAGTATAAGGTAGGAAACATTTGGGATGATGTAACAGGAATTTATGGTTCTGTCACAGCTCTCACAAGACAGAAAGATGCTGCTGTGGACATCCAGGGTGGGCCAGTACTCATGGGTGAATGATTGACTCATGAGATACAAAAGGGAAAAGTGAAACTTATTAAATGAAGTGATATACATCAGGTCCATTTCCCTCAGCCTGAAAATACAATGAGCACGCAAGCAGACTTACAAACAAAGCTCATACAGAACCCAATAGTCCAGGGGCTTTTATCTACCTAAGTCAGAAAGGCACATCACTTTGATATCAGGCATAAATAATCAAGTCAAATTACTGAAGAAATAAAAGTTTCACAAAAATAGTGAGTGTCCCTGTTAAAGACGACAGTCATGAAAAAGAAGACTTGAGGGAAGAAAAGCATTCAGTGTATGCAACTACATTCATAACGAGCTTCATTTACATGTGTGTGCATGGTGACCAAGTTCAATCAGGTTAAACAAATCTGAAACCTCTCTCTAAACTGCAAACTAGACTGTGAGGACACATATGCAAGAAAAAAAAAAATTTCAATCCTGATCTCCAGTACAAATGCAGTCAACTTGTTCTCAGATAGAAGTTCAAGCCTGGATTACATCCATCCTAATGAATTAACATCCTCATCGTACGCAAAGCAATTAATGGTTGCATTTATTATACAGATCTAAGACTAAAGCTACAGATGAGGTGGTTTTAGGAGGACTGTTAGAACTCGCTCTCTGTAACTAGCCACAGGTGATTAAACTGGACATCCTGGATCTGTTTACGCTCTTACCAACAAAACTAATATAGACTACTTCCTATAGAAACATAGGATAAAGAGATCGACTAACAGAACCAGAAAATCCCCTCTGAGCTTGA
This sequence comes from Mastacembelus armatus, assembly GCF_900324485.2. NCBI lineage: Eukaryota > Metazoa > Chordata > Actinopteri > Synbranchiformes > Mastacembelidae > Mastacembelus > Mastacembelus armatus. Next base: position 11,537,727 of record NC_046635.1, read on the forward strand.
GTCCAGGTGTGATTGTGATCCTAGCAATGCTCAAACATGCTTTAAGCAAATTAATGTAATTCAAAATGAATACAACTCTGACAAGTTATATCACTCACGACAAGGAGGATCAAAAAAAAAAAAAAGGTTTATCCAGAAAGTTTATGACTGCACTAAACAGACCTTTTAAAGTTTTTTTTTCTGCTGCAATCACAGGACTGAAGGGTCATATAAAACATCTGAATGTGAAGCCAATAATAAATATCACTGGAACAAAGTGTTTCACCTGTATTTTAGCTTAAATAGAAATTAAAATAAAACTATGGTTACTGCAGTGCTTGTAGTGGGTAACACTTTTTCTCTACAGTGACTTGAGAGGTGAAGTGTATGACCCTGAATGGTGTGTATATGTGCTTTTGTGGATGGTAATAGTGCTGGGCAGAGGGCGTATGTGAAAAATAGTACTACGAAGCAAAGAAGAATTAAGAAAGAAAAACTAAACTTCATTGATTGATATGTTTCCCCAATTATTCTGGTGATGTCAATCGTCACTAGGGTCTTCGTAACATCTGTATTTTTCTCCTGTGTTAGATGCTCTGCTGCTTCCCATGCAACTGGAGGGCAGCGGTCTGCACTGACGTCACAGGGGGATCCATTGGAAGAAAGGAGGGAGGTGAAAGGAAAATCGTTTTCATAGTTCCCTTGGTGGGGCTTTTAAGAGCAACTGAAGCAGCTCATCACTGCCAGGACTGAGGGGGGAAGTTATTAACCTCAGCCAGGTCCTGCACGGGCGAGCCTTTGTGGGTGTATGTCAGCTTGATCCTCATTCGTAGCTGTTGCTGAAATTTTGTGAGGACGATCGTGTTTAGCAAAGAGGAAATTCTTGTAATTAATGTCAGACAGCACAGCCAATCAAAGACAATTTCTTGAGGACAAACTCACCTTTTGTGGGTTAAGAACTCTGATGACCTGTGTGACAGTTCCCTGGTTGAGTGCTGGCACAACATTACTGCTAGGAGAGAGGAGCTGCAGCTGGAATGTCTGAAAGACAGATAGGGGACACTGTGTTAGATGAAAATTTAATGATACCCATCAAGAAATTGGGTTGTTACAGCAGTATAAAGTAGGGATGCACTTAATGGATGTTCAGTTCAAATTACTCAATTGCACTTTTCAAATAAATCAACGAGATAAGTGAATTGTAAAATAGGTAATGTAGGGAAAAGAACATCACTCAAACACTGTTTTGTTGCCTGATCTCTCATGACTGCCAGCTTTTCACAACACACATCTGTCTTATTTCCCAATCTAGCCAAACAGACTCAGGATAGTGGAGATAATGGAGAATAAAAAAATATTTTGTAATTTCCGATGTCTCGTTTGTCTCAGTCAAAATTGTAGGCTACAGAAACAACATAGGACAGTGGCATTTAACATATATTATTCTCGTAAGGCCAAGTAGACTTTGCTGTGCCTACACTGTACATCATAAAATGTACCATGTAAAACCAGTAGAAAAGTGCAAACGCCATTGTAAAATAACAGTATTATCCATTAGAACATATTGCAATTTAGTCATAATGTCAATGCGTGTGACTTCTTACCTTTGGTACTGCAGCTTGAAAAACGAAGTCTGTCATATCTGCCTCTGTTGAGTTGGAAGCATGGATTGTGATGACTGCGATGTTTGGATTGGGGTTAGCTCTCTCAAATGTGAAGTCTATTTTCAGACCATTCTTGTTGTATGCAGTCATAGGAGGAATGCCTACAAGGTAATTCAAGAGAATCAGACCATCACAAGATTTAGACCTATGTAACAAATATTTCAATTCAAGAAACAAACAACTGACACAATGACCAGGTGCTGCTTTGACACATAAGAACAGTATCACTAACTACTGAATATTTGACAGCAAATGTCCAAGGGGAGCAACTGACTCTCACCTGCAGCAGCAATGTCATTAAACAGGGGCGGTGAGGAGAGGCCATCCAAGAGGAAAGAGGGTTGGGAAGTGGGCACTGAGGGAGCAGGAGCAGGGGCTGGACCACCTAAGAAGGGGAAAGCAACGTGCCAGGGTTTAAGAGGACATGGACACACCATTACAAAATATACAACTGACTATTTCCTGTGTCTCGCACGAGAGAGCAGTTGACATTTACAGTGAGGTTGGACAGACACCACAGCATTCTTCAAACTGCTACCACCTTATGCAGAATTCACTCAAAGTTCAAGCAAACCACATATTATGGTGAATTCTGTGGGCTCAAAAAAGTAGTTAACTTGTGGTTGCTACAATGTCAATACTTGAGAGATTCAACATTATGAACAATGCAGAGATACTTTATAGCTGTAAAGCAGTGCTGTGGTCAATAACAGTACAATTTCTAGTCTTGTGGGCATGAAGTTACCACCAATACCCACACAGACATTAAAACATTCTTGTAATAACACAGTTTCTTTATTGAACGAGTAAATAATGTCAGAGATACTGGGACCAGGTATATATGTATGAATGTGATACTGCTGAGCAGAAGATATAGAGATATACCTGGTCCTTGCTTTGCTCTAAAAGAGGAAATAGAAATTAGAGAGCTTTAATCAGAGCATCCTACCACTTAATGAGAGGTCACCCAGCAGATCAAGCAGCTCTCCTCCAGCTGACGCAGGCTTGGTGGGCATCGTAGGCTGGATTACTGATACCACATCATTACCCCCCAGCAGGTCTAACAAATCATTAGCCTGTAGTACATGCACAACATGTAACATAACATTTATACATACATTCATTTCATATAAAAATAACATCCAGATCTCCTGATGTAAAAAAGTATTCCTATAACTGTTTAGATACTCAAGTCAATATCTATGTTCTTTAATTTCTTTTGACTAAAGCAAACTGGCCCTACCTGGTTGGCTGGCTGAGTGACAGGTGGTGGATGTTTTGGTTCCACAGCAGAGGGCTCTGTCTCTCCATTTGTCTGTACAATCTCTGTGGGGCCATTAGTAGCGGTTTTTTCCATAATAGGCATGCGCTCAAGGAGAGCTGGCCTGTTGTCAAAAAAAAAACAAAAAAAAAAAAGGAAAAGTAAGGAGACAATCCGAAACAACAGGACATCCTTTAGTACATTGAACCACTAGAAGGTTTTTGGTACAATGTGATTGTGATAGATGTCATAGGAATTCCTGCTTTAAAGTAATGCAGATTTACCTCATGTGGTCGTACTTCTTGAAAAGTGCATTGTACTCCACAGCTCTCTGCTGAAGCTCTACATCGATGCTGCTGCCATATATCGAAACCACCTTCTTGATTCGGCTAAGACAAAATTTTAAGTGGTAAAGGCTTTTTAAAAAACAAAAGGGGCCAAGTAACATCGGTCGTGACTAATCAAATTTATCACCTCAGAACCAAATGTTAGCAAAGCTTCAAAAAAATAGGACAGGAATAAAAGGTCATTACTCACTTCACACTACTGAAGCGAGTAGACAGTTTCATGATGGCAGTAAGAGCATAACCCCGAGTCACAGGTGTGGACAGGTTGGACACCAGGAGGCCTTCTAGCACATCCAGAACTTCATCCTCAGTCACCTTTATTTAAATGGAAGAAGAACACAACATCTGATAATGTAGCATTTTTCTTGGAGCCGAGGTTTATCTTGAATTTGTGCGTGTGTTGTGTTTGGCTAGGGATTCTTCAAGGTGTACCTGGATAGGCTCCTCTTCCTCACACTGTCCAGATACTAGCAGGTCCCCGTACTCTCCTATGCACCAGGATGCCACCTGCACTAGAGGTTGCTACAGAACACAGAGAAACAAAAGTAAACCTCTGATGTACACTTAAGCTTGTCTGAAACACAAAAAATATATCACACAATTAAATCTATTGGCACTGGGCTTCAAAGATGTCACAAAGTCAAACTGCTCTGACCTGTGATATGTCATCCAGCAGTGCTTTGTAAAGTCTCTGTACTGTGTAGGCATGCATCTCCACACTGTTGGTGATGAGCTGAATGAGGTTGGGAACAGAATCGTCTCGCACATAGCTCCCCGCCTGAAAGAATAAGCAAACGTGCAAATGACCTTCAGCTGTATGTACTACAAGTGATGAGACCAGCTCAAATCAATTATTATTAGCAGCACTGAGAATCAAATAAAATAAACTAAGAGGCATTAAAGGCGCTGGAGTGTTTTTGGAACATACGTACTGTTGTCAGGACTCTCATGATGGTGTCTATGTGCCATCTTTTCGAAGGAGCATACCTGTAACACAAACACGGCTGGTTTCAGCAAAAGGACTGAAGAAGAATCATGAGGTTTGTCTAAACTCTACACAGCCAGAGGACAAATACTGTCAGAAAATAAATGGTATCAGCACCGTCTGTCAGGCGATGGATCACTCATTGTATCATCATACAGCATTAGTTGTCTGGTCTACTGTACAATAAACTATTAGCAGTACAATAGGAAAATAAACAAATATTTAGCTTGGCACATGTCAGAGTCTGTGGTGTACAACACTGTGCAACATCCATTCATCCATTATCTATACTTGTTTATTCCTACTTAGGGTCATGGGGATCTGCTGGAGCCTATCCTAGCTGTCTTCAGGTGAAAGGCAGAGGTACACACTGGACAGGTCACCAGTTCATCACAGGGCCACATATGGACAAACAACCACACACACTCACACTCACTCCAATGGGCAATTTAGAATCACCAGTCAACCTGACGTACATGTTTTTGGACTGTAGGAGAAAAACTATCTGGAAAAAGCCCACACAAGCTCCAGGGTAACATGCAAACTCCATACAGAAAGGCCCCTGCCAGGTTTTGAATTAGAAACCTTGCTGTGAGGCAACAAGCTGCTCTCATTGTGTACCAACAGGTGGAATGTATTCCCTTTTCACAGACATAGCTCCTATTTAGTGTACATCTATCTATTTTAAGTAGCTACATTTTTTTTTCTTGGAGGTTCTATCAATCTAGACCTCAGTGACTGAAGTACTAAGCAAGGCAAATGAAAAGCTAAAAACTCTTGCACAAAGGTGCACACTGTGGTCATGCAGGATGTGTTCTCAAATTAGTGCAAAGCAGCTGAGCACAGCTGTAATGTTCCATGAAGTCTGTTCATTGGTGTCATACTTCTCTGCAGCTAGAAAGACTCCTGATGCACAGTCCGCTTTGAATTCTGGGTCACAGGAGTCCAGGAAGTAGAGCAGCTCTTTCATCATGCCTCGAATGTTGTTGCCATTCACAAGAGCGAAGCTCAGTTCCATTGCACGTCTAAGCAACAAGGAAAATTAGGCCAAGGTCAGAACCAACAAGGCTCAATTTTAAGAAAAAAATTTTGTTAATAATGTTGTGCACTCTAAGCACTGTTAATCACCTCTTGATAGACACATCCAGGTCTTTTAAACAATCCACAATGGTGCTCCGATGCCTCTGCACTGCATTGTGGTCTGTCTGTACAGTCTTTAGTAGGGATGTCAATGCCACATATCTGGAATAGTTAGTTTGATCATCAGAAATGTACAATAACATTTTGAATGACCCAATCCTAGCAATGTCATGTACTGTACGTGAATTACTTACCTTATATTCTTGTCATTGTTGAGAAGAAAGCGACCTAGTATGTTAATGGCCAAGACCTGTAAGATAACAAGCAATTATACAGGAAAAAGTTTTAAATATGTACATAGATAGTTTAAATTAAATGAACTCACCCTCAGTCCACTTTCAGACTTGATGTCCATTATTGTCAGTACAGTCTCGTACAGGATTGCATTGCCCACGTTTTTACTTGTCTCTGTGTTTGTTGCAACCTGGATGTTCATAGATGCAATGAATTTGTCAGAATAGCAATTCATCCATGAGCTTTTAAGTGAAACCATTGATTATGTTTGATTCTAACCTGTGCAAGAATGTCATTCATTGCTTCACTGGAGTCATCATCACTCTTGCCTAAAATTCGCAGTAGCCTCAATATTCGCACCTAAAAAAGAAACAAACAATCATGTCCTGTCAGTCTTTCTTATAGTCATTTAACTGTTTAATGAAAATGTATTAAGACTAAGACTATGGCATTTTAATATTTTTTAATGATACAAAACCTTTAAATGTGGCATTTTTCTTTATTATTTTGTCCTGCAACGCAGTTACTGTTGTGCACCATATCATGAGTTCTGATCATGATTGCTCATGATAAGGTACAGGACAAGCAAGTAAGACAGATTTACCTGCAGGAAAGGGTCGCTTATGCCTGACACATCATGCTCAGGAGAGTATCCAGACATGATTAAGTTCTTCAGGATTCTCACCAACTGTGGGACCAGCTACAAAGAGACCAACAACAGAAGACAAAAGAAGAGGCTTTACAGTATTTGTGTGGTTCTCAGTTTTATATTTTTATCATCAACATAATTTTTATGGCTTATAAATTCTCATTGACAGTGGCTGTCAGTCAAATTCATATCAAGAGCAAAGGGGTTGGGGTTTTGGTTTACTGAGGTAGTGTAATATGGTTAAAACTAAAGTGATTGAAAAGTCAGATTTCCAAGGTTGTGAATTCAATACCTAGATCATACAAAAATATTATGTTAGAGCATATGGCTTCAAGAGAAAATAATATATGCATACACACTATTGTAACTTCTTAAACATATGTATATTTAAGACATTAGCATTAAATGTACATTTTAGAGCATACTTCACTGCCAAGAAAAAAATTAAATTATACCGTGATACTTATCACAATTTTCTCAATGCCTTAAAAGAAGGCTCCAACATTTTGGGAAACAGGATGCTGCCTTATCCAGTATTAAATTACAGAATGGGCATCAATTTAATCTCATTGCACCTGGTATTCATCCTAAATAACAAAAATTACTATCAGCAAGCCAAAATGCTGTAATATTTTTTAGATGTAATCGAGGCTAATTTATGCTCAAACAAAATACAGAAATAAACAGATACAGATCTAGAGTTACTAGGAGGACTATTTCAAAAGTTTTGTTTTGGCCTGTTTTTAGCCCATTACACCAGACTGAACAAACAGAGATGAAATTGATGTACATCTTCTCTTCTGCTGTGAGTATGCAGACAAAAAGTATCCCAAAATGCCAGAGTGGGATTTTAAAAATAAAAAAAAATAAAAAATCTGCTCCCTTGTATAAACATCACATCCTAGTACTACATTTACCAAACTCTTAACTCTTGCTTAAGACAGAAAACCACCTCTCCACAATTATAGGACCTAAGACAGTTACTGACGTAACAAATAAGCTACTCTCTTACAGTGACACAGATACAGTGAAAATCATCTGTTCCTGGTGACAACATCTGTGGCAATCATGTGAAAACACATCCACCCAACTGCTTTAAAATAGACAGTGATCAAATGAGTTGCATATTAGGCAAATAATGACTGTTAAACCAATAGTGAGAAATGTGTCTGACAAATGGAGCAAAAACTTTTATAATAATCAAAACACTGACGTAGTAATGATCACTGTACAAGTTAAAGAAATCAAAATTATAAATTAAACACGTGACATTACTCAACACAAATTTCATTACATCTCAGGTGTGAGTGATTACTATTTACAGCATGCACCAGCTATGAGATCAGAATGTACTCTTACCTTCTCATTCTAACACAATGCAGGAATTGTAACAAAGACAAATGACAGAAAAAATATGAGGTAGATGTTAGGGAGGGGAAACTGGAAATCATTCACTTTCAGAGAGCCTAAAATAATGTTTAGATCATGAGCATGAGGAGTGGTTCTTCTAGCATAGTACTGTTACACCTAGAGAAGGAGAGGTACAGCAGCAGTTGAAATACAAGAGGAATAGACAGTGGTAGGAGATTAAAGATCAAGACATACTTTGAATGTAGAAGAAACCTGTAGCGCAATCCAAACCTCAAAAAGCTTAACAAGTTTGACTAACTTAGCCATATCAAAAGGAAATGTGTATGCAAAGGGAGAATGAAATGTGACATGAGATTAAGACAAATGCATAAGTAATTTCGTTAATGTCATTTGAGAAAGAATATCAATTTGTACCTTTCTGAAATGGGCCAGCATGTCAGGACTTCTTTCACACATCTCAGTGAGGAGGACAACTGATGTATGGAGAACACCTGGAGGATTACAAGTAAAGGTTATTTATTTTGTTCTCTACATCACCCATTTTTAATCAGCATTTAAAACACCAGTGTAAAAAATGCAAGCACTTTTGTTGGTGGCACTAACACAGTAATAACACAATAAAAAAAATTCTGGAAAGTCAATTTGAGTAATACCTTCATGAGTGTGAAGACTACAATTACTGTAGTCTCTATATCGACATTATTATCAAATCAAGCAGGAATGCGAACTTACATGCATTTGATTGACCACTGTAGTGCACTGACACGTGTCGTGTTGAGCCAGATTCAGTGACAGGTAAACATCTGTCATGCTGTTATTAAAATATAATTTACGTACATTGCGATTTGCTTTTCCTCTGTACCAGTATCAGGGCTGACCAACCACACAGAGTTCTGTGTCATTTTTACACAGGCTACATATTACACATTCATCTGCTCTGAATGTTACTATGTTGAAGGCACTATGGGACAGCAGTGGATGCCACAAGACAGTCATAAATATATTACACTGAAAATCAAAAATTGAGAATTTTATTGGCTTTTGACTTTTCATTTTAGTAAGTAATGTGATTTATTTTTTATGTGAGAGAACTTAATCATTCACTGGTATGCACCGGAGGACAGGCAATCTATATAAATAGCAAACAAATACAAGCATTGTCAAACTGCCTTATCTGAAGATATTACATTGCCTTACAAAGTCAAGAAAGATCAAGTTATTTTCACATCATTACAAAAAATCTCTTCCTGTGGCATATCTCCCCAGTATGGAGAGCACACAAGCCCCGGAGTTTATGACAGACTCATTAATTCCTCTGCAAAGGACATCACAAAAAGGGACATGAGCTGCCCAGCTGTTCTGAGCAGAGCACTGTGAGTGGCAGGAAATGGGACAAAGTTGGCATTTGTGTAGGACAAGCACACTTCCCTACACGCCAGCAACTGCATACTGACGAGCAGTTTGCACTTACCATGGTTCTTCTCGCTCAGCAGGTTTTTTGTGGCTGGAAGGAACATTTCCATAAGTTCAGGAACCTTCCTGATGACATGAACTGCACACAAAGCTGCCTGTCAACAAATATTTAGACATAAGACAGTCAATGAACAAACGCTCCAACCTTTAACGTAATATTTCACTTGAGTAGGGTGGGATTCTGGATCCGTAGCAAATCTAGACAGCATGTCTACAAGAGAAACAGACTGACAAAGACTGAATATTGACTACAACCCTTTTTGTGTTTGTTAAAGAGAATATTTCGCCTCACTACAGGACGTGAGGGGAAGATGTGGGAGTCAGCCATATGTGGATTCTACTTTATTCAGATTAGTTGACCAGCTGCCTGCACATATCAGGCTGCTGCCCTATAAACACAACCAATGCAGATGAATTAGTGGATCTTTAGACTACAATCTGCTATTGATGTTCACCTTGATGCTCGATGGGCAAACATTTTTTATATATGCATAATGATGACCTTGTAATAAGGTTTTTGATTATTCATGTTGTTTTACATAGGTCTAAGAAAGTTGAGGTACATGTGCCATGTTTTAATCATTCTTAAAGGTGTTTAAAATTTGCTTGCAAATTGTACTATTTTATACTGAAGGAAACAACAGTGTTGCTCACTTGTTGAATGTAAAAGAAATTTAAGGTCCTTAATTTAGGGTAATTTAACGTAAGAAAGAACTCTGAGAAGCCTTTTAGCAGCATCGGTACATATTTTATGTAACAATCATCAAGAAGTGAAATGAATTGATTCTGGACATGTTGTGACTCAAAATTAATAGGGAGAACAGTGCTGACATTTGGCCCTAACAATGAGACTTACTTTTTTTCTTAAGTAGGAGTTGGATGTTTTAAGCAGCTTCTCTACTTCCCCTGCCAGGTCACGACACATTTCTGAGGAACCCATGCAGCCCAGAGTGCACAAGGCCAGGCCCTGGACGTATTGTGTGCTGTGATTCAAGTCACTGGGGTGGAAGAACAGAGTTGAATAAACAGTGGAAACACACAATAATACATATAAGAAACTACTTAGAATATTATAAAAAAAAAAAAAAAAAAAAAAAAAAAAAAAGACTCACCATATTTTTTCAGACTATATATATATATATATATATATATATATATATATATATACATATATATATACATATATATATATACCCACCCATATATATATATATATATATATATATATATATATATATATATATATATATATATATATATATATGTGTGTGTGTGTGTGTGTGTGTATATTTACAGTAATTTTGTCTAGTAGTCACTAGCGTTTAGATGGCACTCTTGACTCAATTAAAGATAATACTGTATCACCAAAAAAGTCAAAACACTTACGTTCACGCTACACTATAACTCGTAGTGTAACACAAGTGAAAATGCCGCCCAAAAGAAAAAGCTATATTGCAGATTTCAAGCTGCAGGTAATAGAGTATGCAGCCAAAACAAAGTTTGGAGTGAGTGTCAGTATTTAGTCATACCAAGAGAGGACACAAGGACATGCTGCTTTATCTGCACCCCCCAACGTTGGCGCAGCTGTTTAACGTTACTTGACGCGGATGAATGAATATCGTAATGCACTTCTGCTTGTTGTTATTCCTGGCCTACGTTCTTCATAGGCTAATTTAGACTATATTTATTATAATTAGAAATGCGACTTATACATCGAAGTGACTTATATATGTTTTTGTCTGCTCAACAAGGCTGTGATTTACAGTCTGGAAAATATGGTAGATGGAAAAAGAAAGGCTTGGAAGGGAGCAATGGTAAAAATGAAGTCAATGTTAAAAGTCTCAGCAGCATGTAAGGTACCTACCTTACTTACTGTGAGGTTGTGTCCAAAATGCCCTCAATTCATAATTACAGCACAGGTCATGACTTTAATCAATTGACTTTTTATCAACATCAGATTCACATCGCTGTGCCCATTAATTGCGAACAAGCAATGTTCTGTAAACAGAATTTCTTCCACTTACTTTTTAATGCAATTTGTCATTAGTAGGTGAACGTCCTGCCTCTCATCCAACAGTAGCATAGCTCCCAAATAACCTATTCGCTTGTCAGTGAACTTCTGGGACGCAATCAGCTTCAGGCACTCCAGCTAGAAAACAGAACATCATGTCACAAAACTACCCAAGGGCTTGAGTCTTGTAACAATTATAATTATCACTGGAAGTCTAAAATGCTTCTTTAATACATTTTGCCCTTTCTGTCATCTGCCAGCATCATCAAACATACCTGCCCAAAGTGTGCTGGGTAGCCCAACATGTGCATATAAAGTAGCTTCGCCACATTTCTGCAACGGTATGTATTATCTTCCTCTCTAAAAGATGAGCGGATAGCAGCACACTCTTTCTGGATCATCTCTCGCTCCTCTGCCTGGGTCCGTGCTGTCCGGATAGTCCGGATCAGCTCCCGCAGTCTGATCGGAGCTGGCATTCTCTGTAAATTACAATGAGAAGAAACAGGTTGGCACTACACTAGATCACATCCTTTATGAAAAGCTATATTTCTAACAAAAATTTGAGCAAAAATAAAATTCTTCAAGCTTCTGTGACTTATATCAGATATGTAAAATATGTCAGCCTTTGTTAAAGAGTATATTATTAAATGGGTAGGAAAGACATTAGCTCACTGACCTGCTGCACCTAAATGTAAGTTGTACAATAAACCACACTTCTCCTGATAACCAGGTAAATGCAGTGACTGAAACTATACTGATAGGTTGCATTCAGGGTAAGTAGGGTATTTTTGATTAAATAGACCAAACAATTATTATCCAATATACACGTAAATGAATATATGGCTATTCAATACAGTGCTGCATTTTTAATACTATTGAAAGTTCAGTGGAGAATGGCAGGTGAAATTCCATTTCCTCTTGGAGAAAGCTTCTGAGAGCAGAGAAGCTTTAAGCCATAGGGAGAGATTTAATTATTTATAAGTACATTTAGTTGTGAGAATAAATTCTGTTGTGTTTTTATGTACCAATATCCAAAAACTATATCCAACAGCACCTATGCTGGCTTCTTTAAATCAAACATTGGTTAAATAGCCTAATAATAACAAAAATCTAGCATGGCCATCAAAGGAAACTAAGAAGCAATACAGCAGCTTTGTGGGTAACAAGACAGAACTTATGTTATGACAAAAACAGTTTTGCGTTTTAAATCAAGAAGATGCTATATTTAATAGATCTTTGAATTTTTGGTGAAAGATCTAAAAGGACCATTGTGTAAAGGCTTATTCAAGTTTATACAATTACCATCACACAAAATGTGCCAAAACAACTGCAAGATCTGTGAAAGCAAGCCAATTTATCTTTTTAACGTAAGTCGATAGACTTATGGTGTTTAAAGAGAAAAGCTGTATTCTACTAAATAATTTTACATAAATGCAATAATTTAGAGAGTACATTCCAAGGCTGTATGGATTGTTTTTTTTAAGATTGAAATTTGGTGAGAAAGGTGAATATAATCTGTGAATATAAAAATCTGTTCTCAGGTGTTTCACTTAAACCACCACACATTTCACACACAGAGCATCTCAAATTCAACTGTAAAATTAAACTGGAAAGTTATTGACAGTTGATCCACGTACTTTAAAAGGGATAGACTTTGTCTCCCATCGCATGGAAGCCTTTTATCTAGTAGCATGCAGTACCTAATTAAGCTGCTACAGCTACAAACTCAACAGTAATTACTTGTCCAGCAAATGCATTTTCTCTATGTAACTACTGAGGGCTGAAGTGGAAGTTTGGTGCATCTGGACAGAGCAGAGACCTTAAAAGAATTTTATGTGAAAAACAGTGGATGGCATTATTCTAGTAATCAACTTGTCTCATTAATATTATAATTCTTCTAAATGTAAGACTGCACTGATTCGTTTAAAAGCACGTCTACAACTTTAACTGATTAGCCACCAAAAATGGTTTAAACAGTCCTTTCATTGTTTTATTATCCAAGTAGATTTCATTTCTACTACACAGAAAAAGTGCTGTGAATTGGAACACATGCTGAGTTAGTCAAGTGTTATTTTGCAGTTGATTGATGAATACTTTTAAATGGTTCATTAGGCCTGCTGTTTTTTTTTTTCCCTTTATAATTTGCAACTGTACTAAAAGGTGAGTCTGTAGGTCAGCTGTGTCCAACCCATGTTCCTTGAAGGCCACTGTTCTGCTTGTGCTGTACATGTTTGTCTTGACATTGTTACTAGTCAAGAATGCAATATTTTTTACCCAAAATGTCCAATTCCTTCTTATCTTTATTGCTGACAAGATCAGTAAAATTCATTGAAACTATGCCTGTCTACTGCGTGAAATAGGAATCCAGATATAGAGTGAATGAGGACATCCTTTGTTAACTATGTTGGTGTTTTGAAAGGAACCTAAGATTTCACTGTGAAATGAGTGAGGGACGGTGGTCAGGAAGGCCACTCTTTAATAAAGCTGAGATGTACTCTTTGTCTTAACACCATTTAAATTACCTGAGCTGAATGGACCTAGTGTTAGGCTCCATAAATCATTGCTCCCTGTGTCTTGCTGTGCTTATAATCAAATGTGTACGCATTAAAGGAGGTAAATCCAGCCTCTGCTGAGAGCTGATTAAACTGTAGTTCCTCATTCTTGCACTTGCAGTAGAACAGCACATTCCTCTGCAACCAAAATAATAAAAAGTGTTTATTATCTATAATTGCCATTACTTGTTATTACTGGTTCTTCAGCAGGAAAGCAAACTTTAAAAGAAGGTGTGGCTTGTGATAGAAAGACCATAGAATGGATGGAGATTGTTCAACACTTGAGCAGCGACATTGGGTTTCACACACAATCAAGATTAGATTTACTACAAAGACCAGAAAGGATCTTGTCAACTACATATCAATATTACAGATTAAGGGGGTAACCACACCAATGAGTGTCTACAGCCCTTACTTAATGATGTAGTGTACCTAAGGATATTTGGCCAAATTGTGACAATGACTCTCTTGCAACCTAACAACACACAACTAACACCAACAATTAATTAAGAATACTGCAAAACAAAGTTATGTGTGCAAAAGCCATGATGACAAATTCAATAAGGTAAAAAAATGCATAATATCACAGGCTATCATTACCACGTTTTTCCTGTATTGGTATACTTTGTATGTACTGTGGAATAACAAGCCTCTCCTCTCATGAGATTTGAAGAGCCAGCCTAGAGTAGCTTTCAGAGCCTGACAACCAGCAACAAGCAAAAAGCATACCACGCCTCCCTTTACCACAGAGACAGTTAACCTGTCAAGCCTAGGACATCAGACTACAAGTAGTGAGCAGTAAAACACTATTTTAAATTGTTTTACATTTAATTACTGATTGCTATGAAGGATGCATAATTAGGAATTGGAAGCACAGACGTAACGCCCACTGCTATAATTGGAAAAAAAACTGTACATTTAAGCTAGACAAAAAGATAGCCAGACAGCTGAAAGAGGAAAAACAGAAGAAAAAAACAAAAACTACCACTCAGTTTGGTGGGCTGTTGCAACCTGCAATTTGTCTCTTTATATTGCTATGTGTTCAGCTATGCACTAAGACGCAAATTAAATATTATCAAGGTACACGACTTTATTCCTTCTTCAACCTAAATATACAAAATTGAAGAAAGAACATGGAGTAAAAATGATATCAAATCAGTACTGTATCAGCTTTTACATGTACATCCTGCACTCTACATGCCCATTCAAATGAGTCTCACACCATTGCAGAGAAAAAGGTATATATTTTAAAAATATTGTCTAGTAGCACAATCAAACTTAGATGCTCCTACTTTTATCTTTTTAGGTTTTTGAATTTATCATTTCCTTTTTAAATGAATCTGTCAAGAATCCAAACAAACTGAACAGATTATTGTTGACTGTTACATTCATGAGCCAACATTAGTTAGACCTAGTTCTTTAGTACAACACTGTTACCACACACAAATACCACAAAAACTCAGTTTGTGTAGACGGTAGTAGACTGTTAAATGCATTTCAAATTACTCGACTGTATGCTGCCTGGTGGTCACCAGATACAGCTGAGCTTAATACTGAGTGAAATTTTAACTACTAGGCAATCATGTGAATTACCAGCTGACCCTATAGAGACTCTCCAGTTGCACATGAGATGTCTAATCAACAACTGACGGTAGCACCAACGGAGGTACAAGAAAGAACCAGCTGAGTGCAAAGAATTCATGTCCTTAGCCCTAGCCATGTCGCTTCCAAGATGTTGACTCCATTTACCTATACAAATAATTATTTATTAGTCTTTGTTAGGTTGCAAACTAACAAGCAGACCAAAAATGCAAGGCAAACAACCCTAATGCTGACTCTTATATTTTCTCCACCACTGAGTTTGCAGGGATGCAGTTGCTTTGAGCAAGTGAAATTTGGTATATTAATGATCAGTTACAATGTCAAATAGATTTGCAAGTCCAAATATAAAAAATATACTCTGCTACCAAGGCATGTTAGTATTTTTTAGACAAATCCTGAAGCTATTTGAATTCACAGTACAAGGAACAAGGCAGGATATGGATATGTATCTCTATTGTGCCTGTTAACTGGTAACTGTAAAACAAAGCTCCACTTGTTGCAGCTGCTCGAGCAGCATGCCACAAAGTTACTCACCACATAACAGGCATCAGAATGATGATTTAAATTAAGGTCATAGCTGTCATAGTGTGTTCTAATCAGTCAGGTTATCAGACTGAATTAATTAACATTATTTAAGGACAACTTCAGATTCTGTTAAAAATTGGATCTCTCTTCAACATATGTAAGTACTAGACAGCTGTGGCATTTAAGTACAGGGCTGCTAGGTGATATTTTGTAATTGCACTGCTGCTGATCTGATGATCACCAATCCTGTAGGTGAGTTACCACTCATGCCCTCACTTCCTACTTACAGCCGACTTCCTTAACTTTAACCCCAATAGCTAAACGTGGTATGAAAATGGGTGTTCCTCGAGTGACGCATTATTAAAAGGCGTGTATCTTAAAAGTTACCATCTTAATTAAGACCTGATCAACAAAAAGTAACTAACTTAGGAAACTATGGTAAAAACTAGTCCTCACCGCACTGTACTACCTCTCCTCAACTTCCTGGTTATTCAAAGGCGCTGAAATGTTTACACTTGTCAATTGTTAAGGCTTGTTTTATTGCGAGGATTTGAATCCCAATTACTTAATGTTCTTAGCTAACGCATATTAGACCCAGTGAAAGTCTGCTAACAGTAACATTAGTATACACAGTATTTTCAGAGAAGTGCAACACATTAGGATGACACTACAGCCCTAGCTTCACCTTGGCTGACATTATTTCGTTAAATAAAGGTTTACAGCAACAACACAGCTCAGACGAGACTGTCCAACTGAAACATGAGGCCAGTACAGACATGACACCTGGATTTGATCGCCGGCTGATCAGGACATAATGCAGTTTAGGCCTTCTTGAGGCATTTGGATTACAAGCTAGCGAGTCCTTTGTGGCGTTAGCTAGCAACCCGACCACCCGTTTGTTTCTCTATTACCTAATCCCGCTACTATCTGAAGCAGTAGGCCGGGGCTAAACCATGAATTTGACATTACGTGTTGTCACACCAGTTACGTCTTACTGGACAACCACACAACATAAATTGTACTGAGCTTCCCATTCCCAGCACAGCAGGTACTCAGCAAACCCGCAGCTAAATGAGTATGCTAAGCAATGCTAGCTAACTTAGCTGCTGACAGCCACAACCCCGGTGCACTGAGGGCTGCGACTTCCTATGCAGCGCCACAGGGACAGCTGTCAACGTAGACACAGTCGCACCACTGATGACTGCCCACACACAAAGACATTTGCTCTTATTTCTGCCGACATATTATTTAAAAAATACACTTACGAGCCGTAATGATGCCAGGAATGACTTGAATCGTCTCTATTAGCAATGGAGGGAGGAACACACTAGACATGCAAAATGGTGGCTACTCCAGCCGCAGCACATCTACCGCAGGCGGAGGGTTACATTGACATATCGGTGGCTAGCTCAGAGCGCTTCTCCAGCCTGCCTCTGTCCGGGACCCCCGCCTCATATGTTCACTGGACACCATGGGTAATAGCTCAGTTGTTTCTGCATGATCATGAGAGATATAGTTAGGCGACTGTACTTTTATTTCTGCTTATCGATTGCTGGTTGCTGTCTAGCTAGAAAGCCTTTGCTTTTTCATTATTCGTGCATTGACTATAAAGGGCTAACGAAGGCTTGTTAACCTTAGCCAGCTAGCTAACGTTAACATTATCTCATTGATGTCACTGGCTGTCGTATCGTATGTAAAAGTCGCTTTCAAATTGCGTGTTAACGTATGCCATGTGTCACTTGTTATGCAGGCGCCTTACATTTTAGTATACCACAAAATTATTTTGTTGAGACGGTATATTTTCCTCTTAATTTTGCGGAAGAATACCTTTTTACCCTGCCAACGTCGTGCTGCGGTCCGTTTACTCGTGGCAGTCAGTGATGACGACTACATGTGATGTTGTGACATTAGCAGTCTAGGGGCGCAGAGCGCCCCCTGGGGTCGGTGCTGTGCAGGCTTTTAATGTGGGAGGTGGGTTTGATGATTAATGGTTTATTAACTGTTGGATAATGGACCGCATCACGTTTGGTCCTAAGTCTAAGTGAGCAAAATAATATTTACATAATATTTAATTCGCTTGTGATCTAACCTAAATCAGATAGATATAATACTGGTAGTTTTACAAAAAACTGAGTTATTTTATCCCATAGCAAAACATGCTGTATGGAGGCAATGTGATGCTGATTTTTGTGTACATTGTTATTAGTCTAAAGTGGCGTTTCCATTTTCTTTAGCCCAGAGAGTTTTTTTCTGAATAGTTATTGGCATTCTTCATTTAACATTAGAGTTTATGAAACAACACCATGCCAGTGTTTATTCTAGTCCACACCCATTAAGTCACTTTTTCATAATTTTGACCTGCCAGCCCAGAGGCTTATCATCTGGGTGAACAAACAGCACTCCCATCAGCATTTAGCTGCTTTCCACAACCAGTTTTCTTGTTATTGTGGATAATCCATGCTATCAGCAATTTCCACTGGATCTGCACACACGTTTTTCAGTGGATGCACGAAACTGACCCTAAAAAAAAATCAGTGCTGCTTACTGAGACGCATCTCTTTATTTGCAGATAATTTCCACTGTGTCAGACCTATTCACACTTGAGCCCACATTATGTTTTAACATTAGATTACACCAAAAACAACGTCTGAGTCTGTATATGTTTTGGTCAGTAAGTAATAAAACAATTAGAGTACAGAAGTGACAAAAACATTCTTGTGATTATTTAGAAACATTGTCATTATTGCATAGTGTGGCCACAGGAGAGCAATGACTCTCGTGCTTTTTTTTTTAGTTGTTATTAATTCAGGTTTTAGCACTTGAAGGAGTCCTTAAAGTCAAGTATGGCAGTTCATTTCTTACCATTATTATAGTCGTATGGCACTTATATTTAACGTGTTGAAAATACACCGAAATGTTCAAGAGTTAAGGTTTAATTTAAATTATTCTGATTGTTTTAGACACTTAAAATCTATGCTGCTCGCATTAAAAACCTCTTACTGCATGTCAGAGGTTTCTTTTCCGTCTATTTTCTTCCCACGCGACTTGAACGCAGCATAGTGTCTTCGGCATGAACTCCCTGTCGTACCAGCATATCCCACAATCCTGTTCGGCGTGGTTTCATTGCTTACATCTCCGCAGTGAGCGCACGGACCAGCGGCCAGGGATCGGAGCAGCTCGGGGATGCTCGGTGTCTCTGCTCGGGCTTGGACAACATGTTAAACCCCCCGGTCGACTGGATACGGGTCTTTTTTAACCACCGCCAGAATGTGACTCTTTTATGTATCTGTTTTTTGTTTTTTTTATCCGTGTAATGTGCCGTGTTTGCTGATCGACTAGACAATTTCGT
Organism: Mastacembelus armatus; assembly: GCF_900324485.2. NCBI lineage: Eukaryota > Metazoa > Chordata > Actinopteri > Synbranchiformes > Mastacembelidae > Mastacembelus > Mastacembelus armatus. Next base: position 11,556,869 of record NC_046635.1, read on the forward strand.
CAGAGATTTTTTTTGTATTATATTTTTTTTTGTATTGTCCATCATCTGTGCGGAATACACCTGGATTGGTCTCAGGGTCATCGTCCAGGATTAGGAGGAGATTCCAGTTGTTGTGTTTTTTGTTTTTTTTTTTTAATCGGGAGTGGGAAATATAATATGTCCAGGCGAAAACAGACCAACCCCTTCAAAGTTAACTGTAGGTATTTCAGGTATTGTCTAATACAAGTTCACGAGTTATTTATCCTTGACTCATCCATTATCCATGTGCTCTTTGGCTGTTTGACAGGAATACTTTGAAATACTATTGTTTCTGTAGAGACATGTATTAACACTGTTACAGACTCATATAGATCCATCGAACCAGAGACAGCATTCCTTATTATATGCTATCAGATAGCCTGATCTATGTTGTATGTTCAGATTTAGTTAGGTTTTTGGGTTTGCATGAGAACACTTGCCTTAATGATTACTCTCATGTTGGCCTGTAGTTTGTCTGAGAATAGAGACCTTCTTTGCTTGATATCATTTTTTTTTTTTAAATTATTATTAATTTTTTTTTTAAATTCCTCTCCTTTATTCTACTTCCCTTGGGGAGTTATATGGCCATAGTTACACATGTTTGAAAACAAACGAGACAGAAATAATGTAAATGGAGATACCGTAAAAAGAAAATGATAAGCAACTGAATACATTGGTTTTAGAAATATGGAAATAAGCACATATTTGGAAAATATTCGTCACCCCAAAGTAGCTGTTATTACTTTGACACACTCATATGCGTAAAACTTTCGGTGGCATGCTGGCAAACTAGAATATTCCATCAGTATCTGTGTTAGTCAAGCAGACTTATTCAGAACAGGCTTGATGATAGTGTCTTCCTGTAGTTAGTCAGTGTGTCAGCACTTGTGGCTAACCATGTTTCTAGGTTCTGTTCTAAGGTGTCATTTCTGCTGATTAACTTTGCAAGAAGCGTAAGTTAAGCTGAAGCAGATCTAGAGTCACATCACAACATGTTAACCTGTGATCAGAGGGGACAAGCCTTTCAGCTTTTACACATGTGGGTCTGCATGGTGTAAGTTCAGTTTGCTCAGACAGTATAAGATCATAATAAAGTGATACAGAGCACACAGCAAAACTAACTAAAAGTGACAGCTATTCAATTAGTGTTTGTATTATTTCTACCTATTTTTCCTTTTCTAGAAGGACATACTTAAAATATTACTTAAACCCACCAAGATTATTCAGACAGATTTCCCGATATCAGTTAACTAATGGAAACTATTAGTTGATGAATTGATTTATGAGTTGATGGGAGTAATATCACGGGCCTTTTCCAAACAAAAACTCCAAACTACGTGGTTTCATCTTCTCCAGTGTGAGTATTTGCTGCTTGTCTTTGATATCACTGAAAACTATGTATAAGGTTTGGACTGTTGGTCAGGTTAAACTGTATGTTTGAAGAGCTCTCCTTGGGTTCACTATTTTCTGACATATCATGGGCCTAATGAGTAATCCATTAATTGGGCAAAATGTTCAGCAGCAAGTGTAACCTTACATTGTAGCATCATCATTCCACCTCAGTTGTTCATTTGAATCTATCCAGTAATTACGTGACTTTTATTGAAACAGCAGCAGCCGCCTGATGTGGATACTCATGGCGTCTCTGTGGCCTGCCTTCTTGCCTTCTGCACCCTGGATCCCCTTATTAGTGGACAGTATGCTGCCAATATGCTCCTAAACACGTCTCGGTCCACAGAAGGGGATTGCCCCTGTGTAATCTATTGATGTTATGTATGCTGTGGTCCTACTTTCTAAACAGAGATTCTTTTGACTGCTGTTTCAAAAAACAGCTTGCACTTGCAACTGCAGTGATCCCTGCGAGCTAATGAGCTCATTTGCTGCTCTGTAGCACTTCTACACAAGTCCAGAGTGGGAGCTGAAAACCCTTGGGGGGGGGGGGTGTCTAATACAATGAAATGTTGGCATATGTTAGTGCACTTCATGCTGTGACAAATACCGTAACATTTTTAGACTGACAAGCTATACCTTCTGCTGTGCTGCTGGAGTGTGAATTCAGGGACTGTGTCTTCTACACTGACTCTCCTTTGCTTTGCCTTGATTTTTTTACCTGTCTTCTCTTGTGAGGTATGAAGTGTATGCACAGAGCTGTTCCCCAGAGAGGGTCAGACCAGACAGACAGACTGACAGACCAGACAGGCAGGGAGACAGTCTGACAGGCAGGCAGGCTGACAGACACACAAAGACACACATATACACACACATACACAGACGTAGGGAATTCCAGACAATATAACAGGGCTGTCTGTCTAGCTGTATGTCTTCCTCCTTGAGTTTGATGTACAACAGCACAAAGAAAGGCATTATATAAAAGTTAATTAGAATAGAGGTGGTGCATGTTTTCTGGAGAAAAGTGGATTTGACAATCAGCTTGACAGCGAATAGAGATCTGTTTGTAGCACTATAGGTGGATGGATGTGTTAATGGGTCATAAATGTTTTTTACTTAAAAGTCTGTGGATGTGAAGAAGTGTGCATTAGAGTTAATGCTAAACAGATTCCAAATGCAACTATTGTAAATTTAACTTATTATAATGTGTAAAGTTTTCAGTTGTTTTTCTCAAGTGTCTAAACTTGGTTCTCAAAGAGCCAAATGTAGGATGTTCTCCCCCACATGTGCTGGCTGATCGCTGTGTGATTTCATAGTCACGGTGCAGACTTGTGGCCAAAGCAAAAACCAAGTCTAATTATGTCAATATTATTTTTTTTAATTGTGTTTATCAAATAGAATTTAGGTCAGGTTTAGGCCCAACTAAACCGAGAAAGTCTTCCTCAAGAAAAACTGGATAATCACTTTATCTTTTCTTTAATATTATGTCACCAGTTTATCACAGTGAGAATTGATCAGATGTCTGGCCCTCCATTCCTGTTCCTCTGTGTATATGTGTGGATGGAAGACAGGGGCCCCAGCACTTCCTGCAGATTCAGACGGTGCTGGTGTGTCTTTATGCATGTGTGTGTGTGTGTGTGTGTTTTGGAGGGGACGGTGACTGAAAAGGAGAAGAGGGCTTTGAATTGAACTGGACCCCCATTGCTTGGTGTTTGAGTAGAGTTTTGGCATTCTGTCTTTTGTCTGTTTTGTTTTGCATGCCACCCCTCCACCACCACCACCCACCCCACCTTCCTCATTCTCCCCCTCCTCTCTCCCTCTTCTGTGTGTCTGTAGGCTGATGAGTTTGTCTCTTTGTCTGGATTCAGTCAGACACTGCGTCACCTCCTGCCTACAGACACACAGACTCAGAGATAACATCACAGTGGCAGAGACCGAGGGAGGGAGGAGAGACAGATGTACAGACAGAGCCCTAGCGGTGGGGGGATGGGTATCTCTCACACACATCAATCATTGGCTATGTGCTGTGAAGCCAGCTTGTTGTAGTTGTTCGTAGTTCAATACTCCATCCCACTCTACCCTTGCTGATGACTGGTTGGATTTCTGTGGGAAAAGGGCCCAAACTGCAACTACATACCAACTTCTTGCAAGCAGCAAAATAGAATGACATAGTCAGGATTAGCCTTCTGTTTTTCCTCAGACACAGAGAGAAAGGGAGAGCGAGACAGTGTGCAGTACCTCGGGATTGTGACGAATGTTGTAATCACTTCTGTCACTCTCAGGTAACTTAAGGTAGGAGCTCTCTCACATCTCTGATCTTTATTAATGGAGAGAGAGAGAGTGCAGAAAAGAACAGAATTGGATTTTAAGCTACCATTAATTTTAGTTATCTGAAATGGGATGTTCCTCTGTGTGAATGCCTGACGAGCTTTCAACAAAACTGTCTGCAGTGAAGCAACGCTGTTAATTAAATACGGGTTTGCAGGTTGAAGTGTAATAATAATAATAAAACCAAAGTTTATTTACCAAATTGTTCAAGAAGCAGAGCTACTGTAAAGAAAAGAGTGGCAATACAAGGAGTTAAATGATCCACAGATGGGCTGTCGTGGTATGAAGCTTTATCCTCCCTCTAAGAGCGGATGGTATAGATGAAAGTAGTCAGAGCTACATTGAAGCGGGGCGGACAGAGGGCGAGCCAGGCTGTTGAGTGTGTGGGTGGTACTGAGAGAGAGACAGAGAGAGAAACACATGGAGTACCAAGGCGGTTTGCTAGAGGAAAAGAGTGCAGGCTGCTTCCCTCATGGGACTGCAGCATGGCTGTCAAACACAGCTAGTATATATCTGTGAGCGTGTATATATGTGTGAGAAAATGGGGATTGGGATGCAAATGAAGTTAATGTGTGCGCGAATGTCAGCAGGCGTGCCTTGCTGGCTTAGCATTCATTACAATTCAGTGTAGGATGGTTCATATAAAAGCAGCCGAAACGACGTATTAAAGTTCTTGTGGTCCACATTTTTAGTCATTCCCAAAAATTCTGATCTGAGTGCTGATAATGGATTTCACATTTACGATTATTTTCTATGACAGTACTATTCTGTGCTAAAATACCAAATGTTGTGAGATCAAAGGCCTGGACACATTTTAAGTGTGTTACTGTGGACACATCAAGAAACCCTCAGTGAGAGGGTGAATGCACTAGCATTCAAAAGTCATAGCTTGTTGTGCTAAGCTAAGACAGTAGATGCTGTTTCTGTGTTGCTATGGATATAAAGCGCACATATGGTGGAAATAGTGCAAGTGTAAAAAGCTGAACTCTCTCTAAAAATACACCTAGTGTAGGCACATGGTTAGCTCCATATTAAAATTACCAATCTTATTTTAAAGAGCAGGTTCTTGGGGAAATCGGTTCCATAACAGGTGGTCCTGGCACGATGCACACTGACAGACTTGCCTGAGCGTAGACACGCTCATGCTCTGCCTGTATGTTTCATGCTGGGTAGTGCAGTGCGTCGTCACACAAAAACAGACTAAATTGTGATACTTGATGGGCCTACCATTCATGTCCCCCATACTTTTCTATTAATGCAACTATAAACAAAAAAGCTATTTGTTATATTTAGTTCTTTAGTCTTGATTTGGTTTGTTCCTGAAATCTTGTTGATTGATTGACTGATTGTCATATTAACACCTAATAGTTTTCTTAAAAAAAATCAAAGTGCTTTATCAGTTTGTTTAAAGAAACACAGAAAACTCACTATTGTCATAAACATTTATACATATTATATATAATGATCTCATACACACGAATTTATTAAAAGGACAGATGCCCAATATACGCTAAATGGTATTGCAGAATCTTTGAAGACAAATTTGCATCATTGTGTGATATTGTTGCCTTGGCTACCTCTTGTCTTAAATTTTCATGACTTAGGGAACTTTTGTTACTGACTGTTACTGTCTTTTTATTTCTAGGGCCATTTCACACGTCAGGCATCACAGGTCTTCAGCACACTATTAACATGGATGGCAGGGATGAATTCATAGAAGACAATGAATGCTGCAGCAACAACTCCCAAGAACTCCAAGGACAGGATAGCATGTCAGGTACAGGATGGAGGGACGGGACAGGGGAGAACTGGATGGACTCTGTAGGAACATCCACGGACTGAGGGGTGTTAATGAGAGTAAGCCCTGCTCTGTGTTCTGTTGTCTGTCTGTATTGATAGGGCTGTGTTTGCCTCCATAGAAGACAGCGATAGTGACCCAGACAACCACAGTGAAGACGTGTCCTCCAGCACTTCCACTGACGACCACATGACCACCAAGAGAACACACTGCTGCCTACAAGGAGCGGGAGTCAAGGAGGTGAGCTGGCTGGTACCCACATCAAATAAAACAACACATGGAGTTTGTAAAACTGGTTATGATTGTGGCTAGACTTTTGTGGACTGTGAAAGTGTGTTTTCAATTTTTGCCTGACAGCTATACAAGAAATAACAGCTGATGTGAAAGTTAATTTGGATATAGGTGTCCACTCTATGTTTTATGTTTGTTATAGGGATCCTTTCTTTCAGTCTGTTTCCTATAAGCTAGTGCTAGGTCATCACCTTTAAAGCACCCGAAGCAGATTTCAGGATCCACTGTAGTGTTTGCTGCAGTTTTAACAGGTTTAGTCTAAGTTCCTATTCATGGCCATTGAACTGTGTTTTTCACAGCTGTGTTGTCCATGTTGCGAAAGAAAACTGCAGATAATTTGACTTAACTTCTTTGGGGGTTAACAGGAACAGGAAGTAAGGGTATCTGTTATATGTGACATTTTCACACAGGTTCCTTCTCACCAGATTAATGGTTAAAGCAGTAAAATATTCAATAGGTTTCAATTAGTCAGACTCCATATCACATTTTTATTTGTCTTTTCTTTCTTTCTTTCATGTATGTAATATCCCACTTATGTTTATATCAATTTTGGAAAGTGCAAGGTAAAAAGAAATTTTTTTAGAATGTCATATAATCACTGAGCACCTCTCTGTGGTTTATGAAACTCATGACTTTCATAAACCAAAATAAAACCCATTAAATAAAATAGAAAGTAAAAATTACAAGCAATTGAATGGGCTTGTAATAAACTAGATGTGCGTACCACTCCCCTGGTAGCATCCAATATGCTCTGTGGTCAGCCCTTCTGTTTTGAAAATGTTTTGTATTTCAGTTTGCATGAATCACATCAGTGACAGCACACAGCATCACTGTGCTGTCACTGCCAGTGAGTCACTAGGGCTTTTGAGGATTTTGCTCATTCATACACTTAACACATAATCATACAACACTTGCAGAAATGCTTCAGCTGGGAACTTAAGACGCAGGCAGAGACCCCATGAAGGCCTTCTCCAGTTTGGTACTTAATTCACAGTTTTCAGGATATCAAGGCACATTACCATGAAGTAAAAATGAAACTGTATTGATGTTGTGATGTCCAGAAATGTGTTTTATTGTATTTATGGTATTCTTCAGGAGAGCGAGGAAGGGGCAGACCACAGCAACAAGTTTATTTGCCCTCTCTGCACGCTGGATTTCAGCAGCCCTGAGAAACTCATCTCCCATGTCTACCAGGTGAGATTAACATTGTCCTCCCTGTCAATTTTTATACTGATAATAGTAACAAATTTGTCATTATTTCATTTTTCTAAATCAGTGAATATCAATGATTATCTACAGTTTAAAAAAATATGTTGTATACAGTAGGTTAATTCATATTTTACAGACGTAATGTTGTTATATTGTCCTTCATAGCTGCTATGGTACACTTGTTCAGCAGTGCCCTGTTATTGTGGCAACCATCATTTTACAGCTGATCCTAATTTGTGCCTGTTGTAAATTTCAAGAATCAACTACAACAAAAATCAGACAGACATTTTTTTAAAATATTGGTGGTGTTGTGTCTTTCTTTTTCCTTTGGTTTTCTTGCTCTTATTTTGTTTTGCTGTCTTTAACAGCACACAACTATGATGAGCAACAACAAGAGCTATGTGTGCCCGGTGTGTGGGCGAGCCCTGAGTTCTCCTGGCTCGCTTGGACGACATCTTCTCATCCACTCTGAGGACCGCCTCTCCAACTGCGCTGTCTGTGGTGCACGTTTCACAGACACCAACAACTTTAACAGGTTTGACTCATCTCTACAATGTATTTTTCTCTTAGGTCATTAGTACATATTGCTTTCAATTTTTCAATAAAGATGTATATAGACGTATTAGACGCAATATTATAGGTGTAGCTGTCATGTTTTCGTTCAAATTTGTAACATTTAACACTAATTGAGCAGTATACATGAGTTAAAAACATTAAGTTGGCTGCTTCCACAGTTTTCAAGTGGGTAAAAAACAAATACTAAGTTATAATAATGAGAAAGGAACAACTGTAGTCTAGTTGTCTTTTTAAAGATTTATTAATTAGCTAAATACAATTGCAAAGTACACTGAACAGTGGGTCCTCTGGTCTACCTGGTCCAAGCAGGAGCAGGCAGCGAGAGTGACCACAAATAAAGGCAGCACAGAAATATATAAAAACGTTAGAATGAATCTCCACACCTTGTGTAGGAACATAGAAATACAAACATACCCATGGTACAACATCAGTTGTTTTGTCTGATGTCCCTGGGACCTGGCTAGGAATTAAGAAAAACTGGACCCTGTGATCAGCTGATGAGACAGACAGGAAAGACAGTGTTCCTAGGGGAAAGGTAGAGGATACACTCTCAGTAGGAAAATATAGTAGTATACCACCATATGTAAAAAGGAATAAGTAAAGAGAAGTCAAATACAAACAAAAATATTTTACATAGATCATTTGTGAAATGCAGTGTGAGTTCAAGTAGTGGTGCTTTCAGTGGTCTATTGCTGATCCTTTAGTGGTGACACAGAAAGTACATCTGCACATAATTTAGGTGGGGCTTGGGGATGCACCCAGTGCCAGGCGGCACTATTTTACCCTCACTGTCTCTTGTCTTTCTTGGACAAGGAGTAATTAGCCCACACTCCTGTAGGTGCGTCAGGCTTGTGTGATGTTGATGTCCAGCAGGTGGGAAGTCATCAAATGCTTCTTGTACCCAGGAGGTGTTCCCTTGGACATTTACTGTCGTCTTAATTAATTAAGACGTAATAAAAGTAATTCAAGTAATTCAGCTTTCACCTGTGAATGCAATGCTGACGAGGAAGGTGAATGGTGAGCACTATATGTGGCTTTTACTACACTCTGGGCATTAGGCCTCCCAAACTTTACTTCAAATGGACTATGCCTAATAGGTGTCTCAGATGTGCAAGGACTGATCAGCTGCATTTGGTGCACTGATATGTCATTTTGAGTGCCGTAATGCACGTTGAATTACCTTTGAGAATTACTGCAGTAATCCCCCATATGAACAGGTGTACTGTTGGTGTTACAAGGATTTGCATACTCATTGATATTTGACCTAACCTCAGAATTTGGCTCTGTGATAATGGTATTCTGTGACACTAAAACACTGTGTGAGTGACAGGAGGGAAAGACAGCAAGTAATGAAAAGCAAATGAGGGAATGTAGAGAATTAAAAAGATTCATTTATTTATTCTGTTATCAGTTACTGTATACTCTATATAAGGCCTTAAATGTATTAAGTATATTGGATGGGTCCTTAATGTTTTTAGTGATGTCATCAAAATTTCTCTTTTCTTTCAGTACCATAGGAGCATTATTTGTGTGCTGAGTCAGTTAAACAAGACTAGTATATGTAGCGGCTCCTGCACGAGAAACATGCATCCATGTCGATACTAGATGCATGTTCACTGACACACTGGAAGTGCTTTGTTTACCATGAGCACAGAAATAAAACTCAAAAAATATATGTTATTGGCTGTATATTAGCTATATTGGTAATTCATGTTTTGAGATAATTGTAATAATATAATTTAAGACAACAGTAATTCCTTTCACATTAAAAACATTTAGACAATGTTTGTCATTTTGAGCTGGTGTCAGTGTGTTTATTTGTGTGTTTTCACTTTTGGTAGTCATGTCTTTTTTTTTTTTTTTTTTTGGAAATTTAGTCTTAATTTTCATTTCCAAAAGGTTTTAAATTCAACCTGTCTCTGTCTCTATTTTGTTAACAGAAGTGCTTCTATTCATCAATGTCCAATTGTATTGCAGTATTTTCTTCCTCAACAGCACCTGTGTTATAAGAGCAATAATGTCTAACATGAAATCCTATATAGAAATTTCCTGTAATGTTTGATTTCTGAATTCAGGGCCATTGTCTCATTGAATAAGTGACACCAGGACACCTGTTTGGCTGTGGAAAATATTCAACATACTTACTGAACATATACACAAGAATCATGCAGCACTTTGCCCTTCACGTAGAGTCACATCAATAAAATCTGCTATTGTTTACTGTGCAAACTACACATTTGTGACAAACCATTTTTATGTAAAAGCCAAAAACCCATGTGTGTACCAGGCAGAACTGACAGCCTGTGATATTCTTATTCATATTTAAACATTTGAACATCTAATGGTTTGGTATCCTACAACAGATACTTTTATTAACGTACCACAAAGGCAGCACACATCAGAGATTCAGCATCACAGCAATAACATAAAAACAAAGTGCATTTTAAAAGAATAAATGAAAATTAATCAGTAAGATAGGTAATTAGAAAAGATAAAATATACAGTACAGACAAACTCACACGACAAGTTTAAAATCATAGACAAGTTTTAGATTGTTTTCATAAATTTTAATGAATTGTTAAGCTATGAAAATTTAAAGTGGCATATGAGTTAAAAGCAGTGGAAAAGAGCTGTCTACAGCTGAGATTTCTACAGTTGGAGAAAATCTAATTTTCAGTGGGAACTGGTTCCAATAGTTAGTCGCATAATAGCCAAAAGCCACTTCACCGCGTTTAGTGTGTACTTTAGTAAGTACTTTGTACTTACACCACCAGCTGACCAGACACCTACCAGGCTTGTACTCAGCAAACACATCCCTGATATATGTCAGCCCAGACCATTCAGAGACTTGTAGACAATAAGGAAAGCCATTAATTCAATTCTGCATTTACCAGGAAGCCAGTGCAGGGATCTGAGAATTGGAGTAATATGTCATCTCTTATTTGTGTTTCTTAGTATTTTAGTGTAGCATTTCGAACGAGCTGCAAATGTCTGATGGTCTGAGGAAGCAAGTGAAGATTGTATTACAGGCCAGGCTTGAAGAAATAATTAATAAACTTTTGTAAATCTGTGTAGACAGAAAGTTTTTGAGATGCCTCAGTGATGACTTTGTTACTGCTTTGATATGGCCAATGAAATTTAAATCCTTATCCTTGATCACACCAAGATTTTTGACGTGCCTTAGTTTTTATTGTGTTTGACTCAAGGTTAATCCTGAGCATCAGCCTTCATTCTTCCTTCATATGTTATTCATCTTGTTTTAATTGAAAAATGTTTTGTTGCATCCACTTGTTTATTTATGAAGGCATCATCACAGGAGGTCAATAGAACCACTGTCATTTGGCAATAACACTAGATATATGAGTGTCATCTGCATGTCATGGAAAAACTGAACGAGGGTAAGCATGTAAAGGTCTATTAGGAGGTGTCCAGTAACCAATCATTGCAGAACTCCAGATGTTCTGGCGGCTCTTTCAGGTTCATAATTGCTGATAGGCCTGTGGTTACTTAATATTGAAGCATCCATGTTTCTCTTTTTAAGTAGAACCCTGATAAGTGCAGTTACATTAGGAACATTGAAAATTTGACTTTGGGGTGGAGCCTCTTTCAGTGGGAAATCATGTTACTGCAGTTATTACCCAATGATATCTCCATTAGAGGCATAAAATCTAGTTGGTATGAGATGATGAAATCTGTAATTAGAAATGACTTATGAGTCAGAACAGATACTGAACGGTTTTAAAAAGGTACTAGGATAGTCTCAGTCATATATAGAGGAGACTGGTTGTGATTGATCATTAACATCATCATTGATCATTTTAAGCTAACTGAGATATATGTACTCGATGGTCTGCCATTGCTACAATATGGCTGACAACACCACTGGCTGTTTGAAATTACCAGTGTGTTTAATGAAGTGCCATGGGGAACCTCGGTGATAAAGCTTGTAGTTATTGCTGTTTAGGGGATCACTGGGTTGAGAGAGTTTTAATGTGGCAGGTTTCACTAACTCCAGGATTGTTGTGCAGGTTAGGGGGCAAAGGCATGAATGGGGAGAAGGGTAGTTGTGTCCCTGCCTGGGACCGAGACATCCTGTAAATGCTTTGGCTGATATGAAGCAGGGCCAGGTGTCTGCAGGCTGTCAGTCTGTGTGCAGGCTGTCTTCCTGTTCTGTAGGTGTGCTCTGTCCTTCGGCTTTATCCGCTGATTTACCTTTGGATACAGCATCCCAAGGACATGACAGATATTTAGGTTGAGTGGAGAGATTTTTTTTTTAAGCACACCCAACAAGGTTGTCAAATTTATCAAAATGTGTGCACAGTGAAATATGTCTTTAATCCAGCATGTTTAAACATAATGTCGCAGTGGTTGAATTAAATAAGCAGCTACTGAAATGACTAGGATTAAATGAAAATAAACTTGCATGTTGCCTAGCAACTACCATTGCATTCAAATTTAAGCAGCACTGCCAAGGTCAGGAAACATACTAGAAGAAGAAACATCATGAGAAGCTTTCTTTTTGGCAGTAATGAAAAGAAAAAGGAGAAGGAAATAAAATGCATCAGCTATCGTAGGAGGCAGAAGCAGTGATACTATAAGATATAAATGGGAGCACAGACATACAAAAGCTTCATGTTATTTGTGTGTGAAAAATGCCATTTAACATTGTTTTAGCCTGCTAGTGTATAATTGAGAGTAAAGTCATTTTGACAGCATCTGGCACACATGTATTTTTTGCTATAGTGTTATCTGTCACCTCATATTAGGCTGTTAACACTGTGCTCTTCTCTTTGCAAACCGCATGACACAATGTGTTGCTTATTTCTCTAATTATTAACTAATGAAATGAGTGGCATGAATCATTTTTACTATTCGGACAAAATGGTTTTAGTGCAGCCATATGGACCAAGTAGTTTTTGGCTAGTGGCTAACAAGAACACAAGGCAACTATAGTTTCAAATATGTCATATTGTATAACAAACGGTTGTTTTTAGGCTTTGGTGCAGACGTGTGTTAAAAAATGGGGGGTTAGCATTCCACTTCTTTAGATATAAACAGTATGATTTGATCATTCGCACTGGAGATGACAAAAATAGTGGTACATGGCTTATAAAGTAAAGAATGTAGGTCGTGGTGGTGTAATGACATGCATAGCTAAATATAAATCTAACCAGAAAACTACAGTTGAAATGGAAACAAGCTCAAAAGTTAGACTCACTCAGCCACAGTTTGACAAGTGGAACCAGACTTTTATGAAATGACAATCAGGACATCGGACTCAGATCAGGGATCTGGTGCTTCTGAGAAAACCTCCAGGCATAACATTCACTTTTACCAAGCTGATTATTGCTGTATTCCTTCTTAGGGAGAAGCTTAAAGATGTCCTCGACACCAACAGGATGGATGCAGCCGACGAAAGGGACAGCTGTTCCATGTCCCAGTCCCTCTCCAGCAGCCCCATGACCAGCCCGGGCCCTGGCACCCACTCCTGCCACGGACCAGGCCCCAGCCTAAGTTCATGTCAGGGTCCTCGAACATGTCAAGCACCTGACCCCAGCTCCGACCTATGTGAAGCCCATCGTACCTGTCAGGGACCAGGCCACATGTCGAGTCAGTGTCAAGGCCCCACACCGTGCCATGGCCCGGGTCCAGGATCTGGACCTTGTTCAGGGCCAGGACCATGCACAGGCCCTGACCAGGGACCCTCCTTTCCCTCACTGCCTGACAGTCTCCTGTCTGAAGGGCCAACACTCACATCCCTCCCTGATGCTCTCAACTCCTCTTCCTCAGGCCTTCCTCCTATCCCTGACATCCTGAGCCCTATACCAGTATATCCTGCCGGGGTGCTGCTGGTGTGCAACAGCTGCGTAGCCTATCAGCAGTTAGTTGAGGCTCAGTCGCCAATGCGAAAATGGGCTCTGCGTAGGAAGAATGAACCCTTAGAGGCTCGCCTGCAGCGTCTAGAGCGTGAACGCACGGCAAAGAAGAATAAGCGAGCATGTGAAACAGAAGAGGAACGGGAACTGAGGAGGCTGCGGGACCGCGAGGCCAAGCGCATGCAGAGGATGCAGGAAACAGAAGAGCAGAGGGCACGCAGGCTGCAGAGAGACAGAGAGGCCATGCGTTTAAAGAGGGCCAACGAGACCCCTGAGAAAAGGCAGGCCAGGCTGATCCGTGAGAGGGAGGCAAAGAGGATCAAGCGAAGGCTGGAGAAGATCGACCCTGCTCTGAGGACCCAGATAGAGCATGATCCTGCTGCGATGGCCGCCCTCACAGCAGACATGAGTCTCTTTCAGTTCCCTTGCCCCATGCCTGTCCCTTCGATTGATAATGGTCTGTTCATGAAGCTGCCCTAATTGGACCAGGGTCTGGCTTCTAACAGCATCATTAACCTCTGCACTCCACCATCAGGCTGCCAGGGTCACTGCACCATTCCTAGCTGGTTTACTCCTAGCTTCCTGTTGTATCGAACAGCTTCACACACAAAACTGCTTTGTTAAATACAGTGGAAACTACTTCAGTTTTTAACTTATTACAGTGTTGACAACCTTGGGAACAGGGTGGAGAATGTTTTGTATGGTGATGACATTAAAGCATGTTGTAAAGAGATTTATCTGTTTGTCAGTGGACTAGCTGATTTGACACACTTCATTCTAGTGAGAGCAGTTATAATTCCTGTGAGGGGAAAAAAATCTTTTGCACATGGACCTTCAGTGACAGGAGTGGGGACTCTGTAGCCACAGCCTCCTCCTCTCTGGTCCACTCCGCCAGCCTAGTGACGCGGGTTTACCGGTAGCTACACCTCTGTCTTCAAGCTGCCACCGCGGGTCCTTGGGATGTTCACATACGGTCAAACTACTTCTACCTCAGCTGGCGCCGTGGTCGCGCCCTCTGTCCTGTGGCTTACCGCGTTCCAACTCCAAGCTTCCAAAGCTCTACATGTACTGTACACTACCACAGAGGATGCAGGTTGTTTTCCACATTTGTATTTCCATTTCTCACTCTGGCACTTTAATAGGACACAGACATTCACCGGAGCAAGTGATTTACAAGCACACCACTTTCCATATGCGTTTCCCAGGTTCAATTCTAATGTTTCCAAACAGAGAAACTCTTAGTGTTTTGTCCTATTCAACACATCTGCTGTTGAGCAACATTCCCCCTTATCTGCTGAATTGTACTTAATACATTCGCCTCTTTTAAATATTGGCAAAGAGAATATAATCTCTTGTGTTTTGTTTTTTTTTTTTTTTTAATTGAGATTGCTACAGTCCAGACATTTTTCCATTGTCATTTATTTTTACCTTGTGTTACAGAGCTTTTCATTAGTTCATGAAAACTCAGTCTCTGCTGCTGTTATTTGTACTGTACAATACATTAGTTACCTCTTATATATTTTGGGCTCATTTTTCTTGATGAATATTGTGCTAACATGTTCAAATACGTGGTTACAATGAAACAGTACCTAATACAATATTTGGTGGCAACATAGTTTGTCACATTACTTGAATTTTACCTGAAAAGATGCATTTTATGGTTGATTATGAGTAAAATACAACATGATAGTGGGTTATAATTATATAAGGATCATACATAGATAATGCAACCTCTGTTTCATGCAATTTGTGTAGCATTCACATGGTTTGTAAAGCTGCAGTACCTCTAAAAATGCATAAACAGCATCACCTAAATAAAGGTTATTTTTTTGTTTCCTGCATCAGCAGAAACATGCTGTATTTACTAATATCATACCACTGGTGGAAATGATTTTAAACATGTCTTTTTTTTTTTTTTGATTCCCCCACATAGAGCCCATACCAGGAGAGAGATTCTATTAATCTACAGTCATTAACCCTATTCTAGCACATATTTATGCAATGATGTGAATATATTTTTTGTAAAATATTTCGGGTTATTTTGTACTTTCAGTGGTTTGAAATAGTTTTAATGTTTAAATTAGAGGCCATGTTTGGATATTCCTTGTTTAGTTTTCTGCCTGTAAGTTTACCACCAGGTTTTTGTTTTTTGTTTTTTTTCTTGACTTCACTTCTTAGGATGCAAATATTTACGGTGTCAAATGAGTGATTCGTCAAATCAGACAATGACGAGTACTGGTTCTGTTTGAGTCACTTCTAGATGAGAATCGGTCTACCCATGTCCTTGTTACAGAAAGTGTAACAAAGAAAAAAGTTTGTGTTTCATGCTCTGAGACTTTTCTAGGAGTGCATCAAACCTCTATGCAACAGATGTGTTATTTATTCCAAGGGAAATTAATTCACTTTTCACTGAAACTATGCAGAGTGGGACATTAATTTTAAACAGACTTCAATGTAAAGAGTTCAGCTTCTCAGGCAATTTAACTCAGTGACAGGGGTCAGAGCCTAGATACAACACCCTGCTCCATACAAATCATTTTGAGATCTGCCGTGTGTGATAGGTACTGTTTTAGGCAGTTGTGTGACATCTCTAGAGACAGTTTGTCTACTGAGACATCTTTGATTTCAGCATGTGAAAGCAACAGGGTCTCACTGCCATCTTATTCATGAGTGTACCAAGGGCAGATCAGTGTTCTCAGCACAGGCTTCAGGTGTCATTTATTTCTCTCGTCTCAGACTATGAATACTGAGTATTCTCAGAGGTTGCTCTTTGAATTTGCTGTGATCCCCTTCATTTTCCTGCAGTGGAATAATGGGACGGAAAACTTCGGCATCTGTGGTATGACACGCTATTGCAAAGGACGTACTATGAACTCTGGTGTGACACTGGTCTTTACAGCAGTACTTTCAGTGTGCATTAGGTAAGCACTGCATGTCGTGAAGCTGCACTTGTTCTAGAATGGTTCAATATGAGCTTGTGTTCTACTGTTAGTTTTTGCCTGCCTGTTTTTTTTTGTTTTGTTTTTTTTTTTTAGTTTATTCAAAATAAAAATGTTAAAATGTTGGCCTTTATATAGTTAATCTATCAGGATTTTCTCTAAATGTCCATGTTTACAAAATAAATCTTTGAACAAGGCCAAATGAATGAGCTAAACTGCTAATGAGAACATGTATGCTAGCTGTGATATCAATGCATTCTGACTGGATGGCTCTCTGGGGAGGCCGTCCTCTGTTACTGGCTTAACAGATGTACAGGCTATGATGAAACCTGGTAAAGAATGTGGAAATAAACAGTGACTTTACTATAATTGTGTCCTTTACCCTCCTTGGCCTTTGTTCTATACACACAAGTAAACACTTATTTTTAATGGACACAGTGTGACAATCAGTTCTGTAGCTCCAATTTGTTTGTTTTTTTTCTAAAACTATACACAGAAGGGACTTTACATAAATATTTTAGAATTATAGTGTTAGATTTACATATAATATAATCTTGCATGGCAAGAAGTAACTATGTGCATTTTCTTATCTGTATTTGAATACTATTTTAAAGCGTTTCAGTTTTTTTTAAAGCCTAATTTTTTAAAATGCCTATTGTGAAATTGATCACTACTGAAATACTTATCGAAATTTTTATTAAAATTTGGAGGATTTGAGTATTTTACTTTGAAAAACATGCATCTGAATTTATATTCCTATGTTTAGATTTTCCAGTGAAAATTTGACTTTTTTTTTTTTTTTTTTTTTTAATATTTGGTGTATCAGTCTAAACATTACAATGCTCCCGAACCTCTGATTGATTACACCGTTATATTCAGGTATTGTTTCTTTTGCTTTTAACCACTCATCCTCTAAAAGCACCAAGTAACTAAAACACATGACTAAAAAAACACACAAAATGCAAGTTGGATAATAGTTATATTTATATTTGTATATATATATATGTATTGATATATATATATATATATATTATATTGTGTTTACTTAACAAACATGATAAATGCAAGTCTCTCCAAGTTAGCAGTAACAATAAAAATACAATATCTTTGTGTCCTTAAAGTACATAGAATTAAAACAGCAAAACAAAAAAACAAAAACTACCCTAAGTAGTTCACAGAGAGGTACAAATATACAGTACAAATCTATTTTATTCCAAAAGGGTACAAATGAAATTGCAACAAAATAGAGATATTAATGCTTTGTTAAAGTCAGGTAGGTGTAGGGTATTCTAAGGGAGCACTTTGGGTCAACAACTCTAAGGCTTCTGATAAAGATCAATACATACTGGTACAGCCATACGATATTAAAACTCACTATACAAAGTTCATACAACCTGGATTATACTTGAGGATTGAATGTTACATTTACATCATTGCATATATTTTGCAGATTTAGGCATTTAAAATAAAGATGCTGTTTTTTGTTTTTTTTTTAGATAAGTTACACGTCACATAAAAAGCAGTGTCACCTTGTGCCAAAAAAAAAAAAGGTTCAATGTCAAATCTGAAAATACAGACTTCATTAAAACTTTTAACCGCTTTCAATCTCCTGATTTAATTTGACATCAGTAACACCAAAACCGTCCTAGATTCACCTTCAGTTCAACCCTGGATCAAACAACAGGAAGTAGTTCACTGCTAAGGTCACAAAACACAACAAACCCTAACGTTACCAACAGTGAAAAGCTATCTGATTTCTTAAAACCCGCCTTCTGCAGTCCAGGGACTGTAGGGCGAAGCACAAGACACCAAACACGTCCATTAACTCTAGAGAATTTAAAAAAAAAAAAAAAAAAAGTAATGTGCAACAATGATAAAAACAAATGTGTGTGTGGAATTAATGGATTTCCCTCTGCCGCTGACACTCTTGGCATCATTATGTAAAAAGTGCAAAGATCTTCCATTTACTTCACTTCCATGCAATTTAAAAATCAGGAATTAAATGTTAAGAATTTAGAGTGTACTTTATAAAAAACAAAACAGGAATGAAAAATGAAAAACATGAAATAAAACACAAACAAAAGGTTGCAGATTTCATGCTTGTACTGTCACTGTCCCCCTTTGAAACATCTGAATATCAATTTCTGCTCAAGAGCATGACAAGTGCCAAGACTTCATATTTCTGATTTGCTCTTGTGCAGCCTGAACTCTACCAGAAACATTATTCCATTATTTCAGTTTCACACATTGTACAAAGCACATATTAAGGCATTTTCATCAAGCATCAAAACTAGCTATACAAAAAATACATCTATCTACAGAAACACACAACCTGTGATTTCTCCATGATTTTTGTGTGCTTTCCATTTTGAAACTCTTCAAACTCTCTCAGTTTACCAACATTTTAAAACACTGTAAAGGAGGGAATTTAGTGCAATTACATACAGCAACAGAGTATCAGTGATGAGAATAAGAATCATTAGAAATGTTGGTAGAAGTCGAGCTTTCCTTTTTGACGGGCCACGCGCTGCTCATAAAGCAGGGGCAAAAATGAGAAGACTCATGGCTGCACAGGATGGTCTTGCTGTGAGAATTAACAGGAGGTAAAAGTCACAGGTGGCACTGCTTGCACCATTTCAATCATATCAAATGCATCTTGACCTAAAATACAATGTGGCTTGGTGATCGTGCCAAAGTAATGCTTGGACAAACACATGCAAATTTGAGTGATTTGGCTCTGACTGTTGGCATTAAAAGAAGAAGACAATAAAAGTTTAATCATCTGTCAGTGTGTTATACTAAGAATCACAGGGACTGCTGAGCAAAAAAAAAAAAAAAAAAAAACTGAATCAAAGCAAAAACACTGGTTTGTATTCCTATAAAAAAACTCATTTAAAGCAACAACCTAGAACCAGACATCAGTGTAACATGACTGCATCAGCCAACTGTTCCTGCAGCTTCAGACCAGACAATGAAGGGCACAATACTGAGCTCTGAGTTTTTAATTCCACCCGTGTTGGTGACCACATCAAGAGATGAGGTCTCTTCAGAGGAGATGCTCATCGTTTCTTCATTGCTAGCCCGACACCCAACATTTGCTTGCAGCACATGGTATTCTGAGGCGGTCTCCTTCCAAGTACTAACCAGGTTGCCTCCTGAGAGCTGACAAGATCGGGCTTGACAAGGGTCAAGCGCGAGGGACCAATACTGAGTTTACTGCATAGAAAATGCTGAGACTACAAGAAATGTTTTCAGGTATACCTTACAGCGTGGAAAATTAAATCTCAGCGTGGTGAGTTTCGGATGGAAAGCTGTATTCTGAACTGTAATAAAATCTCCATGCAAAGCATGTTAAACAATAAGTTCGCATCTTTAAAGAGTAAATACTCATTGTAATTATTCTTCGTGTCCATACTGACCATAAAGAGATCCCTCCCTAATGCGATTACAGTTTAATTTATGTGCACAGAATGAGGACTTAAACTGTGCACAAATGCTTTAAAATGTTCAGCTATTTCTAATGTGAGGCTTCAGCAGCGCTCTGGGTTAAACTAATCACATACCATATGATGATATGACTAAAGTATCTATCTATCTATCTATCTATCTATCTATCTACCTACCTACCAAAGGTATGGTATTTTAGTGTGGAATTTCTTCTTTTCCCTGGTTTGCTTGCCACCCACTTGATATGTCTAACTGCAGAAAGCTAATAAAAACCTGAAGTGTGTTACTGCACACATGGATGCCTTTTGGTTTCACACTGGCATAGCATCAGGAAGGAATCAGCCCGTGTGGACAGGAGGAATGATTACAGCGACCAATAGGTATGTCAGAAGACAAAAATGTTAAAAAAAAAAAAAAAAACTCAGAATGAGAGTCTGAATGAGGCTGACAGAAAGATGAGGGTTTTGAGGGCTGAGCTGAAGAGGCCAGCTAAGCACACAACCGTGTCTTGTGCTCATGGACAAACTAGTTGAGAAGTTTGCAAGTACAGCACCAACACATTAGTCAGACACAACACTGCCAGGAACTGATCCTCTTGTCTGAGAACATCTAATCGAAAGGAAAATATTCGACAGTGCTGAAAGTGGTAAGTCCAGACAAAAAGAAAAGTGTGGTTTACACTTTTAGATGGGAATGTCTGTGTGAGGAATGTTGTCTGAGTCTAAACCTCTGAATGATTTGACATGTCTAATTGCACTTATTTTCAATTTCACCCTATTGGATTATTTCAGTGACAAGGATAAAAGACAATCTGTCAGGAGGAGAAAACTGCAGCATTCAGCTTGGCTAGCTTGTAAACAGAGTTAAAAACGCAAGTCAGTTTAGTCTCTTTCTCGCCACATAACAACAATACTTCAAACACATTCCCTTCATTAAAAATGCATCTACATTTCTGTGATTCCTATTATCAACGTCAGTGTGAAATCAGTGAGCGATGTGCAACACGAGATAACCAAAGGTTCCACTGGATAAAGTATATCCTGGTACAAAAGAAGGGGTCGTGTACGTTCAAAGGCAGGAGAGAAATTGATAATGATCGCAACGTTATTGGAGTCAAGCCTCTTTTGGAGATGCACTTGCGAAAATAAGATATCAACGTTGAGATGAAGAGTGAGTGAGGAGTGGTTTTATCTACACAGAGTTTGTAAGAAAAGCTGTCGAAGGCATGCTTTGCTTCTGAAGAACTCTTAAGGATCAGTGAAAATGAGGTGCATCACCTTCCAGTGTTAGAAGAGGGCAGACCTTACAGCTTGGACCTATGGAGATATAAACCAGCCTATGACGAGAGACTCCTGGGGGAGCGCAGTACAGCTGTGTGCTGTAAAAAGAAGAACTATTGCTTTAATTTGGTAGCTGAGCAAAGAATAACTCAGGTTGAGGACAAAGACCTCCACGTCACACACAGGGCTTCTCTCCGAGCCAAACTGCATGGCTCTTCCACTCTTTAAGCTGAAGTGGATGTCACTCTAATTCATTCCCACAACAGGACTTTAGAGATGACCAGCAAGTAGCTTCTCGTTATTCACTCTGTTTGAAAAGTTCATGAAAATGAACCAGCCTGGTCGGGAACGCTTTGAGATGCAATGAGGAGGAGGGAGGGTGTTGCTCAGGATGGGAAATTATTCTCTAGGAGAAAAAGTTACACACTAAAATGATGGATATTCTCACTGGGGATATTTGGAATGCAATGTATCTCTACTTAACACAGAGAACAAAGAATTATTCCAATCTGCAGCATTGATGCAGATACACACACACACACACACCCACAGGCACACATTAGGCCACACAGCCTAAAGCAGGCGACACGATGGTGTGAAATGAAAGAGGAATTTCGAAAGATTGCTGAACACACAGACTGATTGATTTATCACTGTTCTGATTGTAAGACATGTAGGACATGCCACACTTGGCCTGAGAGACGATCCCATCATTTGCAGACCGGCCTCCTGAAAAGGAAGGAGGAGAGAGTATCCCTGCTGATTGCAGAGGTTTTAGACTCCTGCTGGAGAAGCATAATGTAACGTACACTGACAGTTAGCATCAACAGAGCCATCACCGCCACAGAAGCTGCTGATGTCAGTAACCTCCACTCTTTTTTTTTTTTTTTTTTTTTTTTTTTTTTGGGTAAATGCTTTAAAGGAAACAGGATCTAAAAGATGACCGGCTTGTCTTCTGAATACATCAGAACCTGCACAGGTGGTAGATTTACTGTGATACAGACACATTCTTTGTAGTCCATGGTCTTTCAAATAGACAGGTCACAAAAGATCCAATATTGTTCCGAATGCAACGGTAACCTTCAAGTCTGGGTATGAGGAGGTGGTGACAAAGGAGGGATGGAGGGAGCATTTCTATGCAGTGTGTAAGAATTCATCAGCTACATACTTTCTACTCAGCTTCTTATGTCCCTGTCAGACCTCAGCTGGAAACCACAGGCTCATATCCTTTGGCTGACTGACACCCAGAACTACAACACAAAGATCTTGTATTTCTGTGTATTTTAGGTGTGCAAAATCTCTCACATTCTGAGGCTACATTCGCACTCTTTTTTTCTTCTTTTTCTCCCTGTCAGACTCATTCTTACTTGTGTCTCTTCTATAGTTGCTACTAAAAATGTGATGCTACTTCCCTGCATTAGAGCGCCCCTCAATGGACAATTTGACCTCTTGTGGGATGAAAGAGGGCCTTGTGTGACCGGAGGTGCTTAACTGAACGCGTGGTCCTTCATCTCCCTTCATACTGTGTCTTTGGAGGCCAGGTGAGGACCAGCGCCTCTGAGAAGCACCCAGTACAGCCTGCATTGCCCCCATCCCCGCCCCTACAAAAGCGGAGCCCTCTGTTTGCAAGTGGTAACTGCTCTGGCTCCTAGGATGTTCTGCCGAGGTCCTGCTTGGTCTGATGGGCGACTCAGTGTGTCCAACAACCCCCAAATGCATGGCTTCCTCCTTGTCAACCACATCTTTCTCTCCATCCCTCAGTCTTTCTCTGTGGATGCGATCTATCCTGAAATGAGGTCGTGATTGCTGAGGGGCAGGAGGCCCCATAAGCTGGTGACCAGCTCCTGACGTAGCGTTGGTTTTGCTTAATGTTCTGGACAGGTTCTGCTGCTGTTGCAGCTGAGAATGATGGGGTTGGGGTTGTTTCTGCTGCTGTGAGTGAAGCTGCTGCTGCAGGGTGATGGACACACACATATCTCCGACTTGCAGATGATGACAGGGCAAGCCATAGACCTGGGCTGTGCGCTCTGGGCTACAGGATGACCAGCCCTGGCCAAACACAAAAAAGGGATGCTCTGGGGGCACGTCAATGGTCACTTTGCTCTGCTGCTCCCCCACAGTAAAGTGAAGTGACATCAGACCTGGTCTCTGCTGGCTGGCACGGATGTCCACCACCATGCTGGAGTCAATCTTCAGCCCCCCACTCACCTCGGCGCTCTGCACAAAATCCTGAGTCTGAAGGTCTTCCACACGCTTCAGTTCCCCAGTAGCCAGCTGGATAATGGCCCCCTTCATGAAGTGTGACGGGTTGCAGGGAGCCGGGCCTGCAGCAAGGCTTGAAGCTAAGGCCGGACTTGCATCTGGTATAGGCTGAACAGGAGGTTGCTTGGGAACCTGCTGCTGAACTGTGGCTGGCTCTGCTCTTTCAGGGAGGCACGCTGTGGCTGAAGAATCAGAGGCTTTAAAGCTTAGGTTTGGGGAGGCCATGGTGGTTGAGGCATCATTAGCCTGTCCTGGGTAGTGTTGCTGTGGTGGCTGGGGCTGGCGCTGCAGATGATACTCCAGGGGAATTAGAACTGGTTGTCCATTGGCAAGCATGACAGCATGGCCTGGCTGCCCTGTTTGCTGCTGGACACTGGTGACTCTGGGGTCACTGTAACAATCAGGCTGGGCCACATACGCAGTTCGGCCAGAAATTACACCCGTCGTCACATCTCGACCTCTCTGGACACCCTGAGAGAGGTTCAAGGGAGCAAAGGAGACTTCTCTCCGTCCTCCACCGCCACCCTGGCCTGAGGAAGCCAAACGACCAACCACCTGCTGCACCTGGAGATGTTCAAAGGGATTAAGTGTTAGACAACTTTTAGTTCTGCTCTAAGGTACAGAGCAATTATAAACCATCTCCTGGCATGATTTCTGACAGCAACAATGATCCCACGGCAGCCCGAATTACAACCGTTAAATACCTGTGTGGATTCTAAGTATATCCATCAAAAAACGAACCACCAAGACTAAAACTGCTCCTCTGATCCAGCACATCACAAATGAGATGGGTGCAGTAATTTCTGTTTTAAGTAAGACACAACAGAAGCTTTTTTGGATTTCCTGCTTAGGCAGCCAAATGTAAATGGAAGCCATTTACTGTACGCTTATACCAAATGGAAAAATGTATTCAAAAAGTCATTCTTAGTTTGCAGAAGAAATTTTCCTGAAATAACAGGAGAGACTGAGAAGACATAAAATTAAACATTTACATATACATCAAAAGTATCATGTAATCCCTGGCTATTTAAAATACTTTTGGATTTACATGGATGCTTCTCCTGTCAGTTTACTGCTAAAAATTTGAAATATTCAAATTTACACAAATACATAATTCACATTAGGAAATTATTGATGTGTCTTACCTCCAGGTCGCTGTCTGGAGTGCTGCGCTGACCAGGCGAGCGTCTCTCTTCCAGCCTTCGGTTCTGCTGGCTTCTGTCTTGGCTATGCTCCTGTGCTGCAGAGCTGGCTGATCCCTGCGGCAGACGTGCATTTCTGGCAGTGTAGGCTGAGTCTGGTACAACCTCCCTTGCCCCCTGCTCTTTATCTCCTCCATTCATCTCTGCTTCACTCTCCTGCCGGGCACCATGGGGGTCTCTGGTGGCAGTGGCAGCCCTGGTTCCCTGAGGCTCATAGAAGATTGGCATCCCTCGAGAGCTGAGCTCTGTTGCAGGCAGGACTCCTACAGTACCGAGATGCTGCTGGCTAGCTTGCTCTGAGGGGAGCATCAGTGGGACGCTGCCAGATGCTGCAACTTTGGCAAAGGTATGAGCAGCTAGCTGGGCCTGGGGAGGTGGGGAAACAACGCCTTCCTGTATGACAGACGGATAGGGAACAAGGTGGGATACTGAATGGGGCTGAGGAATTGTGCCTGAGGGGGAGATTAATGATCCTGGAACAAAGCCAGGAGGTAAAGCATAAGGTACTGCAGGATATGGGGAACTGACAAACTGGAGAGAGGAATGAGGGATCTGAGCATAACCAAGAGGAGGGTAGGAAAGGCCTGAATGCTGTATCAGAGGAGAATGTACAGTGTAGGCTGAAGAAATGTGGCTTAACACTGGGTGAAGACTGGTAGGCGAGTAGGTAACAGATGGAAGTGCCACTTTGTAGAGCATGTACTGATCAATGGGCACTGTTGGTATGCCATCAGAATTATCAACTCCATAGTGAAGCCCTGACTGAGCTCGCAGCCACTCTCCAGATGGGGTCCCTCCCTGAGTGTCACTGTTGACTGCAGAGTTGTGGATGGGAACAACTTCATCTTCTCCAATACCAGCTGCAGCAGCACTGCCACCTCCGCCACCTCCACCACCTCCTCCGATAGACCCACATCCCCCTGTTCCTCCAGTTCCACTGCTGTTACTAATTGGGAGGTCCCTCTTCTTTGGAGGCAGGCACTCCTGGTTACGCTCCTGAGCTGGTTTCATTGCAATCCTCTAACCAAGCGAGTAGCTTTACTGTACTGCACAGGAACTGAAACTTGCAAGCCAGTCAGCCTGCACAGGAACCAGTTCTGAAATCACCTGGCTGACCTCATCTGCCAATTCACCTAAAAGAGGAAGGCAAAAAAAAAAAAAAAAAAAAAACTTCATCACATCAGTGTTAAAATGATTAGCTCACTGCTCCGGGTGTGTGTTCACTGCTGTGTGTGTAATGCAATTTCCCCACTGTGGGACTAATAAGGGTAAATAACATAACAAAACATAACATAATATTAATATACACTCCACATTAGACTAATCCAATAAAATGAGAATTTTGTATTAACCATGGCTGGTAAACATTCATACTACTGCTACACTGATCTGTCACTGCAGAAACAGAACCTAGTAGTTATTAGTTAATTAATGTTAGTTAGTTAATGTTGTTACTGCTCTCTTTGAAGACTTTACTTGAAGTAGCAAAAAAAAAAAAAAAAAAAAAGTAGCTTTGCCCAATACGAACTTCACATGCCCAAAAAATACAACATTGGTGATTCAAATTCTGTTGGGTCGGTGCATGTGATTTCACTGCACATGCTTGAATATTTCTGAACATTTCTGCTTTCTGGCAGTTCAGCATTTTGCCAGTATTTTGCCAGTTAGCGAGCGGGTCTCCTTTCACAGAGACAGCCATATTGTGCCATTAGTTGTACCGCCATGTTTCTACAGTACACCAGAAAAGCAAACAAACAATGGCTCTAGATTGAAAATCCTGTTTTATTTTAAAGGTAATGGCCACTGTACTCTCCCCTCGTACCTGGAAACGGGTGTTGGGATGTGAGGAGTGCTCAGAAGGTTGCATTTTGCAATCTCACCACTAGATGCTGCTAAATCTTTCAGATGTTACACACTGCAGCTTTAATAAAGCAGTGAATAATGACTTATAACTGCTTTTTCAAAACTAACCCAGCAATATGCCATGTATTACATAATCAAATAATCATAGTATGTGCAGTGTAAGGTTGCAACTATCATGTCATTTAAATTATTTCTATCACTGATTCTTTCTTAAAACAAGCAATAGTGGATGGTAATCACAAGAGTCACCCAATTCTTTTTAACTGAATCAAGTAATCAATCAATTAACAAACTGTTGCAGCTCTAATGCAGTGATACCACTGTAAACAGGGATAACATATTACTATATTATATATTATGAGTGCCCATAAGACCTGTGATTCCTCACTAAACTGCATTAACTCTGACAGCCAAACCACTTCATCAGATTGAAGAACGCTAGATGTCTTTTCAGTCTGCCACTGTGGATTTAATCAAACCTTCATAGTGCATGCATCTTTTATTATTATTTTTTATTCATTTTAAGTCTAAAGAACTACAACAAGAAAACGTTTAGGTTTAACAAAGTACATATAACGTGGTTGAATATTAAACAACTGATGTACAGATGGCCCCTCTGTCCTTCCTGAATGGCACCAACATGACATGAGCAGCCTGCTCCAGATGTTGGCTCTGCCTTTTACACATAGCTGACATAAACAAACAACCCGACTGCTCTAAAGTCGACACCAACATTAAATTTCTGACTGACTCATTTATCATACACTCGAGTTAGAGGAGCTGTTCTTCTCTTTGACATCAGTTGGTGATCCAGGTTCGTCCAGAAACCCAGGAAACCTGCTTCCTCAACAAATCCCTGAACACACTTGAAGCTCCCTTGGCTAAAGTTAGCTAGCTATTGCAGCCATCGTTTTCCCGTAAACGCAAGAAAATGGCAGCATGACACTCGGCGCACTAACACTAAGGGTGGGTGTGAAGTTAGACTGGTGGCTAATGTTATATGAGGGCATATACTATCATTATTATTTATCACAGAGCAGCAGCCCAGAGGTTCAGGCTAGCTAGCTAGCTACATGGCTAGCAGCTAGAACTAGCCACCCCAGCAGTGCTCGGCTAACATCTGCTCCAAACTAACATGGCAGTGCACAGTATATGCACCCTGCAGCCCCCAGCCTTATCCCGTTCCGTAGACCTACCTCCACATGTCATCGCGAAGACACTTTTCTTTAGAAAATGTTGATATGCGGAGGGACAATTGGAAAAATCAAGGCTAGGGAGTCGAGCCCATTTCGAAGGCCAGCAGAGGCGCTCACCAATGACGTCACTACGTTTATTCAGTTTCCTGTTTGTTCTTGCACAAATGTCGAGGACGTACAGATCATCCAACAATTTGCGGTTTATCTCGACCTCTCGCTAAATTATGCCCTACCCGCAGATAATTACAATGTGGCTACGTTCATTCTAATGTTATCTTATCATAAACTCACAGGTCATTTATTTTTCTGCCAGAAAGAAAATAATCCATGAACCCGTCTCAGCCAATTTATATAAAATGCATTAACGCTATACTCAACTACACACACAAACACGAATAATAATAATGATTGTTTGCATTAAATGCACATTGTGCTGTTTCACACAGCAGGGGGAGCTGGAGCAATGTGTGCCAAAGTGATCTGAATATAGTAATTTTTCAGTATAGTAATTACATATGGCTGCATCATTGCCCTCAGTTTTGCTAATTTGCCTGAAACATGGATAGACCTACCAGGCCCAGACCCAGTTAAAATGCACAAAATGGTCACAGATGCAAAACAAGATGACTAGAACGAGTCAAAAAGTTACCATAAACAGACACAACCCTTCAGTGTGGGGATCAAGAGGCTGATTGCCTGTCTGTCATCACATTTAAAAAAAAATAGACTTGTACTTGAGTGGTGCAAGTACTTACTCTGTACTTGAGTGGTCCAAATTCTTGCACTGTGGCCTCTGAAGGTTTGTAACCCACTGAAATGTGTTGGGCTGGTTGGAGGTTGGATCAGGATCAATTCATATTTTTGGGCTTTAAGCAGACGTGTAACAGGCCTTTTTCACAGCAGACAATTCTATGTGTTATAGTGGGAAAAGCGCAGGTATAATTGACTGCATCCCATGGATGTTCCAGTTACTGGGCCCTTGTCTTGAGCATGGTGGACCCTTGCTTTTACTGCGATGGCCTGTCAAAATATGTCAAAATATCTGCAGTGTTCAGTAGAAAGGCAAAGCCTGAATAATGTGCATGCTGCACAGTGGCTGCATGCAATGGACTTGGGTTATGTGAAAGCTAACCAGAGGATGTGGTGGTTTATTGTATTCTCAACAATCATTACGCTTTTTCACATGTTTAAAAAAAAAAAAAACTATTTTAGTTGACTATCGTCATTTTCCAGACACAAGTGAATAAAGTCACCCTACTTATTTGAACTTACCAATCATCTCATCAGTTGTACATAAGGTCTGAGCATAAAAATACCATCACCTAGTTGAGCCAGACTAAACATTAAGTTCAAACCGATAAAAAGCTTTGTTTCTTGTTCCTGCAGACATTTAGAATTTATATCTGCCTAAAAGCACGTGTGTGAAAAAAGCTTCAAGTGTAGAAGCCCTTGTGCTGTGCAACAAGTTGTCAAAGAAAATTCTATCAGCAGTCAGACCAAAAAAAAAACACAGGCATCACTGAGACCCTTCAAGTGCAGCAGCCTCCCAAAAGAAATATAACCAGCTAACCTCACAGATTTTAGACTTACCTGTCATTTTGTAGTTGTACTCTTGAATGCTTCTTCCAGTTTTAAATTGGACCAAATGTAATTTTTCTCTGAAGATGCTAAGATAGTGTATTCTGATTTGTACTTTTTTGAGTGTTACCTGTTACCTGTGCATGATGCATTCATTGTCTTCATTTCTCCTTCCTTTACTTCTTATTGTCCCTGTTTTTGTGTTTTGTTTTTTTACATCAGGACATATCCTAATACCCCTGCGTTTTATTTAATCATAATTTAAAAAAACAAAAACAAAAAAAAAGAAAAAAACAAAAAAAAAAACATGAAAACACACATTGTATGGCTGAGACTGACTGATGGGATTGTTATAGTCAGTAATAACTATTGCTACTAGGAATCCTTGTGAATATGATTGGTGGTATTCAGCAGGTGAATCTTGATGTTTTCTCCACTTAACATTAATTATGATCCCGCAATCATTGTACAAACTGTGTGAAAAAGACTGTTGCACATTTCCGTGTCATTTGTAACATAGCGGAGATGGAATAATAGTGTATGTAGTAGAAGATGTAATCAGTGAACATCTGTTACAGAATGCATTATTTTCATGAGCCATTTCCTCATGAAATAAAAGTGACAACACACTTTCACTTTTAAAGTATTGTATTGATTGGTTATTGGTACACATTTGAGCCTTATTTTTTGATGAGAAAAACAGCTTCAGTACAGTACCTCTGAATTTAACTAGATTTATAGAATTCAATGGAAATCAACAGTTTTAGAAAACTAAATTAAGTCAAAAGACTTAGGTTATAGTTACAAAAATGGTCTGTTTTCCCAAAAAGGCACAGGGGATGTAAAATAGCATCTTTATCCCTCTTTGAGAGCATTTGGAAACCCTAACTGAATAAATACATCTGCTGCTGATCAAACTGTGCCACAATGGAAGCACGGTTATCATACAATTACAGCAGAGTGCAACATTGTGAATTAGTAGAAAAACACAGCATATAAATATCTCTCCTTAAAATATAAAGACTAAATCAAGAATAAAAGTTATTTAGTACCATTAATCAAAAAAATAATAATTGGAAGATTTCAAGCATTTACATTATTAAGATTTGCCAAAATTATATTCAAAAAAAAAAAAAAAACTATTCTATATACTGAGTAAAATGTGCAATTAATAGCATTTGGGTGAGCAGGTTCACACTCTCATATACATATCTATACTAAAAACACTAGTTATTGCCAAAGAATCACAAGTATATCTAAATATCATTAGAAACTGATCAATCTATAATCTAAGGATCAATGCTCCGGTGTGTTAGTAGCACAGATATTGAGTCCAGTGGTCTTATATCTAGAATTACAAAGCGCTTTGATATTAAATGCTGTGTCATTATTTTAAGACATTTAAATATTACACAGTGCTGATCTCCGGATTTGGATCTCGTTGATCCATTTCCCCAGATTTGGATCTCGCTGATCCATTTCCCCAGATTTGTCTCAAACCAGTCCCTAGATCAATAGTGAACTTCAGTTTTATTTGCATCACTAGTAGCTGAGAGTATCTTTGCAGACCAACCTGACTATCACTACCCAGACTGGATGTACAGTAACTTCACGGCTTGATTTTTATTATGTTATTCCTTTTAAGAGTAAGATTATCAAATAAAAATAAGGAAAACAAGAACAAAAATGTTATTACACAAGTAATGCTATAGCTACATATTGTATCTTGAACAGTGTATACAGTTATTGACTTTATTCTTTCAAAAATTTTTACTCTCTACTTTCACTCTGTGCAGACTCAGACAAGTGACCCTTCATTTTTAAAAATATAGTGTATTTATGACAATTTCTATGCATACGATTGCATGCTATTCATTCATTTGCTGTCCTGAAACTGTCTCACTCAGTCTCTACTGGTCACTGGCATGTGATCAGTGCCTTAAATCCAGTTCACTAAATACTAAACGAGGGACTGGTTTGTAACAAAGTTCTAGTCTACCCCCTTTGCTTTCAAATATTTACCCATTAAGCTACTGTTAAACCGAACAGTTTATCCACAGTGCCTTACCGGAAGGCATCTATAAAAGCTTTATACAAAGTATTTACCACAGATTGAAGTTCTCACAGCTCCACTTTCCCCTCAGTATCACCAGCTTTACGATAGTAAAAATATAGGCCCTTATCTCTGTTTGAAAAATAGAGTAACTCTATAAAGAAAGACCCTGAAATCACACTTACAGTGAAACCCCAACACAACCATTAAAATATGGGCACCTGGAGCAAATAGCATTATGTTTGTGCAAGAAGAAAAAAAAAAAAAGATTAAAAAGAATAAAAAGGGAAAATGATTTACATTCAACAGGCCAGATCCTCTTTGTTTTTACCACAGAGAAAAAAAATACTTGATAGCTGTTATTTTCTGTTCCTCTTTCTGAAATAAAAAAGACCAGGTAAAATATTACATCTTCAATTAAATTTCCTGAAAAGCACAAATTGAGTACTTGGAAATCAGTGTTCAGTGAAATGCATCTTGGCTGCTGCAATAAAAATGAGCATTTTCTAATTTAATTTCAAGTATCATTATTCCATTACAGTGGAGAAGTCTTACTGACCAATCAGAATACAAAGGAAGAACAACTTAGCTGAAAGCATTGTTACATACATATCAGTACATTTCAATGCTTTGTGAATCACAGGAAAACCTTGGAAAAGGAGTTCTCAACCTCATCTCAACTAAGTATCAAAATCTTAAAAAGCAATCTTTGAATGGGTCATACAGTAAGCTCAGTAAATAGAAGAGCAGCTGGCTAAGCTAAATCTTGAGAGACCGAAGCTTAAGTAGACAAGAAAATACATCATAAAAATGATGATTTTTCACAGTCAGAGGAGATCTCACAGTAATAACTGACTGGCCAATAAAGAGCATGTGCTTGGTGAATCCCAATTCCTCAACTGTAATGGACATTAATGATTCGGTCCTATAGATGACACTCAGATTTTGATGCAGCATCACAGGTGCAAATTTTAGCTTATAAATAATTAAAATCAGAAGTTCCAAGTTATTATTTTTTTTCTATTTCTCATTTTCTATCTTGGTATTTAGGAAAGAGGCAATAGAAAATAAGGTGATTAGTTGTTAAATAAATCTGTACTAAGATCATAAAAATGAGCCCTTAGACAGTGTCGTTAGTAAGATTCTCTGTAGAGAGCCAGATCCTTGCCCCGTTCAGAAATTTGCTTATGGGAGTCCCATGGATACTGCGTCGGCACAGGTTTCCCATTGGGGTGAAAGGAAAAGAGGAGGTAAGGAAATCTGGAGGTGTTGGGGGGTCATGTGGGGAACTGGATTTAAAATACATCCTTCTTTGGTTTGAAGGGGGTCCACTTGGGCTGGTGAGTGGTGTGCTGCCTGAACTGGATCCCTTATACTGCCTGATCTGGCTCTGGAGTGTCTCAATTTCATCGACCAGTTGGGACAGCTTGTGGTAGGCAGTGATGGGGCCTCCTTTAGGAATGCAGGCTTCAGGAACCCAGCGCAGAAAGAAGAGCTTCCAGAGAGCCACATGTGATGGTATGAGAAGGGGAATCAGGAGGCCCTGCTGGTCAAGCGGTCGAGCGAACCAGTCCCTGAAGAAGCGTTCTGAAGGGCTTTCATCTTTCACTGGTGAGAAATCAGGCTTCAGCTCCGACACCAGCGAGCCCCGTCGAGTCAGTGTATCCTCGCCACCCTTCAGTCCATTACGCAGAGATCCCGAGGGTCCTCGGAGTGTGGAACTGTAGGTTTTCTGCTGGAGGACAGGCAAAGCATTACAGCATTTTCACTAAATATTACAACCTGTGACAGGCTGCAGCAGGTTCTCACCTTTCCACCTACGATCAGTGACACTGAAGCCTCATTTCTATGTAATTCCTTTTGTGTGTTTTCTGAAGCTGCAAAACAGCCTGCCTATAAAATCCCAGCAGCAATGAAAAAACAAAAAAACTACCGATTGAAATGGATTACTTATGTCAAACATATGTACAAGCATAGGGCAGAGGACTGAGGTTACCTAAAAAAAAAAAAAAATGTACCCATGATTATTTATCTTACTCTGTCCTATGCCTTTACAATTATATATGGAACAATTAGCAAATGAAGAAAAAAAAAAAAAAAAAAAAAAAAAAAATCACAGAAATCAGTCAATTTATTTGTCCTCTGTGAAACATACTTCAAAAAAAAAGACGTATAAAAATTACAGTACCAAGTAATTTCCACATTTTAAATCCTGTGGGGGGAAAAAAGACAAAATTGTGGTTGTGTCACTGTGTTATCAAATCCCAAAAGCTGTGACAGTAGATGGTTTTGGTTTTAGACGTAAGTTCTTGCACACTAGAAACTCACAAATGCATGTCATAAAAACTATTAAGGCTGAAAGTCTAAAAATAAATTACATGTTGCATTCTAAAATTATACACATAAAATAATGCACTGCTACTACTCCTATAAACATGTAATGCTCAGTGTTACTTACTTTTGTGCGTCTGAAGGTTTTCACTTCCCCATTCTGAACACAGGCAGCTCCTTTGCCAACGTACATGGGGTTGTTAAAGAGGGTTAGGTCTTTGGTGGAGAACTGCTGTGACCAGTCCCAAACAGGGGGGAAATACATAACCTGATCCTCTCCTTGGGGGATGGCTTTATTTTTAGCAAAATCCTGTAAAGACATAATCATTTCTAATCTGTTTATGTCTGTACACAGTGTCTAACAGAAACACACAATGTAGACTACCAAAAAAAAAAAAAAAAAAAACTCAGACGAGAGACAATCTATAAAGGTTTAGAGAAAACCTGTTTTTGCAAAGTCCTTGGCTAAATATTACTCTGTTTGTGTGCATTATGTTGTAATCCTCTGTCCCTTATTAGAGACACACATAAGAAAGGTCTCCAACAAGAAATGATAGCACAAAAATATTTTGCTTTGTTACACACTATCACCTGGTAACTTGACACATATGGACTTTTTTTGGATGAACACATTATAATAGGCCTAATACTTCATATTTATCCAAACACAACTCTGATAATGTTCTTTGTTGTGCACTAATCAACTACATGCAGCTTATTCTGAATTATGCTAAAATATTTTAAATGTGGTGCACAGACTGGCATTTCCATGTATAAATATATGTATTAAATTCAAATAAATATACAATTATGATAAGTATGTCTCCCTTACCATCAAAAGTTGAGAACAGTGTTTGGGAGAGTTGAAGAGAAAAGTACTGAAGAGAGGGATCCACATGCTGTCACTCAGTACTGTGAGATAAGTTTCTGTAAATTCGAATGCTGCTGGGTACTGGTTCATCACCTGCCACACGCAGTCCAGGAACAGCATGAACAGTGGAGACTTGAACGAGAGAACAAGGAGAAACAAATGACAGCGTTATGAGTGTGTCAGGAAAATCTATTAGGTCAACTCTATTATGATCGAATACATTTAAATGTACCTCCTCTTTGTCATTCCTCTTTAAGTGGTTGCATCTGTCCAAGAACGGATGGCCAGCCATCACCCACTCCTTCTGCACCAAACTCTGAAAGCCAACGAGGCTGCGATAGTGAGGGTCCAACATGAGCTGCACCAGTGAGGACACTATACAGTTCAAGTCTCTGTCTTCTTCCTCTGTGCAAGTGTGAAAAAAGAGATACCACAAGCATAAACAAGCTGTTGTATAAAGAAAGTTGTGTGTAAAAAAAAAAAAAAAAAAGTTATGTTAATGTTAATAGTTTGTCCAGAGTATTTTTAGATGTATTTTGACTGGTATGAAACATGCCTTTGCTTGAAGAGTTTTACCTTGGAGAATGACTGATGCATTTTTTCCATCCAGCTGATACACAATCTCAGATGAGTGTTTCAAAAAGGCCCTTAGGTCACAAACAGAATAAACAAGGTTGTGTTACTGTCTACACTATATGCAATGGGTCTTGGATCCAGTTAACTGACTTTGAAAAACATGCAGCACTCTTTTCGCAGTAGCCAGTTGAGTACTCTTAACTTTATACAGATATAAAACTTATTTTATTATTATAAAACCTTTTTGTGTTGGTGAAAGCTACTCAGCTCAAAACATCACACTGTCACCAGATGTCACCAAGATTTCAAGGCTGAATAATCATGTTGTCCAAACAAGGGATTAATCTCATGACATATTTACACTATAGCAC
The DNA here is from genome assembly GCF_900324485.2 of Mastacembelus armatus. NCBI lineage: Eukaryota > Metazoa > Chordata > Actinopteri > Synbranchiformes > Mastacembelidae > Mastacembelus > Mastacembelus armatus. Next base: position 11,592,323 of record NC_046635.1, read on the forward strand.
TAAGCATATACAATGTAGTTTAACAACAACAGAAAATGTTCAAGCAGGTATATTCCAGATGGAAGTATGAGGATAACAAAATAAATAAATAGTTTCTCTATAAACCATGACACTATAGTTTATAGAGACATGCAATGTTATGTTTAAATACCTGACGTATTCCAGCCACCGTGAGTTTTCAATGGATGAAAGCCACCTCTCTTCAGACTCCTCAAAAGGGTCTACACGCAATCAAAACAGTGAAATAATCCATACAGTTATGTGAAAAAAATTAGGACACCCTATGAAAGCCTGTGTATTTTTGTAACATTTTTGGATATATGGATATTTAATCTCAGTTTTAACAATACAGAGAGATTAGAGTAATATATCTGAGCAATTAAAACTGAAGAGGGGATGTTCTGTAAAACGTAATTCCACAAAAATGCATATTCTAACAGGCAAAGGTTAGGACACCCTCACATTTATTCCAACTTAAAATGGCTCAAATCACACACAGGTGTATCACACCAGGTGCACATGATCAGTAGATCGTTACTCAGCATTTTGAATGAGGCTTGCTCTTTTTAAATCTCAGACATTTAGTTTGGTGTGCTCATGACTGTTGTAGTGAGAGTGAGCACCATGGTGAGAGCAAAAGAGCTGTCTGAGGCCTTCAGAAAAAAAAAAAAAAATTGCAGCAGCCTATGAGTCTGGTAAGGGATTTAAAAAGATCTCAAAAGATTTTGAAATCAGCCATTCCACTGTCCGGAAAACAGTCTACAAGTGGAGGGCTTTCAAAACAGCTGCCAACATGCCCAGGTCTGGTCATCCCAGCAAGTTCACCCTGCGAGCAGACCGCAAGATTCTAAAAGAGATCTCCAAAAACCCTAAAATGTCATCACAGGACCTACAGCAGGCTCTGGCTACTGTTGATGTGAAAGTGCATGCCTCTACAATCAGAAAGAGACTGCACAAGTTTAACTTGCATAGGAGGTGTGCAAGGAGGAAACCTTTGCTCTCTAAGAGAAACATCAAGGCCAGACTGAAGTTTGCCAGAGAGAATGTTGACAAAGACCAGGACTTCTGGAATAATGTTCTTTGGCTCTTAATCCCATTGAGATGCTGTGGGGTGACTTGAAACGGGCTGTACATGCAAGAAACCCCTCAAATATCTCGCAGCTGAAAGAATTCTGCATTGAGGAGTGGGGTAAACTTTCCTCAGACCGATGTCAGAGACCGGTAGATGGCTACAAGAAGCGTCTCACTGCAGTTATTTCAGCCAAAGGGGGTAACACTAGCTATTAGGGGGTAGGGTGTCCTATCTTTTTCCTCAGTTAGAATATCTATTTTTGTAGAATTACATTTACAGAAGAAGTCTTTTCTTCAGTTTTAATTGTTTAGTTATATATGATAATGTCAAGCAAGTCCACCCTTTTCCATTAAAATGAAGTGTCCATTGTTGTACACCGACTGTACAACAAAATTTGAGCACATGCAGCTGAATACTTGCTTTTCTACTGTTAAAAGGTACGATGGCACTCACCTATGACACAGATCTGCCTGATTTTGACAAACGCATTCTGGATGTCCTGGATGTTAGGCAGATACTTGTCCAGATCCGATCTGACAACATCACTGCGTTGTGGGTGGCTTTTTGTGATGGCAGTGAAGATCCTACCGCAACACAAGCCACATGATGACAAGCTCTTATAACTAGTATGTTTTCTCATTTTAAAAAATAAATAACATTGAACTAAACATATATGCTTAGGTTTATATCGAATGATGACCAATCTCAGTAGTTTGTCATATGCTGGCTGATACTGAATTTCAGTGTGAGAGACTTCACAACAACACATTTTAATTCCTGTTCTGAATCTGAAAGGTTTGCAGTACCTCTGCTCATACTTCTTCTGCTGTAATGGATCAATTATACTGGCCATCCGGACCAAAGCACTTCCATTGGGGTGATTCCAGCACCAGAGCTACAAAAAAAGAATGCAAAGAAATAATCTGACAAGGCTCAGTGAGGAAATAAAGATGCTCTGATTATTCAATCTGGACACCACTTGGAATTGGCAAATGATTACGTTTACTAATGAAATAGCATCATAGATGAAAGCTGAAGGTGTTAAATTAAAATTAGTCCAGAAAAAGGTTTGACATACAGCACACATTTGATACTCACAGGGACACGCTTATCAGCAAAGAACAGTGAGTAATGCTTCAGATCTTGATCAGCCAGAGAACCTGGGACCACAATATATTCTGGAAGACTAGGATGAGGAGTTAAGAGAAAGATAGATGTTACAGAGTAAGTAAACACAAAACACTATTAAAAACAAAACAATATCAAAACACTTAAGAAATAATATTGTAACAATTGGCTACTACCTAGCTATACAGCAGCAGCTAGCTAGCTAGGTAATGAAATGTTTTCTTTTTTTAAGTGCACATGTCCCATGCACTCTTATTTGTTGCAAAACAACACAGAAACTTCAGCACAACAGCCACACATAACCAGGGAGCTCCCTCCCACAGCAATCCTCCACACTTACAGTGCCACTGAACTAATTCCCAAAACATAACACACACACACATTCTCCTAAATCAACCGCAAAACACCCAATGAACAATTAATAACCTGCACACGAACAATGTGAACAGTAAGAACAGCTAAGACATTGTTACAGACAGACATCAGATTCAAGCTTTGGTCAAAGTAAATAACTTTTTAAATGCTAAATTTGTTTTGATGTTTCTCACAAATATCTAAGCAACAGTTTTTTTGACTGGGAGAAAACCGAATCACAGTGTGATAAGTCTTGTGTCAGCGCCAAGTGATGTGTGGTTGGGTGTGAGCTACTATTACGCAATTTTGAGTCAGTTCTGAAATTTCACATAAAACACTGCATCCTTATCCTAACACCCAACATGATCAGTGTGAAATGTCCAAAATAGACTTACCTGTTACACTGAGACATTCACAAAGCTTTTGCATTTTAATAGCCACTCAAAAAGCAAAAATGAATACAATTTAAATAAAATGTCATGCCCAAAAAAATACTAAGTATGAGTTAGGGGTAAAAACATGGCTTGCAACACTAAGTTGTCAAAAATAAATAAATAAATTTGAAAACCTTGGTGAAATGTCATAATTCTCATTGATGGAGCACACCCTCCATCCTGAAGCACCCGTTCGTTTGATCTCCCGATCCCAGTCAGATGAACAGTTAAAAACAGGTGTCTGTAATCCTCCTCGAGGTGTGGAGCCATTAACTCGCTTCTCTGGAAACAGATAGACTAAGATTTTTTTATGCATAATGCAAAGATATTAAACATACATAGTCAAATTTGTAATCCATTACTCTGGAATGCATAATCACAGAAAAGTTAAAAACATATTTCTTTTAGAGAGAAATATGGTCCAGTATAAGTACCTTTATAGTCATGGTATCGCCGTCCTTGATACTCAAAGCCAAACAGTAGTTGGAGATCAGCTGGATGGGAATAGTGGGCGATAGCAAGACAAACCTAGAATGAAAGGAAGAGGTGCATCCATGGGACAGTACTTGTATGACAGATTTAAACATTACTATGGCAGATTAGGTTTCATCACATTCAGGTGCCCAACTCAGGTTTACTCAGAATGCTAAAATGAGCTCAGATAGGTGCTCCTTAACCATGAAAAGAACAGTTAAAAAGAACAAGAAAAGAACAAATGAAAAGAACAAGAACAATTGAAACCTGGGAAAGCAAATCTTTGACAGACAGCCTATTGCGCTGGGTTTACCAAACTGAATCCCTTTGTGGCTCCACTGGAGTCACACAAAGCAGCCCATTCAGTAGCAGAACTGTGAATAACATGAGAGGACACAGAAAAAGTTTGTGTGTGTGTGTGTGTGTGTGTGTGTGCGCGTAGACATGGCTGGTCCCAACTCTGTAATTTCCCATGGCAAAATAAGCGATTTTACGCTGGCTTAATTCCATATGTCACAAAAAAAAAAAAAAGAACTGCGCCTTGCTTTAGGTTTACACTGTAATTACATTCATGGTGTCCATAAATAAACTCAAAGAGTGAGGGAGGGCAGACATTTGTTTTAGTGCGCTATACATAATTAACTTTTCATATTCTCTTGTATGAGGTACATGCATAGAGTGATAAATGTTACTTAATGTACTTAATGTTATTTAATGTGATTAAATTAAAAATAAAGACTTAAAACATGGTGCTAAATATGGCACTAGATTGAGACCCTGTGCAGTGCCATACTGTAATGTTATCCAAATGAACTGCAGATTTCAGCTGGCAGTAAAACTGCAGTGAGTTGTCGACTGTATTCAGAGGTTAATTATACAGTACCTATCCAATCACATGTTCCCAGTGCCTGGCTGGTTGCATTCAGGGTGACAACTTCCTTGTTTGTGTCTTGTTCTGACATTTTCCAAAATTAGATAAAAGGGCCTGAAAGTCCTAATAAATCCAGCTTAACCAACTGTTATTTACCACAACTCAACTCACTACAAAACTGACTAATGCAACCAAGGCAACCCATATTTTTCTGGCTTCTTAAAGGTGGGTGGCCATGATTTCTGTGTTTGTAAGGCAAGAAAAACCTTTCACTCGATTTGAATATGAATGTCTGTGTTTGACTGCATCTACGTTAATTTCTCCTTGTGTGCAACTATCTTCTGAAAGCACCACCTTTTGAACTTCAAGTTAATATAATTATACTGATGCATATTTCTGTCACCATCTTTACACAACCTTAATTAAACAAATAATAATTTCAACGTATGCCTACTATTAAATTATCTCATCACAACAGCCCACTTACTAAACTGAGCTCCAATTTGAAGAATGAAACATCTGTCCATCCAATCTCTGCAGGAGATGAGTCAGAGTCACACGGCCAGTTGTTCCTACAATCAGGCTTATTCTCAGCTTCCTTTGCCTTCATTGATCATTGTTTTCTTTTATTTATTGTTTGGCTAACAGCCACATTGAAATGCCGTTAGAGAACTGAGTCATTTAGTCAGTGGACAGAGAGAATGCACATCAAAGTATGTGTGGTAAAAGTGTTGTTGTCACTGAGGAAGTCATAGCCCTAGAGCTGAGCACATGTATGTAGTGTGCTCACAGTCAGGAAAGGAAAATTCTGGTCAGCAACAATCATGAATCATGAATGAAAGGGCCATGGAAACTTGAGAGAAAGGAATGGTTAACTTTGAGCAATCAGTCATTAAGGGGCCTTAATCTTTGAAGTTAATATTATATTTATCATGATCATGAGCACTGAGAGGAGAATTTCACATCATTAATGTAACTTACAAAGTATTACAAAGTATAGCAAAGGCACAACCTCATTCTGGTGAAAATCTGTCAACACAGGTCAGGTCTTTGTGGCATAACAGCTTCAGGGATTTTAAACATAGCAGCTTTATTATCTTTAAACTGCAATGAGATCTATTTTTGTTATTTTATTTGCTCAGTTGGTTGTTAATTAATCCATTCCAATTTACCCTGACATTTACCACCAACTTCAACACTAGATCCACACTAAGCTAAAAGCTTCTTGAACAGCCATCTATATACAGATACTGATTTAAGACAAACTTGGAAACCTTTCTCTATCACTCACCTTTTTGGCACTCTCAGGTCCAGCCTCATCAAAGCAGAACCTTATGATGCGCAAGTCTTTGCAGTACAAGATGAGCTCAGTGGGGTTGAACTTCAGCTTCTGGTTTGACCCCAGTACTTTCTTTTTCCCCTTCGTATCATTCACTGAGAGGAACATACACAAAATATGACTAGAAAAATGTTGTACTACTTTTGTAGATGTCAATGCTTAGAGAAACAAGACTGACTTTTAAAAAGATTTTCTTTTCGACACAATAGTTATTGATGTCTATTCACATACACCATCTCTGCCACAGCCGATTACCTATCTTTTGTGTAATTTTAAGAATAAAGAGAACATTGTGGCCATTTATATCATACATAAGCATTAATTTGGCAGCCTATAAATAGAAATATCCTCTCTTTATGTAGTAAGATAGAACATGCAGAGAATACTGCAAGGAAAATGTCATCTTTAGTAGTCTAGTTCAAATGGGTTGAAAACAAGTTGGATAAAACAAAGCCTCATGCCTCATCACTGCAGCACAACAAACCTTGCTCTGAGCAGCTGCCCTGGCAATGTCAGCAATTGACAGCAATGAGATATATAAACAAGGCTGCACTGTCCCCAAACACTGCCTTGGCTGTGACATCATTTGTTATCAGATGCTGGATGTGGAATTGGTCAGCCAAGCTGTCAAAGATTGCCAAAAAGGAGAGGACTGGGCTCATCTAACTTTAATACTACAATGTATATAACTCCTAAAGTTACTGTGTTAGGATGCTGGCCATACCAGCTGATTGATTAACTACTGAACAGAATTTTGAGTGAATAAAAAAGATGAAACATCGGCTCTGTGCAAATTAAAATGCTAATATTTGCTTGCTTTTACTTATTTAATATCATTAGGAAAATAAATAGTTTGGGGTTCTCAGGTTATTGATCTGACAAGATCAAAGGCTTGGGCTCTGGAAACCCATACGCCTATATGTGACTAAATGGCTGCAATCAGTACTTTTCATACTACAAATGTTGGCACCAGATGTACCTGTCACTACTTGCTCCAGACAGGTCAGAGGGATGTCATGTTCTCCAAGTAGCAGGTGGGACAACAGGGACTTCTGATGTTAAAAAAAAAAAAAAAAAAAAAAAAAAAAAAAAAGTATGCTCAACATCCTGTAATTTAATGAAATACAGTTTCAAATGCTGGTTGGTAGATCAAGTTATTTTCCTCAGCCTGAGCAATGACTAGTTTTGTTTTTTTTTTTTAAATTTAATCAAAACAACAATGTGCAGCATAGGTGGAAATGACGTCAGTTCTCTCACTTCTTGTGCGATATCAGTGACAATGTGGCGCAGGAAAGTACACAAGTTTTCCTTCCTCCTTGCCAGATGCATTGCACATATAAACATGACTGTAAAAATACAAGTATTGAAGCTATTCAGCATGTGGTAGTAATAGGTTTCACACATATAAAGCTAAAATTCAAATCAGATAACATTTCAAAACTGTCAAGAACTGATAGAAGTTTAAAAGTTGCATTTTCCTACTTGTATCAAAATGACAGGACATCACACCCACAGGCATTAAAACAGCACAATATCCTTTAAACATTTAGTTGTTCTTAGTAGTAGTTAAAACAGCATAGATTGAATGCTTTAAAAGCACAGTCCACACATTTACCTGTTTAGGTGGGGCATCCTGGGGGATGAAGGAGACCTTAAAGTTGGTGCAGATTAATTTTCCCCAAAGGTCATCCTGGCTGTTTTCAGCACTTATGCATTTTCTCACGAAGTTCGCTTCATTAACTACTATCTCCCCTGGTGATAGACAAAATGAGAAAAAAATGTGCATGTAAAACCTACAACTACAACACTTCAGAGAACTGTACTGAAAATAAGGATTAGATAGGCCAAGTAAACACAATGACTTTTGTTCTAATTTCTAAATGTACTGCTTTGCAGTAAAGCCTAACCAAGATTTGATATGATTTGTTCATGATGAAACAAAAACATTTCAGTGATGGCATTTCTATAGCTTCATGCATGCAAAATATTTAAAACAAAGTTGACAATTATGACACTTTTTTGTGGTTTTATTCTTTTTCCAGCTTTCGCCAACTACAGGGATATTTCCTGTTACTACTTTTTTTTTAGTGGGCAGAAGAGTAAATGACAGCAATATTTCACACATTCCCAAAGTAATGTTAAACCTATGCTTAAGGCTGACAGAAAAATCAACAGTAATGTTTGATCTTAACAATCCAGTGCAAAACGTATTGGCAAGAAATTTTTCATTCTTCAAAAGCATAGAAAATGCTCTATTAAAATCATTCCTCTAAGAGCATTATGGTTGTAATGGGATGTGTTGCAAAACCAAAAGTGGTAATCAGAAACTAAAGCTACATTTCTTAAGGTTTCTGTTTGGCAGTGACATGTGAGTCAGTTATACAACATGAAAGTCACATTGTAGATTTTACACAATTTTTAGACTGACAAGGCAGCTTTTCATACACTATCGCCTATGAATAACATGACCCTGACTACTCAACATGATCGTAAAACAACTAATGCTAACAACTAACAACTACAGCTATGAAAAGCTACCCCAGGGATTTTTTTAAAGATTAGAATTGGGGCAGCAGGGTGGGGCCCTACAGACAGTCACTTCAAAACTCTGCCTCAGAGCAGCATGTAGCAGATGTATCAGGTTAAAAACAAGGAAGCTGATAATGGAACCTGTTTGTCGTCCAACTCCAAAATCAGACTGGTACAGGAAGTGACAACTGTAAAGGGTACAGGGACTATACTTGCTGCCTGGGAACAAACAGTTTGTTTTACTTAGCAGGTGGTCATTAAAAATTCTCATCCTGACAGTGACTTAAAAGAAATATTCTTCATTTATGCCCAGAAGGTTTGTAAATGAAAGTTTAAGAGTAACTACATAAACAAACACGCATGAAACTGACAACCAATGGTTTTTTTTTTCCTTTCTTTTAAAGAGGACGTTATGTCATGTGTTATTTCAAATAACACACATCATAACACTATGCCAAGGGTGTGTAAAGCCACTCCCATATGGTTTCCAAGTCAACTACTCAGACTTAACCTAAAATAAAATCATTGAAATAAAGGCTTTCCTGCTGCACTAGTTAATGAACTAGCTGTAATTAAGACTGATATTTTATTATTATGATGCCCAATCAGCTGGCACAGCATGAGGTAATTATTCTATAACTTAAACCAGCCTCTATAACAGAGCAGTTAACTGTAGAGAAGGTAAATGCCTGTGCCTCTAAGAGGTAGAAACGCTGTGGGGATAGGTGGTATTTTTGTACAGTGGCTACAAAAACTCTAAAAGGAAATAGGTATATGCTAAAAAGTGAAAGTGCAAGAATTTCTATAAAAAGGGAAGTTTTTCATAAATTTATCAACATAGCAGAACTCAACACACATTTCCTTTTCCTCCTGTGGCCACTGACTTTTTTTTTTTTTTTTTTTTTTTTTAAAAACAGCTTTTAAAAGGTATCCGATAACATTTAGGCCAGTAATGTCAGACCCATGTGAATGTGCACAACAACCCCCTTGCACCCAAATGATACTTAGGACAATTTGTATTTGCTCAGGTTGAGGCGGACTGACATGTTTGCCTGAGCTGAAAGGCCTGTTAGACCAGTCTGCATAAAATGAACTTACCTGGAAGTAACTTAGGCTCCAACTTTTTAATAGGCTGTTCAAAGGTTTTCTTCACATCAGTCTAGAAAAAAAAAAAATCATCACAGTTAGTCAAACACTAACCTTAATTAATAATGCCAGTAGTGGCCAGTAGTAGGAAGAGGGGCTAGAAAATTACCCCTGAAATGTGCCCATGTGCATGAAATATAAATTACTTCTTAGAGCAGTACTGATAAAATAAACAAAAAAAAAACTATAATAATACAAATGGTGACTGTCAAACAACGAACCTCCTGACAGCTGCTGATCTGTTTTAAAAGCTTGCATTAAACAGTTATAACATGCAGAAGGTGATAACACCTGCAAGCTTAAGGAACTCAAAGACACACTAATGGTACTACAAACATATATGCTATCCTAAATTTCCCCATTGAGAATAATAAAATATCTTATCAATATGCTACCCCATGCTGCACATTGGCAGATACAGAGATAGTTCATAAGTGGTAGAACTGTCATGTGTTTTTCATTGTTGCTTCGCTTCCAGTAAACTGATCTCAAGTGAATGAATAATGATGAGGGTCAAATGCTGACTTTCAGATTTAAGAGTTGTTGAAGTGTAAGTGTAAGTCTTGTTTATACATGGAGTTATGAAAAAATAAAGATCTGCAATTTGCCAAGTGCAAAGATTTAACAGTTCATGAAGCACTACACCTTAGCATGGCACAACAACCAACAAACCTCAAAAAGTGTAAAGTCCATAACAGAATAAAAGAATAAGACTCAACATTGTCACGGTTCAAAAAATTGCCCTGCCCACACTCCTTCACTCCTCTTTTGTGTTAACTGGGATGTGCTTTACTGATAATTTCTCCTAAATGTAAACCCACTGCCACATCAAATGTTCATTTGCTACTTTTAAGTGAATGCCAAATGGTCTATTAATATAGAGCGTGCTCTATGCTGTACAGACTGTAAAGCCTCCTGAGGAAAATTATTAATTTTAATAAAACTGACTTGACTACCATGACTAGGGCATGCTCCTGGCAACATGCTGCTAACGTTCATCACAGGAAAGGTGCTATCTAAATACATCTAGTACAGTATAATAGTCTTCACCTTGCCCATACAGACTGGTTTTGTTTGGGTTATGCCACTAGTGTCAGAAAGCAAACCCTTAAACGCTTTCACTTACTGTCTGCACAACACCATGCACCTGTAGGCAAAATAGGGTAAATAGCCGCACAGATGATGCCAGACTACACTTGAGTAATTGTTGGTCTCTTTTTCAACATGGTGTCAGATTGACCAAACAGGTTTCAATTCTCTAACATAAACTGGAGCACAGAAAAAAAAATGTAGCCCCTTCTATTCACCCAGTGACATTTGGTTAAACGCTTCTGCATTTTTGCAGTGCAACGTTTCAAAGTCCAAATATGGTTTTGTGTTTGGCAGCTCATTACAAAACAGCAGCAAATCAATGCTGGTACTTAAAGACTTCTGTCTTTTTACAGAGTAGACTTTTTATAGTCTTGACCTCACGTCAATTATCAACTTTCCTGCCTTCCATCCCATTTATGAAAAATCAGAGCCTAAATTAATTCAGACCTTATCTGAAAAAGCACACTCCATTGTCGTCAGTCAGAAGCAAATACTCACCTGCACAGGAGGAAGATAACATTTGAAGGTTGGCTTCGTGGGTTTGACAGAAAACATTGTTTATGTTCGCGTCTCGGTGACGGTCCCAAACCAGCGCCTGGCAAACGCTCGGCTATTGCCAGTGGAAAAAAAAAAACACAGAACCCAAAAGGAAGCCTTCAAGAAAGTTTAGCTCGCCCTCCGGTTGAGTAAATCCGAGACGGCTGTGTGTAAAATATTCACCGAGACAGGTTGGGTGAACGAGGGCATGTCTCCATTTCGCTGGCTGAAAAAGTTGACACAAGTTAACGTCGGCGTTAGCTTGGTTAGCTAGCTAGCATAAAGTACAACACAAAGTTTATGAACGCCGTTCCCACGCAGAGACAAAACGATGAAACTAACTTAAAGGTGCCCGTTGTGTGTCTACATTTTCTTTCCACCTGTTACTGTGTTAGTTACCCCTAGTGACTTCCTCAAAGTGTAACTAACTCCGCCAAACGCAGTACCTGATGCTGTGAAGGATTAACGGCCATGTTTATAAAGAGCCGAGGGCCCGCCCTGCTTCCGGCACCGCTGTTGGGCTGTATTTTTATCTTTCTTTCATCAAACTTCCCTAAAAGCTGACATTTGATATGTAGGTGTTGTGATCAAACACCAAGCCAAATCTGTATCTGGATGCGATTTTAAATATTAAGAAAATTGTCACGTGAAAGATAAAACAACGATTACTTTGTTAGCCTTAATTAGTACGACACCCATAGACTACATATCCCAAGAGGCATTGAAAAACTAGAGGCTTGCGGGCGTGCGTCATTTTTTTTAGCAGAAACTTTATTCTACAAAATATAGACAACCTTATAACTCTTCCATGAACCACTTTACTTCACCGAAATATATGGCCTACACCCAGGTAAACAAAAGTTATAACTAAGCAATATGAAATAACATAGTAAATAAAAATAATAAGTAAACAAAATGTTTATTTCTCAAGTGCATTGGTTATAACACAAACACTGAGGCAGACCTTCCAACAGAGATTTATTGACATTTCTGAACATGCTACTGGAAAATTAATCATGGGTTCCATGATGAGACACGATTTTAAATTGAGAAGTGTATGATGATGAAAGTACTCAGTTTTCAAAGTCATTTCATCTGAATCCATTAATCACAACAACCTTCATTTCTCACTATTACTGAACAAATTTCAAATAAGTTTGGATATCCTCAATTGAATTAAGACTGGTCATCAAAATTATTAAACCAAAATGAGTATTTTAATCTGGGATCACTTTAGTGACATATTTATTGAAATATTTGCCAAACATTTGCCATACATTTGAATACATTTTTTAGAAATGTAAATAATCCAGAAGGCTATAAATACACAAAAGTATTGATAATGGATGTATTTACAGTATATTTACTCAGTGAATCATGAGCTGGGTTCTCAGACATGGTGCATTTACATGCACAAGAAACTGCATTTAAGCTAAAAACATGTCTGCATATTATTTCCTCTCCTTTGTGTTGTGTGACACACCCATAAAGTTGGTCCAACTGTAGTATAAGGAGACAGTGACTGACAGAAGTAAAACAGTGCTTATGCAGGATTAAAGGCAGGCCTACAGTCAGCTACTCAAAGGCAGTCAAATGAGCTGACACAAGAGAGAGTGGCAGGCATTTATACTGGGGTTGATGAGGTAATTAGGAACAGGTGTGCAGGCCATGTATGGAGGAGGGTGCTTGTTGGACAGACTGGGAATGAAATGACTCTTGTGAAAGGATATGAGGTTAATATTGCACAGGGACAGCAGACTAACCTGCACATTTATAAGAGTTGTCAGTGCTGCCTCACTGCATTTTAGCACCTTCTGCTAAGGTAAATGTATTTACACATTTCAAGTTTACTGCTGATACATTCACTGTCACCTGAAACATGTATCAAATCACTCAAAAATCTTTGTCAAAAATATTTTTTAAGTTAGGGATTACATTAAATCCATCCATTATCTATACCCGCTTATTCTTAACCAGGGGTCACCGGAATCTGCTGCAGCCTATCCCAGCACCCGTCCATCACAGGGCCATACATTACATTTACAATGAAATCATTTTTATTGTGTGCCTTTTCAAACATCATGAGACCAATACACTACACTTAATCCAGATCTAAAAAGTAATTCTGACCAAAACATTTGCTTATCACAAGAATTACCGTATACTAGTAAATTTTTATTTAATATTTGGCAAATTCACTGTATAGACATCAAATATCCTCACATGACATCATCTTAGTATGCTCAAATTACACGTTACATACTTTATGCATGAAAGTATAAATAAAGAAAATGGTAAAAGCATGCCAGCATGTTGGTTCTCTACAAAGTATGTGCATAACTACAAAATCTCTGTTGAAATAGGATTTTCTATAATGCTACTGGTAAATGTCCTGCTCTAAATCAGCAATATTATGGCCAAGATTGTTCAGTGTCTGCCTGATCCTATAATGGCCACTGGGTGGTGGCAAAACATTGTATGGCAAAGCTCCATGAATTATACCTTATCCATCTTTTATTCATACCTTATTACAGCTCTTCAATGTCACTAGTTTCATCAGTCACATATATTGTGGCGTTGTTTTTAATATTTGTATTTGAAGTGTCAAGTGTCAAATAAGACACTTGACACATTACACACACACATGCACATTAGGCGTATGTGGTGACTGTTTACAGAGGCAGTCTGTCAGACAGGTTACACCCACAGGGTCGCCTCACTGCCCAACATTATTTCAAGGCGAGTCTCAGTCTGACTGGAAAAGAAGAAGGACCGCATTACTGTACAGAATTTGAGGACTACCCTTTAAAGTGTAATTTATTAATAGAGCATCTAAAGTCATGGATGAAACACTGTTATATACCACTAGAAATATATTAGTGATACTGAGAGTCTATCCATGTTCAAGTTTAAATGATTATTCCACATACAACATGTACAATAAATAAAGGTCTTGTAATATAATACATGATGTATTATTATAAGTTAATATAACACTTTAAGAAAGAAACTTTCAACGACCCAACCTGCAGTATTCAAGCGATATACTCATTAATGCATCTAATTATTATTTTAAAATACTCATGGAGTACTTTTACTTTATGTGTTGTTGCTAATGTGTTTGTGTTTTTCCATTTTCAGCGCCTGACTTATAGATATATATATATAGATATAGATATATATATATATATATATATATGCTGAATCAGTAGGCTATTTATAATGTGGGATTTTGTCGGGCCATATTTTACTTAAATAAAAGGTCTGATCTATATGAATGCGTTTAACAAGTCCTGGAGCTGACACCACAAACAGTAAGTGAAAATAGATTTTATATAAATGAGGGGCTGATGTTTTTATTGGCGTCTGTGGTCACAGGTCCCAAAAGCGCGCATGCCCAGTTGTTTCGCTCCCAGCATAATGAATAATTAAGCTTGCTCCGCGTTCAGCGCCCTATGATTGGCTCTGTTTCCTCTACGAAGTTGTACAGGCGATTTTTGAAGGGCACTGCCCCCTTCGGTAAATTACCGTGCAGCCCGCTGTTGGAGCACTGCTCTGTGGCTGTCACTGTGGGACGGATCCGGCAGCACAATGGACGGAGGACACCGCTGAGGAGTCGCTTCCATGCCGCCAGGAGTTGCTCGGGAATATCTTTTGTAATTTTGGATTTTGACATCTGGCTTTAGGTTAAACAGCTAGAGTTTCTTGAAAACAGTTTGAACTTGACCGAGAATCACACGAAGACTGGATACGGACTGGATACGACAGTTAAGGCTGAGACTCCTGGGCTGAAGGCAGAGGATGGTAAGTGATATTTACACTGACTGAGATATTATGACAGTGTTTGTTTTGTATATCCTAGTCAATATAATCCAAATATTAAACACAGCTGCTACTGCCTTTAGCTTTGTGGCTTAAAAAAAAGAAACAAATCGTCAACAATAATCCTTTTTAATAAGACCCAAAAATAAAACATCTGTTTTAAACAGCCTAGTCCCGGTTATGTTATGGTTACTTCACATTTTTTTCATCAACCAAATCTCAAATTGCACTCATCTCAAGTTTCATTTCCAAGTGTCCATAAGTTTACTAACAGAGTGTCTTTGTTATGGAAAATGAAAACAAGTACTTTTACTGGATAATATTTGTTAGTACTCTTTTATTTATTTCAGGTTTTATTTTTGTTAGTATTTGTTGTCCCATATTTATCATTAATCCCACAATTCATAACAATCATCCCCGTCTCTCTCTGACTTGTTCCCTCTCTCCTTCTGTTTACATCGTCCCAGTCCCTCTGACAGTCACAGACTTTTTTTTTTATGGACAGTAGTGAAGGTAATTAGACATCACTGAGCCAGAGCTGCTGAACTATCTGAGGGACACCCAGATGATTTTAAGTAATACTGCTTAAAATCATGAATTTAGATGCATTACATACACACATTTCTCAAAACCAGTTGGTCTTGGAAGCAGAGGCAGCCAGGTGTCAGGTGTTTGTCTGTGCATCACATGGAGACAGGTTTTTCCTGGTTACTGAATGCCATTCTTGCTGCAGACACACCTAGAGCTAAGTCATGGAGGTCATTGTGTAGACACATCATTGTGTTTCGTCAACAATTTCCCAAGTCACTATCATCTGTGGCAGTATTCCCACTGTGGCTGCTGAACATAATACAGCTGTGATACAGCTTAAGAACACATTCCCGTTTGTCTTTGCACTGTGGCTGCTTCCCCATTATTGGACGGATCACTTTTACTAAAGGGGTTTTGCATTGAATGATTTGCCTAAAGAATAGAAAATATATATTTGCTTTGGGTTTACCTATGGGAATACAAAGAATACTCACTAAGGTTAAGAGAAGATCTATTGATCTATTTATGGAAACACAACATTGTTAAATTCATTTTTATGGTGTTTTTTTTTTTATCACTGAGGGGTGGTTAGGGATACATCTAAACTTCAACAGGAAGTTTCAAGATTTTGGTCAAATGACAAAACTTGTGAAGGTTTTATCATTACAGGTTTGCAGAGGAGAGTGTCAGCTCACATAGAGAGCTGCAGAGGGAGAAAATAGTCTGATTCTCATCCCAACTGTCTGGAACAGCAGACACCAGCACTACTGGTTTCTTCTCTGCCAGATGCTGAATAGCAAGTTGGTATGACAGCAGATGGTTTGCATTAGTTTCTCCTACAGGGAGGTGCGTTACTGAGCATCCCCCCCCCCCCCCCCCCTCTGCCCCCCTCTCCCACCCCCCCTTGCCCTTCATTTCAAAGCTGGCACTCCATTTTCAAATCCATTGCTGCTGTAGAGATTTGCACAGGAATTCAAGCCCACTTTCTGAAAACAGGACAAACGACCATTCTGGAGAATTCGTTATGCTTGTCTATGTAGTTCAGTACATTTACACTCTTCTTGATCAGTTCCACACTGCTATTTCACTGCTTTGCTGTTTGTGATGACAGTACTCATGAGTGTTGACTTCTACTGTTGCCCCTTTAATCATTCTGGATATAAGCACAGAAACTACACATTTTAAATGCGAGTTGTAAGTTACATGCAGTTTGTGAGCTTTTTACTTTTTATCACTTTGTACTGTGTCTGTATTTGAGTTAAATCTGGTTTTCATTTTTTATTTTCAATGGAAATGATCATTATAATTTTTTAAAATGTCCATGCAAAAAAACCTTTTTAGTGTTTACAGATGGATGCAAGACATAGAATAACTTACTACATCCACTTACCTGAATTGACCAAAATATTTTGGTTTTCATATTTTTTCAATATTATTCTGCCCAAATGATGCAACTATAGGATTAATAATGTTTTTCATTTCTTTTTTAGACCTATTGGATTTCATTTTGTTTTATCCAAGAAAGATCTTTATTTATCCAAATGTGATAGCTAAGCGTTATTTCAATGAAAACCAAAGGCCCCATTTTTGTTGTCACTTGCAATGTAAGCATATTTTTATGTTCATGTTTCATCTGTGAGTTGACCAGTTATGACATCTCGGCCTCTAGTATTGTGAAACATGATATTCTGAACCCTGGAAGCCTTGGGCCATTCAGTGGTTTTTGCTCTATGTGACTCATTTGTTTACTGTGTCCTCTGAGTGTGTGCTACATCTGCTGCCATGTAGCTGCTCAGTTTGACTCCATGTGTGTCTCAGTCCTGTTTTCAAAACCTCTACTAACCATCTGCTTCCTCTGCTGTGGTGCTGGTTCTGTAGCTGCATCTTCACCCCATGGTGAAGATGCAGCTACTTCAAGCTTGGACTTGACAGACTTGGACTTGTTCCTGTTTGGACAATAATTACTCAGCTGTACTACTTCGTAGAGTGATCACAAGATATAAATTTAACCGGGCCTCAGCCACTCTGAGAAGTGTGGTAATCACATTTCTGAGTTTCAGTTTGCTCACCGTCGAGCAGGTAACCACACCCGTTATACCGGTAGGAGTGAAGTCTGCATTCCAGTATTGTTTGATAAGAATTGATGAATTATCTGTGGCATGTTAGCATGCTGAACTTCATTGTCTCTGACAGTCTAAAAAGCTATAGGGCGTTAAACAAAAAATTCTTGTTCAGCTTTAATTCTCTGATTGTTTCCAAGTTTGTGCCTGAACAGGCCTCTTCTCTGTTACTTTAAACATATGTGGTAATGTTGTAAGTACTGCCCCACGTACTATTTATGTATATTATTATTATGTATTATTTATTATGTACTTGTAATGATGCTTGTTTAATTTATTTTCCTTATTCTTAAATAATCAACCAAACAGTGTTCTGTCATATGTATGACTTCCCTCAGCTTGGACAGGGAGCAAGGTCAAACTCTTGCAGCTGCGCTCCAGTTGTCTGCTCTGGCAGCTTATCCTCATCCCATGCCAGCCAGTGTTCATCCTCTGACTCAGTGGATGGCCACTCTCATTCTGTCCAGTGGGAGCTTCTATTTGTCTTTGTGTTGTCATTTGGCAAGTAGGTTGTTATTGCTGAAACTTGCTTCCTCAAAAAGACATTGTAATGGCACAGGGAATAAAAATGTCTGCGATATAATTTCCAGGAGTGTGTCTTTATGGTTGAGCTTGCAAGAATGATTGATGCTCTTCTTAAAGTGTTTTTCTTTTGTAGCTTTTTTTGAAAACCCAGTTTTAAAGGGACCCTTATTTGCCCTAAGGCAGTTGTTGACTATACAACATACTGTCCTGCACTAATATCCTGAAGATATCATGTTGTGCATGTTGTGTCTGTGCAAGTTATTTGCACAGACACATGTGGGAAAACTCACATCATCTGTAAGAGTGGGAACTCTTAAAGATGATGCAAGGGAACAAAAACTGAGTCAAAGCTTTTAAAAGGCTTGTCAGCTGTTGTACTTTTTTTTTTAGAAAGACATGAACTAGTCTGGAAAAAAGTCTAAATTGGCCTGTTTAAATTAGTTGTCTTTTTTTTTTTTTTTTTTTTGCACATGTCCACTGTAAGGCTTAGTCATTGCATGTGGAAGTATGACTTAAGTATCAAAATAGTATCTTCTTGAACTTAAGGTTAAAATAAAACAACTTTGTGTTTACGGTATTATCAATGAGTGCGGCCTTTCCTCTGCTGTCGGTGCAAGAACTGAATGGCTGACTCATTCGTTTACCTACCTTTATTACATTGTTCACTTTAGCAGAGTGGATGAAGTCAATGTCATTAAATTCCCTTTAAACATATGCATGCACCACACCCCTCCAGTCCGAGCCTGCAGTAGAAAACACGAATGCTAATACTCACAAATATAAATATGTATTCAAAAGCTTTTTTACATTCAGTTTTACAGGAAGGATTGTTTACTAAAAATCACATTGCGTCAGGTTGCTTGTAGGTTAAAGCACAGGGCTGACTTTGAACTGTCAATCATGCATTATGTGTTGTGTATTATCCCAGAAATCTAAGGCCATGGGTAGGCTGAATATGTATCTTGTGTGTATGTTATTTTTACTGAAGACATGTTCATGTAAATACCAAAATACTCTACAGGAACAGGTGGGATCTATGGCATGTATGTAAGACATCAATGGCATGTATGTAAGACACCTCAATGGCATGCATAGGAAAACTAAGTATGGACAGGAAATGTATACCAAAACTAAATAAAGGATGGAGAGCAGGGGAAGCCTGTCCATCTATAGGGGGAGAGAAATGGAATGGGGCATGGTCCCCTAGCATCTTAAAAAAGGAATGAGGGGAGAACAATATACAGATATGTCTAAAAAAGGGAAACTAATGGTGGCAACACCTGTGTGACAAATCTATGTGACCTTAAAATGAAGAAAGGTGGTCCAAGGGGGTGGAAACCGTCCCTCTGACTAAAAGTATAAAGGTAGCGAGCCTGGGAGAACACAGGCAGTATACCCTGGGGTAACTCACTTTGTCTGTACTGTGTTTTGTGAATAAACACCCGTGTACTTGGATCCAGTTGTTTCTCTACTGTTTGTGATCCTAGTGAAGAGGACTGCCAGCTATACTTAAGAAAATTGACTCGGTTATAGCATAGTCAGATTGGAATCTTCACGGAAAGCATCAAGGTCGTCCAGACACAACATATGAAACGCTATTATGTAGAAAAGCAGGCCCAATGATATTATTACAGGCATGGTTAGTCACCATTCATGTCTAAATACTACAGACTGTTTTTCAGGTCAGTATACTCAACTCAAATTTGATGAGTCGGTATTTCTCCCTTTGACTTCTAGTAAATGATGGATGCATTAAAATAATTCATGAGTTGCAGAAAACAGAAATCCCTGGTTTGGTGGCATTTTACCAAACCACCTACTGCTTTCTCGTTACACATGATTCACCCTGTCAAGCTTCTCCTCCCCCTTCAGTTTTGGATTAGAAGAGTCTTACATTTGTGTCTAACATGCATTTCCATGTGTTTAGTTACCAGGGAGGATGTTGGCTTGGATTTCATTGCCTGAAACTTGAGACTGCAGCCCTGTTGCAGCACAAAACACGGCTATGAATGAGTTTCCACTGCAGATGGTTTGTTTACATTCAACCACTACTGAGGCTGCTTTTAAAATAAAATACAGCACTTTGTGACATGTCTCTTGTCTAGGATTTTAGTTGAGTTCCACCCTAAACCACATTGTCTTTGATAGAATATTTTATTAGCAGTCTTATTGCTGTTGTCATCCACTTAAGTGGCTGATTCAGTTTGAAATGTCTAAAATCAGCAGCTTAAGTTTCCGTAGTTTTTCTATACTTGGATAAAGAAGAGTGCTGCTACTGTCGAACTGAAAGCGTGTGTAGTTCATCTTGAGATGTGTTAAAAGTCATCCGGTATCTGTTTATGTGTTATGTCGTCTTTCTGTGGGAGGGACAGTGCTCAGCCCTGCCCTGCAGGCACAGCACTACAACATCATCAGAGCCAGTCAGTTCTCATGTTACCAAAACCTGGCAGAATAATGTATTTCTTTTCATTCCTCTATGGTATACGACCTCTAGCAGCTCAGATCCGTAACAGCATGAGAAATCTAGTCGTGGAAACAGGAAAAGGCCTGTTGAGTGCGTTATTTATGGTGGTGTCCCAGTTACCTGCAAGTGACCAATGTCACAATCATGTAATAAAGTGCAAAAATGCCTATAGAGTTTGTTGTCTCAGATCACTACAATCTTAACTACTCTGTGTACAGGTTTTGATCATTTAAAGAAACAAGCATATATTTGATACTGCTTATGTTTCCATTTGGTAGAACATTGTTATTATTACCAGTGTATGACGATGACTGCCAGCTCAGAGCTGTTTGCATTGACAACAGCTTTCAACAAAATCTAGTGATACTTGGATCAGTGCCGTGGCTGCTTTGTTGTGTGTGTGGAGGTGACTCAGGTGACAGGCCACTTGCATTGTCGCTTCTTACCACTCTCTCCTTAGTCTACAGTTGAGCTTGTGCTGTCTTTGTGATTGTCTGATCCCTGTTGACAGTGGAGCTGTGGCGGGCTTAAAAGTTAACATCAAAAATTAAATACTGATTATTGTGATGCTGCTTTTTTAAGTATGACAGTTCATCAATTTTATATTTCAGTCCTGTTTTGGAGATTTCTGTATGGAAATATCAAATATGGGTAGTAATATTATGATATAATGTGTAAAGAGAAGGCAGCATGTGAGTCTCTTCAAAACAGACCTTGCAGACATTTCTCCTCAGTGTGTTGGCACATGAAGGAAATGACTATATTGGCTGTAGTGCCACAAAACAAGCTTTTGTTTGTCTTGATCTCTATGTGTAGCACATGACCTGGGTCTAACCTGGAGAGATAAAGTATACGATGAAATAAAAATCTACACATTTCATCCTTCTTAACAGTTTGACTTTTAAGAGAGTAATTTTAGTGGAATAGGCTAGTGTATGTGTGTGTGTGTCTCAGTGTGAGTCAGTCTGATCTGGTCTGAACGGGATGGAGGGATGGGATGTTCATTAAGGTCACACTGAGCCCTGTATACACACACACACACACACACACACACACACACACACACGCACTGGCCTAAGTCAACTTTTGAAGCTCTACTCCATTTCTCATCATTGTTTATCTTCCTCCTCTACCTTGGAAAGACCAACTATCCCAGTCAGCAGTTTTATCTGCATCTAACTGGTTACACACAGTGGACTAACTGCAAATTCAAGCAACAGAGACCAGGTGGAAAAGCTGTTTAGTGAGTAATGCCTCTGTAAACTGTGTTTAGTTTAGATCAAACCAGATGTGTTTTGAATTGGTAGGGGAAAATATCTGTAAAATCACCCTATGCATTACTGGTTAAAAATGGTGTTGGAGCTATTTCCTGCCTTCTTTTGGCACAGTCCAATAGTGGACAGTCTTGGTCACTGTTATGTCCTTTTTAGTACTTTAAAATATTGTCTGGTAGTGGTACTGGATAAAAAAGAATGACTCATGATGGCATAAAAATCCAATGTATTAGCCATGTTTGATTCTCTATGCTTACTACAAAAAATTTCAAGAAAAAACACATTTTAAGTCTCTGTATATTTTCATTGTGGAAACAGGAGAAGAAATCATTAAAGGATCTTATGTAAATTGGTGTCAGTAGTGGTAAAAATACATCATTTGCAATTAAACCACTGATATGATGGATTGCCTGCTTGCTGCATCAGCACTAATATCTTTCTATCTTAATATTGTGGGCAGATTTGTTGGAGATGATCTCTAACATGTATTAGCAAATAACTGTGATGTAATGTTGTAATATGTTTGAACTAACCCAATTCTTATTTGTTCTCAGTTGATAGTACAGTAACAAACTTATCTGTAGTAAATCAAAACGATCGGGGGAATACGCCATCAGAGCATTTGACTCACTCACTCTCTCAAAGAGTGCTTTTTCTGTGATTAGAGATGCTAAGCCCAGCCACATTCTCCTAATCAACTTCATTTCCATCCTCTCAATGAAGGAAGCACTTCAGCATTTAGATGCTGACAAATCAGAACTGAAGGCCAACTCAGCAAATTCACACATATATTCACCAAATGCATATAAATGGATTGATAAGAGTTTATGATGGAAAAATAAACTTAGTGTTTAGGCACAATCTTCCCCAGGTGAAGTGATCCTTTTGTCTTCATTAGGGCCATAGGTCAGGCCAAAAACCACTACAAAAAAATCTACAATGTAGGTATAAGTTTGTGCATTGATACAATCTCTGTAACTGTAGGTTATTAAAACAAAGCAGAAAACAACATTTATTTAACTGAGAATCTCTTGGGACCCATGAATTATCCTTAATTTGTGGTTTAATTTGTGACACATGTTTACCAAATTAGATTACTTGGGGCTTTGTCCTTGGCTCTTTCACAGGCAGTCTTTTCATCACACAGTCACTAACAAATACTGATAACAATTTGGAAATGGACTTCGCATCTGAATCACTGCCGTTGTCCAGTCATTCAGTACCATACATCCACAGCCAACTGTAAATGGAGCATTATTTTTCCTTGAAGTACCAATTAATGTTTACGTTTTCTAAAGAAATAACACACTGATAAAGATCTTAGACCTCATTTAGCTACAAAACCAAACTACAGCAATAATATGTCATTATACAGGCATTGCTACATATTGTTGGTTTTTAGGTTAAGAGGAGAGAGAATTTTTTTTTTTTTCCACAGTCAACACAGCTAAAGAAACATGGTCTACATGTGCATATTCTAAATGGTACGATGTTCAAAAACTGCAGCAATGATTTTAGAAATCAGGACAAGTAAGCTGGTACATGGTGGCACCAGTAATCTTATACATGAGGGCTTATCAGGCTCAAGGCAAAGTCATATTCACTGAAATGTTGGAGGCATTTTCCTGCAGTCACATTCAGTGCACCTCTTGTATAAACTACTAATAAAACAACTAATATAGCCCGCAGTTTGCACTTTGCATCATAATAAAGAGCTTTTCTAATCTAATCTGATGACACGCAGGAGACGTAACATGTTACTGTACAAAAACTCAACCTATTTTTGCACATTGTATCAAAATTGTGCAATGTCTCCAGATTTTTTTGGTACAGAGTGATTAATGCTTTTAGTTGTTTCTTATTTTAGAAGATAGGAATTTGTTCTCATGGCTTTTACCCAGATTTGCCTCAAAGAACGGAGCAGAAACGTAGCCCTAACACATGTTGGACTGTGTGTCAAATCCTGGTGTGGAAAAGGAGAACAGCACAGAAGGGAGAAATGAGGGGAAAAGTGCCGCTTATGATTCTGAATCAAACCCAGCCATTTCCTGTACCCCGAGCCAGAGCAGCAGCACTCTCCATATATGGTAATGGTATTTGCATGAAGGGAAAGCCTGGGCTTATGGATCAGAACTGGTGTTGAAATTCCTCTGTATTAACTTCTGGGAAATGGTCTGGTCTCATAGTTGTGTTTTTGATGATCTGATTGTCTTTGATTTTCAGAGGAAAAATAAAACAAAAATGATCATCACTAATATTTTTTTATATACTTCCTTTAGTAGCTGTTTTTACGATACTTGTCAAAATATGACATCTTTAGATCTTAACCGTGTTTTAGTGATTCCAGATGCTCATCTCTTTACTATCTTGTGTGTTGCTAAGCTCAGCAGGAAGTGGTTGCATGGTGATGGTGTTGTTATAGCCAGCAGAGACTCCAGTTGCGCCAGATGTCCCCCGTGTGTGTGTTTGCGTGTGTGTGTGTGTGTTTGCGCCGTTACTCCTCTGACACAGACCTACAGTAACTCACATATCCTTTAAGCTGAGCAGACGGGAATTTGTTCAGTTTACATGTGAGAAAACAAAAGGTCCCATGGTGTCTGCACTGAGACAGATGAAGCATGTCATTTGGTATGGTTGTATATTAAATGAAGTTTGTTGGAGGATTACAAATTTAAAATTGAAGGACGGGGTCTTTGTGTAACCAGCAGAACACCTTGATTGGCCCCTAACTTGCTAGGTTGTTTAATTACAGTGTGTAACATCTCAGAAAAGGTCAGTGTTTTTATCATCCATCTGATTCATCAAAATCATTACTGTGTTCGTTTTTCAAGTGTCTGGACCGTTGACAGTGCATAAGCCAGGGAAGCATTTTCCTGAATAGTTAATGGCTCATAAACTGGTACAGAACTCCAAGACCCCTACTACAATCACCAGTACAATGGCCGTCAACCCCTGGCTATTCTACTGCTGCTCAGCAACCAGCAAAAGAGGAGAGGGTTGTTTTACACACCTCCCATACATCTTCCTGTGTATGTGTGCAGCCCTCCTTTACTGTGCAGTTACTCCCTGCTTGTAAGCAAGAATATTTTTTAGTCCTCCTGCTTCATTAAACAAGGCCTAAGTCAAAACAGATGAAACAATCCTTAGAATATTTGACATTTGCCTCCTACATGTCCGGCATATAACCTCTCCCTTCTTGTATCTGCACACTTTCATTCCAAACATAGCAGAGAGAGATTAAATATAGCATGTTAATTTGTTTTCACTTTATGGTTGGGCCAGCTCTCTCACTCTTGAATGCCTGCTTTTTGAGAAAGGGTTTTCATCTGTACTGCTTTTAATAAGTAGGTGTCAGTAAAAGGATAACTAGTAATTGCCTGAATAAAAAGAACATTTGAGTGATGTGAAAAAGAAGAAAATACAGGGCTGGTTGTGCTGCTTTTGGACATTATTGAAGCACTGTTAACTCAAATGGGCATAAATGTATTCTAAGACATCAGCTGCACTTTGTTGATGAAACATTTACTATATAAGTTGATGAGGTTATGGGCTTGTCTTGCCTGATAGTGCCATTAAAACATATGGAAGGCAGCTTTTGCTGGTTTTGAAAGTTAATTTACATTTAAACTGTTTTATTACACTTGCTATTATAAGTGATGTATTTAGTTATTTAATATTGTCATTCTTTGTTTCCGTATTGTAATTCTAATATCTCTAGTTCTGTCTATATCAACATATAACATCTGGGGGATTTCTTTTTTGCTCTGTGATGGACTGGTGACCTGTCTAGGGTGTGCGCCTGCCTTTCACCCAGAGAGCTGGGATAGGTTCCAGCAGATTCCTGTGACCTTGGTAAAGAATAAGCGGGTGTAGATAATGGATGGATGAATTTCTTCCCTATGGCCTTTTCCACTGCTATCCACAAAACACTAAATAATACAAGTGTTTAGTGTGTTTACCCTTGTCACATCTTTGCTTCTTTAACTCCTAGAATATTTTTAGATCACCCTCTCCTTTTACTCATTGTCAGGTGTGTGTTTTTTTTTTGTTTTTTTTTTTTTGGCCCCGAGAGTGACATCATCCTGTCATCGCTACTAAGGAGGGAAGGAAGTCAGGATCTCCCACTGCCGCACCTAAGAAGTTGTAAAACATGTTAATGAGTGTGATCTTGAAAATTAACCAAGTAACAATTTGCTGCTTAACTTCTGAGGAAAAATGCCCACGGAATTAGGATGAAAAGCTGTTAATGTTCGTCGCAATCTCTCATGCCATGACAGAGTCTGTAAAGTGGTTTTAATTTTGGGGTTGTAAAGAATAAAGTCACCCTGGAGGATATTAAAAGCTTGCTGGCCCTCCTCTCCGACTTAGTAATTTAGAGTTAATTACCAAAAGCACATTGACTTTCCACTGGTTTATTTTGCACTGTAGTGTTACTTTGTGGTCTGCATTTACTGGCAATTTTGGGTTGGATAGTTTACAAGGAATGACCAAAAATATAGTATTTAATGAGACATTTAGATATTTGTATATATTGTGTATTATTACAATTGAATTTGAATATTATATATATTATGTATAATATTGAAATCAAACTAGTTATATCAGTTGAGGTTCACTTTTCATATTAGAAACAATCTGTTTTCTGAGCACTTTAAGGATATTTTGTACATCTTGGCTTTTAAACCAGGCTTTTCTATGAAAATAATAATAATTAATAATTATGTAAATAGAAAATCTCTAACCCTCTTTTTCTCATAAAGTAAGACAAGATTATCTTTAACTTGGAGCTTGGTTAAGAATGAAAAATGTAGATAATAGATTATCTGTATACTGCTGCTAGATAAATTAGTTTCTTGCTGTACTGGTTTTTTTTTTTTTGTTTGTTTTTTTTCCTTTGGCAGGATAGTTTAAATTGCTACTCTGCTCCTTCCTCTCCCACACTTCCTCACTAAAGAGGGAGGAAGTCAAGAGTTAACTTGTGTGTTGACTTATGTTCTGGATGCTCTCTGTGGTTTTGAGTGGTCCTCCGTCCAGGAGAAAGAGACTCACTTCTCATAGCACATTGTGACCTTCATCCACAGTAGCCAGACAACACTGACTCATAGCGCATGATGGATGACCTCAGTTCTCCAGAGACTCATGCAGCTAAAACAAAAACAGAAATGTAGGGATAAACCAGATCGTTAGGATGTGGATTAAAGTAGGGTCAGAGCATCTTTACTGTTGAACAAATAACACTATGCACTTCTGGAAATATGACCTTGTGCTCTTTCAGAGTAAACATGGCTCAGTGTGCTGCTGGTTTCACAGAATGTGCACACATGGAGTTTTTTTGCTGGAGCGCTAATAACCATTTCCCTCTTGGCTTTCATTTTGCTCTCTCAACAATGTGATAAAACCACACTGTCTATGAAACAGCAATTCATTCATGTAGCAGTGCGACATTGAAGTCAGCCAGCCTCTCGAATCATCCACCTCATCTCTTTGTGTCTTTCTGAGTGACCTAACAATTGTACATTGTATGTGTTTTGTTGCAGGGGAGCCGGGGGCACTACCGGTACCATTGGCAGAGCCACAATGTCAAAATCAGCGGAGTGGATGACATGGTGCTGCTCAGCAAGATCAATGAGGATGCTATTGTGGACAACCTCAAGAAGAGATACATGGATGACTACATCTTTGTATCCTTTGCTCACAAAGATCACACCATAATGTGGAAGCATAGCATAGTCCTGTCTCATCCCTGTTATTCCCAGAATAGCTGAATGCTCATTCGCAGTGACATAGTAGCAGTGAGTAATAGGTCAGTGTGGGAAGTTGACACCTTCCTCCTGAGACGCTGCTGTGAGCAGGGGGCAAAGGGCCTCTCTGACCATACATCCACTCTGACCTTGAACGCCCACGTCTTCAGATTTACTCTCACTGAGCTGTAAAATATGAACAAAATCCAAAGTGTTTTTGAACCAGAGAAGTGCTTCTATCTTTTTTTGATTGTGGTGGAGATTTAAACTTGTGCTGAGAGCTATCATTTTCATACAGTACATCGCACAAATACTAGGTTTAGGTTTTTAAAGTACAGCTGCGGCTACACACACACACACACACTGACACACATATATAAGCTGTGTAAAATGGTGTAAAATGAGTTGATGAATGAATGAATAACCCCTTTGAAAAGCAAAACTGGGAGTTCTCAAAGCAGATCATTGCATAAACTTCATCCACGCTGTGGCAGTGGTCAGGATTATGAAGTTTAGTCCAGTTTTAGGTTCACCAGCACTGAGTCAGGCCTTTGATTTGGGTCAATAAAGAGACATAACTGCCAAGACTGTGGGTCAATGTAGGCCACCCACAATAGCAGCTTTATTTGTCTTGAGCAGCGTTCACAACCTCAAAGTGTTACATGGATAATCTGTTCTCTGCCATTTGTAAGCACTTGATGCTTATTTGCTCAGGCCTTATAAATAAGTTCTCCACCGCTGCATGTTTCACATTATGCTTATGTCATGGCAGCCTAAGATTAAGTTGTTTCTTACACTTCCACTATGAGGTGATTTTAATTCAGTGTTTTTTGTTTTTTTGGTTGATTTGTCCACACTGTATGGTCCTTAATACGAGCAGACATACATTGGTCCTGTGCTTATCTCTGTCAACCCCTTTAAGCAGATGCCGTACTTTGGGGAAAAAGAAATCGAGATGTATCAGGGAGCTGTAAGTAAAATTTCTTTGTTTCTCAAAGAACACATGACACTATATGATTTCTAAACACATTTTACAATGACTTATATGTTATTGGAGCGCCTGTGGTTTTCATATAGTAAAACAGTGAAGGTCCAAAGCTTTTATATGACTTGGGTTAGATGCAGTGCAAACTTTCCAGCAGCCTGCCGCAGATCTTGCTGTAAGAAACCTGACTCAACCACTGAGAAGGCTTGGCAGTACCTTCACATAACCGCCTGTTTGAGTCTGCCTCCTCTCTTCACCAGCCTGCTGGGAGATGGTTTCTCTCCTTAGGCCAGGATCACATTTGAAGACTTTTGAAACTCCTAAATGACTGTGAGAACAGCATTGCACGTACCAAATTTAACAGTTTCTGGCAGGTTTTAGTTGTATGTACGTCCACTGAGTTCAGATTTGTGCAATAATCTTTAGTAATCTATTATATCAGATTAACATGAAGAACTCATGAAGATATTGACTTGGTTGCTTTAGATTTACCTCCACAAAGTTTTACAAAACCTGTTTGCTCATTTATTTTGTTTAAATGATTTTTTATTTTTTTTTTCAAATCTCAGGCTCAGTATGAGAACCCTCCCCACATCTATGCTCTGGCGGATAACATGTACAGAAACATGATGATTGACCGTGAGAACCAATGTGTCATCATCAGGTAAGACTGTTCTGCATTCTTTACGCATCATGAACTAATGACATGTGACAATGAAAATATGTAATGCATTGCAAAAGAGCCGGCATTTTTTGTTGATTTGTTATTATTAAAATTCTCTGTTTAATATGAATGTGTAATCAAATGTGTGTGCAGGTTTTTGGTTTGTCAGTGTGTCACAAATGTCCAGGATGGGAGAGTGAGATAAAGATTAGAAATAACAACAAAGCTGACTCAACCACTGCTGTACTGCTGCCGAGCCTCTGAATGTGATGATAATAGTTGGGAGGGGAACAGAGGAACAGACCTAACAGGTTGCACCACATCAGTTGGAGCAATGTGTCTCTGGTGTTTTTCCATCATGTCATTTTCATTGAAATGGAAATTAAAGGAAAAATGCACTATACAGAAATATGAAAACACTGCACTGTTCTCAGCTTGATCTGGCCTATCTTAACTCAGGATGTGAGACAGAAAGCAGCTGCGATTATTTTTGAAGAACTTCCTGGATTTAAAAAAAAAAAAAAAAAACAGGAAGAACACCTGCATCCCCCTCTCCTTATATTTAGGGAGTTTCTAGGTGCTTTTCCAGCCTTTATGAGTTTGTTGGTGAACGTTTTTGAGCTACACAGCTGTAGAGAGAAAAGTGTGGTGTCATGAGTGGGGCTTTATCCTATGGTCCAGTCACCTGAGAAGCATGGTTATTATAGTGCTTACCTCACGATGAATGAGCCCTGCTTCAGCACTTTCGTGTGTTATTTGGACAGCCAGCAGTTGCTAGTTCAGTTTCCCACATAAAGGCACTGAGGTGGATTTTGTGATTGACTAAATCAGCAAACAGAAGAATCAAAGTGGTTTTATGATGAACCAGGTCTCAGTAAACAAAGGCTGCTATGAACTGCTGGCCAGACAGTGTGGTCAGCATCAGCCCTTGTTAATGCTTTTTCAATTTTACCATGAAAGTGTGTGAATTCACTGTAGGGGAATTCTAGATGAAGGGGTTGTGCAGTTTTGGCTACTGTTGCTGGGAAATTGTGATTTTTTTCCATGATTCTGCACAATTTTCACTTGCTTTAAAGAAAACTGTTTGCATTAGTTTATCTGTTGGTCATCTGCTTACTACTAAAACTGATCTGACTATCAGTGGAAGGTAGGATTAGATATTAAACAACAACAGGTATGTTGTTGGTCTTATCAGTTTGGCACTCCCTATCCAACTACTAAATGAGATCATGTGCAGGATATCGTTATAAAGTTGAGGAAGAACTGTTTCATATCTGCTCCTAGCATGCGTAAGACCAGGATGAATGGTTTCACCTGATTTTGTGTTCAGTCCTTTGGTTGAAACAACTCCTGAAACCAAATCCTTTTAATTTTTTATAAACTTTTTTACTGATTGCCCATGAACTAATTTCCTGACTGCGATGGCTGTGCCTTTCTTTTGAAAGGTGCCAATGAAGCCGGGTGTTTTTATTATTAGACCAGTTTTCAGAGGACAAAGGATCCAGAGAGATTGCCAAGATCCATTTAATGTTAAAGGATTACTCATAGGGTGTTACTTACAGTACACAGTAAGAGTATGTTGCATTTGTTTTAGCCTGTTCCATTTGCATTCAGTTCTACCTGCCTGAATTATCTGCTGTATTGTTGTCATGTGATCCTTCACATGACCAGCACCATTTTTCACTGTTTGCTGATGTTCCCTTGTTTTAAACCTGCAATAACAAACATCTATTATTTAAGTAAACCCCACTTAAGTTCGACAAATGAATCTGCCACCTGTATAGGGATGAAATTATTTGGATGTACTTCAGCAAGATAATTAAAATAAGTTGGATTTTATTGTTTTGAACAAACAGAGCATAAGTTATCTTACTTTCTTCTCGCTCATCAATTTTGAAACCTGGGTTTTTTTAGGTGCAACATAATAAATGCTATGATCTAAACCAAAAATATCTTCTTACTAATTTTTGGAGAGTTAAACTACATCTCATGGCCTTCTTAAAGCAAATGATGATGCTTAGGTGTCATCAAGTGAGCAATATACAGAACGTCACTCATGTAATAACAATTGGTCATTGATGGTACCTGCTATCTCCTTGGAGTCATCCGTTGATGATCATCCTCTCTCAACTGTTGTCTGATCTTGGACGATGATTGATCTAAGCTGATGGTATTACTGGTTTTGGTTTAATGCTCATAGACTGATGATGTGGTCTACAGTCACAGTTCAGACACAGTATTGTACCAACAAGCCACATGTCTGACAGCTGTTGGTTTGGCATAGCAGATCTCTTCCACTCTCCACATCGATTATCACTTTTTAAAACCCAGATGATATCAGTAGTCCCAAGACATTGTAAGCAATAGACACATAATAAACAAAATCCACAATGTTTTGGGAATTATGTGATCATGTGTAAACAACGCTCAAGTTGAAATACGAAAAAAATTGACGAAAAACCACCAAAACTAGAAACCAGTGTTGCCTGTACATCTTTCGTATAACCAGTGCAGTAAATGATTTTATGAAAGTCAAAGACTTCACCTCCCTGCCTATGCATTGGACTGCGTAACTCATGTCCTTGTTTGCTTAATAAATCTGTGCAGAAGCTAACAATGCCTTCAGCATCTGAGCTTGACAACAATGAGCCTCAACCCTTCTGGGGGCTCAACATGGGACTTAAATTCCCACTGCAGTTTGTGCAGAAAGTAGCTCTTCAGAGGATAAACTTGCAAGAGGAGAAACAATGTTCTCAAAGGAAGCTTAGGATTTTTTTTTTCTCACATTAAAAGAAAAGATCAAGCTCAGCATATGAGTTCTCCTGCCTCTTGTTCATTGATTGGACTAAAAGTGTGCAGAGAGGTAGCCCAGACACTGCAGAGGAGAGGAAGATGTATGGGGGGAGAGTTACAACAATACAGAAACGGATGTGTAATAGAGTGGCTCCCATGACTTCTCTTGGCAGCCTCTAACAGTCTGCAGCTGTTTTTCTCACAGAGGCATTACCAACCTGACCCTACTTTAAGGCACAGAAAGAAAAAACAGACTCCACTGTCATACACTGCCAAACCACATATGTCAAAATAAGTATGACCCTAGCAAAGAGAAAGGCAAGGAGGAAAATAGACAAGTGTAGGACGAGGGGAAAAAAAAAATCTGTAAATGTGACAAAACCCATTAAATGTCCTTATTACTATAGCATCCATTTGCCTGGATTTACTGTAGCCTGTCAGTCGTTTAATCAATCCTCAATTGATTGAATTTTGCTTCTAGTTGAACAAAAACACAGTGTGTTAATTCAGCAGATTCAGTAGGACTGATGAAATTTGAATTGACTGCACATTATGAATAAGATCGACTCCAGTGACTTGATTTAAAGCAGGATTTTGATTAGATAGGACCTGTAAATGAAAAGTATTGACAAACATCATTATGACATTGTTTTCACAATAAACACATGTAAATGAACCAATTATGGCAACAAAAAAAAAACATAAACATAAGGTAATGGTTGTATTGTGTATTTGCACATGAATGCAAAGCTATGAAACATCATGCAAATGTGGTACATGTAGAACTTAAAACATGACACACACATATTATTTTAATGCACAGATGTTTTGAGCTGAGTCCCTTCCTCAGCATGCTAATTGTTAGACAATAGACCACACGCAGGTGGCAGTAATACACACAGTAGGCCTTAGGTTAATTAGTCAACAAGATGCATCTGGCAAAACAACTAATGGAATTTGGAAAAGGCTTTAAAAATTACAATAACAGCAAAAGTAAATAAAGAGCCAACACATGGTGCAACATGATGGTGCAACAAATCAGGCATTTTTTGTTAAGTGGCAGCAGCTACAGCAAATACAAAATGTCTGATGTGAGAGAGTGAAAATAAGGGCACCAAGGTCATGTAGCCAAAGCTCCATGTCATTCAAAGCACAATACTCACTGTCCCTCCACAGCACAAGCAAACAAGCACAAGAACATGAACATGCTCAGAGTCACTGTGCTGGCTGCATGTATAAGAAAATACTTATACACACTTACATTTTTATCTGTTTTTCAGTGGAGAAAGCGGTGCAGGGAAGACTGTGGCAGCCAAATATATTATGGGATACATCTCCAGAGTGTCAGGGGGCGGACCCAGAGTGCAGGTGAGAGGAGCTGCCTTTTCTCCTTCCTTCAGGACAATGTGTAAAAGATTTTTACAGTGTTAATGCATAGAATGAATCTCGGTAATAAGTGCATGGCTTTTTGCTATATTGTGATGAAGGAACATATAATGATCCACGCATCCACCATTTCATTTATAATATCCATTTATTGAGCAAGCTTTCAGTGTGCAGGCCATTTAACAAACACATTCAAAAGAGGAAACATGAACTGGATCCTTAAACATGTAAATTCATGCCTTTTATTTAATGGTTAACTGATTTTTTTATATTTCGCCTATTTTACTTATAGAATCACGAACAAATGGAGCAGGGTTAGTAATATCACTGCACGTCTGTATGAAATCAACCTGTTGCTATTTAATTCTTGCTCTTAATCATCCTTTTAATTTAATTCCTCAGTCTTATCATCCTTATCCTTACACCCCTTTATGAGCTCATCAGCACCGTTTTATTCACCCAGCCCCCTCGAGCCATCTGGCATCTTCCAAAATCAGCAGATGTCCGGTTTCTAAGCTTGATAAAGATCTAAGGTTTGATGAGGAAATTCCTGCCCCATGATGGATTCTTAAATTTAATCCACTCAGAGCTGCTTCCAACAAGCCCCAGAAATAATGTTCTGGCTTTAAACTGAGCATCAGAGCTGGTACTCTGACTAAGCCCCATGTGTTGTACATGTGTTGTATAACATTGTTATTTTTTTGAGTGCTTAGAGTTACAGGTTACAGAGGAAAATGTACACTTCTGAAGAACGTTATAAATAGAACACTCTTAGTATTGTTTAAATAAATGTGGCCATGGAAAAATGGAGACAAACACACTTCACACACTGTTTCCAAGATCTCCTTTGCAGCATCACTTCTCCTTCACATGGTTTGTGCATATTCACATGTACATGAGAACAGTTTTAAACTGGTAAATATCATAATCTGTCCGATCACTGTCATCTTATTATTATTTTTATAGAATTAATAAGGGCTATAGAGCATTTATTTTTAACATGTTGTGACCATGCTGGCAGTGTGTTCCCAACTCTAAATTGTATCTCTTTGAGAGTTATTTAAAGCTTCATAAATAAATCAAGTCAAAAAAAGTAACAGTGCAGGAAGAGCCTCAATATGGATCTCTATAAATAGATTGAAATGTAAGGGATATTATTTTTTTTCTTTCGTTCAGGACTAAATTTAGGAACACAAAAAAAGAAACTTCCACTTAAAGTCTGTGTTAATGGTAGCTGGAATAGCTCTGCTGTACCAATTTAAAACTCATGTGCTCCTGACATGCAGATGGCTCATAGGAAAGATAATGCCCTCCAGACTTTATGTCCACACACACATACACACACACACACACGCATGGCCATATTTGGGTGGAAAAGTACAGAGATGTACACATCAGCCTCTCAGCGAGGGTGTGAAGTGCGTGGTGTCTCTCCCTGCTCTAAAGTCTGTCTGCGACGCTCATCGCGTCTGTCTCCTCACAGCACGTCAAAGACATCATCCTGCAGTCCAACCCACTGCTGGAGGCCTTCGGCAATGCCAAGACTGTGAGGAACAACAACTCCAGCAGATTTGTAAGGCTTACATTTCACTTTCTAACAGTTTGGCTCAAATCTTAACAGGCTCTTATGAACCAAAGAAACATCCATTTCAAAGAGTCTAAACCTGTTGGCCTAGTGTACTAGGATTTGAAATTGCGATAATCCTCTCAATAATTCTCAGAGATAAATACATGCACTAAATGCTGTTTATCTCTGAATAATCTGAGTCAACTTTTTTGTGGCACACCTTTAAATCACTAGAAAACAAAGATTTACAGTAACAGCCTTTCTTCTTTCTCTGATACTGCATAAGCAAAACTCATATCTATCCTGTCTAACCAGAGTTGTGCTGTAAGTTAGTGTGCAGAGGCATACATGCAGAACCAGAAGCACATCTTCTACTGCTTATACAGGACGTCAGCCAGCAAAGACTTCAAATTAAGGCAAAACACATTTAAAAACATCCCTCAAAGCTTCAGCTCATTGTTTCAGGTTAGCATACAACAACAGTATTGTTTCAAGGAGGATATTTTTAGTACAGGTTTTGGGAAAATGTTTTTGGTTTGTTACTAATGGCCTGAGATCACTACTTCTGAGGTACAGTCTCGGGATAAATAGCGTCTCTGTTCAGCTTTCGGCTTCTGCTCTCAGTTTGACTGGAACAGTACATTACAGGCTTTTCTGGATGAGAGCTAAACAACTTTTTTTTATATAGATGCACACACACACACACACACACACACACACACATACACTCTAGCAACAACCTGAGAACATTGAGGTGACAGTAATTCAGATCTTTAATCTTTATTGCTGCCCACTCCAATACTAAAAAACATGCTTTGATCCATTAGGGGAAATACTTTGAGATCCAGTTCAGCTCTGGTGGTGAACCAGATGGAGGGAAAATCTCCAACTTCCTTCTGGAGAAGTCACGTGTTGTCATGAGGAATCCTGGAGAAAGGAGTTTCCATATATTCTATCAGGTAAGGCTTCTTTCTTGAGCTGAATAGCAGATGAGGCATATTTGTCTCATGAAAGGAGTCTGGGGGAATTTCAGGACACACTGGATTTGATGTGGTTGCAGGAAGAAGGTCAATCTGTTTTCACTGTCCATGACTTAAGGTCCCTGGAAAAGACATGCAGATCTATAAATGGTGTATACACAATGAAAAACTATACGTTTTTGCTCTGCAGTTGATAGAAGGAGCCAGTGGTGAGCAGAAGAGCAGCCTGGGAATCACAAGCCTGGATTACTATAGTTACCTCAATCAGTCTGGTTCCTACAAAGTGGACGACATCAATGACAAGAGTGACTTCCAGGAGACAATGGTACTTCTGTTTAACTTGCAATAACTTAACACCATCAGTGGTGTTGTGCACGTCTGTGAATCCTCATGTCGGTGTTCCTATGGCTCACCATCTTCTTTTTGCAATTCTCTCTCAAACCTGCTACTCCATTTTTTTTTCTTTTCCAATGATCTTCTCCTGTTTTTGTTTACCAGTAAAACCATAACAGAAGTAATTAGAGGACAAAAGCTAAGTGCCGCTAAAATGTGCAAACTCACTCTACAGCCCTGATTTAGCTTGATTTGTTTGCTTTTGCTTTCCCAGCACGCCATGGATGTGATTGGCATCTCAGTGGAGGACCGTGCCATGGTGCTTCAGATTGTGGCTGGAGTCCTGCACCTGGGAAATATCACTTTCAGGGAATCAGGCAACTATGCTGCTGTGGACAGTGAAGAGTGTAAGTAGGCTCACACCAGGACTTGTTACAGGGACAGTTAAAAAAATAGATCTTTGAGGTTTGTTCTTGCATTTGTATTCATTTGACAATGAATAGGTATTGTCTTTGTAAATGGCTACAGCCATTCTAGTGGCTGCACTAAATGCTAATATCTGCATGCTACCACATGGACCACCATGTAAATGTAAATGTGTCATTTTAGACGTTGTTTCTTGTCAAACTAAACTAAAATAAACTAGATTAAACTAAATTAAACTATACTAGATTAAACTAACCTAAACTAAACTAGGTTAAACTAAATTAGATTAAATGAACCTAAACTATATTAAACTAAAAAACTAGATTAAACTAAACTAAACTAAACTAAACTAGATTAAACAAAATTAGATTAAACTAAACTAGATTAAACCAAACTACATTAAACTAGGATAAACTAAACTAAACTAGATTAAACTTAACTATCACGTTCACCATTTTAATTTAGCATCTGTGTTGGTAATTTGCATTAGCCACATAATACAGCTGTGCCTGCTAGGAATATCATTAGGTTTGCAGGTATTTGGTCTTCAAGGAAACTTTTAAAAACAAGTTCATCTTTTGACCTGATAGAAAAACAAGTAAGGAAATCCTCCCAGCTATTGTAAATTCATCCTCTAGGGACTATGAGTGTCTGTACCAATTTTTTCAGTCCCTGTAAAAGCTATTTTTACACACTGTTGTCCATTTCTTGACCTATGTGTGAAAACTTAGTCAGTTGGTGATGCCAGAGAAATAGTTAGGATATCACCAAAATCAGTCGGATTTCTCTGTCTGAGGACCGCGCTGAGGTTAAATAGCTTCTCACTGCTTTCTTGCTTCTCTGAATGTCTCTTCTCTCTCCAGTGTCCTGAGCTGCCCTTGTCTGGTTGGTTTTGACTCTTTCTCTCTCACCACTTTCACTCCCTAAAGTTTTATAGTGTTAATGCAGGGCTGCAGCCAGCAGTCTGGAATAATCCAAGCTCATGCTAGATTAATAGAATATAAAACACTATTATTGGAGGTCAGGACATATTTCATCAGAGACTAAAATTACTTGGAAAATACTTCTTCTATCCCATTTACTTTTGCCTTTTCCAGCCTCAGTTTTTTCTTTTATCCCTTTTTCTTTTTCTGTTCCTTTCTCCTTCTTTCTCGTGCTGTATTTGTATGATGCAAATGACAGCACATTTATAGTGTACAAAGCCTGGATTTGTTCTGCGCATACGTAACAGTTGCACTTCATAATCTGCCTTTCCTGTTCCCTCCCATCTCACTTCCTGCACAAAAAACTGCTGTGTGTTGAACAGATTCAGACCCCTGCTCCTCAAGTTCACATACACACCAGCTCACACTCAACAAGGAAAGTGTGTCATCTCTTGTTGAAGGAAATTTAGAGATTACTTATAAAAATAATTTAGGCACTACTTGCCTGCTTTTTTTATATTCTGTTTTTGCTTTACATTACATTTTCATTTACATTACACTTTTCCAAATTCTCTTCCAAATTTATTTTGTTTACTTTTTCATTTAAAATGAAGTCCTGTGTGTTTGTCAAAAGTGTGTAATGGACCTGAGTAAATCAGTTTGTGCTTATGTAGATATCGAACTAGAGGTAGCTGCTTGGATACCTTAGCTTAACCAAGAAAATAGTGCACATAACCCCTGGCACAGTCACAACCTGTTGTTTCTATGCTTATGTTTTTGTAAATATGTCTGTTTTATTCTTTATTGATTAACAAGTTTTAGAAGTGTTTGTAAGAAGATTCTCTTTCAGTCAACTTTAGTAAAAACACAAAAAAGCAAACAATTTCCTAAAGGTCTAACTTTTTCTTTACAAAGTGGATGACTAAATCTCTTTGCAAACTTTTAACATGTGACAGGTTTATCAGGGATAGCTCATGCTTTTTTTTTTTTTTTTTTTTTTTTGTTGGTTTGTTACAACGGATTTGTTCATTTCGCTTGGTGGTTAGCGCTGTTGCCTCACGGCAAGAAGGCTCCTGGTTCGAAACCCAGCAGGGACCTTTCTGTGTGGAGTTTGCATGTTCTCCTCGCGCTTGTGTGTGTTTTCTCCAGGTACTCCGGTTTCCTCCCACAGTCCACAAACATGTATGTCAGGTTGATTGGTGACTCTAAATTGCCCATAGGAGTGAGTGTGAGTGTGTGAGGTTGTTTGTCTCTGTGTGGCCCTGTGATGGACTGTGATGTGTGATGGATGGCTTTCACCCAAAGAGAGCTGGGAAGAACTCCAGCAGATCCCTGTGACCCTAAATACAAATAAGCAGGTATAGATCCTTCCATCCATTATCTATACCCGCTTATTCCTCAACCAGGGTCACGGGGATCTACTAGAGCCTATCCCAGCATTCTTTTGGGTGAAAGGCAGGGGTACACCCTGGACAAGCAGGTATAGATGATGGATGGATTTGTTCATAATATGTTTATTACGTTTTTTGAGCCTCAGTTCTTTATTCTGTACCTCCTAAAAAACTACTATGCAAATTTCCAACATTTTATTATTCAAACATCATTTAAATTAGTAGAGTCAACATTATATAAGAAAAGTGACCGGATTGTTGTATATGTCACATTTTATTGATAAAAGTGAAGCAACATGCTTGGTAAACTCCTGCCAACACATCCTCTTATTGCTCTCAATATCCACTGCTGCTTTGACTAACAAATTTCCTGCCAGGGAACTGCATTGTTCCCAAAAAGCACATACACAATGTACGAAAGCCTCCAGCTCATATTATACGATCTATACCTTACAAAGGGAGACTTTTCCTGATGATTTCGGCAGGCATATGGCCAGTCACACCCTAATGTCCCAAAAGGGGTGCTACTGCAGTGGTCTGATGCATTCCCAGACACAGTGAGTCTGCAGGCCTGAGAGCTATTTCCTTTTAGGGGAAGTGACTCACTGTAATAAGGCAGGGAGGGGCTCTCTGGGGACAGTATCAATGCCAGGTCAGGGCAAATGATCTGTGGGGTTTTTTCAGGAGTTAGTGTAGCCCAATAATGTTCTTCTGTTTTGCATTTAGCTGTAATCCGAAGCTTATCTCATATGTATACTCTCCAGAGGATGTTTTGTTTCAGCGGTTTATCTGCAGAATCACCCCAGTTTTGTGGCTTTACACCATAGTTGTATGATATTGTGATTGGGATCAGTAGGAGCCTTTGTGACTTGCGAGACTTTATCTTTGATTAAGACTTAAAGGAAGGATAAAGGTATGTTGGATTTGCAGTGGCTCTCTCTTCTATGCAAAGGTTATACAGGGCCGCCT
The DNA here is from genome assembly GCF_900324485.2 of Mastacembelus armatus. Lineage (NCBI taxonomy): Eukaryota > Metazoa > Chordata > Actinopteri > Synbranchiformes > Mastacembelidae > Mastacembelus > Mastacembelus armatus. The sequence continues at coordinate 11,632,193 of NC_046635.1, forward strand.
TTCGAATGAATGCAGTCCTGCATACTGATTTGCATACTATGCAAAATGTATATACTATAGAAATGTACCTAAAATGCTAAAACATGCTGCTTTAGATCTCAGTTTATCAAACTAGCAGAGCAACAATTTAATATAGGCAACCATAACAGTATAATTTAACAATTAAATTCCTTCCATTCATTATTTTTTGCCTTAATAATTTAATCTATAACCTATAAAATGTCAGAAACTGGTGAAAATCACTAATTGCCCATTGACCCTGGTGATGTTTTGTCTCATGCGATAAGACACCCATTGCTTAAGAAAAGCAGCTGCAATTTAAAAGCTGCATCTAGACAATAAAATATAAAAAGCTGTCAAAATTGTTTGGGATTTTCTGGTGATTGATTAAATGATGGATGATCTAATTGTTTGAGTTCTACAGGAACGTCACGGCTGTAATATCTGTGTTGCAGAAATATACGTTTCATATCCCTAAATATCCAAATTGACTCTTTGTCAGTGATATTATTATACTATCAATATATCGCGGCTTTGTTAGTATATAAATTCTTGTAGAATTGTAATCATCAGGTCAAATGAACATTTATAAAATGACATAGCTCTTCACTTCTCTCCTTTCTCTCCTGTCTTTTAACAGTTCTAGCCTTTCCTGCTTTTCTGCTTGGCATTGACCAGAACCGTCTGAGGGAGAAGCTGACAAGCCGAAAAATGGACAGCAAGTGGGGAAGTGCAGTGGAATCTATCGACGTGACACTGAACGTGGAGCAGGCATGTTACACGCGTGACGCCCTCTCCAAAGCCCTGCATGCACGTGTGTTTGACTACCTAGTCGAGGTATGATAGCATGTTTGTGCTGCTTTAGATTTCACTACATCTATAGTTTGTCTCATCTCATCTTTAATAAATTGTCATAGGTAGTAAAGCTGTTACCTGGTATAAACCCACTTTTTAGTAACATAATCCTTTGATTTCAGTCCATCAACAAAGCCATGGTGAAGGATCATCAGGAGTTAAATATCGGCGTGTTGGACATTTATGGATTTGAAATTTTCCAAGTAAGTGCGTTTCTTTCAGAATCTGACACGTGGATGCTACAGTTTTACTTTGCTTCAACATATAAATTAGATTAACACATATTAACTTTGAGCATTTAAACTGATTAAGCACTAAGGATAAAACTAATTTGTAAAGTATGCGGCTTAAATCCCATCTCCTGATTGAGACAGCCGACTTCAACATGCGTTATAATCAGATTACTTGTTTGTTTGGTTTGCTTAGTCCTGGATTTGCTGATAGGATGGGACAAAGTGTTTATAGGGCTTTTATATTGTTTTGTTTGCAAAGACCTCTGGCTATATATGCACCATGACATTATATAACATCATCCACTCTAAGTAATATTCAGTCTGCTCTGCCACCATTGTCTGTCTTTCAGCTGGAATGATTTGGTTTTGTATACACAATGTAAGAAAAGGCCAGCTGCATTTTGGTTGCCACAGATTATTAGACAGGAAGATGCAGACCACCGTCACAGGCTCAGACTGAAGGTCCATTGTGTGTGCTATGAATGGCACAATTTGGTCCTTCTTTTTAAAACCAGTCTGTGTATAGCTTCTACTGAGTCCAGATGATATCAGTACTCTACTGAAGCTTAATGCTCACTGAGACTTTATGGAGTTTATTAACCATGTTGTCTTGTCAATAGAAAAATGGATTCGAACAGTTCTGCATTAACTTTGTGAATGAGAAGCTCCAGCAGATATTCATTGAGCTGACTCTAAAAGCAGAGCAGGTAATGTTCCTTCACATTCTTTTTTGTCTCAGGCTGTATTTGTCATTTTCAGCCTCTAGATGTTTTTAAGTTCTGATTGTACTCTTTTCACATCTCTCTTTGTAGGAGGAGTATGTGCAGGAGGGAATCAAGTGGACTACTATTGATTACTTCAACAACAAGATTGTCTGCGATCTCATTGAGAGCAAAGTAATAAGCCATAAAAAATCCTTAAGAAACGTGAAAATCTATTGGAAAGGTCATGAAAACAAGCAAAAATAATTTTCTAATACCAATAATCAGTTGCAAGAATTTGCTGCTTATGTTACAATAAATTAAATATTCCCGGGTCTTGGACTGTTGGTCGGACAAAACAAGTGATTTAAGATTGTGCCCTCTAGGCTTTAAAAAATGTGATGGTCATTGTTTGTTTTCTGACTTTTTACAGAACACAAGATTAATTGGTTAATCAAAAAAAAATTAGGTCAGCTTAATCAGGAACATGTGGTGCAGTGTGGTGGTTTGCACTGTGGCCTCACAGCAAGAAGGTTCGGACGGGATTTGAATCCTGTTCGACTGTGTGCCTTTTCTTTGCGGGGTTTGCATGTTCTCCCTGTGTTTTTATTGGTTTTCTCCAGGTACTCTGGCTTCCTCCCACAGTCCACTGACATGCATTTTGGGGTTAGGTTAATTAGAGACTCTACATTGCCTGAGGGTGTTAATGTGATAGATAGACAATGGATGTATTAAGAAAAACAAAGGGTAGCAGGAATTCTAGTCATGGAATATATGTGTTAGATATATATTTTTTTTAGGTGGTCAATAAAAAATTGTAAAAATGCTTTATTTTTATTCTGCATTTTTATAAATTGTTATTATTATCATTATCATCATCATAATCATCAATCCAGAATAGGACCTGGGCATATAAAGAATGCATTAAATAAATAAATCAACTATAAATTGAAAATATTACAAAAAAAATCTTTGGGCCAGATGAACACTAAATGTGTCAGAAAGCTTGTTCATGATTTTCCACCAAATTTCTTTGAAATAGCAAACAGAGCTAAAAAAAACACAACCTTCTTAGTGGAAGTAATAAAGTTCTATTAAGCACGTTTTTCTTCCATCAGTTTATTATCAAAACAAACTAGGATATGATCAGTTATCGGTTGTTTTAATAGTGAACATTTGTTAGTTTTATTGTCCGCATATTGTAAACTGAGTTGCACAAGTTCCTGCCAAGCTTAATATCCTCAAACGTGCTGACATGCTTCTTAATTTGATTTATCTGTCCCACTGAGAGGTCTAATCCATGAAATCCACAACAAGGGCTTTCAAAACAAACCTCCATCTGAGAGGAGCAGGGTATTCATGTCCGTGCCAGACAGTTCAACTCTTCAGACCACATCCACTGTAGCAAATCCAGTGACAGAGGCTTGTGTTCTGTGAACTAGAGACACTGTTACTGCTGTGCAAACTGAAGGCCACTGATCAACTTTGGTCATAATTGAGCCAAAGAGGCCAGTATGTGAGAGAGGCTGTGTTTAAAGCTCCTCAGTTAGATTTCTGTTTCTTATTTAGTCTCAGAAAGAGCAACTAGCTAAAAATACCCCATACATTGATATTACATATGTCAAAAGGTGCAAATTTTCATGTGATCCTTGCAATTAACTATTAACTTCTTATATTCCTTACATTTTAGGAATGCAACTAACAATTTGTATCACTAATCTGTGTTTTTTAATTAATAAATGAGTCATTTAGTCTTTAAAATGGCCAGAAAATGCCTGTTACCAGGCGGCTCTAAAGACTCTTGTTTTGTGTGACTAAAGGTTCAAATCAGAAAGTATGACATGAAAAATGAATATCAGTCAAATTAAGAATGTAAAATGACGCAACATGTGAGTTGACAACCCTTTCTTGGGTGCTTTAATATGAGTGTAAAACGTTTTCCTTTACATCCCAGAATCCTCCTGGCATCATGAGCATCCTGGATGATGTGTGTGCCACCATGCACGCAGTTGGCGAGGGAGCTGACCAGACCATGCTGCAGAAGCTCAGAGTCCAAATCAATACCCACGAACACTTCAACAGCTGGAACCAGGGCTTCATCATCCACCACTACGCTGGCAAGGTCAGATGAAGGGCATTTATCACTACATATATTTTGGGGGGGAGACTTCGGTCCATTTGTCCACACATCCTGACAAGCAGTATTCAGCAGAATACAGTAACTCCATGAATTTGTCTTTACTGAAGGGAGCTGAAGTTAACTGCTGAGGATAAAAACTATTAGAATGTCAGTGTCTTTATGGCATTGGTGTGGGAGCCTTGTCTGTGACTTGCCACGTCTATGATCCATCATAAATACTAGTTATGCAGCTGGTTCTTTAAATGTGGAGTTGGAGTTACCATCTTTGTCCTCTAAAGATTACCAGCCAACAACCTTCTCTCCTTCACCTTCTGTCTCTCTTCTGCGGCTGTTGATGGAGGGAGGTCCCTTTTGTTTTGCAACAACCTCATATATGTAAATTAGCCATAATTTATACATTACAGCTCATTAGACATCTTTTTTTACATTCATTTTCATTTTGGTGGTTGAGGCTGAGGTTGCCCCGTGTCATTCTCCAGATGTGCAGTGGTCTCAGCCTGGCACACATGCCACAGGATTAATGAGCCATGCCATAAAGACTTGAGGGGCTCCCATGACCGGGCCCAGAACATTCTTTCTGTCTCAGCCTACAGTATTAGCAGAAATAAGACTGATTATTTACACACTTTTAAACCACTGCTCAGTTTATATGAAGGCTAATCCAGAGAGGTGTACAATTTGGATCTGCAACCCTTCATTTTCCATAAATTTCAAGCCACTGATTTAGTCCAAATGTCAATTATAATTCTGTTTTCATACAAATGTCATCTTTCATTTTGTTGAAAGTTTCAGAGATCAGCCTCATCCTCTTTGATAATTCTGACTCTTTCTCTGTGTCTGTCCTCCAGGTGTCCTACGATGCAGATGGTTTCTGCGAGAGGAACCGAGACGTCCTTTTCACTGACCTCATTGAGTTGATGCAGAGCAGTGAAATGTAAGTAACTCCCATTTGCACTGCGCCCACTGACATGTGGTGAGGATTTCTATGGTGCTCACTTAAAGGGCGGTCTTCTATTGTGATGCATATGGTTATAATTGAATGTGTCTGAATGAGAGCTTCAGATGTTCCAGTGCATCTGGAAACTGGCGGGACACAGCAGAAGTGTGCTTACGCCATGCCCTCTGCCCTGAATCACGTCTGGCTGCTCTCCCATTATACAGCTATTGGAGTGTACTCTGTCTGACCTTAAAAGTGCTCTCTCCCTGTGGGGCTACATTGTGGAGTCTGGTCCCCTTGTGCTTTGGTTTCTTGGGCTTTCTTTGCGCCAAAGTGACCATCTGTGCAAACAGCTTGCATTGTCTGTCTGACCCCCCACAGGCCTCCACCACTGCTTGCCCCTTTTGTTTACACATTTTGTGATGTTATGTCAAAATCACATTAAGACACGCGCTGGAAGATACAGTGACAAGAAAAGGAATGTGAACCTGTTTTTTAGGCATTGATTGGTTAGAAACTTTGATCTGATCTTCATTTTTAAATCTGTAGATAAACACATTGTGCTTCAACTAATAACTTGTAAACAATTCTAATCCTTTGTGTCTTTATTGAAACACACCCATTCAACAGATAAACTCATTGATTTAATAAGTGGCCAAACCTCCCTTGTAACCTCAAACAAGCACTTCCTGTAGCTGCTGATCAGACCTGCACAAGTGTTTAGGGGCAATTTTGGACCGTTGGACCTCACAGTCATAACTCTTAGGATGTCTACTCTATTGAGGTCATTTTATGTCTTCCCTATTATTAGGATCTGGTCTGGGATCCTACTGCACCACTCTAGAAAACAAATTTCTTTCTTTGAAGTCAGTCTGTACTAGATTTACTTTGACGTTTAGGATCTCTGTTTTCAACGTCTACTGAACTTCTACTTATGATGTTAAACGATAAACCAATCTGGTTTCATTATTTGGATTCCCTGTTGAAAGTGACTGTAACTTATAAGATGATACATAAATGCAGATAATTCCAAAGGTTTCTCTTATATATACATGTATGTCACTTTCCATACACACAGATAAAAGACTTTGGCACAGTCTCACATAAAGGAAGTACGAGAAGGAAGGAAGCAGCCTCATTCATTTGAATGAGAAGAAAGGAATGACCAGCAGGACAGGATTAGTTCTGTTTGTACACACAACCTACTGATCCTTTCTTCTCCATCCATAACTTGAGTCTGGATTTAAAACACCAAAAAATTACTAATATGTGAGAAAGTCAGAATTGAGATGGAATTGAAAAACACACACCTCCATGAAGAAGTACTTAGAAATAAGTAAGTTGAAAAAAGTTAAATTCTCAGCTGCGGTACATGTCAGTTTTAGACCAGGCCCGGGTGTCACCACATTTTTATGTGACCTACAAAGTAAAAACTGTTGAGATAGTTCAAAAGGAGGCAAGGACTTGGTGCCTGAATGACACATGTGCTGACCACAGAAATGAAAATAAATGTGATATAGGGGGCAGTCTTGAAGATCACAACTGTCTTTTTTTATTTCGCTTGACCTGCAACAGATGAGCTAAACCAGCCATTTAAATGTGTCTCTTTTACATAAGCCTCTAAAAAAATGGCCATGTAAAGAATAATCTTTTGGAAAAAACATGTACGTCATAATTCATGGCAGAGAGAACTTCTACTCCTTTTAAAAAAAAAAAAGAAAAAAGTGCTGGGTGTAGCAGTTTCCCATAATACAGTAACATGCTGAGAAAAGCATGTGAGGTTTGAGCAAAGAGAGTGTTTTGATCCACTAACTTAATTATCTTTTAAAGGTATTATTGTGCCTCTGTCTGTAGCTGCAGATGGTTAGGAATATTCCGTTGTCACAATTTAAACTCCCAATTTTGCATTTCTCACTACTATATCAAGCTCAGTGGGAAAAAAAATATATATATCACCATTCAACCCTGCTGTATATTTAGCTGTAAAATAAAAGGAGTTCAGTACATTAGAGTACGCTGGGAGTCCGTTGACTGTCCGTGTTCCGTGGTGAGAAACTTCAGGATGTAGAAATTTCACAAACATGTGCTACATTCTGAGCAGCAGCAGCAGCAGCACATCTTAGTGTAGTAGATGACGTTGCTATAAAACACCACATCTACAAATGGTGAGTTTAAAGGATGAAAAATAATGGACGCAAAAGGATCAATGCTCTCAGAAAGCACACACTGGTTTAATAATGTCCTGTAGTTGTCGTTTCAAGGAAAAAAGACCAGATTTATTGAAACAAGTGTGACCTCATACAATAGCACACAGCCCTCTATAGAGCAGTAACCTTGGCTACAGCTGCTGCACAGAGAGGTGTTTGTACAAATCTGTTGTTTTCTCACTGACCCTAACGCTGATCCTCCCCAAGTGGTTCAGGAATTTAATTCGGTGAGCTTAGTCATATGTCCTTGGTTCTTTAATCATTAACGGCACTTAAAGAAGACACCGGCCTTTCTATGCCAGTCCTAACTCACTTTTGTCCTTTAACAGCAACTTCATCAGAGCACTGTTTCCAGAAAACCTCAACGCTGAAAAAAAGGGTCGACCCACAACTGCAGGAAGCAAAATAAAGGTGTGTGCAGAGTTTATGATTGCATTATTCCTTTGATCAGTTGATGGATGCTTTTGCTATTCAGTGGAGTGTCAGTCACATCATTGTGGGTTTTCATGACTTGGACATGAGTATCATCCTCATTCTCATCATTATCTTCTTCCCCTGTCTTGATATTTGCTTTGCTTCTTCCCTTTAGAGACAAGCCAATGATTTGGTTAGCACACTGATGAAATGTACTCCACACTACATCCGCTGCATCAAGCCTAATGAAACCAAAAAGCCCAGAGACTGGGAAGAGAGCCGGTAAATGACTGACTCACTGTTGCATGCATTTAGTACTGTACATTTAAAGATCCAAGCATCCAGGGCCTGTATGTATCATATTTCTATGCATTATGCTTACAATTGTTCTGAAGGGCCACAGTAGAAGTGGAAACAGTAGCAGAACTAGACAAATTTATCAAGGGACGTTTTCCCAGCTAGCACCCATTTAGTATTTTCGCTCTTGTTTTTTTGGGGTTTTTCTTTTTTTGGTGTGTCTGAAGACTAATTCACGTGTCACGAGTTTCAGACGTTTTCCTTTATTTTATCCCGTTGTTTCAGTTTCCCGCTCTTTCTTCTTTGGGTACTGCATGTTCGGATGTGGAGTGCTAGATGTATTGTTCAGAGCCTCTCACCTTCCTGTTGTGAGCCGGGCAAAGGGCGGCTCATTAACTAGCACCGGATCTGCTGTTTTCAACGGGAAGTCTGAGTGTACTAAGTGGTGCTTAAAGGTCTTTGTTTGAGGAAAAAGTTAACAAATTGCAGCTGTTTTGCATACAGCGACCTGTAATTATCCCTAGCTGCTAGTGGACTCTGAGCTTTATGTGCTTCATGTGTAGACCTTGTCAAAGATTTTTGAGTTCTGCAGGTGAAGTTGATAGTTGAGGTTATGTGTATATGTATTTTAGGCAACAATCTACAGAAATGTAAGAAATTCGTTTTATCATCATATATTTTTTTCTGTGTTTAGAGTAAAGCACCAGGTGGAGTATCTGGGTCTGAAGGAAAACATCAGGGTGAGGCGTGCGGGCTACGCCTACCGCAGATTCTTCAGGAAGTTCCTCAACAGGTAAAACGTCTCAGCCTCACAGTGAAGATACTTCTATTTTTGCCTGTGCTTTGGTTTAAAACCGGAGTGCTCCTGATCAGTATCCACATTTATGCATGTCCCGTTTCACATTTCGACTACTGTTCACAGTGATTCAGTTATGGTCATCCCTGCCCTCAGGTTACCTTTCATTTAAAAAGTTCCACAATAAGTTCCAGTTGGTAAATTCATTTAGAAATTGGAATCGGTTTGGGGAACAAAAGCAAAGTTCATTGGAACCTGTGTCATATTATGTAAAATTCTTCATCTCTGTTAAACTTTCCCTTCCTCAGGTACGCCATCCTGACCAAAGAGTCCTGGCCAACGTGGCAAGGAGACGAGAAACAAGGCGTTCTTCATCTCTTACGGTCTGTCAACATGGACCAGGATCAGTTCCAGCTTGGCCGCACCAAGATCTTTATTAAAGCCCCTGAGTCTGTACGTTTTTGTCATCTCCCTCACCTTCAGACTGTCACATCTTCTGCTCTTTTGCTTAGTCTTTGTCCTTTGTGTTGTACACCATGTAGCTAGGAGGAAGCTTTCCAGGAAAACGTATTTCTGAGCATAAACTTGCTGGCCAGATTCTTCATATGTGTTTTTTTGTGTTGACGTAGAACTCAAATCACATATGACAATGTCTGCTGGTATACAAAAACCCCCTGCTTTTTAGCTGGGAACAAATGCACCATTTTTACACTAAATACCATAAATGGGCACTAGTGTCCCAAATCATACTTGAATCCTTGTTGTAGGGGAGGAGACTGAACCCAACCCTTGTACCACGTCAGCAGTGAGTCAACACCACTCTGGAACTAAAACACAAGTACAGGCTGTGGTTGCAGAGTTTGGGGGGACATCGTAAAGGCCTGACTTTTTCCAGCATAACTGCTTTTTTCATGATTCCTATGAAAGCAGCACTTGTCTGAAGCCTGTGCTTTCACTTATTAACATGTGCACACATCATGCACGTACAAGATTGCAAGTGCACATACACATGCACAAAGATGCACAAGGAGGTTTATACACAGACATCTTAGTCTTACTTCAGACAGCTGATCCTGAATGCCTTTACTTATTCATTGCAGCCATTGCACCGCCAGAGTCCCCAACCCCCACACTGCCAGAGAGTCACTGAGGTGTTCTTACGAAACGCAAATATCACACAGGGCAGAGCGCTGAAATCAGCTGCCAGGCTTCTCATAACAAGCCTCTATGGCTGATAAGACAGGTGACACCGGTTAATTAGTTATTTCTCCCCCACAGTGGTGATGGATGAGATGGTGCTTTACTGTCTGGGAGAGGTCTTACAAATGCTGCACAGAGGCAGAGTAAAGACTATACAGAGTTGTCATTCATAAGGGAATAAAGATAATATGATAATACGTATTAAATACGTTAATGAATCACTCTGAAATGAGTTTAGTGGACCAGTGGAACAGTATCAATTCTGATAATCACTAAATAGTTTTAGTTCATTTTTTTAAAGGACATTTGTTTAACACTCACTTTCCTGCCTCTCCAAGTAAGGATTTGATGTTTTTTTTTTGTTTTTTTTTTTTTTGTTGTAAATCTGTTGGGAAGAAGTCACTGAAACAACTAAATGATGTTACTTTAAAGGATAGGACCGGTGAGTTTCAAATGGTTTCGGTTTTTTTTTCCACAAATGAGGCTAAAAAACAATTTTCATGTGTTATCTTTAACATCTGTCAGACCGGGCCACGATTGAACTAATTCATTAATCTCACCCTATTTGACATATCTAAACATTTGATAGTTGTTTTGCAGTAAAAGGTTGAGTAACCCCACTGACTTAGATTTTTTTTTTCTACTTGGAGTTAAAGTCATTACCAGTTAAAATAAACCCAAAACTCCCCCTGCTGTTCGTTCTTGGGATCTTCTAGGTGCTCAGTGATTACACAGTGTCACCTTCTCAATCAGTGACTCAGAGCATTTTTCTCCTCACAGCTTTTGTGATTCACATTTAATCTGTCATGATGTGTTTTGGTCTTTCTTGTGGTTTGTTCCCGTCCCATCGCACTGTGGCCTGTGGCCGGCCATTTCAGTGCCAGGGCTGTTCTGGCAGCAGGCAGGATGTTTAGTCTGCGAGTGAGAGGGCAGAGAGTGTGATTGTGTGTCTACGGGCTCATTAGGAAATGACATAGATTGACGAGAAGACTGGTGGTCTGCTGGCACAGAGTCAGCCTCTCGTGCATGAAGTGGTGAAGTAACAACAACATTTTTTATCTGTATATACTGGACACTAAGGACACTATGGGATTAAATATTATACAAGACAACAAAATTAACAATTCGTGTAAGTAGTAGTTATCACTACAATTTCCTGGATCACAAGATTTTTTTTTAGTCCTCTCCTGAAGTATGATTCCTCTCGTTTAAACTGCCCAATAAAAACTCCTTTCCTAAAATATTTTAAATATATTTCCAAATATATTTATTAGAAGTCAGTTCTTCAGCAGTCTGTAAATCAAATTAAGTGGATTTCTTCAGTACAAATTCTCTTTCTTTGCTGAGCTGCAAAAAGATTGTAAATACTCATACTCATAATACTCATTGTCTTCAGATAACAGGGATGCAATTTGTACAGTGAACTGTGGATATTAGTGGATTTAGAAGGGATCTTCTAATATTCCAATGTGAACAGGAGGAATAGTTAATGCTTTTGGTCAAATGGCTGTTATTTTGTCTTTAAAAAAATATGTTGTATAATAATGTTTATTACGCTGTTTATCATGGATAATATTTTTCTTTTCCTGCTTTATTTTTGTATTTCTAATTTGATTTAGCAAGAACTAACCAATGGCAGTTATTTTTAAATAACATTAAAAAACAAAATATAAAAGAGGACAATGATAATAAGCACGAAGCATCATGTTCATTATAATGCTTTAAGCCAGTGAAGAATATTATAAAATCAGATAGATTTCTAGCTTTACAGTAATATTTACTAAAACAAGATCTGTGTAGGTATTAGTAGAACTTTATTTTTATACTGAAAAGCAAAAAAAAAAAAAAAAAAAAAAAATCCAGCATTATCTAGAACATCAGAGACCGGGCTTTGTGGATTCAATTGCACACAGGCATGTTCATTATGTACGTGCAGTCATTCCTTCCATTCAGTCTGTTTTGGTCTGTGTATTTCGGTGTGTGCACTGAGGTACGCCGGTCTCTTACTTTGTGTGTCCTTTTGTCTTAACAGCTCTTTCTGCTGGAAGAGACGAGGGAGCGCAAGTTTGATGGCTACGCCAGGACCATCCAGAAGACCTGGAGGAAATATTTGGCCCGCAAGAAATACGTCCAAATGAGGGAAGAAGGTGAGTGAAGTAATATCCTCCAGCTTTATTTGTGTCTCCTTCCATCTGCCTCTGTCTCCATCTTTCACTTTCTTTTTTTTTTGGGGGGGGGGTTTGTCTAGCTTCCGACCTGCTGTTAAACCGGAAGGAGAGGCGGCGACACAGCCTCAACAGAAACTTTGTAGGTGACTACCTGGGTATGGACGACAGGCCTGAGCTTCGACAGTTTCTGGCCAAGAGAGAAAAGATAGACTTTGCAGATAAAGTCACAAAATATGACCGCCGCTTCAAGGTCAGTTGTCTTCTGTTTGCAGTGTGTTTGGCCTCGAGACCTGACAAAACATTTAGCTGTTGTGTTTCTTTCTGAAATGTTTAGGGGATTAAGAGAGACTTGATCCTGACCCCCAAATCTGTGTACCTTATTGGAAGAGAAAAGGTGAAACAGGGACCAGAGAAAGGGCAGGTGACTGAGGTGCTGAAGAGGCGGATTGATGTGGAGAAGATTTTGGCGGTGTCTCTCAGGTACAAACTGCTCCCCTACCTGTGAATACATGGCTCCCTCAGAACTAGGTTGAGTTGCATGTGCGCGAAGCTGGGACAGATAGCTTTCGGGAATTGTCGTTGTTTTTGATTTTATCTTTTTGAATAGTTTAAATGGAAGCACAGAAGTAATTTGGTTCCTTGTACTGTGACACAGGCATTATGGGTCCTGATGACTGTACAGAAAAAAAAAAGATTGTTGCCATTTTATGCCTTTACTTATCATGTCTCCAAAGTGAATGTTAAAAACCTACATGTTGAGTACCTACACCTGCAGGCACTGAGTCGTTCCCAGAAAAAAAGACAAGTGGTTGCTCAGCGTGCAGGGCCCCACCATATAATCTGTAGACATTGCACTGCAAAGAGTCATGAATGTACTTCAAAGCCAAAGTCTGGATTTCCAATCACATAATTTCCCATGATCCTGTAAATGTCACACAAGGGACACTGAAAACATGTGGAGTATATTAAAAACTACAGCTTGTGTATGTCTGCCCTTTTGTGTGTGTCTGAGAGAAATTCAACACATTTCAGCTGTTGTGCCAGTAACACACACTCTCATTGAAAGAATGTGAATGAGACAAAGGAAGGAAAAAAAACAGAATCTCGGCATCTTTGTTGTTTATGGGAAGGCTGTTTAATTTGATTCAGAGGTAGAAATCACAGAGCTGTTGGAGCGAACATGTGGCTTTTGAGTCAGTAGGGTAATATAGACCAGGTGGTGCAATGAACGAAAGCAGTAGTTGTTACAAGCTCATCAGAAAAAAAAAAAAAAAAAAAAAAAAAACTCCACTTCACAAGGAGGAACAAAGTATCCTTGTGTGGGTTACGGGCACAAGCTGTCTTCCTTCTTCACATGGGAGCCACTTTGTGAGTCCCAGTTTCTATGCAAATGTGAAAGACGATCCTGACTCTACATCATAGTTTCACCAAAGAGAACTGAAAGCAGAACAAAATCACCAAAACAATAGCTGGAATTTCCTTTTTTTAAACATCCTTTCAGTGAGATTTGTATTATCTAGTGTCGAGCTTTTCATTTAACCTTTCACTTGTTTCTGTTTTTTCAGCACCATGCAGGATGACTTCATGATACTGCACGAGCAGGAGTACGACAGCCTGCTGGAGAGTGTCTTTAAGACAGAGTTCCTCAGCTTACTGGCTCGCAGGTTTGAGGAGAAAACTCAGAGGAAGCTACCGCTCAAGTTTAATAACACGTAAGTAAACACACACAAGATAATCATACAATTCTATGTCAGTCATCAAACTCGTTTTACTGTTGCTGTTAACTGATGTTCTTATTCACAACTTACAAATATGTTTCAAGTAATTTATAAATGACGTAAATAACGTAAGTAACTCAATGACATGGTCCCATTAAAAATCACTTCATTGATTCACTTCATTGTGAATCGATCAATTTCAAAAACACTCCCTGCCCCAATAATCCTGAAGAGAATGATACAAATGGGCCGAGTGTAAAACTTAGATATCGCTCATTTTCAGACTGGAGATGAAGTTGAAGAAAGAGAACTGGGGCTTCTTGAGTGGGGGCGGCTCTCGGCAGGTCGTGTTTGTCCAGGGTCAAGGGGACATGCCGGTACTGAAGCCGTCAAGCAAATCCCTGCAGGTCAGCGTTGGCCCTGGGCTTCCCAAGAATACACGTGAGTATGAACAGACCTGCCTATAACCTGTGCCTGGAAAAGAACTGAACTAAAGTCACATGATGACGTGGAGTCGTAAAGCAGCATAAGGAAGTTTACTTTGACTCCAACAGCTCTTATAATAGAAGGTTTTAATGATAATCCAACTTCTTTGACTTCAGTGTCAGAATTTGACATTTACTTGTGACTTGGTCCCATCTCCACGAACTATATCTACATTTCACACATAGCCAAAATTTTAAGTATTGCTTCAATTCCTCTTCCTCTCTCTCTGTGATAGTGATTGTTTTATCATTTTGATCATTATACCTTTTGCCTGCAAATATCACCCTCAGGCCCCACCAGGAAGAGCCACAGTCAGGGTCGCTCTCACATGTCCAGAACCCACCAGAACGTCCCATCACGGACCGCACCGGGACCTCCAAGTACAGCATTCACAGCTTGCAGTATCTCAGCAGTTTGTCCTCTATTCGTGTAGATGAAGCATATTGAGTCACTACCTTTTTCTTTTCTGCAGTTGCTCACCAGAATGGTGGTCTGAAAACACCAAACGCCAACTACGTAACTAATCAGAAAAACTCACAGAATCACAACCAGAGGCATCCCTCCCCCAGCAACGCAACGCGCCCCTTCCTGCCCAGCAACATCAACCAGCTGAAGGAGGGAGGCAGCAGCCGGCAACAGCCAAACCTGGACTGTCTCAGAGTCCCTGATCAAGGAGCTGCAGGGTGAGACCCTGGCATAAACACACTACAGGCAAATCACATAAACCCACAAGGCCCTTGTAGGAGTAGACAAAATACCATACACACAGAAAACACATTGGGAGAAAGGGACTTTCTTGTCACTGCTACAAGACTGGGTGTTATTAGTTGATTGGAAATATCAATAATATCAACCCTTCATAGTGCAGCAGAGGGTTATCATAAATCAATTATTTAGTTTCATATTGTGGCAGCTTTGGCACACAGTATGTTGTGATTTTATAGACTTTTCCCTTTGACACGTTAAATGGTTTTTGCAGTTTTGTTATACTCTGGATTCAGACGATTTGTATCAAGTATCTACTCTGTAAAAATCAATGTAACAACTCACACTGCAGGGTCATTTATATTTTATCAAATAGACACCATAGGCACACACTAATTCAAACCTGTGTTTCTGTAATTTGACATAATTTGGATAATTTATTGTTTTGTAGCAATGGAGACAGACGGCCAGCATCAAATGGAAGAATGTGAGTTGCAGTGCTTGCAGTTTTGGGTGGTGGTTCATGACTAGAAAATATTTGAGCAGGAGGACATGTTACTGCTTCTCTTGTACGTTCTTGTCTTTTAACAGCAAATAAGGCAAAGTTCAAACTGGAGCTGACCGTAGTTCACAACTAATGTTTTCATTTTCTGCTGCTGCGCCTTAGAATGATAGATTTTGGTTTTATTCCTGTAATGAAAAATGCTTGAAAATTTTGTAGTGACAGAAACCCTGCTGTGCACCTCTCTTGGCGGTTCACATTTAATCAAGCATCCTCTTCAAGTTCATTTTGAAGAAGAAAGTCGCTTTCAAGTACACACGTGTCACTGGAAAGCCTTAGGTTTTTTTTATAAAGTAAATACATATTTTTAGAATATAGAATGTATAAATTAACCACTTCTGCTTATTGCTCACTGGGCTCATTTGATCCTCAGTTAGTTGAGTAGTTCACTTGGTTAGTTCACTCTCATAGTCCTTGGTGTTACATTCGGCATTGTGTTCAAAGAATAAGTTGAAAGAATATACGAAGCTTCTGCATGTAAAGTAAATGTCAACAACCAAGGTAGCACTGACTCTGGATCAACACTGCTCTAAAAGGCTTCATGAGGTTTCACCATTTTTAGTTGCAGTTCTTTTGTGCAGGCAAAAAAAAATATCACAGGTGCTACATCACCATCTTGTGGCTGATTGGTAGAACAACTGCATTCTGTTATAATGAAGCAGGAAGCACAGTCCAAATAGCACAAACGAATATTTTAATGTTCCCTTAATCTGTGTCTGATCAATCATCCGGGATGATTGATGGTAGCTGTCGGGTGAAAATACAAAAACAACACATGAGACAATTTGTGCTGCACAAAATAAAACATGAAGTTGCAGGGTTTTCATGCAATATAACAAGATGGTGATAATGCATTCACTTGCATTTTAGGCTATACTCTCTGATAATGTAATATTCCACAAGAAACCTCAGCTGATACCTTCACCGCCACTGCAGTGAAGTGAATCTTTCACTGAGTGCACCTCGTGCTGATGTTTGTGTGGGTTCTCTCCTTGTCTTATGATACATCAGAGCCCACAGACAATCAGCCAGCAGGCCTACCCCGGGAGGTGGGCGACCCAAACCTGCACCTAAACCCAAACCGCAAGTGCCCCAGTGCAAAGCTTTATACGCCTACGACGCTCAGGACACAGATGAGCTCAGCTTCAACGCAGACGATATTATCGACATCATCAAGGAGGGTAAGCACAAGACTGGATTTATAGATTTATATTTCATCCTTGTCATGGTAATGTCAGTCTGGAATGGGATGCTAATTTAGTCCCGTTGGTTGATCAGATGCATCCGGATGGTGGACAGGACGACTTCGTGGAAAGCAGGGACTGTTCCCTAACAACTACGTCACAAAAATCTAGGAGCTGCTGGTTTACAGCACGAGGATCAGAGTCTGCTGCGTCCCTGCTGGCCCTCTCTCAGGACAGGCTGGAGCTTCCAGTTAGAGACACACACTGCAGGCTTTCCTGAGCAGAAAAGACTTGTACTTCCTTCACTACTGCCTTGTAGTAAATGAATGTAACTCTCAGTTACACCACCAGACCAAAAGAACGTCAGGCTTGAAACGAGGCTCTGCTTTAAGGACAGTTTGACCCCAGGGTCTGTTTTTCTCCACAGTCCCTTTGAGTACTGAACAAAACTATTTATTGTATTTATAGCTTACTGTGTTCTCCTTACTGTCATTTCTATCTTGCTGAGCATATTAGCTCAAAGCTTTTAAAGCTGGAATGAAGTATGCTTAATCTGTGGGACCAGGCTGTGATTTTTCACTCAACATGTTTTTAGAATAAGGTTTGGTCGCTGGTGGTTGTGTCAGTGTCACAAATAAAGTGACTGCTGTTTTCACAGGTATATTTATTTTGGTGCAAAACTGTAACTTCTTCCTGGCAATGGACCTTCAATAAATCACCAGAATGTGATTTTTTTTTTTTTTTTTTTTAAATGATTTTTAAAAAAACCAAAGCAATCAGCCCTGGCAGTCAGAAGGCAACGTGTTAAAGTGGAAAACCACGTCCATCTTTGTTTTTTTTTTTGTTGTTTTTGATTTTCGATCAGTAAGACACAAGAGTATAAGAGTATAGGCCATGCGTACTGTAACCTGAGCATGCTGTCTGTGGTGTATTAGCACTTTATTGGTACAGGTACTACCTTGGACACAGACATTATCACTCATTCAGGCCACAGTCGGTAAGTCAAATCTATGAAGGACAGATTGCCAAGCTAGCACCAGGCCAAGTTACTGAGGCGAATACTTTGTTTACATGAAATGATTAAAAAACACAAACACAAAAACACAACAGGCATTTTAAGATCTGATTGTATATGTGTTCGTATTTAGGCGTACGCCTGTTGTTGATTAGAATTTGAATGAATCTATTTGTATGTTTTTTTTTTTTTCCTCTGCTTTTGATACTCACAGGGCTGCTTTATTTTCACTTCGACTACAGATAAATAATGGTTGTAAGAGACTACAATGAGATGATTTTCTTTTAAATGCAAAAGTTGTTTTAGGTAAAATGATTTTGTTGACATTACATACACATTCCTTTTTTTTTTTTTTTTTTAAATAACCACATTATGCTCTAGTCAGTAAAAATTGCTGGGACCTCTGCCAGTGATCTGCATAATCACAGAGAAGTTTGATCTTGGATGGTTGAAAACATCCTAGTGCAATAAAAAAAAAAAACAGCAGAGATGTCTTAATAAACCATGTAATATTGTATATCCACCTGCTTTTTGTTGCTTTTTTTCCATCATAGAACACATTAAATGAACTATGATGTATTTGATCTTTGTTTTTCACCATATTAACATGTCAATAGTACTTCAGTCCAGGATTGAACAAATACTAAGACAAAACTCTAGATACATTTACACCATACCTCATTAAATAATAATATTGAATTAAATCATAATATTTTTTTAACGGGCTGTATCTGTACAAAGAATCAGACCTTTGAATTACTAACCTTGACTGAGTACTTCTAGAGGAAAACTAGTCAGGATGGAAAACACTTCGACAGGGGTGGTTCCTACATGGACATAATGCAGTGTGTACTGCAGTTGAGCACGTATTGTTAATTTGTCCTGGCTATGTAGCATCATCTTCTTTCCATCCATCCATTATCTATACCTACTTACTCCTTAACCAGGGTCACGGCAATCTGCTGGTACACCCTGGACAGGTCACCAGTCCATCACAGGGCCACATATAGTCACACAGAGACAAACAACCACACACGGGCAATTTAGAGTCACCAATCAATCTGACATGAATGTTTTTTGGACTGTCGGAGGAAACCGGAGTATCCGGAGTAAACCCACACACAAGCATGAGGAGAACATGCAAGCTCGACACAGAAAGGCCTGGTTGCGAACCTAGGACCTTCTTGTTGTAAGGCAACAGTGCTAACCATTCAGCCACCATGCTGCCTCATCTTCTTTCTGCATATGCAATTAATGTTGCAGCATTGGTAGCATAAACATACTCATCTTCTCAGTCTGTCAACATGTCCTCTCAACCCAGATCTGAAGATGAATTCTGGTTAATTGTACTTTTTAAACATCATTATGTTATTTCTTTATGTTTGGCACCAGTTGCATGCTCTAAAGGTTAAAGGGCAACAGGCTGTTTGATCATGGATCAAATGATATCAACAAACATTTATAGTTTCTTCATTGTCAAGTATTTGCCCTCAGCTAGTAATAAGGTTTCCTTAGCATCTAGCTGGATTGAAAACTTTGAGCTTTTCAGACTCCACAGCAATCAATGATTTTTCTATTTTTTCATGTATACTACATACTTCGGTAGCAGCAAGAGAAAAAAAAATGGAAACGAAAATTTTGCTAGAAGTACTAGAAGGGGGGTATCTGGATTGTTTTACTAACAAGTTTGAGTGTGAGAATAATATTTTAAAAGTCTCTATTTACGGATTTGGATTTGTCGTAATTTTTTCATGTGTTTCCAATGTCATTTCATAACACGAAAAGAACACAGCACTTAGTTAAACATCTGATTATCAAAGAGGACACCAACAAAAAGACTCAAGAGTTATCCAAGTTTATTAATATTATTTTTAAAACTAATATAAATCCCACAGAATATGATCCTGGTGCCTTTAAGTCAATGAATGCATGGATACCTGCTTTAAGTACTGCATTTCAACACTCCATCCAAAATATCTTTTTTTAAAATGTTTTCATATTCATCAGAGTGGAAATACATGGCATCAGCGCACTGTCATAATCAACTGAACTCCTGCCCTTTTCTCTCTTGTGCAAGTCTATGCGAGTGAGTTAGTCAACAGTATTAGTGTTTTTCTTTCCACCGCAGCCAAAAATGCTGCTCGACTACAGAGAGACAAAAGGGAGGGGGGATAAAATGATTTGAAGTGTGACAACAAACAGATATGAATCCCAAATTGAGCTGTGTATTTCCCTCTGAACACACACTGGAAATTAATGTCCAAACCACTGCTGGCACCAAATTAACAAAATGATCCCAAGGTCGCAGGCTCGTGAAATTTCAGACACGGACATGTCGACCTGAGATCATCTTACAGAACCTAGTTGACCCACACATGCCCGTCTACAGGGAGAAACCCTAACAATACAAAGAAAAGATTCACAGCAGATCCCAACAATCATTTAGAAAGAACAGTCAAGAAAGGGATGTGACATTCTTTTTTTCCTTGTTCTCTAAAATACATCAGATGTGGCGATAACGGTGTTTTAGTCAAATGAAGGTGCTGGAGGGAGGTGTGATCGTAGCAAAGCATGTGCATATTCAGGAAGTGAGGTGAACATTGGAGTTTATTTCCACTCTAGAAAGACTGGGTGTGCACTAATACAGCAGCTGATCTGTTAACATATTTTCCTAGTTAGGAATGTCGATTTACTTAAAAAACATCTTTCACTAAGAATCCACATCTTCTAAACATAAACTAATCAATACAATGATTGGTAAAATGAATCCTGCAATGTTTTTTTTTTTCTTTCCCCAAACTGGAGGTTGACATTCTATTCTAGTAAAGCAAGGCATTAGGTTTACAGAAATGCATCTTTACTAGAGCAGCTATCCTCACCTGCAAGTTGTTAGGCTGTGTTAAGCCCACGATATATGTGCAAAGAAGTGCATTGCAAGGAAACATGCAGAGAAACAAAACGAAAATGACACTTGAGGAAACAATCAAAAGCTACATAAAAGCTTCATAAATACAATAAAATCTTAAACCCTTAATGGAGAATTCTAGCTGTTGTAGTAACATGTGGCTGGCACTCTAGGCTCAATGCTTTTTTGTCAGGTGTTTTTTTTTTTTTCTTTTTTTCTTGTAGTAGAGCTGCACAGGTAATTCATGCCATCTTTGGTTGACTGCAGTACTGAAGAGAAAATTAATATGATCTCAAAATAAATTTTCAACAAAAGGGCTGTTAGGAAAAAAAAAAAAAAAAGAAAAAAAAAAAAACAAACAGCATCAACTCTCAGCAGACAACTGTGCCTCAATGTCCACTCTGCAGATGGGGCACTTCTTATTGGTGAGGAGCCACTGATCCACACACAGCTGATGGAAGAGGTGCATACATGGCAGGCGTCTGGAGGTGAGGAACAGAGAGACCAGAACAGTTGAAACAGAATTAAAGTCACATCTGTTGTCTCTAACAAGCCTCTATAGTGTATAAAGTATGTCCAATTGTTATGACACAGCATGAGTATTCCTTTCCACCTGGTCTACTCACTGCACTCTGATACTTATCAGTTGTTTGGTTTAAATATTCATTATTATGAAAAGATAAACATTTAGTTAAGGAACACATTGTCTGTGTAACCAGAGCATGGTACAGCTTATTCCCCTGGGCCAAAGAACTCCAACACAGACCCTACTGGCTCACACCTGTGCAATATCTGTTATAATCTACAGTGCCCAGCAGTTTTAGGAAATATTCTCCCAATGTCCTACAAGAGGATTCCTTCATTTGAGCTCTTCACATAAAACCTTTTCAGTTTGTATCAGTTTCCATTCTGGACAGACTGCTGACCTACGATCACCTTTATACTTTTAATTTGAGTAGAGCTGATAACAGATAAGAATCGGAGACCAGAGAAACACTGATGGAGGACCAATTCCATCAGACTGTCTTAGAGATTTATTTCTCACTATTTATAATATGAAAAATTAATGAAAATCCATTTACCAACAAATGTATGTTTCAGGGTTTTTACCTGTTAATGACCCCCACCATTTTATATATGTATACACTCATTTGCTAAAATCCAGACTATAAATAATTAAGCAAAAACAAAAAGCACAAATCACTCCTCATTTCTTTTCATACCAACAGAGGGCAGAACATCCTCAGAAAACACTTGAGTGTGTGCCAAAAAGCAGTTCCAGGAGGCTGGTAATTTTAAGGCACTCTGGGGTTTTCTGCTGATTACTGTACCATTGGGCTTTTATTTTTTTTAAAAATATCTCAAGAGACCGTGGCAAAATGGAACAACCACATCTGCCATCTCACATGTCTGTGTGCACAGGCTCACAGACCAACACCCCCACACCGAAAGGATAATTGAATAATTGAATGCGCTCTGATCTGTGAGCAAAATACAGAGCAAACACCCAGGAGGGCAGCCGTTTACCTGACGTCCTCCCCTTCTTCCAGTATCGACAGACAGATGGTGCATTTTTCTTCTGTGTCTTCGTCTGCCCCTTCGTCTTCGTCTTGCTTACAATGCAGCTTTCTCTGTTTGTGAGAAACATTCAGAAACATGACTTCTGATGTGCTGCGTTGATCAGAAAAGCTGCCTCAGCATACTCATTACGTTTGGTTAATAGTCTTATTAAGCCACATTAAACTGCTCAACTAAAACCCTGTGACAACATTACAAATACAAATTACATTTGTATAAAAATCTAATACTGCCTCCAAAGAGGTAACTATGTTTGAAACAAACATTTCAACAAAAACAAAAACATTAAATTCCTTTGGGGACAGAGAGAATGGTCATTTTGTCCTGAAAACAGAAAAAAACTTTCTATTTCTTGTCTTTATGTTAAATAAACCAAAGCTCTTAGCCGAATTCCCTGGCCCCCAGGACTAAAACTAACATCTACTGAGCATGTGAGCAGAGACATGTTTCCAA
Organism: Mastacembelus armatus; assembly: GCF_900324485.2. NCBI lineage: Eukaryota > Metazoa > Chordata > Actinopteri > Synbranchiformes > Mastacembelidae > Mastacembelus > Mastacembelus armatus. Next base: position 11,654,747 of record NC_046635.1, read on the forward strand.
ATTGATTTGTTTATTATTTCTCACCGATTCTGGGGTTGCGTGCATATTTTTCCCAATAGATGCCCAAGCTTCAGGGGTTAACTGTTGATCAATGTCTCTCTCCAACACCTTCTGTATTGGGTGGCAGGGTGTTAGATTTCTTATTTAGATACATTTGCAAACCTCTAAGGAAATCTTTCCCCAACAATGTCTTCACAGCTGAAATCTCTGATCAAAGACACTACAGTATTTTCTAAGTGGTCGCAAAACATCAGACGTTTGAAATGAGCACAAAAGACCACTGCACACTCTGTCCCAGAATAAACTGTTACAGACATGCACAACTATATATCTGCAAAATCCATTACATGCTATATTCAGTACACAGCTACACACACACTCACACACACTCACACACACTCACACACACTCACACACACTCACACACACTCACACACACTCACACACACTCACACATTCACACATTCACACACATAGGTGCTCACCTTTTTGTACTTGTGTGGGTAAGTGCACCTCTCTATGGTTCCCTGAGAGGCTCCTCGGTTCACAGTCCCCAACCTTTCTTCTAAATGCAGCAGGTCCTGATGGAAGTATCAAACAAACAGCTATGAGGGCTGGTGCACACACATGCACAGATATTTTGCTCTGTACAGGCAGATATTTCTCTTCCTGCGCCTGAAATGGTAGCACACATGGGCAGACAGCTCCTGTGTGAGTTCTTTTGACCAACTGAAGTTTGGTTATTCACTCATCCAATTTAGTGGTTAACCCCTCTGATTAAATGGAACACCCATGCTACTGTACTGAGTACCAGCTGTGCCAGAGACTGTTGCATGCAGGAGTGAATATACTTCACAGTCTAACATCAAAATGTGTAAATTAGTGAATGTTCAGTTTTCTATTGTGCAACACTGGGGCTGTTACCTACTAGGCCTAAAATGGCTGAGGAAATACAGAAAACACAGACAAGGAACAAGTTAAATTTGCTTGGCAGACAGTGCTGTTCAAAGTAACTTTCCTTTTTGGCATACACATGCATTTGCAGCAATTTGGGGTTTAGTGTCTTGGTCAAGGACACTTCGACATGTGGACCAGAGCCTAAGTATCAAACCACCAACCTTGTAATTAATGGCCAACTTGCCCTGCCAACTGAGTTATGGAGGCCCTGAGTTATGTGAGATGTTACACAGTGTGTGACTGAAAACCTCAGAAAAAGCTGGTAAGTTAACATCCCCAATATTTAGTGTTTTGTTAAATGCCCGGAAAAGCACTATACATTGCTTTGGCTTTTCTTCCCACTTCCCTAAAACTGTATTCATCCAACCCCACAAATAAACACAAACTAGAAACAGCAGTGAGGTAGTGAAGTTACTTGTATACTTGCTTTATTTGTCCTCAAGCTTATTTAAACAAGTTAACAATGGTGGTATTAAAAAAAAAAAAAAAAACTCACCTCATAGGTTCTTCCAAAGCCAGTCATTCTAGATGAGATGTACCGAATGTGCGGGTAGGTCACTTCAGATATGCCAGTGTGCTGTAAGGGAGAGAGCAAAACATGCACAACACGTTATATTCAGCCCACTTAGATAAACAAACAAGACTACAGTAGATTTTTACCACACACTTTTTACAGATCTTATTTTATTTCACATAGTTCTTACACATAAGATGAGTGTTCACAATAATGTATGCTATAATGTAGTGGATGACTTTCAGATATGAAATACTTCTGTATTTGTATGTCTATCTGGGTAAATACCAGTGCCTTTAACAATGTAGAATTTCCTACACAGAGAGGGATGAATATTTTCTGTATGCTTTCCCTATAGCCCACATTAAAAAAAAAAGCATTTCTAATATCCTGTTTTAAAAAATCGTGTCTAAGGTGTTCTTTCTGTGCTGATGACATTTTTAAAACTAAGGTTAGGTTGGAACTAAATCATTTATTTTGAAAACTAATTAGAAGGGTTTCTAAAAGTGTTCACATGGCAAATATGAAATGATGAAGGTCACAGATGTGTGCAAATTAAAACTAATGAACTGCTAAGACCATTGTCTCATCAAAATCCACTTGCATTGAGGCAACAGAGGAAAACTGAAGACAACTGATGTTTAGCTGTTTCGGGGTGCACAAGAAAACAATAACATCCTAAATGTGTCGATTATATATGCACAAAATCTGACTCAGGGTTTCTGGATTTGTTGAGTGTGCACTTGAAATGCCTGATGAGCCACTATTAATTGCTAATACATTATTCATGTGGTTCACCAAACCAGCCTTGAAATAACTGATACTATAAATAAGGGGCCAACACCATTAATCTCAGCCAGACTTCATTTAAAAGTGATTCTTTCTCAGTTATGCTAATGCATGCATATGTGCTGAGGTTTCTCTCACCATGAAGGTGAGGGGGATGTGGTGCAGTCTGGGGGGAGGGTGATAGTGGGGCAGGTGGGAGTGCAGGTGCCCTGAAGGGTACGGTGCCACAGGCACTCCAGCCTCGATGCCAAGCTCCCTGTTGACAAACACACAAACAATGATGAGCCATCTCTGACCTCTAATATAAAACCCAGGAACCACAGAGCTGCATTAAACCTTCGTAATATTTGATTAGCTGAGGCCGGGATGAACTAGGATTAAAACCAACCATCTGCCAAGCCTCACTGCTTCTGATACTGACCATGCTGTTCTTTGCTCAGGCTGGCGGGGGTGGGAAGACATAGTTTGTGGCACATGGATGTGGTGACCATGGCCGTAGTTTGGGTGCATTCTGTGGGGGTGTGGAGGTGGACGCTCATGTGCTCGTCTGCAAGGAGAGGAAAACACACGCTAAACATAGAGCAGTTTACAGCTGATGTGTTATGTTCTTGCATGAATTTACTGAATACTTACGTGGGGTGCTGCATCATCCTGCGCCTCTGGACCTCCATCCTCTGCAGCATCTCATGTTGATGGAGCCTCTGTACAGAGGCCCCCAGTGCCGGCATATGATGTGGCAGGGTCTGGTGGTCGGTAGGCAGGTGCTGGGCCAGTGGGGCACTTGAACTAGACAGGTGGTGGGTAGTCAGAGGAGGGGGAGGGGCAGGGGGCATGCTGTGGCCTGAAGGGTGGGATGGCAGTGGTGGATGAAAGGTGACAGTGTGGGGAATGACATAATCGCCTTGTGGCGGTGGCTGAGGAGTAAGCTGAGGGTTCCCGTGGGAGTGAGGGCAGGCGGTGGAGGGCTGATGATGCAGTGAGCGTGCTAGAGAGCCATCTGTTTTAGAGGAAAAAGAAAAGGAAAGAAATTATGTTGCACATATAAAAAAAGAAATTCTACATTTTGGTTACTGAGAACAAAAAGGCACACAAATCTGACAATACTTTCTGACTTTTCTAGCTTTTCTGGTGCATTCAGCCCCAAGCTCATTTTCAAAATGATACGCTTTCATTTGTAAAAAAGGTATTAAGAGAGTATTTGTGGCGCTGGCACATAATAAATCAGTGACCATTTTCACTGTAATCAAGATCATTCCCAGCCAGTACAACAATGTGGCTCACTGATGTCTTTTTAACACATTTGTGGACTGTCCCCTTCCAGTTTTCGTCTTTGGTTGGGCATAATTGTTTCAAAACAACAGTGGAGGTCTGTGGTACAGAGGGTTAGGCTGTATCAGGCTCTGGCTACATGGACAATACTTGTTAAAAAGACCAATTCACTTTTTGTAGGGTTAAAATTGTGGAATTTGTTGACAATAGAATCTCACTTGACTTTCCTTTTAAGGAAAAGACACAATCTTACTGATTTCTGAACCATTCCATCAATCAAAAATATGAGTAAAAGGGTTATATTTTATATGCCAGTTATACTTCATGGCAACAGACATCCCGGCACTCCATTTTACAGATGGTGCATTTGTAGCAATATTTTTGTTGTTGGCACAAACCTTCTGTCATTAATGTGACAGGGTTCTGGCAAAGACAAAATGTGAGTTCACTACTGTGAGTCACCCATATAATAAATATTCACTTAATTTTCAGTTCATCTTGGTGCAGACTGGCTTGCTACTTATCCTAAGCAGCAGTGGAAGGAGGAAGAGAGGCGGGCGAGAATGGTGAGCTCATGCACTGGTAACAACTAACTTCTTTACCACATCCACATGAGAAAACCTTGTCACACCTCTTCACTCTCCATACTGAGCTATTCTGAGTAGAATGAGCAATTAACTACTTCTGCCTGGTACCGCTCCCACAGCACTTGGCACATTAACCATCAGGCTCTGTTAATTACTGTTAGCATTAGCTTTTAGGAGTGCAACTGTCTGCCAATTTTTGCACGTACTATGGCGCTGCAAATGAGACGATTTTCCAAATGCATCAGCAGCTGTTTGAAATTCTGATTTGTCACTAAATGTCTGGTTTCCTCTACTATACTCACATGGGGGGTGCATGTAATGTCTGCAGGGCTGGGGCTGTGTTTGTGGCTGGGGTTGAGCCACCATGGAGGAGTTGAAGGAGTCCACCACAGCTGGCTGGCTGGGCCCCGGGGTGGGCTGGGAAACGTAAGCAGGAGGTCGTGAGGTGGAGCCTGGGCAGCACGGGTCAAAGGCTGAGGTGCTCCCATGGAAACTAGCCCCGCTGTTTCCACCACTCCGAACGCTGCTGTTGCTCAGGTCCACTGGCAGAGTTTGCTTGTGAGAGGAAGGTGCAGATGTCAGAGAGGGATGAGTGTATATGAGGCCATTTTCCCAGAGTTTAAACACTGCCATGCACAAGTCATACACAATTCATGTCATAAAGCAAGTAAAATAAAATCTACTTTTCACTGAGCTCTGGGATTCTTTTTTATTGCTGTTAAATAAGAAACTCAAATACCATAAAAATGCCAGCTATTTACAATTGGCTATTGGTGTTTTTCTCTGCTCATAAAAAAAAAATCAAGTTTAGATGTTTTGTTAATTTGATGGTCAAGGACACCATGTGTATACAGTGTGGTGTTGGTGATGAATTTATAAGATATGCACCTGGTCATGGTAGTGGGCTGTGGTGCTGCTACTACTACTGTTGCTGCTGGCTCCAGCACAGGGTGCAGGGTGGGCACTTGGTCGCTCCACGGTGCAGCTCGACTCTTGGAAGGGCAGGGACCCTGGAGGCTGTGGTGCTGGGTGATGGACATGGTGGAGGAAGTGGTGAGTGTTACTGTGACTGTGGCTGTGGCCATGCTGAGAGCCACTGGTCTGCTGTGAGGATGATGCCTGCAAGCAGCTTGAGTGGGAGTGGCTTAGGGGCAGGTGACCGGGTGTGGGGCCCCCACACGGAGAGTGCTGCTGACAACAGGATGGGAGCCTGGGCATGGCCGTGCCTGCGTTTTCTTCTGCTGCACCTGAAAAACCTGGTCTGCTGTCATCTGGTGAGAGTAAGACATATTATTAGAAAATTATATATAAACGAACAGGCTTGCAATTTAAAAGGTGACCTGTGTTGACATCTGACTAAACAGAATAATGTATACCAGTGGTTCCCAAACTCCCCCCCCCCACACACACACACAGGCTTAATTTGTCTTTTGCTTCCAAACTCCACTATTTTCAGACACATAACACACATGGCCTCTCCTGGTTACCCACCATTGTACTGGTGAAGTAACATAATCCGCCTGATGGTTGCTATAGCAGCATCACTTCTGCATGACATTCGCCAGTGAAAATTTTCAAGTTTCACTTTAGTCCATCAAGATCTCTCTGAATTTTTCTTCGTCAACCCATTTGTCAACCCCATTTTTCCCATGTGAAAATGAATCAATGAATCATCGCTCGTGGGTCCTATTGTACTGGAAAGTACCTACTCGTAAGTGGGACCTAAAGAAGTCCTTTAAAACAAGTGTTCTAAGATCTATTATTCTTCTCAGTTCCTTTGGTTCCTACACAAAAAGGGGAACATCCTCCTAAAGTTCTAGGAAATATGAAAAATTTCCTTTAGTCGAGAAGCGGCTTATATTTTCAATAATCAATTATGCCTTGCACCACCCTGAAATAGCTCCATGGGGTCATACCCCCCTACGTTGGGAACCAATGATGTATACACGTTTTTAAGGAATATTAGCAGCTGAAACATAGTCATTTCGGGCCCAAGTTGCCTTGGAGCAAAGCAGTTGAAATAACATGCTGTAAAGCACCTGGTATGAACATGTCGTCCTATCTTACCCTCTGTGGCTGTGCGTGTGGAGCCACTTGGCCTCTGTGTGTGCATATTTTCTGATATAGACCCTGGGCAGCTAGTCGAAGGGCCTGGGGCATCATTGAGCTCTGAGGTAGAGGCATGATGGGAAGATGATGACGAGGACGACCTGACTGTTTGAGGGTGAATGCTGCCAGAGGTTGTTGGCACAACTGAGAGATCTGAAGAGGCAAAGAAGGTGATCATTTTTAAATGGCAGATTAATGACGATTACGCTCAGAGGAAGTGCTATGGTTATCACTTTGCTGGAGGTTACTAGAAGGCAGCGAAATTAAAGCCCACACTACTCAAGTTACTGCCAAATATGAGAATTCCTGATCCTTGAAAATGTTTCATTTGTAAACATTTCACAACAAACAAACTCTCTACAGGAAATGAGTTTCCTATATTATCCCACTACCAAATGTCCCTACTTTTTTTAATGACACATTAGATTTCAAATGATACTTAACAGAAACCCTTAAATATGGAAACATGTTGGTGTACTAGTTCTTCCTTGTTTAAAAGGTATGATTTTCACAATTCATATGACAACTAAATTTCATCCTGACTTCGTCTGAAAAATAATAATCTTGGTGTGAAATGCAGCGTGCCTCTGCCTCTGTGCGGAGGCTCAGCAGCCTACAAGAAGAGCAAAACATATTAGCATTCCAGAGTGTGAACTGCAACTATTTTTCATATTCACAAATTAATTTCCCCTCTTTCTTCTAAGACATGCAAATATCTCATACACAGTGCACTACCACTTTGCGTTTCATTGTGGAAAGGTTGATAAAGAGACCCACACTGGACATAAGTTACACAAATCCCTAAGGTTACAAAGCAGCCTGCTCTGTAACAGTAAAAGAAGGACTTGTGAACTGTAAAGGGAAACAAAAAAGAATATATGATATTACTTAGGGTTAGTGTATGCTAATGTATAATGATACACTCTTCATTCACCTAATTGATGAGTTCATAATGAAAACATAAGCTGTTTTTATTTTTAAAACAATACTACATGCTAATAAGTGGGTATAGATAACGTATGGATGAATGGATGCTACATGGTTTGGTACCTGGGTACAACTGGGACAAGGCAAACTCTGACATTTTGGTCCATTCTTACCATCTTCATCGACAGTGAGGTCCACCACCTCCCCAGCATTCTGACGCAGTGGTTGAATAACAGTGGAGAGTCTGTGACGTCCACGCGGCTCCTGAAGGCGATTCTGGGAGCAATTACCCCAAATCCTGCCAAGACCCCCCACTGAGCGTGACCTGTAGCCATACGGACATTAAAACAAACAAACAAATCTTGAGGACCACCAGGAGTTTTCTCACAGCTCACTGAAGATTTTCCTTTGCCGGGGTACACCAGGAAGCAACAGTGGGCCATTTTGACAAAAGCATTCAGGTCTGGTCTGACTACCTCATGACTACAGTGGTTTTTATTGCATTAGCCACACACTTTAAACAAACTGAGAATTGACCTTTCATTACTGCAGACCTTCCAGAGCAGAAAAAGCATCTGTGTAACTAGCAGCTGTGATCTATCTGCTCAGTATAACTGCAGTGTCCTAGCTTTGGCCCACATTAACGGATTGCAGTATTCAATAATACTTACATCTGTTTCTGTCAGGTTTAAATTTCTAAAGTAATGAAAGATTCTAGAGACAGATTTTATTCTAGTTTCAACACATAGCTGATGCAGTTTTTTTTTTATTTCTGGCACCAACAAGGTGATCAGTCCTTATGTGAACGGGATTACTTAGGCAGCCTGTGTTTACTTAAGTGTACGAAAGGTTATGTTTTTATTCTGTAGCACAGATGATAATGTAACAAAACAGTATTTGTGGTAACTGATTTTTGATCATGAGTTTCTGGAAAGGACATAGGACTATTTGGACCCAGTACAGGCAATGGCACACTAGTTGACTCAAATCATTAGCACACAGGTATACATATACACACACACACATCTATCTGTGGTGAATTAAATAGAATAAAATCACACGTTTAGATTGGCTCATGCCTCCTCTCAGTTTCTCTCAGGGCTGCCATAATGGAGATCCGGATCCACGAGCACACCACTACTTCTAATTAAATCTCACTATTCTTTCCACATGGCTTCATTTTTCTTATGTCTCGCCTGAATGCTCTGTACCGCTAAAGCCCTGCCTTTGGCCCCTCTTCCTTTTAATTTTCTCTCTCCAAAGGCTCTGTTGTTCTACCCCTAGCTCTGTGAGACTGGAGTGAGAGGCCAGGGAATAGCCACATTTCCCCCACAGCGCCGTAAAACCAGGTGATTGGAGAGACAAGGGATTCTCCCAAGGGACAAGTGACAAAAGACTGTATGGGAGTGTCATAAAGGAGGATACCATGGAGCTTTGTGGCCGGGGGATTTCGCTGCTGCTCTCGGGGAGGTTTTTTTCTTCTTCTTTGGTTTGTTTTTTTTTTTTTTTTTATAAATACACAGGAGCAGAGGAAGGCTGTACATGTGAGTTCCAAGAGCAATGCCTTGTTAACCACAGCTTCTGATGTGTCAAACTAAATTACAGGCATTCTTATTAATTAAATAGTAAGATGGATAAACTTTGTAAATCCCCAAAGGGAAACCTAAGACATATCATAGACATATAAGAAATTATTAATTATTACTGTGTTCATGTTGGGTTCCAACTGATCGAAGTCAGACAGGACAAGTAAACAGGATACTGGAATCAGTGCATATGTGACGTGATGGTTTTTAACATATCTTTCTGTTAACCCTGTGACAGACAGGTGCTCCCCTGTCTAATGCCATATGTAGGAGCATATGACACGATAATAAGGCAGACCAGGCTACCAGTGTAACTCATTTACAATGGTCCTTCTTTATTGGGAGGTTAACATTGTATTATGGTATATTTTAGAAATTAAATGTGTAAATGTGTCTGCTTTGTTATTTTGCCTTTATAGTCAGGCATGACAGGCTAGACTCACTTAAGTGACATTTTTTTTGTGACAAGTATTTTAAAAATGTTTTAAAAAGTCTAATAACTGGACAAATTAAAACAAATGCTTGATATTTAGCCAAAAATCAAATCTGTGAGGATAAGTTTAATGACTGTATAAATGCTTATTATTTTAAGTGCTCAATTAAGAGTTTGCTGTTGATTACATTCATAGTGTTTCAACCCAGGAAATGCCATTCTTTGTGTTTGGAATAAGAGGATTCCCATTAGCTCATACTGTGCGCATCCAATTCAATTTCCTGTCAGACACACTGCACAGCAATGAAAATGGAATATAGGGGAACATTTATTAACTTCCGTATTCATAAAAAGCAAAAGCAAACTGTGTTCATGAATGTAGTCAAAGCAAAATGCAGTGTGGATTGTATACAGAGCAGGGCGCATGGTTGCTGTGTTAGAGTGTAATTGGCCAGGTTTCTTAGCTCTGTGAGAATCCCAGGGAGCAGGACTGGTCCCCAGGTAAGAGTTCCTAATTAAGTAGACCTGGGATTATTTTGTAAATATCTGTTTACTACCACGACCCCCAGAGGGTGGGTGGGGGGTGTGGGGGCAGCTAAGAGGAAAACAGTACATTGTAAACATGAACACTATGGGAATGGGTGGTTTGGCAAAGCCGAGGCTGTGCCAACCTGATGTGAACCACATACTCGAGGGATCAGAGGAGGCCTGAGGGTTGTGGTAATGTAGAGTAAACTGCTGGGACTGATGCTATGGACAGCTAAGGCTGGGAGTTTGGGAGTTAAAGGAAGGAGATGGTACACAGTACTATATCTGCCTAGTAAGAGTGGTAAACAATTTGAGACAATGAGCTCTGTATAAACACACAGTATCAAGTATGTCTTCACATTTAAGGCAACTACTTATCTTCTGACACTGAGGACTGATCTGATACTTTAAGACATATTTACAGAGCAACATTCAGGACCTCATCTTTGTCAAAGTAAAAATGCAAAGTTACACATAAGCTTAGGCATTATAGAAGATTCAACAATTTGTGAAGAGGCTGTAGATGGATGAACTGTCTGCAATGCAACATTCAGCATTTTAAAAGGATACATTCTTGGCAATGAACGTATTTATTGATTATTAAAACAGCTGGCAACAAATGTATGTATTGATTAGTTGGACATAGTGATGTAGCTGTTGGTGGCAGCACACAGTGACACGATGAGCAGCTGCAGAGTAAAAAATGGCAGAAGAGAAACGTGAAAGTCACATTTTCCACAATTAAACAATTTTTACACTGTTATGTGGATCGTTGCGGTGCCTTCTTCTAGTTTTCTGTTATGTGGTCAGGTTGTGTTATCAGTCATCCAGTAAAATGTTTACAGTTCTCAGGCCAACTGACAAAGTTGTGCATCTCACTGACTTTTGTTTTAACTGATGTCAGTCTACAGCGACTCTCTAAGACCTGGACCTAAGACTTTTTTGTTTTGTTTTTTTTTTTTGCCATTGTATCTGTGAAGCTAATGGTGAAAATGGTGACACGCGCACGCGCACGCGCACACGCGCACGCACGCACGCACGCACGCACGCACGCACGCACGCACGCACGCACGCACGCACGCACGCACGCACACACGCACACACGCACACACACCGCTGTTGTAATGACTCTGAAGGCAGGTCGGAATCAACATGAATTAAATGTTTCTGTTTTCATATAAAGACTAGACAATGTCATGAGAATCACGTTCACAGATAATCTGGAGTTGTTGTTTTAACACATACAGCACACAGTCCGGGTAATGTCTGGTCCGTGTTCTTCGGAGAATTGCATTTTAAATGCAGCTCACAAGGATAATGTCTAGCATGTTCAAGTGCATGTCTGAAAGCATGTCGATTCATTAGGATTAATGTGCCACCCACTTTTGCTTTAAGTGTGAAATTCTAGTTAAAAAGTGCCTTTTTTAATGTAATAAAATTTAGGATTTGTTTACATGTCACTCGTAAAAATGATTTGTTAACGTCCATATTTTTGACAAATGTTAAAAACAAATTTCTTTACATTCTTTTGTAAAAGTCTGATTAATTGAAAACAGACTTAAATCAATCTAATCACAACTAGAATGGAATAGGTTGGTATTGTAGGTTGACGGGATGCGTTTGTGAATCAGTCATACCTGTTTGTCTTTAGAAATCTCAACAACCTGCTCAACAATTTATGCACAGATGGGCTGTCCACTGTAATCCCAGTATGTGTTACAGTCACAGTAAGTCTAATGACAAAAAGTTTTTGGACTGATTCACTAGGACTGCAGCTATCGATCATTTTTGGAGTTGAGTATTCTACCGAATATTTCAGCCATTACTCGAGTAATCGGATAAAACACAATTTTGCATTTTTAAACAATATACAATAATATACTTTTGTGTAATACCTAACAGAAACGACAGGTTACCTTGAAATGACCACTGGGTGAGACAGTCTGGTTCACAACTGGATGCTTTAGGAGTTCGCTTATTTGGTGCATTGCTTACTTGCAGTTTAACATGAATTATTAAATTAGTTCACTACTTTGTTTACAACCAGATGTGTGGCTAACAGATGTTCTGTTCAGATGTTGAAGCACTGACGAATTGCTGTTGTGGTTCGCCAGTTCTTCTTTACAATACAAGCATTGCACTGTGTTGTCATCTTTTTTAAGTTTGAAATATCGCAAACTTTGGACATTTTCTGCCTTTTATGGACGGTTTCTCCGCCAACTTTTGATACTGAAATGTGTTGTGCAACAGTGATTATGGCCCGTGTGGAACAATGATCCCCAGGTGGAGCAGGTCCAATAACACACGTGATAGTAATTAAACTGTACTGTAAAATTGAATTCTTTGCCTCGAGTATTTTTTGTAATGGAGTTCTTCGATTTACTCAAGTAATCATTGCAGGCCTACTCGTCACTATGCATGTGCCGAGCTGATCTACAGAATCAGGGCAGGGACTGATCAAGGTCTTTTTGTTAACTGATCCATATCAGCTACATAATTGTGGTTGTTTTAACTCATTGTGATCTGAGTTAAACGCACACACATTCACGCCACAGTGGACTGTAAAAACACTGAAATAGTTCTTCAAATGGACAGCTTTGCCAGTGAGTGAACTGTGGAATGGCATGAACAAATAAGAAAACAAACAAACAAAACAACAGTCAGTAGTGTGAATTAAAACTATCTACACTGACAGTGCCTCAGTGAACAATGTGAGAAGATCAGGTTTGTGATAAAATGGGTCACTTTGGCCCGACGTCAAAAAGATTTCCAACATGTCCTTACAGTGCTGCACTGTAAAAATACTTGCACACATTATACAGAATCATAAGGAAAAGCATTAAAGGAAAGCTGCAACGCTGGCTATATTTTGTGAATACTGACATGTATTTAAATCATAGTAAGCCTGTGTGAGGCTATGAATGCACTGTGAAGATGCTTTATATGACAAACATAAGTATCATATTGATTATAATATCCACATATTCAAAATTAAACAATTGGGATCAGAGGGCAACCAACTAACTGCTAAAAGTAAAATACCCGATTAAGACAAACAGTCAGGGCCACGATACAGTTATGTGTGCACACTATGTTAGCATAAACAAAACAGACACACTTTCATAAATTGAACCACTGGCAGTGTAAACACAGATTTCATTGCTTGTTCTACTGGTCTTTGATTCTCCACCCCCCCTTGCCCTGGTGCTGCCCATCCCCCCTCCAACAACACTATCCATCCTCTACAGAGCCAGGACCTCTCTTAAAGTGAGAAAAACAGGCAGATTAAACTACATATATACTATTCTAAGCTTGGTGTAATCAAGCTCTTCTCAGACATTATTTATAGGCTGTTATAAAATGAGAAAGAAAAAAAAAAAAAAAAAAAAAAAAACTGTTACGGAAAAGCCAGAAACAGAGACAGAAAAAGGTTAAGACAGTAAGAGGTTAGTGATCTGTGCTGCAAAATCACCTACATGAGGAATTGGGAGAGTATTAAGATCGGATGTCATATTCTCAGAATGGGGAAATAAGATTCTCAGTCGGGTGAGGAAAATGAAGGGGGCTACAGTAAAGGACTGTAGGAGATATCTGTTCTAATATTTAGTGGTTCCTCTGAGAAACAGAGTGCTACGCTCTAATTCATAGATCATCCACACATTAATCTTCTGTGTGTTTCTATGTTTAAATCCAAGGCAGAAAACCCCTATCAACTACCCCACTTCACCAATTCCTTTAAAGGGTCCGTACAGTGAGGGGTGGGTGCTGTGCACAATGACGTAAGTATTTGGCTGCACTGTTCTAGTGTAGAATCTATTCATCTATCAATATTGTTACTAACCAATAACTCACACTACTTTCAGCAATTTCCCAGAAGACATGATGTTTACAGGAAGACAATCTATATTTTCTACCTCACAATATTTGAAGCATTAACAAACTAATTCCCACATTTGGTTGAAATGAATTAAAACCAAGACTGGAAGGTGTGGAAAATACATTAAAAGCACTATGGTGCAGCTTGGAAAATATTTTGCAGAACTTCAAAATCTACATGATTTATAACACATGGACTACAGTATACAAAAACACTGAGCACATATATTTCACTTTCTGTGACACTTCTTCTTTAGTGGCCCTATTAGTATTAATTCCCAAGTAATTAACTAATATTGAAAACATATGGTTTTGATATGTGAGAGCTATAAAATAAAAAGACCCTTTCACAAGCTCAAACTGGCTTTTTACCTCCACCACTCTTTGGTTGTACTGCTATAAACATCAAGGCATTCAATGTTGGTGTGTCTTCGTTCTCTGGGCAATGTAAACCCACTAGAGCTGCACCCCATACTGTGCTCTTCTGAAGAACCATCCATATTGTTAAACCCAGCAAGCTGATTTTACACCTTCTCCTGTTTCTAACATAATGGCTGCACCTGCGTATACACATACAGCACTCAAGGTGTTCACTGACAATGCCTTAACTTGATGTGGATGTTAATACATAGAAATGATTACAATGGCAGAACATAAAACTGACATAAGCTGTAAAACAATCCAGTGCAACAAAACAAACAAAACAACATGTAAACAACACACTGAACCCATCGTGCTTAGTGTGTCGCAGTACAGGTGAGGGGTTATTGTGAAAAAGATACTGATGATGAAAGGTTTGTCCTCAGTAGTGGGCTCCAACAGACCTATTCAGGTATGCCTCAGAGTTCGATATTAGGTCCTAATCTTTTCAGTCTGTAACTGAAGCCTAAAGTCCCTGCTGGTCTGAACCTGATTATCTGATGATCTCAATTATCTGAGTCTAACGATCTGTCAACTGATTATGTTTGATGAAAAATGTGCCAGAGGCTTTTTGAAATTTATGATAAAATAGTCACAAAAGGTAGAAACGAGTATAAACCCTTATTATAAAGGCTACATTTAAGGCACAATCCACCTGTACCTTACAACATGCAAAGACTGGAAAAATGTTCAACCCCTAACATCAAATTATTGTCAGATCCCTGAGATGCATACCTGAAACTATCCCCAACTGTGACGATTTCCACCTCACTGTCTGTTGAGGTGACGTTGATCTCCTCGCTTGCAGGGACAGCAGGAGCCGGAGCTGGAGTTGCCTCAATCACCACCACATCCTCATCCAGAGCACCTGAATTTACCAGGGGATGTTAGTATAGTACTGACAGACACCACACAATCTGACAAAGGCAAAGAAAGCATCCAACTTCAACAAAATGAATGCAAATACAATCATGAAACAAGAACATCTGTGTGTATGTATCTATGCTCATACAGCATAAAGTTGCACTGTTCCCCCTTTTATTTTCTAGTCTAACACAAGAAAACAGTGCAACCTTGATTTTACATTGGTCTCGTCTAGAACCAAGCAAGCCTTGCAGGTGGCAAGTGTTGTAGTTTAATGCTGGGCATGGAAGGAATGTAGATCACCAGTGCTCTGCTCTGTTTGCACTGGTATTAGCGTTTTTCTTTCACCTTTCCCAAATCTGACATGTGATCAACTACCTGCACATCAGATCACACTGGCCCTGCCTTCCCTCTGCCCATAAGAACCCCCCTCAAGTGTGTTCACTGAAAATAAATGATTGCAGTGACAAATTGGAAAGAAAAAAGTTTAGGGTTTAGTTTTCTATCAAATATCTATATCGAGTAATATACTCGATCTATATCAAGTCAGGCGATAGATATCTATATCTATCAAATAACTGACATTTTTAAAATAATTTATGTGGAAATAACCCAATTTTGTAAAAATTTATACTCTGGCACAAATCATAGAAAATTCATAGAACACAGAACAACATATTCAAAATATCTTTGTATTTAAAAATCAGATGTGTTATGTTGTATACAGTGGTGTTACATGCAGTTGTTTAGATTCCTATCCACATATAATGCGATAAGGGAAGATTCTGATAAGCCCCAATTTTATTTCAACTGCAGCATGACAACAACCCCAAACATACAGTGAGAGTCATAAACAGATATTTTTAGTGATAAGAAAAACATGGAGTCCTACAACAAGCTAGTCATGGCAAACTAATTTGAGACAAACGCATCATTCTCCTCCGCCTTCTTAACAGAGACAGAGGGCGGTGCCTCCTAAGATAAATTCTGCATTGTGTTTTGTTTTTAACTGAACACACAGCTTAATGCACTTGCTTATTTTAGGGTTAAGCTCAGACATAAATCTATACATTTAATCCCCACCAGTGATGAAGATCATATACAACATATAGTTGCAGACATCAAAGGCTTAAAGCTGCTTACTTGTGCTTCATGCTTGTTTCTAATTATTGTCAGTTTCTTGGTGTAAGTGAGAGTTGCTGACTCATGCATCTGGTGTATGAATCAAAGTCACAAAGTCTCCCACATTTTGAAGCCTTCCATGAGAATCTCAGGACTAACTCACCGGTATATAGCAAATAGCAGATATTAACAATTATCACTGTCAAGAAACTGTATATAGACCTAGTGTATGTATGTCCACCTCCTACAACTGACATTTTAGATGTGTGTGCTTCTTGTTACCAATATGTTGGTATGGACCAAATTGAATCAATGCAAACACTGCTTGCATACACCTAGCCCTGAGTAGAAAATCAAATGGTTTTAAAACAAACTTTATTTGTCCAAGTTTTATGCTTCAGTACTGTATACTTTGTTTTTGTGTACATCACTAAGTGACTTGCAATGCTAGTGAACTCCATAATTCCCCAGTGCGATTTCTATTCCAGTTGTCTCCTCTGAGAACTGCTGCTTAGCACCCTCTGCAAGTCTGGCTGCCTGGCTGTCTGAGCCTTTATGTAGTTACTCAAAAAACAACTCCTTTCAAATTGTTAGAGAACCATAACCAATATGTGCAGCATTTGGTTAGGTTACTACTTTGATTCCTGACACGGCTATATAATAAAACCTGAAAGAATTATATTTTGCGGCCATGTGTGACCTATAGTCGGATCAGTTGGCATTAAGAGAAGGTATAATACTCTTAAACAACTGCTACTGATGTTGCCAGGAACTGCGCTGCAGGTGTAACTTGAATTCAAAGAGAATTTACCAAAATTTGTTTAAAAGCCTTTGTTGACAGCAGGTTGGAGGTAGAACTAAACTGTTACCTGGCAGTATCTCTGGACATTTAGGAATCAGGCTTCTTCACTTGCCTCCTTGCTTTCCCCTGCTGTAACCAAATGCCTTGTTTTCCCTCTAGACCTGCTGTTTCCATGCAAAGGCTGCTGCTAAACAGTGTCTGAGTTGTCTCCCACCTGCCTCCCACCATAGAGGCACAACAACTAACTTTCCATTCTCCCCATAGGGCCACAGAAGCAGAAACAATGCCGAGGCTAAATGGCTAGATGAAGAAAACAATGCACCAGGTCTGAGGTGGGGCTTTTCAAAAAATATTTAGACTCCTGCTGTAACTGCTGGCACATTTCAGATCAGAAGACAGAAGGTGACCTTCATATGTACACTGGACTGAGCTGCTTCAAAGAAGAAAGCAATGGTTTAGACTTAGGAGCTGCATAAAGCTTTTGTTCCACCAGGTACAGACTGCTGTACTTTCCATTACAGCCTGCCAGGTGTCCCGAAAAGCAGAGGGGAAAATCTATTCCTTTATCACACATTACAAAAACTTTTGACCAAGTTGTATCTCAACATAGAAACTAGATGCACAACAGCAGCAATATGCTACCAAACAAACAAAACAAAGCAAGAGAGGCAAGGGGGCAAGGGGGCAAGGGGCGTGTCTGAATCAACTTTCAAATAACATTTAAAAAAAAAACACAAAAAAAAAAACACCAATGTTTTGTGCTCTAGACAGCTGTTTTGAAATGAGCTAGGAGGTTAGCATTAATTCTAAAAGGTACTATGTCTTTAAACTACCTGTATATCGTCTGTGAAAATCACATTCCCAATGTACACAGTCCGTGATGGCTGAGGTTCTTGGCTGATGGACAGATTTTCTTCAAGGTAAAGAGGGTCTATGAATTTGTTTGAGCCCTTCATGAATTTACTTCCCCTACATCACACCAGCCTTCAGGAACTCTTGCAGGTTAAACTGGGCTAGTGAAAAGCCTTAGTGGCTGACTGACTCTGAAAGATTTCCTATAAACAGACCTGAAATACTCAAAAGCCCAGCAACATTAAAGCTACATATTTTTATACAAATACATTTACTGTCATGTTACTGAGGCAGAATGAGTTTAAAGGTGTGGTGCTACTGTAACAGTTCTATCTTCCACTGCCAAGCCATGCACAGTAAACATTAAGTGACACTGCCCACAGTCATCAAACTTCTAGAGCCAGGTAGTTTGCTTGACAAGCGAAGGGAAACTGACAGTCTGGTTGGTTAAAATGTGACATTACATGCTTATTAAAGTCATCAACATCTAGTATATATACCATATTTTCTGGGTTTGAAGTTGCACCGGAGTATAAGTCACTTTTAGCAAAAACAGCCTTGTTGAACAGAAAAAAATATATTTAAGTTGCTTCATTGTATAACTCGCATTTCTAAATATAGTCTAATTTAGCCTATGAAGAATGTAGGCCAGGCATAACAACGAGCAGTAGTGCATTACGAAATTCATTAATCTGTGTCAAGTTACGTTAAAAAATTGCACCAACGTTGAGTGGGGGATGAAACAGCGTCTCCTCCTCATGTCTCAGGTTGTCTGAATGATGACACTCACTCTAAACTTTGTTTTTGGCTGCAGACTTTTTTTACCTGCACTTTGAAGTCTGCAGTATAACTCTTTCTTTTGGGGCACCATTTTCACTTGTGTTACACTAGGAGTTATAGTTCAGAGTGAACATACATGTTTTTACTTTTTCTGTGGTATAATATTATCTTCGAATGAGTCAAGAGTCCCAAGAGTGTCATCTAACTAGTGTCATCTAAGTATATATATCTCATTGCAAGTTGTACATGTTGACCTCTTCTCCAGCAACTGCCATTTTGTTTTCCTGTTCAGACTTACAGTGCATGTTGATTAAGCCTGCGTTACTGTACTTCAACTGAAATATTTCTGGCTAAATATTCTCCTGGTGATGTTTCTTTTCACCTGTTGATAGTCAGGAAGCCCATGTTGTCTAACAGCAGTTTCAATATTCTTTAACTACTGCAGCACAAATGTTGATTGTCCTATAACTACAAGTAATGACTGCACAGTCAGGCGATTATTCCACAGTGTTATGATGAATGCAGCAATGCACTATATTATATTTTTTAAGTGGTCCCCATTGATTTAAAATGTGTTTACCTATACGCTGTCACCCATGTAAACATACCTTGTACTGTAAAACAACATATGTTAAATACAACTCAATTCAACTGTAAGAGAGTCAGGATTTGTAATTACCTGTGGTGACAGTTGCACTGTTGGGCTGGCTGCTGGTGCTGCTGACATCTACGTACAGCTCATCTTCTGCTTCAGTGGAAGAGGGCGAGGACGAGTCACTGCTTAGCTCTTCACTGGAACTACTGGTACTATGGAGTAGAGCATACTTCCTACGTGCAATCACGTCACGTTTCTTCCTCTGCAGCAACAGTCGCTCCTTTTGCTTCTGAGTCCGCTGACCCCCTCCAGGAGTTGATTTCACAAAGCGTTTCCTATGCAGAGGCCGCCGGCTGCTCAGGCATGGCCGTTTCAGCAGCACTGGCTCAGTCTCAGATCGCACCCACTTATGAGAGCGATTCCCCCGAGTTCGACCTAAAACAGGGCGCAGGCCAACTCCAGTAGCTCCTGTATTCAAGGTCGGAGCCTTGTGCTGGCCCCCTGTTGCTCCAGCTTCCCCTTCATCCTCTGAGCTGAGTGTGTCCGAGTCCCCGAACTGTAGGCTAGATGAAGGGGAGGAAGCACAGTCACTAAAAGAGGACTCGAGGTTGTGTTCATCCTCACTGGGGTGCTGTAAAAGTTCTACCCTTGGACGCTGAGGGGCTAGTGAGCTCTCACTAATGCGGTCCTCCTTCAGCGAGCAGTCTGACGGCCCTGCCTGTTGGCCTTTTCTTTTTCTGCGCCCAGGGAGGCTCCGTTCTGAGTCTCTGTGTGTCCCTGTGTCCCTCAGGGGCCGATGCCTAGACTCACACAGGGTTTCAAAGTCACTGCCTGCCTTTCCAATCACCTCCATATTGTTGGGGAAGCTCTTGGCTGCCTCCATGGGCTCTGGGTTCACCAGTGGCTCCTTCAAATGCTCCTGTCTGCCAGGGGCCTCAGATGGCACCTCACTCTTCATGGTGGCAGGTCTGTCCTCACTGGGCAGACACCAAGTGCACTTGCATCAGTTTCTAGGCTTCTAGCCACTGCATCTCACAAAACCTAGAGAAAAACAAAGTAAAGTTACAGGTGCATGAGCCACTCCAGGCGATGAATGCCAAAGGATCAGATCATGTTAGGATTAAGACTTTTCAAGAATTCAGGAAAAATAAAACACAAAAAAGCATTACATCTAAATATAAGCCCAAGCAGTGGGGCTGAAAATTTTCTTTGTACCAAGTCATTTGTAAAAATGATTTCATGATAAACATGAAATGATTTGTTAGGTAATCCATCAGAACAGCACAAACAAAATTTAAATGACTTCTATTAAATGTACCTCTTGGTCACCATTTTTAGCAGAGCCAGAGATCAGGAAAACACCCAAACTGGAGTCCAAGCTCATTTGTCAAGTATTTTTGAATTTAAAGTATATCCAAGACTCCAACTTTGGTTTAAACAAATAGTAACTGATGATAAAATAGAACTGCATATTTAATTGACTATAATTAATATTATCTTTCCCTAGTTGTAAGAATTGAAATGGAGTTTTTAAAGGTTGCAGGGGAATTAAATAAAAATAGAAAAACAACTGCTTAATTTACAAAGTAAAAAACAAGCTTAAAATGTGTTATCTGTATTCACATTTTGATCCAGATCTATAGTTTTTCATAACGTGCAGTTCTCATTATAAACTGTTCAACATAATTTCCAAATCACCTTACAGCAGCAGATATAAAAACATTCATTCCAGATTTTTTACTGACCTATCAACAGCCTACAGGCTTATAACAATACCTGCTGTTCTTAAATGTGGGGCAATGTATCTATTCACTTACAGTCATTTTGTTTGTCAGTACACGTTAAGACATTGATCCAAGACTGATGATTAAAGAGAGAAAATAAACACCCACAGGCTAAGTCAAATGAAATGGGTGAGTCACTTTTGATACGGAAATAACCACCATGAAAACTTATTCTTGTGTTTATGCCATGACTTTGGGACAGTTCTGTCTGTTTCTGCGCTCCCACAATCGACTCCCAAGAGAAAGACGCTCTTTAAGCATGTTGCAGTGGGAGAATTTTCACAAGGGTGTAATGTCTCCCAGAACTACTCCAAATTCCAGTGCTGCCAAAACTTAGGCTACTTCAGAAATACAATGAACACTTTTGTATTTATGGTCAAACTCCATGACATAGTTTAAGAAGACACATTTCTGACCACACCCTCTGCCAGCCAGCAGTGGTTATATTAACAAAGATTACATTACTGGATAACTGGTCTTTCTAAGCTGGCAAGAAAAGGATAAAGACTTCAGCCTTCAGCTGTCAATAAAACTGAATGCCACTTTCATGCTAATCCTTAGTTATACAGTTGCCTAATATAAAGTAAATAACATTCTTGCAATTTACCAACCATACAGTATCACTATAATAATTTTTATTATTATTATTATTATTATTATTATGGTGAAATCATTATCATTAGCAAGATATTGTGATATTGCAGCACTGAATACTAGGAAACAATTTCAGTAATTAATAAGGCAAAAGGGGTTTTAAGTATGTGCAACAGAAAGATGTGTAATAAATCAAGACTGATAACTCATAGTAATTCAATAAAAGATGCTTTGATCTGCCTCAATATCAAACTTTTTCACCATATCTCTGCAGTTGATACCACTGTGTCGGTAATTACAAAGGGTACTGCATTTCTGTGGTGATGTTCACTGAATGCATGGTGGTTCTCACATAACGATGGCAACAGTGTGAAGAAAATGACAAATACAAATACAGGATACTGTACGTGCACTTGGTGATCCACCCACAGCAGCAAGCAGTCTACACACTTCTTGATATGATGTAACCAGAAAACAAAATGATGGTGCTACTATTTGAGCAAGTTATCGAGGAACATACTGTACTGAACCCATTTAATGCAATAAAAGACATAAAAATAAAACAAATGCGTTGCTTGTGCCATCTACGCGCTTTGCCAAGCCAAGACTACACAATTCACAGCATTAAGAAATTTAGATGCTGTGCTTTCCAGTAAATGTAAAGAGTCTGTCAACCCCTGTCATTCTGTCTGCAATCCATTCACACTTCTTACATCCGAAAATACACCTGTAAAAGCTACTATAGATTTCACTTTCCATTTATCTGCTAGTGTCTCAATAAAATGTAAGAGAACAACATTCCTGAAGCTATGTGCACTAGTGTGTCGTCTTATATACTTATATTACATACAACGCATTAGATTTAATAGAGAACCCAGTGTCAGTACATGTTTTGCTTCATAACAACATGATAGTTGTCACAAGCCCTTGAGCTGTGACATTTGGGAAGCAGGGCTGCTGAGGTTGGTGTTCCCAGGGGCTGCTTTCCTCCAGGATTTACCGAAGCTGTGAATTTGGAGCCTGCTATCTGAAATATGCCACAGTGGTCTTTTCTGCTCTTACACCCAACTCCGTGATGAGTGAGAGTCCTTCAGATGCCTCCGAGACAGCTGCGCAATGACATGCATGAATTCAGGGGCCTCAGAGGACTGATGGGAAAAATCCCCACGCATCAAGGCTGAACAACACAGATTTCTCCATAAAAAAGATTCAAGCAGCGATAAGCAAAGGACAATGAGGCTGCCAGCAGGTGTACCACTAGGAACTCTTTAACTACAGACGCAAATATACGGTGGAGCTGAAATGGCAACAGGAAACCAATTCAAAATGTACGACTGAGCCAGAGCTGCCGCTGAGCTGCTGCTAATGAAACCCACTGTGCTTTGAGCCAAGCACTGTTAAACTAGCCCAGGACAGAGCTGCATACATTTATTTAACCTGGAAGAGCCGAGCCTAAGCAGTTTTCACAACGCTGAACAATTACAATAAGCAGCTGTCTGTCTGTGTCCAGATGAGTGTTAATTGACAGACACTAAAATAAGCAAATGTATATACATTTACCAGCTTGACCCATGTGAGGGTTATTATGATAACCAAAATAAAGCAGAGCACACGGCTAGCTTGGACCTAGTCTGACACACTCAGACAGAAGACAACAAAGACGAAATGTACCTGAGTCTAAGTCCTTTTTCAAGCTGCGTCCCCGTCCTTTTGTAACTTGTGAGGTTAAATCCTGTGGGAAATCATGTCCAGTGCTGAAACGGGTCGTTATCTGAATGTGGGACCCAAGTGCAGCTCGGCAGGCCTACACAGAAACCGCGAACCCTGGACGTCTAGTCGCCGGGATTGTGAAACTGACAGCACAGTCCCGAGCGGAGCCGAGGAGCAAAACGAAGGTACGGGCCCTGGACAGCTATGAGCTAAGCTAACGAAAAGGCTAGCTCCACTTCACTCTTCAAATACCCGATTATACGCAGCCATTTTGACTCGCACAAGAAACCCGTCGAATCTGAAAAGACGGTACGACCTGTCCACTAGGTTTATATCTGACAAGATAGAAATGTCTCACTAGTAGCCCTCGACGAAGTTCCCATTCCTTCCTTCCGAGGCATCCACTGTTGTTTACCCAGCAGGTCGTCTGCTCGCTGGCTGCGGCCTCAGCACAGACGTTCCCACAGGCGCCACACGTGGGCGCCAGACCGCAGCCAGCCTTCAGCTACTTTACGACAGTTTGCGACAGCTTGATTATGTCCCTTTTATAGTTCAAGACGGAAGGGTGAATGAAAATATTCCGTGTCGAGAGCACTCCTTCTCCAGGCTCTGTTTGTTGTCGGCAAGAGACCATAAGAGCCTCTGCAGCTAAATATCCGGCCTCACCTGGACTGAGGAAGTCGGTGCATCACTGATGTGCATGTATCACCCTCCTAAATTTCGTTTTGAAGTACGTGTGCGCCCACCAGCGGATGGAAGCTGGATGTGTGGAGACAGAAGTGGAGCCCAAACACAGAAGTGGATCCCAAACATAAAAATGGATCCCAAACATAAAAGTGGATCCCAAACATAAAAGTGGAATATAAAAGTGGAGCCCAAACATAAAAGTGGAATATAAAAGTGGAGCCCAAACATAAAAATGGATCCCAAACATAAAAGTGGAATATAAAAGTGGAGCCCAAACATAAAAGTGGAGCCCAAACATAAAAATGGATCCCAAACATAAAAGTGGAATATAAAAGTGGAGCCCAAACATAAAAGTGGAACATAAAAGTGGATCCCAAACATAAAAGTGGAACATAAAAGTGGAGCCCAAATATAAAAGTGGATCCCAAACATAAAAGTGGAACATAAAAGTGGAGCCCAAATATAAAAGTTGATCCCAAACATAAAAGTGGAACATAAAAGTGGAGCCCAAACATAAAAGTGGATCTCAAACATAAAAGTGGAACATAAAAGTGGAGCCCAAATATAAAAGTTGATCCAAAACACAGACGTGGGGCCCAAACACAAGGCTCTCACTGAAGTGAACTGCCAGTGGTGGTAGAAATTTTCACAACTGTAACTTAATGAGAAGCACCAGCAATGACACTTGCCCATTACTGGAATAAAGTAATGACCACTTATTAACATCTGAGTTGCTGAAAATCAGCTGACCACACATTCATGAATATTCACACTATGAGTAATAAGTGGTTTATATTTAAATTGAACATGCTTAACCTTATGAGACAACAAGATTTCAGAAAGGTTTATAGAAACTTAGTGTCTTGGAAATATATGTCAGTGGATAATACAAAGTAACCCCTGAAGTTCTGAGCAGAGATCAGACCAGATCGTTTTTTTTTTTCTTTTGGGTTGTTTAATTTGAATACTTAATTTTAAACTTTAAAGCACTTTTAAAATTTAGCACCCAAATTCATTTCCATTTCTCATCTGGGAACCACACAATTGTCATCTGATAATCAGCTTGAAACTCAACTCAGACAATAAAGGAAGAACAATATTCTAGGTCTAGAATGAGTGGTTATACAATAAGCCTATGTGTTGGTCCTAATGTTTACTTGCTCGATATAAAATGTAGTAAATATACATATGTACCTATTTTTGTAAAATATAAAAGTCTGGTAACAATTCTGTTTAATTATATGAATACAATTTATGTAATGTGAATCAAATTTATCCAATATGTAACTTTGATAATAGGCTCCAGCAGATCCCCGTGACCCTGGTTAGGAATAAGCAGGTATAGATGGATGGGTGTAACTTTGATATTAATTTAACCTCTAATATGTGAGCTGGTTCTGAACTACAATTAGAAATGCATAACCTCGACATATAAGGGACGTGGGTCTTCTAGAGTAATGGAAGTATTCACCCTGTCAGTATTTGATAAGCAGTAGTGAACTTGTATGTATATTTAATAGTGAAAGTAGTTGTGTGAATGCAAACCTTGATGTTGTGTATAGATTAGCTGACACTATGATTGATACTTAGGATCTTAGGATGGGACACCAATATTTATGGATTAGGCAAAGTTGAACAAAAAAATAAGGAGGACTGAACTTAGAATTAAGGACCACAAAAGGAGAAGATTTTGAAATGAATATAAGGATGAACACGCTGAACAACAGTCTTCAGTTGTTCAATTCAGTTCAGTTCAGTCAGTTCCTCGGGATCACTCAGGTTTATTTGTAACTTTTGAAGTGCATAACTAACCTTTGACTCGGGGAACGTCAGGATTACTATTGCAACAACACATCATCTCTAGGGTAAAACTAACCTCACGACGTTCTAAGCCCAGCTCACATTCCCTATTATATTGTCGACTTGTGAGTTTGATTTCAAATATTGGAAAAAGAAGAGGAACAGTGTTTGTGAGAGGTTCAACAATTGCATATGGCCCTGACCTGATAATTCTCCACAACAGTAAGTTTTCAGTAAGCTTGTCAGAATTTAGGGTATTGCATTCTGTTTGTTAGCATGTGAAATTTGTTACGATTGCAGCTCATGTGAATGTAAAGTTGGTCCTTGTCAACTATCTTAACTATTATATGATAAGAAATAATTAGGGCATGCTTGTTGCATTATGAGTTAGATTACCCAGTCATGACTTTCAGCTATCCTAATTGCCTACTTATTATGTTATACTATTTGATATAATAATCCATCATTTATATGTTCTCTGCCCTACTCACTGGTGCAGGACAACACAAGGCAAGATCTTGTACAAACCAATAGTTTGTAAGTAGATGTTTCACAAGTACATTAAGAAGTATGAAAATGGCAGGAAACTCTGCATGTCATTTAGAAGTTGCTAAACTTCATGTTACATTTAAAACCTGCTTAAATGACAAGGTCAGTATAACTCCTTTGTTATTTTTTTAAGTTATGGCAAATTTTCCACTCAAATTAAATTACAAACTGCTCATTATATTGGAAATATTTCACCCACCTGCTTCTGTATCTGTGTTGAATATATGCTGGAGGGATGCCTTGAAGGGTACCTAAAGGTAGAACTCTTTATCAAAGGGTAAGGGTGGGGTTACCTAGAAATATGTAGCAACTACTAACCAGTCAATCGAGAAAGTAGTCCTGCTGCGTTTCCGTAGTCTTCCACCACAATAGGAGGAAGCGCAGCATTTCATGACAACAAATAAATACAATCGAAGAAGAAACGGCGCGCATAGACTACGCGCGCCCCCGAGCCCATAATCTTGAGCTAAAATGGCGTCGGGTGCCATTTCCACGGAGTTTAAGAAAATTACTGAATTAAGGGTTGTTGATCTTAAATCCGAGCTTAAACGAAGAAATTTGGATACGTGTGGCGTGAAGAGCGTTCTTCTTGCCAGACTAAAACAGGTAACGTGAGAACGGCGGTGTATTGTGGGTCATGAGTGAATGAGCTAATGCTGCAGGACTGCTAACGCTAATATTACTGTGGTGACAGATTTTCGGCTAAGCTAATGAACAGTTTGCTTTAGCCTGCACTTTGTAACGAAAACTAATAACAAACGGCAGTAACCTACCGCGAGAGGAGTGCGGTGTGAAGCTTTAATTGTCACTGAGGAGAAACGGGGGTGATGGCGTTAAGTCGTGTTATTTAAGATGGGCGTCCAATCAATGGGGGTCAGACACAGACACGAAAGGCCCGAGTAACGCTGCTCCGTTTGTTCCTCGGAGAGGAACATGAACGAGGCATTTTGGGCCGATGTAAGGTGTTTTTGTCGGTATTGGTGCTGCACACGGTGCACATGTAACGTTGCTCGGTGCTGTGTAAATGCGCAGAATGGCGCATACGCTAAGCAGAGCGTCGTGCAACCGGGTTCGGGACATTATTGTGGTTCATAAGGGAGAGCTACGCTGGATGCCCATCGTATGCAATTAGACGCTGCATGTTTAGTAAACACACTTCAATACATTCATTACAGCTATGAAATGCTGTTTTTGAGCCTTTAGTTTTTTTTTTCAACATACACTGAATAAAGCGAACTAACGAACCAGGTGTTTTCCACTATCCAAAGCCATCTATTTGAAGGATCCTACTGTACATTTTGAAGTATTCCAGATTTCCATGCAGCTCTACAATACACTCTTGAGTAATAATCCTTAAATATACTGACAGGCGTTAGAGTTCAGTGTTAACTGTTGGTACCGTATTGCCCTAAACACCTTTAAATACCTTAACTATTGATGATTTTTGGACATACTCATCATCATGTTGGCACAAACAAGACTGTTCAAAGCAGCTGGATTTATTTTTTTTAAAGTTAGTTATGCTTTGTCAGAACTAAGTGATTTGTCTGATCAGACAGTTTAATTTGCGTTTGACAAATTAAACATAAATGGCAAGGATATATTGCAATGTGGGTTTAGGAGATTTTTAAACAGTTAATGAATGAAGCTTTTTTTTTTTTTTTTTTTTTTTTAAAGGCTGTTGAAGATGAAGGTGGTGACCCAGAAAACATTCAGGTCGTGCTTTCAGCTGAGTTGTCACCCCGGAAAGGTGGAAAAACTAAAGGTATAGGTAATCTTGCTTTTAACTTCATTGGTGAGATGAAGTGATGTTGTTGCTTTAGGTTTTTAAATTGTATTAACCTTATTTTATTGCTATAATTTTTTGGATTGCAGGGAGAAGAATGGATTCAGATGTGGACATCACAGCAGAAGAGGAAATGTTTTCCAAGGTGATGTTTGACACAACTCTTTCTTTGTCCTCACTTGCCCAGTGTTTAGATACAAATATTGAAATTTATCACAGTGATCATCAAAATTGCAGAGAGTTCTTGAGTATGAACAGCCAACACTGAATTATTTCTAATCATGAGCCTGATACTCTGGATGAGAGCTTTCTGTACTTTGCGTAAAGGCAAACCTGTACCAAGGGAGGCACAAAATCATCTGTCCATGCCAACGAGCCTTCCTGTTGTTGCCAGGAAGTGAATGCCTGACCAGTTTAGAAAAAATGTGACAGCTAGCAGTTAAGATACACAATATGAAGTGTTGTTTAGAGTTGCGCACATGTAATTTATACCTTTTATCAGTTTTAACAACTGAACATAAGGCCACAAACTTGATTCACACTTGATCAAACTTTCATGTAATTCTGTAAAATAATTGAATGAGCAGCACATGCTTTTATTGGCACCTATTTTTAAGTTACATCCAGAGCTGTCGAATAGATATTTGAACTTTTCTACAGAGCTGTGTCTTTGGCCCTTAGTATGAGTTTTGATTGATA
The DNA here is from genome assembly GCF_900324485.2 of Mastacembelus armatus. Classification (NCBI taxonomy): domain Eukaryota; kingdom Metazoa; phylum Chordata; class Actinopteri; order Synbranchiformes; family Mastacembelidae; genus Mastacembelus; species Mastacembelus armatus. The sequence continues at coordinate 11,683,366 of NC_046635.1, forward strand.
CATAGGGTCATAAAGCAAAAGTATATACTTGACTTGAAAAGGAACATTGAATGCTACGTTTGGAAGTGAAACATGTGTCAGCTCATTTCAGTGTTTTCTTTTTTAGGAAACCGAAGAGTATGAATCAGAGAAAGGTATGTATACCTGCACACTCAGGCCCAGTGTGAACATTAGGTGTATTTTTTTTATTTTATTTTTTTTTTTCCCTTCTATTTTTTACAGCGAACACGTATGATCACGAGAAACTCCTGGTATATTGCATAACTTACATTTACTAGTATTTCATCCTTCTGCTAGCTACTGCCTTATCTAGGTGGTACTTAAAGAAGCAATATGGACATGCTTACTGAAGACATTTATGAAGACCGACAATTTTTTTTTTTTTTTTCTTTTGGTAATTGGTCCGCATGTGAATCAATGGATGTGGGTTTCCTTGATTCAGGTACCCAGTTTCCTTATATGACTGAAAATATTTTAATGAAAACTTCTGTTTTCTTTAATGGAATTTCATAATCCCTGCATTCAGTTTCCTCCTTTCCCAATGGAAGCGAAGAGTGAAGGTTACAAACGAGCTGATATTTTATGTCTAGTGAAATGAAAGAAGAAACAACTTTTGGAACTTGAGAATCGTTTGGTATTTTAATTGCACTGGTTATGTCTGACAGCATCACTATGTCAGCAACAGGAGTCACACACACAGATACCTCATTACAGGTCCCGTCAGGTGAGACGGCTTGTGAATGAGGCTGTGATTTGGGTTGAACTCAAGGACCGCTCGTCTCTTTTAACCCTTGTAAAAATGCAGAGGTCTTTGGAAGGAAGCAACTGAAAGATCAAGAGACTGAATACATTAATCGCAGACCACATCATCGGAATTGCGCATATTGCTGCCTACTCACTCCAATGCCAGCATGATGTGTGCAGTGAAGAGATGTAACACACAGCATGGCCTGGGACTGGCGAGTACAGACTGTGACCAGAGGGAGATACTTTTTGTGCAGAGTTGTGTTCAGATGACTGGACTCTTTTCAAGAGGTCAGAGTTGGTGGTGAAAGTTTTTCTGATTGTTGTCAGATCTGCTGATGATGAGGGATTGATGCCATTGATTACTGAAGAAACATTGGAAGATGAAGATTTCCTGAAACACAGACATCTCTGTGCAATTTGCATAATGGAAAAAAACTGAAGGCTGAACTAATGGACATTTCCTCCCTTTTTGAACTTTCATATGACTCACACTGGGGAACTACTACACATGGTAGGATGCCTCTGGAGATGCACGTTCAGTATGAACTATGACTGAAGTACATAACATGCCAAGAAATGAAGAATGAAACGTCTACCATTTACAGTGAAGATTATGTGTTTTGTGTCTTCCTGTGGTGTCTACGCCCTCGATGACCATTAACACTAAATGTGCTTTCTATTCTACTTTTTAGGTCAAATGACATGCGACATGTGAATGTTAAAAGTTGTGTTTTGCCATGTTTATCCTTATTAAATCCCTCAGATGTAACTGATACAGATGATGGTACTCGTGAAAATTCTAAGCCTGCACCCTGTGAGGACAGCCTCGCTCAGCCCAAGGCTGAGGCTGAACCAGAGTCAGAAGCTGTGGTGGCTGAGGCTGATTCAGAGCCAGATGCTGAGCCAGAGGTGGACGAGGATGCTGACCAAGAGATGGATGGGGAGGCTGAGCCAGACATGGAGACCGAACTAGCCGAGATGGATGCTGAAGGCATGAATTCTTCTAAAGAAGCTGAGGACGATCATCTGTCCGTCTCAATCCCAAATGAAGATGCCATCACCCTGGATGTTGATGGCGATGATCTCCTGGAAACAGGTAAACATGTGAAACTTCCAGATCCAGAGACTGAGAAGGGTATTGATGAGCCAGAGGTCTCTGCTGAGATGGGCCCAGATGATGACATGAAGGTAGAAGACACAGAGGGCCACAAAGATGGTAAGAAAGACGATGGATCCAGGTCTGAGAGTGTGAAGAAAGACAGCAGAGACCCCTTGAAGAAAGCTGAAACTGGAGACAAAGAAAAGGATTCTGGGAAGAAAGGCCCCTCCACTACTGGGGCATCAGGTCAAGCAAAGAGGTTTGTCTTTCTATGTCAGTTCTTTGATACTACCAAGTCCACCTCACTAAGAACGCAGCATTGTGGGTAGCATCAAGAGTTTTTTTGCCTTAAGGGAAATGTTCACTGATGTACCTAATCCTGCCATTTACTACTTTGATTTGCTTTTCTGAAGTTGGTTAAATTGTGACATTAACCAGGAGCTCAGAAAACCTCTTACTTTGTTACTTTGACCCTTCCAGCAGTTGTAAAGCCCTTTTCCAGGTTCTGCACAAGGCATTGTAAAAGAGCATTAGTCCTTGTGATGCCAATGGTTTCCTTTTTTTTTTTTTTTTTTTTTTTTTAAATTTTTGGTCAAATGATTCGCTGTGATGTTGTACAAACCTCCGAAGAGTTCATTGGTCCAGAGAATAAATTGGCTGACAACTTGACCCATCTCACCACTGGAAAAAGCAATGAAGCCTTTGAGACATTGGTTCAGATCCACGCCCCGCCTTCAGGATTTTTTTTCTTTTTCTTTTGTTTTTTTGTTTGTTTTTGTTTTTTAACTTACTGAAAAGTAAAAAATGTTTTTATTCCAGTAGCTTACATCATGGTTTTGTTTACCTTCACTCATTTCATTTGTCTGCTGTTGCAACATTTGCTTCGTAGCTCTTCAAGAGACAGAGATGGAAAAGCTGCAAAAGATGAAAAGGGTAAGATGATATCCAAATGTTGAAATACTTATTAGGAAGACCATTGTCATTTTATTCTTAGTTATAAATAAATAAATCTCTGTTTTGGAACTCATCTTTATCAGGAAGTGGCGGCGGCAGTAGCAATAGCAGCTCTTCTCGGAACTTATGGGTGAGCGGCCTGTCTTCAAACACGAAAGCAGCTGATTTAAAGAACCTGTTCGGCAAATATGGAAAGGTAAATAAAGTGCAAATTTTGTGCTCGTTTTGTCATTAGTTGTTCCATCTTTTTGATATTTCTGGAAATACCACATTAAGTTTATGCTCAGTGTTGTTGAAATTTGTTAGAATAAAATTTGTCACCAACAGGTTTTAAGTGCGAAGGTGGTCACAAATGCCCGCAGCCCAGGTTCAAAATGTTACGGCTTGGTGACTATGTCTTCAAGTACAGAGGTGACACGGTGTGTCTCCCACCTTGACTGCACAGACCTCCATGGCCAGCAGATATATGTTGAAAGGGTAGGTTAGAAAGCAGACAAAGCTGTTTACTAATAGACCCGAATCAAAAGCAAACCTTTTTATTTATGGAAAACTGTGGGCCTGTGTCACTTATATTTGACCGCTGCTGTTTTTCAGGCCAAGAATGATCCATTCAAAAAAGAGCCATCAAAGAAAGAAGCAGAAGATAAAGCAAGTTCCAGCAAGTTGAGTGATAAGCGCAGTTCCACAGGAACAAAACTGTCTAACAAGTAGGTGACAGAAAAAGTTAAAACATTTAATTGTTGACTGAAAGCATGTTTTAACCTTTTGTTCTCTTTATACGTAGAGCACAGCTGTCTTACAAAAAAGAAGATAAGAAAACAGATAAGCTTTTAGAAAAGGACAAGGATTCATTCAAGAAGCAAGAAGCCAAAAGCGGAAAATCTGACTCTGTGTCCTCGAACTCGGGACTAGATTCTGCAAAGAAAGACGACAGAAAGCACGGGCGTAGGTTTCATTCCTCTTATTGGTTATTCAGGGACTTCAATTGGAAGAGTCAATAGGTGTACGTCTGTTCTGTATAATTATTTTCATTTTCTCTAGGGACAAAGAGCCCAGGCAAGATGGCGTTGATAGATCATGCCAAAGGAGAGTCTAGTTTTGGCAAAATGAGACCTTTCAGAAGGGGAAGGTATTTCGATAAGGTATGTGACATGGTTGATTTAACCATGTTTTGAATGGCTATTTAAAATTTTTCATCAGCGTCTAATACAAGATTCTCATTTGGTACTGTTTATATTTTCCCAGCCCCTTGTCAACATGAATTTACAGAGGAGGCCGAAATGGTTGATTCCTCCTGATGAGGTATTAAATTCTTGATGCTATGGATATCTTAGTATTGCTTTTAGCATGCTTCACACAGAAGCTATTACTTTTTACACCATAATTTTCATGTTCCCCTCTCAGTTAGAGATGTTAAAAGACAAACAGCGCCATTTTGCTAACAAGGGGGATGACAAAGACATTTTGCCTTTTGAGAAGATGAAGGAGCAAAGGATGCGTGAGCGGATGGCTCGTCTGGAGCGTGTGCGTAGAGCTGTAGAGTTGCGCAGGTAACTTGGACCGGCCAGTATCTCTCACATTTAGTAGATTGCAAGGTGATCGTATGTTTCTTTATTCTAAACAATGGATTTTTTAATTTATTTATTTTTTGAAATAGGCGACGTGAGATTGCTGAACGAGAACGCCGGGAACGTGAGCGTGTTCGTCTGTTGCGAGAGCGAGAAGAGCGGGAGAACCTACTCCGGGAGCGCCAAAGACTGGAGATGGAAAGACAAAAACTGGAAAGAGAGCGCTTGGAAAGAGAGAGGCTTGAGAGAGAGAGAATCCGTATAGAGCAGGTACTTTTAAGTATTTTTTTGGTGGGGTTTCCACAGTCAAATCTTCAGGCTCCTCTGGAAACTACCTATATCAAGGATGAATGATTATACCAAGCAGTTGCATTCCAGAATTCTAGGTATGCAGCAGTGAAGTGGGGATAGAACTGTTTCTAGAAAGCCATTCAGACTGACTGTAATTCTATAATGACATGCCCATAATTTTTGTAGTAAGTACATTTAAATTGTGCCTCTTACAGGAACGCCGTAAAGAGGCAGACCGCATGGCACGTGAACGTGAGGAGCTACGGAGGCAGCAGGAGCAGCTCCGCTATGAGCAAGAAAAGCGAAACAGCCTCAAAAGAGGCCGTGATGTGGAACATGGGTACATATGCCTTTTATGTCTCAGCAGTTTTTTTTGTTTTTTTTTTGGTGGGGATTATAAATAAAGTTGGGCTTGACAGACTTAGATGTTATAAAGTTTGATCTGCTGGAAAACCAAAGGAACTTCAGGTAACTAACAAACTCATAGAAAGTGAAACAGAAAACTCCAAAGGAAATTGGTGGATTAATCTTTTTCTTATGTGTTCATCTGTTTTATAACCAGAAGTGTTGCTGTTCAAACATGTAACTTATGAGGCATGTCTTTGTTTCAGTCGCAGAGATGATCCCTATTGGAGTGGCAACAAGAAGATGCAATCAGATTCTGATGTTCGTTTGAACCAGGGCTCGAACTACAACCGGCAGCAAAACCGCTTTTCAAATTTCAGTCCCCGAGAGAGGGGGCGCTTTCCAGAAGGTGCTGCTGAGCAGGGCAACACATACGACAGGTACAAGTGTTGAGATCACAGGAGTTGATAGTTTGCATTATCTGTCACTGAACACACTGACATATCACAGTAGCAAGAGTAAATAAATAATAATCAGAGATTCATCAACGCACATTCTAGGTCTTGGCGTTGTGGAATGGCTTACTTGGGACTCTTGAGCACCGAACCAGTTAATGTTATTACCAACACATACAGTAACAAGTGAAAAGGTTTTACATTTAAAAGACCTGTAGAATCAAAGTTCCAGCCCCACAGCTGCACTTATAAGAAAAATGTAATTTAATTTGGAATTTAACATCCACTTTTCCACAATTACTGCAATATTGGGAAAAACCTGTGTGGACTGTGGCAGGAGGTTTTTAGAATGTCTGAACTAACATAAGCTTGTAGGAGCAGTGACTCTACTACTGCTTGCATTGTGGGCCACAGGTGATTAGGTAGTTAGACTTTTTGTGATGTCATTAATCCCATTGTGAATTTTCTGCTGCTAGACGCGCCCGGTTTGTGGGTGAGCCAGAGGTAAAGAAGAGCCGTCCAGTTCCTCACCGGGAGGGTTCTGGCTTTGAACGCTATCCCAAGAATTTTGAAACTGTCCGCCGCGCTGAGCCGCCACCTCCTCCACGTGCTGAACTACGGGACACAGACCGCAGGGAAAGAGATGAAAGACGACCTGTGCCAATGCCAGATCGCCCTTTGGGAGCCAGAGCTACAATACCTGGCCTGTCACACACACGCTCACCCAGGGACGGAGGATGGAAAACTGATGGTGGCATGAACTCAGCCAAGCCAGATATACGGTATAAAATACATTTTTGAGCATGAGACATTGTCAGTTGATATTTTTTCCCTCTGTAAGTGAAAGCTGATATCTTTGCGTTACTTCTCTCACCTGTTTTAATGCTGGGTGGAACAGAGGACCTTTGCGAATCCGTGCTGAGCGATCAGGCAGAGAAGGTCCAGGCCCTGTACTGAGAGGAGGCTCCTCAGCCGCACGTGGAAGAAGCAGCTTTAATGATCGAGATGGAGGACGAGCCATGGTGATGAGTGATACAGTGAGCTTACTTTCTTGCAATGCATTGCTTAGGCCCTGCTATTCTAAATACTACACACTGAACCGTTTTTAGAACAGCACTGAGGAATTGTTTGACTCCAGTTTTAATCTTTGACTATGCTTGCTTTGACTGCTTGGCTTTTTTAAATCTAAATTTAAGCTGAATACATTTTGGAATGTAAACAGTCAGGCAAGCAAAGTAGTTTGCCTGAGCCTTAAAAAACTACCTCCCCACTCGTTCCACTACCTCTGCTAAGACAGCTACTTAAATTCTGACTCTTTGTCAAGACAGTGTCAGGGGGTACAGCAATCATATCTGCAGATCAAACTGCAAGCCCCTGCAAGTTTAACTCTTGCTGAAATGCCTGACATTGCAACCATCCACTGGCTGCTTTCTCACACGCCAAATCTGCTCTGTATCACTGCGAGCTGCAACTTACCACCTACCTAAACTTTTATCTGACTTCTCCAACACACAAAACCACATTAAATCACATCCCTACACCAGATATACTCTGGGCTAGCCCACTTCAGCTTAGTGTGCAACTTCTTCAGCAGCATTTTAGTACATGGTGTTGTGAAAGTAGTAATCAAGTTATCCATATGTATTCTTATGTTTGGTCTCCATTTGGTGCCTTAGTAATAACCTTTATTACAGTGGTATAAACTAAAGAATCAGAATCATCTTTATTGGCCAAGTTTGTGCACACAAACAAGGAATTTCACTCCGGTTTACTAAGGTCTCTCTATGTTCAAGAATGAAATAAAGTTAAACTATTACAGAAGATAGGTTTACAATAAGAAGGAAAAAAAGTAAAAATTGAAAGAGGATAGAAAAATAATTCTCTACCATTCTGACAGAGTTCATGAGAGTGACAACCTGAGGGGTGGTTTAAGCATACAGTGCTCTGTAGCACCTACCAGAGAAGAGGAGTCTGAACAGTTTGTGTCCAGAGTGTGAGGGGTCTGCAGAGACGCTCCTTCCCCGTTTCCTGACCATGGACCGGTACAGGTCTTGAATGGAGGAAAGATTGGTCCCGATGATCCCCTCTGCAGACCGTATTGTCCATTGCAGTCTATTCCTGCCTAGCTTGGTGGCCGATTCAAACCAATTCACTTCAACTCAATTTTATTTGTATAGTGCCAAATCACAATACAGTCATCTCAAGGAACTTTACAAAAAAACAAAAACAAAAAACAACCCCTTATGAGCAAGCACTTGGCAACAATGGAGAGGAAAAACTCCCTTCAACCTAAGAAAAAACCTCCAGCAGGACCGGGCTCAGTTTGGGCGGCCCTCTGCCTCGACCAGTTGGGGTGAGTGGATAGAGGAGAGAGAAAAGACAGTGATCGAAGTGCAGAAGACGGACTACATGATAGCGGTGTAGAAGGTGACTTGCATCTCCTGTCGCAGGTTAAACTTCCTGAGCTGCCACAGGAAGTACAGTCTTTGCTGGTCCTTCGTCTGGATGTGGTTGATGTTGGAGGTCCATTTCAAGTCCCAGGAAATTGTGAATCCCAGAAACCTTAAGGTTTCCACAGTAGACACTGGTGTTGAAGATGGTGAGAGGGGAGGGAATCGGAGGGCTTCTCCTGAAATCCACTATCATCTTCACACTCTCAAGTGGGTTCAGCTCCAGTTAGTCCTCAAGGAAAGTGTGATAGATCTGCTGAAGTCCAAGTTTTTGTTGTTGAAAAGCAGCTCATCTATCTTATTAGCCAGGGTGCAGACATTCGCCAGATGTATAGACGGGAGCGGAGTGCACAGCCCGCGCTGTCTGAGTTTGATGAGTGCTCCTGCGTGCTTCCCACGACGGCATCTCCAGCAGACTATGTGAGGAACAGCTGCGCCCTCTTGAGTGGATTCAGCTCCGGATGGTTCTGACTGCACCATTTCCCGCCTGTATGCAGACTCATCACTGTCCTCGGTCAGACCAATGACTGTGGTGTCATCTGCATATTTTAGGAGCTTCACAGAAGGGTCTGCTGCTGGTCACCTGTTAGGAGCTGTTGATCCACTGATAGATGAAGGCAGGCACTGTGACTTGGGTTAGCTTCTTGTGGAGGATTTCAGGCATGATGGTGTTGAATGTTGAGCTGAAGTCCACAAACAGGATCCTCGTGTACGTCCCTTGGGAGTCAAGGTGATGCAGGATGTCGTGCAGTCCCAGGATCATTTGCTGACCTGTTTGCCCGGTAGGCAAACTGCAGGGGCTCCAGCAGGGAGCCGTTGGCCGTTGATGTCCTTTATGTGTCTCACCACCAGTCTTTCAAAAGGTTTTTATGATCACAGATGTCAGGGTGGTAGGTCTGTAGTCATTTAATCCTGTGATGGCAGGCTTCTTGGGGACTGGGATGACACTTCACACAGCTCCAGAGATCGGTTGAAGAACCATATAAAGATGGGTGCCAGCTTGTCAGTGCAGGCTCTCAGCTGGGAGGGACACACACCGTCAGGACCTGGAACCTTCTCACTGTAGTGCTTCCGAGCTACCCTGATCTCTTTTGACAGCTTATTTCTGGCCTGCTTGAAGAAGACCCAGTCCCCAATTCTGTAAGCCTCCTCCTTTGCCTGGTGCAGTTTCCATACATGCTCACAAAAACTGATGAGGTCTATGGCTGCGGCTTCAAAAAACACTCCAGACAATGCAGTCAAAGCAGGCCTGTAACTCCAGCTTTAACTCTACTGTCCATTTACTCACGTTCCTTACCACAGGCTTAGCTTCTGCCTGTAAGTCGGGATGAGATGAAGCAGACAATGATCAGTGTGTCCTAACGCGGCACGGGGAACAGAGCAATAAGTGTCCTTTAAAATCGACAGCAGTGTTCCAGTGTGTTCGTGTACCTGGTGGGATATTTGATATGCTGTCTGTATTTGGGAAGTTCGTGGGTTAAGTTTGCTTTGTTAAAATCCCCCAGAATGATGAGCAGGGAGTTTGGGTGTTGAATCTCCACATTCGTTAACTGCTCAGCCAGCTGTTGTCTCAATGGCGCAGGTGAAATGGACACTTCAACCCGAACGAATGAGGTGAACTCCCGCTGTAAATAAACGGTTTGCAGTTGATGAAGAGGCTCTCCAAGTGAGGACTGCATGACTGTTTCAACGCTGTATCATCTGTAAACCAACCTTTGTTTATAGAGAAGCAGATTCCACCTCCTCGTTTTCCCCGAGCACTCTGTGTAGCAGTCCACTCCGAAAAGCTGGAATCCAGGCAGCTGTAGTGCACTGTGTGAGATGTGTTCTCTGAGCAAGGGTTCAGTAAGGCAGAGTGTGGTGGATTAGCCAAAGTCAGTTTTTTTGGAGGTGAGAAGCAGCAGCTCATTCATCTTATTAGCCAGGGAGTGGACATTTGCCAGCTGTTTAGATCGGGGCAGTGTGCATCCTGCGGTTTGACAAGTGCTCCTGCGTGCTTCCCACGTCTGTCTCTGGCAGACTACATGAAGAACAGCATGAAGAATCTCTGTGAAAAAGCTCTCTGGGTCAATTAAAAGAAAAAGTACTCAGGGAAGACTGTCTGATGTTTAAAAGTTTGTCTCTGGTGTAGGTGATCAGAGAGGGCAGCAGAAAACACACAAAAAAAAAAAAAACCCACACAGTAGTAAAGAGCCAAAGACCGTGGCTGCCATCTTCAATGGAACCGAAAGTAAGACTCTTAATTTAAAAAAAAAAAAAAAAAAAAAAAGTTGTGTAAAGGTTTAAAGTTGCCAGTCACGATGTCCGTCTCAAACTGCTGCCACACTGCAATACACTGCAGTTGCGAAACACCTGGATGTCCTGAACATATCCCCTCACTTGCCTTTTGACTGTGTCTTTGAAATATTCTAAAGTGCCCCACAGCAGGCTGTCAGGTACTGAACCAGAAACAATTACTGAATCCAAGAATACCACAATCAAGTGTCTTCGTTCCTTTCTGTGCTGACTGGCACAGTTCTGCTGGCTGGAGCTTTAACAACAGAGTGAGTTTTTAAAGGTAGCTTACGCTTACTCCAAATCTCTTCTTTCTCTGCAGCCATTCAGCTCGGGCCGCCAAGTCGTGGTGGAGCGTCACGGCAGGGAGCAAGGATTGAGGAAAGAGTGGCAAGGTTCCTCATCCTCTCAGGGTGTGGGTTTCCCTGATAATTGCAGGATAGTAGACAGCCGGGCCAGCTTGATGGCTCCTTCCAGGTACACCAAATGAATAAAGAGATGTTGAGAGAACTGAATACTGGGCCCTGTTCTAGCTCTCTTAGACTTAAGCTTTGTCTTTCTGCAGTCACTCTTCATCTGGAATGAACCGAATTGTACAGATCACCAACAGCTCCATTCCCAATGCTGGCAGTGTGGGTGGATTCAAGCCCTTTAAAGCTACACAGCGGCAGTTCTAACTGCAACCAAATGCTGCCACGACAAAGCACCTGAAGACTTTCTGAACTTAATATTTTTAGAATTTCAACTGTTTTAGGTGGCACATTTGTAGCCATGAGGTTGATAACACTATTTTATTTTGTATAGCCAGGTGTTTACCTCAGTGTAGGGTTTTCCTGGCGGTTCTGCTGTTATTGTTAAACAACCTTGTGCACATGATTTACTTAAGACATTGTACAGCCCTAGTCTTTGTAACAAAGTTTTTACGTGACATTACCAGCTTCTCCTAATTGAGTGTTGTATGTACATTTTCAGTAGACTAGTGTCACGCTGTTATTGTTATATAGCTCATTAAGTGACAAGAATCATTTTTCAAAAAGTCATATTTGTGTTGTGAATGTCTTGTTTTGGAGAGATTAGTTGGATTTGTAAAGGCATTAGACTGTAGGAAAAACAACAAAAAAAAAACCTGCATTGTACCAAATATTTCTCTTAGGGGGAGTTAATTTACATACAGGCTTGTGTCCAAAATAAAATTTGACATTAAAGTTACTGCAGGATGTTCAGTGGTGTGGCCCCCATGCATGTACCTGTACCCGCAGCACACACCCTCTTTGCACACACCCTCTTTATACACACCAATAAAACTTGACCAAACTAAAAAACAATGACTAGCTGTCAGTTTTCGGTTGGAGCAGCTGGCTTCAAATCATCAGTTGTCCCTGACAACCTTTTTTTTTCTTTAGAGAGTCTATGTTTAGGGAAAAGTCTGTTTTGTTTTTTTTTTTTTGGGTCTTTCGTTTTGTGTTTCTATAAACATTCAAATACCATCCAGTTATTGACTACCAATCCAAGATTGGGCAAGAGTCAAGATACATCCTGGACAGATCGGTGGTCTATTGTAGGTCTGACACACAGAGACTGATAAAAAGTCACATTCACACCTATATATAATTTAGTCAGCAGTTTAGCCTGACCTGCATGTGTTTAGGCTGGAGAACACAACTGGAGAAAACCCACACAGACACTGGAAGAACATGCAAACTCCACGTAAAGGCCTGAGGTCTGGGGTCGTTTCCATGTTAAAACAGTATGAAAATTGTGACTTTCTGTGACATTAGGCCTTGCAGGATAAAAGGGGTGCCACAGACACACTGTGATAACTGACAATTTTTTAGATTGAAGGTTCATTACAAATGACAAACCAACCAACTATTGAACTATTGATCTTTGTCTTTTATTATATCTATAACTTCTAATCAGGTTGAATGTCCCTCGTCTATAAGGCATTTGTTTATATGTGTATATGTATATATATATATATATATGTGTATATATATACATATATATATATATCACCATATACAATATGTAATGTGAAAGGCTACATACATTATTTGGTCATTTATGTAAATAGATGAACATCGAAATCAACACAGATGAGTAACTTCCCATATTCACAAACACGTTCCTTTTGTGTGTATGTTCTATGTGAAATGTAAACATAATGGGCCATACAGTGGAAATCATATTCTTGGGGTAGTTAATCAAAATCTTACTCTTCCTGATATTTCAGTGATTTCAAATCTGGGAGTTTGATATTGCATTAAATGCCTCCCTTTAGATTGTTTAGCACTCAGGATGTGTGCCTCATACAACAGCAACACTCGGGTCTTATAAAGCAGGCTTTCCCCCTATTTTGGATGTTAAAGTTTGGGCATATGTGTAGTTAAAGGATGGTCAATCGACTGGAAATAGAACTACCTAAATTAGGGGCATGCATACACCAATTAGAGCTATGTTCCATACATACTTTCTGATGTACTGTACAGAAAAACTACTTCTGATAGACAATCCAAATGACATGCGTCTATCGTTCTCATCATGTCCATGCCATTTATGATGTGGTAGCCTTTTGCCTAGTAATACGTGTATCACTAACCCAAACATATCAAATTGCAGCAAGTTTGATTGAAGTGCCGTTACCTTTTAATAAACCTAATCTATGATTTTAAGCCAAAATCATTTACACAGCCCTTTCTCTACACATTAATAGTATTCGGCTGGCCTAAAAGCAACTGCTACCAAGTTGAGATTATTGTTTTGGCCATTATTGAGTTTTTAAAGGTGCTCAAAGAACAATAGCACTCTTGTACATCTGATGTTCTGTATAAAATGAGGTATGTTTCTCTTCTGTTAGTGCATATCAGTGTAACCAATTTTAACAATTATATGTTCAACAAACACCTTGTCAAAATATTAATTTTACAGCATTCAACCCAACCATCACTTTTACAAGGCATACAAGAAACCACTTCAAGACATTGAACACACAATATCCTTCTGATCAAGTCAAACTAGGGTGAAACAAACATTACAACAAAAATAACAAATTCTGTTGGCCAGGAATAGCAAACTAGTCTGTAGTACTAAATATGAAACAATAATATGAAGAAAAATGTGTGGCATGTGTCACTGCACTTTTTACCCACTCATACAAACACCAATCAATATGAAATCTTTAAATTCAATTCAAATGGGCCTAAGTGATGTTTCATTTTTTTTAACTTCCGCTGGAATGTTTTAAACAGCATTTCAACCTGAAGGGCTGAGATACAAATAAGCTGAAAAAATAGCATAATATTGCCAGAAAGCCTCCCCTGCACACTCTAGCTTTCTCCTTACAATAATATATGATATTTATTTAAGCTGCATAAAAAACTGCCAAAGAGTCAATGCAAAGTATACATAGTTAACAATGTTCCTTAACCCTGTCCAAGGAGGTTTTTATTTTTAATCAGGTAGTCCAAGTAAACACAAAAGGAGCAGCTCGTTTCATTGTATTTTTAGTGTGAAGCTCAACAATGAGGGTCTTACATAATATACTGTTAAGTCCTTCAAAGTGTCAAAATAGTAGTTGTGAGTATACATACACAGATACTTAAAGCTGTGATGGAAAAAGTGACTACATGCCAAGTAACTGTGCCATTACAAGATCATAGCATCTCAAAAATACACTTGAGGATATGTCCTTTTTAAAAGACAGCGTATTTCTGATGTTCATGTGAAAAATGCATGGATTGTCTCATTGTGGTAATATGCCTGTTTTCTACAAAATATGCTGAAATGTTGTAAGGCCTTACACACACACACACAAAAACATATATATATGTATGTATATATATATATATATATATATATATATATACATATACATACATATATATATGTAAATAAACACACACACACAGACACACAAAACAGTCAAACGCGTAGCTCAACCACAGCCATCACACAAAGCCCATAATAAGAAGTTCCCATACAGCAGGTAGCCTGCTCTCTCCATGTAATCGTCCTTTCCAGACACTGAATTTGTTCTCACTGAACAAAACAATGGAGATCACTTCACATGTGCTGCACAGGCCTGCTATAACAACTGTCTCCCTCAGTCTGTAATAGAAGGCTTGAGTCAAGGCATCCAATTGGAATGTATAGATAGAAAAGTTTCTCAGGAGGCAGTCCCATGGTACAATAATGGCACAGACCACTAACTAAATCCATTACAAGAACGCATTAGGTAAATATGTACATCATGTGTTTGCGCACTCAGTGCTGCAGTGAAATGCACACAAGTAAAATGTCAGTCCACAGAACTGCAGTATTCAGAATGTATATCCCTATACTCCCAGGTCAGATTAATTTGTGAACTTATTTTCTTATTTTCCAGATGGATCTAACCCAGTGTCTACCACCAGACAGACAGGCCAATTTCTTCATATTTCAACTAAAAAGTAGCTGTAACAGCTGACTTTGAGAAATTCGTATTGTACATCTTGATGTCAGAGGTTAGATTTGTCTTTGTGGAAAAGAACAATACATGTTCACAAATGTTAACAGAATTTTCCTAGTTTAGTGGAATATAACATCCAACATACTAAAGTCTGTGGTATTCCTTTTCAAGCGCTGAATGTAGTAGTACATTTACACCCAGAACCTAGCAGAGGAGATCAGAATAGTGCCTGCACATACACTGTGTCTCTTCAGGAAGCTGCCAGAAGAGACTGAGGAAAGTAAAGGGCCTTTCAGAACTACCATACACTTTAAACTAGGAGCAATCTAATACAAATCTCATCTGCCAAAAACTAGTTGTGTCTCACAGAGAAACATCAGATTCAGACAAAATGTGTCAGCTAAAATCTTCCATGTTTGTATGACTCTCCCAAACATAGTTTATAAGAAACAGGGCCACAACATGAAGGACATTAAAGGTCCCAAATTTCTAGCTAAACTAATACAGCATAAAAGACCTGGCTATTTCCAAACTGAATAGTCGTTACATTAGTGATGCTCAGTAAATGAGATGTGTATACCACATTGCACATGTGTAGTGTACATACAAACAACAAACACACATTCACATTCAAACAGAGCAGACTACAACACTCTGGTAAGGCAAATCTGAACAGGGTAAGCTGTAAAGAGTATTGTTCAGTAGCTACAGTGTCTGGCAGCTACCTGGCATCAGTTAACCATTCAGAGGGGACACAAATAGTGTTACACTGATTTCTAACAGGCATTATTATGAGAAAATCCCTTTCAGCTTTAAGGAAAAACAAAAAAACTCCCACTGTTTATCTGTTACACAGATACATAAATAATCTTGGCATCAACAGCTAACTTAAAAAATTCAAAGAAAACAAAAAAGTGGGTCTTGTCTATATATGGTGTGTCAATATTGATAAGTACAAAAAAGCTTATGAGCAGCAATAATAAAAAATAAAGGAAATTAATGACTTTTGGGGAAAAAAAAAAAAAAACATGATGAGAGGGTGCCATTTTGCTTCTTCAGGTGATTTTGCTATAAAATACGCCACCCCAGATAAACCTGACCCCACATCACAAATATAGTGCACTGTGCAACTTGTAACAAAGTTTGGCTGACTCTATGAAAGATAAGGGGTTGTTGCTGTTGTCGTGTCCATTCCTCTGATGTGCAGGTTCCACTGAGGTTAGAGGATAGCAGGCACCAGTGGTTTGGGAACAGCGAATCCTCTGTTAGTCTTGTGTCTATCCATAATCGTCTCCTTCCCTTGTTTCTCACCAAGTGGGGCCTCCGCATTGTGTGTCCAGTGCATGGAGAAATGCTGTCCCCCTCCTCACAAATAAGCAAATGCACAAAACACTCACACGCACACTCGCACAGACACGCTGTATGTTACAAAATAACACATTTGTCTTTATCCTTAGACTCTTTCTTGGCTTTGCGGTCCCCGCTGGAGGACTGTTTTCCCGGGCTGGGTGTGGCTGCAGCTGCCGCTGCCGTCCCAGCTCCAGCTGCTGTGCCGCCTGCTCCTGCGCTTCCTCTGTCTGCCTCGTCTCCCTCTGCAGCCTCCTGCTGGCCCTGCTGAGCAAACAGGACCAAAGAGCAAAGGAAGAAAAAAGTATACATTCATATGTGTATTAAAAGCAAAGCTACTTATTGCTCTGTATAGGAAAAAGAGAGAAGCCAAATCTTAATATCTGCGTTAAGAATATGGCACGCTGTATGGGACACGAAAAATAGCATATATTTTAAAGTATTTATAGAAAATATAGAAACTTATATTTAGGCCATGGTAATAAAGCATCAGGTTCACTACAATTTAATTAATTTAATATTAGTTAGAAATTTGTACAATTAAATCCTCTATCTTGTGGGCCACAGGAGGGACCCAGTGTCTAAATTTCTTAAGGTCTTATTATTTAATGTCACACTGTGTTTTATCAAGTAGCTTCAGTTCTATCAGATAAGTATTGTAAAGCTGTGCCAGCAATTATTTTCATTATCAATAAATCTGACAATGATTTTCTAATTGTTTCTTTTTTTTTACCACCAGTTAAAACCTTAACAGGTTAGGATCCAGAGAGAATTGGGATAACAACCAAATCTTCACATTTGAGAATCTATTACCAGTATATTTTTGCTCTCCTTGTTTTTAAAAAAAAAAAAAAACAAAAAAAAAATCTCCAAATCCAATTTATTTTCTGCCAATCAACTTATTGGTTTATTAACTAACCATTTCAGCTCCAGAGGACTGGAACGTTCCTGTGTTTGGGAAAATAATGAAATTTTCATGAACAGTGAGAGTCAATAAGGGGCCCAAGGGACCCCCAGGAAGTTGATCTAACAAAAAATGTTTATGATACAACTAAATAAGTAATAGTAAGTAATAAATAAGGGAGTAAAAACTTTTTTTTTTTTAATTTAGTTTTTACTTTTTTTAATTTTTAGATTTTTTTTTTACATGTCTTTGTTAGTCCTTTTTATTAAATATGTTATTTTATTGAATGAAGCTGTATGTACCTGTGAAAAGTAGAAATAAGGTGAAGGAAATTGGAGGAAAGGGGTTTTTATTTTTTGTTTCTCACTATTTTTAATGTATGACATTCTTATTTTAATATGTGGTTCATTAACATATGATGGAAAAGGGGGCTTATATTTATTGGAATATATCCGTTACAAAAACAAATCAAACAAAGAAACAGGACTGATGCGAGAGTCCTGTCAGACATGCTAGGAAGGCCCAAAAGCTTCTTGGCTTTATTTATGGTAACCATCTATTGACTACACTGTGAATCTGACATAAACCCACTGCACACCGACACATTTGAAACTACCTGTCTACAACAACAGTCCAGTGATAAATCCTCCTTCATGAACTGTGTGATCATTTTGGAGGATGAATTCTCTGTTGCTTTTGAACTGTACATTATTGTCTGACCTCACAGAGAAAGGAGAAAGTATTACAAGAAAAAAAGAATGTCATTGTCCCTATTCATTCTCTATTCCTCCTTTACAGCTCAAACTCTGTCTGTTTCCGGAATGCAACATCTTTCCTCCAAATCTGACTTCCCCTCCCTCTCCTACCTGTTTTTATCTCCCTTAGCTCCTCCTTCCCCACCTGTGCCTGTGCTGCTGCTGCCGCTGCAGCCGCTGCCTGCTCCTGTTCTTGTTCCTGGTAGTACTGGGAGGCTCGTCGGTCCTCCTCCTCCTGAAGCTTTTTCGCCAGCTCCAGGTCACTGATGCCCTCTGGGAGTTGCTCCCATTGCAGATCCTGGCTTTGCTGCTCTTGCTGCAGTGACAGCGCCATCAAATAATCCTGTTAACACACATAAACACGCATGAAGAGACAGACAGACTTGAGTTATGAGTGAAGTTGGCACAGGGATGCTCATGTATATGCATTTATGTGTTACAATTACACAACCTGGTCATTCCTTTCGCCTGTACAGCACTTAGACTAATCTGCACCCAAGCATGGAAACAACCAACAACCACATCTCTTCTTAACTTTATGACTGTATCTGTCTTCATTCATTTGAATCTGTTGTACAATCTTCTTGCTACTATTTTTCGTGGTGTAATAAATAAAACATCCTTAATGCTGCAGTTATTTGTTGCATTATGTACTCAGTATGTGCTCTGTTCTTCTCTACATCATGTGCTTTGTCACTGCGAAGACCAAATTTCCCCACTGGGATCAAATTATCCTCCAGTCTAACTGAATTGATTGTGAGTTCATAAATTCCCTGAATAGATTTTTCTTTCCAAGCTAATGTTCTAGATAAGGTAGGGTGGATCTGAGTAAAAGAGGAGAATAAAAAGTAATGAGAACCACACTACTTGTCTAGTGCATGTGTATGAGAGCAAAGCAAACAGTTTTGTCAGTGAGCTTTGTGTCTAGAACATTGTCCAACCAAAGAGCAGACAGCTGTGAGACCACGAGAATGTGCACGAGACATAAACCTAATGCACTTTTTAGGGACTGATGTGAAGACAACGAAGTTTAGACTGGAACAGAGGGGAGCACCATACAATGCAGCGACGCACTTTTAAAGCTTCCCTGTGTCTGTGTGTGTGTGTGTGTGTGTGTGTGTGTGTGTGTCTGTGTGTGTGGGTGTCTAAAAGGACAAAAAAAAGGGAAGCTAAAACACATACATAATTTAAGAACCTACCCTTTTATTTTTTGTCTTTAGCTTTAGATGACACACAGTTAAATTTCTTTTTCTTTATTCACTTTATGATATAATATTTTTTGTCTTCTTCCTAAATGCAACTTCTCCTTCCCCTACCTGTTATCTCCCTCAGCTCCTCGCTCTCCACCTGTGCCTTTAGTTGGACAGTGTTACAAATTGTTTTTGTCTTGTAAAGCAACTAAAACTGAGGTGCCTGAGGCAAGTATTGTAGTGGCAACCAGTGTGTTATTACCGATTCTGAATTTTTTCTTGGATTTTGCGGTGCACTGACAGTGTGAAAAGGGCATCAAAGTTTAGCGGTAGACACTATTTGAAGGTTCTGGTAGTATTGCCTGTATCAGTGTTCAGACCTGGTCTATCTGATCCTGCTGGCCACGGTACACAGTCTCTGGATCAGAAGGAGGCCGCAACCGAAATTCTGAATCACAGAAGTTTCCGTCTCCGTCGACGTTGTGCAGACTCTCCCAGACGACCTTCTCCTCTGTCAGGAAACCTTGGTCTGTAACCAGGAGGTAGAGCTGGCCCTAGGAAACACATACATGTTACACACACATATCAGTGCGATACTATACAGACACACTTGACCTCATGGTTTTTGCTATAGGTATACACTAACACCATCTGTATGGTTGCTTTCTCTGTGCGTTACAGGTGACACACACAGCTTTGCTCACATTGGCAATGATTGTGTATTATTCATAAAGAAAGTACCCGGACTCGCTTCCCCTCAGGTAGATAACAGGGAAGGTCTGTGCCATCTGCAGTGATGTGGTGAGGCAGCTGTGGGCAGGGAGCTATTAGACAGGGGCTGCAGATGTGTATGTACTACTACAAATATTAATTTGTATTACACAGTGTTTCACAGTTTTACTTTGAAATTACTGAGATATCTCAAATCACGGGAGCAACAGAAACAAAATTTTGTTTTCCCTTGTGGTTAGCTATCACATGAAAAACAGAGTTGATAAGGTAAAGGGCTTCCTGGTTCTCATCTGGATGATGAACTTCATATACTCTTGTCTTGCAGTTACTGCAGTTCCTACAGTAATCCTTCAATCCATGCTGCCAACAGCTACAGTGAAGATGTTGTCAGTGGTTTTGAGTGTTTACCTTGTATTTGATCATGGTACTGAAGTGGTTATTCCTGAAAAAGACACAAAGCTCTCCCTCCTGTACAGTGGACGTGAGCTCACATAAGCCATGGTATGTCAGCTGAGTGGCCGTGCTACTCAGAAACTGCTCTGCTACAATGCCTGAAGCAAGAGGTAGAGAAAAGCAAAGATGGAGAGAAACAATTTGTGATTAACAATTGCAAAAATTTGAAACCACAATCAGTCTTACTTGAATATTTTATTTATTATATGTGTTGTGTTCTGTGTTTTTAGTCCTTCATTTTTGCCGATAAAGACAGGCTTAAAATAGAATTACCTTTGTTAACCTGTTGACCTGTGAGAAATTAAAGTACTTCTTTTGATTTCGAGACAACTACTGGATGACATATCTAAAATACAATCATGCAATTTTTACTCCTTCACTAGTCACAATTTGAAAACCCTGCCATACTGTCTGTAGTTGCTATTTGAACACTGTGGCTCTCTGCTGCTGGAACTGCTTACAGTTACTATAGTGAAACCAATATAGGCTGAGAGGTAACACCTACAAAAGGAGAGTGACAGACAGAAAAAAAAGCTTACCAAGAACAAGCCCGAACGTCTAAAGACTGGCAGCAAAAGAAACTACTGAGAACTCAGAGATGTGTAGGTCTCTCAGAGTTTTCTGACACTTCAAGCAGCAAAAAAAAAAAAAAAAAAAAAAAAACATTTACATCAAGTCCTCAAAGGAACCTCTGGGCTATAAATGCAGAAATACAATAGAAAGAAGTGAATCTCCTATATAAATATCATCATCTTGATGTGCTAACTGGACAGCAGCCCAGCTCACAACTGCTCAGGAAGCCCAGTGTGGAGTGAGCAAATATTTAGTGGAGAAGTTACTGACAGCTGGTAAGAAAGGTATGAGCTGTGGAAGTGGGTCATTTGATGAGTGGCCACATGTGTGTCCTGGTTTTATTTGAACTTGGTCTGTGGTTTTGTGCAGAATTTGTTTGCACTGAACAGCTCGGTAAACACACAGTATCTCATGTAATGAATGCTGCACACTGCTGTTCTTCTGCACAGTTATACTGGTGCTAATGGATATTAAAACAAACATGGTGATTAATGACTTCAATGTGTAATATAAACTTGACATAAAGATCTATTTCATCTCTTATAGGTCCAAAATTCATAATTCTTATTCTAACTTATGCATTTCCTTCTCCACGAGTTCACAGGAGGGAAAAAGAGATATGGGGGAAACAGGAAAAGAGAAGCAGAGGGAGGGAAGAGAAAACACTCACCTTCCCCTGCCAGCTCGCTGTTGTCTGACTGTTTGCAGGATATTATCTTCTCCACCAGCTGGTTGTAGCTGCAGTTACCCACTGCCTTGACAATGTCATGCATCTGCAAACACAGATAAAAACTGTGAGAAAGAAACACTCGCCAAGCTTTGGTGCTGTTTTGCTAAAAGCCACGCTGGCATTATAGAAAATTTATGACATAGAGAAAAATGTTGGCGATGAGGGTTATATAATGAAGCTGCTATCACTGTGTAAACCTGATTCCTATTTTGATCTTTATTTATATAGAGTGGTATGAATGGTATCATTTAAACTCAGACCAAATAACTATACACACACAATCTAAAAAAAAAAAAAAAGGCAGTCAGCTTTCAAAACGTTTTGGACCTGCTAAGTTCATAGTGTGTGTGGTAAGGAGATATGACATGAAACCCATCTCCCGACTGTGGGAACCAAAGTGATCTTTAATAATCCAAATTCATTTGGAAAAAAGAAGGCAGTTCAGTTTTAGCTGTTTTACGTCAGAGGGATGTCCAGCAGAACAAACACAATACATTCTGCCAAAATATTATGGTGTAAATATATCTAATGCTTATAAAGTTAGCAGAATACATGCTAAAAATCAAATCCACAATCACAAAATCCTTTGGATGGTTTGCTTTGTTTTCACACCACAGATGAGTCACACTGAGTTAACAAATTAGTTTCCTGTAAAGTCCCTGTGACTTCATGTTTACTTGGCATGGTCTGTTTGTAATAAATTAAAGTGAACATGAACTTGACTTTTTTCCTCCTTTTGTTCCCAAGGAAATGGACCCAACTACAGGTGTGAAAGTGACTTCCAGTGTGAATATAAAACACACCAAACCTAAAGGGGAATAATGAACCAAAATATATGTGTGAACGTATCCACAGACAATTGTCAAGGGCTGGCTGGTAGAATATTGCAGTATTTACAGTGAATTCTAAGAGAGAGGTGATGAGGATTGGATTTCACGGAGGTAAAGAAAAACAAGTAATAACTAAAGTCCATCTCACCTGGGGGTCAACCAGCCAACCATGGTAAAGAGGGATGTCCAGCAGATCAAACACAATACATTCTGGGGTGTACTCAAAGACTCGCACCCCTGTGAACTTCACGTTCACATCCAGACCTGTCTGCAGCTTGTGCAACACAGCCATGGCGTCGCTCATGTTCTAGGAAACAAGGAGAAAAAGGACACAGATTCTTGTTAAAAATGTTGTGAAAACAATACAGCAGTGGCTTTCAGGAATGTGAACTATGATCTCTTTAAAATTTTGCGTGAGCATTATAGGCATCCTACAAAAAAAACTGCATCCAACCCAGCTGTTTTCAAGTAGTCTAAGCTGTTTTTAAATGCTACGTTACTCCTGGTTGCCTGCACAGTCAGCATAGTCGGAGGATTGATTTTTCAACTTATAGAAAAGGCCATTAGCAACAACAAGCTCCACACACTCAAGCCCTCATTTGGTTTCGTCAGTTTTAGTTATTTCATTCAAAGTTTAGCAGTTTTCATATTTACTACATTTTATTATGTTTAGTCACATTTACTCCATTTCCTCCGTTTAATCAACCCACAACCACAGGAAGAAATGGAAATCTCTACCAGGGAACCATCTGATATTACAATTTTGTGTAAGCTTTCAGACTCATCATTATGTCACATGACGCTCGACTGTAATAGTATTACCAAGGAGTGGACAAAATAACAGGAAGACAAAACCATGTAACGCAAAAAAAAAAAAAAAACTACCTTAGTGTGATTTTTGGTTTCTGATTGTTGACAGTGGCCGTGATAGGTCCTCAGCCGGACACGAACACAGGACACTGCAGTGTCACATACCAGCCCACCAGTTTCAAATTTTTGTACAGTCATGTCAGACAGAGGATTTAATTCTGTGGTCTTTTTTAAAGCTGTGGTCAATTAACTCAGAGTGTATGAATACTTGTAAGGCCATCACAATCTACAATGCTCTGTGCAACATGCATTTGAAATGTAACAGAGATTACACTTCCTGATCTATAGACAATATTTAGCTTCACACCAGGGAAGTAATGCATGAAGGCATAAAGTCATTGGGGAGGGGGTTTACTGTCTTATCTAGTATATAGTAAATCCAGAATCGCCCTCAAATATAGAACATAAAAAGGTGTAAGAACAGGTGTTCTGGGTATAAGTCAGGAAAATCACCTTGAAAGCTCAAAAATAAATCAGTGTTAGCTTCAAAATACTATTCTGGTTGTTTGTGTGTAGGTTTGGAAACATATTGCAGGGTAATCCTGCAAAACATATGTTTGATTTGTAAATGTGACATAGACTGTGAGAAAATACCACCTGGCCTTGCCTTTCGTCTCTTTGGCCTTCAGAAGTTTGCAAAAACTTCCCTGATCAATTCATAAATCCACCCTACCAGTTTTGTCTGTTGTACGTGAGTCAATGCATGGGAGCAGATGGAGACTGTTGCTGGTGTGTGTGATTAAGATATACCATTTACACATAGTTTCCACTATGACTTGCATTCATCCATATAAATGAAGATTTTATTAGCCCACCCTTTTCTGTGCTGTATGAACGTTAGAGAAAATACTTTACATTTACATCATTTTATCTGTGTGCCACATGCACACACCACACACCTGAGAAAGCAACAGAACAGGCTAATTCTTGCACTGGGCCTCAAAGCCATGTTTCCCAGCTGGCCCTGAACCTCTGCTGCCATAACTGTGAGATCAGAACAACTCTTGCAGCTGAGCACTATGACTCTATCAGAAGCATGTGGTTGTGAGTGGTTTCCATTTGATTTTAACTCTTTAACAGTAGCTACACCAACAAGTAAAAATACCTCAAAAATGTATACATACCAGAACAATAAACCCGAATCTTCAACATTTGCGTTTTACCAGCTGAATGCTGCCACATATAAACTTTTGGTGATACTGTATTTTAGTGATGTTATTGTATTAATTGTTTTTAAAAAATTGTGATGTCCAAAACTGCAAATCCAAGTCCGAGAATATACAAAATATCAAATCGACACACAAATATGCTTCCAATTCTGAAAACACACCAAAATATATAAACAAATCTAGAATTAGAGATAGTACAATCAAATACAGTAAACACTGCAGCATTTTTTATAAAACGGCATGTGTTTTCAAACTGATGCAGATGTGTTCTGAAAAGCTTCACTGTCATACTGTACGTCCCATGAGCAGTGAGTTACTCCAGCTTTACAATGGTGAGCTGAGGTGAAAATCCTCAGATGATTAGTACTGCATCGCTCACGTTCATCTGTGTTTGTGTTGGATGCATTTTCACTACTCTGCTGAGGCCTTTCTGTATTTTTAGTTTCACTCTTCAGCATAAGTGCCCCAAGGAAGGCCTCCGCTTCTCTCGCTCTTTGTTGATTTTCGACCAAAATGTACCTTAAAACTAAATCCTGAGTAGATATAATTAACTGATACTTGCATGAATATGGTTATACAGTGCCAAGATGAGAGATTTGTTTCCCCCAAGGCGTTCATTTCTTAACATGATGGTCCCAGGTGATCACATAAAGCAGCTTCCTCATTAATGCAATCATGAAATCAAACTATAAAGTCTCACACTGTAAAAATGTCTTTAAAAGAAACAGTGCTTGCTTCCAGATTTATGGCAATGAGCTGCTTTCCCCACACTGTATTATGAGTTTAAAACTAACGCCCTGCTATGCAACACAACTACGCAACAGTTCTTAGTTGAAAAATTCATTCTAAGATCAATACTGTAATAAAAATATTTATTTCATCGCTTATCAAACATCATATTTGGAAATGCAGCCCTCAGGAATGTGTGTGCATGTTCATACATATTTTATGCGTCTATAAATCTATAAAAAATATACACAGCTAAAATATCCCATTACATAATGCCATGATCCATCAGCAGGAGCTGTAAGTAATGAGCAGTTTATAAAACTGTAATGTCCCTCAATGTGGGTCATACTTTTATGAATCCTGGCACACATCAGCAGCTGTCACTGCTCTACATTTTTGTTAGATGTATCATCAAGATCATTTTTGGTTTCTTATGTTTGTCAACCCCATTTAACTACATGAACTACATAATATCCTCTCAGTATAGAGCAGCACAGTGCAACGACTTTCCGCTATAGCTTCAATACGTTTAACACTGAAGAAAATGCAATGGTTTGCATTAAATCACACATATATTAATCTCTGATTTCATGATTAGATGGATCCTGCTTGAATCAAATCAGTGTCCAGTACTACAACCTTCACTGCTGCTCACTCACTCTGTGCTCTGTTTGCCATATGGAACTAATGAATAGAGCCGTATTTCCTTTTATGAGCTTTTGTTATTCAAAGTTTGAAACAAAGCATTTCTTTAACTCTGACATCACCATCAGCAATTGATCATTATCTTTCTGCATCAGTTAATATCTCTGCTTTCTCTAGAGATTATCAGGGTGTCTGCCAAACAGATATGCGCTC
Source organism: Mastacembelus armatus (assembly GCF_900324485.2). Lineage (NCBI taxonomy): Eukaryota > Metazoa > Chordata > Actinopteri > Synbranchiformes > Mastacembelidae > Mastacembelus > Mastacembelus armatus. The sequence goes on from NC_046635.1 coordinate 11,709,136, forward strand.
ATTCATCATCAAACAGGCTAGGGTTAACGGCATACACAGAATCACAGAGTAATACTTCTTCAAACTTGTGCTGGGCTTTTATCCGCTTTTCACAAGGTCGAGAACATTTGTGAACAACGCCAATTATGGTGAATTACAGGAAATTTGTACAAGAGGCTTTTTTAATGTGATAACTCATTTCCTCCAATGACTGAACAGGCATCATGGATGAATTGCCTTGTAAGTGTGCTGTTGAGCTGGGTCCGCTGAGACAAAAATGCGAGCAAAACTGCACTCTCATTTCCACAGCTCCACCGAGTAAATATTTAACAATAGCTAAAGAGCAGCCGTGCAACTGCTATTTTAATCCTCACACACTCCTGTGACAGATGATGTATTTTATACTGAATTTATAAATAGAACTACTTCTGTTCTGAACTCCTACAGCTCTTTTTCTGGCCCGCTTCATTTGTATTGTATAACAATCCATTAAGCAGCGAAAACATTTTTTCAACATGCATAGAAGAGGACACCTTTTGTTTGATATGTACATAAACACATATCAGGCTTGTTCTCTCTTCGATCCCAGCATCCCAGTGCCCTGCCCACTCTACTCCCACAGCACACAGGCATGAGGACACCAACATGCACAACAGCTCCCAGGCCACATCGCCATAACTATGCAACACAAACTCTAACCACTCCCTTACATTAACTAGGCCTGCTGAGGACACCACTGATTTATTTAAGAGGTTGTATTTCAGTGCAACTTAAATTTAGAAAGTGCGTTCCAGTGAGCATCTACAGTACGAGGAACCTGCTTTTTTTTTTTTCCCCCCCGCCTCTCTAAATGAGGAACGAGTGTGGCATCAAATCATTCACATATGTGCTGGTGCCCCACCCGCACCGTGGGCCGGCAGTAGAGATGGGAGGAACGAGAGAATCTGTAACAGGACCTCCATCTCCAAGTGGCTCTCATGGTGAGCTACACACACTCACCGACAGCTTCAGTAATAGCCGGGAGCTGAAGCCAGCCATGCGTCTCTAAGCATTCACCGCCATGTGAAACAACATAATCTGACACTTCTGACCCCTGTTGTTCCCTGGGCCTTGCAAGACACATCTTATGTAACCTATAGAGCAGTGCAAAGAAGCTAAGCTGCTGTTTTATGTGCTTTTGAAATTAGCCCAATGCTCATTTCCATATTACAGAATATCTGCTGAGTTTCTCTGCTACCTCAACGCAAATATGCACACTTCTTTTGATTGAAGCATGAAGCTATAATGAATATTTGCAGGACACCAGAGGAAGTGTCCACCTCGCTTTGTATATTGTGGTGAAATATATGAGTAATGGTGGCACAAACAGCAGCAACATTTGTCACTCACACAAAGTGGGAGCTTGTGTTAAACTTGCACAAATATGTTTTCGCCAGAGAAGGAGAGAAGAAAGAGAGTGAGATCATCCCAGAAGCTTTGTGTTCCTCAAGTACTATAAACAGTCAGCAGCTTACAAATGCACACCTAAGCTAAACATGTCTGGTTGATAATTATATCCTGCATTGATTAGGCCTTACCTGCTCATAGTTAAGCCGCTGAGCCTCAGATATCTCTTTAGGCTTGGTTTCCAGAATGTAGTCTCCTGCAGATGGACAGACATGGAGAGATGTGGAGATATGCTGTGTTAGTATACCGACAGTGCAAAGCAATCACCACCTTGACTGGCACTGATTTTAAATGGATTCATAGCTTAAGCATTTGCACAGAATGTTTCTAACAGCTGGCCGGCTGTTTCCTAAAAGGAGTCTGTCTCAGATATGTAGGATCATTCGTGTCCCTGCCCACTGTGGTGGCACCTGGGTGCTCTGTTGGCTTGGCTCTGTAGCAGCACGGCTGTGGCAGAGATCACATCCTGGCAGATGTCTGGCTCCCATGTTTCTGTCTTATCAGCACTACAAACACACTGCTCTTTAAGACATTTATATTACAAACCACAGCATGGGGTGGACGGTTATTTTTTTAAGGCAAGCCAAGCTGACCACAACACTTCAAGCCACATTTTTCTTTTTTTGCTGTAATTTGTAATTTGTTTGTATTTTTTGCAAATAGCATATTGTTTATACAATTCTTAATTTATTTCTCTATATTATATGAATAACACAGCAAGCCTAGCAAATATATTCTTACTGCCTCTCTAAATGTTTTATTGCAGTCTACTCCTTACTTTTAAAACACCTGGTGCGAGTATTGTTCTAAATATTTCACTGCGATTCATTAATATATTAGGAACTGGAAAGAGAGTAACACTGCACTGTCAACAAAATACTTTTCCTGACAATTAACCAGAGGAATGCCATAGATCTTTTGACATCAACAGCTGCATTAAGTAAAAACAGCTGTATGTGAAGAAAAAAACAAAAACAAAACACTATCATATGTATTTTGTCCATGCAAATGGAATAGGGAGTATATTCAGGAAAAAGCCCTTTTTCGTTCAATTACGGCTTTATAAAGTTCTTAATGAAAATAACCTATCTAGACAAACATATGCATGCTATGACAAATAACAGTCCAATCCCAAACTATTCTATCTAAGACAGATTATATAATCATCAGAAAGTATAGATCTGCTGTCTTCTAATAGGAGTCAGGATTTTGTGAAGTAAACATACATTTTACAAGCAAGAGACTAGTTTCTAGCTGTAAAGCTCTTCGAAACAAATTTTTATGCTGTCAATACAACTGAAGATTTTGGTGTAAGTCAAGATTTTTTCCAGCAGGGGGCTAGCCAGCTGAGCGGTTTTACTACAAAATGTCCATGACAGGGAAAACCCCTCACCGCCTTGCACTTCAGGAAGTGACCTGTGGAACCGCTCACCACTGGTCCTCCCTTAGTGTCTGTATTCATTCATCTCCACGCTGCTGAGTGAATACCACCTCTCATTTTAAATACCACATCTGAACTTCATCACCCATTACCCATTACCACCCTGGGTCTATGTCTTCTGATAAAAACTGTGTTGTGCTGCAGATTCATTTTGTGTGCTGTAACTACACACAAATACTGTTGTCACAATACCAAAATTATGACTTACAAATACCCGCCTAAGTATCTTGATACCATTACTGAAAAAAATACCATGGAAAAAAACTAAACCATCAGGAATCACAGATGACACAACATGGAACTTAAACCAAAATCAAAAAATAAAAATATCTTAACAATGTCAGTAACATGGAGAAACAGAAAAGAGGCCATACATATACAACAGGGGTGAATTATGTTAGTCACGTTGTCAACAGCTAAAAAAAATAGCTAAATTGGACAGTTGCCCTTTATTTTATTGTCAAATTCAGATGGTGAAAATGTTCTCAGAAACTAAATCATACTGCTTTGATATGGCATGTCGTGGTGTAGCTATGTTATGTATCTTATTCACTGCTCTCTAACCTTTTGCTCTTTATTTACACAAATTGGCACGTCTGTCAGCAAGGTGCTTTGCCAAGTTGGACGTGTTGGCCTGGTTTGTGTAGGTTTGAAACATCTTTAACCGTCAGGCCTTGCCCTAGCTGTCGGCTGCATAAACAAAATAATGCCATATTTCACTTTGTGCGTCTGCTTTGTTTGTAAAACGTAGATAACGAGAAGCATAAGAATAAAAAACAAAAACAAAAAAAAAAAAACAGCTGACTCTACCTGGAGTGGAAGCAGAGCACAGACATACACAGCACTACCTGCTGTCACACAGCAAAATAACTTGGGATATACAGCTCTTATTAAAACTGTCGTTTAAGTACTAATAGTTATAAAACAAGGTATAGTACCATCAGGGCGTTGCGATACCTCTCAATTATTCGTTTACCATCCAACAATAGACACAAGCTTAAAGTTTAAAGTGAACTTTCAGGGAAATATATCAGAGCAATGATAGGCAACAGTCACAAATGACCACAGAAAGGGAAAACACACACAGGACATATTGTGCAGAGATGTGGAATATTTTCGACTATTCATTCCAGTGGATACTGAAGGCCCTGACAGAGCTGAGTGGAGACACTAGTGAGGACTGGCTCTACCTATGAAAAAAACATGCTGTAATCAGACACTTTGTTTTGATATCATAGAGTAATTTTAATTATGAAGTACGAAGACAGAGAGGGAGAACAGATAGCCCATGATTCTTATGCAACAGCACATAGCTAGCTCATGTGGGATTCCCCTGTTCTGGTCTCTTCCACTGTTGACTCTAAAATATATGCATGAATATATCTACAAACGTATTTGACCTTAAGTTTGCTACCACTTATTTGAAGGGATGTGAAACACAAGAAAGCTACGATGTTGAAACTCAATGCCCACAGCTTTATGGGCTGCTATGTTTACAAGTGTGGGCGTTTGGGCAGCGCTTATTAAAGTCTGTGTGACTCTGTCTGTAAAAGCGGGCCAGCATATTATTAATGTAGTAAGCTATTTTATAAATGTGTTATATTCTCCAAGTTACAAATTTGGCCAGGCTGCAAATGTGAAGCCAGGTAAAAAAAATGGTACGAATAACAGGCCCAGATTCAGCGAGGTTAACACAGCTTAATATAAGCATTACATTTCCCCCTTTTGATAAATGATGTGGCATCACCTTGTTCTTGTGGAATAGGTTTAACAACTCACAACACTCACCAAGATACTCCATTAGTTGCTCAGCAGTTATGATTTCCATCATAGGTGGCATCTTAACCTGCATAAGAGACACACAGCCACACATTGTTGAATAATGTATTACCCTTTTGCCTATCAATGCACTGTAATACAGGTTAACCAAAAACAGAACAAAACTTTTCATTATTGCATGTGCTGCAGTCTGTCACACTTGACATTCCACATTTATTGATATGTTGAAATAAATGAATGTATAATGCTGAAACTGTTAAATCAAACAGGTGTGGACAGAAATTATTAGTGATAAAGAATGGAAATTAGTGTTAAATGTGCCTGTGAACAATTGGCAAATGTAAATGTTAAATTGATCCCGGAAAATAACTGAGAGCTACCTTATGAATCGCATATTGCCTATTTGGATGAGGTTAGAATCGGGTTTCTGTTGATATCTATCATATCTATCACATCTGAGCCTTTTTACCTTCCATGCAAGTAGGAGGACATTCATAATTGCCAGTAGTGGACAAGGGCCGTTCTCGTTCTGGGTGATGATTGGCGTGTTTTCCTCCCTCCACTTGATCCACTTAATGTGGTATATGGACTGGCCGGCGGCCCGGTCCTTAATGCTTGAAGTCTTTGTCCCATCAGCCCCGTATTCGTTCTGCAGGGCCTGGGCCAGCCCTCTGTCCTCCGGCCCCTCGCTGTTCAGGTCGGAGCTGGGGCACGAGTTGAGGTTGGAAAAGGACTCGAGTGAATCTATGCTTCGGGACTCTCCACCGAGGCTGGGATCGGGGTCACTCCCACTGGGCAATCCCTCCGATAAGGTGCGATCACCGAGCAGCCCCGACTTGACGTTTGCTGTAATTACTTTGTCCGGACACAAATGAGTCGGTTTCGCAAGTTTTATCGGTTGACTTTCCCCACAAGGCAAAACCTCTGCCTCCACATCGGTGCTCTCCTTAGCGGGAGGTGAGGCCGGGCCGTCTGGTTTGTTGTTTACTAACTTTGAGGCACCACCCTCGCTATCTTCCGCGGCCAACACCGAGTCATGCTCCATCCCGTTACTGATCTGATCCTCGGACCCCGAGCGCGGTCCGCTCGCCTCGGTGTCCTTCTTCTCATCCTGCAGCACGGAGAGGACTTCGATGACTTCTGGCGTGTCCGCCTGCCCGGCGATGGAAATGACATGAGCGGCGCTGGGAGCACTAACATTTGTGGTGCTGTTATTACAACTAACGTTAACGTTACCCAAAGTACTAAGAGGAGCCTCACTATTCTTGCATTTCTCGGCAGCCCCTTTTACTACACCGACAGGCGCAACGTCGCCCATTTCTCCCGCAATCGTGGAGCACAAAGAGCTCCCGTCGGTATCTCGATGCAGGTTTGCATTTTTCTCCATTTCGATGGACGGACTGTCGACAGATTTTAGCTAAATTGCAGCAGCAGCCTCAGTCCCAAAGACGCCATGACAACTCTGACAGTGACGTCATCAGGTCGAGCAAGGAGGTGGTTTAAAAAAAAAAACTGCCAGGCGGTGTTGCGTTTGTTTACGCTCGTACAAAAGTTCACCTCTCATTGGAAATTTGTCACCCTTAACAAATGCTTATTTGGAATAGTAAATGTATTCAAAATTATTTAATGAATGTGATGACAGACATTTCTAATGTTGAAATCGAGCTGATCTGTATTTCTAGTTTATTTTAAAAAGCCACCTTTGTTACACTACCCCAAATTACACATCAAGTAGCTGTGTTTACATCACAGAGGGCATTCTATCAAAGAAAATTTGTCTTCTTAGCTTATCTCTTTAACAATTTATCACACCTGTCCTTAAACTCATGCTCAACACTACAAAGCAACATCTTGTTTAAATGATGTTAAAGTGTGCTTTTCACAACAAAGGCCCACTTTTACGAGACAGCCTGAATGAAGAATTAAAAAAAAACACGCCGTAGCCGTGCCCGTCTTGCGTACGAGTGCACACGCTTTTGTGAAGCCATGGTAATCTCGCGTAGCCGGAATCCCTCCTACTAAACGAGGCTTTGGAAATACAACAGTAACCGGCTGTGAGTCTGAACCACATTCATGGTTTGAATACACTTAAGCACTTTAACTATTTGGGCGCAAAATCATCCTTAATTCAACCCATCTATTTAACCGGTTCTACTATGTCTGCGCCTTTTCTAACTACGGTCAGCAAATCTTCTATTATGTCTGCATTATCAAAGCCATATGTAAGCTACTGCATCCAAGGCAGTAATAGTAATTTTGACATGTCCAATCAATCCACATGAACTAACTTTTTAGAGTCACTGGGTGGCAGCAAACAATCGACTGAGCAGACGAGTTGCATGAGCTCTCTTGTCTGATGGAGATTTACAAGCCATAGCCAATCTTTCTGCCTGACTGTATAAAAAAGCTTTCTTTTATCACAAGTCTCTTCAGTTGAAATGCTTCAGTGAAAACAGACATTTTCACAGGACCATATCTTAGCACAGACCTGTAATCATCAGAAACGTGACTAAGGAACCCAATCCAGGAGATATGTACTTGGATCTATTTAAAAGTTTTTGTTTTTGTTCTGCTGCTTACTTGCCAATACTAAAGTATAGTATAGTAGCTTTTTCTTTTTTGAAAATCTATTGGTTTAATTATTTATCTTTTCCATAGTGTGTTATACTGTATATCCTATATGTTTCTGTGTTAGTAGGCTATTAGGAGCTTTCATACACAATACACAAAAAAATAATTTGAATATAACTTACTAAATTCATTAGTCTCTAACCTATTGACTTTTTTCATAACAGACAACATGGCTTTTCAGGACACAGTACAGTGATGTAAACGGTCCAACTATATATCCATTTAGGTCAGCTAGTTCCAGACTCCTGATTTTGTCTGTGCTGGCTTACTGTCATGGCTTAATGGGCCACAGTTTTTTTTTTCATTTGTACTTTTCTTTGACAAGTATCTGCCCCAAATTAGTTCTGTACACATGTGTTCCTCTCGTACCAGACATGAAATATGTCGAGGTGAAGGTGAAACAGATTTTATATAATAATAATAATAATAACTAAAAAACTGAATAGCACCAAAATGTTGATTTCTTCTATACATTTATAGGCCTACATTTGTTATACTATACGCCTAATTGTGTTGATTTTTAAAAATAAAAAAATATTCTTCATGCCTTTATGGAGCTGGGTAAACATGTCAGTAAAATATGTCCTTCCATTTTAAAATGGAAGGATATATTTTTAAAAGAAAGCGTACTGCATGATATTATAAAGGTGTTTCAAGCAGGGTGACATATATAGATGCATACTACGTCTGGGGTCTATTTATGACACACTATTCAGCGACAATCATTTCTGTATGTTTATGTCGTATTTCGCGTTCTACTTCTTCACAGGGCTTGTCCTCCATACAACCCTACACTCTTATCAGTTGGTAAAGTCGGAAGTCACAGTTTGCGGAAGTAAACAACTTGCGGAGAAATCACTAAAAACAGAACACATATAGCACATTTGTGCGTGTTTTCTGGCTGGCACCTGAGACGGTTGCACTAGAGTGTTTTTGTCATCTTTGTGTGAATCTGAATGCTGGTTTAAGGGATTTTATAGCTGTTTTAAAATCCCCTACGTCTGTACCAGTAGTGAGATGGGTGTGTCCATGAGCTTTTACAGAGCTCGGCGGAAGGGAGGGCTTGCCTGTAGTCTATCAGTCTGTCTCAGGCTGCCTCAGAAAGGCAGAGCCGGTACTGGGGATGGGAGCGGGCTGATCGGGAAGGCTGACTATTCCTTTAAGTGAAAGAAAACGAAACGAAGCAATCAGCGGGTTCTCTGGGTGGCTTAGCTTAGTTTACTGTTATTTTTTACAATTTCGATATGATATTGGCTAAATTAACCCTCTTGTTGTGCTGCCTACGAGATATCACGGGTAAGTTTGCAGTTAATTCGCGGGGAAAGTGTTCAGTGATCAGTGGCGCCGCCGCTAATCTGATCAGGCAGTTGGATGTTGCTGTCTAACTCGCTAGCTAGTCGGCTAATGGTAATGGTAACTGTACCTTAGTGTTTGCGGCCGCTAACATCGTTCGTTACACTGACAGTGTGGACCCAGGCCAGGTTAGCCGACCCGTATTGACGGGGTATCAGGTTAATTCGGTTTGGTTGATACAGGTTAAGTCCTGTGACCGAACGGCAGCCTGAGCTTTTGACAGGTTCTGACTTGTAAACAACAGCAACAGTTAACAGCGCTAATGTAACGTCGCCAAGCAGACATTAGAGTTGGAGCTAACCGAACAGAGACGCCCTGAGGTACACACTTCGACTGAGACTGTCCGCAGGAGTCAGGTAGACTCGGAAGAAACAGAAATAATTACTTGCTTAGGCTATTTTCAACAACTTCTATAGTTTAACTTTAGCTGCTCTGTAACATATAGTTAAGTTATCCAGCAAGCTACACATGATATATGACATGTTCAGCTGCTGCAGCCTTTGATAGCCATTACATCTGCCATGAGCACATTTGTAGCTTATTTTTAATTACTTTAGTTTTCACTACTGACATATGCAGACTCTGACTCTGCTGCCTTTGTACAGCATAGAAAAGACGTGACATAACGTTGCTTTAACATTAGCAGCCAGCCTTTATCCGGTTGCTTGTACTAGATGTGGTGATATGACATTCATTTAATGGTTGTGCTCGGTGCTTGTCACAACAAAGTCTCCCTCCAAAAACGAAGTAGAGTCCTTTTCTGGTGTAGGCTAAAGCTTGCTGTAATTACAGGAAATGTTCTAATAATGGTTTCCAGGTTTCTGTCAGTCAACTTTAGATTTTCACCCAGATGATGAAATGCTTATTGCTGAGGAATGCTTTTTTTTCAGATTTCATACTTGAACAACCTGAGGTTTTTCACAAACACGACAAAACAATAATTCAAAAATAGATGACTGATATTACTAAATTGAACTGTGTAGAGAAATGGGTTTTGGGGAAATACAGATAAACAACAGGGTCATAGGAATGTGATCAAAATGTAGTAATTAAATGTGTTTTAACTCTTATAATCCTTGAGGAAATGGTGTTACTGAGATTTTTTATAGGATGCTGCTCAGATTCAGAAGCTAACACCACAAGTCTCTTGAAAGTGGAGGCTGAACTGAGCAGGCATGCAAAGCCAGAACAGGAAAACCAACTAATTTGGTTTACATTATATTTTTTAATGCTTTTGCATTGTTACCATACATGTTTGGTATGGGTACAGACCTGAACTGCTTGTTTTATAGACCATAAACTAAAAGAATTACTGTTGTAGTCCTGTTGATACATTAAGGGTCAAGCCTCACATCACATCTTTATTAACCACTAGTTAATGTAGGCATGATCACTTCTTATAGGAAGGACTGATGTGTATTGTTGGAACATTTATAGTTAAATTCTATACATTTGTTGAATGGAGCACTCTATCAAATAAAAAAATGTAACTCTTAAATTTCTGTTTATGAAAGTCTAAATGTATGACTTGTTCCTGATGTATGTAATAGTGCTTATACTATCTGTGGTTGAAACCTCCACTGTACAAACCTTGATTGCAGCAACATCCTTGCATTCTGTCTGGCATGTCGGCAGGCACAGTAACACTGCTAGTTGAAGTGTGTACTTCAAGTGAGAAAGCCTTCCCCTTTCTCTGCTTTTAGCTTACGTCTTTACTTTTTTTTTTTTTTATCAGGAAGACACATTTTGGTGCTTCAGCCACACCAAAGGTGTATGTGAACCTAAACAAAGACTTTATGTTCCTGCCCTATGCGTAGAAAAGGTGGGGTAAAATTTGTGCTGAACCTAATCTGATATGAACACCTGGCAGTTTGTTTAATTTCACTAAATGAAACAGTTCCCTAAAATAAACGATTAATATGGCAGACAAGTGAGAAAATCCATGTGTTGTTAATCACGGATTGTGATTATTTTAGTAGGAACGAACTTTTTCAAGGGAGTCAGTCTTTGAGACAAACTTGGTTATACTGCAGCTGCTGTTACCTGGCTTTCTTGTGGTGATTGATTTTGCACAGAGTTTTTTTTTGTGTGTGTGTATATGTGTGTAATAGCCTGGAATTTTGTTATGGACAGTGTTGGTCAGGTTTGATGCTTACAGGTTACAACTTATCTTCTTAGTGTTGTTTTCCAGTTCTGTGTAATACACCATGTTAAATTGCCCTGAGCCATGACCTGGCATGCTTGATATTGTGAAGCTATGATCAGATGAGATCCATGCATCACCTCTGTTTCCGGTTAACAGTTTTCTTCCTGTCAAGAATTGCACTTGAGGCTGAATCAGACTGGTCAGAAATCATGATGATGTAGCCTTTACAGTGAAAGTAAGAGCCAGGTTTTTCACTGATTTTGTGGCTGGCTGGCTGGCTGGCTGTAAATTCCTAGCTTCTAGCTTTTAGTTAGGGAAGCTGCTTAGGTCCAGTTAAATTAGGGTTGATATGTTACTGGTCAAGTCATGATTCTGTATATTTATTGTTTCAGCAATTTTAAGGATATCCCTAGAAAAAGGGGTGAATGTAATAGATATCAATTCAAAAGCAATACATTAAAAACAGTTAAACAAAATGTACATAAAGACACCAAATAAAATGCACCAGATATAAAGCAATCTGTTTTGGAACAGACTGCAAAATTAACAATCAGCAATTTTTTCATTATTTCATGAATTCGTGTTGGTGAGTTTTGAGTTGATTTGATGCAATTAATGAAAAATAGAAACTCAAAATAATTATATTAAAAATAACTATAGGATATATATGGAGTGATGCAGTATTTTAAAGAGTATTTTAAATTATGTTTCAGACAGAATGACTTTTGTATGTAATGTAATATTTGAACATGCATTTTATGCAGTCATAAATATTTGTTTGTGTCTTAAAAGCATTCATAATCTTGGTAATGGTTGCTGCAGTCAAAATGATGCCTACAGTAAATGATAAATACAAGCAGATTATTACAATTTAGGAGTTAGGGGCTGCAGGGGTGATGTTTTAAAGTGAATGCTGTGTTTCAGTCTGGTTGGAATGTGGTAACACCAGTTGAGCACCATAGTTGAGAGTTGGCTTGAAAAATAACCTGGCACTACCCTCACCTTTTTGGAAAAGAAACCCCAGAGTTCCCTTTGGACATTTAGTGACCTAATGTGAGTGTAGACCATGGAGAGATGGAGTTTTAGGGGAGTGTAGGCTGTTTAATATCTTAGTGATTGAAACGGCCTGGTTTTGACTTAACAGAACTATTTAACTTGCTAATAAAATACTTATACCTTAGTTTTAATGTGACGTCAGACTTGCTTCTGAGGTATTCTGCAAGAAACCATCTGTTGACAAATCAGCATTGTGCTGTCATACTATTACATATTAATGTGCTTGTTGCTTCTTTCTGAGAAGCCTGTTCTTGGCAGTCTGAGCTGGCAGTGTTTGCTTTTGTACAAAATCAACATATTCCCTGATTAATTACTGCACCACTCTCCCTGAGCTCATGATGTTTTTTTCAGCTGGTTGTTGGTTCAGTATAGTTTGGCTGTCATTATTCTAATTCTCAAAGAAGGGCTATAGAAGCAAATTGCTGGAATACCTTCTTGCTATATTCATGGACGAGTTGCTACTAGCCTGGTACAGCCTCTCCCTTTTTCGGGAGTTATGACTCCCACTACATGGAAACCATACAATTAACAGAACAGTGTAAAAGCAGTGTAAAAATACAGACAAGGCACAGCACCTGTACTATAATTTTGGCCAGTCTCTTAGTAATCTTAGCCTTTCCGCACAAAAGCTTGGAGCTCATTGTCAGTCCCAGGTCTTAAAACAGAGTCCTTGCTAATTCTTTACAAAGATTTTTTTGAATTGGCTTATATTTTTTTCCTCTTATAGCTCCAAACACTAGACAGATTTTTAGTTGGTAGCATTCTGTGTTGCCTTGTAATGTAGATTAGCATTTAAACAGGCTGCAGTCTATTCTCGTACTGTGCTCGCACAATGACGTACAGTATTACTGAAACAGAAGCTCAGTCACCTGATGTGCATCATGTGCTCTCACTTGTGCTTTAAACTGACCACTTTCTTTGTCTTTGTGAAAAGAACAAAGAAAATGGTCAGTATGAAAGCCAACAGGATTACCTCTGTGGGGGCACATCAATAAGCCGAATAAGCCTGTTAGGCATTGTTAGTGAGTAACAGCTTGTACTATAGCTGGCCACTGTTTTCCGAACCTGCCTCCATAAATAATCAGAGTAATGATAGGTTGATTCCATCTAGTTGCTTTAGTTTGAGAGTGCTGGTATTGTGCCTGATGGCTCAGTCATGACTTTCTGGATCACTACACTAACATTTTGCATAACATATGTGGTCTTACTGCTGGGATGCATCAGTATGTGTGTTGTAAACAAGGCCTGTTGGTCAGATGTAGGTGGCTCTTTTTGTATGTGTACACATGTAAATGTTTTCTTGTTGACTGCATCACCTGTCCTTTTAAAAAGTCATATATGAACATTAATGTTGGTTGATGAATATTGATGAGCTGTCGAACTGTCTTTCAGGTCACACAGGAAATCCCTTGAACAAATATGTCCGCCATTATGAAGGTTTATCATATGACACAGAAAAGCTGCACAGCAGTCATCAGAGAGCCAAGAGGGCACTCTCTCCCCAGGACAGGACTGTGCACTTGGATTTCCATGCACATGGAAGGTCAGTTTAAATGTAGTAATATTCCCTCACTCACTCACTCGTTCTGTCTTCTGACTTAACCCCCATACTCTGCTGCTTGAATGTTTCGTTTTTTGTTTTTGTGAATATTTGTTCCACCCTATGCACTCTACTTGTGAACACAAAATTCCGTAATAATTTGATAGAACAGGACTACACATACATTTTACTCAAGAATAGTTTGAGGAACAATTTTAAGTTTTTTTTTTTTTAAATGACTTAATGTGTTTTATTCGACATTTATCTCATCATATTTACTGCTCTTCCTGTTCCCCCATGAGTGTGATATAGAAATGTTCTTTCAGTTCCACAAGTGCCATTAGTTAATGCAAATCATATCATTTATGAGTTGGTTATACTACTTCCTTGTTGAAACATCTGGTCACAGAAAGAACTGTAGCCAAAGACAAATGTTACATTAATACAGGGCACTTACATTATAACTAAAAATGTACTGAAATTTTCATTTAAGGAGTGATAGGCACATTACGTAGGTGCAGGGCTTTTGAATTTATAATCAGTGAAAGATGTACAATGAAAGTTTAATCAAGCCTGGAAATGTGAAGGAACATTAGTGATCTTGTGTTGTGATCAGGTGTTATACCTGCAGGCTTTCAGCAGGAGCACCAGCAGCAACACTGTGGGTTATTTATTGCTTTCATAATACAAGACTAATCACATTACTTCAAACTTTAACTACTTTCTTCCATTTTTTAACCTGTGGAGACTGTTTGCATTCTTCCTCTGCTGTCAGATTCAGTTTGTAAAAAGATTTAATTCAAGATGAGCTCTTGTCAAGGTCACGGTGGTGCCACTGGTGTTTTGGAAACAAGATTATTTCAGGAATATTTCCAGATCTGTATCAGTTGAGTTCTTGTCACTTGGTGTAAATTGGCAGCAGGCTGCAGTAGAATGTGTGTTAATAAAACATTTGCAAATAAATGGTTTGTAAGCAAAACAATTATTAAAAGAAAATGGCAAGACATTGAATGAGGGAAGGTATTAACATCAAAAGCAACAGCTAATTTTGCATATGTTTGAAAATGTTTTCAAATAATTTCAAAGCAGCATTTAGCTGTTTGCTGTCTCTCTGGGAGTGGTAGTTTATTTTTTACCAAATAAACAAGGGTTTCTGAGTGAAACACTGTAGATGCAAGAAAGCAAAGGCATAGTTTTCTCAGGGTGTTTCTCAGTGGAGAGATAAGCTGCTACTCCAAGGGAACAATGAGTCATACCCATATTTCACTAACTAGACCCTAGCTAAGTACTGCACATAGGCAGAGTTTGACATTTGCACTGCGGGGAACATTTTTTTAAGTGACGTCAGTACAGGACCAGCGGTGCATGTTGTGCATACAGTAGCAGAACAGGACCAAGCAACACAGAGCAGCAAATTAGTGTTTGGCTGGCACAGAGCTGCTTCTGATAGTTTGCATGTCCATGTCTTCACATAGTCTTGACTGCTGCTGGATGGTACGCTCAGGTTGCTCTGGTTTAACTTTATCCGAAACCAGGCATTTTACAAAACACCCGACTGTCCATAACTACTCGTGACAGAAAGAGATTAATCACTAAATGCACAAAAGAGAGTGAACTCTTATCACATCACATCACAACGTGCTCAGAAATGAACAAAACAAAAACTGAATTTAGGTTTATTTCTATCAGTGTGTTTTATTTTTTGTCCCTTTGTGCCTTGCTCTGATTTATATTTATTTTTCTACCTTATTCTTTTAATTTTTTTTTTTGGCTATTTGAAGAGCATAACAAGAGCAACACTGTTTTTTCAGCCAACTCCCCATGGGTTATCACAGGCCTGTTAAACAGGTCTTTTTCCTGTGCTTGTGTGTTCTTTCCTGTTGGTGCTGGCACTGGAGACAAAGATGGTGCCGACTGTATTAGTGAGGTAATGCAGGATGATACAGCCTGGTCACTTTCTGTCTGGTTACACTGTAGTGTCTAAAGAGCATAATCAACATTTTTGTGGTTTTACCTCGAAGTTCAGCCAAATGGGCCTGTACTGTATAAACAAACAAACTCATGGGTGTGCTAAGTGGCAGAGCAATGTAGTAGCAGTGCACAGATCATAATTGTCTGAAATTTTGATTTAAATCTGGCATTAAAGGTCTGTTGTGATGCTGCTGAGATTACATTGTGTATTCACAGTTGTTTTTTATCATTAGGTTAGCTATAAAATACACAGAATCAAGCCATTTGCCACATACACTTTCTCTTCTGTGGAATCTCATGGCAGGGTTGTTAGCCACTATAGACGTTTGTTGTAACAAGAGAAAAGCCTTCTTGTGTGTGCCCACTCACATGAACATTTGTGGCCAGATCAGGTGATCAGACAGGGCATACAGTATCCTCTGTGGAGGGTTTTTTCTTTTTTTATGAAGAGATGCAAGAAGTAGTCTGACGAGCAATGCTGATGCTGCTTATCTTTCCAGTAATGAGAGTCATTTGTAGCATGTATTTTCCTATTGTAATTTGTAAAAATATGAAAAGATGTTACAAACGTTACAGCCCTCACATTATGATGAGAAAGTAAATTATCGGTTGCCTTCCCATCAGGGCGTATGGGCCTCTCAGAGCTCTGTGTGAGAGGATATACTGTGGTTTCTTGAGAACAGACAGTGAGAACACATAGCAAGGCAAGGAGGGTCCCCTTCCAAGAAATGTAATAATGTAACCTAACTACACATAAAACATGCTTTTATATAGTGCAGATATTGCCAGTGTTTGTTGGCATACTATGTCTGTAGATATGGCTTGAGGGCACTCTGAGTTGGCCTGCTTGCTCAGTGTGTGACTGTCAGATGCTTAAGTCGGTATGTTCAGCATTTTGAGATATGTCTAAATAATTGATTAGTCAGCTGCTTCTGCGAAGCAAGGAACACTGACTTCACCTCCTTTCTTCTTCCTGTCTGTTGCAAGCTGTTTTTTCTTTTAAGTGTTTTTGTCAGAAACATTGTGCAGTGATTCTTTCGTTTTTTCCTTTTCAGTTGGTGAAACCTTTTTCTGTTTAGTATGGAAAGTGCATTTCATTTAAGTGTTGTTTCCTCACTATTCTTGGTGCAGAACTTCTTTCAATTCCTTCCTCTTTTTTTAGTATTCTCTAAGTTTAAATTCACACACCTGGTTGGTTTGTGTTTTTCCTGAAATATAAATCATGTCTAGAATACGACCATACATTTATTCATCTAGTTGTGCACTAGCCTTATTCACACAGATTTGCAACTTTGACTTTTAGGTTTCAATGATGGTCTGGAGATTTGGAGGTTCTGTGATCAATTGAGCTTGTGATGCGACACAGATTAAGTCATGAGTCATACTGGTTGTTGTAGAGTCTACTGATAATGTGTGGGGAAAGAGGCCAGAAACTGTAATGGGTGTGCCATGAAGAATAGCAAGCAGAGGAATTTATACTCAGTCTATTGTCAAATGATCTTCTTGTCACAATGCTGACTTCAAAGAGTAGGTCATAGAAGCCTTTGTCCTGCATATTTAGCAGCTCTCTCTCTCTCTTTTGGGGTTTCAAATTCTCCTCTTTTTCTTTGTCTTCTGACCCTTGTCTTTGCTTCATTTGTCACGGTCCTTTGATAGAAGATCCCTAATTTAGAATATAGATCTCATCATGTTAGACTGCTTGAAATACATATTCACTTGATCCTTTTAACATTAACTAGATGAGAAATTACAGGTCACCATGTGCCATGTTATTATTACCAAAGTGAGTACAAATCAAAAGTAAAGGAACGCAGAGACAAAAATGTTTGGATAGAAAAAGTTGTTTTGCATAATCTGAGAAAGACCAACATTAAACTGGTTGATGAATAATTAAAAGACGTGTAGATAGAATACTTTAGTAATCCCAAAAGGAAAGTGTAGTGTTGCAGCAGCCACTTCACAAATTTACAGGAACAACTGAGGCATGCAAGGATTTATACAGTTAAAGGCTGAATCATTTATGAAAGCTAGATAGACTAATAGATAGAGTAAAAAATAAGTTTTAAAATATATAAAGCAAACAATAGAACACAAATATAACAGTCATCAACAAAATAAATACTACACAATGATACACTGTGCACTACTGCAAGTCACATGTTGTCTCAAGTCATCTATGTTTTTGGTACTAGTGAACACTAAATGGAAAATACTTCCACAGTAACAAAAAGATTGTGTGTGAAATTAATGCAGGGGTTATGGAGGAAACAGTGAGTGTTGGTGCGGGTCAGGGATTTATCCTGGAGAAGGAAATCCTGGTCTGTGTCTGACCCTCACAACATGATTTGCTATCTCAGTCTGCCAAACATGTTTCACTCCTCCCCACATTCATCTTTCTGTAGCTTGTTCTCACATACCTCTTTGTTTTTCTCTGCCAATGCTTTCATGTACTCATTCCTGCAGTGTAGCAGTTCTGCCTTTACCCCCCCCCCCCCCTCCTTCTTGTCCTTCTAAACACACCCAGATCTGCAACTTCCACAGCTAAATGCTATGAATTGTCCCTCCGATGATTAGGAGGAAATAGCTCTCCAGTCTCGTCTGCTTCCTAGATTTTCCACACAACTTTAAAGGGACATTCTGCCACATTCACACACACAGTTTATTGTCATGATTAATATTATCCAGTCCTTGAATTATTATCAGTGTGTTCTTTGTGGATGTGAAAGGTTTAAGAAAATAACCCCAATGATGGATTGGTGTGGGAACTGTGCAAATGAGGGAATATGAAAATCATTGTAATTAACCACACAGTCTAACAGAATAATGCCATTTATTGATTTAAGGAAAGTGGATGAAATAGTGACTCATACTAGGGACTAACAAACACCCATAAATAATTAGAACACAGCAGAACTAAATACGTGTGCTGGATGCTTCTGAAAAATGTTATTCTGGCATCATGATACCTAATCGTGGGTTATATGGGGCTGCTTCCTGCCTACAGATGGACAGGTGATTTAAAAAGACAGCAAGCAGCGTCTCCTAATAAGTGTGTGTGTGTGTGTGTGTGTGTGTGTGTGTGTGTGTGTGTGTGTGTGTGTGTGTGTGTGTGTGTGTGTGTGTGTGTGTGTGTGTGTGCGTGTGTATCCTACTAGTCCCTTAGGGTGTGAAACTGTCAGTGGAACTGTTTATCATGTGGCCCTCATGTCGGTGTGTCAATGAAACACTTTTCACATAGTGTTGGGCGCTAATGCTAACTAGACATTTTGTCCTATTCTGCTGTTTAGGCAGTTTAACCTGCGGATGAAGAGGGATACAACTCTCTTTTCTCCAGATCTTATCATTGAGGTCTCAGGAGAGGACGCACCCATTGATACATCGCATATTTACAGCGGAGAAATCTTTGGTAAGTCCAGACATTTACCAGGAAATATCTCTAATCCAATTGTGATAGTTTTATTTTTCAGTTAATTTGAAAGTTAAATATCATCACCTCTCTTTTTATTATTCCTGCATTATCCCTTACATCATCCTTTAAATGGCTTGTCAAACTGAAACTTTTTTTTCCCTGCAGCCTTTTCTGTTTACAGTGTGCATGAGTGATAAATTTAGGTTGTTTTGTCCAGTATTTATCACAGCACAACCTAACACACAGGACCTTTCATGGATTTCTTCCTTCCTCTCTCTACCCCTTCCCTTCCTGCACATCTTGCTGCTCCCTGTCTCCAGCAGAGTTCAGATCCAAAGCCGGTCATCATGCTATGATCAGTGGGTCTTAAACTAAGAGATTTCAAATTTTCTTATTGCAGATAATCTCAGCTCAGAATTTGCAGACATTATAAAAAAAATCATATTTAAATGCTACAGAATTTATTTTTGCTGTAATAAATTGAGTTAAGGTGTGTTTAAATTAAGCACAAAGCAAAATTTTACCTTGTTTTAGTCATGCAAATTTGACCCTTGGACTTGTATTGCAGTCTGTCAACAATTGGGTTGGGCGTTTTTCACCTTGTATGGATATAGATCTTTTATGTGCTT
Organism: Mastacembelus armatus; assembly: GCF_900324485.2. NCBI lineage: Eukaryota > Metazoa > Chordata > Actinopteri > Synbranchiformes > Mastacembelidae > Mastacembelus > Mastacembelus armatus. The sequence goes on from NC_046635.1 coordinate 11,728,516, forward strand.
TAGGAAACCATGGCTTTCTACATCATTCCCTTCATGTTGTTTAAATTAACTGAGGATTTCTCTAACCTTAACCATTCTTTAAAATTCAAAAGAATTGTGTCATACTACATCCAAATAGCGACATCTGTTTGGGGACATTGTATGTAGGTTATTGAGCAGACCCTACAGTATAAGTTACTTTACTTTAAGTTGCCTAAATGACTGGAGGCATTTCACTGCATAGCCACAATATGCCACAGTATTACTTTACTGATATCATCCTTAAAATCAATGTTTTGTCTTCTGTGTTTCAGGTGAAAAGGACACACTAACCCATGGCTCTGTGGTCGATGGGCGCTTTGAGGGCTTCATTAAAACGCACCAAGGAACGTACTATGTTGAACCCTCAGAGAGATACCTAAAGGACAAGAATGTGCCCTTCCACTCTGTCATCTATCATGAGTATGACATCAGTAAGTATGCTTGATTTCCCAGCCTTTATATAATGACATAGAGATTTGCTTGTGGCTTGTTGGGTAGGTAGTTGTACCAGTAGGTTTAGCAGGTACCTTTTTAAATGCATCTTTATAGAAATTTATTGGCTAAAGACAAACTAAATTGAAGATTCTTCCTCAGCCTGTTATTCAAATATGGAATACTATATTTTATCACTATGAAGGCTGAAAAGTAATATTTCAAAAAGTCTAATTTTGACAAAAACATTACTTTTGCATCCTGAGGAATAAAACAAAAAGTGAAAAAGTTGTGAGGTACGGAACAGATGGTAAGCAGTTCAGAGACTGGCATGTTTGACAGACTGGTAGCACCAAGATTTGGCTCTAGAGGTAGGATTAGAGCACTACACAGCATAGGCATGACTCACAGCCACTGCTAAAGGTCAGACTGCAACCAAACAGAGAGATTTTCTGTTCCAGGAGACTCCAAACATCTCGATCCTTTCCTCAACACCTCTCAGAATGTTTGGAAATGACCACTAAGTTTCACAGAGGCAAGGTGCCGGTGTTGACTTGAGACTCCAGATAGGCACTGGAGCTGATGTAAACCCGGCCCTGGCTTTGGCCTGGCTCATTCACTTCCCTCCATCCTGCTGTTTAATTCTCTAGGACTCACATATAAACACATAAATAAAGACCATCATAGGGAGACTCTTTGGAGCCCCTGAAAGAATTTTAAGCAACACTAGGACAGAGAAGCTGGCTGCAGGACCAAGTGAGGAAAACCGAGACCCTTGCAGAAGAATTTGGGATGTCTTATAAGCTCTAAGAAACTATTTGACAATAATCATATTTACATAGATCTGCTTTTTCATCACTGCATTAATGTCCTGATTTGGCAGTTTTATATCAAGATTTTTGTACTAACACTACTAGGTCAGGGTGGAGTCGGCCCTTACAAACTTGTGTGGGTTTTTTTTTTTTTTTAGGTTTTAATCAATATGTTTTAGTCTTTAACACATTTTCCTGTCTCTTCATGCATAGACCTGGAGTTTTATTTTTTTTTAATCTTTTTCAGAAGTTACTTTTAGAACTGAAAAAGATAGAGGAATTGTACTTATCAAACCCATTGTCCTCCCTTTCTACTTTTGACTTTTTTTTTTTTCCAGTCCAAAATGCAAAGGCCTTTTTGATTAGCAGTTGAATAAGATGGCATTCACTGTAGTGACAAAGACGTCTTTCTCTGTAAAAGCTGAAAACACATTGTCAGAGGTTGAATGCGTTGTTTCAGTGTGTGTCCAGACACTGGACTGTTTCCCTTACTGAACGACCAGCAGTGTTTGCAAGACATTCAGGCTGATGTCCTGCACCACTATTAGTAGGATCAGGCGTTTTACAAACGTGCACTGCTCAGATGTAATTTAGTTTGATTTAAACATTTGGATTTAAACATTTAAACGGTTGTCATCACAACACCCAAATAAAAAGTTTGCTGCTGTTTATTTTACTATGAGCTGCAGCAATGGCAGGGATCTCTAATTTTAAAGCAGTGGGTATACAAGCTGTTTGGCTGACAACTAGAGGCAATACTCTTCTTACTTTCGGTATGTAACATTTAGACATTGTATTAGCCCAAAATAAATGTCATATTCCTCATTTGCATGTGTGTTTATACTGTACCTTCTTTATCTAAAACATTAAATCATACATTATTTGATGTTGGATTGCCTTATGGGTGTAGCGTATGAACTGTCACATAGGACAGCAGTGGAGATGATCGTACAGCATATTGCACGACTGATTGCATTTTGTTTTCCTGTAAATACCATTACTGAAGTCAAATGGACTTACTGTAGTGGCACACAGATTCATATGTGTATTTTTCATGTGAAAACAGAACACAGTGTGCAATCTCGATATGAAAACACGACATATTGTAAATACAGCAAGCGTTCCTTATTAGTTTTTTTGCTGTAATCTTTTGGCACTGTTTGACATTACTGAAAAGTCTATTCACATTGAATGCAGAGTTTGTTTGAGCACCCATCCTATTTAAAATTAAACATTTAGCTGTGTGAACTAGCTTGGAGATAACTTTGTTACACTGTGGGTGTAAACTGAAAAAAGGTTGGGTAGAACAGAGACGCAGTAGCAAATCATGAGTTAAAAACCCTCTTCTGCGCAGATCGAGAAGCTAAAAGAGGGAGATAACGGTGAGAGGAAGATAACAGGATTTATAGAGAAAAGTCCTGTCACTCAAACTTCAAACAAAGCAGCTACGCTTCCACACTGTCACCCTGATTCACCTCCTCCAGTCCAACTTACTTGAATCCAAAGAGATCTGTGACAGTGTAAGCTTTTCACAAGGTCTCCCTTATCTCCTCCATATCTGCCAGATTACCCTCATAAATATGGCTCAGAGGGCGGCTGCGCTGACCACTCTGTGTTTGAGAGGATGAGGAAGTACCAGTCATCGACAATAGAAGAGCCAGCCAAAGTAAGTGCCAGCATCAAAACAGAGCACCCCACTTCTACCTCATACTTAAACACACAGATGGACAAGGCTCATGAGGCTAAAAAGAACCTTTCTCGTAACGTCAGTAAGAGCATGTTTGTATTTTCACAACAGGTGCACATGCTTTCAATGTCAAACCTGATTATTAGCCAGTGTTGATTTCATGCTCAAGCTTTTTAAATACAAGGTATTGTAAATTTTGTCCTGGAGTTTTTTGGATGAAAAACACAGCAGCTCAGGAAGTATTTTATTCTCCTGACACTGTCAAACCACATTATGATGATTTACACACTAAAAATAAGCGATCACGAGAGAAAATTAGTTCCTGTAATCTGAACTGATGAGTGTTTAGCTGGGGATAGGTTTAACCATCAATTTTGTGCTCCTCAATTTTTAACTACTTAATTGCTTTCTGTGCAGGCAGTAAACAGTGTGTTGGAAGAGGAAAGCTCCTATGGTCCTGTCATTCTGAGGAACAAGAGGGCAGCAGGGAAAGAGAAAAACACCTGCCAGCTCTTTATCCAGACTGACCACCTCTTCTTCAAATACTATGGCACAAGAGAGGCTGTCATTGCCCAGGTATGCAGCCCTGCAGCCAGTGCAGTATACAAAAATGATGTAATCCAGAAGCTATTTTGTCTGTACCTTTACCCAGTCAGATAATTGCATAGGTGCTTAAACATTCATTTGCTCATTCACATTCAGGCTATATTCTGGAGGAACAAAGAATGATGTATTTCAAGTTGTGATTAGTTTAGTGTTGCACTTCTGTGACATTGTGAGACTTACGATAGATGGTTTTAAAAAGAAGGATCAAAATTGATGCAGCAGAACCTGATCATCCTTATTTGGCATATTGTTCTTTCTTGAAAAAAACAGATCTGCATTGCCTACAGTGCAACTTGACCTCAAAATTGGGGTCTGTTTTAGAATAGTAGTATTATCTAGAAGCCTTGAGCTGCTAGCCTCAAGCAGGGATGATGAGAGATCTAGTAAGTTTACTGCTTTCTAAAGCCACAGTGATCTTATATTTTATATTGATATATTGTATCACAGTCATTTGTAGGACTGTGAAGTAAGCTCACTGTCTTCAGTGTGGTGGATGTAACAAAAACTATCTATGAAGACATGTTTTTTTTCCCCACTGCCTTACTACTAATCTAAGCCATCACTTTCTCCACAGATCTCCAGCCATGTGAAGGCTATTGATTCAATTTACCAGGCCACAGACTTTATGGGCATCCGAAACATCAGCTTCATGGTTAAAAGGATCAAAGTGAGTTGATTCTGAACAAAGATTTGGTTGATATTCATTGTTAGCTGTCATTTTGAGTCTGGACAGTTTATAACAATTAAGAACATTAAAGTGGTGAAGTCTCATGACCCCATTGGCTTGGCAGTGAACAATGTGGTGAATATTTGTTGTTTGTACAAGCTTTATTTCATAGTTAGTGTAGCAGCATCACTTCTTTCTCACTTTTTAATTGTTTAACTCTCTCATTGTTAGATAAACACCACCACAGATGAAAAGGACAAAACCAATCCTTTCCGCTTTGCCAACATCGGGGTGGAGAAGTTTCTGGAGCTTAACTCTGAACAAAACCATGACGACTACTGCCTGGCCTATGTCTTCACTGACAGGGACTTTGATGACGGTGTTCTTGGCTTGGCTTGGGTCGGCGCACCCTCAGGTTGATTTACAAAACACATACAAACTGCCCTAGTACTGCACCGAGCTCAGTTTAGTTTGACATCTTGGATCTCAGTGTCTGTGGCAAACAGTGTTGGTCAAGTTATTTCCAAAATGTAATACATTATATATTACTAGTTACTGTAATTTGAAAATAGTTATATTACAATTTCTCTCTTAATTGCAATGTGTTACATTATTCTCGACTTACTTTCACCAAAGTAACCACATAAGTATGATTAGGCATTCTAAATTGCTAAAATATAGTCAATTCATCCATTATAGATCCAGTAGAGGTTATGCTATCTCTTCATCTAGGGAGTTCCCTCGGTGTCGCACAGATTGCAAATTGCACTTGACTATTACGTTCTTGTCTTTTTTTCTCTGATGAACTGAAAGGAATTGGAGTTAGTTTATCTCTCTAATGTAGGGTATAATATTTCCAAAATTACTGTTGTGTTGTATGACTGCATTACAGCAAAGTAGTAATATATTACTGTAATGGTGTTACTTTTGAAATGCATTACTCCTTACGCTTGTGGCAATATTGCTGTGGTACACAGAATGATCAAAGATTGACCGTGTTACCATGGTACTTGTGTTATGCAATGGAGAACTTAGCTCGAATTGTATCTGTATTAACTCCAGCAGACCCTGATAAGCTTTACCATCTCCGCCATTGCATTACCAACCCAAATCCCCACCACACACTCTCTTGAGTAATTTGAAGGTCAACGAACTAAATGCATTAAGTAATCTGCTGTCAGCATTTTAAGCTTTTTAATTTCCTCTCTGTCTGCAAGTATTCATCAAGATGGCCTGATTTTTGTAACAACAGTGCAGTAGGGTCCAGCCATAAAAATGTGTGTATCTCTTGGTGGAAATAGGTCATGGAGGAAATTGCATTATGCGGAATATGCACTCTATCGTGGATTTTATACAGTGGTGATTGGCCTCCAGAGATCCTATAGATACTTTATAATGTAAATGATTGTAAGACACCGTCAGAATCTGTACACAAAGTATTTACTGTAGGAAATGTTTATCCATATATATGAGAAAACGTTGCTGTAGTATTTATGTTTTTTTATATGGTAATATTTACCAAAAGGAATGTTTCTGTCAGGATTGATCCTTTTATACAAACTGGCTCTTTGCACACAGTGATAGTTACAGTGGGTTCTGCTTCATGTTCCTTTAAACAAGCTGAGACACCACCATCTCAATATGAACAATACAGAAACAGACTCAGACAGTCAATGTGGATAAATTAGCCAAACTGTAAGCAGAAAGCATCGATTGAGATTAAAAGATGGGTTGCAGTGAGAGGTAGGGTGAATGTTTGTACAGAGGGAGTCTGTGACAAAGGCCAGGGATGCTGGTCAAAAACTGTTAATGTTTAACTGATTTGACTGGATCAGGTTTTAACATAAGTGACTGCATTGGAAAAGCTACACAAACAGATACATATGTGAAGCATACAAACATAAAATATGCAGTCATACTTGACACACACACACACACACATAGTTGTTTTAAGTGCTTTTAAGTTTCTGTCTGACTAGGAGACGCCGCTGACATTTTCTGCTGCCACTGGGCTTATGGCTTATGGGGAAAGCAGTAGCACAGGCGTGCTTGTGGTCAAATGTTATTGCAAGTTGTTGACACTGTTTGCTGTGCTTTTTCCAGCTGATCTTCTTTGTTCTTTTTAGATGATTCAAAGTACAGACTAGTTGGTGTATATACTACACACCAGTGGTTACACTGGTCTACAAATTCTTGGAAAATTATCGACCCCTGAGATATAAAATGTGCTAATTCTTCTAATTTTGATTAGATGAATTAGAAAACAGGTGAAAAAGGTAAAGTTTTCAAGATATTTCACAATAAAGATTTAAAATATCTATACACAGGTGAGGGGGGGTGTCTGATGATCACGAAGCTTTGTAACGTCTTGACAAAGTATGGTAGAACAATAAAAATGAAGGTTTATATGGTTGTCTTCATTTTGATACTAAAGATTATTAACTAACTGTAATTTACTGGTCTTTTATTAGCAAACATTATGTTTTTGGTACCAATAGAAAGATAAGTTTATAATAATGACTGGTGTGACACCATTGACCATTTTGATTGCTGAATAACATTTTGCTGAAAACTTATAGAACATAATGACATGCATATTGGCACCTGTTCTTCTACTAATGCAGCTAGCCTGAGTTTGAATTTTGCCATGATCTTCTAATGGTTCTTTTTCCTCACGCTTTAGTTTGACCAATTTATCTTCTATTCAGACACCAAATGTTTGGCTGCTTTATAGCTCTGGACAATGGCTCACGTTTTCCACTGGAGTAAGATTTTATGACTTCATCTTTGCTGTGTCAAAGTCACTTTTGTAGTATCTGGCATCACATTACACGTTTTTATAAAAACTAATTTTATACTCTCTCATGCAGACTAACATGTTTTCAGTTTCATGGTAAACCTGACACTGCAGAGACTTGGCTAATACCATAACATACGTCTGTCAATTTGGTTGCTCGCTCCATCTGTTAAAGTTTCTGTTGACGATTCAGTGATTTTTTTTTTTTCTGCGGAGTGGCAAATAGTGGAGAAAATAGATGATCATTGTTTTCTGCAGTGCAGTAACCCATGCTGTGGCCAAGCTGTTCCCCTCCTCAGAAACAACTAGCAACACCAGCAGGCCACTCTCCTCACTGCATGTGTTGCCTACTCATGTTTGTGTTTAATTTGGTAGGGTCCCTGGCTGCAGAATTCAAAGGTTTATGTCACCTGCTGTAACTCTTGACACAACCAACCAATTTGATTGTTGAACTTCAATCTGTGATCGTGTTGAAATCTTGTATGTTCATTAAATAGAATGATAATTAATTCTACTGTTGTATTTTTCATTGTCCTGCCACAGGAAGCTCTGGGGGCATCTGTGAGAAGAGCAAACTGTACTCCGACGGGAAAAGGAAGTCTCTTAACACTGGTATCATCACTGTGCAGAACTATGCCTCCCACGTCCCACCCAAGGTGTCACACATCACCTTCGCTCACGAGGTTGGGCATAACTTTGGCTCTCCTGTAAGTACCATGATTTCAGACACTGCTCTTTGCCATTCGTTCTCTTGGCAAGTTGTATGAGGGATTATATTCAAGTCTCGCTGACCTCTTCCTTTTACTCCTCTACCTTTGACAGCATGACTCTGGGATTGAATGCACCCCTGGAGAAGCGAAGTTGCAAGACAAAAAGGAGCAGGGCAACTACATTATGTATGCCAGAGCAACATCAGGGGACAAGCTCAACAATAACAAGTTCTCGATCTGCAGCATCCGAAATATAAGTGCTGTTCTGGCAAAGAAGAGAGACTACTGTTTTGTTGGTAAATTCTCTCGTATAAACCTATCTTTACCTGTCTGTGGGAGAGTGAGAGACTGTGTCTTCACACTGTTGTGTCTGTGTGTACAGAATCTGGCCAGCCTATCTGTGGTAATGGACTTGTAGAAAATGGAGAGGAGTGTGACTGTGGCTACAGTGATCAGTGTAAAGACCCCTGCTGCTATAGTGCCAATGAAGAAGATGGCAAAAAGTGCAAGCTCAAACCTGGCAAAATCTGCAGGTTAGATGTAATATGCATTTCTTTGTTCATTTGTGAGGAACTATTGAGTATAAGAAATACTGTTAATATTTATCACATATATTTTTGACTTCTGATTGCGTATTTGTAATTCTTTCTTACAGTCCCAGCCAAGGTCCATGTTGCACACCAGAGTGTACTTTCAAGGGTGTAAACGAAAGGTGCAGACTGGAGTCCGAGTGTGCCAAAGAGGGCAGATGCAATGGAGCTACACCCCTGTGTCCTGCCTCAGAACCAAAGGAAAATTTCACTTCTTGCCATGCAGAAACACAAGTCTGCCTCAATGGAGTATGTTTGTTTCAGTTGGCCTTTCGCTGTTTTGCGTCTGGAATGTGCCGTTTGTGAGGTTGTGTTTGTATTTAAATAAAGCTTTTGTACATTTTTTTTTTCTGCTACCAACTTGTTTGAACTAGGTATGTTCTGGTTCCATTTGTGAGAAGTATAAGCTTGAGGTATGCACCTGTGCTAGCCAAGATGGCAAGGATGAGGCTGCTGAGTTGTGCCACATGTGCTGCATGGAGAAAAGTGAGTGACACACTACACAATTGTTCATGACTCAAAATACGTACTCCCACTAGTAATTTCAATTCATTAATTGTGTGATAAATGGCAGCACTGACTGAGTTTTAATTTTTGTTGTTAGTTGTGCGATTGTTAGGCTGTTTTATTTTTGGCATCATAATGATCTCTCCCTCTTACTCTGCCCTCAGTGAACCCGAGCACCTGCAGCAGCACCGGTTCAGAGAGATGGGCCAAATTCTTTAACAAGAAGGTCACAACGCTACAGCCGGGCTCACCCTGCAATGACTTTAAGGGCTACTGTGATGTGTTCATGAGATGCCGTCTGGTGGACGCCGACGGGCCGCTGGCAAGGCTAAAGAAAGCCATCTTTAATGCAGAACTGTATGAAAATATTGCAGAGTGGATTGTGGTGAGTGTCCCTCTACTTTAAAATCAGAAATCCATATCAAAGCTATTTCTGCAGCGCCTCTCACCTAAAGGATGTTATTATTTATTATATCCTCTGTTATCCAGGCTCATTGGTGGGCTGTGCTGTTGATGGGCATCGCTCTTATTATGCTAATGGCTGGCTTTATTAAGATTTGCAGTGTCCACACGCCCAGCAGCAACCCCAAACTTCCCCCTCCAAAGCCACTTCCAGGTATAGTACATCATGTACAGTTGTGTGTTTACATGCACCCACAATATATAGGCACATGAGTTCAGCTCACATGAGTTGGATAGATAGAGATGCAATATATAGATAGATGCAGCAGACAGATAGAGGAATGGTAAACAATAGCATGATCATATGTGAGGTTCTATATGCAGTTGCCTTACTTTCTGCTGTGGACACCTTCTACAGATAATTTAGAAAAGTAGCAGCATTAGGTTCTAGCATTCATTGTTCCTTTTTTTTTGGACCCTTATTGAGATGTCTGTGTCCTGTAGGTACACTGAAAAGGAGAAGACAGCAGCCAGCAAACGCACAGCAACAGGCCCTGCGCCACCAACGTCAGAACAGAGAGGACTATCAAATGGGACAGATGAGACACTGAGAGACTAGTCCGCTCTTTGCCTTGGTTCTTCTTAGTGCCTACAATGGGAGCACTTCACTCCAAAGAGTTACCTTTACCCCATATAGCAAAATTCAAAGACCTTGCAACTTAAAAGATTTCACTGGACAAAGCCTGGATTTTTTTGGGCCCAACAAAAACCTCTGCTCTAAGAGCCAGATTAGCAGTGGTTCACACAGCTTTTATAGGAATTAAATAACTTTTCTAGGAAGGGACAGGAGATTATGTGGTCTTAATCTTATGTTTTTTTTTCTTTGAATGCTTTTTTTATTTTTTTTCTTAAACCAGAGTGGGGTGGAAAGATGCAGTTCTCCTCTGTCCTCCGTCTGCACTACCTTATTTCTTTCCTGTTCTTCCTCTGTGAAGTGCTGCCATCATCAGCATGTTGGCAGGACTGCAAGTCACTTGAGTTTTTGCTGCCAATCATAAACAACATTGGGACGTTGTGATGGAAGAAAACTTTTTTTTTTTTTTTTTTTTTTTTTTGCCAACATAATTAGGCTGTTTCAAAAGCACCATCAAAACTTCTTATTGCTATCGCGAACATGTTCTTTCAGTGTGCAATTGTACAGATGTTGTATTAGCTTAGCTTTTTCTGTTTCAGATGAAATTTATTTTCTGTATGATGAACATGATTTTAAATTCACTTTCTCAGGATTAATAAAACAGCACCAAACAAATGTATTGGGTGGAAAAGAGGGCTGTGAGTGTATTTTGGGGTAAAGCCCCTCTTGTCTGAAGCCTGTACAGAAAGGTTCGCTATTTGCTGTAGAGCCATTGGATGTATTGAACAGATTGTTTAGAAAGGAAGGTAGATGAATGAACTAAATAAGATTTATAGTGTCATCTGTTAACAGCTGAACTGTGGGTATTATTTGGAAAAGTATATTTAGTGATCTGGTTTTGCAGCTGCGTTTACATAGCAGTATATAATCCAGAGCTGAAACAAATGGTGAGAGAATAGCTTTTATCAATCTGATTGTAGCACACTTTTTAGTTCGCCATAGCTGTTTTTCCCTGACTCGTTCTTTTGGCAATAATTTGAGACGTTTGTAGATTGAGCATTTTTTTTGCTGCTTAGTGTTTGCGTCTCTTTACATTCACAATGGAAATACTGAAACCAAGAAGGAGAAATGAAACTGTGGAAAGAGTAGGAAGTAAGCAGTGATTGATATACAAAGCTACATTTGGCTAACACAAAATCAAACGGTACTAACATTATTTTTCATGATATACAATATGTCTCCAGATTTCTTTAACAGATTGTAAGTGGCATTTACTTTGAATCATATTTTTTACTGTCCTGCTTTACTTTGGCTTAATTAGATTTTTCAGGTGTCCTCAGCCAGATTAAATCGAGGTCAACTTCACTGACGGATGGATGAGAATGCAGAATGCTTAAGGTTGGGTTGCTGGCAAAATATAGAAGCGTGAATGATTTTGGGAGAGAACAGCTAGGTGGAGCAAAGACAGACTGAACGTGTTTTTTTTTTTGTTGTTGTTTTTTCTTACCCTTGCAAGAGTTGTGCTGACTACACCTGCAGTTCAGCATTGTTTTCAGTGGAAGGTGTAAGGGTGATGATCAGACACATTCTATGCAGAGTATCACAGTTCAACAGCGACCAAGTCAGCCTCGTCACAGCGAAATGCCTTTGTTTCCTTTTAAATGGGTAAATGTGTTTTCATAAGAAGACAGTCTGTGCTGCAGCAACATTTCTGAACAGACAAAATGCAATTGCTTCTTTTATTGTTTTTTGTTTTTCTTTTTGGTGCTACTAGTAGTATTTTTTTTTTTTTTTTTTTTTTTTCCTTGGGTCAGAAGTTCAAATATGTTTTTCATTATTCTTGGCAAATTTTAAAGCTTTCTTGTGTCTGGGGTTGCTTTGCAGAGTCAAACTTATCTTTTTGTTGCTATGGTATGATGTGGACAATGCTGGGTGTTTAGGGTTAATACTTTGTCCTTTCACATGTTGCTGTGATGTGGAGAAGGTGTGCACTGAAGTGTAAGTGACGTAAACAGAATCGAAAATGGCAGCAATTCAGTACTACTGTCTGATTTTAATGTTTCCTGTGTTTTATACAGTGTCTTTGATGTTTTGTTTTTTGTCCTGTTTCCTTCTGCTTACTTTGAAAATTTTACTAAAGTTGCAATGGTATCGTGCAAAAATCTAATTTCTTTTGAATGACTTGAAATGCATTAATAAACCAGAATTGATCCAATGTTTAGTTTTCCACATTGTACCTGACAGCAAAAGGTTGCCTTCTCTTCATATAGGTTTGTGCATCTTTAAGGCACCTTTATGATTGAAGTGTATGTTGCAGGTTTTTATTAAACTACCAAATGTGTGTCGACAGTAGCAGGGATGACAGGACAAATCTTGCTGTCTGGCCTGTTGGTTCAGTATGACACATTCACCTGCCAGGATTTCCTGACATCAGCTTAGCGTTTAGCTTTCCCGCTTTGCCCTCTCTCTGATTCAACCTCTTTTTGAGATTCCTATAAATTTAGGCCTCAAGATAGACTAGAAAAGAACAGAGTATTTTTTTTATTTTTGGTGTGTTTTGAGTTAGATTTACAATTGCATTTATATGATGTTACTGGCAGGCCTGGTGTAGGTTTTTGAAGTTGATAATTTCACATATGACACATTAAAAACAAAACAAACAAAAAAAAAAGTTTAAATCCTTTGATATTATCATCAAAAGGTTGTTGAACCTCTGACTTTGTGTTCACTGTCTGGTTAATATTTGAACTGGAAAAATTTCAACTATTTATTCCCTGAAAGACATTTCAATGTTGACAGGAATGTAAATATGAAGTGGACTGTCCATTAGGTGAGAGGGTGTCTGGTATAAAGATCACATGCACTGTTTAGGTTATTAATGCTTTTATCACAAATGTGTTTCTGCATCCAGTTCTGTAAATTGTAAACACAGTTTACAATAATTGCTAGTTGTTTTCTAGCCTCAGTATCCCAGGATTCAGATCTCCTGTCACAGGATTTGATCAATGTCTTTGGGACAATTAATGACTTTTTAACACACTCCTTAAATCTGCACAGCTTCACTTTTAAGAGCTTACAGAATTGCATCCAGTTGTAAACTTCAAGGCCATTCACTGGCGATCCTCAGCATGTTGAACAGGTTGAGGAGTTCACAGCAGTCTGCTAGTTGTGATTTCTTCTGCGCCGCTTTGTTGTATCCCCTTTACAGCGCACAAACTCTTTATCTTGTGACACTTCAACATCTTGTAGATCATTATCCATGGCGCAAAAAGATGTCCTAGGAAACAGAAATTGGGACATGGTGCGGTCAGACGGAAAGTGTTTGAGCTGTTAGTCCATGACAATAAATGGTTTTAAATGCTGTGTGTGGGGAAACAATCCAGTAGGTGGCATTAAAAGTCTGACAGTGTAGATGCTGTCAGGAGTGCAGTAATGCCTAATGTTATATCATTTGTTTAGCAGAATAGCACAGTTTTTTCAAATAGTTCATATCTCACAGCTACCACAAATATATAAATGTACTCATAAGTAGTAATAATTTAACTGTATTTTTATTGCTTTGCAGTACAGTATTCAGGCACTGTACCTAAGAACAAAGTATTTCTGCTTTATGGAACTCTATAGTGCACTACATCTCATAGCGTAAAAAGTCCACTTTTTAGTCTACTGCTAAATTAAGATTTTTAAAACAAATATATGATCAGTTTGTAAGAATATGGAGCTTACCTTAAACAATCATCTCATCAATGTACTTATGATGATGGCTATAATGTTGCCTGTACTGTATACATTGTGTAAATTTACAACAATATATAAATGATTTACGATTTACTCCAGCTGTGACTTCAAAATTCTGCTTATGTTTTAATGAATAATTATCCACAAAATTAATATAATTGATAATATAACACTGTAAGTGACCAAATCTGCATTATGAGTACTTTTACTTTTTATACTTTTACTTTATTAAATAATCAAATTTTCAATGCAGGCCTTGGTAATGGAGTATTTTTAAAGTGAGTAACAAAATTATTTTTCCATAACAGCTTGCTGTACCTCTCCTGTGTCTCTCCTGCTTTGACACTGATCTTGCCCACAGTTAGCAGTGTTTTCCTTGTCTGCCCACCCCAGGGAAAGATGGTCTGCACCCGGTTCCACACGTTCTTCCACAGGGCCGTTCCCTCCCAGCGCAGTTTGAGCAACATCAGATCTCCTAAATCTTTGTCCAGGGTGATCAGGAAGGTGTAGGTCTTATTGCCTGAAATCTTTTCAGTGCTGGTGGAAAGTATTCAAGAAGGATGGCACAAAGACAAGACAGTATTAGATCGCTACAGCAGGGAGCATCCTGCAATGAGTTACCACATTTCTTTGTTACAAAGCAAAGGTCCTCTGTTGTGATGGTCTGCAAGTGAAATACGACAGCACATGAAAATCATCTCTGGTGAACACTGGTTTGCCTGAGGTTCTTTAATACACCGAACATGAAGCATAGCACAGTTGTCCGGAAATGCTGTCTTCAGTCATTTATCTACTCCATCATACCCATTTATAGTTCTCTTTCATGCAGGAGCTGGAGTTGTTTCCATGTGTGCCAGCTGCTGTCCTTAATGTGTTTTCTTTCTTTATAAAGCTGAGAGCCCAGCTGTATATTAAGAGTGTCAAAGACTGAGTACACTGCGCATTGATGTGGTGTAATTTAAGGCTAACGGGTGGTGATGCAGTACTCACAAGGTGATGTAGAGGTCTCCACTCTCCTCCTTTGTTCCAGTCAGGGCGATGGTGAGAGAGGGCTCGATCCTCTCCATCTGGTTAACAAACTGGATCCTGAACTGGTAATGATAGACTGCAGGAAACCAGAAACAGAAAAGGTAATGACAGAAAAGCCATTGTTGGTCTATTTACAGAGTAATGACCAGAGATGAGTAAATGTAGTTTAAGGCTGCTTGGTTGAAAAAAAGGACAGTCACATACGTTTGTAAGGCATCCGAGAGCGTGTTTTCAGGTAGAGCCGCTTGCTGGTGCCAGTGCGAACCTTTTTGATGTTGTAGCCCAGTGTGTTGCAGCGATTCCTCCGACAGTCCAGACAGACCCCTTTGTCAAATGCGCTGTTGTCACTGCACCTGTAGGCCATGCTCTGCTTGTCTTTATTCAGCAGAGAGTCAATGAATAGATGGACAGACCTCTCATGGGCACATTTCACTGTCTGCTTGAAACCTTTGGGAGGAAAAATATGATGGAAATTTAAAATGTGAGACATCAATTTTTAGAAAAAAAAAATCTAAGATCATTATAGATCATTATAAAACAAACATATTCTCCTGTAGATTGAAAGGTTATGGAGTACTTTAATCATAGTGTCTGATCACTGTTTCTGGAGTGAGTTCATTATCATCACAGCCTGTCATTGATCATGTCCTTCTGTCACATGTCCTGAAAGCATCTCATTACATCCGATATAGGGCTTTTGTAGCCTGGAGGCAGCTCAGCTCAGAGGGGTGGACAGAGCAGAGGAAGACACATGCTACTAATTAACTCCTGAAGATGACAGATGCTTTAATGTGGCTCTTGCTGTCATATTATGTGGATGAGTTTTGAATTTGGGAAGCGCAGCGAGTCCCACAGCCACTTGTGTTAGACTGGAGGGAATTAAATGCATCTGCTTGAACGCAGTCAACAAGCAAGAGATGAATCAGTTCCTAAGTATATGGCTTCTAAACTAGTGTTTTGAGGTGGCAAGACCGATTAAGAAAAAAAATTGTTATGATAGAGGAGAGGAAGAGTAGTTAAGCAACAGAACGAACTCCTCTGATAGGAGTTCTTGCATTAGCTCCTCATGGAAGGTTGTAAATGGAAAATAAGAATACCAGAAAACTGAATGGCCGATCAGTTCAGAGAAGAAAACAAGAACTTATTTTAACAAATCTTACAACCCAAAATGAAATGTTGGCAGGAGGAACATTTCCTTTCATGACTTTTTAAACTCAACAAAAGAGAGATTACATTGAATATTGAATATTCTAGGGGGAAAAAATTAATTTCTTAAATCATACCGTCCTCAAGGGAAGGTCTGGCTGTTTCTGTACTACAGTATATAGAACAATGACAGCCAAAACGGTTTAAAGCAGATATTTTTCCATCCTAAATTGCTTTTAAAAGAATATCCCACAGAGAGGCTATGAAGTTATTCAGGAAGCTCACAATCTGAACTCCATGAGTGAAAAGAAACTTAGACAGCCAGCAAGTGGTTTTTGTCACTCAGTCCAGATCATTAGCCAGTTATATATTCTAATTGGAAGCTAATTAGAAGTCACTTGACCACAAGGAAAGTCTTCCCAGGTCCTCCTAAGATTAGCTTTAGAAGAGCTGCCGCATTGTGAGATAAATGTAAACAAATATGTGATTTCAGGACCTATAAGGTTTATGAACTAAAATCCTCATTAACTTTGATACTACACTTGTAGTTGCTGATATATAGGTCACACAAAGATGCTCAAATAATGTCAAAATATAATTTTGACATCTGTGAAGTTGAAAGTTCAACAACATTTGGGATGGTACGACCTATCCAGAACTGATGATACAGTCTTTTTCTGTGTATACAGCTGATTATTCTTTGTACACCTAACCCAGGTTATGGTTTTTTCTTTCTGTGGCTACAGAAGTGTTTGAGCTCTATCTTTGTATGGCTGCCCTCTGGTGTATACGTATGTCATTTGGTTCCTTGTGTGCCCACCTGCTGGTATTTTGCCATGCTGACCGCCATTATGATCAGGGGTTTGCAAATAACTCACGTCTATTGAAGGGAAAACCTTAAATAAGCTGAACTCCCTGATGAAGTCTATTGCCACTATGGCTGTAACATTCATATTTAATACTTACACTTCTTAATCTTCACTGCCATCTGGATAAAGGCTTTTCAATTAATTTTCAAAATATCCACAAAATTAAGTTATGTATTCTTAAGTTATTTTTCTAAAGACGGAACTACAACAGAATATGGCTGTCCATCCAGCCATTATCTATACCTGCTTATTAATATTTAGGATCACAGGGATCTGCTGGAGCCTATCCCAGCTCTCTTTGGGTGAAAGGCAGGGGTACACCCTGGACAGGTCACCAGTCCATCACAGGGCCACAGAATATGGCAATATAGAAACATCAGTCTTGATATGTAGAGGCTAGATTGCTAGTTTGATAATATTCAGAAGGTGAACTCTTAATGTGCTGCTCTTTCTGATCTGGCCAAAATTACTGTTCAAAACCCACTGAGCCAGCTGTCATAAAATTTACAGAATAAATGTCTCCCCAGAAGATGAACTCTTTCACCTATAGAAACTCCATGGGCTTTTTCCTGACTCCATACCTGAATCACATCAGATTTATGTCATATAAAATGAATGGCTGAGCTTCCACAAAACACTGATTGATAGCACTACCACTTGGATCAAAAACCAATGTAATGGGCTCCCATAATATTTTGCCATGTTCATGTTCCCCACTGCAGATTACACAAGTTCCTCAAACCTATTTTCTGAAGTGAAAAGTTGTAGTATTCTGTTTATCATACCAAGTAGCCCGTACTGAGCTACGTGCTCGTAAATGTTTTGTAGGTCACATCCTGGTTGGAAGTCTCCACCGTTAGGATAGAAGTCATAATGTGCCACAGCTTGCTTGATGCCCACACTGAGGCCCATACGTTCATGGGTGAAAGTGTGGATGGCATCCACAAATTCAGCATCATCTGGAGACAGTCTGTCTGTGGGAGACATGCCTTCAAACAGTGGCCCAGCTGGATCAAGACCTGGACAGACAAAATGTGAAGTCAAAAATCAGTTTGGTTTAGAATACACAATGATAAATGATCCAAAATACCCTCTTCCAAACTGTGTTTATTTTGGTCCGGGATTTAAATCATGCATTGATGCAAAATAGCATAACTGTTCACACTGTGGAAGTACCCACCAGTAATTCTTCCAATCTTCTCCGGACCTGCCAGAGAGCTTCCAGCAAATCCAGAGATGTGAGCGCCGAGGCTGTAGCCAATCAAATGAACTTTTCTAACTGGATACCGGTACTGTTCCTGTTGGGGATTTTTAGTATGGGTGTAATTTTGGCAACTTCCAGTAAATACAGGACAAACATGGTGTTTTATGTTTTTAGTATGAAAACTGAGCAATGTCAGAGATTTTACTTCAGTTCAGACATAAAAATAAAGTGGGCGTGAGTAGAGAAATTTCCTCCGACCTGAAGGGACTGCAGCAGGTGAGCTATGTCCTTTCCAACAGTGCGGGTGCTCTGTACTGCTATGGGGTAGTGTTGGTGAGCCAAGGACAGCCAGTCGGTGATCACTATGTTGATGTCTGCAAGATGTGTCTTCAGGATTTTGGCTAACCTGAGCAGCCAGCTCTCCATCATTCCATCCATCTACAGAAAAACAAGGCTGTTTGAGACATAGTCAAATAGTCCAATAGTCAAATTCTATGTTTTGTAAGTCGTTCGGGTCAGTGAAATGTAAGGGAAATGGGAGTTGACCTTACCGACCACCCGTGAGTGATGATGATGAGGGGATTGGTGCTGTTGAAGCCACAGGAGGTGAGAGTGTGCAGCTGCAGAGGGTCCAGTGTGCAGGTGTCCTCACCTTCTAAAAACAGCCTGAAGACTGAACTGCTGGCATACTGCTCTTTCACCTTCACGGCTCGCCTCTGCTCTTGGTACGCTACTCAGAAGTCAAACAGCAGTGGAGTTATCTGTTTGTTCTGTGAGATTACTCTACAAATCAGAACATGCTGAGGTACTGAGTGTGTTTACTTTGAAGTGAATAAGTACAAATAACACATGAAAACACATTTTCTAGTTCCATCGGGGAGCAGAGGAGGTGATTTAATTCATCTAGTAAAACAATTATCTGGGAGAAATTAGAACAGTCACTTCCTGTTGAGGCTCATTTGGACTGTGGGCTGGCTAACGCCCTTTTGAAAGCACTTTGCTGTGTTTCCAGGTCATACAGACCTCTTTGGCAGAGGCACACTGATAACATTTCACATCAGCTAAATGGCTGCCAGGCTCTTCTCGTAACTCCTTATTTAAACTCCTCCTCTCTTAACTTCTTTAAAACCGCTGCCCCAGAATCCTCAGAAATCTCACTCGATCATTACATTTACTTTATGGTTTGTTAGTGATTTATGCCCAACATACAGTATGTATTATTCTATCATTTTTATGTTATTAATGCCAGAAACCCGGACGCCTAAATAGTCAGTGACACAGATGCCATCAGATGAGCTCTGTTTGCTGATGTGAAGAAAACATCTCGACAGTAAAAGTAATGAAAGTAATTATATGTTCGTCATTCATCATCCATCCCTCTTTTCATGAAATCACACATTTTCTTTGGTGTGTCTCTTGAGCGTTATGACTGTTTATCCACATGAACATGGAGAGCTATAAAAACAGACTGAATTATTAGTAACAAACACACTCTAATTCAAAAAGTTATAATGACAGAGTGTACTGTGTGTACTTTACAAATTGAGAAATGTAATTACCATAACACACTTCTGACAGTAATGTAGGGAAAAACAATAAATGCAGCAATATAAGTGTGTTTACATGGGATTTGCAGTGAGCAAAGAGCTGCTCTCTGTATCTAGATGTGTTCTGAGGAGATTTGAAGTCAGCCAAATACAGGGACAACTGATTATAACTAAATGAATATTTACATTTAATAAAAATGCAGTAGACAAACACTATCAAACTCAATTATTTAAGCAGAAAGTTGCACTTCTAATAAAAAAAAAACTGGAAACTGGTCAGAAGTATAGCTTACAGCAATGTTACCTTTCTCAGCGCAGAAAATGAAAATGTTTTTTAAACTATAAAAACCCATAAAAGCCAGTGGCCCATATACTGCTAAGAAAACCTTATTAGTATAAAACAAGTGTTGGATCTTACTAACAATAGTATATGTCTACTATGAACTGATAGTATGAGGCGGAAGTGTGCAATTATTTTCAGTATATTCAGTATCAGTCAGTGTTGCTCAGTCATGTAAATGTACTGTCAGCTGTATTCTGAATCACCTGTTGATTTTTATTCCCATATCCAGTAAAGTAAAAGCAGTAAAAACTATGTAATCACCATTTGGGATAATTGGAACATGACCTTTCACTCACCTGCTCTGTTTCCTTTGATTTTCTTTCCCTCACTGAGGTGATATGTTAACAGCAAACAGCACAGGATTTTGACCACAGACATGGCGTCACACAGACACTTTAGTAATTCCTTCAAACCGACACTTCTCCACAGGTGGGGAGCACAGGTACAGGACTTCAGGTGGGTGAAATGCAGGTAATGTACAGTCTGAAGGTGAAGGAGCTCTTTCAAAGAAGCCTCATCACTCCCATGGAATCAGCGCGACATTGTACTGTCCAGAAAGAGAGGGCAAACCAGGAGAAATGATATATGGATCAAGAGGATTTGGTCCTGTTCTGATTGGCTGCAGGCTGTGCTGTGCAGATCAGATGCATTGTGAAAGAGTAGAGGTATGAACGTGGTGGGGGTGGGGGATGCGGTGCAATGTTCTGATAGTGACTGACAAGTGCATCAAACATCCTTCTTTGTGTTGTTCAAATGACCCCAGAAGAGTGTGATAAAAGACATCTGTTGCATAGATTCAACTGCCTTAGATTAATGAAAAACCTACAGCAAACACACAAAATTACAATTTTCAAGCTAAGGTTTAATGTGTGAATAAACCCCTCCAAAAACAGACGTGGAATATTTCTGCATTCTAATATATGTTTGGACATCTACAAAGCAACACTTTGTTTACCCAGAGTGCCCACTATAGACACAGCGATGATCTTTTTTTATGTCACAATCAATAATTAGTTACAGGTTACATGCACTGTCACCTTTTCATTGGACTGTTTGTCTGAGGTAAATGGTGTGAGTAAGAACAGTACACAAAGAAGGTTAATGGTCACACTATGGTCCTGCAGACCCTCAGAGACTTAAAAGACTTTTATGCCAAGTGGATTTAGTGATACTTATTAGCACCAGTGTTTGGGGTCAAACATTTTGAACTCGCATGATTTAATATTTTTGACAATAACAATGAATCAAATGATTTTACTCAGAAGGGGATCAGAGAAACACAATTCCAAATGAAGGCTAATGTAGGTCAGTGTAAGGTGGATGTTTGAGTAGGCACTAGTTGCTAAAAAAAATCTGTTTCAACCTGTATTATATTTTGATCTCTGTGTATCTGTCAGCTTGTTTTGTTCATTTTTTTGTTCAGAAGTCACTTGAATTTTTAGCATCATTTTGAGCTCCCATATCACCTAAACAATAACTTTAGATTTTTCCTAAATGATATGTATATGTTTGGTATGCTCCAATTTTGATACACACTTGAAATTCAAACATAGTCACTGATGTGTATACTGAACATTAATGCCAATTAAATTAAATCTGGCTATGTGTTATAATGAATGAATTTACAAAAAGCATGATCAAGGTATTATTAATTCCACTGGCTGCAATCACATTCATACAACAATATATTTTCAGATAGAAGTTGTGAAATGAGTTAGAGTGCGGTAATACCTGAAATAAAACTTATTACTGCCAATTCCCAAGTGAGGTCACTATTCACACACATATTAACACAGTTTCCATAGTGCAGGCTTCGGTCAGTGTCCTCTTCTCTTTGCATGTACAGAAAAATAATGTAAATATGTTTGAGGCCTCTTTTCAGTCCAGCAGCAGAGGGGTTAACATTTTATCTAACATGTGATGTCACATCTGCAGGTGAATAGTTTTGAAGAGCAAACATGATGAACCTTTGCCTTTTTGCTTTTCCAGGTAGTGTGTGTGTGTGTGTGTGTGTGTGTGTGTGTGTGTGTGTGTGTGTGTGGGTGTGTGTGTGTGTGTGTGTGTGTGTGTGTGTGTGTGTGTGTGTGTGTGTGCGTGTGTGTGTGAGGGTTAAGACTTGGTGCTGTTGGGGTAATGGATGAGGTTATGCATTTAGCTGTGATTGTTTAGTTTAAGCTTAAGGGGCTATGGTTAAGGTCGAGTGTCCTCACAAAGACAGACGTGTAAATGTTTGTGCTTGTGTGTACTGATGTTTTTGAGTTTAAATTGATTTTTAAGAGAAATCAGACATTCTTTTTTGGTCTTTAATGTGCAGCATCCATTCACAAGCTAATTTCTGACAAAGGGGTCTGTCATAGTGTAACAGACAGACATCTGGGAAGGATGCACTTGTGCATTGCTAAAGCTCCTCTAGGCAGCATCCTCACCCCTCTGTTCTCGCCCATGAAAGCAGAAATAAGAGTTTTGGGACGTCCTTCATCATGAGGGACTGGAACAACTTCCAGGTCAATCAAGGACTGAGGATAAAATAAACTGAGATTAAGTCCTGGTTTCCCTCACTTGTGTTAAATCCAGAAAAACTTGAAAATGTGTATTTTGAATAGATGTTTTTATAAATATTACACAGACATAATGTAGACAAAATACTATGTTTTTTAGTGGCATGGTTTGCACTGTGTCTGTGAGGCTGCAGTTGGACCCTTCTCAAAATAAAAGCTTTGCGACTTCTCATAAAGGAACTGAGAAACAGCCAGAGTAATGCGAAATGCCCAGTTTAATGTCCTCTGATGTTACGGAAGTGTGTGTGTACTTGTGTGGCTGTCTTTGTGAGTTTTATGCCTTAGAAGTAAAGACATTTTAAAAAACTGAGGACATTTTACCTGCTGACACACCTGTAGTTTTCTATTTCTACCCAGTTTAATTACAAAAATGTTGAAAGACTAAGTCATGACAACAGTAGGCAGTGCAGTACTTTATAATTTCAAGCTGTTGCATTGTGGGTAAGAACCCTGAAACCACTGAGCCATGAAAAAGACTCCTCATCCACTCTCCATGAAGTGATATAAGGTTCAATATAAGCCAATTGTTCCAATGAATTTACTACTCCTGTTAATGATTTATGACAGTGCATTGATTTAAGCTACTTAGATGAATGAATGGCCAGTTATCTTCACAGAAAGGGATTTTCTGGCCCAGGACAAGTACATGGCATTCATTTCTGAGAAAATCAACAGGGAATAACCGGCATCATAAAATCATACTCTATATTGATAAATCCCTGTTTGTTTATAGTTTTAAGAAAAAAGCGTGAAGGAAGAATTTTAACATTTATTCAATATTAAGATACAAGAAATAGTATATAAGTAAAACCAATGATTCAGACAGAATGTAATATTAGGAAACTACCTTTAAAAAAGCAATTTAAAATGAGAAATAACAGCAAAAACAGACAAAAAAGATTAAAATGTTACTTCCTGACAGGCTGACATAAATGTGTAGGACAGGAGAGAGAAAATTACCAACATATAAAACACTTTAGAGAACAGCTGAATGTTTACTTTCAAACATGCATAGTTGAATTATTCTGATTCAAACATAGGCCACAAACTGGGAAGTACAATATCATTAAAATCATAATGTTGCCAAACAAGTGTATTAGACAACCACTGTGCTATTGAATCTCAAAATTCATACATGTGTACAGTGGCAAGAAAAAGTAATTGAACTGTTTGGAACTACCTGAACAGAGCCATCAATGCATAATTTGTAAAGACATACATGGGAAACTGTTTATCTTACTGGTGTCTTACAGGGTAATGTCAGGGTGGCTGGGAAGGTCAGCAGGTCAGTGGTACTAAACAACATTCAGATCCCAGACCATTCAACAAAAATGACGTGAAATGACCCCTTGAGAGTTTCTCACACCAGACAACCTAAGACTATGTCTGAGCTATAGCAGTTCTGGAGAAATTCCCCCTGAACATGATGCAGGTCTGACCTCCAGCAACCAGAAACATCTATACTTACTGTTTATGTTTTTTTTTTTTCTTTGCACACTAAAAATGTGTTTAGTTGACAACAGATATCAACATTAATATTAGCATAGGTTTAGATACATCATGCCGTCTGACAGTAGTAACTACAGCATGTCATCCATGCTGGGTTTCTAGTCATATTATTGTAAAATATAACCTGTTAATGTTAATATATTGAAACTGATTGTCTCTACATGCTGCTTTGTTTGAGAACTCCATTTTACAGTGTTGTTTCTTTGTTTTTGTTTTTTGTCCAGTGTTGGACTTGGAACCAAACTTAAAGCGTCTGAATAATGTGGTTTTACCTTGAAAAATGTTTAATGTAAACAGGTACAGTCAGTGTTTGACGATTTCCCCTGATACAGCATTTGCAGTGATTCAAACACATCACAGACTTCAGTGACATTTACAAAAGTTTTTTTTTTTGTTGTTTTTTTTTTTTTTTTTTTTTTTGCAGAAAGCAGAAAAGTTATGGCTTTTCAATATCAAGGGTGTCTGCGAAGAGTAAATCTCTAATCCAGCAGTATAACACAAGTTAGATGCCACAAAATTATGAAGATGTGTTACAAAGTGACATTGGTATAATCCTTTAAGGTTGGATTTTTAACATGAATGTGCTATGAAAACAATCACAGTGACTCACACATTTTTACACAAATGCCAAGGATGAGGTGAAACTGAATAAGAAACTCAAACCATGAAACATATCTTTGCATTAGTACCAGTAGTAGTATCTAAAATAACATAAATTACGACGTTTCCACATTAAATCAATAGGTCCCTAAGTGCTAGGTATATTTAATGCCCTTGTTTGTTAGCTAGACAGTAGTAAAAATAAAAATGCTGTACAGGAAATTGGCAAACATTTCTAACAAGAGGAGATGATACCAGGTAGGAAACATGAGATTATAAAGAATACTGCATAGTTATAGAAAGAGGAAACTGGGGAAGCCCTTTGGAGAAGGTTTTGTTATCAGGAAATTCAAAGAAAAACTGGATATTTAAAAAGAATATATTCTATTTATGAAGGTGCCCCTGAAGCCTATAAACAGAGCAGGCCCTCTTCAGAAGGTGTTTTAAAAGGCTACATAAAACATTTACGTATATTTTGTAAATGACCATGACATTAAACAGGCAGATGCATGCATTATATTAAACCATTAACTATAGAAATGTTTCCTCTAGATCGGGGGGGGGGGGGGCAACCTATGTTCCTTTGACGGACAATGCTGTCCTGCAGCTATCCCTGCCCTACCCACTGCTATTTACCTGGATCAGGTGTGTCCAGCCAATCAGAAGCTGGAAGATACCAATTTGCTCGGTCTTGGCAGGTATAGTTGAAAAACAAGCAGGTCGGTGGCCCTCAAGGGTCAAAGTTGAATACCCCTGCTCTAGATAAACATTATTTCCTTCTGAGGCGGAAAATCACCTGATTTGATTATTCCCTTGCTGTAAATTCTAACTGATAGTTACCATTTCATATTTGTCCTGGACGTTGTTCTCCTGTTTTTCAGGTTCAGGATGGTGCAGCTCAATGAAGACAAAGTAAACTCCCGCTCCAACTGCTCCTCCCAGCATTGGTCCTGCCACAGGGATCCACCACCAGCAGCCTCCGGCTCTGCAGTGAGGACACATACATATACAGTACTGTGACAAAGTACAGCTTAACAACATATATGCTGATATTTATAACCCTAAAAATTAAATGAAACCTTTAAAATTCCAAATCATTGCCCAGTTCCTCTGTACATTAGACAATGTACAAGACAAAGGCAAAATTAAGGACAACGTAGTGCAAAATGTAGTGAAATGTAAATAATGACTCACTGCTTAACAGCCATAAGGCAGCTGAATAATTTATAGATTGATAATGTGTATTTGAGTACCAGTAATTAGCAGCCACAGAATTAGCAAAATGCTGGTCATTCTGCCCACTGATCCACTGTGTACTCTGTTAATTATACTCAGTGACCACAGGACAGCTTCAAGCCAAGAAGTGTGCAAAAAAGAAAGTGTACGAAAGATCTGAAAAATTGAGTTTTGACCGTGCATGTGTTCGTGTGTGTGTTTTTATGTGTTTTACTCCCTAAACATAGCCATATAGGTTTGAGTGTAAAGTATATAGGCTGTGTACTTAATATTGTAAACATGATGATCTATATATATATAATAATCTACTACACTTTTTGAGCCGTAACTATTGACCCATTAACAAGGAATAATTTGCCATTGCATGATAACACCTGTAGACAAGACAGTAAAAGTCAGGATATCTTGACCTCTACTCTTTAATATTTTACCATTCTTTGTTTGATCATTATTAAACATTAATAAATTGCTGCAAATAATGTCCACTATCTCACCAGTCACCGTGTTTATATCATCCTAAGGTCAGTTATACACATTATCCCAGATTACAGTCTTAAAGAGCTCTATGTTAGATCTACTGCATGTGTCCTCTTTCTGACTCTGGCTTACCTCAGGCAGACTCTGTTTTAGCTGGAGGGAGATTAGAGTCATGGTGGCGAATGTGACCATTAGCAGTCTTTGCTGCAGGTCAAAGGCTTCAGCTAACAGATCTGATGCACAGACCTTAATGTAAACAGGTGTCTGAGCAGGCCATCTTTCTGTCTTGTAGGCGTTCAGGAAGTAGACTACAGAAGGGATGGATTATAGACTTTAATCTATGGCCACAGCTAAGATGATCAAGCCTGGAGACAGTGGGTCACATTGACACTGTGGAGATTGTATCGAGCCAAGTGCCACACATCACACTTGATGCTGAAAAGAAATGCCCCTGTAGCTCCTGTGTTTTTTATAACAAATGGAAATGATTACATAAGGATTAGCATATATTTCATGTGTGATATAGATCTGAAAGGACCAAGGACTTATATGTGGATTAAAGCAATCTTTATTCAAGTTTGAAAAACATATACTGAGCTCCTAAAGTATTTCAATAATGGCATACACAAACCCTTTCAAGGGGGTCAGTGGCAGATCTAGAAATTTTTTGCATGGGGGGCAAAGGGGTGGATAGAAAACTTGAATTAATATTCTCAGTGGAAAAATAGATAAGATGGCTGTAAGAGGATGCTGAGAATATCTTTTGGGCGTGTTCAGAGATATGCTGGTAAAACTTTTATCACCTCAGCCAACCAGCCAGAAGCGGAAGAAACATTTTAAGAAATTAAACATGACCAGTAAGGTTCTGGAAGCTCTGTGTCTACAGTATCTTGCTTGCAGAGTTCATTGCTTTAGGTAGAAAGCTTATCAGTAAGAAAATGTCAGGGGTGGATAAGAACAGCTCCTGAAATGTTAGCAGTTTTGAATATTTCATGACACAACTGTTAGCATGTCAAGGATTTTTGGAGAAAGAGCTTGTGAGACGGTACAAGGATTTGTCCAACTGACTGAACCAATGTTGTTGTCCTCTGAGCATGAGAAAGACAACAAGAGGAATGTGATCCAACTTTGCAGGGATCACATTATGTCCCACTTCAGGAATTAAAGCCTAAATCAAGATGCTGTGGAGGGGACTCCACTTAGTGAATCTCATTGTCTGGAAGAACAATAGGGATTTTGTCCAAGGCACAGGGCAGTAGTTGTACACAGACAGTCAAAGCGTGATGCCACTTTACTTAACCAGCCTCTGTATTTAGTAAGATTTTGAAGATGTTTCCAGATACTTCTGTTGCAGTATCTGCAGTTGTGAGCCAATTAGTTGTATACATGAAGCATGACTGTTTTGTTTGCATTCTTGACAAAGTCCAAAACGAAAGTTTTGCCTGCACCTTGTCCCCTCGTCTGTTTGCAATGTGCAGACAGCATGTTTATGGTTTGCTTTTCAGCAGTTCAGACGTGACTCAATAAATGATTCAAAAAAAGAAATCATAGTGACCGGACATGTGCATTGCAATCCCTTGGTGTTCACTTAAATCCCAGAGCCATTTTTCAAAATACAGGAACTACATGCATGTTCTCTGAAATATTTATTTGGTTTGTCGAGAGCACAGATAGAGCTGGAAATGCTGCTCTTTATGCAGGGCAGGAAAGAGCAGTAACTTGTTTAAACTTTCTTACATCACATTTTTGCTATGTCCTGGTGCACTGGTGAGTTGGAGCAGCAGTAAATTATGGACTCCTAGCACTCTTGGCCAGGCAGCTCAGGAAGAAGGTTCTATTTTATAGAGAATCTTTCACATAGGGCAGCATGGTGGCTGAGTGGTTAGCACTGTTCCCTCACAGCAAGAAGATCGTGGGTCCACAACCCAGCCTTTCTGTGTGGAGTTTGCATGTTCTCCCTGTGCTTGTGTGGGTTTTCTCCAGGTACTCCGGTTTCCTCCCACAGTCCAAAAACATGTATGTCAGGTTGATTGGTGACTCTAAATTGCCCATAGGAGTGAGTGTGAGTGTGTGAGGTTGTTTGTCTCTATGTGGCCCTGTGATGGACTGGTGACCTGTCCAGGGTGTACCCCTGCCTTTCACCCAAAAGAGAGCTGGGATAGGATCCAGCAGATTCCTGTGACCTTGGTTAGGGAATATGCGGGTATAGAAAATGGATGGATCTTTCACATAATAATCCCAGCATAGTCCTTTCTGTTACAAAAGTTAAGCTCTCCTTCATAACTGCAGTTACCAATCACTGAATTGTTATGGCAGTCATGGTTTTGTTTCTGCAGTAAAGTAAAGTCAGTCAAATTACCTGAATACCTCCATGCCCCACCCAGCAACAGCCGTGAAGAAGCGTGGGCCCAGGTCTCGTGCCGGGTTGATTGGATAACCGCAGTTCAGACCCATCGACACCCCGATGGCCATGATGATCAGGCCGATGCACAGGGGCTCCATGCCTTTGGGAGCACCAATATTCTTCCTGTCAGTGATGGCCAGGATGCACAGGACCAGTGCTCCAGTTGCAATTACCTTGAAAACAGAGATATTAGGCAAATAACATCATTTATATTCCAAAATTATTTTTTGTTTGTGTGTTTGTTGTTGTTGTAAGAATGTTTTTCAGTTACCCCATCTGTTGTGGCCACACATCCTCTGTGTTATTTTGTCTAAGCTTATTATGGGGCTTCACCATTCCCCTGGTTTCAGAATTACTATATAGCTGCATATGGTCGTACATTTAAGAAACACTCCTGAGTGCGCTCAGCAAACAACATAATCTTTTATGTATTAAACATATTATGTAGAATTGCATGTTCTGCAGTGTTAGTTATTATGTTTTTTTAATGCAAACTCTTGTAAATATGAATGTGACTCAAATTTCTATGATAAAAAACTGATAAGAACTTTAATGTCCTAATGGCTTTCAGAAACACACAAACAAACACGCACATCTCACCTCAATCTAATCCAGAACAGCACCGGACCAGAACTGTTCATACGTCAACATACAACTCACAAGTCTATTTATGCATCCATTCATGACCGCACTAAATGCGGTAACCTAAAATAAGGTTTAATGTTCATGTTTCCTAGCAGTTTGTATAAAGTAGTAGATATGTGGATATAGCTGGTATTTTTCTCCATATTTATATATAATATAATGAATAAATCTTCCCCACCTGATCAAAAAACCCATTTAGGACTGAGAGGTGTTTTGCAGGATAAGATGCAAATATGTTGGCTGTGGCATTTGGACCAGTAACAGCAAATTCCCCATTGGTATATTCCATCAAAGCATCTGTGAAAAACAAATTACAACAAAGCAAAATGTGAGTAACAAGCTTCTCTAATATTTGTATTTGTACTGATAACATGTGAGACATAAGAAAAATATCCCAATACAACAGAGCTATCCCTTGCTGGAGAACATACTCAGTTCCAGTTTTCTATCAAAGAGAGGCAGCCGTCTTGTGAAGCAGGATTACAAAGTTAGTCGGATAATGTCGCCTCTGTAACTAATCCTGTTTTCTGAAACAGTTCTCTAGTAGTTATGACATTTAGACATTTTGCACCCACCATAATACAACCCAAAGACAGAGCAGGATCCAGCAAAGGCCCCCAGGAACTGTGCCACCACATACACAGGAAATTTCTTCAGAGGTAGTTTTCCCAGGATCACCATGGCCAAAGAGACTGCAGGGTTCACATGGGCTCCTGAAGCAATGCAACAAAAAAGATGATCAAAATCAAGTAACGTGCATGTGGCGCACTCAAAACATAATAGCAATGCAGTATTGTTAAAGGGAAAGCAGAACAACAACAAATGTGAATGATAACTCAAACTCCACACCCCCAGGTTTTTTACATTTTCAGATTTGTAGTCTTCAGCTACAACTGACACTGACTCAAGTGACATGACTTCACATAGTTCCCTCTGGAGCCACAAAGGCCTTCATACAACTTTTCATAAATGTAGTAATAGTAGTATTCCACAAAACCTCTGATGTTTGAAATGAATGGCAATAACTGATTATTATTATTACTGAATGTATTTAAATGACCAAATTGATTAATTGTTTCATCCCCAAATCAAATGTCAAATATCTGTGACCAAGCTGAGAAGGCTAGCTTAGTCAAGCGTTTTAAAAGTCTCTTGTGTTGAGATAAAGTAAGCTGAGTTTAGTGGATTAATGCAGTCAGTGACAGCTTGTCTGATCACTTAGTGCAGGTGTTCAGACAAAATGATCAAACAAAGGGTCTGGGTTTGTGCGCTTTCAGAGCTGGCTTGTTTTCCTATATTCTACATTGTCCTAAAGAAGCGTGTTTTGAACACATTCCACCCAATCATTACTGGGCTGTGATGGCAGTGTGGGCTCATTTATTTAACACTCTGGGATCTTGGCTTTGACCTCACTGTGTAACACCACTGGGGGTATCAGCCATGCGCCCATTGTTAATCTTCCCATCCTGTTCATAAACACTGACCACGACAATCAGCCAGACCTGCCTGTCTGAATTGCATCTGACATAATCTGTCTGAATCTGCTTAAGGCACACGTAGACGGCAGGTCATTAGAGTGACCATGATGTGTCACACTTACGGTATACTGTCACCTAAAATCTGAAACTCCAAAGTGAAAACAATTGTGTTTTCTTCTCCTATGGAGCCAGCCTGCCAGGGAAGCCTAGATGGCCAGACTTGTCACACCTGACCCCTCTCCTCTCCAGAGACCCATGCCCCAGTAAAGCTCATTAGTCCAATACCTATGATCATCTTCAGAGATGTCGTCGGACAGAAGCTTCCCACTGAGCTCTGGATCCTGGGACTGAATGGCCCAGTCATGCAGGAAAATCTCTCCATATATTAACCTCCCCATCCTCATTCTTTTCTACAGTCCTCTAAAGCTTACAACTTCTCTCACTAAACATGCAGGACAACTAACATGAGCCGAACAATCATTACAACCATACAAAACAGCAATCAACAGCAAATCCATTTCCTATCAAATTTAAATTTGAATACTTTTAAATCTCTTCAAATACACAAACCATATTCGTTTCTCAAATGGCTGATGTACTGACACATTTGTAGGATATTGCTTAGTTGGATACAGTTTTTCTTGTTGAAAGCTAGATGACAAAAATAAACACCACCCTTGTGTCTGTTGGCTGACACAGCTGACCAAAGACTAGGAACAAGAGGAAACAGCCATCCTGACTCTGTCCACGGGTAACAGAAATCAACCTACTAATAGCTCCAGAGCAGCAAACTGGCAAAAACAAGATGTAACATGTTGATTAAAAAGCTGTAGTGATGTTGGCACATGGATTTTGTTACCATTGGATAGTTTCAGGTTAGCTGCTCTCCTCTGTTTCCAAAATGTCAAACTATTGCTTTCAGTATTTATTACACCATTAGACACCACAAAGTGTGGTTTCTTCTTTTCACTTTTTAGAGTGCTTTTTCTCCTTCCATAAGTGAAGGAAGTGACCCTACAACTCATGAGGCCCACATAATGTAGCACTTGATATACTGAATCTCTTAATTGCTGTTTAATGGACATTCACCATTTTGGCTCAGAAACCCCATGAAAAGCACCGTGACATTTAACAATCCCCTCCTATCGCTATCATTGCTTGTGGACCACAGATGGTTCTTCTTGCCATAATCCTCAAAGAATGTTCTTGATAAAGTCCCATTTAGACACAGTACCGCCAGCCCTCAACTACACTTACACCACTCTATCACTGAAACCCAGCCCATTAGAGGAGATAATTAAGCAAAAGCACTGCTCAGTGTTCAAATTATCGTCTATAATTTTTGACCTCTTCTTCTTTTCCTTTCGGCTGCTCCTTTCAGGGGTCGCCACAGCTAATCATCTGCCTCCATTTAACCCTATCCTCTGTATCCTCCACACCCACACCAACTATCCTCATGTCCTCCTTCACTACATCCAAGAACCTCCTCTTTGGTCTTCCTCTAGGCCTCCTTCCTGGCAGCTCTAACCTCAGCATCCTTTTACCAAGGTATTCACTGTCCCTCCTCTGAACATGTCCTCTAGACTGGGAAAATGGTTGCTATATGTAGAATGTACTCCATTATGTAACAATGTACGCCCATAACAGAAGTCTATACTGGTCATTTTAGTCCATTACTTCACCTCCATCAGTTAGCTAACAGCGATGAAGTAAAAATGTAGTGTGATAGCTTTTCTTTTCTGCAGACTTTTTCATGTAAAATACTTTGAAGATGGAAACAACACTGACACAAAGTAACTAAAAGGACCTGTTGTGCTGTAAGAGCAAAGACGGGGCCTGACATCTGCGACCAAAGATTGCATCTCCAGCCCGGGCAAGCACTGGGCGATGACCCTTGTTATCAGCCTTTGTTTTCATTTTTTGCAGCCTAAAAATTCGAATGCACTTCACTTGTTTGTATTTCACTGAGAACCCCAGAGAGCTGAGACTATGGCTGAACTAATGACAAAACAGCTTGACAACAAATTTACAACAATTTAAAAAGCTGATTAATTGTTGAAGTTATTTTCGCTGCTTCTTATAATTTAATAACACTGTAAACTAAGTATTTGGGTTTCTTACTGTTGGTCTGACAAAAAAAGCAATTTGAAGACATTTTAGGAAACTGTGGCTGGTGTACCTCACCATTTCTAGCAGTTGATCGATCATGAAAAGAACCTGCAGAGTATTTGATAATCAAAAGAACGTTTAGGTACAAAAATACTTGCAGAATGACCCTGAACCGAGAAGTGCATGACTTAGTATGGTAATGACTGAGCTGTGTGCAGCATGTGTTTATGTGACGTGTGGGTGACCTTACCTGACACTCCCCCTGCCATGTAAACGGCCATCATGACTCCGAGGGTGAACCCAACATGAATGGTCAAGGGCTCCCCGAGCACCCCTTTACTCAGCACAGTCTGGGCCACTGAACCACATCCAAAAAGCTGGGGCACAGAACAAAAACACAAAGGGCAGATAAGAGAAAGACTCATTGTTAATTATCCCAGTTATAGCCACTATTAACACTAGCACTGTTGTTCACTAACAGCCTCCAACTGCCACAGACAGTCTGTCCAAATTGCTGCTTTGGAAAATAACGAATTCCCCCGCTTATTAAGTAAACATCAGACATAATTTAGAGGAAAACAAGTGAGGGGAGACCAGACCAGTCACCCAAAACAAAAAATAAAATGGAAACTGTTGTGGAAGCTGCAATACTCCTCTGATGAGGCATCACAGGCATTATGATGGCCTCAGAGAGCTGCCAGGTGGAGCTCAGAGTTCACAGATGGAGACAGGACAGTCCTGACTTAAAACACACAACTGCGAAAGCAGGCAGCTCTTTCAATAAAGTCAACAACACTCAGAAAAACAAGGACACCACTCTGTGTTGGAAAGTGAACTGATGATCTGTTAATTATGTATTTATTCTTCCATAACCTCATAATCCAGCTGCAATGGCCTGTTACATTTACAATGAGTCAAATGTTGTGCAGCAGCACACTTTGGGATGTGAGTTGTGAGGAAGAAAAACAGCCTGACATCAGTCCCATCTTGTTATGATTTCTGCAAACCCCCAGTCAGGAGCAAATTGCAGCTCAGCACATCAAAGTCTGGTATTTCTTTAATATACAGTCTGTTAACAGAGACATATGAGAGACAGCAGTCAAGAGTCCCTGGAGACCCAGTTTGACATCTTATTAGCATACAGCCTTAAAGCCGCTGTTTAAGCTGGATGACAGGTGCAGAGGGAGGTACTCACTATCAGGACAAATATTCCCAGAAATTCCGCCAGGAACTCCTTAAAGATGTCTCGCTTCAGGCCAAATTTCTCCTTTATCTTCCTTTTGCTCTCGCTTTCCATTTTTTTTTTCTGTGGCTCCTTGATGTCTTCCTCCGACCAGAACAAACAACTAACAAATATAAAGGAGCGCCAGTGTAATTGTGTGTGAAGGTGCCGCCTCCCACTCTGTGCGCTCAGACCGCGCAGTCCTCTCCAGGCTGACGGTCGCGTTAAGCTTTTTGCATCTATTTCCCCCTCTAACCACAAGGGGTCTACTTTTTGTTACAAAACATGAGCTGCAGAGTTTCTCTCTTCTAGCCAGACAATAACAGTTGCTGGTTGTATTTGTTTACTGTTTTCTAACGTAAATTTGGCAAAACATCCGGGGATGTATTGTACGAGAAAAATGCCAACACCAAGGGCTGATTTCCTAATCAAGCATCTCTCATGTTAGATACTATAAAACTGTTTTCATCACAAAGGAAGAACGTCCAGCCATGAGACTGACAGGCACATACAGGTCTAACATGAAAGGTGAATGTATGGATCAATAAACTAAATAAACTTGCCTATGGAGGGGTTCACAGTTTGAAAGGCTCAAATTCCTGCCTGAAATGATCATCAAATGATTTCCTTCACAACTGCAAACTGGAGTTTTCACTAAAGGTAGAGTTATAAAGCGATAATCTGCCTATTTCGTGCAAACCTTCATTTGGATAATGTCTGGAAGTCACTCATTTGTATTCCTTTTTTTTTTTTTGCAAGAATAGTAACATTTAAGACAACGTGTGTCTGCCCAAATTTGGCATTTAAAATCTATCATACACACGTACACACACACACACACACAAAATAAATAAATAATAATAAAAAAAAAAATTCTCTAGTCCAACCTAAAGTTACGTGTAGGTCAGTAGACACTGTAAAGACCTTTACAATAATGTGGTAAAGACAAGCTACACGTATAAATGTTGCATATTCCTGTTGCAAGGTCCGCTGTAAATTACTAGTTATTAAGATTAAACGAATTAGAGCTAATGAATGAATAAAATCATCGCAGTGATAAATCTATCACCAGGCATAACATTGAATAACATTGTCTAACATTTCTCATAAGTTGTCTTATGGACCTACTCTTATTTAGAAAATCCTCAATAGCAACTAAACATGAACGACATCCCTCATCCAGCAGTCTTTTTATAGTCTTTTATTGTTTAAAAAAAATCTCACCTCTTACTGTGAAAGTTCACCGTGTTTGTATTAATTAGAAAGTTTCTAAACTTTTCTCA
This sequence comes from Mastacembelus armatus, assembly GCF_900324485.2. Taxonomy (NCBI): domain Eukaryota; kingdom Metazoa; phylum Chordata; class Actinopteri; order Synbranchiformes; family Mastacembelidae; genus Mastacembelus; species Mastacembelus armatus. The sequence continues at coordinate 11,763,778 of NC_046635.1, forward strand.
CTCTTCATGTTGCAGACGACTGTGTGTCCACCAAAAAGTCTTCCGGTCTCATTTACCTGTGCTTTAATAGTTCCGTGCTGCAATTACCACTGTGTTTGGCTTATTAAACGCTCTCGGTAAATATTAAGATCGTACAGCAGATGTGTGCATGCAGGCCCGCAGAGTCCAGGGTCCCTGTTCCTCCAACAGAGGGAGCTCTATGAATACGTTTGAAGTGTCTGCCTAACATGTCACACCGTCCCCGGTTTGTCTTATCTTCCGTTCGCTGCGCTTTGTGAAAAGGTGAGGCGACAGGCGCAGGATGGGATGTTTTGAATGCATTAATCAGTGTCACTGTTTCAGACACGTCCGCTTTGATGTGAAACAGACACTTTGAGAGTGTCGCCCATGCTGTGAAAAAAGGCTGACGCGCTGATGGAGAAGAAGCATCCTCCCGGGATTTGCAAATGATGGGCCTACATCTGTCTCCACACTCCTTTGTCCTTTCAAGAGGCCCAGATTATGAAATGTGAGGACCGTTCCGCGGACTACCCTCTATTAAAACTAAACTGTTATTCCACTGACCACAGGGGGGGGGGAGGGGGGAACTTTCAGTGGATTCATTTTCAATAGGCTTTCTTCACATTTCACACCACCTTGAATCCACAAACACAAATGCGCTCCTTGTTTAGCTGCGTGATTCCGGGAATGTGCGGGGATATGCGTTTGTTGTGGGTGTCGTTAATACATGCGTGGATTTGCTTTAATAGTTCACAGAGACAGGCTCGCTCTGGGCTGAATTCGTGGATGTTTATTGGGAGGTTTTAAAGGAGGCGCTGGAAGGAATTATCACCTGCAGGACAAATCTCTGCCAACAACACCCAGCAAGTAGCAGCCGCCACAGCAAGTCCACATTTACATAACACCCTTAGACCGTGAGGAGGCCGTGTTAAGCAAATAAAAGACTGGCTGATGGTGAGCCAGGGAAGGTGTCTGTATGAGACACCTTTATGCCATTTAGGATTTGGTTAATGATGGCTCAGGAATGTGAGTTTACATACATTGGGGATCCGTTTGATAACTGCTGTTTCCAAAGTTAAAAAAAAAACAAAAAACAAAAAAACCTTTAATGTCCAAGTGCAACATGGAAAACTGAACATCTGCACATCTACAGCTTGACAGCTGCAGGAAGATCACGTGATAAGCTCCAAATTGACCTTTTTGGTAATTATAGGCCCACAGGCTTCTGTATGTGCAATTTATTATTTAAAGACTAATTTATTATCAGAAAAAGGGCAAAGCAAATTTATGACCATGCTGGATTCTTACTAGGTTCTAATAACATATTTGTGAGCAGCTCCACAGTCCAAGACACCGTGTTTTGATCATTTCCTCAGACTTTAAATATGTTAAGCTGTGAATTCCTGTAGAAAACCGTCAGCTGTTGGTGAGGGAAACCCGTGGAGACTGAGTGCACCGGGAGCGTGAGGTGGGTGGGGTGGATGTGTTTCTCCTCCTTAACACGCACGGCTGAGGTCGTTTATGTAAATGCATGAATTTAATTTTCAAAGGGACGGCCCTTTTCTTTGACCAATGAAATTGAACCGCTGCTGACACCTGCCTATAAACCCAGGAAGGATCCCAAAGTCCTAATCAGAAATCTGTTGAAAAACCCCCGAGAGGCGCAGCAGGCAGACCAGCAGAGAGACGGTCGTGATGACTTCCAGTAAGATCGAGATCCCCGGAGAGGTGAAGAGCGACCCCGCTGCTCTCATGGCATCCCTCCAGCTGATGCCCTCACCGGTGCCCACCCCGGAGATCAAGTACACTAAGGTCTGTTTCTCTCCACACCCCTCTACCGACCGACTTGACTCAACTTGCGCGCGTAAAGACTCAGCTTCATACTGTCCTTAATGCTTTTAAACCAAAAAAAAAAAAAAAAAAAAAAATAGAAAACTGTCGCAACTTTCCCGTGTCAGCAGTTGAAGTTTCAGCATCAGATCGTGAGGCTCGCACCGGGCTGCAGCCGATACAGTTCTCCGAACAAAACTTTCTAACATCAGTAGAGACCAGACAAAACAGACGATTTAAAGTCCCAGTGAGGCTGTTTCTGCGTCCACGTGCTCAGCGTACATCAGCATCCAAATTATCCATAACTTCTGGACTAAAACCAACCACGTAGATCAGATGCACAAAATATTTTATTCATAATCCTGGATTTTGTCTTGATTTTATTTGTTTTCATGGCATCATTGTCATTGCCTCTCGGTTCAAAGACCCGATGTTAAGATAAAAGCTCACAGGTGATTTTTGGATTTTGGTTGCGCCAGATATACCTGCACGTTACAACATACGCTGGTTTTAATAGACGCAAAGGACGTGTCACAGTCTGAGTGTGTAAGTGAGTAAGTGAAGTGGACTATTAGAAATCACATAACACAGAGTCAAGGAGAATGTTTGAACTGTTTATATTTATTTCACTTTGCATCTGAAGCGCAGATCTATTCATGATCCAGGGCGGCATCCGTTTAGTGTCGTGCACATGGAGCCAGTTAAACTGTATTTTCCAATTCAAAAAGGATGTAAATAAAGTAGCCTAATAAAATGGATAGCCCTACTTTTAAAAATTTAAATTTAGATATTGCAAGATGAGAACCAAGTCTTTTACTTTAAAAAAATATGATGATTATAGACTATTGTTTTACTTCATTAGTGCTTTGGTGGTTTTCAGTGAGCTGTAGATTTTTTTATATTTGGTGTAATTAAGCAAGTCCTTCTGGTAATTAGGATCCTTTCTGCTTGATCTTAAAGTATTTCTCTAATGACAGAATATAGCAGCAATTTTAGAAAAAGTGTGACAGCACTAACTCAGGTCAGTCCAAATGATTGCCAGTAATTTGAATCGACCATTGTCTGGATACACTAGCACCAACACAGGGTGGTTTAGAGAAAGAACAGTTTAGAAATAAAATGCATGTTGTCAAATACAAAAGGTGTTATCACACACTAGGTTAATATATATTGGGGTGTGTGTGGGTGTGTGTGTGTGCGTGCGTGTGTGTGTGTATACAGTAGTTGGACAAAGAGGCAGGAGTGAAACAAAAACTTTGAGCCATGAAAACAGATGCTTTCAGAAAAATTTTCTGAATCGGGTTCTAAACAGAGGTACTCTGTGTAAACCCTATAATCTACAAAGAAGAGAAAACATTTTGTTACCATGATAAATAAATGTCAGTTAGCATACAACTGCATAATTGAAGCAATAATTCATTAAATATTTGCATCACCTAATTATAGATTTCAAACCTTTATGCTCACCCACCAAAAACGCTGAGCTAGTTAAACACATAGCCCTCATACAAATTGTGTTGCTTTAGTTTGTAACATGTCTGGAACGTCTCCATAGGTTTTTTTTTTTTTTTTTCATATCATGCACACACTGAGACTTGAAGTAAATTTCCATTCTTAGTTTAAGATCTTGTACTCTCTTTTGAGACTCTTGTAATGTTGCTGAGTGTTGCAGCCCGCTGCAGTTTTGTTGCTACTGAGAGGGTCTTTCAGCTGCAGAACAAGTGTTTTTATGATTGGGAGATTAAAGGGCACGTTGCATAGAGGACAGATTCATGATAGCCTGGTGGAAGTTCATTCAGTGCTATAATTGCTCTGTGTTAACACATACCTTAGTGTTTGGAGTGCAAAGGGCATGCTTCTGCTGCCGCTGCTGCACCGTAAAGAAGACAGTAGTATTGTGTAGGCTCATGCTCTCCCAGTGTAGGGCGTTACTTAAAGGGGTGGACACAGTGTACAGGAGGAAATTTAGGGAGCGACTTGGTGAATTAACCCCCAGGAATTTGGATCATCCAGTCCCTGTTGGTTTGGTGGACATAGGGGGCAGAAGGGCCCTGATTTATGGGCACCCCTGGCGTGGGCTCTCCTCACACCCTGTTCCTGTTCTCCACCCCACTTACTGCAAGGGAAACAGCTAACACTGTTCACTGGCCTGCAGGGTGTTGGGATGAAGCTGCAAGCTTCCAGAAACAGATTTTTCTTGTCTTGTTTTTAGACTAGTATATACTTTTTTTTTTAACATTATACAGGCAATAATAATGTTTTTCTAACTTGCATAAAAAAGTCATGAGCCTTGATAAATTTTAGTCATCATTTTTCTCTTTGCAATGCATATATTACAATGAGTACATAGAAATACAGATGTCACTACTTAGCAGGTTTGCTTCTATAATAAGGAAGCATGTGATAAAACAGGGTTATTGTAGTCCAGGCTTGCCCCTTGTCCTTTTCACAGAGTCATGAAATGCTCGCTGTCAAAGACATATTATTATTGCATGGATAAAGCTTATGTGTATCTGTATTAAGGTGATTTGTATGAAGTTCTGTTAATAGTTTATTGATATCACGGTAATTGGAATAGATAGTTTTCATGCACATTTTCTCTTGTAGCAAAAACCAGAAGGGAAGGATGAGAAAAGCTTTTTCCCTGTCCACTACCCCCACATTTCTCCAACAGCTGGGTTACAAGACAGAAACAGTTTAAAGGTTGATAGGACCACGGAGGAAGCCATAAATAAAGAGAGCCATGATAGCTATTTATTGATGTTTTTCACTTGAGAAGAGAGACAGTCCTTTATGAATAAATTAAGTAGAAACTTTTGCTGCTTTTTTTAGTGGCTGATACTATGTGGTTTTTCACGCTGTTCAGTGATAATGAGTTGTTAAACCTGACACTCAGCAGGACAAAGAATTTAACAAGAATGGAAATGAAAAAACCGGTGCGGTGCTGCTTTTACTTTGAAAGAACAGTCTATAAAATGTTTTTGCATGTGGTTAAAATGCAAGTGAAAAGTGAGCACACACTTGCTCTTTATTTTGACATAATAGCGCTATAAACTCTACATAAAGTATGGGAATGGTCTAGATAATGTGAAGTTTTAACAATTAGTGCAGTTAATTCACTGATAAAAATGTATGTGAAAAAAAAAAAAAAATCAGCATTTTTTAAAACGTGTCCAGTTTGGTTTTGTTGTAGCCTTAGTAGAGCAGTAGTAGGAAAATAGTGCAGCAAATGTAAAGAACTAATAAGGATCAGATTCTGGGATCAGTGGCCTTGTTCATTGTCTGAGTTACAAATCTCTGAAACTAATCAACAGTTATAAATTTTCTTTGTTGCTTTGCTCATGGTGGCATTAGTGCACTTTCTCCATAGGAACCTGTGCAGAACCTGTCTGCTGAAGACCCATGTATTTGTAAAGCAGTCTGTGCAGAGACATCCACTCAGTTTGGCTCCATCAATCTGTCACTGATTGAGATAGTACAGATGGAGGCTTGGGGCTCCCCGATGCTAGGTGCTGTCCACCGGGGTGTAAATTATGACCCTCTCTCACTGTGTGGGTTAGTGGCCCTGCCTCGCCAGAGCCTGACCTGCAGTTCTGGAGTTTTTCACTTCAAAACCACCATCTTACTGTGATCAAGATCAAACACAGCCAAAGTTAGGGGATACTGTGCAACTAAATGATTTATCACAAAGAGCACAGCAACAGCAAGGCCCCCCTTTCTATGCCTTTGCTTACACAGTCTCCCTGTTCACATGCATATGGCCACATACTCTCTAAAACACATCTCTTTGATTGTGACATGGTAAGTGTGCGCTGCCATTAATATGTCCATGGGTGTGAAATGCCTACTTGTTCTGCAAGTGTAAATTATCATCTTAGCAGACACGTCAGCATCATGTCCCCTGTCTCTTAATCACTGTTTAAGGAAGAGCAGTGACAGCGAGGTTACCCTGTTAACTTCCCATACCTTCGGTCTACAGCCCCCTTGACAAGGAACGTGTAAATTCTTATGGTGTCATTTATGAAAAACACTTGGCTTCATAAATCTGTTGGGAAACGTTCTTTCTCCAGCGACCATGAGACACAACAGAGACAGAAGTGCTTTTTTAGACATTTATTTGTCTGTGCGAAAGCGTCACATTTCTTTAAAAATGGTTTCCTCTTTGTCCATTGCTCCCACAAGTAAAACTACATAAAAAATGTTTCTTTCTTCTTTCATTTCCTTGACCTGAGATTTAAAAAAAAAAAGAAGCCTTAAATACACAGGAAACCCATCAAACCTCAGATGTTCAGAAGGGAAAAAAAAAACATTAGTAAGAGGAGAGGTCAGTTTTATTGTTGATTCAGGAAAATGAAACTGTATGTTGTTTTTCTCTTTTGTTCTTTATTCATTAAGAATATAGAATTCAAATATATTTAATGTAGTAAATAATATTTATGTTAAATCTGATATTTTTATGGAGTGATGCTCTCATATATTTCAAAGGAGGCAAACCTTTGGGATTCATGGATGCTGTTTGTATAAATTACTGATTTAACATAAATATACATGTATTGGATTAGAGTCTGCCCAGAATCTTTGTAAAACTGTTGACTTTGGCTATAATTAATAAAATATAATGTCCTTTAGGAATTTTTCTTTAAAAAGGCATCAAGAAATTAGCACCACATTAGCCTGAAAAAGGCTAAATCTTTCTCTAACTGCCAGAAGATGTGGATTAACTGAAAAAGTGAATAAGAAAATGTTTGTAATTACAACCTTATGTCAGATTAACGTTTCTCACATAACACCAGAGTCGGGACGAGCGGCTTTAACCACTTGCCCACACACACAGGCAAAAGACAAAGACGTTTGCCAGTCAGCGACAGTGAGGTCGTCCTCGCCAAACCCAGGAGCTCAGGGTGGCATTGTCTTTGGGTGTGTGAAGGAAAAACATGAAGGCTCCATGATGTGAGACATGTGGAGAGGAGTAGGAGAAAAAACACCAGCTGGTCTCCACTTTCACATGCTCTCCGCTCACTTGTAACAGTAGTAATTATAAGACTTTTGAAACTCATCCAGAACCAGAAAGGAAATAGAGGTCCTGTGATAGGGGAGGATATGAAATTTCCTGCGCAGACGAGCGTTGCAGGTGCCCGGGTAGAATTCGTCTGGCTGTGGAATCTTGGCATGTTGTGTATAAACACACACATATATAAAGCCTCACACACACACACACACACACACACACACACATCCCTAAAAGCCCCCCTCACACCCAGCTCTTGTCCTCGCCCTCCCGCTTATCCCCCCACTTTGAAAAAAGAAGACAAGAACTGAGTAGCATTACATTTTCATTCAGTCTTTAGCATCTGAGCTGTGAGAAGAAGCAAAGAGCCAAACAGATGTTTTGTTGGCAGCACAAAATATTTTTGGCCATTCTCACTTCCCCATTACAGTTCATTCCCAAAAAATAGTTTATCACAAAAAAATCACGCAACCTGAAAAGAGTAAGGACATCAACAGCCTCATTGATTAGGTGTAAGATGAAAAAATCAGTTATCAGATTTTTTGTAATGGATGATTTTGGTGATGATGATGATGAATACAATGCCTACATCAAACGTTACACTAAAATGACTAAATTAGCAAACTGGTTCTAGTTTTAATCTGATTTGAAATATGCTATGAAGGAAAAAAAAATTGTTTACATCACATCTCATCTTATGATCATCCCCATGGCCTGCCTTTGTCAGGGTGACTTTACTGACAGCTTTTGCAGAGAAGCATTTCTAAACGTGTGCAGCTGTCACGTTGCCCGTGCAGAAGGCCTTGACCTGTACGGTTACTGCGTTTGCTCTCATCCACATCGGGACTCCTTGTTACGTGTCAGGCATCACATATCACAACTCTTTTGCCAGTTTGAATGTGTTTTTAAATTAGTCCAGCAGTACAAAATGCTTGACACTAAAGGTTGTTGCTTTATTTCAAGAGGTGTAATTTGTGAATCAGGGAAATCATCATTTTTGGAGTTTCTGGATACCAAATGAACCCTAAGTCCTCAGTGGGAGCACGGATTTTTATAAACATGAAACCATCATGCGACGTGATCGTAACAACCCCACAGGGAATGGGAAAGAAAACACCATTTGTCATTTGAAAATGTGCACTCTTGCACTTGTCTTTTCATGCTTGTGTTCTTTGCCCCTCGTCCAAATGATCCTAAAAGCAATTTTAAGAAACCTTGAGAGTTGATTTACAACTTGGGCCTGTCATCTTAATCAAGTCTCTCAATGGAACGAGACAAAAGTCTAACACCAGCCCGAGCCCAGAGAGAGGGCCGAGCCAAACGGCGGCTGACAGTTGTCCTTTTCTGGCTGTGATTTAGGTGGCGGCCTGCTCCACTGTTCTCGTGCTTCATCCGTTCTCCTTTAGCAGCATCTTGTGAGAGGGGTTACGCCATGCATAAAGCTACCCATGGTCTGCATTCTTGCTCGTACTGTTGAGGCTGTCAAGGGGGCTCCTCTGATTTAGGGTGCCCCACTTCAGTGGCCCCTATAAATTTAAAAGCTAATTCAGTGCACTACAGGACTTTCTGTTTTTGTAGCTGGCCCTCTGCTCCTTATCGTTACTGACAATTTTATGAAGTGCTCTTAATGAGCGGCAGATTAAAGGTGGCCTCTGATGGAAGGCGCCTGAGAATACTGGGCTGGTAGAGAGAGAAGTCACTCTGGCCTGTGTCTGTGCGTGGGGGATGGTTTTGGGGGTGATCGGTACAAAGGAACCATCAAGGAACGAGTCTGTTACCGTATGTTTCTGTGGGCTGGTACACACCGATACTGAACACCTTCAGGGTCTGCATGTGAGTTATTCATATGCTGAATCCACATTATGAGCTTGTGAGCCGTGGGAATGAAGAGGGGGAGGCAGGCAGAGTGATGTGTTTGCTGCGACTCCAACAGTTTTCAGACTCCCTGGCATTTTATACCAGCCCTAAAGTAAACACAGCTAACAGTTTACAGCCAGTTAAATAGTACTTAAAGCCCAGAGTTTATGGAGGTAAACATGTTGGAGGGTTTAGGGAGGCGTAGGCTGGAGGGATACTTGAACCCTGCTCTCAGGTTTGCTCTCAGTGCATCTAAACTGCTCTAAAGTCGAAGGACGGCAAGAGCATATGTATACACAGGGATTTGTGCCAGCAGATGTTCTCCTTGCACTCTATCTATCAGACAGAGTGACAGCCATTAAAAACAGTGTGTGAGTAGTCTGCCTAATGGATCTAAACATGTCAGCAAGGAAGGAGCTTTTTTTTTTTCTAACCTAACTTGCGTAAGATATATGTGCAATTTCAAATCACACCTTGCATTTTATTCCCCTTTTCATCAACTCATGAAGTGGTTTGTTTCTGTTTCAGTGACATAATCCTCAGTTTTGTGATTGTGTAAACATTTATTTTTCTTCTGGTCTTAATATATGTTGAATATGCCGTGTTTGGAAACCCAGGCCGTTGTTTAATGGAAGACTTACTTTAATGCATCACAGAAACTAAACACGGCACGTGTTTTATGATCTCATAAACGATCAGTGATGTTGTGAAATGTGTGTCTGTGTGCTTGGGGGTGGGTGGGGGTCTGGTGTCTGATTGGGATTTATCTGCCCCCCCACCCCCCTAACACACACACCCCTCACCTTCTTTGTCTGGATGGTGGAGCACTCCCCAGAGAGCAATGCTGGAGAGGCAGGAATCTCTATCCAGATTTCCAGAGATTCTCCCATATCCAACCAAGAGCCTGGAAGTGCCAGGACTGCTGCATGAGAGCTGTTAGTCTTTCAAGTTTCCACTACAGACATGTTATCCTGTCAGTGTGGTGTAATGAAATGATTACTTTATCATAACATAAATATTTAGAAATATAAAATATACTCTAGCTCCTCCTGTCAAGCTCGGTACATTTGCAAATTTTGTGTACGCACTGAAAATGTTTTAGTTTTTAATAAGATTGAGTTGTATAATCCATGCAGTGGGTGAGTGGTTTGCAATGTTGCCTCACAGCAAGAAGGTTCCTGGTTTGAAACCCAGCAGGGACCTTTTTGTGTGGAGTTTGCATGTTCTCTTTGTGCTTGCCTGGGTTTCCTCTGAGTATTCCAGTTTCCTTCCACAGTCCAAAAACATGTATGTCAGATTGATTGGTGATTCTAAATTGCCCATAGGCGTGAGTGTGAGTGTGTGGGTGTTCAACTATATGTGGTCCTGTGATGGACTGATGAGATGTCCTGCCTTTCACCCAAAGAGAGCTGGAATAGGCTCCAGCAGATCCTTGTGACCCTAAAGAGGAATAAACGGGTATAGATAATGGATGGATGGAAAAATAATCCATATCAGCATTCACAGTTGATCTATTATTAAAATAAACTGTCATTTTCTTTTGCAGATTTTCATCAACAATGAGTGGCAGGACTCCGTTAGTAGGAAGGTCTTCCCCGTTTACAACCCAGCAACTGGAGAGCAGATCTGTGAGGTCCAGGAAGCAGAGAAGGTGAATACTCAACAGCATAACATCTTCTGTCGGCCTTTCAGAGAGTATATAAGTACTATTGCTTAGAAAAATGTACTTAAAGTACATTTCGTACCCATTATACAGAATTGCCCCTGTCAGTGTTATATTATTATATTAATAGATTGCTATTATTTGTGCATTATTATGTAAGTGGTTCTGTAATGTTAGAGTTCAGCTACTTTTTATACTGCTAGACTGTTTTATCAATAACAGTGTTATATATTTTTATGAAATAAACTATGAAAAGATGAAGGAAAGCAGAAGTGAAATTTGAGCTGATTCTTTTTATCATCTAGTGAGCTGTCTGTTATTCTCAGCAACTTTAAGTAAAAAATCATTGTATTAAATATTCATGTATTGTATGATACTGGATGACAAACAAAAAACACCTGCTTATTGGCTCAGGTTGGATAATTAATTGTGTTTCTCATAGGCTGATGTTGATAAAGCAGTGCAGGCGGCTCGCCTTGCCTTTTCTTTGGGCTCCGTGTGGCGAAGGATGGACGCATCTGAGAGGGGTCGTCTGTTATCCAAACTGGCTGACCTGGTGGAGAGAGACAGTATTTATCTAGCAGTAAGTTAAGTGAATATTAACACTTCCTCTAGTCAATAACACACACACACACACACACACACACACATACACATATATATATATATATATATATATATATATAGCACTGTAATTGCATTGAAACTTGGTTTGCCACAAAGAGACTATATAACTGTAACATAGGATATGTATTTGTATTTTAGTGTTATCTTAGCATCACATTTCACCCTAGGGGGAGTATAAAGGCGGGAATAGTATGGAATTATGTGTGGATCACCAAGTTATATCACATATTTCTCAAATGTCTCCCCTGTCTCTCTCCAGACTATAGAGTCACTGAACAGTGGGAAGCCCTTCCTGCCCACCCTGTTCGTGGACCTCCAAGCAACCATAAAGACACTGAGATACTTTGCTGGATATGCAGACAAGCTCCACGGCACTTCCATTCCAATGGGTAAGATCCCTCTTGAGTTCTACAGCAGAGTTTCAGGAAAATAGACTTAACAGCAGATTGCTATAGTAAAAAATATTGAGTCCAAGGTTGATTGCTATGCTATTCTTAATCCACATTCTATAACTCATATTGACAAAGTGCAAAATCTGAAACGTGAAATTTCTCATTCACAAAAGTATTTATACCATTAAGTTAGCGACATGTAAAAGTAAAATTGAGAAAGTACAATAGTCATTACGGCTCCCAGTCTCCCTACTCAGATGTTCTTTGCAGAGCACCTGTGAAAAGTCTGAACTTTGACTGGGCCACTCAAGAACAGTCTGAGGCTTGTCCTGAAGCCACAGCAGCATAGTCTTGGTTGGATGCCTGTATGTCTGTCTGAATATTGTGCTGAGAGGTGAACAGTTGTGTCAGTCTCAGGTCACTGAACTCTGGATCAGATTTTCCTCAAGAACCTTTTCGTATTTGAGGGCACTTATCCTCCATTTATCTTATCTGACCCTCTCCCAGCTGCAGAGAAGCCCTCTCTCTTAGTCTGATACTGCCAATATTCAGGGACAGTATTCAGCAGATGATGAGTAGTGCCTGATGTGACGTGGCTGAGGTTTTGGTCACCATTTGCAGTTTCTCATGGTGTTTTTCATAGATAGAGTCCTGTAATGTTATCTGGTAAACTCAGAGCAGCCTGTCTTTTAATCAAAAAGTCTTCCTTCTAGCCACTTTGCCATTAAGGCCTGAAGTGCTACTTAGTCTTCCTTACAGCAGGTTCTCCTCCTCTGAAGAGGACTTCTAAAGCTGTGTGACCATTGGTCCCACGCCCTTCTTACCCTATAACTCAGTTTGGCCAAACCACCAACTCTTGGATGAGTCCAGGTGGTTCCAAGCTTTGTTGGTTTCACAGTTATTTTGCTCTTGGGAACATCCATCCATCCATCCATCCATCCATTTTCTATACCCGCTTTTTTCTGAAAGCCAGGGTCACGGGGATCTGCTGGAGCCTATGCTCTTGGGAACATTCATAGCCTTAACAATATTTTTTTGTGTTCTGGCCCTGAGTATGATCTAAAGACAGTTCCGTGGACTTCATGTCTTTTGTGCTGACATGCAGTGTAAATTGTGGAGCTTAATAGTTGTGTGCCTTTCAAAAATGAGTCAAGTCAGTTCAGTTTGCCACTGGAGGACTCCAGTCAAGTTTTACACAGATCTCAAGGACAGTTAAAGCAAACAGGATGCACCTGACCACAACTTGAAGTGTTACAGCAATGGATCCAAAGAGGTTACTTCTCTAAATGAGATATTTTGGAATTTGGTTTTTTAACAAATTTGACATTTAATAATTTCACTATCATTATGGAATATTAAGAGTAGATTGACACAAACGATTGACTAAAACGTTATCTACTTAGAATTACATTTACAAAGTGGGAGGTCTGTATTTAACTCTAGTTGTCTGCAGGGGTTTTAGAGTTTATTTTTTTCTTTAAGAAAACAGCTGTCTGGTGTTTGCTTGCTGAAAGAAAAGCACTTGTGGTGAAAATGAACTAAAACACAAAAATCCTGAGTGGATTTGTTCACAGCAACAAAGTTGGGTGATAGTTTTCATCAGTACAAGCACAACACATTATCTTCTTGATCAGTGTAATATAAAATTTTTAGGTAGTGCAGCTTTAAACTAAATATGACTTAAACTAATATGACAAGTAAAACACATTTTATGCCAAGTGTGGAGTGAAGGAAAAACTACAGAAGAAGCATGCATATGCTTAGCAAAGTAAGGTATCAAATCGATCTACCCAAACACTAACACATATTGTCCTGAGGAGGCTGCCGCCAGTGTTGCCCCTCTTAGGCGACTGAATATGGGGGTGGAGCAGGGGAAAGTTGGCTCTCTGTTTCAACAGGAAGCACAAAAAAGAAAAAAAAAAAGAATAAGGGAGAGGACATGGGAAACCTCCTGATACCACTGTATTGTCCCTCTCAAAGCTTCTCTTGTACACGGCTGCCAAACCAACCATGGTGAGCCTTTTCCCAGGGCTTTGGTTTAAACTTTATTCCTTCACTAGATCTTCAGAGAAAATAAACAGGGTATTGCTGTAGCCTGTATGATGCAGGGCTCTCAGTAATCATATTTGTTACCTGTCTGGAAGAGGTGCGGGACATCTATCAACAACAGCCCCTTGGCACCTATTTGTCTTTCACATTATGTGAGGATTATAGTGTAAAGTGCATACTATGCACAGTGTGTAATGGATGGGGAGTATCATTTTGTGGAGCACCTTTGGCTACACGTTTTGGTATAGTTTACATTGCTTGTTCCAAATTGAAATATAAGTCATTTGCAGGCGTCATACTTTCAAACAAACCTTGCAGATACTTGAGTTCCTCCTGATACTCTCATGTCTAATAGGGTTATAGTTTCATTCTGCAAACAATAACAGTTTTGAAAGATCCAACATCCACTTTGGAATTAAGGGGGGAAAAAAAGTCGACATATGAGACCCTTAAATGTATCCCATTCTGCAGTTTTGTGTCCATTGTCATACTTTCTCTGTATCCCATTGAAAACTATTATCTGACTTGTCATCAACCTTTATCATTCCAGTCCAAATGCAACATTACACAATGTGTCATTAGCTGACAACTGTTGTAACAAATTTATACACACATTTCTCAATATCAATTGTTTCGGACGATAAACAAGGATGGCGCACCCTCAGTAAGTACCTTCTTTTGCTCAAGTAATGCAAGAGGAATGAGCAAACCCTTCCAGCTTAACACCCTTCTCTATGACCTAAAACAGTTACGCACATGCCTGTGTTGTTAGAGGATCAAAATGAAATGTAATCTCTTACCAGAATAAAGTAACCAGGAATGTTGCATGTGGATTCATTTACAAATTAACATTTTGAGTCAACAACACAAGGGTTATCAGATGGTGACATTTTTCATGTTTGAGGCATTTCTCAAGTAAAAACCAGAAATGAATAACTGTTTTCACATCTTGTGTAATTGTGTGTGTGTGTGCTTTTCCGCATGTGTGTTTCCCCACAGATGGAGACTATCTGACATTTACCAGATATGAGCCCATTGGCGTTTGCGGACAAATTATCCCTGTGAGTATAACCCTTCCTACAAGTGACATTGATAGATATAAATGGACAGAAGAGCACAAATTGGCTGAGTTTAAAAGAGATATTGGTGGTTGTGGGTCTTGCCTGCTTGCCAAATTACATTCTGCGTTTTCAAGTAATTCCGTGACAGTCACTGTTTATTTGAGCAAATCTTGTTGGTGAACCTCAAAGATGACTGTGCCAAGGAGTTTAAGTAATAGGGAACAAGAAGTGAGAAGCAGAAGACCGAACTGAGGCTTTACAATAGAATTGAGAAAAGGAGAATGGTGAGAAAGGAGGAAAAGATCAAGGAGAAAAAGACGCTGTTGATTGTGCAAGAGTGCAGAAAGCGTGTGGTTCTGCGTTGAGCCCCATGGGCTGCTGCATAAAGCAGAAATAACAGGCCTGTGTGTGTACAGTGATATGGGTCTATTGCACATTTTGCAATTTCCCGGCCTTCTCAGAATACTGTGGGAAGAGAAAATACTGTACAAGTGCCGAGAACATTTTCTCACTTGACTATGTTTAGACAGAATGAAAATGAGAGTAAGTGACTTAAGAGCGATGAGTTATTGAACATGACTTTTGACCACCCAGTATGTCAGTCAGATGCATGATGTCTTTTTCCAATGTGAGTGTGTGCCTGTGTGTGTCACGCACAGTGGAACTTCCCTCTGATGATGACTGCATGGAAGCTGGGCCCGGCAATCGCCTGTGGAAACACTGTTGTCCTCAAACCTGCTGAGCAGACACCACTCACCTGCCTCTACATGGCAGCTCTCATCAAGGAGGTAAATGACAGAAACATGTCTTTGCCAACTCCAATGTGTTCACAAGGCATTTTGCCAACATTTTATTTGGACGATCCAACATAAATAATCCACTAACTCAATCAGAATCGCTTACAGGTTTCAGTTTGCCAAGAAAACATTGTTCACTATGAATATGGCCAGAACTTTATTTGGATAGTCCAGTGTTAATGTAATCACAAGGTGGCAGCAAAACAGATGTTTAAAGTGTCACTTTTCTATCTGCTGCATCTTTTAATAGTCATCAGCACCAGCCAACACATTTTTAAGTTAAAGGTAAAATGTAAATTACAAAAAAAAAAAAAGAACTCATGCAATCATCAAATAGTTGTTATCGCCTGACGTGTTCAATTTTAATTTCTGAGATTTTTGCTGCTTCTCAAATAGAGTGGAGTTTCATAGTGTTTTGTTTGAATTAGAATTGAAAAGTCCACTTATTATGTACAGTACTCTGGTTGTGAACAGTTTTCACAGTGAGCTGAGCTGACAAAAGATTCTTAGTACATGTATATATGAATCTTTAACGCAGAATCTTGAGTGTAAACTGAATCACCATCATCTTCTGAGTAGCTTTTAGCAGTGGAGCTCCCCTCACTGGTGACTGGAAGCACTGTTGAAGCACTCATCCATACACAGCACATTACTTCCACTGATATCACGAGCAGCCGAGAAGGAAAAACTACAGATGTGTCAATACATTGTTGACAGAATGTCTGCAAATGGACAAGAGTACAAAATCGACTCAGCTTCTTATATTGAAGCTATACACTGTTTGGTCACGTATGTACTTAGTATGCTTGAACAGTGATATGATTGCTCAGCTCAGAAAAAAGTGAACAAGCTACTTAGTCAGTGACTTTGAACTTTTAAACTGGACTGAATCAGTAAGGTCATTCGTAATTTTCACCTCTAACATTAAACTAAATAGGAACTTCAATTTAACTGAACTTTTCAAAAGTTCAAGAGCACTAACACACCCAGGTCATATCAACACAAACTTTCATATCATACATAGATTGTGGCCTAGATAGTCAAGTAAACCCAAAGAGTAATATATAGTCAATTTATACCCAACGTGAGATATCTACAGAGCACTATAGTGTAGTTAGCATGTGTAGTTGTGTACAATAACAGCAGTAAACCAATGGCTATGGTAAGCAGGATAGGAACAACACAGCAGCTCATGTTAATGTAGAGAACCTAATAGTTCTGTACAGATTTAAGTGTTCATATCCTCTCTGTCTTCCCCTGCCTTGGAGACTATCCGTCTGTGTCTGCCTTCTTCTTTTTGATGTTCTCTCCATTCTCTGCTGACAGGGAGGTTGGGTTGGGTCCGGATTCCCCCACACTGCCTGTGGTTTTGCTTGGCTCTGTTGTCATCTCCGCTAAAGCTTGTTTCCTCTCATATTGTTTTGACAGGCTGGGTTTCCACCAGGAGTCATCAATATTTTGCCAGGATTCGGGCCAACGGCAGGAGCTGCAATTGCTTCACATATGGGCATAGACAAAGTGGCTTTCACAGGATCAACTGAGGTATTTTTCTCTCTAGTCAAGTGGCTCAGATCAACAGCTACCTACTGCTCGCTTTTGTGACACAGTGACCAACATGTGCAGAGCATAAGGGCAGGCTGGGTAATTAGGGGATGTTGTGTGCCTGCATTGAAGTCTAACTGACAAACAAATGGGGTCTTACATAAGCTGCGTGCCCTGTAATTACTCCTCATGACAGGGGGGCTCCGATTTTATCTCACACACATGCACATATTTGTGCTGTCACGAGTATACAAACACATCTCTGTGAAAACACTGCTTCTCTTCTGTTTTCCCTCCTCTGTCTCTGATGCATTAATGTATCTCCTCATCGCCCTTCATATCAGGACACACGCAGGATAAATCTGTGTAGTACTTAATGGAAAGCTAAATCATCAAGGACATACCATGTTAGGTGCTGAGTGCTCTAAGGTGTTGTGAGCCGAATGCATTCCTCCGACCAGAGGAAAGAGCCAGAGTGACAACAGATTCCTTTTCTGCAGATCATCTGCAGAACATCTGTTATTTCTCACTGCGAACTAACCTCTCTGGCAAAACCGTTTACAACAATCCCAGTGTAGAAGTTATGTTTTGAAGTGACCAGACTGTATTCTACATGTATCTTTGGTAAATGAGCCAGGTTTATGTAATGTTTGGATTAGTCCTGTAGTTCATAAGGGTGTCTGTTCAGACTCTGGTGGTGTGTTAGAGAAGCAGTACCTGTCATAGTTTACTGTCCCTGAGAAAGGACCAGACACTGTAACAAAAGCAAAATTAGAGAGCAGGGTGGGAAATGTTTGTTAAATGTTTGTTAAATGCTAAATGTTTCCAATATCTCCATCAGTTGACTCCATACCACATGAGGTAGAAAGAAATTGCAAGTGTGAGTAAAAGTGATGACATAATTCATTCATAAACAAATAAATGTGAATGAAGAAGCTTTTAGTCTATGTTAGCAGTGCCACTTTGGTCTTGACTAAAAATTTCTCAACAACTATTTGTTTGATTTATGTGAATTTCTTTATGTTTTATAAAATGTCTTGGCAATTGGATGTATTGCCATTCATTTGCTTGGTGGACCTTTTATTTAATGGCAACCTCTGGTCAGAAGTTTTATTTGTCAGATAATGAGCATGAAAAAACACAGCCAGAGATTGTATAACTTCATCAAACTGGGAGAGGTTGTTGGGTGCTGTTGGTCCATATAAAGCTTTGATAATAATTGAAATACTGACAATAAGATAAGATTAGATGAGAAAAGAAAAGAAAGGAAAATAAAGAGATAAGATATAATAAAAAGAGGAAAGATAATATTAGATAAGCTACGATAAGAAAATATAAGAAAAGATAAGCTATGATGAGATGAGATAAAGTTTCCTAATCCACAAGGGGAAATTCAGGACCTGCTTGACATTATCACAGTTATAAGAAAATTAAATTGTACAAATCTGACCTATTTCAAAAATATTTATCCTATGTTTACATGGCACTAATATGTGTCTTTATGATTTTCCTGTTGTCACTCCTTCTCACTCACATCTGCTGAGTGTATGCACGTCAGCTTGCATAAATGCATCCTTTACTGGGTTTCCTGTTGTTTCTTGTGATCTGGTGTCAGTTATTGAGAGAGTGAGCCAGTGCTGTGAGAGCCTTCTGATGCCCAGACAGTGAGTCACAATACTGTAGTAGCAGTGGTAGGAGATACTCGCCATCACAGCATCTCTCCACAGGCTGGAAGGTGGTGGTGTAGCTACAGGTGGATTTTAGGACCACAGCTCATCTTTATACTGACTCACATGTGGCTGTGGCTCCACACTGGGCAGTCTCTCAGCCCAACATGTTTCCTTTACCCCTAAATAAACAGACGCTAACTTCCCCTTAGTCAGCCACTTTGTGTTTCCAATCAAGACAAACAAAACACATCAGAAAGACTAAAACCAAGCCAACGATTATACTGTTTTTGAACAGCTTTGGTACCAGCCACAGCACAGCAGTCAGTTCTGTTCTGTTCTATTGCTTCCTATTACATCTTGGGAACTTACAATGACTCTTGGGTCTGTTCCATGTTGAAGGTAGGGGTTTTTTGGTTGGACATTGAAAGGGTATTTCTACACTTTATCTTGTCAGTTCCCATGGAAAATAATACAGCATATATGAGTAACACAAGGATGCCTCCACACGCCTACTTGTTTATGGTGTAAGACTATGTAAGAGATGTGTGGGGTTTCTCAGACTTGTTTCTTTTGAGTTAATACAGTGTTTTATGATGATAACAAATAGTTGTTAAATGTTAAAGCAGCTATGTCATTCTACGGACACATCCCACAATCATGTTTCCGTTGAAGGAAATTATCAGTGATAATATCTTTTATTTCGAGTGTATTGTTTAATCCCATGTGACAAATCAGTAGGTTATTATTCTAACTGTGACACTTGAAACTTCCTGTAAATCAAGGTTTGTCTTACCAATTAGTAAAATAATCCTGCTAAGCTTTTTTAAAAAAAAAAAAAAAAAAAGTATAGTATGATGTGTTGTAGTGTAGCTGTTTTAATATAATGAACACACCATTACTATCATTATCAATTTTAAGGCAATAGTTTGACATTTTGGAAAATATTGTACAATCAATAGAAAGCTAGCAGCTGGTTAGCGAGCTTAGCATAAAGACTGGGGACATGAACACACAGACATTTTTCCAAAATTTGTTTACTCACACCTATTGTTTAATTTGTCTGTATTAGCTTAGATATATCTAACATATGTCTATTGTTCACTGTGATGGTTTGCACAACACAGACAAATTTAACAAGAAATAAATATATAAAAAAATAGAACCCTAAAGCATATGTTTAAAATGGTCAGCAATAAAGTAAAATTGCATGATTTGTAGTTAAGAAGCTAAAACTTGCAAAAACACTGGTATGGTCTCTTAAAATGAATTAAGTCTGTGATTCTCCTTAGAGAAATATTTTCCCAAAACTCTTATCAAGGAATGCTGTTCCAAAGACATTATTTATTAGTCTTAATTTTGCTCATATGATATCATCACTCTTGATAAGAAATAAAGTGGAAACAGGGACGACAGGAAGATAAGAAAAAAACCCCACAGAAAATCCCCTGTTGTGTCCTTTACTGACCAGGCCCATTTCATACCAAACAACCTTGTCTCTCTCAGATAGATGGCAAGACACCACCCACACCACCACCTTCTTCCTGTCTATCATTAGACTTTAGACACTATTCCAGCCTGAAACATCGTTTTATTTTCCTGGGGCTGTCTCTAAAAAGCTGTAATATATATTTGTTCAGTGTGTTTTCAGAACTCATGTTTCAGCTGGCCTACCGGTGCAATCCCTGTGTGGAGCTAACCAACCTCTTTAAACTGTTTAATGATTCCAGCTGATTTACTGATCTGGCTGCAGGCCTGCATCTCTGTGAGTAAACCTCAGATATGTTTCCTCTGCTAGGTTGGAAAGCTGATCCAAGAAGCAGCTGGGAAGAGTAACCTGAAGAGAGTGACACTGGAGCTGGGAGGAAAGAATCCCAACATCATATTTGCAGATGCTGATTGTACGTTTTCAAGTAATGTTTTATTCATTGCTCTGTTTACCTGTCCCCCTCACTAGCTGGTCTGCTGCTATGACTGTTTTGTTTAAGATAAGATAAACTTCATTCATCCCCAAGGTTTTTGTTTAGTGAAGTTTCCCATCCACGGGCCCATCAATCTGTGGATAAACACACATCAACTGAGTATTCTTGCTCACAAGCTTTGTAGTGCTATGAAAACTTGTGGATGGATGGGTTTCATATAAATACTAGGTGGTTCACCAAACTAGGGATACTGAGGCTTTAAAATGCT
This sequence comes from Mastacembelus armatus, assembly GCF_900324485.2. Taxonomy (NCBI): domain Eukaryota; kingdom Metazoa; phylum Chordata; class Actinopteri; order Synbranchiformes; family Mastacembelidae; genus Mastacembelus; species Mastacembelus armatus. The sequence goes on from NC_046635.1 coordinate 11,784,461, forward strand.
TTCAGCAGTCGTGAGAGGGGCTCCCTATGGGCTGTAAATCAGGAGAATGGACCCTGACTCAGTCGGGTGCTTCAGCCGAGACCCATAAATCACAGGGCTCCGTTAACCCTTCGTGGGCAACAGCAGGGTTCTGTCTCCCAGGTGTCAGGTATCAGATTTGCACTGGATGGCTTCGATAAATATTCAGACAAATTTTGTAAGAATATACTACACGCATAGCTTTTTTTTTTAACCACATAAAGTTTTTATAGCGATGATGATAGCTTAAGTTAACACTGAATTGCAAATACATTCACTTTTCACAAATTCCATTATTTCTTTCTTTAATAACAAGGCTATGTTGTTTCTATGGGTGATTATAAATCTTAGCAGATCACCATGACATGTGGAGTCCCCCAGGGCTTTATTGTTGGACCACTGTTATTTAAGCTATATATGCTCCCTTTGGATCAAATAATGCATTACAATCATTTGCTTAGAACAGTTATGCAGACGACACTCAGATTTACATTGTTCTTTCCTCAAATGACTATGGGTCCTCAGAGTAACTCTGTCAGTGCTTAGAGCATGTAAATACCTGGAATTAAATTTCATTCAAATTAATGTTTTTGGCAATGACAAGGAAAGAATGAAAGTTGTTGCCTAGCTTGATTCCAGATGTATAAAGACGAAAATTTTGGAAATCTATACAGTTTATTCTGTACAAGGTCTTAGGGGGAATGGAGATAATCCCAGCTAACCTTGAGCAACAGGCAGGTTACAGCCTATACAGATCACCAGTCTATCACATGGCTGACACACATACAAGAACACTCACAATCACAACCAAAGGCAATTTAAAGTCACTAGTCAACCTGTGGGAAGAAGCCCAGGTACCTAGACAAAACCCACGCAAACACAGAAGAACATGCAAACTCCAGGCAGAAAGGCCCCGATCGGCCATGGGCTCAAACCCAGAACCTTTTTACTGTGCAAGCAAATAGCAAGTAGTTGAGGGGATATGTCCAGACCAGGTTTAGCCGCTTTTAGCTGCAATGCTGCTCACAGGTGGAACCAATGTCCTGATTGTGTTAAATGTGCCCCAACTAGAGCCACTTCCTAATCTAAACTGAAAACTCTGCTGTTTTCCTCTGCTTTTTATTGATCCTTTGTCTTTTGCACTTGTTTCCTTTGTTACTCACAATTTGTGATGACACTAGATGTGTTTCTAGTTTTCTGTTAGCATTATCTATAGAATTTATTTTTCTTTTAAATAGTTTATTTAATTTTATGAAAGCGTTTTTTTATTTTGTCTTGATTGATTGTATTTTGATGTTTAATTCTTACTGTATTTAAGTGTGAGTACTTTTCTTTGCATATGTAAAGCACTTTGAATTGCCTCTGTGATTGAATTGTGCTATACAAATAAAGCTGCCTTGTCTTGCCCTGTCTTGCTATGGTTATAAAATGAATTCTGTGAGGAAGTTTCTTAATGAACATGTGGTTTTATCTCGCTACTGATAACAATCTTTTTTCCTCTATCTTCTATCTTTTTTTTCCTCAGTGGGTCTGGCAGTAGAAGAGGCCCACCAGGGTGTGTTTTTCAACGCAGGCCAGTGCTGTACAGCAGGCTCTCGTGTCTTTGTGGAAGAGCCCATATATGATGAGTTTGTACGGAGGAGTGTGGAGAGAGCAAAGAGGAGGATTGTCGGCAGTCCCTTTGATCCCACTACTGAGCAGGGTCCACAGGTGAGTGAGCTCAACAGATCTTTCACAAACTGTGAAATTGGTTTAGCATTTAGGAAGTTCTGTTTGTTTTATTACTTTCTGTAGCTCATGTTTTCTTTCATTGTGAAACTGTTTCCCTTTTACTCCATCTCTTTTTATCTGTCTCTTATGTCCTGCGCTCTCATACCCTGTCCTCCGCCTCCACAGATTAGTCGGGAGCAGCAGAATCGTGTGTTGGAGTTTATCCAGATCGGCATCAGTGAAGGAGCTAAGTTGGAGTGTGGAGGCAAAGCTCTGGGTTTGAAAGGGTTCTACATTGAACCCACTGTTTTCTCTAATGTGAGGGATGACATGCGCATCGCCAGAGAGGAGGTACGATGACACAAGAACAGGGCTCTTCATAGTTCCAGCACAACTAATGCATGTATACTTGAGTGGAAAGCAGTGGTGGAAGAAGTATTATCAGTAAAATATACTTAAAAGTAATAATCCTCTGCTCAGAATGTTTCAGAATGTTTTATTATCATATTACATTATTGGAATATTATTATTGATTCATTAACATGTAAGTGCTTTTTAATACTTTACCTGGTCAAGGTGGAGCTAATTTTAACCACTTTATATGCTGTTGGGTTGTGTCATCCTTTAAAATGCATAATTTATTTGATTACATTTTTGATCTGTTGATGTTTAGTATGACCTCCATATAAATAAGTGTATAAAAGGTGCAACAGTTCCCTATGAAATGTAATGGGGGTGTAACATAACAAAACAGAATACACCAATAAAGTGTATTATGCAGTTGAGAGAATATGCGAGATGATTGGCAGTAACACTTTTATATAACCAATTACAAATTAATATACATAAATGAGAAAACTTGAAGTTAGTAATCAACCTGTATATTCTTCTCTGTTTATAGATTTTTGGACCAGTGCAGCTGATCATGAAGTTCAAAACCGTTGAGGAAGTGATAGAAAGAGCCAACAACACAGATTATGGTTTGGTTGCGGCTGTGTTCACCAATGACATCAACAAAGCCATGACCATATCAACAGCCATGCAGGCTGGCACAGTTTGGTGAGTTTCATCTGCTGCAATCAGTTAGTTTTCATTTGAGACATATAAACTCTATCAGACTCTGGCATCTAGAAACTGTAAGCTGGCACTGTGCCACTTTACTATCATTACGAAAGCTAAAAAGAAATGTTTTCCTTCCTCTTTTTTACTTTCTCCCTCAAGTGCCAGTGCAAGGCAAAAACACAAATCTCAAATTGTAAATGTAAACCGAGACCTTACTTTTATAAATTTGTATAAATGAAATGGTCATAAAATGTTACTTCTTGAGTTCACCTAAAATTGTTTTGTTTCTTTTGTAATTGCCTGCAGATGTTTATGAGTAGGGGTAGAAGAATAGCTGCCAAGAGTTTTTCACCACTTGTCGTACTAGACTGCAATCCTCTGCTAGTTGAGAAAACGTTTTTCTACCTTGTCCTTCATACTTGATGCCGCCCCAATCAACGGCCTACTTCTCATCCTCTGCTGAGGATTTATTTTGAAACTTTGAGAAAGACCAAACCTATTTTTTTGCCATCTTTTGTTCCTTGACAAATCCTCCATATTCAAAACAATACTTACTCATTGCTGATGCTGACCACAATGAGGTCTTCTCTGAATGTAAAGACATTTGAGGCTGACCACAGACAACCAGCTGCATCTACAGTTGCTGCCTGATCTCATAGTTATTGTGTGGTGATGTCTCAAACAATTCAACTTTAATCCTACATTTGATATTTACTCATGATGTCTCCTGGTTGTCTTTCCTGTGATACTCACCAGCTTCAGATCAAAATTAAAACACAGCGTTAGTCGAGTTCACTTTCCTGTGTCTGAAGGTGTTTCAGTTTTTTTTTTTTTTTTTTTTTTTGCACACACTCAAACTGAACAGCTGTGTGATATTACGTATACAAAATACTATTACCCTTGTTTTTAAAAAATACATATTTTCCTGGTGGACATACATTTTTAAGAAAAATATGAACTGTTATCAATGCGAAACATGCAATGATACCAATCCATCTTTTCAAAAAATCTGTGGTAAATGCACTATATTCACATATGTTCCATGATCTATAAACACGTTTTCCTCTCTAAATCAGCTACATTTAGTCAGTTAAGGGGAGTTCCTTCCTCCAACTTTCTCAGTCTCAAACTTCAGACTTTAATCACTTTGTCAAGATTTTGCCAAATTCTTCTCATACTTTTTCTTTTCCTAGCTGTAGTTTAGAAAACTCACAGATCTGACAGTTTTCAGCTGTGTTTGCTAAATAAAAATGGAATTATATTGTTAAGTCCACAGGTTTTCAAATATAGCAGCAATGAGGACAGTACAGTTTTACATCAGTCTTAACCTAATGTGCTCTAATACTGCAGCTTTGAACAAATTTATTCAATTTCAATTCAATTCAATTCAATTTTATTTGTATAGCGCCAAATCACAATACAAATCATCTCAAGGCACTTTACAAAAACTAAAACTAAAAACCCAACAATTCCCTTATGAGCAAGCACTTGGCGACAGTGGAGAGGAAAAAACTCCCTTTAACGGAAGAAAAAAAACCTCCAGCAGAACCGGGCTCAGTTTGGGCGGCCATCTGCCTCGACCGGTTGGGGTGAGTGGATAGAGCAGAGAGAAAAGAACAGCAACAATAAACAACAAATAGACACTGCAAGTTGGTGGGGCCAGTAACTGCACATCAGCGATAAACAGCTCCAGGACCAGGGACACCTGCAGAAGGTACAGAGAGAGAGAGAGAGAGAGGGAGGGAGAGAGCACAAACTAGGGGAGAGAGAGAGCACAAGGTTAGTAACATTCAATGGTGGAATATACATGAGGTGGGAGAGAAAGGGGGGGGGGGGGGGGGGTAGGGTAGGGGAGCTCAGTGCACCAATGGTCCTCGGGCAGTCTAGGCCTATAGCAGCATAACTAACTAAGGGATGGTTCAGGGTTGCCTGAAGCCAGCCCTAACTATATGCTTTGTCAAAGAGGAAGGTTTTAAGTCTAGCCTTAAAAGTACAGAGAGTGTCTGCCTCCTGAACCCAGGCTGAGAGCTGGTTCCACAGGAGAGGAGCTTGATAGCTAAAGGCTCTGCCTCCCATTCTGCTTTTGAGAACTCTGGGAACCACAAGTAGGCCTGCACTCTGAGAGCGAAGTGGTCTATTGGGATAATATGGTACTATGAGGTCTTTAAGGTATGAAGGAGCTTGATTATGAAGGGATTTGTATGTGAGAAGAAGGATTTTAAATTCTATTCTATATTTTACAGGGAGCCAATGAAGAGAAGCCAATATAGGAGAAATATGATCTCTCTTGCTAGTTCCTGTCAGGACTCTGGCTGCGGCATTCTGGATTAATTGGAGGCTTTTTATTAAGATATTAGGACATCCAGATAGTAATGAGTTACAGTAATCTAGCCTTGAGGAAACAAACGCATGGACTAGTTTTTCTGCATCATTTTGAGACAGGATGTTCCTAATTTTGGAAATGTTGCGCAGTTGAAAGAATGCAGTTCTAGAAATTTGTTTTATGTGTGAGTTAAAGGACATGTCCTGGTCAAAAATAACTCCAAGGTTTAAACCCTGCACCATTTTACAATAGAAAACCACAGGAGTCAAACACAGATGAGTGATCAATGCTTTGTGTATTTCCCAGGATAAACTGCTTCAACGCTCTGGGCACACAGTGTCCATTTGGAGGATATAAAATGTCTGGCAATGGACGTGAAATGTGAGTATGGCTTGGTTGACTGCCCACTGAGTATAAACAAATTAGCCACAATATTACTAATACTGACTTTGTGTTTTTTAAAACCTGCTTTCCAAAATTGCTTAACATCACATAAATCTTTATCTAAGATGATATTGCAATTATTCTGTTCCAAGAGTCTCCAGCGGTGTTAATAACATATTTCAATGTTGCTGTCACTGTGAGAAGTTAAACAAAACAAGTAGCGTTGTTACAGTACTATCTTCTGTCATTTATTTTCAGGGGAGAAAACAGCTTGAAGGAGTACACAGAAGTGAAGACCATCACAATGAAGATGGTCGCCAAGAACTCTTAAGGCAGCCACGCAGATTTGGGAGGAGGAGGATCTGCTTCTTGTTGGTCCGTTCATAGTGGCAAACCAGATTAACCATCAAAACTAGTTATCTCAATGGTAACTGGAGGCTGTGACCACTTTCTGCTCTCTCAGTCCGTCCATCAACTCTGCCTTGCTCACCATGAACAGTCAGCCATTTCCTGTCCAGCTATCTCCACCCACCATTATTTTGTGGACTGTTTCTAGTCTAACTGACAAACCATTGAACTACCCCCATGTATCCCTCCTCCACTAACTACACTAAAGCACTCACAGAAGCGATGGGGGAAGATGTTCTGACTGTAAACCCCATTAACAACCCCCCTTTCCCAGCCGCTGATCCTCACCCCCAGATGCTGGATGCTCAGAGACTCAGTTGCTGCACTTGCAATCAACCCTTTACTAGCAACTTGTCATGTGGTGGGAGGCAGTTTTTCTTTGTACTGTGTGGTATGATCATCAAAAAACCTCATGTGTCATAGTATTGGTAGAATTCATGCAAGCATGTCAGCTCATTCAAAACCACTGACATTGTCAGCCTCAGATATGAACAGATGAAATGTTAATTCAGACTTAAAACTGATTTCTAATTGTCTTTGTTTATATTTTAGCTCGTATGACTTTAACACTGTATGTCAATCTTTGACTGTAAACATGAAAGATTTTAACCTCTTAAAAGCATTTTACTCTCACCTGCTAAAAGAGGAATAGATTTAAACATTATGTAACTGATTTTCATTGATGTCATCTATGTTTATGTTTATACAATCATATGCTATAAAATTATAAAATGACCATAGTTTTTTTTTTTTTTTTTTTTTTTTTCCAGTAAAAACTTTTTTCCTGGAAACCTTTTTTCCCTGAGTGTTTACTACATTATAAGCACTTAGTATCCTGCTCAAGAGGTCACCTTATTTACAGTTTCATTCAGGATGAGGTTTAAATAAACACATTTGGAAAAGAACAGAATGATCAAAACACCGCAAAAAGTAAAAGACAAGTAAATCAATAAACATAAATTGAATAATAAAGAGCATGCAAGACAGTTTCCAACACATCTGTAGTTGGTTTGTTAGTGTATATGGGTTGACATTTACTTCAGATAGTAGTTAGCACATAAAAGTGACTGAAATGTCATGGAGGGTCACAATCAATAGAGCGGGAGGAGGGTAGAGTGAACTCTAGTTGCTTAATACCAACTTTTAACATTTACATGCAAGACCTAAAACATAGTTTCTTCAGTGTACTGGTGTCTAAATTTTGACATTTTCAGTGAAATTGAGGAAGGTCAACAATCACTGTGCAATAATAACAGTGAAAGGCGGAAATATAATATATATATAAGTAACACAAAGATAGAGTCAAGGATTAAGTAATGATTGCTTGTTCCCCAAAACACATATGAAAAGAAGAACATTACTTCAAACATTCACTTTTACAGCCTTTTTAACATGTTATGTAGTAGGAAAAGCACAATTTTTGTTGTTTACACCTAAACATGTTCAACTGTGAAATGTAAAAGTGGAGTGCCCTCTGTGAAAATGATCTCCTACATTTTCAAACCTCACACATAGCTTTGAAATGTTTAAAATTCTGTAAAAGGCTAAAGACAGAGAATAGCAACACCAGTTTAAAGTCATGTTCACACATTTACAGCAAACCCACTGCCAGAGTGAGAGTGGCTAAATCGACAGGTTGGAGTTGCTGTTCTTGTTGAGCAGATGTGACAACAATGCAGTGGAGCCTTTCTTTGGTAATCAGTTTTTAAATTGTCAGGGTACATTTTCCCACAATTCCCTTCCCAGCCGGTATCTGTAGCCTTTCCAAGGGGAAGATGAAAAAGTGAACTCCTTATTACAGCACTCTGTTAACACAACAGGGAATGTCAACGCAGACTAAATACACACACTCTCAAGCAAAAGTGCATTTATAAATCTTTTTCTAATAAGAGAAATAATGAAATGAAACCCTGTATTTATGTCTAATGCACACAGAATGCCATATTAAAATGAATCAGCAAATATATTTGTTTCCTATTCATTGAACTAATCTTTCAGAATAAAGAAAACTGTAAAAAAAAAAAACTGTTTCTCTTTTCTTACTAGAGCAACTGCAGCATCACTTAGAGTTATTTAGAATAGTGGAAATAATGAGAATGACAAATGACAGAAGAGATAAACTGTTTTAGTGAGCTTCCCTCAACTACTGTTACAACAGAAAATGTATTTAAAACCTTTATGATTGTTGCTAGTTATTTCTCAAAGAAAAACAAACTTGTCTAGGAGCTTATTTTGAGAACAATAGATCATATCAGGTTTATACCTCCATACTGAGAACCCTTTAAAAAGCCTAGATTTCTTAGTGTGCGCATAACCCTGCAGTTAAGGACATCAGCTTGGAAACAGACCACACACTGTCAGGGATATTCACCCTTTGTCCAGATGGACCCTTATCCTTCAAAAGCCATGTTTATATTTTTAGCTAATATTCATGCAAGATAGTGCTGCTTTTCCTATTATCTGGTCTTCCCTAATATTTTCTCACATGTCTTAACTAACCAAACAGAGGTGTCTCTGTGTCTGGTTTATCATGTGTGACGTTGTCTGGTCCCCTTTTGTTTGTGCCTGTAAGAGACACTGGAGGGTATTTGATGTGTTTTTTTAAAAAGTATTTTAAAAGTTGTAGCACCATGTGTGTGTGTGTGTGTGTGTGTGTGTGTGTGTAGGAAAGGTCTGACTCTTCTCACTAAATGTTGTGCAAGCGTCTTTGTACATGCCTGTCATTCCAGTGTAGTGTGAGTCAGGACTGAGTGAGTGAACAGATCTGGAGAGCAGAGCCTCCTCCACATGGTGATGCTGTGACAAACTCATGTCTGCATGAGACTGTTTAACATTACAAAAATAAACATTTTTCTAAATCTGTAAATCCACAGATTGGAAGACCTTGTGTGTCACTGTGGGATATTAGAGCCTGTTAAAGTATTAGGTTTAATCCTAATCAACAAAACAGTGCTTCAAAAATTAAAAGATTTGTTTAATTCAAATTATTGATCAGCTATTTGGTTTGTGAAATAACTATAGGGTGTAGAGGATGATGACCTCTTGTATTTTATAACTATTTTTTTTATCAAGTACAGTGAAGTACAGAGCTAACAGTATAATACTCACAAGCTCTGATGTACACCAGAACAGTTGATGAATGCTACATGTAACTGTTCCTTCTGTTTTTTCGTCTCGTCAGTACGGAGGAGGAGGAACGATTATGGCAACCAGTAATTCTCACTCAAGTATTATACAAGTATCGTAACAGTTACTTATTTCTGAGTAACTATTACAGTAAAATTATAGGTTTATGCTGTTCACATAAAAAAATCCAATGTTTGGGAATGAAACCCTTCAAATATAATTGTGGCAGGCAGGGTCAAGGTCAAGTGTTGGTTGGGAAATGAGAGCTGACACTAAACAAGAAACAGATGATCATAATCAACTTTAATATATCAGTGTCTTGCTTTGTTAGTAGGCAGATTCAGATTGACTTAACCCAAAGAGGATTCCGTGTGTTTGAGGACCTGAATTCTTGTACTATTATTGTTGTTGTTGTTATTGATGTCTGTGGTCCTGTGGGCGGAGCTGTAACTTAACAAATTGTCAGAATAATACAAATCATAGGACAAGTGTTAAATGTAAAAGATACATAGCCTTCTGTACAGTAACATGCTCTTGAAAGTCAAAGGATAGTGATGCAGTGTCATTAGTACATCTATATGATTAATAGGTCACTAACACCTCCAGTTTAATTCATCACATAAAACATATTTTGCATTAAGAAGTGATATGCTTAAAGACTGGTCAAGCTGTTATGGGACAGATAATGTATGAGATAATTTAAGTGATGGCTTGGAATTACTCCAAGGTTAAGTGGTAATCCCATATCCATCAACAGTTGAACCCCAATACAAATGACCTGTACTGTGTATTTATTGGAAGGAGCACTTATGGAGCTTGATAAGTATCATTCACCAGCCATTACCCTATGGTCGCAAAGAAGATCTATGGGGGCTATTTGCATGCAAATCTCCTCAATAGCCTCAAACGTTCAATTTTGCAGCACAGTTTCTTAGATTCAACTTCCCTAAGAACAGAATTACTGAAGTGATCTATAGGTTTTCCATGGTCTGCCAAATTCATTCAGGGACTAATGAAATGACTCATTTATACCTTAAGGACTTAAATGAGATGGTGACATTGCCGCTTTGAATGTCATAATAAAATCTCGACATATCAAGCTTGAGTAATGCTGCCTTCAGTGCAATGAGGACAGAGAGGTAGAGGATGACGCCTTTCACACTAGTTTCAGTACTTCCTACTCAAGATGGAGATCTTAGCTGACAAAGAAGTTGGAAAGTTCTTCAAATGGTAAATGTACCAGTGTAATGGCAAGTACATCACATACATTATAATGTAGATCATCATGAACTATTTTTACAAGCTGGGAGGGGTGTCAGTGTGTTCAAAAGAAGTGATGTCAGTAAAATGATTATAATTCTCACACTCACTTATTATGTCGAAAGAGTTTCCATCTGCACAGTCGAGGGTGAGTCAAACAAGATGTAAGGTACGGATGTAATGTAAGCAACATATTGTTTTTCTTTCTCTTTGTAGACTATAGCCTCAAATTATAGCTTAAATATTTTTGGTGTAACTGTGCACCAACCTGTGGGTACAATAGAGGAAACACATGGAACAAGGAGTTTGACAAATTTGCATTTATGAGTGATATAGAAATAAATTACTCAGTATACTTGAAAAATCACATGGTACGGACAGGGGACTAACTGCTATATTTTTGCTGAGAATATGTATTTATTATTTATATCTCTCCACACAAAAGCCGAAACACAACAGCCATATACAAACAACAAACAATAAAAAAAAGAAAAAACATCTGTGCATCATGTATGCAATTCAGTACATCTTATTGTCATATTCAAACTATATTTCTTCATGAAAAACTACAAACCTCCAGGTAGTGCATAAAGTATTACTATATTTTTTTTTAAAACTTGAAAAGTTCTCCAGCCATTAATTAAAAGTTACATATTTTTTCCACTCAGAAGCAATACAATATTTTCCCTGTACAATACAAAAGCTGAACCAAGTCCACCTCAGATTTGGGTAATTTCATATAATCAGAAAAGAAAACCTAAGCTTCAGCAACAGAGGCAGAAAGGGTTAACCTGCAAGTTCTTTTCACAACAGCTTTGTCATGAAAATGAACCAAACTACATGTAGCAGTAGTGTGTAACAGCAGTTTTAATCAGATGGATTGGATTTCTGGGCTACATCACTGTTTTACTGCAGCATTATCATAATTATTATTATTATTATAAAGAACCAAGAAACATACAACATGAACTAATCTGAAAATAAATTATGTATTAAATAATTAACAGCTCTTAGCAGCTTTAGAATTACGCTATGTACAAAATACATTTATTGCAGAGTTTTAGAATTGATCAGTTTTTCAAAGACTATCATGAGTCTTAAACGTATATGTGTCTATGAATCTAGTAGTTTCTCTCAACTAATCAAATTTGTTTTACAAATACTTTCTCTACTAACCTCACTATTGTGGACTAACAATCCACAACATGTGTTGAAACATTGTAAAAAAACCCTAGAAAAATGTTTATTGCAGTTTTCAAACAGCCCAGAAAAAAGCAGTGTCTAAATCTGGAGGTCAAAAGAAATCTTTCCTTGAGACATAAAGAATAACTCTACAAACTTAAGTATACAAACCAAAACTTCCCAGAGGAACTTCAAAATGTTTACAACAAATTAGTGCTGTTTACATGTTTGAATGTTGCGTGTAGGAACTTGATCATTAGTGGAGCTTTTACTGTACTACACAGGACTATTTGTTTCCACTCATGATATAGTGCTACTGGAACCAGAAGTTGCTTTCCAAATGGAATAACAAAACCCATTTGAGTTTAAATTTAACAAATACTGGTCTGAAAAGCCCTGTCTGGTTCATTTAAGTCTGTTCCCAGAAGAAAGGAATTACCAGTTTAGTGACTGCTTCTCTAACAGGGAAGGTGTATACCACAAATATTTATTTGAAACTTTGAGTTATAAATATTTTTTTTTTCTCATGGGTGATGTACACTCTGTTCAGTCAAGACAAAAGAAATTTTAAATTCTGCAAGATATTATTATTTGTAAAATAGTAGCTGAATGCAAAAGCAGTTGGTTTCTCTTACATCCTTTCTCCCTTTGCAGACAGGCCAGCATGAGAACAAGCTGTGAGCCATCAAAACCAAATAAGGAAAGTCCAGTTGGCTGCAAAGCAGACATCTATCATTATAATCTGCTTATCTTTGGTAGATTGGACTCATGCTGCATGGTAGATTGTTAGTAAAGACCAGTAAAAATCTAATGAGATGCATTTTGCAACCTGGACAGCTTGATGCCTCCAAGCCTGCTAAATAATTCTTCCAGTCGGTGTGGATGTCATTATTAATGAGGATGAAGATAATAACGATGAGATGTGAGACAAAAAAAAAAAAAAAAAAAAAAGAACTCTTATTTTTGTTCACACTGACCACCGGTGTGTTCAGAGAGCTCTTCCACAAACATGGGGGCTAAAGAGCACAGGAAATAATAAAATAATCTTGCACTCAGCAGATCACCTGTACTCACTTTAATTACTTCTTAATGGCTTTCAGGAGGTAAATTTCATATAGGAAAACATCTGGCTCTTTCACCAGGCTCACAGACAGTAAACTTCAAGCCTGTCTGTTGGTTATTCCAAAGCAAGAAAAAAAAAAAAAAAAATAGAGGAATAAGAAGAAACAACAATAAGGCATAAGTGTGGGCTGCTGGATGTGGGTTCAGCCAAGTGAGACCTCTAAGTATTTTTGTTAGCTTCACTGACAACACTGGTCTTTGTGCAAGATGTCAAACCACAGCAGTGGTTTTGACACAAAACTGGCTTTTTGAAATGTTGTTTTAATGACACAAGTTCACAACATTGGGGCAGGGTACTCACAGGAAATAATTAAAATCCCTATTATCGAGTCTCTGCAGGGCCTGAAATAAAGTACATAATAACTGCTACAGAGCTGCCATCAGCCCTTTCCTTAAGCCTCCGCTTCCTGTCCACCACCACTGCTGTTGCATTCTGTCGATCTGTACACAGCACATGTACTCGCTCATAACTTGTACAGCATTTTAGGCTTTTTATGGGACAAGATTCAGATAAGGAGAACCCCAAATTACAGGATATAGTGCCTGCAGGTCTCCAGGATCCAAACATTAGCCCTCTGCCAGAATACATATTACTGGTGGAAGGCTCTTATCATTTTATATTGCATTTTCCAAACAAATTTGCATTTAATCAAATTTCCCAAACTGGCTGACACACAGGGGCCTTTAGGCCATCTGGAAAAGTCAGTAATCTGGTCTTGGTACTGGGAGTATCAGTGTACATCCAATGCGATACAGGTGCACTTTCTCTGAGCGAACTGTGAGCTCTACAACAGAGGCAACAAAATCACTTCAGTGGATTCAGTTTGACCATTTTCCTTTTTATTCTGTCACATTTCTGCACTACATGTCTGCATATTAAATATCTTTACCTTGCATGTCCATAACAGTGACATGTTGTGTGTTGGAGTGCCACATGGCTGAACATACAGTGGCTGCTTTAACTAAAGTCAGAGATACCTTCCTACACACTCACACTTTTGGAATCACTGAAAGTTCTCTTCTCGTAAAGCCATTCCTTCATGTTACCAGTCATATTCTTAACCTAAATATAGCTGAGTGTACAGTAGATGTGCCACTTGGATGCCAGAGTTACTTATTTGAAAATAATTGGTTATCTGTCACTATTTAAAAGAGGGACTAAACCATTAAACAACCACAATTATGCTGCTAAATGGAAAAAAATATTAATAAAAAATAAGATTTTCTGTATTTCAGCTGTAGTGTGTCAAAGTTGTGAAAGGTGTTATTTGCAATAATGTTGCACACACTCCATCCATAAGACTGAGATTTGAGTTTTTAAAAAAACAGATTTGATCCATCCCTTCAGAAGAGTGAGACACTGTGAACATTCAGTGAAGACAAAATGATCTTTCACACAGATTAAGTGGTGTTGATTTTTCATTCTGATGATGAAAAGCTCACATTATTGCAGGAATGAATTAGTTTGTTCATTCAACCATTTGTCTCAGTTTCATCCATTTACAACTGTATGTTCCATCAATGCACAGCCATCTCAGAGGATGTCCCATTCAATACAGCTGTTATCTTTAACCCCAAATTGACAACCAGTACTCCATTATGATAAATCACAGCCAGATATGCCAAAGGAAACAGCATTCTACACGCCATTTGGATGGAGTAACTATGCTTTTAAGGAAAGCAAAAGGGAAAGAGAATAAGGCAAGTGTTTAAGTCAATCTGGGACTCTGCCAGCCTGCCTCTAACCTTTGCACTTTTGATTTGGGAGTTAGCTAGTTTCCTTTTTCCTCTGACATCACTCTCCAGGATCCACACAATGATAACATAGCCCCAATTGCATGACATTACTGCTTCCTTGAATTCACATGGGAGAATTGTGTTAAAAATCCCTCACGACTACAGGCTAACTGCAGTTTCCAGCGAGCACCAGCTGCACAGCTGGTGTCTATGGGAGAGACTGAGCGGATACACAGTTCCAGACTGTTATGAGGCAGGAAAATACACTTCCTTGGGCAAGGTTTTTACTACAGTACTAAGCTAGCTATGGTGTGTGTCCTACTATTAAAGTGTGTGTGCGTGTGTGTGTGTGTGTGTGTATATATATATATATATATATATGAAATTTACACAGCATTTTGCTTTCCTCTGTTGATACATAGTGCCTACTATTTGCAATACAAAATGCTACTTCAAATTAGACTCACACTGGGAGGGATTGCTTTTTGAAGTAAATTTATTCAAGTACATACAAATTGGCATCATTCACTCCCAGCAATCAGAATTGAACCAACTGTTATCTTAGTAAACAAGCTTTACATTGCAATAAAACTTACAGATCACTTAAACTCCTGTGTTTAATATGTTCTGACCCCCAGGAATTCTCATTAGGAAATTTATAGCAAATAGCTGTTCACTATAAGTGTTTTCTCTCCATGTTTCAGATCTTAATTTGTTGTTGCAGTCTATTTTAGAAACATGAGCTAAAAACTAAAGTAAAGCATATACATGGAGAGAAGAAAAATGCACCTTGTGTGATTTTTTTTTTTTTTTCAATAATGTAAGCCAGATGTGACCGGGACCATGGAAACAGGTGATGATACCATTACACTGGGATTGCAAACAGATGGAAAGGGGCTTGAACCTATTCTTGTGTCATTGTCGAGGTCATAAATAAAGATTTTTTTTTCCTCTAAATAACACTACACCAACTTTAGGTGCTGAGTAAACAAGAAAAGGCCTCTCTCAGTGGTCAGTTTTTTTTTTTTTTTATAAAAATAAAATTCAAAAATAATTTTTTTTGTTGTAACCAAAAAAAGCTAGTGTTTTCTTGAATTGTAGCTGCTGGCAGGAGAGTTTGTTACACACCGTGACAACGCTGAGGATTAGCTCAGCTGAGGCCATAAAACTTGTCTGACACCATACTCCAGTATAACTGTGCTGTGCGTGTTTGCTGCAGCGTGCGTGTGTGCGTGCGTGCGTGCGTGCGTGCGTGCAAGTTTATCATCTGATGGATGCAAAAAAATGTCTTGCTGTCAAGCTGCTTCACCATAATGTTTTGCCAAATTGGACCCTTCAGTTCCCACAGCAGGGAGACTCTTCTTGTTTTCCTGCCTCAGTAAGTATACAGGACACAGGTCTGCTTCACATCAGGTCAGGACGCTTGAAGAAGAATGTCTCAACCAATCAGCCTTGATGAAGCGGCTGGTGGAGCTGTCCTGAGAGCCAAAAGAAAGCCACTGAACGTGTTGGACTGGCCTCAGAGGGGGAAGAGGATACTGTGCAGACCTGTGCTGAATGGCAAACTGGCTGCCCCTGAGATATGGTTATTTAATGAGTAATTACATCTTGTGGTACTGAGCAAAGCGACGAGCTCCACCCCCAAATATATTGGCTGGAGCGTTCATCTTGTGACCTCATCTCAAAAAGTTTTTATGTTAGTTGTGAGTGCTCAAAATTGATCGCACATCTGCATTTACATTAAAAAAAACCACAGCTAAATCAGGACCACTGAGTCACCACAACATGTGTGTTTTAGAAGTTGTAAAGTGTTTTTATATCAGTTTAGAGAATTGTGAAAAATTAGAGTGACTCTGGCGTCTTACAGAAAACTGACTTTATATTTGACATTTTCCAGGCTATCCCCCGGGCTACCACAAGAGAGCACAGCTGGCTGACTCTCCCACTCACTGCTTAACCTCCGTGTCTCACACACAGGTGTGAAATCCCAGGCCTTTAACACTGATTTATGCTGTCACAGCTTTAACCAGCCACCCCAAATGGGGTCTCCCATTCCGCCATTCCGCCATTTGGGAGAAAGGACTTTCACAGTAATGGACCCTTAAGAAAGCGACACCTTGGCCCAGCATGGTGCCACTTGACAATGTGACAAATAGTGAGCTCTTAAATCATTAAATTACAGACTGAAATGATTTATTGGCCCCTGTAGCAAACAGCATTATCCGGGGAGCATTAACGATGCTCTCTGCTATAGATTTCACACATTCTGTAACATGTTTATGCAGCTGCATTGTTTTATTAGAGAAACTGAATTAAGCTGTGATAAGTGAGCTGAAGTGCCACATTCAAAGGTACATTAGAAATGCCCCACCTGACATTGCTGTGTGCTAGATGGATTTAGCTACATATTACAAAAGCTATGAGTAAAATAGTCCAATGTCGCATCGAAAATTAATATTCCAGTTTCCTGAATTCACTTTAATTTGCAAAAGCTTGAGAGTTCCTTTTCAGTCTTTATCAGAGTTTATAACCACTACTCTCCTTGGCCTCTTACAAGGCCTGTTACACAAATTATTTTGTTCCCAGGTTTTGCATCCTACTGGAGCTGTGGATTAAGTGCTACTACCGTTGAAAAAAGGCAAAGCTTAGTTGCGGTCTGCTCGAGAGGATCAGCTCATTTCCTTAACCACTCTGAGAGCTGAGCTTGTCTTGGAAGATCAATGTCTACTCCTTTGTTACATCAGTCATGCAGCCTCTGCGTTGCACAATGGCGTTGGGGTGGTTGGTGGGGTGCTGAGACGCTTGATTGGAGAGCACAGAGGACCACCTGACCACCTACTGGTGCCCGGGAACACAAACACACACACACACACAAACACACTGGTGATTGTGTCTTTATCTGTGTCCTGACAGCAGATTTGTCTGAATGTTTCTTTATTTGTCCTCCCTCTGCTATAGAGTTGGTTAGCATGCTTTATTCTACTTTGACATATGAAACCACATACACTATAATGTCTATTAGGCTCTTCCATGTTCCAACTAACTGGTCCCTGCTCAGAGGATTATTTGAAACACTAATGTACAGGCTTCTTTCTCAGTTTAGTTGAGATGATAAAGCTGTTGTACTTATTTTTCCATTCATAAGAACAGCCACCTTTATATTTTCATCCACCTCTTCTGACATGTTATTATAATCTGTAAAAGCTTAGTCTGCTCATAATGCATTTCAGATATGAGGCCTGTGGGTGTAGAGGTTTCATATTAATTTGTTTACACTGGGGATATCCATGACTCACATTATCTCTGCAGTTGTTAAGAAAAACATTATAACAGTTTTCAAGTTAATGTGCAAAGTAGACTGGCCTGAGAACTAAGTGAATTTTAATGAAGTGTTTTTGTTTTTTATTGTATGAGATCCCCAGCTTCCCACATAGCTGTGGCTCTACAAAAACCAAAGGGTATTTTCTGTTTATCTGCCTCAAAAGTTGTTACCAGGAGAGGGACAGAGGACAGGGCTTAACGTGCAATGGCGCATTCTCATTAAAAATGGGTTGCTAAGACAAGATAAAGAAACAAAATAAACAGCCAGCAGTCACACCATTCTTCATGTGGAGCAAGAATGCAGAAGCTGCTGGACCGCTGGCCTAATAGTGATGACACCTCTGATCTGTTTTCTCTGCAGCCTCACAGCTTTGACAAAGTCCAGCATCAGTGGATTACTCTCTTTGTCACACATACACAAACCCAGAAACACACACACACACACACACACACACACACACACACACACACACATACAGACACTCAGGCCATTTGTTTTGTTAAGTATGTGCTAAATGCTACAACCTGATTATCAGGAGAGGGTGTGATTTTCTCTTTTTTAGCAGGACCCAAAGTGTTTTAATAACTCTGGTAAGAAACACCTCTGCCCAGGGAGTTGTCAGACCTCCTTGAACTTCACAGAAGGGATTCAGTGCTGATTTGCTCACCACTGAGTCACAAAATGCTTCATAGCTACAGGTAATAATTTTAATGAAAACATGATAAACTTTTAAAGTCATGATCTTTAAAAAAGCTGCATGTTAATGTTTAAGATGTTGAATAGTTTGTCTTGATATATATTCAACCCACATTATTTAACTTTTTTAAAACTTTGAAACATTGTTTGAAAAGACATGGACACAGTAGCAATTAATGCTAGAAAGGAAAGTGTATGACCAGAAAACAACAGTGCTATCAGTAATAGGGGGTACTAATTAGAAAAAATAATTTAATTTCCCAAGTCTACTTCTAAATTCTGTACAAGCTGTTTCTCTGGGTAATTGTTTTAATAAACTGGGAGGAATTGAAAACTAGATAAAGTAGAGTTACTTCTCTGGCCCAGGATGTTTAAAGACATTAGTAGTGCATGGGAGTCCAGTGCATGAGGCTGCAGCTAAAACAAGGCTCCCAAAGAGCTTTTTTTCTTCTTTTTTTTTTTTTAAATGCATTTATTCAGAATTGCCAGCATTGCTCTTTCTACAGGTCTCCAAAAGACTGGTTTTACACTGTCTATACGCATTACTCCCATAGTCTGTTGAAGGCTGATCCTGTCACCCACATCTTTCCTGCAGCCGGGCCACCCAGCCTGGATATGCCTCCAACATGTCATCCCTCTGTGTGGTCCTTAACAAAAGAGTAACACAGAGACAGAGGGAAGCAGGGCTTGCCAACCAAGAGAGAGATGTTTCAAAATATGACAGTGTCATCTCTGGAAAGGGAGGCCAGAGAGGCAAAGGGTGAGAACATGAAGAAAAGTGTGTGAAGATAAATAAACAGAGTGGAGCCTGAGGTAAGTTTAGTGGTGCTGGAAGGTCAATTTCAATCTTTTAACTGTTGAAAACATTGAGTACATAATTAAGAGCAAAGTAAAGATTACGTCAAGAGTAGAACAAAGTGTGTTAATGTTTACTTTTACTTTTATTTATTACTTATAACCAGATCCAGGTCCTATAATTTCTTATTTGTTTTATCTGCTCAATGAAATACAGAAAAGCAAAGTGTCAAAAAACATGATAAAAACTTTAAGAAAAGCTAATATGTCCTGCTGAGATAAGATGTCACATTTTGCTTTCAAAACAAATAAAAGCAGCTAAAAATTTATATGCCAATAAAGATATGAAATACAGCTTGTTGTTAAATGCCAAACACAGTTTTGCGAACAATATTTCTTGTTCAGGCGATATTAATCATAAATTCACTATGATTCTAAGCCAAAAAAGTTCACTGTGTCAAATGGAAAACCTAAAAGTTATCTCAGTATATTATAACAGTGTCTCAAATAACAGAAAGTCACCACAGTGATGTAAACTCTTACACATTTGCAATTTAGTTTTTTCTTCTTCTTTTTTTTGTGGTGATTTCAGTGTATATTCTGGTCCTTTTGTGGTTGTTTCCGGTTGATTTATGTGTCAACAGATGGATATTAAATAACCGTAACTGCCATCAGGCTCATTTCTTATTTGCAAGATAAAGATCTCCAGGTCACAAGACAGATATCCAATGTCCTGAACATGTTTTGTGTTAGAGAACCATTTTGGTGGTTGATTGATACCAGCCCACTTCTGTGATTTACGCAACACTACATTATACCATGGAAAGATAAGAGTGGTGGAAACAAATGCTCTGCAGGGCATGTTGATTGTCTAACTCTTCGTCTGAATTGCAGTGTTGTGTTGAAAGGTTAGTTGTGCATAAGCTTATACTTTTTCTTTTTTTACTTCATTGTTGTATGTCTGCATTTATGTAGCACCGTGGTCCTGTGAGGCACGACATTTCGTTCCACTGTATGTCCCCTCATGTAGCGGAATGACAATAAAGCTCAACTTGACTTGAAAAGCTTCTCTCTCATTATTACAGCTGCAATCGAAAGTCTGTAAAATATGCACGTGGCACTCACAACTATTACCAGCCTTCTGTGCTCATTAGACTTTCTGATATTAGATGAACATTTGTTTGCAGCCATGTTATTACTGCAGTATTTAATATTTAATACGTTTAATATTTTTATATATATTTTCTATTTAAAGATATTTTTATATATTTTGTTGATATAAAACTCAGGGAAACTAACATGATGAAAACAGGATTTTGCAAAGACTGCATCTATGACACGGTGGCCCCTTACATGTAATCTAGAATTCCAAGTAGGAAACAGACATATACTGTGTTGGTACTGCTTTAAAATATACCATGTAGAGTTTCACTAACACATGACAGTAAAGACATTCACTCAATGGAGGACCTGCAGTCCAAATGTATTTAATCAACCAAGGATTTTTAAATGTACTATTATCAGTACAAAGGGGACAAAATGCTTATTTAAGTGTCACATTTATGAAGAATATAGTGTTTTACAATACGTTTACTTCATATGCATGTTTCAATATAATTGCATTTGGATATGATGGACAAATGCCAAGTTTAGTCATATGCTGCATGAGGTAGGTACAGAAGCACATTATCTGCATACAGCAATATTCTTGTTTTCTGGCACTTATACCACAGGTCTTGCTTCTGTTATCTGCAAGAAGCTTCTAAATGTTTGTTTTTAGACCATTTCAAATACAGATGAAACTGCACTGTTGCCAAAAAATAAAGAATTGACTGATTTTGTTACAAGAAAAAAGGGAGTTTAGTAAGCTAAGTTTATCTTTTTTATCTGTGTGCATGTTTTACATGTGCCTATGCAAAAAAATATTGTGCAAGACTATTCTTAAATAGCTGGTTCAAACTAAAATAAAACATATTTTCCTTCACTTCTGGTAGTATTCAGCTATGCAGAAAGTTTCACTTTTGAGAGTTATATAAATGAGACTTTTTCCTGAATTTCATTTGTGGTGCTCATTTCACTGAAAAAATACTCTAAGTAAAGTGGATTGGGATATATGTGAAGACAAGGGCACTATTCAGTCTGTAAAGAGTTTTGAATTTTAGATGTTTTTTGGAGCAGACGCAGTTTGAGCAGTTTGATGAGCTGGCAGGATGTATGCCGCTGGAACCAAGTGAGACAAGCAACAGAAAAAATGTAGTACATTTGAGGTGTTTTTTGGGTAAGATGGTGCCCAACTGTCATCATATTTATGAAAATAATAATGCTAGCTAAATACAGTAGATATTTTAACTTATTTTATTTCTTCACTGAATGATGCAATGATTAAGGGTAAAGATCTGTTGTTGACAGCTGCTAAGTTCCACAAAAAATGTGACAAAAAATTTTACAGCCTGAACTTTTAAGTCCTTGCAGCTTTAGGGAATAACTTTGTTTATGATGTGCAGACACAAACTCCAAAATGTGTTTAGATAAGACAACTCAGCTAAATCCTTACACCACATGTGAACAGTGTTTGTCACAGATAATTACTGCTGCTACATTACACAATACAACACATTCAGTACGTCCAACCTAAAGTAATTCCGCATGTGGCAAACTCACACAAAAGTAATGACATGAGAAAGTCAATGGATGTAAACAATACCGTAATATCAGGACATTACACGTGAGCAGCTGGTGACTTTAAGCCAGTAAACGGTGCTGGTCTGGTCTGCAGAGATCCTGCTAATGATCAATCATGTGAGCTCCATATCCTGTCCCAAAACCTCCAGCCAATTTATCTTAAAGTTGGTCACTCTGTCACACACACACACACACACACACACACACACATTCATTCATTCAGTCACACTCTCCTACATTAGTCATGAGTGCCTATATACATACATAAATACAATAAGAACTCAATAAGAACTCATACAGTTTCTTAGGGAAGCCTATTTTCGGTCAGTGATTTCATTGTCAAATCAAGTTATCCATATGTTCTTGAACACCAAACTACAAATGCCTGGCCTGCAAGAAACAACAGTGTGTTCCTCGTCATTTGTTGTGAAAACAGTTCCTCTGGTGGCCTCCCTGCCCCCAGCCTTCATTTTCCCCACTGTAAATCATGATGAAATGGCTTGCAGGTGTCAGGATTAAAGAATACTCTCAAAGGACTTTGGACCACAGACACAGTCACAGCTGCTTCTCTCCTTTTGCCAGGTCCTTTATTGCTATTTGTTTTCTGTTTAGTTTGATGGTCTTGTAGTACCAGTGCTGGGTTGGATAAAAGGCCAACCTCCTGAGGGTTTACTGTTCTGTACTAATAGCTAAAAAAAAAAAATCTTCCAGCTATACCGGAGTCGCTGGCATCTGTCTCCTGTCAGTAAATAGCATGTAACTTTAATTTTAATTTGAGTGTGCGTTGCCATGTGTCAGCGTTTCTGTAACCAATAAATAGCTGTCACACTTCTCAACAGACTGTTGAGCAGTGAAAGCATCGAGTGTTGTCTGTATGTGATTCCATGTATTGTACATAGCATCAGTGAGAATGAATCAAAATAATTTCTCACTGAGCTCAATGGCTTTATGAATGCCAATTTCTTAAAAGAAAGCTAAACTACAGTTTATTACAATTTGGATTTTATTTTCAAAGATCCAGCCATCTGCTCTGTTGATTATGAAAACCTTATACTCATCAAAGTATTTGTTGACATCTCCAAATGTGGCATCATCTTTAAAAACAGCTCAAAATGACAAGTGAACAAGTTGTAAACAAAGCTTGAGGACAGTCAAATTTATCTGGAAGAAAAAAAAAGAAATCCCTTTTTGTAAACATGCATCATAGCTTACAGATCAACTTTCTGGTTCAGTTTTGATCCATCACTCTTCTAGTGCAATGGGGAATATTAGTGACATTGTGGATGTGCTCAGTTCTGAATTGACCTCAAAGTGATAGGATTTGTTGACAAAATGTCTTCATTGTCTGACTCTGTTTACTGTCTTCATATTCTTTTTGGATGCAAAAGATCACTGTTTATAGCATGAAAAACGCCAAAAACCAACCACTTGCTGTTCAGCAGGGATATAGCAACTTGATGGGGCATTTAGCAGCTGAAGAAGCTCTGTTGGTAGAGACCAAAAAGAGCTAAGAGAAGAGGAAATAATAGACTCACGTGCAACAGGTGGCCAGACTCCAAATGAAAACTAAAGCGACTCCATATCTTCTAGTTGTGTAAATAGGTTATTGGATATCATGTTTGCCATAATCACCTGAAAGGTAATAGTCCGTCAGGTCAGAGTTTATTGCAATTGCTCCTAAGTGGAAAACTGTTAATTATTGAGTTTTATGAAGTCTTTGCTGCAATCTCTAGAGCAATGCAACATCACTACAATTTGTAGTTTGACCCAAGACATCAAATTTTAAATGAACCACTAATATACTGTAGATAGTTTGAGTTGTCCTTAACTAGAATAAGGATAAGTAGAAACATTAATGATGGCTCGATAAGCCGTCACAGTGAGCCAGCATGCACAATAACAGGACCCTGGCACTGGAGCAGTTAAATGGAACGCAGCCATAGTTAAAGTTACTAACTGCACCTGTGTTTGACAAGTCAAAGTACTGTGAGAAACATCTCCTCAAAAAGATTAGTGAGTACTAAGAAGGAAGTATACTTCCATGCATAGCTAATATCAACATTTATCAGAGCATACACTATAATCATTCATGCCATTTACTTGTCAAAACACAAAATTAAATGTGGTTACTTTTTAAGATCTGAAAAGAAAATTGAATGAAAACAAAATTAGTTACTATTTGCTTTAATATAACGCTGACACCAATACAGAGAGGAAATATAATAAGTTGGTGAGGGGTTAGTACTGTATATAGTGTAGCTGTGCCTATGGTGGGAAATGAGACTGTGCAGATCACCTGGTTGGACCTCTTGTATAAAGTGTAGAGCTGTTCCAAGCACGTACGGGCTGCACTTCACATGCAAGTTTGACGTAAAATGAATGTTTCGAATCTCTGCCCTGGCTTTACTACACTTGCGCAGCAAAGTCAAAATTACCATTACCACCTTGAGTCCAAAACCACTTATGCTGAGCAGTGATGAGCTCCACTTCTGCAAGGCCAAGTGGAAACTGGATACCTGTGGTTTTAGATAAAGTAAATTTGGGGTTTTCTTTATTATCCAGTTCTCACAATGGGTACCTTTCTGACTGAGTGTTTTTTATTGAAGTGTATAATGTCCATCTTTTCAGGTAATTCTTTTACAAATATAATCATTATATTTATGGTAAAATTTACAATTAACAAAACCTACTGACAGTTAACACTAAGCTGTCAAAACAGGTTTTAGCTCCTTCTAGTTCACTGATTTTTGGCCCACACTGTATGTTTGACTCTCAAAATTGTAAGAAGCCAATTCCAGCAACAGTACGCAGTGTGTCCACATCACTGTATGTGGCAGTTGTGCCACCTGCCATATAGAAATGGGGCTGATGCTAACAGAGCTGACTTGACAATCTAAAAAACATCACAGCGTGTAAATATAGTGGGGTTTACGAGCAAAACAAAAGGCCTATATTGTTTATCTACTGGAATATTTCAGCAGTTTTGTTATGACTTTGCTGAGCATTTCAGTACTGACCAGGTTAAAACTGCCCAGCATAGTTTCACATAGCATCCTGAAAGTTTCAATTATGGCATTATGTAGTTAACAAATAATAGTGGATGCCTTCTATACTAAGTAGGCAGTAATTTCCTATCATTTAGAAGTTTGTTACTCTGGTATGCAGTTGTTAATTAAGGTGATCAGTTGTGTTAGGGTTTCCTTCGGCGCGCATCCACACAGGCAACTTTCAAGAGGAGGCATAATATAATATATACTTTTCGGGTACAGTACTTGACTTTCCCTTTAGGTTTGTTGTTAGGGAAGGACATTTTACACCTTTATCATCCTTATAAGTACATTGGTGGCCAGTAACATCAAATAATTCTGATCCTAGCCCCACCCATCTCTAATCTGAGCAGACGTCCAGTCACCATAAGTAAAAACATCTGTGTGAATGTGTAGGGCCTTTAAACTAATGTCACACACACGAAATCATTCGACATGCCATAGGTATTATATTTACATGGTCTTTTATTAGAATTGACAGAAGATTTAGGAAAAGGGTCTATTTAGTCTTCAAGCAGTTTGAACTGTGGTAAACATCTTTCACGATATGTTAAGGACTTAAATCCCTAAGTTTGGAGAAATTACTCCCAGGACTTTTTTTTTTTTTTTCAGCTCAGTGTGTGAGGTATGGTGGATGAACAAAATAATGGAAAAACCACATGAAAAAAGACGGAACTTTGAAGAATCAGAAAGGTGATTACACAGCTGAGTCATGTTACATTCACTGCCTGTTCCACCATGTGTCAGACCTGGGAGTCATCACTCCAATACCTACGCAGTCAAAAACACAGAGAAACCACACTGGCACAGCAGAGCACCTGTTGTCACATAACGCTCATGAAAACTAAGACCTTTAAAATTAGCATGATATTGACTCACTCAGCTATTACGGGGTTAAAAAAATGTGTTTGTCATGACCTGGTATTTATAGCTATCATTTGCAAACCATCATCTATCAAATGTAGGACAAAGCACAAAGCATAAGCCATTAAAGGTCAACCCAGAATGCTAAACAAATTCTAAGGCCTTTATACACTTATTGGTCACTTTATTAGGTATACCTGGTATGAATATAATCCAATACACTAGCTCTGCTACAAATTCTACTTTTTTGTAGAATTCTACTTTTTTGTAGAATTTGTAGGAGTAGCACTCTGCTACTTATATTCATTGGTGGGGAAGAGGAGGACATATTAGAACATATATATTAGGGGTGCCTTGGTATAGCACAACAACTCAGTATGCAATCAATAATAAAGTACAAGTATTACTATTGTGGTATTGAACTGCAATAGATTAATTGAACACTTTTTAATTGTATCTTACTGTTTCCAAATTTCCCAGACAGCTGATTCCAAAATCCCGAATGAGGGGACGATATCTCGATGTAACCTCCAATGTCATGGCTGTATTCACCAAGGGACAGAAGCTGGAGGTTACCTCTGGACAGGTGGTGGTGGTGTGGAGGGAAACTGGCAGTGTCTCTCTGTTCAGCAGAATATTCATTCATCTATGACCTAAAGGTTGTTGTGTGTGAGATACAGTGAGGTTTCCAAATCATTATGTCTCATATCATTAGAAAACTTTAAAAAGCGTCTGTATGAGAGTAGATATTGCAGCCCCAGGTCTGACTACCAGCACCTTCCTGAAGAAGAAGCATGTCACCAAGGACCAGTCCTGTTCTCTCCTCCATCCACAACTTGTCCGCACTCTGCCTTTTATTACCCTGTGCACCTGTAGGGACTGAGACAGGGATGTATACATAACACAACCGAGACCATCTGCAGCCTCTAAATGTTTGCCAGAGTGTGATACATTCTTCATTGGTCATGGCCCTCTTTGTTATGTTAGGTTTTATGCTGACAGAGAGGAAAGAACAACAGGAAGACAAACAGCCTTTATCAATTTAGTTAAGTGACACATTACCCTCAACAGAAATGAGTAATCTTCTGCCCGCCATCACACATTTGTTATTGTTGCTATGAGAAGAAACATCATGTAAATAGGGTCTAGTTGTTTTTAATCCAGTATTTGATCGGTAACTTCCTAGAATATATGTAATATGAATTCTTTCTTTTTGTTTCATTTCAAAGATTACAAATACATGGATCCCACCATTTGCCCAATACTGTCATTACTTTGGATGAGTATTAATAATATCACTGACATCAAAATATGCATCAGTTTTTTTTCTTAAGCTGTAAAGAATGAAGAGTCCTTAAACTTATGCAAAGGAAATGTAAAAAATTTTAGTAATTTTTTCATGTTTATACTTTACATATAAACTAGATTCAATAGATGCTAATAGCATAATACACTGTAATAAATTACTTTTAAATGGGCAGCGCAGTGGTTGAGTGGTTAGCACTAGCCTCACAGCAAGAAGGTTCCTAGTTTGAATCCCGGCAGGGGTCTTTCTGTCTGAAGTTTGCATGTTCTCCCTGTGCTTGCGTGGGTGTCCTCCCACAGTCCAAAAACATGTATGTCAGGTTGATTGGTGACTCTAAATTGCCCATAGGAGTGAGTGTGAGTGTGTGAGGTTGTTTGTCTTTATGGGGCCCTATGATGGACTGGTGACCTGTCCAGGGTGTACCCCTGCCTTTCACCCAAAGAGAGCAGGGATAGGCTCCAGCAGATCCCTGTGGCCCTAAATAGGAATAAGTGAGTATTTATAATGAATGAAATGATTTTTAAAAAGTAAACATTTGTTTTATGTCTGGAATGTGTGATCTACACTTCCTGTGTCACATACAATAGCAAACAGCACATAGGTTCAAGAGCTACCCTAGAAGTACCAAAATTGAATGTTAAATGTGTTAAAAAAATGTTATAGCTTGATCAGTCATGAGATCTTAAGTTTATGTAATTTATTTATTTTAACAGCTTAGTGGAGCTTTTAAGTCTTTAGTTTCAGCTGATTGCTTTGGTTTTATGGCCACACATCAGCAATGAAAGATTATATCTTTGATTCAGCTGTGGAAAATTATCTTAAATAATGACTTTTTATTTGTCTAGATCAATGTGTTTTAGATATGATGCAAAATGTTAGCCAGTAGGTTTGTTTGACTATTTGTGTTATTATCCTCTATTCAAGCACTGTGGCATTGTTTTCTTACAAAACAAAAAATGTTGTGTGATGTTTATGAATATCATCTTTAGGAATGCAGAAATTATGGCTGAAACTATGAAGACCAATGTTTTTTTATCCTTAACAATAAAATCTTGCAGCCCCAGCAATCTAAAGATGCAGATAAATTAAATTATTATTTTTAAAAGATTAAAAGTGAAGTCATTGGTTTGTCTGTTATGCCTTGCCTCTGAAACACTGATTGTATTATTTCTACCAGAATGTTGCCTGTTTGTACTAGAAAACGCAATGTTGTCCTTGTCTGTAGTTGTTTATCCAACACACTTTGCACACTGAAAAGTTACATCTCAGCTGGAATATATTTACACAGTGAAGGAAGTCATCTAATAAGAGGGTGTGGCTGCCTGTCTGTCTGACAGCTTCTCTCAGAGAAGACAAAACATTAATAAATAAATAAGGAAAACAGTCTGGGCCTCCAACTCCCACTCAGTCTCCTCTGGTTTATCATACTGGATCCAACCATCCTGTGAGGCCGGAGCCGAGCTGCAGAGTCGGCGCAACGTGCTATATTGCAATCAAAAACACCTGGCCTAGGGGCTTGGAATGGTCACAACTTTACAGCACATAACCGAGCCAACTGCTCCATATAGGCCCCATAATTGTTGGACTGATGAGCATTTCTGCTTTTTTTACTGCATGGTTTTACTGTTGTTGTAAGACACAGGATCTAGAGCCAAACTTAACCATCCAGTGCAGATTTCCTGAACATAATTTTTGCAAACAAATGAGAAAACAGAGAAATCTTTACTATGCTAACTCACCAGAGTTGTGAGACACTGCCTGGCGCGAGAAACAA
Source organism: Mastacembelus armatus (assembly GCF_900324485.2). Lineage (NCBI taxonomy): Eukaryota > Metazoa > Chordata > Actinopteri > Synbranchiformes > Mastacembelidae > Mastacembelus > Mastacembelus armatus. The sequence continues at coordinate 11,813,279 of NC_046635.1, forward strand.
AATGTCCTTCAACTTTAAGTGAACACGCACACATATGTGTCTTTGCACTTTCTACAGAAAAACATTTTGGCACTTGACACTTTTTGATATTTTAAGCTATGCTACATGACACGTTTAGTGAAAGTGAAAGATTTCACAGGACTCCAAGCAAATGAATTTACACTTCATTACACTTACACTTAGGATGTACAATTCTGGTGCTTGTTAGCTGCAATGTTGTCAAATGAAGGGGCATGATTTCACTCAAGCAGTAATGAAAAACAACATAATGTTGTTTTGGCCCACCCTGTCCTCTGGACAGCTTTAGATTGATGTCACAAACAACACTGGCCAAGAAATTATCCTTAACACTCTGATATACTGCAATTCTTGATTGCCATGAGTGACATTACCCAGTGTTTTATAAACCTTTGACTCAGCAATTACTGAATACAATATACTGAGATAATCAACAATGTTTTCCACTTGTGTTGGAGTGGCTCAGATAACTGGAAAGGATAGCACTAAAAGGAATAAGTAAGGCTTAGACTCAGAATCAGCAGATGTGTCCACTTGTTTGACTTTATTTAGTACAAGGGAGATGTCTATCACAATGTGGAAGCTTTGACTGTAAAAATGACCGGCGAGTTTCATCAAATACAACACAAGTGGAGTAAAAGTAATGGAGTGAGATAGATAAAAAACAAAAAAAAAAAGTGGGACAAAAACACATTGTTGCTGTAACACAAATGGGGATACAATAAAAAAAAATTTTTTCTTTTTCATTATGACCAAGCTACAGGCAGGGTCTCTGGTTTCTTCCCCCCTGCCGTGCCCTGGCACCCCACAGCAACCCCACAGAGACGGCTTCCTTGCCGTGATGAGCTTTTGACAGGCCCCAAAAGAGCCTGCTTAATGCTGTGCCAGGCCAGACATGGAGCGGCTGGGGATGCTGGCAGCTTCTTGGCCCACACCATGCGGCCTCAACCCATTTCACCCCTCCCTTTCCTCCTCTCTCTTTCTCTCCACCCTTTTTTCTAGTGCCTCAGGATTGTTATGCAAAGTTTTCCAAGCAGAGATTGTGGGAGTTCTTTCAAGCACATATGTATCCACATCATATTTGTACATTGTAGCAGGAGGCTGAGACCTGTTGCTATCTGGCTTAGCAGCCAGGTGAAGGCTGTGGCATCACCTGAGTGACGCACCTTTGAAACACAGAAACTATCTAGGATGCCAGTATCTTTTTCTCACAAATAACTTCTGACAGCTGTTTTTCTTTCGATTCCCTTGGAAATGGTGACTTTTACAATGCAAAACAACTCTTTAGTTAAGATCAGATCCTTATATTAATAGCACTAATGATAATGTGTAACATGACAAATAAAAAAAACATCCATAGAAGAAAGTAATAGCCATGATGATGTGTCCTGTGTCTGTAAAAGAAAAGTGTTTTTTTAAGCTTTATCATGGAAACTAGATAAATAAAAGCACAGGCTGACAACAAAGAACAAAGATACACTACTGCCACCCAGTGTTGATCTACGAGTACCACAAGCAATGAGACAAAGTAGTCTTTGTGGCTACATAAGGATAACTCATTACAGCTCTACCATGCCTTTTCCATTTGTGGTCAGTTTTATGGCTTTTGAACTGTAAACATTGTTCCAAGGAAAAGGAAACACATAGTGCTTGTGTTGTGACAGTTCTATCTCACAGAAACTGAGGGCTGGTTTTCTGTGTGTACATTAAACCCGGTAGTGAGTCAAGCATGTGCAAAGAAATAAGAACTACACTCTGTCTTATGACCACAATAGATAAAATAACAACATATGTGCATTTAATTGTGTTGTACTGATTATTAGAAGCAGCTCCTCTTTCTTAAAGTGACAGAAAATCCAGTTGAAGCTATAATGTTATGTACTGTAAATAACATCAATCAGTTTCTATTCAGTAGACATAAATAGAGATAAATAATATTGTTTTGAGAAAGATGTCACACATAGGCTGCTGTTATTAAGGACAGAGAACAGGGATGTTACTCTAAACAACATTTGAAAGCGTGAAATAAGGCAGGGCCACTGAGATTCCCAACAGTTTACCATGTGTAAAACACACACTGGGTGCAGCTGCCAGTGGCCACACAGACTGACAGTTGATGGCTGAAAATAACGAGTTTTCCTAATATACCCTAATATGTGTTAGAACCTGAGGGCGTGTCGGGGAGTTAGGACAACAGCAACTTTTTAGCATTTTATGTATATATTGTCTTATTGTAAAGATGCAAACATTTACAGTACAACTTTGATTTGTTTGATTTTGTGGTACAAGGACAATTGCCATTTTCTGAAGCATGACCGTTTGAGGGGAAGCATTGTGCACAATACTACTATGCAGTGATTTGCTTTGCAGTAATTACCATTATGTGCACATAGTAAGAGTTGGTAACAATCATGGAAGGAATGATGTATGTATAGGTATTTATAATAGGTATTTGTGTGCAGCTGGACAGTGTAGTGAACAGGGAGACTGACTGGCTCCAGTCTCTATTTGGATGAATAATCTGCAGTGGTGGTAAATTTACATTCAGCAAATGTCTGTAGAAAACCCTGCATGCTGACAAGCAAGTAGGATTGATCTGTCTCTATAAACACCATAAAAAGTCATATGAAAACAGATTTTAAATCTGCTAATGTTGGAGCATAAGCTAGTACGATCTGGCAATACAGCAGCTGGGACTACAAAAACAAAAAGCCACTTCACCAGCCTTTGTTTTAACTAGATAAGAGTTCTGATAAGTTCATATTGAATCAGTTGGACAGAGAGGTACTGCAGAGAATAGCTATTTAAACCTTTATAGGCAAGGAGTGCAATTTTGCAGGCAATACTGAAACTAACTTATAGCCCCTGCAGGGATCTGTGAACAGGTTTAATGTAGTTATATATATTTTTTTCTTCTCACGATTCTGGCAGGGGCATTTAGGATTAGATTAGCTGTAGTCTGTCCACAGTTGTTTTTAGATAAGCCAGAGAGGAGGGCACTCCATATATCCAACAAGAGAGACATTCATGTACCATTTTTCTGCGTCTGCCTTATACAAGAAGCCTCGTACATTAGATACATTCTCTAAAGGATAGAAAGATGATTTTGTGATGGTGGCAACATGACAAAAAAATCTTAGGTCTGAATGAGTGACACCCAGATTTTTAACCTTTGAAATATTTGTCAGGGAAAAAGAGGCTAGCAGGGAACACATTTCCTTCCCTCTGAGTCTTAGCACCAACTACAAGAATTTCTGCCTTGTTATTGTTGTTAAGCTGCAGGAAGTTGTGGGACACCTAGGTGTTTATGTCCTTGATACATTCCTCACTGAAGTCTCCAGGAGAAAGGGACAGGTATGACTGTGTGTCATCAGCATTATTACGGTAGCATTATCTTGTGTGTACACATTACATGGCCGAGAGGTAGAGAGGATCATCAGGTACGGACTGATGAGGGTGCCAACCCCTAAGGGATTCCACATACGTTTACATTTTGAGCAACTAATTTCCCAAGAGACAAAGTGTCACATTTTTAACCAGGACATGAAGTTAAAATGTTAGTTAATGGCATCAAATACTGTTCTCAAATGTAATTATACCAAGGTAGAAGTTTGACCATCCCTAGGTTAGCTCATAGATCATTCATTTCCTTAAAAAGAGATTTTTTACATTGTCCGTTGGCCTACCAAGTACTTTTGAAAAAACATACAATTATTTAAATGAGCACTAAATAAATTATATTTTAACTGTAATTATAAAAAGTCTAGACTGGGATTAACATTTGGACTATTGAAGTTTGAGGCAAAGAAATGCACTTTTAAAATGCACTGGGAAGTAGGTCAAGTGAGCAGGAGGAGCTGCTGAGGGTCTATACTATCTTCCATAGATCTTCTATAGTGATGGTACAAAAGGCAACCAGACCAGCAATGCATTGATAAGGATCTGGGCTGAGTATAGACATAGTTATATTGTATTTATATTAAAAATTAGTTATAGAAAAAAAGCTGTTGCTTCTCCACAATTTTACAATTTCACAACTATGTAAATCATCTAAATTTAGACTTTTTTTAACAGTTCATCTATAGTTGAAAACAACGACCAAGTTTTTATTGTTAACAGTAATGTTTCTAAATAAATGAACGTGGCAGTTCTAATTCTGCCAACGTCTGTGGACAGTATTTAACAAATAAGCAATGACAGGAAATGCTGAGTACATTCGAACGTAATAAACTACGCAGCTCTGGTGATTGTAAGAATGAAAAACAATCTCAAGAATGTAAAAATGCAATAAATCACTGACATGACTATATTTTATAGTCGGCACTCAGCTCCAGACACCTCAGTCTTTTTATTTTCCTTCAACAGATTCACCCACCAGTGAGGGAAATATTTTCCTATCTGCATTACTGGCAAGACAGCTGCAGGACTCACATGAATGTTGCACTCACATATCATGCTTCCTCAAGCAGTCAACAGTCATGACATGAACTATGCATGGGCTTCCTCTTTCACACACGTTTTATGGTGAGATAACTGAAGACTTCAGCACCTCAGCCCTGTCAGGAAAGTATTTAGGTTCCTCGGCGCCCTGTCAACAGAACACACAACGCGCTGCGAAGTCGCACACATGCACGGGGTTGTTTTTCATTCACAGCTCATTCCATTTGCATATGAAACAATACTGGAACAGCATCAGCTTCAGTCTGACTATACTATAGTAGTTAGCAAATCCTGCTATATTACCTTTAAGCTACAAATACTGTTTCACTTGATTGAGTCATAATAGAGTAAGAGGCGAGAGAGCTGGTTGTAATTGGGATGAGGCGCTATAATGTAACCTTATCTGGAGAAAGCTGCTATGTGCAGCATTATTTCATCTCTCATGTGCCCTAAAAATATGACAAAAGCATCAGAGAATGGAAAAAGCATGACCTCAGACTTCGTAACCTGGCAGAGATAATCCAGTCATTCTGCTGAGGGCCTAACTTGTGTTTAACGCCAGTCTATACATCATACTGTATATCTAATTTAAGGCTGAGCTGACTGGTCTTTGAAGAGGCAGTTTTGAAATCGCATTCCAGTTTCCCCTCCCTAACAGCAAATTATTTCTACTCCCGCGAGACATTTGATTTCGGACTCTGTTGGAACAAATCACTTGCAGACTACTTCATGAGCAGCTTATTAATCTGAGACAAGGGGTCTGGGTTTCAAGTTGAAGTATAAACAACCTCATCATCAACGGACAATGTATTAAGAAAAAAAGAAAAAAAAGAAAAGAAAAGAAAAAGCTTTGGGGTGTGTGCTTGGTTCCACCTCAGCAACATCAACATACATTAAGAGTCAGGTTTGATGCCAGATACCACAGAGAATAGCTACAGCAAAAATGTGCCCCATAATTGGTAACAGTCTCTGAATTGATGTAAGCAAGGTAGGCTGTAATTAATCCCAGCACAATGAGGATCCTCTATGGAGCTTGCTCATGTATTTGTTACTGGACGTCACCACAGAGCCACTCTCTGGAGCCCATCAGATACAGTGTCTAAATACACAGCAATCAGATGTTTTTTTTTTCTAAAATATCTTCCAATGCCTCAGCAACAATTACTAAAGGTTATCAAAGGGCATCTACCACCAGACTTTGACCCACATGAACCCACCCTCATTTCCCCCAGAAACGTGCCTCAGTGCCTTATTTCTTCCTCATTAAAATCCCTGAATCAGGCTGTTTAAATTAAGCTGGCCTGCAGCCCTCTGTGTGAGCTGGAAGAGAGATGATGGGAAAGGCAGTTTGGAAAGACACTGAATGTAGCTGGCACTTCTTATCTACCACATATTAGCAAAGTTGAGAAATGGTATTTGCCATGTTGCGTTAGCCTGCTGCCGTCCCATCATCACCAGCCGTTCCCAGCAACAACATGATCCAAATGCAGTCCAGATGTCTCAACCATTAAAGCTTCAATATTTCGCTAGCCCTGCATTAATCTTATCAAGCATGTCACGGATCTCTGCTCGATAACATCTCACAGGCTTTTCGAAGATCCCTGGCTGCAGCTGACTATACCTTCACTGGAAATTGCTCTTAATTTCCAACACTTATCACCCATCTCAGTATCAAAATAAAGATGGTAGCAAATCAATTACTTCATCTAAAAACAAGATCATCCAGTACATGAAACACTTATTTTCCTGATGTTCTCATCTGTGGACAGTTTCATAGTTCATAGTCATTCATTTAATAATATCTCCTACAGATCCATTCCCATCCACAGTGAATAAACTGATGAGGGCCTGTCGGTAATTTGGGAAAACCCTGGATTGTAACCCAAATTTACACAAACAACCATTTGGGAAATCATTGTATTTTTTTCACTTCTGTTACACATTCTGTAATAAATAACATCTGACACAACTATCTGCAGGCTCATGTCTATTTTCTACTGAGCAGTCACCATTCTGCCAAAACAGTCAGCTCCAACTGCTGATGAGCTTGTACATGTGCATGTAATTGCATGTAATTAACACACTCAAATAGAAACGTCAACAAACAAAATCTCAGAAAGCCATAACATCATTGGTTTGGGTGTAATGATAAAAAACATTCCCATTATAATGCTGTACATGCTTAAAATGTACCATTTAAGATTCTCTGTCAACAGCAGGTATTATTATTCGTGCTGGACACTGCACCAACTGAACCCAATCCAGTGAATGACAACATAATTAAGCCAGTTTCTCAACCTGCCATTCAATTTCTAGAGCTGAGTCTGGGATAACAACTATGCCTTCACACCATGCAAAGACCCTTTTGCTCTCTTAAGAATTCTTGTCCTTGGACTGAAAATCCTGTTTGATGGGTCCTGGTTGCAAGGCCCAAAGACTGTTTCCCTAAGGGCCAAGGTCACACTGGCTTCCCCAGCTCTGGCCTTCCAGGATCAGTCTTCATCTGAGGAGAGCTGGGCTCCATCATCGTGAACTTCTCTGTAGGCAGCCATGGGGCCACCATCAGGAGTGTAGCTCCCCATAGAGATCTTCAATCCCTCAGACAGTTTCTGGGCTGCCAGCTTGGCCTGCAGCTCCTGAAATTAAACGCAACACAGAGAAAACGTTGACATGAATAGGCTGGTAAACAGTAAACAAGCACATTATTATAGAGCAGCAAAGCCATAGCTCTTAAATGCTCAACAAAAGTAGGACTGATAATAAGCTTAACAGGCCTCCATAAGCTGACAGCTGCACACTGTTTGATGTTTGGCTCTAAAGTCATTGGATGTGAAGTGATACACAGTGCCTGAACACTGAACACTGCCCTCTAGGGCTGATGGAAGGACTTCAATACAATTCAAAATTTCCACAGCACATAAAGGATGAATGTACTTTTTTAAAGTATGTGGGATAAATAAAGATGACCAACAAACAATAGAGCAACTTTCTCACTGTGAAAACACACAGCATTCCCAGTCATGTGATAGAGGCCAGTCCAGGGAAGCCCACAGAAGGGGTCCTCCAAAAAAAGTTAAACAAAATAGTTGAACCCGCTAAACTGCTGGTGGACCGTGGTGCTGTGGTGCCCACTGCTCCAGGTGTGTGTTCACTGCTGTGTGTGTGCACTTTGGGTGGTAATGCAATTTCCCCATTGTGGGACTAATAAGGGTAATAACTTAACTTATGAATGCCACCATTATTACTGTTTACATTATGATTCTTGCAAATATAAAAGATCAAATGAAGTTCATTGTGAAGTGATGAAGTGAGTAAGAGAGCAGGAACATACTTTCCCATCATATTAAACACTACTGCGCTTTGCTACCCATCAAAATTTCAAACTACCGCATCTGTTACTGCAACTGGATTTTGTGGGTAATCATTTTATGTCACTGGTACATAAAGCAGCATGCCTGCACCAAAGCCAACCCTTGTTTTTAACAGTGAGCTGTTATCAGTGTCAGCACCTGCCAAATGTTTTTAATTCCCCATAAGCAAGGCATCATAAACTTACCATAACATGTTTCCACCCTGGAAGTTGAGGAGCCTTATTCACTTGTCTGTGAAAATTTCAGATCCTGTCTGTCTGCCTCTGGTTTAATGTAAATACTGTATGTCGATAAATACGTGGAGGGCTCGGCTGCACTCACCTGCTGCTTCTTCGTTTGTTCCTTGAGGAGGTTGGCCGACTCTTCCAAAGACAGAAGCTGGGCTGGACTGTGGTGGAGAGGAGGGAGTTTGGCTGCAGTGATGTCATCTAGGTGTTTCCTGTCCCTTTCCCTCTTGGCTTGTGCAGAAAGCGGCGATGAGACTTCAGAAGACTTACTGGGTGATGCAGATCCTGATGGTGAAATCTCACATCTATGGGGCAGCCTGGAAACACAGTTGAGTAGAAATATGTCATTTACAATCAACTAACTGTTAAGAACTGTGAGATACAATGGTGTTACTGGTGTGTGTGTGTGCCCTTGGGATGGGTTAAATGCAGAGCACAAATTCCGAGTATGGGTCACCATAATTGGCCACAAGTCACTTTCAACTTTCAACTAATTATCCTAGTATTTTTTTTATATATAGATATTTACACATATAATCAACACATCATAAAACATAATCCACTCACTGATTTGGCTTGAATTTTTGCTTTGTAGGAGTTGGCACCTTCTCAGTTTTTTCCAGGACAGTAGCATAGTGAGGTTTTTTTTGTGTCTCCTTTCTAAGAAAGTAATTGTCTCTTGCTGTATTGTTTAGTAGGTCTTTGGACTCACTACTGACACCACTACCAGTTTCAGACACTCTCACTCTTTGCAAGGCCTCCACAAGGTCGCCCTCTTTTGTCTGATCAGAGTTCACAGCAGCAGCCGCCTCCATGGCTTCACCATCTGCCGCCCTGGAGAAAAACTGGTCCTGCTGCTGGTCCACAGCGGCGTTTTCGTGCACATGAGCTGAGATCGGTGAGGTCTCCCTCTCATTTAACGCATTGCCTGCAACAGTCTCACTTTGCCTGTTTTGGTGTGAAGCTGCTGGTGTGTTCGGGGTGGCACGTTGCTGCATAGTGAAAGCTTGCTGGTACTTGGACTGTAACTCCGTCCTGGCAGCAGACACCAAGCTCCGTCTTGCCTCCTCTTCATCATGGTGTTTAATGGCGAGATGCACTTTTTCTGCAAATGCTCTTATCTTCTTCCCCTTGTCAGGAAGGGTCTGTAATAGCCTCCTGCGAACAACACAACCCCATCAGTTTGTGCTAGATTAAAAGCAATCATCCAAGATTTAAATACACTAACATTAAATGTCTTAACTGACAGATGCTTTTACAAGGCTCTTGTACTCAAACTGGTGGGATAAACATCACTTTTTCAAAAGTTGAACAGATGATTTATTCACTTGTAGACTATCTGAGCTCTGTAACGCTTCAGACACAGGATGTACACATTAGACCAGACATCCTGCTCACATTAGCCATGTGTGTACAAACTGGGGGCAACTGGGGGCAAAGTGTATGAGCTTACTGGTTAGACAGGATCTTCTCCTGTCGGAGCAGCAAGTCTTGCAGCTCTTCTCTGCTCTGCTTTCTCAGGTCTCCCACCTGTCCCTGGCGCTCTGTCCCGGACGAGGACATCGCTGTTAGCTAATGACAGCTCGCTACAACCATTCACAAACACGAGACAGCGTCTTAAGCTAGTTTAAGATTCATTACAAAAAAATACTCTAATAACAAATTAACCAAAACACCGCAATTTATCTGACATCTCAGAGGTTACGGCGCTTTAAAAACTTCTAAAAACAAGTCCGCCTCTCTAAAACACATGCCACAATGTTTTAAAGTGTTCTTCTTCGTGAGCGGAAATGAAAGAAACATTAGAGGCAGCGCTCTACCGCCCCCTCTGTACAGAGCGGCGCAATGCAGGTCACAGCTAGTGGAGGAGACTTGCTGCCCTCTATCGATCAAATATAGTCATCAGCACCAAAACATGCTACTCCAACTGGTGACACTTAAACTTGTAAGATATTTCTGTCTTCTCTTTACACAATGCAGTCAGTCTGAACAGAATTCACAGGCTCAGATTTTCCACAGCTGCATTTCCTGACCGGATGTTTCCCAACCTCAGTGCCAACCCATCTCACTCAGCTCAACAGACAGTGACCCAAAGCTCAACCAGAAGCCTCCAGCTGTGTTCTTCCTGCCTCTGCTCAGTCTAAGTGTGAAGACAGCCTTACCTCTTGACTGCAGCTGTACCTACAGCTGGAATAACACCTCAGTGGACTTAATGGAGTTTATTTTCTGATCTATTTTTTCAACATTGTCTATTTGTTTTAATTTTATTATATTTCATTTTAACAGTTTTTTGTTTAACTCTGTTATCTGCTACAATCTAATAACCTGTTATATAATAAAGAAAATTGTAAAACCTTTAAGACTTTCTTGCATTTGTACTTTTCTTCACACATATGCATATCCTCTCTTGCAATCACAATTCTACGGTGTAATTGAAACAGGTGTATCACATGTTCGAGTACTATCTGAAGGGTTGGATAACATCCCTGACTGCACACTGTAGGTTCTGTCCTTCCTATCCTGTTCCTCTTTTTGCTGGATATCTCATTTTACCTCTTTGTTTGAATTTGCTACACATTAGTGATATCAGCAAGTGTTCTACCACTATGACCACTTATTCCTAATTAGGGCCACAGGGATCTTCTGGAGCCTATCCCTGCTCTCTTTGGGTGAAAGGCAGGGGTACACCCTGGACAGGTCACCAGTCCATCACAGGGCCACATTGAGACAAACAGCCTCACACACTCACATTCACTCCTATGGGCAATTTAGACTCACCAATCAACCTGACATACATGTTTTTGGACTGTGGGAGGAAACCAGAATACCCTAACCCATGAACAATGAATGTGATTGACACTATCATGGTACTTATACAGTATAGACTTTATTATCCAAAAATACAATGGTCACCTTTCATTAATCGCAATTTGATATGTATCATGTAGGAAAAGGCACATCATAAAGCTTTTTCAAACAGTGTTGTGGCAGTGCAGACAACACCTGGATAATACTTGTGCCTGTGGCTCAGGAATGGCAGTTCCCCCATTAAAGTTCAATATGACAGAATTTGCTCTACTTTACATATTTTTTATATTATTATATTACCCTGCTGCCAATTTAAAGAAGTTCATTCCCAACCCCAGTGTCAGATACTATGCTGTTAACAAAGGCACAAAGTACGTTAACAAATATTTTGTATGTAATGTGAAAATAAACAAAATAATAGTCACATTGCCAATATAAAATTATAGGAAAATATACACAATAACTTTACCAACCTTCATTTAGAGCTCATAGAGAGAAAAGATTAAGGCTACATTCACTGCAGATGAAAAAAACATAATCCTTCAGAGTATTATTTACAAAATATCTTTACAATAGTTCAGATTATTTACACCCTAAAGCAAGTAATATTTTACTTTTATTAATAGTGCTATGTACAGACACAGGCTAAATCAACCACAACCATATTTATCACCAAAAGTGATAGAAAAATGACTTATATAAATATGTCCATAACTTAGGACTGTGCGAAAAGTGAGATCTGTGTCACATAATGCGAAAAGTGAGATCTGTGTCACATAATATGTTTTTTTTATAATCAGATATGGATATGTAACTAAACTATTTTAAAGAGCTCAACATTTCAGCTCCTACATTAAACATTTTACTGAAGTTAACTTAGCTTTAACAGCACCAACATAGAATTTTGCAGTAACCACAGAAACATATTTACCAAACTGTCAAGACATACAGGTTAGATTTGTGCTAAGATGACTGGTGCTACATATAGAGCTTTAGCTTAGCATAAAGACTGGAGGATGGAAACAGCTACAGGAGCCCGTCCTGTTCAAAGGTGGGAAAATCAGTCCATCAGCATCTCTAGAGCTCACTTCTTAACTTGTTACCTTGTTGAATATGTTGTTGCTGAAGTGTAAGTGTAACTTGCTGTTTTATAGGGGGTTTTTTTCTGCTAGGCACATTTGGTATTTTTGGGCAAAGCTTGCAGATTTCCCTCTCTGCTTAGTATTTATGCAAAGCTAAGATAACCAGTAGCTGACTGCAGCTTCACATTTACCATCAAACAACAGAATGGTATCAATCTTCCCATGCAGTTCTCAGTAAGAAGGAAAACAGAGGTATTTCCCGAAAAGTCAAAACAATCAGATTAAGATCACTCAATGTTTATCTTTGCTGTAATTTCCATAAGTTTCATGAATGGTGTTTGAATTTGAGGTGCTCTTGATCTTGCTCGAGATGAGGGCATGGATGTAGAGGACTTCTCTGGACCTGAATGTGTGTCTGTGTTTGTTTCTGCGTCCACCTCATCTCTTCTGGTCTGGACTGGACTCACAGGCAGTTCAGACTCAGCTGGGCGGCTGTAGGAGAACATCGTACTAGAGGATGAGGAGTTAGACTGAAGGAAGCGGCTGTACTCAACAGGAGTGTATCTCAGTAAACTGGACTCCAGCCTGCTGGGTGGAGGGTTAGTAGACCTGAACGTTCTTGGTTGGGTGGATGCTGTCAGGTAGAGGTTTGTATTTTGAATGGTAGATGGGGGTGATGAAGATTCTATGGGAGATGGAGGTTGTGTTGAGGATGAGGGTTGTGAGACAGGTGGACTTTGATTGGGTGACAAAAGTTGAGTGGGTGATAGAGGCTTCATTGGTGATGAAGGTGGAACAGGTGATGTGACTGGTGTGGGATGAAGGTGAGATGGTTCAAGCTGAACAGGAGTTTCAAGATCATGTCTCTGTACTTCACGTCTGCAGATTCACAGACATCAAGAGTGAGAAACTACTACCAAATGAAGCATCGAATATAACCTGATGCTACAAAATATCTTTCCCCAACTTTGCCTCTTACCTGGGGAGCAGATCACAGCCTACTCCTATCTCCCTGGTTTCCAGAACCTCTCGCGGCCTATTCTGTGTGGACATAAAATACTTCAGCTTGTCTTCTAACTCATTATTCTAGGAAAAGGGAAAGAGGAAAAAGCACTGTCAGGTCAGACACATGCAAAGGGCTGCAGTCACTTTACACCTGAAAGTGACTTGATAAGTGCAGTGCCACAAAGAAACCATAAAGACATTGCTGGAGGGTCAGCAGCCCAGACCATCATCTGTAGCCATGCAATTACCAACCAAACCACACCGAACTGTAGCTAAGACATGCAGAATACACAGTGAAGTTCAGTCTTACCTCGCACTCCACTACTGCAATTCTGTCCAGAAGCTCTGAGATGAACATATCCTTCTGAGCAACTTGAGTTCGCAGCGATTCAACCTTCATAAATTCAAGAAGACAGTGATCAATAGAAATGAGTGTTTTTTGTCTTCAACTTTTCTCTGCTCAGTTTGTTCTGTCCAGTATTTTACTGTATATGGATTGATGGCAGTAATGCTTTATAAATCTGTTATTCCTTAATAATTTTCCTGGAAGTTGTATGGAATTTGGAACAATAATGGAAATAAACCAAATTAGATATTCATTCAATATTCATTTATTATTAAAAACATTTATCCAGGCCCATAGACGAATTTCACTTTTTTTGCATGGTCAGCTGAGCTGCTGTGCTCTGACTAGTTATAGTTAAGTTATAGGCCACTAGAAATTCATTTACTTATTAAAAGTGTAGTATTTGAAAACAGTCTCTAGTTTCCCACTATATACTGCAAAATTACAGTTCATTCCTGGAATCTTCTATTAAATTATTCAGAACCATGTGAAATAAAGCATCACAAATGGAAAAAAAAAAAGAAACATTCCATGCAAGTATCATCAGCACAGCACCCCACCCTTTATTGACTCTGGATCAGATTGTGTGCACTGTATTTACCCATACTATGGATGGTAAACACATTTCTGCTACTTTAGCTCACGTACGTACCTCATCCACACCCATTATCAAAACACAAATGAGGACAGAGAACCTGAATGCATGTGACTGACAACCCTCCTCACCTCCTCGATCATTCCTTTGACCTTCCTCTGCTGACAGAACACCATGTCGTTCAAGTGTTTGATTCTCTCACGGAGATCCACTGATTCGCTTTCCAGCTCTTTGGACCTAAACACAACCACCAGCTACTTAGTCCCATATATAAATGCACTATACAGGGGGAAACTTTTAGAAATGCGCAGCCAAGTCAAGTGCTTCTCGGATCAAGGAATAAAAAATTCACAAGGAAAAATTGATTGCAGAATACTGATTGTTTTTCTGCCTTTAATAGCACAAGTGTAATATTTTTTTGAAGCAAGAAAGTTTTCTTGACATTAAAAACAGACAAAACAATGGCAAAGCTCTTCAGATCCAACACCATGAAAACTGACCCAACCCCACCTATTGCAGAAGAAAACGTGATATGACCTAAAAAAAAAAAAAAGCTACTACATGGACCTGAGGTATGAATTGTTTTTGTACCTTGTTGTTGTTTAATTTGTACCTTTTAGTTACAGTTGAGTCAGTTTTGTCTGTCAGGTCCAGCAAGCGTAGACGCTGTTCACATTCCTGCAGCTTCTTTTGGAGCTGACCCCTTTCCTGTGAAAATTCGATTAGATTTGAGGAGACAATAGTCAAGTCATTGACACTGAGTTTTAACAAAGGTGCTGTCCCACAGCTACTGAACACGGACCAGGCAGAATGAGAGAAAAAAATTAAGATACTACAAAGGCAGAGGTAAATACAGAAGCACAGATGGAACAAGGACAAAGCTGCAGTATATGGTGTGTAACCCGATGGAAATAATTTGTTTGTTATGTGTCAGGTTATAATTTCCTTACTTTTCCCATACAGTCCAGTAGACGCTCCACTTCAATGATCCTCTGGTCCCTCTCAGCAATCTTGGCCTCTGCAATCCTGATATTTGTCTCTGCTTCTTCCAGTCGCCTGATGTACTCATCAATTTGGGCCTGTGCGAACAGGAGTACATTCTGTCTTTAAAATAGTGCATGAAGCTATCAAGAATTGAATAATAATTTAACAGTAATGACACTAAACTTGATATTCATAATGTTTGGAGGTTCTGTCCAAATCAAAGACATTTGAGGTTTCTTGAGTAAACACTGAACATCCATCCTGTTGTTATGAATGTTATAATGTTATGTTGTTACACTCAGTTCTGGTTTCTGTTGGCAGTAAAACTGGATGTGATGTACGGTGGTGAGAATAAATGAGTAAGCAGTAAAGAATGCAGACCTGTAGGTTTTCAATCTCCTCCCTGTGTTTCCGCTGCTCCTCCAGCAGCTTTTCCTCATACTCCCTCTGTAGCTTCGCTGAGAGCTCCTGCAGAGCGTGCGTGTTGGCCTCCCGTGAAGACTCCACCTGGATAATTCACAGCACAGCAAGAAATATCACTGTACTTGGCTGATTATTTGATATTGACACAAGCATAGAAGATGCAAATGCAGCTGAGGTGCTCCTGCACTGCAGTGAGATGAACTGTTATCTGCTGGATCAAATTTCTCATATGTCTTAATGCTTTGACATAGCAGGTATTTGCTCTCCAATGAAATATTTATTTTGTCATCGCACAGACTGAAATAGGAGATTTCATAACAAATGGGAAAAGGTTAAGAATAATAATTTCTTTCCATTGTGTTTCACCAGTCAGAGCGTTTTGCCACAGGTCATTTGAGCACTCAGCTGTCACACCAGGTAGGTGGACAGTATCTCTGAGTATTTCACTGAAGTGTGCCCAAGAAGATTTTTCCAGTTTTGCATGAGGGCTTTGTGAATGAGTGAGCTTGCACATATTCTTACCTGGAGTCTCAAAGTCTGGTTTTCAGCCTGTGTGGCAGCCAACTCCCTCTCCTTTTCTTTGAGTTTTTCTTGTGTTTTCTCACAGGTGAGCCGCAGATTCTTCACCTCCTCTCTTGTGTCCACTCTGTTCTGACAGTTCTCCAGAACGGATTTCTGCAAAGGAGGCTTCTTTTACTATTTAAACCCCAAACCTTCCTGCAGTGACATTTAGCTGCTATACAGAGAGTCCTCACAGGTTTAGTTACATTGATTTGTTACCTGCAGGCTGATGTTAGCAGATATAAGAGAACTGTTCATCTGATCAAAGCTCTCCATGGCTTCAGTCCGGATCCTCACCTCTGACTCCAGACTCCTGCGCTGGGAGTTGGCAGCCTGCAGACATAAACGGTACACTGCACTTTCCGAGGTATTCACAGCCTCTCACCCTGAAGTTTGATGGGGGTGTTCTGAGCAGTCACACTGTTATCTGTAATTTATTACCCTGATTTCCTGTGAAAGTTTCTGCATTGATTGCTGCATTCCTCCGAACTGCCCATACATCTTCTCTCTCACCTTCTCCAGGGAATCTCTCACCTGTATACATGTAGACAAAACATGCAGTTTCTCCACAGCAACCTGAACAGCCTTGCATCGATGTTAAAAAATGCTTAGCTGCTTGTTGTGTTAGGCGCCACTTACCTCCCTGATGTACCTCATCTCATCCTGAAGGTGATTGACAGACCACTCTCGTGCCATCACTTCCTGCTGTCTGCCCGAGCCCGTCCTCTGCACCACACCATACACTTTGGGCCCATGATGCTGCAGCGAGGTCTCTGGCATTCCATTGGTCATGTCTCCGAGGTGCTGAGGGAGACAGGATCATACCGGTCAGGTTTCTGTAGCCACCCTCAACTAAGGCTGACTAAGACCGCTATTGTGTTTGTGTGTTTGTTTGCATGTGTATATGCACAGTTGTGGCTACACCATGAATTTGTGTGTGGATGCACATGTTTATGTACAGTACAGTTGATCAGGTATTTCCAGCACTGCTGCTGCTGAGCGCTGGAAACATGAGGATCGGGAACAAATGGCTGAAAACAAGTGCAGGGTGTATTGAAGGTGTCATGTTTCTGTAACCCAACACCTGAGCTGCTGCCACTTCTACCTTTTATAATGTACCTCTAACAGCCAGGCACCAGATGAAAATAGATGCATAGCAGTACAGATGCAAGGTAGCACTTTAGACAATGTCTAAAATACAAATGACTATTATACTCATCATGGGCACAGATAAATTATACACCTGTAGCTTAAAGACTGAATTTCTATAAATATTTCAGATGTACTGCAAGAGGCTATTGTTTCATTCAGATATTAGAGAAGAAATTAATTTTAAGGCTGGAACTAATGCTCACTTTTATGTACAATTAATCTGTATATTACTGTCTTAATAAATCAACAATCCTTATGGATACACAGTTTCCTAAAGCCTATTCAGATTACTGGTTTTGACCAGTCAGCTCAAAAATATAGTTTTATATAACACAAATAAAACTATTAAATATTCTCATTTGAAGAACTACAACCAGACAGTTATTGACATTTTTGCCTAAAATAAAACTTGGTGTTATTAAAGCTTTTGCCACTGACTCTTGAATTGACTAATAATTTCATTTTAGATTAATTCTGGATATTTGTTGTGCCTGTTGTACATAACGCAGATAAAACAGAACATTTTACTAAAGCAGTAAGGAGAAATATATCATAGACATAGAATTTGTTATAGTCACCTACAACCATCTGTTTGTGCTTACATTTTAGGAATGCATTATTAATGACAAGCTGCATGCATAGTGATGGTTTACAGAAGGATTTCAGTGTCATACATGCTGAAGCAGTAGCAGTATATGCGTTGAGGTGCCATGCCTATTATTCATGTGCTGGATGTGGCTGTCTACCTGTGGAGGTGACTCCATGCCAGCTGGCCTCTCTCTTTGGATTAGCCCATTTTTCTTCTTCCATGCCTCATTGACATCTTTTTCTGTCTCAGCCTGCAGAGAAAAACAATTCAAGATTCCTGTTGTGTGTGATTTACTTCAGTCAAGCACGAAAGCTACAAAGTGCAAAAAATGTTAAAAAATAAGCCTCATTATTCCGTTCAAACATTGCACATCTCTGATACATTTTCTGTTGCATTAAAAGATCTTGTCTGTCACTTGTACTGCTTACATGTACCAAATACCAAGAAAGCGTGCCAAGAAGCTCTTGTGGATGTTTGCCTGCCCTAATTCTGTCTTGTTCCATATAGTGAATACTAGATTTTGTATCCAGCAGCTGGAGACTTTATATCCAGTATTTAAATTTTATTTTGTTTAGTTTGAAGAAGTGCAGTACAATGTATACTTGATTTTGATTCCCCAATAATTCTCTGTGGTTGTTTAGATAGTTGTGGCATCTTTTAAAAGCCTCTGTTCAAACTAAATGTTCAGTCAGGACCTACAAAGAAAGAGGCATCAGGCTCCATATCTCACAGATAAGAATGAGGAGGGAAAAGAACAAAGACGCCAATGTTGTCTCGTGGACAGAGGCGAGCTTCACATTTCTGCACCATTCAATCTGGTGCTGTTGAGAAATGGTGAAGGCCCACTAATAGGCGGATGTGAATTCCAGTAGGAGGGGAGAACAGCCATTTTTATTTTTTAATAGCACTGCAGCCCCCTTCTCTGAAAGCTTAAAATAACAATGCTCTGTGAGCGGTCCATTTAGCTTTGAATTTTATAGTGCTAGGGTTTGGCCAAATTATATGTCAGTGCATTACCAAACATTTTACTGTGCCATGTGTTTGTTGTGCATAAACTAAATGCTGTGTCTCTGTGACAGCTGGACTCAAATGACTGGATTTATTCCTTATTCCTTTCTCCTTGAATACTGTAACTTTATGTTGTCCCATGTTGCTGTTTTGTTTTGTTTGTCATAAAACCACAAAAAATCTATGTGACCTGCATCAAAGATTAAAAAAAAGCTTCAGTGTAAATCTGTATAAAAAAGGAATGCATGCCCACTGTAAAAATAAATGCCAATTTCAAATATGTTCAACACAGTTTCACTT
Source organism: Mastacembelus armatus (assembly GCF_900324485.2). Classification (NCBI taxonomy): domain Eukaryota; kingdom Metazoa; phylum Chordata; class Actinopteri; order Synbranchiformes; family Mastacembelidae; genus Mastacembelus; species Mastacembelus armatus. The sequence goes on from NC_046635.1 coordinate 11,832,188, forward strand.
TTTAATATTGCAAGCATCTAAACTGAACGCTGTCAGAAGAACAACACAGCAGCACCCACACAAACCTCAGAACTAAAACACAGTGGTCAGACAAAGAGAACAAGAGCAAGTGACTTATCAGCCTCATGAACTCTGATGTTCCTTTTCAAGTTCCTGAAGTGATTTCAAAATGTTACATGCTGCTGCACCACAGTTTTACATGAAAATGTTAAATTATGCACCAACTTAAATCAAGTTGGTGCATAATTTAACATTTGGTTAAACCCTTCTTTCAGCAAGAATGTGTTCTACCAAATGGATGAGCAGACCAATAAAAAGGGTTACAAAGTCAGGTTCAGGTATTGTGGTACCTTTTTGTGGAGGTTGGATTTTGGATGGAGCCAAATTAATTATTTCCCTGTTTCAGCATCATATTTACCTGACAGCTGTGATATAGATCATCTCATCTAACTCTCAGCAAGAAAGTCAACAGGAGAATTTGCTAAAACTTTATTATTTATGGGCAGCACAGTAGATGAGTGGTTAGCACAGTTGCCTCACAGCAAAAAGGTCCCAGGTTCAACACTCAGCAGGGATCTTTCTGTGTGGGGTTTGCATGTTCTCCCCGTGGTTGTGTGGGTTTACACTGGGTACTCTAGTTTCCTCCCACAATCCAAAAAACATGTATGTCAGGTTGACTGGTGACTCTAAATTGCCCATAGGAGTGAGTGTGAGTGTGTGAGGTTGTTTGTCTCTATATGTGGGCCTGGGATGGACTGGTGACCTGTCCAGGGTGTACCCTCTCCAGTAGAACCCTATGACCCTGGTTAGGAATAAGCGGATATAGATAATGGATGGGTGTTATTATTCTTGTAAGGCCATTCCCTTCTATTCTGTTCTAATTACTGTGAACTTTTAATGTCCTCTTTACATTTCTTTACATTTTCAGTCACTGCCCCGCTGTTGACGTCTGTTCAGAGACACATCGGCTGCACGATTTCAGACATGCAGTGCTGCATCCTCACTAAACACACAGTGAAGTACACGTCATCAACAAGCATGTGTGTATTACTCTCCACTTTGTGCTAACTCTTGGCTACATTGTTCCCTGTCATCAGTTCTAATAGTCATGGTCACACCCTCCTGCAGGGAAGCACATTCAGAGAACATGACAACACGCTATCACTGGACTGTGTGGCGGCGTGGTTATCTGACAAACACCATGCTCCCTGGCCAAGGTTCACACAAATCATTTCACCATACTTCTGTAAAGATCTCGAACATTTAACAAGGGCCAAAAAGCTCCTCAGAGCCAGGAATAGACGAATATCACACTTGGTTCTCACACTCTCACTGTCAAAATCTGCCATCACCCTCTGTACCTCAGATCCTGAACACAAACAAAGGCAGGGGCTGAGCCACCTACAGCAAACACCCACACAGCCTGCAGCGTATGCTCACAATCACACGGTCACTGTAGTTTCTGCACTTCATGAAAGCGAAATGCCAGTTTTGTTTAGCTGTGTTTGTTTAGTTAATAAAGCTAAGCTGTTATGGCCCACGTGTCTCTGTATCAAATATAACGTCTGCTCAGCAAAAGGCAAAAGAATTTTAAATATTTTCTATTGTATGAGAGTCAGAGCTGAGCTTTGAAGTAAATTTAAAACAGCTGCGTCTGCAGTATCACACATACACGTGGACACACACGCCCTTTTGTCATTATTATGTAACTGGACCAGATGATAAAAAAAAAAAAAACCCATATAAATCTCAGTGGCTCGACAATCTTTCTTTCTGATGATGATAAATTAATGTTGTATTTTTAGTGCTTATCGTTTTCCCACATCACTATATATTTGAGAGTGGCTTGGTGTGTGTATGGTGACTTGTGTTGTGTATTTAAAGTTAGAGAGAAAGACAAAGTCAGTCGGACTTTAAGTCAAATTTAGTTAATCAAGAGGGAATTTAAGGTTTAATTTAACTCTGTTCATTAGTCATTGACCTATCTGCATGGGGCTGTCGAGGAAGACTTATAGGCAGGACAGAGTGTGGTTAATTGCAGGATTTCACTGAGGAAGATACAGAACTTACTTTGTCTGAGTTTGCCGTTTTTGGCTCCTTGTTTCCATTGTCTCCTGCATGTAGAGTTAACCTGAGACGTCTGATCCTCCTCTGGGGAAAACAAACCAAATCCAAATTAACAACGTTTATTCTGCATTATGTCACCATGAGAAAAAGAAAAAGAAAAAGTCTAAGAAACTGAAGTATAAAATGCATGGTATATCATTATTATTTATACACAACAGCAACAGAACAATAAACAAATTTTATGTAAATGGCCTGAAACTGTGCGATGGACACATCCATCATAATATTTGCACTGCAGTGAGTACTTTGTAAATGGTTGTCCATTACGTAAAATATTGCTACAGCTAAGTTTTGAAATATTTTTTAATGGTATTATTTTTAAAATACTGCAGTAATGTACTTGCATTATATTCTTCTTCACTTGCGAACAATGGGAATAACTTAAAAGCTGTTTTAGTACAAAGGCCGGTTTTATCAAAGAGCTTTTCAAATAAACATGACAGTCCTATGTCCTGCACACTCAGCTCCCATTACCTGAGCATGTAACAGAGCACATCCTGCAGCAGGCACGAACTTTAAGATCAGAGAACTGAAAATGTTAGGTGTGACTGACAGAAAATATCTCACTGTGTACAGACAAGAATTAAGAGCCTACAGTGCTAAAAACAACAGGGGGGAAAGAAAGAGGGAGGGAAAAACACTGTTTGCAAAACACAGAGGAGAAGGGAGAGAGAAATGAGGATAGACACAGGGAGAGTTTTAGTGTCCTGACTTCTGTGGGACTTCTTACCTCCCGTAAAGACTCTAGGGAGTCCTGTGTTGTGGTGGTGGTGGTGGTGGAAGCAGTTCGTCCTGAACCGTAGCGAAGCATGTCTCCTCTTCTGTCCACTCCTCACTTCTCTTCCTCTCCCTCTCCGACCCTCCTCCCACACTTCCTCTCACTGTGCTTCCTGAGTTCTGCTCCAACTCTCCAAGTGACCATCAACCCCAAGCTCCAGCCTGGGAAAAGCAGGGAAATTCCACTCCGTCGAGCCTAATGGTGGTGATGGTGCTGGGTGTGTATAAGGCCTGGAGGGTCTCTCTCAGTGATAGGACCAGATGTAATCCAGTTCTACACTCAGCAACATAAACACAATAATGTCATTGTTTAATTCCAGTCAGACTGCTCCTTGCTGACAGGCTTGTCAGACATACAGAAGTCATCCAGACTGTCTTTCTGTTTTAGTCCGTGTCTCTCTGCATTCCCACTAGACCTGTCTGGCCACATTTCACCTGCCTCTCTGGATTGTGCCTCCTGCCTTCGGAGCAGGGCTTTCATAGGGCGGGTCCTCTTACTCTCCCTGGGACAGGTGGAGCATTTCTTATCAACAAGTGTTGATACTCGCAGCCCACGACACAGTAAAAGACAATGACTTTGTATTGCAACTACACATGCGAAGTTTTCAGCCTTAATAACACATTATTGGTCTATTTCTTAGTTTTTATGTGGGATAAACAGACCTATGTGTTTTGTTCTTTTATGGAAACCTTAGTGAGGAAACAACAACTAAGTACATTTACTCAAGTACAAATTATTCACATGAACACGTTTTACTTTACACTCCAAGTTTACTACTTTCCAGAGAGAAATATTTCACTAACCCTATATCTACTACTTTTATTTGAGTCATTTGTAGATGAATATTTTCAATACAAAGCATATCATTGTCTTATACAGTAGCAAAGTACCAAATTCTAGTTCAAAATTTGCTCCATCTTGACTATCTGCAATGTTGAGTATTGCTTACATGTTAATACATCAAAATTCTAATCAGATTATATAATAGTATAAACTGATACAGTGGGGATCATTCAGCATAAGTCGTACATTTTATGTTTTAAGTACATTGTATTGATAATACCCAATTGCAGAGAATTTACTTGTAGCAGGGTATTATACACTATGCCATTGTTTTTTTTACTTTAATGATTTGTATACTGCCACTGTGAAAGGGGAGTTTTTTCCAGGTACGTCTAAAGCAGGTTTATACTAAAGGCACAGGCACGATAGCCAATAAATTATTGACACAGGTGACAGCTGATAGTGATGAAAAGGAAGACAACGTGGCATGCATGATTTTTTAATGTTATTGCTACCCTCACAATTACACCTTCAGCTCGTCTTTAGTTTGTACTAACTGACAAACAATCATCCCCGACAGCCAAATCACATTCCTTTTATGAATGACCTGCAGTCACTCCCTTTCAATAGAAACCAGAGACAAAAGTCAGAGGAGAAAGGGAAATCAACCCTAAATATGTCAAAATGCGTCAGGAAATATGAAAAACAGGTTCTCTGAACAATATGAGAGATATTTTTACAGGGCTGTGTAGTTAATTAGTAACCAGAAATCAAACAAATGTTGTTTCTTTACTTCTGCCATCAGTGAGCCAGTCACTCAGCCAAACCTCCGTTCAAATTCAACGTTGTGGAGAAAGCCCCGCCCATCAACATATGAAATTCACTATCGCTCTGGTTTTGTGATCAGATTTCATTTTAGCTTTAGAATGACTGAAAAAAACAAAACTATTACGCTCGTTCATGTTGCTTCCTAGCAGAGCTCCTGCTTGTTGTTTTAGTGCATGACAACAAGTAGACAACAAGTAGACAGGCAACATGTACTCAACAGTGGTGAAATGTAATAGTGAAAAGTACATTTATTCAGATACCGTAGTTAATTACTAAGTCATGGTACTTGTACTCTCATAGGGTATATTAACGCCATGAGATTTTATATTTTTACCCTACTACAATTATTAGACAGCTGTAATTATGAGTTACTTTGTAGATCAAAACTTCACATACAGAACATATGAAGATCTTATCAAATAAGCTGAATTGTTAAACTTTGCAAATAATACTCACACACTACTTACGTAACACCGAAGAAACTGAAGATTCACCCTAAAACAGAGATGAAGCACTAAGTTAATAATTGACCAAACACTGTTGCAATACTTCAAACAAACAGTTTATAGCCAGTAACACTGGGTTGTTGCAGCCCCTAACCAGTAGTGGGTGAGATTAACCCATTATCGTGTCAGTGCTGGTTTAGCCAATGCTTGGGTTGATTTTATGAACAGATTTTCTTAGCACTGTGTACTCTTTGCCTGGATCAATGAAAAGCTATAACAAAGTGGTATGCAGACATTTTTAGAGTTTTTTCCAATGGAAAGGCCTGGTGCCAAAACAAAATGTATAACGCACCTATTCAGTGATCTAAGTGACTGAATCCAAAAGAGGAAAATCATGCTGGACTGGAGGTTCCAGCTTTTTTTAATGGAATAGAAGTGGCTTGTCCTGTACACAGTAATAACTGAGGGACGGTGTCCTTTCTGAGACCTTTAGTGTAGAAAGGTTTAATTATCTTTTCGTAATGGCCTGTAAAGGCCTGTAATGACTGACATGTTGTGATTCGTTTAATGCAATAAAAACATAACCAGCAAACTAATCTGATATTCTCTTTGATCTAAATCCACAGTTCAATTGGGCTGGTGGAAGAACGCATTGTAGAATATTATACAATAAGTAAAATATAAATAATATGTAATATAGATTAAAAGAATGGTTTTCTTATAATTCAGTGGTTTATTGAACACAAGCTTTCTCTGTTATTTTATAGGAAGCTGTGGTAAAATACTGTTAAACAATAAAACTGTGTGTTGACCATCACAGTTGAGATACACAGTGACAAGGAAGAAAGGAGCCAGCTACATTTTGCAAAGTACTGTACTTAAAAATTTTATTTTGAGGTATTTATGACTTTACAGATTAAGATTTTCCATGCATAACATGATGACCTGATAATTTATGATGCATTTGTTTACTATTGACTTACTCAATTGTGAATACAACTAAAATATAAACCATCTGAAAATAGCAATTATTAGATAAAATACATTTAGCAATTATATGACACACTGTAATGAGTACTTTTGCCTTTTATAATGTACATATATTTTACTTATAATAATCGATACTTTCATTTAAGTAAGGATTTTAATGTAGAACCGTAACGTGTAGTGGGACCGTGGTATTTCTATGGTATTGCTACTTGCACTTAGATAAAGGGTAAGAATATGGATATGAATATGTTTTCCAGTATTGACAGTGACGACAAGCACACAAGCCCTTAAAGCAGGTTTGTCTCGTCTATACAAACGCATCTATCGCCTAAGGCCTCCATCAAAAGTTTAGTTTGATGTTTTTGCACAGAACCTCTGTGGGTGTTGGTGTAAAACTAAGCATAAGATTGTGAGTCCTAAATTCAGGAGAGACAGTAACTATGAACTATGGCATTTGCTTTATTTATATGATGTTCAGTAAAAAAGCCATAAATCATAATCACTCACAAAGGTCTTAAAAGAAGCTATAGAACAGCAAGATGGAGGCATGAGGGAGTTAAATGAACTGCTGGTGAGAGAATTTCCGTCCCTCTGGGTCTGCTGAAGACAGAATGCTCGACTTGATAAAAACCAGCCACCACTCCCACTTATAAGACATTAATTATATGCAATCTCATTGTCTATGCTCATAGCTATTGAAAGGGAATGGATTACAGAAATAGTATCATGTTCACTGATAAACCTACAGCATTTGTAAGAATTCTATCAGTTTTATTTCTTTCTATGTTTTTGTTCATGTCTGATCTTCTGGAAACTTTTATCCAGAGAGCCCAAGTTATGAAACCTGGTATCTTTATCATTGCTGCAGCTAGGGGGCAGCATGGCACTGTGACATTTGCACATTTTCAGAAATACAACTCATAAGCTGATTTTACTCGCTGTTCACCTACGCTGAAGGTGTCTCCAGATCCCTGTAAAACTAGTAAAACTTGTCTGTTTTCTGCTAGAACAGTGAAACTGAACTCTGTGTGAAAAAGAGAAAACATTTTCAACATCCAGAAAACACGCACAGCTCCCTCCAAGACAAACGTTCCCTCGACTGCGAGCCTCTTGATTTCCCAGCAGTCACTGTGGCTGAAGGCACTCAAGCACATAAAGCAATCCCAGGAATGATCACCTCGTTAAGCATATACAGCGTTTCCCTCTTAGGTCCTCCAGCCTGTAGCCTCTATTAGTTTACTGCTTTGCTGGACACAGAAAAGAAACAGAGAGCGAGATAATACTGTGGCACTTGAAAGGTTGATTTGTTTGTTCCACACAGAATAGCAACAAATGAAGGTCGTGCCCTGTCAACAATAGCCAGTCAGCCTGAGAGAATAAGAAAGCCTCATCTATTCACCTCCTTCTCTGCTGCTACATTGTAGACTCAATTTAGAGGAAAGTTTTCAGACAGGGGACAGCTACAACCCGCATTTGGTGACTATTCGAAATCTTGAGTAGATGTGATGTCACTTTTTTGATATTGAACAACAGAAAAAGGTTCTTGAGATCAAGATTAAAACACTTCTCTTCAATCTCTACATAAAAACATATCTTGCTCTTCAGCAGGAATCAATTTCTTTTTTGTCGCTGAGAAGGAAGGAGGTCAGAGCTCTGGGTTGAGAGGTGGTCAGACAGTGTTCCAGCAGGAAAAACAGACCCACTGAGCATGAAATTAAAGATAAAGAGCTGCTATTGACACAGCTGCTTTGACCCCACAGAGATGTTATCTGATAAGTGTAGTGTCAATGTGTGGAGATTGTTGCACATTCCTGATCAAATCTTCTCTGGCAAAACCCTTGAGTGTACCTAAAAGAAATTTGAATGCACAGTACTAGTTTGAGCCAGTTGTACTTTTTTCACTTGAAATTGTGAACTATTTTGAAAGTTTTTATTTTGAATAACTTTGTAGATAACTTTGGACAGCAAAATCCTGTCTACTGTTCTAATTTTCATTAAACGAGAGAAAAATGTGACATCACCTGTTTCAATATTTTATGTGTATAAATCATAAAGGCAGGAATTCTTAGTTTGATTCAAATTTTTATTGAATTTTTATCACCTTAAACCTGACATGAAAATGTGTTTGAACAAACTGGTTATAGAAACCTCTCATGGTCAATATACAACTGCGTATGTGGAAACCTCAGAACTCCAGGGCACATACAGGGAGAATCAAAATTTCAGTGAAATGGGAGTATTATATTCCTATTACTTATGCATAAATTATTATTCAAAGCAGAGTATTCTTTGTGTGTGTGTGTGTGTGGTGGGGGGCGTCTTTAAATATTGAATGTTGCTAGAAATGATTCTACAACCATGTGATAATAACTGAAGTAACTTTATTCTAGTGTCAGCAGGATTTATGAACATACAAAAGTGTACACAGAGGTAATGGCGGGAATTTGTCTCAATCCACTCTACCCCCTCCACAGGTGTTAAGACTGGAGCATATTCAGCGTAGAGCCAGCAGAGTGCAAATCATCGCAGTGTAGAAAAACATTGATTGTCACTTTCTCTCAGCTAAAGAGTTAAAACTCTTAAACACGAGGAGGTCCACACATGTATTTACAGGATCTACAAGGCCTTAAGTACATAGCGGCACAAGGCAAACACATGTATGAGGTTAAACAAAAAAAAGCTTGTAACATGTTCAGTATTAACATATGCTCCATTCAGGAAAGAAATCATCAGAGAAACAGGTATGAATTAAATCGTTTTCAGTATCAAAATGTGTTCCAAGATAGAATTGTTTTGATATGTTCGGCTTTGTTCACTACTGTAACTGCTAAAGGTCTGACACACAATCAATAATCACAGTTGGATGTCGCCACACGAGGCAGCCTTTTCCAGATGATGTATGGGCAATACTGTGCTGTCACTAATAACAGGAGTAACAAAGACTTTCTGTTGAATGGATTTACAGTGTTATTGGGCATCAAATGATATAAAACTGTAAAAAAAAAAAAAAAACGTGCACAAAGTCCCTCATTTATTGTTCCAGAAGTTTATATGTTCATCTATGAATAAATAAAAAAATATGCTGGCACTCCTAACTTCATATATTTGGATTTGATCTTCATTCATTTAAAAAAAAAAAAAAAGTAAATATATTTAAGTGAGTGATGCAAAATTAATATCCAGATACTGTGTATAAGTTTAACATATTTGATAGGCATAAAAAAGGAAGAGTTAATAACTTCATGTCGTTCACAGAGTCAGAACTGGTTGCGATGTTTTGCAGTGCAGTGCAGTGTGCTTTCAAGTTTACTAATGCTGAATAATCATTGACAAGCATGTGTAATCCATTTGTTAAAGAAAATCCACTCGGAATACAACTGTAGATGTTGGATGGGTAAGACTTAAAGTGGGAATGGAAAATAACTTCAACAGTATATACATTTCATTTCTATGGGACAGGCTAAAACACTAAAACTTTTTATGACTTAATCCGTTAATTACAGAGCTGCTCCAATAATACTGAGTGAATTTACCCACACTGAGACTGTACCCGGACTAAACATCCAGGAGAATGGTGTGTTATTGTTTACGTGTGGATTTTCACAGAAATAGCTGCAAAGCCTCTGAATATTTACGCAGATGTTGCAGAGTAAAAGCTACAGAGGTCTCCATCCATTTGGTCCAACAGTGCTGCAATTAAAGCAGCTTTATTCTCGAGCTCAGAGTTTGTTTACAAAGTGAAGGTGGATAAGATGTTGTCCTGACTTGAGGAGCGCTTGTACCCCGATGATGAGCTAAAGTATGTCTCCCCATCTGTGCTGATGTCATCATCATCGTCATCCAGGTTGTTGAGCAGCGGAGCAGAGGTGCTCTTACGTCTGGATGAGACAGAACAATAATAAAACCTCCACAATGTCGGTTTAAGGCCTTTCGTTTTTTAAAGCACTGATCTGTCTGTTATGGATGACAAATGATGGATATGGTCCTTTTATGGCTTTACCTGATCTCACTTCGCAGAGCTTTGAGCTGGCTCTGGAGCTGCTCGTTGGCCTCCTGTTGCTCATCCAGGTCTCTCTGCAGCTTCTTCTTGCAGTGTTCCAGCCGGTCGATCTCCTCCTCAGCCTCATCCATCTGCCTCTTCAGGGCCTTTAGACGCAGATTCAGCTTCAACAAAGAAAACAACACAGAAGATTAAGAGGGTTCAAGATGAACAGTTGTGTCTAAAGGATGGTACTGTACAGGTCTTTGCTGAATGAGAGTGTATTACATACTTGGTCCTTTTGATCTTGCATTGAGTGGTGTTCTTCTTCAACTTGCATCATCATCTCTTTTACCTTTCTTTCTAGGCGGCGGTTCACCAGCTGCAGGTTGGCACGCTCCCTAAAACATATTTAAATAAACTCATTTAAATAAATCTTAAAACACAAACAAATTAAAAACTGGTTGATCACCTGGAGTCTGATGGTTCTTTAGAGTAAGAAAATTATACAAAAAGATTCTGGGTACTTCCATTACCTGCCTATCTACCTATTGATTCATAACCTCATCAAGTGCATCTTGCTCCTCCAACAGCTGAAACTTTGTGGCCTGGACATCCATGTCAGTATAAACAACTCCTGGCTGTCATCTCCAAACTCTCCCTAAACTTTTCCACTTCCATCACCTCAACTCCAGCAAATCAAGCATCTCTATTCCCAGTTGGAGCCTTCACCTCACCTTTCCTCCCCCTCCAGCCTCTCCTCCAGCTCCTGTATGCGCTCCTCCAGCTGGGCTACCATACCCTCTTTGTTGGACTTCTGGGAGCCCTCTAGATGAGACACTCTGCTTTTCAGGTCTTTATTCTAGAGAAGAGAGGAAGGTGATGAGGTTCTGTGTGTTTAAACAATATTTGTCTTATACAGATGTAAAAATGAAATTAAACAGAATGGATATGATCAAATGAAAATGGTGACAAAGACACATGAATGGAATGAGTTTGTGATTTGAACTGAGTTTGTGGAGTAACTGTATGTAGTTGTTTTCCTGCAGACAGGAGAGTGTGTACCTGTCTCTCCAGAGCCATCTTGTCACACTCCAGGTCCTGTCTGCTAGCTCTCTCCTGCAGGAGTTCATTCCTCATCTGCTCCACCTGTCAAGCCGACAGTCCAGACACTATCATTGCTGCACTCCCACACAGTCTGATGATTGTTATTGTCTCACACACTACAGTAACCACTGTAGCGTTCTGTGAGTCAAAACGCCAAACAATAGACGAGTTCATGTTGAAAGGGCTCTGGTTAATTGTTGGTGGCTTTTCTTGTTTGACTGCATTCCACCATTTCTCAGTGACAGGGGACAAAAGTATCAATAACAGTTTATTTAATATTTAGCTGTAAGCTTTTTAGATTGAGGAAAAAAATATATTTTTAAACATAACATGGAAACATACAGCATTAAAGGAATAGTTCAGCATTTTGGGTAATACGCTCAGTTGCTTTCTTGGCCAGAGTTAAGATCGATACCACTCTCCAAGTCTGTATGGAAAACATGAAGTTAGCACCAGCAGCTGGTTAGCGCCTCACTCATAAACACATTAGATCTAAAGTTAAAAATGACAAGTTGTGGCTTTACACAGAGTTATGTGTAGGTAGTGTGCTTTAGAGGTTTTTGTTACAAGGCTGCAGATCCTCCCCCCTGAATCCAGTTATCATGTTAAGCTAAGCTAATTATCCACCAGATATATGTTTAATGGACAGATATGAGAGTGGCAGAGATCTTCTCGTCTAAGTCTCGTCAGGAAAGCAAACAAGTATTTCTCAAAATTTCAAACTATTCTTTTAATAATAACTTAGTGTCATCACATTTCAACTAACTGCACATTAAAATCACACCAGAGAGGCCTGACTGCATGACCACGGCTGTTCAGTTATAGTTCAAAGGAAGGGGGGATAATCGATACAGCAGTGACGGTTCTTTCTTTGTAAGAGGAGCTTTGAATTGGTGATATTTTATGCCAATTAGTGGGTGACAGTGGGCTGCTCTGATGAACGATGGCCCCTATAACTGGTACACCCAGGACAGTGCTTGGGGGAGCTGAATCAGCAGACTGGAACATACAGCGAAACTAATCTGCTTTGTGAGAGACGGCAGGAGAGGAGAGGGGAGATTACTCTCATTTAGACAGGAGAGGAGCACCTGGTGCCAAGAGAGACGCAGGTGTTCTTCCTGCTGCCTCTGCTGCACCCCCTCCACCCCATAGCCATACATCCCCCCCTCACCTCCCCACAGACATCAGAGGCCGCACACACACCAGCACATACCCGTGTGCGCCACGCGTGCGTGTACGCTCACAAACACACACCACTCGACCGACTCCGCTCCGTCTGCAGTGTTGCCTTGACAACCAGCCAATGCCACTTTGTCACAACACCACTCTTTTCTCTCTGCCAACATTTTTTAAAAGGGAAACCATTTAAGAAGATTTAAATACTCTACTCAACCACACTAAGCCTCTCCTAATGTCACCACACACTTTATTTTGAATTTTGGTCAGAGCCTTAGAGTCTGGTCCAGGTCGAGGCCAAGGGGAGGCTCTGACCAAGCCAGATCTTACAGGCCTGTCTTTGGATCTCATAGGTTTCTATTTAATATGAACGGGTTGCAGAGGTGCCATGAAACTCTGACTACTCCAACTACACAAGACAGACACATTAGCATAAAAACAGCAGGGTGGCAAAAAAAGCACTGATATTTAGTAAACACTCTCCCATCAGCAAGCAACAGTCTTAAAATCGCACGTACTTTATCTAAACCTTACTTCACAGTGCCTCCGTCAGCAGCTTTATCACAGAAGAAGTTAAACTCAAGCATTTGCTTGTAAGGATATAAAAACCAACTTCAAGCACAAGAACTGCATTTGTTCTCAAGATGAATTTACAAGTGAACTCCACAACCTGAAAACTTGAGACTTTTGGCAGCTTGCATATTTTGGCTTGTGTGCTGTGTATTAAGAAGGGTCTTTTGTGACTGTACCATGAAAATTGAAAAGACGCTCTTAGACCACGCTGGCAGGCTGCCAATCTGAATGATTATGTAAGATCATCTTACAAAGCAATAACCCGTCTGCTTTATCCACACCAGAAATAAACTGTGGATGTTATATGCAAAGACGCACATGCCCGAGAGTGTGCAATGCACCAAAGCACTGATATAACCCCATCAACCTGCATATGAATTCTGATTTGGTTCTTTCAGGACTATATCTGAGACCTGGGACTGTTTCATAGAGGTCACAAGCTCCTTTCATTCAGAGATTAGTGGTTGCAGTTATGATGTTAGAGGTGGAAGACAAAGCAACAGGAGATGTGGATATCATTTACAGGTTGGGATGGAACAGAGACACGTCTGTGAGAACTGAAGTGATCATGAACAGGAGGTCATTGACACAGGTGAGCACTGATAATGACAATGTGTTGAGTGTGTCAATGTGTGTGTGAGATGAACCTGCTCTCGTCCTCGGTCTATCCTGTCCATCAACTGCTCTCCATTCTGACGCTCCTCTTCCAGGTCCAGCTCCAGTTGAGCAATCCTGTCCTGCAAAGCAAAGCAGTTCCATCCGTATGATCAGCCTGTGTCTCAGGTTGTCTTCTACTAACAGCTGGTGAGTGACCTACTCAGTCTACTGAGATGTTCTTGCATTCTGAATGAGTGTCATGAAATCTTTTACAAGGATTTGACAATATAATGTTTGTCACATACAAAGCCTTTATCAGCAGCTTTACATGGCATCCTTATGTACCTGCATGAGTTTCATTTGTCGGGATTTGTCTTCTTTAGTGTTGGCGTTTGTCTCAGCCTCTGTCTTCAGATCCTGAACCTCCTTCTCTAGCTTCTTCTCCTTGAGCACAGCTTCGTCTTGTTCCCTCTGACACTGCCGCAGGTCCTCCTCCCGGCGCGACAGCTAAAGCAAAATGCATCGACACACTTCAAGACCTGAAGAATTACTTAAACATCATTGCTTCTTACTCCGATTCATTTTATTGTCCTGTGTAAACACCCAGAGCACCTCATAGAAAATATTTTATGACAGTGTTCTATCTCTGAAGATCAGTGAAACTAAAGAACCCTCAGCATGTTACAAATATTTCTGCAGTAAGTGCAGATTAAAAGCAGCCCTCCTGTGAAAAGTCTATTTCACTTTTCAATATGTCGCCGTGCTTCTTTTCAAGTATTCCTGCTTTAGCAATAACTAACCATTTAGTTGCTGCTTAGAAAAACTATTATAAGGTTCAATTGAATGAATAATGAATCCAGTAGAGCCAGTATTCCCCTCAGCTGCAATACCCCCCAAAGCTGAAAATATGCCCCCCGCCCCCACCCACTGCTTCATGCTTAGACAAGGAAAATTCATCATCTGCATCTGCAATTTCTCACCAGAATAAATATTTGGCCATTAGTGCAGAATTATTAGATATTTCATCTTGTAAATACTTAAGTAAGACCTAATTTAAGCTATGGCGCTAAAGCTGAGCAAACAAAGACCTAGTAATAAGTCTAATGGGATAATCATGCATCCTCTCACAGGACCTGAATAGCCATTTGTTTGGAAATGAGTGACTTAATGTGTTAATGAATTAATGAGAAGGATCTATGGAGTGGAATGATTTATTGCCATTCTTATGTTATCTTTATGGCCGCATCTCCCTTGAACATCAATTAAATCTGTAAGGTTTTTACCTAGTTAAATATAGAAGTATGTATTCAGCCTACAGCACATTTGCAAATTTAGTAATGATTCGCCAAGTTCACATGGGTGGAGACTGAACATTTCAAAGCAGCTGGAAAAGTGGACTCACTGGGCCCAGTCCAGAGCAATCAGTCTCTCAGGAGAGGCAAAGGAGGAGGATGTGAATATAGCCAGCACAGCTTTCACAACAATGATATCACAATACTGACATCCTCCTCTTCCTGTGGAGCAGCTGAACAAAGACACATTAGAGTGGATACAGACAGAAAGAAAAAAGAACCTGTATGCTGACCTTGTCCTGCATGTCCACTTTACTCACTTTACTCCCTACCACATGACATGTACAGCTGAAAGCTCATCCACATCAACTAATAAATACCTGTTCCAGAAGATCTGTCAATACGGAGGAACTGCCAATAAGCCTGTTGAGCTGAGCATCAAGACATTCACTGCCAAAGCCTCTATTAAAGGACTCAAGTGAAGCTTTTATTATAAACAGACACTGGGTTGCGGTTACTGCATTGAGTCTATCCTCATGTTTTTAAGGTGTAACAAACATATAAGAAGCAAAATTATTTACACACCTCTATAGAAGTTTTGATTTATGCATTGTTTACACCTGTTTTTTTTTTTAAATAATTACCTTCTCTTCCTTTAAAAAGGGACATTTCTACCTTTCAGGGCACATTACCCCTAAAAACTGTCCAGTCAGCAGGACTGTGTATCATATCATCAGTGTGCTCATGGTGACTTTGTGTAGATACAACACAAGGTACAAATAATCTATTTAAATTATAGCTCGGTTTTTATATCAAAAAACATTTGAAAAACACCATAAAATGGTGCCAGTGCACAGTAGTCAAACGCCGTTAGGTTTCACTATTAAGGCATTATGACCACACACCTCGGAATTACTAAGGAATTCACCACATTTGCCTTTTAAATCTACCACTGAGGGTAAACATGAATTTAAATAAAGAACTGAGATTTTCTCTGACCGCAGCTATTGCACTTTAATATCATGTTTTGGGCTTGAGAGGACAGTGGTGATACCGGAGTGATGACATCACCCTCTGAAAGGAGAGGGTGCTGATGGGAGGAGAGGTCAAACTGGTTTAGCCAGAACAATGGCTCATCGTCTGTTGCTCTGTATGGGAGGCTTAGTTTGACCTCACTAACGATAGCCTCGATTTAACCACTCTCACCATGAAAGCAGGGTTAGGATTCAAATCAGTGTTTCCACTCTGAGAGAACATTATATAAGATGAGACCGACACAGCCCACTGTACCTCTTCCTGCAGGGTTTTGGTAGTCAGCAGGTATTTGTCCACCTCTTGTCCTCGCTCCTTCAGAAGCCTCTGCAGCTCCGCCAGCTCCCGGCGGTTCTTTTCCTTATAAATATCAATCTGCTCCTGTAGCTCCTGGGTGGACGACTGGGAGGCCTGCACAATATCATTCATCTACAGGCACAGTAAGAGAGAGGGGGGTGAGGAAAAGAGAGAAATATGAGAAAAGTAAAAAAAACTGTAATGAGGTTGAAGTGGTTCATGAATGAGGCAGGGATTTTATATCATTGTCTCACAATTTAATTCCTCATTAAATTGGCATATTGAACAGAATCTTTTGCATTCCTTAATCTTTAATAACAACAGTGAAATAATCTAATTGGCCTTAGGTGAGAAAATGTTCTCCAGGCTTCATTTCCACCCTGAAAGACACTGAGGTCAAAAACCAGTTGGTATTTTAAACCAGTTAGTCTGACTAAATTTACTGTTTGAGATGAATACTACAGGTAACTTTTGGTTCCTGTACTGCAGACTGAGGTAATCCTCACCTCCCTCTGAAGCTTCTCCACTGTACGGTCCAGCAGCCTCCTCTCATCCTCTATGTCATTCTTCATGTTTTTGAACTGCTCTTTCTGAGCCCTCTCTTCTTGTAACCTCTCTTCCAATTCCTTATGTTCACTGCTCAGTTTGGTCAAGTTTCTCTACAGAAGGTCACAACATTAAAGCAATGAAATTGCACTTGTGATAAAAGTCTATGTTGTTCTACAGGAATGTAGTTCAATGTTGCAAATCTCACCTGCACATCCTCGAGCCGGATGGTTAACGCACGGTTGGCACGTGACATCTCCTCTTCTTGCTCCTTAATTTCTGCCAAAGACTCTTCCAGTTGCTTTTTTTCTCTCTATAGACATTGTTGGATATAAAACAGTCATATAGTACAATACACTACTAAACCTGCAAAATAATAAAACTAGCATCAGTTAACTGTTAACTGCAATTGTCCCCTTTATTCTACTTGGCCCCTCACCTCCAGTCTGCCAACTCTGTCCCCCAGCCTGCTCTCCTGTAGCTTGGCCTCATCGATGATGCGGTTGAGCTTGGCCACCTCATTTTCCAGTTCCTGTGCCCGCCTGCGCAACCGATCGGCCTCTTGGGTGAGCCGTCCTGCTTGGCCTTCCACTGCACCCTTGGCTGCCTCCAATTCTGTCTTCTCACGGACCACCGCTGCGCTGCTCTACAGATCAGAACAGGAAACGAGGGTTCAGTACAAAGGAGGCAGGAGTGTGTGACATTTAGAAGAAAGTGGAACGATGCATGATGGAACATTTGAGACTCCCTGAAATGCCTCATGCAACAAAGAGCCATTTGTGGTCCTCAGTTTCTCTCTGAACTTCTGTTGCTGTGGAGACAGAGAATAACTATGGCCTCCTGCGATTCTCTCACATTTTATAATAAACCAGAGATGACGGCAACTAAATGTGAGCTTTCGCTGGCCTCTGCTGACTGATACCCACACAAAGTTAGTGAGCTAGTAAGGTAGGTCTGCTAGTCTGTGTTGGCACTACATTCAAAGTTTTTCCAGCTGATATAACTGCTGGGATATGGCTGACCCCTACCTATCCTGAGAAATCAAGAGATAAGCCAAATTTATAGTATTAGTCTGGCTCTGGCCTCTCAGGGTGAGGAAAGAACAGGAGACAACCACAACTTTGAATCTTTACAACAAATAACAGGTTTCAATTGTGAGAAACAGCATCAGCTGACAACAGACTTGGCAAGGTTTGATTAGAAAAAAAAAAAAAGATGTTTTGGCACCGAGGTGGAATGTTAGGAAACTGGTTTGGCAAATTGTTGTTTACGTCAATGCCCACACTCATGTACGTGTGGAAAACTGTAACTGTGAAATTTTTCATCTAATAACCACACTTTAAAAACTTCAATAAGTGCAATTAAAGTTCAGTGCTGTGTTCCTACACAGACTTGATACTCTTTGCTACTTAACACACTAATATCCAAGTATGTCACTGCATGGGAATGGGTGCACCAAAGCATTAAAGAGTGCACACCCTGCTACCTTGAAGAACCTGCTGTCTGAGTTGTAACCCAGCACTGACACAAGGATGAAAGATTATGCAGGAAATTGCATTAATACAAACTAAAAACCCGTTTCATGTTCTCAAGAAGTAGCCTGGGAATCTCGACAGCAGACACCTTCCTGCTAAATTAGATAATCACCAGGAAATAAGAAAATATTAGATTCTTTGATGCGCACTTTGAAGCAGGTAACTTTTATACAAATACAAACGTCGGTTTCTGCTGTAATCCAAAGTACTCATCCTCCCTTAAAATCTTTAGTGACTAAGGTGAAAAGCACTTGGTCCGGTTGTTTTGTCATCATCATGCATGAATAGAGGCACCTCTTGAGCCAGAAAGGTGACAGGTGCCTTCCCTGTTTCAGTGCAGGCCAGTCAGACCTGTTTCCCCCGTCACCACGGAGCCACCCTCATCTCTGCCTCGCTGGGTCATTTCCTGTGTACTCAGAGGAACGAGTGCTGTACAGACTCAGTGCCTCCAAATCCAGGCATTACACTGTTTCACCTCCAAAGATTAGCCAAGCAAATACAAATAATGTTGAACAAATTAGAGAAATACCACAGGCCTTTCCAGTTCTACTTACACAAAGTTACAAACAAAGCAGATGTTAATATTTCTACTGAATGACTGTAAAACCAGTAAATAAAAGTGATGGTATTGGTTATACTGCGATTGTACTGAGGGCTGAGCCTCAGGAATGCGAAAAGGGGGTTAGACACAGCTTTGACTACAATCATGAAGCAGTAATAATGTATGTCAGGTTTTTAACAACATACACAACAGGTTCAGGCATCACACTTCACTGCCTGTCCCACTTCCCACAGTGGGTCATGCAAGTTAAAAAGGGGGAGACCCTGCTGCTGTCTGCGACAAGAAGTGTGAAGAGATGCAGTCTTTTAAGACTCATTTAGTGCTTTTAACAGGCCTGACTGACAACTTAATATTACCTATTAGCCTATACACTAGTTATTACAAGTTATTTCATTTTTTTTCTCATCCACTACTACAAAAAGTGAATCATTCATTAAAGGTGTCATTAAAGATTACATAACAATCACTAAAGGCTTAATCCTAACACAATCACTTTATCAGTTATTAGACAATGATTTGTTTATCTTGTATATTTTACACAATGCTGTATAGACTCTTTAAACAAACAAACCTAACAAAGACAACCCAAGCTGAATTCAGTTTATTAGTGCAATCTCAATACAATATGTGTTAATATCACTCCGCTAGGCCATTTTTTTCCTCCTCTACCCTAACTCAAAGTTTGACATCGGTCTTCTTATGTACTCAATCTGTTTGTCTAATGTTGCACATTAACTAAGTGACTTTGTGCAGTTATTGAAGTGCGGCTCGAATGCTGAAGGGTCTGTATGACACTGTGTGTTGGGGTGAGATCTTGGCTCTTACTTTTATTTCCACCAAATCAAACTTGTGCATAATAAAAGAGCTGATGGCCTAACAATAAATGCAAATATCATAATGATGGACGTCGACAAGCTTCATACATTAAAAGTAAAAATAGGCTGAAGTCCTGCATGAACTGGAAAAGTATTTGACATTATGACAAAGACTCTAGATAATAACTCGTAATTCAGTGCAACATTCCAATTCGACGATAAGCTGCAAATTCACCAAACCAGAATGTTCTGAGAAACATTTATGTCAAAATCAGCTGAAAAAAAAACTATGCTATGATTTCACTGATAAAAAAGGGCCCACACCAACACTGACCTACTAATTAACAAATATATTATAGATCTTAGTTCTCTGTGTCTGGCAAAAAGTTTCAAGAGGAAGACATGTTTCTTCACATTTCCCTTTTCTTTCCTTCTTTTGGTGGATTCATTGTTTCCTGCTATTCCTGTTCAATCTTTACTCATGTTTCCTGCCTTCAGTTAATCTCGTTCATGCTTTATCACATCCCACGATATCTGTTCATTTGACTTTCTTCCTGCATCCCACAAACAAACATGTATGATTCTTTCTTTTAGACCAACTGTTGCAGAACCATAACAATTACACCATCACTGCCAACAACTGCAGAAAGTACTACTGCTTCAACACACCTGCTGGCTTTGTACCACAATGGATATAACGCAAACACACACACAAACATATACTGTAAGAGATGACATCTTTGCAATGACACTAAAATATTCATGGCAGGCTATAAAAAGCCTGTTAACTTTTCTACAGTATACTGTATGCACACAAAACAATAGTATGGTGAGTTTTGTATTTACTGGCCAAGCAGGGGTTTTATTGTTCTGGGGATAAAATAAAGCCAAAGATTTTACTTATCACAGGTTTGAGCTTTTTAAGAAGGGATGTAGTCTTGATTTGTGTTTGAAAAGGGGCTACACATCCTAACATGATTACATAACATAAAATTACAAGGTTGCTCAGAGTACAGGTAGTTTTCTGTGTGGTATCGCATTATCTGAACTTAACCCTCATATGAAGGGGGGGGGGGTGTCTTTGGCAGTGCAGACACGTTGCTTTGCCAGCACAAGTTTGTCTTACTAAAGCCGTGCCTCTCCTCTTTAAAGAAGGCGCCCAGACCTGAGGATAACTGGAACAGAATGCCTGTTATGAATGGCAGCACTTAGGAAGCATTGGCATTTCTTGGGTCAGTGGAGGACAGCAATAAAATCTCAATTCTTGTCCACAGAGAAGTGAAAACAGAAACCTGCTCTATGCAAAACCAGACTGCAGCGGTGCTGGCACATAACAGCTCCAGGATGCACTGATATTTCTCTTACAAACAATAATGCTTGAAAGTCCTGATAATATTTTGATGTGATTTCATCACAGCACACCAAGTGTGCCTGATTCAGCCCAATCTGAAATACGCAGGTCATAGGGCCACCTATACGAAAATACGCAGAATAAATTCATTTTTACTAGCCATCAGTATAATCACTGATGATAAACTGTCTATAAAGCTATGCAGTCATATCTAACAAATCGAACAGATTTTAGAATCATCTAATCTATAGCCTTTTGGGTTTGTGAAATATTCAGCAAAGGTCTCTAAATCCATTCATTTCTCCACTCAAAAATCAGGTTCACAACAAAAACTGAAGAACTGTACCAGACTTACAGCTTCATAAAATAATCACATTAATTACAGAGAAATAAAGACTGTTTATTGGGACTGACTCAGAGTGACTTTCACTTAAAGGCCTCACAGTACAAATTCAATCATGCAAAGTCTCAGCAGAAAATTCTATATTCAGGTTTTCCAGGCCAAAGGCCAAAGAAGACAAGTTTGTATAAATCCAAAAATCTACATCCTCCACAACAGTTCAACAGCTAAAACACAATCTCAGCCTTTATTTGTTACAATTCATGTACTAAAGCAGATATAAATTCAAATATAAGACACATCACCAGATCCAGATTAAGGAGTGGCATAACTGTGTAACAAACTGTGCAAGGAATAAGGAATCACCCAAAACTTCAAAAGAAAACAGAGTGACCATGACTTGATAAGCGTAACCTCTCAGGTTTTAACTGTTAGTCTCAAATGGTTTAGGTTATCATAGTATGTGGCATGTATTTAACTCCTGCAAGTTGTTTTGGTAGATTAGACTCCCACCATATCAGGGCTCATAGGCAGTGAGTGAAGAAGCTCTCAGGCCCACACCTGGTTTCACCCAGACCCTATGCAACAACACTTTCTGAATTTAACACTTTCTGACTGAATTTCTGGGTATTTCGTTCCTGTTTTTAAGTGTTTAATGTCATCAATCTATAAAGTTGTCAGTGAAGCTATTTGGAGACCCAGACAACCTCACATTTCAACAAGGATAATTCCGTGCAGGCTCTGTCAATATCCAGAAAGTCTCTTCTTTTCCTTCCACACTTGCGCTTCTGTGTCTCCTTCCTCCTCCTTCCAGTCTCCTACCAAAAGCAGCTCCTAAAGCTAAGCTGGGAAATATAGTGCTATCATCAAAGACACAGACTCATGCGAGAGAGTTTACGTTCAAAACAGGCCCGAGGAGGGGGGGGGCCTCTTCTCTAGGACACCTGAGTTTGATGATCAGACAGTGAGACTTCAGTTCACACAGCGGCAGAGATTACTCAAGAGGCAGGCTGAGATACACGCGGGAATGGCACAGGCCACAAAATGAACTGCTGAGCGGGAGATCACCGCAGCGTCTTGTGTGAAAACTGTGGAGTTAGGAAATGAAAAAGTAACATTTGGAATTGAGGTTACAGATGAGAGCATGATAACAATGTGGCCATGTTACACACTGGGGCACAGGGCTGTAGGTGAAACAACAGAAGCTGGAAATAGTGTGATAAGCACTGGCTCTGTCTCTACAATTAGGATGGGGAGAATACAGCTGAGACCTATTAAAGCCTCTAACCCTGAGAACACTGCAGAGATGGAAATGCAACTGCAGCACCCTAAAGATGTATAAATGAAAAGATCCAAGCCTCTCACACACACACACACACACACACACACACACACACACACACACACACACACACACACACACCGGAGTGGGTACATCATAACGGTGCTGGAGCTGAGGGAAAGAGGAGGTCTGCAGGGTGCACATTCTCCAACTTTGACCCCTACATTCCTGGAAACAAATCTTTCTCTTCACTCACTGCACCTCATCCTCTCGCATTTTCTGCATACCAGCAGATGCTGACACAAAAGCTTAAATCAACTTCCAAATGTGTAAATATAAAACATCACAAAGCCAAGTTAGTTGAGCGAACTATAGGCATAGAAGATTTTTCAACCTTCATAAAATTCCAGATTTCAGCTCATTGAAAACACAATGCAACTTTCAATTTAAGACACAAAACAGGCCCATCACTCCTTTCATGGGGGCTGGCCATGCATCTCCTTTTCTACAACATACTGACCCACTTATTCAGCATGTCCCAACCCCCGCTGCTGGTATTGTGTGAAACAGACTCATCATTCATCACCGACTGAGGTCCACAATTACCCCCACTCTTTCGGGGCACAGAAAGAAGAGGGGACACGACGCAACTCAGGAGCGGCAGCTCATTAGATTAGTGATGGCCTGCCACTGCAATTAACTGGTATACAGAGCAATTTAGTGCTCCAGTTTTCAGCATTCTTCTCTGCATGGGTCGCTCTGGTCACCCCAAACATCAGGGCCACACAAAGAGAGACGCTGCACTTTGGTTGGAAATAGGGCAGGAAAATAAAAGATGCAAAGTTGACTTTGGTTCTGTTTTCTTTCTGACAACTTTAGAGTAGAAACACAGGACGTATAAAATATAAAGATCAGAATACTGGCCACAAGCTGTTTACATTTCGGACTTCAAAGGCCTTGGGGTTTCATAGCAATGTTTATCTTACTACTTTGCCAGACACAGAGAACTAAGATTTATAATATATTGAACTGCATTGTCTTTTAAAAGCTTCCCTTATTTAATGATTATTTAACCTCTTGTCTTTTGTAGAGCTCATTATCCATTAGCACATTTACTCCAACATAAGCAGCACATTTAAAAACACAAAAGCATAAATGGTGCCACTGTATAGACGGAGTTAATGTGTATCCAATGCACAACTGTATAACCAGTAATAATAACCGACAGACACGATCTTCTGATGTACAAATGTCTCCTAAGGAGATTAACTCAAAGACATAAAGGACAAACTCCAGTGAGTGACTTCTATTAGATCTTAAAAGAGAAACAAACAATGACTTCATCTCGCTCAAGTGTTTACAAAGCACTGATGGTAAACCTCTGATGGTACGCTCCCTCGGGGGAGCAGCACCTCTGTTCAACAAAAGGAAATGTTCTCATAGCCTCGTTCTGCAATGCGCTGCAGTGGACCCTGACAGGCCCGCAGGAAGCTGAGAACAAGGACAACTTCCACTCTTGGAGACAAACAGGACACACGGGTCACACAGCAACCTACTGAAAACAATGCGAGTTTAGGCCACTCAGTGCGTGGTGTGTGCTGCTAGTCTCACCAGAACTCACCTTCCTCGATTTAAAAGACAACAGCTGACAAACCCTCTCTGCTCTAAAGAAAATTTACCTTCACATAGTTTACTTTTAAATGATGGCTGCTTCATCACCAGTACTGCCGTCCTAATGGTGTTTCAATAAAACTAATTAGCTTAATAGGAGGTTCAAGAAGGTTTCTTAATTCTAACACTGTTTGCCAGTGTACTAACAACAGAACTGCATCTGTGTCTATTTTTGAATGTATCGGGGCCTTTGAGACTAAATTACCACTGTGACCTTGCCAGTAAGCCAACTTTTCACAACTTCACGTTTCAAACACCATCCTTCCTGTAAAAGCCTCTCCATCGAGGAGAAGGCTGAGATAAGAAACCCCCTCCACACTTTGTGAAAAGTGATGACAAGGTACATGTAACGGTTCTCATCACTTTGCTCTGCTGACGAGGCTCAAGTTTATGCACTCTAGCTGAGCTGAATTTCCACTTGTGCTCAAAAACATACCAACTTTGCACTGCTGTGGGTGAGTATGCAGAGTTAACAGTAATCTATGGGTGAGGATATTTTAAATGTGATGTTTCATTAGATATCAGATACTTATACAGAAATTCAAGGTTGAAGCTCAGTCTCGGTATTTAGAAAGTCAATGCTTCAGCTGTGAAACCACTGAAAATATGTAAATTATGTCTTTTTAATCAGCGACTCTGCATCTGATGGCAAACATATGGCACAATTTACAATTCAAAACACACATGGGTGTGTTTGTTCATTCCTTGCAGGGACTTTACATTATCCTAAATTCTTTTCTTGGAGACTTAGCCTAACCTTAACCATAACCACCACTTACCTACACCGACCCTTAACCAACCCTTAGATC
Source organism: Mastacembelus armatus (assembly GCF_900324485.2). Classification (NCBI taxonomy): domain Eukaryota; kingdom Metazoa; phylum Chordata; class Actinopteri; order Synbranchiformes; family Mastacembelidae; genus Mastacembelus; species Mastacembelus armatus. The sequence continues at coordinate 11,857,104 of NC_046635.1, forward strand.
ACCCTAAAATTAATGACCTGGTACCTACATGGAGTCTCCACACTGGGAGTGTGTAAACAGATTTCCCACAGTGTGAGCAACACAAAGTGCACACACACACACAGACACACGCACACACAGTTACAGCTCCCCTGATGCAACGCTTATCTCCACACTCCTCTGTGAAAGGGTGTGTTTCGGGCTGGGGGAGGGTGAGAGCAAAGGAAACAAGAAGGAGGGAACATAGGGAGTCAAACTGGAGGAGAGGGCAGGGAGTGAGACTGATTACCTTCTTGGCCTCCTCCAAAGACATCTGCAGCTTGCTTATTTCCTTCTCATACTGCTCCCTCATCTTGTCCACCTCCTGATCATGAGCGGCCACTTCCTCCTTCAGAGCTCCTTTAAGAGCTGTCAGCTCCCTCTCTCGCCTCCTCAGCACTTCCTCCTGCTCCTCTTTGGCCAGGAGAACTTCCTGCATCTCCACCTTCAGCTGCATCATGTCCTGTGGAAAGTTGAAGTTTTTAATCATTTCAGAATTTTAAAGCTGAATTGCAGATTCTGACTGTGACCGTGATGTTTGCCCTTGTTTTTGGTTACACACTCTTCTCTCAATGCAAACACATTTACTAAACTGTCTAAACAGTTTCATAACTGCATCCTCCCACTTGTGAGTTCATTAAGATTTATATATGCTGCAGTGTCTCAGAGAGAAATCTTTCACCATATGTAGTTAATCAATAAAATCTTCAGTAAAATAAAATGCATTCTGTGTTAATGTGGTGTGAAACAGTATTGCAACATAGAACTCAAAACAGCGAGCCCCTTTGAGACAAGCTAGTCTCTACAGTGGTGCAAAGAGCAACCCAATGTCACCTCACTCCAAAACTACATTTTATCTTGTGGTTTTATGTACAATTTTGAGGTTTTCAGAGTCCCAAGTGAAAGACCTTCATCTTTCATGGTGATTTTGGTAAACATCGGCCATCAGACACTGCATTACCGTCATAATCATGTCTTTCTCTTCATCAGCAGCTGACTTCTTGGCTGAGTCAAGCTCATCATGCATCTCTGACAGCTGGTCCTGCAGGTCTCTGATCTCCGTCTGAGACTGTTCCCTCTCCATCTTCACCTGAAACAACCTGACAAACCACCCAGCCTGTCACCACAATACACATACTGTACACATATACTGGACATACGCACCTGCAGCTTCATTTGGACATACAAATGGAAACACCTGCACTGGGTCTGAATGGGAGGCCCACAGAGGTCGGAGGGTAAATTGAAGAGCTAAATCAAAGCAAACTAATAATGTCTAAAATGCCTCTACACAACAACACTGAGTGAGGGGTAAGGCTGTTAAAAGATGTAAGACAACTCAGCACAACATAGACTCAAGTAGAACATCTATTCTGCTGTAAGAAGATACTCAGAGAGGAGCACCCAGGAACTGAATGGCTATAGCCAAAATATATTTTAAAAAAAACTAACTTACTATTGTGACCTAGGACATGTAACCCCCCCAAATAAAACCAGCAAGCTATGAAGGTATTAACTATGTGAAGGGGCGAATATGGAGCTGTCAGAGTTAATATGAAATCAATCGGCAGGCAGACATTATTATGGGGGGGTGAAAGACAAACTTAATAAATGATGGGAACACAAAGGGCTGTATCATAAGACAGAGGGACTAACATGGTAACCACTTCAGTTACTATCAACAGCCTGTATGTTTTCATCAACAGACATCTGACACTGGTATCAGTGTGACACTTCACGGAAATACTGGGTTCAAAGGAACTTTAAGCTGCAGACGATGAATCAGACATCAAGCTTATTATTGTTATTGTTGTTACATAACCTGGTGAGGGTGTTGACAGCAAAATATGTCTAGTAAATCACTTCCTCATTTCAAATGCTAACAAAGAGCATCACCAGGAAGGTGTTAGGTGCAGGAGGTTCATGTTATCCCTCGCTGTTCCTGCCTCCCTCTGTGCAGGATCCCCAACAAATCAGCAGGGATCAACAGTGCAGCATAAAGAACATGATCCCTCACCGGCTTCCCACCACCAACACCGACAGTTATGTTCACTGGAGAACACAACCAAAACAGCAGTACCAGTTGTCCTGTACTTACTCTTCTACTGCGGCCTGAAGCTCAGCCTCCGTTTTGGCCAGTTTTTCCTTCAGATTGTTGATCTCCTCTGCACATCGCTCCAGCTCCTGCTGCAGCTCCTTCAAACTTGCTGTTGTCCTCTTGTCACCCTGATTCTTCTGATGGTGTTGGTGAAAAATGTGAATGATGACATTTCAGTATAGATACATACATGTTTTATATCTCCTGCTCAAAGAGTGAACTGAATTGAATTGATTATGGTAAATCACTGCTTCATAAAAACATTAAATATTGCAAAGAGCTATAATATAAACAAGTACATAACATGTATATTCACAAATTAACTCAAAACCCATAGATACCTTCCCAACAGTTTCAACTGTTTAATTTGTTTAACATTAAACAACAGTAAGCACAGGTAAGTGATTACTGAAATACGCACACACTACACAAAAACAGGTTTTGTCTATTTTGTCAATGAAAATATGCCTTTGTGTTAGGCTTAGCCAGGTCTACCTCCGACCAATAGACCCAAAATATGTCTTCAACAAGTTGAACAGTAATCCCTTAAACCTCCTTTCCAAACCAAACCCTTGATTATCCGATGTTCTCAAACAAGCAGTTCAGCAACAAACTGAAAATGGCTTCATAAAGCGCCTGGTGTGAGAGGCTCAGCCGCAGTGAGACAGTAGTTACCGAGGTTTGTTCAGCAAGTTGTCTCTTCAGTTCGACCATTTCTTTCTCCAGTTCAGCGTTTTGCTCCTGCAGGGCTTTGGTCTGTGCAACAACGTCTAGGGACTGAACAGAACGGACGTTTACAAATAAAAACTTTATACCGGTACTATAGTTTTAGGATTCAATTAGGGTAAATATTTAGTAGGAAGGTAAACTGCCTGAGATTGAAATCATCTGACCCTGAGATCAAGCACAGTTTAAATAGCTTTGAGATCACAATATTTCTCATTTTCTGGTACAGCTAAAGCATAAATATAGAACTGCATGATTTTAATTTAAAAATATTCAAAGATGTCCTGCTGACATGTAAGTGGCATATCACAACAGACGTTTGATATTTCACAGGTTAACATTTTAAACTGGTGCACAATTGCAATAACAGAACTCACTTTGTTGTCAGCCTGTGCGCTCGCTGTGGCTCGAGACTTCAACGTCTGTATCTTCTCAAAGACGAGGTTGACCTTTCTCTTTGTCGTTTCATCATTATCATTGCTTCTGCAGACACAAAATACAAAATTGTAGATTACAAAAATCCTTTCTCAGTGTTTGGGGGATCAGGAATTCCTCCCCAAGTGCTCTGGGAACAGGGTAACTCATTCCCAGCTCAGGAAGGATCAGGAAGGATCAATCTGCTTTGATGTGTCACCACACAGCACAAACAGCTTTATTACACTCACCCAATAAACTATAGGGCGCATGCACAGACGAATTAAACGTATGGGCAGTATCGTGGGATTGTTGGTGTCTAATTTCATTACCTGGAAAACTAACAGGAACCAAAGGTAAAAATGTTACAGCAAAACCATCCAGGGTTTCAGAAACACAGCAAAGTCTAGCACTTACTCACACACCTGGGAAACTACGAGTTTCGTTCTTAAACCTTTATTGGCTGCTACCTCCCAACATACAGATTATAACCTAACATTTACATTCATTGAGTAGTGTTTGTTATATTAATAATTCTAACTAAATCATAATTCATTTTTAAATATTATTATAACATTTATTTTTTTACTTTTTTTTTTTTTTTATTAAATTTTGGTAATCAGGTTTATTTTTTCTCTGGTGGTGGCATATGTTTTACAGTAAAAAAACAGTCTTGTTCTAGACAGTAATAACATTTCAACTTCTCTAGAGCAAAAGAAAAGCAGCTCTGTCGTTGCCATGAACAACAAGCATTTCTGAGTTTATCGCCAGACGTTTGAAAGTCCAAAGATGGGAGGATTACTGTACAGAAGAACATTTAATCCTTCAGTTGAAGTGAAAACATCAGAATCAACAAAACTGCAGTTGCACCACTTTCATACAACAGCAGGGATATATTATTTCAATAAATTACAAGGCTGACACAGAAAGCCAAACCCCCGAACCTCCACTCTCCTCTACAGATGACTTTCGTTAAACCGTTCTAGCCTCCTTTGGTGAATGTTTGTCTTCTGGGCTTTGGGAATGCAGCTCAGTTTCAGCCCCTACACTTCCATCTGTGTTTCCTTTTCTTTGTCCTGTGACTCTTGACCTGTGGTCCGACACACCCAAGCAGTTTCCTGTTCTCTTCCTACAACACCAGAGAGCTTGTAGCACATGCAAGAATTGTATGAACCTGCAAAATCATGCACAACTGCTGCAGAGTATAGTTTAACTGTGTTTAACTTCAACAGTCACTGACTTGCTGCTTCAATGAAAGACAGCACCATATGCATAAACCTCCTGCAGCTGTATGTGTTCTTAAAACATAAACTGAACTTAACCTTTCAAACCAACATGTCTTTTCTTTATAGTCAATAGCTGTCTGATTAGAGAAGCAAACACAGGCCTTTCCCTCGTTTCACACTGCAGGGGAAATGAAGTGGACAGAAAAAGTGGCAATCTGCAAGAAAACGAACTCCAGACAGCTGGATCGCTCACAGCCTAGGTGGGAGGGTAAGAGCACATTCCTTTCACTTTTATCACAACCAGCACAATTCTGATAAAAACCACTGATGCATTCCCATAGAGCTGTTTCTCTATGATGCATTGCCTCGTGGTGCAACTGGCCAACGTGGTGACTTTAGGCTTCAAAAGAAAAATAGACTCAGTTCACAATTAATTAACTAACCAACTACCTAACTAACCAATTAACCAACGAACTAAACTAAGGGTAAAGACTCTAATCCAACAGATGGTCACATAAAGCTTAAACACACTTTGAAAAGCGCAGAGAAGTTAAGATAACTCACCCATCCTTAAGGTAATTGAACAGAATTTGTTTGGCCGTCTCTTCGTGTGTTTGTTGTGAAAGCTCTTGCTGACCTTTCAGGAGATCGGGTGTCACCTGGACATGACAGGAAATGAGAGCGAGAGAGCCTAATGAAATGTGAAAGCTCTTAAAGCATAAAAAGCTAGTATCGATATTTGAAGTAAAATAAGACAGTTATGAAAACAAAAAAATCAGAATCCAAACACAACACTGAGTCATGACACTGCAGTGTTGATCTCTGGCTTTGTACCTGAACATCTGCCTCTGCGCTGTCTTTTTTGTCAGCGGTGGAAGCAGGCTTTGACAGTGTTGTTGACAGTGAGGTCGTTGAAATCTTTACAGTAGGAGAGGCACCGTCCTCACTCTCTTTGCTCTTCAATGACAATGAAGTGGACTGAGTCTTCTTGTAACCCTGGAGGGAGCCGACACCTTTCGGGATGGTGCTCTGGGGGGAGGCGGGTGCGCTGGTGGTATGAGATGAAGCCCTGGAGTCGACCTTACCGTCTACAACCATGGACCAAGAGTCCTGAGCACCAGCTGATTTCTGCAGCCTGAGCTGTGAGGGCCGCAGGACATGCTCCATTGACGTCCCACGTTGGCTGCTAAACTCACCCCTGTTGCTAGAGCCATCTCGCAAACCAAAGGCACTGTCCACACTGCGTGAGCGTTTCCTATCCTCTGGATTAATCCTGTTCCTGCGCCCTGCCCTGCCCCTGCGCTGGTGGCTGCCATCTTTGCCATCAAACTTCTCAATGAGCTCATCAACACCAGGAATGGAGCCTGTGTCAATGTCTCTGCCTGAACCCGGTAGAAAAGGGATGTAGCGGCGGTTCTCATGGCGGTTGATGGTGTCTGCGTACAGGGCCTCGACCTGTTCATCGTATACAACCTTAGTGGTGGAAGAGGATGAAGAATGGCGGGAGCGGGAAGAGGACTGAAGAACCGGCCCACTGGAGTCAGTCCTACGCAGAGGAAGGACGTCAGGCTCACGGTGGGCGCGCTCAAGGCTGGAGCTGCCACTGCTCAAAGTACTGGGGGATTGGCACGATGTCTTGTTCTGCTCACTCATGGGACTTGACAAGGTGGAGGACTGAGCCTGGGACGGAGGCGTTTGTTGGTGCTGAGTTTTAAAGGCTGGCTTAGACTCAGGTGGATTCAGGGCGGTGGGTCTAGACTGCAGCTGAGCCATTTGTGATTGCGGCCTGGTCTGAAGTTGAGTGAGCTTGGCTGGAGGTGCAGACTGAGGCTGTGACTTTGGCTTTGGAAGGGTTGTCTCACTCTGGGATGGAAGCTGCCTTTTCTCCTGCTGTCCAGGAGCTTTACTCTGGTCCAGGCTTGATGACCTGGTGTGGGGTGTAGTAGGCACAGGAGACTGGGAGGAGGAACTCTGGTGTTGGGTCCCAGTCTCAGTCACAGGCAGACGCCTTGAAGGCAGGCTGTGGAAACCTTCAAGGTTGAGGGAGTTTTTCTCTGGATCATATGGCTGCAGTATCTCAGGGTGCTTCTGAAAGTTAAGAAGGGTGGACGGTTTCTTTCCTTGTGAATCTGCAACACCATTTTCAGAGCCAGTGTAGTGCATCATATTCTGAGACCTGTACTCCATGAAGGGGCTGTTGGATCCAGCCTCTTTACCTCCTCCAAAATCATACTCCTGGTAGTTCTCAATAAAAGATCCGTCTGTGTCAATGTACCCATTACTGTTAGGGTCAATAAAGGACTGGGGACTCCTGTCCTGGTTGTTGAGAACTACATAAGGGTGTCCATCTATACCCTGGACGCGGATGCTGAGACCGTATGTGCCAGCTCCATTACTCTGGGGCCTGAAGGGGCGGGAAGGCTGAGTGTAGCCCCGCTGTGGTCCACTGTTAGGAATGCTAGTTACTCTGTAGGACTCCATCAGGAATGCAGAAGGAAAATAAATCCCTCTCCCCGGATCAGGTGGTCCACCTCTGCCGGCAGAGATTTAGACAGAGATCAGACACAACATAATTTAGCAATATCAACAACACACTCAGCCTCTAATGAAACACCAAAGCCTCAGAGCATTTAATGAAGATTTCTCTTCTTGTTTTGCATTCTTTATGCTTTGGCTTCTCTACACATAGACCTTTTCTGTCAAACTGCTCATGTCATGGGCTCTGGCCAGATAAAGACTGGTGCTTATAATATCTCACAACCAATGCCTGTGAAAAAATATGACTCAACATCAGCCACATTCTTTAGAACAACAGATATAACCAGGTAGTGTTTAAAAAGGCCTTACAGGTGAGGGTGTAACAGGCACAGCATAACAAAATGACTGTTTGCTGTAAATGACAGAGATTGTAGGTTAAACAGGTCAAGAGACAGGTGCTCGGAGAAAGATAACAGTCTAACATGAGTCAGGTCTGACTCTGTTCTCCACAGGACTTTGGAGGGCATTAGGTTTAGAGTAAGATGTGCAGTGTGTGTGCGTGTGTATACACAGAGTAGATGATCCTTGTAAATGACACTGTAATTTGCTGCCCACGCTCATGGGAAATGCCATGAAAAGAGAGGCACGAAATCTTATTCTGCTCAATTTTGTCACATTTTATAATAATTGCGGGGTTGTCAAAACTGACGGATTTGCTGCCCGTTCCTGAGAACACAGCTGGCAATAAATATCAAACAGCAGACAAATATTAAAGTAATTTGCGCCTGGGAAGGCGGTAAAAACAAAGTCATCAGCAGCCACCATGTGTTTCACCGGACAATGGGCTTTTAGCTGTTCCTGTTTGCTTTGCTGATAGTGTCCCATTCTACCTGATGATACAATACAAAAGGCAGAGCAACATGGGCCTGGAAGAAGGACAATGATAAGACTGACAACAAAGGCAAAACAGGACATATCACAATAGCACAAAGGAGGTAAAGACAGGCCTCTAGACAACTGATAGCCTATGTAAAAAATAAACACAGCAATATGACAATATATACATCTGTCACTGACAACAATGTTGGCATCTTGCTTTGTTTCTGGGTGCATTAGGCCATTGTAGGTAAAGCGCAAACATATAAGGAGGATAGCTGTATGGTAGCAGTGGGTGTTTTATTAGGTTTGCACTCATGTGTACTGATTTGTCAGGTATTCTGGTATCCACTTTCTCTGGTACGTGGGTTTGCCAGAAAATGGATTACACTACAGTATTTAGCAACATAGAAAATTTCAGGGTTTCCACCAATGATTTGTTTAGCCAAGGCGGTAAATCACACAGATCCTGATCGATCTCGTCTCGCTGTCAGTTTAGTCAATAGACACACAATAGGCACACATGTTAACTATATGGGAGTAGCTAAAAATCACACAGCACCTTGTGCCACTTCTCCCCCAACGTTACGCTCTATTTCATTGTACTGTGTAAATACAGTATATAGTACAGTATAGGTGCTTCAGACAATGTTCTTTCCCTCTGTATAAAAAACTGTTGTGTAGGCCACTCCTTCAACAGCACAAGGAGAATTCGGCTCCACCTGGGTCTGACAAGTCAGCAACTATGTAACTGGTTGGTCCTGGTGCTTCAGTTCCTCCTTAACAAGTTTCACTTTCTTTAGTCTGCAGAGGATGGAGGACAGAAAAAGACCACGGTAAAGCGTCCAGTCTAGGAGGCCAGATTAAAGCTAAAGACAACACAGACCCTTTCATCCGTAGAGCCCAACACACAGGGGCTCCAAAACAAGTGTGCAACTTTCCTCCCATTGTCCTTTTCACTGCAAAATTGGAGGAAACAGCCACTGAGCTGCCCCACTGTCCTTCACGGTGGCCGTGCTGCCTTCACTGACACCTAAGCTGCCTTCAACGACCCCTGCCCCGCAGTGCAGGGAGTTCAGCATTGAGCACAGGTTAGGATTTCCAGGCCTGATCTGATCCCAATCTGAGCTGCGCAGAAACTCATTTACCAAGGCTGACACCTCATTCTTCACCAGTGATCTGAGGAGTTTTCTGTGTGGCAGAGGGTCCTGACCTGCGTCTATAGCTGGACGGCGTCACTAAAGGAGCAGATCAGGACGAAGTGACTGTAGGAGGTGAACTTCCAAGACAGTGAAGGATTTACACTGTGGGGAAATATGATCAGTTGCATAACATGAAGGCGAGTTAACACGGAGGCTCAGGTGAATGCAACATGAGCGCACAGGAGCAGCACAACAAACTCACAACGCCTGTGCGTAAATGATAAAACAGAGCATAGTTAGTTAGTTAGTTAGTTGGGTGCGCTGACCCAACAGCGGCGGGTGGAGCTGACGCAGTTTCTGGATATGTTGAGTGCAACAGGTGGCATCAAACACAGCTCCAGCCTGAGATTCACCCTAAAACTTTGCGTTTACTTCGCGTCTTTCATACGGCAACTAGTCACCCTAACGAAGTCGCGTTTATAGCCTGGTCATTCGCCCCTTTTCCATGTTAAGTGCGGAGTTTTAGCCCTTTAGAGTTTAACTCACCGCAGACAATGAACACTGTAGCTCGGTACTCACCGGCGTCGTCTCTCTCTCTCTCTCTCTCTCTCTCTCTCTTGTTCAGTCAGCGAAAACTTTGCACGTTTGTTCAAAACTAAGAACCGAACAACGCAGTTTGCCAACTTATTTGGTTAGGCGTTGTGTTGTGAGAGGCAGAGAGAGAGAGAGAGCAGCACAGTTTCAGGACGTCCGACCCTCCGGGCCGCTCCGCCTCCAGAAACAAGCGCTCAAACCCGCCCACCCACTCAAAAGCAGTCCGCTGGTCCGGCTGTGAACATGGTCCAGTCCCGGGCCCATTCCCGGGCCCAGCTCAGTCTGCCCAGCCTCGAGAACGGTAGAGTTAGGAGCTGGAGCTGACTCTTATATCAACTTATTATAAACAAACATATTTTTTTTCCCAAAAATCTGAAATAATTGTTTGTCAGATTTTAGACCTGCCTGTGAAGAAACTGGGCCAGCCTTAAAAACTAAATGACAGTTTCTGTTTGAGGGGTGACTCACTATCTTGCTATGGGAGAAAATCTGCATGGGTGGACGAAGTATAGCCTACCCCGTGGAGAAAAACTACACAAATAAGCCAAAAGATATTCCAGGCATATATATATATTCCTATATATATTCCTGGAATATATAATATATATAAGTAACATCAGCAGAATAATATAACAGCCTGGACACTTTAAGTTCATATACATTTCTTGGAAAACTAGTGCTTTTGTAAATGATTGAATGATATACGCGCCCCTCTGGTGTAAGTTTAATTGCATAAATGCAATTTGCAGCTGCATGTCTTTAAAAACCGACAGCGTCATCTAGTGGATGGTGAGAGCGGTTAGTTAAAGGTGCATGCACGATAACTCCCACAGAGAGTGGTCAGTAAACGCCTCACCACAGACAACATCCAGTGACCCAGTTCTTATGCTGAGTGGGATGAACACATGTTGAATACATGCTGAGGATATTATTTCTGTATGATAAGAAACTCTGGACAATGTGAGTAATATCTAAAAGTAGGTAGCAGCAGGAGGATAACAGTCATATTTTAGGTGCGTTGATGTGTCTTATTTTTTATTTTTATATATATACTAAAGTCATCCAAAATACCCCATGGAAAAAAAAAGTGATATATTGTGAGAGCCATATACTGTAGTGTATTACAGAATAAAGCACATAGTTGTGGTCATCATTAATTATTTGGTCTGTAAAATATCACAGAAGTGAAAAATACCTTTCCTAGAGCCTGATGTGACATATTCACACACCTCAGTTTACTATGATATAAGGCAGGAAAAGACAGGAAATTCTCAGTTTGTAAAAATCTTTGGTATTTCTGTTTATAAATGGACCCAAATCATTGATCATCATCATTGTAAATGCATGAATTGAAATGGCAACTCTGATTTACAGTGAGATTCAGAGGAAATGCTACGGTCAAAGTTGTTTTTAAAACTCTTGCCACTGCAGTATAACCTCCCTCAAACTGGCCCAGCTGTCTGCCTGCCTTTGCACTGACCCCCTGTTTATGTTTGAGAGAGAGAGAGTGAGAGAGAGACAGCGCAGCAGCACAGCCTTTAATCGGAGCTCTATGCCACTGTGTTGGGTTACAGCCGCGCACAATGAGAGCTCTGTTCTCTGCTGAGGTGCCACAGCTGGGGCCGCTGGGCATGCTCAATGCCCAGCTCAGTCTTATCCTGATTATACAGTAAGGAGGAGGACTGCAGGGCACCTAACTGACATGTGCCAGACACATCACAGATGCGTTCTAACTCGATTGATTGAATCTTTTCTATTGTTGTGAGTTTTGACAAGAAGCATGCTGGAAAAATGTCTGAACCAACGTGACAGGCAGGAGCTAAGACTGAATACACTGTATCTCTCCTACCCGTCAGCAGCACATCTGTAGAATTTAGTTTCTGTTTCAGCCAATTTTGCCTTATTTAATCCCTATTTATACTTATAAACATATTTGACAGTTATTAATATGCCATGTTGATTATTGTAATGATATATGTGTGTTCTTGGAAAATAACATACCACTCAATAAATCTTAAATAAAATAAATAATGTACATTATGGCAGATGGATTGGCCAGTCCTTCTCTGAGCATACATGTGATCGATCATGTGATCATTTGAGAGTTGCTCTTTGCTATAGGAGGAAGTCACTTGATAAATCTGTCTCACTCTCAGCCCAGAAGGTTTTTGCACTCCAGAGCAATTTTAAGTCTAATTCTGATTCCATACACACAAATGAGGTTTCTTCCCTGGTCGGCTGGCGTGCAGCCACGACTCTGGAACGTTCCCAAAATAAAGGAAGTACTGGTGAATTTTAAGAGTGTTCATCTCCCTCTGTTCATGAACAGCAATGCATTTTAACAATTCAGTGCTACAATAGGAAAGCTCAGCAAAGATATGTCTTTTTAAGACAGCTAAACAAAAATGTTTTGCATATCCCAGGAATTGCAATTTTGTGCAATTTTGTCATGATGGGATCAAAACTTCACCTTCAGAAATGTTTGTCCAGAGGGAACTGCAACAATTAGTGGCCTTGCATACAGTGTCCATCCTTCAGAAAAAGATGAATCAATGCAAATGCATGATTGAAATGAGCCATTGCTGTTTTTTAAACTTCCTCTCTTCTTTTAAAAGCCTGTTATTAGAACTAAGACAATTGGGTTCTGTAACAGCATGCACCCAGAGGTGTCTTTAAAAGGGATAGTCACATTTTTTAAAAGTATGTCCTAAAGCAATATTCACATGCCCACGTCCTTATTAAAGGCTTTCAGTCATTTTAATTGTTTATCCTTCCCATTCTTGAAGCAGTTTCATCATAGGTTCCTAAATCCAATTTTCCCCTTAAGTGAGTTGGGCTGATTTGATCTTATTGTGTTGCTGTTTGTATTCACATGTATCCAACCGTGTGTTAGGCCCTGAACTGCCCAGCAGGAGCAGATTTAACTGCATGGATACAAGAAAAGCAGCATAATTTGTGCAACAGTCAAATTATGTAATTTCCTCAAAAACTGCTCAGTTATGATATGTTCCTTTCAGTTTGGCTTCTCAGTAAATGTCCAACAAATACAAGACATCACCATCTCTCCACTGACTCCTGTCGCTGTGGTTGGAAAGCTCAGATCTGAGTCACTTGGATGGAAAAAAATTTGGATTTCGGCAACTTCAGTACATAATGTGAACATAGAGCTTTTTGGTGGGACTTCAATGATATAAGCCAAGTACTTTATGTCCGCTGTCCCAGCTGCCATGACAGGAAGTCGAACATGGTGGTCCCACTCTTACAGAAAACAGCAACACCCACACCACCACTGCCACCCCATCACACTAACATCTTCTGCTTTTCCCTGCAGGGAACACTGAAAGACGGCAGTCATGATTTATGTTGGATCACCTAGCTCACGACAGAGAAAACAGCAGTCAGCAGTATTCCTCCTCTGAGTGTCATCTCTGTCAAAAAACTGAACTGGGATCAGACCTCTCAGGATGTGATGAGTACGCTCATCCTCGCATCTGCAAGACGATAATTCTGTGCAGATGTACAGGCTCTGAGATTTACAGCACCACAGTCCCTCAGGAACACAGCCTCATTTTCACAACACTTTTGGGATCCATTAACTTCAGTCACAGCACAAGTAGTAGATTGAATATGGCAGTCTAAAGAAAGCTGCTTCCACAGAAAATATTTATTAGAGAATATGGTTTGGATTTGTACTTTTCATCAGTTCTTGATTTCATCATTCCTGCATGCTAGTTTCAGTTCATGTTTCATTTTATTTATTTATTTATTTTTGCTCCTGTAGTTAGTAGTCTTGTGAAAAAAAGTTAAGAATTACTAAAGATACAAGGTCAGATTCAGATAATAAATTAAAAAATAAAAATAAATGTGGTATAAATATAAATATTCTGTGTTGATAAATATTGCATTCGTTTTGCTATAGTGGCTTACATGCAGAACCCGTCTCTGGCTCATTTCCCGTAACTGGTGTCTAATGGTAAAAAAGCAGGACCACAGCACATGTACAGTATGCTGCTATCACACTTTATTAAAAATAGAAACATATACTGTATTCATAGTACTTTTCATACAGACTACAATGGTCCACTGGTATTATTTTCAAAAATTAGTTACATACTATAAAACACTCATTTGGCCTAAATCCACTGTAGAAATGCCTCATAAAACAAAAACACAAAACACAAAACAACAAAAAAGGAAGTTTAAAGTAACCCCCATGTTTCTGAGCTCATCCTACATCATCCTTCCTGTGCTTTTTCAAAAAACAAAACCTTATGGAGAGAAGAAAATGTAAATATGAAGAAGCAAAAATAAACAAATGTGTTTGCTCAGTGAGAGAAATAAATGCACATACAATTGAGTTTAAAAAAGATGGCACATTTATTGCAACATAAATGTTATATACATCGTGTTTTTCTGTTGAAAAAGACAGAAAATTTAAATTCTCCTTGCCGCAGTTTTTTTTTTTTCCTTTGATGTTCATTGACAATACCTTTTGACACAAGAACAAATCTTTTATCAATCAACAACGGAGACTTAAGAATAAGCTGGAGGTCGCACTTTTAGGAATCTGGAGCTCGTGTGAAGCCTTTTTAAGTACTAGACTACGAGCAACAGTTCATCTATGTTCTTGAGATAATTTGTAAATTTCTTGTAATAATCGACAGGTTATGGTAAATAACCGTACATTTTACTATCTAATATAGTAAAATAAAGTAAGAAACTTTTTACTCAAAACTTTTGCTTTCAAAAATCTAGAAAGAGTAATATTTAGAAATCAAGAAATATTCTTACAGTATTATTGTATAAAAGACTAACTACAGTGAAAAATAAGCCAAATGTTTTTTTTTTCTTTTGATTTTCTTATTTTTTCATATATTATACAAGGGAAAGCATCTGGGAATACAGCAATGTGTAACTTGGCAAACAGAGGAACAAAAAAGTATAGGAAGAAGTGGAAATTTAAAAAAAAAAAAAAAAAGAAAGAAGCAAAGAGAGCAGGAAGTGACATACATTAAACCCTCAATCAAAGTCTGCCACGATGAATACTCATGAATACTGAAATGAAGTACAAGGCCACATTCAGTCAGAGAAGACAGAAAAACTGTCTAGGTTGTTTTTTACTACAACAAAGTGTCCCAAATCCTTTCTGTAAACTCTCAGTGTGGCATCCTTTATTCTGATTTAAGTCCCTTTTTGTACAGAATACTCAGTCTGAGCGTGGCAGCCTTGTTTAAGGTGTAGATAATGACCAAAGACAATATACAAAGAAATAAATGGAATATAAAGTAAGTCTTAAGACCAAAGACTTAAAAAAAAAAAAAAAGGAGAAATGTAAAGCATGCACGCTGATAGGGAAAACAAAATAACACCATGACCAATGTCTTGAAACATAAAAGAAAATCCTGTTAATTTTTTGTTCATTATTATGCTACAATTCTATTAATTTCAACAAAATTCATGAAAAATCTACTCTTGCGTACTGTATTGAGTATATCACGGCTTGGATCAAAACATCACTGAAAAATAACTTAAGAGGTTCTCTCTTCTGACTGAAACTGGACATTATAATGCTGGAAGCCTAAAGACAGGACTTGATACAACACAAAGAAGCATAACTAAATTTTACTCAGAATAACTGTTTGAAATTTAATGTCTTGAAATAGTAACATAAGAAAATTTAAAAAGTGATATGTTCATCAGGCCAGGAGAAAGTGTGGTCGTCGTTTCAGTTAAAACTACTTCTTCATTATGCAATCTCTGATAAGCTGGTGGCAGAAAAATGACCGAAATATACCACTTCTGTGCTGTCATCAGGAGTGTAACTGTCAGGAGGCTAAACAAAGACAAGAATCTGCAAAAATATGTCGCTGCTTACATTTAACACTATATGGCAAAGGATCGAAGGGCAGTGAAGTCCCCTTTTCCTTTAGTTAAGACACTAAAAATATGCAGGGAATGCTAAGAATTTACTCTGTATTTTCATTGCTCTAACTAAATCCGAGCTTTCAGTAAAACTAGAGTTTGCCATTTGTCTGTCACCTCTGTAGACAATATTGCTGACATATTCGGGCGTATTATTCTGCTGCCAGTAGCACAGAAATTGATCTAAACTACGCAGAAGCAAACATAGGTAGTTTTGGTTACAGATGAGGCCAGTGGCAGAATGAATAAAATATAAATATAAATAATATATCCTCCTTTTTTTCTTTTTTAAAAATGGGGGCGCCTTAGACTTTCACTTCTAACAGCTAAGGGTAATTTTCAGTCAGGTATAAATATCACTCTAAACCGACTAATAAATTAATCTCAATTTTCCCAGTGCTCAAATATTTTACCCTCATCTCGGACTTGCCAAAGATTTACCCGGCTGGAGTGCTCAGTTTTAACGGTGACACTGGCAAACTATAGGTCAACTGAAAAGCCTCTGACTTCTCTTTGAATTTACTTAACTTTCCCTTTAGACATACACCTTATAGCTCAATAACATAATAAATAGAAAAAAGAAACAGACAAAAACAATTGTTGTTACAATGCATTCGTCAATTCAGTTTAGGCACAAGGCAATTTCCACATATATTTGGAGGAGATTGCGAAGTCTCAGATTGTTCAGAAGCAACACACTTCTTGCAGACAGTGATATGTGCTGAAGATTTTTTTCTTTGTGGGGAGAAATTGGCAGATTGAAACTGGTCACAGGGAGCTGGACGCTTGGCTCTTTTTCAATCTAAGGGCTGGACTGTGTAAGTCTCGTAATTTTGCCTCAAGCGGTCTGTCTCCTCCAATTGGTGTCACAGACTGTGAGTCCTGTCTGTGACTGGGAAGCAAGATCGCCAACTCAAATGGGACAGAAATGATCTGGATCACTTAGATCTGGAAAGAAGAGAAGGAGCACAGTGACCAGAGGTGCATGTCGATAATCACGCAATGCACCAATCAACAAATTATTATTTGAAACTGCTGCAGCAACTGTTTGATAAGATAAGGTCATTCTTTATTGATCCCACAGTGGGGAAATTCAGTTGTTACCGCAGCTACAGCTTATAACAATAAGGTGCAAAGAATGAAAAATAAAAAGTGTGCAAAATGTGTGCAGAGATTAAACATTTTACAAATTTATAAATATTTACAAATAAGAATGCTATACATAATATGTCTAAAATAAAACTAAATAAATAAACTACACAAGATAAGCTAACATGAAAAAATCTATGTGCACAGTTGAGTTTGTTAGATCGATAAAAAATTCTCCTCACAGCTAGGTAAGCAGAGTGAAAACAAAGATAATTAATTTATTAAAGATAAAGATAAAGGGAACTAAGGAGACCTGATGGCCTGTCTGAGTGACTGAAATCATTGATTAATAGATTGCTTAAGAAAATCATGAGATTAATCAATAGTGAAAATAACGGTGAGAGTACCTGTCTGCTACTCAGAGGTGGCCCATGGGGTTGGATGTGTCAGTCATGCCTGGATGGACTCCTGTGTGGCCTTGCTGGGCATCCCCGGAGCCCCCAGACACCTTTTCCTCCTCCCTTCTCTTAAGGCAGGCCGCTTTGGGGTTCAAATTCCTCTCTGGGCATTCAGAGAGACAGAAATCAGACTTTTCTGCTACTCCTTCCTCCTCTGAACACACTGAGCTTTGATCTCTTACACTTCTTTTTATCATACCACATCAAAAGTAAAAAAAATAATAAGATGAGTCAGCATTTCAGTGACTAAGTAAAACATTAGGGGGATTATCATGACAAAATTTTTGACTGATATATTTACCAACTTTAATATCCATAAACATTTAACTGTAGAAAGCAAGTTGACTTGAACAGCTTTCCAGCAGTTTCTCTGTTTGTGTAAGTGGAACAGCTCTGAGTGCAGCTCTGTTTACGGTACTGACATAGCCTTGACATTTCAGTTGCTTTAAAAAGGCTTGGTCATCAACTGAACACTGACCTCTCACTTGTTGCTCCAAGCTAAGTATAACAGCCACAGCCTGGTGGAGGATGAGGAGTTTAGTCTGGGGCTTCTCGCTTTTCAGGTGCAACTGGCACATGCGACCCAGCTCCTTGAAGGCCTCGTTGATGTCCCGCACTCTCAGGCGTTCGCGGGCGTTGTTAGCCATCCTCCTCTCGCGCTCTCGTTCAGCCTTCTGCTCTGGATTCAGGTCCTCGTCTTCAGTGATACTGTGGGAGGCAGAAGAAATGTCATATTTACAATGAAACTAAAATCATATGTAAGTTGAAACTAGGTACTGTGTGCGTGTGAGAATAAAAGTCTCTCTCTCTCATGCCCTCTCTCTGATGGGAAGTCAAATTTGTAAATCTACAAAAAAGTACATCTCAACAGTCACTTCCATTAGCTAAAACAGTTTAAATGCCCAACTGAATTCGTTCTTGATATGATCTGATGACCTGGATGCAATTAGCCCAGCAAAATATTGTCTTCATTATTACTGTTCAGGGGAGAATTTTTGGTCGTCTTTGGTAGTGAGGCAACAGCAACGAGGTGACAGCAAAAGATGTGAGAGATGTTGAAGGACCAAGTGGAAAGCTGTATTATTAAATATGACAATGTAAAAACAACAGAACTATTTGCTTCCCTATTGTGCTTACTGCTGCTGTTACTAAATGGATAACAAGAGTAGGCTGGAGGGTACCTATCCAAGTTCACTGTATCAAAATTCAATCATCTGGTGTAGAACCTTGACATATCTGCAAAAATTAATGTCATTGATCTCTTCCATGCAACTGCTCAGGCCTTGTCCTTGCTTTGTTTACAAAACCACCAAAGTAAATTTGGAAACCAAACTGACAATCAGTTCTGAGACCTGGCCTGGTTTAACATATTTCCACCTCAAACAATTCTTGTTTTCTCACTTGTTTTTGTGTTGACATGTTCTTACCTTGTGCGTGTGCCTGCTCTGGATGACTTCATGTCTCTTTTATCACTCTCGTCGTCTGTCTTGTCATCTGTGGAGAGGTTGTCGTGCATCTCATCCTTGTCTTGTTTCTCCACCTTCAGCTCCAGGGTGGCAGGCACCTGGCCAGCCAGGCCTGAAGTAAGACCTGTTAAACATAATGGAAACATAGAGGTAAGACATATTAGTGAAAAGTGAAAGAGAGTTATATGGCCAAGTATGGTGACCCATACTCTGAATTTGTGCTCTGCATTTAACCCACCCAAGTGCACACACACACACACCCAGAGCAGTGGGCAGCCAGTGCTGTGGCACCCAGGGTGCGGTTGGGGGTCCGGTGCCTTGCTCAAGGGCCTCACCTCAGTCAATATATTAAAGGTGGACAGGGCACTGGCTATTCACTTCGTGCCACCTACAATTCCTGCCGGACCTGAGACTCAAACCTGCAATTTTCAGGTTACAAGTCCAACTCCCTAGCCATTAGGCCACGACTGAACTAACTAACTGCGTGTAGAATGGACAAACCCGGACGCCTTGGTTATTGTCCTAGGAGACTTTAACAAAGGTAATCTTTCCCACGAACTGCCTAAATACAAACAATTTATTAAGTGCCCGACCAGAGAGGGGAACGTACTGGATCACTGCTACTCCACCATCAGCAGTGCTTATCGCGCTGTCCCTCGTGCCGCCCTGGGCCTGTCACGACCACATCATGGTGCATTTGACTCCTGCATACAGACAGAAACTACAACTCTACAAACCTGTTGTGAGGACATCAAAGAAGTGGACCAGTGAGGCTGCGGGGGAACTTCAGGAGTGTTTGGACTGTACAAACTGGGTTTGCCACCAACAGTCTGGATGAGTACACAGACACTGTGACGTCCTGCATTAAGTTCTGTGAGGACAGCGTCATTCCATCTTGCACCAGGGTGAGTTATAACGACAAATCCTGGTTCACAGCTAAACTCAGACGGCTCAGGTCAGAGAAGGAGGCTGCAGGAGGTGGGCAGAGCTAAATCGGTGTGTGGTGAGAGAATGGAACAGCAATTCTCAGCCAACGACTCTGCCTCTGTCTGGAAAGGGGCTTAAGGCGATCACCAATTACAAGCCTAGATCCCCCCACTCTGTGAATGACCTGCGCCTGGCCCACAGCCTGAACGAGTTCTTCTGCCATTTTGAAAGACAGTGGGACAAACCAGACCTCCCCCCACCAGCAATTGACCAGCACCAGTCCCATTTCCATTTCCATACCTGGATCACCTACACAGCTCCACACCTCTGCGCCCCGCTCCCCTCCACCCCTTATGCCTCTCTCCATCAAAGAGGGAGATGTGAATACACTGTTCAAACGACTGAACCACCGCAAGGCTACAGGCCCAGACTCTGTGTCCCCCTCCACTCTGAAGCACTGTGCCGATCAGCTGTCCCCAGTTTTCACAGACATTTTTAAGCCCTCACTAGAGACCTGCCATGTGCCAGCCTGCTTCAAGACCTCAGCCATCATCCCAGTCCCCAAAAAGACAAGGATCACAGGACTTAATGATTACAGACCCGTCGCCCTGACTTCTGTGGTCATGAAGTCTTTTGAGTGCCTCGTCTTGTCCTACCTCAAGGACATTACAGACCCTCTCCTGGATCCCCTGCAGTTCGCCTACAGAGCCAAAAGATCTGTGGACGACACTGTGATTATGGCCCTTCACTTCAATCTCCAGCATCTGGACTCCCCAGGATCCTACGCCCAGATACTGTTTGTGGACTTCAGCTCTGCCTTCAACACGATCGTTCCAGCTCTGCTCAGAGACAAGCTCTTGCAGCTGAATGTGCCTGACTCCATGTGCAGCTGGATCACGGACTTCCTGACAGACAGACGGCAGTTTGTGAGGCTAGGAAAGCATGTCTCTGACTCCCGGACAATCAACACTGGATCCCCCAAAGCTGTGTCCTTTCTCCTCTGCTATTCTCCCTATACACCAACGGTTGCACATCTGCTCACCAGTCTGTCAAACTCCTGAAGTTTGCAGACAACACACACACCCTCATCGGCCTCATCTCTGACGGGGACAAGTCGGCCTACAGGAGTGAGATGGACCGTCTGGTGTCATGGTGCAGCACCAACAACCTGGAGCTCAACTCCCTCAAAACAGTGGAGATGATTGTGGATTTCAGGAAGGACCCAGCTTCCCTCCACCCCCTCATCCTCTGTGATACTCCGGTGACCTCTGTCCAGTCCTTCCGCTTCCTGGGCCCCACCATCACCCAGGAGCTCAAATGGGAGCAGAACATCAGCTCCCTCACCAAGAAGGCTCAGCAGAGGATCTACTTTCTGCAGCAGCTGAAGAAGTTTCACCTCCCTTCAAAGATGCTGGTGAACTTTTACACTGCCATCATCGAATCCATCCTGACACATCCTCCATCACCGTCTGGTTTGCTGCAGCCACAGCCAAAGACAAACTGCAGCGTGTCATCCATGTTGCCGAGAAGGTGATTGGCTGCAGTCTACCATCTCTCCAGGAGCTGTACATCTCCAGAGACATGACAAGTCTCCGGGTCCCGGAGACGCGTAGCCAAGGTCGCAGCCGACCCCTCTCATCCCGGACAAGAACTCTTCCAGTCCCTCCCCTCTGGCAAGAGACCAAGAGACTCCCGTCCATTAGGACCAGGACCGCAAGCCACAAGAACAGTTTCTTCCCCACTGCAGTCATCCTGCTGAACAGTACCCCCGTCACCCCTACGTGACCCCCCCACCAAACTACAATCAGTCACTTTTCACTTTAACACTCAAAGTGCACTACACTTCACGCACACTTCACTTTTCTGTATAGTATTTATTTTATTTTATTTTTATTCTTCTTTCTAGTTTATTATAAAACTATGTACATACTCCATACCTGTATATATGCTTGCTCCCAAGACAAATTCCTAGTACTGTAAAGTGTTCTTTGCTGTACCTGGCAATAAAACCGATTCTGATTCTGATGCTCTAGCACTTTGTGTCAGTTGTACAATAAGACTGCAGGATGCACCAGACCTCTGAATGTTTCCACTTGGTGGTTGAGTTCTGTGCTGGAAGTGGAACCAGCGCTTGGCAGGCCTCCGTGGCTGTTGTTCAGACTGGCAGCATCATCAGCATGGGCACCACCCTGCTGCAACATAGACAGGAAGGAGATGTGACAAAAGGAAGCAGACTCTCTGAAGACGGTACATACAGTAAAACAATACTTTGGAGCAAGAGAAGAGTGCTTGTTATGAGCCTGAATGTAAGATGTACTGGTTCCTAATGGAAAAAAATAGCCACAGGAGGTAGCTCGGTGAGCTGCAGTCCATATACACAGGTCAAAGAAATTTAAAAAATGTTTTAATATATTCAATATGAAATGACAACCATTTATTCTTTTTTTGAAATTTTAATAAAATTCAGACCGGATGTTATTTATAGCCTCTATGTGTTGAAGGGCTGAACTATTCACATGAAAAGGAATTTCTAGTTATCAAAGTATGAACCAAGTTCAAAGTCTACTGACTCCTTCCCAAACATTGGGGGGTGCTTTGGTGATTTGCTTCACAGCAACATATTGTATAATGCATAACCAATGGTGGAAAACACAATATACAAAAAATATGTTTATGTTTAACAATATAACAAATTGAGAAAACCTCCTTCTTTGTGCCTGTCTATATAGCAGACTAGAACTTTATTGTCATTATCAAATTATGTGACATTATTAATCACTGCTCACCGTTGTGCTCAGGTTGGGTTTTCTGGAGCCACAACTGACAAGTCTGTTTCTCAACAGACAAATCCTCCTGTGTTCTGATTTAAAATATGTCAAGGGAAACCCTTTTCACAGTCTGACCATTTCCTTGTTATCATGTCCCTTTAGTGATACACTGTGTTGTACCACGAAATCCCTCCTTCCTGAGGTTTACCACATGTTCTTAAGCTATTTGATTTCCCTTTTGAGAACCAGGGAAAAACAGGGAAATCGTCACTGAGGGCGGAGGGTATCTCCCCCTTTTCTTGCGGAATGTGATCTCCAGTCACTGTTGGCCTCTGTTAACCCCGCCACCCCGGGACCCTCCCCTTCCTGAGTGCAACGCTAATCTTTGCTGTGCTCTCAACAGGTGTCCAAACAACTCTTTGTCTGGAGGAGGAGAAGGGAAGCTGGGGCTCTGGCAAGAAAAGAACGCTGCCATTTTCATGGCTGGGCCTGATTACCATACAGCTGAGGGACCTCTATTTGGGCGGAGGCCGCGGGTTCAGACACACGTTTCCAACGATTCAGATTTCCTGGGTTGTTAAAAAGAAGTGATGAAAAGGGGAGGAAGGGGGTTGAGGGTGGGGTGTCAGTCAGGAAAAAAAAGCCTGTGGCTGTGCCGTGCTGCGGCTGGTGAGCCCTGTCTGAGGGGACCTCCTCCCACACAGGAAGCGCTGTGCTAGTGCAGACACAGTATGTTCTAACTCACAGTCTCACTCGGTCAACATCACTGCCACAGCCCAGCTCTCTGTAACAAATACATCAAATTGAACTCTTCTGACAACCATAGAAAAATTCTTGTCATGGGACAAAACAAGCTACTCTGAAAGCTGCAGCAGCTCTGGCATCAGTGACAACACACTGCCTTCAAACAAACTAAGGTGGAAAATAAATTAATGTTGCCAAAGGAGATCACAGACCAAAAAGGGACATAAGAAATCCTGATAAGAAGTAGGACCAAAACGCAGTGCAGCTTTGATGAGCAAACCAACAAAACAAGTAAAATAAAGTAAACATTAACATGTCAGTCTGAAATAAAACATGAAATTAATCTTTTCAATCATATTCCATTAAATTTCAAATAGGAATCAGAGGAAAATATCTCTATTTAAAGTGTGGTTGGTGTGTATAATTTGTATGCATGGTATGTGTGTTCTGTGATTAGCTGGATGTGTATGGGTTGATAGCAGGAAGATAGCAGTAATATTTACTTTGCTTAATCATTTTGTTAATTGACAGATTAATAATGTAATCAATATTTCTATAATTGATTAACTTTTTTAAAGTCACTTCATGAGAAGAACTGCCAGTTTCTCAATTGTGATGACTACACTTGGATGATCTGCCCCATTTAAATTTCCATTGCAGATGTGTTCAAATCTCTTGGATCGGTAAAATGAAATACTCCGAATGGGTGAACACATCATGATTTATACTGAGACCTGCATTCTTCTGTTTCTCGAGAGGCTTGGACTTTTAACTCTAAAAGGAGTGCAACACACTTCCTTCACTAAAGCACAACTTCACTCCATTACGCCTGTTTTTCTCATTTCTTTCACCCTTGTGTATACAGCCGCTCTCAAGAGGAGGAGGGGAGCTGTAGGCCAGCCATTACACTTATGGAAAATATGTCAGGACGATTTCAACTCTTCATTTGTGGAAAATGTCTAGTTTCTACACATGGCAGCAGATCTATTTCGAACAGGTGGCCAAGCCTTCTTCTGTTATGAAGTTAGAAAAATAACATATAGGAATACACCAAATATGTTTCCACTTTATGCAATATTCTATAGTCATGGCAAATTAAATAATCTAAATACTTGGGTGAAGATCTCATACCATTGCAGCTGTCCGACTTGGAACCAATGCAGAGGCGGGGAAGTTCGCTCCAAGAGCTGTTATTGGCCCATTTGGTGCCTGTCCTAGCAGACTGTGTATGTCACTGGGCAGACTGGCGGTGGAGCCCACTGCATGGTTCCTCAGAACAAGGATTGCATCATCCAATCTGTCCAGGCGATCTTCCATTCGAGACTAGGAGGATCAGAGGAATGGAGGAGCGAAGGGATAGGGAGAGGGAGAAGAGAGGAAAAGAAGAGCAGCTTAGTATAAGCACATTAGGACTAAAATTGAAAACACTGATTGTATGGCATGGACTTTGAAAGACAAAAAAGAACATCTGAAACATAAGATAAAGAAGGTAATTCAAATGCAAGATCAACTGAACCATTTCAGCTTGAGAACAGTCCATTGCGTTTGTTTTTAACTGAATAACTGATAAATGCACTAGAACCATTTGGAGTGTTTCAACAGTTAATTTAGAAGCTAACATCTGCATCTAAGCTGATTGCTGCAAGCTGAAATGCTAGAAAGATAACATAACACGAAAATACATTATGACAACAAAGGCAATAAAATAAATTAAACTGCTTTTTGACTATAACGCATGTGGACTGCAAGTCGAGCTTGTGAGAGAAAACAAAATGAAGAATGCAAAGACGTATGGAAAAAGTGATGAGTATAGGCTCTATCTGAAGAGTACCTCGCAGACATCCTTTAAGAACGACATGGCATCCTGGAGATGCTCATGTAACTGCTGATGAACTCTGTTTTTCTGGCAAAGTCAAATAAGAATAAGACAGGATTATGAAAAACGATCAGTATCTATAAACTCTGGAAACACGCTGTGGATAGAGAAGACACACAGACAATAAAGGCAGGATTTGAAAGGAAGCGCACAGCTGCTGACCAATCACTCTGTTAAGATGTTTTGTTTGTACATTTAATAACCCCCATCTTCTACATTCAAAAACACACAAATGTTTCCTTATACTATTGTGTATTTTGTTAGTTGTCTGCTGGAATGAAAATTGTCAGTGGTAAAAGCTGCATCCAAAGTTATCAAATGAGTGATATAAATATATTCTGCATTATTACTTTGCATTATCATATTCACTATTTCCAGCTGTGGTTTTCAGAAAATGAATATGACATTCTAACTTGCACTCACTCCTTAACTAGCATGGACTTGCAGACTTATGTTTCATAGTGTTATTTCAACACTGGCTGGAATCCTTGGGCATTAAGTTTAGGTATTTTCATTCATTTTTACATTGTCATGTACAGTCAATTTTCACATATGTTTAATATTCAAATTCTAGACTTTTTTTAGAAATGAAATTGGAAATAAATACCATTATTCATGCAGCCCAGATCAAAAATTAGATGTTGCTCATTTTTTTCATTAAAGCTGTAGGCTTGTTAAAACAGCCTGTGAAATGACCTCAAGCTGGACCAGCTGATCTCTCCCTTTACATTTTTCCCTATTATCACTGAAAAGTGAAAAACAAACCAATGTACAGTTTTCTGAAATAATACGTACAATGTGAATATATAATACACAAGAGACATACTATAGTGCTTATCATAATTTTTTGTCAAAAAACATGTGAACAAATTTTTTTTGTAGCTACTACTTCAACTTTCAGGTTATCCGATGTTATCACTTGTGTTACTTTCACTTGTACTGTCATTTACCTTTGGTGGCCGTGGAGAGCCAAAACAAAGTTGAAGACAGTGGGAGGAAAGATGCTCACTCTACACTTGCAATTGGCTGCTGGAACAGAACTGTGTGATAAGTATTGTGGCCTTGTGAAATCATATCCCATATTTTGGTTAAAATGTGTTTAAAGTGTGGATTGTACAGCAGTCTCTAAAAAAAAAGTCAACAGAAGCCAATAGTATGACTTCATTTTTATGCATCCGCAGCAGACTAGACAACCAGTAGCATTTTACTGTAGGTTATTAATTGAAATGGTCAATAGTATCACTAAACAACACTTTAAATACATACTTTTTCAGATTTGCATTGCCAGTCTCACCACAGTGTTTTATGAATTGTTTGGAAATATTGTTTCTTAAAAGCTGTCTTAATTGCAACTATTTTATTATGAAAAATAGAAATGTGCTTCTGATATAAGTGACCTATAATTAAATTGTCTTACTAACTCACAACAGAAAAGTGTAACTACATGACGTGCATCAAGTAGTGATCTGGGCGAAAGGTGATCTGTAGCTGTTGTCACATGGTAGCGAAGGAATCCTGGAGAAGCGGTCCAGCAAACAGCTGCCACCCCTACACCAGCCCCTTTAACTTAACCCATCCCCCAACTGTCATCCCTGCCCTGGCCCATGGAGTAGAGGACAGATGGCATGCCCCAAGGGACAGGTATTGTTCAGTTTGGTTATCCCTCTACCCCCACGTTCCTCAGTAAAACATTTGTCAGACAGCAATCTCCCTGTAATTCAAGCTCAATCCTTCATGGGTAACTTAAAGTAAGCATCCATCATATCCTGTGCAGACAGGGAGCTTACCAGTGACTGAAGGGAGTTCTCATAATTTGGAGAGGAAGGGGTCTGTCCGCTAGCACGGGGCCACTGGTTGGCACCTGATGAGAGAAAGAGATGTGGCAGAGGTCAACATTAGCCATCCTGCGATTTAGCTACATATCAACATGGCCGATAGCTGCATCCTGCTATACTGGGTGCACTAATACAAAGCTAACAGACACACACAATAACACAGTTTTAACACACTGACATCCTGATTTTCTGGTTTCTTGTTGTTCTGTATGAGATATTTTTATCTTAGGGCTCAACAGCATCACTTCCTGATGGCTGGACTGCATCCTGACACATGAGCCAGCAGAGGGGTTGTCTAACACCCACTTCCACCATGAGATGTACTCATGTGCAACTGCGCTTTAATAAGCATAGCTATGAGAGCAATATGAGCAGTGACAAATCTGATTTTACTCCTAGCTCTTCTTCACACCTCCTTTATCCTGTAAACTTTGAGTCTCCAGAAGATCATCAGAATTATCAAAAATGCAGTGTGTTTGGTCAGCGTTTCAGTACACAACCTTCATCAAGATTTTTAATGATGGAAATATGCCAAAATCTAGGTTCAATCCATCATTACCTAGCATTACTGAGTTATCGTTTTCATTATCTTTTTTGTCAGTCAAACACCTATTTAGTGATGTAGAGGAGGTGCAGTTTGTTTTTCTGTACCACCAAGACTCACATCTGGAAACTTCTGAGTACCATTACTTATTTATTCTGTTCCATAAAGCCAAATCTACCATGGCACATTGCCTCTTTTCATTCTAAATGAAAAATCATGCATTTTAATCACATAATCTAAATATGGAGAAATTTAAAATACTCTGCACTGGATATTACAATTCATCTTTAGCTGGAAGAAGTTCACAGTGCATTTTGTAGGTTTATGTGAGCCAAAACATTAAACTACAGGCCAGTACAGGAAAGCAAATCAAGCTGATCTGATCTGGTGTAAATTAGAGCAAAGTAAAAGGAATCCACATCTGCTCATCACATTTCCACCTCCAGTACATTTCTTTCTTTTCCATTTTCTGAAGTACAGTCATCCAAGTAACCTGCCAGCCATGTGCAACAGGAGGCAATGCATTATACAATTAAATAACCTTAATGGACTTTGACAATAATGAACCTTTCCAGGCTATTTACAGGAGAGGATGTCTGTGGGCCTTTCCAACCAAGGGCTCTCAGTGCTCTTCTGGTGTCTATTATAGTGGAAGGTTGCCAAACCCAGCCCTCATTCTGGTAAATGTCCACCGTAGCACAATCTACAGAAGGAGACTTTTGGTTGGCATATCTATCATTATGTATAATTCTAAAATCTCATTTACGGCACTGTTCCCCACTTCTTAAAACAGCGAAGCATTTAAGAAACAGATCGGGATCAGAGAGACCTTTTATAGCATCGAGAATGCTGACAGGGATCACACTTTATTCATTCCTAATTTAAACAAATGTTACAAATTGTTGGATAATATTTTAAGTCTCACTGGTGTGAAATATTTTTACTCATAACTGTTTGGTGTTTGTTTTTGCAAATCAAGGGCAATGTGATCCAGTGAAATATATACCAAACCACTGAGTGCAACAGCACGTTTCAGAAGAAAATGACAGTGACGGACGAAAAGCGAGACAATACGATAGCTAATGTACAGTACACATAAAAAAAACCCTTCCTTTAAGTTCAGCAAAGTGCACAGTAAGTTTTTTCATTGATTCCTTCCAATAGCTGTCTCACTTATCTTCTATAGTCTTCTCTACTTGAATTTTCATTTCTTCCAATACACATACACAAAGACTTTAATTAACAGACTATTAAAAGTAACTTTGGAAGAGGAAATGAAAACGCCTCTGTTCTGCCTGAGCTTTCTCCCAGGTGAGTGAGACAGGAACTCCACATGAGCCTCTGCTGGCTGGCGGCTGTGAAATATTAGCCTGGGGCTCTGGTCCCCACGTGCACCAGAGAGGGCTAATTGAACAAACCCATCTTGAGTAATGTGCTGTATATTGGTGTAATCCTAATGATGAATGGATTTTGTGGTTAATATCAAGGTCAAGCCAAATTTTGTGCCAATCGTTCTTTTTCTAACCCCAGAAGCATAAAAAGGATGAATAATAAGTGAAACAAGGATGAATAATAAGTGAAACATTTATTTCCTACAGTTTCAGGTGGATTTATTTTACAGTAGTCTTATTTCTCCTATATCATATATTTCATCAGTAAAAATAAACACTAAACTAGTCTCCACTTAAAAAAGAAAAATGAAAACCCGCACAAGCACGGGGAGAACATGCAAACTCCACACAGAAAGGGTCCTGCCATGTTTTGAAACAAGAACATTCATGATGAGAGGCAACAGTGCTAACCAACAAGCCACTGTGCTGCACTAGTATTATAAAACATATTTTCAATTTTTTAACATGCTGCCAGGTATGGCATGTTGTACAGTAAATAGGTCAAGAGTGGGGATCTCCCTCTGTGAGGCTGTCAGAGTCCCCCATCAGCTGAGTCACAGCCACCCTCCTTCACCCACTGGCAGATAAACAAGGTCTTTTGCAGCCTGGTATGTGTGTGCGCATGTGTTGGAGGGGAACAGCTGTCCATGGGGCAGGGCAACAGCTGAGGATGAGGGGGGCATACGTAGAGACAGCTGTCACCACTCCATTACCACACATGACACAACTGCCTGCTAAAACAACACACTGGGCTTTCCTTTAGTGACTCCCCTCATTCACTTTCCATTACTCTTACGTGCTCTTCAGCTGTACGTTGGAGATACGCTAACTACATTCCTCTTATTGTTCTCTGTTTGTTGCACAATATAAATACAACTCAGAGAGGTCTGCCTGTCCATCCTCAAAAATGAAGCTGACAAAAAACACAAACACGGATATAAGCATTGTCTCAAAAAACAGGATTATATAACATTAAATCTATCCCCCTCAGTTGCTCTTATTACAAAGTAAGGCAAGTGACATAATCTACAACTATAAGTCATTAAAACATGGAGTACAAACAGCAACGTAATTCAAACCCCACTTCAAAACACTTTAAAGATTGCACGATTAAAAAAAAAGTAAGCACCCTAAAAACCTCAGTTCCCATCTTTTTCATTTACTGGACTTCTCAATATATCTTTAAGATCCAGACTGTAGAAGAACTTCTGTTATGCTATTCCAAAGAACATCAACAAAAATTTTCCTAAAAATTGGAAAGCCAAAGGTAGTCATTGATATCCCTGGCAGTCAGTTTGGATCGGCTCTCTCTGCGATGTTGTGAATACTAGGCCAGACAGTCAGGTATTGTTTAAATGTGCAGGTGTGTTGTTACATTTCGAATAAATTTGCAAGAGTGGTTTTACGTCTTGTCTACAGCTCACATTTTTGTGTGCTCATGGACTGCAGAAAGGAAGCAGCTAGTATCAAATGTGGCTAAATCAAAGCTTATATTCCTTTTGCTACAGATGAGTGTTGTGCAGGATCCAGGAAAACACATTTAATAATATTAAATTACTTCCATGAATGTGGAGACTTATCGCAGACTAAGTTTCTTTTAGAAAACTGTATTAACTACCCTGGCATAGATAAGGCACAGAGAACAAGTATGATTAGAGCTACTCTATAAAGCTAAAAGGGGTATTAAATTAAGTTTAAGGAAAACTTTTCACACTTCAATCTGCTTAGGCTTTAATTAATCCAACTAATGCAGCATATAGTAGAAGTAATTATATTAATTAAAGGCATATTCATAAAAGCCTCTTAATTAGCTGGGTTATTCCAGGTCAGGGGCTAATTATTAAACAATCTGACGTAGGACTGTCACTGGTTCGGTGCTGGTGTAAAATCCTTTATAAAGCAGTATCTTTTTATTTTACAGCTGGTACCAAATGTAAGTGTGCAGGAAGTGCGTATGACATTAAAATCCAAAGACTGGTGCTCTACCTGGCCTTCCAGATGGGGTGCCGGCAGCAGTCACCACAGTACCTGCTGAAGCAGCACTTGCTGTGGCTGTCAGAGGTGAAGGAGAACCCACAGGTGTTGATGGGTTGGATGGAAAACTACTGCTAGTGTGGTCAGGTGAGTAAATCTGTGAAAGCAGAAAGGAAACGATTGAGAAAGAAAACTAAGATTCATCAGCATCCCTAAAATAAAATATGTATGCTGTTTTCTTACAGCTGTTGCCATCCTCAAGCCAAAACAGTTTCATCATTTATGGGGATTTTACTGCCAGGGTTGTCATAAAACTGCTCAATGCATACAAATGAGATGTTTACTGTCATCTGCACTCAGAGCACAGCCTTAACAAAATGAATCATAAATAATATTCACTTTGATGTCTTGTGCTTGTGTCTTGCTCCGTATCCACTTCTGTAAATCAGTCGATTGCAGGGGAAGATTACCACGAAGAGACAAATCAGTCTGTGCTGCTCTTTAAATTGTTTCAAATAATGCTGCTGAATCATGGCATAGAAATCTTAACTATATTTTTTTTTATTTACTGATTTTAAATGGAATTCTCATTTTAAGTCGGATGCTCTTGTAACAATAATTACTACTGTAATGGCAATTACACTCTTGATGGTGTCTTTTTGAGTAAGAGATTTATTTTTATATAATGTTGCGCTCTTAACATAAAAAAATACACAAAATATTAAATCATGACAGTTTTAGTTTCTGTTTGTGTGTTAGTCAGTTTGAATACTGCTCTGATAGTGAATTAAGGAGCAAGTAAATATGCCTCTGTGGTATGTTAAACTTTTCATGCCAGTCAACTAAAAATAAATAAATAAATAAATAAATTCATGTTCAGTTTTCAAGATTTCAGCTTTGCAAGAAATGTCAAGACTCAACTGTACTGATCACACTAATTTATAACATAAATTTCACCCAACAAAAAATTGCACCTGCATATTATAAATAATATGAATAGTTAAATAAGCAGGCACAAGTGTGATTTGTTCGATTGGTGATTTTAGATCACACTCTGATAATGCCCTGCAGCTGAGAGGTCACATTAAAATACATTAGAAAAAAATGCATAAACCTTGTTCTTTTAAAAGGGCACTGTTTGTTTTTCAAATGTATAGAGACTGCGCTTGTATGAGCCACTCTACTAATTATTCCACTGTGGTTTAAAGAAGTGCAGATGCCCAACCTGGAAACCCCGATAAGCCAACACCAGAAAATCTCATGGGCATTTCAGCCTGCAGCCAGATTGTATTGTGAACCATATATCAAAATCTAGTAGTATTTTTGTATCTTTCTAAACTTTGCAGTCTCCATGAGGACCACAACTAGGGCATATGAATTTCTGCAGGATGCATAAATGAGCCTGAGCTACTTCAGCAAATCACAGGAACTTGTGTCATTGTATCCTCTGCTAGGTTTGACTGAGGTCAGGAGTTTTGGGATGACATGTCAATCACCAGGGAATGAGGAGATTACATCTTCAGAACTTCCACTGGGATTGCATTTCTTTAAACAAATGCTGGATTAAAGCAGAAACAAGTCCTCATCTTTTTCCTTTAATAAGAGGATATTGTGCTGTAATAGAACATGTCTCAGAGAACTCTGGGTATTATGGGTGAATCCTGAATAATTAGCAGAGAAAAAAAAACAGCAGACCCACAGAGATTTCTCCTCACAGTTTAGATCAAATTGAGCTTGCAGAAAACCATTTGAACTTCTGTGGGATGATAGAATGCACTCATTATTAATAATCTCCTTAGTCAATCTTGATCTCTGGGCTTTCGTTTTTCAATCAACTTGGACTATAAGGACAGAGGTTTCACTGAAGTGTGTCACTGTGGAGGAGGAGGGATCAGCCCTTGTCTAAAGGGAGGAATGACTATTTATGCTTAAATACACTCTCTCTACTCAGTATTTCCACACTCAGACGAGCAATTCAGTCAGAATTATTAAAACAAAGTAAGAAGGAGGACTAATGGTGCTTTCACACATACAAACAAAGTAGGTGGCGTTTTCAGTCCCCTCTGTGGATCTGTAGCTCTGGGGTTGTGTTATGTTGAACACGTAATTCACATAATGTATAACTTCTAGATTTGTTTCCACATGTTGTACTTCCTTTGTATGTCCTGGTAACGGGTTAAAGATATGTCATTAACAACTGGCAAGTTGGAGAATGCAACAATCATCCATTTTGTTTAAAATATAGTGGAACAGGGTAGTGCTTCAGGTTCTGTTGGAGTATAGATAAACTGATTGACTCTCACCTTTCTGTCATTCGCACTGCACCAGAGGACATTTGTATGAAGTTGAACATTTCTCAACTTTCCTCTGTAGTGTAGCTGGGTACATTTTGAGTCAAACTCCATGGGGGACACAGGGCTGCAAAGCCAGGATTCATTCAAATTGAACGGCAGCTGTTGTTGGCTCAGCCTTTTGCACCCATGTGTGTGAATGTACGTTAATAGTGTGGTCACCACTGTGCAGAAACCAGTAAGGCTCAAAACAAAACTCCAAACATTTCTTAGTTTCTCATAAAGCAAGCTGTTTCTAACCATGACTTTTGACCCGACAATATACGACTTTCTATTGTTTTCACTTACTGGCTACTAATGCTGCATTCAAAGTCAACGCAGCTCATTTTACTGGAATAAATGAAGCTCCGCCTCATCATCAGTTACGCTCCCGCAGGCAGCATGGAGCCAATAAGCATGGCCAATTTAAAAGGGCGGAGAACAAAAGCTTCACAAAGGGCGGCCTGTGGAGTTGAGCCACAGCAGCCACAGCAGTTATAAACTCCCCTGTGCCCTCTGCTCCATCCACCCACCCCCACCACAGTCCAACCGTGTCCATTTCACTCCTGCTTTGTCATGCTAATAGAATTGAGTCTGGAAGTATAAAGGACTTAATTTGTTATTACCATCCCTGCACTCTCATATTTTGTATTTACACTGGTAAGAAATTTTCCTCTCAAATGTACAGCTTGTGCTAGAATGTGTGAAATGAATATGTTACTGAATATAACACCAATCTGTTAATGCACACATCATGTGTACGAAACATATGCCTCAAAGGCGGAATTTTAAGGCCCAATCTGAAACTTGGAAATAGAAAACAGAGTTCCAGGATCAGGATGTTATTCCAGTGAGACAGTTTGGGAAGAGCAGCTAAAGGAAATTACATGGATAAGAAAAAGCCCATTATTTTGTACTGACCTCCACATAATTTTGTTTTTCTACTATTTTATGTAACTTTACTCAACTTTTGTACAGTATTTTTGATTCCACCTGTACTTGAGCTGTAGTTCTCCATACTGTATACTGTATCCAAATTTTGCTTGTAACAATGCTATTACAATACAGTAAACCCCTGAAATTTGCAGAGGTTTTGTTCCTAGAGCACCCACGAATTGTGAATTTTGGATATGGTCCAAAAAATGACTATTTTTATAGTTCAAACCCTAAATACGTCCCCAAATATGCTCCCAAAACACTTTCACAAAAACACAATTTCATTTCAAACTCAGCTTAATACATTATTAGTAAACAAATTTGTGAACTAAATTAGTAAATTACATTATTCTTAATAATCTAGCATTGAAATGCATGAA
This sequence comes from Mastacembelus armatus, assembly GCF_900324485.2. Taxonomy (NCBI): domain Eukaryota; kingdom Metazoa; phylum Chordata; class Actinopteri; order Synbranchiformes; family Mastacembelidae; genus Mastacembelus; species Mastacembelus armatus. The sequence goes on from NC_046635.1 coordinate 11,891,316, forward strand.
AAACTATATACTGCCACAAAAAAAGTCTTAAAAATTGTGGAGGATATTTGCGGGTTCTGTGAAATTGTGGAGGTTTCCTGCGAACAATTATTAGTTAGGTTCTAAGGAAAAATCTGCGAACGACTGAGGCTGCGAACTCTTAACCGCAACTTTGCGGGGGTACACTGTACACTACAATCAACCTAAAGGCTTATGTTTAAGGTTAACTGTTAAACCATTGGTTGATTTCTCTTCAATGTCTAATGGCAAAATTCTCTCCTAAGTAAAAGTCAAAAACTGAAGGAAGGTGTCTGTCATATTCTCTTTCCTCATGTTTTCATGATAAAAAAAACAAACATTTCTGTATCCAGGTTTAAAAATGTTTCTTTTACTGTGATACATCTAAAGCAGAGCTTTAGGATACCCAAAAAACACAGGAAAAAAATTAAGCATAACCTCTAATTTATCCCTGAGCTGAACCACAGGGAAGAACTAATAATAATGTAAACCTCAGTGAGCTACAAATATGTTAGACTATACATTACAGGATGTCACAGACACCCATGGCTGATTTACAAAGTGTAATCCACTGGCTTTAAAAGTATTTTAATGTACAATTTTCTTTCTTGAATACTCTTAGTTTAAGCCCACTATTATCCAGGCTTAGGCTCAAAAACAACTACAAAAATGCCCTCTAGGCTTTTTTAATCAGCATTCACCATAGCACTTAATTCCTTCCATGATTACTGAGGTCACCTTCTTAAACATAGAAATTATTCTATTTTGATTTGGAGAAAAATCATGACTTTTTTGAGTGATTGTGTGCATAGAAGTACATTTCACACCCTAAGACAAGGTCAGACTTGAAGGGGTATACAGAGCCATTTGTGTAAACCAAAACCAAAAGCTTAAGTCACAAGTCACACCCAGAAAATAATGCAATTTTTTAATAATAAATTTGTCCTTTTAGTGTAATTAACTCTAAGCAGGGATTCCTAATGTGATGAACTGGGCTGCAAAAAAAACAGGGTTATAACTTACCGAGGCTAAAGCCTTGCCCAGTGCATCTCCAGTCTGTGAGCTTCCAGTGGCGTTCCCCCGATTTCCAGCAGCTAAGAAAATACAGAGGAAGGCTCTGTAATATCAAAGTCAGACAAATTCATAGTAGTCACAGTACACAAAGCAGCTGTGTATCTGCTTCACTCACTACCTATACAGAATGGATGGTGAACAATAATTACATTGACACCAATGAATTACTCATTTGGGCAGGTATCACAACTGTTAATATGAGAACATACCCATAACCCCATCAGCTGTGTTGACGGACGGGGTGTGTGCTGCGGTGACGAATGGTGAAGTGCTGGTGTTGCTTCGGTGGAAGCTGGACATTGGAGGAAGACTTGCATTGATGTCTGGAGAGACGGAGTGTGCGGGGTAATTCTGAAAAAAAAAAAAAAAAAAAAACACACACAGATGCCCTATTTTCAGTCATAAATGTGTATTTGAGAGAAAGAAAATGCATATTTGTTCATTGGATTTTATATTGTCCTCTGACATATCCCAGGCTGGGATGAAAAAAATGTTACTGGGGGGAGGGACAGAGATAAAGAGAGGGCAGGCAGCATCTGCAGGCTCCCTGTGATGCCCAGCCAGCTGAAGCAGGCAGACAGACAAGACCAGATCAAACACTGACACAAAGAGGGTCAGCAGTGTCTTCACTGATAATAACCAGACAACAACTTCAGACACGCACACCCACTCCAACTGCGGGAGCTATGTCGAGGGGGTGCAGGCCTGAAAAAGAATTTACATGTTGTATGTGCTGTAACAAAACACATTGGATCTCATAGACGAGTGGTACAGCAAGTTACTAACAATTATTTGCCACCTATTAATTACTGCTGAGCAGTGCTGCTTACCAAACGCTCGTGTGAGTGCAGGCTGCTGTAGTTTCCTGACTGTGGCATATGAGATGACGATCCTGCGAGCATTCCCCCATAACCAGGCTGACTGATCCCATTGGACGAGTTCCACGGGTCAGGAGAACTGTGGGTACCATCTAGAAATAATAAATAAATCATGTAAGTATATAATAGAGAATAAAAGGCCCCAGTATATAGTTTAGTTTTGTTATAGTTAGTGCCAGACGGCGGCTAACCTCCATTTCAAATTTGGGGCCAGTTTAAATTTTTTTTTCTTTTTTTTACTCTTGGGACTGGAACATGATCCTTGTCCTGAACACAGCTGAGATAACACAGAGCTAAAATCAACAAAGATGTCTGTTTTTCTGTCTAGATTTGAGGCTCACACCAAAATAGAGACTGGGCACAGACTTAATACTCCCAAGACAACTGAATCTGTGTGGCAAAATCAAAATATCAGTATTAAAAATACATTGGTAAAATATTTTGGCCTTCTGTGTGTCACTGTCATTAAATTAACAAATTCTGTTCTTGAAAGCAAAAAAAGCCAGTGGGGAAAAAACTCAACCTAGTAATACACAGATGCTTTGGGTTCAACATGAAAGCAAAACAAGAATATCAGTATAAGAGTATTAGTCAAAGAGTATTAGGAATAAAAATAGTATTTTATTTTTATTCAGTTGCAGCATTTGATAATTATTTTAATAATTCCACAAATTCCCAAAACTGTAGCATAAACATGGCCATTTGGTTTTGAACTTACCGAAGAAAGTGCTTGCAAACATACTGCTGGAGGGTTTAGGAGAAGAGTAAGAAGGTGAATCTCTGTTGAAGTCTTCTGAGTTTGGAGACGGTGCATACACCTGACAGGAGAGCATAAATATTATTAGTGTGACCCATCAAACACTAGAGTACTGTGGGATCCATTCGGTTGCTGTCATACAGTACTGAAGGTATGATAACACTGAAACCTATAAAAACTATCGCTGTTCTTATCTCAGTTAAAGTAAACACCTTCAAGACAAAGTACAATCACAATTATGAATTTGGGAGCATAAAACTATGCAATCTGACATGCATCTACACACACACACACACACACACACACAAGTAATAACACATACTGTAGATATGGTCCTAAAACCACAAGCAGGCACACACATTTTGATGACTAGCAAGCAATCAAGCTCATGAAGGGAGGACTGGATTATCAGGGGTATTTGCATTTCAGATCAAATGAGCTTCTAATGGAAGTATAATGATACCCGCTTACATGCACTGACTAAATGCCTGGCAAATTACAGCATTCCCAAAGAGGCAGAAATCAAATAAGTGGTACAAACCAGCCTGCATTGCTTTTTTTATGTTTATACCTGCAAGCTGGTGGTAGAGTGAAAGGAGAGCAACAATGGGCATGCTGTTGTACAGCTGTTTGTGTGCCAAGCTAGGCGGGAGGATCAAAGACATGGGAGGCCAAACACCACTGATGTGGTCTCTGACTTCATCTACTCCAGATGGAGAGAGAGGGTGTGAGCAAGAAAGACCGAGCCCAGGGGAGGGAAGACAGGAGAGGTCTGAACAAATTCTCCCTCCCACAGACAGGACTGGATGACCCCACCGTCGTGTAACACTAATCAGATCCAGACCTGCCACCAGCGAGATTCCACCTGCACATTTCCAGCTTGTGTCTCACACTCAACAAAATAAAACACCGTATTAATGGCCTCACATCGCACTCAGATGTTGGTATTAAGACAGCTCACTCCTCAGATTGGTTTCTGATGTCTGTGGATATGATGAGGGCCCCAAAGGTTGTTTACTATTCCATGCTTAAGTTGTTTTATGACACAGAGCTGATGGAAAATATGCATCACAATCCAAGTAAATAAATGCGATTCAATCACTTGCTCACACACGTGAGCATTATACCAATACAGAATGCAGCTTAAAGGGGACTAAGGGCTGATGGGCTTTGCTGAGTGAGCAGGACTCCACAGTGTTGTTGTCTGGGTGTATAATTAAAGTGCTCTGGGAGGGGTGGAGCTCTCATGGGTCTTCTGGCTTACACATGTGACCAGGGTTGATAGTATTTCCGTGCAGATCTCAGGTTAGCCTTGCACAGGAGCCTGTGCTTTTGTCTTTTGCCTCTGTCAGATGCTCATTGGGCAGCATATGGCAGCGGATAATGCTAATTGTCCTTTTTACCCTGGGCTAACCAGCCAAACCATTAATAAACCATCCCAAACACTGGGTGCCTCATTCCGCCAGCCTATGGAAGGGAGGGTCTGCCTGGGTTTCCTTTTATAAGGCCATTAATTAAAAAAAGCGTCACTCACACAGATCAGCACACCATCACAGACCTATAATAGGTATTTGATAATCAGAGGAAATCGGTTATTAAAGAATACATTTCAATACCCTATCTTTCCCACATCATAAACTGAGGCTCGTGACCTTGCATTAAGACTTCTGTTTTGGACTGCATAATGTACAAACATTGTCAACTAATATACAACAAAGTTAAGACAATATTATATGACACTGCCAATAATGAACATTAAAGCACAAATAACATCACTGGGACAAAACTGTGACAAACCTAGCAATCCCCTGACAGCTACTTTCTGTGAACAAATAACAGCTAGGAAAACAATGAGGTGTAAATGTCAGGATGAGGGATTTGTCTCCCTGTTGATAAGTGAATGATAAGCTATATGGACTTCCAATTTAAGGAAGTAACTCAGGATTTGAGCTGGTGGTGAATCATACCTGCTTGGATAAAAGATACTGTTTTGAGTTATAGGTCCAGTTCTGTAACTTGACTCTCTGCCTAAGCTGAGAAGTGAATTTGTCTTGCATGCCATCCACCATGTCTCTAAAATTGTGGTACCTGCCTTTGAAGCTTATGCCACACTGAACAAAAGATCAGCTGTTAACACATAATCTGTCAACCAACACCAATGAAGAAAGAGGGAGGAAAAGGAAATTAAAAAAATAAACAAAGAAAAAAAAAATCAGGCTTAAGGCCAGGAAGCTCAAAAAGAAGAGTTCAAATGTTCTGTTAATGGCGTGTCCTGTTTTTGTGCTGCATGTCATTACCTGGAATCGAGCCACATCTCTGGGGCATTTTGTTTCAAGTCCAAATCACATACACTTGGAACGGTTTGCAGCACAACAGACACAACACTTCTTCAAACTACTGCTCAGCTAAGCCTGCTTTGGAGAGGCGTTGTTCTTTACCTCTGCATATGTGTCAATGTTTTCTGGAAAATGAAGGGCTCACTGACATTAACCTTACAAAAACTCTCACAAAAACCAATGTAAACCTATGTTATGTCAGGATGACACTATGTTTTGATAGAAGTTATTTTGACATGAGGAGTGTGTATGACAGATGCAAATGTATTAAAGGCTACAACCATTAAAGAAACATTTCACACTTAGTTGGGAGAGAGAAAATTAAGATAGACAATTTCTTATTGTCCTGTTATGTTAAAACTACATTATTAAGGAAATCCTGTTAAAAATATGACCTCAGTTGCACTTGACATTACAGATATTAACATTCTCAAAAGCCTGTTTACGCACACATGGAACTGCAATATAACCAGGTAAAGGCTCTCACACATAAATAAGTTATTACTTTAAAAATGTAGCCATACGGCAAGTTAATTTGCCTTGAGCTTCAAACATTTTACTAAAAAGTCAAAAAACACTGGTATGCATCTGAATGCATTCTAATACATAAGGTAAAATTATCAGAAAATCTAGCATTGTTTTCTTTTTCTTGTTAGCAAAGCAGTGAAATCTTTTATCCAAGTGCACAGTATCTCAGCAGAGGAGCCTACTGGGAGTCAGAGCAGCTAAAAATAGAACAGCAACCACATTGCAGATTAATACCTTCCACTCGTTAATGCCGCAAAAATTTCATTTTGGCATAAATGTAACCTCATTAGCTATGAACAACATGTTGTATGCATAACATATATATATATACGATACATCAGCACACATAAACACACCACCAGTCCCACAGCCAAACATGCATGCTTCGATGCATGTGCAACATATGTGCAAATTTCTGGGGGTGGGTGATTAGCTTCTGGCAATGACTGCTAACCTCTAGAAAACATAATCTAACCTGTTGCACTACAAAAATAACAACAGCAGGTCCCACCTAAAAGAACACATGTTGTCTCTTTTGTGTTTTCACTATTTTTGGATCTAATTTTATGACATTCCACTTGTGGAGGGGAATTTTCTGTGAAGCCAAACAAGGAAAAAAAGGGTCTAACAGTCACTGCAGGGCTTTCGCTTCAGTTTTTCTTTTTCACTAATAGGCAACGGAAGAAAGATCAGTGAGTTGTTCCATCTGTATTGGTTCTGTGCCACCAGTTTACAAGCCAATGGCCCACTGTGAATTCTCCCAGTGCTCCAGATGGTGAGACTGCTATGCAACTCTGCATTATAGCAAATTAATGTGGATCAAGTTGATGCAAAGAATAAGCACCATCTTTCTTCTTCCTTGCAAGGAAAACAGAAAAAAATGTGCTGGTTATTTAACAAGTGCTTTTGATCATAAAGTTTGCCCACTCTGTCCACATGCTATCAATTTTCTCCCCATCACCAACTGTAACACAAGCCTGTTAATACTTAATATGAAAAAGATCAAAGTCATCTTTCGTGCAGTGGGAACAAAGGAAATGCTGTAATGGGTTATAAGGGAAGTTAAAACACAAGCTTAAGTAAAATGATCTTATCAATACAAGATCATAAAATGGCTTACCCCTATTTTCCTTCAAATGCATATTTTAAGAGCAAAAATAGCATAGGCAATGACAAGCGGAAATATCCTTGTGTCAATTGCTTATGACAGGATCAGTACTTCAGGATTACTTAAATGCACTACAAAGCTCATTTAGCCACTGTTAGATAATGTCGCTGAACAGATTCACAAGCCCACTGGATTGTTTTCTACAATAACTTTAAAAACAAATAACATGAGAAATAATCTTTTAAAAAATTTCAACACAAACAAAACTCACATCTGTAATGTGCAGCACACATACACATCGATGTAATGTAATGTATTCATGTATTTAAGTACTTGAAAACTTTTTCGTAGTAACAAAAATCAAAAAGGCCATTACAGAGAAGTTTAGAAAACACATTAGGGTCCCTGTGGCGACAAGAATGCCAAAGTGATTAAAAACAGATGGAATAACAGCAACACTGGTGCTTGGAGCGCAATCTGCAAACAGGAAAGTCTAACCTCAACAGGCAGCCTCTTTCCCTTAATCATTCCCAGACTCCCACTTGTTATTATTTCAACCCAGTCTCAGAGTTGAAGAAACCAGCCAGTAAAAATAAATTCAAGGCTGCAAAAAATTGCCACACTATGTCATTCTGCATATAAGAAAAAGTTATGGAAATAACAAAACTTTTTTGAATGTCTTCTTGTTTATTCACAGTTGACGACGTGTTAAATGAAAAAGTAGTCTAGAATAAGTTCTGACACTTGACCTTGCAATATTATAATTGTACTGTCCACAGTTTTAACTGATGTAATGGAAAATCAGAGAGGAGCCTCAAGCACATGTATTCATACACACACACACACACACGCACACACGCACACACAGCAGCACAGTGCTGGTAACTACAATTTTAATACAAAACCAAAATTATACATGCAAGGACAAACAGAGGAACAACAGACCGACAGTCTCTCTCTCACACACACTTCTTCCAGATCTTCTCTATCCAATAAACACACATTCCCAAAGAGACTACTCACCGATTTCCCGTTGTAGTAATACATTAAAGAGTTACTGCCCATTCCAGGGACAGGGTAGGCGCAATACATTATAGCTTTAACAATCTAAGTGATAAGGGTACAATACAGCAGCACACCAGCTTTCTCTCTAGACATACATCCAGCCCGTTCAAAAGGGACTAATAATTCTTTCAGTACTGGCCTCCACACACGACCCACTCAGAGGAAACTTATGCAAAGCAGGAGTGTACCATTCCGAACTGTGGGGAGGGGTGGTTGTCAGAAGGGAGTGGCTCATGTGGTACGTCCCTCTCTTAAGCCTCTAAGTGCTGAGGCAAAGAGGAAAACGACTAGGGGGAGGGGAGGCGACAGGGAGGTGGGTATAGAAAAGATAAAGGGAAAGGGGTGGGCAGAAAACAAATGTGTGAGCAGATTTAGAAAGACCGAAAAAGATGTTTAATTCCAAGCATAAAAAAATGTGGCTTTTCTGCAAGGGAACATACTACATAATTACTACAATGAACTACAATAATTTCATTTTAAGCAGGACTGCATTAGTGTGATTCTTCAAAGGTGGTCAATTGACTGTAAAAATGAGTGCCGTGAGCTTGTTCTCTTCCACACATTTTAATCCCGAGTGTCTAATCTTTTTGTCTTTGTGATGATTAAACAAGTCTACAGCCAGTGTGGCTTTTGTAAGAACATATCCATCTGGCGCAACACTTTACCTGTTCCCACACACAATGCACGCACCAATCTGGAGTCAATAGTGAGAGAAAGTGAAGGCTCAACATGTAAGTAAAAAAAAAAAAGCTCAAAGCCATGTAAGCCATGACAGCAAAGAAAAAGATTGACTATCTGTATTTATAAAATGTGAAATATGAGTTTTGGTGTTGGCGGACTGAGACCTTCAGCTGAGAAGTGCCTGTTAACAGAGTTATAAAGCATGCAACAGCTGCAAAGGGGTTGGCTTGTGACGTCGTAAGAGGAAAATAATGCTTCATTTCCTAAACCCTGGGGGCCTCAGAAAGGGTGGGGGGGGGGTGGGGATAGGTGGGTAAAACATCGACAGCCATTTTACCATGGTTTATTGTCGCTGCAAACCACACCGCTCCCCTTTACCTTTATCATGTGGGGGGGGGGGGGGGGGAAGAAAGGAGAGGATAGATACCATATTCCACCGAGAGCCCGGGCTGTTCAGTCTAACTGGAGCCTTTCATGTCTACCACTCAGAGCTTCCTGGACTAAACACAGGCCTGTAGTCTCATTGAGAACATCACTGTAATAGAAAGATTAAAGCTTCAACTTCCCTAAGAAAACTAGGCCTTTATTATGCTTTTCCTTTTAGTAGCCTACTGTTATTATTTATCCCTCTTTCTTCTCTGGGACTCTTTTAAACTCATCCAAAACACTGGCTCTACATGCTGTTACCGCTTTATATCTGGCGCTGTTTCAAGTTGATGCTTTAAGGAAAATGGCCATGATAAAAGTGTTTGAAGGGGTCTAAAACAAGTCCAGACACACAGAGCAGTGTTGTGAGGAAAATACATGAAAGCTTGGAGAAATAAGCATTAATTTGAGAAATCATGCACACATATCATACCACTGCTGGCTGACTCAGGGCATTGTCAGCCCATTTCTTTTGATACAGGCTCAACAGGAGACACGCATAGCATACCTAGAGATTTTAAGTTTTATTTAATTCAACTTAATCAGTGCAAATGACACACATTACACAGCCTTGAAATTGTAGGAAACAGCAACAGACTGGAAGATGAAGTCTCAGCTCCACCTACCTGTTAACACTACGGTGTTGAAAAACACTGAAAATCCACAGGCTGAGGTCACCGCCAACTAATGCATGGTCTTAGAGATGATGTCATCAGACGGTAAGATTGTTTCCTGTAAGAAGCTCTGGTTCTAATTAGGGAGGGCTCACTCTCATAGTAGGGGTGCACTGGGGATTCAGACCCTCATCCGCAAACTCATGGATGGACAAATTTTACAGAATTAAAATTTCAGTCTTTCTGCACCTGTAATGCAGGAATGCAGTGAACACGATATCCAGACAGACAACTATGTGTGCAGCCTGCACAGACAGTAATTCACCATTTTTGAGAAAATTACAAAAAAAAAAAAAAAAACAAAAAAAAAAACGAAAAACACGAGAAAATTCCATGACCACTCAATAACCAGTACCAGCAACAATTTGCCAAGTTTAACTTCCCTCTCTGCCTACGTCATGTGCAGTTTTGGGAAAGATGGTTTAAATAATTTGTCATGTAAAACTAACATTTATCTTTTAAATGGGTATTTTCAAGGCAGATTAATTATAAATTTTTAAAAAATGAAAACCTGTCATATGCTCTTAAGGCTTTCCAAGACCTGCAGATAAATTGATGCTGAAAAGTGTTCCTGTTTGCATAATAATGTTGACAGTTACCTCTTCCTTTAAATATTAATGCCTACAAGAAACCATTTATAAACACATTACTGAGATACCAATGCTACACTTCTACAGATACATTCCTGTTTCTTGTTTGACTTGTTACTGAACCACTAACCATATTATGATCACAGAAAACAGTTAAAAACTCAACTCTGCTCATTAATCAGTGGTTTATAACTGCTTGAATTCTACATTTATCTGTGGTGAGAAGCTATATATCATTTGACGCGATCAGTAAAGTGTGGTTCTATAAATGTCATTAATTCTTGTTAATCTGTCCTTGTAATTTAAACGCCATTAAAAAAAAAGGTACTAACTTCTAATTAATAAAAGGTTTATAGCCAAATTGAAGATTATGATATAATGAATATATAGCCAAATTTGACTTATACTCCTAAATGTTTACATTTAATGCTTTATTTTCATATTTAACTGAAACCTATATGACAATTTTAAAAGGTATTATCCATCCATCCATCATCTATACTCGCTTATTCCTAATCAGGGTCACAGGGATCTGCTGGAGCCTATCCCAGCTCTCTTTGGGATGAAGGGCTAAAAGGTATTAATAACAGATAAATGAAATCCGTTTTTATACATTTTAGCCATAGGAAGGATTGCACAGATTCAGTGAGTTTGTTTTCCATTCCATCTTTGTCAAAATGTATTGTGAGTACATCTAAGCCTAGTATTGTATATACTGAACCAGACTGTGAGCTGAGAGTATTATTAAACTTCTAGATAAGACATATGCTACATTAAGGTCTTAGAATTTTTTTAATAACATACAGTGTGAGCTGTAAAAATATTGTATAAGTATATATATACTATATTACAATAATATAATAATACTTATTATTTTTAGTAATAGTAGTAGTAGTAGTATTATTGTTATGCAGCAAAGTCTCACCATTCCTGCCTATTAAAAATGTGACTTTGGTGATTAAGCTGCATGCATTTATGTTTTTGACCATGTTTACAGACTTACAAGAAGGCTATACACTAATGAATAATTGGACACAGCAGCCTTCAGACAACAGCTATTAAAAACATGCTCCAATCGTCTAGCAGCTATAAATCTATGCAGAAAAGCTGCTAACTATATCCATTCTCAACGCCAGCAGACATAAAACAAAACATATCACATTTGTTCGACATCTGTCCTAAGCCATGTGCAAAGGAAAACTAAAAACCTCAGAATGTAAATATATTAGCTCACTTTGTTCAAACTCTAATGCCTACATCAGCAGATTTCTATTATTTCCCATTTCTGTATTAATGTAAGAATAAATAAATAAATAAATAAATAAACAAATAGGAGAGCTAGAATGAACGAAAATGCCCAGGCAGATTCAAGAAAATAAAATGGCACAATATCACACTTTTGAAATTCTTATTCTTACATCTAACACTGAAAAGGAAAGTCATCCACTATTACATTGGACTGGTGTGATTTATCCCTCACACATACCATATTACACATAACCTCTGACCTACAACTGAGTCCTGGAGCAAAGAAGCTCAGCTACAACATGAGCTTCATGTGGATCAGTGGTGTACTTTCCAGGTCATAGCCGCCTGGCTTAGATGGTCTCTAAATAACAAACACTCTACCTTAGTGATTGCTGACAGGTTGTCTTCTTTAGCCTGCCAGCAACCTGAAATCAAGGTTTGCATTAGTGTTGTACACTCACGCAAGCCCTACATTAATAATTTACAACAGGCCAGAATGTGAGTAATGACTTTAATCTGTGCATTATTTTCATGCTCTTTGTCCTTTTAACTCGTTCTCCTTGCAGATGAAAGAGGTCAGGCCTCTGGCTTGTTTGTCTGCTCCATTATCTACAGCCTCTAATGTTAATGGTAACTTTCAGCAACCCAAACAAAGATAAACACAAAGCCCACAGTCCCAGAGGTGGCTGCAACTGTTCAGCATCAGTGCTGTCAAACTAAAGGTGTCTATCTAATCAGCCATCTGATGGGGCCATCTCTGGGGAGCTGACTAACTCCGGTCAGGGCAGAACCTAAAACATTGTCCCAGCCTGTTGCACAAGTTTAACAAATTCATCATCTCTCAAGTAACCTACCTGACCACACCTAACAGCCCTGCAACAGAGAGAATACACATCTTAAAATCTGTATTATAACACAAGTTCCTTTCAGTCATGTTTCTACTACAAAACTAACCCACAATAACTGAGTATAGATGTAGATCACACACAGTCACATGCCTGGTCCACATGCACAGAAGTAAATCTCAAATCTTTAACAGCAGCATGAATGTAAAACTTTAATGAATAAAAAAATTATTTGCTATGTCTGCAAAACAGACACCAAATACTGTAAGAGTGATGACGTACACACACACATACACGTCTTATCCACTTTCTTACAAAGCTGAGAGTAACAAAAGGTTCAAATGGTTACAATGTGCAATCTGCATCTTAGTATCTTACACCCTTTTCTCCTTTAAGTCATTCACTAACCGTCCATATCATTGTGGTCTGAATTTCAGATTTGAAACTCAATTACTTAGCTAACTATATTCACATGATTCGAGGACTGAATGTGTTGTACTTTAAAGTTGGACTTTTGTTATACTTTACAGTTATATTAACCAACTTTTCACGAATTATCACTACTGCTGTGGTGGCTGTGATATAAAGTACCACTGGCTTTCAAATGTATTCACAAGAACTACTGTCACATTTTGCAGGCAAAGTGCACAATGGGAAGCCAGTCCATGATGACACCAAGTACAACATTCATTCATCCTTTAGTATCAGTTTGAGCTGGGCAGGTAACATAGACATGGCTGACGATAGCTGACCGACATGAAAGATCCTTAGAGTTGCACAGATGTTGAGTCTCAGTGTGTCTGTCTGCATAAGCTGCCCATGAAAATAATATGTATTTTTTGTTTCCATGTCATAATCAAGCTATTCTGGTACTGATGGGTACTGTTAGGCAAACTATACAATGAGGATCCATCTCATTCTCAGTATTCACATCTGCAACTGATTTGCAGTAATCTGTGTATATTAAGATCAAATTAAGCACAAGTGCAATGGGCTGCAATTGTTAATTTTTGGAACTGAAATGAAACAAAAACTGACACACAATAACACTTTCTATATTCTCAAGAAAATCACTGATCTAAAATATATTTAAGTGAGTGACTGCAGCACTCCAGTGTTTAAACAGTGTCAGCAATCATTCTCCTTGACTAATGACATCCAGATCAGAACACACATTGTGGCTTGGAACGGCTGAGTCTGTGTTTTTGCATTATCAAAATAACAAAAGCCAGAAATATAAAACACACTGCTTTACACCATTTTGCTGGGTGGCCCTAAAATCTAATTTGCTTAGAGACCTACAAAGACCTGAGCTGATCCTAGTTGTTTACATAGGCCTTTACTCACTGATTTTCTATTAACCAAGCGCTATTACTATGTTCCACCCTGCAATGTTTCAAAGGAAGAAACAAAAAGGAGCTGCTCTCTCAGCAACAGGCACATTAGGTTACTGTTGTAGTACCATATAATGATCTCTTGTCTTTGAGCTGTTAGAGCCAGATGGATAGAGAGATAGAGACATAGAGAGAGAGAGAGCGAGAGAGAGAGAGAGAGAGAGAGAGACATAAAAAGGGAAAATATATCTTTTGAATGTCATACACAAGACAGCACTGCGAGGAACATTTCTGGGACTTAAGATTCAGAGCCTAGAGCAGACTTCCTTTCTTACAATGCTCAGAGTACAAATCTCTTGGAAACAAGGGTGTCTGAGTGATCTGTCAAAAGCAAATGTCAATCTTTTTTGTCATCCACACTCAGGGTTCTCGCTAGCAAAAGTCCCTGAGGGCAGCAGACTCTCAGCCCACCACTTTCTTTCTCTCATCCTGCAGCCATACCACCGCCAAAGCCAGGGAGGAAGTGTCACATCAAGCCACTGTGCCTCTGACAAGAGGGTGGGGGTGGCGGTGGGGGGGACACTGCTTGCACAAACAAACTGACACACTTGCACATACACACCATGCCCTTGCAGCTTCCCATAAATATCCTACAAGAAGCAACTTTCCCCCACAAGCTACAAAACCCTCTCCCTCTGTCTTCAGTCCTCCTGTCAGACAGGTGCCCACGCAGCTGCCCATCAGCATCCTTCCGTGTAGCAGCCTGTCTGTCCAATGACAACATGCTTTGTCCTTCGCTCTCAGAACTCAGTTTATACAGTCAAATAATGCAGGAAGCCAATTATAGCAAAAGTGTCTACAGGAGTGTCTGTAACAAAAAAAAAAGGTAAAGCTTTCATGCTTGAGCACTTGATGTTTATCTGTCACACAAGGTGGCAAGGTTTTTTTTATGTTCAACTCTTCCATTTGGCAAAGCTGAAAAACTAAACAATCCTTAAAATAATGGTGGATCATAAGGATTTATTAGGCATATGAAACACACAGTTATAACCACATCTGCATTATCCCATGTCTACAAACACACATCCAGCAGCCCATAGAGGTAAGTATGTGTGTGGCAGAGAGGGGAGGGTGTCTGTATATAAGATGAAAAAGCCCTATAAACATTTAAATGTTTGCAATTGCCAGCTGTCCCGTCTAGATAGCCTTCACATCCTGCTGCACTGCAGTGGCAAAACCTAAATGCACAGAGGATGTGCTCCTGTAAATATTTTCATTTGGCTTCGTCATGTAGTGTACACACACACACGTGCACGCACGCACACACACACACGCGCGCGCGCGCACACACACACACACACACACGCACGCATACACGCATGCACACACGCATCATGCTTGGACTTGCAATTTACATTGCGCATCTGATTTAAAAACTCCTCCATTTATTTTTAGACTAAAGTGCAAGATATTACAAGATGGAGGAAAAAGGGGATTTGAGAATTAAATAAATAAATAAGAAAATTCCCAGAAGTAGACATAATGATAGGAAGTACTGTGTTGATTTTTTTTTTTAAATCAAGCAGCTATTCAGGTCTCTGCTGAGACTCTCGCGCTTGCTTACACAAGCAAAAGCTTTCAGTGGCATCTGCAGCTACATTCATGCTTTACAGGTACACTGCAGGCTCTTCACACATCTGCCTCTGGCAAAGTAGCTCTGACTCCAGGTGCGCCTTCCCCCTGACACTTCTCAACACCACCCTCACTATTTCCAGTGTAGGTGTCAGCAGCTCAAACACAGGCCCTGGCTAATAACCACCACTTAGACATACATCAATAACATTCTGCAACAGTCACTTTTTTCAGGACTACAGGTAGCCTTTTACAATAGTTCATGCCATCATACCTCATCTATGCTTTCTATTACCCAATACCAACATCCTTCCAAAAGCTGAAACACAACCTCCCACTCAAGCCTCTTCCACATATGCATACCACCTATCAAAAAGCTTTATGTTTTTATTTAATTGTTAGCAAGTTATGAGAGACGTATAACGCTTTATTCCACACTGCCATCTTTACTCTTTTAAATAGGATCAAAGACTGACTGGGATAATTCCTCCAAGCTCCAGGTTTTATCTTCTGAGCAGCACTGAGTGACAAGAAGAAGCTGTATTTTATCCTATGCTCTGTCACCATTTTTCCCCATCTAGCATTGTACTGCTTGATTGTACTCTTATGAGTCAGAGAACCGCACCTGCGCCCATGTGTTAAGTACTGACAAATAAAAGCCCAGAGTCCATTTACACAACAAAGAGATGTAACCCGCAAGGCAACCATTCTTTGGCTCCCTCCCTCTGTCTGACAAGACCTCAAATATATCACTTACTTAAGAGGAAAGCAGCGCACGTTCCTGCTGCTCCCAGAGACGGCGTCTCTCCCTCATGCTCTGACAAACTTCTTTTCAAATACAAATCCAGAAACAAAACACATGCCAGCCTTTTATGTTCCCTGGCCTGTTCCATATTTGATTCCAGAGTAACAGCAGTAGAGGTGACGATTATCAAAGCTCTGAAAAGCAAATCCAGTCTCACACTCCCTTACCAAAAAAAGCCCTTTTGAGTAACTAAGGAATGAAAAGGGTGGGATTTTGGTAAACCAGTTGCTTCTTATTAAAATGAAAAAAAAAAAAAATTCTATTCTATTAGTCTTGTACCAGTTCTAGGAATTTAAGGCTAGGCTTAATAAAACCTTTGCCAATCCACCAGGGTTTTAACAATGAACATCTGACTTACTGATTTATGCATATTAATGAACTCCAACACCCCCTGTCTAAGCGAATGCAAGCTGAGCTCCACACTTTCCCTGCATCTTAATGGTTTCTGCTCCACCGGGATCATTACCAATAGAAATTTCAGATATTCTGTGCTATTAATCTCTGTCTGTCCTCCTGTTCGGCTACGTAATGACTAATTAAACATCAAAAGAGCAGAGCTGGGGATTCGCACTGACAGCCTCTCTTTCTCCCAGGAGAGGCTGTGAGGAGGCTAGACTGTGACAGGGCAGCACTGAAAATCAATCACCCCAAGGTACACATGTGCATGCATGCACACACACTCATGCATGTACACTCTCTCTCCCTCAGACACACGTATAAAACAACAAAAAATCTACAGAAAGCTTTACTCTACAGAGACTTCTACATGGTATCAAACAAGCATGTAAACAACAAACATGAAAGGTCAGAACTCTGTTTTTTCCAATTAACAGGTATCACTAGTGACAGTTTTTCAAAGACCAAAAAAAGAGCTGAATTCCCATGTAAGATGTATGGCAGGGATGTCAAGAGTGCTCTTTGTGCGAGAAGGAGGGTGTGCGTAGCAAAGATGTGTGTGTGTGTCTGCTTAGGTAAGCTCACTGTGAAATCTATTTATATGAGAGGTAGATGATCTTCCACTCACAGATGAAGGCAGGCCAGGAGGGACCTTGCGAACCTTTTTTGTTTGTAGAGGATCTGTGGAGAGATGAAAGCACATCTATTCATTCATAGGCAAAAAAGGAAGTGACTGTGAATATGCTGTAAACAAACCTGAACTCTGTTTTTCCACAACACTGATTTACCATCAAATTTTTTTTCAAACTACTATTTGTGAAAAAAAAACTGACTGCCACACACAAAAAAGCCTTAAATGTACATGAAATTTATTGTTTCACAAAAATTGTTTATTTCAACCTATCTTGTTTAATTGCACTTCAACTATATTCATTTTCAACTGTAAGAGCACTGCATCAAAGACAATGTTAAAGCTTAAAACAGATGGTAGCAGGCTTACGGTTGTCTGTATTTCTTTAATATTTCAAATATATTTTATTGGAGTCTTAAGCCCAAATTGGACTGGATTTATTTCTCTAATATATAAGTTACCTGTTCGGTTCAGTGACTGTAATCTTGCCCAAAACACATAGGTGACTTTTCACCTCCTCCCCTATAATAATTGCAGCCAAGATTACCTTACCGTACCTCTCAAATTTGACCTCCTGTTATTAAATTTTATTTAAAGTAATGCCCTTGCATTTAAATGAATGTCTGAGTTTTTCCTTGAGGAGAAAGCATAGAAAAGTGGTTCAAATAAAACTATATTATCATTCTTAGGACATTTTGTGTCAGTAAAATCATTGTAATGGCTCTGACCAATGGGCGAAGGATCCTGTAGAGGACGTCTTCTAGGATTGGCCACAGTGAAGGAATAGAAGGGAGCAGCTGACTTCCCCGTTGTTGTCACTGAACTAGGGCTTGCCAACCCAATGTCCGACCTTAGAGAAGACTAGAGAAAAACGAACACAAAACACAAAAAATCTGAATCAGTGTGCTTACAGTTTCTAGTAGTTTCTAGTAACAATAAAAATATTGTTTTTAGGAAACATGAGGCATATTAGGTGATATGTGACTCTGGTTTATTTCATCAGAGGACAAATTGCTCTCAACACGCCCTCCTATCACCAATATCGATTTGACCCCTACAACCCCAACAAACTAGGTTAAAAGGCCAATTAGGAGCTTGGTCTAATTAGAGTACTTGGCTGCCAAATAGTAGAGTGGGGATGATGTCAGTGAGTACAACTCAGAGGGATGAGGTGTAGTTGGCTTGGAAACTCATCTCATGTGCCTCCTTGGAATCCGCTTTGTAGACTGATTGACACAGTGACCACTAAGCCCTTTCTAGCAGATGTTCAGTGATTTTTGAACACAAGTACTAACAAATTCAAAATCACCTAAATTAAGTGTAAACATTTTTCAAAAATGCAAATTGTTCAATTAAAAAATAAGATTATTTCTCTGACCTAAAATGTAGGTCATCAAATACTGTCAGTAACACTGGATCTCTTCTCTTTTATACATGCTGTCTGGGAAGGAAACTCTAAAGGAGTCATGCAAATTTGGATGTATGAGTGTCTCGGACATTGACACCTCTGAACTTAACCAGCTGACAAGCAACCAGTTGACAAAACACACACTAAAAGGTACAATTAAAAATACTGTATAGCCTTTCCAGTGTCTGTTGTTCTTTAGGCTATCACTATACATTGTTTGTGGTTTATCTGTAGAAACAATTGGATTTGTATTGTCAAATCAACAAAACACCTATTCATCCCAGATCTCTGCAGCTGTCTTAAAAAGTGTTCTTTCTAACATGTTTTTATCAGTAATTACTAACTGAAACCATGTATTATAAACATGCGGCGTCATGTTGGAGAAGATTCTTTCATGATGAACTGAAACAGTCATTTTTCCTAAAGAGAACTTCACAAATGTGTACACCAATAAGTATTTTTTTTATAAAAACAGGCTCCTCTAGTCCTTTGACTGCAGAATCCCAGTTCCCTTTAGTGTAAAAGATGATCTATATAAATTTGAAGGCCAGACCCTAAAGGTCTCAGGATATTTTCACTTTAAGGCGTTATACTTTTCAGATGATCTGCTCAAGCCTTAGAAACTAACAGTAAGGTTTTAAAATCAAATCTAAAATTAACAAGTGAGCAAAGCTAAGAATTTGTAGTGAAGTACACTGAAGTTGGTGTCTTATCTCCCAGTCCTGTATAAAGCCTGACTGCTGTGTTTGTGGTACTTACAATGCAGGCAGCTCATTATTACTTTTATTTCATGGTATCAAAATTGTATGTATCAACATAAACATTAACAGCTATTTAGAAAGTCACCTGGCAGCCAGTTGCTCCAGAATCCCTCCCATAGCCACCAAATGAAGCCCTCTCTGTTTTACCTGTAAAGACATAGAAGGGTAGTTATAATTACTGTTGTCTTCTATGGAATACAATGGATTAATCACTAACAGGCTGTATACATCATTCATATTCACCATGTTTACAAAAACACTTAATTTTCTGCCATAAAAAGTTCTTTACTTTGCAGAAAATAATTTGTATTTCACTGTGTCTCTGTCCAAATTGCCCAACCAGTGCAAAAGCTATGCCAAAGCTATTTTGAAAAATTTTTTCGGTTAAGTCTGAACTTTCACACACTGTACTTTTTAGTATATAGTCACAGACAGTGCTGCTGGGTACTGGTTCCTCCTCCTGTACTGGAGAAATTAAAGCTGCTAGTCCCATTAACACCAAGTAATTGATGAAAATGTAAGGAGCAACATTTCCCCAGATATGGTGTCCCCACTAAACTGGCAATTCAAACCAGTGCCATAGCAGGCATAAATGTACTTCTGAAATGTCTAGTTTAGTGTTTAAAAGAAGAGATCAACTGTTGTGCTAGAAGGTACTGAGTATTCTCAGAGAGCTTAAGATATGATGTGATCATTATTGATGCTTTTATTGTAGCCAATTTAAATATGAATATTACACACTTCTAAATACTGTATACTGTAAAGTCAAGAAATAAAAAGCGAATAGACACAGAAATGTACAGATATTTGCGAGGTGGACACCAGAGTGTGTATAGTGTGCAACCAGAATGAACTACGTGAATTTCACAGTGGTTTCTAATCATGTTTGATTGTTTTTTTTTTACTATAGTAATGAAATATCATTGGCACATCTTAGAGGTGTTGTTCTGGGGTAAACATTCCAAACTCACTTCATTTTCACTTTTATTTACCACATATTGCGATACTGATGGTACTTACTGAAAGCAAAAGAGGAAGGAGGGACAGATAAGCTGATGGAGGAATTCAGATGAGCATTTAAAACAAGTGTAAGAAATGAACTTGGGTTTCAACTGTAACTTTTCATAAAAATTGGACACCCTCAGGTCCTTCAACAACGTACTGTGTACTGAACTATTTCAACAGAGACAGAGTCGTTTAGTCGTTGGTTCTCTATGTTGTAGTACACTGGATCCACACTAAGACAAACCTATTTTAAAAAAGCAAAAACTGTAAAACAATGCAGCAAGTTTTCAATATGCAAAATATGTTTCAGTGGATTAATTACTGATAGAATAAAAATTGTCAGCGTCTTTCTATCAGTGTCACATCCAGTGTGCACACCTCAAGGTTCCCAAGCAGCCATCAGAGGAGAAATAAAACTTATTGCACACAACAAACATGAATCATACACATCACAATATCCAAACTCAGCAGTTTCACTCCCCTGGAAAACCAAACAAATGAGAGCTCCTATGGGAGAATGATGAATAACTTTATATATTAAATAACAGCATCGTACTTTATTTTTGTCAGACTTCCAAATATTACATGCACAGACACAAGCACTGGAACTAAATTCTGTTTACTCTGGGGAGATTGTAAATATTTTTTGTGAGTTCAAAACTTGCATAGCCTGGATCTTTTGTTACACAATGACTGATCTGAACACTGCTTTCACGAGCGCAGGTGAACAGAAGCATAGCTAAGAGAATCCACTTGTGCTTATCTGAGCAGTCTTGCAGGAGACAGTTGTTATGCATCTGTGCAGACTGTCTCTAGAGACCATGAAAGCTGAGGAAATCAGGGAAGATGGTTTAACTGGCAAAGCTGCTTCTCTTGTAACAGTAATGTGATACAGTCCTGATCAATCACTCTTGCAAAAGGAAATAGGATTAAGCTGTCGGTTACCACTATCACGTCTGGATGATGAAACATCTTTTGACAGGGAAATTAATTTTTTTATTTTTCTCTGCCTAACCCACCTGAAGAACAAACGTCAAACACTTTTGAGGATGACAACGTACACAGCTTGGACAGGGAAAAAAATGGCTTGAAAGTGTGAAGGAGACCATGTATGTGCAAGTGGAAAATCCTGCTCTCAATTTCCTTTTTTTTTTTTTCAACTTTAATTTTTATTTTACTTATATTTGAACTTTATTTACAAAATTTTACTAAATTTACAAAACATAGCTTAAAACTTGTTTTCACATCTGTTAAAAAAAAAAAAGGTAAGAGGGTGCATTGCAGCCACAGTGGATTCCAAAGGGGTGGGCGTGGGCAATCTGCTCCAATGCCCTTACGGATAACTTTATGCACTACTTGGCTCTACTCTACTCAACTCGACTCGGTTTTGGTCATTTTCCATTACAATTGAGTACCACCTCAACATGGGAGGGGTTGTCGTAACACAGCGGCGTGAAACTGCCGTGACACCACCAAGCACAGAAACATCCACACCTCCTCATAGGACCACGGTGTTGCTTTGCGAGTAGCGTTAGCCATTTGCCTTGCTAAAGACTCTAAAAAAGGAAAAACAAATGGTTGCTGTTGCTGGTTTTTCAAAATGGCAGGTTTGATTCTTGTGTCGGATGTGGTCGGACATCGTTCTCATGACTCTTCCAGTGACATCACTCCCTGACCAACCAGTGGACCAGTGAGTCAAGTCGAGTAGAGCCGAGTACTGCTAGTGGAAAAGCCCCATTAAAGACACTGTCTACTCCCACATTCCCTGGTCATTACATTGTAAAGACTTTCCCAGTTCTCTGGTTTAACTGGTTTTAGTCATTTTACCTACTTCTTTGTCCTACCTACCCTTCCTCACTTTCTCTGGGGTCCTTAAATCCTTTTGAATTAATTAAATTAAATCCTCAACCAAAGGGGGGGGGGTTGATCCTGGAGGATACAAATTTATGATTTCAACTTCAACTTCCCGTCGTAGACAAAGCTATTTGTATGAGTAGTGAAATGTTTTGACCTGAATGTTTTGACCTGAACAAAGAAGTCCACTTGACATGGTTCAGCTTCCAGATAAGCTCACCGGGATGACTGAGAATCTCCACAGAATTTCAGCCCAATATTTAAAAGCAGTTCACTGAAATGCATTTTCAATCCTAAAAGGTCTTCTGAGGGAAAGGTCTGCTCTAGTGCAAGAGTTAAATATTCATTGGCAGCATGTGTTTTGTCACACATACTGTGTCTGTTGTGAATAATTGATGATCACTGTTTCAGGGCCCACCAGGGCAGACACATGTGTTAAAACTAAGTCTCAGTCCACAACCTAAAACAGAGAAGCAGTCTTACAGCTCCCCAAAAACTGCATAGCCTGGCGAAAGGTGCTCTGTGCATCAACTATAAACTATAAAGAATCTTGATTTGCAATCCTGCAAGTCACTTGCAGAAAAAAATGTATCTCAGTATGACTGAATGTGAAGAAGAAGAACATTATAGTTACCACTGATTTCACATTACATTCCCTCATATAATTAAGTGGCAGCCATTATACTTCTTTACACCCTATTACACACAACTACATTTGACAATATTAAATATCACACCCGTCAGCTATAACTGAAGATGTCCCTTCTCCTTTAGGGAGTCTTCAACAACGCTTCTTTTGTGAATATAGCACTTAGTGCTTCGGGCTATTGTGTGCATATGGGGGCAACCTGCAAGCTTTTAATAAGTCTATAATCTCTTTTACATGGTGTTAGGTAAAGTGTGATTTTACCTATGATCCAGTCTTTCTGTGGACTAGAAGAAAATGAAATAGTAACTCAAGGTCATAAAATGAGTAGTATACAAGACCAGAAAATTCAATCACAGAGCAAAGTATGTCAAAAATGCCATGATTTGCCATGACCAGTGGGTATGCACCCACACCCCACCCCCCATTCAGACACTGTTCTCTACTCCACCTCTTATGACCCAAATCAGCCAGCAAGACTCGAAGGATTCAACAGTGCTCAGAAGACGTGGGCAGTGTACTTGGGGATTACCTTCAGTACCATGTAATGAGGTCATGGACAAACAGGTCTCTTAGTTTTTTTAGGCTGTTTGCCTGAATATGCAGCAGCTCTAACTACTTAATTTACTTAATCTGATCCCATATGTCTGCCTTCAGCAGTGCTAAAGATATGTAGATGGCTGTCTTGATCAGTTACTAGTCTGATCATCTGGTCTCCTCCATTTTCTTCTCAAAGTCCACCTGGAAACAACCAGTGATATTTTCTCTTCTTCCTTAGCAGAAAAAACTGAGATGAAAAAATAATCTGCCAAAAGTAAGTCATCACTATTAAAGCCAGTCCCTTATGTAATGTGTGCTACAGAAACTCATGTCTCTTCTCCATGTAGCTTCATAATTATAAAACGACCCAAGAACAACAAGACCTTGCAATGTGGCAAATATTTACAGTGTGCAACTATGCTGCTATTCAAATTTAAGGAGACTGCATATTTCTGATGTTGAGTAAAAGTAGAACAAAGTGATTTATCAAGTGCAACATACTGCTGGGTTTGCCTGTTCTACAGCCAGGAACCTAAATTAGTTAAATAAAATATACCCTTAGTGACAAAATCTCTCATCTGATGCACAAATACATTAAGTCATTCTGAGGAAAACAGGTCACTGGAATAATTATTTCCCAGTAAACAAGACGTTACTTTTTAGGTTCCCTAAATTAACTATTTAAGTTTAAAGCACTACATTATAAATAAGGAACCATTACGCTGGAGGAAAGGAGGAAACCAACAGAAGTCATTAGTTTCACATGAGTTATAGGCCTGTTATTAGAAGCAGGCTTGTGTGATCACAGCCTCACAAGAGCAAAAATAATATTATTATTTCTTGAGTATGCCCATTTGTTCTAAGCAGGTGTATGAGATACTAACTATGTGTTTTCTTTTTGTGTCACATGTGTACCAATGTGTCTGAATTACAGTGAATTGATAGCAAGAAAATGTCTGCTTAAAAAATCTTAGATGCTTAAGATAAAAAAAAATGCAACATACAATATCAATAAAGTGGTTTGATTATTGCAATCGCCATTTGAATATGCAAGACTGGCATCATGAATCATATCCTCAATACAATAAAAGAAATCGGGAAAACAGTTCTGATTAAAATATTCCATGTTTTAGCAAATCACTCTGCAGTGTGAAGGTGTGACTATAATTGTCACTGCAGAAAACATTTTATACTCCTGGAAGAGACATTTAACAAAAGAAAAAAAAGAGAGAAAAGGTGCCAAATTTGTGTCTAGAATAAATACTTACAAGATGTCTCAAAGCATGTTTTTATTACCTGTAGTAACACTGCTCATTGGCAGCTTATAATAGTCAAAAACTAGAATCTTGCAGCTGTACAACCACCTGGAAAAGGGATGTGCCAACTGCATTCACCCAATCAACGGTTTGTAAAAAATGAGAGTGAATAAATAGTTAATTAAAAAATTCCCAGACTCAATACACTGTAAAAGCACTTTTGGCAGCAATTATAGCTTAGGATCTTCTTGACTACCTCTACCTCAGCTTCGCAAATTCAAACACTACTGCATGTGCTCGGTCAGATTGGAAAGTGAGCATCTGTGGATAGCTATCATGAAGCTATTCCATTGGCTCCACGGGCATTTAAGCTTTGCAGAAAGGAAATACTATAAGATTAAGATACCTGAGGTCAAGATTTTGTCAGAACAAAAATTAATCATGTTACTGTAAAATCTTTGGCACAGTGAAACAGGATAACCTTAATAATCTGATTGTATCTGGCAAATAATTTGGCTCCTCACAGCCTGACTGTACTACCATCGTGCTTTGAGCAGGAATGGTGTCATCGGTGCCCAGTTTCTGCTAAATATAGCTCTTTGTATTACAGTTGAAGTTCAAGTATTGCTTAGCCAGCTCCAAAAATCTCCTTGCTTCCTAATTTCAGTCTTTCTTCTTCTATAATCCAGGCTGTTGTCATGACATTTACACCAGGACTGGCTCATTTCAATTCTGCAATAGAACTCAATTTTGAAGCGTTACACTGGCATCTTATTCTTCTGGCAAGGTCTCTCATTACAGCCAGGCAAGTGCAGGGTTATCCTCTAGCTTCCTGGTCTCCTTTCCTAGTTGAGAAGCTCTGGGTCTTGAGATCCAGTGTCCTTTCTGATGATTACAACTGTTGCGCTCTTGCACCACTTTGAATTACACTGAAATTTCCTACTGTCCTAACACTGGTTTCAATTACTCTACACAAGGTTATAATTGGGTGCTTTGCCCAAAGGGACTGCTATAAATTTAACTGAAATAAGGGCTGTTTCTCTTTCCCTAACCCAAATATTCTCTATTTTTGCATACATTTAAATCAGCACCTTATAGAAACAAGCTTCTTGTATCTATAAGGTCTAGTTATACTAACCAGTTTCTCATAGTTTGCCTACTTATTGATCACAGAGCAGCAGTACAGCACAGTCAAGCCCCTTATTTTGATAATGTGAGAGGTAGTGACCTAAGCATCTCCAGGGATCAATTCAAAACCCTCACCACAAAAACAGCCAATTAGTGAGCATGCTTCACTGCCTCTCAAATGCATTCCAAGGGCTTCTTTTTTCCATCCAGAAAACAAGTCCATTTTCCTTGCTCCAAGGAAAGCCAAGTCCATGAAAACAAACACATAATACAGGATGAGGAAATGTTGTTAATGTAGAAACCAAATGAACTAATCACATGCCAGCTCACTTAATTTGTTTGTTCTCTGAGCACACATGTTTGCTGTTGGTGTCCGTGCTCATGTTCCCGTGTGATGATTTCCATGGCACCTAACCACAAAGCATTATTCCCATCACGTTAATGGGCTATTTCTTAATGTCAGACCCCTGGCAGGAGTAATTCATGGCAAACGCTACTATATAGCTTAGAGTTGTTTTTTTTTTTGTTTTGTTTTTTTTGATTTGCTACAAATGGGTGAAATACAAGGATCAGACTCTGTGAGGATTAAATAATAAACACTACCCTATTTGAAATCAAGCTTGGCCTCTGTGGACATCTTGGATGTAAAATTAAGACTCTATACTATTACATTCCTCTGGCAACAAAAGGCAGCACACTGAAATCAGATGTACGCATACTCACTTCTTTCCATACCTTTTAAAACTGCTCCCTTTGATTCCTTGTCTCAATACTTTATGCACATGCATCCCGTTCAAAGCTGTTTGCTGCTTCTACCAGGTTCTGTCTGACAGCAAATAAAAGCTGGCTGGGTCACAGGTTAGGTCAGTGTGGATGAGGAAACAAAGATGAGAGGTAGTGTACCAAATCAGCTTCTTCCCTGGCTGGGGGAAGCATGTTTACAACCCACCATTAGAAACAACAGCAGGACAGTGAAACATGACAGAGCCACACAACACTGAAGAAACATGCCTCCCTTGCCCTGAGCTCAACATTAATTTCTACGTACAGCCTTGTCAGCAGTGACATTATTCAAAACAGCAAGAGCAAATGTTAATGAGTTCTGATTTGCATATTTATTTTTTTCTTTGTTGAAATGTCACTGATTATTACATACTATGATGATGAATGCATCTGCTCATGCAGCCTGATGTGTAATTAGCCATTAGGTGGAATGAATAGATCAATTAAAAGCAACGGACCAGGATTAACAGAAATCAAACCAAGAGGAATGCAGGAATGAGAATAACACAGTAGGCTTGGGGGGGAGGGTGGTTTCCTCCATTGCTTTTATATTAGGCTAAAAATCCAAAAAAAAGGTTACTAATCAAGAAAAGGTGTCTAAATTCTCAGCAAGATCAAAGATATCCCTTGTTTTACTGCACATTTTTTCACCCTGAAATAATGTATAACTTTCAACATGAGGAGGTTCATACTAGCTAAACAGTTTATTTTCCCCTAAAATCCATCTCTGTGTGAGACAGAAGATGTGGATTTCCTGATTGTATTTATTCCCTCCTGGGATAATCAGGTGCCATGACTCGACCTATTTGAATTTTTCTCTTACTTCAGTAAAAAGGAAAAAGGGGAGGTGGAAAGGGGAAAATGTTTTCGCTTGGCCTTTGCCTTTTTCCGAGCCCAACTATTCTCCTGCCAGTGCTTGTTATTCACAAATGAGGAAAAAAATGCATTACTGTGGACCAGATGGGAACATTCCACATGACCAAACCAATCAATCACCTTGGTGGGACGCAGGTGTGACACAGCCGTGCAGCAACACACCATTTCACAGTCTATCAGGCACAAACACATGGTCACCAATCAATGGCACCCTGAGGACCGATGAGGAGGGGTGCTTCTCCACAGCCTCACTGGTTCATGGCTGATGACTTCATAATCACACATCCATTCTCTCAGAGAAGAAACTCGATGAGCTCCTTAATAACGTCTCCCACCATGTGAACACCAACACTGTAATGGATGCTGCTTTGGTAGGAGCGCTAACACGTTACCCTGCATCATATAGTAAGCTCACCAGCAATGTCCCAATCAGGTTGTGAGAGCTCTGTTCAGGGGAAACAAGAGCCTATTTAATAAGAAGAAGAAATGTCCCCCAGTTGAAAATTAGAATCAAGTCAGTGTGTAACATCAAAGTATGTGTTGATGTTTGGTATTACATGCCAAACAACTGTTGAACAGTGAAACAACAGAGCTGAGGTGAAGGACAAGGAAGGATACACACATGGGTTAGGAATGTTGATCCAACTCCAAGCACTGGGGGCATATTTCCTTACGCAGAAAACCCTTGCAAACTCTAACCAGTCATCAGTTTAAGAAAACAGGCCTGCATTAAATAAAACACTAAAATGCCCTGAAGGGGATCAGTCTTTTGATGAGTGTGCTCTGGGGGATGCGGGCAAAAACTGTAGTAGCCATTTAAAAGAGTTTTTTTTATATTCAGTTGACAAAAAAAAAACAAACAAAAAAAAAAAAACCATTCCCACCCCCATATTGCTGGCAGAAAAGAAAAAGTCTCACAGATCCGTGCTTCTCTTACACGTCCCACACTTCACACTCTCAGGGCTGTGCCAGCAGAGAAGAAAATGTCAGGCATTGTCAAGTGGGAGAAAAGGCGAAACAAATGTTTGCATTTCATTAACCAATGACTAACCACTACAGTCCAACAAGAAGGGAGTGTAACATTATCTAGTGTTTTGTTTGCTAATGTACCCAGCACAGACACAGAATGTCTGGACAAGCAGTTGTGTGTGGAAAAAAATGGAAAGGGGAGTTTGGTGAGGTTGGCATAAGAAGTAACTAGCAATTGTGACCCAGGCTTTCTGTAGCTCATCTCAACAAAGATTCAACCTTTGATACATTTTCAAATTAGTTGCTTTAGGTGGGGAAAGTTCCCTAATACCTGTCAATGCTTAAGAGACTAATGTCCAGGAATCAAGGGTCAATTTCATGCACTCTCCTATGGCATACTTATTGTTCAATTATACTGGGGTGCTATAACTAAACTTTGAATTCTTATCTTATATAGATATGTATATATAAGCACCTTTTAAAGCACAATTACTGACAAACATAGGGGATTGGCTGTAGATCTGTGCAACAGGTGTGTACAGTACGACAGTATAGTAAAAACTGATGTTGTAATGCACTCAAGACAACATCTGTAAATTCCAGCGGTACAAAATGCAATGCCAACACTGCATAATGGATCAAAGTTAAACCAAACATTTGTACAGCCATCCAAACTAATACTGGGTCACATACACACTAGTGTGGGGTCTGTTTAAAGTTCTGTAGAGTAAGTTCAGTATTCTTCACTCAAAGCTGTTGGCAAGACAGCAAAGTTTAATTGTTCCACTAAAGGTAACTCTTCTGAATGAAGTATTTCCCTTTTAGCTTCACTATCGTATTAAACAGTTCAAGAGAGAAATGCAAGAATGGGGGTAGAGAGCAAGAGGGAGATAGTATAAAATGAGATATGTGGGACAAATAGGACAATAACCCAGCACCATGGGACTTATTAAAAATACTTATCAAAACATCTTTTAACCAGTTCTCAAGCAAATGGGGTTTTGAAAACGGAACTTCACTTTTTTGTTGTGCAAATATCTGCAGTGACATACATAGAATTATCCCTAAGTATCTTCTAACCTTATAATCACCAAGGATGCCTGTTTTTGACCTTGAAAATGTATAATGTATAACAGACAACAAACACAGTGAAGTAACTGCAACATGCTACTTAAAGATACCTTTCCAATGTTCAGAAATATGACTGTGGAGCTCTGACGAGGGCAGCTGCTTCCACACACTCGTTATGTCATTGTACCTTGGCCATACCCCAGCTCTTCTTTTCTCTTTGGAGAGACAGCCCTCCAGGCCTGCTGAGACTACAGCTGATACTCTGCAGCTGGGCAGCCTCGCCAGTCGCATGCTGGGGGCCAGGGAAAGGCAGGGGTCGGGCAGGGCCACGATGTGCTGAGAGAAGCACAAGGGCGGGAAGGGGTGGGGTGTGTGGGGAGATGTGTGTGGCATGGGGAAAGAGAAGAAGGATTTGCACCCTTTCAGCTCGTCTTCAGCTCTTCATGCTCTACTGACCACAGCAATAGATAAACACACCCTGCAGCTCTGCATAATGACTGACTACATCAACTAAACTCTACTGCACCACATGCCGTGGCCTTCCCTTCTTTGCTTTCTGCTCTTGTCATATATATAATTAATATATACTATACATTTTATAGCTTTGATAAAGTAATTTCTGTAAAACAATTGTTGGAGTTGATACTGTATTACTGTGAAGGCTTCTGGTATAGTTTATGTGTGTGTGTGAGCATGAGTGTGAATGACAGAGTGGGGATAGGGAGCAGCATTGGCAGCACCTGGGACCCACACTGCAGAGGGAACTGAGTGCACACCTGAACAGCACCTGGCCACAATCACAGCCTGGGTCTGAGGAGGGTATCCCATGGGACAGAGCATTAGCACATGACACCTGCCCCAGTAAAACACACTGGGGATGCCAGTGTGATGTGGGACTGGACACTTTATGAAATCCTTTGAGAAACAATTACAACAGAAAGAACAAGATAAATTCTTCTCTAGTGCAAAAACTACCCAATGCAGCATGGTTGTATAATGTCACTGAAATAACTTCACAAGAAGAAAGAAAAAGTAACTGCTGACAACGAATACTATTAATATTAGGAACTTTCCATCGGCCAGCATGCACTATGGGTTTTAACAATTGCTTTTCTTCTCAGGTGAACTGGTAACATAAGTGATAAGATGAAGATGAAACTAGTAGATATTTGGGCTTGCTTCATTTTACAAAATATTAAATTATTACACTGTTGGAAGTAATTTGTTATGAAAACTGTAAAAAGCTTATTGCATAAAAATCCTAGAGTTAAAGTCATATTATCAAGCACTCCCATTGTCATTTTGCACCTCAAAAGTCTAACCATTCTTCGTTGGAATTATACTATTGCAATTAATCAGTTATTTATTTTTTACTTTACTGGCAAGCAAAAACACAATTCATGTAGTAAATATCAGAAATGTGCAGTCCAAACATTTTCTTTTTGCCATAATTAGCCTGCATTAAGGTTGTACCTCAACAGGCTGGGAGAAGGATGCACATGGCTGTATGCATGTGTTGATGACTGCATTAAGCTGATTAGTTTTTATGCAGAGTTAAAGCTGTGTGAGTAGTTTGTATTAAGCACACCAGAGAAACGTGAGTACAAAGTTACAACTATCACACCCTTGGGCAGATGGCTGGGAAGAACTGATGTAGAAGTAGTCGGGACCATGGCATACACTGGGATCCAAAGTGAAACCCAACTAAAAAAAAAAAACAAAAACAAAAACAACAAAAACAAGGAAAAAGTTTTCTGGTTTTTGCTAAGAAAAAAAAAATTTGGAGTGGTATAGAAAGTATTTTTATAGGAAATTAATTTTCACCACTCCATGATACAGACAAAGGAATTAGGCATTGGCCCTCTGTCATGGACTTTTAGAGGACTTGATAATGCTGCATTGAGACAGATTTTCACTCTGTGTATTAAAAAAAAAACAAAATGCAGTTCTCATTCTACTGGGGGCTGGCACCATGGGGCCAAAACGATGCAGCACTGCACGGAAAAAGGTAGAGCCTCAGCATTTTCTGTAATGCAACATGACATCATCCATTCAATCATATACATGCAAGCACGCATTCCTGGTGGATTACTTTGTAACATGAGCACAGTATAGCTGCTGTTTATCATCAGAAGAAGATTCCATTGTGGTAACTTTCCAGAGTTGCACAATCCTGTCTGTGACTATTACAAACCACTGTGCTCTGTTTGATGTCTAATAAGCCCTGAACACATAAGTCTCAACTGGACTTACTAGATCATTTTCACCACCATTATCAATACAGCTCACTGTCTTGTTTATAAATGTATGACAAGTGTTTGTCTGAATGCTGAATGCTGATTTTTCTTCATTTTGACAATTATGCAGCTACAACCACTTTTTCACACTTCTCTCATGTTCCCTGCTTTTCTAGCCAGGCCATTGCAAGCACAAAAATAAATCACCTAATGTTCATTTGAGTTAGCCAGTGATGAGCAACTTGAAGTACTTGAAGAACTTGTGATGAGAGGTAATCATTTTTATCCAAACAGTAAATTCGGCATAAAAAGTATAAACTAAATGAAAGAATAATGGTTAGGAGTGATTTCCTAGGTTTCTCTAATTTTCCTTTATCCCTGTATAGGCAAACAAACTGTGACCAATGACAGCTGTGAATAGCTACATCAACCCTGTCTTACTAATTAGCATAGTAACTTTAAAGCATTATCTGAGGTTAAGCCTAAGAATCAAAAGCCTTTCTACACTTAGTGGAACACAATATCAGTCCATTAAGTAAATAATGACAAAAAGGCAAACATTAAGCAGTGTACACACGCACACACATGGATCCAATCACAATGCAGCGTGAAATAAAGGAGCAGAGTGCAGCTCTTTCAGTTGTAGCTCATCGGCTGTGGTAATTGCCCAGATTGCTTGAAATCAACCTCCCCCACTGACTTCCCCTTATCGAGCTGACACCACAAGAAAAAATCTCAGCAGGTAATTAGATCTAAACATCCCTTGTCAGGGCTATGAACTGTTGGCTATCCATGTGGCTAAAGAATTAGAACAACTGAGTGAGAGCCAACACTCCACCACAAGACCTACTGAAGACCTTAAGTACTACTACAGTATTACTACATACAGAGAAGGAAACAAGATTCATTACATCCATTGAACCCATCAGCTGCAAAGGCGCATGAGACAATCAGGAAATAACAACTGTGTAAAATTAAAAAGCTAAATGTGTACTCCTAGATCACATGTAATCCCCGAAAGGTTAGATAATGAAACATTTTTTGTGTTGGAGCTGAACAGTAAAGTGATAATTCAAATTGCCAACTAATCAGTGATGTTCTACCATTACAGGGAAATGCACTGATGAAGGTACCATCTTCAGAACAGTCTGGATTATAGACAAAACCACAAAACTCTCTCTTTATGCCTTTTTACAATACATATAAAAGACAGGTTCTGCTGGTTTATTAGTGCAGAGACTGATGACTAAGGAGGACAGTGTATATAGCTGGATGACTGCTCTAGTAGCTAGAACTGCCCCTAAAAGAAACAAAACTTAATAATAAAAAGAACCAAATGAAACAAAAAAGTATGTTTATTTACAGCAAGGTCAGAAAACCATCTATCATCACTGTCACATTTTTCCAACCACATTAAGTAGATACTGTCTGTCCATCATAACAATCACACGTTGTACAGCTGCAAATCTCTTACACTGGTGGACAGCAGACTGTCCAACTATAGCCTCTTTCCATTCGTGTGATGAGCGGCTGAGTCAAAGGAAATCACATGTGCAAGCCTGAAAAGGTTTGTCTGTAGTGCACTATAAGCATGAACAATGTGGCTGCCACCTGTTTGGCAGCATGCAGTGGATGACATGTGGGTTAGAAAGAGGATTGCAGGACTAAAGGGTGGGGCTAAGATGCATGTGAGGCCTCAACCAGCTGATTCATAGTCTGCCTTGACATGGGAGCCAGCCGCCCCCCTCCCCCCAGGGATAACAGTGACATCGTTAAGCAGTCAGCAGCTCCCCAGCATTTAACCAAAACCCCATTTGTCAGCTTCCACCCCTCTCACAGCTCATGTCAGCCTGGGCTAAGACCATGCTATTTCAGAGGAAATCTGAATTCTATTTTGGTTTTAAAATAACTTATAAGACGCATGGTTTATGTCAATGGCCAAAGACAAAAACAACTTTTGATTACATAACAAAATATGGCAAAACATTTCTCAGTTGTTGTAGATTTATATGTAAAACAAAGCTAAAATGTTTAATTACATATAATGTAATATACCAAATATATAAATGTAACATAACATTCTCTACAACCATTCAATGATCACTTACTTGTTTCACTCCTTTAAATCCACAAAACCTTTTAATTAGCTGATGCTAATTAAAATCTTAACAGACAATATGTATTCTGTAACTACATTAAAAAATGCAAGATTAATGTTTTTCATTAAATTAATAAATAAATTGGGTTCCCCTTCACTGTAAGTCATTGCATTCATGATATTTATATGAACACATCTAAAAATACAGACACCAGAGGTGTTGATCCTAAGGATCAGTATCAAGGTCGATTCATGCATATTCTAACAACTGGCTTTAAAAAAAAAAAACAAAAAAAAAAAAACTCTCTCCTCTCCTCTGGAGTGATGAACTGCTCACAGAAACACATAACATTGACGTTGACCATATGTACAACAAAATCAGCCAGTAATGGAGCCAGTATGAGAAATTTATCATACAGCTATTGAACAGGGAGAGAAGCAACACTTGCCACTTTGCCCACTGTGAACACACTAAAGTGCCCTTTTTCCCTCTAAACCAGTAGAGGTGCATGTTTATACAGTCAAAAACAAAAATTGTATGCAAATGTTGAGTCTAATTAACTACCTGCATGAAAAATTATTATTCTGTTAATTCTAATTCTACTCTGGTAGAATCGGAGGCTAGGACGGGCCAGCTAAAACATTTAAGTCACATTAAAATAAAGCATCTAGCAGAATTTGGCAAGTTCTCAAAAGTGAGATTGGTAAATGCAACATCTAAGTAACAAATTTTGGAGGGAGCTATTAATTATTTGGAATCACACTGAACGCTATTACATATATTGTAACATGAATATGCAAGAATACACTATAAACCTGAAATTGTGCATACAACAGAAATCAATTAGTAAATATGCAATAAATCCAGTCCATGTCAACCATGCAGGGATTACTGTGGATGTACCCAAATTCACATAGTACTGTACATATTGTACATGATATAAGGTACACGTTCATTTCTCTAGGACATGCAAACCCAATTTCAACCACATCCAAATCATACAAGATTAGAACATAATACATAGTTATTGCTCATCTCTGGTTTCTTTGATCTACATTATTGCTGTTATTGTGACATTTGGGGGGCACATGTTAGAGGCAGCAGATTATTCCACACAGGCTGCAGAGCATCAGACTTTCACGGTAGGTGAATTCAACATGAAGTGGTTTGTTTTTCCAGTCTTGATGGTAAGAAATGTTCTTTATGATTTT
Organism: Mastacembelus armatus; assembly: GCF_900324485.2. Lineage (NCBI taxonomy): Eukaryota > Metazoa > Chordata > Actinopteri > Synbranchiformes > Mastacembelidae > Mastacembelus > Mastacembelus armatus. Next base: position 11,926,165 of record NC_046635.1, read on the forward strand.
CGTCTCTCTTTATTTTATAGTTTATGTTTTATTGTATTTTATATTTTTATCTAGCTTAGTTTCACACTTACTATTTTTAATTTATCCTTTTAAAATGCACTTTGTTTTTACAGTTTCTCTTGCTTTCTCATGCTTTCACTTGCATTATGTAAGCATTTCAAATAGTCTTGTGTACAAAATGGGCTATACAAATAAACTTGCCTTGCCCATGTCTCCAGATTGACATTCTCCACTGTGTTCAAACTGCAGAGATCTCTAAATAAGAATAAATTCAGTTTTGAAGCTATTTGGCCAAGCAGAAGTATGACTCATCAGTTAATGAGCAACAGAAGCGAAATGACTAAAATGAGAACAGATATCCTTTGCAAGAGCAAAAGAAAAGGTTATAGTTAGTATTTTTTCCAAAAGAAATTTCTAACAGTGTTGTATCTTCTAATGCAAAGCATATGGTGCTGATAAACTAGATTTATATCCTTGTAATCATGAAAAGTATGTCAATGGAGTTATGAATTGGTCAGTTCCCATTTTAAATAACACATTGATAATAAGCAGAAAACATGAGGGCCTAGGTAGGGCCATTTTTGAAAGTGTGTAGTTTACCCTAAGCAGACCTAACAGTAGCAGCTTCACTAACTCATGCTGAGTTGGGAGTAGAAGACGTCGGTGAGATTAAGCTTTCTGACCATCTGTTGAGCCTTGTAAATCTGTGATTTTGACAAATTAGTGCACATCCCTAGGTTTTTGTCTCTGATTTGTTTTCCTGTTTTTGATCAAAAATCAATTTATCCTGTTTGTTAATAACTGTGAAATAAGCAGTACAATTAGAGCATTCCCATTATATTTGGGTTAAACATCACCAAATTTTAAGTTTTTTTATTTCATGTACCTGATGACTATCTGGTCAACTCAGAGGTTCAAACACTCTAGTGATTGACTGGATTCCAGTGCAGTCTACAAGAGTAATTTTGAATGAAAACGTCTCTATATGTCACTCCTACATGGTTATCACTGAAGGGAAATAACTCATCCATCCATCCATCCATCCATCCATCCATCCATCCATTTTCCATACCCACTTATTCCTTAACCAGGGTCATGGGGATCTGCTGGAGCCTATCCCAGTTCTCTTTCAGGTGGAAGGCAGGGGTACACCCTGGACAGGCCACCAGTCCATCACAGGGTGGGAAATAACCCATCAGACATAATTTAATGAGGGTGCTGCATACCATAAATCCACGTAAGCTGAAGATACTTTTAACTTTAAAATTTAATAAGGTCTTACTCATCTTGATTTCCAACCTTAAAAGAATCCAAGTTTACAATCACACTGTGAATCTGAGATGTCACTGCACCCGATGAAATCTATGTTGGACAGCTGCTAAGTGTAATTACAGGGACAGCTAAAGACAGAGGAGATATGCAATGAGTGTGTAACAGTCGTGATCAATTAGAAGAAAGATAACATTTTGTTTCAATTCAGTGGCACCCATTTGTGAACTAATCGCCTTACTTGGAAACCAGTCTCCAGGGCCATTACATAATGAGTTGAGATGTAGTTAGCCATAAAACTGTCAAGTGATTACACATCACAGGACGCCAGGCCAAAGAGCAGGATAACTAACAGCTTTTAATTAATATAGTGGGAGAGCATATGGCAGTCAGTAATAAAGTATGTACTTGAAAACTTGTGTTTACTTCCAAAATAGAAAATAAGATTTCTTAGTAAAAAATGCATCCAAATATTTGGATTCAGGAGGAAAATAAGACCTCTCCTCCAACATGGCTGTGGGGGTAAATAAGATGAAAAAGTAAAAAAAAAAAAACCACTGATCTAAAAAACAATATAATAAATGAAAATTACTACTGATCTCAAAATTAAATATATCATAAAAGACAAAGTGGTGGTCCAAGCAACCAAAGCACTGAGGACTAGCATGATTTTACAAAGACTACATTAAAAAGGATGGCTGAATTCAATATTTAATAATCTACATTAAATTATAAATTTCTAATATTTCAAAAGAAGGTCTTTGATTCAACTTTCTGTTTACCCTCACGCTCAAACCCACAAAAGCCTACTGTCAGTACAAGCTGCTGAAGGCAGTTTTGATGTCTTAAGAGACAACTTCTTCTGATGGAAAGCTATACTGATGGCATGACTTCTAGCCTGGGGGAGGGTCATCACAGGAGAAGGAAGAGAGAGCTACAGAAAGGGGAGGGGGTTTAAGTGAGGAAATTAAGACAGCGGGAGCTGGGAAAAAATAGCCCTATAGCTTTTCAATGCTGCTGCCTCCAGATGCATGAAGTGCCTCAACCTCAATCAGTCCATTTTTTTCAGAATGTCTTTCCAACACCAAAGAGCATGTGAGGGGTGAGTTCAAGAGAATCACTTACCCATTACGTTCGAGTTCATAAAAGGTGTTGGGGACAATCCTTCATGGGACACTAATCGACTGTCACTCAAATGATCGCCATAATGAGGGCTGTCTGCAAAACCCTGGGGGGAAGAGATCAGAATATTAAGCACATTATTGGGCAACTTCACTAACTGAGTGTTATAATAAACCACTAAATGGCAATAGGAGAGCACAACTGGTTTGTTATGTCAATAAACAACTCCACTCTTATGTGTTATAGTTCACATTTAAAATCCATGAAGGTGCAATCATTCAGTGGCTTTGCTTGTGTGGACTTGTATAAGAACAATACTATGCTTTGCATTGCTCTTAACCTTATCAAAGCTCAACCATGTCTTGTGGATGTGAAAACTACCAGTGTTCATTGCTGCCCTACAGGTTTTATCTAAAATATGACATAAACTAAGGCTTTTTATTAGCACCTCACTTCAATCATCAAAAGATGATGTTTTATTTTATTTTTTGTTCAATTTATATTTTAACTGTGCATATTTTACTTCTCTCTTCTCCTTGAAAGTATTTTAATGTTTAGTGTTCTCTTCTCTTTATTTGCCTTTTTCAATAAAGCTTGAAAGGTGCTTTATAAATGAAGTTTAGTGCTATTATTAGAACTTTTGGGGTAAATTTTAAATCTTGAAAAAAATATATTGCACTTCCATATATGCGATTAAGTGCTTTCCTCCATGATATTGACTGGTTAAAAACTTTTATGGCCACCTTTTTTTAAAAACAAACATATGTTCACATTTACCTATTTATTTTAATTTTAAATGTTTATCTATCTGATTTATATACTATTTCATGTATGCATTTCCTAAGAAGGTGTTTAATAGAAGGAGAAGAAACAGAGAGATGCAATCCTACATCATTCCCAGGTACCTGCAGCTTAAAAAAATTGCCTTTTTCTCCTGCAGCTTAACAGTGCCTTTTCATGACAGTTATCAGCTTCGGGGGCTTAGGACTAAATATCGGTCACAGTATGGTTTCTGAAAACTTGGGGTCCCATGTAATAAAAGATACTCTGTTACAGTGCTAATCCCAAGCCCTGTGAAAATCCTCCTGTGCTCCAGTCAAATACATCCCCCCAAACTACATTAACTTTCACCAGAGGGACCGAGCAGCAGTGGACTTACATTTCTATGGAACTATTTTCACCAACTCATACCCTTTGCATTCAACCTACAGTAAAAAAAAAGTAAATCTTATTATCCATCTTTTTTTTGTAAGTGGATGGTGATGGAGTAATTTCAAAGGCAGTGGAGTGCTGTGCTCTGTCGAGGGAATCCTCAGAGATTCCCTATTGTGCTCCTGCCAGGCCGTGCACACTGTTAAACACACCATGAACAGAAGCAGTAACAACAACAGCCCCGTGAGAGGCTCTGGCAAACATGCACACACACAGACACTCGCATATACAGCAAGCAAAAATCATTTCCTCTCATCTACAGTAAAACAAGAAAATGCTTCCAACTGAAAATTTGAAATAATTTTAAAATATTATGAGAAATATGCTCATTATCTTAGTTAGATGAGAAGATTTATAATACTCTCAAACTGTTCATTAAATATTTAGCCATAGCAAGCAACTGATTAGCTTAGGTCAGCATAAAGACCTTATGCAGGCGAAAAGAGTTACCCTATTCCTGCGCAAAGCTTTGAAACATCTACCAGAATCTCAGTTTAATCTGCACTCCTAATGTGAAAGTGGTGTTGAGGCTTTCAAATAACTTTCTGCCATAAAGCAAATAAGCATATGTCTCCACATGTAATTTTTTTTCTTGAAAATAGATATTAAAGCAAAAAGTGGTAATGAACACTGATCATTCTCCAACAAATCCCTGACTGTTATGACTGCCATTGTTAAGTAGGAAAAGGGAGTTAGCAAGGCAGGAAAAAAAAAAGGTAAGGGAGATAATGATGAGTCCAGGTTCAATATGTTTATGTGTGTGTCAATGCCACACTATGTTTGCTCCTCTAAGAGTGTTAGATCATCAATCACAGATCCCTCATCAGTCCAAAACACTAGTGGCCTACATCTATTGGAGACACTAACACACAATGTCATTGCTGCCACGGGGCTACTTTAGCCCTACTGGCTAAATAACTGTCAGATCACTGTGGCAGCATGCAGGCCGGAGCTCACACCTTTTTCCCCAATCATCCACCACTGCGTTTAAAAAGTCATCTCTTCCATGCTGTGTGTTGCATCCGAGGTGAACATGTAGCTGCAAGTGGCAGCTTGGAAAGTCATGATATGGTCATGATGGATGCGTGTGGGTTTGAGTATCAAGTCGGGGCAGGACACTGGGGAAGTGGGGGTTGTCATCCAGTGGTGGTGGGCACAACCCTGACTGTCAGACCGCCAGCCTACAGCCACAGCTGCCCAGGATACAGCGGCTGGCTGGGAGCCAAGGTCAGCACGGCAGGGCTCGGGACTGTTCACAGTCGACTGATCACACACTCATAGCACACCAGCTTAAACAAGCTCAGGGACAAGACTGAATTCCCATTGTAGCAGACTGAAAGATGAAGCACTGAGGATTTTGAGAGCCTTGGCCAGATATTGTGAATACAGCATAAAATGGGAAAATTGTAGAAAACATCTCTATTTTAAATCAATTATCTGATACTCATTGAATAAAAGAATGGAATGAAGGTAGTTATTCCTAAAAATATATCCAGAAGTACATTTTCACCAAGGAAAAGAATTAAGAGTCTGGGTCTGTGCTACAGTGAAACGTTGTTACCTTTTCCTTTCAAAACTAAGGCAAAGTAAAAATTGAGGTTTCATCTTTACAAACGTACAGACACATACAAAAAATGTGTTAACTGGTTCTTTAAAATGTATTTGGGGGAAATGGTGTCTTTAAATAGCCAGTAGGTGTAAATGTAAGCCTCTTGCCCAGCGTGTGCAGTGATAAGCTGCGGCCCTAAGGAGTAAGTGTTTCAGAAAACGGACAGGATTGGATTTGAAATGTATCAGTGAGAAAATCTCAGGCAATACAAATACAAATACTCTGTACTATACATTACTAATGTTTCTGTTTGTGAAAAAAATCATAATATAGTGTAAAGTTAAATAATATATTGTATTAACAATGTCAATGTTCAAGCAGTTCATTTATTTTATGTTCTTTTACATTTATTTTACGAATCATTTCTATTATATGTAGTCAGCTACTTGCAAGTGTCTTTCCTTGTACAAAATTTCAGTTCTGAGATGTTAAATTTAGGATTGTAATGCACAATACTTAGTCAAGTATTATTGCATTCCTTGATGATGAGAAATACAGTGTCATCGATGCCAAAAGGGGGCAAAATAGTTTCATTTACAGGCAGCTTATTACTGGTTATTTGGAATTAATTGCACTATACTGGATAGATATCGTTACATTTTCATTCAACCGCTGTGAAGTATGTAATATTAAGGACATACACAGAATCAAACTTCGTTTTTTAAATCAGTTTAACATGTTTTCACTTTTTACTTAAATGTCACTGCTTTGGCTAAATTCTTGATTACACTTACTAGCTACATTTTTAATCACTGTACTTTTGAAATGGATGTATAATCAGTTAATCAGTTATTTGTAAACTCAATTTAATGACAATCAATTAATGATTTAACATTAACAGATTATTTTTGACTACTGAGTGTGATAAGAATTGCCAGCCTCTTGCAAAAGTAGAATTGGTGTGAGAAAATATTTTATAGGTTATATCAATCAAGTCTGTATCAATATACTGTGTATGCAGCTGTGTGTGAGTGCGGAGTGTGGCATGTCAGTGTTTGTGTGCACGCCTTATGGAGGTGCAAACAGATGTCTGCTGGCTGATGCTGTGTCTTGCAATGTCAGAAACACTCATTTATATGCACCTGGAGCAACGATATCTCAAGCGTCTGTGTCTTATAATTCAAATCAAGCTGCCTATGTTACCATAGCCTGTAGATGTTCATTCGGGAAGGGCACAGAAAAATAAACAAGGTAACCCAGCCTGGCTGGCTTTGACATTTAACTGAATTCTGATAGAAAGTGACAGGAGATTGACATTAAATGAAATTCATACAGGGCATCTAGAGCAACCAATGTGTGAGGGACAAACAAACAGGGGCAACAGCTCTTCACACTTCCTCACACACACAGTGAGATGTTGTCAAACAAAACAACAGAGATGCAGTTTTGCATGCACTGTTTTATCTATGTTTCATTATTCCACTGCATTACACTTGAAAATATCTTGAGGATATACGTTTCCCATTAAACAAACATCAATATCTCAAACAGATTAAGTAATTAAAAATAGGCTGCATGACTATAATACATTTCTAACTTAAATATCTTGATTGATATCAATAACTTCCACCACTTACAGGGGATAAAGACTCTTTTTGCTATAATTCAAATTTTGATCTTTTGCATCAATCTGTGACCCCAAGCAAAATCTCATAATATAATAATACAGAAATAGAACAAATTCTTCAGCTACATAGAAGGCTGATGGTCTTCATGCAGTGCAGAAGACAAGTTTGAGACAGAGGGTTTGTGTCAGTCTCAAAACAGCTTCATATCACACACAGACGAAGAGGTGTAAAGAAAACAGCTTAAATGTGTCTTTATTCTAGACAGGGAATGTAGTTACAAAATACTGAAATGAAAATGTGGCAGTGAATAAGGTGCTTCATTTAACTCTTATGGGCATAGACATAAGCCATGTTTCCCCACCATTCAATCACCACATAGTAGTTGGTTGTCATTTTTAGTGTTCTGCTTATCCTGTAGACATTAAGAGAAAAGCTGAAGCCAGTCCCAACTGACACTGGGTGAGGGGCGTGGTACACCCGGGACAGACCAACACTCTATCACAGGGCTATCTACTGTAAATACACTAATCTGCAAAGATGCTGAGCAGGTGTAAACCATTTGTAAGCACAGGATCACAACCTGAACGGACAGCTTTCAGTCATCATGTATTCTACTGAAGACTCACTAGCATTTACAAAACATATCTGGCAGCTAGAAAAACAAACCAGTGTCCCTGGAGGTCTGACAAACAGAGGTCAGTGAACCCCAATCAAGCCCTTCTTAAAATCATGTATCAGTGTGAGTCACTTTCACTACACTGGCAGGTGTCATCACCATTATAAGACTTAGCAACTTGTTACTACCTGTATAATAGAAACACTCTTAATTAAAGCTGAGAACATAAGTCAATCAATCGGTAGGCTGATCGACAGAACATTAAATGCTAACTAGTTTGAGAATTAACTCTTGCAAGATGTCATGTTGTGGTCTAATAAACTGTAATGGGCAATTTTCACATTTTTTTAAAACTTTTGTAGAGATCTATTACTTTGTTAATTAACAAATTAAACAACAGCAAACTGTTAGTTGTAGTCCCATTGCTTTTTTCATAAAGTGATGTTTCCTTCCCACTCAATGTTAAGGTTTTAACACTAGATACAGTTTATTAGTAGTAGTTTCACTTCAACTCTCTGCTGGAGAGAAAATTCATAATGTGCAGAATTAATATATAATTTTAGCACAAATATTTTATCAAACCTCAGATAAATCGCTTAATAAAATCAGATTTCAATCACTTATTTTCCACACCAGATACAAAAAATATCTGGTTATTTTGACCATATATACAGTGGGTACGGAAAGTATTCAGACCCCTTTAAATTTTTCACTCTTTGTGTCATTGCAGCCACTTGCCAAAATCAAAAAAGTTCATTTTATTTCTCATTAATGTACACTCAGCACCCCATCTTGACAGAAAAAAACAGAAATGTAGAAATTTTTGCAAATGTATTAAAAAAGAAAAACTGAAATATCACATGGTCATAAGTATTCAGACCCTGTGCTCAGTATTGAGTAGAAGCACCCTTTTGAGCTAGTACAGCCATGAGTCTTCTTGGGAATGATGCAACAAGTTTTTCACACCTGGATTTGGGGATCCTCTGCCATTCTTCCTTGCAAATCCTCTCCAGTTCTGTCAGGTTGGATGGTGAACGTTGGTGGACAGCCATTTTCAGGTCTCTCCAGAGATGCTCAATTGGGTTTAGGTCAGGGCTCTGGCTGGGCCAGTCAAGAATGGTCACAGAGTTGTTCCGAAGCCACTCCTTTGTTATTTTAGCTGTGTGCTTAGGGTCATTGTCCTGTTGAAAGGTGAACCTTCGGCCCAGTCTGAGGTCCTGAGCACTCTGGAAGAGGTTTTCTTCCAGGATATCTCTGTACTTGGCTGCATTCATCTTTCCTTCAATTGCAACCAGTCGTCCTGTCCCTGCAGCTGAAAAACACCCCCACAACATGATGCTCCCACCACCATGTTTCACTGTAGGGATTGTATTGGGCAGGTGATGAGCAGTGCCTGGTTTTCTCCACACATACCGCTTAGAATTAACGCCAAAAAGTTCAATCTTGGTCTCATCAGACCAGAGAATCTTATTTCTCATAGTCTGGGAGTCCTTCATGTGTTTTTTGGCAAACTCTATGCAGGCTTTCATGTGTCTTGCACTGAGGAGAGGCTTCCGTTGGGCCACTCTGCCATAAAGCCCAGACTGGTGGAGGGCTGCAGTGATAGTTGACTTTGTGGAACTTTCTCCCATCTCCCTACTGCATCTCTGGAGCTTAGCCACAGTGATCTTTGGGTTCTTCTTTACCTCTCTCACCAAGGCTCTTCTCCCACGACTGCTCAGTTTGGCTGGACGGCCAGGTCTAGGAAGAGTTCTGGTCGTCCCAAACTTTTTCCATTTGAGGATTATGGAGGCCACTGTGCTCTTAGGAACCTTGAGTGCTGCAGACATTCTTTTGTAACCTTGGTCAGATCTGTGCCTTGCCACAATTCTGTCTCTGAGCTCCTTGGGCAGTTCCTTCGAGCTCATGATTCTCATTTGCTCTGACATGCACTGTGAGCTGTAAGGTCTTATATAGACAGGTGTGTGCCTTTCCTAATCAAGTCCAATCAGTTTAATTAAACACAGCTGGACTCCAATGAAGGAGCAGAACCATCTCAAGGAGGATCAGAAGAAATGGACAGCATGTGAGTTAAATATGAGTGTCACTGCAAAGGGTCTGAATACTTATGAGCATGTGATATTTCAGTTTTTCTTTTTTAATAAATTTGCAAAAATTTCTACATTTCTGTTTTTTTCTGTCAAGATGGGGTGCTGAGTGTACATTAATGAGAAATAAAATGAACTTTTTTGATTTTGGCAAATGGCAGCAATGACACAAAGAGTGAAAAATTTAAAGGGGTCTGAATACTTTCCGTACCCACTGTATATATATATATATGTGTGTGTGTGTGTGTGTGTGTGTGTGTGTGAGTGAGTGTATATGTAGAGAGAGAGATTATACAACTCCACTCTATATTTCTGAGTCCTTTCTGTCTCAGAGAAAGGACTGTGAAGGTCAGTGCCTATCTGTTATAGGTCATACAACATGACTGGTACTGGTGTAAAACATTGTGAATGGAGTACATTGATGTAATGACTGTTAAACAATGTGCTGTGGAGCAGAAAGGCCAATCAGAGGTGTTGCAGTGTGGGTCATCTTACCCGGGAGGACTCATAGGGAGGACTGGACTCGCCACCTGGGGCCCAAGATGCTTGGTTGGTCCGATCATCCATACCTGTCACAGGGAGAGATGCACAACTCAGTGAGCAAGCCAAGAAAACTCATATACTGTAGTTCAAAGTATATAAAGTATATCCACCTTCTCTGTATTTCTTTTACACACTCAAACACAAACAAAAGAAGAAAGCTGTAAACAACAGAATCCAAATGACAAAAACCTTACAGGTCATTCAACACATTTATGGTCATTACACATTTATGCAGTGTCTCTGTCGTTGGGTTTAACACAATGTCTCATCTTGTCTTTCTTGTATTAACTACCTGTGCTGTACATAGAAGAAGGACAACTCAACACTTCAAATAATGCATTCAAGTGGTTCCCCCAACTTCTCTGAATATTACATTGCAAAAGGCATGGAAGAAAATACTCTTTATTTCATTTGTTCAGTGTTTTTAAATACTGGCAGTATACTCTGGGTGAAAGCATTAGTGCATTAATGTTGAAAGAAACTGTCACAAGTCCTAATTGGCCGCCAAAACAATATGTTTGACCAGAGCTAAAACTAAACCAAACACTGAAATTCTCTTTCACTCCTCATAGATGACACAGATCTGACTAGTGTTGCAACAGCTAAAATAGCTGACAATGAATGTATTTATTGATTAGTTAGAGCTAGTGATATAGTTGTCTGCAGCCGCTCACAGTGACACGAGGAGCTGTTGCAGAGATGCAAATGGGAGAAGCAGAGAAGAGTGAAAGTCACGTTTTCCATAATTCAACAATTTTTTATGTGGATAGCAGTTTGCAAGAGCAAATGTTCTACATGAGCGCAAATGTGAAGTTTGCAAGACAAACTGTGTGCACAAAAATGTTAATCAAGCACAGAGTGGCCTGTGAGGACTATCAAATGAAGAGTAAAAACAAACATTTGAGGAGCAAAAAAAAAAAAAAAAACACAATTTGAGCCTGATATTATGATATGCATACATGCAGGTCTTTTTTCTGTGCATGCAAATTTTACATTTGTGCTTCCAAGCTTCACATTTGTGCTTGCAAGTGGGCTATTTACGCTCACAAACTGTGCAGGTCTATATTTTTCACCCAGTGTTTTTGAATCCTCTAGTCTTGTAACGCCATTCTTCTATTTTATCTAATGTCAGTCAACACTGACTCTAGAGGACTTTACACGCCAGGAACGATGCATATAAACATCATGAAAAAGCAAAATATTCACATGAGAATGAAACACACCACAGATATTCACATCAAACGCAACGTGAATATGTGACAGCAGCTTCTAAAAAGTCACGCTACAAAAAATGGATTCTTCATCAGGCAATGATGACCTTGTGCAAATTTACTAAATAAAAGGATAAAAAATAAAATGTGGGTTGCACCTAATACAACGCACAAGAACATCTGCTATATTGCACCCAATCACACTCATCATGCCGTGTATAATGCCAATAACTAGTATCTGTTTTAGCAGGATAGTAACAGAAAATGTGCTGTCCATATTCTGTCATGATTCTCAGATAAATGGTAATAAACTGTAACATTATGTTTTATATTGCTCATTATTGTATACTATAAGGTTATGCCGGTAGATGACTATACCATGAAAACAAAAACTTGTTGGCAAGGAGTTTCACGTAGTCACTGTTGACCACAAACTACTCAGTAGGCCATAAACAGGCTGCAGTCATAATGCAGCCCTACAGCTATATTTTTCTATACAATGTCCTTATACTTGTTGTCCTTTGTAAGAACTCTCTTAGCTGAGTTAATAAGATGGTCCGCCAGGCTGAATGTTTTTAAGTCAAGAGTATAAGTTGCGATTGATGTGAGGATTGTGACAGTCCATCAACTTATCTTGCTCCTATGTTATCGCCCACAGGCCACCAGGAAATGTCTCGGTGCTCCCAACAGCTCTTCCTCCACTGGCTCAAACCATGACAACCAAGTGCTTAGGAGCAAAGTCTGGCTAATATCTGTTCCACATTCCTCAGACCATTGCATTTTTACATGCAGCTCACCAGGATGATGTCTAGCAATGTTTAAGTGCATGTCTGAAAGCATGTCACTTCATTAGGGTTAATGTGTCACCTACTTTTGCGTGTGTATGAAATTCTGGTAAATAAATGCCTTTTTTAATATAAATGTAATGTAATAAAATTTTAGATTTGTTCAAATATTGTCACAGAAAAATAATCATAGTTCTGTGTGATTAATGATGATTGAAAAGTGATTAATATCTTCAAAGTTAATGATAAAAACAACATTTTCCTGGTGTCACCATGGCCAAAAATAAGCATTCATTTTAAGCTTCAACATCCCTAAAAGAAACTGACATCTTCACAATTTGGCATTGATGTATGCCAGACTACTTCTAAACAGCTGAGCACTAAAATTCAATAAAACTCTTTTTTTTAAATTAAGGAAAACCTGTGTTTCAAAGTCCAACATATAAATAAAATCAATAACTCCAACCAAACTGTAAAGCTAGACCATTTGGCATATGTTGAAAAATATAATATCTGATCTTTACAATCTAATTTGATATAGTCATAAAAGAATATTTGATGCCCCATTTGTTACTGCTGTTTTATTCTGTTGCAGTAACAGCCAAAGTCCCCAAAAACAAAACATAATTGCAGAGCGGGTAAAGCATCAACATTCTCCAAGTTATTGATTGTCCCTGTTGTAATTTCATCTATCTCACTAAAATGCAATAGTACCATTTGTTCATTTTGAACTTTAAAAAAAATCTGATTTAAAGAAATTGTGTATACTCAGAAAACAACAGAGCCAGTAACAAAAGTTTTAAGACTAAACATGTTTTACCTTAAAATTTAAGATGCCTCCACATAGTAAAATTGGGTATATAATCCAAGAAGTAGGTTTTACGTGAATGAAACAAACATTCAAGTAAAAGCAGAAGTAAAACCTGCAGAGCTCAAACCATGTGAACTAGTCAGATTTACAAAGTCAAAGTATAGCTTAGGAATCAGAAATATACAAAAAAAAAAAAAGCCATCAATTTCACCTTATCCTATCCAATCTTATCTTGGGTTAATGCAGCTTATGTGGTAGTTTTATAAATCATAAATAAAATAAACATAAATAAACAGTTTCAATTTTAAACGGAGAATTTTGATGCTGCAGAAAAATTATAATAATGAGCTATAATATGGTTTTGAGGTAGTGTTATATCTAAGTATACAGATCATTTTGCAGTATTTTAAAAATGATTTGTCATAAATAAATCTTCATGCTGACAAATTTGAAACTGATCTTGCTGTAAATCTAATTATGTACTTAACTAGAAACTCAGTGTCATTTCTCTAACCAGAAGTGATGCTTCAGTGAGCAGAGTTATAGATGGGTTTCATCCTGACAAACATGATGTTTTGCTGCTAACACACAGTAGATTCATTTCCTCTTCTTTAGAAGCTTCATGGAAAAAAACATATATAGTAGGTAATCTGTCTCACTTTCCATTTGGCTGTTCTCATTCACAGTCATAATGCTGATGCTTGTGTTACTAATTGGTAACTACATTATGTGTTACTAATTGCACAAGGGTCCAAATTTCAGTGAGAGCCCTATCGTGGCGCTGAGGCCTTTTGCACACTAAATGTCAGTAGAATAGTCAGTGCTCGCTCTCTGGGCCACTGGCTGTCATCTCGTCTGATCACCATCTCTTCCCAGGGCTTAAGGGTCCCCTCCCTTTTCCTTGCACAGACATCCAGCACAATAAGATTAAAAAAAAAAACCATAAAAAACATAATTAGGAGAACCAAGATTCCTCTAGTGTTTAGTACTCAATAATCAATGTTTTCCAGGGAAAACAGATAAATGTAACAAAGCCCAAAATGAAAAATGACTACAACAGAGATAGAATGTGTTTCATCCTGTCTTGAGTAACCCTGGTCACTTATCACAACACTGCTTTTAAAGCCAGCATTAGGATCTTTAGACTAATTTAGTGTGTAGGCCTTGCACAGCAAAGGGTTATATGGTAAGCATAAGTTGCTGATGGTTGCAAACAGTCCAGTGCACACACCTCCCAAATCTCTGAACAGATGCATATGTTTGCGTGTGTGTAGTGACGCAGAAGTCTAATTTCGGCTATACTTGACTTGTCTGGACAGGCAATGAAATGAATCATGAAACTTACAACTCTACTCTCCTGGACATTACATTTATATACAACTAAACAGCATCAGATTATATTTAACAGTAAATGTAATCACTGACTGGATTATGTTAAACAGCATGTTTTGAGAATGAATGAATCAATCTGCACATTCAGCAGTGTCACACCACAAACCAGAATACACATCCACAGTCTGTTTTTGGTTACGATATGTTTAGGCAAAAAAAAAAAAAGCACACTGGTCGTTTCAGTGCCTAAACAGAACTTTTCATAATCCTGCAGTTGTCACTGAATACTGTACAGCAAGACTAGATGTTTTGGCAGAAAACAAATACGTTGGCTATGAACATTTTACTGCTATATTCATCAGCATATTTGCAATTTGCCAAATGCAGAAAATATAAAAAGGTTCTAGAAGAATAAAACCATCTTAATGATGTGATCATTAGCTATACAGTGGACATTACTTGTAAACGTGATGAGAAGATGGCAGAGTAAGCACAGATGTTGGCTATCATAATTGACTGCTCCTCTCTTGGAGTCTCTACTGGGTCATTCATAAACAGCTGCATCCTCCACACACCCCTAATTCAGGAAAATTCCATCCAAAAGAAAGACTGAGACCATTTTTGTACAGATGGAAAGATTTCAGAGACTTGAATGAACCTCTCTTGATGTAAGATCATGCAACAAAGCTGAAGCACTGCAAAGTGTTGGCTTAGCAAACAGCAGGAAGAAAAGGCGAAGTATCTGCCTGTTTATTTGCAATTTCATGATACAACAGAGTATCAACTCAGTATTCAAACAAAAGGTAAGGACAATTAGTCCCACACTGAGAAGACAATCTACTTTCTCTATTTAGGGAGCTTTAACACCTTATCTAAATTTTGGTTAAATGAACTCTGCTGCATTTTTCTGTTTACTATGATGTGTTTGGGTTGGTGTGAAGGTAGTCAAACTCTGCTGCAGGAATCCACCTTGTATTTCTGTTGTAAGATGCGTTGTCCTTTTTTTCTTATTCAAAACAACCAGCTTTGATTGGACTGGCGGTAGGAGAGGTTTTTCTGAAAAATTTCACTATGTAAACAAACTAGCATCTGAACAGTCTTGGACAATGGACCCTGAAACCGATGAACTTGAAAATGTCTTTTCACAAATATACGACAGAACACAACCATATCATTTTGAGCCTGTCAGAAATGAGAGCGCACGCACAGCCAAGAATAAGAAACAATGGGCACAGGAGAGAAATCGAGTGGAGTAGCCTACAGGGCAGGTGTCCTGGTGAGTTAGGCTATAGCTAATATTGTTTGGTCCAGTCCAACGAGTAATTATGGTCAGAAAAAATCAAGGCATCCTGCAAGTAATGGTATTAAGTATAACAGAAATACGTGTCGTTGGTGTGGAAGTTCTTCTCTGAGTGAAGATGACACAAAGATTGCAGTATGTAACATTTGTAAGGCCAACATACAATGTAGGGAACAACCATTTTTGTTACTAAGCCTACTTTGTTAGTTATATTTTATTTCTACCTTTTTCAAGGCGCAGAGCACTTTATTTTGCTGTTAAAGTTATTTTGTTATGAGAAGATCCTGTAATGTTTAATAATTTATTTTATTATAAAATAAAAAATTTCATTGAAGAAAATATTTCTGTATATGCTTTCATTACAGTTCTTTTAAAAAAAAATGGAATCGGCCAAGAAAATTGCAATCGGTGCATCTCTAAATAAATGTAAAGTAAAACCTGAACTGGGACAAACCAAACAGTCTTCACAGGGACATGATGTCAATACAATCCTAGCCTCAATTTCTTTATATAAACGCACTAAGTTAAACAACATTTGTAGCAATATTTAGAATGTGATCCTAAACAAACATAATATGACTCATGAAAATGGGCAAGAGTAAATGAGAAATAGGCTGATAAAGAGTACAGCCACCACTAGTCTTTGTATTTATTTTGCATTGTTTTTCAGTGAAAAAACACCAAAAAACAAAGACAAAAAATGTTTCCAGAATTAACATCCATGCATGAGATACACTAGCTCCAGTTTTCATCATTATGTACAGTAAAATTGAATGGATTTAATGTATTGAGTTAATGTTTCAGTCTTTATTTTACAGACAAAAGGTGAATCTGTCAAGTAAGACAGCTGTTTATTTTAGTGATACAAACCTGTTAATAATAATTTCATCATTTGCAAACAGACTGATCTGATTCAGATCCCAACGGACCACAGCCCAGGCTCTCGTTGTGACATGCCTTGGTTTACCCATCAAACATCAGTAAGGCTCATTGTAGCGGTGCCCATGACAAAACATGATTTTTTTTTTTTAGGATCCAAATGACTGACAAACACTACATAGCTGCTGGTCACAGCTAAAAAATGCACTACATACTACTAAATGAATTATCCCCATGTAACAGCAGCCAACTACTGCCCCACTAAAGCATCAATGGCCTCATCAAATCTGCATCATCAACACAGCTGGAAAGGAGAAATGAAGAGTGTCTGTCAGAGCCACTTTGGCTATATTTTCCAATCCATCTTTCTCTGGCTCACTTTTGAAGAGTCTTGCCAGTTCCACTCTGCTTCAATTATGTGGCTATGCCCAGCTGAGTTGCAATAATCCAAACTCTCATTCCCTGCAATTTCCACACTTGTGTCTGCACACTCACTTGCCTTATGTTCACAATCACTTATGTAGGTGCCTCTTCCTCTGCATCGAGCATCAGAGACACAGGAGCACTACACTGTGGGCTTAAAGGAGGAGGGAATTAGCTAGTACACTCTTCAAGGTGTAGCACTTCATTTTGACATCTTTATATCTTATATAAAGAGTTTTGCACCCGAGGTATCAGTGTGACTACTATTCTGTTGCAGCATATTAACATTAAAATATATGCATGCAGACTAAATTTGACCTCCTGAAATTATAATACACTCCGGAGTCAAAGTTATGTAGATGCTTGTTTTATTAATTAACAAAAAATCATGGTGAAGTTGTACTCTTCAGTTGTACTCTGAAACAGGATCAGTCACAAAGACATTAAAAAACAAGCAAAATTACTTTCGAATTGCTTTCCATCCTTTTGATTCCCAGCACACATTTATTTCATAACTATCAACAAGAAACAATTAACCGGTCCTCCTCAATAGGTTTCCAGTATGGTCTTTGAGGCACTGGGGTAACACTTAAGATCTGATTTGCCATTTTACATACATCCAGACATCTGAGTCTGAAAAACACTGCAAACCACAAGCCAAATCGTTCAACTGTCACTGTGCGTCAGCTGAACCATAGCAATAATTAACATAGCAATTCAACACAGAAGAAACAAACAGGAAAGTTATCACAGATCACTCACATGAGTAAGAATTAAAAGCTATGCAAGTCTTGTTCATTAATGTTTCATTTAGGACTGAATGAATCCACCATCATATATACATACTAAAAATATAATTTTATGCACAATTATCAGATTATTATGGATGTCCCTCAAAACTTATCTATGAAGCTTAAGTTGATGACAATTCCCATGAGCTTTATAAATCCTGTTTTTAGGCCTTTTCAGATAGTATGAAATGACAGCTGTGACAACAATGTATGCCAAAATATAATACAGCTGAACGGACCACTATTTTTAATAATACTGTTAAACTGTTAACATAGAGTACCAAGATTTTTATAGGAAACTATAATATTCTAAATAAAACTAAAGTACCTTTTTCCAGTCACAAGATGTTTTTTAAAACTTGAGTTGACAGGGGTACAAAACAACAGCTCATATATAGACACTATCATGATCCTAACAAACAAAGCTGGTCAGCAGACAACACACAGCTATGGCAATGAGCTTCGACTATAACAAACAATTCACCTGAGAGTCTCCAATTCTTTTTTGTTCCAAACGAAAAGTGCCATGCTGATGTTGGGCTATTTTTGCAAGGCCTGAATTTGGATGTGTATGAAATATTTTGTCCACATGGTAAATAAAACACCTCAAATGATTCAAAAACCAACTGGAACAACACTAGCCTGACACCTTTTGACATTAACAAATAAACACCTTTTTGTAAGAGCTGTCCCAGAACGGTGCGACTATTCTCAAAAACACACATCACTTTGACCAAACTTGTCATTTGTTTTACCGCAGAGAGCAGGCACACACACATACATACACACATACACATTCGCCTGACTTGAACGACTGGGTTTTCTGAAATTCATCCTTACAACTCCATAGTTCATGTGTGACAGTTCTGTTCTTGTTTCTTTTGTCTTTTCCACTAAATGTGTGCCTTTCGTTTCACAGATAACTGGACTACAACGAGGCTTTGTGGATGCACACAAAACATGCTTTCACAAAATATAATGCTTGATTGTTGACTTTCTCTAGGAGCACATCAGACAATAGATGTGCTTTGGATTAATGTCCTGTAGCATTTATAGCAAGGAAGCTATTCAGAACCAGAGAATCTGAACTCCTATCACAACCAAACCACCTATGAACTTGTTAAAAAATACAGGTGCTCACAGATAAACCAAAAAACAGCAATTATTTGTGGAAAAGACTTATATGTGTGTGTGTGTGTGTGTGTGTGTATGACCGTTATCAGACAGGGCTGACAGGGCACTAAAGAATAACTCAATGAAAGAATTTCTCACACCCCACTTAGACATATTAATCTGATTCAAAATCTGCCTCCAACACACCTCATAGTAAGCCCTGATAACAATATACTGTACTGTTTCAATTAACACTTACTGCACTGGCACATAACACCCTTCAATCAGAGCAGTCACAACATACCTCATTTATGCTTTATTTATGCACCTGACAGTAATTTAAAACATGAGTAAGATTCATGATATTACACTCTAATTACCTGAAAAAACATTTAAACATTTATGACATGCACCACGCTTTGTTCTACATCTTTACTACAGCACTGGACTACAATTCCAGGTGGAGAGCTCATGTTTCAAGCGCCAGATGTGAACAGCGCACACAAGCATCACAGAGAGGAGGAAAAGTAGCACATGCAAGATTGAAAGCTGAAACCTTTCTCTTTCAGCCTTCATTTATAAATAAACCAAACACCGTGTAAACAAAAATAGAGGTCAGTAAATGAGTGATTTTGGTGTGCAGATCTGTGAGTCATGGAAACAGGGGTAGAGAGACCACACATTAAAGCGTTTACTGAAACTGGTTTAAGGGATCAGATCCTACCTGATGCACTGAACGGACTGCTTCCAAGCGTTGTGGGCCTGTTTTTCCCTCCGCTTACTGGTGGAGAGAACATCTGAAAGGAAGAATATGAATATGTTCCCACAAAGACTCCACTGTGCAAATGCAACCACTCAGATATTCAGCTTCAATTATCCTGAAAGCAGCTCATGACATTAGAAAAATCAAAGAGCCCTTGGAAAATCAATCATTCTCTCAATTCACTCATAGGAATTGATCAATTAGTTATGGTTTACCCTATTTGGTCCTCACATCACCTAGCCCCTAGAGCTGCATGGCACCAAAGGGTAAGAGTGAAAAAGAGTTTAGAAAAAATAGCCATCCTACCGCACTAAAATCGAGCAGGTCACTTAATTCCTTGTCTGTTCCAAGAGCGGCAATCCGCTGCTGAGGATTCATCCTGGCGATCTAGAAACCTGGAGAAGACACAGTCCATCAGGTCACACCTTTGCTGCTTTATTTCACGGCAGGCACTGGTGCCGCTGGAAATGACTGTGAGATGTATTTCTTATGGATGCAGTAAAAAGACCATCACGCTGAAGTAAAGTTGGCTGTGGCATCACATGCAGAGGCTGACAGTTCGGGCGTACTATAAGTGATTAAATGATATAAATATATTGTTGAAACACGTTTTTTTTTTTTTACCTACACTGTGCAACGTAAATTAAAAGCAGATAGCGCCGTTGGTGGGATGAACAGCTTGTTAAAACCATGACCTGCAGCATCGTGCTCTTGTAGTACCAATGTTTTCCTTTTAATCACACCACATGTGACTGGTAATGCATTTACATAACTCACTGATTATGCTTCCACTGACGGTGTTATTGTCAGTGATTTGTGTGGCAGCTTTATCGAGCATAACGATGGTCCCTGGTTTGCTGTTAGCTGAGGCACCGACCGTCCCCTTAGCTAGCCGGCTAACGCTAGCTGCAGTCACTGGTTCATATGGATTGAAAATAGCTAGCAAGCCGAAACCAGCTGCAGCGGCACTGGTCCATGTACACATGAGCACACAGAAAACAGTGCCGTTTTAGCGACACAAGCCTAAATCACACAGTATTTCAAAATAAGTTACACAGCCACAACCAGACAAATGACATTTTCAATCCCCATCTCCAGAACACCAAACGCAATGATGGTCTTCCTCAACTCCCAACTTCTTTCACAGGTCCGATAGCTTTTGGCAAACTCCCACTCATATTTTACCTTTTTTCCGATTAAAATCCCGACTAGGGTGATCTGAGGGAGGTTCGCTTTCTTCCAATATGTCTCCAAATAGCGAAATGTGAGTTTAGACGGCAATGCCTGGGAAATATCCTCTATATATATCAGTTACGAGTTTCCCTTAGGCAGACATTTTTGGTTTGCAAAAGCCTCAGCACCACGATGACATTGGTTGTTGTATCCCTCCGCCGACACAGTGACATGCCGGTCCCGCACAGAGAGATGCTGCGGGAGTCAGCCCGCACCGTCCCACGTTTATCTCTGTTATATCAACGCTACATTCAATGAATGCCAATGACAATCTGCATCACAGAAATCTTCACATTTGAAGCCCTGAAAAATGTATTTGTTTTTAAATCATTATTATTCCTGGCTCTGTTATAGTCTATTATAAAACATCGTCAGCAGCCTTTGTAATAAAGCAGTCATTATACTGCATGTTGGCAAAATACATTTCATGCAGCAGAGAGGTGTGAACACGGCTGGATTACCAACCAGGAAAAGTGGACAACTGTCTGGCCTCTTATCTCAAGAGGCCCGCTAAAAAGGCCCTGTACATTCATAATGAGCTATAGTACACTAAAGTATATATCATCATCCCTAGATATGTACTAGATATGATGCCTTACTAAAAGCCACTGACTTTTGTTTTGTTTGGATTCTCTCATTTATGACGTGAATGGGGGACAAAGGCTATTGTCCCCAAAACCCTACATGTAACAATACAAAATTTCAATGTACTGCTCTGTATTTATACTGATCATTCTTACATTGTGAATATGTGACAACTGCTAATGTATATATGTTTAGGACAGAGCTGAAATTATGGCTTACACTAAACTTACACTATAGAATATAAACCGACTTCTATCATGCAAAAATTCACCTTTTGTTCAGTACATTTGTGTACACTTATAAATTGGACATTTTCATGTATGTATCTGAGAACTGTAAATCCCTTGCTTACTGTGTTTTCTTTCAGAAACCTAGCGCCTCTATCATTTCACATGAAGAACCACTCCTTATTGCTGTCTCAAATCACAATATGAACTCATAGAGTTAACCTTATTGTGTTATTTATGTCATTCTTATTAATTTCGTGTAAATTTTAAACTTTGTCACCTTATTTGTTGTTTCTTCTCTTTGTTATTTTGTTGTACGTGTTGATTTTGCGTTATGTCACATTTTCCATGTTACCTCTTATATACCACACTGACTTCTTAAGTTCAGTTTATAAGGAATATTTTGACAAAGTTTGTGCAATAAAGCCAAATTTACGTTTTTGACACATTTACATTGAAAATCATGCCTTTATTGCGAAGGGTTCAGACCAGAAGTGGGGATGTTGTTAATCAGGCGCCTATTTGAAAACAACTTATCTTTATCTATAACTTTCCGTTATCATGCATATCATGAAATTATTAAAAAAAAAAAATGAAAGAAGAGTAGTTGTCCTAATGCCAAGACAACACGGCTCAGTGATATTATTCAAACATGAGGTCCAGTGGCCAAAAATGTAACCACCAGTCCGTCTGTTAGAGGACAGTCTGAGGGAGAAAGCACAGCGACCGTCTGCGAGGAAAACAAGGATAAACATCTCTTATTGTTTCACAAAGTGGAGGAAATTACCAGAAAGGAAAAAAAAAATCTGTGGGCCGATGGAGATGTCCCTAACTATTTCTCTATCTCTAAGTATTTGGTGTAATCGACTGTAATCATGTAGTTTTTTGCTAAATACACATTATTACTGAAGCTTACATACCAGGCTAGATTATACAGTAG
Source organism: Mastacembelus armatus (assembly GCF_900324485.2). Classification (NCBI taxonomy): domain Eukaryota; kingdom Metazoa; phylum Chordata; class Actinopteri; order Synbranchiformes; family Mastacembelidae; genus Mastacembelus; species Mastacembelus armatus. The sequence goes on from NC_046635.1 coordinate 11,948,584, forward strand.
AGAGGCTGGTTGTAAAAAAAAATATCTTGAAAAATTAAGGGGTGAAATACCCCCCTGTCGTCTCATATAGTCCTGTATATGGCTTATACTTGTTCCTTTTGTTCATATTTAGTAAATGCATGTATAAAGAGCTAATTTAAATCAAAGATGACAGAAAATGGTAGCATTTAAATGAATCGTTCTGCGAAACATGACAGCTCAGTCTGTCTACAGGTGTGTTCGGGGCTAGTAACATGCTTTTTAGCTCTCACGGCTCCGTATTGCGAGTCCACTATGATGGGACTACTTTTTCCTCCGCGCGGCGAGAAACCGCACAAGAGGACTGCAGTAAAGTTGGGCTCATATTGGCTATCGCTGTGGCTTGGGGATGCACAATAAAAGTCTGCTACGTGAATCTTACCTTTTAGACAAGTGATAGCATTGCAGGGAAGCTAAAAAGCACTGGTTCACTCCAGCAGATCACAAATAGAAATTTAGTAAAACCAATCAAGTAAAAGAGGATGCAACTGCAATTATTCATCCATTATCTATACCCGCTTATTCCTAATTAGGGTCACAGGGATCTGCTGGAGCCTATCCCAGCTCTCTCTGGGTGAAAGGCAGGGGTACACCCTGGACAGGTCACCAGTCCATCACAGGGCCACATATAGACACACAAAGACAAACAACCATACACCTCACACTCGCTCCTATTGGCACTTTACAATTACCAATGAGCCTGACATACATGTTTTTGGACTGTGGGAGGAAACCTGAGTACTTGGAGAAAACCCACACAAGCACGAGGAGAACATGCAAACTCCACACAGAAGGCCCCTGCCGTGTTACGAACCAGGATCCTTCTTTCTGTGAGGCCACACCGCTGATCATTAAGCCACCATGCATACCCACACTTGCAATTATCATGACTAAAAACTTTTTGAAGTTGTTTAATAATATAAGGGACATGGTGGAGGCAAGGGTGATGCATAAGCTTGTATACTTGCCGCTGACTGCAGCATTGACCCCTACAAAGATAGTTTCTGCTGTGAGATGCAGTTTCAGTCAGCTAACATAAGGCCAGTCCTAATCTTTAAGGTCACCTATGCTAATTGCACCTTTACTCTAATTGTCCTATTGGGTCTATTTTGCATATCACCTCCTTCAGCTAGATAATATGCCCTGTCAATGGAACAGCTTGTGGAAGCTGCCTCGCTGTCTGCCATCGTAGACTCAGGAAGGTGTTGAAGATAAGAGCAAAGCCACTGAAAGAACAAACACAGAAGACTTTATGCATACCTACTAACTGAAGAAATCGGCACCCAGGTAATTACATTTGTCTTTAACAAAAGTGTCCCCACATTGATTAGTAAACCATTTTACTTCAAACTACTTCCACAGCAGAGACCAATTGTTGGCAGGAATCACTACAGAACTAGTGCCCAAGGGATGGGATGATTTCAACTGTCTATGACCATAGTTCAGACCTTCAGATTGTGAGTTCTGCCATTTTTATAAATGTTAGTGCTGTGCTGCCCAATGTGCTGTTTGCATGGTGGCTGAGTGGTTAGCACTGTAGCCTCACAGCAAGAAGGTCTTGCGTTCGCAACCCAGCCTTTCTGTGTGGAGTTTGCATGTTCTCACTTGCGTGGGTTTACTCCGGGTACTCCGGCTTCCTCCCACAGTCCAAAAACATGCCTGTTAGGTTGATTGGTGACTCTAAATTGTCCATAGGAGTGAGTGTGAGTGTGTGAGGTTGTTTGTCTTTGTGTGTCTATGTGTGGCCCTGCGATGGACTGGTGACCTGTCCAGGGTGTACCCCTGCCTTTCACCCAAAAGAGAGCTGGGATAGGCTCCAGCAGATCCCTGTGACCCCGGTTAAGGAATAAGCAGGTATAGAAAATGGATGGATGGATGGATGGATGTTTAGCACGTTACTTTCTTGAAGTTAGCAATATGATAATTGTAGCAAAGGTGGTGCCACTTTATACAGTATAGTGCACCAACACAAACCCGTTGTTTGTCTGCTTTTCCACACCCTGCCTCACTGTTGAATAACTATTGCTGGGATGTGACTGTGGATCTGCTTAATGACTTCACACATGTCGTGGCTCTACGCGTGAAACAGAAATGCAAAAACTTTTGGAATTATTTATGTATGTCCTGTTGTGTTGCTTTCCCAGGTCTAACTTGGAAAGTGTTGCTTTTTACACAGGGAATTTTACGTTATGCCTAAAGTCAAATGTTCTGTTCAGATTCCTCTGTCATATTTGATAAAAAAAAAAAAAGGTTTATCATTTCTGCACTTTTTGTACCTGTTGCCATGACTACATATTTGAGATATCATTGGTGTAAACAAGTTTTTTTCCCCTTATATAGGCCAGCCTTCCAGATAGTTGTCTTTGAATACTTATATACATATATATATATATATATATATATACACTTATGTTACAGCTGGCCAGGCAACTGTTTCCAGCACAGGCTTTGCATTTCTAAAAAAGATCAGAATTTGTCTTTTTTATTGTCAGAACTCAAAAAATATTTATACTGGCCCTAACCATCTTCGGTACAAAACAAATATTTTAGCTCACATGGCAATGCAAGAAATCTGAGACATTTAAGAAGCCAGAAAGTAGAATATAAGAACCTTATGATATTTGTACTTGTTTTATACTATTTGTATTTGTTTTTTGTTTTTTTGTTTTTTACTTTATCTTATCTATGTTTATTTTGCATGCCGTTATTTGTATTTTTTTTAATTGCACTATTTAATGTTTAGTGTTTAGAGTTTATCTGAATGCACCAAGGGTCTGAAAGCAACAAAATTTTGATTCTCTGCATGTGCTCTACATGTGGCAGAATTGACAATAAAGCAGACTTTGACTTTGACTTAAGAGAAACAACTGGGGTGTTGATGCATCACTAGGGGTTGCCTCTCCTATCTTATCCAGATGTTTTACTGAATGAGGCCTGTTTCACCTACAGGAGCCACAGTAAACTCAGACCCCGAACCACCAACACTTTTGGCACTGTTCAGATCACTTGTCCTCTTTAAGGAAGTATCAAACTCAGACCTTCTATCTGTATGTTCAGAACATGGAGGGAATACACATTGCAATTAAAAATCACACTTTGACTGGATAATGGATTCAACCTTGACTGTAATACTTTATTAGCCTATAGTACCTAAATATCAGGCTGCTTCTCAAAAATGTCAATATTTTTCAGTGTGAGTTGTTAGTATCATGATGTTGGTTTCTGTGTTATTAATACTGGAAATATTGGGCACTAGTGTCATACATCAGATGATGCTGTATTTTAGTAAATGTAAGGTATATTTGTGTTGATTGAAATGTGAAGATCATGCATTCCTCATCCATGTCTTGTTATTTTCTGTTTAAATATATGTTATTGGTCCTGGTGGCCTTTCACACAAAGAGAGCTGGATAGGTTCCAGCAGATCCCAGTGACCCTAGTTAGGAATAAGCAGGTATAGATAATGAATGAATGAATATATGTTATTGAAGCAAAGATGAATTTAGGTGAAGTTAAACAAATATAAAACCTACTTCACAGTCAAGCCTGATAAGGAATGCTGTTAAAATAAAAAAAAAGATACAGACCCAGACCGTGAATGTGGAGTAGAATAAAGACTGTCCTGATGCAAAGTAAGTAAGTCAGAATCCACTTCAGTTTTCTCCATTTTCTACAGCCTCTCTTATTCAATAGTTGCTTTACCTGTTGTTCCACCAACTATATGAAGCCTCTTACATTCAGTAAGGACAACATAAACACTGGTAACTGCTGGTTCTTAGATAATGCAGTGCTGTTTTGTCATAGTTGGTGGTCTGCTTAAGTCTTAAAAATATAGCCAAGTGCGTGACCCATGTGCTGATTTTATCCCAGCATTGATTTAAGAAGATGGCAGCATGGTGGGTTGGTAGTAAGCAGTGTTGCCACACAGCAAGAAGGTTCCTGGTTCGAAAAACCTGGCAGGGGCCTTTCTGTGTGGAGTTTGCATGTTCTCCCCATGCTTACATGGGTTTTTTCCAGGTTTCCTCCCACAGTCCAAAAACGTGTATTTCAGTTTGATTGGTGATTCAAAATTGCCCATAGGAGGGAGTGTGAGCGTGTGGGTGTTCGTCTATATTTGGTCCTGTGATGGACTGGTGACCTGTCCAGGGTGTACCCCTAAGTAGACCCTAAGTAGGAATAATAATGAATGGATGGATGGATGATTTAAGAAAACAGTAGCCTGAAAGCAGAAATTAATCCCGTCCTATGTTACTGTCCAAGGCATGAAATCTCTTTGTAGTAACCCCATTTGAACTGAAAAGTGTTTTCAGAAACATTTTGCACACACTCAAGGAAATAAAGTACCCAAACAATAGGACAGTGTGGACACTCAGACCTTCCATGTCTTGTAACTAAAGATGATAGCCTGCTTAATGTGTTAACAGTCAAAACACAACTGAAAATAGTGTATGAGCAAAACAGTAAGATTCAACCACGTCATATGCTCAAATTTAGTTTATTGTGTAACTCTGAATTACAGCCTGAATAGCAGGCAAGTTTCCCCATATAGCCTATTAACACATGGATCCAGGGGTGGGACCTCTGTCCTGTATTATCAATTCCAGACTGCCACCTGTTGGACAAACTCAGATCACCCAAACTTCAGCAGATGGTCTTTAACCAATGACTATACTCGTAAACCAATGAAAATGATATGAATAAAAACTAAAATAATAATATAAAATAAATCTTTAACTATAATTTTCTTGTTTCACATATTACAAGAACATTTACAATAAAGAAATTAGTACACAACACTAAAACACAAAGTAAGAATTTATTGTAAACAGATGTTTCACAGCTGTGTAGTTATTTTAAAAACATTTTAAATGCACATATTTTGTAAGAAATCATTTCTGGGCCCCCTAATAATGTGTAAGTGGCTTTAGCCCACACACTGATTATCCATAGTCTAGACAGTATGGATGGAATATCAAGGCAGGGACAAGGCAACCCTTTTCTGTCTATCAGAGGGAACCCAGCCACTCAAATAATTTATTTATTTATTTTTTTGTTCTTAAGAAAAAAATCCTTTCAAAGACCTTTCAGGAGTCCAGAGGTCTTCTAAATGTTCCTGCTTAGTGGGTGTGTTTTAGGGAAACAACATTTTACATAATCGAAGATAGCTATATCACAACATAAGACAGTGCAGTTTCCTCTATGAAATTCAATGAAAGTGAATCACTGTGGTGTGATGCTTTATTGCATTGTTGTTGCATCAAACTGCATTCATTTTATTCAGGTTTTATCTGGGAGATATGCGTGCAAGGGATATTTGTTTAATATTTATATTTCAAAGATAAATGACTAGTCAATTAATGAGGAAATCATATTCAGTTTAAGCATCATCATCACTGTACTGGCGCGAATACCTGCTCTGCTAAATTTTGTCCCCTAACAATCCCTGACTACATTTCTTTCGTCTTGCGCCGTGTTCAGTTGTGTGTGGGAGCGATGCCGATGTGCACTCTGTGCAAGGCTGTGCTGGATTTGCCAAGATAACTCTTTCTCTGTTTTACACAAAGAATTAGTCCGGAATCTCATGGATCGAGGTCTAATTTCAGGGGGCGGGTCAATGAACGAGGAATAAACCAATCAGAGAAACAAAGGATATGACGCAAGCAAAGCGACAGATAAAATAAACAAACCTAGCGTTAATCCAACATGGCGTGCGGTGAAGTAGAGAAGCTAGTGAATGACTGTTGTCGTTTTTGTTGTAAAAACATGAGAATACACGGTGTTATCACCAGTTCTGTGCACATTTTTGAACGGAGCAAACAGAGAAAGCCAGTTGTAGAAAGGTTTGCGAACTTGGGACTGGTATTGAGGAACGTTAAGAACAAGTCAGTGCGGATGTGTAAGGTTTGTTTAAATCTGGTTGGACGACTGGAGCGGGACTTAACCGTTTTTAAAAAATGGCAACAAGACGAAGAACATATAAAATCAGGGGACTCAATAACACCAGCTTCATCTGAATCAGCTGCCGAGAAAAGAAAGCGCTTAACACCGTCTGAAACACCAAGGGCAATGAAAAAGATTCGCCGTAGCCCTTCCCCTCAGGCGTCTCCAAGGCGAAGCGTCACACAGGTAAACTTAACTTGTACACTTTTGTTGTTGGCCCAAAGTAGGCTTGTTGGTGTGGAGGTTGGGTAGTATAACACAACTCCCCTTATTAGAAAAACACAGTAGCCTTTGAGTCTGGCTAGTCCGTGAAGCAGCGTTAAAATTGGAATACAGCACTATTGCGTATTGCATATTCAATTCAATTCGACTGTATTAATCCCCAAGGGAGGAATTCAATTGTCAGGTCTCTTCAGATTAATTGAATTATAGTTTATCTGTCATAGACTGATTGGTTGTACAGTCTAATGGCCATAGGGAAGAAGCAGTTCTTCTGCTCACTGGTCTCACTGGTGTCAGACGTCCACTGTCTGCTTTCTGTGTTTCAAAAGCTCAATGTAGGGGATGATTCAAGTTGCTCAGTATAGCATCCATTTTTTTCAAGTAGTCTACAATCTCTTTCTGAAACTGTCCCCATAAAAAACTGCAGCATAAAAAAATCTAACTAACAATAACTAAAAACTTTTTGTCTTTTTGATATTTAAGTACTTATGCTGCTTTTATTTATATATATATAAATTTGTACATCTTTATCATTTGCACACTGCTGCTGTCTATTCATTATTTCCACTGTTAGAAATACTATTTCCACTTTTTATACTATTGATTTTATTCTTTCTTTTTATTCTATTTTTATTGCATGTTGTAAAAGAGGTGAGAGAAAAGAAGCAGCAATTTGTCTTTGTCCTGTAAATATTGTGACTTGTTAACAAATAAATCTTTGAATCTTTGTTAAAAAAAAAAAAAAAAAAAGAGAGACAATTTTGCTTTCCTTACATACTTCTAAGTTATTTCTGTACTGGTGAAGTAGCAATTTTTATTCAATGTATAATAAAGATGTAGACTCATACATTGTTTACCTATTAACAGATATTATTTTAAATAAAACTTTCAGATTATTCTTAATATTCAATGATAGACCATTTATTTAGAGGACAGAGAAATAGAAATGAGTTATAATCTCAAAAAGGCACAAACACATTTAAATGTGTCCCTGTACAATAACTATTCAATGAAGCATGTATATACAACAACCAATAAGATTTATTCAGAGCATTCTACAGAGGTGACTCCTGATTCAGAACTACTTTGAGATGTGGGTTCCTGATCAAATATTTCCTCTTCATCAAAGTATCCCATGTAGTCTTCATCAGGCAGGAAAAGCCTTTGAGGAGGTGAAGTAGTTGAACAGCTTTCAATATGATCAAATACCTCATGTATTATAATGATTAGTAATATTGTGTGCATGTTGTGATGTGAATACCGGGAGGTGCTTGGTGATGATGGTGGTAATTTAAGTCAAATACTTTTGTGCTGTGCTCTATAACCAAAACCAGTGCAAGCTGTTGTGTGTTTTCATGAAATAAATTACTTTGGTATTGCTCCAAGAGGTCCCTTAACAGCACCTTATCTTCCTCTGTCACTTCTCTGCAAATAGCATCTGCTGAAATCTCATTTTTGGGCAATTCATACACGGGTCCTTACAACCCTCTGGGTGCCATAGGCACATCGAATGGTGCAGCCTGTCGAACCTTCTTCAAAATGACTGTACAGTGCTTTTTGAAAGCATGTACTTCTGCTTTCATTTAGCAACCCCTTAACCTTGTGTGCTGTTTAATACAATAAACTACAGCACAGATGTGTGCCATCTCTGCCTACCCTGCCAATCTCCTGAATGATAGCTTCCACATCCTTTGGTACACCATAGATAACCACATGTGATATGTTGGGAAAATGTAAACCCATTCCAAGGGCAATTGTTGCTACAATAACTCTGCAGTTGGCCTCTCTACTAAATGATGACAGCACTCTGCTCTTATTCTGTGGCAGTGTTTTGCTATGAAACATGCCAATGAGCAGGTGTTTAAGCTTGTGTTCAGGATCCCTGCCAACCCAACAATCTTTACCCAATTCTGCTTTGATGTAGCAGAAGACTCTGCCAACATGTTCAGCAGTAAATAAGGACTGGAGACATAATGAGTCCCTTTTTTTTCCTTAACATCCAGTCCAAGGAAGGTCCAAAAACATGACTCAATCCAAACCTGATGTTGGTTCTGTTGAGAATTTCTGTCACAATGGTTGCATTCTTCAGAAGTAACACAATTGAATTTCTCTATTGCAGGCATGAACAATAATAATAGCAAATGCCAAATAAATTACATGGTAATAGCTGATTAGGATGACACTAGTATGGAGATGGTTTATTTATTGGGTATTGTGTATTTATTCAAAATATTTTTTGAATAAAAAGCAAACACTGACCATCACTCCACTTTAGTAGAACCTGCCATTTTGGACACATGTAGTGACACTTCTGGGTGCTAGCTAGAGGCGGAGATGAAGAGCTAGCCAGAAACTCAGGTGAGAAGCCAGCCGGAACCTCAGGTGAGAGGCTGGCCGGCGACTGAGGTGAAAAGCTGGCTGGAGACTCAGGGGAGAGACCTGCCAGAGACTGAGGTGACAAGGTGGCCAGAGACTGAGGCGAAGGGTTAGTCAGAAACTCAGGTGAGATGCCTGCCGGAAACTCAGACGAAGGGCTGGCTGGATACCGAGGCGAAGAACTCACCAGAAACTCAGGTGAGAGCCCTGCCGGAAACTCAGGTGAAGGGCTGGCTGGAGACTGAGGCAAAGAGCTGGCTGTAAACTCAGGTGAAAGACTGGCCGGAGACTGGAAGGGGACCTCAGTGGAGACGCTGTCGTTGGTGCACTGAGGTTCTGGGATCTTGGGCGGAACCTCAGCGGGGATGCTGTCGTCGGCACACTGAGGTTCTGGACTCTTGGGTGGAACCTCAGCAGGGACACTGTTGTCAGTGCACTGAGGTTCGGAAGTCTGTCTCTTGGGGCAACGGCTACGCCATCGTCGAGGCCATAAGGCAGGCGATCCTGGTGATGGGTCTGGTGACCCTGGCTGCGGCACTGGAGACTCTGGCCAAGGTGGCAGCGCTGGAGGCTCTGGATGTTGCAGCTCTAGAGGTTTGGGTTGCTGCGGTTCTGGAGAGTTTGACCGACGCGACAGCGGGGATTCTGACTTCTCGGACCGGGACTGTGAGTGCTCATCCTGCAGTGGCTCGGGAGGCAGAGGCTCGTCCGGGACGTCTGTTTTGGACAACTGGGACCAGAGATGCTGATGAGGAGCTTTGGCAGGGACGCCGTCGTCGGCACACCAAGGCTGAGGCAGCTGGGAAGAAACCTTGGGTGAAACCTTGTCATCGGCACACTGAGGTTCTGGAATCCTGAGCCAAACCTCAGCAGGGACGCTGTCGTCGGCGCACCAAGATTCTGAGAGCAGGGCTGGGACTTCAGCGGGGATGGTGTCGTCGGTGCACTGAGGTTCATGTGACTGAGAGGGAGAAACTTCAGCGGGGATGGCTTCGTCGGCACCCTGAGATTCTGGAATATGCTTCTTCGGACAGCGGCAACTCCGTTGTCATTGAGGCTGCAGGACAGGAGGTTCCGGCTGCTGCGGTGCTGGAGGCTCGGACTGCGACTGTGGCGCTGAGCACTTGAGCTGCTGCGGCACCGGAGACTCCGGTGGCGAGAAGGCAGCTCTGGACTCCGGCAGCGAGAACGCATTGGGCTCTGGAGTCCGGTAGCGAGAAGGCACTGGGCTCTGGTTGCAGGACCGGAGATGCAGCTACCCCTCTCTGACGACATTGCCGTTGGTGGCGATGCTGCAAGACAGATTCAGGCGGGGGGAGAGAAGACCCAGGCTGGGGAAGCGAAAACTCAGGCTGACGGAGGAGAGACTCAGGCTGACGGAGGAGAGACTCAGGCTGAGAGAGAGAAGACCCAGGCTGGGGAAGAGAGAACTCCTTGTCATGTATGACATAAGATTAATATGAACTTGAGATTTTGTCTTATTGTAAGAATTAATATAACATTATAATCAGTATATTCAAATATAATTAATGATAAAAGTTTTTTTTTTTCAGGTCAAATGTACTATGGACATTATGTACTTTCTGGCTGAAGTCTTTGTATGAAAAACATCGTCAACAATCAGGTGCAACATTTGAGCTTGAAATATTTATTATTGGTCAGCAAAAATAATAATTATTCATCTAAATGAATGTAAGACTTTTTGAGGATTTTTCAAATACCCTCAGAGCATTTTCAGTGTTTGTGGAGAAAACAAATGTTTGGCTAGACTGTGTGACTAGAATGAAATTGGAATAAATGAGGCAGAAAAAGATTTTGTTTACTTTTTGCACTGTGCCGTCAATTTAGGAGTACAACGTGTTCCAAAGTGAAATTGGGTGCAAACTGTCAGGTGAAAAATGTCTGTCAGAACTGTCAATGTGTGCTAAAGTGAAAAAAAATTTTTTTTTCTGTTGTTGTTTTATTAGGCGAAGTCTCCCAGTATAGCTGCTCAAGCCTGTACCTCAGTGGTTTCGGGTTTCAGCATGGACAGTGTGTGGCAATGGGCTTCTGTATTAACTTCAGTAAGTAAGAGTATTCATAGTATTTTATGTTTCGGTTTCATGGTCTCGCATGTGGTTAATTTATGTAAGAAAAGGTTTTTAAGTAAGTATAAAGTAGTAAGTTAGACCTCTGACCTCATTTCTGAAAGTAGCACTTATTTTGGCCTAACAGTTATTATTTTTACTCACAGATGTCTTCCTCAGGTGTTCAGTGCACTGGTGTGGGTACAGTGTCAGCTTCTCCTTCCCAGCTAGTTCCTGTAAGTATAACATGACAGTGACAGCCCTTTTCCTATAAATGAGCAAATCAAGCAGTGTAAAGTAATGTATGTTTGTATTAACCATATTCAGATGAGTTTGTCACATTACTACTTTGTAATTAGTTTCAAATTATACATCTGTCTCTTTTGTCCCAGATTGCGACAGGACCTCTAAGCACATCATTTCAGTCCCCTCCACCAGCTGAAGTTAGTGAAACTTTGTGCAGTGTAGCATCTGTCAGTCGTCTGAGTGATAGCTTCCACCAAGAGACTCAATTAAACTCGACAGCAGCATCAGAATCAGATGATAACCCAGAAGACTTGAACTTGAGTCAGTCAAGGACTATTGTAAATGGTAAATTGTCTTATTTTATATAGCACTTTTCTACAAAAAAAACTCAAAGCACTTTACACTGTTTGTCCATTCACCCATTCACGCACACAATCACCCACGCACACCAGTGGAACAGCCACCAGGGGTGACGTAGGGTTCAGTGTCTTGCCCAAGGACACTTCGACCTGTGAACCAGTGAAGCCAAGCTCTTTCCATTCTTTTTTCTGGAGACACCTTTGCACACTTTAAAAAATGTACCAAGCATCTGCACCTGAACTTCATGGAGAATCAAACTTATTTTGAAATTCAGAAGGCTTAAAACAGTTGAACAGGACTGAGCAGGAAAGGTTGACAGCACTCTTCAAGTGATGGTTGCTGTGTTTCTCATGGTCCGATAATGAAGAACAGAAGTTTAAGTTGTCTGTTTTTTTTAGGGAACTGGATAGATCTAATTGTGTGTATACAGAAATAGACCTTTGTGTACTCACAATGTCAGAAATATGCCTGTGTATTCTTTTTGTCAGATTTGTACGCAGGGTCCTTCTTAACTGTGAAATAGTACATACTATGGACAATGTAATGCACAATGTAAATGCATCAGTAGAGCAGCTATGCATGGATGCTGTTTTGCAAATATTGGTTATTAAATATTTACATTGACAAAATCCTATCTTTTAGATGTTTATGTATTTATTTAGAATCTAAACGTGTGCCTCACTACTGTGTCTGTGCTGTGGTTGGGCACTACTAACATGGCACAGGCTGAGAACATATAGAAATTGTTCACTAGTGAGTTAGCCTATCTGCTGCTTACGAAGTGATTGGGGTTTGAATCATCTCCTATCACTTTGGTACTGTAGTTGCAGCAGCTGTATCTTTAATATATTGGATTGTTGACAGTGTATTGAGATGCATGCTGTTATCGACCTCAGCAGAGACACTTAGCCCCAGGACACACAGACACAAGCCAGATTAGATAACCTCAATCAAATGATTGTATATAAACATCCTTATCTGCACCACCAGTCAAATGGCAGAATAAAAGAAACCCATTTGTACTGTATGTGAATGCTGGGTAAATGGATGTCAGCTGACTATCTTTGCTTTAATCTAGGTTCTATATTTCATGTTACTCTTACTAATTTGCATTAATTGCTAAAAAAGTATTTTAAAATTTACTCTGTAAAAACTCAATATACCATATATCAGTAAGTGAAAATGTAATGTCTAATGTACTCATTGAATGTGTTTAACTTGTGACATTTTTTTTTTTTTTTTAAAGATCATCTGAAGAAAATCAAGGCTGAGATGAGACGAAGGGAGAAGAGAGCTCTATCATCAGTGCCAAGGTGAGACAATGGGAATTAATTTTGCACAGCCAAACATGTTTATCTTGTACTTCTCTATGAAGCCAGAACACAGGCTTTGTTTTGGCACTGAAAATAATATTTGGCATTGAGAAGAAAAATTTGAATTGAAAAAGGAAACACTGGCACTGAAACACTTGTATGGAAAAATATTTTGTTGGTACTAAAGAAAAGTTTTAATATTGGAAAAAGGTTTACTGAAAGTCAGTTTAAATCTTACTTTCATATATATTTTTTAAATTCTGTGACAGTGACAGGCTTGTTCTGATTTATGCTGTTTTTTTTTTTTAGTGGATGTCAATGAAAATTGTCAGGTTTCTGTCACTGTGGTGTAGAGGGGAAGGCTGTGAGGGTAAGGGCTAAGGGACATGGTTATTACATTTTCCGCATATAATTTGCATATTTAGGAATGAACAGCCCAGGACATGTCCATACTCTGCACTGGTGACATCAGCCTGCCCGCCTTGGTGAAGGTGTTTGGTCTGTTGTACACTGTTTTTGTCAGTGTAGTCATCTGCCTGAGATCATCAACGGTGTGGTATCGCTACCAGCCTCTTGCTCCAGTCAGCCAACACCACCTGTATTTGCTTTGCTTCTCGCTGAAGGACCCCAGCATAGAACGGTGCATGTGCTTTGGACACACTTGCTTTGGAGTGAGCCCCTTCATGAAGGTATGCAGGACCAACTCCTCCCCAACCACTGTGGGTAACTCAGGATACTCACGATGAGCGTGAAGCTGCGTGTCTGCTTCACTGATGGCTACTGTCCAAGCCAGCGCTTCAGCAGCATGGTGAGAGCCTGGAGGTCCCATAGCTCCAGTGATGACAGGTCCAGAAAGATTTGCATTACCTCCCCTTCCGACACCAGGGCCAGGTGGGTGGCCGTCTCGTCACTCTCCCACCCACCATGGCAGGTCACCATCTGCACTTGGACTCTAGGGGTGTCGAGCCATTATACTTAGACACCTTGGCTGCTGTCCTTGGAGCTGGTGGTGGCAGACGGGTCTGGGAAGCAGCCCCCCGGGGCATCCACACCCAGCCACTGTGTAGGGTGGTAGCAGACACAGCTGACTCCATTGGGGTGGTGTGGTGGTACATCATCCCCAACCAGCACTTCTTGGTTTCAGGCCAGATCTTCCCACTGCAATTGCACAGTCAGGTTTTAGACGTCTCTTTGCATGGTCAGATTGATAGTCTGACAACCAATGTAGTGTGTATGTTGTAGCAAAGGAGAGACTCCTGCCTTTGTTTGCCTTCTGTTCCATACGCTACACAACCCCGGGTGCGTAACATTTGTTTTAAACACACAAACACAATTTTCTTTCTGCCCCTCATAGGGGCATTACATTGACTTACATTATTTTCCTTACCCTAACGTTAACCCTAACCGCTACCTGTATAACCCCAACTTTTCACTAACCTTAAACCAAGTCTTTTCTTTAAAATTCAGTAATTCATATGGTGCGGACCTGGTGCCCACAAGGAAGTTGATTCCCAAGGTCATTCAGTCCATTTACATGCACAGTTAATAAAGTTACTGTTATATCCTGACTAGGCCATTTGATTGGACTGTTTTCTGCGTATACAAACATGGGAGGAGAACTGTTTTATCGACCCAAGTATGTTCTACATTGCTAGAAGAGATGGTGATATGCACCTTTTCAGCTTATTAGTCAGACTTGCTACAATAGTAAAACATGTGCCGCATCTTCCTGCTGAGGTATAAGGACCTAAGCCTTATGAGGAAAAGTCATCTCTGCCCTCTTTTAGCAGTCCAACTTATTGTCCAGGTTCACGCCTAGATATTTGCGGAGTGGCACCACTTCGATGTCCGCATCACAGATGTTGACTGGATAAGCAGGGGGTTTAGACCTACCATCTCCTTGGTTTTTAGAGGTGTTTGGTAGGAGGCAGTTTTTGTACAGTAACTACAGTAACTGAAGGCTTTCATCAGGCCCCTGTACTCCTTTCTTTTCATTCCTGATATATGCAACAATAACAGTGTCATCAGAATATTTCTGAATGGAGCAACACTCAGAATTGTATATGAAGTCTGCTGTGTACAGCGTGTACAGAAATGGAGCCAAAACAAACCCTGTGTATCAGAGATGCAGTTCCCCAGCCTGACAAACTGTGGCCTCTATTGTAGTCTTTATTACGTCACACACCAAACATTTGAGTTAGCTAGCGACAAGCTGGTAGCATGTCAAGTAGTGAAAACATGGACAACTTTATAGTTCTGTACATGTCTTATGTGTTGTGTGCTTTAGTTTTTGTACAAATGAGATGCACGCTGTCCCTTTGTGGCTATGGTAGCTTCTTCCTCTGGTAAGCATTTTGTTCATCTTCTGGCTCAAGCCTGGGGTGAGTAACGTAGAGCACGAGCAGAGTGGCTATTAGGGGTGAGAGTATTGAGCCAACCAATCCGGCCCCATAACTTATTTTAACAAGAAAAATATTCTTGTCTTATCAAGAAAATTCACTTCATTACTGTAATTAAAAAGTTTGCTTAAAATGTTTTATTTACAGTAAATCTGTCCTGGGTTTTAACATGCACATCATTAAGTAATTATTATCATGAGATGTAAAAGAAATTGGAGGGAGCAGGAAAAAAAAAGGGAACATTCAATTGTCAGTCTTAGTTAAATGGGTTTTTTTTTAAATCACATTTTCAAAGTAAGCACATAGTTTGAGTTTAGCCGTGTCCAATAGTTTCCCCCCAATTTGGAGAAGCTGTTTTTCTTCTTTAACATGGGACGTAGGAAGATTATTCATATGTGTTTGTTTATAATGTGATTTGCTTAATATGATATTACAAGAGCGGCTAACATGCAATATGTTTGATGCCGGGATGAAAATTGCAGTAACAATGTGTTTGACATGAATGTAAGAGGTTTTGGTAACTTATCATTAATTTGTTAATTCATAGATATGTTAACACTCCACAGTATGTTTTCTATCTTTTGTTCTTTTTCACTTTTATATGGATTTGATGTTTTCAATTGTTTTTGTGCCGTGCAGTATTACCAGAGATTGTATTCAAAGTAAGTATAATGATGGCGTGTGTGTTATCAGACTTGAAACTGGCACAGCTTAATCTTTGTCTGCATTGTCTTCAAATCTGGATGCTGTTTTCATCAACAAATATCTCATTGACAGAAAAGTGGTGTTTAAGATCAGAGGTTCTAATACCAAAGCTGATGACTGTTCATACAGCTTTCTCATGATGTCAGAAAAGCACGCAGGACATATAAAACATGAACAGGCTCAGCTCTCGTCCCTCTTTGTTATGGTGCGCCGGGCTGACACGCGGCCCCGCCCACAGATCCCCAACCTACCCCCCTCTCTCTGGCTCACAATCCTGTTGACCACCGTCTTCCAGAATCACCATAGTATTCATAATTCTGTATTCATTCCCAGTGTGCCAGTGCGTTTTGTTTAGCCTGGGACCATTATTTTCTGTCCATAAACGCTAGAGAGCGGGTCCCCTTTCACAGACTCCGCCATGTTGCACCGTCGTGTTTCTACAGTAGCCCAGACAGGACAAACTGCCGCGGCTCCAGAGAGAAGCTCACCCCTTCGTGTGGAAGTAGCTGCTTGGATATGGTGACGCTTCGCCACTGCTTGGAAGATGGAGAATAAGAAGAACCAGGAACAATCGGTGCTCCGAAAAGTTTGAGAAGTGAAATTTGGAAAAATGGGGGATCATACTTACAATTTATTACAAAAGAAAAAAAGAGAGCGTGAACCCTCGTTAGCAACCAAGCGAAGACGGGAAGAAGCAAAACGAGACCGGGACAGGCGACGGCACAAAAGCAGGATAAACATTAGTGTGGCACTACCCAGGTGGAGGTCGCTGATGAGGGACAAGTGTTACCGGAGTGACGCTGAAGTTGCCTCTTTTCTGCTGGACTGGTAATTTAGCTTGGATTAGCAAAACGGCTCAGTAACGCTAACGCGCTATCACAGTAACGTTACCACAATGGAAGTAACGTAACAATCATAATCGATATCTTAAGTCAAAGCTGGTAGTTTCTCAGACTAGGTAGATTTCTAAATACTTTACACAGATATTTAAATAACCTCATATCGCTACTTGATGCGGGCCAGGAGACGACACCTGACCGACAGCCATAGACATTACAAATGTATTTACCTTTGGCTGTAACGTTAGTTAGATAATATATCTGCTTTACCACACTCAGACAAAACCCACCAGGTAAACCAGAAACAAGTTGGTCTGTAACTCGGGTGCTTTGTCAGGCAAAGGGAACATCTGCAGTCTAGACATTTTCCTAGTGAGGCTTTGTGTCTAATGATATGGTTTGTTTTTACAGTTACGAAAAGAGATCCTCAATATCGACTACCTCTATCGGAGACTGTGTCCAAGAGCTCACTGCACTACCATCATTACTACCTGGGCATGTATCGGCCTCGGAAATGTAAGCACTATTACCCTGCTGTTATGTTGTTCATATCGTATTATAACTTCACTTTTCACTAGCACAGTCCAACCTGACCATGACTGATCATTTGAAATTTTAACCCCAGTGTTTTTAGAGGATCGTCAAGCTAAACGTATCGGCTAGATTTATTTTAATAAAGCTCTAAATTAGCTTTTGTTTTTTTGAACTATCAGAGCATGAACTCAACACCCTTGCATGGATTTTGTATTCCTTTTGTGTGCTTAGGGTCAAGTTATCAGATTTTATATAGACATATATAGATATAGATTTTATATTTTACATCCATTCTTGTTGTGTTCACTGCACGACTCGAATTCGAACTCACATTACTGTCCCCATGCTGGGAGAGCTTTTGAATTGTCAGAAAATGACTTTGAACGTGTGTCTGCAGAGGGGAACAGCACCAGCAAGGTGGTGATGATGATGATGATGATGATGATGATGAGCATCTGTTTAAAACTACACATATGATGTCAGAGGTGGCCTGGCTCCACGACAGGTTAGTAGTGATTTTCTTTTGGGGCTGTGCATTTCAGTGGGTTATGTTGCTCAATACTTTACTGACTTCATTTTCTGTCTATGGCATTGAATGTCATTGTAATTTGTCATTTCCAGTCCTGACGAAATGGAGGTCACCATTGATGAGAATGAGTACAACATTATGAAGAACAGAATGTAATTTTATACTGTATTATACAGCATACAGCATATCGTATATCTGTGCCGCTGTCACCAGCTGTTTTCTTTATTTTAACAGATCCAACTTGGATGGTGATGTGGAAAATGTCAGAGAAACAACTGAACTGAGAGCTGCAGGAGCAGATAACAGCTGCGATGAAGATGTTTACATACCACTAATTATTCAGAAGTATTTGTATGTCTTTGACAGGGTTCATTTTCATGAATGTTTTTTTATAAAGTTAATCTTGTGTACTCTAAATTAACTGATGACAGCTCACTTTTTGCATACTGTATTGTTGTAGATTTCATTTTAAATCAATAGAATTGGTGTTTGCTTTTACAATGCACCATATAATGACAGATGATGTTCTTTGAAACTTAATTTTAAAAAGTATGTGGGGATAATGTTCATTCAGTCTATTGTACAAAAAGCAGACCAAAAGGTGCCATATTATTAGTCATCAAGTTAAGATGAACTATTTTTCATACGTTTACAACTCAAAATAGATTACACAAAAAAACTTTCTATGGCCAATTGTTTTTGATTTAATCAATATGATATTGGAATTTAGAAAGGGCAAATGGCTGAATAAAGAGCTTAAAAACAGTAGCAGAGACGATAAGAATTGTCAGTAATATTATGCATTTATCTGTATTGAATCACTGAACTACACAGCTTTGCTATAACCATAAACACACAAATGATGTAACAAAGTATGTTACTTGTTTTTAATTTGGGGATTGCATTGATGAAAACTAGAAATATAGCAGTAATATATATTTTAATTTCAGGTCCTCCACATCTGAACTTTTACTGGAATGTGAAGAGGAGGAGTTGGAGCCATGGCAGAAACCAATTTCACCGGTTCATCTGAAAGACGAGGATGATGTTGGAGAGTTACGTATGTAACAGTGTATATACATATATATATCGCTTGTCATGAAGTCATGGTTTGTTACATGTGCACTGGTTTTATATATTAATATATGACTTTTTTTCTCCCCTATTTTTTTCAAGGAATTCATTATGGCTGCTCCACCGTTAACGAGCAACACTGAGCCCATTGAGCCTCCCAGGAATTTTACAGTAGGGTTTTTCTAATTCTGTTCACTTTTTTAATGGTTGTGTAATGGGGTATTTCATTTATTTTGGTAATTCTGTTTATATTTTCTTTTGCTTAGTTTCTCTCAAGAGTTTGTGTGTTTGTTTTTGTGTGTTTCAGCTTTTCATCAGCAACTTTTCCATGTCTGCAGAAACAGTAATACCTGAAGCCTATGGTGTGGTCCACTCTTCTGAGATGCAGCAAATCAGCAGCATCCCTGTCTTTGTCTAGTGTACAGATTTCTGCAGTCTGCACCACAGCATCTAACCCACTGCAGTCTGAACAGTCTGGCCAGCTCTTTATTTATTTTTCTGCTTTGCTTTCCAAGTCAAACAAGATCGATTTGGTTAAAAATGTAATACAAGAAAATTGCACAGTTGTACAGGTTTTTGGTAATATTACATAAAGTAAAATAAATTTAACAAGTGCTCCATTGCTGTATTGTTCAGTTCAAGTTAATTTATTTCTCAATAAAATCATCTTAAGGCATTTTACACAGAAACCCAACAAATCACTCATGTGCACCTTTTTGACAGTAGAGAGGAAAAACTCCCTTTAACAGAAGAAACCTCCAGCAGAACCGCGCTCAGTTTGGGCAGCCGTCTGCCTAGACCAGTTGGGGTGAGTAGATAGAGGAGAGAGGAAAAAAACGACGACAAACAGTGTGCAGGTTGATGGGGTCAATAACTGCACATCAGCAATATAAAGCTCTGGGGCCAGGTATACTGGCATAAGGCACAGAGACAGAGAGCACAAACTATGGCAGAATTCCTGCTATCAAGGGTCATAGTGGGCTGGAGCCAGTT
Source organism: Mastacembelus armatus (assembly GCF_900324485.2). Taxonomy (NCBI): domain Eukaryota; kingdom Metazoa; phylum Chordata; class Actinopteri; order Synbranchiformes; family Mastacembelidae; genus Mastacembelus; species Mastacembelus armatus. The sequence continues at coordinate 11,968,198 of NC_046635.1, forward strand.
CCAGTTTACAGTGGTGTACTCCCTGGACAGAAAATCTATCATAGTTGACATATAGAGTCAGACACATTCACACTTATGGGCACTTTAGAGTTGCCAGTTATCCTCAGCCCAACCTGCATGTCTTTAGACTGAGAGGAAACAACTACCTGGAGAAAACCCACACAGAAAGACCAGGGTTCAAACACATAACCTTGCTGTGAGGTGAAAGTGCTAACCACCACATTATTAAGATACCCTTGGGCTGGTTCATACTCTAATATGTTTTAGGATTTAGGAAACAAATACTGTTGAACCTGGAACAAAGTTGAAAGTCATTGTGTCTAGTTTGCTACTGTGGGCTAACCATGGCTGTTTTCTGTAAGAGTTGGCTTAAAATCACCCATCCCAAACTCTCAAGCCCTTTGTTAGACATCCACAGTGCCATGACTTTTATCAAGGTAAACACTACTGAGGAAATGTGAGAAAAGGAGCCAAGATGATTTAAAAAAAAAAAAAAAATCACATTTCACTTTCTGAACAAATCTTAATGAAAATCTTGATAAATTAGATATCAACCACCTATCGGAGCTATGCTGGTGCAGTCTCCTGAATAGTTAAGCATGTGTTTAGGAAGTGCAACTTGGGGTTCTTCTCCATTGCTAACGACTGCAAATTGTGGCCTAGTGGTGGAAAGAACATGAGTGTGTGTATATGCTGTATTGAAATGGACAAAATTATCATTAATTTCATTAATAACAAACCACACACAAATGTCCTTTTCGCAAATACCATGTGTTTCCAACATTTTCAGTGTTTACAAAGTCATTTCAAAATAGTATTACTCAGAAACAATATGGAAAGCCACCAGTTTGACAGTTTTGACAGTTTATCTTCATTTACCTCAAATTAATTTGGTACTATTCACACTGTATAGGAAGGGCTCCAACAAGCTACTGTTTGTGAAGGACTAGTGCACAGTGGTGGAAGAAGCATCCAGATGTTTTACTTCGGTACAAATTGCATAATACAATGTAGAAATTGTTAAAAATAATCGCTAATTTTTGACAACATTTTGTAAAAGTATGTAAGTACAATTAGGAAAATAGGCTTGGAAATGTAAAAGTAATTTTAAAATAGGGATATTTACTGGGAATGCTTCCATCTTTAGATTACTTGCTTCTTATTTTGAATGCCAAGATCAAAGTCCTGTCCTAGACTTTTCCCAGCAGGACTGTTCTCAAAGGGCTTTAAACCAAGTTCCTCCACTGGGACACCAAGAGCCCTCTGCCTGGCTTTGAAGGTCAGCAACAAATCCTTATGGGCCTGCCAGATAAACACTTAAGTATGAATATCAGTGCAAATTTAGTTTAAACATCATCTTTAGTTTAGAAAAATATGACTTTGAGGAATTGAATGAACCACTAACCTTGGAAATCTGAGCTTTTTTATACTGCAAGTCCTTGATGCAATAATTGTAGGAGTCCAGCTTTTCCTATAAACAAAAACATGCTCATCTTCAAGCTGTTGGACAGTGTGCAGAAAATACACACCACACCTTACGCAATATTTTAAAGAATATCAGTAACATCAACATTAAAGAAAATGAATGGCTACAGAGGAGGAAATAAAAGGGGGGTGTACAACAGTACCTCCATTTTCTTTGTGACCGCAGCGAGGGCAGTTTGGTCCATGTTGGAGGCAGAAACCACCGAGTTCAGCTGAGCCTGTGTCTTCTCCAGGCTGTCTGTCATTGCTGTCAGCTTCCTTTCCAGCAGTGTGTTCTTTACATCTGCTTGATGCTGCACCTTCTCAATATTCTGGGTGTATGTCTTGTACAGCTCGTCCCTTTCCTGCTGAAGCTGTGTGACATAAAAAAAACAAAAAACAAAAAAGAAAAACATTACATAACCGACAAGTATACAAACATGACACTGTGCAGCTCAGTCTCTTACCATGCTGAATTTCTCCTCTAGTTCCTCACATTCCTTCTTGAGATCTTTCAGCTCATTATGTTTAATCTTTTCATCAGTGTCCTGTCAAACATTGTTGCAAATTACATTAGGTTACATCTCAGTTACTAAGGCACATGTATTGTGTCTTAACCAATCAATCCACTTGGAGCAACAAATATAAATACACAAGATGCAATAAGAGATAAACTTTAAAAAATTCACCCACATCACCTTTTTCATTCCACGGTAATTCATTTTTTTCTCAGTTTCAGCAATTTCAGCCTTGAGTTTTGAGAGCGTTGCTTTGAACTGTGTATTATCCTGCAAAACACGGTTCAGGTCCTTTTCTTTCTCCGCTATTTTCATCTTAACTTCTTTAATGTGTGTCTAAGAAAACCGAATAAAAATCCATGTGAAAAAAAATCTAAAATAGAGCTGCAACAACATTTTCATTGTACATCAAATTAATTATCAATCAAAACAAGCAATTTAAGGACATACTGTAATGTTATGGTGACCAACCTCAAAATTTAAGGACTAAACTAATTAATAACAAAATCATTAGTAGTAAAAGCATTCCTGAGTTGTATCTGAAATCTATTTGATGTCAGTATGATGTTGTCAGCGACAGAATTTGTGCATTTATACCTTCAGTGAACTGTTCACATTCAAATCCTGTTCCATGAGATGAACAAGCTCCGTAGCTTCACTGAAAGCTTTCTTGTGGATGTCTATAAGACCTGTGATGTGACTGTTCCAATCATCTTCTGCCTCACTGATCACATTTTTTCTCATGTTGTTGAGCTCTTGTTGCAGCACCTTCATCTTTTCCCCATACTTGGCTTTAATTTCTACTCAAATAATGACACAAAATGATGGCTTCCATTTAGTTCAGGACAGCACGTAGTGTTGAACTGAGCTCAGAATGAAGCAGTTTACCTGTAAGATGCTTCTCCCATGTGTCCCTTGTTTTAGTCATGTCTTCATTGTGTTTCTGTTGAGATAAAAACCGAAGTGGAGTTTGTTGCACAGCTGGCTATTTGTTGAATTACTGTTCACCAGGGTTCACCAGACAAACACTAAATCAACAGATCTTTAAATAGAAATCAAATAAAATTTGGTGTGTACTACAAACCAGTTCAAGCTCCTTGACAAGGTTTTTATTGTCGAGCTCTTGCATGTCTACCATGACGGCCCTCATTTCGTTATGAAGCTTTGTCTCTAATTGGTTTTTCTCTTTCTGCACTGCCTCACCAGAGACTAATCCATCTGCTTTCAACTCAGAGATTGTGTTCTGGTGTTCACACAGGAGGTGCTTCATCTTCTGCTTATACACCTAGAGGAGAGAAATTCATCAAATCTGCAATTCAACCAAAGAATCACTCCATGGATAATCTTTGCTTGCTGGGCTTTAAATCTACAATATTACTGATAAGTGTTTGGTCCATCTGGCTCTGAATGCCAAGAATGTTTTACCTTTACTCTGCCTAATACTCAAGATCATACAGTCATGACAACTAAAACAGTCCCTTTTTTAGGTTGATGATAATGTATTTGTTAAAAATGTTCTAAATTGTTTCTATGCTTTAAGGGGTTTTCAGGATTTCAGTATTAAATTATACCTGTAGAAAAACTAGGGATTTTTTCAGGAATATTTCATCACACCTCCATTTATAGTATGAGTGCTGAGGTTGTACTTACAACATAATCATGACTTTCATTTCTTCTGCCTGTGAATAAATGTTAACATCAAGGTATCTGAGATAGTGATTAGAACAAAACTGTGGAAATAACAGATGGATTCCATTATTTACATTTTCAGGTCGCTTTTATTTTATTTTTTTGGTGTAGTAAATCAATAATATCTTAGAAGTGATTTACTTCCAGTGATATATATGATTTATGACACACTCAGTGCTAGGTCCTAGTGAGTTGTGGGGCACTGAGGATAGCAATGGTTACATTACTTGTGCCCTCAAATTCAGTGAAAACTGGCTGCATTTATTGACTGCAGTCCTCTTAAGTGTTTAAAATAGGACAGTCTTTTTGCCTGTTCTGATATATTCCTACTTTGTGTACAGTTTAATTAGGTGACTACAGTACAATACTGTATTAACCCTTACCTTGATCTCTACTTGGTGGCGCCTCTCATCCTCTTCTATTTCCTTATCTAGGTTTTTCAGTTCAGCCTTGACCTCTTCTAGCTGTCTGTCTGTGATTTCTCGAAAAGTGTGTATCTTGTCCCTCTCCAATTGAAAGTAGTTTCTCTCCTCCCTCTCTTTATCCAGCTCTGCCCGAAGGTGCAAAATGTGGTTTTCCAACTGAAATGGAGGTAAATATTTTAACGTTAGCACGGCCATATCTGAGCCACACACTCTTCACTTATAGTACTACAGTAATGTGTATCTAGTAGTAGTAGTGTAGTGTCTGTTGTATCAACTGACCTGCTCCTTGGACATCTCCTCCTTGGTAAGGCCATTTATCAGTGTAGGTGTCCTTGTTTTTGCAGGCTTCTTACTTGTGGCTTTGTTTTTTGGTGGCTGGACAAAAGTCAACATAACAGAAGTCTTATAGCAACCTAGCGTTAGCATATCTTTGTTATTGTGGTTAAGTAGCTAAGCCCCAATCTGCGCCTGTGATTAATGTAATGATAACACAGTAGAAGCACAAAGTAGTTTTTTGCTAAATATGAAATAGTGAGCTTTAGATTATATGGCTCGAGGATATATTCTGGAGGAAGTTATCGCTGCCTTCTTCCTAGTCTTGGCATCTAATATCTACTGATATTCACACACCTAGCGTTAGGTGCTAGCGTTAGTAGCTAACAGCTAACGATAGCTATTTACAGTAGTTAGTTCACTATGAACCCATTTGGCAATTATGAATTAATTCAAAGAGTGGTTTGCTCACCATCGTATATACAGCCAAAATAACTCGAAGAGACGGCCCACGTTTCTAGCGTTTTGAGAAGCTAACGCTAGCACAACAGTTAACCTAACGTTTCACGCATAAGTTTTATGTTGCCATAGCAACACGACTCTGGTCACTGGTCATGTGACACGCGTCAAAGAAACGGGGTCTTGCTGGTTTTCAACAGTAAGATCATAGGTAATAATAATTTCCACATAAAAAATTTCCACATAAAAAAATTATTACACTTATTCGATGTGTATTCGATTATTTAAATGTACACTGAGCCAAATGTATGCTCTAAGTTTGAAGAGAACAATTAATCAAGTGCACAAAAAACAAGATCTTATGATTTGGTGAATGTTTCAGCATCACATTTTAATTATGAACAATACCTCAGCCTCATAGTCTGCTTAGGTCCTTAGACGTGTGCAGGAAGATGCTGCACATATTTTACCAAAGTATTGTAGTAAGTGTGCTGTTTTATGTTGCCGTCTGCTGGGAAGGTAGCATAACGCAAAAGGATGCAAGGCGGCAGGACAAACTGGGGCTAAAAGCTGGTTCAGGGACTGGCATGAGGCTGGGCTAACTAGAGGCTGTAGTGAAGAGATGCACACAGAAAAAGGTAGAGCCCATCCTGGAATACACTGACCATCCCCCTCCCAACATCCTGACGGACCAGAGAAGCAGATGCAGTGGACAACTCATTTCACTGCTGCAGGACTGAACGACACAGGAGATCCTTCATCCCTTCTGCCATCAGGTTCTACAACATCTTAGCCAATGGCAGATGATTAACCAACATGAACTGGACTGTTACTAACTGCTTTTACTACTGACTACATTCACTGCAACACTACTTGAAGGCAGTTGATCTTACTTTATCTTATCTTTTTAGGAACACACCTAAACTGTAACAGTTCAGGAGCAGATGGTGAGTTTAATCTGAGGTTTAACCCATAATCAGCTGTCTGTACTGCCACTGCCAGAAGTTAAAGATCTAATGTTCAACCACCTGACTCGTCAATGTCCGCTTTGTTTATTTAATTATTGTTACTGAAATACAAATAATTAAAGAGAACTTATCTTACACCTGCCAGACTGCCACATTCCCTAATAGTTCATGTGCAGTATTTGTGTGAAGTGCACAGAAAAAAAGAGGTAGCCTACCTTCACTGCTTATGGGAGTCTTTGGTTCTATGTAAGCAAACCCTTTCTATGGAAGATCATAGAAATACCTGTGGATAAAGCAGCAGATTGCTCTTCCTTTGGACTTATACTATCAAAAGAAAGGTTAAGAATTCTGTAGAGGTTTGGAACCTCACTATTCTGAATGATTTGCAAATGACTGTCATTGTATTTTGTTGCTTGTATATGTTTATGTTTAATGTGTTAAAGTTCCAAAAATTAGTAACAAATGTAGAGTATCATGAGTAATATATAAAATTTGATTGTAATGGTTTTACCATATTACATTAAAAAAATAATATAAATGTAAGCCCCATTTTGCCATTGCAGTTGAAAATGGAGCATATTTCTATAGGACTGCAACTGTTTATTTTTATTATTATTTTGTGTTAAATGTAATAACAAGGAAAGTACAACTAAGTGAAATTTGTATAGTACGTGAGTACTGTGTAGCCTATGGGCCAGTGCACATATACTCAGCAAGTATTTTCAGCCATTTCTACTTTAGTACCTCGTTTAAGATTTAAAGTCGTTTGATGATTATTGACTAAATAAGTTTACTTAGTTTTTAAAGTTTGCATTTGAAGTATTGTTATTTGCACAGTTCATATACAGGGGTTATATGACGCTAGTGAGACCTGGAAGTACTACAGATGCAAAAGGAAGTGAAAGGCGTTGCTGGTCTGATTGGTGCAATTTTCGCCGCTTTGGGCCGCAAATGTACTTTTCCACCCTGTGTGAAGAAGACTCCCCTGAACCTCGGCGCCCTCGGGTTAAGCCCTCTGCTGAATTTGGCATCTAGACCCGTCTCCTCCCTGAAGGCCAGAGCCTGTGTGTGAGGGAGGCAGGCAGGCAGAACTCAAACCCTGTGCTCTATAGTGCGAGTGCAGCCTTTGTCCCACTAAGTGGGAAAATGCTAACGGAGCCTAGCTAATGTCCCGCTGCGGTGATCGATAACCGACACGTCTTGCCAGGTAACGATGCAGTGATCCAGATGTGAGAATGTGTCCGCTGTTGTACCTCAGGTTAATCCGGGAGCAGCTTGCAGCAACCTGGAAGCAGCGGCACTGCGACTCTTCCACACCGTTAAGTATTAGCTAGCTGCGGAAGACAAATGACATACAGCGCAGGTAGCCAAACGTAAGATATGAAACGTTAGCTAGAGGTAGTTTATCGGGTAACTTCGCTGATAATCATCTTTTCAATTTAGTGGTGTGTTTCATATTAAAGGTAGGGTTTAATTGTGAAGGGACTGTGTTAGCCACCACTGCGTTAGCCACCGAGGTTAGCATTAGCTCCGAACTAGCGTTAGCTAAAACAGCATAATCTTTACACTGGCAGAACGGCCTGTCCCCAGGCTTGTTTCATGGTACATAGTAGCAGATAATTACAAGTAGAGAAATAAAACCAATGCCTTTTCATTGCGTTTTAAATCTAAATTGTTGCTTGTTTGACAGCTGTTACCAGCAGTCTCCTATAGCAACCAATAATGGCGCCATCTTGGAAGGCAGAAGCTTTGTTCCAGCTCTAGTTATTTCATATCACCACGATAATTACATGAATAAATAATTCTGTTTCTTTGAACCCGTTTCCACCTACTGCTTTAATGGTCACATGTGCTGTGGTTGGTCGTTTAAGAAGTTTTGAACAGAAAACCCATCCTACTTTTGGTAGTCTGCTGTGCAACCCACTGTGCATTCATGGACTGTGTCAGCTGTGTTACCAAGATGTTGATGGAGAAGAAAATGGAGCTAAAAGGAGAGTGAATGTTAGGCTCTCAATTGCCAGGAGGCCAGAAATATGAATCCAGTTAAACAGAAGTGCTGCAGTTTTTGCTTGATGTGTAGATAAGCACCAGCTGGCTTGCAAATCATCATAAAATAGTATTACGACAGCATTGTGTGTATGGCTTATTGCATTGACTGGTTACTGAAGTGGTAACAGATTTCTCTTATCAAGGTTGTTTCCGGCAGAAACAGGCAGTTGCTTTCAGCAAAACAGTGCTGACAACACCCACAGTACAATAGCGTGTTCAGCATATCATAAAAAATATTGCGTAGCTGCCAATGAGCATGTTGGAGCAAGCTGAACTAGTCAATATGTAACATTAAGAGCGATTTGTTAGTAGCTATGGAATTTAGTATTCATAAATATGTTATCAGTGTGTAATCTACAGAAAATACCAAGTGTTATATTTTTGTAATCTTAGAATGAGCCTTTTAAATCTTAACAGGGAGCAAGTCTCTTTTCACCAGTGCAGCTATGTTGCACCACCATGTTTCTACAGTAACCCGGAATGGACAAACGCAAACACTGGATCTAGACTGGGAATCATATTTTGTTTTAAAGATGTTTGCTATCCCTCATGCCTGGGTGGGGTGTGAGAGGCTGTTGAGAAGGTTGCATTCTGGGTTTAATGTGTTGTGACCTATTAGTCACAGTTTTCTTAGCTGTCTTCGGAAATATGAGTCTGTCTGTCTGATCCATTTTGTGTTGAGCTCTTTTTTTCCCTCAGGAATCTATGTCTTATGTAGCACAAAACACAGAGGCAACAACTTGAATTGGTTAAACCTGATTAGTGAACGCCTTGCAAAATTATACTAGACACAGCTGGTAATATAACACTCAGTCAAGAGGCTCACCTAAAAATAAGTTTACTCCAGCCAGAGTCCATCTTCTACTAGTAGTTGAGTAACATCCAGACAGAGAAGATTGGTAGCTTTAAATGAGTAGTTTAAATGGTCAGGGCATCACCATTGTAAATGAATTAACTAGCAAAAACCTTTCAAGCTTCAAATATAACACTTAAGACATGCCAGACTAATGTAGGAACAAGCTTATTATTTACTTCTCGGCATATCTCACTGTGATATGATGAAATGTCTTCTTTGAAAAGACCTATTAGTGTATGTTTTGAAATATTTCCATCCAGAACTACACACTCTCAAATGATGTCCCACACTTTTACGTTTCTACCAAGTATTGAGCCTGAGCCATAATCATTAACCAAAAGCTTAAAATAACATGGATGATTCTGTTTTTAACACTTCTGAGGGTTGCTATTATCTCATTAGAGTTACACAGAATACATTTAGTCCAAGTTTGTTGTAGCATATATTTGGCAGTTTCTTTGGAGTATTAGTATCCAAAAATATTTTAAAAATGCTTCAGGAAGTAGTTCGTCCGGTTGGCTAAATATCATGTTTATCTATTGCAGCGCAGCCATGTCTGAACTTTTTATGGAGTGTGTTGAGGAGGAGCTGGAGCCGTGGCAGAAACGAGTTCCTGAAGTTCACCTGATAGATGATGATGATGATGAACCCATCTTCGTTGGAGTGCTCTGTATGTCATAGCACCTTTTTAAAATGTACTAATGTTAAGCGTTGGAAAACCTAATTTTCGCGATGGGTTATGCTTCACCAGTCAATCATAATGGTTATTTTTAAAATAAAATTTTAATCTTTTCTGTTTAATTGCCTTCCAGCATGTTGCATATAATGCCTAGAGCTTATTTACTTTCAAAAACAAACTGTTCTGTTGAAGTGGGTTTTGTATGTTCTTTCAGCTAATAACCAAAAGGATAGTAAACGTAACCCTCCCGCTCCTCAGAAGAACAATGCAGTGAAGCCAGAAATAAAGCGTCCTGCTGTTCCACCTGCCGTTGGTTCCTCACCAGTAATACTGCCATTGACTGTAGCTGGAAATGCAGTGAATGCTGCAGCACCCAGTCTGACAACAGTGACCCCACAGCCTGTTATTGTCAATAACCAGGTACTGTCATATTAATTTTCCAAATAATGTGCAAAAAAACAAGTGCCTGTTTATTGTGATGTTTTGTATGGAGTGGATAGCTTTTTGTATTATAATAATTGTGGAAGGGTTGATGCTTGAATTGTTCAATTTGGGATTTAATGTTTTTTTTTCAGGGCTTTATTGTCACTTCTTCGCAATTAGCAAACAGCAGTGAGTTTATTGCCTCTCTTGGGACACAGTACCCCCCTGGGACATCCTTTACCATTGTGCCAGGTACAGTGATTTTGTAATGTAATAGAAAATCTTCATCAATAGCTTCCGCAGTTTCAATGTTGAAATGCCAATTTAGTCCTAATAGTTGGTTCTATCTTTCAGCTGGTCAGCAGCAGCTGTTTCAGCAGGTCCATCCAGGTACGGTAATACCTGGTGCTGTCCACAGGCCTCAGGTGCAACAAATCACCAACAACATTGTGACGCTGTCTAACGTCCAGACCCCTGCTGTTTATTCCACACAACCTAATGAGCTGCAACCTACGCAGACCAACTCCCAGTCCCTGCAGACCTTATCTGTCCCTGTGAAGGCCATTAGCAATACCACTGGTACTTGTCTTCAAGTTTTAACATTACTCAACCATACTTGTAGATCTGGCAATGACTAAAATGTAAATGTATCCTTATGTGTTTTATACAGATGAAAGCACAGTCAAACGGATACTGGCACCACAGCAGATAGATACAGTGGCAAAAAGAGCAAAGCTTGATATGGGTATGTTTCTGTTGCCAGGAATTTTATTAATACTGTTTTATTTTTATTATTGTAAGCAAACCCTAATTCTGCTTAGTTCCTCTTAGTATTAATGTATTGTTTATTTTGACTTCTAAACTTCTTAACTTCTGTAGGACCATCAAAAGTACCTGTCAGACTGGAAAATGGGAAGATGTTAAAGCAAAAGTGCCCAAAGTGTCAACAAGAAATTTCACAGGATGCCTTTAAATTTCATATTATGGTGAGCAAAACTGTTGTGGAAAGACTGGAAATGCTGGGAAAATACAATTGAAATATTGAAAAATATAGAAAAAACGGAGGTATGTAAGTATCCATCCAATAGTGTGTATAGATCATGAGGACAGTTTCACATTTATAAACAATTCCCCTTCATAATTTTTTCCTATGGAAATAAAGGGCAGCAAAATCTAATGTCATTAACTTCATGTTTTTTTTTGTAATGAGGATCCCCCCCCCCCCCTATAGTCATATTTTCTACCGCATACAATCAGTCAAATATCAGTTCTTTTAAAGGAAATATTCTGCATACATAAGTCAGGCATTGATATGACGTTGGCATGTTCATGTCAAAATCTCTTTCAGAGTTGCTGTGCAAATGTAGAAACTATAGCTCCATCACCCCTGAACATTAGTGCGAACAAACGCATTATGCTGGTGTCCGATTTCTACTATGGCCGCTTTGAGGGCGATGGCAAGGAGGTGCAAAAGACCAACACTACTTTCAAATGTCAGAGCTGTTTAAAAATCCTCAAGAACAATATAAGGTATGATCATGTTTTCTTGCTCTCACTAGATAACTGGGTAATAATAAATTTCTTGTATATACCGTATTTTCTGAACTATAGGTCGTGCTATTTTTAGTGCTTGTCCTTTTATCTCCCCCCAACTGGATGTGAGCGGAGTTGTTTTAATATTACTTGACAAGGATGAATGAATATCATAATGCACTTCTGCTTGTTGTTATGCCTGGCCTATGTTCTTCATAGGCTAATTTAGACTATATTTAGTATAATTAGAAATGCGACTTATACACTGAAGTGACTTAAATGTGTTTTTTTGTTTTTTTTCTGTTCAACGAGGCGACTAATATTCCAGTGTGGAAAATACGGTATACAAATCCAAAATTCAGCTGCTCCAGTATGAACACCAGCTTATCTTTAACTGTTTGCTGCTGAGCAGGGAATGTTGTGTCAGTATTTAAAGCTGTTTCAATGAAAATAGCTGCCTGCAAGTGAACCAAAGCAATAATGATATGTGCTAGACAGCTAAGCAGTGAGCTCAAACTCTCTGCAGATCTGAGTGAAACCTCTGATACATTGCTGTCAGCGATCCTTTGCTTAAGAGTATACATACCACTGTGTAATAATGCTCTTTTACAAGTCTGCATTCAAAATTACTTGGTTACCTTCCACCACTGGTGACCCCCTTCACTTTAAAGGCTTATAAGGTTCCCGGACAGGGGTGACAGGCAGATGATGACAGATATGTCATGGTTAAGTTGAAGCTCAGTGTTAATTTGGGTTGGAGCATTGAACCCTTAGCTAGTCATAGCAGCTATGGACACAATATGGACCTTGGACATCCAGGTTCCAGCTACCTTCGTCTGGACCAGTGGTGGGTAATCTATGGTCCTCAAGGGCCACCGCACTGCTTGCTTTTCAACTACCTCTGAGCTACTCGATACTGACAGGTGTGTTCAGGCAGAAGATACTAGTTCACTTTGTATTCCCCCACTCCGTCCTAATCTAAGATGGCATCTTCCAGCTCCTTGATGACTCAACACACCTGATCCTAATTAGCAGTGGGTAGAGTTGGTTGGGAAAACAAGCAGGACAGTTTCTCTTGAGGACCAGGTTGCCAACCCCTGCTCTTGACTAAAGTCAGGGAAGATAAGAAACACTGTTGTACATTTATTTATTTATTTTTTTTGTGGCTCACACTGATTTAAATAATCGACATTATAAACATGAGTCAGATGTCATCAAAGTCACAAGCCCCGTGATAATGAGATATAATGTCTAAAAGTAGCATGTGAATTGCAGCAAATCGCATTTTAATTAATAAGCATTATTTTTTATAATTGCATAGTGGCTTTAAGAGGGAATTAAAGTAGTACCCGTCAGTTTGCTAACTCTTTTAAGGACCCAGTTGGTAATATGACATCCCATGTATAAACACTGTGTCCCACAACCTGAGGCTTTTCTCTAAAGTTCAGTGTTAAAATTAAGTTTTTTACATTTGCATTGTTTGTAAACCTGTAATGTGAGATTAGTATTAAACTCAAGTAAATGATTTTGCAACATCAAGTCTCCGGTCAGAAATTGTCTAGGTACAGTTAGCTGCGCTCTCAAACATCTAACTGGGACTTGAATGATTTGCTGAATAGACATCAGTTCCAATAACAAAAGTTTAGATTTCTTTCTTGGCCCTCAGTGTAGTTTTTTTTTTTTCTCTCCCCCAAATGGATGATATTATCAAACTGTTTTCTCTCGTGGGCTTAAAGATGAAAAATGACTGCTAGTTTGGGTGACATAGAGCTGCTTCTTTGATTAAATAACTTTGCTTCAGAACATTGCAAGAAAAAAAGCTTCTGTAAGCTTCTTTTAATGGGGAAACACATTTGTACTGCAGGCATACTCTCACAGTGGAGGCCATAGTTCGTCCACATAAAAATTTCTATTAGGGGAGCTGAGGTAGCAGAATAAATATATGGGCTGAAAAATGGGCCATGTCTTGCCAGGGCAGCGGTGGCAAGTAGCTGTGGAAGTGGTTGTTGCTGCCACAGGACACTACATCATTAGACCAAACAACGATCTCTGTGTAATTGCTGATATTATAACAGCCATTATACATGCTTAAGGAGTGAGCTACAAGGAGAGTACTTCATTTATCTTAAAAACCTTTGGGACATGGACCATAACCACTGTATATGCACAGACTATAAATATTTAATTTCTCCTCCCACTACTGGGCTTTGGGTTGTTTTATATTGTTTTTGAAAAATAGAAATGTTCCTCAAATCAGAGCAGATTCAGTGTACTCTGTATGTAGATTATGAACCCATAGTTAAAGTTTTTTGTTTTGTTTTATTTATATGCATGCACACTGTTAAATTTGACAGATCAAAGCGGTACGTATTGCACACACATTCATACAATAGTGGTATTTTTACCTTTTCCTCAACTTTTATTTTTTTTAAATTACTTTCACACGGGTTTTGTACGAATGGCCATTCTTGAGGAATGACAATATCCTTTCTAACAGGATGATGCAGCTGAAAACAGATGCTGTGCTACATAGATTTACAGCATAAACCGAGGAGTGAAGAGCTCATGTGAGCTGTTTGATTGTTGAGTTGTCTGCTTGATGATATAGACAATTGTTTAGTCCATAAAATATCAGGATGGTGGTCACAAAATGCCATTTGCAATTTCTGACAACCCCATTTGAGTAACATCTTCAAATGGCCTATTTTGACTAACCAATGCTCCAAAATATGACAAAGAAATCCACTAGTGAACTTGATCAGCATTTTGGAGTGGTGTTTTCACCCACCCATAAGCCTGTTTTATTAAATGGTCATATAGAACAGTTTTTGGAATGAACAGCTGTTCCTCAATTTCAGTTGTTTAGATTGGAAATTGGACATTACACGCATGCGTGTAATGTAGGTTGTAAAGTGACTCATTAAACTGTTTTCCTGTTTTGTTTACACCATACACCAGGTTATGTGTCTGTCTGGCTTTGGCCATGCACACTCGTAAACACGTTTTATTTACTAATTTTCTTTGTTTTTTGTGTTTTTTGTCTACCAATTCCTGCAGGTTTATGAACCATATGAAACACCACCTGGAGCTGGAAAAGCAAAACAGTGAGAGCTGGGAAAGCCACACAACTTGCCAGCATTGCTACAGACAGTACATGACTCCATTCCAGCTGCAGTGCCACATCGAGAGTGCTCACAGCCCGATCGAATCCTCAAGTATAAAAAAAAAAAAAAAAAAAAAAAGTCTGATGACAGCATAGGCAGACTCTTGGTGACCATTTCCTTCTTTTCTGTTACAGCCAATTGCAAGATATGTGAACTGGCCTTTGAGTCAGAGCAAGTCCTTCTTGAACACATGAAGGACAACCACAAGCCTGGGGAAATGCCTTATGTCTGCCAGGTATGTCACATGTTGCTCAGCTATGGTTTAGGTTAATGTTTTCATGAAAATATTCACTGATATGGAAATTCTGTTTTGCTGATTCCACAGGTGTGCAATTACAGGTCGTCTTTCTTCGCGGATGTGGAGACACATTTTCGAAGCGTCCATGAAAACACAAAAGACTTGCTCTGTCCCTTCTGTCTCAAAGTTCTTAGAAGTAGTCATATATACATGCAACACTACATGAAACATCAGGTATGACACCTCCTGATTCATAAAGTCAGAGACCAGTGCGTCTGTAATAGTCTACTGATTCTGTAAACTCTTCAGACTATAAAAGTATATTTGCAGGAGTCTGAATTTACATCTAGTTCATAACTTTAATTCCAAGGTGGAATTAATTTTATTGTCTGCCCAGAGCATATCTGTAATAAATAAAAACCTGACAATAAACCCTGCTTTTCTTCACCTGAAGGAGCAATAAATATGGTAGAGTTGGAACCAAACAAAATTAATTGCTTTTCTAATAATAGAAATGAAAGTAGTTTAATACCCATTATAATTTTTTCAGTGGATCTAAATGAAACATTTCTGCAATTATCTTCTAGTTGCACTAATTAATCACATTTTTGTTTTTCTGCACCGTGATGTTTTTTTTTTTTTTTTTTTTTTCAGAAAAAAGGGATCAATCGTTGTGGAAAGTGCCGACTGAATTTCCTCACCTACAAGGAGAAAGTGGAGCACAGGACTCAGGTCCACAAAACTTTCAGAAAACCCAAAGCCCTGGAGGGCCTTCCTCCGGGTACAAAGGTCTGACCCTGTTATAGTAGTATTAGTACAGGATTTATTTCAGACCACTATGCTTCATCTATTGTTATGTTAATACCAGTTTCATAGATTGTGTTTTCTTTCCAGGTGACCATTCGAGCTTCCCTGACAGGAAAGGTGCCTGTAATGCCAATCTCTCCAGATCGATCAGGTTTTATTGTCAGTCCAGAAAAATCATCTTCCAATCAGCAAGCCAAACCTCCAGTCAGTGTGTCCAAGGCTAAGTCAAATGTATCTGGAGGTGGAAAGACCAGGATAACTCAGAGCAAGAAACAAGATGGTCGAACCGCCAAGCACAACCTGGCCCTCAAGAACCTCAGGTTGTTATCGAAGCCTTTTACTCAGCAGTCAGGGGTAGCACATAAACGGCTAATGTCATTTTTATGGAAGCTTTAACAGATTTGTTTGGTAATACAGGCCAGTAGTTTTAAATCCACATAGGGTCATATCTGTGTTATTAGGTTATGGTATTTCTAGGTTGAAAATGGAAGAATGGAAAACTGAAATCTGGGATATGGCTCAGCTTGAGGCTACTAACTGCTACTATAATAACACCTGAATCTCTAGACAAACTGTCAACAGTTGAGTTGCATTTTGGGTAATTTTAGCACCAGAATTTGGCAATTAACTCCAGGGAGAAGGAAGTCTGGGTATCCCTGATTAGGCTACTGCCCCCGTGACCTGGCCCTGGATAAGCGGAAGAAGATGCATGGATGGAATTTAGCAATTAACATGAATGCACACTGTTTTAAGAACAATCAACACTGAATATGTGTTTGATTGATGCCAGCTGAACTTACATTTTAAGACCCTTTTAAAATGGCTTTAATATATGAATGAATTAAGGTAGTCAATTGTTTTCAATTAATTTTCCAAACTTTCAATGTTGACTAAAACAAAAAAACAGCATGCCAAAGTGGGACTTTCTTTCTTTTGAAAAGAGTGCACTAAGTAGTTATTTGAGTTTAACCATCAAAAAAATAGTATGTTGGTTTTAGTCATATGAGATATAAGATACTGGTCTAGTGGAAGATTAATAATAATTTGGCTTTGTGGATCTGCTATAATGAACCAGCACAGCTTTCAAGTCATTTGTCCTTTGTACTGCCTTGAAATCTGACTTTACCCATGGAGAGAGATTTAATTTTAATGTTCAGACATTAATCTTTATATGACTTTTGTGCTGTTTTTCAGGGTCAATGGAGGGTGTTACACATGCATTGAGTGCAACTCACGCATTGACAACTTCTTTTCTCATTTCCCAATGATTTCAAATTGTGGTGCGTGCAAGTACCGGACAAGCTGCAAAGTTTCTATTGGTAATCACATGATAAAGTGAGTAAAAGTTTGAAAAGTATTCAGTATTTATGGTGCTTAATTTTAGGTGCATTGCATTTATAACACTGTATTTACCAGACTTTCTCTGGCCTTTGTTAGATTTCATAGCACCATCACCAAACACAGATTTTTGAAAATGGATCACAAGAAAAGTTCATCATTAAAGTAAGTGTGATTTATAGCTACATTGCACAAGATAGAAAATAGTGTATTCTCTTGTGAACTGAACATGTCTAAAGATTTTTTTTTTTTTTTTTTTTAATTTGTTTTTCCTCAGATTGTCTCTGGTCTGTCTCGACTGTGACCTCTCTCTGGATGCATCACGGGGCGATCTGATGAGCAAACATTTAACTGATCGACCAAATCACAGGTGCAAAGTCATTCAGGGGAAAGGTATGTTTTTATTTTTCACTCTTTTCACGGACCTGAGTCACGACTAGTATTTAGTGTTACAAGTTTCTTGAAAGCATTATCTCTTGTGTTTAACCCAGCAGATATCAAAGCCAAAGATCGAGTGTGAGTAGAAACTACCCACATTACATCTCATCACCCGTTTATCTTTAATATACTAGGAAAAAAAATACTTGACCCTGTAGAACATTACATTTATTAAAGGGCCGCTCCAGTGACTTAGTGAACTGACACTGAAAGGTTAGAAAAAGGTCAATATGGAAGCACCAGAGGCTGAAATATTCTGAATTTTAGTGCAACAAGTGCTGGATTCTACTTCATTGATCTGTTTTCGCTTAACATCGGTCTGAACAAAATTTTTGTGTTGCTTCACAAAAATAGAACATGTTAATTGTAACATTGTCATCGACTGTAGAACTTTTATTATGTTTACAGAATGAGCAATGGTACTTATAAGATCCAAGCTTCAGCTGTTATAGTGAAAACATCTGGGCCAGATTATAAAACAGCCAGATGTTTCCCATAAAGCACAGAGGTCTTGCAGTTACATGAGAAGTTGGGATCAAATCAGCCAAAAATCCAGCATACATTGTTCAGAGATCAATTCTGTGAAAGCCTGTCTCATCTCAAGCTACACAGAGTTGACAGTGGTCAACTCACTGCTGTTTTCATTGGGTCCCTGTGAAAACTGTCCATCATTTATAAAATTGGTGGAGTGCCCCTTAAAGGTTACAAATATGAAGTAGCTGCTCACAAAATTCGATTGCTGCTTTCAAAAAGTAAACCCTGTTTATTATGTAACACAGTTTGGTCATTGTTGATAGGCGAATATTAGATTAATGCATCACAAAATTGTTGAAGGCTGCATGTTCCACTGAAATGTTTTTTTTTTTTAATTGCTGTCCTCTTTTTCCTCATGCAGGCATCTCATCATGGCACAGCCTGCAAAAGTCTTGTACCTCCTGACGACAGCACCTGCTCAAAGACCAAAGGAAATGGACCTGAAACTAGTTGAAAGTCTCTCATCTAGAAGTGGTAGTCTTGCCCCTGTTGGTCAAACAAGATCAGAGGCTTCCACAGCAGGTTGCTCAGAAGGAGAGCTGAAACAGTGTTTGCTGCCTACTGTATCATCTTCCTCTGTGTCAGGTGGTGTTTTGGGTCTCTGTGATGAGTCAGTGGGTGACTCAGAAAGGCCAGACGTCAGACAGGAGCCCTCTGAGCATGAGACTAAAGAACAGCAAACTAAACTAGAATGAATCTCTGCGTCAACTAAACAATGAGCATGACAAAATAGAGGTCTGCACGGCTGTGAATTAAAATTCATCAGCTATACCTCAGCACTGTACTTTCTTCTACAAATATCAGTTATATGATAATGTGTGTTTGGCTGCTAGTATTTGCTACTAATCCCCTAAGTATTTGACAATTCCAATTCAACACTTGGGAAAAAAAAGGTTTGATTTTATTTTGTTTTATATATATATTTTTTAAAGCTACTGTAAGACTTCCTTTTTTTTTTTTTTTGAACGTACTCTACCAGTCAGGCTTGGACATGCTTTTCCATTTAATTGAATGAGAAAATATGCCCAGGCCTTTAACTAGTAATGTATGTAAAGCGTTTTTTGTATTTATAAATAAAAAAACTATCTCCACTACATTGTATTTGCCCTCTAAAGAATTCAGAAATCTTTATTCTGCACCTTAGCTTATCTTAGTTGTGGATTTGACTTAAATGGTTGCAGTTGATCGTTTCTGAAAAGTTTCAAAAACTGATCAATATTGTCCTTAAAGAAAGGCCATCTGCTATAACTTGGACAGTGTTTAGCTCTGCTCCTTATCCTTAATGTTTTTGATTTGCTTTACTGAAAAAGATAATTGCATTTTGTCAGCAAAACTCCACTAGATTTCAAGTCAAAGCCGATTTTATTTTTTATTGGCCAACACTACCAAAAAGGAGCTTTCCCCGAAAAACCCTCTTAGTACCACAAAGTATAGACACGTTCTTTTGCAATTTCAGTTCTCCACATGGTTCCCTTCAAAATACTTAAATATTGTCATTTTGTCTGATTGTGGCAGCATGGTGCAGCAGTGGTTAACACCGTCACCTCGTAGCAAGAAGGTTCTGTTCCCGGGACATGTTTCCCTCATGTCTGTGTGGATTTTCTCCAGGAACTCCAGCTTCCTCTGTCCAAACACATGCAAGTTAAAGTTAGGATAAACTTTTTGTGTGTTCATCTCTGTGTGTCGACCCTGTAATAGACTGGTGATCTGTCCAGGGTGTACCCAGCCTTTCATTCAAACACCCACCCACTGGATTGGAATAATCCGTGTAGATGGATGGATTCTGATTCAAATTGGCTGTAGCAGCTGAGAGTCCCATCTCTGATATTTTTTTGTTAATCTGGGTTTTTCAGTTGGTAACATTTTATTTTTCTTTAATCTGTGGTTTTCTGTTATAACATGTACATTATCATTTGAGATGTAATCTCTAATCTGGTCCCTTTTACATTGAACTTTATTACTATACCAAAAACATTTGCAGTGAAATGTTCCTGGTTTGTGGCAGAAATACTGGTTGGTCTTTGATGTGGGACAAGTACATTGAAAGTTGAAATTTCAAAATCCCACAGTTGATATTTTGGGACACAGAATGTTCCTTTAAGCAGAAATTCATTAGTGAGTCAGTGGCATTGAAATGTATTCCCTAAGAGAAAGGATGTCAGCTTTATAAAACAAAGTATGCAACAATGTGTAACCTAAGGTAGTAAATGACCAGCTATTAGAGGAATTAGCTAAATAATTGCTGAATACCACTGTATCAAGTAAGTTTTGTCTTTACAGTATTTAAAGCAGCTTGTAAAAGAAATGCGGACTTATTACCTTTGGTGCACGTCAGCTTGAATTCTCTGACAGGTTCTATATCCCAGCTGCCTTTTTATTTTACACTCAATGAGAAAAGGCACATTCTTTGTTGCTGGAGGAATGTTTTATACAATGTGATTTATTAATTTTGTGTAGCTTAAAATGTTGAAAGTCATTGCTCATGTCATAGGTTTTTAAAAAGGGATTTTACTTGTATATATTGTATCTGTAGAGCAAGTGTGTAAATGTATCTATGTCTATGATGGCACTGTAAATATAACTGCCACCCCGTGAGTCTGTTTTGAATACATTCCTCTAAAAAAAAAAAAAATTGGTTCCCATAGGACACATTTTGCTCACCTCTATTTAACTATTGGGTTCGGATTTATGTTTTCCCTTGTTATGTAAATAAATCTTTAGTATACGAGTTTTGAGTCTTTAACTATTATTTGTGTAAATGTTCTAAAACAGCCAGACTACTAGTTCCAATAGTTCCACAATGACTTTCAGGTAGCCAGACACTCCTGAAACATGGGTCACTGTGTAAGAATTTTGTCTCCATGCTATTTTTATACTTGTACTCCTCTATAAACTAAAAGGCAATATTGTACTTTTTACTCTACTGCATTTACTGTATATTGCAGCTTTAGGTGCTGTATTACAAGATATTTGCACACAAAACAAAACACAGTCCTATATGGATGAATCTACTGTAATTTGTTGTACCGAAATATTTAGCTAATTGCTGATTGCCAGAAAAACTATTATTTGGTGATGAAGAATTTTGAGCAAAATTACAAAAATTTCAAAGTTTCTTCTCATTTTGTGGTCTGGATTTAAATCTGAATCTAATCACTTCACTGAGAAAATAGTTACAGTATCAAGGAAAAGTGATGCACTGTTCACAATTTCCTGGTTTTCTGCATAAATTGGGCATGAAGTGTGATCAGATCTTCACCTAAGTCACAAATATCAACAACATTTCCAAACTGATAAAACACAAACAGTCAAGGTCTTTCATGCCTTTATTCAACACACCCATTAAACATACAAAATGAAGGTGAAAAAGTAACTAACTGTGTTTTATCCATTTAGAAATATAGATATTTGTGACTTTGGGTCATGACTAATTTATGCACATAGCCTAGAAATTACAAATAGTGCATTTACATTTTCTTGCAACTGAATTAGTCACAGTCTTAGAGGTTTGCACTTACAAACCCTTACATCAATAACTTTTTTAGTGCAGGAGTTGTACGGTATTTTACAGCGTGGTGTTGTACTTTTACCTCGGTAAAGGATCGGAAGACTTGCATCGCTGCTTAAATAAATGGGACATGAAGATGGGAAGGAGATCCAGTTTAACTTTCCCGGACTATACGTCATTGTCAGCGCTCATTCTCATTGGCTAAGTGTACGGAAACACGGCGTTGCCAGGACAACGTGCCGCTAAACAATCGAAGACAACAGAGGTTAACTTCGACTGATTAGCAACGCGGGACCGTTCTGCATCGAAAAATCACGCCTGGTCATTTCACGCAAAGTTGTTTACAAACCAGAAATTCAAAAACAATAAAGTTAAAACGGCGGGAACTGAAGCAAAGCATCACAACCATGGTAAATCCTCGTTGCCGAACCGAAAGTCAGCTAGCCTGTTACAAACAGCCGTTAGCACACTGTTAGCATAGCACTGTGTATGTCTCTGTTTTCACGCGTCTCCCTGCCTGGGACAGAGTCGGAAATGGACGTACATGCAGCAGCAGAACTTAATGTCCCAGCGCCGGAGTCAGGAGCAGCACAGGCAGCAGGAGGCTAGGCGTGTGGACAGAGAGAGGCAGCTGCAGGCCAGTCTGCGGAACGAGGAGAGCTTCGAGAGGAGGAGGCAGCTGCGGCAGGTGCAGGAGGAGCTCAGGGAGAGGCAAATGGAGAGCGCTCTGCTCCAGGTACGTCCTCTGTGTGTAGGCTGGCTTGGACAAGCTCTAACTCTGTTCAATGTATGTCCAAAGTGGACTATGCTTACTTGCTATAAGTGATGGATGAAGTACTCAAAAACTCTACTTAAGTACAAGTACAAATGCACAAACAAAATGTACTCTAGTAAAAGTAGAAGTACCACACATTTCTTCTTAAGTAAAAGTAAGTAAGTACTGTGGAACAATAACATTACTGTTTTATGTTTGTTGTTAAATACATGTAAATCATTTTTCAAATTTCTTTTAAGATTACAGATCATTCTATGAACATCAACGACCATCAAATATCAAACAATATCAAACGTTATTGTATTTCTGAATGTGTTTCCCCCATAAAATGGCTCAAACTAAGTATTTTTCTTATGGTACCTTCAAACCGAAATACCCTTAAACAAAACAATGAAACTGTAAAAACATTTAAATCATTGTACTCTGGATGGCAGAAAACAAAACAATCTGGCTGAAAAGTTTTATTAAACACACCATCTGAAGTAGGCAATGCTGCTAAAACAGACATTTCAGTATATTATGTCTAAAGTTTTGTTTTTGCCAGACCTTCACTACAGCATTTGAAAATTTGGTTTCTTCATGCTAAGGGAGGGTTGGTTGGCAATCTGACATTTCAGTTCTGCCTTTGAGTAATTAGAACAAATGTACTGTTTAGTTTTACACTCATAGAGACTAAAGGAATGTATTGTGTATATATGCATGTAAAATTAATTCAAAATGTGTTTCCAAAAGTCAAGATACAGTAATTAGTTAACATTATAACAGGAAATAACCAATTTCTATAAATAACCATTTACCATTTTGAAATGACTTATCTGCACAGTGTTACCCCAAATTCCTGTTTAAATTCCTTAAACAGGTCTTATTTTAGTGGATGG
Source organism: Mastacembelus armatus (assembly GCF_900324485.2). Classification (NCBI taxonomy): domain Eukaryota; kingdom Metazoa; phylum Chordata; class Actinopteri; order Synbranchiformes; family Mastacembelidae; genus Mastacembelus; species Mastacembelus armatus. The sequence goes on from NC_046635.1 coordinate 11,991,214, forward strand.
CATAGCTCTTTGCCTTTGCATTTTATGACATATATTTCAGGTTGGACTTGTCACCAATCTTCAAATCACATGATGACAAAACACTGGACAGTCTACCTAATAAGATGGTGAACATTAGAACAGTACATTTCTATCAATTATCAACTTCAACTGGTCACACTTCTTTGCATTTCTCTCACCCTGTACCCTTCAGCTGTTTTACAACTGCCAGAAACTTTTGTTCAATTTCAGAAGCAGTTGGTTTTCAACGTTTTTTGAGTCCAGCCTGGCTCTTTTTGGTGAAAAAAATCTGTCCTGCTGTACTGAACAGTCTTTCACAAGCTGCTGAGACTGGTAGGGGTGTGTTTAACTTAAAACTGAAGTATTTAAATGACTTAAGGACATCCATGGTTGGTAGCTGTGCTTGCCAGTCTCCACGAGTCATTTTTGGAACCTAACATGTCAAAATACTCTTTTAAGTAAGGCCAATGGTGACTAGCAGCCATCTTGGGAGGTGCACTGATAAAGGTGCCCTGTTCTCACGTGAGGATGGGAGTACTAGAGCACGGCCTACCTGTGCTGATAGGTTTAGTGAAAGAAAAAAAGTCTGTATTGCGAAATGTGCAAAGCAGCGTGATTGTAACATGTAACACAACTTAGATTAGAAATGTAGTGAAGTAGAAAGTATAGAAATTTGCTTTTAGATGTAGTGTAGTGTAGCCATAATGAAATCTACTTAAGTAAAGCACAGATATGTAAAAAATGTACTTAAGAACAGTAACAAAGTAGTTTTTGCTACTTTCTGTCACTGGTTGCTATATTTGTGTGATGAATGTCTCTTGGTATCAGCTGTAATGTTTTACTGAATTATGAGTTAATCCATTTTTTAGATGCAGGTACATTGTATCACTCAGTCAGCGTCAGCAAAAAGAAGCAACATATTTGACCATGTCTACAATGCAACACAATGCATCATCAAGGTATGATCTGCAGCAATTTAAACGCATAATACAATTTGACATGCAGGCAGAGGAAGAGCAAATAAGCAGGAAAAAGCAACTCGAACAAGAGGAGAGAATGGCTAAAGAGCTGGCCCGCATTAACTATGAAAAGCAAACAGAAGAGAAAATGCGGCAATATATCAAAGAGAACAGGTACACACAAATACTTCATTGCCTTCACATACTCTATACTCTGTACTTTGAGGCTATTATTTATATACTTTCCAGCATGGAGCTTCGAGAATTGGAGTCAAAACTGAAGTCTGCATATCTGAACAAGGAAAGAGCTGCACAGATTGCAGAGCAGGAAGCTATGAGGTTTGAGACAATGGTGAGCACTGCCTTTGTTTATTGAATTCAGCTATCAGAAACAATGGTTTTCTGAACTGCTGGTTGTTAAACATGGCGTATTCCAAATGTCCTTAAATAAGATGGTCTTCTTTGCATAATAGACACCAGGTGGCAGAGAGAAAATACTGTAAGTTACTGCCTCTGCTCACTGTGTATTTTTTGAGAAAAGGTTGGATCATCTGTAGGTAGATATCAGAAGATTAAGTACTTACGGACAAATAAGGGTTTACTTATCTTATCTTATTATTATTCCTAATAATGGATGAGAAAGACATGTTCTATATATTAATGAAGACCATTTAATTTCATTTTAGTTCAGATTTCATCCTAACTTAGTCCAAACACAAAAGAATTTTTTTCTATGGTGAACACTACAGGATGTACAATATATTGTCTTTTCTCTTAAACTAGCGTGAGGATGCAGACTTTGCTCGCAAGATGAAGAGCGAATATGAGCGAGCAGATATTGAGAAGCAGAAGCTGGAGCAGAAGCGCCAGGAGGAAATAGTGCAGTATCAGAGAGAGCTGGAACAGCAGCTCATGGAGAGGGAGCGCAAAAGACAAGAGGCATACGAGGAGTTCCTCAAAGAGAAGCTCTTGGTGGATGAGATTGTCAGGAAGATTTACGAAGAGGATCAGATGTGAGTTCTTCATGACCACATTTTACATTTCTCAACATGAACAGTGTATACAGGAATATTTTCTTACAAAAAAGGGGTAGGATGCTAGCATGAGCAGAATTGAATTCATGGGGCAAGGAATGTAGGAATGTGATAAAGTATGTTCAGTCAAATCATGTAATAGCTAAAAAAAAAAAACTGCAAAACTGCCATGGACTTCAAATAGATTTTCAAGTGACACATATTCAATCATAAATTTTATTCATGCAACTAGTACTGTACATATTTTTAATTCACTGGTTCAGTATGGGCATACATCTCTCAGAAGAGGATTAGAGCCACTATATGATTTTTTTCACACAACTCTGACATTAGAGAAAAAAAGTCAAAAAAACTCCCATACATTATGCTTCATCAAAGGGACAGGCAGCTGAAACTGGAGAAGGTCAGAGCCACTCAGCAGCACATTGAACAATTCAAGAAACAGCAGGACGAGTGGAGACGCATGGAGCAGGAAAAAATGGAGGCAGAGAATAGACGCATCATGGAGTATGCAAGCCATCAGCAGCACATGGAGGAGAGCAGAATGGCTAAGATCAGAGAGAGAGAAGAAGCAAAAGAGCAGCTTCATAAAATAGTTGAGAACTCTCTTTTTAATGCTCATCCATTCAGTCGTTGGATATAATTGGATATTTGACACCAAATGTCACTAACCTCTTTTCTGCTTTAGTTGTCGAAACAGATTGAAGAGGAGAGGCAGCAGCGTGAAGAGATGGATCGAATCCGTGAGGAACTTTATTTAGAGGAACAAGAGGAGGCTAACCGGCAGAGGGAGATTGTAAGGACCATTCCTTTACTCTCACTTTTTAAGAGATTACAGTAATGGAAAAGCAGATGTCCAAAAAACATGTATCTTTTATATATTGGACGTTAAGGCTGTAAGTATTGATTGTGAGTAGTAATTATTAATTCATTTGTTAATAACTTTTTAAATTAATCATTTGGTCTATGAAGAAAGCAATGAGTCTGAAAGAAAATAAGGAGTTCTCTTTATTTACACAAATTTTACTGCACTATTCACTGTTGTGCTTTTCTATTGCAATTCATGAGTGTGCTCTGTGACTTGACTTTGAAGTGTACCTGAATTATCTTAATATCATTTAAAATGTTTTTTAAAAAACAGGAAGAGATGGAGAAGAAAATCAGACAGAGGCTGATGATGCAGCAGACCTGCCAGGAGCAGATGGCTTTCAAAGAGATGAAGCGGCAGGCAGAGAGAGAGGAAGAGGAGGCCTTCAGGAGAATTATGATGGCTAAGTTTGCAGAGGATGATCGGATAGAGCAGATGAATGCCCAGAAACGACGCATGAAGCAACTTGAGCACAAACGTGAGGTGGAAAAACTGATAGAGGAGAGAAGACGACAGCGTGAGGCTGACATGGTATGAATCATGCTTTCTGTCTGCATGACCCTAAGGGGTAAGGTGTCATTGGCTTAGTTTTACTGTCAGTAGTTGTACTGATAGTACTCCACTGTAGATGGCAATGGGTAGGAGGGAGTTTTATTATTTTGATTCATGTGCAACATATTCATGACAAAAGTATATTAATTAAACTGCAGCACTATGAAAAGAATTTGCAGCAGTGAACACAACAAATTTTACCAAAAAATTAAGACTCATTCTAGGAAAATATTGTGGGTAAAAGACATACATGGTGCACCTGCAGCGCATCATCTCTTTATTGTAATGTCTTCTGTAAATCATCTTTGATAATATTTCATCTCTCTCTTTAAGGAGCTGGAGGCTAAAGAGAAAGCAATTGAGCAGGAGAGGGAGGCGTTGCATAGACAGATAATTGAAGAAGAGAGGCAGAAACTTCTTAAACGTCACGCAACAAAACTCATTGGATACTTACCTAAGGTATGAGGCAGTACAGTGTATAAGTGATAAATCATTTTTTTGTGTTGTAGATCAAACAAGTGTATGACCATTAGTGCATCTATTTTCAGGGCTTGCTCCGTGAGGATGACCTAGAGCACTTTGATGAAGACTTCAGAAAAAACTTTAAATCACGTCAGGCTGACATCTTCTCTGATGATGGCTGGGACGGCAATGATTAAGGTTTATTCTTCCAGTATGCCACTAGAGGGCAGTTTAATGTTACTCTGAATAATGTATAGAGCATTCTTTTCTTCATTCCATTATTCATGATAGCATTTTTTAGCATTTAGTAACAAATGTTTCTAAATTATAAACATTTTGTAAGGACAGTGCTGACAGGATCTTTATTAAAATCATTCAAAAAAAATGAAATCAGATTAAATCAGTGATTATAATTTGGAAACAAATATCTAAATCTAAATTCACTCTGAACTCAAACTCAGCTTTTTAAATTGCCATACCAATCAATTCTGAAAGACTGCAAACTCCCATTTTTACTTGACAGCAGATCTAAAAACTTCTGTTCATAACGTTCCCCAGTCTAGAGCTTTCATGAACTCGTCCTCGGTGAATGACAGCAGCTTGGCAGCTTCAAAATGCATCTGCACAAAAAACAAAACTGTTAAGATTTCAATGGAAAACTGAAAGTAGCATATACATTGTACAGACACTTACCTTTTGTCTTTTGAGAATGTCGATCAGTTTGAGCTGTTTCTTGAAACCCACAATGAGTTCTGCTTTCTGTTTTTTCAGCAGTTTGTTTTCAGCCAGTAGATTTTCTCTACTCTGATGTTCCTCACTTATCTTGTCCTTGTTTAAGTGAATTTAAGATGAAATTAGTGGAAAAGAAGAACCTTTTTACTACATAAGCACATAAGAAGTTGCAGACCAGATACAGTTACACAGCTAAAATGCTGGTGCTTTAAGAACTTCCCTATGATGCCATCTTCAGATAACGTACTGCACAGATATTTTCAAGTTCACTGTGAAGTTTAAAATTCAGCTGCAATACCTCTGATGTGACCGAACAGGCTTTTGTTGTAGTGTTTAAGTCACAGCATAGTGTTTATGCTATGGATCATCAAACTGAGCTCCCTGTTTTCAGTGTCACTTTGTAGGGAGTTTCTATTTACTAGAAAGATGAATTAGCGTTTTACGTTGAAGGTGTTAGCGCATCCTTATTTAACTCACAATGTTCATTATAAAAACACGCCTTCAAAGTGATATGAAATAAAGTTTTAATGCCACCAAATTTTGATGACTTCTTCAAGTTTGTATCTTTAGAAACACATACACGGTGTGTTTCTTTTTGTAGAATTTTTACATCTGTGTCATCTTACAACATTTTAAATATACATCATTGTATAGATTATTCATTCAATGAAAGTCTGCTCTTTAAATAGTGCATGTAAAATGTGTTCGGTTCATCAAATGCAAAATAACATCAAGTTAAAATGGAAAATTCTGGTTCCTGGTCTCTGCTAAGCGTTGCTTGGTACAATCATGATGTAATATAGAGAAGGACAAAACCAAAACAATTTTTGTTGATTTGGCTCAATCAAGGACACATCACATATGAATACCTAGAGTTTTTGAACCTGGAAAATGTTTTAATCAGACAGTATTGTAATATGCTTACCTTGTTCATCTGTTTCATGTTGTGCAACTGAGACTTTAACCTCTCCACCTCCTCCAGAGCTCTGTTCAGACGAACCTCCACAGTGCTGTGGCTAGCTGATGCTTGTTTGTGGGATCTATTCAGATTCTCTATTTCCTACACAGAGCACAGTCAGGAAATAATCACACAGGATCCATTTATATGTGCAATTGAGGGTGGTGTCACATTGTACAGTTTATTAGGAAATATTTGGACATGCTTGATATTTCTGTGTCAAATTTGAAAAGGCTCACACACACTTTTTTTTCCCATTGACACAAACCTTGTGTAAACCAGACACTTGCGATTGAAGACCGTCACATTTTTTGGAAGACTCATCTGCTAAAGCTCTGTGCTTCTCAATCTGTGTTTGTTGAATGCTAATGGTCTTCTGTAGTCGTACTCGATCCTCCTCAATCTCCTTAATTTTGGCTTTAAGCTTAGCGTTTTCATCATCCTGCAACAAAAGAAGCATAATGTTAAATTATATAAGGTCTGAATTTTAAGTAATGTATTAGAAGCTGGTACTTACAGTACCTTCTTATAATATTCACATGAAAGTTGATCTAGTTCCTCTTGCATAATCCGTAGTTTTGCTTTGAGAACTCGTATTTGAGCATCTGAAATGTCTTAATGAAACAGAACAATAAAAACAGATTTATAATCCAAATAAATATGGTTTTAAGCCATTCCCTCCAAACAAATGAAAAACATATCAAACTCGCCATGAATTAAGCAAAAGCTCCCATTTAGATTTCATTTAGGACTGTCAAAGGATTCAGATAATTTCTGACAAACTCTCAGATCCCACATTGACTCACAAACTGTTTGTTACAAAGTGTAACAAATAACATGCATGTAACCAAACCCTTTATTATTGTAAAATATCTTTAAAAAAATCACATACTAACAGTCTATAAAGCTAACAGGGAAAACATTTCTTCAATGAACTACCTAAATTTGTTTAGACCTGTAGATTTGTTTAAAGAAAAAATTACATCTTGTGTACATATTTGCACTAATTATTTTTAACATATTACTAACTTGGATTGATTCAATGCAATGTTACAAACAAATTACCTGATCCTAAATTGTTTCCAGTGTTACACATGTCATGATCATCCACATCATTTTCATGGGTGACAGTGTTGTTCATCTTCTCCTCCATGCTGCGTATTGTCTTTGCCAGGAAAAAATCTGTGGAATCTTCTACAGCTCCTAACTCACCTGCATCTGACACCTTTGAGGTTCTGAAATAAATCAAGATGAAGACATTTAGCCACCTTGTATAATGTGTTAGAGAATAAATTTTACCAACATAACCAACACATTATTTTTATGAATATCAATGCTTGGATTTAGTAATTATATAAAATCAAACTCACGCTGTTTTACAGTGAGTCTGTTTTCCTTGTTTTCTACTGTGTGATGCAGAAGGGACTCTATTTTTGGTCACCTAATGTTAAAAGAACAGCAAATAGAAGCAGCATGAAGAAACTAAGTGTAAATTGTAATTGTATTCTTAGCTAACTTAATATTTTGAACTGATACCTTCAAATTGGGTTCCTGTCCAGTGCACTGCTGAGGCTTTATTATCCTGTAAATAAATAAACAGAAATATACAGAGACAGGTGGGTAGTTAGTAAGCAAGAAATTGATATTTTTTGTTAAATAGGTTATTTTTCACTGAAATAAATGTTGTTTGCATAAGCATAAGCCCTGATTCATTCTTGACATTCTCTACGCTCTAGTCTCAGGCTTAAAGATTTATTACCTTGAATCTTCTTCATCTTCAATATCTGTGAGCAGGAGGGTGGATAAGGGTTTTGACAGAACTTCACTCTGTTCTCTCTAAAATATGATAAACACCAAAAAGCAGTTTCACTTACAAAACAAGACCCACCCATTCACCCACCAAATTTTTGTACTGACATGGGCAGATTTACTCATCAAAAGCAAAACTTATTTTTCGACTACTGTAAATAATGCAAACATTAAATAAACTTTACTTACCATCAGTTGTTCTGCCTGTTTGACCAGATCTGCTGTTTTGGCTTCCAGCTCTGCATTTAGGAGTCTGAAGAACAAACAAAATATGGTGGTTTTCACTTTTTGATTTTGTGCTACAGGACTGCATGAAATACAACAATAATGTACCATATTTTTGAGTTGGGAACACAGCAGTTTAAACACCACAAACTTAGAGCCATATGGCATCTTTGATGAAGTGAAAAGCCAGTTTTAAATGTTGGTATATTGACTCTGACAGGCATAAATTCATTCTTACTGAATCAAAGCCAACAGATACAGGACCAGACCACCTTACTTGTATTGTTCTTCCTTGGCAAAAAGATCATCTGTGTGTGTCTTTGTGGAACCAGAGGCAGATTTTGTTTCAGGTCTTATTTCAACTTTCTTCTTGGACCTCACAGCCTTAGAGCTAAAGGTTGGGGGTTTCTTGGTCTAAACAACATCATAACAAGACAGAGAAGAATGTTTTAATTAGATTAATTAACTAACGATAAATGTAACATTTAATGGGATCAACAAGACTGGATTTAATATAAATTCATTTGCCTTGTTTTTGGCTAGATTTTGGGTGCCTACCCATGCTTTAATTGATTTTATGAAGCTATTCATTCTCCTCAGAAAAATTGCTGGTGTGTGCTTGCAGATACCACTGCCAGAATCTCTCTGGTTGTCCTTATTAGAGGAAAGATCTGTCCTACCAGCAGATACAGACTGAAAATTGGACTTACACTGCCAAGCTTTATAAATACTTTAAGGATTGTTATCCACCATTGGGAAAATCAATCAAAGCCTGTTATTGCAGGTTGGTTAAAAATCAATGCTGGACATGATCTTTTATAAATCTTTAACTGTTAGGACAAGTAATTATCAGGGAAGGTTTTATTAAGTTTAGCACTGTTGCCTCAAAGCAAAAAGGGCCCATCAGGGACCTTTCTGTGTGGAGTTTGCATTTCTCCCCGTGCCTGCGTGGGTTGTCTCCGTGTACTCTGGTTTCCTCCCACAGTCCAAAAACATATATGTCAGGTTGATTGGTGACTCTAAATTGCCCACAGGAGTGAGTGTGAGTGTGTGTGGTTCTTCGTCTCTATGTGGCCCTGTGATGGACTGGTGACCTGTCCAGTGTGTACCCCTGCCTTTCACCCAAAGAGAGCTGGGATAGGCTCCAGAAAATCCCCGTGACCCTAATTAGGAATAAGCAGGTATAGATAATAGATGGATGGATGGTTTTAGTAAGTCTGGTCTCATTTTTTATGTATAATTCTATAAAGAAAGAAACACAAGGCTTTTTCAAAAGCAAAATAGGCTACCCTTATTGATTTAGCTTGGTGTACTTGGCAAAGCTATTAAGTGTATCCAGATTTGCTTTGCTACCTACAGTATTTTAATCATATCTTCAGTTTCAGCTCCTGAAACCTGTAGTTTACGTAATGTCTGTGTTTTTCTCTTTTCAAAAACTTGATAGAAAAACGCGAGACAGTTTTAATGTTAAATATATTTATAGTTAACGCTTTATATTCTGTTTTTCTTTTGTTTTGTCAACATTAACGCTAGTTAACGCTAACTAGCTTAGTACGCAGTGTTTGCCAGCGGCTTAACATTAGTTACTGTTAACAATTAACTACTGTGTCGAGAGACTTCACCTGTTGAAAACCTAAATAAATTATTAATTTTTCAATTGTTGTACTTAGTACACAAACACTTTTATCTAAAACTATGAGAGAAAAAGATGAAAATTACGCTACCGACCTGCGAAACGACAGGAGTTGCCATTTTATCAAAAGTTCTTTGAGTCGATGAGACGCACAGAGACGACTCAGTTCTGGTTGCATAGCAACTATTTTGCGCACTGTACGGTAGCCCTTGAAGAACATTTTAAAGACACTTTTATCACAGCAAGTAGAACTGAAAGCATCAATGAAAGTTATACAAATACTATGTATGAAGCTTAATACAAAATGATAGCTTTACTTAACATATTAATGACCATAACTGAGTTATATAAACTTATAAATCACTACATTGCACGTTATATAATGGACTGAAATCCTGGGGGCGCTACCCAATAAACCAGTTAGCTTGATGATATTGTTATAGGCTAGCTAGTAGTTTATTAGACAAGCTAAAGCAAGGGAATTTTATTTATACCTGTAGTAGCTAACTGACTATATTTAATCAAATAATATAACAACACAAAAACATGATTTAAACAATGGCTCTAAAATAATACAGTTGATCTTGAATTGTCATTAACTAATTATTCCATATTGTTTCATAGCTGGGTTAGTCCTAGTATTATAAAACATATATGTAAATTCATCATCAGGTTAAGATGCACAGCAGTGTCTTCTGTTTACATGTTTTCAATGTGAGAGGTGTTAGTGCGCATGCGTGTGTCCCGGAGCTACTATTCGGCGTGCACATGCGGAGAAATCCCACAACGTGAGGGGCAAAGCACGCCGGACGGACCAGGTCGTTATTTTTCCGTTGTCCGTTCACTATTTCCACCTTCCTTTCTTCACATGCATGCATACCGTGGCGTGTGACAGTAGCTTGTAGGCTGGTTGCAAAAGCTTTTTAATTCACCAAGTGCTGAGACTTGAAGCGATGTCGGAGGAGGAGGGCTGGGTGGCAACAACAACAACAACAACAGGGCGAGCTGCTGCTGTCCCGTTAGCATCGCAGCGTCCACCGGTCCGGGTGATTTAACCCCGCCGGGAAACTACACCTTTCCACTCTCCAAGTCCAATCTGGTCCAATCCTGCCCCAGGCCCACCGTGATGGCCGATGAGGACCCCCGGCAGCAGCAGCAGGCAGACCGCGGGGTGGGGAGCCTGCCTGGCCTGCTTACCGGGCTGCAGGGCACAGAGGCCAGTGCTCTGCAGCTCAGGATCAAGAACTCCATCTGGTGAGGAGCTGTTCACACACTACCGTGCATGGTCTGATGCTGTAGGAGAGAAACATGACCACATTTACACCCTCTTTGGTCCTACATTTATTGTGTTTGGACAGTCTCATCATCTACCTCCTCAATAAGGAAGTTGTTTTTTTTTTTTTGGTTTTTTTTTTACATGTAACTCTATTAAATCCTGCATGCAAAATGAAAAGAAAAACATCAGCAGTACTTCCAGTATAACATAGAGTATAGAAAGTAAAAAAACACTAGTTGGACAGAAAATAACCCTTTGTGAAAATAACCTTTTGTGATATTTTAAAAATGGATACAAATGCGTTTATGTGTACAGAGAATAACACATTACTTAGTTTGGAGCTGATGTCACCAACCTACTGTCTACAACAATACAATATATGTAACCTGATCACATTTTATATGTAAAATAAGAAGTAATTGTGACTGACAGATACATGTAGTTTAGTATAAAGTATAATATTTTCTGAAGAATGAAGGGAAATAGAAGTTTGGAGTAGCAAGAAATTGAACTACTTCATTATAAATACTTAAGTACAGTCCTTGATTGCATGTACTTTATCACTTGTTCACTTGAGTAAAAGTAGTAAGAAAAAGAACTGGAGTAAATGTACTTAGGACTGTCAGTAGCTGTGAAAATTTGTTTAGATATAGGTTCAAAGGTGAGAAGCCAGAGCTTCAACACTTCACCTCATGAATGTTTTCTAGGGGGAGCATGTTCATTCAGGCTGAAATGTTACTGACTCTGTTGGTATGTTAAGGGTTTTGTATAAGTGAGTTTTGTGTGATTGCATGTAAAATACCATCTGCATATCTGCTGTTCAACTTCATGTGCAGACTGTTCAGATATCTCAGCCTACTTAAAATTAAACTGCAGTTTTAAGATTGTACTGTATCTGTAACTTATATATAAGGACAGTACAACATTTAGGGTCCTTGCACTTAGTCCATCCATTCATTATCTATACCCGCTTATTCCTATTCAGGGTCATGGGGATCAGCTGGAGCCTATCCCAGCTCTCTTTGTGTGGTAAGGCAGGGGTACACCCTGGACAGGTCACCAATCCATCGCAACCTTGTACTTAATGTATCCCGATTTTGTGCTCCTTTACTTTTTCTCCGCTACATCTCAACAGAAAACAGTGATGACTTTTTTAGTCCTTGTCATTTCTTTGACAGTTGATGTCACTTACAGCAGTATAAGATGATTTTGTATGTTGCATGTTAATCTGCAGAATAATTGGTGACAATAGCTTTTAAATAAGTACAGTAGAGAAAAAGTATAGTATTTTCTGGTGAGAATTAACATGCTGCTTACACCTCAGTGCACCAGTAATAATGTTAAAATGTACTCTTGGTTTTTAAAACTGTGTGTGCATACCATAAGTTGTCATAATAACACTATCATTTTCAGGTTAATTGGAAGTGGTCATTGACCTCAGATGTTTTTTATGGCTCCAGATAATTATTTAGATTATTGTTTAATTGATTCTTAGTCCTATTGATTTTTTTAAACAACGCAGAAGTTTTAGATGATAAGAATTAGCATACAGTAGGAAATTCCCAGAAGATGTAATAAGCATGTTTCATATTTTTTTTACAATTGCTATTGCCATTTGATTTTCTGTTCTGTTTAAGAGCTTTTGATAATACAAGTGTTTAGATGAACCAGTGGGAAATGAGAAGTGCTAAGGTAAAACTAGGCTCAAGATTCAAGATACTTTATTTGTCACTTGCATGGTTGTACAGGTACAGCAGTGAAATGTGATTGCAACACTCCCAGACTGTGCAATAATGGAGAATAGTAAACACTTAACACCAAGGACATGAAATAAATTAAAAGAGATCATAACTTATACAAAGATTATACAAAATAAACTAAATATATGTACTATACAAAAATGTGCAGAAATATAGTCGACAAAATATATATAGAGTTTGTGCATGTGGTTATGTGAATACTATAAGCTAATTTGTTATCTCACTGCACAAACTTTGCACATTTGCGCAACCTATCACTTCAACACTGGACTGGCACAGAGCCACTTTTTAACACTTTAATATTTTATCCCAGCAAATGGACATTTTAGAGAGACTCTGTCATATACACAAACATTTGTTGCCATTTTGCCATTCATATGTATATACTACCATTCATATGTATATTCTACCATTCATGTGTATATGTGTATATATTTTTCTAGAATATGTGTATCTATATTTATATATATATATATGTCAAATTCCTTATCCTTTTATCTTATCTTTATTTTTATTTTTATTTATTTTATCTTTATCCTTATCTTATTTTTACTTCATTTTTTATTATTTTATTTTATTTTATTTATCCTTATTTCTACATACTCTAATGTTTACATGTTGGACAGTCGTAAAAAAGCATTTCACTGCATGTATGAAGATGCATGTGACAAATAAAATTTAAATTTGAATATACATAAAATAGGTTATTTATTATTCAATTTTTTAAAAATATATTATAATATATAATAGATATGTAAGGTAATTAATTTATGGATATTATCACATAATATACATACAGGATTATAAAAGTTATATATATATATATGGTGTGTGTGTGTGTGTGTGTGTGTGTGTGTGTGTGTGTGTGTGTCTTCCTCAATCCCGGGTCCTCTACCAGAGGCCTGGGAGTTTGAGGGTTCTTCGCAGTATCTTAGCTGTTCCTAGCACTGCACCCTTCTGAACTGAGAGCTCTGATGTTGTTCCTGGGATCTGTTGGAGCCACTCTCCCGGTTTGGGGATCACAGCCCAGAGGGTGCCGTTTACCATGGGGACCACTGTTGCCTTCACCTTACACATCTTTTCTAGTTCTTCTTACAGCCCTTGGTATTTCTCAAGCTTCTCATGTTCCTTCTTTCTGATGTTGCTATCACTTGGGATTGCTACATCTACCACTACGGTCTTCTTCTGCTGTTTGTCCACCACTACTATGTCCGGTTGGTTAGCCATCACCAGTTTGTCAGTCTGTCACTGGAAGTCCCACAGGATCTTAGCTCGGTCCTTGGGACCTCCAGCCCATACTCGGAACAGATGTTCCTGTACACTATGCCAGCCACTTGGTTATGGCGTTCCATGTATGCCCTGCCTGCTAGCATCTTACATCCTGCTGTTATGTGCTGGATTGTCCCCGGGGCATCTTTGCACAGCCTGCACCTGGGGTCCTGCCTGGTGTGATAGACCCCGGCCTCTATCAATCTTGTGCTCAGAGCCTGTTCCTGTACTGCTACGATTAGTGCCTCTGTGCTGTCTTTCAGTCCAGCTTTTTCCAGCCACTGGTAGGACCTTTCGATATCAGCCATTTCTTCTATCTGTTGGTGGTACATGCCGTGCAGGGGTTTGTCCTGCCATGATGGTTCTTGCTCCTCTTCCTCTGCATCAGGCTTCTGTTGCCTGAAGTATTCCATCGCTTCTTCCTGATGTACTCATGGATCTTTGCTGTTTCATCTCAGATGGTGGCTCTGACGCTCACCAGTCCTCTGCTTCCTTCCTTCCTCTTAGTGTACAGTCTCAGGGTGCTGGATTTGGGGTGAAGTCCTCCATGCATTCTGAGGAGCTTCCTTGTCTTGATATCAGTGGCTTCTAGGTCCTCTTTTGGCCAGCTTATTATGCCAGCGGGGTATCTGATGACCAGCAGGGCATAGGTGTTGATGGCTTGGACCTTGTTTTTCCCATTTAGCTGACTTCTGCCTTACTTTTGCTGCCTTACTCTCTGTAGGTATTTGGTTGTGGCGGCTTTCCTTGAGGCTTCTTCTTGGTTCCCATTTGCCTGTGGGATTTCCAAGGTACTTGTAGCTTCCCTCAACATCCACTATGCTGACCTTCTGAAAGTTTAACTCCTTCAGTCCTGACAACCTTCCCTCTCTTTGTTATCATTTGACCACACTTGTCCAGTCCGAATGACATTACAATGTCATTGCTGCATATCTTGGTGGTGTGGATCATTGAGTCAATGTCTCGCTCATTCTTGGCGTACATCTTGATGTCATCCATGTACAGGAGGTGGCTGATGGTTGCTCCATTTCGTAGTTGGTATCCAAAGCCAGTCTTAGTCATGATCTGGCTGAGGGGGTTCCTCAGAATGCAGAACAGCAGCGGGGATAGAGCATTTCCTTGGTAGATGCCGCACTTGATGGAGACGTGCAATTGGCTTGAGGTTGGCCACTAGGGTTGTTTTCCACAGTCCCATTGAGTTCCTTATGAAGGTTCTTAGAGTCCTATTGATGTTGTATAGCTCCAGGCATTCCAGGATCTATGTGTGAGGCATTGAGTCGTAGGCGAGTCCCATCCATTAGCAGCTGGGTCATTTGAGCTGCCAGGTGCTCATGGAGTGCAATTAGCTTCTTTAGCCAGTATGTGTGGATCATGTCAGGCCCAGGTGCTGTCCAGTTCTTCATGTTTGAGACCCTTTCTTGGATATCTGTCATTGTGATGGTTACTGGTTCCTGTTCAGGGAGGTTGCTGTAGTCTGCTCTCAGGTCTGCCAGCCACTAGGCATTGGTGTTATGTGATGCCTCCCTCTCCCATATGTTTTTCCAGTATTGTTCATTCTCCAGCCTTGGTGGGTCTTCTGTTCTCATGTTACTACCCTGACACTGAGAGTACACTTTGGACGGTTCAGTGGAGAACACCCTGTTTATTCTCTTTGCTTCTATTTCTCTAGTGTACCTCTTCAGGCGTGTAGCCAGCGCTGTGAGTCGTTCTTTGGCAGTCTCCAGGGCCTCTGATACGGAGAGCTTGCTGTACTTCTTACCCAACTTCATCCCACTTCTCTGCAGTTCTGATAGTTGGCTAACTTATCTCCGTGTTGCCCTTATTTTTGCCTCCAACCTCCTTCTCCATGCAGGGTACTGCTCCTTGGTGGTGGTGTGTGTTTTGTGGCCAAGCATCTCAAGGATCAGTGTTGACGTGGTGTATATCAGCTTGTTGTTCTCAGTGATGGTCATAGTAGGGATCGTTCGTAATGCTGCATTCACATCTTCTAGTAGACTTTCAGAGGGTACTTCACTTAGTCTTGGTAACTGGCTACGGAGGTTCCAGGTGTCCATCTTACTCACGATCTTCACTTTCAGGTCAGCTTCTCTTGTGTTGAGCGTGTGGGGGCTTGTTATTATTGGGGCTTGGTACCCAATCTTGGGTGGGGATGGTATTGTTTCCCCCCTGACCTTGCATCCTGGTTCCCCCTTGCCGTAGCATTTGTGTTGTATCTCTTTGATCTCCAGCTGTGATAGCAGTTGCCGTTTGCAGATGTTGGAACACTGAGCTACTAGTTGTTTTGGCCCTAGTATAGATGGTGGGTTTCGAAGTTTCCATAGGTCCCACATCCTCTTCATGTAACCCCTATCGCTGAGGTTACTCATGTAGTAGCATTCCAACAGTTCTCTATTCTCAGCCCTCGTCCATGAGTGTCGTGTTCCAGTAGCCCATTTCTCATCAGGTTGCCCTGGTCCCCTAGCACCTGACGCGGACCTTGTTGACCCGGGCGACGTCCGTGCCAGTATGACTCCAGTATTTCTATCGCTCATTTGTAACGAGGTAGGTTAGTAGTGTTAAGGACCTTGCCTAAGGCCCGCACTGGTGATGCCCTGGTCGGGGAGAAAAATAACTATTTCTAGTGTACTTGATTTGTGGTTGCTGTGATTTAAGGCCATGTTCTGACGTAAATACCCTTTTCGTTTTGATTGAACTCATGTGCTATCATTTAAATACCAAACTACTGTGAAAGGTCAAAAGGCTGACCTACCAGAAAGCACAACACTTCAGAGTTGACTTGTTTGCAGGAAATACCTCAACAGAAGCCTAATGCAGCCCGTTCCAGTACTTGTGCCAGACTGTAAATAATGGTTCATAGGATTAAAGCATAAATATCGACGTTCATCTCAACACCATGCCAAGTTGTTCCGGGTAAACTCAGTCAAAATTAAGTTCATTTGCCACCACACTGTCATTGTGTGTCTTCATATGAAGCTTGTGGTCAAGTGGCTTCCTGTTAGATTTCAAATTAGAGACTGAATTCTTTTTCTAATCAAAGTCTGTTAAAAAAAGACCTCAGGTGTCATTTGGTGTACCAGCTAAATCTGCATTACAAACAGCTTAAAGACAGCCTTGGCCTCCTAGTAACAGTGAATTAAAGTGAACTGATCTTGTCACAGCTTAGAGCCGTCTCCTGATTCTGACCTGCCCAGTGTTGAGGAGTAAGAGTCTTTAAATGCCACCTACCTTCTGCTTCACAGCAACAAGCTGACCTGTCAACAGAATAGGAATTAGGTCTGGAGAAGTTTTTTATACTGTCCTGTATATCTGGCTTTGAATTAGCAAGAGTCGCCTAATGCTTATCCATTTTCTTCTTTCTGACTGTTGAAATGCTAACTGGCATAAGTTTACTGGCTGTGCACCTTTTGCCTGTACTGGCTTCTTTGTAGAATATACAGCAGGAATGTGTATATGGATAACATTAGAAATCATGATAAAACATCTGGGAAGATTGTTAAAGGATTAATCTGTGTACTTCTCTTGAAATATGATTTAACATAATACATAAAACACAGGTAAAGGGTAAAGGTCTAGTATGGTTGTTTCTTCCCTTCGAGATTAAATCTCAATTCAATTAGGATGAAACAGACATGTAGTATATTTTCTCAGTGAAAATCAATGACCCAGTTGTGAGTGATAAAAAGCCTTCTGTCTGAGTCAGTGTTAGCACAGTGCCTTTTCACATATGACAGCATGTGTTCCTGGTGGTGGGATACATGACCTGAGAGATGCTGAAGGGATGGTCGCCTCATACCAAACATTCCTCTGCTTTATAAATAAATACACTTTAGACACAAGAGCTCATGTTACACCAACTTCATACTAATTTATACTATGTTTCTATTTTGCAGCAAATCAGTTCAATCAAAAGTGGAAAACATTCTGGTGAGTATTCTTGACATGATGAAACTATAGATTGTGTTTTACTAAAATATTGTTTGCAATTTATTAGTGCCTCTGACTTATTAGAGCTGATGTATTTTTGTGGTGGTTTTATTCCTTTTCTGGCATCTTCAAAAAGTGATCAATGTTGTCTGCCGCTTTTTACATCTGTGGTCAGCTAGTGAGGGATGATCAGGGGCTCAACAAGATCAATTATAACTTTCTGTGTTATGGCATTAATATTTAATATTTTAAGGTTTCATATTAGTAAAATTATCCCAGTGCCTAAAACATTATTTTTATTCATGACGTCAGCTCAATGTAAAGTCTGTGGGATGGGCCCACACATTAACTGGTGACAGCAGCTCATAAATAGGTCAAATATGCTTTCAGTAGACCAGTGTCATATGTTTGTCTCCTCTGTACATGGCTTATGAATCAGTATGCATGTTGTACTCTCTAAAGGTTAGAGGGAACCATTGTAATTTAAACTTTGAAACAGAAATAGTAGGAGTTGTAGTTATATTAGAGTTACTGTGGTATCATGTAAGGACCAGTTTATTACACTTCACAATGGGAAAACATTAGACAAAACATATTAAAACATACTACTCTCCCAGGTGTTTACCAGTGATTGGTAAAATGTAAAGCAGTTCCTGTATATTGGTTACTCCCGATTGGAGCAAATTAAGTTTGGTCAGTGCAGTGAAATCTCATGGAGTGGTCAAGCACTGGGAACAATATTTTCATTTTTGATAAAAATGCTAATTATGATAATTAAGCGAATGAACATTTAGTAGTGAAAATCACACATCACAGCTGTCCAGAGCCCAAAGTGATTGCTTTAATTGCTTGTGTCATTCAACCAACAAAATCATTCATTATCATATGTCATAAAAACAAGCAGAAATCCTCTCATTTTAGAAATTTGTGTTAAATTGACCAATCAATTAACCAAATAAGTGTTGTAGCTGTACTGGGCTCAGTCAGTTGTGTGGTAGTCTTTTTGTGCACCCACTGTAGAACAACAGAGCCATTAGGGTCCCTTAGTAGATCATAAATATCTGTAAGACATTTAATCTCTGGCTGTTTGTGGAGCAAGAGGTCTTTTATGCTTTACAGTACATGTAGTTGTAGTATTACACAGTAAATTGTCAAGAGTTATGGTGGGATGTCCATAGTTTCAAGATATACTGTGACTGATGCTGTGTTTATCCCAAATTTAGTGGTTTTGTGTGATGCTCTGTTCAGAACTAACAAGAGCCAGCCAATAGTAGACAACCACACTAAAATGTTGTATGGTATTGTACTTGTTAGCACATTTTGGCCTCCTGTTGGTATTTACTGACAGTAAGTCAGTCTTTAGAAAGTGTGGAAGAGTGTGGGAGTGTAGACTACATGTTAAATAATGGAGAAATAATAATTTTTTTGTTAAAGTTCTGATGAATTAAACATTTACCAGCATGTGCAGTTTTAGCTGTCATTTCATTTTAGCAGAATACCCCATCATTATGTTTCAGCTTTTAATAAAATATCCACTCAGTGCAAAAGACTAGTGGAAGTTGGCTTTGGTTTTCCTGTAATATTCTATATATAATGTGTGGTGTCATGTAGTTGTAAATACAGACTAGTTTATCTCCCATCATCCCTGTCATGCCTTAAAAAACTGATCAACCACGCACCCTATGTTGTCTCACATCATCCACCAGTTCTGATCTTTCATTGCTCTGTACTGTTTAATACAGACAAAGTACAAATGATCTAATCAACTATCTATGTCTGAGACCAGTCTTCCAATATTGTAGCAACAATTAGTAAACTTTCCTGAGCCTGCACACTGAGAAAGACATTAGCTGAAACTTGTTGAGCTTATTGTTCTTCTGCTAATACACAGCAAACTAAATGGCTTGTCTGAACCTTGTCAACAAACCAGTTTGCTTCTACTTTAAATTCAGTGCAGAAATAACCACCATAACCTAAAGCAGGCTGTTAAAAACAGCATAGCGAAAAGTGACAAAGCTGTGGTGTTCTCTTGTTTTTTTTTTCTGATTTTGCCAATGGAGTTTGCATTTTTTGGAAGTCACATGTGTACACACTTTAATTGCACAGAGATTGTACTCTGGAGCTTGTGTCCATTTGTGTCTGCACAGTGGTAACAAGATAAGTGCCTTAAGGGAGGACTGGAGTTCACTGTGCAGAGCTGATGACACAGTGCACTGACTGTCAAAGTCAGCAGCACAGGACGTAAGTCAAGCAAAAAAGGCCAAAAATGTGCTCTGAATTATACATACGGATTTATAAGGATTGGATTTGAAATGAAGCCCACTGATAAAACAAAATGCCCACTGTTATTTTCTGTTTTAAAAATGATATGATAATCATATTTTACCCATAGTCCTTATGCCAATGTCTGTTACCTTCAACCATGGGTGGGATGTGGTTCTCTAACAAAAAAAAGTTAATCAGAAAAAAATAGTCACACTATTATACAATGTTTTTTTACATAATCTGTAGTTAGAATCTTTTGCATCTTTATTGTACACAAGCATTACCAAAGTAAGTGAACTGGTGGATTTAATAACTGGTCAGTACTTCGGTAGCTGCAGATCAGATCTGCACAAACACAAAGTCAGGACAAATTCTGAACGTTATCCAATCCAAGAATCCAAAATTTGTATTTTTTTTTTTTTTTTTTAAGTGTAACAAGGCTAACTCTGCTTTTAACTGCATGAAATAAGTTTGTGCTTATGAGCAGGGGGGGCCAAATATTGAAAACCTTCTTTTTATTTCTACAGCAAGATGTAGAGAAGTTCTCCGACATTGAAAAACTCTACCTCTATCTTAAGCTGCCTTCTGGTCCCAGCAGTAGCAGTGATAAAAGGTAAGGAAGCACCTGCTTTCTGATGGTATTTGTAGTTAATAAAATATTTATTTATTTTACTGAATGATCCACATCTTCCCTCAGTGACCAGAGTGCCCTGTCATCAAGCCGCACACAGCAGATGCATGCATTCAGCTGGATCCGCTCTCATCTAGAGGAGTACCCCGAGACCTCTCTTCCCAAACAGGAGGTCTATGATGAATACAGGTAGATGTAAACACTGGGATTTCTTTGTATTTGTTGCATACATTAATATTTGTCTTTAAAAAGAACACATTTCATGTTAATCAACCTGAAACTCTGTTGTTCTGCTGATAGTTTTGCATAAAAATATAAAACACAGAGGCAGAAAGAATCAGATAATTTTTCTTTTCATATTTGTCCTTCATTATGTATTTGACTCTTTATCAATGGTGCTGTACTGCCGGGCTACTGATGTTTGAGTTTCTCCTCTAAACTACTGTCAGCTAAAGCGTCAGTATAAATAGACACTGCAGGCATGAGAATCACAGAGCAGCATATGCTGGTAATATTAGAATGGAAAGTCTGAGACAGTCATTGAAATGTTCTGACAGTGTTATGTAAGTGTCTTTTTAACTCTACAGAAATACAGTGCCCTCCAGAAATATTGGCGCCTTTAGGGTCGACAGGTGAAAAGGCTTAGTGTACTATGCTTCAGAAGAGTAAAATCAGTTTAACAATCACATCATCCCAAACTTTTTCAAACTTTCTTACAGTGACTACTGAACTGTACTCAAAGGGTTTGATTTTTTTTTTTTTTTTGTGTAAACAGTGTCAGTGCTTTCGTGAATCACAAGGATTTATTATTGAAGGGATAGTGAAGCTTCTAGGTAAAAAAGGATGTTAATAAACTACCATTTACAATACAAACACGTCTGTATAGTGCATGTTTCAGATATATAATTATATATATAATATATAAGATATATTATTAAGGTCATTCTATGTTAGATAGGATTTTGTCTTATGGTCTTGGTCTTATCTAGCTTGTCCAACTGAGTATTGGGGTCGAAACACTATTAAAAACACAGCAGAGAGCCAAAGTAGGTGACATGTTTCTAAAATATGAAACCTTATGTGACATTATGGTGAGTACACAAAATTCATTGATGGTTTTAGTCTGCATATGGGAGATTTACTATACCTTTAAACTGGCAATAACTTAATTTGGGCCTCCTGGGGACAACATACCAAGCTGTTAACACAATGCTGACATATCAGTCAGTTGCGTATTTATACATCCAGCAACTATGGAGCAACATTAGCATTCATCTGAAGCTGATTAAGCTAAGACACGCTTTGGAAAGATTTTGCTCTTTAGCTGCTAAATTGTTCGCCATTGCATTAAACATGTACATGTAATTAATAAAGAAATATTCATTAGGGCAGCTTTAATTGTTCATACCCTGATTACACCTTCATTTTAAAAACATTTCAAAATATAACAAATCAAAGCATTAATGGCCTGTATTGTTGTCTTTGGGTCATGATTTGAGGCATATACTGTAGTTTGGTATGAAATAAATTTTCACATTTTTTGTTCATTCTGTATTTTTAATTGCTTTTGTTGCATTTGTGTTTCAGGAGCTTCTGTGACAATCTTAATTATCATCCACTGAGTGCTGCAGACTTTGGAAAAATGATGAAAAATGTCTTCCCGAACATGAAGGCACGCCGACTTGGCATGAGAGGAAAATCAAAATATCCTTTGCTGGAATGGATTGTAACAGTCTGGCCTCTGTCTCTGGTCACAGACCATCTGCTGTTGCAATTCATAAGCTCGCTAAATATAGATGTGAAATGAAATAAAGTCCCCCTCTGCCTCAGAAGCAGAAGCATAATACAGGGGCCCTCGGGAGGCCCTGTGATCTTGACCTTCATGATGCATTCATAGCTTTTTTCTGTTATGCTGAAGTCTTTGTTTTTTCATAACCATCACTCATTCAGGTTAATGAATGAGTGATGGTTATAATTTGTATAATTTGAGATTGTCATGACTTTTTAGATTATGATACAGAGAATATAAATGTTTGCCTGCCAGGTTTTCTTGAAGAAACTGCCAGTGTCCAAGGAATCAAGGATTCATCTTCATCCATACAATATTTCTACTCTAAGCACAAACTAAAAGATTCCTATGCAATTTAAAATTAAAGCATTTTTACTCCAACAGGTGTTTAAGTTGGTCTAAACGTTTGATTATTTATTCAGTTACATTACATTTCTCACTCAATCCCATTAAACAGAATGTTTATGTATCAGTTTTATTACTAAACTGCAGTTATGATCAACACAAATTTAATGTGTAGTAAATATTACTTTAATTCAAGCAGCTGTTCTCCCTCAACTCTATATCGGCTAATAGAAATGCCTTATCGGAACCAAACTGTCGATTGCTTTTAGCTTTCCATGCAGCCTTCTTTGCCATCTTCTCTGTGTAGTTTTCCAGTTTTTCTTACAGATTTTTCATGGAAAATTGAACTGATGACAGACTAGCCATATTATACAGCATATGTTAATTTTATCTTGATAAATTGACATATTTGTTTTCTGGACTTGTGTGTTTTAATCTTAACACTAATTTACATATTGCTATAGTGGACTAAGGAAGAAACCCTTCATTCACATGCCATCGTTACCTACCCTGGAACTCCACAAAACAGGGGATGGAGTAAGCACATTCACATCATCATTGACAGTATTTTCGAATTATCCCTGAGCCTGTTTGCATTGTGACCATATATCTTCTCTGCGTAGGTCCAGTGTGATGTCCTCGAGTCGCCGGGCCAGCTAAACAGCATAAAGGAGGAGGTGAGATTTGCAGCCTGTGATCTGGTGTGTGAGTGGGCCCAAAGGGTGCTGAAACGCCAGTTTGATGCCGTGGAAGATTTGGCTCGCTTCCTGATCGACAGCCATTACATCAGCAACAAGTCTTTGGCAGCTCTCACCATTGTGACTGGTACAGCAACAGGTAAGGCTAAAAAAAAACAAGCCAACGGGGACATCTGGTGGCAGTTGCCTGTTACTGCACTTACTGACTTCATCTGTTCACTGAATGTGACTCCAGCTTTGATATACAGTAACATATTATTAGTACTTAAAGTATTTAAATCCTTCTGTTGTACAGTAAATCGCCTTACTTTGTACCACTGGATATTATTTGCTCATAGTAGCATACGATAGCTACATATCTAAAGTGTCTCATTATTCATCTTCAGAGGTCAAAACTCCACCAACAGTGTCAGCATTCATCCCCACTGCGGAAGCTCATTCCTTCCAGCCTCACGGGACGACCCTGTCGTCGCCTTCCGTTGATGCGAAGCAGCAACTCCAGAGGAAGATCCAGAGGAAACAACAGCAACAAGAACAGAAGCTGCATTCTCCACCACCTGGGGATGGACAAACCCAAAGGGCAGATGACAGTGTACCTTGTAGCAGCCCCACCCCTCCGTCACCTCAGCCAACCATAGGCATCATGGTCACTGCTGTCCCTAGCCCTATCACAGTGAGTATTCTTGACCCTTAGTGTAGATCATACTGTCCAGTGTAATGTTGTCCTATTTACTGAACTGACCCCATGTAAGAGGAAATATTACTTAAATATTAATAAATTATTTATTTTTATTTATGCTTTATTGCCTGATAAATTGTATCCAAAATCACTTTAAAAAAATTAGATTCAATAAGGAATAGCTTAATAATGACAGGTAAAGTCTATTTAATTTTTAAGCTTCACTTTCTTCCATTCTAATAAAGCGTATCAGTACTAAATATAATTAAATCAAACAAGTAATCAGTTTTGTTACTTCAGTATCAGTTTTTTAGTACTTGTGTATTATTTTAACCTATATCAGCTTATGAAAATGTATTTGTTGGTAGTCATAATAGGAGCACATATCTCTGTTTGTAAATGGGACATTCTAGAAATTGAGTAAAATGTGAGCCATATCATATATCTTTTGGTTGTTCTATCTTCAGGTACAGAGAAGCAGCCAGCTGATGTCCCCCAGTCCAGTGGGAACAATGGAGAGCAAATTGCTGCCCATTAATTTCCAAATGGTATCCCAACCAATTCAGCCGGTGAAACAGAGCCCCAAAAGTCACCAAAATATTCAGGCAAGTCCAGTGGGAGAACGCACCGCTCGACAGCGCTATGCTCAAATCCTGCCCAAACCTTCAGCCACAACACCTGTCACTTTGCACTCACCCTCCGCCATGATCATTGCCAACAGTCCCATTAAGACTGTTATGACTACATGTCATGTCAGTCCAGTCAGTTTAGTCAAGATGACAGCCATATCGCTTGCCCCCAACTGCAGCAACACAACCGCATCCCATGCAAGCACCACTCTGCGGCCAGCATCTGCAGGCATTAGCAGTTTTACAACAGCAGAAGACATCGGCTCCAGTCAAAGCATGAGGAGTGCCTCTGCAGTCCCCATTCTGGCCCCTGTGGCCAGGCCAGGTCAAACTGCTAACACTCAAAGCATTGATGTTGAAATGGAAGTTGAAGCTATACATAAAAACAGCCAAATGCAAAATCCTTGTAGCCTCATTTTGACTGAAGGAGCAATAGCAAACAGAACTGGACGGGCTGTACAGAGGGCTGCAAGTGTACCCATACCTCAGACTAAAGGCTTTCTGGTTCAGGAGCAAACATCCATCACTAGATGCAATGGAAAGTCCTCCTCTAGCAATGACAATGTGGCAGCAGTGGAAAGCAGCAATAATAGTGCTGCAAATACAGGCACTTTGTACTTAAACCAGTCCATTCAGAATAACAATGCTGTTACTTTACTGAACACCAGCAGAACACCTACTTTTGGGGAAAACAGCAGTGTAACACCAGCAAAGGAAGGTTTCCTGTCCACTAAGAGCTTCAGGAAACGCCTGGGCCTCAGCCCAGATCCTTCACCAGTGAAAAGGGTTTTTATGCCTCAGCAGCCAGTAGGGGGCACTGCTGGTCTTGACTACGGCATCACAAACATGGCTGGTAACATCTCCAGGCCAGAAGCTCCAGCTAGACCTGAAAGTGCACCAGTCACCAGGGAGGTGGAGGAGAAAATGAACTCCACTCAAGTCCATGCTCTCTGCACTTCTTCTTTCAGAGCCAGTGGCTTTTACTCTGTTGCCAAAACACAAGGCACAGTGCAGAGGAAAAACACTCCTACTGTTATGGAAACCGGCCCCTCAGCCAGCCACACATTAAATCAGCAACAGCAGGGGTACGCAATGTCTAACATGCAGGTCATACCCAATAACCCCAGCCTCCAAAAGCATTCAGGTGTGAGTGACGTTAGCAATCCTATCACAGTCACTGGGAGCTTGACTGGAACGCAACAAACCTACACTCAGTCCAACCCTGCTACTGAACCTTTAAAATTTTTGAATCATGATTCATCGACCAATCAGATTCCCATGCAGACAGATATGGACTACTTTTCCTTTGATGATGATGTGACTCAGGACAGCATTGTGGAGGAGCTGGTTCAGATGGAGGAGCAGATGAAACTTAACAAACTGCAAGAGTTTGGAGATTGTGTCACACTGCAAAGTCTACAGGCTGTTATGCCAGACAACATAATGTCCGCCAATCAGACCATGACAACTTTCTATCATTCTGCAGACAACAGCAACAATCAAATCCAAACTCCAACCCCAACACCCACACCCACATCAGAAATGACAGGAGGAGCCCAAGGTCTCACTGGGGAAAGCCCCTGCTCTCGCATTGCCTCTACCACCCCCGTGGACAGCGCACTGGGAAGCAGTCGTCACACTCCAGTAGGTACTCCACACTCCAATTGCAGCAGCGCTGTGCCACCCAGTCCAGTGGAGTGCAGGAACCCGTTTGCATTTACACCCATCAACTCCAGCATCACTGGTTTCCATGATGGCAGCACTGTGTCCAGCAGCCCTGTGAAGCCCATGCAGAGACCGATGGCCACTCACCCTGACAAGACCAGGCTGGAGTGGATGAATAACAGTTACAACAGCGGGAGTGGGAGCTTTAACAAGTCAAACAGTGGGATGGGAATCCTCCCCAGCTACCAAGGCCTGATAGATGACCATTTTCAGAAAGCTCATGCCTTCGCCGTGCCCCACGCACGGCACGACAACAATTTTGGCCGCTTGACTCCTATCTCACCTGTGCAGCAGCAGGTAGCTAGCATGGCTAACCTGACCCGGCAGGAGGGTTTTGCCGTGCCTGCCCCTCTGGATAATAAAACCACCACACCAGCAACTAATTTTCGATGTCGCAGTGTAAGTCCTGCTGTACATCAGAGGACTTTGATTGCAACCACAGGAAACAGTAACCTTTCCAATATCCCTCGTTCAGCAGTGTCTCCTTTTAACTCTCCTGTGACACCTGAGGTGTTGAACATCTTTGCAAACAGCCAGACAAATCTTGGGGTGAGCAGCATGGCTCAGAGGAGCCGTTCTGTGCCACTCAACATCATGATGCAAACTGAGGTCCATCCCACGCCAGGCCAGCAGTGCAACAGCAAAAACATCACCAGTGTCCTACTGAGCAAGATGGACGGGGACCATGACGATGCAGTGCGGGGCTTGGGTATCAGTAATTTACCCCCCAGTTATACTGCACGTATGAACCTCACCCACATCCTCGAGTCTGACCCCAGCCTCACCTGCACTGACAGCCATTTCAGCCTAATGACCTCTGACTCCACCAGCACATGCAAGTTGCAGAGGTCAAATTACCTCATAGAAAATGCTGTTAATGAACAAATGATTCTCTCAGCAGGTGACAGCCAAATACAATCAGCATCTGGAGAGCATCATCAGGCCCAGTCAATGTTGTTAACTTTAAACTCACAGCAGCAGCAAGAAATACAGCAGCGTCAACAACTGGATTTCAGCAGCACTGCCAAAGACCTCCTGACAAATACCTGTCTGAGTACTGGCAGTCAGCTCATGGAACAGGTGTCAGAGCTGACTACAGGTGGGACAGATTTCCCTTGTGAAATTAGAATGACGTCAGAGCTTTCCAGTAGCATCAATGACCTTAACGCGCTGGACACAAACCTGCTGTTTGACCCCAGTCAGCAGCAAGGGCAATATCAAAATGCTACTCCAGAGGAGTTGGTGAACGATCCGCTGTTTCAACAAATTACCAGCGAGACAGCACATTCAAGTGGACTTGACTGGTTAGAAAGTAAAGATCATCCAACTGTTGGTTTGTTGGGTTAAGGATAGATCATATTAATCTGTGGTTGGTGTTTAAGTTATTTTCAGGCATTTAAACTTTATAATGCAACACTGGACACATTGAGGTTAGTCCAGGTAAAGTGCCAGGCTGAACTGAAATAATGCTGCAACGCTCTGATTAAAATGCTGGTCATTTTCCTTTAATCAGAGAACATCACCTCACATTTTTGATCATGTGCATTTCCCAAAAGTAGACAAAAGTTACTAACAAAAACGAAACCAATTCTTTTTTTTATATTGATGTGTACTATGATATGTTTCTGAATAAGCAGTGATTTAAAAACAGTCATGGATTTCTTAGTGTAAAGAATTGTATGAATCAATGAAAAAGGGTTATCATTAATAAACTTTTTATTGGGTCTAAATGTATCGACAGCAGGCATTATCTAAATATACCGTAAAAATCACTACATATATTTATATCTAAGAATATGTTATAATTGATATAATGTATTGCCTGCATTGTAGATTTACTGAAAAATTCAGTTAGGAGCTTTAGGTGCTGAAAACAGTATTAATCACAAGACCTAAAATATTCATATATACAGTTTATCGAAATAGTGTTTGGTGACAACAACAAGGCATTAAACCACTTAATATAATGTTACAATTGTTACAATTAAATCATGTGGTAAAGAGTTGGCATTTAGCATATAACAGGATGTGGATACATTTAAAATAATACATAGAATAGCTGTTTATCTCATCTTAAATGCAGTGTCTTTGACTGATTGTTCACCTATGAAAAGTTATCCATTAATACTTTGCAAATGTACCACAACCATAAAAAGTCATATACCTTACATAATCAAGCCTTGAAATGTTATTTTATAATCATAGACTTTGAGCTTCTCAGAGCCAATCATGATTCTAATAATATAGACGTTCAAAACGTGTCTGTCAATTATTTAATCCAAATATATAAAGAAAAATCAGGGATATATGGAAACAATTTGGACAGAATTATAGAAGAGCAGAGTTCTGAACCACTAGGAAAAAGGGATAACATTTATAAAAGTCTTCCTAAGAATAAAAATAAACCCATTTAATGGGGGTTTCTTGCACTTTTCAACTATAAATCTCTATAATAAAAAAAAAAGGAAGATAGGATGGCAAAATTAAAATTGAAATGATTTTAGCACTGAGAAAATGCATTATTCATATTGTGTGCAGATGACTGAAAATGACAAAATGGACTGAGAAGATAAAATTGACAGGAATTGAATAATGTATTTTGTAATGCTGCACTCATCAAACTGCATTGACAATCTCTAATGCTTGTGTTTCTGTACAAAAATGCACTGGGTTTAGTTTGGATGATAAAGCAATATTTTCACTGCCTGTCATAAGGAATCAATCAAAATACGTAATAATTCCTGATCAAATGTGAAAGTCTAGCTTTAAAACTGATGACAGCAGTGTGTAAAGAAGTCATGTAAACAGGGCTCAAAGTTGCCTCTGAAAGATATTGGTTTCTGAGCCTTTTGTCCATACCAAAGACAAACTTGTAAACCTGCAATACCATGCACTATGGATATGAATATAATATGTGCTGAACACCTTGCATATAGCTATGTTTGAGAACAGCTATAATGAGCAAATTCTGCCATAAGAAAGATAGAATGGTAAATTTGGTGATGTTTATGCACTGGAAAAAAAACATTTGTTACTAAAAATCATTGTATCAGGACAATATTATGGATTTTTTGGTTTACTATTGATGCTTTTTTTTAAACAAGTTTTACTGGAGGCAAAAACACTAACTTATTTGTGAACTGTTTTTTCTGTTAGCATTAGTCTTCTGAGTCACACTATTTCTCGTCCAGTTTGGTACTGTGGCCAGTTGTTCCCTGTGTTTTTGTTTTACAGTTATTTGTAAATCTTGCAAACTATATAAGCTTGTGTATTCACAGTACTCTTGCATTAATCTTGCACTGTTATGTTGTGTACCATAAGCATCATAGCTTATTACCGTGCATCATATGCAGTACTACTTTTTGCAGCACATGACTTGTCCAATATATTGTTTCAAATAATGAGTAAATTTAACAAAACTCAAGTTATCTAAGTATGGAAAAAAGATTAGTCATAACTATATGGTGTATTATTAATGCCATGACATACTTCAAACAGAACATTGAATCGGTTCCAGTTATTTTATTCAGGTTATAGCAGTAAAAGCAGATCACTGTAATATATAATCCTATGTCAACTCTAATTTAAGGTTGAGCATTCTAGACAAACGTTTTCTATTTATTATATTCAGTTTTTGAATGTGTTCTCTCAGTTTTGATATTTAACGTGTGTTTGTGAAAACCTTTGCATTTATTTTGTAAGCACTGATGTTTGTGTTCAATGAAGACTTTACCCTTCCTCTTGATGTAAGTGAGGCCACAGCTGTAGAACTGCCGTCACTGTAGTTATGTTGCTGTAGTCAGTGTACAGTGATTTTTTTTTTTTTCATTTTAACAAGTGTTTTTGTAAGAGGAAGTGCTTGTCGATACTGATTTTGAAAACTTTTTAAAAGTAATAAACTTTTTTAAGTACCAGTATCAGTAAGTATAAATATCAGTTAGTGCTTCTTTACCATCTGCATGAAAGTAGAAAAAGGCTCAAGACCGCCTGCCTCTACACTTTATTACTGAGTTTCAAAAGAGGCTTTAGTAATTACAATCCCTATTAGATCATTTCATGAGATCTTCAGTAACACTACAGTGTTTTTTCTTCTTTGTTACTAGAAAATGATTTGCCAATTAATCTAATCTGAAACTCATGTTCATAGCACTCACAAATGTGGGAACTTTTGTACAGGCCTACACTAATATTTCTGAAGCAACTGCCTCATGCTGTGTCAGAAATTCTTCCCTCGTTCACTAGTGCCAATAAATAAAATAACATAAACACAACAGTAGATTAGTGACAATGACTGGAGTTTGAAAACCCAAAACAATGCATTTTAAGACTATAGTATACATGCTATGGATGCTGCATTTTTTGATTCAGTGCATGACTGTTTAATCAAAGATAAAAATACAGAGAAAAATTTACAAAGAGAAGATGAATATATATTATATATGTAATATGTTATATTACATACCACACCAACTTTATTTATAATGCACTTCAAAAACTGTGCTGTCGGCCAAAGTGCAGAGCATAAAACATGTCAACTTATTACAAGAAACTAAAAGCCAAAGTGAATAAAAAAAGTCTTGTTAAATAAGGTTGGGCTGGGCCACAGAGTGCTTTAAAAAAAATCAATCATTTAAAATCAATTCTAAAATGTACTGGGAGCCAATGAAGAGTAGAGGATAGGAGTTATATGTTTAGGCCATTGCATTATGCATGTAATTCCCAATGATAATTCAAATACTCAAAATGTAGTGCACTGGCAGGTGAGCTGACATTGACTTAGACATGGCTTCAGTGTGCTGATGTACAGTGAATCATTTTACTATTAGTTGTGACAGTGCAGTGCTCAAGGTCAATTTTATGTATTTAATGTTTATCTATATACAAACACGTGCACACCTATTTATATATAGCATGAACCAAAGCCACATACCACAACATGCATGGCCTAAGCTAGTTTGCAATGCCCATCACAAGATGGCTACATAAAATACATAAAACACAGCAATAAAATACATACAAAATAGCACAAGCCACAAACGATGACAAAATACCATATAAAGAAGGACCAGAGAAGGGTCGCCTGGTGTTCACTTCATAGCTTATTTTTTCCTACTGTTTCGAAGAATGGGACCGATAAACACTTTGACTAGCCCTTATGCCACTACTCCCACACTATTTATTTTCACGTCATACCAGGAAAAGCATAGTTGTAATAAATAAAGGTAACATTCCAGTTATGTGTTACAGGTCCAGGAATCCCTCTGTTTTGCACGCTGGCTCACTGTCGTTGCTTACGGAAACATCTGAATAAAAAAGACCTGCTATTAATGTGAAAACACCCCTGTGGTTGTGCAAGGTCTTTAAAGATGGCATACTGTTTTAATAGAAATAACTATATCCAAACAAAGCATATTATTTATGTAGTGAAAAGTTCAGTAAGAAAGATGTAAACGCCTATAACTCCTTCATGCATCATTCTGAAGTCTTAGTGTAGTGCGCATACTTAATGGGCTTCAGTGCAACCCAACTCAGGCCTGAGTAGTTGTTAGAGCTCTGTATTGTAGTGCCTATGATTTTACAGATGATCTACTGGTAGCTTGATTTCAGATGGGTCAGTTTTGTAGTTCTTACTCAGTACTCTGAGAGGACAATATGGTGAAAAATAGTTGGTGTTGCAGCATTTTATCACAGTTTACTAGTTGTTTCACCGGAAATTATGTACACTGGTTTTGTACTTCTCTCACAAAACCAGAATAAATTAGTAATTTTTCAGATTCATTTTTAAGTACATGGTTTCACCATTAACCTCTTGTTTTGTAGGGACAACAGTAAAATGCTGCATACTGGTTTGCATCAGCAGTGGAAATAGTACAGTGTAAAAAGGCTCTCTTACACGTCCTGTATTTGGATTTCTAAAGTAAGTAAAAGTGTTAGCATCAAAATAAGGCCTACATTAGGTACCAAGAAATCAAAAATAAATAGATGCAAAACAAAGAAACACAAAATTACAGCATAAAGTGCAGAAATGACTACTCCTGTGTTGCTTCTAGCCTTTTTGGGTCTATTTCAGTCTGGGGTTCCTGCTCCCTTGTGGGGGGTGTAGGGGCTTTTCCATGATTCCATGTCTGCGCCCAGGGGGCCCAGGATTATCTCACAATCCGCCCATGCTTGTGTGAATACCTGGGGCACGCTGTTTATTCAGTGACAGGAGGAGGAGGAACAAACAGGAGGAGGAGGAGGAAACGGAGAAGGAGGAGGAGGGAAGGGAGGAGGAGGAGGAGGAGGAGGAGGAAAAGGAGGAAGAAGAGGAAAAGGAGAAGGAAGAGGATGGAGTGACGACGGTGTCACAGCTACCCAGTAGGTCAGGTTCACAGTATCTCTTAGCGTAAACACACGGCGGGAGTAAAAGAGGCGAAGTGCTAAACGCACACCACAGGAGTGTACTGTCGGTCGCTGCTGTCTTCTTGTTGCTGCCCCCCCCCCCCATCCCTCCACCGCTCTGGGAGGAAGAAGGGCGAGGATATTATGGCTGCAGCTTCTCCAGAAATCCGAGGGCTCGGGTCAGATGAGGTAAACCACCTGCGGTCCGAGTCGTTAATGAGACGGTGCACGTCGTTAGCCACCTGAAGCTAACTCGCTAATTAGACGGAGACACGGCGCTGAGTTAATGTTTGCCGCCCGACTCATTTAGCTGCTCAACTTGTGATAACAGTAGTTACGTCCTAGTTTTACTGTGCTGCTTATTAATACAAAATCGATGTAATTGATCACCTGTAGCTACTTCAAAGCTAATGCTATCTGTGACTTTTGGTTGAGCAATTTCTCAGCAAGCACGTCCTCATAACATGACCAGGGTCCTGAGCAGTGAACGCCTGAACACACCCACACCAACTACAGACCGAGTAAACTCTCACTTCTATTTCCGATAAGTCATGTTAGCGGGGGCTATCGCACCGGGCTACAACCTTATGCTGTGTTTTCCGTCAGGCCAGTGCGCCGTGAAATAAACAAACCTCGTAATAAATTATAATTGCAGCTGGGCTGTTGATGGGAAATGTGCGAACTCTTTTCAGGATCTTAC
The DNA here is from genome assembly GCF_900324485.2 of Mastacembelus armatus. Classification (NCBI taxonomy): domain Eukaryota; kingdom Metazoa; phylum Chordata; class Actinopteri; order Synbranchiformes; family Mastacembelidae; genus Mastacembelus; species Mastacembelus armatus. The sequence goes on from NC_046635.1 coordinate 12,024,517, forward strand.
ATCATCCCCGAGAGTGCACAGGGGTGTGTGTACAACATTCATGTGACAGGAACTCAGACTCACATCTGTGTGATTCATGGGTTTACTATTGAAATCATGAAACACTAACCTGTTATTATTTCCCATAGACTAGGGCAGTAAGCATTATTCAATTAAGTGTTCAGTAGATCAACAAAACATTAATAAACAACAAAATCTTAAATACCTGTCGTTTCTAGCTTCTTAGGTGATTCTATGAAGATGAATGCTTTTCTGTGTTACACGAGTTTTAGTTTTGTTTCTAATTAAGATTTTAGTTCAATCTTTGAATGTCCTAGTGGCTTGTGGTGTGTGAATTCAGATGTTTATAAACTTTTTTTTTTTGTTATTTCAGGATGAATTCAGAATCCTCAAAGTGCAAGTCATTGCTGGACTTAGGCTGGCCAAAAAAGATATCCTTGGAGCCAGGTAAGCTGTTAAGCTGTGTTAACTTAGCGGAACTGTATATTGCTTTGTCTGATAAACAGCCGTACACCCAAAGACATTCAGTTTATTGTCATACAAGACAAATCACCACAATTTAGAAACTAATACCATCAAACATATGGCATAATTTCTTGAAAAGTTATTTCAGTGATTTCTGGATATCAATATAGTTTAGTGTTGTTTGTTCGTAGTTCCTCAGCAGAAAATATTTCACCTCTACGTTAGACTATCAGCCACTTTTTAATAGCTGATTAACCGTTTAGTCCATAAAACTATGAAAATGAATTAAAACGGTCTACTGCAGTTTCCCAGGTCATTGATAACAAAGCAGCAAAGCCTCACATTTCATAGACCGGAGGCAGATTGTTCTCCAATGATTTAGTGTTAAGTTAATAATCAGAATGTCCTGCCAGTTTCATAGAAATTATGTAGATTGTGTCATGCTCAACTTAGTGCCCACGTCCTGTCAGTTTTTTTGAAATTATCTTAAGCAAAGCCTGAGTCAGAACTTAGTGAAGTTCCATCCTCTGTGTGTGTGTTTGTGGAGGGGTGGGCAATCTATGTTCCTTCAGGGCCACTGTCTTGCTTGTTTTCCAACTGTTCCTACCCTACCCCCTGCTAGTTACCTGGATCAGAAACTGGAAAGGCAGGGACAGTTGAAAAACAAGCAGGGCGGTGGCCCTCAAGGATCATCGGTTGCCCACCCTTGGTGCAGAATAACAGAAGGTAATGATTTTTTATAAGTAATGCAGTACATGTACATTACAGTATATAGTAGTCAGCAGTACAACTATATATATATAACTAATATATATATATATATATATATATATAACTATAACCTTCATAGTTTAATTTATACAGATGAAATTCATCATCAACCTCAACAGGAATATGGACTTAAAACATTGAGTTAACAAGTTTTCTCTGGTGTTTTTTGTCCGACTTTTGCAATACTGGCACTTCCTCCAAGAGTAGGGACATAAGTGCTGAAATGGTTAGGTAATGGTTTTTTGGGCAATTCTATAGTTAAAAAAAACAACAACAAAAAAAGTTCTATAGTGTACTAAATTTATATTTTCTAATTCCCCATTGAAAATATTTGCTGATCATGTCCCACTTTGTCTTTCTTTATTCTTTTTTTAACATAAAAATGAAATCTAATTAAGAGTTTAGAAAATGTTGATTTTAAGGGAATGTTATGTCTCTGTCTTTGTCTATTGTAGGTTCAGTCATTCATGTTGCATTAGTATAACTCTAATGTAGCACCTAATATGTTACTAATGACAAAACATTGCTGCAGGCCCTAAGTGGTGTTAAGAATGGGTAATGGATAATGTGGAGTGATTAATGGATGAGGTTTTAATTCATGTCATGGTGCCCAAAACCATTATAAAATAACAATTACCAGTCAGCTTTGTGTTGAGCATAAGATAGCTGAAACCATTATGCTAATGTTTCTCAGGTCTAAATGCATCAAGTGCTGGATCTGATCACATGATGACGTAACATGTTTTACTTCCATTAGAAATGAAGTAGACTCATGACAGAAGACTTACATAAACCACAAACACACAGAACAGGAGTTAGGTCACCAGTGTTCAAGTCTTTCTAAATGGATGTCTCCACCACATCCAAATCGAAGTGTCTTTTTCTTGCAGTGATCCATATACAAGGCTGTCTCTCTATGACCCCGTCAACGGAGAAATCACAAGTCTTCAAACTAAAACAATAAAAAAGGTAAATGCATATCTGTATTTTCAGCTACACTTAGAGAATTCTGGATATTTTACCTTGTTTTAAATTTTAATTTCTCATACTGCATTTAGACCCTGGACCCGCAGTGGAATGAAGAATTCTTTTTTAGAGTAAGTGTGTCTTAAAATACATGACATTAAACATTTAAACAATTCTGCCTCTCTTATATAATTTGAATATTCACACATGCTTGTCTTCTATGAACCAGCAGAACGTTTGTGGAGGAAGGAAATATATTTGCTAAAAGTCAGGCTATTTGCTCTGTTAACCATAGTTCATTGTTGAACTGAGTACTTCTATGTTTTGACTTTGTACACTTTATACTGTGTTTCAGGTTAATCCCAGAAAGCACCGCCTGCTGTTGGAGGTATTTGATGAAAACCGCCTGGTAAGTTATTTACTTTGATTCAATCTTAATCCCTTAATTGCTGTAGTTCTGATTTTTTTTCTCTGCAAAATGTTTGTTCAGTGGAGTGTGATAAATGGAGGGGGTTGAAGTGAAAATATTATCAGTTGTTCTTCCAGTTATTTTTTATTAACTAAACTGACAGAAATGGCTGTGCAGCAAGTCCTCACATCTGTGAAACTAGATCAAGGGCATTTTGCACTTTTTGTTTGAAAAATGACTCATGATTATGACTTATTCAAATAGTCTGTCAACGAATTCATTAATCAGATGATTGTTGCAGCTGTAGGTCTGTTAAAGATAGGGTTCACATCTATTTCTTGATGTGAACAACTTTTAAATTTTCATTTTCCACCAAGGCTTATTTTTAGTATATATCACTTTTGTACTCTTAGTAGTAAGTTCACAGAAAAAAAGCAGCCATCCATGTTCAAGTCCATACATGTTCAAAAACAGTGAACAACATGGTAAATGTGAGCGTAGCTGTTATAATTATAGGCTCAAAGCATTTGTTGTTAATGATATTGTCCCTAAAAGCCCTGGATGAGCTTTTCATGGACAGGGCTGCTGGATCTTTAAACCTGTTTTAAAGATGTTTGATGATGAGAAAGGGATTGAAGTTGATTTTAAGATCTTCTTTGTTAGAGAGACATGACATGGCAGGCTTCAAATTGCAAACAGTTTGGAGACTTAATATACCATACTGCTCAGAGCTATAAGTATAGGTACACACATGTTGTTTACACATGTAGATGGAGATTTAACCAGTTGCTTATCTCACTGCGTGATCGATACGATGTGCTGCAGATGATGTAGATATTATATGTAGTGAAATCTAGCTAAACAGTTTCAGTTGTGACCTACATGCATAGGGTTCCTGTGTGTAGCAACAGCTTTGCATAACTGAGGTTTGGGTTGTTGTGTGCTTTTAGACTAGGCATCTCTAACCCTGGTCCTTGAGTGCTACTGTCCTGCAGGTTTTCCAAGTTTCTGATTAGCTGAACACACCTGATCCAGGTAATGAGAAGTGGGTAGACCGGGATGTCTGGAAAACAAGCAGGACAGTAGCGCTCAAGAACAGTAGCGCTTGGAGGCCTCTGCTTTAGACTGAATTAGGAGATAGGAGGCTGCAGTGATGGCAGAGTAAAGTGTTCTTTTATTGATTATAGTCAGTGCAGTGAAATGTGAAAGGTTTTGGGAGACAGGTGACCCGCTGTCCCAGTTCCATGGTGGTCGGTCTGATGTACAACAGGCCCTGGGACCTGAGCAGCCAAACCAGAGACAGCGCTGCTGCTGTCCGAGACTATGTTTATGTAAAATAAACACAGTCAAATAGTTCGCCAGCATGAATGGCCCCAAACTAGAGTTTGACCTCTACAAATACTATCTCATCTCCCACAAAGATGTCTGGATATAAATTATTTATGATAATAATTAAATGTAGTGAACAAGTGACACACTTTTATCACTTAATTAACATAACATGAGAAAAAAACAGCAATGTGCTCATTTGGAAAAAATGTCGACAGCTATGTATGTAGAATTTACTGTAAGCTCATTCAGTACTCTAATGCAGCCTAGCCTCAACATAGTTTTCCTCATGGATTTGCTACTGCATATTTCACATGTACTATGTGTAGGCGAGGATTTTCAATGGAAAGTACAGTAGCTTGTATTTCTCTGTATTTTGTTTTCTTTTATGCTCCAATTTTCTTTAAAGTTATTTTGTACTCTTGTAATGTTGTAGTGATTTAAGTATGTTTGCTGTAATGAGGTCACCCTCTCAGGTTATTTGATCTATTTTGTAATAGATGGTCCCTGATTCAATACAAAAACAGTGGAATTCACAGAAATTTCCATCCGGTTCAGTTGATATTCAGTTTAAACATAACTTTTATTTGACAAACTATACAGAAATTAAAGTACACTGCATGTTTTCGACTAGACAATTAAAAAGTGTTAGTGATCTACAAATGGTGATTTACAGCAAACTTTTGTACTGTGTCCATGTGCTGCTTCACCTTATCATATAGTGGGATGCATTTTTTCCATATAAATGCTTCAGACTTGTTATTGTATACCTTAGCTCCAGAGTCGAAATCAAATTAACACTAGACAGATGCTTGTCCTGGTGAATCAAACAGCTCCTAGCTTGGTTTATTGCCAGGTGAACTTATCAGCTATTGTGCCTTCAAAGTAACTGCTAAGACTAGAACTGTTACTTGCCTTACACTGATTGCTCCTGTCTAATTTTACTCCGACTGGCTTTTTTTTTATTCCTTTGATGTAGGTCCATGCTGAGTGAGTGAGAGCAGTGAGTGGTCTTGTGCTCACAGGACACAGTAGACCATTCCTTTTTTTTTTTTTTTTCTTTTTAAAGGAAATTGGTTTGACTCCGACTCTGGGATGTTGAATTGATATTCCAGTAGGTGCTGGCTTTAACATCTGTAGCTTGTGAATGTCTTTACTTGTCCTGTCCACACCATTGCTAAAGACTGCTTCATCAACCTGTCCAACTGGTAAAGTCTGCCCAGGGAGCAGCATTAAATTCTCAAAAGAAGAGTCTCATCACACAGCTATGTGTCAGACCATTTGTAACTTTTTGTAAAAATCCAATCATTTATGCACAGCCAGTCACAGCTTCTGCACAGAATTAACAGTGCTCCAAAAACAAAATCACATGATTTTTTTTTTTTTTTTTTTCCCCCACTTCCTGTCAGCTTTAACATTTCAGATTGTCATTGTCTTTTAGTGCTTCGTTTCTTTGTCTTTATTATTTTGTATTCTTGTTAATTTATAGTCAGTCCCCATGTAGCTCACAAAAAATAAAAACATACAGTTTACACATAAATGGCACTTAAATAGAGATACATAAATATAACTTCTTCACTTTGTTGTTATTTCTTTTTGGTGTAGCTGCATATTCCTGGAACGAGTCAAGAATTATTTGACAGTCACATGTTGTCATGCTCAGGTAGATTTCCTAGTATTTGGAGGGTGTGGCAGCACTATGAGTGTATTTCTGTCAATGTGGGAGTCACTGCTGCTCTGACACAGAAAGACTGGGGGGGGGAATACACAAGGTTGTTAATTTCTGATCAGCAGCATGATCTTTCACCTAGTTCCATCAAGAGCATCCTTTGGTCAGCGTTTTATTATAAGAACATGTCTTGAAAACTAATGGCAATACTGCATTTACACTTTCTCTTGTTCCACAGTCAGAAAACATCAACACAGAGCAGGTTCATTTTGTAAATGCATGTTTTTTTTCTCTCTGGGTCAGCCCTCTGTCCAGACTGTTTCATTGTGTACAGTAAACAGGTTTTTTGCTAAATAATAACCTAACAGCCAACAAGTGTTTGTAGATACAAAAACTGCACAAGACGGACAAGTGCGCACATACAAGCAGAACAGACAGTACATTAGACAGTGTACACAACAAAGGCCCAATTAAGGGCACTCAGCACCAGTCACTACAAGGTAGTACAAAATATTTATAATATGTGATGAAATGTAAGATTACACTGTTTGGCAGCCATAATGTGGATCCATAATTTTACAGATGAACAATGTGCAATATTGTTGCGTGTAGCAGCCAAAAAATGGGCAAGATGCTGATTATCCTGTTGACCCAGTCAATTATACTCAGTGGCCACTGGTTGGTTGATTTTGTTAGTTGCGTGCGTGTGTGTACGTGCGTGTGCTGTCCTCTCAATGCGCTGTAGAGTGTAATTTCCAAACCAGATGGTGATACAGCTGCTCAGGATGCTCTCTATGGTCCCTCTGTAGATAGTGGGGGAGGATGGGTGGTAGAAGACAGCTGTTATTCCCATTATGATGTTTTTGTCAAATGATGTCACAATTCTGAAATAAGGATTTCACCAGCAAAGCAACTTTAAACTCACTTCTGATTATCATGTATTGTTTATGGGTAGTGAATATATCAGTATTTCACACTTGTTCAGGTGACTGATGGCAAAAATAATGAATATGTAAATGAGTCCTGCCATATTACCATTTAAATACAAGACTGAATCAGTGGCTCATGAGTTGTAGTATATGTGTTTATTAACTGCATTTGTTATTCATTCATAACATTCATGTCATTCATTCATTATTCACATTTGTCATTAAGAAAAAAGCACTGCAAATTTTGTTTTTGATTTGATACCAAGTTTAAAAGGGCCAGGATCACCAATATAAATACTGATGTACTGTCATGTAAGTGAGAGAAATAAGTAGAGATTTTTAGGGTTGTTTTGCCACTCAGAGGTGGTGCGCAGGGTTGCAGAGCATCTACAAGTTATCTTAACACATAAATTTAGCAATTCGTTGGCCTCATTACAGGTGTGCATACCGATTAATAGAGCCATCTTGTCTTTCATGCCTAATGTCTACTTTAACCACATCCCACTGACACAGTTTGTAATAACACAGTTTATTAAATATAGCTTGTATTTCTTTTGGGCACACAGTTTATTCTAGTGCTGACATCATGTCTACATTACAGACAGCTTTGCTTTATAATTGGCTTATTACACCAAACTGTATGGCCTTACATAACTGTGCAGTGTGCGTCATCAGTCTTAACTTATGGACCATGCACCACCATCATTTAAACCTGCTTTAGACCAGATGAGTGATTAATATCTAGTCACGAGGTTTCCTGGGTATTTGTCATGCTGGTTTAAAAAAAATAGTCCAGGAGTTCCAGTGCAGCAGTGTTGTCCCTCTGGTGAATCATGTCTTTATCCTGGCTGTGTCTATTACTGTTAAAGCGTTATACTGGAAGTGATTTGATAGCGGAGTAATGCTCTGAAATAGGCCAGCCTGGCTCACAAAGGCTTCCATCAATAAACAGCGCTGTTGACAGCCATGGACAGGAAATCAGACCGGCGCTGACTGTTACACGAGGTGTCATGTAGCAGGTGTACTATCTGTTTGTTCACATTCTTATCTTCCTGTGGTTTTTCAGTGAGATAATGTTACAGATTCATGCTTAACGATGTTTTTTTTTTTTTTTTTAAGGCAAAAACAAAAAAACAGACATTTTATGGCTTTACTTGTACTTGCACGTAATATGGTTGATGACTTGTGATTTACAACCACCTTCTTACATGTTTTCACATGTTGTGGTTGTTTTAATGAGTGCTATTCAATTTTGCACCCCAGTCCTCAGTTTTATGCAGAATTAGATTGAAAGTCATTCCCTTTGATTTAGTGTAATTCAATAGCAGTGGGTAAAAATATTTGTGGGAGCACAGAGCTGCAGAAACATTAGAAGCAGAGCTGCAGTAGGAAGTAGAGTCTTGAGTAAGTGGTCCGAGGCAGATGTAAGAGTGCACCTTAGCTCCTAAGATGCAGTCTAGAGAACTTTAGTTTTTCCCCCAAAGGGGGTAAACCGGAGTAATCGAGCTGGAATAGACGCCAGGTGTTTTTGATATTAATCTGGCTGGAATTCAGGAGGCACAGTTAACTAGCAGCTTATCTAAGTTTATAAAACAATCAGCAGCGGAAACTACCCATTAAACTTTAGTGTAATTTTTTGTGTAGGGTCTAAACTCCTTAGAAGTAAAGCTCTGGGCTTGTTCTGGTTTCAAAGGTCGTATGTTTGGTTCATGTCTCTAAACAGAGCCACTGACCTCTGCTGTTTAAAAGCTGGGATCAGCCTGGAGCGGAATGTAGGTTGTCACCAGACCTATTTTGGCAACGTACACCCGCTAATGATTGTGATCTCAGTGCAGTACTCGGAGCAGTTGCTTTGCTTTCCTTTTTTCCTACCAGCAAGTTTGATCATGCAGCTCTCACCAGTGCTGCAGGGATTAGAGAGTTAAGCGAATGGCACGTCGGCTCCGCTTGCATTTTGCGTCAAGGAGAAGCAACACGGACCCTCTGTCAGAAAGCCTCAGCAGCCATGGTGAGGAGAGTGAGGTCGGTGTGTCAGCTCATAGCCCCGCAGAGAGTCTGGCGCACAGTTCTGTCCACTTGAAGGTGACTCCTCTGTCACCAGACTATGCTAATTTACAGCAGTTCTCTTCAGTATTCATTCCCAGGGTTAACACTGGAGGATGTAATAAGAAGAGCATTCTGCAGATCTCGCTGCAGCCCTGTGGAAAGCTCAGTGGTGAGTTGGATGGGAGTATAGAGGATGGAGACCCCGGAGCTAGTGAAGGAGCAGGTACTGGCTCTGACGGAGGCTCATGCAGCAGCAGTATGGCAAGCGATGCTGGGTACTGTAGTAGCAACAGCATCTTTGAACCAGAGGCTCCAGAAAAGCCCTCGACCACCCAGGAGAGGAGTCTACACTTTTGCAAGTCCAAGGTTCCTCTAAGACGATGCTCCTCCTTGGTTATATTTCCAAAGAGCCCTTGCAGCACCCCACCTGCTTCCCCAATCAACCCAGTGGCTCTACCTGCTCTTCCATCTGTCCGTGGCTTTCAGCAATCACCTCTTCAGACCCAAGTCTCACAAGATGATGAAGAATTTCCTTGGAAAGGGTCCACCACCACGGCAGTAAGTGGCCGTCGCCTCCCAAAAGGAAGCTGTTTAGCTGAATTTAGGGACACCAAACACATGGTGCAGTTCAATATTCCTTTACAGGATGTACCAAAAAACAAAATGGAGGACAGTAGTAAAGTAATGGAACTATCAGCATCTTTAGACAGATCGAATCGTCACTCTAGCAGTGTGCTGCTACACTTTGCCCACCAGAGACCTGTGGTATCTGGGAAGGGAGCTACAACCATGGCTACCGTTAATGTGGGATATCCTGAGGCTCCTAACCCAGCCACACACCCTGAGGTTGAACAAGAACCTCGCAGAAAACTGTATCGTAGTACCTCTGCTTGTTTGTTCTCCTCAATTAAACCATCAGAGAAAAACCTTAAACTCTGTTCCTACGGAAAAGGCCAGGAAAGGCCTGGGGAAAAGCACTGTTTTCGTGCCATACAAAGGAGCTTTTCCCTGGAGGTGCCCTACCCTAACACTGGAATTTCATGTCACGTTTCAAACCCAAGCCTCAGTAGCCCTTGCTCTCCCCATGTGCACATTCATTTGTCTCCATTTTTCCCAGCTAAGTTGTCAGGCTCTGTTACTGGTGTAAACAAAAATCACAAAGAGAATAATACACCAAGGAGTCCAGGTCAAAACACTGAGGTGAGTGTTTCTGTCTTTTCTGCAGTTTCTCCTGGTGCACTTTGACCATCAGGAACAACCTGAAAAGTCACTATGAATTAAGAGGCAGACAGCTCTCAAATAAGCATCTTTTCAAATTGCAACATACGTAGAGGTCCCATGAATGACGACTGTGGAGTTGCCTTTAATGCAGCTTAACTGGTTGAAGTAGATTCCATACTGCTTTGGTTTGGTTGCTAAAATGTTGTCATGCTAGCTTGTGCTGTCATGTAATATTACAAAGGCAGATTGTATTAAAATTATCTACCAAAACAAATTAATTGACATTTATGGTAGGCTTTCTCTTACCGTTGATACATGAAAATGTATCGTTCAAGAGTTTATTTTTCATGTATATGTACAGTCCTAGATATTTATCATTATCTAATAATATGCTGTGATAATACTGCTCTCATTCATTGCTATTGCCATTCACATCTTTAAAACTGTCTACTGCCACTAGATTCACCACAAGCTAGAGTGACATTCAGTAACTTAGAAGATCGCTGCAGCTAAGTCATGCAATTTACTAGCCCAATGTGGACAAACATTCAGAGGTATTTGGTTACATTACAGTAAATCCATTTGCATGTTGGGTTCCATGAAAAGTCTGAATGAAAAGGAAAAGTTGCCCATCATTCATTTTGGGAGTCTGTTCATTTTTTGTGTGAACTGTCAGCTCAACTTTGGATTGGTTCTCCATTTTTATTATTCTGTTGGCGCTATGAGTAATCGACTAAAGTATTTACCCGGGCTAATTTTAGTGGTGGGAAAAGCAGAGCCCCTTGCTGATATAAATAAATGCCTCTGAAATATTCCCCCTGACTCCAGATAGTCTGGTGGTCTGTTGCACAGCCCAGTCCCGTGGATTCAAATTTAACAGCATGATACTAGAGCAGTGCATAGTCATGCCAGATATCTGTGGACATGGGATGTGTCTGTGTGTGGTGGGGTCATGTAGGCATGGTAGAAGGCTGAGCCTTTCCTAGTAAAAGGGTGGTGTGTTCCCTTCCCTTTGGGTCCCCCTCACCATGCAGTGTTTGTGAAGTATCAGGTGTCAGCCTCGTCCCTGCATTTAGCAGGTTGTCAAATCTCTTCCCGTAATTAGCCAGCCTATTTACTTTTTAAAGATCTACATTTCCTTTTGTAAATCTAGATGATATTTTCATACTGGGCAGGTAGCACAGATGTTACCTAATAGCAAAAAGGTTCTGGGTTTAAACCTGTTGGCAACCTGAATCAGTTCTCTCTGTGCAGAGTTTGCATTTCTTCTCTGGCTCCTCTGGTTTCCTCCAACACGCTGAAGACCTGCACGTTTTTGTATAAATGGTTATGTCTCTTTGTGTCAACTCAGTGATTGACGAGCAACCTGTCTGGTGTGTACCCCATGTCATTTGAATATGACAACACTCATGTATTAGTGGATATTGATAATGGATGGATACATGTCCCTAAAATATAACTGGTCACTAATTAAAGCATGTATGTTACCTTTACACACACTTCAGCTCCTCCGGGCATTTTTCCACAGTCACTGTATGTGATACAATGCATCTTTGTATATATGTCCACCGACATTAGAGCAAAGGCAGCACTTTTTAAAGGTGACACTTATCAAAAACTACATCTTCAGATAACTCAGAAATGCATGTAAGTGTACTAAAGACCAAGGACATACGTGTTAGCACTTATTGCACAAATCTGTTTAATTAAGTATTGATTTTATTGTCTAAATATCTTGCCTTCCTTTTATAGTAGCAGGATCAAAAGGATCATCTCATGCCCACAAACAGGCCAACAAAGATGAATATGTTTAAAGGATAAGTTTAAAATATTTACAATGTGGTAATTATGAGATGAAATTAGTAAAATCTAATAAAGATTGTAGATAAACTACCCTCCTGGGTTTTCTAAAAAATTTTGTTTAGAGTACTCCAAAACAAAGAAAAAACTTTTAAACTATGCAGTTGAATGTTTAAATTGGTATGCAGCGAGGTTAGGGTCATACAATGCAAATTTCAGATCTGCCTTTCTTATCTGCAGTGTTCTCATAAGCCCATTTACCTCAGGTCATGAGTTAATGAACAACCAGATGTGATAATGTTACACAGCAAAGGTAAAAACGTGAATCCTATGTCTCGCTTGTTTTGAACAACCCCCCAGTCAGACATAATGAATGTGTATTTTTGATGTAGCCACATTCTCTTGATATGGATGTAGTATAATTAATTCTAAATAAAATTCTGGTGGCCAGACATTTTAGGGCAGTGGCAGTGGGACACAAACACTGACACACATGTACACGTCTTTTGCTTCCAAACTTTGATTGTATTGGAAAGTAGCTACTCCTAAATAGGAGCTTAAAAAACAAAGTCCTCTAAAACAGCAGTCTAAGAACTGTTATAGTTTTCTGTTCCTGTGGTTTCTGCACAAAAAAGGGGAACAACCCTCAAAGGTTTTAAGAAAAATGAAAAAGTTCCTCCAGTCCGGAAGGGCCCTATGTTACGCTATCAGTACTGAAGCATGCCTTGCAACTCCGTGCAATAGCTCCATGCCCTATCTATGCACCCTAAGGACCCCATATTCATTGGGTCACACCCTCACTTTGGGAACCACTGTTTTAGGGGACGAGGTTGAACATCCCCTTGATGCCATATTGGACGGTCCAACTTTGTCCAGCTGTCACATTGTTTGGTGTTAAAATAAGAGTATTTTGTTTCAACATTCTCCTTGAGCATAAGAAATGAGTAGTGCAAGGCAGGACATCAAGCAAATAATATGGCTTTTGTTTGGCCTGGAAAACAAGACCACCTCCATTTTCACCGTTTGACCCAACTCTTTCATGGCACTCAGCATAGTCCTTACAGCTCTGATAGTGTCAGGACCCACCTATACCTGCACTTTATGGGTCTTTGCGCACAAGTAACCTGCTTCCACTTGTGTTTGTTGAAGAGTTTCTCAGATATAGCAGGTCCTGATCAGGAGCATCAGATACCATATTTTCAGAAGTTTAGGTTTCACTGGCTGCAGTTTGCCCATGAAAAGTAGTTTGCCGTTGCTGAGCTAAGATGATTACCACTGATCTTTTCCACTGATACTGAAATGTGTCTGTAGCTGTTTGCCATAACCTCCTACTGCGTGTGGTTAGCACTATTTAATGCCACGTGCTAAGCTGAGTTACAAGTACAGTCACATGAACCTTCAGTGATGCTCTGTAGGAACATTTATAGTGGTTTTCTTTTAACCTTGGGAATCTTTGATGTATCCAATGCATATACTTCTTTCTCTTTAAGTTTGGTCTCACATGTGACCTAAGTTTCATAGTAATTTCATAGTTTGCTACAGATATACAGGCACCTTATAGCAGGAACAGCCATCGGCATTAGCCTTTAACTGTTTGTGTTACTGTTTATGATATGCAGAGTTGAGTTTGTATTTGACAGAGGGATCAGTTGCCCAATTAGTTTGTAACTGTAGAGTTTGGCTTCTGAGCCCCTGTGCATATTGTTGAATGTTAGGGCAGTGTATCATAAGATAAAATATACCGCGGTTATAGTTGTTTTAGATGATCAAAAGCTGATCAGTGACAACTGCTGTGAATGTGATGCTAAAATAAGTTTATCCTCCTAAATATTTTCAGCATGTATGTAGTAACTTCATCAGCGACCGAAAGGACACATTTTCTGAACACTGATGCTTGTGCACCTCAAAATGTGCTTGATTGATTGATTGGAAGAGTGAAGTGAAAGTTAGAAAAATATTATTGTATATGAATACTCATACAGTTTTGAAATGTCACCCAGTGCATATTTCTAGTATAATGGGTGTTGGAGGGGTTGTATGTAAACAATGACAAAAGATAGACAAACATTACTTGCTTAGTATCTTGTAGCCTGTAGTACATTTGAACATTTGAGTGTTTTAGAAGACCTCAGTGTGAGGGGAACACCATGCAAAGTGTGCAGAATGCATTTCTAAGTGCACTGCAGCCATAAAATTGGTTGCTCTTATAGCTTCCAAGAAAAATAGCAAATATGCTTGATTTGACAGAGCAGAAATTTATACTTGATTAATTGTATTGATTCTTCAAACTAAAATGAGTTGGTTACTGTTCTCAGTTGTGAGGATTTGCTGCCTTTCTTTGCCATGGCTTGATAGTAAATGTATTATCTTTAGGTTAAGCACACCTTGGGACTTTGCAGAATAACATTTTGTCATTGTCAGTTTGCTCAGTAATTAAAATGTACAAAGTAGGGCTGCACCCATTCTAGCTGGTAGTCTTTATCCAGAGGCTTGAAGGGCTGCCACTGAGTAAGATTTAATTCCTAGATCAACAAATTTGGATGCTGTCTTTGTCACTATTTGTAGCCTTTAATTAAACCTGCAAGGCCAGGAAAAAGGAGGCCTCCATCTATATGTGTTGATGTAAACACTCAATACTCCTGTTACTGTTTGACCTGCTGTGGGTGTTAATTTGGTCACATAGCTGACTTCCATTGTGTTTGCCTTCTTACTTTGAGACTGTGACAAAGGTAGTGAATGTGTGCTGTGTTCAAAGATGGGTTACCTGAGAAATGCGGCTTTATTTTGATGTGTGTGTGTGTGTGTGTGTGTGTGTTCAGTTAATGTTCAAGGACTTTTATTGTCGTTTTGACCATGTACAGTAGAGTGTGAAGTAAAGCTAAACAATGTTCATACAGGGACCATGAGACTTCATAAAACAATACAAATTCTACTGCTGAAATGTCTCCACAAGGTATAAAATATAAGTGTGTGTGGGCAAGTGTGCAGGCTTGTGTGTATGTGGAGGAGCAGGTAAAAATTGTCCTGATTCTGACATGGGCCTCTCTCTCCATCGCTTTCAGACACGTGATGACTTTCTGGGCCAGGTCAACGTCCCCCTAAATCAGATACCAGTGAGTCCTTGTGACTTCTTTAAGTTCACATATATTGAATGTTTTTTTTTTTTTTGTTTTTTTTTTGTTTTTTTTTGGCCTCTGTCTTACCCATGTCTCCATGTGAATATAAGCAACACACCCTTATTCTAGTGTCTGTTCCACATCGTTCTCTTTAGTTTTGGAAACAGTTTGTCACGTTTATGTTCTGTACCTGCTTTTGTTTTATTATAAATACAACACCCACAAATTGGCTGTTGTAGTGCATTGTCACCATCATTTTATGTGATGTTATCTTTATACAGTAAACACTGTGTTATGATATAGATTTATTCATAAAGCTTTGAATGTGTTTGAAGAATTCAGTATATTTCATTTTCATTTTTTGTTTTTTATTTTTATTTTTTTCCTCAGACAGAAAATCCTAATAGAGAAACACCATACACATTCAAGGATTTTCTTCTTCACCCACGAAGGTTGGCATGATTTTATGGTTATTTAATCTTTTCTCTTTGTTTCACATTCCATTTTTACATGTTTATTTCAAGCAGAAGTGATAGGTCACTGTTTGTACTTTGAATTTAAACATTCTTGGTGGTATTTATTTCTTGCTTGTTTAAAATAAATCTTTGTCACGCAGCCACAAATCTAGGGTCAAAGGTCATCTCCGTCTTAAAATGACTTATCTACCAAAAAACTCTGGTTCAGAGGAGGAAAGAACAGATCACACTGAGGACATGGAAGTAAGTTCGGCTAATGCTTGTTCACCATATTTATATATCCCATGATATTTACAAATATCACAGATCCACTTCCAACTTTTTGGAGCGAAACAAACATACTTTATTTAGTTTGGCTTCCAGTCAATGTGAATGCCTTCTGATTAAACCAGGCACTGAGTTTTTACATTATTATTGCTGTAAATGTCCCCAATGAATTAAAGGTGACCTCAGTTGTAGCAGAGTTAACATGCAAGTGTTCTCCTAGTTCTGTTTTGTTTTTGTTTTTTTTCCATATATATTTTTGCATATAGATTTCTGTGCAGCCACTGACAGCGGATATTATTATCATAGCACATAGAATTTATTTTACGAAGTCTGAACAGAGCTATATAAAAAACATCCATTACATGCTTATAAATCTGCGACAAAAGTCAGGTTTCAATTGCTCTCACCATACCCAGCAGAAGAAACAATGGAAGGTCCTGACAGTAATATGAGTTACTTGGATTATATTTTAAACCTTGGCTAGTCGCTACCATTTATAATGTTCTGTTTATGTTGTGCAGCCTGGGTGGGAGCTTCTGGAGACTCAGGACATGTCAGGTCCTGAACAAAGTCAGCTTCTGCCTCCTCTGCCCCCTGGCTGGGAGGAGCGGCAGGACAACCTGGGAAGAATCTACTACGTTAATCATGAGAACAGAACTACGCAGTGGCAGCGACCCACAATGCAGTAAGACTGTTACATCACTTTAATTGTTGTGCTATACTGTGTGTGTATGTGTGACTTCTGCTACTTTTGGTGGACAAATTCTTGAACACACACCAGTTGACTGGGGACGCCTTTTTCAACTCAGGACGGAATCGACATCACAATTAGATTTCAGTAGAAGTGCATTCAGCATAATCTAAAATGACTTCAAAAGTAGCATATTTGAGCAAAGTGTGTATGAGAGTGTATGTGTTTTTGTCTTTAGCCCTAATAATCTTAGTCATTTATGAGGAGAGGTCATTGTTTTGTTTTTGCCTGTAAGGACCTGAAATATGAAATGATTTTCATTGTGTGGGTGTCGTTTGTAATCTGTTGATGGTGGTGCCTCCCTTCTAAACCATTCAGGAAGCTCACTTCCTGAATGGTTTCTTCTCAAAGGTGTTTCATTTTTTCAAGCATCCCTAAAGAATGTCTGTGTTGTGTGTGTCACCTAATCAGGGACAGTGATTTGGAGATGCAAAGAAGACAGAACAATAATGTGGAGGCGGAGCATGCGTTTATTACACGCAGACAAATCTCAGATCCTGATGAGACCACCATACGAGCGTCTCCTGAGGTATTTTTAATGTATTTAACCTATTTGCTGTTGTCTTTTGTTGTGCCCCTTCTGTCTTTTTCCTCTCTGTTTAGACATTAAATGATTAGTTTTGAAATGCTAATAGTTAATTTTTACATGCACATAAACAAAACCAAACATTTTTAAATCCCAGCATGCCTAGTAAAGTGTTTCCATATAACAACAAGTCCTTAAGTTTATGGATCTCATTAGCGTTTTTCTTCATGATGTAGTTTATCAGCCTGCAATGGCCTGCAGTGTATTGTTTTGGTTAATTTTTACTGCTCTTTGATGGTATTGCTTTTTGCTCCAGCTGGCAGCTGTTTTAGTGAAAAATCACTGCAAACTATCTGCTCAAAACCAAAGCGCAGACACTCACTTAGCAACCAGCTGCTGAACATAGTGCAGCATTTAATAGCTAGAGATGTTAGCTGGGGACAGAGAACAGCTGATATTTCCCCAGGAATTGGTAGAGAACAAAAAAAGGTAAAATGTGAGTGGGACCTGTACCATGTAATCGTAACTATGCAGATACCACAGTGGAGCCAGGTGTTCAGGTGTGGTCTTAGCATTGTGTGTCCTTTGAGGGCTTAGATATAAAGACTTCAGGAGATCCACTTTCATTAACACTGAACAACATGAGTCATAGGTTTCTTATAAAACAGTACTTACAGTACTGTTGCCTTACAATGTATATTTAAACTGAGCAATTTGGATCAGTCCCCTGATGTCTCTTTCTCATTTTCTAGAGCTGGGAGATTATTACAGAGGATGAATCCACCTTGTTCCATAGTAGTAACCCGCCCACATCACCTCCACCCCATTCGGCAGTGGAGTTCCACTCGTTCTGTGATGAGCTGCGAAACATTCATGTTTCGGGGGCCACAGCTGGCGAGCAGCACACCTCCCAGATGGTGAGCAATTTTATGTGCAGCACAGGTTTCTGGTTTCTGAAAGTTAGAGGAATTAAGACTCACTATTAGATTAATAAGAACCATGAGCCTTTGTTCAGAGAGGTGGAAAGCATATATGCATTTGTGGCCAAATGATCATTGTTGTCTTTGACATCCTTCCCATCTGCTGCAGGATCATGCTAATTTGAGCCATTCCAGTCTCAGAGGAAGTGCCCAGACTTCCACTGGAGAAGAGCATCCTGTTAATCCTGTGGTGAGTATTTCTTTCCCTGTTGAAGTCACTCTTTCCTGTGTTTCATCAAACTTGTCTTGCATCACAATGTTGCTGTTAATGCAAACAGACGTAACTGTTCAAGATTCCCAGGAATATACTTTAATCGTTTCAACTTCTGTCACTTTTTGTGTTTGGAATGCTAGGAGGTAGTTTTGGTGAGGTTAAATATTTCTTTCATGGACATTGTATAACTTACCAAACTTGAGGTTTTCAGTATTGAACACTGTGTACAATTTTTCTTTTAATAGCTGCTTCCAACCTCAGCTGGGCTGCCTCCAGGCTGGGAGGAGAAGTGGGACAGTAAAGGAAGACGCTACTTTGTGAACCACAACACCCAAACCACTACATGGACACGACCTGTCATTCAGGTGCATAGTGGGCTTCTTTATGCCATTTATGTATACTGCAGTTTACATTACCATTACATTTTACACTGTTAATTCCTTCTGATGAAATAAAAATAAACACTGTTGTGTTTTAGTGTGTCATGTATGCTTTTTTTTCTGTGACAGAAAACATCAGAGGCAGTAGCATTACCGAGTGCTGCAGGTTTACCTCGAAGCCGTACACCATCCCAATCAACAGTGACGCCCGAGGAGTCTCTTCAGCGCAGCCCAGGCCCTGAGGCCACAGCTGAATTTGGCTTCCTCCCGGCTGGTTGGGAGGTTCGAAGTGCTCCCAACGGCAGACCTTTTTTCATCGACCACAATACAAAGACAACTACCTGGGTGAGAAAGTGGCAGACAACTGAGCTTGTAGTTTATGTTTACCTCCAAGTGGTGTTTGACACTCATCTGGATGCTTTTTTTTTTTTTTTTTTTTTTATCTGCGTCATGGTTGCAACTTAAATATGTGAATAGCAGAGTCCTCATGAGTGTGTGAAGTGTATGTAAGTATTTCCTGTTTGACTGAAACACACCCTCTTTGCTTTCCATTGAGCAGGAAGATCCCAGGCTAAAGATTCCTGTGCACGTGAGGAGGAGAGCTTCACTCGACCCTACTGATCTTGGCGCTCTGCCGGTAAGTTGGTTGGGTACAATCAATCACCTACAAATCAAGTGAAAGGAGCAGAGAGTACTGCCTTTAGTATTTAATACTCTAAAGCCATCTTTTTTTTTTTTTTTTTTCTTTTCTAGCCTGGTTGGGAGGAGAGGGTCCACACTGACGGGAGGATTTTCTACATAGATCACAGTGCGTAGGAGATTTAATTCTAAAATATATCTTGGACTCATATGTAGTAATGAATGTGTGTGTTTAATAATCAGTGGTCTTTATTTCACAGACACCAGGACCACACAATGGGATGATCCCAGGTTACAGAAGTCAGCTATTACTGGACCAGTGAGTATTACGGAGTTTGACAAGCAGATTATTCCTTATATGAGTATATATACATATATCAGTGTATGATTTTAAAGACGGTTCTCCTTCTATAGCTCACGGGTTTCCTGTAAATATTTACCATCAGCCACAATGTAGGTCGTGAGGTTAATAATGATTTTCTTGTGGCTGAACACTGTTCTTTGTTTATTGTAGGCTGTGCCTTATTCCAGAGATTATAAACAGAAGTATGACTACTTCCGCAAGAAGCTGAAAAAACCTGTAAGTGTCTTCAAGGGACAACTGTTGTTTACAGAATATAAATAAAACTATTCTTTTATCTCTGATCTTAGTTTTTCAGCCTTCCTTTCATATATGCTGTGATTGTTTAAACTGGAGGTGGTTGTAATCTTTCTTCTTATTGATTTCAATACGTTTGAATGTAGGCTGACATCCCGAACCGCTTTGAGATGAAACTGAGGCGAAGTGCTGTGCTGGAGGACTCATACCGACGCATCCTGTCAGTTAAGAGGACAGACCTGTTGAAGGCACGACTGTGGGTGGAGTTTGAGGGAGAAAAGGGCCTGGACTACGGTGGCGTAGCCAGAGAGTGGTTCTTTCTCATGTCCAAGGAGATGTTTAACCCATACTATGGACTGTTTGAGTATTCTGCCACGTAAGGCTGTCTCAGTTTAAAACCTTACCTAATAATTTTATACATTTGGTGTCTGAGTGGTCCTGTCAGTGGCAATGTAAAAGCACATAAAAGAGCTCTATCTTGAAGAAAGATTGCTCATATGTTTTATACTCTGATTTGTCTTTCAGGGACAACTACACACTGCAGATTAACCCTAACTCAGGTTTATGTAATGAGGACCATCTGTCCTACTTCAAGTTCATTGGCCGCGTGGCAGGCATGGCTGTATATCATGGAAAGCTGCTCGATGGTGGGTGAAAATGTATTTATAAATATTAAGACATTTCACAGGACATTGATAGCAGTGTTGAATTCAGAAGGATTTTGTAGATCCTGACACCTTTGTGCTCTTCAAAGCTTTCTTCATTCGGCCTTTCTACAAGATGATGCTGCAGAAACCAATCACCCTTCAGGACATGGAGTCTGTTGTGAGTATCACTTTGTTCAATATAAAATAATAAAGGTGACTTCAATCCACTTCTGCAGATGATGTGGAACATTTTCCTTTTGTTAAATGTGCCGATGTATTATTTCAGGACAGTGAATATTTCAACTCCTTGATGTGGATTTTAGAGAACGATCCAGCAGACTTGGATTTGAGGTTCACCATTGATGAAGAGTTGTTTGGACAGGTTTACTCATCATTGTCTCTTCTCAACATCTGTCTCAAAAATTTCAATTTGTAATAAATGGTTTTCTGTGAATTTTATATGAAATATCTAATTCTTCCTGTTCAGACTCACCAGCATAAACTGAAACCGGGCGGTTCTGAGATTGTCGTTACTAATGAAAACAAGAGCGAATACATCCAGTAAGCAGAAGACCTCCTCTCCTAACAAAAATGCGCCTTTCATCATCTTGTTATATGGCAGTGATGCTAATCTGTGGTTTATGTTTGATAGTCTGGTGATACAGTGGAGGTTTGTCAACAGGATACAGAAGCAGATGTCTGCCTTCAAGGAGGTAATTTTTTTGATGCATTTTTTTGTAACGTTGCAGAAACATAGCACAACTGTCACAGAGGTGACAAAATTAATAAAAAATCTGGCACATTTGTGTTTTAGGGATTCTTTGAATTGATACCGCAAGATCTGATCAAGATCTTTGATGAAAATGAGCTTGAGGTGAGTTTTTAGATGATCTGATGTGCTGTCAAATTCATTCCAGTAAGAAGAATAGCGATCCATCTACCTGCCTTTTTTTTTTCCCCTCAACAGCTGCTCATGTGTGGTCTTGGAGATGTGGATGTGAATGACTGGAGACAGAACACCAAGTACAAGAATGGCTACTGCTCTAACCACGTCGTTATCCAGTGGTTTTGGAAAGTAAGACATCTTTCCATGCCTGGAGCCAAAGAGTTGGAGCTGTGGCATGAACCTGTTTTTTTTTTTTTTTTTTCTTGTTGTTTTTTTCACCTTGAAGAAGAGTGTTGTATTAGTCGTTTACTTGTATGTTTTCTGTTCTTGTTATAGACAGTGCTGCTGATGGATGCAGAAAAGCGAATCCGGCTCTTACAATTTGTAACAGGAACATCCAGGGTCCCAATGAATGGCTTTGCTGAACTCTATGGTGAGATACTCTACTGTGTTTTTGGAACACATTGTTTAGTTGTTCTGTCTTCTGTCCACTCAGCACAAATCATTATTTTCATCTTGCGACTTTCTTTCATGTCCAGATGAGAGACTGTGCACTGTGTATCCCATATTATCCCTCTATGCTGTATACACTTGTCTTCACTAGCCTTCCTTGTTTCTAGTAAATTGATTCCAGTTGAAGTCATGTTGTGTTTGTCTGTTATATTCCAGGGTCTAATGGACCACAGCTGTTCACCATCGAACAGTGGGGAACACGTGATAAACTCCCCCGAGCCCACACTTGGTGAGCACTTTATTGTAATTATTTTTCTCCTAATATCTAACTCTAGACCATTTTTCCTACTTGAAAGTCTGTACTGAGGTTTGAATAGGCCAAAGCAGATTGCTTACTTTGCTTTTAGCTCTCTTTGCTACTAATTTGTTAGTCATGGTTTTCAATGAGGTTTATATTGAGATCAGAGATTTCAGTTTAACTTTTGTCAGAGCTCTGAGGAAGATTGACAAATATTCTTTTCACTATAAATCATAAACTCACCATGCACTGTGCACACAATTCATAATCTGTTCTTGCAAGTTCTTGAAAAGTTATACTTTGGGGTGTCTGGCGCTTCACAAATACACTGCCGCTATAGTACATTATTATAGTTGCAGAATTGATACAACACTAAAAAATGTGCTGTTTTGTTGAGGATTTGTGACTTTACATGGAGGTTTGTGTGGCTGAGATAATGACAGTGATAAAACAATATGCGGCTGCGCACAGTGGTTCAGAGTCCTCTAGTGGCTGCATACAGTTACAGCTCTCACTGCCATTTGAGAACCGAACAGTGACCAGCTAATGTGACACAAAATATAATGTTATTGGATATTTTTATGACTCCTGCTTCGATGTGATTTTAACCTTGAGTCACTCTGTATTTACTTTCACCTCCTAAAGCTTCAACCGGCTGGACCTTCCTCCTTATGAGTCCTTTGAGGAGCTGAGGGAGAAGCTTCACATTGCCATTGAGAATGCACAAGGCTTCGACGGGGTGGATTAGTGCAGGTGCAGTGAATGAACTGAGCTGACGTTTACTCCTATCAGAGTAAAGCCAGGCAGCATGATGTAGTGGTGATGTTGTGAGAAGAGAGCTGTGTGTCAGACTCTGACGTCTTACCATGACAGCAAAGCGGAAGATAATGGAAAGTCAAACAACCTTCACTTCGGTCCTCTTATGGTCCAAAGCAGAAAGGACATTAAATGGGGAGTGAGGGAGGGATTAATCACTCTGAGTAATGTTTACAAATTATTATTATTTCATTCTCCATTGTAAGTTGTGATAGTGTAATCACTCTTATTTTTTTTTTTTTTTTTTGCTTAAATATTTAAAGAACTTGATTCTGTGAAATGCTGAAATTACAGAATTAATGTGAATGCGAAGCTGTATATGACAAAGACATATAACTTTAACATTCATTTGGGCTGAATTGCCTTCTCACATCAGGTACTTGTGAGCCTGAATGTAGTTATGTTGCTTCTGTTGGAAACGGGTTCATTTGCTACATGACTACATGTTAGGGGTGTAAAGTTGGACCATGGGTTAGAATAGTCAAGTGCACTATGTTGAGGTCACTAAGTTAAAGTAATGTATGGATAGTATTAGTGTTTGACTGATGGATGGTACAACTTGGTCATAACTTATAGCCCATGTTTCATGTCCAGTACTGTTCAGCTCAAACATTTAGTAGTCAGCAGTCTAAAATCTCCTTAAACATGACATTGGAAGAAAATGTCTTCCAGAGGTTCTGAAATCAAAAGAAGACAACAGTCTATTCTAAATGCATATGCAATTTTAAAGAGTAATGCATCATTATAAATTAGTAATTCAGCCCAAAGATATTTGCCATCCCTTTTTCTTGTCATTTTAAATTTACATTTATATATACATTTATATATACATTTTTCATTCCAATATATTTAAAACACTGATGCAAAATAGCCTATATATAGATAATGTACACCTCAAAAAGCAGTTGTAGCAGAAGGTGTGCAATATATATATATATATATATATATATATAAGTTTGAGCAGTTACGTAAATATCAATATATCAATCAGTGTATCGGACATCATTATAACCGTGATGTTCCAATTCCAGGACCAGTAAAAGGCTAAAATAATTATGTTGTATTTTGGATCTGTGCAGTTTACAGACTCAAAGAAGTGACTATATGCATTGTTAGGTTGTGCTAAAATACTACGCCTATTTGTAATATCACCTGATTTCTCAAATATTGCATAAATAGAATGTATATACAAATATACCGTTGGCTTCTACTAAACTAATTGTTAAAGCAGGTAAAGCTACTCAAAGTTGTAAAATTAGCCAAAAATACTTATTGGTGCACCTCTACATTATGTAGCCTTTTTTGTTTTTTAGTCATGATCAATAACTACTCACACTCAAGTTCAACACTGTTTAAATAAAGATATATACAGTTTATATCTCCTGGGCAGTAGCTTACAGAAACATTACCAGACAAGCTGAACTTATTAAATTTGCATGCAGTATGTGAAATATTATGTTTTGTTGCCTTTTGTCAATGAATGGCATAATTTTGTTTTCTTCTACTCATCATGGGTGTCTAATTGCAGCACAGTGCTCTATTTTTAAGAGTACAACTTTAAAAATTTAGTTGGTTGTCAAAATGTACAGATTGTTTTCAAAATTAGTAACCACTTGTAATACCTTTCTAAGAAAGTAACTGTACTTAAGCAGTAGTTTTAACCTTTTCTGAATGGTAAAACATGTGTTTACACTACCTGCCATGTTTACAGGTCATTTATGAGGAAAGATCTTTTGTCTCCAATAACACAATTTTATACTTATGCTTTTATAAAGTGAAGCACTTTGTTAATATTGATGAGTCTTACTTCTGAACTATCTGAATCTTTGCTAATCTGTCACCTGCAGAATGCTCCTCCACTCCTTAAAAACATCTATGCTTCACGTGCATGTGTTCAAATGTTTACATGTGAACATTGCTGAAGATGAGCACATTCTCTTATTTAAAATGAAATACTGAGGCCTTCATTTGTAATATATTGTAGAGTATGATTGTTTAGTAATGTTTTAATCTCAAAATGGAAATACTGTTATATATGTTTTGTCTACTGAAGAGTAACTGTCATTTCTGATATATCATAGTTATTATAGCGTATAATTATAACACAAGTGCATTACAACTTTCAAGAGTGAAATTAACTGTAGCTTTTAAATCCCAAGTTGATGAGCTATAGAGTGCCTAATTAAATATAAATATATTTGTAAAATAAAAAATATAAAAATAATTATTCAGTGTATTCAATTTTGTTTTTATCACATATTCGCAAATGTAGGCTTTGTGTTAAATGACCACTTTTATGGTTTCGTAATGAATGACTGAATATTTTTGACTGAATGATCAAACTATAACCTTGTTCAGCTTTGCACAGACGTAGGTGTTCTGAGTTGTTCCAGCAGGGGGACGTGAAACACTGCGAGTTATTCATGAAGGGCCTCATTTCACTTCAAAACTTACATCATATGAACAAAACTGATTTGTTTCCGATCATATTGGCAGTGAAACATCAACTCTGATCTTTGAATTCTACTTTTTCAGGTAAAACTGTTGTCTTTATTGTTTCATTGTGGGATTTGCTTTAAACTATTTTTCACTGCATAAACTGACTGGCACAGTCTAAGTTTATCTCAAACTAATTTAGTTTTTCCTGTGTGCATGTTGTCCAACAGTGTGTGGTACTGAAGCAGTGTGTGGAGAGGACTCTTCAACTTCTCTGAGGTTGGAGTCTTTTGTGTGTTTCAGCTAAACAGCCACAGACCTAATTTCTCCACCACCCCCTGTCGTGGCACTAAAACCCCCTATCCTCCATAGAGGTCACACACTATTCAGGCTGGCCTTTTGGACACTCCTGGGGGTCAGTGGGGATGGGCATGTGTGGAGCTGCAAGACACAGCTCTCAGTGGATGCAGGTCTTGGGAAAGCTGGTTCTCCTTTACCCACATCCTTACCAACATTCATAACCTGATAATGACTTTACACTATTGATCTGGCCTCAGAGCTTGACCCGAGTTCACATGCTGGCTGACCATCAGTGCATCCACAAACTATGCCATATTGGCAGGTGCTGAATCTGAATTTGTGATTAATGAAACACCCTGGGGTGAGCCTGGCTGGCAACGAATGAGGTCAGGCTCTCACTTTTCTCACATAAAAAATGAGCCCACAGCCTAAAACTCAAGTTGCGCTCAATTATTAGGTTATGTAGTACAGTACAAGTACTTTAAAGAGAAACATAAGATAGATTTGTCAATTGCGTGTGTGTGAGAGAGAGCTTTGCATCATGTGTAATTAAAGATAGTTTTTTTCATTAATTATACATCTTAAATTGCTGAACCAGTTGTAAATTATATTGTATATTGAAATTCATTATCTGTAACACAGTTTGATGATTTGCTTTCATATTGATGTCTCTTTGCATACTTCTTCGTTTGGATATGACTGTTGTAACTGCAACTTTTACTTTTTTGGGCATGGATGAGGTCAGGCCATGAATGAGGTCATAGCACCCAGCTAAAAATGAATTCACTGAGACAGTTTGAATCATTGAACACAGGATCATCTGTATTTTGGCAGCACCTTTCCCCACATTAATAAACAGTGTTTTTAACATTGCTGACAAGTGGTACAAGTAACAGCAGTAATATTTCTGCAGCAGTGTAACTCTTTATTGGAGCTGAATCAGCACTTCGTTTTTTTGTTTTTTCCTGATTGCCTGAACATCCCAGCTGGGTTGAACAAAGGTTCACAGACGGAGGAGGAGGGAAGGCGTTTGATCGTTCTCTCCACAATAAGTGATGGACACTGGATCAATACTGGCATTGACACAGCAGCTGTCCTGCTCCTATCAATGCTCCCATATTACTGCAAGTCCCAGTTTTCACTGCAAGACAATGGACAAATTCATTTCCATTTTTTTTCTCGTTTCTCACAGCTCAGAAACAGACGGAGACAGAGACACTGTAAAAAGCAGTTTACATTTATTCACAGCATTGCAGACAGGCTTTGCAATCTGGATTTGCCACTTCAGTGTTGACTGTTTTCAGGCTATTATTTGGCTGACAGGTGAACCATCACCCCAGTCTCAAGTTATGTGAAATCTGCAGCAGGTTTTCTTTAAAGGGCCCCTCTGTCTTTGGCTGAATCCGTCCTTCCTTTAGTTCTGACCAGTCTGCTCAAATGGAGGGACTGTTGGGATCTTGGTCACCTCCCTGGTTACTCAGTTCTTCTGGATGGCCGACTGTAGGAACTGCCCTGGTGGTTCCAAAATTCTACAATTTCACATTTTTTAAGGCCACTGAATATGTTCATTTTGGCTTCAGGGAATGTTGATAAACACCACTGCCAGATGTATAGGTAATAAAAATACCTTCTGGATGCAGGTTTACAGTACTTCTGTGATGCATTAACACTCCTGTTACTGGTTTTCTTGGTTAGTTACTTGGCACAAATGTAAAAAAAAAGAAAAAAGAACTTATTTGATAAAACAATGTTACAAATGTGCTCAACATTTAACAGCTGAGGTGGGTCTGTGTCTGTAACCTGCCGCTAGGTGGCGACAGACTAAAAGCTTCATTCCTACCTGGAGACGTGGTTAATTGACTTTGTCCATCCCAGAGGAGGGAAACTATCCTCCTGCAGCTCCCAGCACCGACTGGTCCCCCGGTCATTAGCAGCGAGTCCATGTGGAGGAAACTACTATGAGAGAGTAGCTAGTATGCACCGACAATTAACGTAAATGGCGCTTGTCAAAAGGAAATTATATCAGCGTCTGCTGTTCTTTGTCGTTTTTCTTCCAATCTCAGGTAAGCAGCTTCTCCACTGATATTTAGTGAACGAGTGAAACTACTAACTAGCTGAGGTGGGAGCTTGCTCTCTCCTCCTAACGGGACTTAACGAAATAGCATTAAACACCACTCGACAAACATTTGGCCACACTTCACTTTCCAGCAAAGCCTCATTAACCTGTTTTAGTGTTTACATTTGCTAATTCGTTGACTTGAATATGCGCTATAAACATTAATAAGATTGACTGTGCGTCACTTTGAAACTTTTTTTTTTTTTTTACAGTGGTACTCGTCAGTCATAACGTTTGACATATATCCAGTTTATTAGGTACACCAAGCTAAAAGTACTGCAGTAGATCCAGTACTTGTGGAGGTGATATTGTACACCCTTACCAAAAATAAGTTAATTTTATTAGGGAAACTTAAATCGAGTTCAAGTATATATTTTATAAGTATATTTTATGTAGTATACTAATATCAATGTACTAGTATCCTATTTTAAGACCTCTTTGGGCTAAATTGGCCAACTTTTAGTTTATAAAAGTATAGTTTCAAGTATACCTTAATTATAAGAGAAATAAACCTTTAGTACACAAGGAGTTCATATCTAAATTTAATTTTGTACTGCAATTCTGTGTATGGAACTTATTGGTACTAATTATATGCTTCTAGCCTGCTTTTTAGTGTATGAAAATGTACTTTGAAGTACACTTCAGATAAACTTCTATACATACACTGTTAGTTTACTTGTCACATAACACTCATCCCCTTTTTAGGTTATAAAAGTACTTTAAGTATACTTGTTTAAGATTCTATAAGAGTAGTCAACTTTGAGCTCACAACTAATTTATCCCTAAGTTGGCCTTTGCAATGCAACTATAATATAACAAGTACTGACCTGGACAGCCCATTTATCAGTGATGACAGGATAAATAACAGAAACACCTCTCTGAATCCTGCAGTACAGTTCAGCAGCCTCTAAAATGATCACACAGCTGAATCAACAGCTCTGAAACAAACTGAAGGAGGATTTATTACAGGACCGTTGGATTAGACAGCAGTAGTTTTAGCTTGGTGTCCCCAGTAAGCTGATAACTGAGTGTATAGATAGGGTGAACAGGTTGCTGCTATAAGCAAATATTTTTCAGCAGTGGTTTCACTCATCACTTCACTTTAGGTACCAGTGACTGCTGTAACTTCTGCAGTAACTACGGTTGTTGTGCTCTTATCCACAGCTAAAGAGACCCTATTAATCATATTAAAAGTGCTGATATCTGAACATTGTATAGGTATATTTGATGTCTAGCGGGCCAAATGATGCTTGAACTTACTAATTAGAGCAGATTAAACAAATAAATTGACAGTATTTATATTGTACATTATTACAAAGTATTTAGCAACACTGTAAGCTGGTGATTTTCTAACCATATCCAATCACAGATTTCAGATCAGCAGTGTGCCAGTCCAACAACACAATTTACTGCTACAAAATCAATACATATACCAGAGCTGGTGATGGAGATACATCAGTTAAGACAGCTATATATTGTGGACAGGCTTTATGACTAGTCCCTTCTTATAATTTGGGAGAAATGATTTGTATATTGCTGTTATTGCTTCGAATTGGAAGTGAAAAGCCAGCAATCCTCTGTTGATATATTGAATTGTAGCCATTTAGGAATGATGCTGTGTCGCTTTTCAGTCCACAAAGATCACACCAAACATTTTGTAAAGTTAATGCTGAGAGTTTGGTAATAGGTTTCTGTGTAGGCTAAAAGGAAAAAATGGGATCAGCTGTTTCACCTTCAGCTGGTGACTTCATTAGCCTTTAACTGGATTAACACATATTGGAAAGACTTAAAGAAGATACAGGTTACTGTACATCACCGTGGCTCCCCTGTTGGCATGCCACTCAAATGTGATACCTAACCCAAGCATATTTTAATCTGTGTCACACTTTTATCTCTCTGTGAACACCAATAAAACCCGACTCAAGAATATTGAGCCTCTAGTAAATCAAATTGCTGACCGATTTAAAATTCACATTTGAAATCACTTTAACCCAGCAGGTTGCCTAATGTGTTAATGCTTTAAATTCTTGGCTCCTGACATTGCCTTTCTCCTCTGCCCCTGACAGCAGCACCCGTCCTGACAGCCGCTTTCATTTCTCATGTGCTTTTCTCAATCTTTTTTTCCCTCTTTCTGCAGGTATTTTATGCTTTAGCGAGCTATTTTTCATCAAGGAACCCCATGATGTCACTGTTATGCGGAAAGAAGCTGTTGTTTTGGACTGTCAGGCACATGGAGAAGCACCGATTGATGTCAGATGGCTCAAGAATGGAGTTAAAGTGGTGGAGAATGAACGGGTGTACCTGCTCTCCAATGGCTCCCTTTATATTTCAGAGGTGGAGAGCAGAAGAGGAGACAAATCAGATGAAGGGTTTTATCAGTGCCTTGCTCAGAACAAGTATGGAGCAATCCTGAGCCAGAAAGCCCGTCTTACAATCGCAAGTGAGTATGATGCTGGAATTACATTGGGAAGATTAACAGTGGGGAGATCATGTGATGTGATGGTCGAAGTCAGATGTATCATGTTCTTGTTGTTTGCTTCCATCGAATTGAAACAATCACTTAATGAGATTCAAAGATTCCAAATAGATTAACACATTATTGTTTATTTTATGTTTGACATATATTTGGATTTTTGATGCTCAGTGTTGCATTCAAGGTAATGTTGGTGATATCAGGAAGACTGACAAAGTCTTCAAAGAGTCCAAAAAAAATTGTTTGGAAGGGGAAAATGCTCATTGGTGTGAAGGAGCAGGAGATTTGAAAGGTCAGGAGTGGTCCAGGATACCGGCTCTCCAGTGCTAAAGAGCGGATGACCCCTATTCACAGGCCAGGGCTTTCAGGTTATTGCACACTGATCGCTTGAGGAATTGTTCTTTTGGAATGCTTTCTCTTCCAGTGCTGGGCAAGTTCACCTCGTATTTTAAGGGGGGAGCAGAGAAGCTTCAGGCAGTCGGTCTTTTGGGACCTTAGATCCCCTCCTCCCACCTACAGGCCATGCATCTTGTTGTGTCACTTTTGCATAATGTGTGTTAACCCTTTTACCCCTGCCTGCAACTCTTTCCCCCCTGTATCATATCATGAATTTTTAACATCCGATGCAGGACGCTGGAATTAAATGTTATATTACATTTAATGACATGGAAACAGCTGTTCCAGATGTCTTGGCCTGGGATTAATTCCATAGAAAATTGTTTAACTTTGAAGTCCATTCGTGCTCCAATGTGATGCTGATGTTCCAAAAATCCAAGTAGTGGTGAAAGTTAGTTATTTTTGAGTTCCTGATGATAAACTCTGATGTTTGCTGTTTTTAAACTTTAGAAATAATAAAAATGAACTTTGACTTTACAAAACTTTATGGACAAATGGACTGTCATTTGTCTGATTTACACAACAACTGTAGAGTTTCTCAAGCAAGTTTACATGAATTATTTGTAAGCTGCACTTTACTCAGTGCTCTGTGGTAGAGATCCCAGTTGTAACTCAGACATTTCTTTTAGGTAAAAAGTACATAGAGTTTTTTGACTTTGAGTTTGGAATTGAGTAGTTGAGACGTGATAAAGCCTGCCAGTGAGCTTCACTAGTTTGTTTTAAAATGGCACTTAGATCAGCTTGAGGCTCTATCTGGAAGCTCATAAAATTTGCACATACCTGAGAAATGCTCTGTTGAAGGACACAGAGACAACAGTGGGGGTTGTTGTGAGTGGTGTGCACACACACACATACGCACACACACACATGTGAATTGCCATTTCCCAGTACCATGGTCTTACCCTGAGTGTCTAAATGACCAAACTTTATTGCAGGCCTTACTAGGTCAGCAGGGGCTGGAGGCTTTGCACACAATTGTTTTCTGCCTCCCTACTCTGGCCAAAGAGTAAAAAGCTTTTCAGTCTGATCGTTTTTGTCCACATCCCCCCCACATGCTCACTAAAGAAAAGGGTTTCTTTGGAGGCAATTGTTTGTCCTGATATCAGTGAACAGAACTACTGGACCTGTTCCCCACAGCAAGACTAATTACATTAACTGTAAAAGTTAAAATAGGGGATTGATTCTAAGTTTACATTTTTATTGAAACGTCAGGGTGGCAAACCTCATTAAACAGCATGACTCTGATGTGTGACTTGCCTATTGCAGGGAAGTTTGCTCAGAGAGTTTAGCAGTGTATGGTCATTTGTCTTTTTGTGTTTTAACTGGAGAAAGACTGTCCATGAAATTGTGGTGGTTATTTGTATTTGTTTGTATTTGTTTGATCCAAGTGTTGCTGTGCCGTGAGAGCTTTTACATGTTAATTCATGAGTTACACAATGAATAGTGTAACATATAGGGAGCCTCAGTACGTCCTTTCTATAGATGTAGAGCAATGTCTCTATCTGTCTTGCTGTCATCTCCTTCTGCTCATTGTATAAGATGTGACTACTGGGGAGTGCATAAATGTTGAAGGTGTGGACCTGCTAATTCTTTGAGGAGTATGATAAAGATGGAGGATAATGTTCAAGATTGGGTTGCTAAAGCACAAAGGTGATTTGGCCTTGATGAAAAGAAGTGTGACACAGGAGCCTTATCATGTGACTTTGGTCAACAGATGTTAGATTGATGGGGATTTCAATAACTGACTCAGTTTTGGTGGTGTACAATGGGTACTGTCACATGGTGAACATTTCTGAGATGTGAAGTTGTATTTATGTATTGCAGTCCAGGTAGTGTCAGACGTTTTCATAGTTTGACAAAATCACAGACAGGTTACAATGGTAGTGCCTTGCTATATGGTACAGTGCAAGATGAAAACTAGATCATTTCGACCAAACAGGGACAATTCCTGGGACAGTTGAAACTGACTGAAGACATTTGTTAAACCAATGTTAGAAACTAAATGTTTGGGCCTGTGTTGGTTGATAGCCAACCACTGGTTTTCAGCCAACTGTGTTATATAACATTATGTGTCATGTTGTGTCATATTCCCACTGATGGAATGGGTTGCATTTTTGATTAGTGTACTGATATTTAACTTGGCATTATCTGCAATACACAAACATAATATTATTGTAAGGTTCAGGTTTATGTTGTTGCTGCTTGATGAATGAAATCAATGTAGTCAGGGGCTGGTTTTGTGGTAACTAATTTAGCAGATTTTTGCTGCTGATATCGAGTACTGATTCAATACAAGTGCTGTCTTTTTCACAAATACTAAATTCTTATGCGTTACTATGGGGAAATCAGTTGTTATGTAGATGCCTTGACACTAAAGTGAGGTTGTGACTCACAATGGCAGTGAATGTATCTGACAGCAATAATGGAAAATGAGGCAAAGATGATGACAACCCAAAACTATAAAAGGTTTTTGCTCCAACCTTAACTTTTAAGATAAGATAAGAAAACCTTTATTTGTCCTGCAGTGGGGAAACTGCGTTGTTGCAATAGTAAGTACAGTACACAGCAGAGTGCCAGAAGTAGCAAGATGTGAGATAAGTAAGAAATTCAAAATCTTAAAAAATACTAAGTGGAATAAAACTGTAAGTGTGTAGATATGTGCTTATGGGTATGTACAGTATATGGACATCTATGGATAAATAAATAAATACCAGATAAAGTGACTACAGTATATAGCATTGATGGTGATTCACCTTATAATACAGTATTGTACATGATTACAGGAGATGGATGACAAATGTACAGTTAGTAGTGATCATTGTAGAGTCTGACAGCAGCCATTGTAGAGTCTGACAGCAGCAGGAAGGAAAGACCTGCAGAATCTCCTTCACACAGTGAGGGTGGATCAGTCTGTCACTGAAGCTGCTC
Organism: Mastacembelus armatus; assembly: GCF_900324485.2. NCBI lineage: Eukaryota > Metazoa > Chordata > Actinopteri > Synbranchiformes > Mastacembelidae > Mastacembelus > Mastacembelus armatus. Next base: position 12,057,818 of record NC_046635.1, read on the forward strand.
TCCGGGGCAGACAGGGCGTACTGCAGGGGTGAGACTCATGGTCCAGCATAGATGTTAGTTTAGCCAGGACCCTTCTGTCCCCCACCTCCCTCACTGTCCAGAGGACAGCCCAGGACAGAGTTGGACTTCTTGATGACTTTGTCCAGCTTCTTCCTTTCCCTCTCCCTCTTTTAACTGTGTGGAAACAATGCCTGCAAGACTGTAGCAGTTTATTGCAGAAGTATATTTTTTTATTATAATATTTTTTATTATAATAATTTTTATATTATAATATAAACCTTCCTACTATGTCTCAAATAAGTGCCAGTGCATTATAATGGCAATTAAAGCACAATTTTGCTGAGCTTGTTTCTTGGTCTTTGTATGACCAAGGGTCATACTCACAAATACAGATGTCACTGTGGAATATTTGAATCATAGTGGTTATCATTTATTTATTTCTGTTAAAAGCAGAGAGCAGAACACGCTTTAAGCCATGTACTGCATGGGTGTGTCCATTGGCAGCCAGGCCAGGACCACAGCCGTATAAAGTTGCTAAGGAATTCATCTGACTGTCATCAGCTTGGCACAATTAGAAACCCCAATAAGACCAAAGCAAACTTCGCCCATGGTGAGCAGTGATGGGACTGAATGAAATTCCCTTAAGTGAGACAACTCAGACCTGGGAATCTTGTTTTTCTCCTCCACTGGGCACAAAAGGTTACCATGGTTCCCCCTGAACGGCAGGCCCAGAGGTCAAAGGTTTCCTTAAATTGTTCAATAGATGGAGGTTGGCCAGATAGAGCACTGAACTTAAATCTGTCCTACAATAATGTTGCATGCTTTTATCTGATGTCTGATTTTTGTTCTCCCAAGTATGTTTCTTTTCTTTTTTAGGTGTTGTATTATAGCACAAATTGATTTGGCTATTCACTAAAATCTTATTTTCATTATGAGCAATGACACAGGGTAAAACTGTTGTTAACAGCAGAATGTAGGTATTTACACAGGATTCCTTAACTCCATTAGCTGATAAACAATGAAGCCACTGTCTATGCTGAGTGCAGGGCTGCTGTTGAATGATTGGAAAACTTTGAGGAAGAGATAAGGGATTGGAGGAGGGGATGAGTGCTCCTTCAAAACACCGCTCCCCCACCACCCGGACGGTGTTTTAAGAGGTCACGCTGCTCATGGGAATAGTTCTTTGTTTAGCCAGGACAGTGGTCACTTGACTATCCTGCAGCCTGTGTGGACCAGCAGCACATCTGCCAACCAGCTAGTGATTGATTTGTTGGGCTTTTCAGCTTCGCATTCTTCTCCTTCCTGCTTATCAGATGTCTTTTTTCCCCATAGCCTTTTTTTAATCTTCAGTGTTTAAAGTTGTAAAGGACCCATCACTCATTAAACAGCTGTTTTTTTCTGTAAGATTTGTAGTCATACTCAGTGTGAAATAATTTTGGTGCATCCATATAGTTAACACTCCATTTCATAGGAATAGGACCAATGAGAAAAGTACATGTAGAACATCTGAGGGTTGTCTCAGTGCAGGTTTTACATGGGCATCCTGATACTAAAGGTCATTAGTTTAGCATGCACCCTGCAGGGCCAGGAAGATGATCAATTTTAATGTCTCCCCTGAAAGATTGGACCCTGGGGGTTGGGTAGGTTGTGGGGGATTCATTGCCATTTATGTAGCTGAGTGTGAACACAAACTGCTTCTGTCATCCACAAATTTTGGTATTTTTGGTTAAGGTGAAGAGTTAAATGGACTTTAAAAGTTATTCACAGAAATTTTGATACCAAAAGCATCCATCACAGTCAAACACTTGATCATAAAAAGAAGTCAGCAGGTTTAACACTAATAGCTCACAAGATGCAGATAAAATATGTTACGCGGTGTTGTGTTGAGAAACTGACCACAGTAACCAGAGGAGGGCTGAACTAATTCCTGGTATTTGTAAGGGAACCTTTGTTTGGGCCTGACCTGTCCGCTGACCTTCAGTTTGTTGATTTGCTGGCATCGGCAGGCCCATCTGTTACAAGTTGAAGGGAGGCAAATACAGCTTTACTCTTCAGGTTAAGTTTTGACCATAGGGAGCACATACTCTAATAAATCACAGAGGCATATGGCCAGACTCATATCTGTATATTTTCACTGTTAAATTTGGACAACTCTGAACATTGCTCTGACTTTAAGCCTAGCATGCAGTTAGTTTTAATATTGGAATTCAATATAGCACATCATCTGTGCAATAAAAGTATGCTGATTGAGAGAGAAAGAAGAAGACTCCTGTGCTGAGGCAACTTTAAATTCATACAATTGTGATCAATTATATCTTTTGTGTAAACCAACTACTAGAAGCAACGCGACTATGCCATTGATCCAACATAAAAGGACAGGCTCCAAAACCAGATTTTAACATTGCAGCTAAAGAAGGATGTGGGTAGTTTGCAGTGCTGGTTTCAGGTGGTCAGGCAGGACTCTGTCTGAGTTTGGTGCTTGCCAGGATTTGTGGAGGTCAGAGGTGAGAGGTGACATTGCTGGGGAGGGCAGATGGTTGGAACTGTTTCTACATGCTTTTGGGGAACAGGCGGAGCTATCTGTTCTGTGTTTAATTTGGCCAAAATGCTATCGCAAACAAGACCAAGGATTTTATATTTATATGGTTTGCTTTAGTAAAGAAAATTATTTAATAACACTCATAGATGGCTGAAAGAGCACATTCATCTAATTAAACAATCACACAAGCTTGATGTGTTTGCCTTGATAATAGCATCTGCACATTAGATGCCCCTTGGCAAACATCATCACTCAAAGGAGAAGGTTAGCCTCTTATTTTAAGCTGAGCGCTCTCTGGCCAATGCTCCACAAACCCTATCAGTTATAGATTTTCAACTTGTTTAATGGTTTGTCGATAAGCAATCATTATCATGCTGTTTGTCAATCCAGCATCATGTCTCTGTGTGGAACAGCAAAGAAATGAGGCAGAGGATCAGCACAGCTCATTCTCATGCCCTACAGTCATATCACCTCAACACAGTAATGGCATTTTTTTTTTAAATTCTGCACTTAGGCGATGACAGTGAAGGTGGCAGAGGGTTGATGCCTCTTCCTACTTTACTTTTCATTAAATGTGTCGATGGTGAAAAGATCTGATTCTGAGCCATTTGTCTTGTGTTTTTAAGCACATAGTTGGCAACATCCATGCATTTAATGAGCAATCACAAAAGGATTCTAATTGCTTATCAAAGCAATGGCATGGCATTCGATTCATTCTTCTGTCAAGTCCCTCATATGTCAAGTCCCCCATGATGATACTATGATGTTATAAAATTAATATATTCTAATAAATAACACACTTACGTTATATCTTCAAGTTATATCCAATCCTAGTTAATATTCATACTTTTATCTCACTGACTGAATCCATCATCCCTTCCTTGGCCAAACAAGATGCTCCTTCCTGTACAAATGTCAGTTTGATTTAGAGGCATGTCTCTGTCAGTTGTGAAAAAACCTAATTCACTGAGTGTTTATTTTATTTTGGCAGTCGGAGCTCTATCACTGTTTAGTACCAGAATACTGGTCAGCACTACTTACAGTCATCCATTGTGGCCCCTCATAGGCATGGACTGTATGGTAGTGTAGGGATTTCCTGTGGACTTCTCTGGAAAGCAAAGGTTACTGTTGTATGATGTTGTGTGTCTCAGGGGCAATGTTCATATCCAAATTTTTGCAAATAATTTGGTACAATGTCTACCTACGATTGTGGGTTGCATGCTGCATTTTCAGAAGATTGTGGCAGAATAGAATTTTGCAGTTTCGGCAGTTTGTTGTTCACACGGAATACATGACATACATGGTTTTAACCTGATGCCTGGCTTCATGTCTCTTTCTTATTAGCTGAGTGCCGATGGCTTGTAGTAGAAGCCATGGGGTATCTGCATGGAGGTTAAAGAGCACCACTGTGTGTTTGTTTATCCATTTCTTAAGAGGTGATAGTTCCAGCCTGACAACAGGGAGCAGTTTTGCATCTTAAAAATAACTTTTGAGAAGTAATAGAATAGGTTGAATGGAGTAACACAGACTTTATCTTACTGGGCCTTACAGTTTATTAATTAGTCTTGCTTAACTGTGAATTATTTAAATTGATATTTAGGGCAATTGCATACTGTGATGCTTAGTGTTTTTGTTAATCTCAATATTTGCTCTCTATCAGAACAGCAGTACAATTGATTTTTTTAAACAATTTATTGACCTTAGGCCTCTGCTACTTTTTGAGCACAGAGGGGGATGGAACAGCAGTGGGTGACCTTAATGGCTTTTAGGATTTTTATGACACAGGAGGAACCACTGTCAGAGAGCATTTGTTAACAAACAGGGCTAAAACAACTTAAATCATTATAAAATGCATACACTTCTTTTGGCTGTTTGGTTCACAGTAAAGGGCCTTATTGTAATTCAGGTAGGGCCTCATTTGTTTGCTGCTCAGCTGGTCGCCGACATCAGCCCAGTTTCAGGGAAACCCTATCCCCGCAGGACATAGCTGTTCCACTCCAGTCTTCACTTGTAGGACTCAGCAGGTCTGTAGCTTCAGGTAACAGACATCTTTGTTTTCTGACATCCACTGGATTTGACTGAGGTGTCTGAAATACACAACTATATAACTAGATGTATGTTAGGAAAGGAGCGAAGTCATTCATCAATATCATCTGTAAAAAGATATGAACTGTAAGAATCCTCGTTTACATTTACATGCTAACTGGTGAGTTTATTTCTAACCCAGACTTTGTGGGCAGTTTTTGTCAAAACAAAGTTTGAGACAACAAATAAGGAAAAACAAAAAAAGAAATACAACACCGGCATAGCTACAGAACAAAAAAAAACACCTCAAGGGAAAGGAGTTTCTTTGAAATTATCTTAAAAAGAGTACACGTGACGGATGAAAACATGAATAGGTATGAAACATAATAAATTATATATGTTATATATAATTCACTGTACATCTGGGCCAGAACTCCCCTTATTGCCTTCTGACAAATGTTCAAGTTAGTAGTAGTTTTCTGAAGCAGTTAAGTGTTGCTAAGTTCAAATTAACCATTCATTACTTACTGAATGAGGTAATAACCCACGAGTCCCAAGATGTCAATCGTCTATTTACTGGAATTTAATGTGAGACAATATGTACTTTCCCATTCTGACACACTGTATCAAAAGGTTGAAGATTGTAGAAATGTTAAGAAACAACTTGGAAATTAATTTGGTATTTATTATTCAGACCAGAGAAATCACTGTTAAATCCAATCACTTTTTTACATGCAAAAAAACTCTTGTTTCTTGTGTATTGCTATAGGCATCTCCTCTTTTGCAATCCAGCCAACATCCATAGTGGTGACTGAAGGTTCAGTTGCCAGGTTTTACTGCAAAATCAGTGCTCTCCCTCCTCCCATCATCACTTGGGAGTTCAATCGGGTCACATTACCCCTCACCACTGAAAGGTATGCACTGTTGTTTTCAGTTTTACTTCATGGTACAGCAGTTGTTTAGGAATCTGCTCACAAAATCTGTAGCCACTCTTAGCCATGATCAGTTATTAGAAATATTTAATATGTAATTGCTCTGTATTGTAAAGGTGTATTGTATATAGACATGATACCTGTCTATATCTATCGATAGATCTATTGATAGACTTTATGAATCACTCAGGGGGATTAATATATTTGAATTCAACTAATCTTTTAGCAAAAGTAATCATTTCTGTGTTTATCTTTCATCTAGAATCACAGTCCTACCCAGTGGTGTTCTACAGATCCACGGGGTGCAGCGGGTAGATGCTGGAAATTACCGCTGCATCGCCACCAACATTGCCAGCCGCCGCCGTAGCATGGAGGCCACCCTCACTGTCACCCCAGGTATGGCACCCAGCTCTGTATATTGCAAATATATTGTTTAATCAGCATCAAACAGTTTAGTGGTGAAACAACAATCACAAAGGAGAAACAGTGTTTGCTGTAGATCTTTGTGCAAGAATACTGCAATATGATTGTTTGGTAACTGGTTTTGTATCTTTCAAGCACGTGTAGACTGCTCAGTATTTTGCTAAATTTATTACTACTATTTAATTGCAAAAGCACAGATTTTTTCACTTGAATCTACATCATATCACACTACATGCACTAAAGCTGTCTTCCTCCCCTTCTTCCTTGCTCTCTCTGCAGCTCTCAGTCCCCAACTTCCCCAGAGGCCGCGCATCATTGCTGGGCCGCAGAACATTTCAGTGTCCCTACACCAGAGTGCCATCCTGGAGTGCATGGCCACAGGCAATCCCAAACCCATCATCTCCTGGAGCCGAGCGGACAGCATGTCTATTGATGTTTATAACACCAAGGTGTTAGGAAATGGAAACCTCATTATCACAGACATTAAGCCCCAGCATGGAGGAGTTTATATGTGCAGAGCCACCACTCCTGGCACGCGAAACTATACTGTCGCCTCTGCCAATGTCACTGTGTTAGGTAAAATACAAATTAGTATGCAGTAGTTTGATTGTATATATTTGGATTTTGTATCAGTAATTAATAGTTCAAAACTTAACACCTATGTTCTTCTACTAAAGCACCACCCTCTTTTGTTGAGTGGCCAGAGAGCCTGACCCGTCCACGTGCTGGCACCGCCCGCTTTGTGTGCCAAGCTGAAGGAGTTCCAACGCCTCGAATCACTTGGCTCAAGAACGGAGAGAAAGTTCACTCTAATGGTCGTATCAAGATGTACAACAGGTATTTTTGTTTTCATGTAAATGATAATTCCTGTGATCCTGTTATTTTGTTTCCAGCACATCAGATGTATTGGCTTTATATCCACAGGAGCCCTAACTCCTTCAACCATTAAATATTTAACAGTACTTGTTGACTAATCCAGTACAATTTAAATAAATAATGTCCCTATGACAGAAAGGAAAACTGAATAATTTACAGCAGTGCAAAGTGGGTTTTAGTTGTTTTCACTATAATCAGCTCTTGCTCCTTATTCAACTGTCAGCACTTGTTAAAGATAAGTATAGAAGCTGTACACCTGCATCTGTGAATCTGGATTCTTTATCTGTATGTGTGTGTGTTGTGTGTGTCTTTCCCACAGCAAACTTGTTATTAACCAGATCATCCCAGAGGATGATGCCATCTATCAGTGCCAGGCAGAGAATGAGCAGGGATCGGTCCTCTCCATGGCAAGGCTCATTGTGGTGATGTCTGAGGACCGGCCGAGTGTGCCCAGAAATATCCGAGCTGACACAGTGTCCAGCTCCGCCATCCTTCTGGCTTGGGAGAGGCCATTGTATAACTCAGATAAAGTTATTGCTTACTCAGTGCACTACATGAAGGCTGAAGGTAAGTGGCATGTGAACAAACAAGCGTACAAGCAAGAAAATTTCGTCATTGGTCTTTTTGTCTCTCAGGAACAATGTTATCCTAATTACAAGGAAATGTTAATGTCATTAAGACATTTTATGTATAAGACCTTTGTAGCCTCAGGAAGTAGCAGTTTAGGAACTTAAATTGTACCTCTGTCCTTTAAACTTGTTTTGTGAATGCTACATTGGCAAAGGCACAGGCCAAAAAAGGAGCACTTACTCAAAATGAAGTAGAACAAAGGTTTTTTCTTGACAAACAGGAGTAGTCGTCTATACACCACAGTCCTGTGGAGTTTCAAGATATAGTGTCCCTTCCTTTTGGCTGATAAAAAACAGAATGCAGACAAAACTATTCGCAAACAGTCATTCACAATAGTGTAGTGTGGCAGTGGAAAAGCTTTCCTGGGAACTCTTGTTGTTGACAATAAGACACAACGTACCATTTGAGAAAAAAACCTCAGCTTGTTCATTCAAGCACAGCACTTAATTATAATGCCACTGACTTCTATTGTGGAGGTGACATGTACAGAATTCAACCAGAAGAAAAAAGGAACACCTGCTAGAATTTGTTGGGGATAAGCAGGTCAAAATAAAAAGAACAAGTTGAACGAATTCTCCCTGTTTTATTGTTGAATAACTGGCATCTCTCAAGGATTTAGTGCACTTGATTTAGATTCAGTGGCACAGTTGCCTTGGACCCGCTCACAGAGAATGACTGTTCATTGACATTGACTGAGTATCAGTATGCCCTGCACCTGAGGTTGTATACAGCGAGGCTTGGCATTAAATTGAGGCTCCAGTGAAAGGAGGAACTAATTATCCTGTGTGATGGAGTGCCTAAAAGTATGTATTCTGTGAGGACAGTGGGAGGGTGTGAATTGGACAGGAAAGCAGACTTTATTAAACTTTTCAGGGAGGCTTACTGAGTCATTCATAGTGTGTAGAATGCTTTTTTGTTTATTTCTTAGTGCCTTATTTACTGGGTCAGAAATCAGACCAGGTAGTTTTTTTCCACCATAAAAACATCTTTTGTATGACTTTTCTAGCCTGTGCTAATTAAAGAAGTATTACACTGGAAAAACTAGATAAATATTAGTTAGTAAAATGGTTGCAGGAACTTTAAATTGTAGCTGCATAATCATAGACACAAAATTTTATGTGACTCTTGGTGACTGAATAAAAATACCACCAGGTGAATTTGAACATAACAACAGTACTGTATATGTATTGTTCTATCATTTTTTTCTTATTCAATTATAAAAGTTCAAAAATAGATTCAAAAATAAAAAACCTTTGTTTTAGAGCATCAAAAGATTTAAGATTTAAAAGATTTAACATAATTTCTCTTTTTTGGACTGGGTTCTGGATAGGATTTTGTTCTCCTGCTTTCTATATTGTTATGTTGCAAAACCTGCAGTATTCTTCAAATATGTGCTAATTTGTCTCAGTTAATGTGTAAACTTGAAATATATGAAAAAATCCTTATTCCCGGACAGCACAGATTACTTTTTTAGGAAAAAAAAGCAGCTTTCATCTTGTACTGCTTTAGTACTGCTAACCTAATTTCCATTAGTATGAAATGATTATTTCATCACGCTTTGCAATGTTTTAGGATTAAACAATGAGGAATATCAAGTCGTCATTGGAAACGATACAACTCGCTACATTATTGATGACCTGGAGCCTGCTTGCAACTATACCTTTTATGTTGTTGCCTACATGCCCATGGGAGCCAGTCGTATGTCGGACCACGTGTTCCAGAGCACGCTCGAGGATGGTGAGGCATATACTGTACCATCTGATGATCATAAACAATAAATTCAATCCCACAGTCAATAAAAAAATCCAGAACATGCAAACAATGGTGTTATTATTACCCAATGGGACACAGAGAATGTTTATAAGTTTGTGTGTCCACAGTTCCCCTCCGTGCTCCTGAGCTCAGCCTCACCAGCCGCAGTCCCACAGACATCCAGGTGTCTTGGCAGCCTCTCCCAGACAAGCTGAGTCGTGGCCGAGTCTCAGCCTATCGTTTGTCCTATCGCACAAGTGATGAGACGGCAGTCTCTCAGATAGAGCTACCTGGAGAGAAGACCCAGTATCTCCTGGAAAACCTGCAGCCAGACACCATCTACCTTCTGCGTATTGCCGCTGCCACAAGTGTAGGGTGGGGTGAGCAGTCTGCATGGACATCTCATCGCACTCCAAAAGCATCCAGTGCTCGAGGTATGATATTAGAAAGTGTTTTGTCTTCCTAATGTTTGTGAAATAGCACCATGCAACCACAAAAATTGAGTCAGAATTTTGTGGTGTTTCAGTTTTGTGGTGTTTTTGTGGTGTTTCAAAACTTCCAAAGAAGTTATATTATTACAGATTTGAATTAAAGGACTGATAGAGAAGGTATTGTGTTTGTTCCCCTGTAACCTTTGCCCTACACTGTCAGTACTATTGGAAAGGCTTCAGTCACTTCAGTCATAAAGGGAGTGACTCAGGCCTCTGGGTGGGAAAGAGTATGTTTAGGGCTACATCAGTAGCTTTAAGGTGGGGGAGGGGAGGATTTGTTTTTCCTGCCCATCTCTTGTCTTGGGTACACCTCAATTTGTACATCACGTTTCCCTCACTTCTGTCTGTGTTTTTATAGAAATGAGCTGTTATTTCTTATGCCCCATTGTTTGTAATAATAATTGATTCTGTCATTTGTCCAAATCAGTAAAGAGGAGTAATCAAAATGAGGGAATTGGAAAATAAATTTAAACGTGAGTCCTCTTCTGGTAAACTTCACCCCCCTCATTACTTAAAAGAAAAATGTGTGGAATCGTTCAGTTGTTTTTTTTGTCAGCACAAGTCTGAAAAGTCTGTTTGTAAAGACTATATCCTTGTTTTCATCTTGCACTGTAATTCTATTTTCTATATAATGCATGTTTTTCTGAATCTTTACAGTTCCTCTGGCTCCTGAGCTGCGTTTGGAGCCTTTAAACTGCACCACTATTGTGGCACGCTGGCAGTTGGCAGCCAGAAACTCAGCTGGTGTGCAAGGCTACAGACTATTCTATCATGAGGAGAGCCAACCTGAGAGTGCCCCAGTTCGGCTGCGTGCGTTGGATAATACACACACCATTGGAGGCCTTGGTGAGCTTAGTTTCAGATCATCTTGATGTCTTAACATTTAATTAACTCGCTTTTGCTTTAAGGTACATGCTCTTGTCAAAACTGGCCTTGCATTAAGAAGGTGAAGAACAGTAGAATGACAGAAATTTTCGTTATCTATTTGCTTTATTGGTATGATTTAATGGCCTTACAAGCATAAGTGATTGCATTTAATATATTTTAAAGTTAATGACTATAGTGGGCCACTAAAAACGACTTGGTCCCATGTTGAAATCTATAAGGACGAGCAAAAGGAGAAAAATAAAAAATAAAAAATAACTTTTCAGGGTTACAAAATCTTTGTGGAAGTTTTTGATCAAGAACAGCAACTAGTGAAGCTGATCTATTAATTGGCTTAAGTCTTTTCCTGTGTCAGGCTGAGGTTCATCAGGCGTGGAACACACAGGCACTTCCATGACCTGCCAACCTCTGTGAGGGATTTTGGTGTGTGTCTTTTCAGCAGCTGCTGGATGGTGTTTGGGGTATATCAAAGATCTCATGGCCTTTAGGTCAGATTCATTTTGGCTTTTTTGTTTGAGAAAGGAAAGGGCTCAGGCCGATGCAAAGGACAACTGACCATCTGTGGCCAGAGGAGGTCAACCAGGTGGTCAGCAGCTGACTTGTAAATCATGAAGCTCTGTGCTGGAACGGGATCAGAAAGAAAGAGAGAAAGACGAGAAGCACTATAAATTACTATAAGTGTTAACTCTAACTTCTGCAGGCATTTAGGTAGATACTTGGTTCACTGCTTAGAACATGATTACTATTAATGCTAGTGCTGCATTACACCTATTATGAAATCTGCAACAACCTTTGCTGTTTCTACTGATAGTACTGACATGAATAATAATCCACACTAATAAATTTCATATTACAGTAAGTATTGAACTACTTTAGGTAAACAAAGTTATACCTGGAATGATGGTTTAATGATAACTTCAGATGGTGGTCAGAAAAATATTCCATTATAATTTGGTTTGTTGGTGATTTATGCATTTAAACATTTTCACATCATTTGATGTCAGAATGATTCTATTGGTGTGCATTTTTTATTGCTCTTTGTTGCTTAATCAGATGCTCTGTGTATTGAATAAATGTTGTGGGAGGGAGAAGAAGACAAATATTAAGCCAATCAGTAACAGCAACATCAAAAAGTTTTAGCTGAACAAAAATCTTAATCTTTTTGTTCCTGTTTTATAATGGAGCTTTGCAGGGCAATGTTTTGAAGAGAGGGAAGCTGTTTTGTGGAGGCTGATTTATTATGTGTTTTATGACTGCTTTGGGTAGTGTTGCTGGAGGAGCTTAGACATCAAAGACTTTCATTGTGTTTGGCTTTGAGAGCCACAAAGATAGTTTATTAGCCAAGACCTAAAGGAAATGCAGCCTCTCACCAACTGAGCTGTAGGCCAAACAATGAGCATGCCATAGTGAGCTCACTATCTTACAGTTCCGAGATTCCTTTGTCATGAATTAGCTAGTAGCACTGTGCACAAGGTGAGGTGTAAAGTGAAGCATCTGGCCTCCTGTGTGGCACCACATCCTGCTATGCTGTGAGGAATCTGACTAAATGGCTTTCAAGTGTTTTACCAATTGTCCCTTCCTTTTTCAGGACATTACTTTTTCTGTTATTACAGCTGCACCATTAAGCAAAAGCAATGCAAATCTTTTGATACTGCACAAGGCAGGTTTAAAACACATAAGGAAACGGGTGTCTTTGACGGTGTTCAATCAATTGAACTATTTATGTATGAATTTTGTGTCCTCTAAACTACCAAACAGAATTTTGATTTTTCTCTCTAGGTGATCGGTACGAATTAAATCTGATCGTACTGTAAATGACATTTCCTATAATCGCTGTGCTGTTGTACACAGCAGTCATTGCTTTTTATGCCAATGACATTGATTTTTGAACTCTCAGGTGTGGCAGTGCTGGATGCTGCTCTGCATACAGCTGCAGAAGGCTGTAAAATTATCACTTATGACAGTCCAGGTGAATGAAAGCACATCCTGAGAGACAGGAATGTGTTTGAGAGGCTCCAGTTGGGTATAAATGACACAGTGATGTGACCTTTCCTCACATGTGTATTCTCTCCATGGCCTATGAGAAGAATATGTAGTCACATTTGGGGTTTACATGCCTGTCATACCTGTTGGCACCAGGCAGCTCTGTATGCACAGCTGAAGATGAATCTCATAGCTGCAAGCTATTGTGCATCCTCTTCACTTCTTTATCCTAACACAAGGCAATGACTGTTTTTATAATGTAATTTTTGTACTTAATTTATATGTGTTGTGTGTTTTTTGTGTTAGTAAATCAGAAGAAGGGGGCAGGGGAGAGAGAGATGATGATGATAGATGTTGGTGTCAGGGTTCATGTGGGAGTTGACATTTATGGCCCCTGTTCAGTCCTGGGGGCCCTTTCGAAGGGCAGAACAAAACCTCAGGGGCCTATAGGATCTGCAGTTGTGGCTGTAAAAAAAAGGGGGGGGGGGGGGGGGGGACCAAAAATGGCTAAAATATGGCCTTTAATACAAACAGCATAATTTATGGGACTCAGGTCATGTGAGATTTATCTCAGTGGGAAGGACAGGAATGTGTCTTCACCCAAGGATATATTCTTAGAATTGCGGCAATCTAAGAATATAATGTGTAGTAAGGCAGCTACATTGATATTTTCTATCTCAAGCTGTGTACAGTGCTATATCAGTTTGTGTTGAAAAAATTAGTTAAATAAATCAATTAAAAGTAAAAGTAAGAGGGAAACAATTTTGATAGTCAATTAATAATTTCAGTCTTTCAATTCACAAAACTGTTTAATGTTCCCAGCTTCTTAAATGTGAGGATTTGCTGCTTCTCTGTATCTTCTATCACTGTAAATTTAATATTGTTTAGTTTGAAATATAATATATAATATTAATTTTAGCTCTAAGAAATTGTGATAGACAAAGATTTGATGATTGTGGATTAATGGGAAAAAAACAGTTAATACATACAGAAGAGCATAACTTGTTTTAGTGTCTAACAACTTTGTCAGTTGCCATGGAGAGTTATTGGGTGCCCGTTTAAGTAGGTGATGTCACAACATCGTAGTTGTTTCTCATTTTGCTGTTGTTGATGCATCAGTATACAAAAATTACTGAGTTTGATTACATTATGTTTTTGAGATCGTCAGGTTTCTCCTCCACTTTAGGTAAAACCCAAACCTATCTGCTGAGTTTTCTCTTATTGGGATGCAGTGCCACCACCTATTAATTGGCTTTTATTTTGACTTTTGTTGTTTCCTCTGCTTAACCCTCCCCCTTCAGAGAGGGCCCTATAAGCCCTCCGTTTTGCAGGATTTAGCTTGCCCAGATTCCATGTCAAAGGTCATGGCCCAGATGTCACAGCTTCCCCCCTCTCAGAGCTCCTCTCGCATAATTACGGCAGGCCCATTGTATTGTGGGGCTGGGTAGAGGTGCATACTACATTCCTGCTCCTCTTTAGAGGTGGCCTGAGGCTTAACAAACTGTGCAGAAACTCTAGATACTAAGGTGGATGTTGTAGAGAAATTATAAATGTTTATTTATGTATTGTATCAAGACAGAAATATAAAAAAAGGTTACCTCTTTTAATGCTGACCGTTCTCCAAACATGAATCTACTTTCCACAAAGATTTCATACAGAAACTGAGGATATTTTTTCAATGTTTTTCTTTTGTTCTTTATTGACCATCAAAGAGCTGTTTAGTTGTAGGTGGTGAGAATCCCTATGCAAAAAGAGGCTCATCTCATATTCCCATGACCCCAGATTCTTTCAAAGTTTTATCTTGGCCTGACCTGCTGGCCCTGGTCTGGCTCCAGTAAAACTCCTCAGGGAAGTATGGGGGTTCAAGGAGCTTGACTCCACCCCCTCCAAAACCTCTTCAAACTCTATGGGCACAAATTCAGCTCCTGTGGTCTCCCTCTTCTTTTGACCCTCAGACATCAATAAAATTTATGTAATTGTACTTGAGCTACAAATTTCTGTGTTTTTATTACCTTTATGTGTGCAAGAAGTTGCACATCTATAGTCCTGCATTTTGGCAATGAACAGATAATATTCACTGATTTGTAAGAAACACACTAATGGATGATGGTACCATTCTCAGATGTCTAACAGGGACTAACCTTCAGATCAGAAAATACATTATATGTTACATGTTAAAAATACATGCACAAAAATTATTTTAATCTGGGAAGTGTGGCTCTCACTAAAATGTGACCTAGCATTTGAGAAACACTAGAGTTGACTGATATGACTCACAATATCAATAGTGTGTGCAACATTTAAAAGGGACCCTGATCATTATTCTAGGGGTAAAAGGAACATTTGGTCAGATGGCTTTTGTTCAGGAAATGGTCTTCAGGGTCACTTAGGCCTGCAACTGCTGTTGGCGGTCAGTGATGCCTGTCCCAGGGGAGTTTGTCCGTAGATTTAACCCCCAGATTCTGCACCTCAATGGGAGTGGCCACTGACCACTGACCAGCAGGGGCTTCTTATTTGCAGTCCAAAAGGTTGGGATGACAAGGTGATGGATAGTGGACCTCTTCTGTTCTGCTGCCCAGAGTGCTGCAGAAACTGACCAAGTGAGCATCTGTCGTACTTCCTCACCTCTCGTTCCCACCACACCATCAAACCAGAAAATCTGAGTGACCCCACACCCACACAGTCATCTGGCACAGGGTTCGGCCTATGTTGAATTAATACATTGATTGCAGAGTGATGGTGAACATCACTATAAATGTTCCAGATCTGAGACTCCAGCTAGACTTGTGTGTTTTTCTGCAAGATGTGAGGGTGTTTTTCATGCCTAATGTGATTTATTTATACATTCATTTTCTTCAGACCCAAGGAAGAAGTACCACGTTAAACTTCTGGCTTATAATTTTGTTGGAGATGGCTACCAGGCAGACCAGACAGTCAGCACTCCTGGATGTGTTTGTATGTCGCACAATAATTAAAATATATTTTTTTTACCGTGCCTGTAGCTAATATTTACTATAAATCAAAGTGGGGAAAAGTAACATACATCTCAATGCATCTCTCAGCTGTTCGAGATCGTTTGGTGCCCCCGCCACCTCCTCCACACAATGTCTACGCCAAAACCAACAGTTCGACTGGCGTATTCCTGCACTGGGGCCGACCAGCCTTCACCTCCAGCCATGCAGTTAACTACACCGTTCGCTGCAACCCAGTAGGCCTGCAGAATGCCTCACTGGTGCTCTATCTTCAGACGTAAGAAGTTCTTCATAATACAACTTTTATTCAAAACAACCTTAATTTGTTATTGTGCCCACTTGAGGGCAGAGTACCACAACAGGGTGAACATGTCTGACAGCATGAGAGAATCACATCACCTGTACTAGCTGGAGAAAGTTTCCAGGTCACTGACCTAAAACCTAAACGTAAAAAGTGCATTTTAGCAGCATTCAGCATGTAACATCTCTAAAACTGCAACATCTATAAATGTCAGCAAATTGCACTGAAAAAAAAATGTTTTGAGTGAACTGGTCCTTTAAGCATGTGCTATATCTTTACTCCACAGGAGTGAGCAGAGCCTCCTGGTGCCGGATCTCGAACCTAATACCAAGTATGAATTTGCCATTCGACTTCACATTGATCAGCTGTCCAGCCCCTGGAGCCCTGTTATCTACCAGAGCACTTTTCCTGAATGTGAGCACAAAAACAGTGCAGTTATTGTATATACACTGTATGAAGTGTGCTGTCTTTTTGATTTGTATCCTGTTGTAGTGTTCATGATATTTTTGTTTGATCTTTTGTTTTTTTGTTTTTTTTTTTCATTCATCTACACAGCTCCCACGCTGCCCCCTTCCAACGTGAAAGTGACTCTGATTGAGGAGAACACAGCGCTAGTTTCATGGAAACCTCCAGATGACCCCAACGTAGCTGTGACACATTACACGATCCTGTATGCCTCCAGAAAGGCCTGGATTGCAGGGGAATGGCAAGTGCTGCAAAGAGAAGGTAATGAGTTAAAAGAGACACACAGAGAAGATGGGACACACAATGACTTTCTCCTGTCCCAGACAAATGGTCAATTGGAAATCAGTAACTCATTTCATCCTCTAGCCCGTGTCTCTGTTCATTGTGATCGCTGAATTGTGCCAGCTCACTGCTTCTGTATTGCATGGTTTAATGTGATTAAAACAAAGACTTTTGATTTACTGACATAAAGACCATTTTGGCCCATATCTATACTATATAGAAATATCTGTCCACATCTAGCCTAGTGACGCACACATGTAAATAAAATTATAATTTTGAAGATTCCCATCAAACTGCCACATTGCTGAATTCATTTTGTTCTCTCTTTCAAATGGTTATTAATCTGTGCATTTGTTCCAGTTGTAGACGAAAAAATGACGGATAATGCCCCTTTAAATTCTAATTCTCAGTGTGAATAAGAAAAAAGAGGCGTAGGTTTCTATAGTTAGCATGTTTTTTGTACTCTATTTCTGTTGAATTACATTTATTGATTGAGTTTCCATTATGGAAGAACTTGTACTTGTGTAATGTTTCACACTTTCTAGTTGCTCTATAGTTTCCTTAATGATAGTTAGACATAACTGCATCTATCAGCATCCATAAGAGTTGTTTTTGCATGAGATCTCTAATCACCTTGTTAAAATACCAGTAAATAAGGTTAAACAGATGAAACCAGTGCAGTTAAATATTAGAGTTAAATCTCATCACCAGGGAGCATCACCATGGCACTGCTGGAGAACTTGAAGCCTGGTCAGGTTTACTTGGTGAAAGTTTCTGCATCCAACAACATGGGTGATGGACCGTTTTCTCACATAGTGGAGTTGACAATACGAGCAGATCTCACCTCTGCTCACGATTCTGGCCTCTCCCGTGACTCCACACATGCCACAGGTCAGTTACACAAAAGACCTTTGAATTGCTTGTTAATCTTAAATAACATGGTCACAAGGTATACAATAATCTGATGGCCTTGCCTTTATGTTTCAAGCCTTTTCTGATGGCTTCTACCACTTAGACCAGAAGTCAATGACAGGGATCACTGTGGGAGTCTGCATCGCTCTCATCTGCATCATCATCTGCGCTTTCATCATTGTCTGCAGGGGCAAAAACAGGTGCTTAGTCAAAACACAGTGACGACAGCACTCATTGTTGTCCAGTATCCCCAGGTTCCTTGGCTATTCTCTGTCTACTGTGATAACGTTTGTAATAACGTAACAGTAATAATAGTGTTTGTTTCCTTCCAGGAAATTTTCAGCTGTTAAAACTGGCAGAGAAGGCGTGAACACAACTGTCTCAGCCACAGCACATCTGGGCTCTGAGAGAAGAGCTGAGAATGCTGATGTGACCGTACAAATGATGGGTCACAGCCATTTCATTGATGCCAAGGTACTTAAGAAAAATTGTAGAATTTAAATGCCAAACAAGTGACATAGCATGTAGCAAAGTAAAGCCACTGAAATTTGTATCATCTTCAATCATAATCATTTACAGTCAGGACCAGATATGACATGTATGTTTTCATAATTAAAAACATGTTTCTTTTCTAGGGTGGAACAAACCTCATCATCAATTCTCTCGGTCCTGTTCAGCCCAGCACTGAGAAGAAAAAGAATTGGTTTTCCTTCAACAATAATGGGAAAAAGGATGACAAACTAGTTCAGGTAAGGTTTAGAAAGTTGAGCCCTCCTTGAAGTTTATAGATGATTCAGTGTGTTGCTTAATCCTACGTTGAGGCCCAGGCTGCATATAAATGCGACTTTAACCATTTATGGCCTGAACTTGAACAGGACCATTTGTTTGTTGGATATCGTACCTAGACCTAAGCATTGCATGACTCAATTTGCTTCTACTCATTTGGTAGTTATAAATCCACTCTATCTAAGAACCTTGAAGGAAGTCAGGAGCACACAGAGGTTGTAAAAATCTAAATGCAGCTTCCAGGGCCAATAAGACTATAAGCCTTACAGTCTAACTGGAAGAACACTTTCTCTGTGCTGTAGAATATGAGACATGACACTTCGTCCTACCAGCCAGGCACCACAGTGCTGACATACAAGGAGGATTTCTCCATTTCTCCAGACCAACCCACCACCCTGCAGGCCCTGCTCAGGCGTGACACGGAGGGATCTTCTAACAGCGAGGAAAGCCACGCGACCAGTGACTCAGGTCGCTACTCTCACGATGAGATGGAGATGACCAACCTGTCATCCGGTCCCTGCAGCCGCCCACCATCTCTAACAGTGGACAGTGGGGGCTCCAGCTGCATCAGCCCAGCTGAAGAGTCGAGCAAGCTTTCAGAGGAAAGTCAGGCTGGTCTGAAGTTAGTGGAGTCCAAAGAGAACGGCTGCAGTCATCATGAAGCCCAGAGCAGTTCTCAGGCTGAACTTCCTCTCTAAGTCTGTGGGCATGTGTGTGTGTGCGCGCGCGCGCACTGTGTGTGTGTGTGTGTGTGCGTGCCTGTGTGTGTGTGTGGAGGCAGAGGTATACTTGCAAAAAACTCAGTACCGAAGTTGAACTCTTATATCACTGAGGGCACAGGAGAAGAAGGAGCAGTTGGACCTTCAGACACATACTCTTATTAACTCTCTGGTAGAGTGTTTGATGAAACAGATGAAAAACACCACTCTGCTAAATATGACACTAAAACAGATAAAAACAGGTAGCCTGTCTCTGTCCAAAAGAAAAAGAGAGAGAAAAGAAGATCTAGCAGAATCTCTAAAGCTCACAAATTATTGTGTTATGTCTTGTTTGAGCTATACAAAAAGCTGAAGTGTAAAAACAAGTCGTTTTACATCAGTTTTCTAGGCTATCTTAAGTTTCTCTTTTAAATGAACAAAGATGAGGGTGGTGGCAATATTCCCATCTGACTCTTGCCAGGAAAACAAATAAGAGTGTTTACCAAAATGTTAAACAAGCCAAGATACGGACACATTTGCTTAAAATTCATCCACATCAACCTGCTGAGGTTATTTTCTGTTGCAAGTACACTTCAGGCCTGAATGTCAGTGTGTGTGTGAGCCAACGAATGCCTTTTGCATTATAACATGTTGGCAGGGAGGGTCATTTGATTTCTCTTATTTTCTCTTTCTTTCAAGTCTTTTTTAAATTCTTCTTTATTTTATGTGTATGTTTTTGAAACAAAATCTCACCCACCATGAATGTTTAAAAAAGATTGTCAAAAATGTGAAAAAGTGATATTTCTGGAATTATTTAAGAGTTTATCACTGGAGCTAAAGAGAAGCGCAAGTCTTTTTTGCTTAGCTACCTCAGTTTACCTCTGGGTAAACTTTCCACTGTATATTTAATAACTACTTATACCTATGTTATGTGATGGGCTGCTTCAGCTCCGTTACAGTTGATACTTCCTGATGACTTTTTTTTTCTTATTGTCATCCTATTCTGTCTTTCTGTCTTGCTTCATTCTGATTTAGTGGATGGCAAGGGCACTGCAGCTTCCTCCTTTCACACCACCCGTTGTGTGGACTGAAGGATCTAAAACACACACACAGTTTATTTGTCTCCTCAGGTGTTGCTGAGGTACTGAGCCAGTATTAATAATATTTGTTCTTCATTTTGTCCATAATTAAGTAATGGTGCAAATGAAATAATGAATGTCTGCCTTGTTTTGTATGTCAGTGCGCAGCTGTCCTTGCTCTTCCTGTTTTATACTACCTCATTTAAGAATTTATTTGATTGTCTCATTCTTTTCCCAAACTCAGGGAACAAGGTTTAGTACATTTGAAAAGTCATGTAGTGTTACATGGTGAATGACAGGGTATCTTCTCAGTACTAAACTGTGGTAGAGTGTAATTGCCGACTAGAGTATGATATGAATGTATCTCTGACATTGTGTGCCAGTAGCTCAGGTGTTTGTGCTGCCCTCCCCACAGATGGAAACCCCTGTGTAGTTTCTCCTCAGGTCCAAAAATGTCCGCGTTTGCGGCACTTTTGTTTATTGACTTCTTCCTTTTTTATTTGTGCAAAGATTTCACACCAAAGTGCTTGCAGTTGCATGTCAGTAAAGAAAAGCTTCATAATTTGGCCTTAATATGGGAAGCATCCCTCAGATGCTGAAACCAAAGCTTAATCTTACTGAAGGAGAGGATGCAACACATGAAGGTGATTGTTGGAAAAGCAATGGAAGTGTTTAATCAGAGATGAAAGTGAAGAATTGAATGAACCAGAAAATGTTTTACTTCGGAAAAATCTATATTTTTGTTAGATGATACGTACTACTGAGTACACGTTGTAGTTACTTCCAAGTAGTGTTTGCTTTGCTGTAGAGTCTATAAAGATTAGCACTTGTCTGCCAAGTAGTTTTGTATTATCGGCCAATGTGCAGCGGTGACTGTGGCGCTATTACCCAAAGAGATGTTTGCTACCTGAGTTTATTTTAGTCCCTCAACTCAATCTCTGGCAGAAGGTTACTGAGGAATGTGAAATAATCAAAACACATTAGACCAAAGATGAAAAGCAACTAATGGAGATTAGTTGACATGCTGTTCCTCAAACAAAGCCTTGCACATTAGTGGCCTTGCCTGTGACAAAAAAAAACTATAGAGTGTTGCGGGTTCAAACTCTGAGGAAGTGCCAGCAGAATTTACAGGCACTTAAAGACGATGGAGTGACAATTACAAATCAGTTTTATGCACACGAACCAAATGATCCTGTCTTATCCTCTCCTGACTTCCTCAAAAAACTGTTGGAAACGCATTGTAGGTGAAAATACTAAGAGATAAATATATTATATTGAGTAGTAGTATGTGTTACAACAGTGCAGCCATGCGAATGTGCATCTGCTGATTTTTATTCCTGTGAACAGGTGACAAATGATTCACAAAATGATTTAAACCTTTGTATTTGATAGATTACAAACATGTGAAGGTATTTTTAAACAAGAAATATATTTTTTGCAATCATTTTATGAAAGGGCCTCACAAATGGAAATTATTATAGTTTTATTATTTTATGGCATGAGAGATTTCACAAAGGTCCGTGGATGTACATATGTGTTCATGTTGCTGTATTTTTAATCAGAGGATTGTACAGAGGATTCAATCATAGGACATTTGTGGGATTAAAAGTGACACAATCAGTTTAACTTTCTTTTTAAAAGCAAACAATATAAACCAAAGATTTTTCTGAAAGTCACCGTTGCATATTGGCAAGAGATCAGTTTAAAAGCTTTTTATCTTTATGTGAAATATTGTCTTTTTCATTGCCTTCATACCCCTTTTCTAACTGTATAAAGTGTTGTACTATGAAAAATCAGGATAAAACTTTACAGTTTCTTAATCATTTATTTGCCTAAAATTACCATTACCTATTTTTGATCTGTTGTCTTTCAAGATAAAATGGACAGAGTGGAGTCATGTTTATCCTGCTTTTGTAAAGTATAAGAAGGATGCACATTTCCATTTTAACTTGAACCCTGTATTCATATAGCGTATCTTGCATTATTGTAACAGATCAGAGCAACAGCATTAAGCATGTTGTACTAAACAGATATACAGATTCTGAATTGGGTCTTTTGTAGTTCATACAGATACATAAGTGCTACCTCAGGTTTTTTATATGTCATATTCTCATGATAGGAGTCGATCCAAACACTTGGGTTGTTATTGTCTGTGAGTAAGGTCCATATAGCAGAGCCAAGATGTTGTCCTGCTGTCTTTCATCTCACGAACAGTGTAGTGTTGGAATTGCATTCTGGTTTGTGCATGTTTGTTTAAAACACAAGAGTCTGGTCTACACATGAACTGACTCACGCTTTGTTCTTCCGTTTTCAGAAATGTTGTGCTTAAATAATGTGTGGTGGAGCACGGTGGGTCATTTACAGTCAAACTCAGGGCGACCCACTGCTGCTGCTCCTCACAGAGAAAAGCAGGTGTTATGTATGGAAAACTGAATGTACCTTTTTGTAATTATTATGTTTTCTGATATTATATGTTAATGTTTTGTTATATTTTGTCAGTTTGTCTTTGCAAAGTTAGTTGTAAGTTGGTTTTTGCCAAAAATGTTTAGTTAGGAGATTTTAGACAATGTTTAATTATGAAAAAGTCTGATTCTCTGTTTAAATAAAAGTACCACAATTACAAATGTCTGCAGTTGTTTTTACAAGGCATGTTGTTAAGTTGTTCTGGTTAAAACACAAAACATAGAAGTTATGGATAGATATAATATATATATATATATATATATTGTGCAAGCGCTTTTTATAGTGGCTGATCCTCACCAACCAGTCCAGCCACATATCTGGTGAATGCTTTCCATTCATCAGAACAAAAAATCAGTAGACACTGAAACAATAAACACGTGTTTTCTGATGAACACTTCGACATTTCAGCATCTGCATTTTACTCTGCATCGAGGCTGCTTTGTCACGCTTCCTTGTTTATGTTTTTCCTGCCACAACGTTTGTTTCCACACGGTTTGCGCCACCTTCCCCGAGCCTGTTTTGGCCATCGCGCTGACTTATGGGAAATGAAGTTTTACCAGTTGACGAGAAGATATTGCGCAGGGGCTGCAGCTCGGCAATTCCAAACTACATTTCCCGTTAGAGTTAGTTGACAGTGTTGTTAACAGATAACCTGGGCTTGGACATACTGCAATAACCGCGGAGCTGCCTGCAAACAGCTTTCCTGTTGGACATAATCACCGGTGAGTTAAGTCATTTTCCTTCATTTTTAGAAACCAGGGATGCTACATGGCTCACAGGGTACGGTGTCGGCACGGCACCAATGGTGTGCTGCGGGGCGACGTTAATATCCAGCCTGGTAACTTGGTTGACTAGCTGCGAAATAAACGCAAAATGTCGTGATTTGTCGCTAACAGGAGAAACAGTTGTCAGCCACGGATGTCACCTGTATGTCTGAGGCAGGTAAAGTGCTGTCTGTCGGACTGTCAGGCCGCAGGAGCTGGCATCATCTGTTGGCTGTCACTGTCACCGCTGGAGGGCGTCGTTGTAACTGTTAGTGTTTGTAAACATTTATTATTTACATGGCCAAGACGAGGTATCAGTCTCAATGATGAGCAGTTAGAGACCAGTAATGGGGCCGGGACTGTAGTTACATGGACTATATATCTTCTCAAGTGTTGACAGTGAAGGGTACTTAACATTTCTGCAGTAAGACTGCCAGGGATCATGTTGGCTGATGCTTGGGTCTTCATCGACAGAGTTAATAATCAGGTACAGCATTAGTTTCCTTGATGCAAATGTCAGCGTCATCAGGGATCAGTGATCATGGATTAAAAAATTCTGCCATGACAATATACTCAATATATCAATACCCATAATATCAAAAGCGTATGTCTGTTTTCATCACTGCTAATGCACTTTTATCAAAAATCCCCAACTGATCAGTATATTAAATTTTACATTCAGTTGTAATAGTGATGTATATTGTCATACTGAAAGTACAGTTTTTGAGAATTCTGTCCATTTGATACTACATCTAATCCACTACATTATATACCAAACATCAAAACGCTTGATCCTATTATTTGAAGCTTCAGCCCTATAATGTAATCAGGCTGCCTGTTTTATAATATGCACACATCTTTTTTTATACTATGCAAACACTTGGAAATTTAACTGGAATTATGTTATCGAATTTAATAGCTTGATACATTGATTTCCAGTAATAAAAGAATTATGTTTAAACCAATGATTAAACTGATGATCTGTTGTGTGTATAATGTACAGAACTGTATGCTTGTGCATTTTGGTCTTTAGGTTTTTCAGCACGATAAATCTCCATCACCAGTGTTTAATTTCTCTGTTAGAAATGTCGGAGACGTCCAGTGATGCAGAGTCATCCTGTGGCTGGACCATCATTGAGGTATAAAAATCATCTTTCCATTTTCTTAACCCTACATTTTTCAAGTTATCAGTCTTGCCATGAAGGTTTGTGTGTTTTTTCAGGTGACTGCAAGGAGAGAAGAGGTTGTTACTACTGAAAATGTTTTTAGATATTTCTAATTAGGATTTATGTCTGCATAGTTCAACATCACTTTTCAGAAAAAGAATAAACTGAAGCAACTTGTTTGCAAAAATACACTTGTGTTAGAAAAATCCAAGCTTGGTTTAGGAATAAGATTTGTTTTGCTGGAGTTGTGCAATTAGACTAGTTTTGCTTATACATTTTTATAGTTGCAAAATGTTTCTTTTTTTATGGAATTTAAAGATATTTTTAGCTGCATGTATTCGATGAGTTAATAAGTGACTGAGATTCCAGTTTAGACTGGCAGTGCATTTTGGATGTAAATAACTTTTACTAAGGTTTGATCACTTACCAACAGTGATTTTTTTTTTTTAACCATATACATGTGTGAAACCTACACACTGAAGGTCTTACATCATTCTGGCCAGTTTATGTTTGTTCGCTCACAATAGAGAATGTCTTTTTTTTTTCTGTGTTCAATGTAGTATTTATGTTAGAATAAGGGCATTGTAAATTGCTAACTGTGTTATGAGAATTGTCATTTTGTAGACAGATTTATGTAAAGGGTGTAACCAGGCATGTCATTGTTGAGGAAACCCAGGTTTTCTGTGCAAATCACCAAGACATGTAAATGTATGGATGTGAACTCTGTATGAACTCTGAAGTTAACCTATGTTTCAACTTTCCCCTGTTGTGTAAAGTGAGACGGTGCCTGGAACCCATGTAACCACCTCCAGATATAAATTAAAGTGTTCTGAGCGGGCTCGGGGCTGCAGCCGGAGATAAGCAACAAGTTTGCATCTCCTAACAGTCACGAGCTCAACCTAGAACAAAGAAAAGAAAGTCTCTGTTTAAATGTTTGATTAGAACCAACATTTATTGGTGTTTCCGCCCGGTTTCCAATACAGCATCAACGGTGAAGAGGAGGACGAGGACGCTGGAAAACTGCGCGCAGTCGGTCCCATAGGGGACCGAGGAAAATCCACCCTCGTGAATTCGACGGGAGGTCGGTGTCTACTCGCCTGAAAAGATCCTCTTCACTTCTGCTGCTTGACGGAGGCCGGACAAGAGACGTTTCTGCAGAAATAGGTGAGCTGCGTTGACTTCTATGTCTGGGACATAGCAGTGTCTGGGACACTAGAAAGCAGCTGCAGAGTTCGTCAGGGACGAAACCTATGTCAGGGACATAGCAGTGTCAGGGACACTAGAAAGCAGCTGTAAGTTCGTCAGGGACGAAACCTATGTCAGGGACATAGTAGTGTCAGGGACACTTGAAAAGTAAAAGCGCTATTCGTCAGGGACGAAAAGAAAGTATCAGGGATACTGAAACACGTGTGAGTGAATGAGAGCGTGTGAGTGAATGAGAGCGTGTGATTGATGGTAGTTGACGGACTATTGTCGGCTGAATAGAGCAGTGTCACTACCTATTAAAACTGTGTATTTTGTTGGGCACAAGTAAAAATTGAGAAGTTGAGTGTGGTGGACGGCTGTATCCGCAGGTAATTAGTACCTGTAGAAGCTTGATACAGTGGACGATCCCCGCGCTGTTGTGACTGATCGTTTGCTTGTGCCAAAGTTGCAACTATGGGAAAGGGGAACAGTAAACCCCAATTAATGGGGGATCCTAAATTTATGAACACTTATTCTCCCGGATCAGCGAGATATTTAGGAGAATGGAAGAAAAAGTATGAGTTTCCTGGAAAGTTGGAAACCTGCGCATGCGATAAATTGGTAACTCAGTTAAAAGCAGAAATGGCCATAGTAGAACCTAAGAAAATTGATAAATTTAAATTGCAGCTCATTGAGGCAGTAAAGTGGCAAGAGCAAGCTGAGAAGAGAAGGCAGAAGAGAAGAGATAAAAAGTCCCTCATAGCAGCCCTCCAAGAGGACCCAGCTGATTTTGTAGGGCGTCCACAAGCGTTAATTCAACAAGAAGAAGCAGCGGCTGCGGCTGCTACGGCTGCTGCAGCGGCTGCCGCACCTGTGACGGGGGCAGCGAGGACAGCTGCGGCCCCGCCTCCTACGGCTGGACTTGCTCTAATCAGTCCTAGCCACACTAGATCAGGAAATCTGTATGGTCCTTTAAGTGATGAGGTCCAAGGACTGGCAGAGGCTATGTCAAAATTAAGTCCGTTTAGGGACCTCCAGGGTGATGGGTCAAGGATGGGGCCCCGTCCTGATCCGCCGCCCTGGCCACCATTGACTGACCCAGCCAGCATCTTTCCAGCCATAGAGGTGCCTAACCCTCATTTTGGAGTAGGGAATGATAATAGGCCCCTTCTCCTGGTAAGGAGACCGTGGTCTTGTAAGGAGCTAGAGGATGCAGTAAAAGGGCTAGGGGACCCCTTCGCTAATGTTCGTCAATGGATTGTAAATCTGCAACAACTTAGACAAACTTACA
This sequence comes from Mastacembelus armatus, assembly GCF_900324485.2. Taxonomy (NCBI): domain Eukaryota; kingdom Metazoa; phylum Chordata; class Actinopteri; order Synbranchiformes; family Mastacembelidae; genus Mastacembelus; species Mastacembelus armatus. Next base: position 12,084,718 of record NC_046635.1, read on the forward strand.
ATTTGGACGGGCAGGAGATTGACTCAGTGTGCAGGAAAGCTTTAGGACACAGATATGGAGGAGTGAGGGGAGGATATACAGGGCGGACTCCAGGGGGGGAGGTTTTGGCCCCCGGAGACCCAGTCTTAGACAACCAAGTTGCATTACTGACAGATAGAGTAAAAAATGCATTTGTTAAACCTCCTGATTACCAAGCTATTGCCCAATGTAAACAGAAAGAAGGTGAGGATGTGCAGGACTATAGAGGACGGCTAGAGGAAGTGTTTAAAGCAAACAGTGGTTTGGATCCCTCTGACACTGTCGCTTCCCCCTATCAGCAACAACTGAAACAGGCCTTGCTGAGTGGGTTTCTTCCGTCCATCACCCACCACATCCGAAAGCTAAATATTAATACACCCACAGATGGAGTGACTCGAATAATGAATTATGCACAGCATGCCCAAGACTTACAGAAACATAAATCAGAACAACAATCAAAAGCTGCAGTGTTTGCACTACTGGATGTCATGAGTGACAGGGGAGGAGGAGGTCCTTCACAGTACAGCAGGAGAGGATTCAGAGGAAGAGGCAGAGGTAGAGGGAGCTCAGGAAGAGGTTCTGGAAATAGGAAATGGAAGGATGATGTATGCTATAATTGCGGTAGACCAGGACACTTTGCCCGTGATTGTGATGAGCAGAACCAGAGCTCAGGGAGAGATGAAGGCAGACGATCAGAAGAGTATAGGAGACCAGGACCCTTTAACCCCCAAGCATGACTAGGCCCTATTGTAGATGAAATGCTGGACCTTGAAGAAATTGTAGACACTTATTATAATTCAGAAGGGAATAAGGTAATGCCCATTAGAATGCTAAAAATTAATGGAGTAAAAATAAAGTTTTTGTGTGACACAGGAGCAGACAGAACAGTCTTGAGGGATAAAGTTCCTGGCGTGACAAGAGGTGATAAAAATATTTTTGTAAAATCAGCAAATGGACAGGTCACCCCTTGCAGTTTCTCCCAAAGTTTTGTGATTGAGGATGAGGCATCTGGCTTTCAGGAAAAGGTAATGGCAGTTTTGTGTCCTAACTGTCCTGTGAATTTATTGGGCAGAGATCTGTTGAGCAAATTAAAAATATCTCTAGTACCTACTACAAACGGGATGGCAGCCATAGGCCCGGGGGAGGAGATCCCCTCTTATGTAGTGCTGAAACAAGGGGCGCCACATTACTGGTGGTCCCTAGATCTGCCCATGCCTGACCCTGGGCGCACAGGAGAGCAGCTCCTGCGCCTGCTGCCTGATCCTCAACCACCACACTCAGAAAGCCTCTCCCCAGAGCAGATGCATGTCACCCTCTATTATAAACACACCCCAGGTCCAGATTTTGACTATGTACGGAAGTTTGAGAAGTTAGGGCCACAGAGAATAACACTTAAGACCCTTTATACTGATAGGAAAGGAAAGGCAGTCTGCTCTGTTAGTCTTCCTCCAGAAGCTAAGCGCCTCTTGATGGGATGGACACCTAATCCTCACTTGTCAGTGTCTCAGACGAATGACATGCACTGGGAGGAGTTAAAGCAGTTTTTGAATAAAGCTGAGAGTATTTGTGATTGGCATGAAGACGAAGGAGGCTGGTTTAGTAATAGTGTGGGAAGCTGTTTTTACAAAAACTTAAATTGGGTTGTAACGGCCACTCCCCGTGCTCACATGGGGGAGGATGACCGAGAATGAGTGTTACTTCTGGAGGAGTTAGATCCGTGTTTGGCTGAGGTGCCTGACAGTTTCTGGTCTCGAAGCAAAACTGATGTAGGCCTAATGACTACAGCTCCAGAAGTTATTATTAAGGCCAAATCTGATTATAGACCTAGGATAAAGCAGTATCCCCTTAAACCAGACGCCCTTCAGGGAATCAGGCCTGTGGTACAAGAGATGCTTGATGCAGGGATCCTGGTGAGGGCACCAGAGGCTCAGTGTAACACCCCTATATTCCCAGTGAAAAAAGCTGATGGGAGGAGTTGGAGGATGATTCAAGACTTAAGGGAAGTAAATAAAGCAGTTGAAAGTAGGGCCCCGTGTGTCCCAGATCCTCACACTTTGCTGAACCATATAAAACCTGAAATGAAGTGGTTCACGGTTGTGGATCTTAGTAATGCTTTTTTCTCTATCCCAGTACATCCAGACTCACAGGGATGGTTTGGGTTCACCTTTGAGGGAAAGAAACTCACCTACACCAGGTTGCCACAGGGTTATGTTGATAGCCCCACTATATTTGTATCAGAATTGGAAAATTGCTTATCTACATTCCATGTGCCTTCACATAGCCGAATTTTGACCTATGTGGATGATATCTTAATTACATCAGACACTCAGCAGCATAACAAAGACACGACGATAGCACTGTTCAAACATTTAGAAAGAACAGGTAACAGAGCATCTCCAAAAAAGCTACAGTGGGCTACTTCTGAAGTTGTATTCCTGGGTCATAAACTAACACCAGAAGGCAGAGCCCTGACTGAATCCAGAAAAGCAGCGGCGCAGGGACAGTTTGGAAAATGTAACCTTTACCTCATGGACGAAGTGAAACAGCCTATAGATCATGAAGTACTTTCAGACATGCAGAAAAGAGCTCCACCGGCTGAACAGCAACTCTGGCTCAAAGGAGGAGCCATAATTGAGCAAGATCTTTTTAAGATTAAAGACAAACTTTGCCTACCTAGAAGTCTCTATCGTACGGCAGCTATTTTGACGCATGGGCCTTGCCATGTGTCAACAGGAGGGATGGTATATGCAGTGGAAAAGTATTTTCATGCACCAGGTTTTAATAACTACTCAAAAAATTTTTGTAAATCCTGTTTGACTTGCTGTAAGCATAACCCACAGGGAAATCTCAGACCAAAGAGAGGGAGATTCCCCAATCCGGACTATCCATTCCAAGTTATTCACATGGATTTCATAGAGTTGTCACAATGTCAGACATACAAGTATTGTCTTGTTCTGATAGATGCATACTCTAAGTGGGTTGAGATTGTGCCCAGCAAAAGTGCTGATGCACTAACAGTGGCCAAAGCACTGTGTAAAAGTATAATCCCGGATCATGGAATCCCACAGCGAGTCTACAGTGATAATGGTCCACATTTTGTAAATGAAGTAGTTACGCAGATGTCTAAACATCTGGGTTTTGAGTTGAAAAACCACTGTTCATACCATCCCCAAAGTGCAGGCCTGGTAGAAAGAACTAATGGCACTATAAAGATGAGACTGAGGAAAACTATGGAGCAAACGGGAAGGACATGGGTGGAATGTCTCCCCCTGGTGAAAATGTATATGAGGGTCACGCCAACAGACAGAGGCCTGACCCCATTTGAAATCCTTTATGGAAGATCTTTTACACTTCCCATTTGTGACAATGTGTGTGAAAAACCTCAAGGAGAAACTACTCTAGCTGAATGGATGAGCAAGATGTTGCAAACTAGAGAAGTCATGAGTGCAAATAATCTGCCAAGAGATGTTTTGTCTCCACAGGTGCAGAGAGTCAAACCTGGTGACCAAGTCCTGATAAAGGTCATCAAGAGGAAGACCTGGTCCACTCCCAAGTGGGAGGGGCCCTACACAGTGATCCTGACCACTCCCACTGCAGTGAAGATTCAGGAGAGACCTACGTGGATTCACCAGAGCCACTGCAAGATACTACAGCCACTAGGAGCCGAGTAAGGTGGAAGTCGGCCGGTATCAAAACCCTTGGCTGCTGAAGAGACCATCTGATCCTTACTCCCAGCTATGGCTCTCCATCGGCTGATTCTGTGTCTAGGGACACTAAGTATTGTCTGTTATGCAAGCACAGACTGTAAATATTTACAAGACTGTAAATACCACTTGCTCCCAACAAAGGGGTTTCCAATTTGGCATACAGCTACAAAAACTACGGATCAGGACCTACCAAGTATCCTCTTGCAGACATGCTACAGGTTGTGTAAATACTGATTATGTGTGAACTGTTTGTGCTCTGATAGAGGACCAGAGGTGGTCGCCCAGGAGCCTGGGGGCCGGTTGGGAATTTTTCCTTTACAGAAGGTTTTCGCCCAACCCCTCACAGAGCCTTGCTTCTCCAAATCTTGTTTAGTCATAATGACGAGTTTCCAGAAAATCCTACAAGGAAGATGGAAAACTCTGATACTATGGTGAAAATGACAAACAGGAGGGAAATGTTAGAATAAGGGCATTGTAAATTGCTAACTGTGTTATGAGAATTGTCATTTTGTAGACAGATTTATGTAAAGGGTGTAACCAGGCATGTCATTGTTGAGGAAACCCAGGTTTTCTGTGCAAATCACCAAGACATGTAAATGTATGGATGTGAACTCTGTATGAACTCTGAAGTTAACCTATGTTTCAACTTTCCCCTGTTGTGTAAAGTGAGACGGTGCCTGGAACCCATGTAACCACCTCCAGATATAAATTAAAGTGTTCTGAGCGGGCTCGGGGCTGCAGCCGGAGATAAGCAACAAGTTTGCATCTCCTAACAGTCACGAGCTCAACCTAGAACAAAGAAAAGAAAGTCTCTGTTTAAATGTTTGATTAGAACCAACAATTTATTTTTCTGTTTTGTAGCTGCACAGCATCTCTCACAGACGAGTCTTTTTTGTCCTTATTTGTCGAGATGTTAATCTGAACTGAACATCATGGAGAGTTTGTGATATTTGCTTATTGTGTGTATAGGGTTCAGATATTGAGACTTTAGGATCAGAGGCTCCAGTGGAATATGGAGCCGAGCTGTTAGAGCACCCTCCACTGGAGGAAGTAGAGCTGCAGAACAAGCAAGCCTCTGCATCTGGTGGTAAGAAACCTCAAATTATCAGTTAACAGTGGTGGGTTCATTATAACTTAATGATGGTAATTAATGTGATGTTATAAAATCAAATGGATTTAGGGAGAATTGACAAAACCAGGAGAGAATGGTTTTAGCTGGGATTTTTTCTACTTTTTAAAACATCTGGTATTTTACATTTGCACTGGATTTTAACATTTTACCCTGTTTTATTGTGTCCGTTGTGCTGTTTATGCTTTATTAATTAAATTGCAACTGTTGCAATTGTTTTGTAGCAAAAATACCCAGCATTTAGTGTTGTTGGTTTCATATTGATTATATTTCAGCTGGGCGTATTGAAGAGAAGGGTGCTGATTCACTTGATGACACACTGGGAGAACCAACTGTAGTTGAGACACTGTACGCCTCGAAGGTGAGAAGAGAAAATAACTTGCTGGGGCCTGTTGTGTGAACAGCCAGTTTGTTGCTGCTCTAAACTGTACCAAACATCTTCAATCGTCTGCAGGCCGGGGACAGTGCTGTAGGGAAAGATGTGAGCATGTTGTCCTCCAGTGATCACTCGGACATCGTTACTCTGGGAGACTTGAAGGACGACGAGCACCCAGAGGTCGGGCAGGAGGCAGCCGCCAGCGAGGAGTCCTACCTTGGCATGTCGTGCAGCAGCCAGTATGCTTTCACTCCTGCAGAGACTGGTATGACTGCAGAACCACACACACTGACATATTGACCTACACTGATGTTTACTTTAGCAGGCTGATTTTATCTCAACCCACAGTCAACACAGAGAAACTTGACACATGAACAAAAAAACTTTTCTTTCTCTGCCCTGTTTTCTGCCTTGCCAAAGCAGGGTTGATGTTGAGTCACTGGAAACTTCCACAGAGTCTGGTGAACTTAGGCTACCATCTGAGAAGTCAGCTCACTGGAGGCCGCTCTTTTCCAGGTGGCAGATGTGAAACTGGAGTGAATCTAATAGGGTGTTAAGCTTCTTCAGCAATGCAAAGAACTAATCCTAATTAGTTGCTGACGAACATGGCCACTGTTCAAACATTTGAGTCAACTGGGCTTGTTATAAAGCATGTTCAAAAACATTCATAATGCTGGGTCAAGAATTTGCAAGTGTTTCTCAGCTGAATCAGCTAGTTTTAGTAGTATTTGTCACCTGCATGATTAACTTCGCTGCATGTTTTCTGAGTTATTTTTGTGTGCACTGTTGAAAAACCCTAAATCTTGTTTACATCATCTAACCACTCTAACTATTTTGCTGTAGTTTTCCCAGTGCAGCAGCCTGCAGTGACAAACTCAAGCAGCAGTGAGGATGAGGCAGGAAGAAGCTCCAGTACTGTCATACGGAGACGAAGGTTGAGGAAGAATACCACAAGCGCCATGGCGGAGCCTGAGGAGGAGGAGGAGGCTCGGGAGTCTGGTCCGAGTGATGGAGAGGTGGAAGAGAAGGAAGTCAATCAAGAGAAGAAGCAGGAGGTTCAGGCTGACGTTACACCTGCTGCTGCTCCAGATTTCCCAACACAAGGCCAGAGCAGCAGCGTCCTCAACAGGTGTATCCTGCTCGCTCTCATCATAGCCATGAGCATGGGCTTTGGTCACTTCTATGGTAAGACATTTGCTGCAGAATAAGAGCAGTTTACTGATGTTATACTGAAAATACGGTATACGACAAAAACGACTACAGCCATATGCAGGCTCCTAAATGTCTCAAAATTCTACCATTTGACAGGAATTCTATTATGTTGAAATGAAGGATATTTGATTTTATGTCTAATTTAAAATAACATTGACTACATGGGAAAATATGGGCCATCAAAGTACAATTTGCAATTAGTCAATGCCAATACTATAAAATGAACTGATTGAAACTGTTTTGAAGGAGGTTTGAAATTTTTAAACAACTAAAAAACAAAAGGAACAGGTTCACTATAATGAGGGGTGCACTGATTTGTGTTGCAGATGGTTCTTAAATTTGAACTTTCATTCTATTTTAATAAATAAAACATTTCTGTCTTTCAAATTAAGTGACCTTATCTTTCGTGCGCTTTGGCTAAAAACAACCAAAATTCTACTGAATGGAAAGAATTTGCAATTACTTTACATTTTAGTGATAATTGTACAGTTACTTTACACTCTCCATATAGTACAATTGGATGTACATATTTCTCATTGCCATAGGATTTACAATATCTTTGTCCTGTTTGACTCAGCCTGGGTTGTTAAGATTTGATGTTGTTCTTGTTTCTGTCTGTAGTGCAGTGGCTTCCTGTTAGAGTTAACTGACACAGATTTTCGTAAGAGTTGGACTCGGTCTCTCATTGCAACATTAGAAACGTAGTTTGTGTGAGTATATGTGTTCCTCCCTGACCCGAGTTTCTTTTTGCATGGTTATAAACCTTAGGTACATTCCAGATTCAAGAAAGACGGAAAACTTCAGAGAAAATCAGAGTCAATGAGCTTGATGCCATGAGGGATCTACTTCAACTGCACGTTAGAGACCAGCCGATCAGGTGTCCGCACTAAGTTCGGATATGGTAATCCTGGGGGAGCCCGGGACCACCAGGTCGTCTAAGGAGGGGTGCACCCAGCCCAGGTCGGAAACGGAGCAGGTCAGAGCCCCCGTGCCGCTCAGTAGTGGGATCGCGCCTGTAAATAGACGCTGTAGTGCAGCCTGAGTGATACAGCAGGACCCGGTCTCTTTATACGGGTCAACAAACAACCGACACGACGCTCACGGTCAAACTTTATGTGGGGACACAATACAACAGCTTCACGTCTGTTGGTCCCACAGCGCCTCCACCTGGACCAGAGGAGCAATGACCATCAGTGACACCAGTCAATGCAACAGCACAGACTCAGTAAAGTCCCAGGGGTTTTCTCCACAGCACTGAGTGAACCTGGTCCAGAGGAGAACTGTTCATAATAACCCAACACTTTTCTCCCTACAGATTCTGGAAAATATCTGTATCCTGAACCTCCACCTATAGTCTCAGCCAGCAAAATCCAGCCTCATCCTCCACCTGCCCTTTCAGGCAAATAGCTGAAAAACATTCATCAGCTCCAGAAGTAGCCTCCACCTTCTGCTCCTGCCAGACATATTATGCCTCAGCCTCCACCTACAGCTCCCACCAGTCAGCAGTGATCCCAGCCTTCACCTGCTGCCTCTTCTAGCCACCTCCATCCCCAGGCACCACCTTCAGATTCCAGCTCCATCCACTGCCCTCAGGTAAAAATAAGCTTTGAGGTGATGGAGGATAAAAGTGTCTCAGCTGATACATTCAAGGCCCATTTCTGTTTTAATGTGCATCATATTCTTCTTCTCACAGGTATTTCCATGTGCTGCATGATGGACCAACACACATCCATCAGCATCAACCTGCATCATCTGGAAACTGGGACAGTGATGCTGAACTTCATCCATCACAAAGAGCTCTTCTTCCTCCCACTAGGCTTTGGACTCCAGATAGTAACCAGTGTGATGTAGAGTAGTAAGACATATTTGTAGTGTTTCACTGTCTGACCGTGCAGTTGGAGTTAATCTGATGTTTTAATGCATTGAAGAAATCAAGCCTGTCCAAGTGTTTAAATGAAAACCAGGATGTTCTACATCAGTGTGGAGGTGAACAGGAAACATGGGGACCATCAACAACTGGGCTCTAAAATGTCCACTATTTATTTGAATTGAGCTTTGCTGATGTCTGGTGTTTTAACACATATTGTTTGTGGTTTTCTCCAGGACCTGTTGGACTTCAAAGACTTCCAGATCTTCCAGGAGCTGATCAGGGCCCACAAGGGCAGTTTCTTCTAGAAGATCAGTACATCAGAGATGTTCATTCCTCCTCTCCATCCTCCATGTTCACCAACGACCGCTGCTCCTCTCCCAGACTGACAGCTCCTCTTCACATGGGCCCTTTCTCTCAGCTGCAGCCACACAGATATTTCCTTCTCTCCTCCAAACTAGAAGCTTCTTCATGCTGAGCTCTCGCCCCTAAAATACACCTGAGAAGTAGATTTGACAAAGCGAACATTGAAATGCACCAGTGAACCATGTGCTGCTTATTTATGGCAAACCTTGGAAAAATATATGAGAAAACATGGAACAGTTTAGAAAAAGTGAAATTTCCTGCATTAAGTTCATAGAATTATGAAACTGTCATGGTTTAACAACAGAGTTGTCAGATATAGTGCAGATTGTGTATCATTGCTTCTTATAGTTCTTCTCTTTGTGTTTTCTAAGAAGCAATAATGAAAATGTCCTGATTTAAGAAGATTCTTTCTTTTTGTCAGTGTATTTATCAGAGCATCCCCACAAAAAAGACGATTATTCAAGTGTACTTTGTTTGTACATGTCAGAGATAAACTAAACAAAATTATACTCAAGTATACTTGGCTTATACTGTCAGGTATACAGATAAAATTGAAATGCATTCAGCCTGTGCTTTTCCTTATATTCAGGTGTACTTGGCTTGTACAACAGTGTATCTGGACTATACTTGTACTTCATTTTTTGATATAGATATATCCTTAGTATAATGAAGTTTGAGTTTTGGAAGAAGCCATAATAAAAATGTCCTGACTTCAAAAGTCTTTGTGTTGTTGTGAGTGTATTTAACAGTGCAGCTCAGTTTGAGCCATAGTGGATGGAAACTTCTATTCAACATAACAGCAGGTTCAAAAACCCTAAAGCTGTGAGTTGGAGCAGCTGATCAGACTGAAGGAAACAGGAGTGAGAAGATGTTAGTGCAGCTTGGTGTGGACACAAACACAGTCCTGAGTCAAACACACACAGGAAATAAAGCAGAGGCTGAATCTGATCAACACCTAAGAAGGTCTGAATCCTGAAAATCTTCAAAGGGCTTTTTAAAGCTCATCAGTGTGATGCTGCAGTAACAGCTGTGACACCTGACACAGGTTGAACCCTGATGGATTTACATGACACTTCAGCTTCATCGCTGTTTCTCTATTTCTGTGAAAACCTTCAGAAACCAGCTGTTTGTTGGTGACACCGACCCACCTCCACCTGGACTAGAGGACCAGAGACCCTCGGTCACGCCTGATGACGTCACGTGCGTGACCCTCACAGCCGCTATGAATGAAGACAGCTCCCGCCGGGTGCGGTGGCGCGCGCCTGTAATCCAAGCTACGGGAGGCTGAGGCTGGAGGAGCAGGTCAGAGCCCCCGTGCCGCTCAGTATTGGGATCGCGCCTGTAAATAGACGCTGTAGTGCAGCCTGAGTGATACAGCGGGACCCGGTCTCTTTATACGGGTCAACAAACAACCGACACGACGCTCACGGTCAAACTTTATGTGGGGACACGATACAACAGCTTCATGTTTGTTGGTCCCACAGCGCCTCCACCTGGACCAGAGGAGCAATGACCATCAGTGACACCAGTCAATGCAACAGCACAGACTCAGAAAAGTCCCAGGGGTTTTCTCCACAGCACTGAGTGAACCTGGTCCAGAGGAGAACTGTTCATAATAACCCAACACTTTTCTCTTGGTTTTATTGTCCATAGAAATCAAATCTGTCCACAAAAGGCCAATTCTCTGCAAAAAAGTACTTTACACGAAAAAAAAAGATTCCTCTTCATCACTTCAGAATGAAGAAACGAGTCCACTGTCACAACAAACATCCATGTGTGTATGTAGACAAGCTGGATATCAGTGTGCAAGCAAAAAGACACATTAATATTTGTTTCTGATGGAGTCAGCACATCAATTTGCTCATGTTCTCTCACAAGAGACTTTATAGGGCAGTTTCATTATTTGTCCACACAGCCAGGTCTCCTGGACTAACACAGAGCATTTGATGTAGATGATGGTTTTAACTAGAGTGAAGCTTGAACTGCGATAAAACAGATCCGACTATAAACGAACTGCACACATGCAGCTTTTATGGAGCTGTGTTCTGCCTGTTTGATAAGATAATGACCAAACAGGCAAATTATTATTGCGACAAATGAAATTTCTATCTGATCATTCAGACAAACATGTTATTGATAATCATTTGTTCAGTTGCGTTTAGATCCGCACTGATGCAGCAGGTTGAAATGATTCATATGCGTCGCCTATAGGTGCTGTGCCACGTGCGTAAAATGCGCACGGCGCCTCTCTCAGTGCGGAGACGCACACACTGTATCAGTCCAGCTGCTGTGTGATGCTGCCAGAGTTTGGCAAACACAAAGGAAAGAAAACTTCATAGAAACAGTCGCAGGAAACAAACGGACAACGCTCAGTGTGTGAAAGACAGTGTCGCTAATTCTCATTAATGTCGTTGTTTTCTGACCAGTTATTTAAATGGACAGAGGCGGATCATTGTAGAGCAAAGCGGAAGAGCCTAAACTGAACATATATGACCTGTGCTGTGGGAGTTTTGGAGAAGTGTTGGTGTGTGTGTGTCCGCGCCTCCTTCACTTAAAGCCTCCAAATTGGCTTTTGCGCGCTCTGTGATGTTTATGGACCAGTGTCTGTGCTGGAAGAACATCTGGGGTCTTGTCTGCGGAAACAACCTTTAAAACCAATAAAGTCCAAACTTTGAATCCTGGACTAGTTTTCTCTTCGTGTCTGACACGGTGACGTTTGTTTGGTGAAAATAAACCTGAACGCTGGAAACTCTGACGCAGATACAGTGAAAATGGAAAATACCCGACGACCAGTCTGTAACAGATGAGCTGCAGTTTAGCTGCTCTATGAAAACACTGTCAAAACTCGTAGCCTGTGAATCCAGATGTTCACACGAAGACTGACACCAACTTTCTAGCAGAGAATATGACCGAGGACGCAGCCACATCTGTAATTTGAACCATTTCATTTCTTCTTTTCCAGCCGATCATTCAGACACATCAGGTGTATAATTGTCGCTGAGCCATGAAAACAGAATCCGCTGGTCCAGTATAATATGAGGAGGAAGTGTGAGTGAGGACCAGTCAGATCTGTAACTATATGGAGCTGATCTCAGCTCTGGGCTGACTGGATCCAACTTTAATCCCAGATGTGTCTGGAAACACACATGTGACAAAATGGAGGTCAAGGATTCCACGGTTGCTATGGTTTGGCTCCAGGTGCGTCATTTTGATAAGAACATCAGTTAAACAAAAACAAAAGCTCAGACGGTCAAGAAAAGTTTTCACCACTTTCACTCGACGATTTCTGCCAAACTCCCTCTTGTCCTGAGGACTTCTTCCGTCCTGACAAGGACTAAACCCTCCCAGAAAGTGACCAAAGCGACACAACTGACTTCCATCATGGAAAACGTGAGACTGAAGCCTTTGAAAGTCTGAGGTGTTTTCTGTGTTTTACCGTGGACACTGGGAGAACAGCCCCAGTGTTCACTGATATAAACAGGCGCAGAAACAGACTGACGAGCCAAACACGCATAAAAGCATGAACTCTGTTTTTAGATCTGTGATCAAATGGTTTCTGTCAGCAGCAGTCATACATAGTGTATAGACCTACAACATATTGGGATTGCAAGTGTGGTAATAAGTACAACAGTGAAGTACTTGAAGTTAGTAGTCTCTGTCATTCTCAGCAGGTATTTGAGATTAGATTTCCATACAGTATATGGCAACACAGTGGGAATAAGCAACACAACATAACAACAGGGGACATGATAAAGGTCCTAAGGTGGACCTGCTTTATTACCTGACCATGAGGACCAGTCCTGAGGAGGCTCCTGTGTCCACATCTCCTTTAAAAACCTGCAGTTTCAGTGTTTTCTGACATGTAGTCAAGTCTTACACTGATGAGTTAGTCAGGCTGCTGCTCTCCAAGAGGCCAGATAATATTTCAGCTTAGAAACACTGCAGGCTGCACTGATGACCATTTTCTCCTGTGAGATTTCAAACCATGATACTGAGGAAGACCTTCATCCTGTCGTGTTGCTGATGTCTCCCAGGTGCTGGACTCGCAGCCAAAGCATCAACGGGCTGCTGCTGCTGCCGCTGCTGTCGCTGCTGCTGCCACTGCTGCTGACGCTGCTGCTGCCGCTGCTGCTGCCTTCCGTTCCTGGAAGAGGAAGAGGACCTCAGGGGCCCATCCTTCCAAACCTTCTGCTTCACACCCAGAGGTGCTGGACTCGCAGCTAAAGCGTCAACGGGCTGCTGCTGCTGTCGCTGCTGCCGCCACTGCTACTGCCGCCGCTGCTGTTGGCGAGGCTGCTGCTGCCTTCCGTCCCCGGAAGAGGAAGAGGACCTCAGGGGCCCATCCTTCCAAACATTCTGCTTCACACCCAGAGGTGCTGGACTCGCAGCTAAAGCATCAACGGGCTGCTGTTGCTGTCGCTGCTGCCGCCACTGCTACTGCCGCCGCTGCTGTTGCCGCCGCTGCTGCTGCCTTCCGTCCCCGGAAGAGGAAGAGGACCTCAGGGGCCCGTCCTTCCAAACCTTCTGCTTCACACCCAGAGGTGCTGGACTCGCAGCTAAAGCATCTACGGGCTGCTGTTGCTGTCGCTGACGCCGCCGCTGCTACTGCCACCGCTGCTGTTGCGGCCGCTGCTGCTGCCTTCCGTCCCCGGAAGAGGAAGAGGACCTCAGGGGCCCGTCCTTCCAAACCTTCTGCTTCACACACAGAGTTTCCCACCCCTCAGCCCTCCCGCCCAGCTGCTGACATTCCTCAGTCCACCATCCCACCTGAGCTGCCACCGGTCTTCAACGTGGCCCCTGCTCCACTGCAGCACGACGGCCCTTTGAAGATCCACAACCGCTCAGTGGAAGAGTACCAGCAGCTCTACCATGAGGTGGTCGATGACCCGCTGAAGTAAGTTGGTGTTAAACATCACATCACGTTCTTACAAACACACCAAAATCTGTCTGGTTGTCCATGAAGAAGCATTTTTATCCGCTGGATCTTTCTGTCTCTTCTGCTCCTCACAGGTACAAGGACGGCCGTGTGGAGGTGGACGTGTCCTACGGGGTTGGAGTCTACCCTCCCCTTCATGATGCGGACACTATGGGAGACCCAAATCCCAGGAAGTCCCTGAGAAAAAGAGCAAAGAAACTGAAGTGAAGAAGTTTCTAACAGCTCAAACAGACTCTACCTGTAAATAATATTGGAGACTGAAGTCAATAGGTCACATGACTCAGCACAGACTTAGAGCAACAGACACCACTGCCAGATCACCCCCCACCTGTTCAAACCAGCTAAAGCTCCACATTCATCCTCCACCTAAAACCTCTGCCAGCCACTTTCTGCTGCCTCCAACATCCACCTGCAAACCAAACCTTCACCTTAAACCTCTGTCGACCTCCACCTACAGCCTCTGTCAGAAATCTGCATTTTCCTCCTCCACCTGCAGATACAGTCAGACACATGTAGTCTGACCAGCCACATGATGCTTCTGCCAGAAGTTGCTGCCTCCACCTGCACATTCTGGCAGATTCCCAAGCCTCCAACTACAACCTCTGCCAGTAACCTGCCATTTCCACCTCCACCTGCAGGTCCTGGCAAACTCAGTCTGACCATCCACCTGAAGCCTCTGCCAGAAACCTGTAGTAGCTGCCTCCACCTACAGATTCTGGCAGAGAGCTACTGCCTAAACCTCAACTTGTGTCTTCTGCCAGCAACATGCAGTTTGGACCTCCACCTGCATGTTCTGGCAAACTGAATCTGACCATCCACCTGACGCCTCTACCAGAAACCTGTAGTAGCTGCCTCCACCTACAGATTCTGGCAGAGAGCTACTGCCTAAACCTCAACTTATGTCTCCTGCAAGAAACATGCAGTTTGGACCTCCACCTGCATGTTCTGGCAAACTGAATCTGACCATCCACCTGAAGCCTCTACCAGAAACCTGTAGTAGCTGCCTCCACCTACAGATTCTGGCAGAGAGCTACTGCCTAAACCTCAACTTATGTCTCCTGCAAGAAACATGCAGTTTGGACCTCCACCTGCATGTTCTGGCAAACTGAATCTGACCATCCACCTGAAGCCTCTACCAGAAACCTGTAGTAGCTGCCTCCACCTACAGATTCTGGCAGAGAGCTACTGCCTAAACCTCAACTTATGCCTCCTGCAAGAAACATGCATTTTACATTCAAGGCCCATTTCTGTTTTAATGTGCATCATATTCTTCTTCTCACAGGTATTTCCATGTGCTCCACCTCCGGATTCTAACAAACTCTACTAAGCTGTGATTACACCTACATACACTGCCAGAAACTTGTAGTTGCTGCCTCCACCTACAGATTCTGGCAAATATCTGTATCCTGAACCTCCACCTATAGTCTCAGCCAGCAAAATCCAGCCTCATCCTCCACCTGCCCTTTCAGGCAAATAGCTGAAAAACATTCATCAGCTCCAGAAGTAGCCTCCACCTTCTGCTCCTGCCAGACATATTATGCCTCAGCCTCCACCTACAGCTCCCACCAGTCAGCAGTGATCCCAGCCTTCACCTGCTGCCTCTTCTAGCCACCTCCATCCCCAGGCACCACCTTCAGATTCCAGCTCCATCCACTGCCCTCAGATAAAAATAAGCTTTGAGGTGATGGAGGATAAAAGGGTCTCAGCTGATACATTCAAGGCCCATTTCTGTTTTAATGTCCATCATATTCTTCTTCTCACAGGTATTTCCATGTGCTGCATGATGGACCAACACACATCCATCAGCATCAACCTGCATCATCTGGAAACTGGGACAGTGATGCTGAACTTCATCCATCACAAAGAGCTCTTCTTCCTCCCACTAGGCTTTGGACTCCAGATAGTAACCAGTGTGATGTAGAGTAGTAAGACATATTTGTAGTGTTTCACTGTCTGACCGTGCAGTTGGAGTTAATCTGATGTTTTAATGCATTGAAGAAATCAAGCCTGTCCAAGTGTTTAAATGAAAACCAGGATGTTCTACATCAGTGTGGAGGTGAACAGGAAACATGGGGACCATCAACAACTGGGCTCTAAAAATGTCCACTATTTATTTGAATTGAGCTTTGCTGATGTCTGGTGTTTTAACACATATTGTTTGTGGTTTTCTCCAGGACCTGTTGGACTTCAAAGACTTCCAGATCTTCCAGGAGCTGATCAGGGCCCACAAGGGCAGTTTCTTCTAGAAGATCAGTACATCAGAGATGTTCATTCCTCCTCTCCATCCTCCATGTTCACCAACGACCGCTGCTCCTCTCCCAGACTGACAGCTCCTCTTCACATGGGCCCTTTCTCTCAGCTGCAGCCACACAGATATTTCCTTCTCTCCTCCAAACTAGAAGCTTCTTCATGCTGAGCTCTCGCCCCTAAAATACACCTGAGAAGTAGATTTGACAAAGCGAACATTGAAATGCACCAGTGAACCATGTGCTGCTTATTTATGGCAAACCTTGGAAAAATATATGAGAAAACATGGAACAGTTTAGAAAAAGTGAAATTTCCTGCATTAAGTTCATAGAATTATGAAACTGTCATGGTTTAACAACAGAGTTGTCAGATATAGTGCAGATTGTGTATCATTGCTTCTTATAGTTCTTCTCTTTGTGTTTTCTAAGAAGCAATAATGAAAATGTCCTGATTTAAGAAGATTCTTTCTTTTTGTCAGTGTATTTATCAGAGCATCCCCACAAAAAAGACGATTATTCAAGTGTACTTTGTTTGTACATGTCAGAGATAAACTAAACAAAATTATACTCAAGTATACTTGGCTTATACTGTCAGGTATACAGATAAAATTGAAATGCATTCAGCCTGTGCTTTTCCTTATATTCAGGTGTACTTGGCTTGTACAACAGTGTATCTGGACTATACTTGTACTTCATTTTTTGATATAGATATATCCTTAGTATAATGAAGTTTGAGTTTTGGAAGAAGCCATAATAAAAATGTCCTGACTTCAAAAGTCTTTGTGTTGTTGTGAGTGTATTTAACAGTGCAGCTCAGTTTGAGCCATAGTGGATGGAAACTTCTATTCAACATAACAGCAGGTTCAAAAACCCTAAAGCTGTGAGTTGGAGCAGCTGATCAGACTGAAGGAAACAGGAGTGAGAAGATGTTAGTGCAGCTTGGTGTGGACACAAACACAGTCCTGAGTCAAACACACACAGGAAATAAAGCAGAGGCTGAATCTGATCAACACCTAAGAAGGTCTGAATCCTGAAAAGCTTCAAAGGGCTTTTTAAAGCTCATCAGTGTGATGCTGCAGTAACAGCTGTGACACCTGACACAGGTTGAACCCTGATGGATTTACATGACACTTCAGCTTCATCGCTGTTTCTCTATTTCTGTGAAAACCTTCAGAAACCAGCTGTTTGTTGGTGACACCGACCCACCTCCACCTGGACTAGAGGACCAGAGACCCTCGGTCACGCCTGATGACGTCACGTGCGTGACCCTCACAGCCGCTATGAACGAAGACAGCTCCCGCCGGGTGCGGTGGCGCGCGCCTGTAATCCAAGCTACGGGAGGCTGAGGCTGGAGGATCGTTTGACCTTCAGATCAAAAAATACATTATATGTTATATGTACAAAAATTACATGTACAAAAATTATTTTAATCTGGAAAGTGTTGTGGCTCTCACTAAAATGTGACCTAGCATTTGAGAAACACTAGAGTTGACTGATATGACTCACAATATCAATAGTGTGTGCAACATTTAAAAGGGACCCTGATCATTATTCTAGGGGTAAAAGGAACATTTGGTCAGATGGCTTTTGTTCAGGAAATGGTCTTCAGGGTCACTTAGGCCTGCAACTGCTGTTGGCGGTCAGTGATGCCTGTCCCAGGGGAGTTTGTCCGTCGATTTAACCCCCAGATTCTGCACCTCAATGGGAGTGGCCACTGACCACTGACCAGCAGGGGCTTCTTATTTGCAGTCCAAAAGGTTGGGAAGACAAGGTGATGGATAGTGGACCTCTTCTGTTCTGCTGCCCAGAGTGCTGCAGAAACTGACCAAGTGAGCATCTGTCGTACTTCCTCACCTCTCGTTCCCACCACACCATCAAACCAGAAAATCTGAGTGACCCCACACCCACACAGTCATCTGGCACAGGGTTCGGCCTATGTTGAATTAATACATTGACTGCAGAGTGATGGTGAACATCACTATAAATGTTTCTTAAGTCTAGATCTGAGACTCCAGCTAGACTTGTGTGTTTTTCTGCAAGATGTGAGGGTGTTTTTCATGTGTTTCTAATGTGATTTATTTATACATTCATTTTCTTCAGACCCAAGGAAGAAGTACCACGTTAAACTTCTGGCTTATAATTTTGTTGGAGATGGCTACCAGGCAGACCAGACAGTCAGCACTCCTGGATGTGTTTGTATGTCGCACAATAATTAAAATATTTTTTTTTTACCGTGCCTGTAGCTAATATTTACTATAAATCAAAGTGGGGAAAAGTAACATACATCTCAATGCATCTCTCAGCTGTTCGAGATCGTTTGGTGCCCCCGCCACCTCCTCCACACAATGTCTACGCCAAAACCAACAGTTCGACTGGCGTATTCCTGCACTGGGGCCGACCAGCCTTCACCTCCAGCCATGCAGTTAACTACACCGTTCGCTGCAACCCAGTAGGCCTGCAGAATGCCTCACTGGTGCTCTATCTTCAGACGTAAGAAGTTCTTCATAATACAACTTTTATTCAAAACAGCCTTAATTTGTTATTGTGCCCACTTGAGGGCAGAGTACCACAACAGGGTGAACATGTCTGACATGTTATGGCCTTAGAAAGGTGCAATGATCACCTAGTGAACGAAGGTATTGGTTAGTCGACATATAAATTTAAGGAGACTGTTTCTTGCTTTCCTGTTTGGTTAAGTGAAATCAGATGTGTAAGATATGTAACTGAGTGTGACCTTCTGCTTGTTTGCTTCTTGATCATAGTATAGTCCTAATCATAACAGCATGTTATCATATTAACACTTATTTGATATTTTTGTTATTTAATATTTTTAGCAACACTTGATCAGTATAGCATGAGAGAATCACATCACCTGTACTAGCTGGAGAAAGTTTCCCGGTCACTGACCTAAAACCTAAACCTAAAAAGTGCATTTTAGCAGCATTCAGCATGTAACATCTCTAAAACTGCAACATCTATAAATGTCAGCAAACTGCACTGAAAAAAAATGTTTTGAGTGAACTGGTCCTTTAAGCATGTGCTATACCTTTACTCCACAGGAGTGAGCAGAGCCTCCTGGTGCAGGATCTAGAACCTAATACCTGTTACGGTTCTGCCAGGAGTTTCCCCTGGCAATCACCACAATCCGTCTCACCTGTTCCCTAGTCTCTCACCTGCACCTCGTCTGCACTCTCCCTCCAGTATATATGGACTTCCCTCACTCCTACTCTCTGTCTGATCTCAGTTACATTTCCATGGACGCATCATTACTGTTTTCCTGATTCCTGTGGCTTCTGTACCTACTTGAATAAAGATATTCATTATGTACCTCGTTCCTGTATCTGAGGGCGTTCGTAACAGAAGATCAGACCAACACCGAACAAACCGGAGGAGATCTCCGGACTCTGTCCCGAAGCCAGAATCTCCCTGGTCCTCTCCTCAGCCGTGTTCCCGGCCGTCGTCGCAGCCATCTCAGCCACAGCTCCGCCGGAGGGCCCCTCAGCCTCTAACCCCAGCTGAGGCACGTGCCATCTGGCAGGAACTTAAGGCAAGACCGTGGAGCCTGAAGGCGCCGTGTGGCGACACACCCGTCCTCCCTTCTTCCCGCTTTCTGGTGTATCCCGAGGAGCCGATGTATCCCGAGGAGCCGATGTATCCCGAGGAGCCGATGTATCCCGAGGAGCCGAGGTATCCCGCCTGACCGGTTTCTCGACCTTCTCGAGGGCCCTGAGTATCCCCAGGACTCGGAGTTTCCCGAGGACCCGGGATTTCAGCTGTATCACTCAGAGATAAGGGATCTCCTCTATTACTCTGACGGTGAGTGCCTTGATGATGAGGACTGGGACACCTTTTGGACAGACCTCCTCATCGGGAATTCCCATCTAAACCCCTACTGTGGTACCCGTTTGGCAAGGAGGTCTGGAGGTCAACCACGGAAAAGATCGTCATGCCTGTCTTCCTTGTCACGCCACTCTCCTTCGCCACAGCACTTGGTGTCCCCACAGCCACCTAACCTGCCGTCTCGACGACAGCGACGGAGTCGCCGCCTTCTGAGGGGACCAGCCCAAGAGTTCCCAGCGCCTCCGGAGTCCCCGAGGCCATCCCAGCATCAGCTTCCCGAGCCGCCTCGCCGATCGCCGCCTCCAGTGCCGCCTCCAGTGCCGCCTCGCCGATCACCGCCTCCAGTGCCGGTCCCCGAGCAGCCGATCCCCGAGCTGCTACCATGGCGCGAACCTCCGGATCCGCTCGAGTGTCCAGAGTTATTTCTGCCGGATTTTCCGGAGCTTCCACCACCACCAGCGGAGTTCCCCGAGCCGTCCACCATGGACTCACCCCTTCCCACTAATCTCCCGGACCCGCTCATTCCCTCAGTGCTCACGAAGCCTCCGCTGGCCCCAGAGCCGGAGCCAGAGCCTCCTCAGCGGCCCGAGCCAGAGAGTCTCCAGCTGTCCGCGCCAGGGATTCTCCAGTTTCTCCAGCAGTCCGCGCCAGGGATTCTCCAGCTTCTCCAGCAGTCCGCGCCAGAGCTCGAGCTTCTCCAGCAGTCCGCGTCAGAGATTCCCCAGCTTCGCCAGCAGTCCGCGCCAGAGACTCTCCCACTTTTCCAGCAATCCGCGCCAGAGACTCTCCAGCTTCTCCAGCAGTCCGCGCCAGAGCTCGAGCTTCTCCAGCAGTCCGCGTCAGAGATTCCCCAGCTTCTCCAGCAGCCCGCGCCAGAGATTCTCCCACTTTTCCAGCAGTCCGCGCCAGAGCTCGAGCTTCTCCAGCAGTCGATGCCAGAGTCTCTCCAGCAGCCAAAACCGCCGCCAGAGCCAGAGCTTCCTCAGCCGCCAGAGCCAGAGCTTCCTCAGCCGCCAGAGCCAGAGCTTCCTCAGCCGCCAGAGCCAGAGCTTCCTCAGCCGCCAGAGCCAGAGCTTCCTCAGCCGCCAGAGCCAGAGCTTCCTCAGCCGCCAGAGCCAGAGCTTCCTCAGCCGCCAGAGCCAGAGCTTCCTCAGCCGCCAGAGCCAGAGCTTCCTCAGCCGCCAGAGCCAGAGCTTCCTCAGCCGCCAGAGCCAGAGCTTCCTCAGCCGCCAGAGCCAGAGCTTCCTCAGCCGCCAGAGCCAGAGCTTCCTCAGCCGCCAGAGCCAGAGCTTCCTCAGCCGCCAGAGCCAGAGCTTCCTCAGCCGCCAGAGCCAGAGCTTCCTCAGCCGCCAGAGCCAGAGCTTCCTCAGCCGCCAGAGCCAGAGCTTCCTCAGCGCCAGAGCCAGAGCTTCCTCAGCCGCCAGAGCCAGAGCTTCCTCAGCCGCCAGAGCCAGAGCTTCCTCAGCCGCCAGAGCCAGAGCTTCCTCAGCCGCCAGAGCCAGAGCTTCCTCAGCCGCCAGAGCCAGAGCTTCCTCAGCCGCCAGAGCCAGAGCTTCCTCAGCCGCCAGAGCCAGAGCTTCCTCAGCCGCCAGAGCCAGAGCTTCCTCAGCCGCCAGAGCCAGAGCTTCCTCAGCCGCCAGAGCCAGAGCTTCCTCAGCCGCCAGAGCCAGAGCTTCCTCAGCCGCCAGAGCCAGAGCTTCCTCAGCCGCCAGAGCCAGAGCTTCCTCAGCCGCCAGAGCCAGAGCTTCCTCAGCCGCCAGAGCCAGAGCTTCCTCAGCCGCCAGAGCCAGAGCTTCCTCAGCCGCCAGAGCCAGAGCTTCCTCAGCCGCCAGAGCCAGAGCTTCCTCAGCCGCCAGAGCCAGAGCTTCCTCAGCCGCCAGAGCCAGAGCTTCCTCAGCCGCCAGAGCCAGAGCTTCCTCAGCCGCCAGAGCCAGAGCTTCCTCAGCCGCCAGAGCCAGAGCTTCCTCAGCCGCCAGAGCCAGAGCTTCCTCAGCCGCCAGAGCCAGAGCTTCCTCAGCCGCCAGAGCCAGAGCTTCCTCAGCCGCCAGAGCCAGAGCTTCCTCAGCCGCCAGAGCCAGAGCTTCCTCAGCCGCAGAGCCAGAGCTTCCTCAGCCGCCAGAGCCAGAGCTTCCTCAGCCGCCAGAGCCAGAGCTTCCTCAGCCGCCAGAGCCAGAGCTTCCTCAGCCGCCAGAGCCAGAGCTTCCTCAGCCGCCAGAGCCAGAGCTTCCTCAGCCGCCAGAGCCAGAGCTTCCTCAGCCGCCAGAGCCAGAGCTTCCTCAGCCGCCAGAGCCAGAGCTTCCTCAGCCGCCAGAGCCAGAGCTTCCTCAGCCGCCAGAGCCAGAGCTTCCTCAGCCGCCAGAGCCAGAGCTTCCTCAGCCGCCAGAGCCAGAGCTTCCTCAAGCCGCCAGAGCCAGAGCTTCCTCAGCCGCCAGAGCCAGAGCTTCCTCAGCCGCCAGAGCCAGAGCTTCCTCAGCCGCCAGAGCCAGAGCGCTCCTCAGCCGCCAGAGCCAGAGCTTTCCTCAGCCGCCAGAGCACAGAGCTTCCTCAGCCGCCAGAGCCAGAGCTTCCTCAAGCCGCCAGATCCAGAGCTCCTCAAGGCGCCCGAGCAGAGCTTCCTCAGCGCCAGACGCCAGAGCTTCCTCAGCCGCCAGAGCCAGAGCTCCTCAGCCGCAGAGCCAGAGCTTCCTCAGCCGCCAGAGCCAGAGCTTCCTCAGCCGCCAGCAGAGCAAGCAGCTTCCTCAGCCGCCAGAGCCAGAGTTCCTCAGCCGCACAGAGCCAGAGCTTCCTCAGACGCCAGAGCCCAGGAGCTTCCTCAGCCGCCAGAGCCAGAGCTTCCTCAGCCGCCAGAGCCAGAGCTTCCTCAGCCGCCAGAGCCAGAGCTTCCGCCAGAGCCAGAGCTTCCTCAGCCGCCAGAGCCAGAGCTTCCTCAGCCGCCAGAGCCAGAGCTTCCTCAGCCGCCAGAGCCAGAGCTTCCTCAGCCGCCAGAGCCAGAGCTTCCTCAGCCGCCAGAGCCAGAGCTTCCTCAGCCGCCAGAGCCAGAGCTTCCTCAGCCGCCAGAGCCAGAGCTTCCTCAGCCGCCAGAGCCAGAGCTTCCTCAGCCGCCAGAGCCAGAGCTTCCTCAGCCGCCAGAGCCAGAGCTTCCTCAGCCGCCAGAGCCAGAGCTTCCTCAGCCGCCAGAGCCAGAGCTTCCTCAGCCGCCAGAGCCAGAGCTTCCTCAGCCGCCAGAGCCAGAGCTTCCTCAGCCGCCAGAGCCAGAGCTTCCTCAGCCGCCAGAGCCAGAGCTTCCTCAGCCGCCAGAGCCAGAGCTTCCTCAGCCGCCAGAGCCAGAGCTTCCTCAGCCGCCAGAGCCAGAGCTTCCTCAGCGCCAGAGCCAGAGCTTCCTCAGCCGCCAGAGCCAGAGCTTCCTCAGCCGCCAGAGCCAGAGCTTCCTCAGCCGCCAGAGCCAGAGCTTCTCAGCCGCCAGAGCCAGAGCTTCCTCAGCCGCCAGAGCCAGAGCCAGAGCTTCCTCAGCCGCCAGAGCCAGAGCCAGAGCTTCCTCAGCCGCCAGAGCCAGAGCCAGAGCTTCCTCCTGCGGTCCGAGCCCGAGTCCCTCCAGCGTTCCCAGAGCCTCCCCCAGCGTTCCCAGAGCCTCCCCCAGCGTTCCCAGAGCCTCCCCCAGCGTTCCCAGAGCCTCCCCCAGCGTTCCCAGAGCCTCCCCCAGCGTTCCCAGAGCCTCCCCCAGCGTTCCCAGAGCCTCCCCCAGCGTTCCCAGAGCCTCCCCCAGCGTTCCCAGCCTCCCCCAGCGTTCCCAGAGCCTCCCCCAGCGTTCCCAGAGCCTCCCCCAGCGTTCCCAGAGCCTCCCCCAGCGTTCCCAGAGCCTCCCCCAGCGTTCCCAGAGCCTCCCCCAGCGTTCCCAGAGCCTCCCGAGTCGCCGCCGAGTCTCAGGTCGCCGCCCTGGAGGCAGAAACCTGAGATCCCCCAGTCACCGTTGCCACGACCGCCATCAGAGTTCCCCGAGCGGTCGCCGTTGCCGACAGTGCCCCCGGAGCCGCCGCCACCGCAGCTGCCACTGCTGCTGCCGCGGTCCCCTGAACCACCACCTCCGGAGCTGCAACTGCCTCTGCAGCCGATGCGGTCCGAGCCAGAGTCCCTCCTGCAGTCCGAGCCCGAGTTCCTTCAGCCGCCAGAGCCTCCAGCGTTCCCAGAGTCTTCTCCAGCATTCCCAGAGCCTCCCGAGTCGCCGCCGAGTCTCAGGTCGCCGCCCTGGAGGCAGAAACCTGAGATCCCCCAGTCACCGTTGCCACGACTGCTATCAGAGTTCCCCGAGCGGTCGCCGTTGCCGGCAGTGCCCCCGGAGCCGCCGCCACCGCAGCTACCACTGCTGCTGCCGCGGTCCCCTGAACCGCCGCCACCGCAGCTGCCACTGCCGCGGTCCCCTGAACCGCCGCCACCGCAGTTGCCACGGTCCCCAGAACCACCGCCACCGTGGCTGCTGCCTCGCCACAGTCTCCAGTCTCCTCTGTCCCCGGTTCCCGGTTCCCGGTCTCCTCTGTCCCCGGTCTCCTCTGTCCCCGGTTCCCGGTCTCCTCTGTCCCCGGTTCCCGGTCTCCTCTGTCCCCGGTTCCCGGTCTCCTCTGTCCCCGGTTCCCGGTCTCCTCTGTCCCCGGTTCCCGGTTCCCGGTCTCCCCAGTCCCCGGTTCCCGGTTCCCGGTCTCCCCAGTCCCCGGTTCCCGGTTCCCGGTCTCCCCAGTCCCCGGTTCCCGGTTCCCGGTCTCCCCAGTCCCGGTTCCCGGTCCCGGTCTCCCCAGTCCCCGGTTCCCGGTTCCCGGTCTCCCCAGTCCCCGGTTCCCGGTTCCCGGTCTCCCCAGTCCCCGGTTCCCGGTTCCCGGTCTCCCCAGTCCCCGGTTCCCGGTTCCCGGTCTCCCCAGTTCCCAGTCCCCGGTCTCCTCTGTCCCCAGTTCCCAGTCCCCTGTCTCCATGGTCCCCTGTCCTCAGGAGGGGGGTTCGGCCCCCAGGAGTTGGCCGTGGAGAGGGGGGTACTGTTACGGTTCTGCCAGGAGTTTCCCCTGGCAATCACCACAATCCGTCTCACCTGTTCCCTAGTCTCTAACCTGCACCTCGTCTGCACTCTCCCTCCAGTATATATGGACTTCCCTCACTCCTACTCTGTCTGATCTCAGTTACATTTCCATGGACGCATCATTCCTGTTTTCCTGATTCCTGTGGCTTCTGTACCTACTTGAATAAAGATATTCATTATGTACCTCGTTCCTGTATCTGAGGGCGTTCATAACAATACCAAGTATGAATTTGCCATTCGACTTCACATTGATCAGCTGTCCAGCCCCTGAAGCCCTGTTATCTACCAGAGCACTTTTCCTGAATGTGAGCACAAAAACAGTGCAGTTATATTGTATATACTGTATGAAGTGTGCTGTCTTTTTGATAGGAAAATATATATTATTTTTTCAGTTAATTTTACAGGTTAAAGTTGAAAAGACATTTGTATCCTGTTGTAGTGTTCATGATATTTTTGTTTGATCTTTTTTTTTTTTTTTTTTTTTTTTTTTTTCATTCATCTACACAGCTCCCACGCTGCCCCCTTCCAACGTGAAAGTGACTCTGATTGAGGAGAACACAGCGCTAGTTTCATGGAAACCTCCAGATGACCCCAACGTAGCTGTGACACATTACACGATCCTGTATGCCTCCAGAAAGGCCTGGATTGCAGGGGAATGGCAAGTGCTGCAAAGAGAAGGTAATGAGTTAAAAGAGACACACAGAGAAGATGGGACACACAATGCCTTTCTCCTGTCCCAGACAAATGGTCAATTGGAAATCAGTAACTCATTTCATCCTCTAGCCCATGTCTCTGTTCATTGTGATCGCTGAATTGTGCCAGCTCACTGCTTCTGTCTTGCATGTAGAAGAGCAGTTTGGAGGTTTAATGTGATTAAAACAAAGACTTTTGATTTACTGACATAAAGACCATTTTGGGCCATATCTATACTATATAGAAATATCTGTCCACATCTAGCCTAGTGACGCACATATGTAAATAGAATTATAATTTTGAAGATTCCCATCAAACTGCCACATTGCTGAATTCATTTTGTTCTCTCTTTCAAATGGTTATTAATCTGTGCATTTGTTCCAGTTGTAGATGAAAAAATGACGGATAATGCCCCTTTAAATTCTAATTCTGTGTGAATAAGAAAAAAGAAGCGTAGGTTTCTATAGTTAGCATGTTTTTTGTACTCTATTTCTGTTGAATTACATTTATTGATTGAGTTTCCATTATGGAAGAACTTGTACTTGTGTAATGTTTCACACTTTCTAGTTGCTCTATAGTTTCCTTAATGATGGTTAGACATAACTGCATCTATCAGCATCCATAAGAGTTGTTTTTGCATGAGATCTCTAATCACCTTGTTAAAATACCAGTAAATAAGGTTAAACAGATGAAACCAGTGCAGTTAAATCTCATCACCAGGGAGCATCACCATGGCACTGCTGGAGAACTTGAAGCCTGGTCAGGTTTACTTGGTGAAAGTTTCTGCATCCAACAGCATGGGTGATGGACCGTTTTCTCACATAGTGGAGTTGACAATACAAGCAGATCTCACCTCTGATCACGATTCTGGCCTCTCCCGTGACTCCACACATGCCACAGGTCAGGACCTTTGAATTGCTTGTTAACCTTAAATAACATGGTCACAAGGTATACAATAATCTGATGGCCTTGCCTTTATGTTTCAAGCCTTTTCTGATGGCTTCTACCACTTAGACCAGAAGTCAATGACAGGGATCACTGTGGGAGTCTGCATCGCTCTCATCTGCATCATCATCTGCGCTTTCATCATTGTCTGCAGGGGCAAAAACAGGTGCTTAGTCAAAACACAGTGACGACAGCACTCATTGTTGTCCAGTATCCCCAGGTTCCTTGGCTTCATAATTTGGCCTTAATATGGGAAGCATCCCTCAGATGCTGAAACCAAAGCTTAATCTTACTTGAAGGAGAGGATGCAACACATGAAGATGATTGTTGGAAAAGCAATGGAAGTGTTTAATCAGAGATGAAAGTGAAGAATTGAATGAACCAGAAAATGTTTTACTTCGGAAAAATCTATATTTTTGTTAGATGATACGTACTACTGAGTACACGTTGTAGTTACTTCCAAGTAGTGTTTGCTTTGCTGTAGAGTCTATAAAGATTAGCACTTGTCTGCCAAGTAGTTTTGTATTATCGGCCAATGTGCAGCGGTGACTGTGGCGCTATTACCCAAAGAGATGTTTGCTACCTGAGTTTATTTTAGTCCCTCAACTCAATCTCTGGCAGAAGGTTACTGAGGAATGTGAAATAATCAAAACACATTAGACCAAAGATGAAAAGCAACTAATGGAGATTAGTTGACATGCTGTTCCTCAAACAAAACCTTGCACATTAGTGGCCTTGCCTGTGACAAAAAAAAACTATAGAGTGTTGCGGGTTCAAACTCTGAGGAAGTGCCAGCAGAATTTACAGGCACTTAAAGACGATGGAGTGACAATTACAAATCAGTTTTATGCACACGAACCAAATGATCCTGTCTTATCCTCTCCTGACTTCCTCAAAAAACTGTTGGAAACGCATTGTAGGTGAAAATACTAAGAGATAAATATATTATATTGAGTAGTAGTATGTGTTACAACAGTGCAGCCATGCGAATGTGCATCTGCTGATTTTTATTCCTGTGAACAGGTGACAAATGATTCACAAAATGATTTAAACCTTTGTATTTGATAGATTACAAACATGTGAAGGTATTTTTAAACAAGAAATATATTTTTTGCAATCATTTTATGAAAGGGCCTCACAAATGGAAATTATTATAGTTTTATTATTTTATGGCATGAGAGATTTCACAAAGGTCCGTAGATGTACATATGTGTTCATGTTGCTGTATTTTTAGTCAGAGGACTGTGCAGAGGATTCAATCATAGGACATTTGTGGGATTAAAAGTGACACAATCAGTTTAAGTTTCTTTTTAAAAGCAAACAATATAAATCAAAGATTTTTCTGAAAGTCACCGTTGCATATTGGCAAGAGATCAGTTTAAAAGCTTTTTATCTTTATGTGAAATATTGTCTTTTTCATTGCCTTCATACCCCTTTTCTAACTGTATAAAGTGTTGTACTATGAAAAATCAGGATAAAACTTTAGTTTCTTAATCATTTATTTGCCTAAAATTACCGTTACCTATTTTTGATCTGTTGTCTTTCAAGATAAAATGGACAGAGTGGAGTCATGTTTATCCTGCTTTTGTAAAGTATAAGAAGGATGCACATTTCCATTTTAACTTGAACCCTGTATTCATATAGCGTATCTTGCATTATTGTAACAGATCAGAGCAACAGCATTAAGCATGTTGTACTAAACAGATTCTGAATTGGGTCTTTTGTAGTTCATACAGATACATAAGTGCTACCTCAGGTTTTTTATATGTCATATTCTCATGATAGGAGTCGATCCAAACACTTGGGTTGTTATTGTCTGTGAGTAAGGTCCATATAGCAGAGCCAAGATGTTGTCCTGCTGTCTTTCATCTCACGAACAGTGTAGTGTTGGAATTGCATTCTGGTTTGTGCATGTTTGTTTAAAACACAAGAGTCTGGTCTACACATGAACTGACTCACGCTTTGTTCTTCCGTTTTCAGAAATGTTGTGCTTAAATAATGTGTGGTGGAGCACGGTGGGTCATTTACAGTCAAACTCAGGGCGACCCACTGCTGCTGCTCCTCACAGAGAAAAGCAGGTGTTATGTATGGAAAACTGAATGTACCTTTTTGTAATTATGTTTTCTGATATTATATGTTAATGTTTTGTTATATTTTGTCAGTTTGTCTTTGCAAAGTTAGTTGTAAGTTGGTTTTTGCCAAAAATGTTTAGTTAGGAGATTTTAGACAATGTTTAATTATGAAAAAGTCTGATTCTCTGTTTAAATAAAAGTACCACAATTACAAATGTCTGCAGTTGTTTTTACAAGGCATGTTGTTAAGTTGTTCTGGTTAAAACACAAAACATAGAAGTTATGGATAGATATAAAATATATATATATATTCTAGCGTGTACTTATGTTCCACCACTGCTTCAATTTCAGGTTACAGTGCAATGTAGTTTTTGCTCTATATTTATTTAACCGCCGAAGTTCTCCACTGCCTCCGTTATAGTTTCTATAATTTACAAACAATAGCATAACCTTGGCAACAAGATCTTCTACTGGTAATATATGTTTTATAGGTTAACATCAGAAAATGAACTAAACTGAAATTATAGGTGAGTTTGGGTAGAACCAAGCACTATATGAGCTTAAAAATAGGAAACACCAAACGGTGATTACAGCATGTTCCAAAGTTAGTACTTAATAAGCACCCACTCTTTCTCTCAAGTGTTTCATGTGTCAAGCGTTACACGGAAAAAGAAATGCATAGCTGATGTCTACAGGTTTACATAATAAGCCATTGTGCAAGCGCTATTTATAGTGGCTGATCCTCACCAACCAGTCCAGCCACATATATGGTGAATGCTTTCCATTCATCAGAACAAAAAATCAGTAGACACTGAAACAATAAACACGTGTTTTCTGATGAACACTTCGACATTTCAGCATCAACTCATGCTGTTTAAAAGCTGCGGCACAGAACGAAACAATTTTTTGACTTTGTTTTTGTTGTATTTCTGTGCTTTTTACTCTGCATCGAGGCTGCTTTGTCACGCTTCCTTGTTTATGTTTTTCCTGCCACAACGTTTGTTTCCACACGGTTTGCGCCACCTTCCCCGAGCCTGTTTTGGCCATCGCGCTGACTTATGGGAAATGAAGTTTTACCAGTTGACGAGAAGATATTGCGCAGCGGCTGCAGCTCGGCAATTCCAAACTACATTTCCCGTTAGAGTTAGTTGACAGTGTTGTTAACAGATAACCTGGGCTTGGACATACTGCAATAACCGCGGAGCTGCCTGCAAACAGCTGTCCTGTTGGACATAAACACCGGTGAGTTAAGTCATTTTCCTTCATTTTTAGAAACCAGGGATGCTACATGGCTCACAGGGGACGGTGTCGGCACGGCACCAATGGTGTGCTGCGGGGCGACGTTAATATCCAGCCTGGTAACTTGGTTGACTAGCTGCGAAATAAACGCAAAATGTCGTGATTTGTCGCTAACAGGAGAAACAGTTGTCAGCCACGGATGTCACCTGTATGTCTGAGGCAGGTAAAGTGCTGTCTGTCGGACTGTCAGGCCGCAGGAGCTGGCATCATCTGTTGGCTGTCACTGTCACCGCTGGAGGGCGTCGTTGTAACTGTTAGTGTTTGTAAACATTTATTATTTACATGGCCAAGACGAGGTATCAGTCTCAATGATGAGCAGTTAGAGACCAGTAATGGGGCCGGGACTGTAGTTACATGGACTATATATCTTCTCAAGTGTTGACAGTGAAGGGTACTTAACATTTCTGCAGTAAGACTGCCAGGGATCATGTTGGCTGATGCTTGGGTCTTCATCGACAGAGTTAATAATCAGGTACAGCATTAGTTTCCTTGATGCAAATGTCAGCGTCATCAGGGATCAGTGATCATGGATTAAAAAATTCTGCCATGACAATATACTCAATATATCAATACCCATAATATCAAAAGCGTATGTCTGTTTTCATCACTGCTAATGCACTTTTATCAAAAATCCCCAACTGATCAGTATATTAAATTTTACATTCAGTTGTAATAGTGATGTATATTGTCATACTGAAAGTACAGTTTTTGAGAATTCTGTCCATTTGAGACTACATCTAATCCACTACATTATATACCAAACATCAAAACGCTTGATCCTATTATTTGAAGCTTCAGCCCTATAATGTAATCAGGCTGCCTGTTTTATAATATGCACACATCTTTTTTTATACTATGCAAACACTTGGAAATTTAACTGGAATTATGTTATCGAATTTAATAGCTTGATACATTGATTTCCAGTAATAAAAGAATTATGTTTAAACCAATGATTAAACTGATGATCTGTTGTGTATAATGTACAGAACTGTATGCTTGTGCATTTTGGTCTTTAGGTTTTTCAGCACGATAAATCTCCATCACCAGTGTTTAATTTCTCTGTTAGAAATGTCGGAGACGTCCAGTGATGCAGAGTCATCCTGTGGCTGGACCATCATTGAGGTATAAAAATCATCTTTCCATTTTCTTAACCCTACATTTTTCAAGTTATCAGTCTTGCCATGAAGGTTTGTGTGTTTTTTCAGGTGACTGCAAGGAGAGAAGAGGTTGTTACTACTGAAAATGTTTTTAGATATTTCTAATTAGGATTTATGTCTGCATAGTTCAACATCACTTTTCAGAAAAAGAATAAACTGAAGCAACTTGTTTGCAAAAATACACTTGTGTTAGAAAAATCCAAGCTTGGTTTAGGAATAAGATTTGTTTTGCTGGAGTTGTGCAATTAGACTAGTTTTGCTTATACATTTTTATAGTTGCAAAATGTTTCTTTTTTATGGAATTTAAAGATATTTTTAGCTGCATGTATTCGATGAGTTAATAAGTGACTGAGATTCCAGTTTAGACTGGCAGTGCATTTTGGATGTAAATAACTTTTACTAAGGTTTGATCACTTACCAACAGTGATTTTTTTTTTTTAACCATATACATGTGTGAAACCTACACACTGAAGGTCTTACATCATTCTGGCCAGTTTATGTTTGTTCGCTCACAATAGAGAATGTCTTTTTTTTTTTTCTGTGTTCAATGTAGTATTTATTTTTCTGTTTTGTAGCTGCACAGCATCTCTCACAGACGAGTCTTTTCTGTCCTTATTTGTCGAGATGTTAATCTGAACTGAACATCATGGGGAGTTTGTGATATTTGCTTATTGTGTGTATAGGGTTCAGATATTGAGACTTTAGGATCAGAGGCTCCAGTGGAATATGGAGCCGAGCTGTTAGAGCGCCCTCCACTGGAGGAAGTAGAGCTGCAGAACAAGCAAGCCTCTGCATCTGGTGGTAAGAAACATCAAATTATCAGTTAACAGTGGTGGGTTCATTATAACTTAATGATGGTAATTAATGTGATGTTATAAAATCAAATGGATTTAGGGAGAATTGACAAAACCAGGAGAGAATGGTTTTAGCTGGGATTTTTTCTACTTTTTAAAACATCTGGTATTTTACATTTGCACTGGATTTTAACATTTTACCCTGTTTTATTGTGTCCGTTGTGCTGTTTATGCTTTATTAATTAAATTGCAACTGTTGCAATTGTTTTGTAGCAAAAATACCCAGCATTTAGTGTTGTTGGTTTCATATTGATTATATTTCAGCTGGGCGTATTGAAGAGAAGGGTGCTGATTCACTTGATGACACACTGGGAGAACCAACTGTAGTTGAGACACTGTACGCCTCGAAGGTGAGAAGAGAAAATAACTTGCTGGGGCCTGTTGTGTGAACAGCCAGTTTGTTGCTGCTCTAAACTGTACCAAACATCTTCAATCGTCTGCAGGCCGGGGACAGTGCTGTAGGGAAAGATGTGAGCATGTTGTCCTCCAGTGATCACTCGGACATCGTTACTCTGGGAGACTTGAAGGACGACGAGCACCCAGAGGTCGGGCAGGAGGCAGCCGCCAGCGAGGAGTCCTACCTTGGCATGTCGTGCAGCAGCCAGTATGCTTTCACTCCTGCAGAGACTGGTATGACTGCAGAACCACACACACTGACATATTGACCTACACTGATGTTTACTTTAGCAGGCTGATTTTATCTCAACCCACAGTCAACACAGAGAAACTTGACACGTGAACAAAAAAACTTTTCTTTCTCTGCCCTGTTTTCTGCCTTGCCAAAGCAGGGTTGATGTTGAGTCACTGGAAACTTCCACAGAGTCTGGTGAACTTAGGCTACCATCTGAGAAGTCAGCTCACTGGAGGCCGCTCTTTTCCAGGTGGCAGATGTGAAACTGGAGTGAATCTAATAGGGTGTTAAGCTTCTTCAGCAATGCAAAGAACTAATCCTAATTAGTTGCTGACAAACATGGCCACTGTTCGAACATTTGAGTCAGCTGGGCTTGTTTTAAAGCATGTTCAAAAACATTCATAATGCTGGGTCAAGAATTTGAAAGTGTTTCTCAGCTGAATCAGCTAGTTTTAGTAGTATTTGTCACCTGCATGATTAATTTCGCTGCATGTTTTCTGAGTTATTTTTGTGTGCACTGTTGAAAAACCCTAAATCTTGTTTACATCATCTAACCACTCTAACTATTTTGATGTAGTTTTCCCAGTGCAGCAGCCTGCAGTGACAAACTCAAGCAGTAGTGAGGATGAGGCAGGAAGAAGCTCCAGTACTGTCATACGGAGACGAAGGTTGAGGAAGAATACCACAAGCGCCATGGCGGAGCCTGAGGAGGAGGAGGAGGCTCGGGAGTCTGGTCCGAGTGATGGAGAGGTGAAAGAGAAGGAAGAGAATCAAGAGAAGAAGCAGGAGGTTCAGGCTGACGTTACACCTGCTGCTGCTCCAGATTTCCCAACACAAGGCCAGAGCAGCAGCGTCCTCAACAGGTGTATCCTGCTCGCTCTCATCATAGCCATGAGCATGGGCTTTGGTCACTTCTATGGTAAGACATTTGCTGCAGAATAAGAGCAGTTTACTGATGTTATACTGAAAATACGGTATACAACAAAAACGACTACAGCCATATGCAGGCTCCTAAATGTCTCAAAATTCTACCATTTGACAGGAATTCTATTATGTTGAAATGAAGGATATTTGATTTTATGTCTAATTTAAAATAACATTGACTACATGGGAAAATATGGGCCATCAAAGTACAATTTGCAATTAGTCAATGCCAATACTATAAAATGAACCGATTGAAACTGTTTTGAAGGAGGTTTGAAATTTTTAAACAACTAAAAAACAAAAGGAACAGGTTCACTATAATGAGGGGTGCACTGATTTGTGTTGCAGATGGTTCTTAAATTTGAACTTTTATTCTATTTTAATAAATAAAACATTTCTGTCTTTCAAATTAAGTGACCTTATCTTTCGTGCGCTTTGGCTAAAAACAACCAAAATTCTACTAAATGGAAAGAATTTGCAATTACTTTACATTTTAGTGATAATTGTACAGTTACTTTACACTCTCCATATAGTACAATTGGATGTACATATTTCTCATTGCCATAGGATTTACAATATCTTTGTCCTGTTTGACTCAGCCTGGGTTGTTAAGATTTGATGTTGTTCTTGTTTCTGTCTGTAGTGCAGTGGCTTCCTGTTAGAGTTAACTGACACAGATTTTCGTAAGAGTTGGACTCGGTCTCTCATTGCAACATTAGAAACGTAGTTTGTGTGAGTATATGTGTTCCTCCCTGACCCGAGTTTCTTTTTGCATGGTTATAAACCTTAGGTACAATCCAGATTCAAGAAAGACAGAAAACTTCAGAGAAAATCAGAGTAATTGAGCTTGATGCCATGAGGGATCTACTTCAACTGCACGTTAGAGACCAGCCTCTTACAAAACAGGTCAGTGACAACACAGGTCACAATTTAAGCAGTAACAATTTAATTTTCAGCAGATCGATTGTGACAGTTATCCTGAACTGAGTTTGTACCTTGCTTTGACTGTCACACTTTAGTACTTATTTATTTTACTTTATTCTTTAATGCTTGTTCATCCAAAAAGACAACAGTGATCTTTGATTTCACTGCAGATCAGGACAAGTGTTTCATAGTTAAGCAGTGAATGTGAGTGTTAAAATAATTATTTTGTTTTGTTATTCACCTGTTCGCCAATCATGACCTATATAACCATGATCATAATGAACTTTAACCTGTTTTTTTTCTGTTCAGGTGAGAGACTTTGGCCTGGATGACCTGGATGAACAAAAGGTTGTTTCATTGCTCACAGGGGTGATTGAGAAAATAAAGGAGGAGAACCATGAGCTCAACATCAAACAGGCACAGATTGAGGTAACTCGGAAGTCCACGTACTGCTTTGTACCATAATATTACCAGCCATAAACTCTTTTCATGTTTATTCTTACATTTTATTTTGCAAATGCTCAGTGAACTTAACCCTGTAAAGCCCAAGCCATTAAATAATTGACAGAAAATTCAAATTCTTTGAAACTGGAGCCTTTATTGCTCATTCAGAACAAAAAAAAAAAAATGCAAATATTAATTTCTGTACATGAGTTTCAATTTGTATCATATGTGATACAATGCAATTTTTTAGTAATTTTGAGGGCTCAAAAACTCATGTATCATATATGATATATTTGGCGTTATAGGGTTAATGAACATTGTAATTGTCCTTGGTAATCATGACCCACATAAGGCAGAAAAAGCAATAACCTTCTCTTTTGCTCTTTTCCCATTAAGGTGCAGAGAGCTGACCTGGAAATGTTGCTGAAACAGAAAACTGAGGAGAGGGCCAACATCATGTCTCAGCAGCAGAAGCTGACTGCAGAAAACCAGCTGCTGAAAAGCTCTCTGGAACACGAAGAAAAGTCTTTGTCCACTTTACAGGAGGAGCTGAGGAACCTTCGCTCTAAGATTAGCGATCTGGAGGTGATGGGAGCTGGAGCCGACTCCCTGCTGTTAGAAAACCAAAGGCTAAAAGATCAGCTGGAGGAGGAGAGGCAGCTGATCAAAAGCTTCCAGAGCCAGAGGGAAGACTTGATGGCTGAAGCACAGACGGCGAAGAAGAAGCTCGACAAGGAGAGGAAGGCCACAGATGAACTGAGGAGAGAGCTGAATCGTCTGAGAAGTCGCATCCCTGGAGCTGGAAGAGAGGCTGGTTCAGAGGCAGCAGAGCTACAGTCACGTGTGACAGAGCTGGAAAAGAAACTGAACTTTGAGCAACAGCGCTCCGACCTGTGGGAGAGACTGTATGTGGAAACCAAAGAAACACGAGCCAAAGGAGACACTGAGTCCAAAGTTAAAAAACCAACAGAAGGTATGGCAGGAAAAGTAAAGGAGACATTTGATGCTGTGAAGAACTCCACCAAGGAGTTTGTCCACCACCACAAAGAACAGATTAAGAAGGCAAAGGAGGCTGTAAAAGAGAACCTGAGGAAGTTTTCAGATTCTGTCAAATCAACTTTCCGTCACTTCAAGGATTCAGCTTCGACTTTCATCAACAAGGCCAGAGGGTTTTATAGTAAGAGATTTGATGAGAAGAAAGTAAAAGGCTCATGGCAGCACAGAGCCTACAACTCTCATCACAGGCACTCGCACAGGTATGGCGACTCCTTCCAGAGCGACCACAACACCAGAAAATCAGGGGATAAAGTTCATGAAGATCGAGGTCAAAACAGCCACAAAGCCAATGTGAAAGGATGCTCTGGGGTTTTTGACTGTGCCTATCAGGAGTCGATGAGTCTCTTTAACAAAGCCATGGAACCGATTAGAGCGGATGAATTTTACCAGCTGTTACAGAGCTACCTGCAGCGGGAGGTCGACCATTTCCACCACTGGAAAGAGCTTGAGATGTTCATCAACAACTTCTTCCACAATGGAGTGTTCATCCATGACCAGATGCTGTTCACAGACTTTGTCAGTGGTGTGGAAGATTACCTGACAGACATGCACGAGTATCAAGACCTTGATGACAATGTGTTTGGGGATCTTGATGACTATGTCTACAGACACTTCTTTGGAGAGGCTTACATAAAAAGCTATGGCCCAAGGTACGTCTCCTAAATGATGCTCATGTTTCCCCTAAAGTCCTTTCCATAAGTCTGTGTAGGGACATTTTTACTAAGGAACTTAGATAAGAGTGTAGCCCATAACCTCTGAAAAATGTCCAAGAGCCTTCCTTGGAACCAAACATACCGGACGACTGTGTGGAATTGGTACAGTCAACTGATCAATTCCAATGATGTTCTACCATAGGCATTTAGAGAAATTGATGTTTTCCCTATTTTTCCATTGATCTGTATGACATTACATTTTATGAATAAGCTCATATGTCTAGAGTTACTGTTTGTGTCAGTGAATGTGAAATATTATGACAAGACAGCTGAGGCATCTCACTTTTGTTGCAAGCTTTTTACTAATACCTAAGTTAGAGTCGTCCAGACAATTATTAGAGCTTTTGTATCTGTCAAAGCGCACTTTGAAGGCAGACTGTGAACACGTTTTAATGTATGTATAATGTATGTTTTGTGATTGAATCACACAGTGGGCCATTTGAAAGACCTGACACAGATTCAAAGGAGTCGCGGTCAAAGCATCAACAGCGTAAGCAGCAGAGAGCCAGATCTCGACCACACAGTGAACGCAAATGGAGCAGATCAGGAAGAAACGCCGACAGACACATGGCTGACGTCAAAATAGAACTCGGTCCGATGCCGTTTGATCCCAAATACTGAAAATACGTCAACTGGTTTCATATATTCTAGTTCCTCATTCTATGCTGGGTTGTATTTAGATGCAGAATCGTATTTTTGTAAGTTTGCACAAGTAAGTAAGTAAGTAAGTTTGTTGAAGTTTGAATGCTACTGAATGTCCTTGCGCTGGTTTGCGTTTTGTGAAGTAATCATTATGCTTGAATGAAGATGTGGCATATCTGCACATTTGTAACATAAGAGATGAGTTCATTTAACATTTTACAAATGTTAAACTGAAACAGTAAATTATTGACCTGAAGAAGACTTCCTGCTGAAACACCACTGCTTCTCATCAACGACAGCACTTATGTTTGAAAATATTCAAATTAGTGAGCAGAAAATGCTAATTGCAAACCCAGCTAAAACATGAAAACAGATGACATGTTAGGATGTTCTGGTGTGTGGCCATGTAGTTGTTTTAATTTGCTGCTACAAAGAGGTTTGTATGATTTGGCTGTAATTTGCTTTCAGAGTTAAAATGCTGTTTTCTAACATTCCACTTCAAGTTTTAACTGGACCTGGCAGTTTTGTTTTTACTTTTACGAGCTGAAAAAAGAAGTTCACACCAAATTTAATGAATCTTTTACACAATGCACCTGTTTTATATTCTACACACATGATAACCCATGTTTAAAATCACTAGATTGGAGATTAAAATTCCAGTAGCAAATCATATGACACTGTCAATGATAAAACAAAAATTGCCATTGTTCCAGTGTTTGTCAGTGCCTTCCATAAATAAAGATGTTTCCGCCAACTCTTCCCTCAGGAAAATGAGTATGAAATATCTCTGCTGTCCTCACAAAGTTATTCCCTTGCAGAAACACGGAGATCTCCTACAACAGAAAAAATGTAGAAGCTAAGGAAATTGTCAAATTTCCACAAACATGCAGAAATATAATTTGTGAATATCTTACTTTTTCCAAAACATCAAAGAGAACCAGGTGGGTGGGCAGGGAGGATTTGTATGGAAACGAAGTCCTGAGCCAGACTAGAGGGTCACTGTAGAATCTGTCTGCTTCGTCAATGTCACCTCTGTCTCCGAGGTCTGGAGGACACTCGAGAAACCTCATCTTTAGCGGGCAGTGGACATGGCTGCAAGGACAGAGTACCATCAGCTGCTGTATGTAACCGATAATTTCTCAAATACAACATACAATACAAATAATGAAAAGTTACCCATGTCAACTTGATTTGCATTTTAAGGGAGGCTGCACCTAATGACATTTTTATAGCTGATGTCACATAAGTATTCACACAATAATAATAGAAGATGAAGACAAAAGATAGAGAATGTACAGTATTTAGTCCCAGTAATATGAGTGATCCTTTAATAACTTCTATAAAAAAGCAACAAAGCAGTAACCCCCTTTCAATATCAAAGTACTGCAGTTAAACATCTTAGAGATGGACAACATATTCATCTTTTGTATTTTGGCCATAAGCAGTAAACATCAGTGCACTGAACACTCATGGACAAACGTAAGACTGGGACAGACTGGTCCACACATTTTCAACAAAGATAAAACTCACAAATTAGATCTATCGTGCAGCACATTGCCATGAGGATAGTTGGTGTGGGGGTGGAGGATACAGAGGATAGGGTTAAATGGAGGCAGATGATTCGCTGTGGCGACCCCTGAGGGGAGCAGCCGAAAGGAAAAGAAAATGTGCAGCACATTGCCTGCAGACTGTGTGTACCTGTAGTAGGGTGTTGAGTGGCAGGGCATGAGGAAGAGCACATCTGGCTGTGGGTGGCTGGAGATGCTGCTGATGCCACAAAGTGTCTGAACATGGCTCATGACATCCAGAGTGCCTCGCTGGTGGATCAGGCCTGTGTACAGAGCTCCAGCTAAGTTGGTCACTATCAACAGGAATGCTGCAGCTCGACGCCACACTTTCAAATTAGCCAGCGATGTTCCTGTTACAGCCATGAAACACACACAAACCCAGGCATGATTATAACACATATCTGACTGCTATGCGGAAAACACAGTTCACATGTGGAATCAGGAACTTACCACAGAAGACCATACAGAAAGGCAGCACAGGATAGATGAATCTGAACTCCTTGTGAGGAAGCAAACTAAAGGAAAGACAAAGCATGTCAACATTGTCTGCTGAGCACAAAACACCATGACCACTCTGGACTAGTAACTGCTGACTTTAAGGTCCCTGTATGTGTAAACGGTTGCCTGTGTACATGTGTCAGGCCTGTCACAGGGTGCACCCTGCCTCTCTCTCACTGTCAGATGGGACCAGCCCCCTGTGCTGCTTAAAGCTGAGCTGTCTGTGTGAGGAAAGTCTCATTGGAAAGTCGGTCAAACTACTCTGATGAGACAGAAAACTGCAAAAAGATATGTGGAACAAAAATAATACTGATTCATCTTTTCAAATCCATGTAATTCTTATGCATTATCAAACATTTTACCTGTAAACTGTGATGGTCCAGATGACTGCTGCCAACAGGAGTTTGTGTCTTTTGAAGGTCAGGGTGCATCCATGAAGAAAGAAGGGAAGATGAGGACCGATCACGACGGCAAAGCCCTGACTGAAGTACCAGTGCCAGGGGTGGGACCCATAGAAGTCCGCCACACCGTGGAAGACGTTAAACTTCAGGAAATTGAACTGCACCATGGTCCACTGGAAAAGAGAGAATTGTTAACATGTGACTCAATGCGCAGTAGTTACTGGATGTGGTTTAGGTGTTTTACCTTTCCATAGAATAGACAGTCAATCACTGTTGAAATCACCACAGCCAAAGTCCTGGAAATGAGAGAAAACATGATTACACAACAGAAAGAAGAGTAAAAAACAACGTTTATGTGGACGTGAGATTAAAAGTACGAACCCAATAGGAATGTAGTCATGAGTGATGAGTCTCAGTTTGTTTTCTGCCTGCCAGAAATGATATGTCAGCAGAGGAAACCACACAATCAGGGCGGTCGGACGAACAACAACAGCCAAGGCAACCAGGGCCAAATATTTTTTGCTAGGGGGAGAAAAGACAACATGAAAATGTGCCTGCAAGGGATTTACTTTAAAGAGTAAAAAAAAAAAAAGACAAAGATGATCTGAGACCTGCAGTGTGATTTGGACCCAGGAAGGGGAAAGTAAAAAAGAGCCAGCGAGGTGATGGTGGTCTCCATGCTGTTGCTCAGAGTCCTGGTGCAGCAGTACCATGTGAACCACGAGCACAGGTGGCAAAAGAACTGCAGACCAGAAGAAGATGAATGAAAAGAAATGAGAAGTGCCTCCACAGATCTAACTCATGCACCCCCTGACGTTCCTCTGCGTATGTTTTTAATGGCACTGTAGCAGCAAAATCTGGATGTTTCAACCATTTCTTCAGTAATGTAGCTATTTAGCAATTTTAACTACTCCAACTATTTTTACTGTTTATGAGCTTTCCATGTACCTCGTGACAACAGTACACCCCTGACTGCTTTTGAATCATTGCTGTCTGTGACAAGAAGACTGAGACAGCTGCCTACACATGAGCCTGTTTTTAAGTAAACTGCAGTAAATGACATGTTACACGTGCAACGCTGTTACCGTCCATTTTGCAACATCATGACTTTCCAGCATTCGGATGAGGAAGAAGAATTTTACATCAGCAAACGCAGCCAGGAGCGCTTGAGTTATTCGTGGAAGCCATATCTGTGGAGCCAGGCAGACCAGGATCAATGAAACATCACAACCGCAGGAAATTCATTTGGTCAAAGACATGCAGATAAAAGCAGTGAAATATATGAATTTACCAGCAGGTGGACTGAGTCATAGTTTATGAAGTACAATATCTTGTATATCAATGCAAAGAAGAGTGGGTAGGAGAATCCTCTTATTCCTTCTTTCCACTCCCAGGTCAGATACCCATAGGTCACACTGTTAAGGCTGTAACGGCACAATAATAATAACACCAAGCTGCTGGTTTCAGCTTCAGAAATTCAAGAAAGTTTCTTATTCTTCCATATTATAAACTTAATTATAGCATTCTCAGCCTAAATAAATGCCCAGAGCCAAACACCAAAATTACTAACAAAACAGCATAATCACAGAACTGTGCCTATAAATAAAACATTGCAAGAAAAAACAACCAGCCAAAGGCAGCAAATAGTTTTGTGCTTCTGCACAGTCTCACATAGTGTAGGATCCATCAAAGCTGAAACTGCCTTTTCTTCATTAGTAAACCAGATTTTCGATGTGGAGGCAAAGCAGGAAATTTCTACATGGCTTGCAGGGCCCCCCAACGTTTTTCAGTGTACCAGTTGGTTTTTGACAACATCATCACAGTAGACCCGGGGAATTTGGAGCACTAGTGCACAATAACCACTTGCATTATAACATTATCATTCATTCATTTATTCATTATCTATACCCGCTTATTCCTATTTAGCGTCACAGGGATCTGCTGGAGCCCATCCTAGCCTCTCTGGGTGAAAGGCAGAGGTACACCCTCGACAGGTCACCAGTCCATCACAGGGTAAAACATTATCACTTAAACTAAATTAAATAACTTCCCTAAAGCCAATAGTTTTTGTGGGTTTCTAAAAAAAAACAAACAATGAAACTGCCATTTATAATCTTTGGTGTGCACTGGACTTGATGGGAACAGGGGCCCAACACCACTTTTCTGTACTGGGGTCCTCTGAGAATAAATCCAACCATGCAGATGCACCCTCATTGTCTGCTGTTATTAATATTAATAAAACACAACATCATATTCAAACACAACAATAATTTGTTCTTCCCAAAAAGGATATTTGAAGACCATATGATGGGAAACCTCCAGAGACTGCCAGTACTCATCAGGGACAAAGCTGGTCTGAACCAGAAAACAGTTGACCAGTCTGAACACCACAGAAAACAGAACCACCCTGGCTCTCAGCACACCTGCAAGGAATTCACTTCATTGTAGTGTTTTATTTTCATCACCACAGCACCCAGGGAAACAGCTGACAGGAGCTGCTCCTTTGGTCGCCGTCATCATAATGTGTGTCTAACCAGTGGTGAAGAAGTACTCAGATCCTTAACCTAAGCAATTATTATTATTATTATTATGGTATTATCACTACAATGTGCTCAAAGTACTTATTCTGCAGAAAATAATGCCTGTGAGTAAACTAAATTATTATATATTGTTGGGTGATTAATACTATTGATTAATCTGTATTTAATTGATCAGGACAGAGATAATATGAATCATGTTTACACTAGTTTCCAAACTTTGTTTTTGCTGCCAGAGAGTCCAGAAAAATAATCAAGGAGCTCTTGAAAATTAACTGGATTTATGAAAAGACAAAAGTTCTTCAGGCACTCTGAAATGGATAGGCCTAATTACAGAAATCATTATGATTATAGTTCATCATCTAATTTAATAAATGGCTGAGAGTTTGCATTTTAGGCTCATCACACTATAACTAGAGCTGGAGGGAAAGTGGCATGAAATTGAAATACTCAAAGTTTGACTTAAGTGTTGTGTTGAAGGAAATGTGTTTATTTAAAAAAAAAAAAAAACCCACCGCTGTTAAGGGGACACTCATCTTCCTTCGAGTACAGCTGGGATTTTCTTTTCCTCAGTTTCACATCGTC
This sequence comes from Mastacembelus armatus, assembly GCF_900324485.2. NCBI lineage: Eukaryota > Metazoa > Chordata > Actinopteri > Synbranchiformes > Mastacembelidae > Mastacembelus > Mastacembelus armatus. Next base: position 12,127,417 of record NC_046635.1, read on the forward strand.
CACTTTGTGCCCAAACTTCAGGCGTGCTCGTAGGGTCTCCATCTGGACATGTTGTCTCTGGCCTGTCTGCTCCACCCGCTGCCAGCACAGCTCACCTGTCAGGCTGTCAGACAGGTGACAGGTAAATCAGTGAACTGACGTCATCTATTCACTGTTGATGAAACGGTGAAAGTGAACAACCTGCACCGCTTATTTAACCGACTGTGTTTAACTTTTATAATTCCAAATAAACTACAGGGAATTCATATGAACTTCTGGTAAAAACAGGACGAGCTGTGGTGTCCGGATTTAACCGCGCTTCCGCAATCGGACATACTTCCGGTGAAACATTATTTCAAGACTTCAAAATAAACGTTCGACACTATAAACTATTCTCAGAAATATTTATAAAATATATCAAAGTATGCAGCTCTCTATGACCATGGGGGAAATATAGGAAATGTAAAAAACGAAGGAAATATACGAAAACTGTTTTATTAGATTATATACGGGCTATAAATAAATCTGTACAGACATATTAAAACTTTATCTGAAATTTCCTTTTGATTTTGAAAAGAACAAAGAATTTGAGATAGTGCACTTTAATGGAGAAATAATTTTACGTAACACCTAAACCAAAGAGTAGGAGTGGACTTACCTATTGTCATGGAAAATATTAAAAAGACTGTGAATGTATGTATTGTGACTTTTAATCAAATATAAAAAATCAAAAATATGAGACAAAACGACTTATATTTACCAGCAATAATAATAATCAAATCACAATCACAATTTTGACTGTAACACGTTGACTGTAACCTGTTGGTGAATATTTTTAACGTAGTCCTCTATCACGTAGGGGGAACTGTATTGCCGCACCCTCCGCTAGGTGGCGACCTGTAGCTTGCTACTGCCAGAATTAACAGTAGAAGAAGAGTGCTACCTCGCTGTATATAAGTGTCCTCCTGGTGTCCGGAAGGTTTTAACTTGTGTTTTTCCCTCCTTGTATGTCTGTGTTTTCTGATTATATACACTTCGAACAAGCCACTGTCACGGTGAGTTATTGAGTTATAAACGCTACAGAGTATTGCTTCCAAACAAGGTACAATCTCATGTTAGGGGTTTATTTAGTCGAGCGTTTAGGAAACTGTACGTCTAGCAGACTGTGCTCATATATTCTGTCTGGACTTTTCAAAATAAAACTAAACAACTGAATTCTCAGTAAAAATAGTTGGAGAGCTTTTGTACAATGATTTATATAACTAATGAAAACATAATATTTTAGTGTTTAGTTTTTTATAATTACTATTTTTCTAACAGTCATACCAGGATCACACTGTGAGAGAGTAATATGTAACAATAGGAAATGTGCTTCGCATTGTTTTATTTTAAATATTTTGAAACGTAAGCAAAAATACTGCTTTGGATATGATTGCAAAACTGACATTGGACCAGCACTGCCAGAGTCACTAGCAGCATCCATGCAGCAAGTTAAAAATGTTGTAACCTTCAGCAAAACATGATAACAAATGATGAACTAAATGACAAGAAAAAAAGAGTTTGATTTTAAAGTGTTATGAATAACATCATGGTATTTTCTTTCAGGATCATCTTGTGTTGACAGGTTGGGATTCCTTATTACTAGAATTCATGCTTCGACGAAGAATACCTTTCACACAGATGGCTCTTGCCACAATGCTCGGAGTTGCTGGTGGTGTTTATATCTATAGACCCTATTTTGAGCAGGTGCCAAGAACTTCACAACAGAAAAAGCAGGATGATCCAAAGAAACCAAATGAAACAGAGTGAGCATAATTCATCACTCCCAGGAAATTCTTCAGACAAAAGCCAGAACTACATTAGAGGCTGCTGGATGTTCAGAGGTGGACACCAAACTACAGACAAGACCAGTATGGATACCTTTATTCTTTACTGGGTTTGAGTTTAAATGTACAGAATAAAATATTTTTAAAAAACGCAATTTCTGAATTGGCCTGTTTTAAAATTATGCATTTCCTGTATCATGAGTTTCAGTATACGTTAGACACATGAGCTGAAATAGCAAAATTTGTTTAGCTCTGAAAATATATAATAAATATGCATATAATAACACTGTATATGCATATATGTTATCAAACTGTCAAGACCCTGTACTGACCCCTAGAGACTGGGACACCTGGATGTATTTCAGACGAGGGGTCTTTTGCCAGATTCTCAAATCCTTTTCCCAACAGGGATTAACACTTATACAAAAGAAAAGGTCTCTGGTTCACTTAATCCTGAAAATAGTTTATTTTTTGCTTCAGACCCTGAAATTAATTTCTGTGAATTGTGATGCCATGCAGTAATTATGTTTTATTCAGTGCGACTTAAAGCCTTTTCAAATAGCACAGGTGAAAAAGTATTAATATCCTTTGCTGAAGTAAACAGACCAGTACAGGAATGTAGAAATACCCAAACCCAAAACAGTGCTTTACCTGTCATTACTATCACTGTTTACTATATTGGAATTCTTTATCTGACACGTTTAGGTGCAAAGCAACTAACTTTAATAAACAAAATGTTTCTAAGTGATCAAAAGTATAAGTAAGTTGTCATATAAAACAAGTGTATAGGTCTTATACATTGTTATATTACATTAATAGTGTGAGTATATTTTTCTGTTTTTGCTGCTATGGGTTTGCTGGGTTGTGAGAACTACTGTGGTAGGAAATAAAAAGGTTGCAGTACATGTAGATGGTTTATGTCTTTTTTGTGTGAAATATTGTTATACAATTATTCAAATGAAACATTTAGGTGTGAAAGTGTTAAAATGACCAAACTCCAAAGTAATACTAAAAGATTGATCAACTAATCAGATGTTATGGGTATCTGATTAGAGCAACAATTTATACTAGAATGTATATCAGCATATTTCATTTCACTGGTTTGATAAGTAAAATTTTAAAGCTCAAATCTGTCTTTCAACAAGGAGCCCATTGAACAGTTTTTATTTTTCTGTAGCCAAATTATTCCTGCTGTTCATTCTGGACTTCCTGGTGTGATTTCCAGATAAGTGACCAGTTTATCTGAAGCCAGTATAAGGCAAGAGGATATCTTACACTTTCAGTCTTTTTAGTACCAATTCTCCTATTGTGGTGCTTTTCATCTACTCCAGCTCAACAAGGAAACACGATTAAATTTCACTGAGAAAAAAGAAATAATCGGAAAAAACAACCAAATGCAGCCTTTGAATCACTGGTAGCTGCATGTCCCATGTAGTGTAATAAAGAGTACACACTTCTCTTTTTTAATGTAGTAGTCTAAAGGTATGAAGTAGTATGAAATAGAAATAGTTTACTTTAGTAAAAAAAAAAAAAAAAAAAAGAAGAAGTACCTCAAAGTACTTGGGTGTGCAGCGGCAGGGCTGCAGCAGGGGGCGAGGGTGCTTCTGCGCCGGGCGGTGAGGTTGTTCTCGGGGGAGGAGCTTCTCATCACCCACGGAAAGTAAAGTTGCTGCTCCCTACAGTTAGATGAAGCTCATCTTGTGTCAACTCATGGCCCAGAGGAGACGAGGAAAGTAAAGTCCTCATTTATTCGTCTTCATTAAAGTCCTCAGCGGTGTTTTGCAGCTACCTTTCTAAGCCCAAGCACACTGCGCAGCAGAAGCGCCCCGGGGGCCGGTGAGTAGCTTCTTGGTCTGTTTTCAGGAAATGTCAGTCGAAGAAACCAGCCTGTAGCATCTGTCAGGGCTTAGCTGCAAAAACCGTACTCCTCACTTTACTTCACCCCGAGCAGTGGCCGCTGGGAAACTGTTTTCCACCTGTCTTACCCTCCTCTCGGGCTCTACACGGTTCTTTGTGATTCGGGTGACTGCTATTTACCTCAACCTTAACGCATGTTTGCTCCAAAATGCACGATGCGATACAAGTTTAGCCTATTAAGTTAAAAAAAAAGTGGTTGTTTCTTGTCCGAGACGTCACCTGACCCCCGGTAGCAGCCCCATGAAGACCTGCTGAGGGTCATTAGAGTTTCTGCTTGTTCTAGTGAGTCGATGTTTGTTTGTGTCATCGTGGGAATAGGTTTCATTTGCCCACTGCGACCTCCTGCTGCTGCTGGGCTTCACTACAGACAGGCCCAGGGAGTCAACAGCTGTGGCAGGCTGAGGTTTTCTGGATGGTTGTGTTCATATCTGCTCATTTAAATTTATTACGAGGCTCACATCCTTATAGTGTCACCCAGAGTAGTAAACCGGTATGTGCCAATCCGGATGTTCCTAAGGAGCTGCCCAGGGTGGGTCTTCCCCTTCTCCCTGACAAAGTGATTAAAGCAGCTTTTTGTTTGCTGGTCTGCATGGGTGGTAGGACTGTGCACTGTATGTCTGGCTAACATTTTCTACCAGGTCCAGTCCCACTGCAGGGGCAACATGTCAACAGATATCAATCAAGGTACAGCTCATAGTTCCTCCACTTCTGCTTTATTTATAACAGGAAAAACTCACTGAGATTAAAAAACAAAATCTCTTTTTTTTTTAGAATCATTCTGGCCAAGATAGGTAACACCAGCAGCAGGGTACGGATACCGGATACCAGAATATGCCACAAAATTATAATTTAAACAACTGCACCGTTTTAAATAATAATTCCAGTACAAGTCCTTGCACATGTCATATTAGAAAAATGATACTCAAACTAGTCAAAGAGTCATCAACAATCATGAAAATTCATCAGACCAATCCTGCTGCTACTGATTCAGGCGGTCTCTCACGCTGTAACCCTGTGTCTCCATAGAATGCGTCTCCAAAATGAAATTTGTAGAACTGACGTTGTAAATAGTTAGTAATGAGTTTGTGATCGGTTATTTTAAACTGCACTATCTAACCACACTGTGTGTTTACTGAAATGATAAAGGCCTTAGACTCAAGATTTTAACTCACAACTCCTCTACACTGTGGGATTGGGTAACAGTACAGCTACTGAAGGCCCCAGGCATTTCAATTTATGTTCTTTAGTTGTGCATACAGTACTACCAAACTGGTTACGGTTAATTAGATTACGAGAAAATAGCTGCTTGTTTTTGTGTGTTGTATTTGAGGAGATACTGGCCTTAAGAATTGGTTAGATGTGACTCATCCAATAAGATTTTTCATAATATTTTTAAAAATTCACTCTTTTTCTTATAAGTACTAATTTTATCCAGTCACACCAGACCTAGTGTGTGATGGCTTTTACTTATTTCTAAATGTCAGGTCTTTGTTTGTACACAACACCAACAATCACACTGCTGGAACTGTGAGAGTTACAAGATTTAAAGAAGCTGAATGTGATGTGTGCGTACAAATAGTAGGAAGATGTGCTCAGTAAAGATGCTGGATTTCATATTGAATCAAATTCTTAACTCTCTAGTGTCTAATATAAGAGCTTTTGCAATAGGTGAGATACATCTGTCAATCCCACAGTGATATTTTAACTTCTTCATGCCACCCTGTCACAGTTTTTGGAAAATCATCCTTCCCCATAGCTGCTGTTTTTGTCCCAGATGAAAAAGCTTATTGTTATTGACACTCACAACTCCTCTACACAATGGGACCGTGGGATGTAAATGCTGATGTGAAGCCCCTTTCCACTGACGAGGACTACTAGTTTATGTGATGCCTCAGTTTTGTAATATGGCTATTTGTTGTCTGTTTACAGCCCACAGAAAAGATGAGACTGACCATTGTCTTTTTTTTCTTACCCACAAATTACTTTTAAGTTGCACAATTTCTAAAGTTATAATTCAAATATAAAAAATTTTACATGTTAAAATGCCAACAGGCAGACCACGTAGACACAGGAGTTAATTAATAGTGTAGAATTAGATTTTTAGGACTTGATATCTCAGAGGGGAGCTCTTTCCAACCTTTAGTGCTTTAGTGAAGTATCTCTTTTATCTCTCTGACAAAACCATCATCATTAGGTGTAATTTGGATAGCCTACATCCATTAGACGAGGCCAGGTAAAGCCATTGTTGTTTCTGAAAGGTTCCTGTTATGCAGTAGTGAGGACAAAATATCTTACTGAATGCTTACTGCACTTAGTGTTTTCTCGCCTGACGCAACATCACACTGTGACATCAGAGCCTGCTTCCTTTTCAACAGCTGTTATAGGACTGGGATGTACAATACAAGTAGGAAATGGTCTTACAATTTTAGATTTATCACGGCATTCTGTATTATTAAAGATTTACTCTATTTTCTTTGCAGCACTCAGTAGCAAAAGATAATATCGATTCTTGTTTTCAAACGGGGCTCAATAGGGACTTGATTGACCTGATAATAGTCTGCAAAAAATTGCTGACACAATCTTCTTCTCCGGCAGTGTGGTTTGCATGACTTTTACGTCTGTGACCTGTTTTTTCTGCAACAGAAATTATGTATTGACTCAAGGTTTGTGTCAGGGTGTTATTAAAGCATTAAAATGTGTCACATTATGACTTGTGAAAGCATAAAGGCATGTTTTTTCCCAGTGACCCACCATGCACTGGACTAGTCAACTTGAAAGTTATTAAGTCATAATTCTTAATGTAGCTTTAATTACACTTGATTGCCATTTTATTGGATACAAATAGTTGAAGCTAATGCATTCTTATGCAACTGTCTTTGACAACTCTGTAAAACAGTTTCAGCAAAAACTGATGATTACAACCTTTATGAAGGGAGGTTTGTGGCAGGACTCTTGTAAGAGACCACATTAGTATTGGTGAGGTGTGCCTACAAAACTTCAAGTTTTTGATCTTTAAGCTAATTGGCTGTCTTCCTCACATGTGACCTTAAAGAAATTCATGTTTGGGTGTGTGGAACATAGATTTCTTTCACCAGCATGAAACAAAATTGGTAAACCTGTTAAACCTTTTAATTGATTAATTAATAATTTAATTTAAAATCTTATTATGACTAAACCAGAATAAGGTAAATAGTATCAAACAGATGGAAAAGTCGAAGGCTTGTGATACAGTCTTCAAGAGGCTTACTCTTCCTCAGGTCCACAAGTTGAAATGTGCACTCATAGTTCATAGTTCTGGGGTTTAATAGTCTTTGGTTAGTGCTTGTAGCAGCCATTTCCATCAGAACACATTTGTCTCGGATCTTGATTTTGCATGGGACCCTAAGCTGCTTATGGCTCCATACGAAAGCTCACTTGGGGTAATAGCAAAGGAATGTAAGACTTGTCTGAATACTGTTGTAACCAATGATCATGTGATACCTCAGCTCTTCTCTGGACTGTTTTCACAATAATTAGTCAGCTATTACAAATCAGACTCTTACATCCAGTGTGTAACATAGTGTACCTCTGTTTCACATTTCACATAAGAAAATATGGAGCCTCCATCAACATTTTACTCCTTAAATAAATTCAATTCAGCCTTTATTCCAAAATGTATAATCAAGTTTGCTACTCTGTAAAGAGAAATGACAACTACTTTCAGACTGTATGGATGGTAAGACCATGAAAACCGGTTTTGTTCTCTGTTTTGTTGTATGTCAGTAACTGGAGAGAGACAGAGGAATTTAAATTCATCCTCTCACTGTGCTAACAAAATGAAACAGCTCTTAAGTTACTCACATCAACTTGCAGTGTCATCAACTGCACTGATCTATATCTGAAGGTCTTGCATAATGATCGGGATTTGTGATTTAAGAACTTAAAGAGAACGTTGCATTGCAGAAAAGTAAACGCTGAAAGGACAAATAATTAATGTCTTTTAATGTTTCTGGGTGAGAAGATTGTGAATAGTGGTTGAAATTAATGACTATTCTTATTATCAATTAATCTGGTAATTTTTTGATTAATCAGTGTTTATAAAACATTTGTAAAATTTTCAGAAAGTGTTTCTGAGCTGATGGTGTTTTGTTTTATTCCAAGAATCTCCAAATATTCGGTTCATGAATATTCATGTGACCAAGAAGAGCAGCTATTCTAATTTATTTATTTGGTATTTTAACTGTTTTTACTTATGGAATCATCTAAATGATTAGTTGCCACTTACTCTTTTGTCGATCAGCTCTAATTGCGAGCTCTTCCTGTGCTCTGTGTTATGGGCTTGATGTACCAATGTGATAGGCTCAGTGTAGCAGTGTGGTTATTTAAATCTTAACGCTGGCAGCTTAAGTATATAGTCTAAATTTTTGTCTTATAAATATACATCAGAATACTGATAAAGACAAACATGTTGTACTGTTTCTTTTAAAGCTGTTCTCCACTGACCTGCACCAGAGTGAGGACAAAACTTATGTCTAGTCAATAATGCAGTTTTATGTTAATTGTGTGCTGTTAAGTCAGCCAGTTGGACTGGAAAGACACAGCCCAAAGACACAGCCTAAATCCATGGAAGATTAGTGGCAAGTTCTCCAAGACACTTGGAACAGTCTCTCTGCCAGAGTGTGGTTTTTCTACTTAAAGCACTCTGTATAGTGTTAGTTGATAAATAAAAATCTGTCTGGGGCATTATTTTTGAAAACCGTCTCACTTCACTTTTACTGCCTAAAATGTTGTACAGTAAAATGTGCAGTAGTGTAACAGTACCCAGCTTTAACATGGCCAGAGGTGTCATGAACCAGAATGAAAACAGAAATTAGAGCCCCAGTAAATTTAGCACTGTCTGAAGTCTCTTCCTATTTACTGCACGATATGCTCTATCAAACCTAATTTTATGTAAGTGTCCAAATTTTGAAATGAATGAAATACAGAGTGCCTTCAAAACATGTCCACATTGGAATAGAAAAAATACTTAGCATAAAGCAGTTACACTATATCGTGGCAAGATTTCCCCAAACAACATGACAATGATTCCTAAGTGTTTAACTGTGTCTGTTATTTGGAGAATGAATTAGGGAGTGATGGTGGATATAGACTTGCTTGTGTGCTGGTAAATAGTGACTCTCTAGAAAACATTTATGTACCACACTAGTATTTTTTCCTCTTATACAGACAATCTAAAAGGGGTTGGGGTTGTTTCACATTTTTCTTGCTCTCAGGAATCACATGGATTTTATATTTTGTTGCCTAATCTTTGAGTGTGTAGATGATACCTAGACTAAGAATGTTGGTTTAGGTGCATTTTGTTGCCACCATTGACATGGTCCTCTGTAATTGCCTTATTTTTGTTCTCTTTAGGATTTAAAAAAATACCTCTGAGATGTATTGTTTTGCCAAATGAGTGTGATTGTTGCTTGACCGAGTGATTTTTGTTTGTGCATTGCAGAAATTAAGGACTCACTATGTCTGATGGGGACTATGATTATCTCATCAAATTCCTAGCCCTTGGTGACTCTGGCGTGGGAAAAACAAGCTTCCTATACCAATACACAGATGGCAAATTTAACTCCAAGTTCATCACTACAGTTGGGATCGACTTCAGAGAAAAAAGAGTGGTAAGCTCAATGAATTTCCAACCACTTAACACACTTCTGTCAAGGCAGAACCCGAGTTTCCTGGATTTCCTACAATCACTGCTTCAGTTAAAGCACACCGGGGGTTTTAGCCATCTCTTTTCACATGTAAGAATTACTCTTGCTACAAGCATTAATGGGTGCCTAATTAGGGGCTTAAATACATTCCTACACCATTAAGTAATATTCCTGTAACAAAAGACTACAAGATGAATGTTGCAACACAAATCTGAATAATGACTAGTGCTGGTGAGCAGTAGGCAGCACCCTCCTTAAGAATAAACACTTCATACCATTGGCAAACAGCTGGGTAGTGTTCATATTTATTCAGTGTTCACCCTTTGATATCTTGCCTTGTGCATGAATAACCATCTGACATTCAGTCAATTATATTAAAATACAGAATGTCTATCATCATCTTCATTATAATTAAAATAATCATAATCACTGTGTCTGAGTATACCTCTTTCTTTCACCCAAAGAGAGCTGGGATAGGCTCCAGTAGATCCCAGTGACCCTAGTTAGGAATAAGCGGGTATAGATGATGGATGGATGGATAATCACTATGTTTTATTATTATGTTCCATGAATTGTCATAAAAAAATAAAAATGCAGTGAGTGAGCACTGTATGAGGCAAAAATAAAAAATAAACGTTTTAAGCATTGTGATAAGCAAAGCTGTATTAGCTACAAAATGTTCACATGTAGAGTAGATTAAGCATTACAAATAGTTGTACTGGATAAAGCACAATATGTGATCATAGTATAAAAAAGAAGCACCACACTGTGCTATGACTGAGGTAATATCAAAAGTTTAATGATGGATTTACTAGTAATGGTATGGATTTGTGTGCTGTAGTAGCAGCATTATGGACCTGGGACGCTCTTAAAACTTCAAATTGTTTAATGCTGCTTTTAATTTACTTAATTACATACATAGCTGTCAGTGCTGGTTAAGGAAAGGTGTTTTATCTTGGACCATGAGAGGTGCTGCACTGTTAAAGAATTCAAAGGAAAAATACGAATTTAATCTGAAAGAATGAATTGTGCTGTACAATAAAATTAACTGGGCTCTTTTAAATGTTGCTTCAGTAACACAGACATGTCTCCATTTTTGGAAACAGCCATCATTAATGTTATCATAAATCACCAGATTTTTGCCACTAGTCTTTTATAACAAGTTCATTTTATGTGTGATTTAAATATGATTTCAATAACAAGCCATCTTGTTAAAACCTTGAAAACATAGAGTAGCTGGTTGAGTGTGGCCGAGTCATTCTTGTTTTGTATTTTCTGGTGGAGGACAATATGCTGCTACACTACACAAATATTTTCTTTTAAACCATCAGTAATAACAAGCTTTTGATTGTGATGAGGACAGGTTTTGTTTTATAGCATCCAGTTAATTTGGCCTCACATGTCTCTGTTTGACTCAGGTATACAACTCAACAGGTCCAGATGGATCTAGTAGAGGACAGAAGATCCACATGCAGCTGTGGGACACTGCAGGACAGGAGAGGTACAAGAAGTACTTCTACTTGCACTTACTCACCTTCCTCAGACCAAGACATGACTTAGATTTGAAAGATTAAAATCTTGGCCCTGTGATAGACTGGTGACCTATCCAGGGTGTACCCCTGCCTTTCACCCAAGGGGTGGGATAGGCTCCAGCTGATCCACGTGACCCTAATTAGGAATAAGCACGTATAGCTAATGTATGAATGATTATATATCTTCTGAAGTGTCAGGGTTTTTTTTTTTTCTGGATTATTTCAGATTTCGGAGTTTGACAACTGCATTCTTCAGAGATGCAATGGGTTTCCTTCTCCTGTTTGACCTCACAAACGAGCAAAGCTTCCTCAACGTTAGAAACTGGATGAGTATGTCTTCTGATATATCAAAGAAAATGTACATCTAAATGTTCATTAACACTGACTTTACATATAAGTATAAGTAATAATAATTTAGACATGTAGAAGCCTACTGGCAAAATATTGTGATTAAACATGTCATCTTCCAATTATGAAGAAGTCTTTTATTGTGGCCTGAGCTGCTGCTACAGCTACGTTCAAATTTCTTATTTCAAGTGAATATAATGTATTCATGATTGTACTGAATGCATATTTCAGGTCAGTTACAGATTCATGCATACTGTGAAAATCCAGACATTGTTCTGTGTGGCAACAAGTGTGACTTGGCAGAACAGAGAGCAATCAGTGAAGAACAGGCACGAGAGCTGGCCGAGAAGTACGGGTATGTCTCAGTTTTAATCCATTTGTACATGAACCTCTCCCTCGCACGTTTGTCAAGAAGGCAGTGGCTGCTTTGTTTGCCAAAGTCTTGTGTGGGAGAATGTCACACTAAACTGGTCCTCCTTGAAAAGCAAATATTTGTCCATGTGTATAATTTCCTGCTGTAGCTTTAGTAGACACACCTTTACGAAAAATACAGATATTGTAGTGAATACTAACTTTACAGCTTTCAAGAGAAGCATTAACCTCGGTGTAAACTGTTTAGTGTTGCACCATGAGTCTGTATGATAACCTGAACCCCGCATGAAGATTCTTATTTAATTTCATTTTGGGTATCAGAACTTTATCAACTGAAGTTTAGTTTGAATTTCAGTGTGTTGATACACACAGAACTCACATTTTCAGATTTATGTTTTTAAGTTTAAAGAGTTAAGATGACAATATGAAGAGAACATAACCAACGAGAAACCGATCCAGTTAGCAAGGCTTGTCTGAGTTTTCTCTGTGCCGTAGGGCTCCACTGTTGTACAGAAATGATTAAAAACATAAGAAGGAGCCACTCCATACATCTTCCCAGTGCTGTAAAAACTCCCCAGCACCAAAGATGTATTCATCCACAGCTGAAAGTAGTCCCCAGCAAAAGCACTCTTTATTACTGTTTGAGCAGTGTTTTCAAAAATGTCATAAATCCAATCTACTTTATATCAATGAGGGCATAGCAGAAACACCTCTCTGTATAATGCAGTACATTTTAAACCACACCACAAGCTACATCCTCTAAACACAGTCATGGATTTGAATCAACAGTTTCAGCAGAGGCTGAACATTATCACCTCTATGATGAGAAGATTTATTACAGGACTGGGGTTATATTTTTATCACCTTTTTAAAATGTATGCCTACTGTGGTAATAAATGGCTTTGAGGAAATACAGCCAGTATAACTCCAGCTTTCTCCTTTAGGTTCTTTTTATGTAGCTGGTAGTCTGTGATTCTTTATAACAGATACTTTCTTTCTTGCAGAGTACCATACTTTGAAACAAGTGCTGCAAATGGGCAGAATGTCAGCCAAGCTGTGGACGTCCTACTGGATCTTATCATGAAGAGGATGGAACGATGTGTTGACAAGTCCTGGATCCCCGATGGGACGGTCCGAGCTAATGGGCCTGTCAACCCAGAGAACTCGGAGACCTCAGACAGGAGCAAATGTGCATGTTAGAATGATGATCTATGATTTAGTTACAAAACCTGTGTCAATAAGAGTGGTCTGAAAATAGAAGGATGTCCAAGTTTGATGTTTCACAAAGTGAAACTGTATATTGTATTTTCTGTGTTAGATAGATCTTTGCCACAAAACCTATGCATATTTTTATTGACATGCTGTATCATTTGTCAGAACTTGTGTAAAAGTGCCTTTTGAATGTGGATGTTTTCGTTAAGATTAATATCACAGCTCTTTGGAAATAGTCCATTCTGGTTCGGAGTATGGGATATTTATTTTTTGCTTAAATGTCCAACTTTGCTCATCAGTTAAATATGCAGATCATGTTTTCAAGTATTAATTTTGTGTTTTTCATTGCAGTATAAGTGGGCTACCGTGCCAGATGTGCTATAAGTATACTGTTACTATCTGTTTTCTGTAAGGTTAGTCTAGGTTTACACTGCAAGTAACTCAAGAAGGATGTCACCAATATTTTTCTCTCCACAGCCACATGAATGTTGACTGTGGTACCAGCAAACACTGTTTGCTGATAGAGCGATATTGACTGGTTGTATGTCTGTACCTTAGGTAACCAGTTAAGTGCTACTGATGCTCTACTGAACATCCAGCTGCATATGGGAATATCAACACTGCCACAGCCAGAAAAATATAAATCACACTGAATATCACATGTAGGTTAGATAGATGATTAATACTCATGTATTTAATTTTTAAAAGCAATGTTTGTGTACGTTTGCCTACAAATGCAAAAATAAACTCACTTAATGTATTACAAAGCAATGTAAATGCAAAGTAGTCCATTTTATAGAAGCTTTTTGCATTTTTTTCTCTGGATAAAACATGTTACCAGTGTCTTTTAAACTAAAATACCACTTTTGGGTAAATTTGCCCTAAGCCTGTGCTTGAGATTTAAAGAATGATTAATGCTTCCACTACCTTCCAGTCACATGGAAACTCAAATATTGTCCATAATTACAAAAACTGAAGACCCATCTTCAGTCTAAGCTCAGATTTTGTCAACATTCATTTACAGCTAAGTCACCTGTATGTCTCATTTTTGTTATTATTCATTATTATAACATTGACTACAGTCTGAATTATACAAAATATAGTTATACCTGACCTTTGAGATGATCATAATTGATTTTCTATATTAGGGGTTTGGTTTTATTGTGTTTTATTGCAGAGGTATTGTATCTTTTAATGTCATTTGAAATTGTTTTCACTTTTAACACATGAAACTTTCATGAACAGTTTCTTTATGCCACACAGCAAATGCAATATTTTTAATATGTTTACATCATTATGTACTCATTAAATGTAACATTATCTGGGTGGCTTATTGCCTCAACTAAATTGATTTCTGATAGGAAACCTCTATTCCACCACAGTAAAAAGAGCTGCTGGGTGCCTGGTGGTTGCTCCATTTGTGTTGCCTAACACTCAGTACATTATTGGATAGAAAGTGTTTGCCTCAGGTATTGATATGACCATGTTAACTAGGCAATATATGGTAGATTGTTGAATGTATTACAGGCCTGTAATTTCGATCTGCATTACACTATTTTTTCCTCTGTAAGATTAAATGTGATGTATTAGTTAACACACAAGTATATTTACCCCTCCCTGTTCTAATCTACAGATTTGAAAATCAACAAATATTTAAATAAAAATATTTCATATTGTCAATTGTGCCAAAGTTTCATGTGTAAAATATGTCCAAAAATAAACAGTTTATTTACGTATTCCTTGAAGTAGTATCTTATTTTACAGTCAGTTGTGAGTTGGTATCAGGTAGTATTTAAATACAGTTACTTGTTATGTGTGCCATAATACTGAATATTTGTGTTTCACCTTTACCAGAGCCTAAATTTAAAAGGCACTGATTTATGCAATAATATGTAGTTACAAATTTTTACAGGTTAAATATTAGAATTTAAGGCAATGCCATGCATTACTTTGATATCTCTGTAGCAGGGGTGGCAATTAAGATCCTCAAGGGCCACTATCCTATTTGTTTTCCAATTATCCCTGTCCTACCCACTGCTACTTACCTGGACCAGGTTCAGTCAGTCAGAAGCTGGGGGATACTAATTCACTTTGTCTTTCCCCACTCTACCATCATTTGAGATGGTATCTTCCAGCTTCTGATTGACTGAAGACACCTGATCCAGGTAATCAGCAGTGAGTAGGCCAAAGATGGTAGGAAAAGTTGGAAAACAAGCAGAACATTCCACCAGTAGTGGAATGAAACTAGGGACATTTACTACAATACTGTGCTTAGGCAGAGTTTTAAGGTAATTGTACTCTACTGAATTTGCACATTCATAGTAATACAACAGATAGTCACCTAATAAAGTGATATATTTTTATAGATTAAAATTAGTCCCATCTCTACCAGCAACTAGATTAATGACAAAAATACTGATGCATTAGTAATTACAGTAATCTGAGCAACTCTTCCACCAGTGTCCCTCAGATGGATGGCTCACAGAACAGTATTGGCACTGTTAAAAAAACAGAATCCATTATGAATTCAGATGATATTACCGGTTTATTTATTTTATTTATTTATTATTAAGGATAACACCTTGAGATGAACCGTATCTTTTTTGAGGGGGTCCAAGACCATAGAAGTGACATAATACACAAGAACCACATATAGAAATGTTACATACAGTCACATACACAAAACATATACATCTTCCTTAACACATCCTTAATTTCCTGGGAACAGATGAAAGGGCAGCCTCATAGATTGAAGACAGGTTATGTCTGAGCCCTCCACCCCTGTTACGGCAGGGTTTTTCCACTTGAATATGTATGGCTTCTCTGACTCCTCTCTCAAACCAACTAGCTTCTCTGTCCAAAATATGTACATCATTGTCTTCAAATAAGTGTCCTGTTTCCTTTAATTAGAGGTGCACAGCTGATTGTGGTCCTGAGTAACTGCTCCTCCTGTGCTGGGCCATCCTCCTGTTAAGTGGTTGTTTGGTTTCTCCAAAGTAGAGTTCTGAGCACAATGCATAATATTCCCAGGAAATTAAGGAACACATCAAATGCCTGCCAGGGAGGACACGCTCTGCACCCAGTTGGTGAGTCAGAGAGGTCACATGAGTCTCACCTGTGCTCATTTCTATTGTTCACCTAACAAGCCTATTCTGGCCAGGTGTGATGTGAGGCCAACGCAGGAGTGTGGGTTTATCAGCTCTCACCCCATTTACATAGTTCACCTAATGAGTCTATTTGGGCTAGGGGTGGAATGAAACCAACCTGAAGGACAAATTTGAGATTCCATACCAGCTTTTCCTTAGGTTGATGAAGCTACTTGGATGAGTAGTGAAACGTTTTGTCCTAAAAACTAGAAGTCCAGTTGCCATGACTCAGTCTCTAGATAACTTCACCCTGGATGACTGAGAATCTTGACAGACACTCCTATCTCTAACTCTATTACTTTTCCTATTATATTGCTCCCAGTTGTATTGAGTTAATCTACAATATGTACATATTGTGTGAACTGTTGTGACAAGCACACTGAGAATCACTGTATAGAGTCAAATACCTTGTGTGTACGACATACACTACCAGTCAAAAGTTTGGACACACTTTACCATTGAATTGAATGAGAAAGTATGTCCAAACCTTTGACTGGTACTACACTTGGAAATAAACCTGATTCCAATGAGCAATGAACTTGATTGCAGCTGCGCTAAACCCCTGCAGGGGGCAGCACCTCCACTGCACAGCTCTAGTGACGGCAGTGTTTAGGCGGTGAAGAAGTTCTGGTAAACAAACAGTCTGCCCGGAGGAGGAGCGTTTTCTTAGGAAGGTAGCTGAGAATTTGATTTGTCTTCACGGCTTTTATAATCAATCACAGAAATATTTTATCCAGCTGCTAGTTTAAGTGGGAAGCCAGGGCTCACACCCAGTATCAAGACGATCCTGCAGCCTGAAGTTCACCAGTTAGATTTTTTTCTTGGTAAAACTTTAGCCTCAGTTTGAGCTAACGCTCGCTGACGTTAAGTGGTGTGGGCATTGTATTAATCTTCTCACCGGAAAGTGACTTGCTCATTGAAATGATGTGAGATGAAAAGACGCACACACGAGCTTCAGCTCTAAGGGCGTTTGGTAGCTGTAGAGTTAAAAAGCTTTTACTTGTCGTGTTGCTGCTACAGGCTAATTGTAGCTAACATTAGCATTGGTTCACTGACATAAGGGGAAACTAGCGTGAAGCTTCAGATTGATTTTCATAATTAACGCGTTGTTTTTCTTAACAGCATAGACCATTAATGACTGAGCATGGTTAGGTTATTACAGATAAGAGTTCTGCGTTAATTGTATCAAACCACAACCAGAACATTTATCTTTAAGGCAACAGACATTTTTTACGTTGTACAGCAGGCTAAAAGCTGATTAGTGATATAGTAGAGGAATGTAACGAAGTACTGTTATAAGTAGTTTACTTTATTATGCTCACTTTATGCTGTATTGTGCTTCCACCTCATTAAATATTACTTTGTTTAGTTAAGAAGTTACACATTACCTGACATATTTATTAAGTAAGATTTTTGCATAGAAAACACAGGAAGAGCTTTTGAAATCTGGTGCTCTGTTGAAGGTGATACTGTTAACTTAAACTGACAAAGACTTTTAAGGAAAAATGCATTTCATGATTTCAGCTTCTCAAATGCTCAATTTTTTTCCCCCTTTTCTGTTTCTGAATCCGTGGTTTGTACAGGCCCAGTTCCAAAAAAGTTGTGTAAAATCTACATAAAAAACAATGCAATGTTTTGCAAATCTCATAAACCCATATTTTATTTGCAATAGAACATAGAAAACATATCAAATGTTTCAACTGAGTGAGTTCACCATTTTAAGAAAAAAATTAGATAATTTTGAAATTGCTGGCAGCAACACGCCTCAAAAAGGTTGGGACAGCCCCATGTTTACCACGCTGTAGCATCCCTTCTTCTTTTAACAAGTCTGTAAACGTCTGGGAACTGAGCAAACCATTCGCTGGAGTTTTGGAAAAGGAGTGTTGACCCGTTCTTCCCTGATATAGTATTCTAGCTGCCCAACAGGCCTGGGTCTTCTGTGTGAACTGTCTTTTTCATGGAAGGCCTTGAATATTTCAACAGGACAATTCTAAACCACATACTGCATCTATGACAACAGTATGGCTTCGAGGTAGAAGAGTCCGGGTGCTGAACTGGCTTGCCTGCAGCACAGACCTTTCATTGAAAATATTTGGTGCATCTTCAGATAAAGAACAGCTGTTGGGCAGCTAGAATCCTATATCAGGCAAGAATGGGACAACATTCCTTCTCCAAAACTAAACTAAAATAAAATATGGATTTATGAGATTTGCAGATCACTGCATTCTGTTTTAATGTAGATTTTACACATCTCAAATTTCTTGGAACTGAGTTCTGGGCATTTCTTGCTAACCGTTTTTTTTACAAAACAATAATTGAGAACCCCACTAGGAGATGAATTTATAAAATAAAATAAAACTATGAATTATCTCTATCACAACAAATGGCAACAGTAAAAATTCTGCTTAAACATTAATATATGGGCAATGGAAAGGTAATATATATTTATACAGTAGTCATGGGCAGTTTTTCTGCTGAGTATTTATATTTATAATCCTTTTAAGTGTGCTTTGCTGATAATCGTTACATTAAGTAACATCACTTTCACTTGTAATGGAGTGTTTTTAAATGGGGATATTAGTTTTTTAACTTAAGTAAAACAGGGCTCCAAACTGCGACTAAAATGGTTGCATTTGCGACCATATATATTTATTTGCGAGTGAAATTTCTGCCAAGGTCGCCTTTGGCGACAATACAAATTTACTCGCTTCGATTGTAAAATTTGCATCCTACGTGCATGTTTTCTAACCAGTGGCCTGTCGCTTCATTTGTTTTGTTAACGTCATGAAATGAGATAGTTTGTGTAAAAGTTTCACTGAGTGAAAGCTTCAATCAACTAACACCGTGCCGAAAGACATTTCAAAATGGCCTGGATTCAGGAGTTTTCTTGGCTGAGGTATGATCATGAGACTAAAAATGTTTTGTGACTTTTGTTCAAGACGGGACGAAAAAGAATGGAAGGAGTTAACTGATTTTTTTGTTTGGAGCCCTGTAAAATATATGGGTACTTACACTTTTAAGTCTTCCAAAGTGATGTCATATTTTGGTTGTGAATATTAAATTTACAAAGTGAGTCTAGACAATAATGTTGACCAATCTGGGTAAAGTACATAGTGTTAATTACAATTTTAACAGATTGATCCAAATATTGTATAACAAATCATCACTTTGCAATAAAGGCTAGTTGTGCATTAGTCTGCTGAAAACTGCAGGTTTATATGCCTGCTATACACATGATCATCCCCACAGAGACACTTCTTGTCATTGAATAGCAGATAGCAGAATAATAATGCCTGTACCTATTTACTCTTGCAGGATGCCTTTTCATTTCTGCTGCCAGTGTGGCACAAAGCTACAGCCTGATTTCAAATTTTGCCCTTCATGTGGGGAGAAGCTTCCCTATCCTGTCGATGAAAGTGGGCCTATGAGCTCAGGCAGTTCTTTAAATCTCTCTCCGACCAAAAAGGAAGAAGCAACGACATCCACATTTAAAACAAGCCTTGCATCAAGCACAAGCAGTGAGTCCAGTCCACAGATAGTAGGGATATATACATTTGCCATATTTTTTAAGAGTTACTTGTGGATATCATATGTAAATTCTTTTTCTATAGCTCCTGCATGCATCACCTCAAGTCTAGTGCCAGCTCGTTCTGCGCTGCGAAAGACTCGTAACTCCCTTCGCCTGGACAAAGAAGTTAGTTTCAACATTAAAGATGTCACTTCACCCATAGTACCATCCACTAATCCTATCACAGACGACAAGATTGAAGGTAATGGTGTTGAAGCAGTTTGGTCTAAAGTATTGATTTTTGTTTTCTAAGATGTAAATGAGTTTGCGTGTTTTCCCTGTTCTTGTGCGTGTTTTCAGTGGCTACTCTGTTTTCCTCCCACAGTCCAAAATCATGTATGTCAGGCTGATTGGTGATGCTAAATTGCCCATAGGAGTCAGTGTGAGTGTGTGTCATTATATGTGTTTGTATATATGTGGCCCTGTGATGGACTTGTGACCTGTCCAGGGTGTACCCCTGCCTTTCATTCAAAGAGAGCTGGGATAGGTTCTAGCAGATTTTCGTGATCCTAATTAGGAAAAAGCTGTATAGATAATAGATAGATAACGTAAGAGAAGAACTGAGACATGCAGTAGCTTGGACAGACCAACAAAGTGCCTGTGTGCTATCTAAACCTGTACATATTAGAAGATAGCAAAACATCTAGCTCACCTACACTTTCTGGCCAAACATCACGTATACTGATGAGTTAAATAGCAGTTATATATATATATATATGAATATAGTGTAGTTTAGAAAAAAGTCAGATGATGCCTTGAATTCATGACAACAAGAATGCTTGTTTTGTTTTGACAGATAATGGCATTGGATTCCAAGTATCTCTACCAAAGCAGCACGCTGTCACTTTCAAACTGGATGCAGAGGTACAGCCATCTTTAAAAGCTTCCTATTCTCCAGCCACAAAATTCCCTCGGCTTGGTGAGTTGAGACGTTCATGCAGTGCCAAATGAAAGCTACAGCATCTTTCTTCTTGGCTGTCATATCATATAGTAACTGTTTTTGATCTATATTGATTGTGGCTGGATTGATAAATAGTCAAGGGAAAGGCCAAACTTACCAGACCTGCTATAAAGAAGGAAGATGTGGGAAAGAGGATGACTGATAAAGTCGGTGAGAAAACAGCGGGTTCAGCAGTAGATGGCTCTCCTGTGGCTGTCCTCACTCCAGTTTCCTCACCAATCTCCAAGTCTCCATTAAAAGGTGAGCTGATGTTATGCACATATTCCACCATGTGTGGGTGAAATTCACCAGGTTCCATTTCCCATAAGAGGTTATGTAGATTAATGTGTTTACACTTATATTGACACATTTATCACTTAAGTATATATCTTAAAGAGAATTATATACACCTGCTAATATACATGCCATAAAAGAAGTCAGAAATTTTATCCTTACAGCTCATAATGTGTGTATGAGGTTCAGCTGAAGATAAATTCTTAAATAAATCCTCACCTTTTCTTCCAGCACACAGAAATAATTGTTATGCAACCTTTCTAAATCAGTGATGTCTTATTGAGATATAGTTATTTACCACTTTGCTTTAAACTCCCACTATCTATGTTTACATAGTTTGCACACTGGAACTCTGATGGGACTCAGGATGTCAGTTCAAACCACAACAGTCAGATTGTATTTAATTTGACTTATTTTTCTATCCTAATTAATTGGAAATGTTTTTCTGAATCTACAGCGGCAGGGAAAAGCAAGGCCAAGAAGGCAAAGCATGTGCCTGCTGTGGTGCCGCTGCAGGAAGGTGAGGAGGTGACAGACACAACGGGCAAGAAGTGGAAACTGGTGAAACTGCTCAGTCAGGGCTTGACAGATGTCATCTACGAAGGTATTAAAACAAATTTGATTACAATGAATAACAAATGCAGTTTAGATTAAATGTACCCTTCAGTAATTAGACAGTGAATATTTGTCAAGCTTTTCGATGATCAGTTAAAAGAAAAACTGTTATGTAAACTCTAGCATTTGTAATATAGCAAAAGTAAATTAATGGTTTTAGTGGTAACTCTTCAAACACTTCTTAATTTGCAGAATTTAGGATAAGTTCTAGTTAACTTCAGTAAAGCAGTTTTTATACTAGCAGTACTCAAGTAGTACTCAAAGAGATGGCTAAGCTAGTTTGGTAAATAGAGCTACAGAGCTATCTCCTAAAAAATAAAAATTAGTAGAAAAAAAGCCTGTTATAATTAAAAAACGTTTGTTCTTTTCAGTTTTGCAAACAGCTTCTCGAGGCATTTCCAAGGAATCAGATCACATCCTCAAACTGGTCAGTGCTGCCTAACACTTAAATGTAATTACACTTCAAGGTTTTTTTTTTTTGAATAATCCATTTATAAGTGATGGATTATTATTACAGCAAGTCACTTCTGCAGTTTCCCTGAGTGAGGTCAATAAAGTTTATCTTACGTTTCCTCCTCTTAGGGAGCGAAAGATGGACGAATCTTCAATGAGCAGAACTTTTTGCAGAGAGCTGCTAAACCTGCATGTGGTGAGGGTTTAATGTGTTAAGCACCTCCAAGTCAATAGTCCTTTTAGTTCTCTGAAAACACATGTAATGTCACTGATTAAAGAGTGATGCAGCTATTCCTAGACTCTAAACTCCCCCTTCTCACAGAGATCACTTACATGTAGATGATTGGCTAATGATGATGTCACACTGCAGTAAAAGTTGAATATAGTTCAAATTTTTTCCGCATGACTTATTTTGGTGCAGACCCCTGTGGTGCCGGTCTCCCGCACTTATCCCTTTCAAATGAATGACTCTGTAAATGTCCGTGTGAACCTGGTCTAACAGCTATAGTTTGAAGTACAGCTAGACAGTAAAAAGGGCTCATATATGAAATAGTTACACAGTAATGTATAAAACGTAAAAAGTATTGTGTAAAAACATGTTATTGTTGTTTATTTTGTGTGTATGAGGAAAGCAGAACTTTGCAGACATTGCACTTATTGTCATCATCATCTTCATCGGTTGGCACAAGTTAAATCTTTAACCCCCTGCAGTTCTTATTTTTCAGCAGTGTAATTTATACATGCACCACACATAACTGTTCCAGTCTAGATAACTGTCCAGTTGTCTTTCTTCAGTGGACAAGTGGATTAAACAATCCAAGATGGATTTTCTGGGCATTCCTTCTTGTGCTGGCTTTGGTCTTCATGCAGATTCCTACAGGTGTGAAAAATGTCTAATCTGTTTAGTTTTGTATATGAGAGTGTTTTCTCACCATGGGCTTTTGATATATGTTGTTCTTTTCTCTAACAGGTTTCTAATTTTCCCCAACATGGGCCAGTCCCTCCGGTCAGTCATTGAGATAAAAAACGAGTTTCTGTCTGAGAAATCTGTTCTTCAGCTCACCTGCAGAATAGTGAGTGTCCTCACTTCATCTGTGAACTTGTTTTTTTGGGTGCTGGGTTGGTCCCTCAGAAATACATGATCCAGAACTGATTCCACCTTTCTTAATAAACTTTCTCCTCACAGTTAGATGTTCTGCAGTATATCCATTCAAACGAGTATGTCCATGCTGATATTAATACAGAAAACATCTACATCAAAGCAGGACAGAAATCCCAGGTGAGAGATATTCTGAAGTACATACCCTAAGTGACTGAAATTGTATTTTATGCTGACCAAACTTGGCATGTATGTGGTTAGGTATATCTTGTAGGATACTGTCATGCCTTCAGGTACTGTCCAGGAGGCCAGCACGTTGAGTACCGTGAAGCCAGCAGGACACCACACGAGGGCACCATAGAGTTCATCAGCCTGGATGCACATAAAGGAGCAGGTGTGTCACTTCTGTGGTTCACTGACTCCTCCCACAGTCATTTCATGATTATTTCATCATGTAAAACTGATTCTGTTTCTGTGTTATTGTAAACCAACACTGCCAGATCTATATTCTGCAGTCCTCCCACACGACATCTGTCTTCAGAGCTGTTAGGCTTCACATAATAAGACTGATTAGATTTTTTTCTTTTGAAGCTGACTGTCACTGTAAAAAAAAAAAAAAAAAAAAAAAGCAAGGTGAAATGTACATTTGATGACTGTTTTGTCGTGATTATGTACCTGGGTCAATCTGGGAAAGAAAGCAGATGTTGTCATCTGTGCGTGTGTGTGTTTTGTCCTTTCAGCTCCATCTCGACGCAGTGACTTGCAGTCTCTGGGTTACTGCATGCTGCGATGGCACACAGGGCAGCTGCCGTGGACTGACCTCACTCAGCCAGACCAAGTAGCCTCCCAGAAACAGAGGTGAGTAGTCCACACATCCTTTGAAACAGAGTAAAAACTACTGAATGAAGTCTTCTTTGCAGCTAACATTAACCAGGATTGTTGAATCCGTGTGAATTACTCAAAGAAGCTTTCTTTGTAGATACATTGAGGATGTTCCTGCACTGTTGAGTTACTGCTTTGGAAAGAACAGAGTTTCCAGTGAGTTCACATTTTTGTATATAACATATAACAAGTTTGTTACCTGCTGTCTCCTCATAGCATATTGTGTGTGTGTGTGTGTGTGTGTGTGTGTGCGTGTGTGTGTGTGTGTGTGTGTGCGCGCGCGTGCGTGTGTGTGTGTGTGTCGTAATGTAGGGGCGTTCCAAACATACCTGACTGCAGTGATGGCTCTGCAGTACTCAGAGCAGCCTGACTACTCAGCGCTGAAGGCTGGGCTCATTGCAGCTTTACTGCAGTTGGGGGGGACACTGGAGCAGCCTCTGGGCGTTTAGGTAAGGACACACAACTGCAACTCAGAAACAAGTATGTACACACCAGGCTATACCTGCTCAACAGCATGTTATGGGTTTTATAACACAGGGTTTTGACACTTTTAAGTATGAGAAAACTTAATTACTAAATATATTTCTTATTTTAAAATGGTCTTTCACTCTGAATAGGTAGTTGAGCTCAGTGCTGGCATCTAAAGCTTTTAAGCGGTGACACATTGGTTTGGTTAAAAATTATTTGAAAAGCAGAATTAGATATATTCTTTGATTTGTTTAATTTGATATTTACAGATGCACCTACTGCTGCAGCTCATTTTTAATACTGGTTTCGGTTACTGATAGATTGATGAACATAATAAAGTAATTGAAATTTTTGTGGGATCTACAAAATTCTGATGTCCAGGGACTTTTTGGTCTGTAGCTAATTGTAACAAGCTTTTCCTTTTTTTTTTTTTTAAAGAAATTATTGGTAGGAGAGGCTGAAAACAGTGATACTCAACAGTAGAGACAGTTAACCAAAATAACCTTATCACACAGATTAATCCAAGCATTGATACCAAAATCACTGTGCTTCGTCACACTCAACCTAGTCTGAAGTCTTTGATTCATTGTTAATTGGAGCATCCTTTGGAAATAATTTTCACTGCAATTAAAATATACATAAAATGTTTCCTTTTGTAACCCAGAAATGTGCAGAGGAGTTTGCACTCATTGTCAAACTGTAAGCAGTGTCTGCAGTCTACCTTTCAAACCATATGCTCTTCTCCCTTTTGGATTTTGGTAGTTGGAAATGAACTACAATAGGAACATGGAACCTAAAACACTGTTCTGGGTGATAATATTCAAATACCTTTGCTTTATGTTTTATTTTCAGATAAATTGAACAATAAGAAGACAACTGGAGGTTTTTATTTTCTAATGTGTTTTAGATGTGATGTTTTATTGCACATATGTGACAGTGCAGATGAATACATTTTCATTGGGGACAACATTTCAAGCACTCATTGTTAATTCTTAACAATGCAACATGAATGGGAGAGGAAAGTTCGCAGATGCACAGTTTTTGAGTGATATTGACACTGTTATTTAAATGAACCACAGTGTTTTAAATTTTTTTTTTTTTCTAGTTTTGGGTATTTTAACCAGCCACTTGTCACTATAACTGTTATTCTAACAAATTATTTTTAATGAAAGGGAAAAGTGGAATTTATAGTGCAAAGTGATTTTTACATCTTTTCACTTTTCACTTATTTTAAACTATTTAAACTCAATTCTTCAAATCAGTCAACACAGAGTTGTGTGTTAAAAACTTCATAACGCTTCTTTGTATATAGGCAGTTAATCAGCCTGAATAAAATGAGAACATCTCAGTGCTTTAGGTTCCTTTTAATACTGAGTTATTAAGAACCTGTATCAATTTTTGCTCATTCTCAAAAATAAATACTTCTTTAGGAAACAGTGACTTTGCACTCTTGTGATGTTTGCAGAGTATACCAGAGGCCTCATTGCAGCTCATATGTACACACGAATCAGTACAACAGACATGTTAATGTTAAAGAAACCTTTATAAAGTTTAAACATTTCTGAACATAAAACATTTTAACATTTCAAGACATATACAATTCTTTATATGAAACCGTAAATAACTCTTATTGTGCACTCTCTTAAAGGAATTCAGAAAATAAACACTAATCTTTTGCCTGATCGCTCCTGTTGTGGCATTTAAAACCTTACATTTGTCACTTGAGGCACTTTCTGAATGACAAGGCTTTTGTAAAACAATGTAAAGCACAATGCAACAAGATTATAGCGCCCCTGTGAGGCAGCTTTTGTACACAGCTACAAACCCAATGGCTTCCTTGCACTGGAGCCTAGCTTACACACTTAAAACAGTTTAGTTGCTTTTTATACAGACATGCTGGCAGTGTGAGGCAGCAACACATGCATGTTTAAATATAGTTTTACACTGCTGATTGTTTTCATGTTTGGACCAAAATGAGATTTGTAGAGAAGCTTCTATACTTCAAGTGTTTATACTCGATAAAAATCTTCAGACAAACATCACATGGTTATGAAGTCTTTCCTCTTATGATAACAGTGAAGGAGCTCTGGGACTGCACACTGATTTAACACTGACCCACAAATACAGATTTTTGTAATGCAACTTGGTAAGTGATTGTGTGAAGATTGAAGAACTGCATCAATTTGCACTTACAAAACAATTTCTAAATGATAAGATTACTTCAAAATGCACTGCAATAAAGCCAAAAACAATGCAGCTTTTAGCGGTTCCTGAAATGTTTACATTTTGGACACTGAGTTTTCACATGACAGGAACAGTTTATGAAGGTGTAAACTTTTGTGATGTCCCACTGTAACCCAGGCAACACGATAGTAGGTGTTGGGAAAGGAGGAGAGGGATTTTCAGTCATAACTGAGGAGCAAAAACCAGAGGTTTAACGTTCCTGGTAAGAACAAGGCAAATACGTGCGCAAGCTCCACTAGAACGGAAGAGCTTGTTTGTCTGAGCAGTAAGTGGAACATCCTCAAGGCGTTCAGTCGCACAAAGTAAGAGCGAGATGGCATGAGTAGATCAGAAGGGGGGAATGATTTTGCTATGGTTCCACTGTGTCATTAGAAAACAGCTGTGGCAAATGACTCGGACTGGAGGGATGTGCCTCTTGATCATCTGATGCGTCTTCTCCTGAAAGTTTGAAAACAGGGCAGATTAACAAACCTCTCATGCCTGCACAGCTTCCACCTCTGTTTACAAAGTCCTCTCACCATGTTCTCCGTCTCCCTTTTCCTCACTGGGCTCCTCCTTATCCCCAGGCATTTCCATCTGACCCAAATCTTGCACGTCCTCCACGCACGACTCCTTTTGAAAACAATATTTCTGGGTTGATATAAAAACAGCTGAAATCACCACGGCTTTAACAAGGGTTTGACAGACACACTGTTTACCTGTGATTCAGAGAAACGATCTTCATCGGAGTTCCTAAACCCTTCTGGAGCTTCCATAAGGAAGCCAAGACCATCTGCCACCTCCTCCTCGTCACTGCTGAGTGAGACAAAAAGTAAACTGTCAACAGGATACATGCAGGGTCACATGCACACACATTCATTAAAACCTATGAAAAGGCACTTTTATATTGGAAGACCATCCTATTTCACAAAGCATCATCTTGTTCCACCTCTCCAACTCTTCTTCACTACATTATGCTTATAAATATTCAAACGGAAGGTGCTGGTGTTATAGCTTCACCATTTCAACAAATGTCTATAAAACCATTTTTTACACATTCAGCCTAACACATGGAATCTTTGCAATTTCCACAAATATTCAATTATAAAATGTTTGCGATACTGTCCTTATTTGTACATGAAGTATTCTCACATAAACTAAACTAAATTTCCACAAGAATGTAAAATAGAGTTCTGCTGATTTTAAACCATGTTTAGCTGCACAGTCTGAGTTTGTAATGTGACCCACTGCTTGGTCATTATGTTGCACTCGTGATATCAGTTTTCATAATTAAGACTTTCGGACTAAACGGTCTTCACATCAACTTCCAGTTCTTAAAGTAAGAACCGAGCTGGGAAAATATGCTGCTCCCTCTGCCTGGAATAGTTTACAAATTAGTCTGAAATTAAAGGAGCTGGTCTCATCAAATACATTCAAAGAAAGATTGCATAACTTGTTAATTGGAAATTATGGCCGTAGATGTTTTTAAGTAAAGGATGCTTTTGGAACACTGCCATGTATGTTTTATTGTGATGTTTTAGTTACATGTTTTGCGCTGTTTTATTGTATGGATGAATGATTAAAATGTCATTTGTAACTGATCTCTGTAATGCTGCTCTGTTGGCCGGGACACTTTTGCAAAAGAGATTTTTTTATCTCAATGAGTTATTTCCTGGTTAAATAAGCTGGTTAAATTACAATAAAATAAATTAATTTTGACCGGACAACTTTTATCCATTCCAATGTTTGACATGGAACTAATAACTTACTTACTAAGATGGAAACATCAATTAATCTTATTGTTATTGTTTTGTTTTAACGAATGACAGTTGAAATGAACTTGAAATGAAATGAAATGCTTCATCATTTAGGACTGGAACACTGACCTTCCTCCAGAGTAGAAATTCTCTTCATTCTTTTGTTCCTCCTCTGTCGTTTCATCCTCTGTTTTGTTTTGGCCCTCTTCATGTTGCCCATCCTCCGTTTCTTTTTCACCATCCTCCTGCTGATCAGCTTCATCTTCTTCCTCATCTTCATCAAGGTCAGAGCAGTTGAGAAAGTCAAAACTTTCAAGAGCTGTCTCGACTTCTTGAGTGAAACTAGACGAAGTAGGAAAAGGAACCTATGGAAAAACAAATGCAAGTGTTAAAAATATCACTATAGAGACAGACTTCACAAAAACCTCTTACAAACCTATTTTTGAGCTCACCATCGGAGTGTCCTTTGGTTGTTTTAACTCCTGGACAGACTGGTGTGGAACACTGTGTTTATCTGATCCTTCTACCTGGTGTCTCCCTCCGGCTTCAGCGCTGCGCCCCGTTTCAGCTTCAGTCTGCTCGGCCTGCACTGATGAGTCCACACACGGATCAGCCTTTGCCTCCTCTGCTGAAACACACACTAGTGGGTTGCCACTTTTGGACACTGTCTCTCCCAGCGACACAGGAGGTACCGAGGTGACATCAGGGCATGAGCAACTCAGCTCTGCTGAGGTTTCAGAGAGGTCGGCTGATTTGACAGATGCTCTGTCAGTCACAGTACAGTCCGGGCTATTCTGCAGATGGCCGTTAGGCACCGCATCCGTCTGAGAGAAAACCTCCCCGGCTTCTGTCTCATCCTCCTCTTGGTTGGAAGAGAGCGAAGGTGTTGATGCGCTGGACTTGTGCGGAGTGAACGACAACTGACTGGTGAGAGTGGTTTGCAGCATGTTGGACGCCGTCAACCTCTGAGCGTGATGAGCCAGTGCCGGACTGGAGGAGTCATCGGAGGATTCAGAGGAGTTGGACCAGACTGTGCCATTCTCCATTTCTCCCTGTCGCTTCAGTAGAGACTAGAAAAGAACAAATACACTGATGAGAAGTGTCACCTATGACTATTATCATGTGCAGGATATGATCACAGGTTTTGTATTTAATTATTGTGTTTTACACACAAAGATTTGCCTAGTTTATACAATATTAATGAATATTCATTTTTTGCTTCTGCACACACGACAACATAATGTTAATATACTCACTTATAGCTTTGGTAACTTATTCATTATTAATCAATCAGTGGGTGTTAGTAATCCTACAAATTAAAATACATTAAAAAGTCTGTTTTACGGTATATAACCCAAATTAAAATTAACAAACCACTCAAACTAATACTGGCTTTTTTGGTATCAAAGCTTCTGATATTGATTTGTCAAATAACAACATAAAAATCAATATAATTTGATTTATTTTGTAAATCCAGCAACGCTGTGACAAAGATGTGATGCATTTGTGCTCAGAGGGAATATAAATAAGTATTACTGGACATGCCAACCTTTTATACACAACAACAGAAGCAAATTTTTCACTGTGTTATAAGTATGTTTGAGTACTCCTTTATGTAATTGTATGTCCTTATCTGTCCTTTAGTTAGGATTCAAATTAGACATGATCAGGCATTTTCTGTTAGCACCCTGGATTTGATTGGAAATGAATAATTAGTTATGCTTACAAAAATAAAATAATATTTCACTTCGGTCTATAGACTACAACTAGAGCTACATCCCAACACACCGACTGTACTGAGGTGAATCGGGGGGGTGTACGGCTGAATTCACAGTGTAAGGACGCCATCCTGTCTGTGACGACATCATGGAACGCCTCCACCAGTGAGCGGCTCTGTCTGGGCCCGCTGCGAGGCACGCTCTTCAGCAGGGTGAGGAGGAGAGGAGGGATATATTGGAGCACTACTCAACCACTATTAAACAGCTACAAGGACCACAGCTCTGTTCATACATACTGCTGCTGTCACACAGCCAACTTCTGCTGTCATTCATTCTCCTTGCATCGGGCACGCCACTCCCACAGCCACATGTCCTAACACACAGTCCTCTGTTAATATCCTCACACACATCAGTGCTACCGCTACAGACAAAGCAGTGGGGGAGCAGCTGAAATACAACAAGCCAACGAGATGACAGTAACAATGGTCATCAGTGAGAAAAATGGCAAATAAACAACATAAACATGTACTCAACAAAGCCCGTTACAAAGTCATTACACATACTGACCGCAGGAGCTGGTTTCACAAATAAATTTTAGACTGTAGTGTTTGGTCTAATGCAAGTTAGGCAGTTTTTGTAGAGTTCTTCCAGTAAAATGTAACTGCTGGAGTGAATGGAGCTGAGCTTATGTGGTTTGCAGAGTTAGTCGTGTTTTTAGAACAAAGTCTCAGTGTATTCACAATATAAAGCAAAAATATAACGAGTGATAGTTGGATATAAGTCATGCAGTAGAGTGTGTGTGAAATTGCTTAGATGTTTTAAAGTAACTCACATAAAACACCTGCTCCCGCATAGACGGCGTGTCCGGAGGACTCTGATTGGACAACAGTCGTTTAGAAACTGTACTGGTGCATGATGTCTGGTCATCCTTATCAAATGGACTAAAAGAGGAAAAAACAGGATGAAGAGTATGAGATAAGGCAAAAAGCCCATTGAACAGACAAGATCAAATTGTACAACTGCACGAAAGAAAGGTGCTGAGGCCAGGAGAGGTGTGTGGTGCGGCCGAAGTACCTCCAGGTGACCTCCAAGTTCAGCTTCACCGTCCCCAGGTCGTTGATATCCACAGCGAGTGTCTGTGGCAGTGGGCAGAAGAGGTCCAGCATTTCACAGGACACGCTGCCCACCACTACGTGATTGGCCAGGCTCTTCAGCTCTGTCACCTTGACAACCAAAACAGACAAAGAAGTGAGGATCGGCAGGAACCATGGGAATTCAACAAGGATGAAAATTAGCTGAAGCTTTTGAAAACATGGAGCATTTCTGATGAAAATGGAGCACGGAATAAAATGCCATTGTGTCCCACATGAACAATGAATTGATCCTATTAGAAAATATTCCCTGTGTCATAAACCATAATCAAATGATCATTTTCTGTATCTGGATAATAATAATGTGGCCTTAAAAATGTACATTTTGCATTTGAACAAATGGACTTGATGCAAGATGTTAGAGACCACACAATGTAGCACGCATACAAGCCTTATTCTTTAAAAGCTGATGTCAGTACCTTTATTGACAGCAGTTCTGTGATGAGAGGCAGGAAAATATACTCTTCGCTGTCCCATATCTGCTTGTTGCTTACTTCCACACGGCCCCGTAGCCTCCAGCGTTGCCGCCCATAACGCATTAGGACCTAATGGGCCCAAAAACAGCTCATGTGACAAATGAGCAGAGACTCAGTCAGAATCAGTCTGTTTGCTAGAATTTGCATTTCTTACCTCATACTGGTCACCAGCACACAGCCGTGCAAAGCCAGCAAGACCTGAAAGATCAGACATCCCCCGAAAAATGAGAACTGGGCTAAGAGAGGAAATAGGAAGTCACATGAGTGTAGAGAGTTACTCACCCTTCATCTTGATATGAAATTCTCCCATCTGGCTTTCCAATTCATTCTCCAGTGAGCACATGTGCTACAGACAAAGAGTAAAGGGTTTAAATAGTATACCAATACAATTAGATAATTCACTGATTTCTCATACAAGAAAAAAATTATTTATAAGAGCAACAATTTACAAAATGCAGTGTTTTTATCTTCTCAGACCTGACCCGTTGCTGCATTTCTTTTTTTCTTGCTTAAAAGATATTATACTGAATAGCTTCTGTTTCTGACAAGACACAGATCTAAAGACGTCACCTTGGACTGGGCAAATATAATGTTAATTTTACATATTAATTTATAAATGACTTGGTAATAAAAATTAGCATTAGCTGCATTCCAAATATAGTATCATTATTATATTACAACATCAATACTGTCTCGTGTCTGTGTTCAATAAAATACTAAAACAAGCAGAGCACAGAGGACCACACCCAGTGCACATGCTGACACAGTCAGTCAGACACGGTGACCCGACGTGACGCTGTCACTTGCCTCTGTACATTCCCTGTAGCCCTTGTTGGCTTCACTCAGACTCTCTCTGGCCTCCTTGCTGCCAGTGGCGGAGTTAAAGGCCGCCACCATCTTACTTGCTCCATCGCGCAATCGCCGCTGTATACAATAAGCATCATACAGCTCCTCAACCTGGAAAAACAAATACACTGGTCTAGACTAATGCATATGTTGTTACATTTCCACGGCAGAGAATGACAATGAATAAATTCACAAATTTGTTTTTTATTGTTCTTATTTTATTTCATTTTTTAAAAAAATCTGAATTTTATCTAACAACTAAAGAAGCATTGATTTTTTTTTTTTTTTTTGGCTATGTGGAATCAGTGGAACAAACTGTAAACAGGGCACTGGCACAAAATCAATGCCTTAAGTTGTTAGCACACACTTAGCAGTTTCCTCTTTACACATGCAACAGACAAAAAAAAATGCAAGATTTATTTGGAGTTTTTGTTATGTCCATCTATTAATTCCAATATTCATTCTTCTTTCAGCTCTGTGTTGATATCTACCAATTTTTGAGGACAATGACTGTTCACAAGCTAATCGCTGACTGTATGTATATGTTTTTATTCAGCTCTTTTACTAAAACAGCAACACTGGGAGCAAACAACAGTCCAGAACATCAAAACAATGAACTAAAAGGTGCTAAAGCTCAGCAGAGCTCAGGGTAACAGCAGAGTCTGCTGATGACTCAGTCACTATAGCAACTCATTTCACATCACACATGGTCAAATTCATTGGTAATATATAAACATATAAGAAAGAGCTGTTTTAAATAGAAAAAAAAACTATGAATCTATTAATTTCAGATATTTCATACACACCTTGCTAAGGTGGAATTCCAAACGACGCATGAACCTCTCGATGGCTTTCACTTGCTATGAGAAACAAACCATTATCTAATTAGACAAGCTAATTAGAAACTGCATTCAACCTGTCTACAGTTTCAATCTCTGTATACCAAAGCAGTAAACGAAACTCACCTTATCCAACTCATACAAAGACCCCTACAAATCAAAACAAAACAAAACACAAGAATCAAAACATTTAGCATCACAAAACATCAAATTAACATCCTGACTAAGGACTGTAGACGACAGCCTGGTACTGAATGATCCTCAATACTGGTGTGACTGGTTTGAGTGTGAGCTCTCACCAAACGACCGTTCCTCTTGTTTTCTCTTATCTGCTGACCCAGACTGTCCAGCTCTAGCTGGTGGACCTGCAGGTACGACCTAACAACAAAAGCCCGTCACTGTTACTTCTTGACTTTAAGACCCAAAATGAGTCGTCTACCTGCATTTACAGTGATATTCCTCCTGGCAGCCAGTCAGTGTAACTGATGCAAACAGAGGCTGAGAGATGTGTTTACTCACTGTAAGCCTCTGCGTAAGGCAGCGTACACTTCATCCAGCCGCTCGGGCTGTGGAGTTTTTGTGGGTGGCAGTTTGGTGGAGCCTGTGAACATCCTGCTTCCTTACAAGGCACGTTTCTCTTGGATCAAACAGTGCTGGGGCTGGCAGAGGGTGAGACAGAGATACAGCAGAGGATCATTTCTGATAAGGCCTTCATGGTCATTACATTAAAGTACTTTCAGAAGGGAAACAGAGAGTAGCGCTCACCTGCTGTATGGAGAGATACCGTCACTACTGTAGCATGCTTGAAGAGCTGAATGTGGCACTGTGGCTTTAACAAACCAAATGACATGTCCTGTAATTACACATAAATTAGACAGAGATGAAAATGTTCCGCTTCATGCCACACTGTACCTAATAGTCCATGTGACTATCAACAAGCTCGCTAAATACAAAAACTCAGTGGAAAGAACAATGGAGAAAAAAAAAAGAGGACAGAAACCAGTCTCACTTCCTCGGTCTGGCCACAGTACTCTGCTGAAAGTCTGAGACAGTGAGTGACATGCATACAGTGGCCACCACCGACAACAGGAGGGAGTACAGTCTGCTTCTCTTCCCCTTCCTTCCCTGTTTCTCTGCCCCCCTCCGCTTCCAACACCAGAGTACAGGAAGTCTCATGGCTGACTCTACACAGGAAATTCAGCTCAGAAGTTTGGCCTAAGAACATAAAACCATCCTTCCACTGTGTGTGAGAGTGTAAAAATGGACCCTTTCTCTGCTTGCAGCAAAGCTATTAAACAAGTAGATTAGTGTAATTCCACAGCACGGGGTAACTATAGGAGGAGATTGTTGTGCATGAGCTAATCTAGCGCAAAAAGAGGGTTACAGATTTCAACCAAAGTAAACGAGTCAAGCAAGAGTGAAATCTATATTACCACATGGGATCGGTGAATGAGGTGGTGACATCTGTTCTGTGTTGTCTTACACTCAACTCACAAACAGGAGAGGGATTAGTGTCTTATTATATATATATCTTATATATAGTTAGGATCAAGTATTCCACCTGTTGGAGTTGCTGAGATGGAAAACACACAGATTGTGGTTTTGATGACTAAATCCTTATTAGAAACAACACTGCTGACATGAGAATAAGCTGTATACGCCCTGCTGCTTTCTAGTTTCTCCTGCCACGCAGTGAGGACATGGGCTTGGGGCACACCAGGCCAGAGGTCCAGTTAAACCACTAATCTTATCTGCATACTGGGAGGATTAACTGGAGTTGGTCTGGGTTAGAAACTGGTTAAAAAAAAAAAAAAAAAAGTGCTACATCAGAGAGTCTTTACAGAAACAACACACAACAACCTCCTGCCAACCTACCGTGCAGCATCCAGACCTGCACCTTGAGGTGGGCACAGCTATGAAAATGCAATGTCATCATGATAACACACACGCACAACGAGATGCACAGATCTGACGCACTCCCACCGTGCAGTCAGGCTCATGGTGATACTGATATGTGTGTCGATCATCTGTTTTCCTGTTTTTATCCCTTTCCTTACATTAGAGATCATTAGCCACATTTACCCCCTCCATGTTGTGAACAAAGAGGACACTGTTCCAAATCACCTCACAAGACTGGAGTTTTGGTTAAAAAAAAAAAAAAAAAAAGCCTTTCATGCTTTCATGAGCACATGTAGCCTCGATCAGGGAGTAGTTTGGGCCTCCAACAATCTCAGAATCATTTTTATTCACTGCTTATTATTGACAAAAGCATAATCTAGTATGTAAACTGATGCATTCAACTTATATTTTCTTGACATACTGATTTTTAATGAATCCATTGATTGTTTAGTCTATGAAAAGTCACAAGAAGTAAAATACGTCCATCTCAATCAATAAAAACAAATGACTAAGACATTACAGAAACTGGAATAAGAGAATCTTTGGACTGTTTCCTTGAGAGACTAATTGATTAGTTTCCACATTAAAACAGTACAATGACAAGATGGAGCTGCTGAGCTCGAAGCTGATTCAGTTTGAACAATTCCCAAAAGTCTTCAGTGTCAGTGTGAAGTAAGGGAAATGGAGTTGTGTAGTGTAAGTAAAGCTGACATTTTCTTGCTTTTTCACTAAATGACTAAAGATAATCATACCTCAAAAGCTAATAGCTCATCCAGTAATTTCAGCCCAGATATTTTTCGCCCCAAGTAATGAAACAATTGGATTCAGAGAGAGAGAGAAGCAGTGAGGATATAACCCACCATGGAGCTCTCACACCGTTAGACAAGTGCTCATCGATACTTCGTGGGTCTTTGTGGGTGTTGGAGGAGGAAGAGGAGGAGGATGAAGCGGTAGTGGTGTTACAACAAAATGCAACCACCTCTCGTCCAGATTACTGGATTAGCCTGACCCCGCAGTAGCAGGCCACTGAGTCGGATAAACACGCTCACACAGCCGTGCTCTGTGCTGCAAGTAAGGATGGACATCAACCAGAAAACTTGTGAAACCCCACCGAGCCAGATTGTGTATTCCGTAGATATCCCACCCCAAAACCCGGAGCTCATCACAGGCCACGAAAAGTCCACTCCCGTCCAGACCAGGACCCCCAAGGCCCTCTTCCCTCAAAGTACTGACCAACCAACTCACAACAAACATCAAAAACAGCTGGGCAACCCGGGGACCGAGTCAATCAGAGCCAGCTGGCGGATATAATGTCGACAACATCACGGGAAAACAACTTCACATCGGACGGACTCATGCCCATGTAGAGAAAAATATAACAGGATTCTTGTTGCGTGACCTTGACGATAAAGCAGCAGCTCCTACCTCTGTTTAAATGTCCAACAACCCGGAGAAAATGTCCCGAGCCCCATTTCCCAGCGATGCTGCACACAGTTAGCAGAGGTTTACAGTTATTCTGGGCGCTGTCCTTCTCCTGGATTTCGCAGTTTTTTGTGTCCACAGTCAAAACAGCAGCAGGCACCAATAACAACTTCCGACGGACTGTTTTCATCATAAAAGCTCCAAGTGTGACGCTCATCGTGCACGAATGAATTAAATAGAAATAACAGTTTTAAAATAAATAAATAAATAAAAACCATTGTGGCATTTTGCACTGGCTCCTCACAAAAACATTAGAGTTATATAGTGAATACTTAAAGCCAGCAATGTAGCAGATTCTGCTCATCAACCCAGTGGAGTAAAAATAAGCAGAACATTTAATTAACTACTGTATTTAAGAACAAATTCAAGGTACTTGTACTCCAAGGAATTTAAGAACAAAAGATTATACTTTTACTCCATTCAATTTATTTGCATTAATACAGATTATTTTAAAAATGAACATATTACATACCTAGAACATGAAGAGCCTATAAAACCACTCAACAGCCTGACAGTACAATAATAACTGAAACAATTAACAATTAGGAGAAAATTAATTGGCAACTGATGATCTGATAATAATAATTAATTTTCAATGTAAAAATGTAATTCCAACTATTAGTTGGACAAACTTAGCATTGTAAAGGTGAGTTATTGTGATGGGAGTTTTTCATCCTTTTCTGAAATGTTACAAGCCAAACAATCAGTTGATAATCAAAAATTACGAGGAGACAAATTCATAATAAAAATAATAATTACTTGCAGCCCTATATAAAATAGTTTAAAACTAGGTTGCACCTAAGCCAGCCACAACAGTTAAGATTGCTTAAAAATTAATGTATGAGTAATAATCATCTAATGATAGCGTGTGCAATAACCAGTCCATTATTCTGCATTGAGCATCTTGTACTTTACTAGTATTTTATTTTTATTTTACTGATAATAATGTATTTTACTAGAGTAACGTTTTCAATAGACGAATATTATTATACAGTTGTACAATTACTGTTTAAAAAAACACTTTCACGTGAACACAAATTTAAAGCACTGCTTTTACTTTGAAGTGTCGCCCCTTCAGCCGGAAATCGTGTTTCGGGTAGTTGCTGTGGCAACAGCGATGTCCCTCAGTCCGTGGCTGTTTGCTCCGTCGTTGCTTTGTGCTGTGCTGGCGACACCGCTGTGAACCAAGCCAGCGGAAAAACAGACATGATGGAAGGAGGAAAAGTGCCGGTGTCTCCCACAGCCTCTATAGTCACCTCAAGGTGACCCAGTAAAGCACATAGGTCCCCATCTGAGCCATTAAATCAATCAGGTGGCCCCAGCTCTGAGGGCCGTTAGTCCAAATTGGACCAAACCGGGGAGGGAGCGGCGATGAACGGAAACATGTGGCGCTTTCCCTCCTGGTGTCCTACAAAACAGGACGTTTCATTTGGCAAAACCAACCTGCAAGCCGACCGAAACATTTAACTAGCTAATTATATAACCTACAAGAGAAGGGAAGGTAGTTAACTTCTAACGCTAAGAGCTGGCAGAGTATCACAGTCAGCGGCAGTTTGGTGCTAATAGAAATCTGAAGGCACCGTCACTTTGACACATTGGTAGTAACGCTAAGTTCTTCCATTTGGCTTTGGCTGTCACGTTACAGCGAGTTGTACAGCTCATGGATGAGGAAGAGGTTTCCAAACCCCCGAACAAGCCACAGTCAACATTTCTGTCGTCAGGGTGCACAAACATGGGAAATGCTCTGTTACACAAGACTGACGGGGGGAACTGCAAGTAGCGTTAGCTTCATTTCAACATTACATCAAAATCTCAGGCCAAAAATTAAATAAAAATAAAAAATAAAGCAAAACAAACAAACAAAACCAATTACATTCATTTAATCACAAACCTAAGGTAGTGCCTACTTTTCACTCCACTACACTTGCTGCTTTATTAACTACCCACAAAAGTGAATGGATTTAGAGCTGAAACGGTTAATCAATTGACAGCTGTTTTGATAAATCATTTTTCATGTCCTTTTGATTCGAGTAACATTGGGCTGTAGGGTTCAATGTAGGGTTTTACTTGTAGTAGAGTATTTTTAATAGTGTGGTATTAGAACTTTTACTGAAATAAATGTTTTGAGTGCTTCCTTAACGAATGGCTATGTGCTCTAGAAACCGATTAGAAGATGCAGTGTAAACTTAATACTTTGATTCTCCAATCATGTTTTATTACCGATACTTTTACAGTCAGAAACCAGTAATTGGGCATTCATGTAAGTGTGAGGCTGCTGTGTCCAATGCCTCACTGTTAATACAATTGAAATTAAGATTTTGCAAACCAGCAATTTATAATTTTAGGCTAATAATCCACCTACACTCTTACCACTGTTTACTGATATTGTTGATACAAATAAAAGCATTAGACAAACTGGAAAACCTAAGAAACATAGGAAGGTGTACTGGAATCCTAGTAAATGCATTTTTAATTGATTACATGCTTTTCCCACATGGAAATTCATGTTACATGATTAATATATCAGTACCATGCCATTTACTATTACTTAATTTGTAAGAGCCCCATTAAATCTACTAACATTTATTATTTTATAAAATCCATTATATAAGAATATATTGCCAAAGCTGCACCTGACTTATGATTACCCACTAAAAATGGTTTAGTCAAATCCCAGTTAAAGGTGAATGGATAAATAGAAAGCAGGACATCTGAATATCAGCGCAAATACAGCAACTCACAGACATACAAATGAGTCAGGATCGTAAATAAATCCTCCATTTAATAAAATATAGTTGCAAGCGAAATACATACATTTGTGTTAGCGCACAGTTGTTTCTTAGTTAACTTTAATAAACACTCAGGCCAACATTGTTTTGCTTTAACTATACTACTAACCTGTTAACCGCTCAGCCACATTGACTTACTGTGGCTGTGGTTGAAGTTATTACAGAAATCTGAAACACCAGTCGCAATGTCTAATTTTTTATTGGTTGTACAGTCATACATCTGTTCTCATCTGCCACACTGTTAAAATGACATTCAAGCTGCTACGTAGCATTGCATTGCCAATGGTACAAAAAAAGAATACATCAACCCAACGTGGAATGGCTACACATGGGAGTAAAACAGACAACGTTCTTTCCTTGCACTGATCAGTGACAATGTTTAGTACAGAAGCATCATCTAGGGTTGTTACAGTAGCAACAAAGGAGTATAAGATAAGCAGTCTATTAAGCTTTTAAAAATAAGGTTTTAAAAGGGGGTTTTACTGACCACAGAAAAAGAAACCATAACATAAAAGCACTCAACAGATTTCATTTATCTTGAAGTGGCTGTGATTAACGGCAGTATCATCTTTGTGAAAGTTGCCTCTTTGTTTCAGCAATTAAATTTACCTGATAGTTAAGCTGCTCTTCAAAAGGGTCAAATCTCAACTTTCATCTCTTTTTCTGAGAGCAGTTTATTTGTTCAACATGAGAGGTACAAGGCTCTTCAGAAAGCATACAGAATGATGTCAAGTAGATCAAGCAAGGTCCACAATATGGCTAAACTACTATCTACATACAACTGTAACCCAGCGGCACACAGGTGTATAACTTAGTAACAGCTCTATAACAAAACCAAAGGGCCTAGAAAGTTAAGAAAATCTTTTCTATAACACCATGCACACAATTTGATTTAGGGAAAAACACTTTTTTTTTTTCGCAGAAATGAAGCCAGTAGATTTTTTGATTCAGATAAATATAGCTGTTTTTTTGCCACATAATAGATTTTCTAAACACAGATGGCAACAATTTAAAAAAAAAAAAAAAAAAAAAAAGGAAAAAAAAAAAAAGAGACTGCTTTCAATTACAGCCACCTTGAACTTCTATGTACTGCAATGTTCTTTTTTGGTAGGTAAATCCTTATTTAAAAATCTGTTTCACTCATCCAAGTCTATTACATGATTAAAAATCAAATTTTAAATTAAAGAGTGATGTTTGTTTCTGTGGAGGATGCAAGTGTTTGTAATCCTAATTGCCAATAATTAAAAATGTCGCTGTGATCAAGGGTCTGGACATGTTTACAGGTCCCCCCCCCCCATCACCGGTCCATCATGCTGAGGATCATCTCAGGGGTCAGGTCTCCATTAGGTGGGGCTCCGGACAGTTGCACCTCCTGTGCTGTTCCCTCGTCCTGGGACAGAGCCTCCATCTGAATGGCCGACTTTCCTGCACCGACCACCACCTCCTCGTGCTCATCGTGCTCAGCCCCGACCTCCTTCTTCACGATGATATCATCCACCTCTCCAGTGGCCTCATCCTCCACTCGGATGATAGCAGCCGCTGTTAAGACAGTTTGAGGTCAGATTGTAGTGCTGTAAGATTTAAAATATACATCTCCAGGCACTTATAATGGTTTAAAGGGAAACATATGCTTTGATATTTCAGATTTCACTTTGGTGGCTCAAACATTGCCAAAAGATGCTCATACGTTTGACACTTACTGTCTGGTTTGCTCTTTGGTGGACGTCCACGTTTCCTCTTGACTGGTGGCTCCACAGGGGCTGGGACAGGGACAACTGGTGGGGCCTGTTCCACCTCAATGTCAGTTAGCAGCTCGTCCTCCTCCTCTCCCTCGTCCAGTTCAGCCTCTACATAGAAAGAGGACAGACGATGAGATTAAATTAATACATTTATATCAATATATAAAATAAAATATAAACTGACAATACGCTACTTCAAGACTTCAATATATTTTTGATTTGAAGGCCTTTTTTCTTATATTGTTACTGGTCAGATACCTGCATACTAAAACCTGTCTCCACACTGGCTTTCATTAAAACATGGAGCATTACATGTGCCCAAAATTATATTTCTAAAATATCAGGACTGCTAAATAGTTTGAGCTAAATAAATAAATAAATAAAAATTATTTATTAAAATTATAAAATTATTTTTGTTGTGCAATTGAGGACAATATACAGACTATATGCCATCTTTGCAGCATATTAAATGCACGCCAACTTACTAAGAATTTGTGTAAGCAATACCTGTGTCGTCGTCATCATCGTCATCATCATCCCTCTTGGCCTGCATCTTCCTTTTCCTGCCACGACGACCCTTTTTGGATACAGGAGTTCCATTTTCCTCGCTGAGAACTTCGCCTGTGCAGTTTTCAGCATGACGCAACATGGTGTTCTGTAGACCCCAAAACATAACACCATCACTGTCACAAATCCTTAACATAAACAGGTGCTAAAATGTAGGAGCTTTGTCCTACCCTGCGGGTGAACGTCTTGCTACACTTGCTGCAGACAAAGGCAGTGGGGACAAAGTTGGGATCATGGTAGCGCTTGAAATGC
This sequence comes from Mastacembelus armatus, assembly GCF_900324485.2. Taxonomy (NCBI): domain Eukaryota; kingdom Metazoa; phylum Chordata; class Actinopteri; order Synbranchiformes; family Mastacembelidae; genus Mastacembelus; species Mastacembelus armatus. The sequence goes on from NC_046635.1 coordinate 12,169,490, forward strand.
ATGTCCAGAAGCTGCTTCTGCCGGAATGTTTTATCACACTGGCTGCAGGCAAATGGCTTCTCCCCAGTGTGTGTACGCTTGTGCATTATCATGTGGCGTTCCTGCGAGGGTAACAGATCAAAGAATTTTATAACATCTCGTTATAAAATTCATGATGAACAATGCAGGTAGTGCATGTTCCATTTAAACAAACCTGTCTGCAGCAGTAGTCACACTGGTCGCATTTGAAGCGTTTCTCATTTTTGTGAGTCTTCTGGTGTTGGATGAGAGCATAGCGCTCATGAAACACAGCATCACAGTAACGACACTTCTTTCCTGTCTCAATAAATGAGTGCTGCTTCCGCAAGTGAACACCTAGAACAGAAACAACAAAGACGTGAGATTCATTCAAACAAATGTTAACACAGGTCGGTTGTATGGACAAAGGCTGCTCTAAACCCCCAAAATTCTAAGGCCAGCAAATTGAAAGGAGCTAAAGTAACATGATTTCTCATATAACCAGGGTTCATATATTTCACATTAGAGAGAACCACGAATATCAAAAAGCGGGTATGATGAGACTATTCAGGTTTGGTTTGTGTGATTAAAGCCCTTTGTGACAATGTAGTTTGGTTACATACAACTTACCAAGGTCACTCTTGCGTGCAATGACAGTATCACAGTGTGGGCAGTGGAACTTGGCCACATTCTCTGTGTGTTTCTGCAGAATGTGCATCTTCATGGTGCCACTCTGTGTGAAACGAGCATGGCAGATGTAGCACTCATAGGGCTTCTCACCTGCAAATCGAGAGAGAATATAGGGTGAGGTACGCTGCTCAATCAGAAGGTAAACTGTTTTCTGACCACTAGAAGAGCTACGTATCTTACCTGAATGTGTCCGCATGTGCCTCTTCAGCTTGTAGGTGTCTCTGCTGGCATAGCTGCACAGACTGCATTGGAACGGTCGCTCCCCAGTATGAGAGCGGATGTGCCTTTTCAACTTGCTCACCTGAGAAAAGAAACAAAGGTTTAAATAAGAACCTACCACAGGCAAAAAGAGGAACAAATTACATAGGTACCAAACAGATGACTTGCCTCCACACTGGAATAATCACACATGGAGCACTTGAAGGGCTTCTCATGTGTGTGTTTGTACCGGCGATGACGCACCAACTCTCCGCTGGTGACAAATGCCATGTCACAATCTGTACATTTATGTGGCCTAGTGCCTAAGAAAAACGAAAGAAGATTAGAATGAAACTGAGATGGCCCTAAAATACCCTTTGATATATATTAAAAAAACAAACAAACAAACAAAAAAACCTTTAACTCCTCAACCAATCTACTTGAATTATTACAAACTAAAGCAAAATGATTTCCATTATCAGCATAATGAAGACTGAATGTCAGTTTTGAGGTTACCTGTATGTGTGTTAAGGTGATTTCTCAGCAGTGTGACAGTCCTGAAAGCCCTTCCACACAAATGACACTTGTGAGGTCTCTCGTCTGTGTGGCTCTTCATGTGCCGGTCCAGATTGGAGCGTCTTGGACAGGTGTAGCTGCACAGCTCACACTGGAAAGTCTTCTTTACACCTGGACATATCAAGGTGAGGCCGATGGTTAATTTAAAGGACAACTTTCTGGGACAGTAAACAGAAACAGCACAACTACTCTTTTTGAATTTACATTATTTAAAAAAAAAAAAAAAAAAAAGAAAGAAAGTAAACCTGACCTTTTTTCTTGATCTTGGTGGGCTTTGGTGGCTTCATGTTTCCCACAACCTTCTCAGCATTGACTTCTGAAAGCAGCCCCTCCTGCTGCTCTTCTTCAAAGTCATAGACAGAAACATCCATGTCACGGTCACCCTCTGCATAGCGCAGGCGGCTCTTCTTCCCCTTCTTTCCTTTACGAACAGTGGTGATGGGCTGGTAGTCTGGATCTTTGGCCCAGTCTGCATCTTCTTGCTGAAGTTCAGATGGTTCTACTTCTGCTGCCTCTTCTTGCTCCTCTTCATCCTCCTCTCCCCTTGTCCCCTGAAGCTCCTCATGGGCTGCCTGGAGCTCTTCCTGTTCTACAGTCTCTACTTCACCATTGGCTCCCACTTTTACCACCTAACAGAAAACATGACACGTTCCTTTTAATGCGACCATTCTTAACAAGGAGGAGAACATAACTAAAAAGTACTGATCTTACAGAGATAAAGGGAGGTTTCTCACCTGGAAGCCCTCAGGCAAGGGAAGAGTGTGACAGATAACTGGCTCTGCATCCTTGTTAGCTGTTGATGCATCGACGTAGGTGGCCTGGAGTCCCTCTACATTTGTTGTTGTCACTGGCACTTGCACCAGCTGAAGCTGACCCAGGCCTAATGCAGCACCTGCTTGCTCTTCCATATTCACCACCTGCAAAGAAATAAGAACCTTCTCAATTTGCTTAAATCACTAAAACATTACACACCAAGGCCAAATGTGGACAATCCAACATTAATGTAAGCTGTGCTCTGTACAAACCTGGAGGGTGATGATCTGACCCTCATCTCCACCAGTAACAGTTACTGTGCCGCCACCCTCCAACACCTCTGTCTTCATTTGTAGCAGAGTTGGATCAAGAGCATTCATCACCATCATCTCCATGTTACCAGCCACCTCTCCCTGTTGAGCTATTGCTGCACCTTGAATCAAAGCCTCTCCACCCTCTGTGAGGACCTTTCCATCGGGTGCCAGGGCAGCAGCCTGGGCAGTCTCCATGGAAACAACCTCACCCTCCATGGCAATGGGGCAATTGGTACTCTTAATGAAGACAAAAAAATATATTTGTCAATGAAAAAGACAGCAAATGTGATATCATTTTAAAAACACACAGACAAACATGGCCAAAAATGGATTGTGGTGCTAACGTTCACTCTTGCTTTACCCGATTTATGAGGACCATGATCAAAAAGTAGGTAGGATTAAAATATACAGGTTTGGTTTGTGTGAAGAACTATTTTCTATAAAAATCAACATAAACTGTGACAGCTGTCTGCTGTGAATGGAACATCCTGAGTAGCAGGGCATTATGTGGTCAAAAGCTGTGAGCTCAAACAAAACCCCCCTTTCACCTCTGCTGAGATGGTTCTAATCTTATTTAAAAACCTCAGCCAATAGAAGTCCATCTCCATCAGAGGCAAATAGATTTTGTCATTTTGAGAACTGTGCATTTTCTGGCAATACTTTTTAGGGACTTAAGTTTACTACACGTCAGAGGGAAATATTGTACTTTTTACTGCAGTATATGTATACAGAATAGCCCATTTCAGGATAACGTAATATAAGGATTACATTTGCTGGCAAAAGTGATGTTGAGTTTAGGTGCTTTATATTGTCAGATCTATGTAGGATTTTACTAATAAAATCTCGATTATGTTTCGCCGATCTAATAAAAATATTTATTAATCATTCCTCCTGATATTTTATATTGATAATCTGAAGTAACCATGAACTAAAATCGTCAAATAAATTAAATGTTAGGGGAGTTCATTAAGTCCCTCCGAGGTGTGGTGTAGTAACGTTAGCTATAAGTGTAATCTAAAGTTTCGAAACAAGGACTTAACATTGTTTAAAGTACTTCAAATTGTAACGTTGCAGGACTTGAGTAAATCACTTTCCATCCCTGTTACCATGCACAATACCACTGTGATGTTGTGCAAAAGCGAGGTAAACTTTTAAAAAAGAGACAGTTGACTTCTTCCTGTGCTGACAACTGCTGGGCTTCATGTTTGCCAAATATCAGAAATCCCAATCAGCCGATCAATCACTCTGCGCCTCAGAGTCTTCGATCGCCTACTTTTAAAAGGCTCACTTTGCACCATGAGGCGACCTGTTCGCCTTGTACTAGCTCAGATGCTAAAAGGATAAAACTACTTAAACATGAAGTCGCATTAGTTAGTTGGAGAAGTCGGGAGACTCGAGTACGTCTGAAAACAGGAAACAAAGGGCTCGATAAGATGGACGTCAGGCCTGAACAAAGTTAAAACAGAAATACTGATAAATGCAACCATCCCCGTGCAGATACCACCAAATATCAGCCGAAAGTCACTAAAAGGCTAAACTGAAACACGGAGTTACGGTTTATAGACAGATTTAGTGCATTTTGGATAACGATAGAGGGAGACAAACACCCCCCGCCAACCGCCTGCCCGGTAAGCCCTACCGTGACACCTAGAGGCGGACGACGGCTCCTACAAAAACGTTTCCGTGCTTTCCTCTAAAGCGACGACTTTACTCACCCCAAGCTGCTTCCTTTCCCCGTTATGTTCACTTGAAACCTCGGCGCCTGCGGTCGAGCTCCTCAATCCCGCTGCGAACGGCCCTGCGCGCTGTGTGTCGGCTAATAATTTCTCCCGCTTTACCACAGAGGGCCTAACACAAAATGGCGGCCCATAAGAGATGCCGCGGCTGCGCAGACGCAGCACCCAGGGGAGAAAAGGGGAGTGGTGGAGCCGTGGGTGCTGGGCGCCACATTTGAATTCAGCCGAGGGCGTGGTGACCAGAACATGGAGACGGCGAGGTCGAAGATGATGGTCAAGGCAAAAGTATAGAGTATGAGTTTTCTGATGAGAAGGGCAGACCGCTTTAGCTTGGACCTGTGGAGTCCAGCAGCTGTTAAAGTGAGATTCATACACGAAACATTTTGACATTTAAAGTAGTTCTTATAATCGACCACGGGAGGGCAGTGTGGGCCTTAAATCAAATAGCGGTATATAAAGTACATTCACGCCAGTAATTGCACAATGTTGAAGTACTATATGCTTTAAAACTCTACTACATTTAAGAGGGAAGTGATGTACTACATTTATCTGACAGTCAATAGACCTGCAAAGTATTTCCAAATAATTTAATATACCAATAATAAAAAAGAAGAGGCTTCGTTTTTTTCTTTCCTCTACCATTAATCATCTCACACCCTCTAGGATGACTTCTTCAATCACAGGTGACATTTTTCTGCAGTACTATTACTTTAATGACATTTTGACTTTATCTTCAGTGAAGGATAAAGGCTGTATTTTACATTGCATTAGTACTTTTACTTACATTAAATATATAAATACATGGAAAATTGTGATTGCACTAGGCCTGAACATGACCGCAAAAAAACAGTTTAAATCTGATCAGTGATAGTAATGGTGATACTTTTATTGTGTAAGTCAGAGGAATGTGTTATGATTTATAAGAATGCATTACTAATAAACAATTCCTCCCTATTATTTTCAACTCCACCAAACTTGACATATCTCTTAACTACTTTGTTTCTGCATTTCCACACAAGACAGTGTTTGATAAGTAAGTAACAAATGTTCATTATGTGAATTCTCTGAAGTAAAGAGGCAATCATTACACACATACACACAGCAGCAGGGACACAAATGTAGCAGCACTAGGATAAATGTTCTAATACGTGATCTAACATATGCTGAATTAAATTTTTGTTTCTTTGTATTGTTCCTATTGACAGTAGTAATACTTAAGACATTTTGAAGTGTGGTTGTGAGCCTCACCCAGCCCACCCCTCACCTGTTCTCCCAGAAACTGCTCATCAGCTGAAATTGTAATCTCATCAGATCTTAAAATTGTGTTGTGCTTTGTCAGTAAATTAGTCTATTACACAAAATTTAGACGAATAGCCAAAGTCAAATGAACATGAAAGACACAGCCAAGCTTCAAAACCTGCCTCAGTTTGATTCAACTTGACAAATGTGTTTTGTTTTTTTTTCAATATGTTTGGTTTCAGGTTACAGTGCCCTACCATAGATCTGCTACAGCTGTGCTCTAGTACTGAAATACCTGATGTGATGGTACACCATGTGGACAACCTGGGGTTCATAACTGGAAAACAATTTCTTTCTGTGTTATGTTGGGTTGAGAACTAACTGCTCAGAAAGAACCAGCCTTACAACTTTTCCTTGAAATATGCAAATATTTTCAGAAACAGTTAATGAGACTATTATTAGTCACAAATTGATATTGACTGATATCAGGCCTTCTCTAATCTGCTAATGTAAATGATATATAATTATATCAGTGTTTACAACAGAAACTAAAGTGCCTGACTAAACATCGAATATTGAAACCAAGCAACAGAAATCCCATGAAACCTGCCACACATGCCGTCATGGGAATTAGTAGTATAATTAAGAAACTTAGACACAGGTGCTTGTGGGTGTGTACCTTTTATGGTTTTTGAGCAATTCTTACAGCTCATTATCAATGTCTCTAACAAGCCTCTCAGGACTATTCAGGAGAGTTTCCTCTAGTGCTGCTGAGACATCTCTAACATTTACTAGAATACTGATGTTTGGATTTGTACACTTGTAGTGATAAAACAATCTACTAGGTCAGTCTAACACTTCCAGCATTTCAGGGCATCTTTTCCGCATATAAAATAAATAATTTATTTATTACATAACCAGTAGACCATTTTGTTCTTATCAGCTATTTCAATTGCAGTGGATTCATATATATGCACTTGGTCTTCGTGCTAAGATGCATTTATAAAACAAATGTCACTGGGGTATCTTTGCTCCTCTCTCTCTCTGCCTTATCTTATTTTATCACCATCTTTTTCTTGTGGTTTTTCTATTAGATGGGAGGGGGCAGAGAAAGGCGAGGCTCTGTTGTCAGATATGTCTGTGTAGCCGGCCTGGCACCTCCCACCTCAGAGGAGGCATTACATACTGCTGGTGCTGCTGCTCTTAGCAACGGTGCCTCAGCAACAGAGCCACGGTAACAGAGCTCCACGGCAACAGCGTGCCGTGTCTCCCCAATGGAGCTGCCATTGGGTGGACCAGCGCTCAGGCACTACACCCAGAGCAGACCAAGACCTCACCGTCAAAAACTGAACTACCGTCCCAGCAGACCGCAGGTACTGTGACAGAGGAACAGAGAGGTTTTGTGAAAATGGAGTGTGTGGGAAAGGTGGTGTGTGGAGAGAAAATGGAAGGGAGGGAGAGATCTAATAGGGCACATAGGGGATAGGCAGGGGGAAGGGAGGGATGGAAGGGGAGTGCTGTGTAAAAGATGCTTGGTCCCTGCTTGAAAAAGGCACTTCCATTGTACTGGTCACCAGCTGTTTGAAGAACCCACAGTTGCTTTTTTTTTCTGTGAGAAAGGCATGACGACTGTGTATCAGAGCGTGAGGTAGTTTGGTCTGAATGTATTTTTTGGGTGTCACTAAAAAGGCTAGTGCTGTTTTCTGTTTTCATCATTGTGTCAAAATGTACAGTGTGTGTGATCATCTCCATTTTCCATTGAGCTGATCATGTTGTCACAGAGTTATTAGGCTGTAGGCACATAGTCACTCCCTAGGAGACAAATGGCCGGGGAGACAAAATTCAAGCAATTCCCCTGACAGGATATCATGTAACAGTGACTTCTGCTAAATTTGTGTACTGCAGTCAACCTCCTGGCTTTTATTGCAACTTGGGGGCACAGATGTTAATATGATCAGGATGATGCAACAACTGTGTAGCTGCAATTTTGATATCACATTACCTACATTGGCAAAAATGAGTTATCTTGCTCTCGTTCTGCATGTAAAATCCAGTGACGCCCCCCCATTGTACGTTACTGAGCAACTGACTCCCAAGAGGCTGGTTTGTAGCATGGCTGGATGAGAGATTTAAACCAAAATACATGTATAGAGGCAGACGATGCACTAGTGCCAATGTGTGGGTTTTTCAGAGGTGAGGGTTATGTAATGTAAAGTTACATATGATGGAAGTTGCTCTTCAGCTTCAGTTTGTTTGATCATCGCTGTAAAAATCTGTGTTTTCTGTGTATCTGTGTGGTAATTAGGAGACAATAATTGAGAGTGAAAATGAAGTCCTTGAGCTCATGGGGCGAGTGGATGAAGGAGTTGAAGAGTTCTTTACTAAGAGAGTACTTCCAACTGATACACTGTGAGTACCACAGCTGCCAAATTAGCTCCTTTATAGTTCCTTGATATTTCACTAAAGTAAATACTAATAATACTGCTTTGAAACAAATTATACCGTACAACTGAATGCACCTAGATCTGATATAAAGTTTATATTTTATGTAGAAAAAAACAAGATGAGGAATCTATCACAGTGCAGGAAGTGGCTCCTGCCACCTCTGTCCCTTGTCCACCCCCGACAAAAACACTCAGGAGGAAGCTTGGTGATTTCTTTACACTCAAAAAGAGACGAGGTTTGAAATCAGAGACAAGCCATGAGGGGCGCCCCAAAAAGGCTTCCATTGCTGATCTCATTCGCCCGCTCAGGGAGGTTGCCAGAGCTGAGAAAGATAAAGATAAGGATCGAGTAAAGGAACATGACAAGGAAAATGAAAAGGAGAAAGTGAAAGAACATCCTTGCGATGTCACTGGAGAGTCAGCTGTTCAGGAGACACCTGTTTCTGGTGCTCCACCACTGAGGGGTGAAGCGGTGCCTCCCCGCAGAGCCCTCAGAGAGGGGAAGTCCCAGTCTCTCATCTTGCTGTCTGGATCAGCAGCAGGGACTACTAATGCCAGAAACAATTCAAAGGTGAGTGTTAATTTAGTTTAAAATCATACATACATTTAGATAAGTGGGTACATTTTAAAAAGCACTCATTACTGTGTTGATTTCAGAAACAGTTTGAAGGCCAACATAGCTTTGAACAGAAGCTTCATCTCATGCTTCAACGTATTGGAGTTTCTAAACCCCAGCCAGGAGAGACACAGGTGTGTGTGAATGTGCGTCTAAATTTAAATAGGTATACAGTGTGAATCTTCAAAAGTGTTAAATTACCTCATTTATATTTGTAGAATCAGGAGGGAGAGATGAAAAAAGCAGAATCTGAAGGTATGTGGCTTTATCAGTTTTGTTTGTTAATCTCATCTCTGCCCCGGCTTAGTGTTAATAAAGCAAAATTAATCTTAAAAGTTGATGATTTGATGATTTGTAGCCTAAGAAAAAACTTTGACATGGATCAATTCACTGTTAAATAGATTTACTATCTCAGACCTGGTGCTGATAAGACAAGCCTGCGTATTTAACTGTTCTCCATCTATTATAAGGACGTAATCATTTCATTCCTCTTGTCAAAAAAAGATTTAAACGATCTTTGTGTCTCAGGTACTATCATTGACAGTAAACCCGAGCCACCCACTACTTTCTCAAAACCTCGAACAATGTCGGCATCATCAGGTAACAGAAACACAGATTCACTCTCTCATAAATATATTACATGATAAAAAAAACATTCACATTCATTGTTTTTCTTCAGATACAAGGCATCAAATTCGCCCAAGTGTGTCAGCGCATGAGTCAGCTGGGAAACCTGCTTTGCTTCCAAAGCCAGTTATCAAGCCAGGTCCACTCCCAACAACATCTGGCCGCAACACACCTGAGAATGAGCTAGCCCAAATACAGGAAGGCGAGACAAACACACCTGCTAAACTCAGTCCAGCTGCAGCTCCATCTCCTCCTGCTGCTCCTGCCCTCACTGCTACCACCGCTCCTACAATCTCTAACTCAATCCCTGACTTAGTCAGTTTTACAGTTTCCCTTTCAAGTACTGTGACTCCACCTGACTCAGATATATGCACTGACTCTGTTAACTCCACTGCAGCAGCTTCAACACCCACAAATCTTATAGAGCTTGACAGCAAAACACCTTTCCCTGAAGTTAGTGTTACTACTTCTGAACTAACCACATCTACCTTTCCAACAACCCTTACAAACACCATCACCCCCACAGACACCCCCCTCACCGCTGTCTCAGTTACTTCCACTTCCTCTGAGGTCATTACTCCGAGCCTTTCTGTCACTTCCACAACAACAACTACGCCTTCCATTACTGCCTCAGAAACTGTTTTTACTCCCAGCAATGAAAGTATGGTTTCCACAACATCAACAAATCTGTCAGCTTTTCTCTCAGTTGATGTTGGTCCTGCTTCTGGTGGTGATGCAGCTATTTCCATCACCACCACCACTTCTTCACCCTCCACCAGCGAATCAAATATGCCATCAGGCTTGTCTACTACCACCAATTCAGTTACTGAAACTAGTGATGATTCCACTTCAGTCACCTACACCAGCTTGGTAATTACATCTCCACCTTATACTCTCCCAACTGACACGATTACAGTGATGGTTTCACCTGAAGCCCCCATTACCACTTCCTCCACCCTGAGCTCTGCTGTCTTTCCTTCCACCACCACCACCACCACTGCAAACCCAACTTCCACTGCCTGCATGAAGTCTGATCCACCCACCCCTAGCCCCATTGAAAGCTCTGTTCCCTCCACTTCTTCCAGTGAAACGACCCCCACACACACAACCTCCACCGCCACCAGTTTAAACCGTGCAGATACCACTCCCACCAGCAGTTCAGCAATGGCAGCTGCAATTAGCTCCCCACTTACAACTGACTCAGATCCGTGTTATGTGAACAGTGTCAGCACAACCCCAACTATCCCTGGCCTCCACATTATTGATAAATCAAGTGCTGCTTCTCAGCATCTGACCAGTCCACCGTCATCTAATGATAGTCCAGGCCAAGATAGTGATTTGCAGATGTGTCCTGAAGAAATATCCAGTGTAGAGCCTATAGAAAAGGGCACAGGTAAGTTTAAAATTTGGTGAGTATGTCATGTTAGCATGCATGCATGTATTTCTTTTATTTAACATGTATGTGAATAAATGCTGATCTTGTCATTTCCTCTCTTTCAACAGCTGAGAAAGTGGTTGAAATAAATCAAAAAAGCAAGTTAACTGAAACGGCTAAGAAGAAAGAAGCTGTTGATGGTGGGAAGAAACGCGAGAATGAAAATGAGAAACCAACACTGGTAAGCAGTGAAGTGACAAAAAAAGAAATGCAGGAAGAAAGTGCAAAACCCCAAGACATGAAAGAAGGAGAGCAGTGCAGTGATGAAGGAATGATTGGGGGTCAACAACAAGAAGAAACTAAGTCAATGAGTGAGAAGTGATTACAAAAATAATGAAATGGCTAAATATGGGACCAACTACTGTGACAGGGGCAGGAGACGCCACAGTAAAGGGAAAACGGGGGCATGATCCATGGCACTTCCTACAGGGACCACCACATTACAGCAGCACACCACAAAGGGTGGGCCACTGGACCAAAGAACTGAGATCCCCTTGGTGTGATGTAATCAACAAATCCAGCAGTGTCTTTGTCCTTTTTTAACTTATGTTTGAATTTTTTGCATTGCACGTATGATTATGTACCATAAGACTACTACTGTGGTAAATGACACCATGTTTACAATAGATGGCTAAGAGACATAGTTATAAATATTAAATGGATTATTGAAATGATTGAGTCATTTCCTTCTGTTCTTTTTTATTGTGTCACTATATTATTTCTAGAAAATTAGTGTTTTTTGACTAAAGATATGTTGGCCCGAGGTACACTTGTTAGCTTTTTCTGGAGTTCAGTCTTCCTCAGTGTGCACATAGAAAACAAAGGTGGTTTTATATCAATAAAGAAATCATCTCAAGGCCCTTAACATAAGAAACAACTGGTCCAAGTCTGTAATCACAGTGTTTCTCCTACCATAACAGGTGAGGAGTAAAAGAATATTCACAGAATGTTTTAAATTTTTAAAACAAAATTTGTTCTAGAAATCTATCATGGAATGTGCTAAGCCTCGAGTTTACAAATATATTTGATTATGAATGAATGATGACTTTTTATATGCTATATAATCAAGCTTCTTGATGCAGACAGGCAGGAACCCTGGGAATAAAGTGGAAGGTCTTCTGGAAATGCAAACAATGTGTGCACAAAGAACTTTCTTCCAGAAGTGCCTAATGAACAAAATCACAAACAGAAAATTATTTCGACAGGGTAAGCTAGTTTTTGTTGCACTAAAACTAAGCCTTGATATTTATTTGGAGGTGTTTATGCCTTTTGATTGGATTGTGTATAAATTGATTTCTTCTGTATCAGACCTAGCAGCCCAATCACTGCAGTCCGGCATGGATTAATGAAGGGTTATTACAATATAACTGATGCTCTGCATGCCTGTCAAATTAGAATATTACGTTTTTATTTGAGACGGACATTATAATATTTTAAGAAGCTGTGGCTGTTATGTAATAAGCCTGCTTGGTTGTCTCAGTGAGGTGAATAGCTTTAATTCTGACATATGTGGCTCAGCAATTAGATTCAACATCAGCATTGTTTAAAGGGGGGCCCCCATTTTTTTTTTTTTTTCTTTTTAAAATTTCTTTCAGTGCTTAATCTGTTTGTGCAGGATTACCATTGCAACAACAGACCATTAATGCAGTACTGTGCAGAAGCCTGTCTGGCAGCAACTCTGACTCTTCTTGGGCAAGTCTCTACAGACTTTGCACAACTGGATTTGGGCGGTTTATTTATACGTCCTGGCAGATCCTCTCAAACTCTCCCAGACTGTATGGGTAGTGTATGAAGTGCCATCATCACTTAAGTCTGGACTTTGGCTGCATCACTCAACAAGTCAGAGACTTGTCCTGAAGCCACAACAGTGTTGTCCTGGTTGTTTGTTTCAGGGTATTATCTTGCTGACAGATGAGCCATCACCCCAGTCCCAGGTCATGTGAAATCTGGAGCAGCTTTTCTTTAAAGGCCCCTCTGTATTTGGTTCCATTCATCCTTCCCAATTTCCCTTGAGTTCTGACCAGTCTTCCTGTCCCTGCTGCTGAGAGATCCCCATAGCATGATGCTGCCTCCACCATGCTCTACTGTGGGGATGGTATTAGCAGGTGATGAGCAGAGCCTGGTGCTCACCAAACACGGTCCTGTTTCTCCCCAAACAGCTCAGTTTTTCCTCATCGCATCCATTTTTTTTTTACTTCATGCTCCAAGAGTCCTTTAAATGTTGTTTGGGAAGCACCATGCAAGTTGTCATCTGCTTTTAACTCAACATGGCTTCCTTCTAACCACTCTGCAACAAAGACCTGATTAATGCAGAGCTGCATAGATGGTTGTAATTCCAGCAGTTTCTGGAATACAGGTAGAGTGTTTTGGGGTTATTGAGTGTAGCGCTATGTAAAAATAAAATTCAAGGCCTGCAGAAAGCAAGAAGCCTGACATCCGGACCAGTAGGAGTCGCTGACGCGGACACCGCACTAACTTCACCCGGAAGAGGAGGAGGCCCGAGGGGAACGACGGTAAAGAAAGTGTTGTGGACCGTCCGCAGACGTCTTGAACATTTCTTTCGGTATTTAGAGAATCCAGTGAGGTGGAAGCCAGTTAGCAGCTGAGGTGCATATACAGTAGGCTTAGGTCTCGTCGTGCACACCTTAGACATGTCGGTCGTGCCTCCCAGTCGCTCGTCCACCGGCTGGCCGCGCGGTGGTGCCGTTCAGTTCGGGAACAAATACATCAGCGGGCCCGCTAAGCCGCTCACCCTGGAGAGGACCATCAACCTGTGAGTTCCTGGGACCAGACCACACATAGTACACATGTAGCGGCGGGAGTCTGGGCTTGTACCCGTCATTAACATAGACCGAGCACCGAAAATAAAACCCTATAAGCCTTTGTAAGGCTGGGCTAGCTCGGTTAGCTCATTGTTGTGGCTTCCTGCTGAACAGACGAGCTCCGATCATTTAAGCATGTCTTCACAACCTTTAGTTTATTAATCCCTTAATCTGCTGATTAGGGTTTCCATTAGGCTGGTAATAATCTAATAGTTGTCTCTAAAATGACAGAGCATAACTTAAAAAATAAAATAGTTTTAAAAAGCCAGTCAGTCCTACAGATCATTTCAGTCAACATACTTTGATTAATGGCAGGTTTGCAGTAGAATATCATGTATCCATCTGGTCCTCTAGAGAGATCCTGTGTCAAAATCAAACTTCAGGACCTTTAAGAGTTTTTATATTATGGTTTGTTTGTGCTTCCACTTTTTCTTGTGAATTAACACAAAAAGTCATGGGTACTGTATTGTAGGTAGGTGTTGTTCTGTCCTAGACATACTGTGAGGCTGCAACTAAAACTTACTTTCATTTAAATTAAATCCGACAGTAGTTTTCTTCTTTAAAAATCATTATTCATTGTATGAAATGTCAATGTTTATTATCTTTGGTTTCTGGGGGTCACAAGGTAGTCAACAACAAATGTATTTTTTGTGGAGGACGTTAATCTGATGGTGTCTGTGATGTGGTCATCCTTGGCCTGTGGTTGCCTTTCAAGAATATAAGTCCAAGTAGGGTTGTGAAATTTGAGAAGAACATCATGCAGGATGTTGTAGACATTCTTCAAACTGCAAAGCTGTTCAGCTTTTTTAACCATGGACAGCAAAGGAAACCAATAAATACTCACATTTTTGAAGAAGAGAGCTTGTAAATTGCAGAATTTAGAGTTGGTGTGATTTTTGTTGAAATTTGGAATGCACTCTTTAATATAAAAAGATTAAATATAAGACTTTATTATATTAATTATCCAAAATCTATGTCTCTCATTTAAAGATAAAGTTGATGTGGATATGCACAAAATGTCTTTGCAAATGTTCCAACATTATTCTCTGCCCCTCATTATTTAAAGGTTAATTTATTATTCAGCTGCACTTTTTATTGCATGTAAAAAATCCAGTGATCTCAACCACTTAGTTGCATGTATTTTTTGCTTCAGATATCCTCTCACCAACTACACGTTTGGCACCAAGGAGCCTCTATATGAGAAGGACAGTTCAGTGGCAGCCCGGTTCCAGCGGATGCGGGAGGAGTTTGATAAAATGGGAATGCGGAGGACAGTGGAGGGTGTCCTCATTGTCCACGAACACAGGCTGCCTCATGTGTTACTTCTGCAGCTGGGCACCACTTTCTTCAAACTGTGAGTGGTTCATTTTCAGAGGCCTCTGAATGAACCAGTAAAATAATAAATTTGTTTTGTTTCTTTTTTTTTTTTTAATTTTACTGACAGTTTGCTTCTGTCCTTCAGGCCTGGTGGAGAGCTGAGTCCAGGAGAAGATGAAGTGGAGGGTCTGAAACGCCTGATGACTGAGGTGGCTACATCACAGCACAGATTAGGCATCTTTTTGCTGTGATGATTGTAGAGTTTACAGATATTAACTTCTGTTTGGATGGTAGATCCTCGGGCGGCAGGATGGGGTGAAGCAGGATTGGGTGATTGATGACTGTATCGGCAACTGGTGGCGCCCCAACTTTGAACCTCCACAGGTTAGTACACACAAATGACTGGTATAAGGAGAGGTTTTGAGGATTTAATGACCTGTGGAACAGTTTCATGAATATTGATATTTCAGATATTGTTATTGAAACCTGTTTAGTGTTAACAGATCAGTGCAGAATTTTTTTTTAGCATCTATTGTCCCTACATATGGAAGTCGGTGGGGTTTGAACACTTCCACAAACCATTGTATTGTCCAAAATGTGTAGCTTTTTATGAATTGGAGTGAATTAGAAATTTATACAAGGTTTTCAGACTTGGTTGATATATGTGGATCATAATGTGAACTGATCGGAGGTTGTTGCATTGTAGTACCCCTATATCCCAGCTCACATCACCAAGCCTAAGGAGCATAAGAAGCTGTTCCTGGTTCAGCTGCAGGAGAAAGGTCAGTGCATCACAACGTAACTATGAAATGACTTTAGCATTAAAGTAACACAGCAATTAAAAAAAAAACAACAACCTGTAATTAATGTTTTACAGCGCTGTTTGCTGTCCCAAAAAACTATAAACTAGTGGCAGCACCATTGTTTGAACTATACGACAATGCTCCTGGATATGGACCAATTATTTCCAGTCTACCACAGCTACTGAGCAGGTATTGTTTCTGTCTTTTGATCATTGTGTAAACAGTCTAAAATGAATTGGAAATGCCCCCCCCCCCCCTTTTTTTTCTTTTGTTTAAAGAGTGGCTACATTAAACAAGGGGAAGCACGTGATTGTTCGTAGTTAGTAGCAGCTTTAGCTGTGTGAAGCTGAAATGGTAAAAGACAACAAATGCCATGCCCTGAATCTTTAATTTAATAACGATCATAATTTCTTTTCATAGGTTCAACTTTATCTACAACTGACTAGAGTGATCAGGAGTGCATCTGGCTGTCTCTGTGAGTGCAGCCCTGTCTGTGTGAAGCTTGAGGATGAGAAACAACGTGGTGAAAATGATTCCCATTTCTGACTCAAATTTTACAAAAAGCTTGTTTTGTCAGGTATATTGACAGTCACAGGGGTGTTTATACTGTTGTTAGACGAAAATCAAAATGTCTTTTTTTTTTTTTTTTTTTTTTTAATCTTGAGAAACTGCTTGTTTTGTAGTATGCAAGTCTGTATTCCATTGTGTTCAGAATCTGATTTTATGTCCTCTCAGAGGAGGCCAGTGTTTGATTAAACAAACTGCAACATTGCGTTTCCTGTTTTAACCTGTAATAATGCTGTGTTTTTTTTCTTTTTAATAAAGCAGTTCTTTGAGTATGTTTTATAAATTTCAGAAGAGTAGCTGATTGATATTTAAGTTTTAAGTAAATCTGAATCTCTATGGGGCATGATTTGGGTTATTTCAATTAGTTTACCTATCTCTTAATAGAAGAGATGAATTGTTTTACATTTTTTCAACAAAAACTATCAATGTTAAAAATGTTATTTTGGATAAACAAGTATTTATTGTGCATATAGACATATGGAAATCTCAAATCTCTGATGTTTTATATGGCTACATGCTTTTTTCTACAGTACAGATGTACATTTGAAAAAAGAAAAGCGGATACGTAAAGGCAGAGATACTGTCCTAATCAAATATCCAATGAAGCAGCCCAAAGCACTTAAGGTGTGCTGACTCTTTCAGGGTGGACACTGTGACAGGCACCTGATTCACCCGAAAACTGCAGACTCAACAAGATTAGATCAGCAAGTCTCTCAGTGGGCCTGAGGCTACAGCTTTACCATGAGACAACTGGGTCTTGGGGAAAGACTGTAGAAAGAATTCAGGACTGATCAGACACCTCCTTGATTGTATTACATTACACCAGGGGTCTCCAACCCTGGTCCCCGAGCACCATTGCCTAAAAGGACAAACTAGAATAAAATGTCTTCAAAGTTGCATTTGATAATTAGGAACTTGGGGAAAATAATGCAGTTTTGGGGAATTCCACATCACAAAATCAATAATATCCTGATATAAATTGTGCAAACATGTCAGCTGTAAACCGGGTGGTATAATAATACACAAACAAATGATCTGGACTCCACATATCTGTTGGCTTTTTCTTCTTCTTAAATAACTACCTCTGTCAGAAACATTAACAATGCTACTATCGGGTTTCCAGTGACAATGCGCTTGATCTGTGCTGGGCCACTAACCAGTTCGCCTGTGATGACGTCACTCACCCGCGACGCTCAGGTCGTGTCATACGCGTTACTACAGTGAGGGTGGTCAAATGTCTTTCTGAACTCTCTGTTTATAGCGGTTGTTTTCTACAATGGCCTCTAAAAGACGAGAGGGAGAGCCCAACCCAACAGAAAAGAAGAAGAAGAAGAAGAACTGCGAAGAAACAGCGGAATTTAGTTCCTGTGTAGGAGACGAACGGGTGAAGAGCGCAGTGAAGGAAGCATGGAGCCGGAGTACTCGCTGCAGCCAGGGTTAGTCTACTGTTAGCGCACAGATAGAGTTAGTGTTAGTGCACAGAGAGGGTTAGCGCACGCCAGGGATAGCGGAACAGTCAGAGTTAGTTTTAGCGCAGTGCCAGGGTATTCATTTGTTTTTGTTTGTTATTTTGTTTTGCATGTAAATACATGCATACATGAATACTGGCTGAGCTCACTACTGTTATTCTTGTGCAGGGGATCTGGAACTGGACTGCCACCCTTTCCCTCACTGCATTATCAAGAACTTCCTCAGCAATGAGACCTTTGTAGAAAACCTCCAGAGGGAACTGCTGGGCCTCAACTTTCACGAGAAGTCAAACGATCTCTACAAATTTAAACAGGTAACTAACAAATTAACGTCGCTGTTTTATTCCAGTGGCTCTGTGTTGTTTTCCCATTGTCTTTATTTTGTTATTGTGTCCATACAGTCCGGTGACTTGAAGAAGAGAACAGAGCCACACATTGCAGGACTGAGGTAACAAAAATCTTTAATTCATGTGTGTACAGTACTACTGTGTGTTGTAGTGTTTTTTTCCTTGGAGTTATTGGGTTAGTGTGGGTAATGGCTGGTGTCCTGATAATTTGAGCTTTCTTATACCAAGAAACCAACAGTTAATCTCTTCTTCTCTTAAGAGATGGCAGAAAGACCTTCCTTGCTTTAAAGTGGTTATAATCGATATTATTACAACCCATAAAGTGACAGTAAAGTGAAAACAACTCACAGTAACTGCTCTGCACCAAAAATCAGACACAGTTTTAGAGGCTACCTGGTGAATGCAGTAGGGCATTTAGCAGATAAAGACTCTCGTACTTCCTTGAGGAGTTGGTGAAGGCCAGAATTTACAGTGGATATTTACTGCACATTCACCAGGTGCCCAGACACATGGCTCCAAAATGATGATAATGTTGCTTCATAATTATTAGATGTATAATTAAGGAACTAATAAGTTTTATATAGTTTGATAATATGTCAATGTTGTGTTCATAACTTATTTCTTCACCACCCAAGTGGCCAAAGAATAGTTTATTGCAGGTTTGAAGCTAGGTTATGTTATTGGCATGTCATTAGATTTTGACTTTGTTACTGTTTTTCCTGTTGGATAAGAGGAGATGCATTACTGTTGAGCACATTTAGTAATCAAAATAAGCAACCTTACTTTAATTTAAACTAAACAAAAACAACCATAACATAGATTTTTTTTTTTTTATGGGAGCCCAATTTCTTTCTAGAAACTCATAGAGGTAATTCAGTAATAATTTTTGTAATTCTCATTCAGTTAAACTGGAAATGAAAATAAGATGTTTTACAATAGGCAGCACAGGAATCAAATGACATGTTGCTCAGTGGGTTGTGAGACATTTTGGGGTTTATTTATCAACTCCACCAGGTGGAGCCAGAGATTACATCTGCCACCTCTTTAGTATATTTCCTTCATGTATTGTTGATTGTTAACATTAGCATGGGTGCTGGGACTGTGCAGCAAACGTAATGGAAAATGTATTCAGCTGTAGCTAATTACAACAGGTGAGCACAGGACCATGAACATTAATCTGCGTTAGAGTGGAAAGACTGTTTGCTCTTCAGTCTGGTTACAGTGAAGGAGCTGGGCGGGGAACACAAGATGTAAGTTAATACACCAGGGTAAATGAAAAAAACAAATGACTTGAAACAATTTTGTAGAATTATGGAGTTGTCCAAGCTGCCCATTTTGAGCTGGGTGTCAAGTCTGAATCTAAGAAAACACCTCTGAGACTCACTTGTTTCCTAGAGAGCAAAATAATGTATGAACATTTCTTTTAATTAGAAATAATGTGCAATGTTTTTTTCATTCTGAATATGAAGATCCATTTTTACAGTGCAGAATCTGACATGTTATTTCTTCCAAATACTTATTTGTGATTATACAGTGCTATATGTGCTGAAAAAATACAGTGCTGGAGAATAAATACCATAATTGAATTCACAATAACGGCCTCCTGTTGTGGTCATTTATTATTTATGTCAAAACAAAATGTCATGGTAGGCTTTCAGGCAGTCCAACAGTCTGTAAGGTGAGGCTTGCAGAATTTCTCATATTATACAAATGCCCAGCTTTATTGTTATTATACAATATACAATGTATACATATTATACATTACGTAAGTAAATTGACATTTTTTTGACAATGTATTTCTTCCACAATGCAGGATTTCACAGTAAAATTTAGCATACATCTTTTTGTCACTGTCAGGGCAGCACTGTTTGGGCGTTTTCGCTCCTGGCTTAGCGAGGTGTTGGGGGTTGAACTAGAGCCTACGGTGGATATTTCTTGTGCCAGATATGAATACACAGGTGAGTTCAGTATTAAAACTATAGCAGAAAGGCAGTTATATTTTTAGGTTGTTTTGGTCGCTCTCAAAAATTCTGATCTCCTGTAATTGTTTCCCTGTTAAACATGTCTCATTCGGTCATGTGTTCAGATGTTCTGTTGTGTCATGATGATGAATTGGAGGGAAGGCGTGTTGCTTTCATTCTGTATCTTGTGCCTCCGTGGCTGAGCAGTGATGGGGGAACCCTCGACCTTTACGCAACAGACAGTGAGTATCTCTCTTTACGTCAGTATTTCTGTGGTTTTTAAGGTCTGATGTTTTGCGTTTGTCATTTTTGTCTTCAGGTAATTTTCAACCACAGAGTATAGTGAAGTCGCTCGTACCCTCTTGGAACACACTCGTCCTCTTTGAGGTTTCTCCAGTCTCCTTCCACCAAGTAAGAACAAGAATCTGCATGTCTTAAAAAGTCTTAAATCTGATTGATATATTTCTTTCCAAAAAAAAAAAGGTGCTAGAAAATTTCACTTACAAAAGTCATATTTCCTCAAACCTCCAGTGTTAAATTACCTTACATTAAATGTAAAATAAATTGACACCATTGCACATTGTTAAATAATTCTAAGCCTTTCCATAATACTTAGATATTTCTTATTCTTTGGTCAGTATGAAGATATGTTTTAAATTCCATTGTATGTGACAGAACCCTTGTAAAAGAGTCTAACATGTGTTACACAGGTATCAGAAGTTCTGTCCCAGGATAAATGTCGTCTCTCTCTTGGTGGCTGGTTTCATGGACCATCTTTGGAGCGTCCTCCTCGCCTCATAGAGCCCCCCATTCCAAGGAGTCCACATTTACCGAGAGATGTGAGTTTGGTCAAAAGTGTGTAAAGTCATCTTACTGTCTACATACGGTAGATATAGGCTAAATATTAGGAGATGCATTTATAGTTTTTTGCCAGAGATTATGTCTGTACATTAGAGGCCTTTACACACCCAATTCAAAACATAACAGTGAGAAACCTACCTGAACACAATGTGTAGAAATACACTTTCAAAAAAGGGAGACCTGATCTGAGAGGGACATGAGCACAGCCAGATCCTATCTAAATACAGCCAATTATAATTAGACATGATCCAAAATGTTAACCAAAGGTAACAAAAGTCATCTACTGACCCCTTTCAAGATCATTAATTATTTGTATAATCTACAGAAAAACAAGTGTGACAGATGACATATTGTGGTTTTATACTGCAGGCATTATATGTGCTGTTTGAGTTACCCATTTATTGGCTCCTACTCCATATTCATTGGATGGACATGCAAGCATACAAATAAGTATGTTCCAAATTGTCAGACTGCTCCTTTGAAGTACAGCCTATAATCCTGCGCATGTCTGTTGTGTTTGCTTTCATAACAGGAGACCCTTCTTCTGGAGTGGGTCAATCCGATGTACCTGGACATTTCCTATCAAGAACAGATTCAGGAGGAGTTTGAGGACAGCTCTGAAATTCAGCTCAAAGATTTTCTTAAGGTAAAGTAACATCTTATTGGTTTTTTCTGCCTTGATTGTATCTGCAAATTCTTGTGGACTGATTTTGTGTTTGTCCTAAGGAGGAGAAGTTCAGGGAAGTAAATGAAGCACTGCGACTTACTCAGATCCAGTGGACAAGAAGAGGTCCGCCCAATAAGAGGTGTGTTTAGATTTGACTTGTTGTCATGCTATACTTTCCTTCTGTGTTTTAGACCATACTGTACTTAAGACTACGCTTTATCTGTGTGGACTCAGATACTATGAAGTGGCTTCTCTGGAAACCCTGCCTCAGTGTGTGAGTGCATGTTGGGAGCTGCTTTGTTCAGAGGCTTTCTTCCTGCTTCTCTCCAACTTCACTGGGCTTCGATTGCACTACCTATGTCCTGCTGATGATGCTGATGATGCTGATGATGCTGATGATGCTGATGATGCTGATGATGCTGATGATGCTGATGATGCTGATGATGCTGATGATGCTGATGATGCTGATGATGCTGATGATGCTGATGAGAAAAAAGAAAAAGAGGGGAACAAGGAGTCAGAGGGTGTACAGGATGGAGAAGCCACAGGGTCTTCAACCCAGTCACCACCAGCAAATAGAAGCAGAGCAAAAGGTGTGTGACAGCCTGAGTTGATTTCTTCAGTCACAGATCAACATAGCTGTGTTTGTGTGTTTTCACATTTGTGTATCCTTTAGAGTTAAGCACACCTGTATGTGGTGGTGAACTGCGTCAATGGTCTCATGGCAGCTACACCCTGCTGAACGATGCAGACGCAGCACGGGCAGAGTACGCTCTGGATCTTGTTTTACCTTTTGGCTGCGCAGGTGAGTACAAACAGACACACAGACACACGCGGTAAGAATATGTCAGTCAAGATGTTAATTGTCTTTCATAGACTGGCAGTCAGAGTTTGGGGGCTTCACGTGTTATGTTGCCAATGAAGAGGATGAGGAGGTGAGTACTGATTACAGTATAAAGTACAGCTGTTCATGTGTGTGCAACACTTCAATCATCATCACTTTGTTTTCATTTTGCCCACAGCTTCTGACAGTGTATCCAGAGGACAACTCCCTCGCCCTCGTCTACAGAGACAAAGAAACCCTCAAATTTGTCAAACATGTCAACCACAAGAGCACCTCTGATTCAGCTGGCACTTATACCTGCAGAACATTTTATGACTTTTCTTTTGTGTACTATGAATAAATATGGATTTCTGACATTTTTGTTTAAGCTTGAGTACATGTTAAGTTTTAGCCTGAAAATGGCCTATGCAGCGTTTTGATTGTTGGACCAGCACCAGCTGTTGGAAAACTTAAACAGAAAAGGGTGAAGTCGGGAAAGTTTGAATAGATATTAAACATTTATAAATAGATGTAAATGGACGCTTTTGGTTAAATCAGCACTACTTTTTTTTTTGGAGCTCTGTCTCAAATGTGATGTCATAAATCAGAAATGAATACAGTCTTTGTAATGCTTGTCTTCAGTGATTAAGAATTACCGTTTTTCTGCTTTACCATGGTCAGTACTAGAAAGTGTAGTCAGAGACCATCCAATAACGAAACATTTGAACTACTCCTTGTGGTCCAGTTTTTAATTAGAACGTGAATTATTTGCTTCACATAAGTTACTTTGCATGTAGGAAAAAACTGTAGATCTTTTACTCTAAAATCATTAAGTATGAGCCAGAAATGACATTAATACAAGTGTAGATCTTGACCAGCCAAAGAAAGATTTAGATGGTTTACTGCCAACATGGAATGTATGAATTCTTTTTGATAAGGCCTTAAAACTGGATTTTTAACTCAGGGATCTCCAAAAGACTGTTTTTTAGGATTTAGCATTAACACAAATTTTCAGTGTAATGCAGGGGTCTCCAAACCGAGTCCTTGTGTGCTACTGTCCTGCAGGTTTTCCAACTATCCCTGTCCTTCTAGTTTCTGATTGGCTGAACGCACCTGATCAACGTAATAAGCTGTGGGTAGGGCAGGGATATTTGTAAACAAGCAGGACAGTAGCGCTCAAGGACCAGGGTTGGAGACCCTTAGTGTACCCCACCTCTCACCCAGCATCAGCTGGGATTGGCTCCAGCCCTCTGTAAACCCTGAATTAGGCTAAGACACTAGAGAGAAGATGGATGGATGTTCAGTCTATAAAATGTTAATAGGTAAAAAAAAAAAAGTGTCCGAAATTATTTCAAAGGCTGAGTGTGTTCATGACATTTTGGTAAGCCTAAAGTTGCTGAATTTAACATTACAGAAACTCATTCACACTTGAGAATTTTGAGATTTCTTTCTTTATTTCTTTGGTTTATAATGCCAAAAGAATGTATGAGTTATCAAAATTATTGCCAATTAATTTGACATGCATTCAAATTGGTTGACTATTCATTTCATATAACAATAATTTATTCTGGTTGGGGTGTCAGTGTCTCAACAACAAATAATTGCTTAGGGGAGGAAGTTAACCAGGCCATCTACTTTGCATGTTTTCAGATTGTCTGATTCTCCACAGCTGGCGACAATGACAGGAACAGCTGGTGATATATATATATACAGCTACAGCAGGGACTAACCTACAGGCCAACCACAGGAAATCATGGGGCTTCCTTAAATTACAGTTTGGTCACTAGACCGAGCAGTGTGTCTTCTCACCTTTTCCGGTTTGAACTCTTGGAGAGAAACGTGTGCGATATAACGACGTTTTTTTCCCTTTCACTTTGCTGCTCTTTCTATGAATTTCTACATAAATGAAAAAAAACATTTCCTTCCTGTCATGATTCCCCTTCGGCGGCATGTTGATTGTTTTCACCAATCAGAGTGCGACTTGATTTCTGCTCAGCCAATGGGAGGACAGGATATTCTTTGTGCGTCAGTGGGTGTGACCCGTCAGCAGGAAGCGTCACCTAACAATACAGCCAAGTTTTTGGGTAAGTTTGTACCGACTTTAAGCAAAATTCACTTTACACACAACCATAACAACAGAAAATTAGAAACGACAGTGTCTTTAGCTGGTCAATAAACACAGTCGCATCGTGGCCAACGTTTTATGTCAGTTGTGTCTACTGTACGGGAGGTGTAAGGGCACGAAAAGTCACAAAACACATAACTCCCTGTAAAAAGTCAGCTATTTAACACAACTTTAATTTGGGGTTTATTAAACTGTGTCTGCCTCACGAGTCAGGCTGTGATGCTGCTGCTGATATTATTGAGAGAACAGTCACACCTGTTGCACGTAATGAGGTGAAATTAATGATTTATGTCATTTTTCAAGCTAAATGTGTGTAGTCAATGAGAATATCTTTTCTATGATACTAAATTTTAAATCTTTGGGTGTTTTGCTTATCGCTCCGACAAAAGAAGCAGACTGGATAAGTTAATATGCTATTTTCAATATTTTGTAACATGTGACTTGTGACTGTGTTGGGAAGTTATAGATATATTGATAAATCTGATCATATATATTGACCATTTCATTGTAGCTTTAAATGTAATCTCTAATCCAGTAATGCTACCATTTCCAAGTTTTCCATGTTAATTATTTAACATAAAAAAGCAGTTTGATATAACACAACATTGCAACAAATGAACAATATAAACGAAATCACTTAAGGTGTTAAAACAAAAATTTGATGCATGATCCCATTCAGGAGAGAGGATAGAAACCCTAACGTAATTTAGATTCTTTCTAAAGTTACTGTCTTGTTGGAGGGAAAGCACTTTTCTTTGTTCTCTGCAGCTCAGCAAAAAATAAAATAAATGTGTGACAAATTCAAAGTGAATTTTAAACTAAAAATACTGTAACTTTGGTCAGTAGTGGTTTGACTTGTGTATCACCTACTACAGTGGCTTCATATTGTCTTTGTGGAATTTGTCGGTGACCCCTCACAAGCTGGAACTACCACATTTTGACCATATTGCTTTTTTGCTGATCATTTTCCGATGAACTGAGTAACCTTATTATTTCAGCACACTACAACAAATTGTTGTAATTCATTACTTTTTCTGCCAATTTAAATAAGAAAAACAAATGCTTCCTGCCTCTAGTTGGTCAAACCACACTGTAATGTTAACATGACTTTAAGGAACATATCTTTTTGTGACCAGAGTGGGCTGGCTTATTACACCAACCAGTATTTCTTTCTGTGTATTGGATTGGAAAAATGTGACCTCGCCTTTAAGGCCGTACACACCTTTGCTACACATGTGTTTTCGCTTATTCTGCTTGGTTAGACCTCATATACTGTGCAGCCTGTGCTTGAGTGACATCTCCCTCACCCTCCTGTTGCAGGTTACTACAAACTTATACCTGCATCATGCAATGAGTTTGGTGATGTCTGTAATTCTCAGAATAGCTTCATTCAGCTTTAAGCCTGAGTGCCATGTTTATGCCTTGGAAGCATTCACATTACAGAACAGCGCAGGACATCCGTATGATTAAAGACATGGTTTTGTTAGGGTTACAGATACTGTGTACTGACAGTGTGACACTCTGGTCAGCATGAGACATGCATATTTCTAAAGCTGTTAAGCATTTTATGTTGTATATTCCAGTACACACATGTTGTATGCAGGGCCTATGTATTTAGTACAAATATGGACAGGTTAAAAAACAACAAGTTTGACCTGTTTTGTTTCATAACTGGGGGCTTCAGATGTTTACTGTAAACACAAGTGCAACTTGTTGTTAACATGTTTTGATTTATTTAACAAGATAGCTCTATGTTCACCTCCCGCTGAATTATAACATATGGCTGAAGTTAAACAATAAGGCTAAGTGTCATAAAATGCTCTGCAGTCTGTTTATTCAAGAGCTGATTAACTGATTAGTCCATTAATAGAAGATGAAACACCTCCAACTCAGATAATAGATTTATTTATAGATTTAGATTTAGAAGTAATTTATAAGTCATGAATATAGAAGATTAGCATTGAATTTTTATATTTCATATTATTGCAAATTTATTATTTTTAAAATGTGCGCTGCTGGGTGTACAAAATGTGCAAGTTAAGCACGGCACCTTGGGCTGAGGGAAACTGTGACTGGCATCATCAAAAAACAATCAACAGATGAATTAATAGTGGTTATTGGTAGCCCTGCAATTAATCAGATTGGACCATGTGTTGCTTTTCATTACTTAAAGCCATCATCTGTGGGTCTGTTTACATTGGGAGCTATAAAACATTACACACAATACAAAACACGTAGAACTACAATCATGTTGCATCATCAAAGAGGTTTAAATTACTAATTTGTGGAAGCATTTTCCTGTGAAAATCAATTATTTTTTCCAACTAAATGTCAGATTTGCTGTCCAGGGAATACTAGAGGTTGCCTTTTGGCAGCAAAATAAAAAATGATATATTTTAAGCTCCTGATGATCACTTAATCCTGATACAGCTGGAGAATTAATCTCACACTATACTTTCAGAGCACTGGTAGATAGGATAGCATATAATTACATCCTGGCTAAATTGAGAGTCCTGGAGTCCCAGTAGCTCAAGCTTATTTTGTATTAGTGAAATTTGAGGACATGCATATAACTGAACTCAGGGGACGGCCGTGCACAGTGCTCCACATCCTGAACATGAAGACAACACCAAGAGAGAGCAAGCGGGCGTCAGTGGTTCATTAAGGATACAGGAGTTACGGGGCGGGGCTGAGCTGGGGGAGGGGAAGACTATGTTTAAACTTGTTTCTTGATCTAATGAGGGTTTCAAAAGGAGGTTGGGTAAAAAAAAAAAAGGCTAAGGTGAAGCCACAACAGCTAGGAACAGTCAGGACTGACGTGGTTTTAATTTCAGAAATAAACATATTTTGGCTGTCACTGGTCCTAGATTTCAGTCCAGAGCAACGGAGAGTGTGGAAAAGAAGTGAAGAGATGTGTGCAAGCAGGTTGGAACGGGTGGAGGAAAGTGTCAGGTGTGATGTGTGACAAAAGAGTGTCAGCAAGAATGAAAGGAAAGGTGGACAAGACAGTGGTGAGGCCAGCAGTGTTGTATGGTTTAGAGACAGTGGCACTGAGAAAAGACAAGAGGCAGAGCTGGAGGTAGCAGAGCTGAAGATGTTGAGGTTCTCTCTGGGAGTGACGAGGATGGATAGGATCAGGAATGAGTACATCAGAGGGACAGCTCATGTTAGATGTTTTGGAGAAAAAGCCAGGGAAGCCAGATTGAGATGGTTTGGACATGTTCAGAGCAGGGACAGTGAATACATTGGTAAAACGATGCTGAGGTTAGAGCTGCCAGGAAGGAGGCCTAGAGGAAGACCAAAGAGGAGGTTCTTGGATGTAGTGAAGGAGGACATGAGGATAATTTACATGTTCGTACCTTAAAGCAGGCATCACGAAGGCTGGAAAGGAAGTGGCGTTCCACAAACTTAGAGGAAATTTTTCTAGCCTGGAAAAACAGTCTACTAACATATAAAAAAGCTCTCCGTAAAGCCAGAACTGCATACTATTCATCACTAATAGAGGAAAATAAGAACAATCCCAGGTTTCTTTTCAGCACTGTAGCCAGGCTGACAAAAAGTCACAGCTCCGTTGAGCCCAGTGTTCCCTTAGCTCTCAGCAGTGATGAATTTATGAGTTTCTTTACAAATAAAATCACAACTATTAGAGATAAAATTCAGCAGATGCTTCCTATACCTGCAATAAATGAATCTTTTACTACAGTAGCTCTTGAATCATCTGTAGGACCTCAGTTATGTTTAGACTGCTTCTCTCCTATAGATCTCTCTGAATTTACATCAGTAGTTGCTTCATCGAAATCATCAACGTGTCTCTTGGACCCCATCCCGACTAGACTGCTTAAAGGCACCCTGCCATTAATGAACTCATCTTTATTGGACTTGGTAAATTTATCTCTAGTATCAGGCTACGTACCACAGGCCTTTAAGACTGCAGTAATCAAACCTTTACTCAAAAAGCCTAGTCTTGATCCAGGTGTCTTGGCTAATTATAGACCAATATCCAACCTGCCATTTATTTCTAAAATCCTAGAAAAAGCTGTTGCTAAGCAGCTATCAGACCACTTACACAGGAATGAACTATTTGAAGATTTCCAATCAGGATTTAGAGCACATCATAGTACAGAAACAGCACTGTTGAAAGTTACCAACGATCTTCTCTTAGCCTCAGATAATGGACTTGTTTCGATACTTGTCCTCCTAGACCTTAGTGCAGCATTCGACACCATTGACCACAACATCTTATTACAGAGACTGGAGCATGTGATTGGTATCAGAGGAACAGCGTTAAAGTGGTTCCAATCCTATTTATCGGACAGATTCCAGTTTGTTCATGTCCATGATGAACCTTCCACACGAACAAAAGTTAGTTATGGAGTTCCACAAGGTTCTGTGCTAGGACCGATTCTGTTCACCCTGTACATGCTTCCTTTAGGATATATCATTAGGAAGCACTCTATTAATTACCACTGCTATGCGGATGACACTCAGTTATATCTATCTATTAAACCTGTTAACACAAACCAGTTAACCAGACTTCAAGCCTGTCTAACTGACATAAAGGCTTGGATGACCAGTAACTTTTTACTTTTAAACTCGGAGAAAACAGAAGTCATTATATTTGGGCCTAAAAATCTCAGAAATAACTTTTCTAAAATTATAGCTACTCTAGATGGCATAGCCCTGGCCTCCAGCACTACTGTAAAAAACCTTGGAGTTATTTTTGACCAGGACATGTCCTTTAACTCACACATAAAACAAATTTCTAGAACTGCATTCTTTCACCTGCGCAACATTTCCAAAATTAGGAACATCCTGTCTCAAAATGATGCAGAAAAACTAGTCCATGCGTTTGTTTCCTCAAGGCTAGATTACTGTAACTCATTACTATCTGGATGTCCTAATATCTTAATAAAAAGCCTCCAATTAATCCAGAATGCCGCAGCCAGAGTCCTGACAGGAACTAGCAAGAGAGATCATATTTCTCCTATATTGGCTTCTCTTCATTGGCTCCCTGTAAAATATAGAATAGAATTTAAAATCCTTCTTCTCACATACAAATCCCTTCATAATCAAGCTCCTTCATACCTTAAAGACCTCATAGTACCATATTATCCCAATAGACCACTTCGCTCTCAGAGTGCAGGCCTACTTGTGGTTCCCAGAGTTCTCAAAAGCAGAATGGGAGGCAGAGCCTTTAGCTATCAAGCTCCTCTCCTGTGGAACCAGCTCTCAGCCTGGGTTCAGGAGGCAGACACTCTCTGTACTTTTAAGGCTAGACTTAAAACCTTCCTCTTTGACAAAGCATATAGTTAGGGCTGGCTTCAGGCAACCCTGAACCATCCCTTAGTTAGTTATGCTGCTATAGGCCTAGACTGCCCGAGGACCATCGGTGCACTGAGCTCCCCTACCCCCCCCCCCCCCCCCCCCCCCCTTCTCTCCCACCTCATGTATATTCCACCATTGAATGTTACTAACCTTGTGCTCTCTCTCTCCCCTAGTTTGTGCTCTCTCCCTCCCTCTCTCTCTCTCTCTCTCTGTACCTTCTGCAGGTGTCCCTGGTCCTGGAGCTGTTTATCGCTGATGTGCAGTTACTGGCCCCACCAACTTGCAGTGTCTATTTGTTGTTTATTGTTGCTGTTCTTTTCTCTCTGCTCTATCCACTCACCCCAACCGGTCGAGGCAGATGGCCGCCCAAACTGAGCCCGGTTCTGCTGGAGGTTTTTTTCTTCCGTTAAAGGGAGTTTTTTCCTCTCCACTGTCGCCAAGTGCTTGCTCATAAGGGAATTGTTGGGTTTTTAGTTTTAGTTTTTGTAAAGTGCCTTGAGATGATTTGTATTGTGATTTGGCGCTATACAAATAAAATTGAATTGAAATTGAATTGAATAGATGATTCGCTGTGGCGACCCCTGAAGGGAGCAGCCGAAAGGAAAAGAAGACTGGTCCTTGATTTAGTGAGGCTCAGTGATTTATGGTAGTGGTCAACGTCATGGGTTTTTCTATGGCTGATATCGATTTTTAGAAATCAGTGCAGCTGATGGCCAATTTTTGAATGTTGGGTTTCTTTGGGTGCTGAAGTCAGGTAATGTCAATTTGACCTTACTGTCTGACCTGAAGCTTCTTTAAAAAACAACATATATTCATGTATGGACGAACAGATTTCCACTTAGTGAAGCTTTGCTCAATGCTTCACCTCACTGTCTATAAATGTACTGTAAATGTATTTTCTTGTATAATTGCACAGCGAATATGTGTAAGTTGTCATGAAAATGGTACAGACATAATGGTTTGCTGATTAGCAGTGTGCTCATATTGAAGTATGCACTTTATTGCTGTTTTACCTAAAAAATAATAAAGGTAATCAGTTAGCTCATTATCTGGCAAGTGTGCAGCTAATTCAGCAAACCCTAATAATTATAAGAAGAAGAATGACCAAACTCAATATTCACAGAAACTGTAATCCAGAGCTATCTTCTTCTTCTATTTTGCTTTTACATCTGTGGCGGTCTATAGCAGCAACACTGGGCTGCCTTCAAATGCTCCTGCCTTTTAATCAGCTTAATGTGCTCAGCCATTGGCCAATGCTGAATATGTTTAAAATGGAAAAAATCAGCTGTTTGAATGATCGGTCGACCTCTAGTTTATGGTGGAAGGCTCTGGATCTGTATCTTTTGCCTCAGATCAAAGAAAAGAAAAATAAGTATTAAATATTTGAAATATTATACCATTTAAACATCAACTGTATTGAAATTATTTTGGTTCTACTGAAAATTAATGTTCTAATGAAAGTTGTGATGCACACTGAATATTATTTGCTATTCTGGTAGCAATGATTGCAGGTTATTTTTTCCTTCCAAATTGGTGTGATTGTAGTATTGTTTTTGTCCTTACATTGTAACATTCTTAAAGTTTTGTTATAATGGGAAAAAAACAAGCAGTCACTTATCTTGAAGTCAGTTCTTTTGGTCCCGCCCCCTTTACAGAGGATAAATGGGACAGGACTATAGTACAGCAATACAGATATTACTAATATAAGAAAAAAAAAGTTAATTTGTCAGTCAACTACACATTTATAGAGGAAATCCATAGGCATGAGTGTTTTGGTGAAAAAGTAATCTGACTTTTGAATGGAGAGAAATGAACTGGAACCTTGACAGACCTGGTGGCAGAAATGTGGGGCAATCTAGACATAAAATGAAAATTATCCTAAA
Source organism: Mastacembelus armatus (assembly GCF_900324485.2). Taxonomy (NCBI): domain Eukaryota; kingdom Metazoa; phylum Chordata; class Actinopteri; order Synbranchiformes; family Mastacembelidae; genus Mastacembelus; species Mastacembelus armatus. The sequence continues at coordinate 12,201,085 of NC_046635.1, forward strand.
GGGAATGAATCATGCACTTGACAATCACAGAGGACAGTAACGTCTTTATCAACAAAACTCCCAGTGTTACAAGAGGTTATATGGTGACTACTTTTAACCTGTATGAACATTTTCTTCAGGTGTACACAGTTCTTTATACAGTAAACACAGAATGTGTTGTAAATCAATGACATAAATGAGTGTTGTTATGTATGATGTTGTGAAGTAGTAGAAACAATGTGGAGTTTATTCTTATAGGATATTTTACAGAAATGTGTGTGTGTGTGTGTGTGTCTCTGTGGCTTTAACGCATCTCTCTATACTCATAGTTCCTCTCGTGTCTTATCCTTGTTGTTGCATGCTCACTGCTGAAACGGTGCAATGTTTTTCAATTTGTGTTCAGAGGATGGCAGACAAGACTGTGGATCGTGGGCCATGGACAGGATGTGCTGTCATTTTTCTGCGCTCGATTTGTCCTGGTGTAAACCTGCTCTCTCTCTACAAAGACCAACAGGGAAAATTCATAATTTTCAAAGTCATCAAGCTGACACTTATAGGTGAGCACCAACTCTTGGATCTGTTAGTTAGATCTGTGTCTCTAGAATACAAATTAAACACATTCATGTCACTGATCAATATTTTCCATGTTCAGATTCTGTAGGAGGTCTCGGTGGGTATGAGATTCTAAAGGTGCATGATGCTGATCCCTTCCTGGGAGTGGAGGTGAAGTTTGTGGATGTGGCAGCATGTCAGCAGTTCCTGGAGAGCTACAGCTCTGGAGCGGTGCGTCAGTCTCTCTCCCAGCATGCCTGCCGGCTTCTTGCTCTGTCCCAAGAGTTTACAGTGGAAACCCAGCTCAAAGCCAGCACACACACCCTGGACTGCTGTCTGGACAAGTTGGAACTTTGCCTACAACACATCCACCTTTCACAGGTATGCTCAGTTTGTCTTTGTTCATTCTTCTTCTCCTGTACAACCTGATTTTGAATTCATGATAGATGATTTTTTTGTTGGGGAGTGGAGTTTGCTTTGCTCTCACCAATTAGTTGGAAGTGACTGTGTCCATCCTTCCAGTGCCATTTTTAGTTCTCATACAAGCAGTGGTAGTGTTTTCTACAAGCAGTTAATCTAATGTTTTTCACACCCATCAAGCAAATATGTTGGTTTGTAAGCTACAACACATTGTTCAGCTGTGTTGCCATTTTCCCGTTAGTACGTTTCATGAAAAGGGCCAGTTTATGGCCATCCAAATAAGGATGACTGTTCTTAATTCTGCCTCTTAAGCTGTGGAAACAGTCTTCAGTGAGCACAACACAAGAGCTATTTGAACTGCTTACAAATCTGAGATGTGGGCTGTGATTCAGAAGCACCAGGCTGGTTCATCTCTTTGGTAACACTTTATGTTTATGGGGCTGATATTATCAAGCTAATTTCCTGGAAACTCACCTCATAATTTGCTAAAAAATATGCTGGTATTTAGCTGTAGGATGTTATGAGAATTTCATGACGGTTCCACAAAATTTGATTTTAATTATAAGGGAAATGGAGAAAGTGTTGTTTACTATATTTATTAATTACTTACTTATTAAGAAAAAGCAGACCAAAATAAAAAAAACAACAACACACAGCTATGCTGCATTTACCATCTAATAATAACTGGTGTGTTTCCCTGAATGCAACAGAGGAAACAAAAGCGCTTACAGAGAAGCTGATCAGTCAAAGACACAGGAAAACAGCAGAGGTTTCAGTTTAGATTAGAAAGTGGAAAGTAGAAGTTGGGGCATTTTTAAGGTAATCAGGAAGTTGGCTCCATCTGTGAGTAGCTCAAAGCAGCTTCACCTTGTTTGGTTGTGACTCAAGGCTTTACTGGCCGACTGCTCCCTAAGGATCTCAGAGCCATGCTCGGTTTATATTCTTCAAGGAGATCAGAGATGTATTTTGGACCTATATCAATGAGTGATTTATAATACATATATACATATATATATACAATACAATATATACATTTTATTTCTACAGAATGATCTAAAAGAAAAGGCATGTTAATTTCTTCGAGTGTAAGTCTGTATATATACAGACAGTGACCTACATGTTCAGTTTGAGTTATTTCATTTTGTGTCAGCCGGAGCGCCTTCGGGATGAGGAGATCGATAGCCTGGAGCAGCAACTGCAGAATCAGGCTCTTGGCTCCACACCGCAGTCGACCACCATCACACAGGAAGTGTCTCCTGTGCCCAGCAACTGCTTCAAGTTTCAAAACAGAGTGTTTGGTGAGTCACAACAACTTTTTACTTTTGAATCTTGTGTAGCTTGCTTTTCACAGACTGCTGTATACTGTAGCCAAAGGAAGGTACAACCAGAAACCATACAGTTTTATGCTTTAGGGCACACTACATCACTTACAGTCCCTAAGTTTTTAAACAAATTAAATCCTTCGCTTGATCTCAACACAGTATTACAGTGAAATTGCAAAGACAGGACACTTTCTTGGGTATTAGTGAACATTAGGATGCATTTATTCATGTTTTACACAACAGTGTTTTGACACCTCTTTCATGTTGCTGCCATTGTGCCCTCCTCATAGCTGTTTGTCTGGTATCTCTCTAATCTAGGCTTTCATAAACCGCTGGTCAGTCTATGTGAAGAGATTAGTGCGAGTACACAGTGTATTTGGTTTGTCTTGTTTTGGATTTGTCGACCTTACTGAAGTGTTAAATTAAAGCACTAACTGATGAGGTCATAAGATGTCGTGAATTAGATTTTCGTGCAGTAATTAGTTTATTTAAGATTTTTAAAGATTTCAATTCTACTTCCTCAGATATATTAATGTGTCTGGGCACAGTCTTGCTTTTAAATTGAAATTAAGGAAAATTAATCTGATACTGGGCAAGACAGGTTTGAAATACAAAAACACACTAATGAATTTATTACATATTGACTTCTGTCCATTTACTCATTCAGCTGGTGCATGACAAATTCACATTATGCAATTAACATGCATTCCCAGGTGGCACAAATCATTTATTTAATAGCAGCCAAGCATCAATTACCACAAGTGTTAACTTTTAATAGTGTAATGTGAGCAGTTTTTTGGTAGCAACTGTTTTAAACCTCAAGCTATCAAACTGCTAACTCCCTCTGTATTGTGAATACAATTAGACATAAAATCTACTTTGGAACGATGCTGAAACAAAACAGAACTGCCCAGCAGCTGAAATGAAATAACAATACTCACATTAAATTTTTCTCCTGAGATTTGTAAATTGATGCTGGTGGTTTTGATGACAAGGGAAAGTGGGGAAGTGATATGTATTAAAATTTCTAAGCTGATTTTATTTTAAACAGCAAAGAACAAGCAGAGACCTTGGCCACACCACAAAGCCTGATTGTTCAGTCATGCAAAAACTTGTTAAAAACTTAAGTTGCACTAATAAGTATTTTGATATTGGCAGTTAATCAAATGATGATTTAACATGAAGGGGGCTCAGCTGAAAACCTCTAATACTGTATATCCATTTAACACTTACCTCCTCAGCACCAAACAGCAGACAAACAAAGTTAGTGAATAGCTGGTGAACACAGTGGGGCATTTAACAGCTAAAAAGACAAATGATTCCCACAAAAATTAAAAAAGGAGAGTGATTATTGATCATTTGTCAGGTGAAGAGAAACCTGACTTTCCCAAGTGGAAAAAAAAAATTTAATGTTGTTTTAATACCTACAAGACATTATATTTGATGGAAACCAATGCTGAGTAAAGGCTCTTAATGATAATATATAATGAGTCTAATGCATAAATATCCTGTTGATGTTAACAGCAAGTCTTTGTTGACTTGTTGTCTGTTTACATATACACTCACTTATTGGTTTATTAGGTACACCAAGCTAAAAGCAATGTCTACTCCAACAGTGCTGTAATAAATCCTTCTTCCTGAAGAAGAAAATGTTCAGTTTGTTTCAGAGCTGTTGATTCAGCTGTGTGATCATTTTGGAGGCTGTTAAACTGTGCTGCAGTATTCAGAGAGGTGTTTCTGTTATCTATCCTGTCATTACTGATAAATGGGCTGTACAAAATAACAGAAACATAATATAAACTATGGTCTCCAAAATGACCATAAAGAGGAATCCACAGTTCTTTAAACTGAACAGGATAAGGTTCATGAAGGACATGGTTTCCACAGGTTTTTCAAAAATCTAAAATCCTATCAACTGAATTTTAGATCTTAAATGACTTAAAATGTGTTAAATATGATTTTGGTAGGTCACATTAATTATTGATATGTTTACATTAAGTTACTTTTTTTAAATTTATCTTCTACAGTGTCACATTAAGTTCAGTCTCAAAAAAGTCTTAAATTTAACAGAATGAAACATGCAGAAACCCTGGAAGGAGGATTTATCACAGGACTGTTGTATTGGTAGTTTTAAGTTGTGTACTCAATAAACTACCAACTGAGTCATATGTTACAGTTGATAACAATTAAGTACAGTTTACATGAATATTTTCTTCCTTCATCCTTTGGCCTGGCAGAGGACCGAATGTTGACAGCGGCCGATGTTCAGAGCTTTTCTAACGGAGTGGGGCGTCAGTGGAAACATGTAGGGAGAGCCCTGGGGAAGAGCTGCAGGGCTTTGAAGGGTCCAGCCATAGACAACCTGGCATATGAGTATGAGAGGGAAGGGCTGTATGAGCAAGCCTATCAGCTGCTTAGCCGCTTCATCCAGGCGGAGGGGAGAGCAGCCAAGCTGAGCCGGCTGGTCAAAGCACTGGAGGACTGCAAACTCACCAGCCTGGCAGAAAATATTCTGGACATACAGACACGAGAGTAACAGTTTTTGTTTTTGATTGACATCTGTTACCTTCACTGTTGAAATCATTCTGTGTGTTTCTGAACAGGCTGTGTGATTTATATCTTGATTTTCTTCAGTTATTAGTATTGTTGATAATTATTTTCATTTATATAAAATTATCACTGTTCAAAAATATTCTGTAATTAGTTTAATATGCTGTTTAAATTGTTTTCATCATGTACCTTTTTTATTTTTTTCTACAAATGGCTACATAAAAATTAAATGGTTGTTTAAAAAAAAGTCTTGTTTGTGTTTGATGCATTAGTGTAATTAAAACTGAAAGCATAATTTTGTCTCTCAGGTATAATTTAGTATTAATCCTCCCTGCCTCTTTAACACCACTCCCTGTCAGTCACACACACGTGCACATACTCATATGATTAAACTGCTGGTTACAGGTGCTGTCTGAATGTGTGTAGATGCCTGCTTGTATCACGTTGTGAGAGCTTCCGTGTGGAGAGATGGAGATTGCAGCTGATGTGAGGTGTGTGGAGGTTTTATCTGAACCTAGCTGTCAATGTGGAAATTCACTGATGGATGGAGCATGTGCAGGTTGAGCTTCTATGGCTCCTTATGGCTAGTATCAAACAGAATACGCTGTAAAAGTCCAACCCTCAGTCTTACTCCACTTAACCAGGCAAGTAATGTGTCCAGATGTGATGTGAGGATTAGAAGCTTTTATAATACTCGCAAACATTTATTACTGTTGTTATACCACAACCCCCAACACACACAGTTAAATTATAAAGACATTACTGGTTACTTATGAGGTATTGCACAGAAAACATATAGACTTTTTGTAAAATATATTGTATTAGTACATATTCAACTTCCCATAAGTATATAAAAGTCTGTAAAATCAACTCTACCAACTCTACAACAAATGCTTATGTTTATATATTGGAAATAACAAGCAACTAATTCAGTATTAATACTAGACCTTTTTTGGGGGGAATTTTTTTACTTTTTAACAGCCTACATACAAATTTGTTTTTTTACTTTATAGTACTCCATGGCATTTCAGGAAGAAATGTAGCTACTTTTTACTCAACTACATTTATTTGACAGCTGAAGTTACTTGTTACTTATATATTTATAACACATGTTCACTTTTACTTAGGAAGACTGAACATTGTTTATTTTTCAGCAATTATCTATACACGCATATTCCTATTTAGGGTCACAGGGATCTGCTGGAGCCAATCCCAGCTCTCTTCAGGTGAAAGGCAGGGGTACACCCTAGACAGGTCACCAGTCCATCACAGAGTCACATTGAGACAAACAACCTCACACACTCACACCCACTCCTATGGGCAATTGAGAGTCACCAATCAACCTGACATACATGTTTTTGGACTGTGGGAGGAAACCTGGGGGCCCGGAGAAAACCCACACAAGCACAGGGAGAACATGCAAACTCCACACAGAAAGGCCCCCGCTGGGTTTCGAAACCAGGAACCTTCTTGCTGTGAGGCAACAATGCTGACCACTCATCCAACATGCTGCCCTTATTTTTAATATATGTAATTTGTAAAAAGTTGTTTTACTGGTAGTGGAATAACAGAGAACATTTAAGTGATATGTTTAAGTCTGATTTTGAGAGTAATTTTGCTACTTTATCTTCTACTACAGTACATTTCAGAGGTGAATATTGTGCTAAAATGTAAGATAACATTTACCATGAAAATCAGTCTTTTAAATATTGAAACTAACACGAGAATAATCTATCACAGGTCGTGATTAAACCACGCCTCCTCTGACGCCACACAGATCGAGGTGAGTCTCGCGCAGACAGCAACGCTCCCTCCTCTCGCGCCCCTCCCGTCTGCCCGCGTGAACAGATACGGTGAAACTGCTCGCGCTCGCTGTCTTCACCATCCTCATCACCAGCGCCGCCCTGTAGAGAGAGAGAGAGCTTGACACCCCCACCCTCCCCACCTAACAACCCCAACCCCGCAGGCTCAACGACCCCACCCCCCAACACCCCCTGAGAGAGGGGACGGAGCGAGCGACACTCTCGGAGTCACGGAGGAAAGACAGTTTCTGCGTCCTGGCTACGTTTTGCCCTCAGTCCGGGCCTAATGCTGTAGCAGACCGCGCAGGAGAACCGAGCGAGCGACAACGCACTGATTGAGAGTCGGTGAGGGACAGGGCGGACCGGAGAGACGACGGGATTGTTCATTCGCCTGGAAACATGGGATGTACACTGAGCGCCGAGGAGCGCGCAGCTCTGGACCGGAGCAAAGCCATCGAGAAAAACCTGAAAGAGGACGGGATGGTCGCCGCCAAGGACGTCAAACTGCTTCTGCTCGGTAAGAGAAGAGCCTCCCCGGCCGCGGGGCTGCTGCGCGTCGGTTTGCTTGTAGTAGGACTGCATGGGGCGGAGGTGCTCTCCGTGGTACTGATTTCACTGCCGGCTCTCACTCTGCCTTCCGTTTCTCCACAGGCGGCGGAGAGTCCGGCAAAAGCACCATCGTCAAACAGATGAAGTAAGTGCCTTTTTTTGCTTATTTTAACACTCCCCGACACAGCCAGAGTGAAAGGCCCGAGATTGCGCCTCCCCTCTCTGTGCTACGGCAGGTCGAGCCGCCATGTTTCGAGAGGCCGGAGCCCTGGAGGAGTGCCGGTGACTCGAGCACCTCCTGCAGACCGACAGTGAGGCTGCGGAGGCGGCACCGGCGCCTCCCAGGGTGCTGTTCACCGCCTGGGTGCTGAAATGTAGTTAAGGAGGGTTTTACTTGACTGCAGGCAGGGTGCGACTGGGGAGATGTGGGTGTTGTTTCAGTGTGTGTGTGTGTGTGTGTGTGTGTGTGTGTGTGTGTGTGTGTGTGTGTGTGTGTGTGTGTGAATTACAGTGAGGTCACTGCAGCTCCATTAGTGAATACCTCTGCTTTTAATCTTAATGGCTTTAAGTGCCCGATATCGCCGGGAGTACTTTGCCTATAAAGCGGATTTACGCAGAAATATGGCTTCTAAAACCGCATCTAAACCTCCTCCTAAGCTAAATCACTCTATGATGTTTTAAATCGCCGTTGTTTTCTCTAAACCTCTTAGTTAAGTTTCTAGATATTTCACTCCGCAAAAGGCACTGTCCTCTCTATGTTTTGTCCTGTCAGACATCTCTCCCAGTCTTTGTGGGTGCTGTGTCTCTGCCTCCATCCTGCACAGCGCATCCCAGCCTGCACAGCAATGACTGCGCCCTCCTTTCCTCCTCCTTCCTCTTTCCTTCACCTCATTACCCTCCCCATGGACTCTGGTTGTCCCTAACTCACCGCTCTGCCCTGAACTGGAGACACTGGGCCAAATAGTGTTTACAAACGCTTTTCAGGGTTTGTTTTAGCAGGGGCAGCAGCAGATGGATGCGTTTTACTACTCACTGTGGGCCATAAAGCTCAGATATTGGAGGGTAAATTTAGCATGCTCTGCTGTGATTTGTCCACTTGTCATCATCATCATCACACTCAGAGTTTCTTTATATTATCTGATCCAGGCCTGGCTGTTATGTGAGAAACTATACATGATCAGGTTTTACTGCATTGTGGGTGTGAAGAAAAGAGCCTGGGAAGCCACTAGCAGCAACTTTACAATTTAAAAAAAAACCTAAATTTGAGAAAATGTGGAGTAGGTTCAGGGCAGATTATATGATTTAAAGAAGAAGGTGCTTTATTGATGTGTGATGTAGTAGATCTGCAGCTGCAGAAATTCAAGTCTACTTTTACACTTTTTTTGTTTTTAGATGCTGTGATGAGTCAGTTATGTTTTCATCAACTCTACATACTGTATATATAGATCGGAAAATTAGCTCATTGAATTAAAAATTAATCATTCTGATAATTTTTTTACTAGTTTAATGTTGGAGTGTTAGTGGGAAAAACATTTGAAGACTTCATATTAGGATATGGAAAATTAAAACAGATATTTGTCAATTTGTCTGCTACTTTATAGTCAATAATAAGCAAATGAATCAATATTAAAATTATTGCACACCTAAATTATTTATATCCTTTGCTGTGTTAAAGTGCATGTCTAATGTCTGCTCACTAAAGGTTAATGTTTTATTTCATAAGACAGTTTTATATGTTAGTGGATGTGGGGCTTGGCCAGGTGTCTATCATACCTTATTTGTTTTTCTCATCAAACATCGACTTCTAAGCACAAAGGAGTCAAGATAAGTTGCTGAAGTTTAAATGTGGTCTTCAGGCCAGTTTCAGGAAGATAGTGTATATGAGGCCATGGTGAATGTGTGCTGGTGTTTAAGTGTGTCCTACTAAATGTAACAGCACAGTGCTGTGTAGTGTGATTGATTAGTGCTTTGATTGATTCCACTTCACTGCCCATCATAAATTATAAATGGCTTAAATATCACATTACTGTCCAAGCACAGATCGCAGACCGAGTGTGTGATCAAACATACTGACACTTTTAAGGATGTATTTCAGCAACAAGGGGGAGATGATTGGAAGACATGTGTTGTGTTTGATGCCAACTGACAATCTGTCAAAACACATAGCCCTTTATTTTGAATAGGCAATTCTTTGCAGGAGCATATGGACATGTGACATCTTCTGTTTAGTCCATGCTTGTGTCTGTATGCTAATATCTGTGTGCGCATGCAGGATTATCCATGAAGATGGCTTTTCTGGGGATGACGTGAAGCAGTATAAGCCTGTGGTCTACAGCAACACCATCCAGAGCTTGGCAGCCATCCTCCGAGCCATGGACTCACTGGGCATTGAGTTTGGAGACAAGGATAGAAAAGTTAGTCTTACTTTCCCTCTCCAGCTGAATTGTTCACCTACAGACAGCCTAGAAACTGAGATTTTATTTATGCATCTTGAAATTTATGGCTCAAATGTTATAGGGCTAAAGTAGGACTGTCATTTTGGTCTGGCTTTTTAAGAACTCAATCATGGCAATGTTTGGCTTATTAATTACTTTGCACTACTGCTTTACAGAAAACCACTGTGGATTAAAGATTTTGAATATCAAAAATCCCACAATACCAGTACAACTGGGGATCAAAAATAAATATACAGGTGTAACTTTCCTCTCCCCCTGAGCTTGTGAAAATCTATTTGTCCAGGCTGATGCTAAGCTGGTTTGTGATGTGGTCAGTCGTATGGAGGACACCGAGCCATACTCTGCTGAACTTCTCAGTGCGATGAAACGTTTATGGGCTGATGCTGGGACTCAGGAGTGTTTCAACCGTGCCCGGGAATACCAGCTTAATGATTCTGCAAAATAGTGAGTACAACAAAAGGACCATAAGAAGCCCTATTTGCAAAAGTCTTCTAATCCACAGTCTTCCTCCCTTCTGTCTTCAGTTATCTGGACAGTCTAGATCGGATCGGGGCAGCAGACTACCAGCCCACAGAGCAGGATATCCTGAGAACCCGAGTGAAGACCACGGGTATTGTCGAAACCCACTTCACCTTCAAAAACCTCCATTTCAGGTAGTGAGCACATAGTCACTGCAGCATTGTAGCTCATGTCGATTTGGCCTTTGTTGTTGACATTTTGTCTTAGATTAAGTTTCGGGGACTGTAGCTCTGTGTCTGAGCAGACATCTTGCACTTTCTCCAGGCTGTTTGACGTGGGAGGTCAGAGGTCAGAGAGGAAAAAGTGGATCCACTGCTTTGAAGATGTGACAGCCATTATCTTCTGTGTGGCTCTGAGTGGATACGACCAGGTGCTCCATGAAGATGAAACAACTGTAAGTGTGACTTTTCTTCATACATGCATAATTCCTGAGTTGCACAATTCATAACAGGGCTCTGACTGAGGTTAGAGACTAATACTGGGGTGTCTTTGTGGCCTAGCGGTTAACGTACATGTTATGTAAGGGCTGGCGACCCTCACTTGCCCATCACAGGCAAAATGCCAAAACACATGAATAATTACAGGCTGATGACCCTGAATCCATATATGAAAAACTTGCAGGATACACATGTAACTCTCTCCACACAAGACACACTCTGCTCCAAGTTCAAAAAAGGACAGTGACACTACCATTATTATATTAAATAAACTGAAAAATCATCTATTTATTTAATTATTTTAAAAGGATTACTTTATTACTTTTTTTGGTATAAAATGTGTGTGTCCAATTTATGTCAGCCTGGTGGTTAGGTTATTAGGAAAATCACAAAAAAAATTTTAATTTTTATAATCCTAACAAATCTTCAATAAAATACAACCTTTCACAGATTACCCTTTAACAGATACCATGTGGTATTCTGTCAGTAATACATCAGGCAAATAGTCAGACCATACATTGGCTGCTGTTGTTAACTGCTTTATTTAGTTGTTACAGCGGCTTTTTCTTGTAACCCAATATGCTTGAGTTCTCTCCACAGTGGAACACTAACCTCATATTTACTATTGCACCAGAACCGCATGCACGAGTCACTTATGCTCTTCGACTCCATCTGTAACAACAAGTTCTTCATTGACACCTCCATCATCCTCTTCCTTAACAAGAAGGATCTGTTTGCTGAGAAGATTAAGAAGTCACCACTGACGATCTGTTTTCCAGAATACACAGGTGAGTCCATTTTATTCATTTTCATTCTTAGCCTGGAGCAAAGTGACATGAACATTAGGCCTTCATGCTCTCTGGTTTTTTCTCTCTCTGTTTGCTCCACCTGCCCACAGGTGCTAACACTTACGACGATGCTACTGCATATATTCAGGTTCAGTTTGAGAGTAAGAACCGCTCTCCCAATAAGGAGATCTACTGTCACCTGACCTGTGCTACAGACACAGGAAACATCCAGGTAGTGTTTGATGCCGTCACTGACATCATTATTGCAAACAACCTTCGAGGGTGTGGCTTATACTGAGGCCTGACCAAGCACAGAGGTTGTCATGGAGTATATGAGGTGTTAATAATGATAATTTTGATGATACTTAAACACATAAATATGTAATTCTACACGTCCAAATGGACCCAAAGAGCTGCCGTCAGACACCACACTGGATTATTGCCATGATTTGTTCCCTTTCTTTTGCTTTGATTCCAGCATACAACCCAGGTTTTGTCTTATGTGTTTTAGAGCTGAATGTTTCATGTTTTGGTGATGTCTGTCTCAACTAGGCCAGAAGCGGCAGCACCAGAGGTTTATTCAGCTCAAGCCTTGTTTTTGCAAAACCAACCCAAGAAATGCATCATAAGGCGTGTATAATGTCATTTTTAACCACAAGTTGAAATATTGTCTCAGTATTTATGGGACATTTTTATGTGTAAGTCTCAAGACATTTATATCTGTGCTGAATACAGCCTCTGGTGCCCTGTTTGAAGGGCTGCTGAGTGTATGGAGGTGGACATGATGAAGATGATGTTGGGGAGGTACTGTACTTGTGGCTGAGGGTCATGTTTGGAAGCAAGGAGCCTATTTTAACTCTCAGAAGGGACAAAGCTTCCCTCTCGTTCTGAACCATACATGACTGCGTAGCCTGCAGGTCTGTTCCACTCTGTTTTCTCTTTTACTTCCAAACATAATGAAAGAGAGGATCCTTCTGTTCAGTGTGGCTGCAATTTGCCATTGGCCTCTTGCAGCGTGAGGAAATGATTATCCGCCAATGATAATGCAAAGAAATAAAAAAAGTCATAATGGTGCCAACCATCTGAGATCAGCAGATAGGGCATTAGGATCAGAAATTAAAGCTCATACTATCAACTAATATTATTTAGGTATCAGATATAACATTCATTATCATCTAACAATTTATTTATTTAAACCCCATTTCCTACATGCCTCCTCCTACCTCCTGAAATCCCGTGCCACATTTATTTCTTCTCATGAAAACCTGTGGTACACCAATACCTGTCTACGCTTCAGAGGGTGGAAAGCAGCCCTCCAATGACACCATGTTCTCTGTGTGAAGCTTTACCCTTCGATGTGAATCTGTGTAGAAATAGAAGACTGCACGAGGAGAACAATATCATTTGAGGCAGCCTCTGTCTGGGGGGGGGGGGGGGGGGGGGGCGGGGTCTTCTCTCCCTCTTCTCTCCAGATCAGTAAACAGGGAACCATTATCCCCACCTGTCATGTTTCTCTTTTCACAGAGAAAAAGTACAGCTCTCCATTTTCACCTGTGCCCCCAGAAATTCATCTTCCCATGCCTGTATACGCTTTACCTATCACATATCAGTCCTCATATCCTCCTTTTTCACCTTAAAAGCACCGTACTGTATATATATATATGATTATACCGATTTTTTTTTTTACTGTGAATGTTTTTGTGCTGCACCCCATCCTATTTGGTAGTTTCTTGGTTGCTCTCATGTGGAATGTTTGTGCTGAGCCAATCGAATGTTGTGTTTACATTAAAGCCACACTTTTCCTAACTATCCCTGTGTGCGTGGTCTGACTACACTGACTAAGGTAAGAGGGGTTCATAACATGCTGTACAACTGCAGTGCTCTCAGCAAAAGTTTAATCTGTGCTGAGAATTAAGGTTAGACCAGGAAATTAGGTTGAAAATAATGAGAGTGGACCATTCTTAATGCTTTGTTGTCTGATGGACACAGCTTTGCATTTAGTGTCAGACATATGTATAAAAAGATTGGGAACAGGTATTGCACAGCGATTGGGCAGCTTTGTGAAATGTGGTGGATGGCAGGGATCAGGAGTGTTGCACAGCGGCTCTCAATTTATTAGGTTAAAAGTGTTCCGATCATCGCAGGCAAGGAGCTATTCATATATTGAATGACTAGGCTGGATCAGCTGTCTGACCTGCTTCTGTCAGTTTAATGGGTATGATGTTCATTACTGCTCTGTTTCACCGACAGCCGCAGAGCTCCTCAGTCCCAGTGTGTCCTCGATTCTCAGAGCCAGTCACAGTTTAAAAGTTTAATATAATTACACACTTACATTATTAATTATACATTTAGGAGAACATTCTCATATTTTACAGTCATTCATATCAAATTTCCTCCATGTAACTGTCAAAACTGAGCTGTAGCTCTGACACAGACTGACATCAGCCGGGTGTGGAGCAGAGTTATGAGTGAAATCTCCTGGAAAAGCAATGAGAATTTTTGTTTCTGACAAAATAACAAAAATCCACAGCCAGCCCATGCCCTGCCCACATCCATTTACAGGAACATGGATTAAAACGGGATTGTGCAGAGCTCTTTAGTGAAATGCATCACAAGATGGGTAGTGCATGGCAGTCACTGGCAACCAGCACAATGGTTCATGGGTTACAATCTCAGCCTCTTGATATCTTCACTTCTGAAGTCAATACGCAGCGCCAGAACCTGACGCACCTCTGCTGGGGTCAGCCGCCATGTCAGAGGGCCTGAATTAGGGCCCCAGTAATCCAAGATCTCTGTTACCTGCAATACAAAAAGGTATTCAGATTATGTAAAAACATGCAAAACTACAAGTACTTCTAATTTTGTATACTGTTCTCTGTTACATTCTTGTACTATTATTATTGATGCACTAATGAATAATTATTGTTTTATGTTTGCAATCTATTGATTTTTTGGGATGATTTTATAACAAAAGTTCCAGACTCAATTTATAATGTGGAGCAGCTATAGAACCCAGTGCTACAGGGATAATACAAATTATTATGTTGTGAAGTAGCTAGTGACTAAAGCTTCAAAGTACGTTTTTTTGGTGGATATGTAGTGGAGCAGAAATATAAAGTAGTATAAAAGGAAAATACTCAATGTAAGAACAAGTACCTGAAATTATACTTGTAAATGTATAGCCATCTTTTCGGCAGGTTTACGCGGTAGAGTAAATATAAATTTTGAAACTAAATGTGCTTATTTACATTCCAACACTGGTGTAAAGTACCACAAATTTTAAGATAAAAAACACATAAAATGAGCTTTTATACTGATGTATATTCTGTGTAAATTACCCGCTCCAGGTTGAGGATGGTAGCCATTTGTGTGAGACGAGCAAACTTATCTCGGATGGTCCAGGTGGTCACAGTGGTGAGGTACGCCACAAGAGACCGAAGCTCTTTATCGAACTGCAGGCCTCCAAGCTACAACAAATAAGCATTGTGTAAAACAGCAAAAATGTGAATACACTATGTGTGGTGCAATATTCACTTCAAGTATTTTGTTCTGTTGTACAAAGGATGAGAATTTATTTAGATGTACAAAAAAACACACAGCTCAAACTAGGAAGATCATAACATGCCAAAGAAGGCACCCCGCCCTACAGACCTTTTGGATTCATTAATTAATCATTACTGGAGGTTTTTCATCGTGTGTAAGTAATGTGATTTGATGCACAGTTAGCTTGGTGCCACCGTGTGGCTGAGCTCAGATCCTCACCCTGCTGAAGGAGCATTTGAGAACTGTCTTCTCCATTTCAATGGATATGAGGCTGGTCATCAGGCTGGTCAGAGTGTCATAGATGACAGGAGAGAGGGCCGTCTGAAGTGACAAGAGAAATATGATTAGAAAGGGTTAGAAATGGCAAGGAAGAGTGCAAGCATTCAGGAAACATAACAGTGATAGCTATGTGGTGCAGTTACTTTAAACTCTGCCATGAGTTGCTCCAAGTTAACGATGAGCTGCTGCACCCAGGGGTCATTAGCTTCGTAATCATTGAACTCCTCCTGTGAGGAAATCAGTGGTTACAGCGACATGTTTAATGACCTCTGGCTTAGTTTTGTGCAGTATTCTGACATTACCTCCTCTATGTTGTGGGAGATGGACAGGAAGCTGCTGATCCATGGTTTGACCTGAGGCTTTATGGCTGTTGTGTTTAACTCAGTCAGACCTTCCTGGAGACAAAATAACATCAGAGCTCATGTAATGTCTACAACTGCATGGACACTCTTACTTTACAGGTACACAAGCAGACCTGAGTGACACACATTTACAACAAACATGTCTATGATTACTATAAAAATATATATATGTTTGCGTGTGTCCGTCTCTGCTTCTATGGACAAAATTTTGTTTGATACCATCATTGTGAGGACATTTTGGCTGGTCCTAGCAACTTCAAAAGGCATTTTTGGGTTAAGGGTTAAGGTCACAGGTTTAGATTAAGGTAATGGACTAGGGAATACATCAGTTAGTGTCCTCACAGCTATAGAAAACACCGCGTGTCTCAAACCTGTAGGAGATCCTTGAACTTTGTGGATGTGTTGACGAGGTCAGACAGGCAGCTTTCAATCTTGGCTTGTTCACCAGAGCCACCCCCCTGACTGAATAACTTGGAGCAGTCATTCTGTAAGAGAACAAAAATTCACAGTGGTGAGGAAAACAATAAATGAAAAAATAAATAGATGAGAGGCAGAGCATTGGTACAAATGTACAGTAAAAATTACCTCAAGATTCCTCTTTAATGTTGTGATATTCTCACTACACACCTCCACATTATTCAGGGTCACCTGAGATACAAAGTAAAAAGTGGGTTAATAAACTCTTAGAGACAGTTTGGTTTGTCTAAAATCTGTTTTCTGCCTCATGCTTCAAGTGAACTGATTATCAGTAGCCCTTCAACCTCATTATTTATCCCAGTAATAAATTCTCTACCTGACTGCTTTGCAGTCACCTTTTTAAGTTTTACAGTGACTAACACAGTTTCCTGCTGGCATGATTTGCAGTTCCACACTACTTTTCTCCTAATTCTACAAGTCCCATTTCCGCCACTAATTTAATGCTATCTCTTAAATATGCGTCTGTTGCACTTACTGTTGAATTTATGTTAGAACATCATGACATCATCACTATTTCTGATTGTATACTAAGTTGCACATTCCTAAAAGCATTTGTATTTGTGTATCGGATAATAAACCATTACTCACTCTTAGTTATTCACATAAACTAGCACAGTAACCTCAAAACCTACATTCTGACTCCCCAAAGAAGTGGCCTAAGGCTTTTCTGGCATCATCTGAACTAGTACTGGGCTTAGTCCACCTGACATATAATACTGCTTCTCTTCCTCATCTGAAAAAACCCCCCGAACAAACAAAAAAAAAAAAAAACACTAAATGTTTCTGTTACAGTCATAACATTATGACCACCTGGCTAATACTATGTACACAGGAGTCGGTGTAAAGGTTGGCACTGTCACTCTGCCGCTCACTGTGCACCTTCCACAGTGATACTGTCAGAGTGTACTATTCACTGAAAAACAGATGTAAAAGTACTAAAACTGTGGTCATGAAATAAAATTAGAGATCATTTCGTAGATGAATTCTCCAGCCCCCACTCCGGTTGTGATATCACTACAACAGCTGCTGAGTGTTTGTCCAACTTACCACAGTTCTCATTTTCAACAAAGATTCAAGCAAAATGGAAGTTTTTCAAAAGGATTAATGAAATTAAAACATTGAATCTACACTAGGTCAACCTTGTCATCAATGAGCATTAGGCGCCCATGACCCTGTCACAGGTCACTGTTGGTCCTTCCTTAGTCAACTTTTGGTCTGCATTAACCACTGCAGACCTGGAACATCCAACAAGATCAGATTTTGGGATCCAGTCATCCAGCCATCATTGTTTGGTCCATGTCAAAGTCACACATCATTTAAAAATTAAAGCTCCTCTAATTCCTTACATTAAAGGAGGTTATTCATCCCTTTTATTTCTTATTGACCGACTGTCGCTCTCTTTAAACAGGCCTTAAGCAAAGACCTGAACACTGAAGCAAGGTTTCTCTCTGGGACCCAAAGAAGAGCTCAACACATATTTTAGATGTCATATTACTTCAACATGAAAAGCAGATATCAAAACCTACTCTCAATTTTGTACTTTAAACCAGAAAATACATCCATCCATTATCTATACCCGCTCATTCCTTAACCAGGGTCTCGGGGATCTTCTGGAGCCTATCCCGGCTCTCTTTCAGGTGAAAGGCAGGGGTACACCCTGGACAGGTCACCAGTCCATCACAGGGCCACACAGAGACACGCAAAGACAAACAACCACACACACTCACTCCTATGGGCAATTTAGAGTCACCAATCAACCTGACATGCATTATTTTATATTATATTTTGGACTGTGGGAGGAAACCAGAGTACCTGGAGTAAACCCCCACAAGCACAGGGAGAACATGCAAACTCCACACAGAAATATCCCACGACACTCTTGCTGTGAGGTTACAGTGCTAACCACTCAGCCACCATGCTGCCCTAAACCAGAGGGTTTATTATGTTTGTTATTTATAAAACTGTTTTTAAGATACTGCATTAAGACAATGTGGTGGATGAACAAATTAATTTTATAACTTAAAAGCAAAGTGGGTATATGCACGTGTATTTGTGTGTGGAACAGTCTGTCAATCTTACCAGAAATGCAGCCTTTGCGTTTTCAGTGCTTTCGATGCCCAGTGTGTTGAACTTGCCCTGCTGTAAGCTGCTCTGCATCAGACTGACTGCACTGCTGACGCCACGTTGGATGTCCTGAAGCGTCGTAGCTGGGAAGCCCTGCCTCAACTTATTGTACAACACCTCCCTGATGGGTGCAGAGAGACAGACAGTGCATGAGGAGACACATGCATACATGAGACGTGGGGAAAAAACAGCACTGAGCTAAACCAACTGGAAAGCTAAAGAGTGAGCACCTGAAGTCAGAATCCAGCACAGAGTTAGCATGGTTGATCATTGCACACAGGCAGTCGATGCTGGAGCTGGATAAAGCTCTACTAATGCACTTCTTCACAATGTAGAAACAGTCATCCACCATGCTGGAAGTCAGCTGACCCTTTTCATATGTATCCATAGCAACAGCCTGGAGAGGAAAATCAATTTTATTATTAAAGTATGATATATAAATAATTCATCTGCTGTGGGAAACACAATATTAATTTGATTTTGCTAAATGTTTAACATTTGGGTTTAATACATAACAAAAATAGACTATTATCAGTGTTAAATTCGGATTTTAAAAAGGTCCGCGCAGTTACTTCACTGTTACAACTGGTTTGAACTAAATATATCTTTGGCAGATCAGATCAATCTGAACTTGGAATACATTGAACAATATATTTGTATTTTAGAATAACAGATTTCCACTCATTCTTCATACTTGATAAATCCTGGGGCATACATTAGCCACAATGCAACTTCACTGCCAACAGGTCTACGGAGATTCAGGTGTGTTTTAAATAAAGGCTAATTTAAAGTGAGGATATTAACTAGGTTTCCTGCTGCTCCCTCAAGAGCCACAAAAGGTTTATGAAATTTTTGCACATATACAGTAGAACCGCCTAGAACTTGAAAACAGACTCTGTGTGAGGTCAGTGAAGATATATTGTTAAATATAGTTTATTAGATAAACCTAAGGCAATCTAATACAACTGACTTCAAATAATCCTTAACGGATAAAAGAGAAGTTCAGCAAAATGAATAACACTTGAAAATACAGCCTCCAAAATGATCACACAGTTGGATCAACAGCTCTCTAAAACACACTGAACAGTTTCACTTTCAGGAAAGAGGATTATTGCAGGACAGTTTTAGCTGAGTTTTAGCTTGGTGTACCTAATAAACTGCCAACTGAGAGCACATATACCAAACTCTAAAAATAATACTGCACAAAACAGAGCTTTACCTTGTTGACAGACTCCCTCATGTAGTACTCTTCCATTGGAATGTAATATCCAATCAGCTCCTGCATCATTGTGCTCAGCAAGCAGTGTTTCAGCAGCTTCTCCACATTCTGCTGATGCTCTGAGTTTTCAGAAATACAAGCAAAAAAGATATATATATTCAACACCACATCTAAATGAGGAATTCTGTATACATAGTCACATGTTAATGTAAACCTACCCTGTGTGATGCTCTGAATATCTCCAACTTCAAAGTCGGCCATAATGCGACGACGTAAAAAGCGCAGGTAGAGCTCGGCACGTGCGTTCATCAGGGTTACCTCTGCCAGTACAGGGTCCAGCTCCCTGCTCATGGACAGAGGTCTCAAAAAAAAAAAAACCCAAAACACCACAGAGACACACACACACAAAGATAGCAATGCAGGGTGTTGCTGAGAAAAACATGCATACCTGGGCTCAATCCTTTCCCCGGGTATGCTCTTCATCATGCTGCTCTGCACAACCTGGAACTACAGGACAGAGTCAAGGTCACAGTGGGCATGGGCACGCCCCAAAAACAACAATGTGGTGCAGCCGTTGTAG
The DNA here is from genome assembly GCF_900324485.2 of Mastacembelus armatus. Lineage (NCBI taxonomy): Eukaryota > Metazoa > Chordata > Actinopteri > Synbranchiformes > Mastacembelidae > Mastacembelus > Mastacembelus armatus. Next base: position 12,221,043 of record NC_046635.1, read on the forward strand.
TTCAAACCTTGCTTCGGTATCCTCTCTGTTGGCTGAATTTGTCAACTATTTTCTTGGCCTGTCGATCGCACTCCTGCTGCAGGTGAGTGATGAGTGTGTACAGATGGCCTGGACCATAATAGGTCTCAACTATAGGCTGATGAGTCTCAACGACACGAGCGATACCTTTAAACATACGCCAAGATATCAGCAGGGTCCAGTCCAAGAACAATATATGAAGAGAGGCACATGAAGAGTATCTTACCTTCAAGCAACAGTGTTAGAGTATCTGCAAATATCAGCTGTGCTCTTTTCTCACTCAGGTCCCCTCCTGTAGCTAAAAGCAGGTTCTCCGCAGCTTTGGAGGCAAGCTGTGTGAGCAAGTGTGAAATATACACTGTAAAAAATGACTGACACTGTACAATCAAAACAGGCCCGAAAACACAAAACCCCCTTCATAGAAAAAAAGAGACCATTTTACCTCTTAGTAGAATTACAACCCTGTGATATAACCAAAACAACTCACAGAGCATCAGGTTGACTCTACTGACCTGACTGCAGAGATAGTGACCAAACCGGGCGAGGCCCTGCTGGTGCAGACCCAGAAGAGGGAAGATCTTGAAAAACCTTTCCACCTGTGCCAGGTCGACTGCTGCTACAGCTTCATCAAGTTTCTCAGCAACAATGACCTTCAGTTTCTGCTCTGCCTCCTGCAGCATGACCAGACTGGCGTCCACAGCACTGCCTACACAGACATGACACATTAGGATTGTTACAGTGTCTATGAAGTGATGACAACCCTTTGCGAGCCTAGGCATATATTCTTTAGTTGCTATATGTTTCTTGCTTACAGTATAGTGAAAAATCCAGTAAACAGTCCTACATTTTAAATATTTTAGTCAGGCAGAAAAATAACAGAAAAGTGTTTGCAGCTTTTTAATTTGCTTGGTCCATTTTATTTCTATGAAACACTACATTCTTGTCAAGATGTGAGACAAATCAAGGACACAGAAAAGCAAACAAGACAGCAGTGCCTACTGAGAAAAGCACTATGACAGAAAGGTAGGGGTCTCGTACTTTCTTCACCCTGCCTGCTCAGCTCAATAACTGACTGGTCTAGAGAAAGGTATCGGTGGATGTGGGCAGCAGCCTGTTCATAATCTTCGTTTCGCAGAGCTGTCTGCACACCATCTGTGCAGAACTTCAGATCGAGGATATCATCAGCACGCTGGATGACATTATACAACCGGGTCTACAGAAAAAACACACACATAAGACATGTGATCTATAAAAATATATATAATTTTTGACACTCTGTCCCAGAGGTGTTTGCTGCACTCTAAGTGTGGTTTCTGGTGTTATGAGGGAATGCACCTTTTAAACATTTCTGGGACTGTGGAAGCATCAGTGCTTTGCAGAGATTTTGCATGTTTGCATTGGATTGCATTAGATTATAGAGGTGTTTCTCACTGTTTGGCATTTGTCAAATATTAGGTACACAGCAAAAGCTAATGCTACCTAATACAATAGTCCTACAATAAATCCAGCCTCCATGAAACGGATAATGTTCAATGTTTGTTGAAACCGTTTTGGAGAGGATTTAACTGAAGTTATTTATATCAACGGAGACAGACTAAGTATTAGAAAGGACTGTGGATAGTGAAACTGCTTAAGCATTTTTACTCTTTTACAGCTTTGACAGTGTATCTGTGGTAGACCTAATAAGTGTGTGCATTTACCTTTGCCAGGTCTAGCTGTCTGACTTTGCGGCTGACGTTTTCAGCCAGACTGCATGTAAATGTGATCATGCCCGACAGCTGACTGGCATCTCCTCCAATTAACTGTAAGTTGGGCCTATAGAGCAAAGAGATCACACAATACTGTTTACTGATGAACACTGTGATGGTTTAAGCAAAGATGTGATAATCTTTAATAAAAAAACAAAAAAACACTAATCTGTAGAGACTGTACCCCATCCTCTGCAATGCCAACATCTTTGTGTGAATGGTCCCCTCCTGTCCCACCAATCTGTCCAGCTCAGCTTCCACTTCCTTCTGTTTCAGAACAAAAAACATGTGATAACCAACAGAAACATTTATTGTTTTTAGATTTTAGCATCTTATATACAATACCCATACACTGTAGCACACTATACACGTTTCTTTACTCAGTATCCCCCTGCATTTGTTTTCTATCAAAAAACATAAATAATGTAAAGTAAAGCAAACACATTTGATAGTTATCTATGACTAAAAGACAGGTAAAAATAGTTGGACCATTAGCCTAAAATTTTAGGCTGAAGGATTATTAATTTTAATCTAGCTTTTTGTAGTTTGTAGCAGTTTTTGTTTCTCTTTCAAAAGTGGAGTGTTCTCCACAAAGTCCAGTTTCTATTATTCTACTGACATCTAAAATATAATGTTTAACAGTCACTACTGTGTCACATGACCCAAAGATTTACACGGGTTTTCCACAGCCCATGAGAACACATGGGCACTGTGGGATCAATAAAGAATTATCTTATTAATAAGAGCTGAGCTGAGGTAGGCTCTACCCATACTTTATTTGATCTCAACGGCTCTACACAGGGAGATGTCACAGCGATGGCAGCAGTAATAGAAGACAACCAGCTGGGGAGACAAGCTGGTTCAGCTCCTAAGCACCGGCCAACTCGGCAGCACCCACAGGTACTGTACAGAGCTGGGGTGGGACCATTGACGGTGTATAGGGAGGACAGGTGTTGTCAGGTTTAGTGGGCCCTAAAAACTGGCTGCTGCCATCTGTGTTCCGCACATCAGTGAAAATGGTCAACTAACCTGCTAAGACAAGCCAGTATGAGTTCTGTGGATGTTCATGTAGTCGTTTGTATTAAAGTTGGTTTAACCTACTGAAGTTTGTTTCCCTCGGGAGTGCTCTGTGACAGCAGTGACCCGGATGTTTACGTGGAAGACAGAGATAGTTAAGAAGAATACGTATCGCAAAGTGCGCTTTACGGTCTTTTATACAAACCTCCTCCTCGCAGAGCTGCTGGTAAACTCGCTCCAGATCCTCCAGCTCCGTCAAGGCCGAGATAGTCTCCATACTCACAGAGGACACCGAGCCAGAGTCGCATCTTTTCGCCGCCAAGTGACCGCTGTCAGCCATCTTCCGCCACCGGAACAGGACTGAATAGGTCCGGTAGCTTGGTCCTGGGTTTAGACTGCCTGCAGCACGTTTTCGTAGGATAACGTACAAAACACACTACCTCTGTGTCTGTGGGTGAAGTTATCCTCAAGAATAACCCTAACGTTATTCTTGGCCACCTGTAACATAAACCCACACATTGTCATTTGTTGTTGGTGGGGTTCGCACCACCTGAGAAGTCATACGCGGGGTATGAAAAACCCACAATATACGCATGCGTTGTAGAGTTGTACTGGTAGGTTAACAGTTTCTTCAAGTTTGCCTTTAAACCACAGGCTGTGAAGAAATATATCAGTGTCTTTAGTGCACCTCAGAGAACCTCTATGACTCTGGTGCACCTGTATGATCCTTCCACTGCAGCCCAGCAGGGGAGACAAAAAGTAAACTATGGACTAGCTAACTATGAAACCTCTGCCACAATACCAATACACTGGAGGCCAACAAAATTATATATTTGTTAATCGATGCATCAGACTTGGGACCTGGAGAACTGAAACAGGAGAAGCACACTAATTTAATAAAGAACAATGTGTGAAAATATTACCTTTACAATATTCTGTTCACATCAGATGTGGTCCTGTCCAGTGGTTTTGTAGAAACAATGACCTGCATGTGTTTGTGTGTATATATGATAGGACAAATTTATGAGAACAATTTGTGTATTTACCTTGATCATGTGCAGATGACAGGAGGAGCATCAAGAAATACATTTTGATGTTTTTGATGCAAGAGAGATGTCAGGACATCTGCTGTAATACAACCCAAATTAATTGGAGCTTACATTTTGTACATCTTTGTGTGTTTGAATTGGTTCTGACATCATCTACCAAAACCACTGAGTCCTGTTGTCTTGCTGTAATACGATCAGGAGGGTTACTGTCCTTTGGTAAACAAGAGAATTCTCGCTGATGCTCTTCCTTTTTCTTCTGTAGCGCTGCGTTTACCTCCTGTAGCTCTTGTCTGTGCCTACTTAAGTCCCTGGCTTCCTCCCGCTGTGATTGCCTGAATGACTCTATTTTCTCCCTCTTTGCAGCTGCCTCTCTGGCAGTCACTGCACGCAGCTTCTCAAGCAGTTGACTCTGATGCTCCATAGTGTGAGCCTCCTCTGTCTGTGCTCTCCTCAGAGCTTCAATCAGTTCCTGCTCTCTCTTCAGGAAACGCTTCACTCCTTCAGATGCTTTTGAAACTTTCAACTTTTCAAGAAGAAAAACAAAAAGCCACATTTAGTCTTATGTTATTACATTACCCATGACTCAGGGACTACAGCATGAAAAAATATGTTATGAAACTTGATATTCATTTAAAATGCAGTGGATTTGTCAGCTCAATTCACATTAGGTTATTATGAATAAAACCTGATTCTGATGGTTACTAAGATACTAAACTGCTTTCTTAAAGTCACTGCAAAAACCAGGTGACAACACAAAAGTACCAGAGGGATACTGTTATATGTTGAAACTGTAACTGTGATGTTGCAAACATGGCAGATATTTTACTCATTCTTCGATCAGCCAGTTCCTGTTTTAAATGGAAATCTGACTGATTTTACTTAACTTTGGCTTTAGGTAACATTTAAACTTTGCCTTATTTTGATACATGTAAAGTTAGAATTTGCACTAAATATGTTTATAATTCCTTAAAGGTGTAAAATCATGTTTTTACTGCTAAAACTCAGATAATGTATCTAATGCAATGCAACTTTAAAAGTGACTGAAAATATTTCTTCCACTATAATAAGAGGAAAACAATCATGTGGGGCTGCAACTTATGATTAACCACAGGTCATTATACTGATATAAATAACTGGCTTGGCTGTGACCTATATATAAAATACTACAATTTATTTGATTAGTTTAATTTTCAACAAGCTGATCATTGTTAATGTAAATTCCATTTAGAGTAATCATCTTGCAAGTAATGTAATATTCGATAATAGACCTATACATTCAGCCACGACTGCAGAAACACATTGGAGGCAGTTGAGTGTAGAGAGACAAAGCAGTCTTGCTTTCCTTCATTAACAATGGCTGAAGTACATTTAAACATTGACATCAATAGGCCCTTTTTACATTAAAGCAAAGATAACATTAGTAATAATATATATTTTACAGCTGCAGATGTCATCTACATTAGTGTAGACTGAAATAGTGCAGTCTGAGAACGGTAATCTGAATCTGTAATATAACTGGACTGTGGACTCAGAGTCCACTTTTATCTCTGACTGATAACTGACAACCACATATTTATTCTCTAACATAATAACACAAACGTAATCCTTCAGATAACTACCTACAGACTCAGTGCAGGAGCAGATGACTAAATGCAGGGGGAGATGACGTAGTGCAGGTGGAGATGACTTAGTGCAGGTAACAGCTAAAATTCAATTATCTGCCCCATTCATAAGAGAAAATATATTTGGCATCAGCTTGAATGAACAGAGAAGGGACATGGTAGTACGGTGGCCGAGAAGGGCAAACGCGCTGCAAAACAAAAACGCTGCAAAAGAGAAACGCTGCAAAACAGAAACGCTGCAAAAGAGAAACGCTGCAAAACAAAAACGCTGCAAAAGAGAAATGCTGCAAAACAAAAACGCTGCAAAAGAGAAACGCTGCAAAACAAAAACGCTGCAAAAGAGAAACGCTGCAAAACAAAAACGCTGCAAAACAGAAACGCTGCAAAACAGAAACGCTGCAAAAGAGAAACGCTGCAAAACAAAAACGCTGCAAAAGAGAAACGCTGCAAAACAAAAACGCTGCAAAACAGAAACGCTGCAAAAGAGAGAACACAACGGAAGTGCGCCAGGCCGATAGGGGGACCCCGAACTGAGGGGTGCAATGAACAAAGAACTTTTACAGAGGCGAGAGAGACACATGTAGTGACATAAGTCACGTCTCATTTTGGAGTCTGCGTAATGACGCAGGTTATAGTGTTGAATTGCAAAAGAATTGAATGAGCGACCTCTGATGATTGTTCTCATGTGCTAATATGTGCTAACAATGTTCTGTTATATTTGTTTACTTGATCAAAATGTCATACAACGTGGGGGGGTTGGGAGATCTGAAGGTGCGTTTTCCATTTGTTACTTAACACTTGGCCGTCATCTTTTACAACATTGTACTTTTATAATACTGTAAAACATGACGGCCAAGTGTTTAAAAAATAATAAATGTAAAACGTACTCTAATGCCCGCTAAATTCACAGCCAGCAGACGTTCTTTTGTCACTTTGCTTTAAGTTTTTAGTCAGAACAGGTAACAGGTAACAGGCTACTGTTTCAGCCGTAGCCACGCTAAGTAGGGATGGGAATATCGACTCTCTGGAATCGATACTTCCATACTTTGGAGTCGATACTTTCTTAAGTATCGCTCGATACCACTCCTAATAAAAAACGTGCAATTAGTTTTCACTTCTGAGAGTTTTGGATGTGTGAAAACCAGCCCAAGCGTATTTTAAATGGTCTTCCGTATCACATGATTATGGCAGCCAATCAGATGTCAGAGCTTTCCAGAGCCAGTCATGCACTGCAGAAGGAAGTATTACTCTCTCCACTCTGCAGCGTGGAGGGACCTCCTCCGTCTGTGCTGACAGGCACGGCAGCATGAAGAGAGATAGAAAAAGAAGCATTGTGTGGTGCTATTTTTCACCCACTACGAGGGGAAATGCTATTTATTTATTATCATTTTATTATTAGCATTTAAACAAGTATTTATGTTCATGAGCATTATTCATGTTGCCATTGCAATAAAGATATTAATCAACACTGTGCAATAATGATTTTCCTTTAAGGTGCAGAAGGTATCGGTATCGTCAATACTGACCCTGTAGTTACTTGGTATCGGATCGATACCAAATTCTGTGGTATCGCCCATCAGTAACGCTAACTCCCCTCACCGAACAGCTCTCTCTCACCCTCCCTCTCTTCCCTCCACACACACTTCTTCCCTCCTCCCTGACCCATCTCCCTCTAGTTCACCCTACCGACTCCCCAAAGAACACCCTGAACAAGACAACAACCTATAGTCATTACAGCACCTTCAGATCTCCCACCCTGCAACACCCCCCCCCCCCGCCACGTCTCCCGACGTTGTATGACATTTTGATCAAGTAAACAAATGTAACAGAACATTGTTAGCACATATTAGCACATGAGAACAATCATCAGAGGTCGCTCATTCAATTCTTTTGCAATTCAACACTATAACCTGCGTCATTACACAGCCTCCAAAATGAGACGTGACTTATGTCACTACATGTGTCTCTCTCGCCTCTGTAAAAGTTCTTTGTTCATTGCACCCCTCAGTTCGGGGTCCCCCTATCGGCCTGGCGCACTTCCGTTGTGTTCTCTCTTTTGCAGCGTTTCTGTTTTGCAGCGTTTCTGTTTTGCAGCGTTTCTGTTTTGCAGCGTTTCTCTTTTGCAGCGTTTCTCTTTTGCAGCGTTTCTGTTTTGCAGCGTTTCTGTTTTGCAGCGTTTTTGTTTTGCAGCGTTTCTCTTTTGCAGCGTTTTTGTTTTGCAGCGTTTCTCTTTTGCAGCGTTTCTGTTTTGCAGCGTTTCTCTTTTGCAGCGTTTCTGTTTTGCAGCGTTTCTGTTTTGCAGCGTTTCTCTTTTGCAGCGTTTCTCTTTTGCAGCGTTTCTGTTTTGCAGCGCGTTTGCCCTTGTCGGCCACCGTATGGTAGCCTATTAAACAATCTCTAGCAAAGTTTTTTTTATCCGTACATCAAACAGAGGAAAAAAGAACCCTGTGGACAATTATTGAAACCAATGAAGAAAAAAAATAAGCTAATTCTGTCCCATTATAAGGATTTGGGAATATTTCACAACCAGTAGTGCCTTCTTGGTATGCATATATATATGTATTTTACCTTTTTTTAAAAAATGTTTCAGTGTTAATTTTAGTAATTTTGTTATCTCAATGTAATCTTTTTATTTTTATTTTTACTTTTCTTTTTTCTCTTCATTCTCTTGACTGATAACTTTTGTTTTTTTTCTAAAGATGTGCGCCTTTTTCTAAAATTTATTTTTGCTGTTCATTTTATGCCATTGTAATTTCTCTTTTGCTGTGGTGTTTTATGAAATTTAATTTTTTGTGATGTGTTTTGCACTTTAGGGCCACCGTAAATAAATGCTAAAATGTCATAATACTGTGTTATCCAAAATGGAGTTCTGACTAGTTGAAATTCTATCAAAGTTATCTTTGTCTTGACTTTTGTTTATAATTACAGCCCTATTCACTGGCAGTCTTTCAGCTGTTTGGTTTGTTACAACCCCCGGAGATGTATTTATGACACAGCACATTTGGCTACATTACATTGTGTATTTGTATTCCAAAATACATCATCTGGGGAAAAGTTATTTCTGTTTGTGCTGTTAGAAATAATAGAGATGTTTTTCAAAAGCAGGAAGGTTGGAAGAGTATTTACATCTGTGGGTATAAAATTTCATATATTTGATTGGCAAAGGAAACCAAACAAGACATAAGCAAAGGCTGTATTATGTTAACTTGGCTAATCTTAGAATGCCCTCTAACTTAAAGACCAGGGCCCATATTCACAAAGCTTCTTAGAATCCACTAGAATCCACTCAGAGAGCTCCTATCTTAGCCCAAAAAGTCCTAGCTGGGAGTCTTAGACTAAAAGTGATTTAGGAAACTTCTCAGAGCAACTCTGAGTAAGGAAAGTACAAAAACCTTTATCTCAGTGAGAAGGTGTTGTTGACCCTGTTGCTTGGGATGATGCGACATTTCAAGGACTGTGATTGGTTGATCAAAAACAATCTGTAAAGGTCTTAAAATGCGCTCTTTGTGAAAATAGAATAAATGATAAAGGAATGGACAGTGAAATCATAAAATGTTTGTATTAAGAAATCATGAATACAGACTACTTTATGCAAAGTTTCTGTAGGCTAAATATCTTAAAGTTAATTAAAACAGACAAATGTTGACAATGTGTTTTTCATGCAGTAGTTAATATATTTAAGTGATTACATTTATTTACCATAGTGACTTTATTACTTGTAATCCACTTCAGATTGATGGGTGCAAAACGGCTCACCTTTTGCCAATTTACATGATTGCAGGACAGTCTGTTTAAATTGTACTTTTGGATGGCATGTAGCCAACAATCCAAGAGAGATGGAAGGAAAAACAAGAAAACCAAATTGGACAGAAGAGACTGGGAAACCTGAAGATTTCTGTGTCACTGTCATCAGGCTGTGAAAGCGTTTCAATAGTCAAAGTCTGTGCAATCACTCTGCAGATGGAAGGTTGTGACAGACACAAGTCATCACTACTCCACTGTTGCATTTTTCCAGTTGCCAAATACCTCAATGTTGTAATCTCTTTCATTTCTGGCATTATGGCATTACTACGTTGGGTGGGAGATGTGAGCGCATCTCTAATAAGTTCGACCACAAACATTATCCCATCGTGATGCAATATGTAGAGTTTAATTAACTGACTAAAGTTCCCCTGGAGAAGAGCATGTGTAGATTTGAATCTTGCCAGTAATAACTAAATATATAACACTTTACCTTTAACCCTGTTACACACACAAGACGTAGCCTGAAGTAATTATTGACAGAGAAGACCTGTTTTTTTTATTTTCATAATGAATAGACCTGATGCTTTTGAGAAGATTTGAATTGATAGAAAAGTTCATAGCATGAGGATTTTGGGCACCAAACTTTAAAAATGGAGTAATATTATCAGCTAATCGCAGACATGAACAGTAAGGAACACATATGCGTAAAAGGTTAACAGGCTGCTACCTCGGTCTTATACACTGCCTGTACAAAACATTAGATTATGTTAAAAATGTAAAAATTGCCTGAACAATTGCTGCATTGTTCATCTTGATAAAAAACAGCATTATCTTTTCAAAAGATACTAAACTGTTGTCTGTGGTTTCAGTAGAAAAGAATTACCAAGTAATTAGTGGTAGTTTTTTTTTTTTTTTTACATGATTAATAAACTCAATCTGACCAAAGACTGTAAATTAACACAGCTGTATTTATTAAAGGAAATATCTGTCACGCAGATGAACAGTACATTTTCCTGCCTTAAATGCAACACATTGTGCTCAAAAGGCCATATCATCAATTAAAATAAAACAAAAGCTAAACAAGACAAATATTACAGCTTTAAACACAAATTCACAGGCTGAAAACACAAACTGAACAGAATAACCAATAGGAAACTTCCTCCACACCATGACAAATAAATTACAAAAAATCTTCCTTATGCAGACAAAAGTTAAAATCATTTTTGCAGTGCGTTGGCTGGTACAAGCATTACACTGCATGTTAAATGTGGCTTTTTATCAGTGCAAAAACATAATTATCTTGAAAGTTGGTAAGAATGCATTTTAATAGTGGTATGTCTGGGAGCATCCTGCAGGTAAATGTGTCCTATTTTATAAAGACACATTATGTAAACTTCAGCGTTTTTATAAAGCACTATTGGGATAGCGTGAGGTAAACATGGAGCAGATCCTGCATGGCTCTAAGGTGACAGACCAAATGAATGAAACCACTGCACTGCTTCTTTATTCAATATTATTCAGGATATTCAGCACAACTGAGATGCAGTAAGTGAATTCAACAGCCTGTCTCTCTTGGTCTGAGCATGTAAAGAGTGGCACACATTTACACTCTTGCGCACGTCATATCCAGTGGTTCTACTCAACGAAAAGATCAGTAAGGTTTCAGGATGACTGGTTTAAAAGGGGTGGAAGGGTGATGACACCACTCTCTGGATTTCAATATCCATAATATTGTCAAATGCATAGGCTGCATGAAACAATATCTTGATTCATTCAATATTTGATACATGTAAACCAACCTTTCATTACACACATCTTAAATGCAGGCTTTGTATCTAAAACTTAATTGTTTAACAAATACAAGGTCACTCAGCTGTCATTTTAAGGAAAAAGCTGTTTCTGCTTTTAAACACATTTCTCCACTTAAAATCTGGCTATGTGTTCGCTCGACAGGTGGCTGTTAAAAGCTGGTAGTTTCTTTCTCAACTCAGTTTCAGTGGTTACATGGATTAACACTGGTGACAGATTTTCAACAGTGGCAAACAGGCACCAAGCATCAAGCATGAATTCCTCAGGCATAAAACACTCTGTTCTTTCGTATGTCCTGTTTATTCCACTCAACATTCACCCTAAATATCACTAAAAATACAGCATCTGTATTGGATTTCCTTATAGCTTCTAAAATGTGTGTATTTATTAGTACATACACTTTTTTGATTATGACTGAAAATACTGTTCTTAGCACCACAGAAGTGGATTGAAGGTTTTGACTTATTTCCCCACCATGAAAATTTGTCGCTGTTGTAACAGTCATTAATTCCTGCTCACTAAAGCTGCATTTTCAGTGAAGCATGAAACCATTAACTTTTTACAGCTTCTCTTCTAGCTTACAATATGCGTGTGAAGACATTAAAAATGAAATATGACTTTAAGAATGTTTTTGAGGGACAATGCTACAAATTAAACTTATTGAGTTCTCTACAGTATATAGCTTATTTTACCCAATCCCTGGTTTCCAATATATGCCACCTTTTCAACTGTCACAATTTGTTTATCTAAGTTTCAAAAATGTAAAAAATTAAATAATAATAATAAAAAAAAAAACTCTACACAGCTCCATTATTCTGAATTTACAGAGGCTGAGCTCCAATGGAGATTTATTTAAACTCTTCCTAGTCATTTTTTTTTTTTTTTTTTTTTTTTTAAATTTGTTAGTCAAATCGTCTTACGCTTTGATATTCACATTCCTTTCAGAATAAGGTGCTACTGGTGTTGGGAATACATTAACACCAAACTATTTTGATTCAAACATATTACCATCTAAATGTTGTGCACAGCAGAAATTCAAATGTTGTCTTAATTGGACTGTAAACCTACAGTAAACTTTTGCCCTCATACAGTCTCACGCTGATTATTTAGAAATTGCCACTGTAAAAAAAAAAACCTGCAATTCTCAAAAACCGATCATGACCCAAAACTAAGCACTCGGCTGCTAGAAGAAAGTATGTGCTGATGTTTAGTCAGCTACATCATAGAGTGTGACAACCACTTAAAAAATACTTCAGCCACTGCTCTGATAAGTCCGCCTAAACAAAGAAAGAATAAACAATGTTCTGGCATACATATGGAAGAGCTGTGCTCTTGTCCATCTACAAGGATAAAGTACTTTGTTGAACTATATTTCTACATCAATATGTTTTTTGCTTCTTTATTATTTTCTTTATTTTTTAAGTATCAGCCAATTTTGCTCTTGGGCAATATTTGTTGTAGGTGTGGTCACATAAATCAACCTTATTAAGCAGGAAATTTACAGCCACAACTCCATAACTTCAGGCTCCAGAGGGAACAAGGACTGTGTATCCATATTGAAATGGTACCTGTAACACACGTCACAGGGTACAGGTAGATTTTGATATTCTACTTAATACTTTACAAAAACTGACTAAATAAAGACTAATAATATTCTCTTGTAACAATCTGAATAATGGAGCTGTGGTTGACAAATTTAGTGTATGAACAAAATGACTGTGACAATACATACATCCACAATACAGTTAGGTTCTGGCAACCAAAATATTCTGTTCAAGATGTGACAGAATGTGAAAAAGCAAAGTAGTCATGTGTTGTAAACTGCCAAAGCAGCTGAATTAAAGGAAAAACATTCAGAACCCAGTTTTGTCAGACATGTAGTATTTGCACTGGGTGTATAAATATATTTAATTCTTATTTCTCTGCAGAGCCTCACACAGGTTCAGGTTCGGATCTGGCTCTTGACTCATGATCTCAACACATTCCCATTCTCCACTACAACTAGACCGTTTCACTGCCTCCACCACGGTCTGCACATACAGACCATCCTCAAATGTTGGTGCCATGGCAACAGGTTCTCGCGCCCATGACCTACGCTCCTCGTGGGCCTGAAAAGACTGTCTCAGTGCCTTTACCATGGCGCTCAGCCCCCGCAGATGAGGAAGCGGCATGTCTCTCACCTCTGGTCCCACCCACCCACTGTCATCTAGCAACAATTCCTCACCTTTACCCCCATTGCGTTGACCATACAGTTCAGTGCCCCTGGCGACCAATCTCCCAGCGGATCCAACAACCATAACCTCTTGCACAAATGATCCTGGCATGTTGAAGTTCAGGGTCACAGTGCAGCACACACCGGAACCAGAACCAGGTCCACCCATCAACATTTGAAAGAAACAAAAGTCATCACTGGTGACACGGCGGATGCCTCGGATCAAACCGTTTTGTTGCACAAAGGTCCGCAGTAAGCCGTGAACGCGATAGGCCCGAGAACCAGTTAGATAACTTAAAAGGTCAATGATGGCAGAGCCAACAGTGTGCAGCCCACCTCCTCCCATAAGCTCCTCACAGGTCCAACCGTATGACTGTTCCAAGAGGCTTGGCCCGTAGACTCGGACATCACACACCTGCATTTCACCAACATATCCCTCCACTAGCAGCTGGTGCATTGCAACAAAAGCTGGCATGAAGCGCAGGGTATTACCCATGATGCTGAGCAGCTGTGGGTAGTATCTGGCTGCAGTTACCATCTTGAATAAGTCCACAGCAGTTGCAGCTTTCTCACACACAACATTCTTACCTATACCTGCAGAGAAACAGAGAAGGACGGGGCTTATTATTATTCGAGTAAGACTGAATTCAAATATTTTCAAAGTCAATTAGAAATCAAGAATTTTAAATTTCAAAGATATCATCATGCATATAAAACCCTTATGATTTTCTGTTTGCTAAACAGCTGATTTTATCCCTTGAAATATTATTTTATGCTGCAGATTAGGGGATGAGCATCATGTTCACTCTGCAATTATTACTAAAGGTAAAAAAGTTTTACATTGTATTTTTGCTTTACGTACACTTAGTTTCTAAACTCGACTTGTATGAACAACTTATAATGTAACACAATGCAGTTCTACAATATCTAAAACTAACAAATAGGTTTACTGCAATGTTGATGTATTAAAGAGCACTTGTTTTAGCAAAGTGTACCTGTTAAAGTGCTTGTGTACATTGTGGAGTTGATGGGCATAAATCGTATTATTGGTTGGACTTAAAAAGTCAACATTCTCCTGCAATCTCATGTGATAGCAGAGGCTGTGTGTAGTTTTTAAATATGGATATCAGCAGCCTTCACTATCCCTTGGAATTAGTGTTGTGGTTAAATTCTTTGGTGTGGTCACACTCAGGAAGTTGCAACTAAAACAGGAAGCTGCAGTCAACACTCAGGAATTCCATGATATACAGCAAGTCAGCTTTATAGGTCTACTCACCTCTGATAGGATAGCAGGTTGGTCGTGTTTGCAACAATGTGCTCCTAACAGATGTAGACGTTTTTGTCATATTATGTTTTGGGCTTTTCCAATCAAACTACTCTGTTCCCTGTGGTCATGGCTATTATCACCACTAACTCACCAAGTCTAGAGTAAATCCTGAGAAATACGGTAGAGGAGAATGTGACGGTTTGCAGCATAAGCATCTTCTGTGGTGTATTCTCACTACAGCAAAAAAAAAAAAATTCAAATCTCGTCCGTAGTCTACCTGCCACGCCCAGGTCACACTCTGTACACTGCCTGTATGACTCTAAAACAGTGTAAATGGAAACTACAATGTAAGACCTGAACCTAGCGTTTAGGAAGAACACTGATGTTCCCCTAAAAAAAATCTTAAAAGAAAACTGCTGTTTTTCAATAATTCTTTTTTATAGCAGTTCTGTATGACTACATGCATGTACACAACAAAAATGTGAAGTGCAAAAGTGCAAATAATACATCTTAAATACACCCATAGCTACTAGTAAAAGTGTTCGTGTGTGTGTTATGACCTCTTACCCAGTGCTTTGACAGCAATCTGCCTTGTCATTGAGGGTGGAATATAAATGCAAACAAGGTCGACATCTTGGTGCAACAGAACGTCATCAGATCGGCTGGTGTGAAATGGGATGCCCAGCTCCTTTGCCAAGCAGCATGCTTCCTCTTCGCTTCGGCCCCAGAGTGCATGAACCTCAAAGCCTTCAGCTTTCAACAATGGGACCAGCACTCGTGCTGTGCTGCCCGTGCCAAATACTCCAACTCCTGGCAACATGACAGTGCCACTGTGACTTTATGTGAGAACCATGGTCAGGGACACGGCCATCTCAAGAGCCTAGACTCCGCTTGTCTGTCAAAGCCGTTACTATTGTCTGAAATACCTAGGAGAAAATAAAGGAATACATTATTAAAAGCTGAGTGACAACAATATCCTGGGTTGAAATAATTACTGCTTCCATAAAGCACTTTTCCAGGGAAAAAAAAGACATAATTACATTCATTTCTAACCCTGACTGACGGAGGTTTAGACCAGTTTTTCCTTATCTGTCTGACACCTACTTACATTGTCATGTTACGTGGTTAACATGCCATTCCTCTGATGTTCCACACCCACTAAAAGTCAACATCTCTGTAGCCAGTACAAAATCAGTGTATGACACAAAAGTATTCAGACACAACATAAAAATTTATAAAATTAAATAATATTCATCCAGTGCTACCCAATTCAATAGCTTAGCTCACCTGACGCCCTTCCACCCCTTCACATTCCTTTGGTCATGTCCTAATCTTAAACTGTCACAGGCCTGTAACTGTGTGGATATCAATCACCACTGTTAAACTACAGTTGGCCTGTGTGTTGGGACCAGCGGCCCTCTGTATTAGCTAAGTCTGCAACTAATGGGATTGATCAAGTAATTATTTTTGACAGCAAAAGCGTCCAATGTTTTTGTTTCTTCTGTCTGCTCAAGGATTTGGAGCCTTACGACTTTAAACCGGATATCCATTTTTGGGCTGCTTGATAAAACAAAACACTTGTTAGTATTGCGAAGATTTGTCTGCCGAAAAAGACGTGATGTTGATGACTGCGACTGGCAGCAACTGACAGTGCCTCATGTCTCCCTGCAGACATGTCAGTACATAGCTACTGATAAAGGCGTCCGCGTGTGTGCCTGCGCACCTGCATTACCCGTGTAACCCCTGAAGAAACACAACCTCCATTTTCTCTGCAGCACCTCAAATATCCTGAGCAAACATACGGTTAGCACGCTGACAGCCGTCAGTCACAGACACCAGACACCACACACAACCTCCTCGCTGCGTTATTGTCCGCTGGTCAAATAAGAAAGTTACCTGGAACAATCGCTATCAAGATCACCAGTAATTGGTGATCATTTAACGATACCATAAATGTTGGTAAAGCGTCTCCTAGTTTAACTAAGACAGGTGCAGTGTTAGCGTTATCTTCCGCGGACAACTGGGTTCGCACGCACTACGCTAGCTAGACTCGGCAGCTAGCATGTTCGGCTAACCTTAGTCGGCCAGACACCCGTAAAACAGCTCAAAAACTGTCAGCAGCCGTGGAAACTTAACAGAGTTAGCATCTAAAGTTCATCTGTGTAAAGATGTTCAAACGCGGCATGAAAAAGACGCCATAGGGAAGTGTAACTTCCTCTACCTGCTGTGTTCAGTCAGACATCTACGAAGCCGGGCGCTGCCCAGTTGCTAATGGTAACTCCAGAAGCACTGTGGGAAGACCCAGAGACGTTAAAGAGGCCGGAGATGTACCGCCAGAGGAGGGTTACGGAAGGAAAACAAACAATAGCTATACTGGCAAATATGGCCTTGGTCCACGTACTTACACATGTTTATCTGCAGATGACAGCTGAATAATAAAAAGAAAAAATAAAAAAAAGAAAAAGAACCAATATTTAGGCCTATAATGACACACACACACAAACACATGCAAAAAGAACAGACACACATGAGATGGTACAAAATGAGTCTACAGACTCAAAACGACTAACAAAAAAACCCGAATCTAAACTAAAAAGTACTACAAAGTGAATGGTATTATCTATTGATGAAATTCACTCTTTAATAGTGGCCAAGGTTGAGTTTTTCCATCAGTTATTCAGTAAAAAATTAATATAGATGAGACCACAACCTCTTATCACAACTACACTATCAAACTAATACAGTAATTCTGTGTATTTCCAACCCCTTGTTTAAAAAATCTTTCCCCTCTTTTTTGACTTTTTTTCTATTTGTGGTAGACACTGTTCGGAAATAAACACATATTAAGGAATTTCTGTTTTTACTGATACAATACTTGGTGTCAACGTTAAGCAATATTGGCATCATGAGCCATAAAAATGTTGGTGACATTTGATTAATTGTAGCATTTACATTATATGTATTACTATCAAAAAACACATTCATACATTGATGTTTGGCTGCAGTTTGCGATTAAAAAAAAGTTTGCATAATGATCAGTCAAACACGTACATGAGTGCCATACGTGATGCTGCTGACTTTGATGGACATTTTTCATCCTCAAACCCCAAAACACTCATTATTAGTTTGATATAAACTTTGTAATATAATTTTACACTTACACTAAATTCACACCAGGGGAAACAATCAATGTGAACAGGATGAATAATTACAACAAGCTAAACGTGTTTTCATATCGTCACCTTTTAACGAAAGACTTTAAAAATGTATGAACCTGTCTTATAACTCAACTTTCTTTCTGTATAAATGTTCCCAAAACAGACTTCTATTTTCTGTAGTATAAAGAAATGTTTTTTAAAACTTTCAAGCCTTTTGCAACTGAAGCTAGAGGTGTGTCTGCTAGTGTACAGAGAAGTGTTTGATCACTAAAGGTGGTGTAATGGTGGTTTGGGGATCACAGAAAAAATTGCAGGAACAGATATTCATGGAGATATGCATGGCTGCATGATGTGCTGTTACAGATGGCAAGACTGACAAAGCTGTGGAAGGAGACCATTCAAAACTGAACTGTATTCAAATTAAACAGGAGTTATTATTTCCTTTCAAACCTAATGACACTGTCATGATGAATTTTATTCTCCATGGATTCATAACAGTTTTTGTCATATCAGCTCTTTTAGCAAATCTTTATAATTCTGCTTTATTCTTTACAGAAAAATTGCCAAAATCCAGATAGGAAAGAAGGACAATCCAAGACTTGTTCATAGGTTTGTCTGTAATGTGAGGATGAGAACATTTAACAACTTAAGGCAATTATTTCACAGAACTTGGTTGCATGCAATTGTTGGCTGAAAAAGGGCACTTGAAACCTATATTGATAATGGTTTGTAAAATGTTTTAAGAAAAACGTCAAACATTTCATCGTTACAGTCCTATACTGTTTAGTAGGACAAAACATAACATGATTTTCTATATGGATGATGCACATGATGACCCAGTGTCGGGTTAAACTAATATGTAGGTGTTTTCTGTGAACAGTTCCTACATAACTGCACTATTTGAAAGTATACTGAATTAATTACATAGTTCTAACTTTTTTGCTCTTTTGCTTTTATATGTGCATTACCAGAAGATGCACATAAAACAGCAGTGTTTTGTAATCCCATATAGAATGAGCAAGATGTTTGGCTTGGCCAAGAAATATAAATTCTGTATAAATCATGGAATAATCGATTGTGTGGTATTAGTACTTCTAATTCTACTTGACCTGAACATTGTGGACAGCATTTGGCTTCTGTCTAGTGTGTGTATTACCACCCTCTGTCCAGCAGGGGCGCTAAACTACCAACGGACTTGCACACGAAGCGAAAGGCATCATGGGACTTTTAGTTCTCAGTGAAGGACGGTTTGCTTGATAACACCGCGAAGAAAAAAATACAAGACATTTGCCGCCGAAAATGAATGCTCAGTCTCGGATTCTGCATAATCACAAGCTCTGTATGCTCTGAGTCCGGACAAACTCAGGTAGATTTGCTCGTCGGAAGAACAGGGGCTCACTTTTGGTGAAAAATAAACAGGAAGTCGTTAGCGTTGTGGGACGTGTAGTTCCGCTCGGAGGCCGCGGAGCTTGATAACAACGCACAGAATAAAGAAACAACAATAAAATAACACAAACTTCACCAAAACAGCGTGATTCTATCCTCCGCGTTGAAGTAAACATGCCCGGGTTCACCTGTTGTGTTCCTGGCTGCTACAACAACTCGCACCGGGACCGGGACCTGCGCTTCTACACGTTTCCTAAGGACAGCACGCTGAGGGAGCTGTGGCTGAGGAACATCTCCCGGGCAGGGGTCAGCGGCTGCTTCAGCACCTTTCAGCCCACCACAGGACACCGAGTCTGCAGCGTTCATTTCGCCGGCGGGAGGAAAACCTACAGTATCCGAGTACCGTCCCTCTTCCCCCTGCGGGGGGTGAACGAGCGTAGGAGTCGGCGGGGCAGAGGGAGGAAAGTGTCCGCGGCGGTTCCTGCCACCGGTGCTGCAGCCACCTCCGGGATTGTCATCGCCAGCGTGCTGGGAAGCACGGCAGAGGGAGCCGAGGCCATTGCGGGCGGCGAGGCCAGCGACGACAGCATCACCGTGGTTCAGATAGGCCAGAACGGGGAGTACCTGGGCACGGCGCGGCTGCCCGCCCAGTCAGAGGGGACTTGTTTCAGTGCGCCGATCGCCAGCACAGACGAGCTCAACCCCGACGGCTCATCGGTCGAAGCCGCGTCCACCGCGCACCAGCCGGCCGTGCAGTACGTCAGTGTGACCAGCAGCCCGCTGGACCACTCGTACTCGCTGACCACCGGCACCACGTCGGCCGAGCTGCTGCGGAAACTGAACGAGCAGCGGGACATCATCGCACTTATGGAGGTGAAGATGAAGGAAATGAAGGCGACCATCCGCCAGCTGCGGGTGGCCGAGGCCAAGCTGCAGGAGGAGGTGCGGGAACGGGACCGGCTGCTGTACGGCAACTCGGTGGCTTTTAGCGTCCGGAAGAAAATCTGATGGGTAAACATCACCGGAGACGCCCCGTACAGAGACTCTACTACCGGAGCTGACGCCAAGGGTTTTGAAGAAGGCAGATCCAGCCCTATTTTGTATAAAACTATGAGCGATGACAAGTAAAGCTGGTTTTTCGTAGGCCTGATGTAAATAGTTGGCTGGCTAGTTTATGTAGCTGATAGTAATAACCTCATTGCTAATCACTTAGAAACATGCACAGTCCACTAGTGGCCTGCAGCCCAACCAAGGTCAATAACACCAATAAAACCGGTTTTACTCATTCAACGGAGAAGTATCCAGTAATTCGCACAGGCATACAAGTTAGGCCTGCTTTCATATTTATAAACGGACTAATGGGTAAATACCCAAAACTTCCCAGTTGCATATAAAACTTTTCTCATCACATTTCTCTGACAAAGTTTGTAATTCCCTCCGTTTGAGTTGAAATTAAGAGGCTGTTGCAAGAAACCCCTCACACATTATCCTAGAGGTAAAGTTTGCCAAGATGAAGTATCAACAGGACCTTACCATAAACACTACTCTTGGTGCACTTACAGTGTTAGTCAAATAAAGCTCTACCATCAATTAATCTGAGTTGCCTTGTCAAAGTACCCTGAGGTCTTTTCCTTTGGTTTTGCTGAAGACATTTGTACAACAGAAAGGGACCATAAGGAATTCCTTCAAACTATAATGGGCACTCAAAAGATCAAATCTTAAGGGATGTTTCTTGAAGACATTCATTAAGTTACATTTCTGTAACAGTTTTTTTTTTTCTCTTGGGAAATACATTTTCTTAAGATACCTTATGCAACTTGAACGTGTATGTTTGTTTTCAGGAGGTTCTGTGAAACAAACAGCACCAGCTTGTTTCTGTGTGATTTGTGAATTGTATGTGCCTGTTGATGGTCAGATCTGTCCTTTTCACAAGTGTTTTATGAACACGTTACATTACATTTCAGACTTTTGAAATGGTTCTGACAGATGTGCTCTGCTCTCAGTTTGAAGTAAATGTGATTTTGAAATAGTGCTGATTCATGCTGAATATTTTCTGATGCCAACAAATATGTTGTGATTTTGTCCAGTGTCACTGTAACAACACAGAAGCAGACTGTGTCAAGAGATCCTGGACTTTATTTTTTACCTTGGCTCACACTGTCAAATAAACTCCAAGCAGAGGTTACAAAGGAGTTGTCAACATTAAGAAAGCTAAAATGTGCGAAGGAAAAGAATAGCTGTAAAGGAAACGACTTACTTAAATTCAGTTTGCGATTGAATTTGTTAGTCTAATGTAACCCTGCACACTCTTTCAAATATCTGAAGCAGAAAAAATGAAGTCTTATTTTCCCGTCTTCAGGATCTGCTTCAGGGCTGACAGCAGATGATCTAAGATTGCAATTGGAAAATGAGCCCTGTAAAATAGGTTTGCAACAAGATGTGGGGGGGGGGATTACTTTTAAATAAAAATAAACCAATGACCTGAACAGTGCCTAGAGAGAGAATAATAATTATGATAATGCATAGGCAGGATAGATATCCTATAGAGAAGCCACCAGAGCAGTTAAAAAGTTTATAAAATACAAATCAAATGTTTATCATTTTAAAGGCTAAATGATAAAGATGTGATGGAAACAAAACATGAATTCAAACCTCAATGCTGAATACTGCTGTGGTGTTTTATACACCTGCTCAGTGACATGAGCAGGTGCTTAAAGCATCACTTAATGTACTGTATGTCAGCAAGAACAAGCTGTCACCTTCAGAATGACAAAGATGTGTATTATAGTTTCAGTGTGTCCCCATGCGAAGTATGAAGGATTATCAGCTGTTTACAGTGCCTATAAAACGTATTCACCCTCTTGGATGTTTTACCCTTTTATTGATTTATAAATCAATTATGGTCAATATAATTTGGCTTTTTTGACAGTAAAATTATAAAGAAAAACCTCTTTAATATCAAAGTGAAAACAGGTTTCTATAAAGTAATGTGAAAAATATGTAATAGGTGATTGCATAAATATTCACCCCCTTCCAGTCAGTAGATGCATCTTTGGCTGCAATCACAGTGTGATAGGTCTCAGTCGGGCTTGCACATCTGGACACTTCAATTTTACTCCATTGTTCTTTGCAAAACTGCTCAAGCCCTCTTGAAAGTCTGGCCACAGATTCTCTATTGGATTGAGGTTGGGGCTTTGACTCGGCCACTTCAGAACATTCACCTTGTTGATTTTAAACTTTTTCTGTGTAGCTTATGCTGTATGCTTTAAGTCAATGTCTTGCTGGAAAATAAATCTTCTCCCAAGATGTAATTCTCTTGCAAACTGAATAAGATTATCCTCCAAGATTTTCCACATGCCTTTTGGCGAACTCTTCTCGAGATGTAATATGAGTTTTTTTCAACAGTAGCTTTCTCTTTCCCACTCTCCTATAAAGGTTTGACTTTATGGGAGAGTTGACTGGTGAAGAACCTGGGCAACAGCTGTTGTATGGAGAGTCTCTCTCATCTCAGCTGCTGAAGCTTGTATCTCCTTCAGAGTAGTCATATGGTGCTGGCCTCTCACTGGTCTCCTTGCACGGTCACTCCAACTTAGATGTGCCATATTCCTTCCATTTCTTGATGATGGATTTAACTGAACTCTAGGGGATGTGCAGAACCTTGGAAATTCCCTGACTTTTACTTTCCAATAACCTTTTCTCTGAGTTCCTTGAAGTGTTTCTTTGTCTTCATGATGTAATGGTAGACACGAAAACTAATTAATCAGTGACTGGACCTTCCAGACACAGCTGTGTTTATACTACAATCACTTGAGACACATTCACTGCAGTCAGGTGATCCCACTTACACTGATGGAGACTACTAGCACCAATTGGCTGGACCTCTGTTGAATGAAGTCAAGTCATTTCAAAGCCGGTGAATATTTATGCAATCACTTATTTAACATTACATATTTTTATTTAATTGTAAAAGTCTGTTTTTACTTTGACATTAAAAAGGGTTTTTTAAAATTATTACTTTTGGCCAAAACGCCATATTATAGATAGATACTTTATTCATCCCATTCAATTCAGATTGTCCTGCAGCTCTTATATTAACTTTAACATAGAGATTTCACTATAAAATATAAAATTTGAGATATAATTAACAGATAAAGGCACTCAGTTAATAACATATAGCATAAATAGCATAACTAACATATCAACAATTACCATTAAACTGTCTAATGGCTGTGGGGACAAAGGATCTCCACAACCTCTCAGTTATGCAGCGCAGTGAGATGAGCCTCCCACTGCAGCTGCTACTCTGTTTAGTCAGCATATCATAGAGGGGGTGTTTATTATTGTTCAATATAGAAAGCAGCTTCCTCCACATCTGCTGCTCCTAGCACAGAACTGGCCTTTTTCACCAGTTTGTCCAGGCGCCTAAAGTCTCTGTCTGTAATGTCACTCCCCCAACAGACAGCAGCATAGGACAGTGTACTTTGACATGACAGTGTGGTAGAACATGCACAGCATGTCACTGCAGACACTGTATGAACCGAGTCGTCTCAAGAAGAAGAGGCGGCTCTGCCATTTTCTGTACACTACATACACATTGGCAGACCACTCCAGTTTTTTGTCCAGTACCACCCTCAGGTACTTGAACGTCTGTACAGTCTCTATCTCCTGTCCATCAGTGCAGCCTGGTATGGTGCTTTTGATCTCCAAAAACCCACCACCAGCTCCTTAGTCTTGGTGGTGTTCAGAAGATAGTTCTTTTTGCTCCAGTCAGTGAAGGCCTCCACTAGGTTCCTGTACTCCTCCTCCCATCCACCATGCACAAAGTCTGATGCGTGGACCGTAAACAGAAAGGAGCAAGAACAGTCCCCTGTGGAGCCCAGTGCTGCATTCCAGTGTCCCAGAAACACATCTCCCAGCCTGCCATACTACGGTCTGGAGGTAGCAGAGCTGAAGATGTTGAGGTTCTCTCTGGGAGTGACGAGGATGGATAGGATCAGGAATGAGGACATCAGAGGGACAGCTCATGTTAGATGTTTTGGAGAAAAAGCCAAGGAAGCCAGATTGAAATGGTTTGGACATGTTCAGAGCAGGGACAGTAAATACATTGGTAAAAGGATGCTGAGGTTAGAGCTGCCAGGAAGGAGGCCTAGAGGAAGACCAAAGAGGAGGTTCTTGGATGTGGTGAAGGAGGACATGAGGATAGTTGGTGTGGGTGAGGAGGATACAGAGGATAGGGTTAAATGGAGACAGATGATTCGCTGTGGCGACCCCTGAAGGGAGCAGCCGAAAGGAAAAGAAGAAGATTGACCATGATGGATTTATAAAGTCAATAAAAAGGTTAAACATCCAAGAGGGTGAATACTTTTTATACACACTGTATATGTTTGACTTTTTCACAGTAAAAACAAACAAAATGTGTTTTTTTGATTGGTGCAGTCAAATGTTGCAGTATGGCTTTCATGCTCTAGATGGCGTGGGGTTAAAGCTTGAAGCTTTACCTCCTGTCTAGATGGCCTAATTTGTTTTATTTGTCTGATTATTTCTTGGTAGCTTTGACAGTCATTTGCTTCATTGTTACAGATATTAAAGCACTGAAATATTGAATGTGAATCTCATTAGAGTGTAATGGGGACCTTTAGGTAAAATGCATAATTTTAAACGTCGTAAGAATGTGTTAAAGAGAAAGAGAGAGAGATGGATGAATAGATAGATAGCATTGAACAGAGCTACGATCCACATCCTAATCTCATCTTGATTTATTTATTTATTTTTTTAAACTCCCAACAGTGTTGCATAATGCTTTAATCCAGCACTGTCAATCAAACTTACACAAGTCCATCTTCCTTTTCTGTGGCTGCTGCTGTTTAAAACATGTCATCTTTACATTCAGGCCAAACAGCATGTCAGATTGTCTCATCCTTTGAGAGCATTTATGTAATGTGCATCAAGTAAAACACTGTAAGTGCAACTAATGCTTAGTACCATATATACAGTACAATGACAGTAAAAATGTAATATCTGCACCTGGAAAAAAAGGTTGTCATTATATTAAAGCTCACCACAGGTTTAATTTTCCAACGGCTTAATTTATCCTTTGAACTGATATTTGTGGATATAATACAATGCATTTGCAGTGTTTTTTGTATAGCCATTTCCATGTAGGTAACCTTTAAGAATAAAAATATATATTTTTATTTTTTTTAAATAAATTTAAAAAGTAATGTAGAAGAACATATTTCCATTTTTCAAATCAAATTTTAAAATGTATTTAGTGCCGAATAAATAAACAGTACTAAAGAGCATAATAGTGCCTACAAAAATCGGCATGTGCCATTGTCTTGAACCATATGCCTGTTTCTGAAGGTATAGTACATTTAGTTCAATGAAATTAAATCTGACAATTTAAAGGAGAGGGGAGGAGGTGTGCACTGAAATGTGCAGAAACAAATACACACGCTTGCATGTGAGCTGAAGAGGATTATATGTACTGAGTGACCTGGAAGCATTAATATTTAGGGGTATTTTAGTGAAAATGTGACTGTTTGCAGCAAGGCTGAGAGGTGCACAATGTCAGAAGTTTCTCAGTATATTTGTCCCTACAGCCTGATTCAGTATAATACAGCTAGAACAAACTGTTTATAATATATATAGTATATATATATAGTTTTTGCGCAGAAAAACTGCACCATAGTTTAAGAAAATGTAAGTGAAAATTTGTATGCATGTGTAATTTCTTAGTGAGAGGACATCCTGACACACACCAACAGAAATGTAATTCCTTCATCTATTCATTATCTATACTGCTTAATCCTGTCAAAGGAAGCACCGGGGCCAGAGCCAATCCCAGCTCTTGCTGGACAGATCGCCAGTCTACTACAGAGAACCACTCCCACCTGCAGCCAGTTTAGAATCAACAATCTGCCTAACTGGCATGTGTTTAGACTGTGGGAGTCACTGGACAAAACCAGACACAGGGAGAACTCCACACAGAAAAGCCACAAGGTTCCTGGTGTTAAAAACCAAGAGCCTTGTGTGGATACTTGAAGAATAATACTGTAACCACTCTTCTGGGAAGACTTAACACCAAATTGTTTGAAACCTGATTTTTTTTAGGCAAGGCCTCACTGTTGGAGTTCCTATTTCATCCCATAGGTGTTAGATGGCGTTAAAATCAGGGGTCTGTGCAGGTTGGTCAACTTTTTCCACACCACACTCTGAAAACTGCTACAGACCTTTGTCTGTGCTTTATTATATTGAAACATGAAAGGACTAAACTGTTTATTAAACCAAACTATTGTCTAAAATGTAAGGATATTCTGTTGCATTGGGGCATTCGTCAAACACTGAAACATCCCCAGAATAGCCCCCAGTAGCACATCAAAAGTACACAGCCCTTTGCATCAACAAGAAAAATCACAAAAGCTGAAATAGCTCTGAAAATCAGTGAAAAAACTTTAACATACAGTATTCATAAAGCTTGTGCACATCTGTAAAGGTAATAAGATAAAAAAACAACACATTTGCTGAGCTTACAGAAATTTTCAGAAAGGCTCACAGTAACATAGTAACTCCTGTGATGTACTGATTTGTGGCAGCAGCAGCTTCAGATTATTCTGTATTTAATGATTGTTTTAAGATGCAGATTAACAATGGGTTACAATTCCTCCTGTGTCAGTATACAGATGTGAACCAGGACTTAGACTAATGCATACAGTGTGAGCCATCTGGGATTATAGCAAAAGATCTGGAGCCTGAAAGGGACAGAATGGGGATGTAATTGAGGAGCTCAAATAAGGCAGGTTGCGATTGAAAGAGATGGTTTACAATCAACCATCTTTGAGCATTTTTATTCTAAAACTGTTTATCACAACACAGTGCTCTTCAGTAACTCCTCCTGACCCACATAGGGGCAGATCTTTCTCACATGGGCTGCTTCTATTCTCAGAGGGTGCTCCGCATCTATGCTGGACTCCCAGGTGAACTTGATTCTTTTATCCTCGCTGGGACATCACCCATCTGTTTGCATGAAAAAGAATTCTCCTGACACCTCTGGTAATCTTTCACTCTACTGTCATTTGGTAATAACTCATTGTTTAATAGTAAAACCAGATTGTAGCGACAGATAGATGTTTTGGGTGTGCAATCACCATTATTTTATTGGTATTTCAAATAAATGTTCTAAATACTAAAGACCGGAAATGAGAATGCTGTAATCCAGTGTGCTGTGTTGTGATGCTGTCATTGGTTTGCAGTTTCCAAGCTCTCTGTGGCTCTTGCCTTGTGCCCTCCCCAGTGCGCACACACACACACACACACACACATACACACACACATACACAACATCCTCTTACTCTCTGGGATGCATTGGTCCTGTCCGCTGTTAATCTAGCTGGGTTGTGTCATTTCTGTACTTTTGCAATCTGATGAATTCCCAACGGATGGCAGGACACATCACATTTTAAAGCGGCTATTTTATACTTCTGAATTGACAGCAAAAGGGAGTTTTGAATCAGAGCTCCTGGTTCAGAGGTGGGACTCAGCTCAACTGGACTCTGCTGAGCCAAACAATGAAGTCCCACGCAGGCACTGCGACTATGCTTCTGCTCATCAATCTCTGCCTCAGTAAGGATGCAATTTTACTCTCCAGATGTTTACTGAGCATGCTGTATGTGTGTGTGTGAGACTATGTGCAATTAGGTCTTTTAGAAAAAAGTTTATAAGTGCTCAGTTTGCTCCTACCTGGCCAAATGTGTGCTCTGGTACTGATGGTGGCTTACAGATTTTTATCATGTGTCCGTATCTGTACATAAATCTTGTCTTTAAACTAAACTCAGGGAGAAACTCAGGTTGATCAGAGGAATTTTGGCAGCTTTGTCAGAAAAAAGCTCAAAGTGATTAAGTAATAAAGATGGCTGACAGAATATTTCATTCAGCATGTTCTGAAACTGAGGAGGGAAAGGTTTTACAAATGCACTTACGTTAATGAAATGCTTAATGTTCCCTCATGCTCTGATTGTGTCTCTCATCTCCTCCTCTCTTTTCTGTGTGTGTGTTGTGTGTGTACGTTCAGTGTGTGTAACATCATGTATTTGAGTGTAAATTGTAGAAGCTATAATATTTGACAGTACTTGAGGCTGAAAACAGTCTGAATGAAACATGCAAAAACTTTATTGAAATTTCACAGTGACAAATACTTTATGTTTTGCAGACAATACCATAATGAAGGAATGCCAGTAGAATTATTAATAAATTATTTTGATGTATATCTATTATCTGTGATACATAGA
This sequence comes from Mastacembelus armatus, assembly GCF_900324485.2. Lineage (NCBI taxonomy): Eukaryota > Metazoa > Chordata > Actinopteri > Synbranchiformes > Mastacembelidae > Mastacembelus > Mastacembelus armatus. Next base: position 12,249,360 of record NC_046635.1, read on the forward strand.
CAAAAAGGAGGCAAATACAGGACTAAGCAATCAAAGAAAACAGGCATTAACAATATTTAGCCATTATTAAACTGTAAAAAATAGAAGAGTTACACATAACTAGTGAAGGAAAAGCAAACCATAAATTTAGTATAAATTTAGCTTATGTATAAATAAATTGAAAATAACAAAGGTAATTGCAGAAAAGTGTATTCATTAAATTAATTTTGAGATCACCTGTGATGGACTGGTGACGTGTCCAGGGTGTACCCCTGCCTTTCACCCAAAGACAGCTGGGATAGGCTCCAGCAGATCCCTGTGACCCTAAATAGGAATAAGCGGGTATAGATAATGGATGGGTGGATGGATGGATTTTGAAATCATATTTCAGATAGATTAGGCAAGGTTGCTGACACTGACGTTGCATTTTCTGAGATGTCCTAAGAGCCAACAACAGAGCAAATAAGCGCTCTCACTTAAGCACAATGTATACCTGTGTACAGGTTAATGTACACATGTACTATTTCAAGTCAGGGGTTAAATATTTCTGTTAAACCACGTATCACACCTTTTTAGGAATATTTCAGTGAAAACCAGGCTCAGAGGGATGTGTTATGTGGGAGCTGGTCAGTCAGACTCAGACAGCTTATACCTGGTTTTATAGTCCTAAACTGAATTTGGCTCTGAGGATGATTAAATTCCTCCAGATGAATAGAATACAACATATTTGTGAATTTGTTTTATCCATCTAAGCACTGAATTGATCATATTGTGTTTTACTCTGAAATCAAATCCAAATACACACATACTATGTTATCGGCTTATTATTCACATATACCAGTTTTGACAAAACTATCTTTCTCTTTTCTCTCCACTAGGCTTGGTACCTGTGTGTTTTGGAGCAGCAATTCCTGTTTCATGTGGTTCTATCTACAAGAGTTTTGCTCAGTGTTTAGTCACACTTGGGGACAGTTTGGTGGAAACAACCAAAGACCAGGACACACAAGACATTGATGCCATCTGCAGGTGTGTGTCTGCCTGAAACCTTTCAGGCATTCCTTTAGTCCTTTCTTTGGCTTAAAGTACAGATCAGTGGACCTAATACAGGTCTTTAAGGAACACCTTTACCATCTGCAACCACATACTGAACTCTACCAGAGATATGATATGATTAGAGGCAGTTGTAAACAAACATTTTAAAACCTACAGAGAAAATCAGTGATTCTAGGATTTTGAAAATACAGGACATCTTGAATAAATGTAGAGAGCTGTTAAGGTCACAAGTGTCACCACCCTTTTGCAATGGAAGCAAACTTCCATATTAAGGGGATCTTTGCCAGAGATAAAAGCTGATTTCAAAATATGTACAAGTGATGAATTCCCAAAGGATGACAGGGCACACCACATTTTAAAGCAGCTACTTCATACTCCTGCCTCAGCAAGGCACATGATCTGTAGATGATCATGATAAGATATTTATCACTGCATCATAATTGTATGTAATGAATTCACTAATGGTAATCGATGAATGTTAATGTGGTAACACAGTAAACAGTGACACTTTATACTTTCTAAGCATTGGCATGTTAGCATTGTAACTGTAAGCTAAATGAATCTCAGGCTAACAGAGACTTAACAAGACAGGAACCTTTTTGTTCTGTTTTGCTGTAATCACAATGAATGTGTGTTCAAACCAACCTGCAGACAATTATGATCCGAATATGCAGTTGTGCAGTTACAGAATCTTTAAACTCATTGTTTTGGGTTTATGGTCTGCAAGATTATTGGTTTGGTTCAGAGTCTCTGGTCTCCTTGGCATCACATCCAGATTACTGCACCAATATGAGGGATTAAACCTCCGAAGGTCTGCAAAAACACAGTTTTTAGGAGTGTTAATTATGCTTAAACTTCTGCTCTGTTTTATGTAACATTTACACACAATTAGTTTACTCTCCTAGTGAACGATATGCTACAGGTATTAATTTATTCATCTTCTGCTGATATTGCTTCCTTTTCTGGTTCCTTGAAGGACCTGGAATGCTTTCCATGTTTGTGCCAATTCAGCTTTGGCCGGCTGTCCTGGAGAGGCAGCAGCTGTCTGGGAGTCTCTAAGACAAGAGTCGAGGAAGATGCAGTTTTCTGGAAACCTCTATGACATGTGTGCCAGCCGCACCACCCTCCCACCCAGTACTGTACCTGCCCCTCAGAGCCCCCCTACCTCTGACCAGACCAACCAGGAAACACTGAAAGGGGAAACTTACAAGCTCAGCCCCACCCTCACCACACTGTGGTTTCCTGTATGTAGCATGCTACTAGTTCTGTTCAAGAGTTAGCTGGCAGTCAGTCAGTATGATGACTGCCAGTTGATCCAAAAATACAACATTTTGTACATCATGCTCATCATGACTGAATGTTAATCCTTAATTCAGGATTTTATTAACTGGTTTTTGGTTCGGTGTTTTTAGATGTCTTAAACACATCAGATTATTACTGATATAATTTTACAGGCCTTGCACTGGTGAAAAATAAGTTGCATTCATTAAAACAAATATTTAAATGATATATACCAGTTTAACTCTAACTTAGTCATGGACTGCATATATCCTGTGCAAATGCTAAATTAAACAAATGTTCTGCACTACAGCATTATTACAGTGCTGTATAGTGTAAAGCAGCATTTTTGTGCAATATGTGGCTAAAATCTATCACTTGTGTAAAATTGTCATTTTGTGCGACTCCTTTCATTGGTTTTAGGTTTGGTTTAAGTTTCACTTGAGTCAGTTTAATAATGTAATGCGTCTCCTGTGTGGCAGTATATATCAACCATGGCACAATATAAAAAGTATACAAAAGTTTAAAATGCAAATGACAACATGTAGCTTCTAAGTACAGCGGCCAGTGGCTTGAAGAAGGAGCAGGGTCCCTTACTACATTAACAGTCACTGCAATTTTATTTGACGCAGTATAACTTTTATTTGATAATAAGCAACATCAGCTTTGCCATCACGCACTGTATTTTATTCACTGGTTTTCAACAATTTATTTACTGTATTATTTTCTAGTTTTGTTTTTGGTTAAATGCAATATTTTTCACAGTATTATAGAGTGGAACACTGATTTTTAACCCAACAAAAATTAAAGGTGTTATGGTGAGTTAAAGTGAATTATTGTTAAAGCGTTTTGGTGTCGGTGTTGTGCGTATGTGTCTGTGTGCAGTCTTAATGCTCTTAAAGTCTTTCATAACAGTAGAGCCATGAGTATTAATCTGTCTTTATTCATCCACAGTGTAGCAGGTTGCACCTTTAAACCCTTCAAAACAGACTTAGTGCCCTCAGAGCATTAGGGATAAACAGTGGTGGGAAGTGAATGATGATTGGTTGTGTTGCCATGTCAGCAATGTTATGATATGTGACATGATGTGAACAGGTATGACCACACAAACTCTGAGGTGAAAACTTCACTATTCCAGCATGCTGGATTTAAGAAGTTATTGTAGAGGTCGCTGAAGCCTTGTGTGGACATTGTGCTTTATATTCTGCTTCTACTTAAAGATTCATGAGTTACATTCATTAAATACAAGGTCACCACCTCACTGCCTTTGTAAGGTTCTCATTGTTCTCAGTTTCAGAGGCTGATTTGAATAGTGCTGTTTCACATACTTGCCAGCTCTAGTCTTATACACTTTTTTTCCTGCTGCAGTATGCACTTCTGATCTGAAATCAGTCAAAGTGCATGTCAAAAGTCAGACACACAACATGTTTAAATGCCAGATTATAACCCTGATTTGGCTACGATGTCTAATTTTCGATAGTGTGCATGGTCTGCACAAAACATGGCAGGTCACCATGTTCAGAGTGAGTGATTCAAATCTGTTACCATCCGACTGAGCCTCGGTCAGAGATTTGAGATTATATTGGTCAGGTTTGATTTTTAAACACGAGAACTAAAAAATATTTAAAAAAATATTTCCCATCATAAAAAAATATAGTTTATGCTTTAAAGACACATTAACTAAAAACAGCTAACTAACAGTAAATAATGACTGACTTAGTCACAGGTATATTATAGTAATTCAAACATATTACAACAAAATTAACACAAAAATTAACCAATTACAATAATAATCTGTCAGATTATCAGGTTAAACAAATTTATAGGAAAATTTATTAAAATTATTAGTTTGTAATGTTTGAATATTATGAATATATGTATTTGAACTGCCACAAAGCAAATAGATGTAGGCCTACATTTCATTAAAAACTGTCCACTGTCGCTCTGGATCTTTTGATTTTGTAATATGTCATGACACACATCTTCTTGATTTTACTCCACAGTTTTACATAAGTAAATTTCAATGAAAAATAATGAGGGCTTGTTTCAACAAAAGTGAAATCCCAAAACATGAAAAACAAAACAGCACAGTTCTGGAGGATCAGCTACAAAGTCTTGTCCCCAGTACACCTTGGTAATCTCTCTTTGTCCTGTATTTCACTTGAGAAAATCTACATCCCCATGAAATCTTTTCGCCCAGCTGTTGAAATGCATAAAACTTAGCAATGGCTTTTTTTTTTTTTTTTCTTACCTTATCCCCTCTAAAAATCGGTGAGATGGAAATCGTGCGATTTCACCAATGCTCTGCTCTCCATAACAGATGGTTTATAGCATAAAACATTATGTGGGGTAGGTTGTACCATACCACACATTATTTTATTATGAATGTTCAATCATTCCTCTGGAAACTTGTAAATAGAGGAAATAAACAAAAGCCCCTTGATAGACAGTTTATCTGTCCAGGGTGTACTTCACCTTCCGCCCATGTAGTGTCAGCTGGATTGGCTCTAGCCAGCTCAATCACCTAATCTTTTCTTGTAACTTAATTCCACTTGTCTAGTCTTCTATTATTCTGACCATTTTAGAATTTATAAGAGTTTTTCTTCTCACTCAGCTTATTTGTCATCACTTTTCTGCTGGTACCACGTTTGTAACAAAGAGAAATGTCTGTTTAAAGGGAGAAATAAATCTACCCTGGTCCTACAGCTGTATATTAGAACTTCAGCAGTACTGGCCTGACTCTTCAGTGATAGGCCCATATAGCGAGACAAACTTAAAGGGATAAAGGCAGAGCGCACACAAGCACACACACTCACTTTAGTGTCACATTTTCCACCTCAGAGTGAAATATTTAAGGGACAAAAACTCCAGAGACCACGTGTGGACGCGTGGGTGCAGGTACATATATTAGCGCGGTTTGACGCTCACCAAGTTTTTTTGCAACAGGATGAACCCAACAGCTGGACTACTTGGGAAAACTTGCATTTACTCTGATTCTTCATAGAAAAGATCTTGAAGCTTCTCATCTCGTTGTTGCGAGTTGGTCCAGGGTCATGGAGGAGTTGGCCCGGGAGAGCATCAGCCTGCTGGCCCGGTCTGCGTCTCATGCGGACCCGCCGCGGCTCGGCCCGTTCGGCGCGGTGTTCATCATGTTGAAGTCTGCGCTGGGAGCCGGGTTGCTCAGCTTCCCTTGGGCTTTTCAGAAGGCGGGGGGAGTGATCACTGCCATCAGTGTGGAGCTGGTGAGTACAGGATGGCACAGTAGTGACTCCTCTTGTTAGTATGGCTACATCATTTAGAAATGGGATGTGCATGACTAGTCTACAATATTTTCAACAAATTCTAGTTTTATTGACCCTTAACATTAAATATCTGACTGTTCTGAGGTTTGTGTGGATTGTCTGGCAGTTAGCCTGTAAACTGTGTATACACAGGTTATAGACTTTGCACCCCATGTCTCCCTTGGGTGTGAAAGAGGCACATCTTTTCACAGGGGAGCTCTAATGAAGCTTCCAGTTAGATGAGGACCTGAACTTTCATTGAGCTACATCTAATGAATGTGTGGGTACATAACCACAGACGCTTTACAAGAATGGGCTCAGGGGTCAAAAAGGTCGGCTGTCCCTAAGCGTTGGTTCCCATCAAATCTCCATGAGTTTTTTGTTCTCAGTTTTTTTGTTTCCCCTATAAACATACAGCAGCACATGGTGCATGGGTTTGGATTGAGCTGAAACAATTAGCTGATTAATCAATCAGGATTTAATAGGCAACTTATTTTATTAACTGATTAACTTCTTAGTGATTTTTTGCAGACATAAAAACAAACAATGCACTATCGATGAATGAAACTTAGTTGTAAGTTGTATGTTTCTGAGTCATGAGTGTAGGCGTGTGTTTTCCATTATTAGCCTGTCAGTTTGTGAATAGTGATTAAGCTGAGATCCTCTCTACATTGCCCTTGCAGGTATCCCTTATATTCCTCATCAGTGGTTTGGTTATCCTTGGCTACACATCATCGGTGAGCAGACAGACAACCTACCAGGATGTGGTGAGGGAGGTGTGTGGACAGGCTGTGGGTCAGCTCTGTGAAGTCTGCTTCTGCTTCAACCTCTTCATGGTATGTGTGGCCTTCTTGGTGGTGGTGCAGGACCAGCTGGACAAATGTGAGTCAAGCCATACTGTTTTTTTTTAATGATGTAATGTGTGAAATTACTTTCAACAGATCAACAACATTTCAACTTTCAGCAATATTCATGTTGTTCAGACTTCTTTTTTTATTTATCTTCTCTCTGTGCAAAAAAAAAAAAACCCATCTCAAATCACATTTTGGGCACTTAAACACTTTTCCTCCTTATTCATGCAAGTAACGTATTATTTAAAACTGCTCATTCATTAACAGACAACAGTAAAAAAAAAAGCCTTGTGCCTGTCAAAATCCTCAGAGGGTACATGGTAGCACCTCATCTGCTTTTAATATTAAAAAGTGTCAGTATAGGTGTGAACCTTTTGGAGTAGTAGAACCTGGTTTTCTGTTATAACTGCTCATAAAGTGCAATCTGATTGTCAATTAAATCACAGCTATGGACAAGCACAGTATGCTTGAGCTAATAACAGCACTAACCTCAAACTAGCTCTTCCAGTAGCTCAGACCTCAGAAGTACTGCAGCTCAGACATATTCTTGGTTTTTCTGGTGTGAACAACTCTCTAGAGGTCATTTCACATCATCTTTATTGAATTAGGGTCTGGGATCTGACTGGACCACTCCAATATCATCTAATTTTTAGAGTCATTGTCCTGCCGCATCACCCAGCTTGTACTGACCTTCAGCTGGCAGACAGCTACACATTATCCTGTAGGATAACTTAATAAACTCAGGAATTCACCCTTTCCTATGATGATGGCAGCTGTCCAGGCCCAGAGGCAGCAGAACAGCCTCACATCATCATGCTCCTTCCATAATCCTTCACCTTTGGGATGATGGTCTTACATTGGTATGCAGTGCCTTTTCACACCATCAAACCTCACCCTCCAAACAGTGGTCTCCTCTGTGATGTCTTGCATGGACAACATGTTTCATTTTCTGTGCTGTCCAGAATACACTTAACATTTTCATAATGTATTTGCTATGGATTACTATGTGTTTCTTAATTATTGTGACTTAAATAAGGACCTGACCTGTTTAAGACAAATCTATACAGAAATGCAGGTAATTCCAAAAGGTTCACTTTTTCTTACTATTTGTATCCATTGATATACACATCTGTGTTAACAGAACATTAGTGTATTCATACCACTCAGCATTCGTTTCTATTGTTTAAATGTTGTCATGTTATCAAGGTACCATACTGAGTTTGTGATCAATTTAGTAGCCATTTCCCATATCAAAAAAATTAATCTCCTTCAGACCATAAATCATACGCACTTTAATTTTCATTCTAGCCAGTATTAGGATAAACATGTGACTGGGGGCACTAACACAACCCATTTTCATTTCTCCTTCTTTGTTTTGTCAATTTGAAACGCCTCAAATCCTTTTAATGTTTTTGTTCTGTTCTGATTTTAAACAGAGCATTTGATTGGATTTACAAACACACACCCCTAGCTAAAAAAAACAAACAAAAACAAACTAAAACCAAAAAACACCAAAAAATAAAGGTCAGAAATGTGAGATGTTTTGTTTTCTTTATTTTTTTATGTTCATCCACCGCATCAAAGCATCCATATTTCATAGGATCTCGTAGGATTTGGTGAGTTTTGTTATCTGTTCCTGTACATTCATGCCTTCCTGTTACAGAAAATAAATAATGCTCATTTCCTTTTCTTTCAGTGTGTATTTCATTATATGTGGTGGTGACTGGGTCGAGTGAGGGAGAAATGCCATATCACTGGTACACTGACCAAAGATTTGCCCTCTTCATCATGTGCCTCGTCATCATCCTACCACTGTCCATCCCAAAAGAAATCGGCATCCAGAAATACACAAGGTACATGGTGCTTACCTGTGGTCCGAATGACTTCCAGCTGAGCAAACGTTTTTATGTATCTGAACTGTTTTTGTCCTCCTGTTAGTGTGCTGGGGACGCTGGCTGCAACATACCTCTGTGTGGCAGTGATTGTCAAATATTTCCTGATGGCGAGCCACACAGTCATTATAACTCCAGAGCACAGTCATGGGTCAGTATTGCTGTTTTTATTGTCACAGGCTCCTCATATTCTGCAGCTGTTGCATCGTTTTCATCAGTAAATGTCTGTGTGTGTTCTGTGTCTTTCAGCGTAAGTTTGTGGACATCAATGTTCAGTGTTGTGCCGACCATCTGCTTTGGCTTCCAGGTCAGATTGTCTTCAGGCACATAATAGGCTGAATACATAATATTTTTGCTGCTACAGTGATTTAATATTGAGTTAATGTTATTTTTAAATGTGTGTAATCAAATCTGGGATCACAAACAACTTACAATAACAGACAACCAAAAACATGTGGATATTTTTTTTCTTTTCAAAAAAAAAATTTAAATACCAAATCATCAATTGGAGCTATTATTTTTTCTAGAGCACTTTGAATTGTCCTGCAGGGAACAGGAGAATGGCAGAAAACCAAACCAGTTAACAATGAACTGGAAAAGTAATTTTTATAATTTTCATGGGATCAGACATATTTAATCTACTGTCAGAAAATTTCCAGTACTTACAAATTTGTGAATACCACAACACTGACAAACTAAAAGAAAATCTTAAAGATTACTTACCAGCTTTTCTGAAGTTGTTAACTGTATCTCATGTTCCTCCATTATATGTTGTTCATGGAGCTTTGTTTGCCTGAATCACTATTATCAATCTGTACATAACTGACTCGTCTTCGGAATGTTGTAAGCAGTTCTTATATGGATACTTAGGAAAGCAAATATTTGATTTATGGGGAATTTTAATGATTTTTTCCCCCCATATATTCAAAGGCAAGACTGGCAGGTTGGGATTTGAATGGCACGCGATCACAGGTTAAGATAATGTTGAATAGTGATCATGGCCTGGCTTGGCTCTGTTAGTGGATATGTAGGGGATAAGTAGGACAAAAGGAGAAAATACTGCAGCTAAAAGTATGCAAAGATGAATGGTGTTGTGTCTGTATTTATACAAGAAATTACAGTCCACTGTCAGCAAATAAAATCAAAAGTGTTCATTTTTGAATAATAAGGAAACATCCTCTTTAATCCTCCTCTATGTCTGTGCGTGTTTGCAGTGCCATGAAGCCTGTATAGCGATCTACAGCAGCATGGAAAACCAGAAGCTGTCCCACTGGGTGTTCATTGCTGTGGTCTCTATGTTTTTCTGTCTGCTGATCTACACACTCACTGGTGAGTTTGCATCTAAAAAGTAACAAAACCTCACTTGACAGTAGCATTTCATATCCACTTGCTTCTTCTCAGGTGTGTACGGCTTCCTGACGTTTGGGCAAGATGTTGCCTCAGATATTTTGATGTCATATCCAGGAAATGATGTGGTAATGATAATTTCCAGACTACTTTTTGGAATCTCAATTATCACCATCTATCCTATTATACTTCTTTTGGGAAGGTAAGCGACACCAGAGCTGAGCTATTTTGTATCACGTGTGTTTTAACACTTAAAATGTTCTCTCTGTGCACGGAACAGGTCTGTAATCCTGAACCTCATGTTACGAGTTCAAAGGCAGCATCGGGGAACTGTCACTCAGTCCTTTGAGAGTCGCTGCAGAGTTGTTCTCACTGTGATCTGGATCGCCATTACTCTTCTCATTGCCATGTTCGTCCCTGACATGGGAAAGGTCATCAGTGTCATTGGAGGAATCAGCTCCTTTTTCATATTCATTTTTCCTGGTATGAAAACAACCATAACATAAGCATCTGTGTTTGTGGTGACATGATTGCATGGGCATGGTATTGTATTTCATATTTACAATATACTGTCTCTTTTTTACCTTGTCAGTCATTTTAAGTTACTTTAAACTGCATTAGCTAAAAAATACAATACAATTTTATTCATTTAATTAGTTATAAACAGAATTTCTGTCAATCCATTGATTGACTCATTTCAGCTCAAAATTGAACAACCTCATGAAAATAGAGTTTGATTGATGTTTGATAATGAAGGCAATTTGGTGTGTGTTTGTGTATTACAGGTCTGTGCTTAGTGTTCATAATGCAAACTGAAAATGTGACTCCAAGAGTGAGGTGAGTGTGAAGGAAGCTGTGATTTGGGTTACAACTGTTTTATCAGCTGTGTTTTATCAGCTTAGAAATGTGTTTGCTGATATTTTTGGTCAAGATCATACCACATTTCAATATCACTTTATGCAGAAAACCAAGAAATTGCTAACAGTGTCATTACTTTTCTTGCATAATGTATTATAATTTGTGAAGCTCAGGGAAAAAAACAACAAACGGAACAAATGTGGGCACACAAGAGCTAATTCAAGTTAAATGAGCAAATAACAAATAATAAAAAAGGGGAAAAAGGCACACAGGATACATAAAATATCAAAAATATAACATGTATGAAGTGCTGCTTTTCATAATGAGAAGCATAGGAATTTAATAAGGTGTAATCAAGGGGAAAATAGATGCATTTTACAACTATATTTCCAACACATTTCCGTATTTAGAAATTCAGGGTTGTTCTTCAAGGACATGAGTAGCTTTAATTTCAAAAACTGATTTGATGTATTGTCTTAGTTTAGGAGCATGGTAAGAATGATAAGCAATGAAGAGTACTTATAATGATAACTCTAAGTATTAATAATAATCACATTGTTTGTATTCATTCCAGGGTGAGTTTAACAGTCTGGGGAGTCATAACCATTGTAGTTGGAGCCTTCGTCTTTGGACAGAGTACCACTATCGCTGTCATCCAGATTTTTTACTCATTCTGATTAGGTAGCCATTGTCACTACTATCTGCTGCAGCTGCCTCACTGTGACACTCAACTTTTTTCTTCTTCCTGTTTAGTTGTACATGTACATTTAGTCATCTATGTATTTGATATAAAATATATTTAGTATGTATAATATAATATTTCCATTGGTGTGAAATATTGGATTTGACACTTTTAACAATTATATTAAGCCACACAAACAGTGATACACATATACAACCCTGATATACACATTTAATTAATATATATGTATACAAATATTTCTGTTTGAATATGTTTCTTGACTATACTAGTGTTATATGCACAATATGTTGCCACGTTGGTGTGTTATTATTTTTGGTTGCACATCACTGCCAGGGGGCAGTATTGTACCATTGGGGGATTATTTATATATTTGCTTAGATATCCACTCATATATGTGAAACTGCATATTGGCAAAACAGATAAGAAAGGAAAAACTGTTTTTCTGGTGTCTATTATTCTCTAAGTGATAATTCTGAGATGACAGAGCCCTATCTAACTAAACCACACAGTGTCCAATACAAACTGATGGATTTACTGTCTTTGAAATGCATCTACGGGGTGGAGAAATGAGTGAAGATTTTTTTCACAGACCTCCACATACAACACCCTCAGTCACTGAAGCCTTAATGGAGCAGAGTGTATGGCTGAGGTAGGCTCACTATCAGTGCTTATTGACTTCAGGCTTAAAAAAGAGTTATGGCATACTGCCTGTGAGCATGCACATGCTCTTACATAGTCGTGTGAGTAATGATTTACAATAAATCTAGAAAATGACTGCCACATCTGTGCCTTCAGATATCTACTCAAAATTACCAGATCAGCCATGCTAACTTTGCAGAAATTAAGGCCACTTATCTGTCTTTGTACACAAAAAATGACTCAGAACTCCATCCAGCCATCATCTATACCTGTTCATTCCTATTTAGTGTCACAGGGATGTGCTGGAGCCTATCCCAGCTCTCTTTGGGTGAAAGGCACCCTGGACAGGTCATCAGTCCATCACAGGGCCACAAAGAGACAAACAACCACACACACTCACACCTTTGGGCAATTTAGAGTCACTAATCAACCTGGCATACATGTTTTTGGACTGTGGGAGGAAACCAGAGTACCTGGAGAAAACCCAACACAAACATTGGGAGAACATGCAAACTCCACACAGAAAGGCCCTTGGTGGGTTGTGAACCCATGCCCTTCTTGCTGTGAGGCAACAGTGCTAACCACTAATCCACCGTGCTGCCCATGACTCAGAACTTCATTCAGAAATAGACCATCTAGAAACACAACAGCTTCTTATCAGCAGTCCAGTTATGTAATCGTTTTTTTCATCTCAAGCGTTAATGTCCTTAAGGCAAAACCTCTAACTGTGAGACTCTACTTGTGTTTAGCCCATGGGATTATTTGAAAGGGCTGACCAAATGACTAAATCCACTAAATGCTGCCAAAAAAAAAAAAAAAAAAACAGCCCAAAACCTCCTGCTGCACTGCCTGTAAAATGGTCAGAAGTTTGTGAAGGCAACTTGGTAATCCTGGAAACACAGCTAGCAAGATTTTAGCTCTTAAGTTCTCTATTTAACCCAATTAAGACTTTTCTGCCTTCAAGAATGGAAGAATGTCTGTCCTGTCTCAGTATCTCAGAGTTATCTATACAACAGGCGTTGTTTTATTTCACACCAGGGAAGAAAAAAGACTGACAATAAGACGTGTGTTTGATGGTCTGTGCAGAGGGACCTATCTGCTGACGAAAATGGCAGATTGTGGACTGTTAACCTCAGCCAGATGTTGCCAAATGTTTCCAGGATCAGGGTTAACATCAGCCCTCAATGCTAACCCTAAACCTACCTGTAACACTAAATCTAGTCAGAGGATCACCAAAATTTATTCTCTTGATACAGATTCCATCAAGTAATTATTGTATCTCAGTGTGGGCCAGAAATTGCCAGCTCTAATGCGAAAATCATCCATTAACCTCTGCATTACATTATCTTTTCATTGTCTGAAAATCTTCATTGTCTGAAAAATCATTTCCATTCCTCATTATTATGCTGTCCCCTGTAGCTACTTTGTTGTTAAATGATTATTTGTAATGCCGGCTTCTTGCTGTGCTAATTAATGAAATAGCAAGTTGCTTTAAACGTTTAATTGTTCCTGATAAGAGAGTCAGGCCTGAATGAAAACAGATGGCTGCATGGTGTTTCTGTTACTGTGTATGTGTGTGGGTTGCTCCTAATTAATTTGCAGATAACTGACAGTTTTATGACAGTCTGTCACTTTCTCTGTAAAAAAAAAAGTAGGGTGTTTCTGTATAGCTGCTGCAACTGCCAGCACATATATGTGTATGACCTTGTTTTGTATGCATAAAGGTTAAAACCAAGAGACTAGGATCATCATGATGGAGATAACATGTGTCTATCAATCTGCTGCTCTACTTTTATTGAAGTGGTCACAGCAGATCTTTTCCCTCCATAGCTGAACTCTCCAGGATAATGGCTGCAGTGTGTTCGGGTGAAGGAGAGGCCTCTGTCATTTTTTATGAGTTCAGTGATTCAGGTTAACATCGAATCCTATGTGTGATACTAAAAATGCAGTAATGTTTTTCCTTTATCGCACAGCCTTTAAATCTTGTAACGGTGTCTCTGCTGTACTACAACATTCAATTTTTTTATACCCAAAATCTGCTACAGGAATAAGCCATAAGAATAAAATAACAGATTAAACTGCATGCCGACTACAAATCTTTTGATAGTTTATTACTTTAAACAACTTTCGTTTGTTTCTTTCTTAACCTCTCATCTCATTGATTGATTAGCAGAGTTTATGTTTTATGCAACAAAATTAAGTTGAAATTGAAATTGGTGTCTTTCTGTGTAATATCTTTCTACTGAAGACATCTTGTCACACCTGCAGAGGGCATGACTACACAGTTTACACAACTTATTGTTTATTTGTCTAAAACTGGAAATATTCACGTTTGTTGACCATGTCCATGATTGTTTTCAATATGTCCATTTGTGATGTTTTGTCATAAATCCTAATGCTGTGTTTTAATTAGTAGAATAGTCTCTTAATTCAGCAGAAGTAGTATCCAATCCAAAAAGGAGGAGGTTTACATTAACCTCTCCTGGGATCATGTAGTGAGTCATCATAGCAGGATCATTTTATATTACATCCATCACTAATGGCCTAAAACACAACCACAGTGCTGAGCAGTAAACAGCCACATTGGTTAATCGTTTATCATGTAGCTGTTGGTGAATCCTGAATCCAGTATGACTAAAGAAAGTTAGCAGAATATTTAGTGCAAAAATAATACGCGTTTCACCATTTATCACTAAGTACACTAAGTACTGCAAGTTAAGTAAGGGCTCCCCTTCCCTGTGTGATTTACTACTGGTTACAAATAGTGTAGCAGAAGTAGTTTGTATTGCATTGCACAGTGGACAGATGGCCTCTTTCTGCTAACACAGCCTCCACTGACTATCTCACTGCTCTGCATTTGTGAGGCACACCCTGATTGCTGCAATGCATCCATGCTTGCACGCATTACTGTGTATGTCCACTTGCCAGATCTTTATGCCACTAAGTAAGGCTTGAACTTTGCTGTAATTCTTTTCTGCTATGTTTGTGCTATGCATTCTGTTGTTGGAAATTCATAAAACACATACAGCCAGTTTGAAGGACATATTTCTGTTGCAATTTTGAATGAGTATCCCTGTTTGCTCCCAAGTCATGGTTGGTTAGAGTGAAGACCAGTATAGGCTGAATGCTGGAAGGACCTTCAGAGTAGCTGCCCTTTAGGGATAATAGTTATCGCTCTTTCCATTTGCAGTGCAGACTTCATTTTTTCACACACATGACCTTTAAAAGCCCAGACTTTTTAATATCAATTGTGATATATGGGCTATGATGTTGAATTTGATTTGAATACTGTTAAACTCAGTGGAGCTTTCCTTGTCCCCTATGGGCCTATTTTTATTTTTGTTTTTTTAATATCCTTCTGCACATCTTCAAAATAAAATTCCCTTAAATATTTGTAATTAATCTGTTCTAACAAACTAATTTACCAATTTACCTATCTATTTTATCATTTATCGGTAGAGCTGTACAGATACAATAGATTTAACCTTGTGAGCTATTATTATTTTTTTTATGCAAGGTTTATTTGAGTTAGCTTTTTACTGAGTTAGCATTTCCATTTTCACTATGCACGTATGCCACTAGAAGCAGCAACCTGCTCTTAAATTATTGCTAGTTGATACAAAAAAAGAACAGAGACACACAATAATACAAAGCATGACTTTTATTGAGCAGTAATGAATATTTATTGTAAAGTAGTTGTAATGTCACTAATATATTAAACATGCTTAAAAGTACCATCTTATTTCTTTGGGACACCACAGAAAACACAGCTAATTATAAACTGCAGCACAATACTGAAACATAATGAGGTGATTTGAACAATAAACAGGGTTGTGGTGGTTTCTCTCTATGCAAAGCATGCATAACAATCATAAAGTACATATACAGTGGTGTGAAAAAGTGTTGGCCCCCTTGCCCCCTTCCTGATTCCTTTTTTTTGCATGTTTGTCACACTTTAATGTTTCAGATCATCAAACAAATTGAAATATTAGTCAAAGATAACACAGTAAACACACCATGGACTTTTTAAATGAAGATTTTTATTATTAAGGGAAAACAAAATCCAAAACTACATGGCCCTGTGTGAAAACGTGTTTGCCCCCCCACCTGTAAAACATAACTGTGGTTTATCACACCTGAGTTCAATTCCTCTAGCTACACCCAGGCCTGATTACTGCCACACCTGTACAATCAAGAAATCACTTAAATAGGACCTGCCTGACAAAGTAAAGTAGACCAAAAGATCCTCAAAAGCTAGATATCATGCCGAGATCCAAAGAAATTCAAAAACAAATGAGAAAGAAAGTAATTGAGATCTATCAGTCTGGAAAAGGTTATAAAGCCATTTCTAAAGCTTTGGGACTCCAGCGAACCACAGCGAGAGCCATTATCTACAAATGGCGAAAACATGGAACAGTAGAGAACCTTCCCAGGAGTGGCCGGCCAACCAGAATTACCCTAAGAGTGCAGCAACGACTCTTTCAAGAGGTCACAAAAGACCCCACAACATCCAAAGAACTGCAGGCCTCATTTGTCTCAGTTAAGTTTACTGTTCATGACTCCACCATAAGAAAGAGACTGGGCAAAAATGGTCTGCATGGCAGAGTTCCAAGACAAAAACCACTGGATATGAATAAGATGAAAACCACAAAACATCTTGATGATTCCCAAGACTTTTGGGAAAATACTCTGTGGACTGACGAGACAAAAGTTGAACTTTTTCGAAGGTGTGTGTCCCATTATGTCTGGCATAAAAGTAACACCACATTTCAGAAAAAGAACATCATACCAACAGTAAAATATGGTGGTGGTAGTGTGATGGTCTGGGGCTGTTTTGCTGCTTCAGGACCTGGAAGACTTGCTGTGATAGATGGAACCATAAATTCTGCTGTCTACCAAAAAAATCCTGAAGGAGAATGTCCGGCCATCTGTTCATGACTTCAAGCTGAAGCGAACTTGGGTTCTGCAGCAGGACAATGATCCAAAACACACCAGCAAGTTCATCTCTGAACGGCAGAAGAAAAACAAAATGAAGACTTTGGAGTGGCCTAGTCAAAGTCCTGACCTGAATCCGATTGAGATGCTGTGGCATGACCTTAAAAAGGCAGTTCATGCTCGAAAACCCTCCAATGTGGCTGAATTACAACAATTCTGCAAAGGGCCAAAATTCCTCCACAGCACTGTAACAGACTCATTGCATGTTATCGCAAACGCTTGATTGCAGTTGTTGCTGCTAAGGGTGGTCCATGTAATTTTGGATTTTGTTTTCCCTTAATAATAAAAACCTTCATTTAAAAACTGCATGATGTGTTTACTTGTGTTATCTTTGACTAATATTTAAATTTGTTTGATCTGAAACATTAAAGTGTAACAAACAAATAAGAAATCAGGAAGGGGGCCAACACTTTTTCACACCACTGTAGAAGCCAGAAATGTAGCCACAAGATCCATTTAGGACTGGCACATCTAACTTTCAGAGCCAAGATACCATATAATGAAATTTTATGCTAAGAGTGAAGAAAAATTAGTTATCCATCAGAACACAATGCTTCAGGAATATTATTCATATTTTTTGTTTCCAGACTATCAGTCTTTAAAACTCTCAACTGCATGTCCAAAGTAAGCCACATTCTTGGACTGATTACTTTCCTCTACCTGAAACAGGTTGAGAAACTGCATTTGGAAGATACCATAGGAACATTAAGATATAAATGGAACAATGCCTCTACACTGAACACATTAATATTACAGTAGGTGTCACCGTTATAGCAGTAAATCAGATGACAAAATGTTTACACCCACCATTTTTAGAAATCCTAATTGCTTCTGGAAACCCCAAAGGCCCATTATTTATGAATGAGACTCCCTCTGTGAGTGTCCTCTTTTACTTAGTCACATATTTCTTGTTAAAACCTGAATTACCATTGCATGGGCAGTATGTAAAGCCCATTTAATCATGGCATCGAAACACACTGTTTCAACTGCCTGTTTTCATCAGAGGACACTCCAGAGAGTGCTAACAATTATATAACATGATGACACAGATTAGTTCATCATAAATAATCTGGATGGAAAGAAAGAAAATCCAGCAGAATCAGAATGAGAACCATCTTTACTGGCCAAGGATTTTGATTCTGGCTCATTAAACACTCTATGTGCAAGAATTAAATAAAGTTAAACTTTTAAGAAAGGAAAGTAGGAAATTTAAAATAAAGAAGGAAAAAATAAGAATTATATTTTTATTTATACAGTATATACAATGTGTGAACCACTGCAGTAGGAGTACAAGGATTTAACTGTAAAGGTACATATGTGCAAATATGCATACAGTATTATTGCATACAGTATTATTATTTCATGACAGTGACAGTCTGTGGGGAAGAAACTGCCTCTCTGCCAGGTGATGTAGGCATACAGTGCTCTGTAGCGCCTACCAGAGGGGAGGAGTCTGTTGTTGTTGTTGTAGTCTGTTCCTGTCTAGTGTGGTGTCTATTCCAAACCAGACTGTGATCGAAGTGCAGAAGACAGACTGTATGATGGTGGTGTAGAAGGTGACCAGCAGTTCTTGTGGCAGGTTAAACTTCCTGAGCTGCCACACAAAGAACATTCTTTGTTGGGCCTTCATCCAGATGTGGTCTATGTGGGAGGTCTATTTCAAGTCCGGGGACATTGTGGATCCCAGAAACCTGAAGTTTTCCACATTTGACATGGTGGTGTTGAAGATGATGAGAGGGGAGGGAGTCAGGGGGCAGCTCCAAAAATCCAACATCATCTCCACAGTCTTGAGCGGGTTCAGCTGCAGATGGTTCTCACTGCACCAGTGGACCAGCTGTTCCCATTCCCGCCTGTATGCAGACTCATCACCGCCCCAGCCTCACCTGCTGTCTCGTGTCAATCACGAAACTGGTGATCCACTTATAGGTGGAGGCAGGCAATGTGAGTTTTTGACATCTTCTCATAAAAAATGAGGGAAGTGAAATCATAATTGTTTCAATTGACAAAACATCCCATGAAAATCCAAAACCAACAGTTTCTTATTTGTAAATACAATGTATGGTTTGTGGCATTCAGCCTAACGCTTCAAAGTTTCATTGTTTGTTGAAGTTTGAACTCTGTACTTTCTACTTTTATTTTTCAAGTAAAACAGTTCCTAAAACACTGCATGTTGTAGTCACTGGCAAATATTACTCAAACAAGACAGGGCAGAACATTTGTTTCAGACAGTTTTTATACACTGCACATATTTGTGATTGACTGAAAAATCCTCAGCCTATTATGCCACCTATGCAATGCTGTATCTTATTAAGGCTGTACTTTTGCTTCTTATAGTTAAGGTACAGAGGAGACTAAGACCATACTTGATAACACGATTATGAACTTCAGCTGCTATCTTTGAGAATGCAGATGTTATTTTACATATATGAACATAAAAAAATAATGTAAAGTGAATATCCAAGCCTAATAATGATAATTATTATATATTATTTAATGGCCTTGCACATTAAACCCCATTGCTTTAACTTAAATGAAAAAGAATACAGTGACATGTTCCTTTAAAAGAGACCCCGCCCACTCGTTTATGCGTGTGGTTCTGAGTCACGTGACTCGCGGTCGTTTCCGGACAGCAGCCGTAGTCTGGTGAGTTTCTGTTGATGCTTTGAGAGACTTCGTGTTTGATTTATCGGCAGACAGATCCATACAGTGAACACTAGGACAGGGAAACCCACTAGAAAACCCCTAACTAGCACTGCGGGTCCCTAAATTTCCTCACTGTCTGTTTTAGGTGACACGACTGGGCCTTGAACACCGCGCTGTAGGAAGCGTCGTATTCAGCTTCAGCTGATAAAGTTTTGTGTCACAGTAGTTTCTGTTGTCAATAAAAGTGTAGAAAGATAGAGAAAAGCTGCACATTCTCATGTTTAAGAATATAGCTTGTACAAATGCGCCTATAATTAGCTACTTTTATTTCTTACTTTTTAAATACTAAAGACTATCTTTTTTCTCTTGACCGGTCAATTAATCCACTGATGATCCACTAATTAATCCCTCTCAACTCCCTGGGGATTAATAAAGCTAATCTTTATTATCAGAGGAGAGGCGAAGCCAAGGTTCATGTGTTGAAGTTCTAAGTGACAACAAAACCACCTAGTGGCCCAGTGAAATTACCACAGGAACTGGTATGCTCAGTTTATGTGCAGAAATAGACGTTGAAACAGTGTATCCCAGTGTTGTGAATGTAGTTCAAGGTAAGGTAAAATGGCTGGCAGCCCAATCCTTTGCTTTATGTCAGCTGACACACAAAATGTCTGCAGTGTGGAAATATTATATATACTTATACTGTATGTAAAATACTAAATTCTATCTCCATTATGTTTTAAAGACATTTGAAAATTTGTGACACATCACTACCAATTGTAAAATCAGATACATAAGGACAAGCCCAATGCACAACAGACTGCTGAGAATGTAGGAACCATACTGAACTCTGTATTTGGAGTTTTCAGCCAGAGGTGATGAGCAAAGGAAGTGTGCTACAGTAGGTTGCTCTGCATCCAAAACACCTCAGTATATCCTTCCACAAGGAATGGCTAACATTCATTTTTGGAGACAGTATTCCTTCCAATTTCTTTTTGTGTTTCAACTAAATGAAAGTGCTGCGCTAAAGCTTAGCTAGTTGCTTCAGGTTATGTTTGAAAGAAGTTATTCTTATATTATCAGGAATCTTAAATACGATTTGTCACCTATATATTAAACTGAATGTACCAGCTACTAAAAAAAGGGCATTTCCTATGTAGCTGTCAAAATGCACATGTGAATGTATTTCTGTGTCTCTGTAGACATAGGAAGTGGAGAACCATCCCAACATACAGTGCTGTGCAAAAGTTTTAGGCAAGTTTTAGATTCTTATCATACATCATCAGTTTTCTGATTGTCAGCCCACTGTGAAGGACAACATGTCCATAAAAACCTTCTAGAGTTCACTAATAAGCATTTTCAGAGGTGAGAAGAACCTGGAGTCCTGCAGCAGATGGTCTGACCCCCAAAGAGCCCAGATATGGGCAGTGTGGAGTCAGTCTGGGAGACAGAAACACTGGGAAAGCCTGAATCTACAGATGAACTGTTGCAGCTTCTCCAAGGTGCTGAAAGGTATAGGTCAAAGCAAAGAGAACTGCTGCTGATTTCAGGGCAAAGGGGAGTGCTGCAAATACTGATCAGAATTTGGTGTTTTTCCATTCACTGTATTTGGTATGAAGTTAATTCATAAATGAAAACACAATTTCTGTAATTTATACTTAAAAGCATCCCTGTGTATTTTAAATGTCTAAAATTTTTGCACAGTACTGTATTTACCAAGGTACAGCCAAGGCTACGGAGGTTCTTCACACCGGACATCTGTGATGATACACGCAGACCTAATTAATTACACTCAATTTAAACAACAACTCTGACTGTATTTAATCACCTCTTTAAATCCCTTTATGGATGAAACTGTTTGCTTGCAGGTTTGTGTTAGCAGCACCAGTACAGTTTACAAATACAATACAGACCAGATGACTTTCATACAATCATTAGTGGTTATCAGAGTGGTTTATGAGGAATAATTGAAGAATGTGCTGTATATTACTGAGTTACTGCAGACTGCTTAAGAAATGACCCAGGAAGATGTTTTCCTTCCATATTAGTATCTAAATCATGAGCAGAGGAGTACTTGTAGGATAAATATGATACTGTTTTTATGTCATGAATTATTAAATTGTTCAATAATCACTTGAATTGTTAAATGGCACAACATGTAGTCTGATTAAAAATCAAACTTTTTATAATGCACCTTGTCTATAGGTTAATGCATTTTTATGCTACTTTACAGATTACTGGCAAGAAGATAAATCTGACAATAAAATAGATTAAAATATGTAAAATAACAAAATATGAGTAAATAAAACATTTTAAAACATGAATACAATAAATTAAATGCATAACCTGAATAAATAATGCCCATAAAATATTCTAGTCAAAAGCCAGGCTAAAATGGTAGGTCTTAGGTCTGTGCTTAAAAATAGCAACACTTTCAGCAGCTCTTAGATTCAACAGCTCAGAGCATAAAAACTAAAAGCAGCCTCACCAAAAGTTTTTGTCCTGCACTTTGGAACATCTAAATGACTTAAAACGTGAGAGTACCTAAAAGGCAATATTGCTCATACATCCAAAGCATGTCAGACAAGCAGGGTGCTGTAGGAGCATGAAGTATATTTTTAAATTAATACAGAAACTAATAGAAACTAACAAATGTTCTAAAACTGGTGCAATGTGTTTTCTTCTTCTGGCCCTGGCCAGTAGTCAGGCTGCACAGTTCTACATAAACTGTAAGTTTTTTGAGAATAGTAGATAGGAGACTACGTCCCCTTTCTGACACGTTTTAGTAATATTTTTAGATGATAAACATTTGGTAGACAGGACAGTACAAGTTCAGTTCTGAGTCAAAGATGACACAGAACTTTTAGGCCTGTTTTATCAGGGTAAATTTTGGGCATAGTTTCTTTTTTGAAATATTTAAACCTTTAAAATTTACATCTCAACCTGGCACTGACATTGATATCCAAAATGCATCAGTTGGTGCAGTGTCATCAGTAGACACAGTCACACAAAGTTGAGAGTCATCAGCATAGCACTGCTGTATCTCCTGATAACTCCCACAAGGGGTAACATATATACTGTTGATTAAAAAAAAAAGAAGACATTCCTAAAATTGATCCTTGAGGAACTCCAAAGGTTATTTTCAAGTGCTTGGACAATCTCTTGCTACAAAGAACTTTTTGCTGGAGTGATACAAAGAAAACCAATAATAAATAGTCCCAGACAATCTGGTGTACACCTTTATTCTGTTTAAAAGAATTGTGTGTTTTTTGCCATCTCGAGTTAACATAATGTAATCCTTGGAATAAGCCTTGTGCAAGTGTGCATTCAGTAATGATTTTTTTTTTTAAACAGAAGCTGCATCTGCTCATGCAGTCATGTATTGTAAGCAGGTCATGAAAACAGTGCACAGTTTGGTGGATTTTTTTTCAGTGCATATCTAAGTTCTTATGTTTTTGTACAACAGGTGTGGAGGATGGACTCAGGCAATGGGACCAAGAGGAAAGCTGGAAAGCCTCAGTCAATTAACAACATGATGGCATGTGATCCTGAAATACAGACTGAGATTAAAAATCTTTTTAGCAAAGTTAGAACCTATGTGAAACCTTTGAGTGGCGAGTGGCATATCCCTGACCCTAATGTTGCTCTGAGACACCCAGCAGAGGAGCACTGTGAGCTGCAGGCCTTAAAAGTGACACTGAATGCAGTAAAGAACCAGCTCAGTGACAAGAATGTCCAGGTCTGGCACCAGCACACCAACTCCACCAATCGAGCTGGGAAAGTAATTGCTGCCGTACGTTCTGCTGCCAATGCGGAGATCTGCACTCAGGCGTGGTGCAAGTTCTATGAGATCCTGGGAACCTTTAATCCTTTTCCACAGGAGGCTCTTCAAAATGGAGAGCTAAACACAGTCCACCTGTGTGAAGCTCCAGGGGCCTTTATAACTGCACTGAATCACTATATCAAAACCAGAAAGTCCACCCGCTACTGTGATTGGAGTTGGGCTGCCAACACTCTCAACCCATACCATGAGGCTAACGGGGGGAGCACAACCATTGCAGATGATCGGTTAATTGCAAACACGCTGCCCTGGTGGTTCTTTGGCTCAGATAACACAGGAAACATCATGGTCCAGAAACACCTGTTGGAGCTCCAGGTTTTTGTGTCTAATATGCAAAGAGTTGATATAGTGACGGCAGATGGTAGTTTTGACTGTCAGGAGAACCCAGATGAGCAGGAGGCACTGGTGGCATCACTGCATTACTGTGAGGTTACAGCCGCACTACTGCTCCTGAACCCTGGTGGCTCCTTTGTGCTGAAAATGTTCACATTGTATGAACACTCCTCCGTCTGCTTGCTTTACCTATTGAATTGCTGTTTTCGCTCTGTCAGTGTCTTCAAACCTGCTACCAGCAAGGCAGGCAACTCTGAAGTTTATGTTGTGTGTTTGAACTATGACAGTAAGGAAGCTGTACGGCCACTTCTTTCAAAACTGATTCGGAATTATGGACCACATATGGCTAACCAAGAGGCACTTTTCCCAAATGCACTTATCCCAGAGTCATTTCTGAAACAGCATGAAGAAGTGTGTGTCTATTTCCACACACTACAGGTGGAGACGATCACAGAAAATTTGAAACTGTTTGAAGAAATAAACACAGAGCAGAGGCAGCGGCTGGAGCACATCAGGGACTGTACGGCTCAAGAATATCTGCAGCGCTTCCAGGTATGATGTCTGTATGAAACAGGTCAAAGTTTAAAAACAACAACAGGCAAAGTTCACCTACGGATCCATTCAGTAACTGTCCTGCTGTTACAATTATAAGCTGTAGCCTTAAACTCTCAAATGTCAGATGATGCTTAACGAGTTATCTAAATTCATTCCTGATTCAACATTGCATTTCAAGTCTTTATAATTCAAACGCAAACATATTCCCAGTGGGACATATGGCCGAAAGAAGGATTTTGTGAGTTTGGAAATTTGTGCCTGAACTGAACACTTAACCAGGCCACACAACCTAGGCCCAAAGAAAATGTTAGGCAGGCCCATGATTCAGGAATAGTCCCTCGTAATTGGTGCACCGTCTCCAGATTGTTATAAGGCCATATAGTGTTTTTTAGTTTTGCTCTCTTTGCTCTTTTAATCACTGCACCAAAAAATAGCTGATTAAAAACATAATAATTAATATGTTATACCCACTGGTTGGTTCATTACAGAGCACATGTATTAATTTATTTTTTTCTGTGACAGCAGTGTACAAAGAAGCCCACAAGTATGAATTAAAAATGTGAAATTTATAACATGATGAAACAAATGTTACGTCAATAATTCGTTGTGGTTGTATGGCATGCACTTCAACACTACGTTTATTATATATGTATTATATATAGTTATAAATGTTTTAATTGTTAGGATTGTGT
The DNA here is from genome assembly GCF_900324485.2 of Mastacembelus armatus. Classification (NCBI taxonomy): domain Eukaryota; kingdom Metazoa; phylum Chordata; class Actinopteri; order Synbranchiformes; family Mastacembelidae; genus Mastacembelus; species Mastacembelus armatus. The sequence continues at coordinate 12,274,297 of NC_046635.1, forward strand.
ATTCTGATATGCACTTCTTTGTGCTCATTTCAAATCCAGCAGTATTCTCAGGTTTCATTGTGGCTGACAGTAACTTTGCCTTGCAGTTTAAATTTGAACTTGTTTCTGGGTGTAGGTGAGCTTCCTTCCTCGGAGCCGATGGATCTCTCGTAACATGGTGAGTCCTGCCTGCTGCAGTGTGGCAACAACCCGACCTCTGGGACAGAAGAAGCAAACAGGCTCCTTCAACGAGAGAAGGGAACTGCAAACCCTGAGCTGGAGAGAGCGTATTGAGCGGGGCTGTCATGGTGCCTGGGTACAGAGACACTGCACTGAGGCTGGTGGGACAGGTTGTGTGCTGGAAGGACTTTTGTCAAAGTGTCATGTGGAATCATGGTATGTTATCATCGGCGCTGCACTGCCTGCAGTCAGAAACTCTCCGTTCTGTGACGGAGGACTGTTAAACCACTTGAATGAAGCCCTGATTGAGACAGTTGTAGACTGGAATTCTGTACCCTCCTGTGGCTCCTGCCCTGTGGTTTGCACAGCCTCCATCTTGTCAGATGTTACAAGTACTTTCACCTTAAAAGGCGACAGTGATGGGAACAAAAAGAAGAGACATTGTCTGGTGTTTGGCAGTCGCTCAGTATGGGGTGCCTGTGAGAGCCAATTTGGAGATTTGGTTTTAACATTTTCTGCTGAGCCTTCATTTCCTCAAAAAGGGTGCATCATGCTGCACGACGGGGAGCCGCTGTACCAGCAGCAGCTCTTAGGTTGTGTTGTGTTCTCCCTGCAGACTCTGACCTCTGGGGATGCCCTGCTGCTGCCTGTGTTTGCTGCCCTCACTCGCATCACAGCAGCCATTGTGCTCTGCCTGCATGTGTGTTTTCGGTCAGTCACATTCCGGTGTCCGCCCCCCTTGGGCGTTGTGGGGTCAGTGCTTTTGTGTGTTGACTTCTGCCCTGAAGCTGCTGGGCGAATACTCCCTTTTCTTACCAACGTCCATAATCACATGAGTCAGTTGTTAAGAGCTGAGGATGGCCTGAGTAAAACTCAATCAGACAGACAGGTGCTGCAGTTTGTTCCCATGGAGGAACTGCTCACTGGGGGACTGACTGAGTTCCTGTGGACCATGAACTCTGAAATCATTCATCGGAAGCTGCATCTGCTCATGCAGTCATAGTGCAGTTTAGTGAACTGTTATGTTCACTAAACTGTATGTTTTCAGAAACTCTTTCATTATTATATACTAGTCTGTTTTGTTGAAGCAGTAGATTACTCAATTCCATGAGCTTCCTGCAGTTAGTTACTGAATCATTTTTGTAGTACTCATTGATTTAACATTGCGCTCCTACAGAATTATTAGTTTTTGTTTCATTGTACATACATCTGTATTGCCCACAATGCAACTTGACTATTAGCAGTTTGGTCAGAGATTCTTGGTTATTATTCCAGTAGCAGCTAATGTAATCTTGAGCTGCTAGTCTGCAACGGGGACGAGGAGTCCATCTGATATTGCACTATACACCTTGAGGTTTATTTTCATGTTAGTCTTCAGACTCGACCAAATGTGACAGTTTATCAGATTTTGAAAAATTCCCTGTGGAGCCACAGACTTTAGTTTTTCACATAAGCAGTTAACACACTTAACTATTATTAATTGTTAACTAGCTGTTAACTATTATTTATTAAGGTTCAGGAGTCTTCAGTCAGTGTAAGGACACTGAATATGCTGTACTTAATACTTCTGGGACGTGTAATGTTTGTGTTGGCAGAGATTTAAAGGACATTTGGATAATAAAGCAAACATAAAAATAATGGGGTATGTGGCACAACAATTAGAGCCAGTCGTTATATTGGCATGTTACATGATAAAGGCCAATTTTAGCTTATTGCAGAAAAGTTGGTTTCAGTTTAAAAACCGAACAGAATTACATTAATGCTATAAATACAGATAAGTGCCAAAAGGTTGCATTACAGATAAGATAAAGATGTTTTGAGGCCATGTGGGAAAAAACATAATCTTCAGTGTTGTTCACCAGAAAGTACTGACAAGTTTATGAATTTATAAAAGGCCCAGTACATATTTGACATAAGTCACAGTTAATTTTGGCCTAGCTTTAGTCAGTATTAAATATTTTTTTGTTGTTTATCATAAAGAAAGACTTTAATCAGTTCATTAGGACATGTGTAGTCCTTATTGTTTTTGGAGAGGTGTTACATCATTTGTTACAAGGTAGACATTTATCACTTCATGTAGATTTTGTTTTGTAGAGTTTGACCAGTAATGAAGTTTTGAGGCAGATGTTTTCAGTTAAAAAAAAAAAAAATCAAATAGCAGCATATTATTATGTATGTGTGTATATAGAGAGATTGGTTATTAGTAAGTTAGTACATCTGAAATTGAAGTCAGGGATATTAGGATATATCTGTGGTAAGCTGCGGTAAAATACAGCCAGTATCTGCCATATCAATGTATCAACCTGATGTTGACCAAGTTCAGCCTTCATTACAGCAATGAGGTTCAAAAACATTTTAGTTGTTTCAGTTCAAACAAAATGAAAGTGTGCTACTGATCCAGTCAGTGACAACCTGCAGGCAAGAGCAGTGCTGTTTGATATAAACTTGCAATGCATGAAAACTAATTACTTTCAGCACCTGATCACCAGAACTGAACTGTGACTAATTACACTGAGGATTTTAGGGAAAATGAATAAACAACACTCTAAGCACCAAACCTTCTGTCATTTGGCGGGTTTGTGAGTTTACCCTGAAGTGCCTGTTGTCTTCAACAACATGGTATTTTATCCCAGTATGTTATCTTTTAGCCATCAGGCAGTGTGCAGCAAACTCATTGTTTACCTGTTAATTTCTCTCTTTTCTGTCCAGCAAGAAATCCTAATATTCTCATGTAAGAAAATTTTCTCAGTGCACTAATATATTTTATATTGCATGATTTACAACTATGAAGCTGGGCTTTGTTTTTGTTTTTTTGTTAGTTTTAAAATAACTATAATTTAAGTATGGAGTTTATTTTCTTAAATAATAAAAATGTGTGCTGACAAATGACAAGAAGTCTTAAGTTTTCTGTTCACTGAGAAACCTTAAATGTTATAACATCTTCTAACCTTGTGAAATGAGGACATCTGCATACTGGTTGAATCTAATGGAGACAGCCTGGTGTCCCTAAAAGTCTGATTGCTAGAATATTTTTGAAACCATGCAGAAAAGATGAAACTGCCTTTTCTGAAACAATGTTCTGGAATCAAATTTAGGAGCAATATGAAATGTTTCCATTTAGTTCATGGTTGAATTTCGATAACTCATAATCAAATATGACGAGAAAGTGGTTTGCCTACAGTATGATATAGTATTTATATTTTATATTATAATGGAAAATACCTTGAGAATGGTTACTGCTGGGAGCTGGTAATGCTCACTCCCCACCAGAAAATAAGAGAGGTGGATGAAAACTGGAGTGACAACTTTGCTATTCTTAGATCCCTAACAGATGCACTTAACATACAGGTTCAATGCAGAAAACATTTATTTATCCATTACTGTTTTCAAACAATTTCTCATCACTGATGGCAAAAATCTTTTTCAAACCTTTGTAAAATGTTTAGCCTGAGAAAAGACATGATGGTCATCTTTTTAAATTAGTAGGTGCACATTGTCAGATGTTATTTATTTATTATTTGCTTTTAGATTGGAATAGATGACACTGTATTCTTATTGTAATGTACTATTTGGCACTCAGTGTGTGAGTATGTCATTATGAATGGGACTGTTGTTTCTGGCCATTGAGTTTTGAAGGCAGTAGATTCAAGGCCTTCAAACCTGGTAGCAATTCACAATGTTCAAGACTGACTTTGGACTGAGCCTCTCAGTGCTTGCCAATCATTATGGCACAAGACATTATCAGCACATTATCATGTGCTGAACATCTATTAATGTCCAATGACTGTTGTAATTGTCAAAGAAACTGTGCTATCCCTGTCTGTTATCAAAGCACTACTTCCTGTTTGTTACTGGTAGAGTATCATCCACACCTTTAACACCTGCTAATGAAAAACTGGCTAGATCATATCTGAAACAAATTTATATTATTCATCAATCCATCCATTGTCTACTACTCATCCTGGCACATCCAGGGTCGTAGCGGGGTTGGAGCCAATCCCAGCTGACAATTGAGTGAGAGGTCAGGTACACCCTGAAGAGCTTGCCGGTCCATCACAGGAAAATCTATATTATAAACTATCATTATTTGCTGTGTCTAACACTAAGACAATATTATCAATATTCTCTGTTAAACTATCATGGCAGAGCTTGTGAACTAAAAACTAGTTGCAGCAAAGACATATGGCAATATTTGATAAGTGTTCAATAAGAAGCACTTTGGGACAAGTATGTTTTACCTTTGTTCATTTACGCATCTGGGTTTTAAGGTGGAATGACAGGTTGTTTTTGTTTTGTTTTTCTTACTCTTTGGGCCGATTCCTGATATCAGTTATTTTGGGCCAACCCCTAAATCTCCCTACCACAGAAAGGGCAACCAAGGTCACTTGTTAGTCTAATATACCTCCAGAGTTCTTGCTCTTGTTACATGACGTGGATTACAGTTACAAACAGGATCAGAAAACAAATCAGAAAATCATATTCCACTAATCTCTCTCTCCCTCCGTTTGCTTGACCCCAGCGCCAAAAAAGACTCATACAAACAATTTACAATATATACAAATTAATGCAAATCAAATGTGTTTGTTTATTTTTTAGTGAAGAAACTCTCATTATGGAACTACAAGAAAGGGATAAACTTGGAAGGGGTTTTGTTTCCTACAGATGAAGATGCTTCATCACAGGAGTTCAGTCATTTTAAGAGAAGCGTCTTGATTGTTAGACTCGCTTTGCAATCTCTGAACTGCAATCACTAATCTGTGACAGAAATAAAAAGGGAGTACACTCTGAGTATAACAAAATTATGTTTTATGTTTTATTCAGTTGGTCCTTTTAGGGATTTAGGCCTAACAATTAAATTTACAAGGATTCTATCAGGTCAAACTAGATGAAGTGTTGCTTTCTTTGAAATCAAGTGTTCATGCAGTCCAAATAACATTAGTCTAGTCCAAATCTCAATGTGATCTCATTTTGAGACATGAGTATGTGAATGAAATAAAAAGTAATACAAGACCAAATTGTTTTAATCTTTAGTTTATGATGAAATATCTGCAAAGTTAACCTTCACCAGTGCCATTGTCATGTCTTCAACAGTGAATAGGAATACCATCTGAAAAGTAAATACATATGGGCTTTTTAAGGTTTGGCTGATTTTGAAATAGTGCAACATGAATCTTTATACAGGATGAATGTGGAGGATGACAGGTTGTGTTTCACTAAATGAGGAGGAGCACAGTAGGAATAAACACACCACTTAGCAATCACAGTGAACATCTGCTCTCTGTCACTGAGACACTGTAGCGATGCAAACCAGCCTCACTCTCTCCTCACACAGCTGTTGTCTGACAACAAACCCTCTTTGTCTCTCTCATAGATGAAAAATGGATCATCTAAAAATAACAGCGATCAATTTTTGAAACTGTTAAAGACATAGGAGCTATGTCACATCTGGCATAGTAGCAATAGACAATATTTTTACAGTATAAACAGGAATGTGAACAGAAACAACATTTTAATTTGTGCTAACAGCCCTGTAAAGCAGCTTGTAAAGTTGCTGTATGGCTAAAGGCTTTTTACATTTTACTGCCAAAGTAAATCTGAACCCCGTCATACAGTTACTGATAATGATGAAGCTCAACTCTTTTCTGCAGCATTCATGGAAAAGTAAAAGGAACAAAATATCAAGATGAAAATAGAACTGTGAAGATGTAATTCAACCAAACTATGAAGAGCTGAGTTCAAATAAATTGCCCTGAGAGATATAAATATGCTTGCTTATAAAATACCAATTAACTACTGCAGTTAATGTTTGAAAAAAAATCCATACATTTCTTATTTTAATCAGCAAGAATAATTAACAGAAGATACACAACTGGGAAATCTGGGAGAGGAAGGAAACAATGAATCAAACTTCTGGTTGTGTGTTAAAACAATGGTTTAAGTGCTACATCATATTGTAGAAATGGCTTAGGCTCTCTGTATGGAAAAATGAAACTCACCGGAGTACAAAAGAGCAATCATAAATCTTTTAGCGTGGCAGGGGTTTTTGATTCACAAACAACCACAACCAATTAACCTCTGACACCTGGCCTAAATTGGAATGTCAGTCTGGGAAATATTGTGGTTTAATTCCTGCTCTGCTTTTATAGATCAAATAGTAAATCATATTAGATAGGCTCAGATTTATTGTCCAAGTACTTTGATCTTTGGGTTAGTCTTCTTAAAATGCTAATCAGTTTAACTCTTCTGCTTTTCTTCAGCTGTTCAGAGAGGAACTGAAGTAATGAACTGGGACTCACTGCCTCTGCTGTACATGTGTCTTATGTCTGATAGCACATAGGAAGCTACCTTTACTTTGACAAATAAATCAGTTTAACGTTTTTGTCAGTCAGTTATTTAATGGTGTGATTCTTGGTAATTCAAATGTAGACTCATTCTTCTTCTTTTCCTTTCAGCTGCTCCCTTCAGGGGTCGCCACAGCGAATCATCTGTCTCCATTTAACCCTATCCTCTGTATCCTCCTCACCCACACCAACTATCCTCATGTCCTCCTTCACTACATCTAAGAACCTCCTCTTTGGGCTTCCTCTAGGCCTCCTTCCTGGCAGCTCTAACCTCAGCATCCTTTTACCAATGTATTCACTGTCCCTGCTCTGAACATGTCCAAACCATCTCAATCTGGCTTCCCTGGCCTTTTTCTCCAAAACATCTAACATGAGCTGTCCCTCTGATGTCCTCATTCCTGATCCTATCCATCCTCGTCACTCCCAGAGAGAACCTCAACATCTTCAGCTCTGCTACCTCCAGCTCTGCCTCCTGTCTTTTTCTCAGTGCCACTGTCTCTAAACCATACAACATTGCTGGTCTCACCACTGTCTTGTCCACCTTTCCTTTCATTCTTACTGACACTCTTTTGTCACACATCACACCTGACACTTTCCTCCACCCGTTCCAACCTGCTTGCACACGTCTCTTCACTTCTTTTCCACACTCTCCGTTGCTCTGGACTGTTGACCCTAGGTACTTAAAATCCTCCACCTTCTTCACCTCTACTCCCTGTAACCTCACTGTTCTACTTGAGTCCCTCTCATTTACACACATCCCTGTCCTTGATCACCCTAATCTGCTGCATATCCTTCCCATCTCTGTCTCTCTGCCTCGCCAACTTGTACAAATCCACCTCTCCCTCCTTAGTGTCCAACCTATCATACAAATTCTCATACGCCCTTTGGCCTTTGCCACCTCTACCTTCACTTTATGCTGCATCTCCCTGTACCCCCATCTGTCCTCTTCTGTCCTCAGTGTCCCACTTCTTCTTAGCTAACCTTTTCCTCTTATCACACTCCTGAACTTCCTCATTCCACCACCAAGTCCCTTATCTGCTTTCCTCTTTCCAGATGACACACCAAGTACCCTGCTACCTGTCTCCCTGATCACTTTAGCTGTAGCTGTCTAGTCATCTGGAAGAACCTCCTGACCTCCCAGAGCCTGTTTCAGCTCCTCCCTGAAAGCCACACAACACTTCCTTTTTCAACTTCCACCACTTGGTCATCTGCTCTGCCCTTGTCCTCTTCATCTTCTTCACCACCAGAGTCATCCTACACACCAACATCCTATGCTGTCTGGCTACACTCTCCCCAACCACTACTTTGCAGTCACTGATCTCTTTCAGGTTGTAACGTCTGCACAAGATGTAATCAACTTGTGTGCTCCTGCCTCCACTCTTATATGCTCCTCCCTTTTCTGGAAAAATGTGTTCACTACAGCCATTCCCATTCTTTTTGAGAAGTCTACCACCATCTGTCCTTCTGCATTCCTGTCCTGTATACCATACTTACCCATCACTTCCTCGTCACCTCTGTTTCCCTCACCAACATGTCCGTTGAAGTCTGGATACCCTGAATCACCTCATCCATCTCCCTCCAGAATTTCTCCTTCTCTTCTAACTCACATCCTACCTGTGGGGCATTAACCACGGACAACATTCAACATCACACCTTCAACTTCCAACTTCAGACTCATCACCCATTCTGACACTCTCTTCACCTCCAGAACATTCCTAGCAAAATCCTCCTTCAGGATAACTCCTACTCCATTCCTCTTTTCATCCACACCATCATAAAACAGCTTGAACCCTGCTCCTAATCTATAGGCCTTGCTACCTTTCCACCTGGTCTCCTGAACGCACAAGATAGCCACCTTTCTTCTCTCCATCATACCAGCCAACTCTCTAGTTTTCCCTGACAAAATCCCTACTCTGTCCTACACTCCTGCCCTTCCTCTTCTCTCTCTGCCCATGAACACACCTTCCTCCTCTCCTTCTTTGACCAACAGTAGTCCAATTTCCACTGGCAACCTGTAGGTCAACAGCACCAGTGGCGGTCGTTGTTAACCCGGGCCGCAACCAATCAAGTATGGAAGTCATATTTGTGATTCGCATGTTTGGCTTAAATTTTACGTCGGATGCCCTCCCTGACACAACCCTCTGCATTTACCCGGACTTGGCAACGGCACATGAAGACACTGGATTTTGCCCCCTGTGGTTGCATTCAAATGTGGAGTCATTGTGTTTTGATTATAGCCCTAATCCACAAAATCTCCTTGCACAGCAAACCATTGTCAAAAAGTGTTTAACATGACAATGTTCACAATCAGATTTTCTTTGCAGATGCCTGCAAGAACACAATATGTAAAAACTGTTATTTGAGGAAGGATTTAGTGTTTAACAAGTGTTTTATTTCATGTTTCTGTGCAGTATAATTTCTATATGGTAGACTGGACAGGGACAAAAATGATTAAACTGCTTCAACACACACACAGCTGGGTCACTGTCACAAAACAGAAACCATTCATTTGAAAAGATTGTTGACATTGACAATGACCTTTCATGAGCATAGCATATTTACCTGAGCTAAAGTTACTAAAACACTTCAGAGTCATTTCAGATCATTTATGCAGACCATTTCATATGACAGTTGTTGAAATTTTTAAAATGTATTTTTAAAAAAGTATTTTTTTTCAAATTTTTCATCATTATATAGATTTTAATTAAAAATCATAAATATTATACTTCTACAATTTATAATTTATGATACTACACAAGTGATAACCATATATACTGTATATATGAAACATTCACAGATCCAGATAACACCCTTAACACATTTACCTCCTATATGATCCCTTGTGGAAATAAAAACATACTGCACATCCCCTGTGGCTAGAGACCTACATTATTGGTGTTAATAATTTAGCAGCCATGGGTAATAATAAAAGTTCACAGTGATTTATTTCACAGTGAGGAATGCTGAATCCCAGAACTCCTATAAAATCCAGCTTGGTGTTTTCATGGCGCGAAGAGCTACACATATACAATCATATACTCTCATATACAATCAACATTTTTGCTTGTTATGTCCTAGATTTAGAGTTATCAAAACAAACTTTATTAATAAATGCAAATTTTTTACATTTACAGTGTCATTATAAAGAAGGTGAAATTTCTATTAATGTCACAAAATGTGCTGGTTCACAGAATACAGTGTAATATCACAACATAATGACAAATGACAAAATACATTGTGAAAGTCAGTGCCAAACATGAGCAATTTCAGATTTTATGTAGGCTGACCATATAATACGATGGTATATTCTTCTGGACAGTTGGATAAAAGACATATATTAAAGGTGTTTTTTTATATGGAAGACATGAAATGCAGCCCAGGGTGATGTGAGCTGCTCTGGGTCACACACAATCACTTGTATGAGAATGAATACGAATGTTGTGCAAATTCATGAAGCAATGTTTGTGTGTAACAAGGTGGAGATGAATGCCTCTTAGTAGGTTTATGGTTATTCATACTGAAAAACCTTGTATTGGATACCGGAAAAATTATGAAAGAATAGAATTTGAATAATGCCACAGTATTTTTATTCCTTGTTTCCTTGTCTTTTATTACTAAAATTTGACTTTGCAATGCACAATGATAGACAGATACTTAGCAAGCTTGAATCATATAGAAGTAAGGTAATGGATGTCTTAAAGAAATATTTCCTTTGAGATCTACAACCTAAATGTCAATTATTTTCTGCTGACAGTACATGTGTGTCTGCATGTTTTTCTGTAATGGTAGAAGAGTCTAAAATATTAATCTGGTATGGTTAAACCCGACTGGCCTCTGCTCAAAGCCAACAGCTTGCACTTTGAGCTTGCTGTGTTATTTTCTGTCCGAAATGAAAATATGATGGAGCCAAAGCTTTAAATGTACAGCTGCCAAAACAGTAAGTGTGTGAAGCTGTTGCATGTTTGTTGCATCACACATGTTTTCCCACTGTTTGGCAGCTTGATTTGGTCCCATATGGCCTGCAATGGGTTTAGTTTAATTTGATTAATTTGTTTCATTGCTTGTAATCACAGGGACTGATTTCACTGGGCATTGTTTCTCCTCTACAGTTTGTTAGAAAAATCCTAATAAATTGCTGAGACTTTAACTGTTTGTCAGTGTTTAATATACATTAGGTTCTTGCCCTCTGTCTCTTCCAGTCTGTCTCATTGTCTCTCACTCTTTGCTTGACAAAACATCAATAAATCTGCTCATCTGTTGAATTGAATCGACTCAATAAAAGAGTTTTCCTGAATGGAGTATAGGGGCAGAGAGCACAAATCAGGCCCCAGGGACTCTTGTTGTTGGCTTTCAATATGTGCACATGTAACTGGGTTATAAGTGATTTAATGTTATAATTACACAAAATAATGTTCAACTTCAAGCATAACATACTTGGGTATTAAGACCTCCAATCCGCTAGGGATCGCACTTGAGTTGAATGTTTGTTCTTCTTCGGTTAAAAGCTAAGCTGTATTGATCTAACTCTCTGCAAAGTGAATGTGTATTTCCAAACATGTCAAACTATTCCTTTCAATGTGTGTGTATGAACATTTTTTCTCAGCCTTACTGAAAAAAACTCTCTGCTCACCAGCACAGCCTTTTTTGACTTAAACCTCCTCATCAAGGCATTCACATTATTTTTTTCTCTTGTAGATCCATGAAAATATAGCCTCACAGGTTCACTATTGCATCATGAAGACAAATAATCTCTTGTCTCAGGTGACATTATTACTCATGGTGGAGTTGATTTTACAGTTGGGATATATACTCTCAGGATGCATAGCATCTTCATTGTTCCCAGGGAACCACATCATCCGTCCTGCATAAGTCAGGCACAGAGACACCTTTTTCCTGCTCGGCATTCTACAAACCAAAAAAACAAAACAAAACAGCTATCATGTAAAAGGAGCTTTCGAGAATAACAGCAGCCTCATCTGTGAAATGCCATATGGTGATGTGTGTGCCACATTGTGAGTTCAGCTAGCTCAGCAAGAGGCCCTTGTGGTGAGATTGTGTATGTTATTTGCTTCATGCACAGAACAACATCTTAAGGTGCTTATCTGTACCAGTGTGCTACAGAGCTACACAAATACACTGAAACTTACACTCTGCCTTGTCTGTTTTCAGCATAGCTTTTTTGACTTTTAGCAGGTCCAGCAGTTTCTATCTGACGCTCACACTATAGTTCCATGTTCCACAATGTGCAGCTGATAAAAATGGCTGATTACTGCGATGACGTACACTGTCACTCTAATTTACACAAATCATATTCTGCTACTTCGACTGCTGCTCAACCGTAATAACGCCAGAGCAAAAGCCTCTGGCAGTAACCCACAAAGCCTAATTTAATCTAGATGCACACTTCCTCACAAATAATCCTACACTGTGGTATTTATTCCTGCCAACATAGATGCTGTTGTCTCAGTGGTGTTGCATCAGTGAGGAAGACTTCTGGTGTCCTTCATTATCAGTGGTCTATTTCAACTGTTAATCATTAACTGCATGATGACAAGCTACAGAAGTAAGGCTAAGGTTTGGTAGTGAAGAAGCACACATAAACATGCCTGTCTTGAGTGGCTGTGTAGCTGATGACCGGACATGACAGCATCCTGGCTCACTGTATTGTCTACAGAGGCCTGACCACTTAGAAAAGTGATTGTCTGCTAAATTGTGTCCTGGTGGTTGTTGAGTAGTTGGATTATTATAAAATTTTGTGATTTCCTGACTTTTCCTCCAGCGCCTCCATGAGATTATGAGAAAAAAATATCTCAACCACTATACCTGTCCATCATCTATAACACTTAGCATTTTAGACTATAAAAACACTATCCAGTTGGTGGAATGGATTATGTGTTTAAAATTTATTAGATCCAAAACACAGCATGGTGGTTTGTAATACTCACAGACAGGATTCACAACTATGGAAGGTTATGAAGGTTGGTTCACAGTAGCAATACAGTGTCCATGTATGTACATGATTGGCTGGATGAGATCACAGTGAACTACGGAAAACATCTAACCAAATCCATTTTTTCTACACAATGAAGGGCTCACACAGTGTGAATGTCAGTGTGAATGCAGCCTAAGGGGCGCACAGGAAACCAAGTTTAAACCTTTTCTGAAAGACTTCATAAATCCAGAGTGAAATGCCAGCTGTCATAGAGATGGGGGGAGCTGTGGTACTGTTAAATATAGGCATAACAGCACACATCTCAGCCTGTACTGGAAGGTATTTGGACTCAGCCTTGTTTCCAAAGCTATCCAACAAACCAACAAGAAATTCTAATAAATCTGTTTGTGTGGCAGTGTAGTGTGTTGGGTTATCTCCTGAGATTTTTTGAGTGAAGGGATATTTTCTTTCTTTCCTTCAATGAACCTGCCAGAGTCTTTAGATTTCTGATTATTACTAGCAAGGGATATGTTGGGTTTTTTGTTTTTGTAAAGTGCCTTGAGATGATTTGTATTGTGATTGGGCGCTATACAAATAAAATTGAATTGAATTGAATTGATTCAACTCCTTCACCTCCAAATTCTCCAGCCATGTCCTGCAGCCCCTCGATTCACAGTCCCCTCTGCCTTCCCTGCAACTGTACATCTCACTTCAACTCCTAGTTAATGGTCACCTTATTCGGCCGTAATTCTGCCTGACTTGTTACTCTCCTTAAATCTTGTCAGTTCTGCATTTGCAGCAAAAAAAAAAAGAAAGAAAGAAAAACCCTCTGTATCCAGCTGTCAACTATGTCAATAAACCAAGCCACATCTGGAGGTCTGCAAACTGGGGCTGGGTCAAAGCTCAGTTGATCTTAGCAGAGAGCAATGCCAGTAAATATTTCAGGAGAATAAATGAGTAATAAGAGGTAGCATGTTGTATTACCATCCCTCTGACCTCTCTTATTTGTAAACACATATCTCTAATCTCTACTACTTTCTGCATATCAGGCGTATGTAATGTGCCAGATGATTGTGTTCTGTTGGTTGATCAGAAATCAGACTGAGGAAAAGAGACAGAGCCATACCCACATGACGAAGCTTAAGCAGTGCATGCCAATATCAGTGGGGCAGCTGCTGTCCTGTGTTTAGCTACAAAAACACCACACAAACAAACACACACACACACACACGCACACACACTAGTAGTGTTTTGACTTGTATTTCAGAGATTTATTTTGTGAAACATCATTTCTTATTTTATAAAACTGGTTTGTAAATTAAACTTTACATCATCATCATCATCATCATAATCAGTGATTCTTGTTAGCTATAAGTATTGGCAATTATCAGCAACTGACTTTTTTCATTGGATAAGGAGAAATGAGCAAGAGGCTGCATGTTGGCAGAGGCAAAGGTTGTGCTGCTGCATTTGATACATTTGTGTTATTTAGAAGACACTAATGTTTAATTTAATAGGTTTCTGCCTTTGCATTATTCTCAAACACAAAAGGTTTCTTAACAGATACACACAACACAGCATCACCAAAGTCAAACCATTCACATTATTTCTGCCTTGCACTTACGATTTGAAAGAAAAAAATTAATGTTGGCTCTTTAAACAAAGTTCATTCCTTTGGATTAATGTCAGTGTCTGTAAGGAAAGGACCAGGACGCCTATCCTTGGAGGCTGTATTACAGCATGACAGAACAACTTTAAGTTTCAGAAACAATGGAAACATAAGCTTTTCTTCAGTAGATGCAAAATGGATGCAAGAATGGGTAACTGTGACACATTTACACAGACGAGAAACGGTTGAAACTTTCAGTCTCTTTCCTTTGGAAAAAGTAATGGTGACCAGTGACTTTCACTGTGTCGAGCAGGACAAATGTGGTGAAACAGCAGCTAACACTGGCAGTACCAATCATCCATAACACAGGCCATTAACCTACAGATTGAACCTGCAGACACTAGTTTATCTGTTTTTAAATGAGATATGTCTGTACTCTGTCTTTTAATAGGTTATCACTTTAATATATTCTAAACGTTTTATTATGCATAAACAAAAGCAGGATTTGTGTACTTAATCCTGCATAGTCATGAGCAACACCAAAAATGTTTCACCTATCCATCCATTCTCTAAACTGCTGAAATCAATCCCAGCTGACACTGGGTGAGATGTGGGGTACACCCTGGGCAGATCACCAGTCAATCACAGGGCTGACACATGTGGAGACATACAAACACTCACATTCACACGTACGGGGCACATTAGAGTCACCAGTTAACCTCAGCACAACCTGCATGTCTTTGTACTGTGAAAAAAAAAACAAACATAGTACCTGGAGAAAACCCACATTAAGCTATTTTATCTAAATTTGTATCTAAAATTGTATAATACAGCAGTAACAGGACTACGTAATTATCCACAATCTGCAATCCAAAAATGTGCAAAGACTGGCATGTAAAGTCAACACCACAGCCTTGCTATGGACTGGTTTAAATTCATTCTCTATATGCACCTGCCTTTGTTTACATGTGTATCACATGTCTGCTCGGTGTAGGTGTTTGTAACTACATTTCACTTTGAAAGGTGATTAGAAGTCCATTAACATCTTTTTCCCCTTATCCATGATTATTGTCACATCCCACACCTCGCCATTTACAGTGGGAGTTCATATAAATATAAATATATCCCCCTCCACTCGGTTTGTTTCCCCTCTCTGTGAACACACAGAGAAATAAAACAGAGACGACACAGCTCTGCAGGGAGAAGATAAAGTGTCTTCTTCTGCATCCTCTCCATCTAATCCCCCCACTGCCCCTCCTTCCACCACAGCATCCATCCATCACAGCAGCTTGTGGGGACCAAACTGTAGTGGTGGATGCACCACAGTAGCAGGGGATGATGCAAAAAAGATAACATACTGCTCATTTGCAAAAGGCTGTCCATGATTTAGTATCCATGCAACAGCACTTCCGCTGCTGGAGTCAGCCTTTGACTGGCCAAGGAGACTGAGTGTCCCTCTGACCTCAACAGAGCAGGAAGAATGATGTAGAGTGTGAAAGGTTGCAGGAGGAAGGGAATGAAAGTAAAACAGAAGAATGGATAAGGGGTGTGGTCTCATCTGTAAGTGAAGTCAGATAGGTATAGAATCAGACAGCAGATAGCTGAATGAGTGTTTGGGGGAAAATGTGGTCTTTAACTGGCGCAGGACCTGCATGTCACTGTGCATTTTTATTGTTTTGAGTTCCTCCTCCTTCCACCTCTTAGACTGGATATTTAATCTATTCAGGCTTTATTAGCATAAGTTACAGTACAGAGGATGGAAAGAGACAAGACCAGGGAGCCAGCAGAGGGCCCCTCTGCAGGGTAAACCGTCCACTGTGATTCTCTCCACTTGGGAGCAGCAGGAGTGGATGATGTGTAATGACGGTGCCATCAACAAATGACAGGAGAGATAGGAGAACGGTTCATTGTAACGCATATGCGCAGCCCAGGACAGCATTCCTCCCCCTCCTCCTCCTCCTCTAGTAATCTGCCTCCATCTGTAGCTGCCTGCAGCCTCTTTGCCGTGGAGGCGCCTCCGTGTGGCGGGCAGGAGAAGCGCGGGCGCCGCGGGGGGTTTAAAAGCGCCGACTGAGGAGAAGCTGCCACAGTACCAAGGAGCTCTACACCGGGAAAAGTTTACCTCCAACTATTACAGTCGACCTAACGCAGGGAGAAACAGCAGAGATGGCTACTGAAGCGCCGCAGCTGTCGCACCTGCACCTGGCTGAGCTCACCGCAGCGCAGTTCATCGACATCTGGAAACATTTTGACGCAGACGGTCAGTGAAGAGAGCGAGTTTAATACGTCCATAAAGTAGGATTTATTAAATGATTCAAATCGAATTGTAATAATTGTAATTGAAACGTCTAATAAAAATTACGTGTTTAATTTTCTTTTTTACAACTTAGCTTTCAGTTAGAATTAAGTATTTTCTGTTTTCCAAGATTCCCCAGAAGCGCCTGTTTGCTAATGAAATCAGCAACATAAAAATATTACAAGTTTGATATAGCCTGTATTCACTGGAACGCATCTGAAAAGAAGTCCAGCTACATATAAAATACCTGTAATTTCAGTTTACCTGAATTTTTAAAAATACTTCGTGGGTGTGTGCGTGTGTGTGTTGTGAGAGTTTAGTGCTCTCATATGTGTCCTCTAACATCCTGGGAGTGTTACATTTGCTGTGGTGCCAGAGGATCCAATGTTTTCAGATCATATGCTGAGAGAAATGAAGTAAGACTCTGGCAGAGGTAAGTTCTAGAGAAGGGGCTAGAAACGGAGTGAGAGAGGGATGAGAATGAGACTAGGAGAGACAGCAGGGGCGTGGATAAAGGGAGGAAAGGGGGGAGCACAGAAGTGAGAGAATGAAAATGTAAGAGAGGAGACTGGAGTTTGCTGGGAGGAGCTTCTGACTCCCTAGAGCTTACTGGAAATAAACTGGAGGGATGGATGGATGTGTGTGTGCCTGTCTTTCTATGGATGATTGGACACTTTTTTAGTTGGAAATCATCCTTGAAGGATATTGGTACTATATGTGGTGAGGACCTTTTGAAAGGTTACGGTTATAATCAGGTTTTGTCAGGATCTGTGTTTTGAGTTCCTGTTTTGTGCTTTTATTTTGTAGGTTCCTTTAGGATTTGTTTTTTTTTCTGTCTTTTTCCACTTTACTTTGACCCAATTAGTTGATTGTTTTCACCTGTGCCTCGTTTGTGTTCTTCCCTTCATGTACCTCTGTTCAGTCTCAGTTCTTTGCCAGGTCATTTGTTTGCCTACCATTGTCTGCCCAATATGTGTTTGTTCTGCCTTTACTGCCAGATCTGCTGTCCTTGCCTTTTGTTCTCCTGGGTTTAAGTTAAGTTATCTGCCTCTGTTTGTATATGTTTTTCACCATGTCTCGTCTTCTTGTTTTGCTCCCTGGTGTTCATGTTTAGTCCCCTTTGTTCATGGCTCGTCTCCCTAGTGTTCATGTTTGCCTCGTTCATGTCTTAGTCTTGTCATGTGTCTCCTGCTTTGTCCCTTTAGTCTGTGTGCTTGTTTCCCTGGAGTCTGGTGTGTCCCCGAGGTGTGTGTGACCCCAGACCTATGACCCTTGCTTGTTTGTTTGTGTGAGTCTGGTGTGTCCCCGAGGTGTGTGTGACCCCAGACCTATGACCCTTGCTTGTTTGTTTGTGTGAGTCTGGTGTGTCCCCGAGGTGTGTGTGACCCCAGACCTATGACCCTTGCTTGTTTGTTTTGTGTGAGTCTGGTGTGTCCCTGAGGTGTGAGTGACCCCAGACCTTCGACCCTTGTCCGTTTGTGTGGAGTCTGGTGTGTCCCCGAGGTGTGTGTGACCCAGACGTTTGCCCCCCTGAATTTGTTCCCTTGTAGTCTGATGTGTTCCCTGAATATGTGTGATTTTGACCCTCCTGTCTCGTCCCCTTGACTCGTGTTGTCTTGACCCTTGGCCTATGTACCCATGTCCCTTTAGTTTCCTGTGTTCATGTTTTGGCTTTCTTTGAGTTCTGTTCTAAATAAAGTTTCGTTTTGAACTTGATGTACCAGAGTGGGCGTAATCCTTGGTCCGACTTCTGACCCCCCCAGCACCAACCCTGACAGGTTTAGGTGAGGGTTAGGGTTGGGCATTTAATTGTGATGGTTAAGGTTAGGGATTTGTATCAGTGAAATTCCTTATAAGACAAGCATGAGTTGAGGTTGAGACAGGTGTGTGTTGAAGGGTTCTTATATTAAAGGGTCTTCCTCTCTGTCATCACCAAGTGCTTGCTCTCGAGGGATTTATTGAATTTTTATGTGAAGATGCTGATGATTTTATTGTGATTTGGTGCTATACAAATACATCAAATTGAACAGATTTGAACTGAGGTGTGTGTACTGGTAGTAAAAAAGTAAAAGCACTCATTGAACAGGCAGACGGACATGTTATTGTTATATTATATGATAATGTCTTTCTATTATTACTGATGAATTGAAAGTAAAAGCAGCCAGTTAATCCTGCAGTTGGTTATTAAGAACTGAAACCACTAATCCATTACATGTTTGGATTTTTTACTGTTGGTCAGACCAGTAGTAGAGTAGCTGTACCAATCTCTGTATACAGTCGCACTCTAGCCACCCATCCCTGGCAGCCAAGCTGCAGAGGAGCATTGTCATCGTTCTGCTCAGTATGAGCCCCTCCTGTTTTAGTGGTTTTTATGTTACATATTCATCTGAAGGATTCTTTTCTGAAGCCATTCACAAATAGTCCTGACCTCTGTTGTTAAACCCTTTTTAAAACCCTGTCCAAAAAAACTTACAATTTATTTTCATCTAAATGCACAGGATGACCATATAGAACTATCACCCAAATCTTTCACAAAGCAGCCTCATTGCCAACAATCGATGTTGGTTTGTTTCCTTAACCCTTAAGTGGATTTCATGCCTATATCCAAACTCTAACCTTGACCGTGGTCCTGATAAAACAGTGCCCACCCTGCTGATGGGGGCACCAAATCAGAAAACATCTGTGGATCTTTTTGAAAGTTGATGGAAATTGAGCTAGTTGCAGACTTTTAGTCTGAAGGCCAAATTGATTATTCAGATTTAGGCTGTTAGACTATTCAGGGATGGCAGAGTTTTATAAACCACTTATCTTAAAACAGCTCAAATTTAAAATTTAACAGCTCAAAATTGAAATGTAACATCATCTAATGCCATCATTAATACAGAAATCACTGTGCTGTACCTCACAGTATTTAGTTACTGCTTGGTTCATCAGATCTGGACAGTAACTCAATTGGTTAAAAGACCAGTCATTTATACTTGTGCAGTCAATCGGTCTTACAAAAAATGACTGGTTCAGGAGAATAGAGCCTTGTACCACATGATAGACAGAATCTTATTCAACTTAAACACACAAGCAAACACAGATTTTTCTGACCACTCACTGTGAAACTGTCACTTTTTCATGGTGGGTTGTTGTTGGCTAACGTAGCATTGTGGCAGCAACCAGAGATGCTCACAAGTCATTTTTGGAAGTCAAGTCTCAAGTCTCTGGTCACAACTGCAAGTCAAGTCTCAAGTCTTTGGTCACAAGTTCAAGTCAAGTCTCAGGTCTTTGGTCAGAAGTTCAAGTCAAGTCTCAAGTCTTCGGTCACAGCTGCAAATGAAGTCTCAAGTCTCTGGTCACAACTGCAAGTCAAGTCTCAAGTCTTGTCACAGCTGCAAGTCAAGTCTCACGTCTTTGGTCACAAGATCAAGTCAAGTCTCAGGTCTTTGGTCACAAGTTCAAGTCAAGTCTGAAGTCTCTGGTCACAGCTGCAAGTGAAGTCTCAAGTCTCTGGTCGCAATGAACAATGCTTATAGCATGCTGTACAGACTGCAAAGCTCTACAAATCTAGTAACAAGCTAACATTAGATAGCCAGTGTTGAGCTAAACCAAGTGTCGACTGACTAATCTGTCCGGGTGCGTTTTGAGGTGCCTGATGAAATTAGATGTGGCCAGTCCAGCGTCTTTATTTTTACACTATACTCTTTGCATGTTGCTGTTCCTTTGTTTAGGCTTTGTATGAAGTTATAATAACCTGATTTGATAACAAAGTGGATCGTACTTACCAGGACATTGGACATGTTTACGACACTAATTCAATTTACTGCAGTTTCAAGTTAAGCATCAAGTTACTGTGCGACTTAAGTGCGACACGAGTCTAAGTCGCAGACTCTAGTCCCTATCTTTGGCAGCAACAGGCTGTTTTCTTGAGTACAGCTACAGAGCATCAGTGACTGGCTGAACTTCCATTTTGGCTGCAGTCCATTTTCAAAGGAAAAGTATATTTAAAGAATAAAGCATGTTTTTGTCTTACAATTATATGAATAAATTCAACTTATTCAACTGAAGAGTGATATTGCAGCATGTAGTGCAGCTTGTGGGGCATGTTGCCGTGGTCTGTTTGGCTCTTTTTTGTAGTTTCAGTCGTTATGAGTTAGGCAGATACCTATTGTTTTCAAAGTATCACTGAGCAATCAGCATTTGATCTGTAAAATGTACTGAGAGAGAGGGGGCTGCATCTGCTCAGTGTAGTGTGCAGTGGTGTGCTCCATGTGGCAGCTGAGGTTTGTATTGCAACTAAACTCTGGCAGCGAGTACCAGTGTACTGAAAACACAGTTACTTATATTTATTACAAGTCATGGGATTTGAATACACTCATTCTTCATAGATTATTTGTGTTTTGCCCATTGTATGTAATCACCTGTTTCAGTTAAGTATTAGATTGTGTAACAGAAAAACTCACTACTAGATTAGACTGGTTATGTCATTTGTCAGGTGAGAAGGTTAGTTAAGAACTTAATTTAGACAATGAATTGAAGTCTAGATTTCTGTTGAGGTAAACAACATACCAATTGTAGGTCCTTCAGTACAAACTGGGACTTGAGAGTAAAGATTTGTTCTTCATCCAGTTATCTGATCATTAGTTACCTGCATAGTAGAAAATTGATATCAGAGATCTCAAACACATTCAGATTCACAAACACACAAATATTTCCTTTAGCTGAATATGTGTCTTGGTCTAAGGTGCTACTCAGCTCTGTGCTGACACTGTTATGCGCAATAAGTATCTAGTCCTCTTCTTGCATGCATACTTGATATGCCTAAACCCCACTCTGCAGACCCAGCTGTAACAAGCCAACCAAGCATGGAGGATGCTGCACTCAGTAACTTTACTGTCACTGTGTGTAATGTTGAGTGAATGTTACTGAGCCCTCCATGGCCGCAAGGTAGAAAAATATTTCTGTTGGAGCGTTGTTAAATTTATATGAATTTTAGTGAAGATATGATAATATGTCTTGAACACACATGTTTTATCTGCGTTGACCTAGGGATGTCATTGTCTGTCCCGCAGTTGGTCCATCACCTGACTCAGCTGCTACTGGATGCATTGATAAGGAATTTAATATACATATTCATGTCCCCTAAAGACTATAATAACTTTAGTGATCATTACATATAGCACCTCATCAGGTCAGATATTACTAATTAGTTACTAAGTTAGTACTACAAAGTAGTTACTTTGTAGTAGACTTTCCTGACTCTCAGTTCATTCTTAAGTTGCTTTTGCCTGCAGCTATTTCTGCAGTGAGTTTTTGATGTCTCATCTTGAAAATCAGTGCTGTGTTACATACTTTCTGCGTTTGGTATTTTAAAAATCACTTCACTAAAAAAATGTTTGTGCACAGAGCAATGGCTAATAGTCAGGTGTTTCATTCTCTCATCTATGTTGCTCACTAATATCATTTTGTGCTGAAAAACACCTGCAGCCCTGTTATTTAAGATAAGATGAAATAAGATAAGATAATATAATTTGATATAATTTGTCCCACACTGTGGAAATTTGCATCGTCACTGCAGCAAGTAAAGCTCAAGATAAAAAAATAAGAGCAAAATAGAAATATACATATATATATATATATACATAGTTCATATATTTTTTAATGAAAATATCTTATATCATTTTTGTGTATATATAAAATTCACCAAACAGTTAAAACTACTATCAATAGAACCATCGTGGGCATGTTAGCATGCTGATACTAGCATGTAGCTCTTTGATTATTAATGACAGTAAATGTGTCCAGACTTTTTGTCCACTTTTTTTCTCATGCTAATCTAATAATAACTCAGTGATGCTAAGGAAGACTAAGTGGTTGATATTTGAATGATTAAAGTGAAACTGAACTATAAATGAATAACAGTTTATGTTGATGTTTTGCTGTGTCGTGTTTCCACATCCAGAGCTTTATGCTCCAAAGCACAGATGGTGACATGGAGCACCTATCAAAGGCAGTGTGCAAATGATGCTGGACAGGGAGCAGGGAGGAAGAAGGGGGCAGGGAGGGAGAAAATGATAGGAAAGGAAAGAAGATGAGAGGATAAGAGATTAAGAGATGGCATTGCAGACTGAATCTCTGTGTTTGGTTCTGTACATCCATGTTTTAATCTGAATTGAAATAATTTTATTAACATATTTTTGTGCACTCAAAGGCACAATCCCTCAACCCCCTGCTTGAACTGTAGGCAGATGGACTCATTCTTATGATTAAAAAGAGAATGCTGAATGTCCTAGGCTATATCTTACCCCTTGACTTGCAGGCAAACCAGTGGAATATATTATTGCATTAAATTATCCCTGGACATGTGACTGTCATAAGAAGTACAAATCCAGACACAGGGACAGAATGCCCCAATAAGCATCAATCTGACTGCCCGCTTTCATCCTCTTAGGCAAGAAAACACTCATTATACTGCTTACACTCCAACTGCACTGGACCCTTGTGGTGTTTTTCTTTCTACTGCAGCATAATCACTGAATTTCCACAATCTTTGCCACAGATAAATGCCAATTTGGCATGACATCTGAATGTGAATTCAAAACATAATCTGTAGACCTGAGCTTGTTGTGTCCGCCATGCCTTCAGTGCATCAAAGTGAGCTTTCAATTAAAAGTTTTCAGTTGTGTAGAGATGATACAACATGTTTCCTAGTCTTCCAGAGCCATAGACTTCACTTAGGGCATGGATATTGATGACTCAGAATTGTATAAATAACTTCAATCTTCAATCACAAACATCTAGAAACTGGACTACAGGCTATAGCACTTGAAGTTTAGTTACTGTTCCAAAATTTAAAGACCCCCAGTGACTTTTAATCTTTCATCAGCATCTTAGTCTTTAATTCAACTTTTAAACAGTCAACAAAGCTTCAGGCGACTTAAAAGTTTCATAACATCATTTGTGCCAAACTAATTTATCTCCTCTGTTGCTCCACAGGAAACGGTTACATCGAGGGAAAGGAGCTGGAGAACTTTTTTAAAGAGCTGGAAACTGCGAGACGAGGAGCAGGCGCAGTGAGCATAAGCACATCACTAAACCCTTTTGAAAAAAGTGTTGGTTATAGGTGATGAGTGAATACAAAGTAATATGTCACATGTTGTCTTGAGTATATATTTAAATGAAAGCCTGCATTCTGTTTGATTTGTCATGGCAGGATCCTTCACACGCTGTGTTCAAAGAAAAGATGAAGGAGTTCATGGCCAATTTTGACAAGAATGCCGATGGCAGAATTGAGTTGTCAGAGGTGAGAAAAAAAGAAACACTGCTACCCCTGAAGCATTGAACAGTAACCTATTGGTTAAGATGCATACAGCACATCCACAACTTTCTATGGTCAACTCTAGCCTTTGGTACATATCATCCCTCTTTCTCTTTCTCTGTTTTTCTTGTCTGTCTGCTCATTAATAAAGTCAATATAGTAACAGTTAAAGCTTATATTTGTAATGTTTCCTTTTTTATTGGTATAGATTTGAATAATTGACATAATTATACATCTCTATATCTTCCACTCTGCAGTTGGCTCAAATTCTGCCCACAGAGGAAAACTTCCTGCTCTGTTTCAGAGAGTTTGTGGGATCCAGTGCTGAGTTCATGGCAGTAAGTGTGTATTATGTACTCATGATACAGTGTAACTAAATATATTAGATATATATATATAGCAGATCTGTCAAGCTCTCAACCCTCACCCAACCTGATTTAGTTCAATGATGATAAAGAATTTGGATTTGAATAAGTCCTATTCTTCGTCCTTTTCTGTTAGAGATCTATATTTTGCAAAGTTGTCAAACCAATAAACGTCACTGTGAATGGTCAGATTTGCCCACAAAAATGTTTCAGTCTAATAGTGCCATTGCTATTCAGTTCGTCCAGTGGGAGGTGTTCATCTATGATTGCTTTTGGTTCCCTGCCAAGTTAAGATGCATGTTTTGTGTGGAAACAGTTCAATTAGGGTGCAAAATGTTCATTTAGGGCCTGGATACTCAGATATATGAGAATGCTACATATCGTAATGGAAAGTGCATTATGCCTGACATTTAAATGTTTAAACTCATTTATGTAAGTTCTCTCCAGGTGTTTTGATGACTAGTTGGAATCAAAAATTTGAAATTTATTCAAATTAAAGTTCATATTATCCCTAAATTTGCATTGTAAGTTGCTAACATTTACTGTGGTTAGTGCACAGTTACTACAGTATATTTAAAGGCACACTGTATGTAAAATTCAGTTTTAAATAACTTTTAGATAACTTTAGAGAAGGCAGATCATTTAAATATAACATATTGTATTGACTATCTTTTATATCTATCTAATACTATTGTATTGACAACAAAACAACACAATATCCGGATGCCTGAAGGATCACAGCCTGTCTAATTTGGTTGCATAATGTTGAAAAATTAGAGAGAAAACATGGAGCCAACAAACCTCTGGTCCACTGTGGTTGAATGTAACCCACACATCTGGACACTCTGGTGTACTCTGGTTGGGGAGGGTTTTCAGTGGTGTAATGTTCAGGCTGCACTGCGTTTAAGCTATTCTCAGAAAGCCATACATTATGAATGGACCGCAGCTTTCTGGAGGGGGGTAGGAATCCATCTTTGATAAGGGCTAAGACAAATTCTATATTTAAGCAATTTCAGATCATGTCCTTGCTGCCACTGGTTTTATTGTTGTCGTCTTCAACTGAAAAGTCAAGTTTGTATTTTTCACTTGTGAAGTATTCTGAAAGCTTCTGCAACAATATAAATCTTCTCCCACAGGCCTGGAGAAAGTATGACACTGACCGTAGTGGATACATTGAGGCAAATGAACTGAAGGTAAAGCACAATAGTCCCCAAGTTTGCAATAAAGCCTTGCTGCTCTGAGAGAAATGCAGCACTGTCTGCAAAATACAGCCTTTAGGCATAATAATTACAGTGGGTACAATATATGACGCTGATATTTGAGGCATTTTTAAAAATTGTTTTGGTTTGTTATTCATAAGTGTTTGTTATTTTCATAATTTGTAAGCATACAGTATCCTTTCAAAACAAAAGAGACAGTAGTTAACAAGCAATTGAAATATGTACAAATAATGAATATCTAAGTAATAATTATTGTAGACAAACCAGACCTTAGCTTCTGTGTTGCACTAGTTGAATAATGCCTTGACTGAGGGAGCTTCTGTCAACCTGCACATGTATGTTACACTTTTTTTGCAAATACTCCACGTTTTAACCCATGAGTGCTGTACACGGACTCATTCATTCATTTTCACCCTTACTGTTAACTTCCCTTCACAGATGATAAGATAAGATAAGATGAACTTCACTTGTGCGGTGCATGACTATCACAGTTTTCTCGCTCTCCAGGGGTTCCTGTCTGACCTGCTGAAGAAGGCTAACAGAAAGTATGATGACAAGAAGCTCAATGAGTACACACAAACGATTGTGAGTATCGATTTTTTGGACTTACTTGCAACCATTTCTTTCATATCGTCTAACATAATACTGTTGGGGGATTTCAATATCCGCATGCACAGTACAACAAGTTCACTTACAAAAGATTTCATATCCTGTTTGGACAGTTTTGGTTTGCAGCAGTATTCAGACTCTCCCACACGCTCCAAAGGACATATTCTGGACCTCATCTGTTGTACTGGTGTCGCCCCATTGTACTGTACAGGACATTCACTGATCATAGACCAGTTTCATTCAGCATTACCCTCCCGTCATACAAAAATAATCTGACCCGCTGTATCACCTTCAGAAATATTAAGAACATTGATTTATCAACGCTTGCATTAATAATCTCCCCACCATAGATACGTCAACTTCCACAAAGGACCTGGTATCTCATTATGACAACGGATGTTCTTTATTATTTATCTCCTACCTCTCAGCAATATTTTCAGGAAATATAACATTCAATTCCACTACTACGTGGATGACACCCAGCTCAATTTCTCCTCCAAGCCTACTACTACATCCCTTTTAGATTGTTTAAATGTAATCAAGGTTTAGTTGACACACAATTTTCTCAAATTTAATAACAATAAAATTTTTCCCTATTGGTACCAAATCTACAATCTCTAAATTTAACAGCTTCTCATTATCTATTGATAACTCTATTGTCAGACCCTCCCCACAGGTCAAGAGTCTGGGTGTCATCCTCGACAGCACTCTCTCCTTTACAGCACATGTAAACAACATCACCTGATCTACCTATCTTCATCTCTGCAGTATCCACCGCCTTAGTCCTTCACTCACCCCCCACAGCAATGTCATACTAGTCAATGCTCTTGAAACATCTCGTCTTGATTATTGCAACTCCCTTCTCTATGGTCTATCTCACAAATCTCTCCAATAAACTCCAACTCGTCCAGAACTCAGCCGCCCGCATCATATCCACTAGATCCAACACATAACACCTGTCCTTAAGAAGCCTCTTGAGGGTCCTGTAAGAGGCCTATAAATAAAATGTTATTATTTTTATGCAGAGAATGTGTTTTTTTCTTCACTGTGCTTCCGCAAACTCAGAATTGGAACTGCATGACTATATTATTTGTTTTTTATATAAGCATTACAGTAATGCCTACATTTGTACTTACAACCCATAAGTTGAGAATATGCACCTCTAATACTGTTACAGAATAATTGTTGAAATATGTTGTATTAAATATACAATATGCTGTAATTTTTAAATAAAACTTTAACTCCAGCTGCTCAGTAATTCTAAGAATTAAGATGAAATTTGGCCAGTTTGAGTGTAACGTTATCTATACTTAACATCATCAACAGCCTTCATTTAAAATGTTTGGCTAATATCTATTGTTACTGACATAAGGCTTGAATTTTGATACTGTGAACATCCTACACCTCACCTGTAGTGCTGACACATCACTGTTCTGACCACCACTTACAGTAACTGCTGCAATTTAAACTCCTGACATGTAATACATTTGCCTATGTACAGTACATGATGACATTTATTTACAGAGTCCAGATAAATTCCATGTTAATCTTCTTGCTGTGCAGCTAAGGATGTTTGATCTCAATGGAGATGGCAAGCTAGGCCTGTCTGAGATGGCAAGGTGAGTGCAACTTTTGTTTATTTCTCTGTCCATTTTAAAATGTTTTTCAAATTATGCTGATGAGATAAGATTTTTTTTGTGTTTTATTGTAGACTCTTGCCAGTCCAGGAAAATTTCCTGCTGAAGTTTGAGGTGAGATATTCACAAACACACTTATTTCCTTAAAAGTAAAAGCAGACATCATTTTATTCACTGGATATTTGGAAAAGTAGGCCACAATTCCACATTATTAGTTTCTACAGGAAGATTATTTGTCATCAAAATAAGAATGGACATGTGGGACACTGACACAGATTAATGTTTACTTACATTAAGTACTTCAGGATTTAAATTTTAGCTGTTTTTCAAAACATACTGCTATGATGTATGTAGGGGCTGCTTCAATCTTCCATCAAACTGACTTGATAAATGAAAAAGTTAAATTCAAATCTTTTCAATCTAAAATTTTTTTTTTTTTTCACAGTTTCATATATATTATTGCCGAAAAACATTTTTGGGATATCACATAGCTGCTATCTGTACCATTTTGATGCCTCAAAATACAACATTTGTAGCACAATGTTAGTCTACACTGCCACATGCAATTTGTCACGTATGTTCCCATACGTGTATGCTGGCTTGTGAGAGGAGATCAACAGTTCTCTTCTGACAGAGGATTATTCTGTGTGATCAGGATTAACTCAACTCTAGTCCCAGTTATCATAATCTGCATGGATTAATATCAGTTCTGGATCTGGTGGGGCTTTTACTGCTCTCTAGAAACACACATCAGTTTCTAACAGTCTTTACTATTGTCTCTCTTTTACACAGGGCATCAGGCTCACAGTCAAAGAGTTTGACTCCCTCTTCACCCTCTATGATAAGGTGAAAACTGCGTATTTCTCTGTCTTTGCTGCAGTATCCATCCATCTTTGCATCCATTTTCTATACTACCTATCCTGGAACATTCAGGGTCATGGAGGGAGGGTACAGGGGACTGGAGCCCATCCCAGGTGACCTTGGGCAAGATGTGCAGTACACCCTGGACAGATCACCAGTCTATCACAAGGCTGACACACAGAGACAAACAAACACACATTCACAGCTGCAGGCCAACAGTTGTCTTTGACTGTATGTCATTTGACTGTGGTAGGAAAGTGGAGAACCTGGAGAAAACCCACACAGACGTGGGGAGAATATGCAAACTCAACATAGAAAGACCCCTGATTTAAGTAGGATTTGAACCCAGAACCTTCTTGTTCATAGAGTATTTGTATTATTTAATGTGTGTGTCTTTCTCTAGGTCACAATGTGTAAACCTGGGTGTATAACCATTCTAGTGCTTCTCTGGGGTTGTTCTTGAGTTAAAGGGGGCATATGATGGAAAACTGACTTTTTTCACATAGATTTGTGTGTTTGCTGTGCCTAGCACACCCAGTGTTGTTCTTGTACGCCGACCTAGTCAGAAACTGATTTGTAATTGATAGCAAATCATAGCATGATAATCTGGCTATAATAAGATGTCAGTGTTGTAAGGATTAAACCAGCTAAATATCAGCATCTTAGCACTGTCACTGAGCTTGTGTTTGCATGCTGAAGTTAGCATTTAGCACACAGCTGGCATGGGTAGTGGTCTTGTTTTTATATTCTGTACTTGCAGGAAAATCTGTTAGATCTGTATAATTCAGACTAAATTTGTTGTCTCTTTCACCAGGATGGTAATGGGTACATTGATGAGCAGGAGCTGGATGCTTTACTGAAGGACCTCTGTGACAAGAACAAAATGGTAATGAATAGTTAGCATATTGATTGCTCAGTTCATGTTACTTTTCTACTTGCCAAATATAGAGCTAAGACTCAACAGCTGTATACAGCACATGGACCCTGCATTTTAGACAACTTGAGTCCACTGACTGTGACTTTTCTACTGATAACCCTCTGTATGTTGGCAGGATGTGGATTCAGAGGGACAGGAGGAGTACAAGAAAAGCATCATGGCTTTATCTGATGGTGGGAAACTGTACCGCACTGAGCTGGAGATCGTCCTCTGCCGAGACTCCCTGCTGTGACCTCCCTGCCTGGGACCACGTCATACTCCTTCATTGCTTCCCCCTTTCCTTCCTCCTGATGTAACCTGATGCATGTTTGATCCTTAAACTCACTACACCACTTAAAGTGAAAACAAAAGTGCTCCTGAAAGCACCAAATCGCCGCCCATACTGTTTTAGCTTTATGGCCCTCTGAGGGCTATTTAAAATTTTTATTTTACATGCAGGTCCATAGTGTGACAACTATGGCAAAAGGTAGACTAATATATGCATAGGTATTTATTTGACTTTCCATTTTTAATATGCATTTGTATTTTTACATTAATTTAATATCTATCTTCCTCTCCCTCTGAACTTAAAATATTTCTTTTCAGTAGGGTCTGTTCTTTTCTTTTATTTATTTCTATTTAATTTGATATGATCTTTGATGAGACTTGTACTGTTCTATTAAAGATACCGAGAGAATAAATAAATATAACATGACAACTTTGGTCCAATTATTCACTTAAATTATATTTTCATGAACATGAAGTTACACCACAGTTAAACCTCAGGTATCAGAGCTGTCATTTCAGCTGTGTCACTGCTGCTGCTGTGAAAGCTTTGTTTAGTGTTTTCTCTGAGCGACATGTAAAAAAAACTTATTTTACCCCTGACTGTTGTGTGGTTCCTGTGAAGAATACAAGAAGTGAATGTTTTCTCTAGAGTGCTTCCCTTTCTAATCTCCTGGAAACATGATGTGAGATGTAGAAAAAGCTTGTGCTGCTCCATTTTTAATAGCAGGCAGTCAACAAAGCATGTGGAGCACTTTGAGATGAAGGGTGCAGAATAGAACAAGATGAGAGAGCAGAGCCAACAAAAATAAGACACAGTGTTTGGTTCAGTCTTGTCTACATGTTTTCCAAATGTGACATAACAGCAGCAAAAATACAGCACAGCAAAACTTAAATGTAAAATTGAAATGTGTCTTTCTCAGTCGGATGTCTGTGCCAGAGCCGCCACACCTCACCAGACAAAACATATTTTCCTGTAGTACTAGTTATATTTGCCTAAATAATATCTGTACAAGAGTATATGTTCACAATAGATTTTCTAAGCATTATTTAACATCATTAGTTGAAATAACCAAAGGTAGTTCTTTGTTTTTTTTGTCCCAGTTTTCTTTCCTGTTTCTTTCTGAAGGTAAATACACACCCCCATATTTCAGCATTATGGAACAGTCGACCTTCCATCAATTAATCATCAACTCTTTCATCTTTAATTAGACACACTATCTTTAAAGCACAATCCTTCACACGCACCATGATTGCAGACACACGCACACAAACGCACACACACTCAAAAACAATACACCACTTAGCTCTTTATAGCAAATGTTCAGTTTAATATGTGGGTGCACATGCAGACAGGAATACACAAGGGCACTCGGTGAAATACAGCGCTGTAGTGAAAGCTGTTAACTGCTGACAACAAGGAAAATGACAATTATATCCGCTCTGATTCCTTCACACACTCTGTCCCACTCAGTGAGAGGAATGAGACATGGAAGCAGACAGATGAGATTCCCTCTGTTATTTACCCTCAGTACAGCTGGACACACATGCACGCACGCGCGCGCGCACACACACACACACACGCACACATACACACAAACAGTTTAATCATTTCTTGATACAGTGTTAATTAATTTAAAAGCAGACATTATGTTTCCCAGATATCAGGCAATTTATAACAATAATGGGGCTTACTCATGTTACTGTAGTTTCATCTGCACTGAAACCATTTATCATTGTTTTATTATTTAACTATAGAAAGTGCATAAACAAATTTTCAGCATCAATTGTACATCCACATTAAATGTGAATCCAGTTTTTATGTGATTATAGTTTTTAATGTTGCTCTTTAGCACCATTAAAAACCATTGATTTAGATTTGTGACTGGGTATGTCATAGATAATAATAATGAGTGATTTGTGTGTCTCCAAATAAAACAACATTTAAACAACCAACACAAAGTCACATTTGCATGTTGAAATAAACATTTTTACACACTCCTGTATGTATGCCTGTAGACCACACATGTGGTTTCACTTATTCTGACTCAGTACACCTCTGCTCAGGTTGAGCAGTTTTACTGGAAAAATGCTAGGAACATAAGTATTGTCAAGTGGTCTTTTTCAGTGAATACATTTTTATAGCTGGAAAAACACAAATAATCAACTAAATGATGACTAATTTGCATTTAGCTGGTTTGGGGCCAGGGTGCTAGTGCGTTCTGGTTGTCACACAGTTGTGGGTTACTGGAACACTTGAGAGTTGTCATTAATGTTAAGAGCAAGCTGTGCTTTCCCCACTACAACTGGTCAAAATGTCTACTGTGAAAAAAAATCTGTCCAGAGAAAATCTTTAATCAGCAGAAAGTGAAAACACAAAACCTCTAAAGTCAGACTATTTATGATCATAGCCCTCTCATTGCAAAAACAATTTCTAAGGGTATTCACTTTAACTAGAACTTGACCCTGTGCCATTATGTTGAACTGGTAATTCCTGTTAATTCACGCATACATGCACCAAATATTCTCTACAAGTACAATCAAATACAAGTACAATCACATGCAACACTAGACAGCGGATATTTAAGGCTACACAGAAGTATAACCATACACATATGACTTATGAAAAAACAAAGGTTAAAACATTAATATAAAATACACCACAGACACTGTTGAAACTACATTGTACTTTCCATCATCACTGTCCCACATATTTTTACCAATAGCATGGGTGAATGTCTAACATGATTTTTGTGGGCAATATGCATATTTGCACCACACGCTAGCAGTCCAACATGCAAGCCAGGAACATGTCCTGTTCTGTCTCTGTTAGTGTGCCAGTGAGTTGCAGGAAAATGTTTCATGGACTTCCAGGCTTTGCTGTATGATGCTCTTCCAGGCTGTTGTTCCTTCTACATATACTGAAAGAACATTTGCTGTTCTTGTTCACATTTTGCAGTAACTACTTAGCCAAAAGCACACATAGACAATGATGTTTCAAACACAGGGAGACAGCAGTGAGTTAGCTGAAGGAATGATGCAAAAAAAAAAAAAAGAACAATTGATTCCAGTGTATTTTAAACTTTTCATTCTCCATATCCTTTGTTAAGAAAAATCAGCAGTTTGGCATAAAGAAACAGTGAGTGATGGATTTTGGGCTTTCTGAAGTGAAATTAAGGAAGGATTGCCATCTGGTGTGTTGTTGGAGGTAACTGTGCTTGGGCAATCAGAAACAGTAAATAAATGACACTTTTCATTTTCTATTCAATGCTTTTTCTCCAGTGGGGAAGGTAGAATTTAGTAATTCGTTTTCAGTGCTTTGTAATAGAATGACTTTAGATTCTCACATAGATAATAAAAGCTGCAGGCAATCATCACTGCAACTACAAAACTTTCCAGAATGATACTGGTGAGGCCTATTAGCAGATACTAACATACAGAGATCACTTTTAGGAGCAGCTGCAGTTTAAAAGATGATGCAGTGTCTCTTATGTGAAGTTGCCCTCAAGTGGACAAATTAAGTAACTGCAGAATGTCACTGGTGGGGAATGACATCCTTTCCGCAATCAGGTATCCCTTAAAAAGTAACCATCATTACTGTCACTGTCAGACTTACTGTTTAAAAACACAGGGACAATGTACAAAACTCATGTGTATTCACTCATTGATCTTAAAAGCAATTCGTGATTATGAACGACACCTCTATCGAAACCAGCACTACTGTGAAAAACCTTGGAGTTATTTTTAACCAAGATATGTTCTTTAACTCACACATAAAACAAATTTCTAGAACTGCCTTCTTTCACTTGTGCAATATTGCCAAAATTAGGAACGTCCTGTCTCAAAATGACCCAAAAAAACTAGCCCAGTCAGCTGTTATTTCAAGGCTAGAACGCATTATCATCAAGATGTCCTAATAACTCAGAAAAAAGCCTCCAGTTAGCAAGAGAGATCATGTTTCTCCTACATTAGCTTCTTGTTAGAGAAATTGACAAAATGTTCATCCTCAAATAACCAAATCATATGATCACCTTGCTTTAGCATAATCGAAACATTGCTAAGTGGTGCCCATTGTGCAAAAACTTTTTCCTTGAAACCAGAACAGCTTGTTTTAGCTTCCACTTGTTGATACAGACACTTGGCATTATAACTCATATGTCAGGTAGCTGAGAATTGTCTCCTCTTTCTGTACACATGAACTTGTTTGCATCATGTTGCAAAATGATATACTTGGCTTTGACCAGGCAGTGACATATGCTGTACAAGGGTGTTGTATGACCATTACTCCTTGTAAGTAAAACTCCTTTGTAACTGACCGAAGTTCGTCCTCTGAGTCTATTTGTTAAAAGAATTTACCTAACACTTCACTTCACTGTCTCCCTGTAAAATCCAGAATAGAATTAACAGAATAATACACATTAACACAAATAATAGAATAATAGAAATCCTTCTCCTCACATACAAATCCCTTCATGATAAACCTTTATACCTTAAAGACCTCATAGTACCATATCATCTCAATAGGGCACTTTGCTGTCAGAGTGCAGGTCTACTTGTGGTTCCCAGAGTTTCCAGAAGTAGAATGGGAGGCAGAGACTTTAGCTATCAAGCTCCTTTAGCTATCAAGCTCCTCTCCTGTGGAACCAGCTCCTGGTCTGGATTTAGGAGGCAGACACTCTCACAAAGCTTATAGTTAGGTCTAGAGCCCGAATGATATGGGTTTTTTGGGGCTGATTACGATCCCGATATTATGAATTAAAGAAAAATCCGATATCGATATATCAGCCGATATTATTTATGTCTATATTATAGTACAGTACCAGTCAAAACTTTGGATACACTTGCAGAGGCAATGGCATTTCAATTTGTGTGTACAAACTTTTGATTGGTACTGTATATAGAATACATAAAACATAAACAGAAAATAAATACATAAACAATATATACACATAAATGCATTTTAAATGCACATTAAAAATCTTAATTAAAAAATGTTAATATCGGCCGCATATTTGTGATACCGATATATTGGTATAGCGATAGGTTCACATCGGCTGATAAAATCGGCAAAACGCTATATTGGTCAGGCTCTAGTTAGGTCTGGCTCAGGTAAGCCTGAACCATCCCTTAGTTATGCTGCTATAGGCCTAGATTGCCTGAGGACTCTCCTCCCCTCCCCTCACATGTGTATGCCACCATTGAATGTCACTAACTTCGTACCTTCTCTCTCCCATAGTTTGTGCTTTCTGTCTCTCTGTCCTCTCTCCCTTTGTACCTTCTGCATGTGTCTCTGGTCCTGGAGCTGAATATTGCTGATGTGTAGTTACTGGACCCAACCAACCTGCAGTGTCTATTTGTTGTTTATTGTTGCTGTTTTTCCCCAACCAGTCGAGGCAGGTGGCTGCCCAAACTGAGCCTGGTTCTGCTGGAGGTGTCTTCTGCTAATGGGAGTTTTTCCTCTCCAATGTCGCCAAGTGCTGCTCATAAGGGATTTGTTGGGTTTTGTTTTTGTTTTTAAAAAAGTGCCTTGAGATGATTGTATTGCGATTTGATTTTATACAAATAAAACTGAATTGAATGCAAAAACAGGTACTCCTGGTACAGGTATTCCTTTACACTTTAA
Organism: Mastacembelus armatus; assembly: GCF_900324485.2. Classification (NCBI taxonomy): domain Eukaryota; kingdom Metazoa; phylum Chordata; class Actinopteri; order Synbranchiformes; family Mastacembelidae; genus Mastacembelus; species Mastacembelus armatus. The sequence continues at coordinate 12,309,453 of NC_046635.1, forward strand.
ATAAATTTATCCTCAGGTAGAACAGTTGATCTCTGTGATGAACTGGCAACCTGTGACCCTAATTAGGAGTAAGTGGGTATAGGTAATGGATGGATAGAACCGTTGATCTATAAAGTAAAAAATAAATTAGTGGAATTATGCGTGCTGTTGTCTGCTCCACAACACATCAGTGACTGTAAAGACTGATTAAAGACTTTAAACCCAATTAATGAATATTCAATTGAATTCATTTTTGAATTCATTTTAAACCCCAACATTACCTGCAGACCATTAAATACTGCACTAATAAGAAGGCTGTTAAAAATGCATTTTATTTATTTATTTTCAACCGTTGTTTTTTCGGTGATTCCTAATAAAGAGTTGTGAAAAAGAAAAAAAAAATCAGGTCTGCTTCCTGTGTCCGCACTACGTCACTGACGTCAGCGCGTACTAGGAGCGCATTAGCGTGGTCTCGTGTGCCCTTCACATTGATCCACATCCTTCCTGCCTGGTCCGGATCGCAGTCATGGCCCTGCTGAAGTCAAACAAGGTGATCTCCTGTCTCGGGAACATTTCTCCGTCCCTGGGAGTTTGGACCACCCGCAGCAGGTAAACGACATTATACGCTCTAGGTCATCGGACTTAGGCGTTGAGATGAAGCTGTCCTGGTAATTTAGCAGCGTGTTGTCACGTTGTTTTTTTTTTAGCTAGCTAGCCTGGTCAGTAAACAAGCCAGTTAAGGGTTGGCGTCTCGGTTCTGACTGACGCCTCACAGCTTTGTGCTTATTTAGCTCGGTTCTATTATCTGGCGTGCTAAAAGTGACAGGAGTCGAATGGTTTCAATAGGTTCCGGTACGCTGTTCCCGTTAACCTGATGGTGTCAAGGGTTAGGACTGTAACTTCACAGGTCGGTTAGCACCTGTTACTGAGGTGGCCTTAGGCTGACCCGGTGCTGCCTACAAAGACCAGATGGCTTTAGGCTGACCAGGGACAGTGAAGCACGTTGTGATGTGTCAGTGCTCAGTTCCCTTGATGTGTAGGAGACAGTTACTGCCCAGCAGGGTTGGTTCGCTATAAAAAACTAGTTGATAACATTTTGGTGTTTAGAATTGCGGTGTTTTTTTATTTTAAAAGCTACTTTCTGAAGGATCTACACGACCGCCATGCCCTCAGTTGTCAAATCCCACGCACAGTTTGAGCTGAACGAGTTGTCGTTGCTGTCGTCTTCCCCCTTTGATTGCTGATTGGCTCACATCTTCCGCCTTTGATCGCTGATTGGCTATCACCTTCCGCCTTTGATCGCTGATTGGCTATCACCTTCCGCCTTTGATCGCTGATTGGCTATCACCTTCCGCCTTTGATCGCTGATTGGCTATCACCTTCCGCCTTTGATCGCTGATTGGCTATCACCTTCCGCCTTTGATCGCTGATTGGCTATCACCTTCCGCCTTTGATCGCTGATTGGCTATCATCTTCCACCATTGATCGCTGCTTATAACATTTCTAACGGTGTGACTATGACTAGTACAAGTGTTCTTTTGCTGTGTACTTAGAATAAAAACTATACTATAACAGGTGCATTTTTATTTGTATGAAGTATTTAAAATGTAGTTTCTGTAAATCAGCCCATACTTTTTTCTTCTTTCACTTTTCTACACTGGTGTAAGGTGAGATTTCGTTTTGAAAGCTGTGCTATACAATTTCTGTCTGTGTGTTTACAATCTGCTTTTGCTTCATGTTCCTGCACAGGGGAAAGGGACACCTTTATTCTGTCCTGCTGCAAACATGGTCTTTGGGCTATTGATTACTGATAACTTGTTAGAGCCTGTGTTTATATAAAACCAGTTACTCTGTTCCAAGGTCCTGTGTGCGGGCACCAGAGGGAGAGTGAGACTTGAATCCCAATGGTTCCTCTTTATATATAGTATGATGTAGTGTTAAATTAAACTGCATTGTCAAATAATTACCATTTCTATTTTGTTGACTTACTACCATCACATATACAGCAATTTGTTGCTATTAAATGAATATATTTTCAGTTTTTGCCCATCAATCTACACTAAAAATAAAAACAAAAGTCAATCTCTCATTTACAAAAGTATTATTGAAGCAGACTATCTGGCAGACTATTCTACTTTGTAGAAGTATGGCAGCAGCATTGCGAATTTCTGTAGTCTTCTACAGGCTTCGTGCCAGGTCCTGTCAAGCTTTGTCCACTGAATGGGACATGAATGAGAGAGACACTTAGTTGTGCAGGCTATTTGCTTTAGTTTTTGATTTTGTAAATAAAGATTTCTAAAAACATGTTTTCACTGTGTTAAGAGTTACTGAGCATAGCCTGTCAGGGGAAAAAAAATAACATTTTATTCATTTAAAATTAAATCTACAACATAGTAAAGGGTAAAAATCAAACATGCCTGAATACTTTCTGAAACCAGTGTACATAGTGTTAAATACGTCTTCTCCGAGGTTGATACTTTATATTTCACTGGACTTGTGCAGACATGTGAGAATGAGTTATTTAATCAAATGTATATAGCATTTGTCCCTGTATATCACAGGATCACTAGTGAGGTGTAATAACATCAAACACATTTACGATGCAGACTACGCCCTCAAAGGTGGTTCACATCTCTTGACCTTTACAAAGCATTCAGTACTAAATTTAGCTGCTAAGATTGGAGGGTTTACAAAGTAGAAGAAACTTGAGACGATATGAGAGCAGCAGTCATTGAAGCAGATGTGATACAATGTATCAAATACAAAAGATTACAGGGACATTATTACATTAGTAGCACTCCATCATGACACAGTCATCAGATATCCAGTAGCAATGCAGCCAAGGAGCTAATTTTATAGGCCTTTCACACACAAATGTCGTCTAGTAATCTGCTAAACTTTAGTTTTAGTTTTCATATAATAAAAAAGTAGAAATGTATCATGTTTAAGATAATCACTACATCCGTCTTGGTGTGTTGGAGTTAAAACAATTCACTTTATTACATATATACATATCCTCCAAGTTTAAAATGTTTCTACTTTATAATGCAGAATGTTCATCCTGCACAGATGACTGTGTTTAAGTGCCACATGAGACAGCTTTGTTCTTTAGGTTTTTACTGATCCCTCCGCCTTCCACCTAATTTAGATTTTTGTTAAAATTTGCTATTTATTTTAGATATAGGTCTGTTACAATAAAGAGGAAATGTTTGGTTTGTTGGCTCATTTATTAGGACTAGAATCCTAATAAATACCCTAACTCTAAGTGGCAGAAATGCTGCTGCTGAGGTTACTGTAGACAGGCTCCAGCTGTCACTGTTGCTATCCTCCTCTGTGCTGTGGTTATTATGAGTCTGGCTGTGACACATTTGTTTAGACTCCATAACCACCGACATCATAACAACAACTAATGAAATAAATCATTTAAGAAGATGCAATGTTTTTTTTTTGTTTGTAATTTTTCACATTTATCCACTTTAAAGCACCATATTGAGTAGTAATTATATGAGTCAATGGAGGAACAGTATTGGAAACAGTGAATTTAGACCCAGATTAACTCATGTTTGTGGACTCTTGTGAACCTTCTAAATTAAGTATAACACTTGTCTTATTAAACTTGTGTGGACTGACCATGTGTCATTCACATGGGCAGTGGGGTAACCTCAGGTCACAGGAGGACCTGTGCTTGAGCATTAGATCAGCAGCATCTTACAGAAGCATGGCTAACATGGCTGTAACATTAGTGCAACCAGTGTTACATAAAACCATGAAACCTTAAAGCACAGCACACTTCATGACCTTGCACGAATGCGTTAGTATTACTCTTGGCGGGACCTGAAACATTTTTAAGTTCAGCGCACACAGGTGAGCTCTTGACTCTCTTCAACTGGTTTGATGTCTTTGCAGCTCATGGTGGGGTGGAGTGCAGATGGGTCCCCCCGATCCCATCCTGGGGGTGACTGAGGCCTTCAAGAAGGACACCAACCCCAAGAAGATGAACCTAGGAGTAGGAGCCTATAGAGATGATCAAGGCAAACCCTTTGTGCTCAGCTGCGTTCGCAAGGTATAACTGCTTCCATGCCCTTCAGTAAATACTCTGCTACAGCATTCATTCTCATGTCACTAGATGTTGGTCAGTATAGGTTTTTCTATGGCCAAAGCTAGTACCGATCTTTAGAAATAAGGGCAGCCAAAGGCTGATTATATGATGCCTATTTTATTTATTTATTTTTGCTGATATTTTCTTTTACTGTGTTTTGGTACTCATCCCTGCCTGTAAGCTATAGTTGATTGAAGGCTCACTATCAGTAATCTTACAGTTCCAAAGTAGCCTGAGATATACATATTTTCTGTCTAATTTCATATAATTAAATGAAATTTCATTTAATTCAATTTCATTTAATTAATTTAATATTTTAAATATGGGGCTTTGAAAAATAAGAATTTAAGCTGTGCTGTTTTCTCCCATTACATTCTTTTTTTTTTTTTTCACTCTTATCTTCCAAAAGTTAGTTAACCTTCACCTGGCAACATTGACTCAGGTCTGGTAAGGTAATAGGGCAGTGTCACAGATGTCTGACAACACTAGGCTGTCCAAACATTCACCTGCCCATTAATCAGTTAATATCCTCAGCCATCGGTAAATGCTGATGCTTTTAAAAATTGGGCCGAATGATTGATCAACTTCTGCATGTCACACATACTAAGTGGTTTGCTCTACATTTCCTGTGATTAGGAAAACCATGTGGAACATCAGTATCTCTGAACATTTAAACATGAACATTTAAACATTTAGTGTATTCTGAAGTGTTTCTGTTCAGACGTTGAAGCACTGACGAAGTGCTGTTGTGGTACACAAGTTCTACTTTACAATACATGCATTGCACCATGTTGTCATCTTTTTTAAGTTTGAAATGATCCCAAACTTTGGACATTTTCTGCCTTTTATGCATAGTTTAGCTCTGACATGTGTTGCACGACAGTGATTACGGTCCGTGTGGAACAATGATCACTAGGTGGAGCAGGTCCGATAACTCAAGTAATTGTAATCAAACAAATACCTGAGGCAAAGAATTTGCTTAGAGGATTTTTGGAATCGAGTTCCTCAATTTACTCGAGTAATCGGTGCAGCCCTAATTAGGAGAATGTCTTCCTTATCACTGTGACCAAGTGTGTGTATTTATTGAGTCTTACAAATTGCTAAGTAATCCCATGGATGTTTTATTTATACAGGAGGGAATGTCAGTCAAGGAAATTCCATAAGTTGTGTTTTATAATTTTGGATTTTCACATCTTTCTAGGCAGAAGCTATGATTGCAGCCAAACAGCTGGATAAGGAATACCTTCCCATTGGTGGTCTGGGAGAGTTTACCAAGGCCTGTGCTCAGCTGGCTCTTGGTCCTGATAACGAGGTCCTGAAGAGTGGCAGGGTAAGTTGGCCACATAAAGTTCAGATCCGTTCTGACAGTTTTAGGTCCCAGTCATTGCAGCCCATCCTTTCTCCCAACAGAGCATCACTGTTCAGTCCATCTCTGGAACTGGATCTCTGCGCATTGGAGCCAACTTTTTGGTGAGGTCCTCTTCTGTTGGTCAGCCAGCACAAACTAAAAATTTAGTGTAGGGTAGTTACCTCACCAGGTCTTTCCTTTGTTACAGTCCCGTTTCCATGGAGGTCCACGTGATGTGTACTTGCCCAAGCCCTCCTGGGGAAACCACACACCCATCTTCAGAGACGCTGGCATGCAGCTCAAAGCATACCGATACTACGACCCCTCCACCTGTGGCTTTGACTTCAAAGGAGCTCTTGAGGACATCTCTGTAAGACATTAATAGGAAAGGCGTGTGTGAAAATGTACTTTTGTGAAATTTTGAGATTTGAAGTATTGACCATTATTTGCGTCAGTCAGGAAGAACTTTATATATATTATATATGAAGGGACTTGGTTGACACCTGATCATGTTAATCATATTTTGACCTTCAGTGAAAACAGTTCCAACAGTTCCCCCTTTCAACTAACTGTGCTGTTTTATACATGGTGTTGAAGATTCACTAATCAAACCTTTTATATGTGGCAGAAAATCCCAGAGCAGAGTGTGATCTTGTTGCATGCTTGTGCCCACAACCCCACCGGCGTGGACCCCAGGCCTGAGCAGTGGAAGGAGATTGCTGACATTGTGAAGGTGAATGTGCATACCTTCAAGACAGCCACAATGGATAAGCACTGCACTTTAGCGAGTTGTTATCACTTGAAATATCATTAACTGGGTGTCTGCGCCTCTCTGCTGTCTCCTTCCCCTTTCCTTCTCACCTTACAGAAAAGGAACCTGCTCGTGTTCTTTGACATGGCCTATCAGGGCTTCGCCAGCGGAGACATCGACCGTGATGCCTGGGCTGTGCGTTACTTCATCGAAAATGGCCACAACATCGTGCTGTCCCAGTCCTTCGCCAAGAACATGGGACTCTATGGTCAGCCAGTCCTCTTAAAATATGACATGCAGACAAACATTCATTCATCCATCCATGATCTACTGCTTTCCTTCTAGGGTCACATGGTGCTGACACATTTAAAACATTTGATTGAAAGCTCGTGGAGTGGGGTCCACTCAGGATATGTGACTGGTGGTGACAGATTGCATGAAGTTTAGTTTGTGTTGTATCACAATCTGGTGGTAAAACGTTGGTGGTGAACCATAATTTATACAAATAAGTATTTAGACTTCTAAAACCCTGAATATAACTGTACATAATGCGACATATAAAGTACGTTCCACATGGCACAGCTTTGTATGTGCTGTTAGTTGTCTTTCTAATAAACAGGAATAAGTCTGGTGAGACTGGTTTGCTTCTTCACCAAAACCGGTTTTTACACGGCGATATCTCATATTATAAGACAGTGAGCTATGACTCGAGTATAAAAATTATCCCTTCTAGAGAAAGTAATAAATCTTTGTTTCACATTTTGTGTCGCACCTCAAGCCTAATTTATAATGTTCTAATTTCAGGCGAACGTGTGGGAGGCTTCACTGTGGTGTGTAACGATGCAGATGAGGCAAAGAGAGTGGAGTCTCAACTTAAAATCCTCATCAGGCCCATGTACTCCAACCCACCAGTGAACGGTGCCAGAATTGCAACAACCATCCTCAATACACCAGAGCTGCGCTCACTGTGGTACAGGCTTAGAAATGCACACTTGCACATCTTGTACATCACTGGAACTAAATGCGTCATTTGGATATTTGTAAAACCTGTTCAGATCCCCATGTCTCCATATAAGCTGGTTATGATATATACTGAAATGTATTTTCTGTTTAATCTTGCAATCATTCCAGGCTGGAGGAGGTCCATGGTATGGCTAATCGCATCATTAAGATGAGAGAGCAGCTGGTGGCTGGCCTGAAAAAAGAGGGCTCCAGCCACAGCTGGCAGCATGTTATCGACCAGATTGGAATGTTCTGCTTCACAGGCCTCAAACCTGAACAGGTAATAAGAGAACAACAGAGAAATATGTTATTGTATTTTGTGGACTATAAGTCACACTTTTTTTTACTCTTCTGGCTTGTCCTGCGCTTTTATATAGCAAAATTACTTATATGTGTATATTTGCAGTCATTTGGACGTTAGATGACACTCTTTGCACTCTTGACTCAATTGAAGATCATATTGTACCGCCAAAAAAAGTAAAAACGTTTATGTTCACACTAAACTACTGTAACACAAGTGAAAATGCTGCCAAAAAGAAAGAGCTATACTGCAGACCTCAAAGTGCAGGTAATAAAGTATGCAGCTGAAACAAAGTTTGGAGTGAGTGTCTGCAGTTAGGCAACCTGGGAGAGAATGTTGTTTCATCCATCTCTCAGTAAATTACAGTAAAGGTTTTACAAACTGAGTTGAATACTAAAATAAATTTTGATAAATGATTCATGGATCAAGTATGTGGCCGCACTGGAGTGCAAGTGCCCGATAGTGTCCAATCTCGGAAGCTAAGCAGGGCCGTGCCTGGTAAGTACTTAGATGGGAAACCAACTTGGAAGACCAGGGGCCGGTGAGGTTGTGTCAGGAAGGGCATCTGGTGTAAAACTAGTGCCAAATTGATCATGCAGACAAATTGGGCTGCTGTGGTGACCCCAAATGGGAGAAGCCTAAAGGAGAAAAAAAAAATTATGGAATAAAGCACAACTAAGCTGCACAATGGAATAATCAAAATTTAGTCTTTCCAGTGCTGCATTGGATATGGTTGACCACAGTGTATTGGTACATGGACTTGAAGGTTGAATTGACACAGTGCTACACTGGTATAAATTATATTTGAAGGACAAGGACTATTTCTTGTGAATCTATAATTGCAGTACATATCTGAGCATACCAAAATGAGGAAGAGTTTGCCAAGGTTTCATTTTTGAGCCTCTTCTGTTTAATGTGTACATCCACCCAGTAGCTCAGATGATGGTCAACAAAATATCTTACTGTAATTCTAGAGAAGGATTTGCACTGGCTTTAGAATCACGCTGTTATAGCGTCTTTACATTCTCATCTGCAGCTGATTCAGAAAACTGTTGATGTATTGAGAACAAATGTCTCTGGGACTGTTTGTTGTGCCTGCTAATTAATTTTTTTCTGTAGGTTGAGCGCTTGACGAAGGAGTTTTCAGTGTACATGACCAAGGACGGCAGAATTTCCATGGCAGGTGTCTCCTCTGGGAACGTGGGCTACCTGGCACAAGGAATCCACGCTGTCACCAAGTAGAGTGGATCCTGTTGAGAGCGACACAATCAAAGCTGCAAATTTAAAGATGAGCTCAATGAGTCATTTTCTCTCTGTCTGCTCCATTCCATCGTTAGAAAAGAGCTCAATACTTAGTTAGACATTTCCTTGATTTGGTTTCATCATGAGTTCAACTTTGTCCCAGTTGGAATGATTGTTGCTGTTGGACAGTTTCACTAAACAGGCACCCCTGACAAATTGTATAAAGCATCTTTTCTCCTTGTACTGAGCTGATGCATCATCTTCTATTATTTATTATGTGGAATCAACTGTTGGCCATACATTAGTGTCCTCCTGAATGTGCACCGTGTAATCTGCTGTGCACTATGAAACATCAAGAAATCGAGATTGGGGCAATGTTGGGCTGTGCATTCATTTTATGTGAAAGTTGAGATCTCTGAAAATGTGACTTTATTTTCTTAATAGCACTTAAACTGTATGGCACCAAGTTTCGCTAGGTTTTTATTGTTCGGCTTAACTGTATAAAGTAGCATTTGTCAGTGAGGTCATTCATGGATGCAGGTCTGTATGTTGTTCCTGAACTAATCAAATATCTGTAATTTAGTCCCTTTATTATCTTTGGATTTTGCTCATCTATATTCTATGTATTTACTACTTGCAAGTAGGATTTTTGAATCTTTTTTCACTCTAGGCTCTTGCAGGGCAGCAGTCCCCTTTAAGCCAACATGCACACAAGCCAAAAAGAGCTGAACATCATTGAGAAGTGATCACTTCATGTAATATGAACTTGACTGAAAAGTTATTTTGCCATTGTCCCAAATCAAATGCCCAATTTTCTTGTGATAAAGGCTTTGTATATTATCTCAGTAGTGGTTAATAAAAAAAAAAATAGAATGGGGTACCTGTTTGGGGTAAACACTGGTGTTGCATACACTGTTCATTCTGTCAGGTGTCGAGTATGAATCTTCGAAAAATGAAATGCAGATGGCAGTTAGGAATGTGGAGAATGTGGTCTACTCATACTTCTGAAACTTATTGCACTTTGCCTCTATGTCAAGGAATAATGGATGAATTTTACTGAAACAACAAATCCTCCAACAATAAATCATCAGAATGATGACCTGTTCTCATGTGTTATAATTTTACCCCTTGTAGTTGACCCACTTTTACGTTTTATATGGGCCTTGCATTCAAAAGTATTCACACCTTTATTTTTTTTAAGTCTTTTTCAGTTTTGCTATGTTGCAACCTGATAGAATTGTTTATTCATTTTTTTCTCATTAATCTACGTTTGGTATCACATGACAAAACGAAAACAGAATTTTAGGAATGTTCATAAATTTGCACTGTACGTTCTTGCTCGTTCCAATACATGGTTTATATTATATCCCAATAACACAGTGTTCAGAATACTGTCTGCAAGGAGATTTTTTTTTAATGCTCATTTCATCTTACTGTGTAAAGTGTTATTTTTGTCATTGATAGTTTTTTCACTAGCATTGGGCTGGGGTCCATCAGACATTCAACTAATTGTATCAAACTCTGAAATCTCATTTAAGATTTCCCCTGTAAAATAACCAGTTGTTCCTACTTCTTTCTTTTCCAAGGGAAACAAGTTTTATTGCAATACAGTTATATGACATCTTCAGTTACAAGTATATATTTTGCAGTCAATTTGTGGACAGAAAAAAAGAGCTTATGAGATATGCTTTGTTATAAGCTAATCCATCCATCCATCCATCCATCCATTTTCTATACTTGCATATTCCTTAATCAGGGTCACAGGGATGTGCTGGAGCTTATCCCAGCTCTCTTTCAGGTGGAATGCAGGGGTACACCCTGGACAGGTCACCAGTCCATCACAGGGCCACATAGAGACACACACAAACAAACAACCACACACACTCACTCCTAAGTGCAATTTAGAGAAAATTAGTTATCTGGATCCAAGAAGAAAGATGCATGCATGTTTTTGGACTGTGGGAGGAATCCAGAATACCTGGAGTAAACCCACAGAGAGAACATGCAAACTCCACGCAGAAAGGCCAGGTTGCGAACCACTCCTGATGTTGAAGACTGTTTGATTTTTGTTTGTGTTGCAGTCTGGAGGCAATTAACTGTGAATGCATCATTCAGGATGATTATGATGGGGTTTCTCACTATTTTCACAAATCAAACAATCAACACTGAAAGTCTATAAGGTATTTCTCTGCTTAGAAGACGTGACGTTTGTGCAAAAACCTGGCACAAACCTGAGAAAACTACCATACCCAGAATTCAAAGCAAGCAGGAGAACGCCCAGAAATGCGGTCACGTGATGGAGTGTCACATGCACAGCTGCTGTGTACGGGTTGTCAAACATAGGCGGCTTGGTCATTCCCTGCGGTGGATGGTGTTTAACAATAACAAGGTAACGTTACTGGAGCTAATTTATCGATATTTCAGCAGCAACGACTTCACAGAAAATATACAGGAGCAGCCGTAAAGTTTAAATGAACTGAGTGTATTATCAGTTCAGCTAGGTCTAAGGTTTGCTAGCTGCTGTAGGACACAGCCGCAAACGGCTTGACTGCATTGACAGGTGTGATAATGAAATCCTATGTAAAAGTGTGGTATCTAAGTAGTATTCAGCGCAGGGGGCTGACCGTGGGTCCGTGTTGAACTGGGGTAATCTTATCATCACCGGCTCCTTGTCCTCATTAACGTTAGTTTTGCTTTTCTTCCTAAGATCACCAGTTAACCATTGTCATACTTTCGTTATCAGGCTGCTTCAGACAACACACATTAAATAGAGTGACAGGGTCGTGTTTTTGCACATATCAGTCAGGACGAGCAAGTGTTGGATTTGCTGACTTTGAGCCTGTATGTCTGTTTTACAGGTCTCTGGTCATGTTTGTGTGAAGGTATGTACACTGACCTGGGTTGAATAGAGAGAACTCAGTTTGTATTACAGGTTTTTGTACTCAGCATTTCATATGTAAAGTCTGATGCCGATAATCAGTTCAGGTTATATTTGAGGACAGCGCTTCATTAAGTATCAGGTTTTGTATCTCAATGTAAAAAAAAAAAGTATCTTCTCAGGAATGAGGGTTTCATGAAAATAGAATCTATGCTTTAACCAAAACAACTGCTATGTTTCTTTTGTATTAATTTTCAGTTGTTTTTTTTTTCTAAATAAACTTCTAATTTTAAACAGTATTTGGTCACAGGATTGATCACTGAGTGGCTCCTGCGTCACACTGTCCCTGGTGATGAAAATCTACTTTCTCCTGACTGTTGTGGGACCGAAGACACTGGACACACATTTTCATCTGCAGCTGAATAGATCAGACTTTATGATCTTCTTTCTTCTTGGATCCAGATAACTGACAAATTTTCTGCAGTGCGTGAAGCTTCAGGGACCGAGCTACAACCCGTCGACTCATGGCGATCAACTCTGATGTTGAAGACTGGCGTGGAGTCGGCAGCAATGACTCTGGAGAAAGGGTGTGGCTTTTACAGAGTCCCAGCGTGGATTCTGTCCAGCACCTTGAGACGGACAGGAGGAGCGGAGGCGTGTCGTGTATGGGAGCAGTGTTCATTGTGGTGAATGCAGCACTGGGAGCAGGTCTTCTCAATTTCCCTGCAGCATTCAACATGGCAGGAGGAGTAACTGCAGGAGTGATGCTTCAAATGGTAAGGACATCTCAAGACAGAAATCTCCCCTTTACACAACCTCCCTTTGAACGAGACAGGTCTTCAGGGCTAAAAGCCTCTGCTGAGATGTGATGAATCGGGCTGCAACTTTTTAGTTTCAATTCATTTGACCAATCCTTTCAAGATCATCATTGCTGTCTAAAAAAAAGAGGTGATGTTACTCACTAAATCTGACCACCAGCCAATGCACAATGTAATACAGCTTGATAGAAAGAGACTGACAACTTTTGAAATGGATGTTCTTGAAAACATGAAATATGTCCAAATAAGCAACAAGTTGAAGTATGGTGGGCAAAACAAAACATACTTCTTTATAGTGAGCATTAGACTACACAGATCTTACGTTCAGGATTGTGTGTGTGTGTGTGTGTGTGTGTGGTTTGATCAGTGCACTGAAGTATCTCACTTCAGGCCGGGACAAATAGAAATACAGAAATCTCTCATGTTATATAATCTATACTGTAACCTCAACTGAAGCAGAAAGTTGTTATTATGTAGGACTCCATCGGTATGTTGGCAGTTGAACCGGAAAGATAAATACTGAAGTTATTGTCTGATTTTCTAAATTACAACATATACTTGCCCTTAAAACAGTTCTATGTTACATTCAACTTTTATGTTGTAATAGAAACTATAATGGGGAACTATAATACAACGGTTCTTGTTTCTTTGTGTTTCAGTTTATGCTGATCTTCATAATAAGTGGGCTGGTGATTCTCGGATACTGCTCCCAGGTACGTGCCGCTTCACTCTGACTCCTGAAAGTCTTTGTTTTCACCTCTTACTGTTTCACTTTGTTTCTTTCATTTCTCCAGCATCCACTGCAGCCTTTGTAATCTCAGAGCTTTACTCTTACTTCCAACATTTTTCCCTCAAACTTAATGGAACAGTGTTCTTACCATCTTTATTCTGTGGTTGTATTCCCTGTCAAATGCAGAGCTTTGCACTGCAGCTCAGACTTTCACTTCCTGGATGACTCAGACTTAGGCTTGAATGCACAGGGTGATTATGATGGGGTGTCAGTCCATCCATGTTAGTCATTTGAAGAATTTTTACACACTGACCCACCCACCTTAATTTACAGATGATATTTGTTCAGAGCCAGACAAATGTGAAGAGCATTGCTTTTAAATACAGACATATCCAGCTCTAGGATGAACTTTGTCTTTAATCATTTAAGCGTTACTGACTTCATGCGAATGATTGACTGACTGCACTCATCCTGTAGCTCTAAAACTAGTTCTTTCTCTATGGCCATACCTTGACAAAAGATGTTTACAGTCAACAGTGAGGCTTCTGCTGCACGTTCACTTACTGTTTGGATGCTATTCACTACAGAGGTCCCTCTTTATAATTTGAAAAATGGTAAGAAGTGTGTGTTCAGCTGGTGTACATATAAATCAGTTTTAAGCTGCTGGATTAAAGGAAATTGCCAGAGGACAAATACAGCAATGAATTTGACCCTTTCTTTTGACTGACCAGTTATCTACTACCTGATTTGGACAGTTGATTTAAATTCATGCTGTGTTAGAACTGCATCAAAATCTTACGTCACATGAGCTATATCAGCAGAAGCATGTTTCATTTCCTGCAGTGCTTGCTCATAAGAGATTTTTTTGGGTTTTTTTTTTTTTTTTTTTTTTTTTTTGTAAAGTGCCTTGAGATGATTTGTATTGTGATTTGGCGCTATACAAATAAATTGAATTGAACTGAATTTTCACAGTTGTAATCAAAGGAAAATTAAATGACTACTCTAGACACATGACTGACAAAATAAAAGCACTGTCTCTTATACCTTCTTCTACTTTTTAAAAGAAATTGGTACTCTGGTTTTCAGAAGTGCAGTATTTGTTAAATAGCAAATAAATGAATAATAATAATAATCTATTCCAACACCTTCATTGCTGAGTCCATCTGTCTGGTTTCTTCAGGTCAGTAATGAAAACACCTATCAGGAGGTTGTTCGAACTACGTGTGGAAAAGTCACAGGAGTCCTATGTGAAGTCGCCATTGCTGTCTACACCTTTGGCACTTGCATTGCTTTCTTTATTGTCATTGGAGACCAGCTGGATCGCTGTAAGTATCCTCCCAGCCAGCCTGTTTGATGCAGTTTCTGAGAGCTAGACATAATTGTCATTTTCTATATTGTTTGGTCACCTTTATGGACTTTTTAGTCCACCTACACAGTCATTTTGTGCTCTGCTTTTAGCTGTATGATTGTTTGTTTAGAACAGAGGAAAATGTCAAGAACTAGTAGTGTAACCATTTAACCCATCATATCAGTAACAAGGGCAAAGAGCATCAGCAATGACACCATGCTGCTTTTTGCTCAGTCAGTCTGTTCCTCATGTGATCTGCACTGCACTGAGACGCTGACGCTGTAGAAATCCTGCTCCTGTCTGCTTTTGGAAATAAACTGTGGCCTTCCACACAGGTCTTTTGAAATGGATGAATTAATGGAGTGCTTATGACTGGAATTTGATTTTAATCTTCTCCAACAAACTGCCTCCCTTTCTGCTCTCTTAAAGGTTTCTGTCATTCCTGTTTTTGTTGCAGTGATAGAAGCAGTGGCTCACGACACAGATGGAACAGTCAGCGGCCACTGGTACACGAACCGCAAATTTACCATCTTCGTTACTGCAGTGTTTGTTATTCTTCCTCTCTCCATCCCCAAAGAGATTGGCTTTCAGAAATATGCCAGGTATAAAATATTTATCAAGTCAGTTGACTCGCTCAGCTTATTTCCTCTCTGAGGATTAAAATCTTATGTTTTCTTAACTTGGAGTTGCTGTTTTGCATTGCAGCGCGCTCAGTGTGATGGGGACCTGGTACGTTACCATTGTGGTCATTATAAAATACATCTGGCCAGATAAGGTGACACCGGGCTATGTTCCCACCAGGTGAGCCCTGCACACCCTTCATGACGCTGCCAATACTTTGTACAACACTTCAGTAATTTTGTACACCAACTCACTCGAGCAGAAATATTCTCATCTTGCTTTGCCGAGTTGCTCAATCACTGTGCTTGTTACAGTTCTTCTTCCTGGACTGCAGTTTTCAATGCAATGCCCACCATATGCTTTGGTTTCCAGGTATTTCCTCATTTGAGAACATAAAGTAAAACACTTCTCCTATGGTCTGAGTTTAACAGTGCTGAGTTCTTTTTGTCTTATGCACTTCCTCCTGATCTTCCTACAGTGTCACGTCAGCTGTGTGCCAGTGTTCAACAGCATGAGGAGGAAAGCAATTAGACCTTGGGGCCTTGTAGTCACTCTCAGCATGATAATCTGCCTATTTGTTTACACAGGAACAGGTATGGTCAGTGTGCACTTTTAGTGTATACCCAGACATGTACTGTACACGATAACCTGTTGAAAAAATTATCATCTACAGGAAAGAGTGCTTTATACTGTAGGTATTTTCATTTTCATAACATTGTACATGATAAATTGTCTTATATGGTCAAAGATACATGCTACAGATCTCTTTCTGCAAGTTTTTGCTTCTCCTGTGTCAGGATCGTTCCTCATCGTAATGGATCTTAAAGTTTCTGTGTTACAATTTAGTTTACATTATCCACATATTATGTAGTGCTGTTGCAAATAACCTGGCTTGTCAATATTTGAAATAATTCAAATTGTAAATTGTGTTTGATCAGGTGTCTGTGGCTTCCTCACATTTGGCTCCAGTGTCAGTCAAGATGTGCTGATGTCATACCCTCCTGACGATATTGCTGTGGCCATTGCCCGTGCTTTTATTGTCATCTGCGTGGTCACCTCTTATCCCATTTTACACTTCTGTGGCAGGTAATGTCTTAGCAGCCAAAATATAATGCTTGTGTTTTTCCTTAGCCTGACCAACATTGGTTTAGCTTTTAGAATCTGAACTGTGTATTTAAAAAAAAAAAAAAAAAAAAAAAAAAAAAAGATTTGTCTTAATTTTTAAGAAGTATTTTTTCAGTGGTGATTGTGTGTCTTAACAGGGCAGTCGTAGAAGGACTTTGGCTGCGTTTTCAAGGTGAGCAGGTGGAGGTGTGTGTACGTCGAGAAAAAAGGAGGAGGATCCTGCAGACCCTGGTGTGGTGTGCCGTCACCCTCGTGCTGGCACTCTTCATCCCTGATATTGGTCGTGTGATCTCATTAATCGGAGGATTGGCAGCCTGCTTCATCTTCATCTTCCCAGGTTGCACTGTGCTCATTGTGTTCACTGTTTTATATTTCTCTGCAGGCCATATTTGAATGTCACATTATATAATAACCATGTATCTCCTACTTAATAGGTTTGTGTCTGATGCAAGCCAAACTATCAGAGACAGACAGTCGATCTGCCAGGTGAGACTGCTTATTGATAGATATTTGTTTCATCACAATTCTTCTACACTTATATATATTATGTGACACAGCCTTTTTGTCATTACCATTTTGATTTCACAGCCATAAGGTGTGTGTATCTAAGCCACTCTAAGTTGTGCCTCTTATATATCACCATACACATGAGCTATGTGCTCTTAAATAACGTGCAGTCTTATCAAAGCTTGTTTGTTCGATATTTAATATAATACACTAAGGCTGAATATTAAATAAATATAAAGCTTTGGGTGTTTTCTTTTCACATTAGACATTTGTGTCAATATAAAAAATGTTTAATACAGGTTGAAGTACATTTCCTTGGTCCTCTCTTTTACAGCTGGCATGGATTGGTGATCTTCGGTGTTTTCATGGTTACAATTGGAGCTTTCATCTTTGGCCTCACGACGACCAACTCCATCTATCAAGACATCGTAAGCTGAAAGAGACTGTTTTTTTTTTAATCAGTAGTGTCCTCAGTTTTGAAGACCGAGGGGGTGCTTAGTCCTGTGCTGCTATTCCGAACTATGGGATTAGATGGAGGAGCATCTCATGATACCCATTTAAAAGAAAAAAAAATCAGGACCTCTGTGGCATCCTGGCTTTCTGCTTAGTCAGGGAGTGGAGATGCCACTCAATACCAAGTGACTTCAGACACTTTGCTCATTTTATTTTCTGTGAAGTGTATGTTATATGTTTTTAACTTTGACTGTAATCATTCCAGAGGGAAAAGTATATGGGTATTCATGTCCTGTTTACAAGAGCTGAAGGACCTTGTAGAAAAAGGTCTTACAATCAAACAGATTTTTTATGATGTTTACCAATTTCTTTATCTTAACTTGCATGTAAGGCATGTTTCTAAACACAGAAATGGATACGCTGTGATTTTAAGCTCCAGACTCTGTCTTTAAGCTGCTGTTAGTTTATCCACTAATTATGAATTTTATCTGTTCTCCAATGGGAAATTAAACAGGTTCGCTCACACGCTGATGGAATCATGAGAAAGATATTAAGTGTTTTTAATCTGGTTGTGTTCACTTATAACTTAAAATGAACTGAAAATATGAGATTTTCAATTTTTGGACAAGGCCACAAAATCATTACAGTTAAAAATAGATTTAGGAAGGAATTTGAGTTATACGGCTTTTTGTTCTTTTTTTTTTTTTAAAAGACATTTTATAAAGTTGGAAGTAGTGAAATTATGATTTTATACACTGGCAATAATGTTAAATAATTTGCTACAAGTTTGTATAGAGTACAAGCCAATATCATGTAAGCCTGCAGGTCTTTAAACATTGAAAACCACAGGGTTGTGTTTCCACGGCACAAATCTGCAGTGTGTGCAAGATGAGTCGTTCCTTCACATTCAGGATAAGAAAACTTCAACTCTTTCAGCTCAACTCTTGACTCTTCTGGGGGTTTGAACACAACATGGTCTTTGAATGTATGGAAAATGATGTAACCTAAAGAGAATTCAGTTTGCACATATTAGAAATACTGAGGTTGGATTTACTTGAATCAGGCACCACTGCAGACAGTTACAACTACAAAAAGAGTTACAAAAATGTTTTTGTTCCTTTTTGACTCAAAACAATACTCATCACTACTTATCACTAGAGGTTGTGGACTTAGAACATTTATCAAGAAATTGAGAGAAAAGAGATGCAGTCCAGATAAAACTTTCTGTCAGCAATACAAAAGCTTTAACATTTCTTGGAATCATTTTTTTTTATTACAGATTGCTTTTATGTTTTGGTGTTTAAGCATTTGTGTTACCCTTTTAGTGCTGCAGACAACAATTCATCTGATTATATGAGTGGCTGTCATCTGCATTTATGGTTTCTGTCACTGATTTACAGTTACCAGGCTGGAAAGGAGGCATTTGGTAATAGTCATGTGTCTCTGCTGTCCTGAACAGAGCAATGACCTGTAAACATGACATTGATGGCAGAAATATTTTAGGGATTTACTTACAGTATAATAGATTTAGTACAATCAAGGCATGCAAATGAATCTGACAATCCATGTGTCACTGGCAGTTTAATAAAAAGACAAAATGACAAGTGAAGTTGCATTTTTCCAACAAGACAATACAAGCCACTATCGTTTTACTTACATTTTGCTGACAGTCATTGATTCCGCAATAACATACCCTGCTTTACATGGGTGCTGAAGAGAACAGCTTTATTTGATCATTTAAGTATTAAGTACCTGGGCGATGACTGTTCACTACATTGGAGTCGTAATGAAAGAGTTAAGCGCTCACTTTTTAAGAGGAGTTTTCACATCCATAGTGGTTGAACAATGTAGGATGTTTAGCATTGTGCTTAGGACTGTGATGTTTTACAAGGCAACAAGTAGCCAGACAGTTATTGCTGTATATTAACAATCATTTTCAGGTTTAATTTGTTTTACTAAAAGGGTTGTGTATAAAAGGAGTGTACTTCTGACATTCCAGTGAATATATAAACATCTTCAAAGTTCTAAATTTCACTTGAATTGTTGCAGTTCAAAGACAATGCAATGGAGAGCCAACACCAATTGTGCCATTAACGAAAAGCTCACAATGCAGGTGTGATACAAAGCACAAGTGCCTTAACGGTCCTTTTCCCACCTAAACTGATCTTCCCTGAGAAAAATGTTATATTTGTGACAGGTGATAAGTGCAGGTGTGTTACTTTTCCATCATGGCTCAGTAGGTGTCATTTGTTATGAAAGACTGGAACATATGGAAAGCTGGACCTGGAGCCCATTGAGGAACCATGTGACCGGCACCCTGAAACACAGGACAGTGCTACTGTATTTCACTGTAAGGACACTACATCACCAACCTGACACAGGACACTGAACTACACATTGGTACTTACCTTGACTGTGAGGAAAGTGATGTTTCCAAACTGTTGGTAGAAACCAGCAATCTGATCTTCATGAAGCCAAGACTGATACTCAGTGGTCTCCTGAGAACAACATTTATTAACAGTATGAAGAGGTGTACCTGGTTATGTTTAGTGGAAAAAAAAAAACTTGCTGAAGACAAAATTATAATAAATTGTACCAGTGAATCTAAGCTAACAGGATGGCCAGCATCTTGCCTAGTCCGTTGGAGGTTAGTAACTCAAATATATGGTGAATTTTTCATCTGTAAATTGGAACCATCATTTATTTTTCACCAGTGACCCAAAATACACCTCCCTGCTATGTGACGGGCAATTTGACCAAGGAGGAGAGGGATGGCATCATGGTGACCTGGCTTCCACAACCACTTGATCTAAACTCAAGATGGTTTGTGAAGAGTTTAGATCACAGACGGAAGCAAAAATAAGTGCAACATATGTGGGAACTTGTTAAGGACTGATGAAATAACGTTCCAGTTTATTCTCTCTCTCTCTCTCTCTGTACCTTCTGCAGGTGTCCCTGGTCCTGGAGCTGTATATTGCTGATGTGCAGTTACTGGCCCCACCAACCTGCAGTGTAATTTGTTGTTTATTGTTGCTGTTCTTTTCTCTCTCCTCTATCCACTCACCCCAACTGGTCGAGGCAGATGGCCGCCCAAACTGAACCTGGTTCTGCTGGAGTTTTTTTCTTCCGTTAAAAGGGAGTTTTTCCTCTCCACTGTCACCAAGTCTTTGCTCATAAGGGATTTGTTGGGTTTTTTGTAAAGTGCCTTGAGATGATTTGTATTGTGATTTGGCGCTATACAAATAAAATTGAATTGAACTGAATTATCTAAAGGTTGAGTCATGGCAAATGGACTTTCAGTTTTTAAGTCCAAAAATTTCACTACCCATCCAGGCGGCTTCATTAGTCTGGACTGGAATCTCCAATATATCTCCCAGGTTGGTTTCACTCCACCCCTAGAACCATAGGCTCACTAGTTGAGCTATGTAAATCAGGTGAGAGTCATTAGATCCATGCCCCTGAGTTGGTTTGACTTCACACCTGGCCTGAATAGGCTCGTTAGGTGAACTAAAGGAGTGAGCTCAGGTGAGGGTCATTAGGATCTAATAGTGGGCTCATGTAAAGACAGCCCTCAAAACCTGTGGCTACCCTAAGTGGGCTTTCAACAAGGCAACAATCTCTCTCTCACGATGCTGCAAAGTACCAGGAGAAACTGTGTGCAGGTCAAACCAGAGAACTGCTGGTTTAGGGGCAAAGGGAAGTGCTGCAAATAATGATTAGATTTAGGTTTGGTTCCCTTTGCTGCACTTTGTAAATTAATAAAAGCATCCCCTGTGTATCTTAGTTTCTTTCACATAGAAAATAATCCCAACAAAGAAAACTTATGGATGAGAAGATGCGTCCAAACTTTTTACTGGCCCTGTATATGTTTTTAAAATCTTTCCTAAAATTCCAGTTCCCACCTTCAGGCCGAGATCCTCCACAAACCACTGGTCTCCCAGGAAGTTGCAAGCCATGTCTGTGTCTCCGTTGTAGACGAGAACCCGCAGGCCCACAGAGAGCAGCTTCAGATACACATCCTTCACTGTCTGGTATAGAGAGGTGTACTGGTCTCCAACATCATCACTGCAATGAAGAAATAGAGTTCATTATCATCATGACCTCTTGTCATCATGAAACCACGCATATTTACATTTCATCACACATATTATAAATATATTGCACTACAATGTTTGCACCTTACTGACCACACATCTATACTGGCCAGTGCTTATTTTTGCTTTTGTCGCATACATTGTCTAATGCAAATATGCACTGGTCCACTTTTAACAGATATATGTAGTCTGAATTTTTTGTATTGTTTTATGTAGCACTCTGGTTCCTGGAGGAATGTTGTTTTGTTTCACTATGCACTGTATCCACTGTACATGGTTGAAATGACGACAAAAGCTACTTGACTTGACCTGGCATATTAGTAGAATCCACAGTTTAAAATTGAACTCTGAATTCTACTCTTTTTTTTTTTGGATGACATAATGTGAACACTCATTTTTAGTATAATATATACAATATACATTTTTAAACACTTCCATCCATCCATTATTTATACCCGCTTATTCCTAACTAGGGACACGGGGATCTACTGGAGCCTATTCCAGCTCTCTTTGGGTGAAAGGCAGGGGTATACCCCGGACAGGTCACCAGTTTTAGATTAGTTTGTTTTATATTCAGATTATCAAATGCAGTAATAGTTTAGCAATTAGACTTTAATTTTTGCACACTTCATTGTGTTGTAGGGTTCCAATTTTTGAATATACACAGGATTTTTAATTGTATAATACAGTGTTACATAAAACTGCATAGTAAAGTAATTGGAACCTCATGTATATTATTTTATTGCCTTATAAGCATATTCCCAAATACACAGCGGCTTCACAAAATAGAGACCTTCAATTTTGCACACTGTTGCAGAGTTCATTTAAAATGCCAAATTGCCATTTTTGCCAATGAATCTATAATCGGCATTACATAAGTGACATGGTTTTAAGTTTATTTTTAATTAAGAGCAATCTTTGACTGTCCTTGGTCTGCAAGCTTTGTGCACTTTTGCACCAGTGTACAAAAAGTGAAGCAATCTGAACTTTCTGAAATGACTGTATGTGTTAACCACGCTCATTAATACTTGATGCATGTAGTGTATTGATCACTGATGTCTTAATCATCTATTCACATTCATTAGTTTACTGTAACATACCTGCAGATGTCCCATGATGGCAGAGTATCTGGAATGTGTAAAGCTTTCCTCACATCCCCCCTGTTCAGCCAGTTTATCTGAGCTGTACTGTTAAGGCAGGGAGGGGTTTCACCCACAGCCACAAAGGACCCCAGTTCATCTAAAAACTGTGGGAAGATGTTTATCATTAAAACTAAAAGACGGTAAGAAAAAAAAAAAGGCACAGGTTCATGGGCAGCACTCCCCTACAGAGGGAAGCTCTCACCTTGTGGGTGTGTGCGTGACTCCTGTAATTCCTAAACAGAAGAGTCATGATCCTCTTGTAGCCTTTGTGGGAACTTCTGAGACCCTCACAATTCAAGTAAAGGGCATACTCATTCAGTCCGCTGTTATACACAATATTAAAGGCTATATTCACCTAAAGGGGGATAAGGACATGTAAAATTTGAAAGAGTATGCAGAAATTCCCAGTTAAATACTGTAGACATAGTGCACACATACTTTCTTCTTGCAGGCCTCTGAGCTGGAGTTGTAAAAGTTACAGATTCCCTTGTCACAGCAATTAATGTTCAGATCAGACCACAACCTGCACAGAAATCACAGCTTTAAAATGACCTCTCTGCATCAACTATGTGTAACTTTAACCTTCACCGTCAATCACCTCCAAACATAAAAATGCGACACTCCAGCTGCTTTCTGTTACAATAACTAATAGAACAACCACAAATATTCATATTTTTAAAATTTATCTTTCCAGAATTTGTGCAGTCCTTACCGTTTTAGTATACTTTTTTTGGTGATCATATTAAAAAGCACAACCAAAAAATGTTTAATGAAATTAACTTATATTTATTTAAATGAAAAGTCACAAAAATTATATTTAACTGATTGGACAGTTACATTTTCAGCCCTCAGAAACCATGTTTGTACACCAGCAGAGGGCAGCATAAGAGACTATGCATGTGTGCAGGGAAACACTATTAAAGTATGACTTTGTTTTTGTACATACAATATTTACTCATAGTAAAGCAAACAAGCTTCCTCTAGGAAGTGCCACTTACTGTTTTCCAAAGAGGCCGTGGTAGTAACCAAAGTAGATCAAGCTTTGGTCATTAAGAGCATAGCTGCTGAGTCCATTTCCCACTGCAAACCCCTAAAAACATGGCAATGTAATAAACATTTGGTAGGGTAGAAAATCAGAAAAAACATGAGACTGAAGTACTGTATTTTCCAGACTATGGCACTCTCAACTCAACTGATGATAAAACTGTACCACCCAAAAAAGTAAAAACATTTATATTAATGCTAAACTATAACTCCTACTGTAACACAAGTGAAAATGCTGCCCAAAAGAAAGAGCTATACTGCAGATTTCACACTGCAGGTAATAAAATATGCAGCTGAAAAAGTTTGGAGTGAGTACTGGCATTTAGGCAACGTAAGAGAGGAGGAAGACACGCAGCTTCATCTTCTCCTTGATGTTGGTGGAGTTGTTTAACTTTACTTGATATGGATGAATGAATTTGGTAATGCACGTCTGCTTGTTGTTATGCCTAGTTTACATTCTTCATAGGCTAATTGAGACTATAATTAGAAATGTGACTTATACACTGAAGCAACTTCTACATGTTTTTTTTCTGATCAACAAAGCTGTTTTTGCTAAAAGCGACTTATACTCTGGTGTGACTTAAAGCCTGGAAAATACTGTGTATACAATGTTTAGACAATACAATGTGTTTGAAGCACTTCACCTTGAAGTTGATTTTTGCAGATCCTGTTGCCACGCGTAAGCTGAGAGTTGGTGCATAAATTCCACCATAACTTTCTCCAAAGATGAAGAACTCATTCTGAGTGAAATTTGGGAACTTGGCAAAGAAACTCTGCAAGGCTCTGTAATTATCCTCAGCTACCTAATGGAAGAATATTTGAATTTCTTAAAAATACAGTCTGACTATTTCTAAGCAATTCATTTAACTCACTTAACTTACCTGGTCATCATCAGTTGCATATTTGTGGTCGTCAGAGTAGGAATATCCTACTCCTGCAGGAGATTCTATATACAGCATATTGGCAATCTTGTTCCAACTGAATGGGTTCTCATACAGTGTGGCCCCATCATCATTCACCTGAAAAAGAAAGCCAACAATTCCTTTTTGGAGCCATCTCATTTCAGTGTGCAGATGCAGTAATGCACATGGAGAGCATGCTCACGTGAAAAGGGCCATTCTCTGACAGGAATCCATCCAGTGAGCTGCAGCCTGGGCCTCCATTCAGCCAGAGCACCAAAGGGTCTTTGACTGGGTCCCTCTGGGAAGTCACAAACCTATAGGAGATCAGGACCACGGTTACATATGCCATACGGCACAATACAGTTACGTACAAAAGCTAAGCCATTCATGGGCAAATTACATTTTTTTTTCCTTTTCTAACTGAAAAGTAGTAAACACAACCTCTGCCTAAAACAAATGTTACAGATAAGCCGTTCTTTAACGTTAATGCACCACTACCTCTTATTTCCTGCACTTATGGCAGAAAATAGTAATTGTGCCATGTGTACAAGTTCCACCACCCTCTAAGTCAGTATTCATAACACAGCCTTTTGTAGCAGCTAAGAGACTTTCTATTCTTGATTTGAATTTTCACACACACACTTCCTATTGGTCGCATCAACCCCCGAGATATTTTTACTGTCTACAACACACTGCAGGTATTAGACCCTCTCCCTATGGAGATTTAATAGACTCATTCTCACATTAAAATAATGCAACAGTTGGTATTTTCCAGTGATTACACACTAATGATGATATAGTTATAAATACTACATTTCAGTGAATAGATCATTATGTAAGTGTCAAAAAACAGATTATTATCATTATTTTGCTGTCACGGCTCACAGCCTAAGAATGAATAACATTTCAGTTCATACCAAACTAGTACTCATTGGCCCCTGACTGAGGAAGAGAAAGCTGCAGAAACCAGTCCAACACATTTCCCTATCCTGTAGGTAACAATTTCTATTTTCAGTAGTGCAATAAGTACATTTATTCAAGCACCGTACTAAAAATACTGCTCTTTTTACTCCATTAAATGTATTTGTGAGCTGTAGCACATTGCCCGTTACGTCGTTGCGTTGGCTTTACTTAGTTAAAGGGAAATCAATTCTTCCACCACAGAGTCTTACCAATAATGGAGAAACTTCCCGGGCCGAGCCTGGAGGTACCCCGACCACTGTCGATAGTTGGGTTTGAACATCATACCTGGCAGGTGCGCCACTTCGTCGGGAGCATACTGAGCCCAGGAGCCGAGAGGACACAGGGCCAACAAACACAGCAGCAAACCTTCGACGAACATCGTTGACTTCTTCCTCACTTCCAACAAAAGACGCCACACGACTCCTCCGATCTGCCCGGGAGACAAACCAGAGTCCAAATCAGCACAACTTCCTCAGGCTCCAATGTCTTTAGCAGCAGCTCCGCGTTCACGCGGACCAGTACGTCATGTGACTGCTGTGAAAGCCACGTGACCAGCGTCTGACTCTACCCGGAAGTGCTAAACGACAACAATTATATCCTTGTGTGGAAGCAGGAGTGAGGTGTTTTATGTAGGTTTACAGTGTCGCTATAGGTAGCTATATAAAACCCGCAAACTGAGCTTTTTAAACTGAACAACTGGTGTATAAACAGACTCAGTAATCAAACAATATAATGGCCAAAAGTTTTGAGAATGACACTGCTGACTCAGTTTTTATGGTGGCAGTTTGCTTATACTCCAGAATGTTATGAAGAGTGATCAGATGAATTTCAATTAATTGCAAAGTCCGTCTTTGCTATGAAAATGAGAGTGTTGATGAGGACAAAGCTGGTCACTGTCATGATTGAGTTAGAATAAGAGACTAAAAGCTTTAAAAGGAGGGTGGTGCTTGAAATCATTGTTCTTCCTATGTTAACCATGGTTACCTGCAACGAAACACATGCAGTCATCATTGCGTTGCACAAAACGGGGCTGCAAAGGCAAAAACATTGCTGCTAGAAAGTTTGCATATTAATCAACCATTTATCAGATTATCAAGAACGTCAAAGAGAGACGTTCAATTGTTGTGAAGAAGGCTACGGAGCACCTAAGAAAGCCCAGCAAGTTGATTCAGCTGCAGTACTGGGGCACCACCAATGCAGAGCTTACTCAGGAGTGGCAGCAGGCAGGTGTGAGTGCATCTGAATGCACAGTGAGATGAAGGCTTTTGGGGGATAGTGTCAAGAAGGGCAGCAAAGAAGCCACTTGTCTCTAGGAAAAACATCAGAGACAGACTGATATTCTGCCAAAGGTAAAGGGACTGCTGAGGACTGGGATAAAGTCTTTACCTTGGATGAATCCCATTTCTGATTGTTAGGGGCATCCAGAATAAGGCTTGTCCAGAGAAGAAAAGGTGAGCACTACCATCAGTGTCATGACAACAGTAAAGCATCCTGAGACCATTCATGTGTGGGGTTGCTTCTCAACCAAGGGAGTGGGCTCACTCACAATTTTGCCTAAGAACACAGCCATAAATAAAGAATGGTACCAAAACATCGTCCGAGTGAAACTTTTCCCAACCATCTGAGAACAGTTTTGGTGACAAACAATGCCTTTTCCAGCATGATGGAGCACCTTGCCATAAGGCAAAAGTGATAACTAAGTAGCTCGGGGAACAAAACATTGAAATTTTGGGTCCATGGTCCATGATCCTCAAGGGGTGGATGGACAAACGAAAACCCACAAATTCTGACAAACTCAAAGCATTCATTATGCAAAAATGGGCTGCCATCAGTCAGGATGTGGCCCAGAAGTTGATTGACAGCATATCAGGGCAAATTGCAGAGGTCTTGGAAAAAGAAGGGTCAACACTGCAAATATTGACTCTTCGCATAAACTTAATGTCACTCCACCCCTCAGTCCCTGACAGGAGACTCTATCAGAAAACATTGTCCAGGAAAAAGTGGCAAAAACTGAAGAAATACCTGATAGGCCCTATATTCACCCATAGCTTTCAATTTCAACACCATACAGCTGGGAACTAGCCCAGAAAGTGTGGCCTCAGCAAATGTATATTTGATCTTCTAACTACTTTTATCATTTTAACAACTAATATCACCTGTGTCAGAATTGAGAGCAGAAATTCAAAACTCTGCAGCCCAAGAACTGACTAGGTCTGGGATTAGAAAACACATCACACCTCTTTTAATCTGTTCCATGTGAGTTTTTGCATTAAAAAACTTCTAAATTGTTCCTTTTGTTTTAAGTGGGTAAAATATCCCAACTGTAGAACAAAGTCTCATATTAATAAACACCATCAGTATGATCAAATCAGCAATGAGGAAAATGTTAGAAGGCACAGAGTAGAAGAGGTGATTATTGTGAAGCAGGAAGTAGCAAAGATCAGTAAAGATGAAGTGAGGAAGGCGTTGAAGAGGATGAAGAGTGGAAAGGCAGTTGGTCCTGATGACATACTGTACCTGTGGAGGTATGGAAGTGTTTAGGAGAGGTGGCAGTAGAGTTTTTGACTGGGCTACTTAACAAGATCTTGGAGAGTGAGAGGATGCCTGAGGAATGGAGGAGAAGTGTACTGGTGCCCATCTTTAAGAACAAGGGAGACCTGCAGAGTTGTGGAAACTACAGAGGAATAAAGCTGATGAGTCACACGATGAAAAAAAGACAGGAGGCAGAGCTATAGGTAGCAGAGCTGAAGATATTAAGATTCTCTCTGGGAGTGACGAGGATGGATAGGATCAGGAATGAGCACATCAGAGGGACAGCTCATGTTAGATGTTTTGGAAAAAAAGCCAGTGAAGGAGGACATGAGGATAGTTGGTGTGGGTGTGGAAGATACAGAGGCTTAAATGGAGGCAGATGATTCGCTGTGGCGACCCCTGAAGGGAGCAGCCGAAAGGAAAAGTCAAATCAGCACAAATATAACTACAGTAAAGTTTGCAGGGATACCAGGTTATTAGATTTAAATTTTATGTCTAACCGCATGGTACCTGGTGAAATGAGAATCATTCCAAACAAAGGTTTGCTGTGAGGGTCCATTAAGACCATTAAAAATTGTTAGAATTATCAAAACTTTAAGACTTGATAAAAAAATTTTCAGTGAGAGGACTGCTGATTGCCTCCCTGTAGTTATTCCACCATAGAGAAAAGGTTTGCTTTCTGGCATTCTGGGTTTAATTTAATCTGCTACTTCAATAGAAACAAGACTCAGTTCATAGGATGAAAGGAGGGGCGAAGGTGGACGCCTTAATAACGCAATAGCCAATGTATGTATATCTTTCAGGGGGACACCTGTATTATTGCACTGGGAAAGGCTTTTATTGTGGTTTGGCAAACGTTTGGACTTTTATTGTGAAAGCAGATCTGTACATACGAGTACCGGAAAAATAGGCGCCTGTGTCCAAAACAGTGCAGGGCGAACTATCAGCGCAGTTGGTCCGGAGGCATAACGTTAATTGATGGCTTAATATTGGAAATAGACTGTGCTTGTTTAGGCTTGTTTTGCGAGTTGAAATACTGCTGGCTATCGTCGTCAGCACTGCTAGTATTAGCATTGACGTCGTTAGCAACTCGGGACCACAGGTCTCGTCAACAACAAGGTAACAATAAGTAGCGTCATGTCACTTGTCCCAACGTGTACAGTTGTTTGTGAGGTTAACTATGTAGACATTCTGTTTGTGTGAATGGTGCGGACCTTTTTGGAACAACCAAAAGTTATGCAGTGTCTAAATTAAACACTTCACATAAACACTAACGTTAGCTAGCCATTTTCGAAAAGTTAGCTACACAAAATGTTAGCGTTTCCGGTACTTTTCACAATAAACACGATCTAGTGAAAAATATGTGGTGGAAGTAGAGACGAAAAGCAAACTTGCCCGGTGCAACAGAAGGTCCTTAGTTCATTTGTTGTCCTTTCCCGTCCAGCGGCATGGATCCTGAAGGCAGTCCACACAGTGAAGACGGAGAGGCCGCCATGCCAGGCCATAATCCCCAGTGCCAGAGGAGTGTGAGGAGCCTTCATGTGCTCACCATCAAGTTTGTCAGGTTACTCCAGGAAGCTGAAGACGGTGTACTGGACCTCAAAGACGTAAGTGGGCTCAGACAGTCAAGCACACATGCACTAAAGACTGAAGACCCCTACTATCATGTTAAACACTGATCCCATCACTGGATAGGCAATGTATAGTGAGCAACAGATGAGATGATAGTAGTTAGGGGTCTCTAATCCCACTCCAAATCAAATGGGTGAGTGCTTTAATCAGGATCCTTAGGTTTTCACCAATTAGTTGATTGATTAACTAAAAAATCTGCAACTATCTTAGACATTTTTTGTTTTCCTTTATTGTGTATCAATGTAAATTGGATATTGCTGTGTTTTCAGCGGCTGCTTGCATAAAATGAGACTTCCAAAGATTTAATTTTGCCAGTGAAATGTTAAAACCAATGTTTATCACTTATTTATGATATTGTGTAGACAAATCAGGTCACTAATTTATTAGTAAATATATCATATGTGTGTTCATAATGTTAATAATCGCTTCTTGAGGCCCTAAAAATTTGAATACAATTTTTAAAAAAAGGGTTTTTCATCGTTGATCCTGGAACATACTGAAAGTTGAAAAACTTAAAATGGAGATATATCTGTTTAAAGAATTGCAGCCCTTATTCTTTTATATTTCATGCTGAAGTTCAATAAAAACCTAAAAACTGCATTATATAGCTGTTGTTTGGAGCAGCTACAATAGGTCCAGTTTTTCTTTTATCTCTCAGAACAATTAAAAAGTAAGTTTTTACTATGGATACTGCTTGTAAGTGATCTTTGACTGTTTGGTATAGTTTGCTAGCTCAACTCACAGCTTACGCAAACATTTTCTAGGATGAGGCTATTGAGACTGTGGTGGGTGACTGGGTGTTTTATCTTCTTTCAGGCTGTCAGAGCCCTGGCTGTCCAACAGAAAAGGCGAATCTACGACATCACAAATGTGCTGGAGGGCGTTGGTCTGATTGTGAAACTATCCAAGAGCCTTGTAAAGTGGATGTAAGTTATTCACCTTTCCTTGTCTGCATGCATTTGAATACGCATATGTGTCAAAGCGTGTAGCGCAAACCATGTTTTATAATATAGTAAATATGCTTTTCCTAAATTAGGGGCACAATGCCAGGAGGAAATGCATGTGAGTTAACCAACAGACTAACAGAGTTAAAGTCTGAGCTGGAGGACTTGGAGCAGAAGGAACTGATACTGGACCAACAGAGATGCTGGATCGAACAGAGCATCAGGAACACAACAGAAGACTGCAGCAAATATTCTTTTTAAGGCTGTTTAATCTTGAATGCAACTTGATGTGTTCTATGTACAAAATAATATAATAATCTAAAAGCATTTACAAAATAATAGAAAATCAAGCAAAAATATAAGTATCAGTTAAAAATAAGGTGCTGTTGTGTTATCATCTGTCATGCATCAATTCTTGACATCTCTCTTCAAACTATCACAATGTTTCCAGTTGAACCTTAACTCAAATCAACTCTGACCTATGTGAAACATGAAGACATCTGCAACTGCTTCTGTGGTAATGTATAATCTCTCCTATCTTTCAGTGATTACTTTTGGGTACATTTTAGTGTCAGCATGTTTTTGATACAGTTGAAAGTCCATGCGGAGTGGCAGTGAATGGATATAATTTTATTCTACGGCAGAAATGTTTCCTTCCTCTACTTTTAGACAAATACAAAAGCAAAAATATATATTTATCATTTCTGCTACTGTTGAGCTCAAGTGATTATTGTATCCGAAGGAAAAATCAAACATTTAAGATTAAAACCCATTAGTGATATTCAAAATTTTCAATGTAACTGTTTAACAAATAAAGTAAAGCAACTTAAGGTATTTTTCTAGTGAAATCCAAGTTAAAACTGTTAATACAGCTACAAAAGATACAGCATCAGTAAATGTGTTACATGCCAATAGATTACAGCACCAGATCAGCTGTTTTGGTGTTTCACTGGACTTTCAAAGTTGGCTAATATTAACACAACTGGACAAATTCTGGTTTATAAGATCATGATGACATATCCATCACAACAGCTGACACTGTTGCAGTTTATTTAGTATTGGGCCAAAAAGAATTGCTAACATTTTTTTTTAAAGCTTAAAATCAAATAAAACGATTGCTTTTTGATTTTTCCCTGTGTCATTTCCACAGGTCACACACTTTTAGCTGTACGAGCACCATCTGGCACACAGCTAGATGTTCCAATTCCCAAAGCTGTAAGTCCTGGATCACTGCAACCTGATGTAGTTTCTTATTTTGTGCTAGTTTTAGTTCACAAGGGAACATTTAATCTTCCATCTTCCAGGTCCTGAACAGCCCAACGAAGTACCAGATCTATATGAAAAGCATCAGAGGGCCCATAGATGTCTTACTTCTTAACAAACACAGTCTCAACTCTGCTCATGTTGTACTACCAGTCCCACCGCCAGAAGAAATTTTACAGAATGCCAAGTTAGCAATGTCTTCTTCAGCTGAGACGGCGAGCAGCACTGCACATTGTCAGGCATCAGCTAATACCAAGCATATTCCTACAGCCGTGGATGATATGCAGCCTCTTCATGCATCGTCATGCAACATGGAGCCAAACAGACCAGAAGCATCTAAATGTGAGTATTTTAGTTTGTGTAATTTCTGAACTGTATTTTTGTTGACATTGGATGTTGGTATTTTGTTACTGAAAGAGTAATTTCACAAGTCACTTTAACTTGACTTCACTTTTTACATAATGAGGTTATACACCACAGATGGTCCTGGCTTTGTTAAACACCTGCTTGGCAGTTATGTTCTCGCCTCTCATGCATGTTTATTTCAATGAGAAGGTTTTTTACATTAATTCTTTAAAATCTCTTCCGCAGTTCCGGATTTATCAAAGGAACTAAAGGACCTACTAGACCCAACTAAAGGTAGAATTTTGCTGCTGTGGTTCTGATTTATTTTGCAAGTAAGTTGTCTTTTTAATTGTTTACTAATGAATAATTAAGCCTTCCTTTCCTCATTTTTGTAGAAATAATGAACACAGCTATAATCACACAACTTATGGCTTCTAAAGGTAAGTGCACTTTATTTCCAGAGACATTACGTTCATATCTATAATATATTGGCATCTATAGAATATCGGTTAATAAAGTTTACCTCTGCTACTCAGTTTTTCCTCCACTCCTTCGTCTGTCTCCACCTCCGTCTGAACATGAATACGTCTGTAATCTGGATGAGAGTGAAGGCCTCTGTGACATCTATGACATCCCCATGCTGAATGTTTGACTTTAAACTCCTGTGTTAGGACTACAAAAGTGAATATTTCACTTAGTATGTACATAGTAATCTGTTTTTAAAGAGTTATTTGATTAAAGCAAATAATAAATGAATGACTTCCAGTTTTGTGTCCATCTCATTCATATACCAAGAGGCAAAACAAGTAAAATAGCTTACAGTAAAATACAGTTCAATACAAGACTGAGACTGAAGCCTCAGTTAAATCCATACCTCTTTGACAGTGTTTACAATAAGATATCACAGTATCTACTAATGAATGGGAAAGTGGAATAAATAGGATTACCTGTTGCTCTGATCTGAACACTGCAACAGTGTATACTGGGTTTCTTGTGTCACCATGCAGCCACTTTGATTATTTAACCCTGT
The DNA here is from genome assembly GCF_900324485.2 of Mastacembelus armatus. Lineage (NCBI taxonomy): Eukaryota > Metazoa > Chordata > Actinopteri > Synbranchiformes > Mastacembelidae > Mastacembelus > Mastacembelus armatus. Next base: position 12,342,546 of record NC_046635.1, read on the forward strand.
ACTGCTAATTTCAACCCAATAACACCCTAATTTGCTGGGTTTTATTCTGTTGGTAGAATCTATTAAATCTTTGAGTTCAATGACTGGGCAACAGGTGTCACTGTGCACTTACTTTATTACTCTGGCTACAGCATGTCCATGTACCTCCTTGAGGGCACATTTAGGAATAAACAGTTTTAAAGCTAAAAGATGCCATAACCAAAGCCAGTAACAGTACTGACCCAGACAAACTGAAATTGTCTCGTTTTCTCAATATTCACTGTGAATGTCAGCAGCAGCAACATTTCTGCAGGTTAACTGCAAACAAACTGACATGTCCAGAGGCTGTCTGAACAAATGCAATGGGAAAACCAGTAAAGGAAACCTGTGATACAGGAGTTGTGATGCATATTTAAATTGCTAAAATTGCTAGATGAGGATGTGTCTATTTAGCATTGTAAAAAAAAATAACAAATGTCTGAAAATATGATTATGAGCAAGAAAATGTGATCAGGACATCCATACTTCTGACACAGCTCTTTGACTTTCAGACAAAGAATGTTAAATAACAGTCACTTCATAAAGAGTCTCCTGACCACCAGGGCACTTGGGCCCATGGTTGTGTATCTGATTGTAATCCAGCAATGCATGAAGAAAGGCGGAGATTTTTAGAGTACAGTACAGCTTTTATTTGGCTCTTCTAGTTTTTGAAAATAAAACCTCTCCCTCTTTATCAGTAAAAATATTTTACATTTTTGCACACAGAAGGTATTTTACACTTAACCTTATCCATAGAAGCACTTATTTGTATGGTTACTTTTGCCTTCCTTTTTGCCGTGTATCACATTCAGTCAGAAAAGGTATTTGGGGGTTATCCATGAAGTGGGTGGTGTGGTTTTGTGAATGCATTCTTGCTTGTTAAAATAATATTACTAGGTACTCTGTGCTGTAGACAGAAACAAAATTGATTCTTTATTTACATACATTGCACAAAGAAATGACAAACCATATGACTTTGGTTATTAAAAACAGGCCGGTTTGATGCCAGATAATAACTGCAATAAACCTCATATAATCCCACAGTGGTGCCAGGTAATTTTGTTCTCTCCGTTCTCTCTCTGCACCATCAAACTGTAACTTGTGTGTTAAAGGTTGTTCATAACTTTTTTTTTTTTAATTTCTTTTTTTTGGTGTGTTGTTAATTGTTTGTGAAGTACAATGTTCATATTCTGTCACAAAAAATATTTTAAATAAGAAAACAAAAGAGACAAAACAAGGTATAATGTCCATATAAGTAAGATTAATTGTAAAGAGGAAGAACAGACGGATAAGTAGGAATTATTGTACTGTGTGCTGCAGACTACACATTGTTCCAGTGATGTGTTAAGGTTAGGGGAGCAGAGGAGAGGAGAGCAAAGGAGAGGAGAAAGGACCTTGGTGCATGATGGGAACCTTGTGGAATTCCATAACTAGGTTTTGTGTGCATGGAAGGTTAATCAATAACATGAAAAAAATAGAAATGAAAGATAAGATTTAAGCCAACTCATTTGCTTTCCTTTAATCCAAATCATGTTTCAGTCTCTGTAATAAAATGTTGACATCACTGATGTCAAAGCAGGTCTGCAGCTTTGACTTTGCCTCTTCAACCCATCAGGAAATAACATCACACTGGCTCCCGCAAATATTTAATTCTAACTGACATTTAAAAGATTTTAATACCATCATGAATAAAACGGAAAAAAAATCTCATTTTCATTCCAGAAAATGAAGGCAAAGACCAAGTTGGGTTAATTCAAGTTTTTATGGTTTTGTACCATAAAGTTAAGTATTTGAATCTCAACACCTAATTTCACCAGCTGATTTCCCCACTGTCATCACTGAGTTTCCAGCAGAGAGAGTAGGAACGTATAGGGTGGATCCAGTTTCTCATTAAATATTCCTGTGGTGAATTGAGCCCTGTTGCAGTGAGTGATTGCTGTTCCCCGTGGTATCAATAATACAGGAGGAAGTTATTGTCCCTGTGCAGGCTGCAGTGTCATACAGTTAAAGCAAGTGAAGGGAGGGGGTGGTCCTTTCATTTAGCTGTCTAGGGTTTCAAGGGCCGCAGACAGTGGTCTGACTCTGAGGAGCCTGTTGTTGTGCCTATGCAAAGGACTCAATTGTAAGTCTGCTTGACTGAGGGATAAATGTGTCTAAACAGTGACAGCCTCCATAGTCCTGCTTGCCCAGCCCAGTCAGTAAGAGTACACCCCCAACCAACCCAGACTCACAAGATGAGTCCCAGTTGAGAGACAGCTCAATAGGGAATTAGTCAGCGGGAGACATTGGACAGTTAGTGAATGGGATAGATATCCTGGGTGTGATGAACATGATCCAGATTTTCACCTTGTTTAAGGATCTAGCTGAGTGCTGTGACCTTCCTGTAGCCTCATTAAGGTCCAAAATAATGAACTTGGAAAACAAAAACCATATCTTTTACATTTGATTATAATCTGTGGCCTAAAGACACTGTCGCCGTTGTTCTGTTGCTGTTTTTTCTGGGTTTATACTGGAGCATTATCACACTTCATATTTTTTTCTGTGCACTGTTGTATAAAAGTCAACTAACACACTGTAGGATGACAAGATAATTCATGAAATATGAAGCCAATCAACAACTTAGACCCCAGCTTGTTGATTGGCTCTCAGAGTAAATGCTCCAAACAGCTAAAAGAACAGAGAGCTACAGGACAGTGGTGGGAGGGGTGCAGATGGTGGAGAAAGTCAGAGTGACGGTGAAACAGAGAGTGCCGCTCTGAAAGAGCTTCAAGTGGGTTCACTTCACTGAATTGGACATGCAGGCAAATGCATAAGAAGAAAGGCGTGGATGGACTGTAACTGTTGGTGAGTCATGAAACTGTATTTTCCTCGAAGCTTTATTACTGTGAGTGAGTATAGACATTAAAATTTAGAAATATATTTCTATTACAAACAGATGTATTCTTTCCTATTTTGTGTCAAAGTGAGCTGTGTATTTAAATAGTTTGTTTTATATTCATTGCATTTCTTGGGGTACTCTTTTCAGCATCACATATTGACTTTTTTTTGGCTTTTAAAAGTAAATGACAATAACAGTGGTTGTTTTAGCAACCCTGCAGTGAAAGCAGTAAGGCGATGTGGCAGCCATTCATTAAGGTTTAATATCCCCTCTCCCCTGTGATACTTTACTCTTTGAGTCCATCCCATCACTGAAAAAAACCATCAATTTAAACACAGGAATTTGCAAAATCAATAGAAAAAACAGCCCAAAGAGAAAGATGTGACACCACTGTGTCACTGTGCACACTGGCATGAGATGAAGATGGCAGAAAAAGGGCCAGGAATGGTCACTCTTAGATTCACAAGCATCATAGTTTTTGCTGTTTTACTCGGACAAGGATCCCCTGAGAAGACAGGTGAGTGTGCCACCAAAACATGTTATTAAATACAGTACAATTTGTATATTTTGTTACATGTGTTTTTTATATGAGGCTACCTCAAACTGTCTGTAATGGGATTCTTTCAGGGGGTGGTAAAGATGAGCAGAGAGGTTCCATTCTTAAGGAAATCATTTCAAAATGGAGTAAAGGAGGGGGATGGATCTCTCAGAAAACTCCTCCAGAAACAAACAAGGACTGGTCTGTGCACCCATGGGTGAGGAATATTGTGGGAAGCCTAAAAACATTTGGTCTTCTTCCCAGCAAGAACATGCCTTCACTAAATGAGCCAATTGACAGACACCGTCTTTCTGGCTTCCTCTATAACATCTCTCTTTACCTCCAAGAGATGGGTGCTGAGCTGGAAGAGGCACCGGCACAACTAGAAGAGGAGCAGCTGTGGGAGAAGGTGCTGCATTTCTTTCTACAGTCTGAAGGCAGTGCTACACTGAACCAGTGGAATGGCCGGGTGCCTCCGCGACCCAGCGTCAAAGTGCAGGACTGGTTTTTGTCCCTAAGGGGCAGCCCTCACTGGGACTGGCTCCTGGGGTTGCTGCAGAGTTTGATCACGCTATCAGAGCGTCAAGCCCACAAGCCCCTCTTATCTTTCTTATCTCAGAACTGGAGGACAGTGAGCGCAGTGCTAGACGCTGCACTGCAGGCTCTAGTCAGTCTGACCTATGGCCAAGCCAGTGCAGGCCTGCAGGGCTTCATCTGTGCTTTAAAGGGCCGTAGTGACTGTGCTTTCAGCATTAACTGGCTTCAGCAGCTGCTGCATTTTCTTGAAACACGCAACTGGAAGCCTGTGGTCAGTTTACATCCAGCTGGGGAAGGTGCTGAACACAGTAAGGGCTCAAGTGCATTTGGACGTTTAAAGCCCTTCAGCTTGCTTCCTGAGGCCATGAGGCAGAATGGGTTGTTTGAAAATGCATCTCTGGTAGATGGTGAGGCCACAGAGGGAGAACTGGCCTCAATGCAGAGTTTACTGCTACAGGCATTATCACGTTCAGGTGGAGGAGACAGAGGAGGCCACTTGGCACAGAAAAATTTAGCTCTTGTGCAGAGTTTGGATGGGCTGAGGAGGGGCCTCCTGCAAAGAGTGGGCAGCTCTGTTTACGGTAACCTGAGGAAGAAAGTGTCACGAGTTACCATGGCACTGCTTGATGATGTCAGCAGCCTGGTGGACGTGCCACAGTCCAGCGCTCAGGGCCAATGCTCAGTTGGTGAGTTTGTGGAGCTGTTGGCCTCATATGGTTATTTCACAGTTATAAAAGAACAATCTTGAACATCAGACAAAAAGCTAATATGACTGCCACCTCACAAGACAAAAACCTGCTGGCTTTACCCCACAACATTAAACATCATTTAGTGTTGTCAGTCACAAAAAGGTTACTGACATTGACACCAACAATCTGATAAAAAAAAAAAGATTTAGGTAGAACATAATCCAATTATAACTGTGTCTTTCGCTCACACTCATATTTAAATACTTTATTTTGAAGGATGATTATGAGAAAAACAATCATTCTACAAGTGTGTGTAATTATAACAACAGACTCATTTATACATATTGTATGTAAGAATCAATTAATTAGCTTGACTGAGACCTGGATAAAGGTTCATTAGTTTGGCCCTGGTTTAACCTGAAAGATACAGGAGGGACCATGACAGTGACTGACACAGCTTTAAAATCCTTATAATCATCCTGGTTACTGAAAGCATCCATTGTAAGCTTGGCTAATCTCTTTATCCGCTCATTGATGTCAGTAACATTATATCTTGGGTGCCTTGTTAACGGAGCTGTGCTGTTACATCAGGCCTAGTTGTGTATTGTGGTTGCTACCATTTTCTTTTTCCACCACTCATTCACTTTGATTTTTGATTAATTCTTTTTTATTTATTTATTTATCTCGTTTTTATTTGTCTTTTTGAAGGTGACCTGAGACAGCTGATCTTATGGTAAGAATCTTTACAAATATTTACATTTTATATGTTTGACAGTAAATAGGATAAAAAAATTAACATTTTCATTTGTCCATGCATATGCAGGGGGATAAGACATAATGTGACTTGGAACACACAGGCATTGGGTGTTAGCTCTGAAGGTCTCCCAAGCTCACTCCCATTCTTGTCTTGTCCTTCCACGTCTGAAGGGGATGAACTGAGATCACAACAAACATCAGTATCTCCTAAAGCTGGCCCTTCTTCACAAACAATCTCAAAACAAAAGAGACTTCATGAGCTCTCTACGGCACCTCACCGCTCCCAGCTCAACCAGCCGCAAACACGGAGAACAAGCGAGAGCAATGACCAACAGAAGGAGATGGCATATGCCACGTCTACAGAAATCCTGGAGGCAGCGTGTAATGAATCTATCCCAGGCTTGACAGGTGTCTCCAACTTCACTGTGTTCCTCTACTGTAAACTGTTTGAAGAGGAGAACGGGTCAGTTAATTCCACGGTCGCTCAGTTGGGGCTCGATCTACATACCACATGCTCTGACGCAGCTTGGTACCTGTCTGCGGCTGAGGAGGATTTTCTTTGGGTCCATGTCTGCAGTGAGTTCTTTGCCCATGAATTCAACAACACTGTGTGTGCAAACTCCTCTTTCTGGCTGCAGAGAGCACATCAGGTAATAGATATTTTTTTTTGAAGAGTGAGCGTTTTTATCACTGTTTAGTACTGTTTTTAGTCACAATTCCTTCTCATTTGTGTTTTACCATTTTCAGGCCGCAGTGACAAAGAACTATAATTTTTTTAACCAGACAAGTATAGATGACCTGTGTGTACAGCTGTCAGGTGAGGCGACAGGAAGTCCGGGCCTTGACGAGAACTGTCTGGCTCAATTGGGCAACAGCTCACTCAGTGCCCAGGCTTTTAGACACTGCTTCCTTCCCAACAACTCAGTCCTGATCTCATCTTTGTGTGGGACAGAGTCACCTGAATCACACAGATCCTTGTCAGAGGGCAGCTGGGCAACAGCATACTGCTCTAAAATACTCAACTTCTCCCAAGTTGACACCACTCAGTGGGCTTGTCAGTACAGGTCATGGGCTGCTCACGATTTCACCAACACCACCCTCATAGAGCTCTGTGGGCAGGCACATGGGTTGCAAGAGTACATCTGTCTAAACGCCACTCTCTACAATCAGCTGTCCACATCCATGCCTCAGTTCGCTGAGTTCTGTGCTGATCTTCAGGCTGAGCTGGACAGCAGGAAGTGCTTCCTGCAGAGGATTTTTGACATGCTACCAGCACCGTATCAGCTTGACACATCACAGCTGTGTATGGACCCAGCACCGCTGCTGGTGGACATCCTTCACAAGCTGAGTGTGTGTGAGGTCGAGGGAGGGGAGCATGAAAGATTTTTAGCGGCACTAGGATATGTGTTGCGAGTCCTGGACTTCATGGTGGGCCTCTCTTCAGGTCTGGATGAGGGGGAAAGAGAGGCGAGACAAGGTTTGGGTCAAGCCATCCTCCTCTCCAGCCTCCTCGACAACACATCTTGGGCCACACTGCACCCAGAGGCCTCCACAAGCATCCTTCACACTGTGGGAGTCTTTCTGCGCAGAGAGCAGAACGCCAGTCTGAAAGAGGACCTGTTGAGCTGCTTCAGTGTAAGCCAGCTGACTGACACATTCACACACAAACACGCTAACACACAGAGAGTAAAGAGTGAATAGCTTGTTTCTGCCTTCACATCAGCCCATTCTGTGGGATCTCATCCAACGGAATGACAACTCGTCTGCTCTAAGGGTTCTGCTGCAGGTACTGACTGCAGCTAAACTACATTTTATATTTCACAACAGATCAGCTCTCTGAGCTTTATATTTTTGATTACCTCAACAGGAATACCTCCAGATGCCAATAGACAGCATCCGCACTCTAGTTATGTCTGCTGAAAAAGATGCAGTTAAGAGATTTCTTTCCCATGTGCATCAAAGTTGGGACCAGCTACAAGTTGAAACCAGCCAGGTTTGTTCCAAAAATCCCAACGAAAGAACAAATGCACTATTTCTGATCCTTTTATTGGGCTAATTGCACAGACAAAAGCCCTTATCCATTATTACAATATACAGTTCTTTTGGCTGCAGTTCTTTTGTGCTGTATTTATTTTACTTGAATCTATGTCACAAACCATGCACAGTTGAAGTGGGTCAAATTGATTACACTTCAGTTTCTGCTCTGCTCTTTTGTTTTCTCTGTCAGGCCTCTCAAAAGGAGTTGCAGGCTATGGAAACAATGACTGCTGCTTTCATCCATAAGTTCCCCAGAGTGACCCCAGAACTGTTTGTGGACCTGTCTCAGTTCATTCCCTTCATGTCTGTCTCTGACATCATGAGCTTCCCCGCCTCCCTGATAGTCAACGACAGCGTGTGAGTTACTAATCCAAGAAACATTCAGTGTGATAAATCTTCCTGTATGGTGATGCTAACACAATTTAGTCTTTAGGTTGACAGCAATTCGTGACCACAGCTCAGGGATGAAGTCACTCCAGAAAAAAGCCTTTGTAAAAAGACTCCTGCAGTCAAGTGTGGTGGGTGATGTTCCGACATGGCCATCGTACTTCCTCAGTTCCATCCTCCCACTTCTACCCTACCTCCCTGTCAGTCATTTTCAACAGCTGACATCGCAACAGGTTAGAGGGCATTTCACATATTCAAAGTTCTTTACATAGCTGCCTTATCTCTTTTTTCGATGTTAATTATCTCAGGCATGGCTTTTTGATTGGTGACCTTATGAATTAATTACAAATGGAAAGATATAGTGAAATAAATGTATGAAGACATATGTGTTTTCATACATGGCACCTGGATTATATGATATGCTATTATTTGTGAATTATTCGCTATGGCCTTCACACTTAAATGGGATATTGTTTTAAACGTTATATCTCCATCATCAGACACCAAACCCTCACTGAGGCACTCATTGTCACCTTTCTGTATACAATAGGTGAACTATGCTTTAGTTTGTTTTAATCTCTTGTCTCCTTTAGCTTACTCCGCTGGTAGAGTTTCTGGGGAGAAATGGCAGTCTGGATGGTGTAAGGGGGCGCCATGTGCTCCGAACTCTCTTCAGCAAGAAGAAGAATCTGACCAGTGATGATATACTGAGGTAGTGCTGAGATCCTAGAGGCAGAAAAACATGTTGCTGTATAACATCACAGTGGGTAAAATCTTTAAGATAGATTCAGAGTTCTTCAGTACTGCACTGGGTATTGTTTTGTATGTGGACATGAATCATATTCTATTTTTACAAAGCACTGAAAAGCATTCGATCACACGGGTCCTGTAAACATGACCCTTTGGGTGCCCAGAGTGATTTTTTCTTGAAATTTGTCAGTTGATGACTCTGGTTTTCATTAGCTATGATTAGTTCTGATTTACCAGGGAGGGAATTAACATCTAATCACTATTTATGCTACAGATCTCATTTATGGGTCATCTTTATTGTTTTAATGGTATTTTTCTGCTCTAATAAGTCGTTATTTTCTAAATGAAGCACTTTGTAACTGAATCTCATACAACAGGCATTGTATATATGTTTGAAGTTTATTTTTGATTTGATTATCAGTACAGGTGAAGAATAATGTTTTTTGCAGATTAGGAGTTCTTGCATGTTATCTGGATCCAGCAGACCTGAGTTCATATCTCCAGGACACAATTGTGTGGCAGCAGGTGGCTCAGTGCATGTCCAAGGGGTTCGTCAGTGCCAGTGGCAGGGTGAGGCACATTTTCTTATTGACATCTACTGTATGTAAGAACACCATTACTTTCTTTGGAGTGGTGTTCCACATAATTTTGGACTAACACTGTCCATCCGTGTCTCATGGGTAGATGTCCACTTGGTTGATACCAGCAGTTCAGACGCTGAATGTCAGCAGCATGGCTCCTTCAGAGCTGTCTGAGCTCATTGGACTGCTGCCCCAGTTGGGAGCTCCCTTCCTGCTGTCACTCCCCTCACAACAACTCCTGGAAGTCCTCTCACAGCCCGGATTGCACACGTATTCTCCAGCACAGGTCAGCAGGGTATTTACTTTTGTCACACTTGTCATTCTGCCTATGACAGGCAGCAGACAGGTGAGAGTAAATGTATTAATTTACATTGCATTTCCAGGAAAGTTTCCAAAGTCAGAAAACAAAATGTCAAGCGAAGTCATTAGACTTTGATGCTAAATAAACAGCCTTGACTATAATATGTGCTGCAGGGATTTTTGTCACAATCTTACAATTAATTAGTTTCCAATTTTCTAAAGAATAGAAGAAACTTGTGACCTTTACTTGAAATACTGTACTGGAGCTGTCTTAAAATGTCAACACTGATGTATTTTATATTCATGCTTGTTAATATTTTTGTACTCCCTCCAGGCTTTTCAAATGTTATCCAAGATTTCAAAAGACACAAACGTAAGCAGACATTTTCAAAACATCTCTGCTGAATTTCAACCAACGCTGCTCTCATCACCGTGTTTCTCCATCCCTGCCAGCTCACCATGGAAAAACTGTGCAGACTGAAGCCGTTACACTCTGGTCTCTCCCCTGCTGTGCTCAGGGACCTCCAGTGGCCTGAGCTCAATGAGGATACACACTGTCAATGCTGGAGAACATTTCTAACAGAGCTGAAGCCTGGCCATAGAGCCATGCTGTACAGTGCAGTGCAAGAGGTGACGCCTCTCTCTTCCTTCCTTTTCATTTCTTATATCTTTTCACCCCTTTTTCAATTTGCTATGACTCTTTATTGCCACACTTTGAGTAAAAACACAGAGCTGGGGAAGTTTTGGCCGTTGATGCGATTCAACATCTTCAGCCTTCTCACTCCTATTGATTGTGTAAGAAGCTTAAAACTGGAAAAAGTCACATTAAAAAATAACTGTGGTCTAAGCAAAATGAATCCTGATAATCTGTTTCTGAGGGGTTTCCAGAAAATCTTTATTTGATCCCCATGTGGCCTTGTCATTGCTAAAGGGTCTTTAAAGGCTTGTGGGTTTCAATTTACAGTGTTTTATGTATGTCAACAGGTTCTACACAGAGGCTTGCAGAATACCTCTCAGCAGGTAAACTGTCTTTTACCATTCATTCCTCTGAGGACGCTGATAGAGGCTATGAGTGAAGAAACAATCCTGAGAGAGATTAACCTGTACAGGGACATACACTGGTCGCCACAGCAGGTGCACACTTTGCTTTAATCTATTTGTGTGTGCTGTTTAACATGGCATTGATATGACAACAATAGATTCCTAGTTCTCTGACTAGAGAGGAAAATGTTACAAGCCTCAGTCTTTGCTCCCATTAATCTGTAACTCATTGGATATGCTTCAGATGAGGCTTTCAGGATATTAATACTCCATACGCATCAGCTGCCATCAAGCTAATTAGTTTGGATGTAGTACAATGGTGTGGAGGAGTGTAGCATAAATTAATAATGGCTACCTTAAAGGGATTTTGTCACAGCCAAGAGTGTATTAGTCTGCTTTCACCACCTGTTTTCAGCTTAACAAGACGAGTCAAATCAATGAAGACTGTCTTTTTCACTTACGCTACACTAAAATATACTGTGATGACGCATATTAAACTACAGATATTCTGTTTAAAAACTATACAATTTAAGGTTTCAGTGGTCTTTGTTCTGAGGACACTGCATACATATGTATTTTATCTAATGTGGTACAGTTCCAGTGTTGCATTCCACGTCCACTCTGTTTTTTCACAAAATGAGAGAAGCAGTCAATACATCTTTAAAGTAACATTTCAAGCCCCTACTGAAAAAGTTGGCTCAGAGACTTTTTCTTTCTGTATAGGCTCAGGTTCTGTTCAAAAAGATCCATGACTTTAAAAACATCACCAGCAAGTCAGTGAGGTAAGTAAGACCTACTACACCAAAATATCAGTGCCTGTCATTTTGATCAATAATTAATTTTTTGCACATGACATTAACAACTCAAAACAAATACACTTTTTCAAGTCAAATATTCAATAAACAATTTAATTTAAAACTTCTGCTTTACTTGTAGGGCTCTGGGTCATATTGCCAGTGGAATGAGCTGTGACTTTTTGAAGCTTTGGACCAATGATACAGATTTTGCAGAGTTGCTTCAGTTTGTTAGTGAGCTGCCTGGAGGCATGAGACCTGCTCTGGTGAGGAACATCCATCACGCTCTTTATTCCAGACTTTGATGCACAGCCATGATCATTAGACCAATTTGCTAATGCATATGCATAAGATGAATATTTCTATAGCAGATTAAAATACTCAAATCAAATTTTTGATTTCTGCCTGTGTTACCAGCGGAAATGTATTGTAGAGGAACTGAGGAAACAACCTGAACTTGATCTTAGTGTTTTGCGCTCTGGGTTTGCTGCAACATTGCCGTTAAGTATTTTCTTGTTAAGCATGTATTTTATTCTTTGCATAAATATTTAGAAGTTTATTCAGAGATGGATGTTTACCCCTCTGTTCTGTTGTTGTCCAGAGTGACGATGACAGAGAACCTCTCCAATGCATCCTTCAGAGCTATCCTGGACCACATCCATGCTCACTTTGCTGACTTCCTCAGACTGCCACATTACAAACGGATGAATTTAGCAGATAAGGCTTTGACTGAGCTGGTAAAACACTAAATACTGCATTGCCTGATGTTTAGAAGTTTTAGATTAAAAAATATGACTCATTTATTTAATTTGTGATAACACATTAATGAAGCAGAAAGAACAAACCACATTTATTGGTCCATGTATTTTAAACAAACAGACACACACACATTGACACAGATGGAGAAGGAGATTCAGAACATAACCTGCCTCATCCTCTCAACAGCTTTTCACACAAGTGAAGTCATATCACTGTTTAATCATTGTAATCCAGACCCGCTGTGTGTATGTGATGCTTGGCAGGGCTCTTCTGGGACTGAGGGTGGGATTGATGGCACCATGTTGGATGCGTTGGGGCCTTTACTGCCTTTCTTGGATCGGGATAATTTGGCTTTGGTGGACCGAGGAGCTTTGGCTCTGCGGCTGGAGGAAATGAGAAGTTTCTGCTTTCCTAAAGAGGCTCTACGAGATATTAGTGTCCTTCTCACTCAGAAAGACCTGCTTGGGTAAATGAACACATCTAATGGAAAAAACACATACAAAAACTGAATATGAACATGTGTCAATATTATGCCAAGGGTTTTTTTCAGGCCTGGGGTCATAGTGGTATAGCATGGCTAATTATCACAAGTGAATATTTAATGTTGTCTTTTCCTTTTGGAAATAATGATTTACAAGTTCTTGCAAACAAAAACAACAGTTGGTGTGGAGTAGTAGAATAAAACTAAAAGAGTAAAGTAAATTTAAATTACATCAAATTCCATCATTATACCTTCAGTGAGTCTTAGCTTATTTAAAACAGCAGTGGTGGAAAGATATGTGCATTTTTTTTTGCCAGGGAGCCTTCCAAATGGCAAGTTGGGGATGTTGAACATTTGGGAAGGCTGGTGTTTTCTCTTCCGACAAAACAGATTAACACCATCCCACTGGTAAGCACTCAAAAGCAAAATCCCATGTAATTAATTTCATTTCTGTTTTTTTAAGATTTGTTCTGGCAAATATAAATATATGTGCTACCCCTGTGCAGACAGTGTTGAATAAAGACACAGTGGAGCAGGTCCTGGTGGGTCAGAGGCGCTGGGAGGACAGCATAGTGGGTGGTGTCTGTACTACTCAGTGTATGGACCAACATCGCCAGAGACAGCAGGCTCAGAGTCTCATTCGAGGGATTGTCAAAGCACGAAGCAGGAGGGCAAAAAGTTAAAGAAATATTTCCTATAACTTTTAGTGTTGTTTTTATTTGTAATGTCTGTGTTTTATCTACACAAAAGATAAGGCTATAATCTGAAACTTACTGTTATTAATGTACCACATCACCATTTGTGCGCTACACAGTAGATAAATGTCAATGTGATTTGTGAAATTCTGTGATGGATGTTTTGTTGTTACCCTTGCACTGAATTCAAGTGCGTCTCTTCGAGCAGTGCCAGTACCAACGTGTGCAGACATCAGAGGGACATTTCCCTCAGCTTGGACACCCCCTCAGCTCAATCGCATGTTGCAAGAGGATCTGAAACAGTGTGTGGAAGTATTTGGTCAGGACACTTTACTGAACTCTGAGCAGCGCCGGACAGTGTGGGTGAAACTCAGGCAGGTCAGTAAAACTCTGCTTACACAAATGTCAGTAAGTGGCTGATTGTTTCTAACACTGTGAAACGCAGACAGCTGAGCAAAGCATGGGTAGTGGTTTGATACCAACATCATCTGTGGTTGAACCATGTTCCTCCTCATTCAATCCAGTCCTTTAGTCCAGTGAGAGAACTAAGAGCTGAGCAGGTGCTGGCTCTGGGCTCAGTGGTGACTGAAATGGGAGAAAGAGAGCTTCAGAGTACAAATCTTACAGACTTGGGTGTGTTGGCACATCTGGGGACACTGACAGAGTGGAGGCCCAAAAAGGTAAACGTCTGAATTGATTTTTCTTTCTGATGTAATTATAAATGTAATGACTTCTGTGTAAATGATGTAAGTTTCAAGTTCAGAAATCTAACATGTCCATGAATGTGTGGTGAATGTAATCGTTTCTCTTTTCAGATGAGAGCAGTAATTTTAGGTGTGATGTTGAAACGTAAAGTAAAAGTGGAACAGTTAACAGCCGTGGATCTGGCAACTTTTGGCCATCTGATCTGTGGTCTGTACCCCTCAGAGATCAAAAAACTGAACCCATACAACCTCAGGTCAGTCAAACACTTTATGTGGTTTCCCACATCCCAATATTAATATCACGCTTTAACACCCTCAAAAAAGTCTGAGACCTAGGATTTTAAAGTTATTTTCAAAGTGTCATTAATCAACTGATAGAGCTTGAAAGTGGCCTAATCGTTTGTTTCTATATTGCAAACACATTATCCCATATCTGACAGTGTATGTCAAAGACAGGCAAATGTCAATCAACTAAAAAGGAATATGAATAAAGATGGACATATACAGTAAAAAGAGGTGACAAATGCTGCTAATTTGTCATTTGTAAAGGCATTCTTTTGTGTGACTTTCCAGAATGACTGTCTTCTTCTGCAGAAAAGTTAATTAATCATATCCACTTGCTAACAAATGCTAACTAACAGGTGGCTGGTGCAACATTTCATAGCAGCACAAACCTGGTGAAAACATTTTGCATACCCTCAGAGGAAGTATAATGTTCCTAATCTTTTTCCTCACCCTGCAGTATGGCTGTCCCGTTCCTGCGGGAGATGTCCCTGCCATGCACAGAAAAGCAGATGGAGGCTTTGACAAAGTGTTTGTCCAGACAGGAGGCCTTCGGTCCAGTTAGTGGTTGGGGACCAGAAATTTTCACTGAAATTGGGACATTGGCAGGTACAGTAGAACATAATATCCCTGGGGGTATAAACTGTTCTCTGATGAACATTGTTTTTATTGGTTTTTTTTCAAAGTGTGAGGAGGGAGGGAGAATGACATGACAGCTTCTGGATGGATAGGTATAATTAAAAATATCCCTTGGGGTACTGACTCGAAAGTGAAACAAGAAAAGTTTCAAAAAATGTTTCTGCAATTTCATATGAGAAACTTTAATTGTCTCACTACAGTGTTTGTCTCTTTGTTCAGTGGGCCTAGAAGACATAGTGCTGTCAGCTCTGACACAAAAACAAGTGGAGGGAGTCACCCCTGAAGCCATCGCCCTGATGTTACCAAAAAAGATGGCAGTGAGTTTCATCAGTTTAATATCAATACTTATGGATGTCTGTGTATAAATGGAATAAGTGGACATTTAGACACAATGTATTTAACCTATATAGTACTGTTAGCAAGGACACTGTAGTTTTTTTGATATGCCATAGATTTCTTTTAAAAGAAAACCAAATTATGAGTTAAAAATAGTCTTTAACTACTCTTCATTATAATTTTCAGGATCTATAAATATGCTTTTCATTCCAAAAGTTAAAGTGCATGTGCATCAAAAGTGTCAAGTTGCCAAATCATATTTTTTTAAACTGCAAATTTAACCACAAATGGCTCCAAACTAGATGTGTTGTCCCAAAGTAATTTTTGTACAAACATGCCCTGCACTCAAGTTTAAGCTGAGCACAGAGAAAGTTTCTGCCTTCAGCAGATGAATGTAAATGTACAAGCATAAAACTGGACAGCGAAGCTCAAACATCCAAGCAACAAAACAAAGTAGATTTCTGAGTGGAGATGGACTTTAAAGAAACTTACTTGCAGAACACAGTGTCATATTACATCTTAGATATTACAGCCTGAAAATACAGAAAAAGGATTGTTGCATTATTGATAACTGGCTCAAAGAGTATATGGATGTATATTAGCGATGGATTAAGAAACCTGTGCACTCTAACAAAATCATACTGGACAAAGTGAAGTTTGGAGACATACTGTATACAGTAAAGACATTCATAAGCAGTTATGAGACAGAACATGCAGTAACACACTGGTGATGCTGTTTCCAAATGACAGTGTCCCATTATTTGTGTTGGGGGCTTGTCTTACAGGTGGTGTTCAGTGCGGTTCAGTTGTCGTGGCTGAGTGCGGAGCAGGGGTGGGCCGTCACTGAGGAGCAGTGGGCTGAGCTGGACACTGACCAGAGGCATGCTGTTGGACTAGCTCGATATGAAGGAGACGTCCTGTTGGAGCTGAGAGGTATGTCTTTAGTAAAATGATGGTGATAAAATCTCCTAAGGAACTCCTTTATAATTAATCTGTTACTGTTTTTGTATCACTTTGACAAAGCACCCACAGTTTTAATTATGGCAGTACTTGTTTCTACCAAACAACCAATTAGATTTTTATGTTGTGTTTATAAGATGATGATAAACACTCTGTTGCTTTGCCTCCACAGGGAGAAACAGTGCTCCAGCAGCCCTGAACACAGACAGCCTCACTATATGCTGCCTGGCTCTGTGCCTCTTGTTATGGCAACTAATTTAAAATGCTGGAACAAATTTAATCGCCTTTTGGCTTCCCCTGGCATCATCATATTTGTACTTTAAATAAATATATTGAACTGTTCAATTTCTTGTGTGTGTTAATCCTTTAATTTACATTGCTCTGATTGTGCTTGGCTGTACATATTTAATCTTTATGTGATCTATCAATTTATGTAGATCAGTGTAGGTAACTTAATACACTTTTGTTAGGACAGTCAGGGGATGCAATGTAATGAATTGTTTTTCTTGGATTAGTAAGCAACTGCCCCAAGAGTCATATGTTCACTGCCTGTCAATTGGTTTTTAGTTATTTTTATTCAATAACACATTTAAGGAGCTGAGCCATCAAAGACAATATATTAGGGCAGGTTTCGGAAGAAACCAGAGTACCTCGAGAAAACCTACACAAGCATGGGAAGAATATGCAAACTTCACACAGAAAAGCCCCTGCTGGGCTTCAAACCAGGAACCTTCTTGCTGTGAGGCAACAGTGCTAACCACCAATCTACCGTGCTGCCCTATGCAGAATTCATTGTGGAGAAATGACAAGAAATGGAAATGACAAATGGAATGACATGCAATAAAGATCCCCAGTTGAACAGAAAACCTCCAGGGCATCCCACATGTTGCATATTTCAATTAAATGAGCACAAACTACATGACATATAGAAAACATGGAACCTGGTAGTCTTGCTAAGGGCAAAAGGTGGAGCTGTAATGTAAAATTTTCTGAAAACATTTGAGCACAACTGGACAAATAAAACTTGCTAATTTTTGAAGTGAAATGAAAAAAATGTAACTTAGCAAATACATATAAAACATGAATTTCAAATTTAAATGCACTTTACTTAATTAACTTACAAAATTTGAAAAAATCCAAAAGTACTTGGAGTAAGCGGTAGCAACCCTCAATTTGCCTACTGTGAAGCATGTGAGTAGGTTGTGTTACGACCAGTGGCACAGGAAACACTGCATAGGTATTCCACTAAATGTTACAAATTATAGACACAAATGTTACACAATCAGTCAAGAATGTGAAACTGAAAGGTTTCTGGCTTTTACAAGTCAATGATCCAAAGCAAACCTAAAAAAACACCATTTACTACTTTAAGAACTTAAGCTGAAGGTTTTCAAACTTTTCCCACAGTCCTCTGACTAGAACGTCACTGATGAACTGTGGGTTCATCTGCAAAAGGCTGTGTGTAAGACAGCCTAAAAATATAAGCTGAAGTAATGTGCAGGAAGACTCATGGAGGGCTACAGAAAGCATCTGCAAGCTGCCAAAGGAGGTGCTACTATGCTGACTTAGCCAGGTGCCCAGACTGTTGCACATCCACAATTAATTAATTTTAATTAATTATATTAATGAAGTTCTTTGGGCAGCATGGTGGCTTGGCTGTTGCCTCACAACAAGAAGATCCCTGGTTCAAAACCTGGCAAATGGAGTTTGCATGTTCTCCCTGTGAATATCACTGTGCATGGGTTTTCTCTAGGTACTCTGGTTTCCTCCCACAGTCCAAAAACATGTATATCAGGTTGATTGTTGACTCTAAATTGCTAACAGGAGTGAGTGTGAGTGTCTGAGGTTGTTCATCTCTATGTGGCCCTGTGATGTACTGGGGACCTGTCCAGGGTGTACCCCTGCCTTTCAGCCAGAGAGAGCTGGGATAGGCTCAGGCAGATGCCCGTGACCCTAAATAGGAATAAGCTGGAATAGATAATTGATGGAAGGGTGAACTTCTTTCCAATTCAAAATCAAAATATGTAACTGGCCCAAGGGGTGTCAAACCATTTGTATTAAGCTATATAGTCTGTGTTGTGTGTGGGAGGAAATGTGTGGCGCTCACATGGGAGCCAAAGCAAATTTTTTCTCAGGTCTACTAAACATGACAATCTGAACCGAAGAAAGCAGGTCTGTAAATTGTGTCTGCACCAGCAACAATTTCTTGGCTGGCAGCCAGCTTTACACTGGAGATGTATTATGTGTTTTTCACAATAATATATTCCCTATCTGCAAAAACAATCAGTTGGTAGTTTAATTACATAATCCCAAAACTAAGGCCATCTAATACAACAGCCCTACGATAAATCCTGATTCATGACGGGGATAACGTTCAGCTTTTGTTAAATACCTATAATAACAGGAACACCTTTCTATATGGAGGGGAGTTCAATGGGAGCACAACATAGCACCCAAAATAATCATGCAGATGAATGAGCACCTTGCTAAAACATCTTAAACAAACCAAGCTTTAGATGTAAATAGCTTGTTGGCCTAATATTTTCACAACAAATTAATCGACCCTCTATTTCTTACAATGTCAGTAGATATTTATTATTTCTTTTTCCATCTTTTCATGTCATTTTATTATTTTTGTTTAGAAAATGTTATATCATTGGTCATTATTAGTATTATATTATATATTGACTTGTTTATCTGGCACAAATTGGTGAAAGTAAAAGTGACTTATGTGGCCAAGTATGGGGACCCAGACTCGGAATTTGTGCTCTGCATTTAACCTATTCCAAAGTTTCACAGCAATGAACACACACACGCCAGTGCTGCCGCGCATGGGGAGCAGTTCAGGGTCCGGTGCCTCGCTCGAGGGTCTCACCTCAGTCATGGTATTGAAGGTGGACAGGGCGCTGGCTATTCACTCCATGCCACCGACAATTCCTGCCAGACCTGAGACCCGAACCTGCAATTTTCAGGTATCCATTAGCCCATGACTGCCTAGATACCAATAGCCTCACAGTGGTATTGAAGAGCTGGGGTTGTGTTTGGTGTGTTATGGGTGATAGAAGGTAATGATATTTTAATGACTGTATTTTCAGAATCCATGTTTCTATGTGCTTTGACAAAAAAAAAAAAGTGAGAAACTAATAAGAAAGGTAGCAATCATAATTTCCCAGAGCCTAAATTGATGATTTAGGTTTATTGGCCAACTATGTCAGACTCTGGGGGGTGTTCTCAATATGTGTGTTCTCAAAATGTGCATTAATCAGAGGGGTGTTTAGCCTAGCTTCAGTGATACAAATAAGGTGGACGAAATAATAGAAACAGGCATTCAGGTTTTTTTTCCCTTATTTGTGATTTGTCTGTAAGTGTACCTAATAAACTGCCACCTCGGGGTACATACAGTAGCTTGTTTCGCCACAGCCTGACTTTGCGTCGGGAGCTACGCGACCTGTGCCCAGCAGGTGGCGGTGTAGCAGCGCTGCTGCTCGGTGAGTAGGTGTTGGTCTAACGTCTCCACTTTGTCCACGGCCGTGACGTATTTCCTGGGGCTTGTACGGACCACGCAGCGGTACACCAGAGGGGTATCATGACTATTTATAACCAGCCATTCTCTGTTATCAGTTTTTCAGTCCCTTCACCGTGCCGTCGTCGGTTGTAACGCCGCGGTGTGACACAACAACCAGCCGGGTCGAGCAGGATGTAAAAGGAAGCTGGTAAGTTGAGCCGTTTGCAAGTTTCCCGTTTGATCCTGCTTGTATTTTTGTTCGTTTGGGCTGCGTTGCGGGTAAGTTTACCGTGCTCTGGGCTCCGGTACCTCACCACAGGACGGGACAGCACTGTGTTGTCCTGTTGTTGTCGGCTGCTGTCAATCTGTGTGTATCGGTTCGAAAGGGGGGCTCCCTCTCTCTCACACAACACCCCGAGCTGACGTCGACTGCGCCGCGTCCGGTTTCTGTGGTTGTTCCTGCGGTGTCGGGAAAAACTCTGCTGGTCCTCATCTACCACACTGCTCGGGTTGGAGCGAGTAGTAAAATGTGAGGAAGCGAGACTCTGAAATGCTCTTCAGGGGTGGATAAGAGGGCAGGAAAAGGGGAGGCACCTGTGTGACAACCTACCCCTGTGTCAAGTTTGCGTTTATTACGGTTTCGGACATATTTGCGAAGCGGACGAGTCATCATCGGATCCGCTACAGTCGCGGCTCCGTGCCAAGGTATGACTACGTGTTGTTAACCTGCGAGGTGAGTCCATCGACCACAGCCATACTCCTGTCAGCTGGTCCATGTAAACTGCTTAACTTCAGCTTAGGAAGAGTTTGTCGCTATAGGCCTGAGCGAGAGAAGTTTTCTTCCTCCGTGAGTAGCACTGCAGTTAATCTTCACTGCTCTGTTTCTAAAGACCAGAACGTGTTGCTGCTCTCACATGCAGCTTATGGGAAACTTTTGCTTTACTTTAAAATAGTACACTCTCGGATAGGTCAGCGATTATGGAGACTGTGGCATGTAGATTCATTAGCATTAAACTCTGACACTAGACTTAATCAATACGCGTCTGCAGAAATGTAAATAATACCATTCAGGACATGGCTATCAGTTGTTTACAGGCTGTTGTTGCACTGAAGTGTCGTTGCCAACCTCTCTGACTGACGTTTTGGATTCTGGATTTGGTTCTTTTACTCTTTATCTGACGTTTTTTGGGAGGTTTAAGCTCAGGTAAGGTGGACAGATGTTGTATTGAGATATTATGAGAGCTGACCTGCTTGTGTTGTTTGTGCTCATATAGACCTGTAATTTTAGCTCTCTGGTGAAGCCATATTGAGCTGCTGATAATTATGGACAAACACAAAAACAAGGTTTTTAAGCCGCTTGCATGCAGTTACATGTACCGAATGGAAACAGGATCTAAAATATACCATGCATACAGCATGAAAACATTTTTGTGTCTTTTACGTGGAATTAGAATTTCTTTGCCATAAATGAATTTTTAAATTAGTGGGATTTACGTATAATTATTAGTGGAAAAGTGATCTTAAAAAAGGGGCAAACCTGGGTAGTAGAAAATGTTCCGAAAGTCTTTGGTTAATGCATTAATGCTGCCATACAGTAGGAAGTCTGAAGTAGTTAGATAATGTTGCTTGGATAAAGCCGATGTACAGGGAGGAGCAGGGAAAACAGATCAGACAAGTTTTGTGATTGTTTGCAGATGCTTAGAGTTAATCTATTAAACCGTAACAGATTTTATAAGAAAATTGCTGTTAAAAAATTAGAGCTAACTTATAAAGATGATACAAAAGCACACTTAACACTCTGTCAACAAGTATGCTATTGATGTGATGGGACATGAAGATATGCTTTTATAACATTAAATCAGGAGGTATATGTTTGCTTAAAAAGCTAAATAGTGAAAGCACACACCCAAAGATTGAAGTGTCATTGAAGTGACAAGCCTTTATTCAGGAGGGCAAACAGTGGTGTGAAGTGAAGTGAAGAAAGTTTAGCTACTTTTCCATATCCTGAACAGAGACTTTTATACACAGTTGTGCTAGAATCTGGATTTAAACAGTTTTTTCTCCACAGAGGGGTGTGTTGCCACGATTGTTTTTTTTTTTTTTTTTTGGCTTTACTTTGAACTCCTGTAGACTTCCAACACAGGACCCAAAACTTTTGCAGTGCCACTGTTTTTATGTGTTTTAATTAATATCACCTAGTACACAATTCAAAAGCAGACCGGATAAAGGGTCTTAAGTAGAAATGTTTGATGTAAAGAGTTCTTTAAATGTCATGTGTATGTTTAGGGTGTGACATCCAGAATTTTGCAATAACATCAAGAAAGAGACTTCTACAAATAAGGATACTCTGCCGTTCTGTTCTCCTGTCTAATTATAACAGCCTTTTTAAAAGCATTAAAATATAGATCTAATACCCACGGTGTAACATCTAAAATGCCCAAAGCAGTGTTCTGGACCGAGTCCAGCTGAAATCTAACAAATTATTTGTAGCCTATATTGTTATTCTGAACCAGAGTTCAAGTCATTATTTAAGAACTCAGGTGGTTTGTCAGCTGGTCCAGTAATGTCTTGCACTCTTTTGCAGCAAATACAGTGATTTATTTTTATTTTTTAACTATTGTTTATGGCAATTTAACCTAACATTATCAATGTTATTGTCATTTCATCATTTCACCACACATACGCACACACACACACACACACACACACACACACACCTTATTTCGCAAGAGATACTGTTTTTCGTGCGTATCACAGAGTAAGAAACAGGATTAATTACAAGTTGTTTGAGTGTGAGCAAAGCTTGGGCTAAATGCATATGACTGCACATGAGTACATTTTTAGCTCATTAAAATCTAAATAATAAACTGATGAGGTGTAAACTGTTTCCTTTTTAAAATGTCCTGATGAGTTCGGTAATGGGACTGGTATTATCCTTTGGGTTTAATGATACTTGGCTAATTATAATTTGCCGTAGTTTTTTTCCAGTTATAACCTCTGTTATCACAGTTGAACATATGGTATCATTCACTGTGGTAACACTAAAGACCACTCACAGTGCGATGCTTGGCTTCTTTTTTGTCTCTCACTAATAGTGAAGAAGTTCTACTCTTCTTATGCCATGGTGTGTGGTTCTCACAGTGACATTAAGAAAACTGAGTGGTTGAGCACCCACATGAGGTCATAGGCGTTTGTACTTAAAGGCATATAGTGTCTCCAAATCAAACAAAGCTTTGGAAATGGCCACACTCTGTTTACTTGTTCTTGTGCATCAAAAGGACAGAGGACAAAGTCGAGTAAGTTATACCACCATGTCTTTCTCCAGATTATGCCATCTTTCTTGCCAGTTTATTTTCATTGTATGATGTATTTTAACATTTGGATTAATTTAAACTTGCTAAGTCCTTTGGCAGATATTGGGTTAAATAATGTTAAGCTGTCACTTTTGAGCCTTTCAGACTAATGGGAAGTTCTGACAGGTAGCAATTGTTTGTTGATTTTAGTAGAAACTGAACTGGTAATTTTAAAAATGGATGCCTGTGGATCTTTACTATATAGTTTAATGTTTATAAGATATGTTTGTAAAATAGGGTAAACGGAGAAGCATGGAAGAACTGAAAGGCAGTGCAGACATTTGGTTGCAAACAGTTCTGCTTTGTGACCACTACCATTGCAACATTAGCAATGCAGGTATTCATGAAATGAAACTGCTGCTGAAATGCTTGGCATGGATTAGCGGCTGGTTGTGTCAGCTCACAGCCATGGTGACATGTGAGGGGGCTAAACACTAATGATGTCGTTAACTGTGCTGTAGCTTCTCATCATACTGAAACAAGTCAGTCCCAGCCTCTAAGATGCTCATTTGTCACCTTTCTTAAAAAACTTCTCAGGATGTTGCTTGTGGAAAGTAAACTGCTGAGCAAGTCTTTTCCGCCGTTTTGAACATTTTCCATTTTCATATGTTCCCCACATGGACCTCTTTTTAAATTATAATTCTTGATAAAAATTATACAATATGTATATGCATATATACAGTGGGTACGGAAAGTATTCAGACCCCTTTAAAATTTTCACTCTTTGTGTCATTGCAGCCATTGTCCAAAATCAAAAAAGTTCATTTTATTTCTCATTAATGTACACTCAGCACCCCATCTTGACAGAAAAAACCAGAAATGTAGAAATTTTTGCAAATTTATTAAAAGAGAAAAACTGAAATATCACATGGTCATAAGTATTCAGACCCTGTGCTCAGTATTGAGTAGAAGCACCCTTTTGAGCTAGTACAGCCATGAGTCTTCTTGGGAATGATGCAACAAGTTTTTCACACCTGGATTTGGGGATCCTCTGCCATTCTTCCTTGCAGATCCTCTCCAGTTCTGTCAGGTTGGAGGATGGTGAACATTGGTGGACAGCTATTTTCAGGTCTCTCCAGAGATGATCAATTGGGTTTAGGTCAGGACTCTGGCTGGGCCAGTCAAGAACGGTCACAGAGTTGTTCCGAAGCCACTCCTTTGTTATTTTAGCTGTGTGCTTAGGGTCATTGTCCTGTTGAAAGGTGAACCTTCGGCCCAGTCTGAGGTCCTGAGCACTCTGGAAGAGGTTTTCTTCCAGGATATCTCTGTACTTGGCCGCATTCATCTTTCCTTCAATTGCAACCAGTCGTCCTGTCCCTGCAGCTGAAAAACACCCCCACAACATGATGCTCCCACCACCATGTTTCACTTTAGGGATTGTATTGGGCAGGTGATGAGCAGTGCCTGGTTTTCTCCACACATACCGCTTAGAATTAACACCAAAAAGTTCAATCTTGGTCTCATCAGACCAGAGAATCTTATTTCTCATAGTCTGGGAGTCCTTCATGTGTTTTTTGGCAAACTCTATGGGGGCTTTCATGTGTCTTGCACTGAGGAGAGGCTTCCGTCGGGCCACTCTGCCATAAAGCCCCGACTGGTGGAGGGCTGCAGTGATAGTTGACTTTGTGGAACTTTCTCCCATCGCCCTACTGCATCTCTGGAGCTCAGCCACAGTGATCTTTGGGTTCTTCTTTACCTCTCTCACCAAGGCTCTTCTCCCACGATTGCTCAGTTTGGCTGGACGGCCAGATCTAGGAAGAGTTCTGGTCGTCCCAAACTTTTTCCATTTGAGGATTATGGAGGCCACTGTGCTCTTAGGAACCTTGAGTGCTGCAGAAATTCTTTTGTAACCTTGGCCAGATCTGTGCCTTGCCACAGTTCTGTCTCTGAGCTCCTTGGGCAGTTCCTTCGACCTCATGATTCTCATTTGCTCTGACATGCACTGTGAGCTGTAAGGTCTTATATAGACAGGTGTGTTCCTTTCCTAATCAAGTCCAATCAGTTTAATTAAACACAGCTGGACTCCAATGAAGGAGCAGAACTATCTCAAGGAGGATCAGAAGAAATGGACAGCATGTGAGTTAAATATGAGTGTCACTGCAAAGGGTCTGAATACTTATGACCATGTGATATTTCAGTTTTTCTTTTTTAATAAATTTGCAAAAATGTCTACATTTCAGTTTTTTTTCTGTCAAGATGGGGTGCTGAGTGTACATTAATGAGAAATAAAATGAACTTTTTTGATTTTGGCAAATGGCTGCAATGACACAAAGAGTGAAAAATTTAAAGGGGTCTGAATACTTTCTGTACCCACTGTAAATAAATAATATGGACTGAAGGTGTAGGCTGAAGCAGTAGATTATAATACATACTTGTTTTATGTAATATACTTGGTTAATATTTGTACAAAGGCAAAAAAAAAAAAAGCAAACGCAAAAACAAATGTTCCGAATATGTCATACATAACAGTAATGATACCTCAGTTACATATTTGTTCACCACCTTGTTTTTAAATACTATATTTAAATATTATATATTTTTTGATTTGTATAGTTATGTAGGTGATTCCACAACTACTTCATACATTTTCCCCTTTATAGGGAAATGTCTGTTTTTTTTTTTTAATGTATGTCCTTATCTTTTTTTTTTCTCTCAGCTCATAATCGCTCACTTTAATTTGAAACAAACTCTGAATACACTTAGGAAGTAAATTATTTTGTGCTTTGTACATTATCTGCACATTTATAAGATTAACATGAATGATTTTAAGTCATGATAACCTTGATTTTATTTAATATTGCTATAATTTTAGATTTTTACAGTATTTATGTTTGGTTTCCAGGATAATTTGTGATTAAATATAAGTCCCAAAAATGTATTCATCCACTCTTTCTGTTTCAGCCTCACTTATTTTGATTTTAGCTTGATGGCTAGTTTTCCTATTTACAAATATCATAAACTTTGCCTTACTTAAAGTGATAACATCAGATAAAAGACCATTTTTAACACTTTCAATTTAGTTATCACTGTGTACAGAATTGGTTCCAAACTTCTCCCAGAATAGTGTTAGCATCATTAGCAAATAAAACTAATTTTAATAATTTAAACACTTTGTATACTGCATAAACAGTTGAGTTCCTAACACTTAACCTTGTGGAACCCCACATGTTAAATCTTTAGATTTAACATTATTTATTTGGACATATATCACTATGCACATTAGTATTTTTAACTAATGCCACATCAATTTCAGTGCACTCAGTGTACATTTTAATTTTTAATTGTAGGGCAGACCAAGCTATTTAAATTCTGATTTGAATTGTCACTGAGCAGACATGTTTTTTTTTTGTTTTTTTTTTTTAACTTCAGGTGTGTTTCTCCACATGCAGTAGCTGTATTTGTTAATCTGAAATTGTTGTCTGTGGCCAACAAAGAAATTGCCCCACCATGTTTGCTGTTACATTACATAATATGGTACACTGTGGCTCTTTTAACAATGTCTTCAAAAGAAGTGAGATGTAACCAGCCAGATGGGGAAACTGAAATTTTAATTTTACAGCGCAACTGTAATTCTTCATAGAAGCCATTTAAACTAAATTAATAAATGACTGATGGTAATGACTAAAATGTTACTTATTCAAAGTACTTGAATTAATAACCATTTTATCAAAGTTTTGTTTAAAAGAATACATTGTTTTACTTATATACTGATTGAGTGTGCACAGAAGTCTAACCCTACCCCAATAAACATGAATCTTAAGTGTACATATAACGTAAATACCCATGAATGTGTAATTAGATTCAATTAAGTATAAATCCTTATGTGACATGAAATTATTTAGTAATGTCCCCAAAAGTGTCCTTCAGCTAAATGAATACATCTGAAAATCAACACTTAATTAGAATAATTAAATCGGTGAGCAGGTGTTCTATTGGAAATGTTTGTGCATTTGTGTGTTATGGTCCTACATTAAATACCTGCAATCTGTGCTAATGTAACAACACTATTAAACCTAGGAACCTAGTGTATTTTTGAATTAAACTTCCTCATGATAAACGGGGTGCCAGTGTTACTTGCCAAATGGCTGCAGAGTAGATACAATTAAAGTACATTAGCTAAATCACTTACCTGTTGCTAAATGGGCACAGGTATAACTTGAACTGTCACACTTTCTCTAAGCTCTGAACCAGCCAAACAGTGCTGACATTGGTTAAAGTTTAAACTGTACTTACACGCAGTTGCTACTTTAGAAATGTGTAAATTTCACTAGATGTTTATCATTGAGTTAAGAGCAGGCTGGTATTGTTCTGGACTACATAAATTATATTATAGTGACTAAGTTGCCTTGTTATTGATGATAAAATCTAGGTAAATGATGTATAATCAAAACTAAATTTGAGTTTGTACTTCATACAGGAATGTAGTGTAAACAACTAAGCTTGTCTTAACTTAATGTAAATATGTGAGTTTGGTTCATTTCACATTAATTACACTTAGATTTTTGTGTTTTATTTTCAGACTCCTCCATAACATGAGTTTTTCTGACTTGATGTCTTTTGACTCGAGATGATGAGTGGAATGATAGAACTGCCGAGAGCTCACTCTACTCATTAAATAAATTTTAAGCTAGGAGACTCTTCAGAACTGTTTTCAGTTTGAGGAATACATTCATGGTAGAATATTTTTGTGTCAATAATATATGTTAAATTAGATCATGGTTGTTTCTTTGTATATTAAGAAAATCAGTCCAAATCATGACAAAGGTTAGCTTTGAATTCCATCACTACCATTTTATACGTAGTCTCCAGGCAGTATTGTCCTCCAAAATGGCTTTATCAGCTGCAGCTCTACAGTTCTTTGAGTAAACTGACAAATATATAAGAAAAGCTTATCTGTCTGTAATTACTGCCTGTGTGACTAAACTGTTCAGTTAATCTCTTGTTAAAACAACTTTTAACTAACTATTCAACCAAACATGAGTTAAATCATGTTTTCAAGACAGCCAGGGAACTAATATTTCTAAGTTGAGGCAGCTTGAAATGATTTAATGTTGAAATGACACTGAAATAGTCATCTCATGCTTTTTTAATGTAAATGCCTTGGTAACAGTATACAAAAATGGGCACAGTAGAATGGCCCAGCCACACCTAAACAAGCCATTCATGCCTCACAACAAACTACAAAAGTTTGGGGAGGTTTGGATTGAGGCATGAAACACATTGATGTCAAAATGTCTCATTTTGTCCACTGGATGGTTAACCCTGGAGATGGGGTAATTATAGGAATTCTGTTACACCGGCTAAATGACTAGAGAAGCCCAGAGTAGACTTGTATCAGGAGAACAGATGTGGCCCCACATGGTAGGAAGCACAGCAAAAGAAGCACTGTATTCAGAGCAGTTGAGTCAACCTGGCGTTACAATAGAGTTAGCACTTTGGATAATGGTTTTGACAGATCACAGATGCAGCTGACCCTCCTGGCTCAGAGCAACAGTTTAGAGGCTAAGTTGTAGCAGCAAACAATTTCCCCAAGAGCTGATATCTGTGTCTCTGGTCACCCTGGCTGCTGTTGCTCTATGTTTATATTTTCTTATGACTTGGTGATAACATATCATTCAGCATGGTACAAAGAAATACCCACACACAAAATGTATGCTGTGCTTTAATAATTTTGTCTTTGACACTTAAAGGGTGTTATGTCCTGTTCTGTCCTTGGCTGCTGCCATTCAGTGTGAGTGAGTGGTTGTTTCACCTCGAAGTGAGATTGACACTGTTGTGATCCCTCAGCATCTAGGGCGTAGTTGAGCTTTCCAACCACAGTTCTCCACCTCTGCTGCCAATCCAGTATACCTAAGCATTTTCCTTTCGAAAGCTTCATCTACCATGTCCTCCCACGTAGTGCAAGCGCCAAAATTTGCTGTTATGTCTGACCACAACATCAGGTCTAGCCTTGACTTCTTGCTTGCTGCTTCGTGTGGGATTATCATATGCCTGTACTTGTATGCCTGCTCAGAACTGCTGTCTGGTTGCCTGTTCTTCTTTATAACAAAAACAGACTATAATATTTATAGTGTGACAGCATCTTTATTCGTTTTCTTCTTTTAGTTTCTGGTTCCACTGAACAGCCAAGAACTATCTGCAAATGGAGGAACAAAACCTCAAATTTGGACCAAATGTTTTGTTGTTTGGCCTAATGTGAATAGTTTCCCGATGAATCCTGACCATTCTAGATTGTACAGACTTCTTTAGTTTAACAGTTTTATGTTCATGGTGGATCACAAGGAATGATTCGCTGGTGAAATCATCATTATTTTTATACTTTAAAGATATGTAAACCTACTTTTTTTTTTTCTTCTTTCTTTCTTTTTTTTTTTTTTCTTCACCTGCCAGGTGAGCCGTGACTGTCCACTTCTTTGTGTCCCAGTGCATCTGCATGTACCGTGGACAGTCCTGGCCTGTCGGAGAGGCGCTGTGCTCAGAGACTGTGCTGCACTAGGAGAACCCATGGCTTCTGGCCCTCCATCTCTCTCTATAGGCCACAGAGTTAGGCTACTGGAGCTGCTGCTTGGGCCTCTGTTGGTCTTGCTGATTTCTGGGCTGGGACCAGTACTGGGTCAGAAGGTCTACACCAACACATGGGCTGTCCACATACCTGGAGGTCAGGAGGAAGCTGATCAAATTGCCAGTAAATATGGTTTCATCAACCATGGACATGTAAGTAAAAAATTTAAAATTTGAGCTAAAGGTGATTCAAGGGTCATATGTTAAAATAAAACCAACTACATTTTGCCTATGCAAATATAGGCTCATTGGCCTCCTGAAAGGTTGCATATAAAGAGGAGAGCTTGCTGCTTTTACACGCAATATGTCCAGCTGTGTGTTAAATTTCTGATAAATTGTTAATTTCTGTTTTTTTTAATCAATATCACAATGTGCTTACTTAGATTTATGAATTACAAGTATGTTTATTGATTATGATTATTATTTGAAAGTTAATTTTGCTGGAGTTTTCTGTTGTTCCAGCTGTCATTGTGCAGACTGCAGTATAAGAGTAAAGCTTCTTCTTCTCCCCATGTTTCTTTTTGTTTTCCACTTTCAACCTTCCAAACACAAAACTATAGAAATATATTTATCATTCTAAATGTTATTTCGCTGATTAGTCAGTTAGAAAACCTGCTGAGAAAATTGATATTTAGCCTTGCGTGACCATTGTGTGTGATATTGGATAGCGAATGGGCATTCAGGTTTGTAAAGTGAACAAAGGGAGTTTGAGGTTAGGCAAGTTTTTGTGTGAACTTTGAACTTTAGTTGAGCTATGGTTATGCACTAAAACCTGTATGATAATATAATGCCCATACTCAAGGCAAATCAGTTTATTTCTTTTTAAGACCTCTGTTGAGATCTGTTGAAAAAAATGATTAATCATTAGAATTTCAGCATAAGATATTAGGTATGAGAATAGTTTTATGCTGAATAGTTCTTTTTTTTTTTTTCTTAAAGTGAAACACAAGGCCTAATAGACAGAAAACAAGTAGATCTTTGCAAAGATGTTTGCACTGGTCTAACCACTTTTCCAGGGATCAGTGCTTGTTTGCACCATATGGTCTTAAGAGTTCATGACCAGGAATGTTATTTGTGCTCTGAATCACAGCATGCAGACTAATGAGTAATCCAACACACCTAAATCCTTTAACTACGTGTCAGCCATGGACAACAGGGAATCCAGACGAAGCGATTATACCCATTTACTCACGAAAACTGTCCTG
Organism: Mastacembelus armatus; assembly: GCF_900324485.2. Taxonomy (NCBI): domain Eukaryota; kingdom Metazoa; phylum Chordata; class Actinopteri; order Synbranchiformes; family Mastacembelidae; genus Mastacembelus; species Mastacembelus armatus. The sequence goes on from NC_046635.1 coordinate 12,373,332, forward strand.
GAGAGGAGCTGTGTATTTTGGCTTGTCTCATAAACGGGTTATAAACCATTTTATGACATTTTGAGGTAGAGAAAATGGACTATTGCGTCTGGCGGGAGGTAAATTGACAATTCTAGTTTTGACACAGCATCTAAGATGGAAACTTTGCAGAGCTGGAGCATGTCTAATGAAGCAAGTTTAATAAAGGTAGCTCAATAAATGCTGAGTAAAGTGTTTAGCACTCTCAAATCTGGAACATGGGCTGAAGTGAAACCAGATGTTCAGGTATTCATTCAAAGCAGTCATTCTTCTTATTAAACCTACTTCTTGAGATAGATATCATTTTTTCTGTATGTTTCTGTGCACGAGAAAAAGTGGGTTAGAAAAACCCATGTAGGAGCAAAAATGTTGAAGTCTGATCTGACCTTAGAGGTGTTCTTTGGAAATAACAATGGAATACCTCTGAGCACTGTTATGTACAGGGTTTCTGAGGGTCTAAAATCCAATTATTTTAATTTTAAGTTGGTCTTAAAATTACAGACCGTGTTTAGTTTAATTTTTTTTAACATTAAATTGACATTGCATAACATCACATCAACTTAACTGTGTACCTGTGTTTTTGGGAAAATATTTAGGCAACACAGTAGTACTGTCTATGGTACATTGGTTCCATTGTGTAGTTTTTTTTTTCTCATCAGTTTGTATTTGTCACTCTGTAACAATGCTGCAGTGGAACCCAATTACACTTGCAAATTTTGCCATCCAGTCAGAACTTAATGGAAAACATTCAGCTTCCACGCTGTGGTATATGATATAATGTATTGTAGCGTGTCTTTCACAAGCGACTGTTTCCGATACTTTCATCTCCCTAATATGGGGAAGAGTGCATTTATTGAGGCTTGGACAGAAAACGGCACATTTAGAGCTTGTTTGAAGCATTCAAACACAACAAATTCATAGCCCATGTGAAATTAGGAACTTTCGGTATGAAAGCACTGGAGTTGCATGAGAAATCAGGAAAACACAAAACCACAGTTAAGCCTCCAGCAAACACCTGCCATCAAAAAGTATTGTTGTCCTGTATTATCAGTGGGAGTCTTGCCCAGCCTGAGTGCTACCCACTTTGTGCCCGACTCCTGCCACGCCAGTAAGTGATCTCCAGACAATAACTTGATCTATACCAACACTAAAAACAGAGTTACTGTGTCTAAGTATTTTATTTATTCACTTTAATACTCAAATGATTTCATATCCTTCATGTTTTTTTTTAAACAGTAAATGTGAAACAGAATCCGAGTTGCAATAATAGTGATCTGATAAAGGTCTTAAAAAAGTCCACTATGAATTTAATGCCTTTTTTGTTTTAAATTGAACTTTGAACAGAAATCCTGTACCTGTGCTGTAATGTGTGTATATTTGGCTGTTGGCACCAAATTAGAAAGTCAGTTTGAAGTATCAAACAGAAATTGATGAGACATTTATTTGTCGGCAAAGAGAGCAACCATTTTGTGCATGTGCATTATTCCTGCACTGCAGGAGGCTCCTGTAGTGTGGGAATGAAAGATGAATAAGCCATGATCAAAAACCTGAACCTGCTTGTCCTGCCTTGACCTGACAACATGACATTGCCATTATAAACGTTAGAGTAAATGATATAGAACAATCTCTGTTCATTATCATTAAAAGATGAGCTATAACCACAAGTGATGACTAAAATGAAGATGCTGTCATGATCTGCACCACCCCTGATGGCATAGCAGCACTGTTGATTGATTAAAATGAAGCTATTACTTTAGAGCTGGGAACAAACAAATCTGTTAAGCTGTTTTTTGCCTACAGCCTATAGGAAATGAAAGTTCCTTTGTGAACATTCTGTGGCCATGGATGGTATTTTTATTTTGCCTTCTTGCATTCTGCCTGTACTATGACATCCATAAACACTCCCCTCTTTTGTAGACATGCTTTTGTAGACATATTTTTGTAGACACAATAATTGAGAAGGGCAAATCTAAAACATTGCTTGTCTTACAACATGCGTGTTTCCAGTTAGTGAGCGTTTCCCGAATGCTTCACTTCATTATCCTTAAATGTACTGTACTTTTCTTGTGTAATTCAATCAGAAAAATGGTATGCGACTTAGCAGTGGTTAGCTAATTAGCCGTTTTCATGTTAATGTATGTAATTTAGCCATGTGAAGCAAAGTTAATATTACGTTTAATGTAAACTTAAAACAGTTTTCTATTTGTTAGGGAAGAATTGCAATGCATTATAATACAGCGCATTATTTCATACCACTTTCACTTAAAATAATAAAGTGCATCAGTTACGTTAGCCCGTTACTTGGCAGTTGTGCAACATTTCAACTTATGTGTGGTTTTAATCTCCACCATGAAATCCACAGCTACCTTCTTCTTCTATGTTTATTTTAATGTGAAGTGGATTACAAAACAAGTTTGGAAAGTTAAAATGTTGACAAAAACTGATGTTAGTTGCTAACCTGTTAATTTACCTTTCTCCTTAATATGTTCAGCCATCAGCCGATGCTAATTATGTTAAAAATGCAAATAATCGGTCGACCACTGGTTGCTATTGCTACTAATTATACCCTATGACTGAATCTGCAGGAAATTATTTTTTTTGATTAATTGTTGGGTTTATAAAATGTCACCATTTAAAAAAAAAAAAAAAAAAAAAAAATCCTTTCAGAATTTCCCTGAGCACATGATGCAAAGATGGCTTAAAGTATGTTTTTTTTTTTTTTTTTTTTGTCTGTCCAACAGATAGTATTGACCAAAGCAAAGCTAATCATACTACATAACTGGTAAAAAATGGTAAATGTGGCATTTTTATATGAAAGATGACCAGGGAGTTAATCAGTTAACAAAACAGTTTAATTTGTAAAACAAATTATCATCATAATCACTTGAATTGAGTATAGTTGTTCTCAATATATAGGCTGATTATTTTTCTTGATATTTAGATGTTACATACAAGACTACAGGAGTGGTTTGAGCTCATCAGTTACATTTACAGTTGAAGTCTGCTGCTGTCTAATGGCCACCAATTGTTTAGTGTGCTTCTGCTCAGCTCTGAACTTGCTTTTGTTTAATTTGGCATGTTAAATCAGTGGCAGCTTTTCAGACATCTCCCATACTCCCAGATTGCTTTCTAATCAAATGAGATGATGAGTGATCAAATGAGATAAACTTTATTCATCACCAAAGGGAAATTCAAGTTGGTAAATTAGTAGGTCACTAGTGAGAGTAGTCAGTAGTCATCTGCTATTGGCTAAGGTGTTGTAGAGCCTGATGGCAGTAGGGATGAAGGATCTCCTGTGTCGTTCAGTCCTGCAGTGCAGTAAGGCGAGTCGTCCACTGCAGCTGCTTCTCTGGTCCATCAGGATGTTGGGAGGGGGATAGTTTTTGCCTTTATTATAGACAACTGTAGGGACCCCTGCAGGGGAAGACATGCAGCACAAAGGACACCTATTTCGAAGAGTCAAACCAGCATCACAAAATTCATGGTTGGGCGCACTAACCACTACACCATGTGCAGCCCCCATCTCTACCAGAGATGCAGTTCACCAACCTGATGAACCGTGGCCTGTCTGCCAGGTAATCTGTGATCCAGGAAACAAAGGAGGCATCCACCCCCATTCCTTTAAGCTTGTCTTTTATGACGTGACTGTTAACTTAGATTTACTGGGCCATGGAGATGGTGCACATCACAGTGAGAAGGCTGAAATGATATATCATCCAGCCTTAATCACGAACTGTCTGGTCAGCTGGCTGGCTCATGTGATGCATTTGTTTTTACTCCCCTCTTCACTCATAATAGTTTAACTTCTTCAAGGCTGATTTGGTGAGTTAAGTGGAAAAGTCCTTTGTATTCTGTCCCTCTTTCTGTTAGGTCTAATCAGTCGAAGTGGGGTGGTGTGTGGACAGTGGGTTGGCTGTTTGTTTATGATATTATGTACGTTTTTGTTGTCTAGAAGCAACATATCATGTTGTAAACCTGATGCAGTAAGAGCACCACCTGTCTCAGCTAAATTACCCCCTTTATGCCTAAATTACCCCCTCTATGCATTATCCTTTATAACAGTTGTCATATGAGTTTAAAAGTTCTCACTTCCTGCCATTAGTAAGGAGGTGCAGTTGATGATGCCTTTGAGGAATGTTAATATTAATGTACCATAAATAAGCAGGACCCTGGCTTAAAAGTAAAAGGTTGTGGTCTGCAAATGGAATTCTCTGTTCCACTTCTAGAATATAGAGCAATTTTAGAAAAAGAGGAATAATTAAAACTAAATTGAAGTAATAAAAAATGGCTGACTCGCCCAGTGATAAATGAGTTTTAACTGCCACCTTGCGTGGCATGGATATTTTACTTTTTAAAGACCCTTTCTTGCCACATCATCAGACTTGCACTGGGGTTCTTTAAAAGGGAGCTTGAAATTTTGTGCTGTCTGATTTGATTGCACCCCCATTACCTCTGCTGATGTTTTAAAAAAAAAATAGTAAAATGGCATTACAAGGATTGCTATCAGTAGAAAGAGGTAATTTTAAAAAGGAGGACTGGCCTAAATTACATAAATATTAAGAATCATTATAGTGTAATTTGCAAATGGGATCAAATGGCCAAAAGATCAAAGGCTTAATTTAAAAATGTATCAGTTGTGTTCACTACTTCCACAAAGTGCCCTTTTTCATTTGATCTGTGAAGCTTGACTGCTGGTTAAACTACTGCAGTAGATAGATTTCTTTTTAGAATGTTTTTTTGGTCATTTGTGTTTTGAACATTGTGCCTTTTGTGTTTGCGGCCTGAGGCGTTCACAATCTAATCTATCTTGTATGCAGCTCATGAAAGTTCCCTTTACTGATGATGAGATTTAGTCTCCCTATTTAACGTGCTCTTTGAAATGTTGCACGTCCGCTTTCAGCCTGTACATTGTGCTGAGTTATTGACTGTCTTGGATTAGCAGCATTAATTTTCTTGTTGAAAGGCAAGCTATTAAATTACCATCATTGCATAAAGATGGACCTGCAGCATGAGATTCATAACTTTTACCTTGTACTTCAATTGTTCAGTTTTTAAACATAATAAAGGGAAAAATTACCTGCACAGAGCTTGTGTCATGTGGACGTATTGTATCTGCACCATTTCCAAGTCTTATTGTCTCCTGCTCTCCTGGAATAATAAACAGACTACCGGTGTCTGTTCATATGCTAAATAAATCACTTATTTTTCTTTAGTAGTTTTTCAAAACCAGAGAAGGAACAAAAAATGTGGGGGTAAGAAAACTAACTCATCAATTCCTATGCATTTCATGTAGAAATTCAGCATTTTTCAGAAGTGTGTCACTTCCCTTCTTGTGAACAGTGATTAATGTTACTGTTGGTGGATAAAAATGGTTACGTTCATACGGCTGGTCTGCTTTGAGACCAGATGCCTTCGGCTTGTTCTACAGGGCTTTGCATGTAAAGGGGGATTGTTTTTGGCATACTGTGCTCTCATTGTACTCCATGGCACCATCTTGGCCCTATTTCTGCCATATCTTTCTCCTTTCTGATGTGGGTAAATTATTTAATAATCAGTTCAGCACAACATTAAAGAAAAAAATTTGATACTAACTGTAGCTCATATGAGGTACATGAAGTGAAGTCATGACACAACACTGCAGTTAAAGACTAGATCTTGTAAGAAGTTTTTTGTGTTTTAATCTAGTCCACATTTTCTTTTAATTCAAATGAAATGGTAGAGAGATGCGTTTGTAATCTTCTTATATTTGGTTGTTTGGTTCTTATTTATAATATTTTTAGCCTACTTTAAATTAAAACTCTTTCCTCATAGCACCTTCCCATATTAAAAATCATAATACCTTTTACTATTTGTACTGTATTTACATTAGAGAAAATCTTGAGGGGGAACCTGCTAAGTTAAGGTGTTAATCAGGCAGAGAGATTCACCATTCACTTCACTTGGCTGTTGCAGTTAGTTATCCCATTAGGCAGACTTCCTTCTGTATTTAGAGAACCAACCTTTCCACCTCAGCTGTGAACTTTGTGAAATTTAAAGTTTCTTTTTCTGGATCTCTCCATTGCTTTTAATCATCCAAGGTCTATTATATTTAATGGAAAGACGTCTTGGGCAGCAGCATGTAAAGATTTCCATGGCTTAACCCTAAGTATGTATATTGGATTGGATAATTGTTTGGCTACAACAAATTGAAGCTTTTTTAAGTAATCTGCTGACACATAAGAAGCAAAAAGAAATGTCCAAATATATGTGTATTAAGACCAAGTTCAACCGCCTCATGGTTGCTGACAGGAGTTTAAGTATTTTTGCAGGATCTTACTGTGAAGTAGGGTATTATTCATCATTTAAAATATCCCCTTGTTTAATTAAGAAAATACAACATGCATTGTTGTTTGATTTTTCTGACTCACATTGGGCACAATGTTTCAGTATTTGCTTAGTTTACTATTGTAGTTTGTATGTAGAACAGGAATACTAGTGCACTTCTGTGACTTTAAATCGTTCATCTTTTGTTAAACATGGTGCTATATCACATTGATTTCATACATTATTTTTACATTATACTAAAAGTAATCATGTCATGCATTTACAAACACGGTTATCTAATCTCTGCTCTTGCTGTCTTGTTATGAACGTGTGTGGCAAAAATTGGTAAATGCTTAGTCACGATCACATGGACTTTTTATTGTTAAAACTGCAACACCTCACTGTAGACGCTCTGCTAAACTGTTGTTTCTGTGCTCCCTGATAAGGGCTAAATTATTTCTGACCTGTCTCTTAGCTGAAACTCCACTGAACGGTACAGCCATGGAGAATTAGAAAACATGAGAAATGCGATGGAAGATGGGGAATGGGGGAAGTTAGGAAGTCTGTAATTGGACTCTGAAGCAGTTAACAGTGAGGAAATAGAGGGGTTGAAGAAAATGGCTGGACAATCATCAGAGAGGATATGATAAATAGATAGATAGATAATAGGAAAAGAAGCTGTATGCATTATTTGCACAGTTCCATACAGGTGTTTACATTTTTATGCATTTCCACTAAGCACGACATCTGCCAGAAACGAGACTTATCAGCACCTTCAGAGTCCTATTAGAATTCAATCCACGTCTTGTGTTTTTCACCTAACTGTAGTTCACCAACATGATGCCCACATGCACTAGATCTGATGGGGCAGAACTGTGTGAAATAAACTTTGAAAATGTCACACAAGCTGGCATATTAGTCTAGCAGTTGTAGTAATAAGGTTTTCTTAACAAAAATGTGTCTGGTTTTCCAGTGTCTCATGGAAATGGAGAGGGCCTTTTAAGAATTAATTAATATTGAGAAGGTTGCTTCTAATAATGCAACATTTTATGTTTTTAAGGTGAAAACAAAGATGTTTTATTATTTATTAATAGGATTAACATTCATTTCCATTTTAATACTGTAGTACAGAATATGGGAGATAATGTGGAAGAACTTCTGTGTGAGCCTTTTACAAATTAATTTTCTTCTTTCTTTTCAAATATGCCATCTCCATTGATCTACAGTACACATTTGAAACAAACGTGGAGCTCAATAGCATCACTGTTACTATTCATTCTTGATGTGTTACTATACCCTGAGGGCCTTTCCAGGGGTTTTGAGTCAAACATGTGGCTCAGACACACCAACTATATAGATTGTCATGTCTAAATATTTTATTAGGCTTAAGCATGTTTTGTAAGCTGGTATACTTGTGCAATAGCTTCATTAATCTTTAACACAGCGCTCTGGGTACGGTGGCTCTGGCCTACTTTAGCCAATGAGAACTGATGGCTCTAACAGAGTGTGCAGCCCTATACAGTCAGTGTAGCTTGGCACTACTTTGAAGTGCACTAATCATAATGCCGCAAACACAGTTGAGGTAGAACAAGTTGGATTTGATCTCTTGTTTTGTATGGAGCCATTAAGATGCCAGGCTTTTCATCCCGAGGAATGTATTATTTTTCATCTTAGGGTTGTTGATCTGCAGCTGGGCACTGCATCTCTGCACTGTCTTTAGTCGCGCAGCCTTTGAGAGAGCATCTCTTTCTTCCATGCTCTGGTCTCTCTCTCTCACTAAAGAGACCCAGATCTCACTTCATATAAGTCCAGCTGCTCTTCTTTGAAAGTTAATGAACTGCAGAGATCGACTTATATTGCGTGCTCTGTTGGAGACCTCTTTGTTAGGAAGGAGGAGTTTGGACATACCTCAAATTTAATCCTCAACCATTCTAACCACAAAACAGTGCAATTGATACAGTGTATTGTAATAATTTCATTGATCTAAAATGTAATTATTGTTAGACTGCACCTCATGAAAAATGAAACATTTGCATTAATCATGCTTTCAATTGTTCATGGCAAATTTTAAAATATCAACAAATTGACAGCAAAGAGAAAGTGATTTCAAAGTAATTATTTTCCTGTGAAATCTGTCAGCAAACCCACATGCTGTGTTCACATACCACAAGACATTGGAATGCAATTTAAAGAGGAAATCTTTGTAAATAAAAAGATGACACTGCATTTCAGAAATCTAATAACCACAGAAGGTGAACTCGAATTGCTTGTATGTTGACGCGTAGGACAGTAGAGGTTACTGTGGTGGCATCTTATAAGACAAGCTTGTATGAATATTATTCAGTAGCAGAATACTTTTTAGCAAAACAAAAAAAAAAGAAAAATAGAGAGAGATAAATGAGTTGTGAGCACTGAACTTTGGTCTGTCTTTCCCCATCAGTAGCTGCTTCATGGAACAAAATACAATCACACCTACACACTTCTTACAGCTGCAAAACAAACTGGGAATCCAGAGAACCTGTACTTCACACCTTTAAACTTTTTATTTTTATACACAGAATATGTTATCTCAGAATGTGGGGAAAAGCTTCCAATCTGATGTTAATTGTTTTTTTTTTGTTTTGTTTTTTTTTTAGTTTTCTTATGTCCCTGAATGTTCTAGATGTTATAAAGGATGTTTTTTTGTATTTTACTAACACTAATTAAAAAATGTAAGTGCACATAGGGTTGTAATTTAAGTCACTATATGTGCAGACATTCTCTCTCTCATTGGCTTCACCCACAAACGTTGGGAAACAATGTACTGGAGTCTGGGTCTGGGTTGGAGATATTAACAGCCTGAAAGAGATAGCTCAGTGTGATTTGTTGTCTTAGAGATGTTTGGCAGTTCTTAAATTATACTTCAACCTCAGATCACATTTTGTAACCCTGCATGGTTTCCTTAGCTAAGGTTTTTAATCAAAAGAACACTGCATCAGGTCAAACCAATAATTGCTGTCTTGTCAAGAACCTGCATTTGTTGTGACACACAGTAATAGTAGGAGAGGCAAACCTCCTTAGATGACAAAAACAGCATGAGTTAGTGTTTCTGGAAACATCCTGAGGATTACATCAATGCATGAACAGACCACTGGCTTCACTCTTTTCACCAAAAACATTATTCTGCAGTCAAAGATGGAAAAAAATAACAAGCTGATTAGCAAGAGGCATTTCCAGCCTAGAGCAAAGGAATGAGCACCCATGTTGCCAGGGGTCCTAAGAGCTGCCGCAGCAAAGGCCCGACACCACTCAGTCATTAGTCTTCTCTCCCACAGAGGAGCAATGGGGGCTGGGATGGAGCAGAACCACACACAGGTCACAGGGGCTGTAACAAGAGCCAGATGTGCTGAGGGGACCTGAAAATACATAGACAGGCCCCTCTCTCCAGCTTTTAAATCTGAAAATGCTCACATCTACATGCACATGCAAACACAAGGTTGAAGTATTTGAAGAATGTCAGTACTTAGAACCTTTGAAAATAGCCTTTTTGTTTTGTTCAATTGTAATAATAATAATAATTCAAATAATAATCAGTAGTAGCTGCTATTTTTTGTTCATGTGTTTCTGCTCAGTTTTTTTTTTTTTTTTGGTTAACTTTAACACTTAAAACTGCCTCTTGTAAATAAAGTATCTATATACTAAATCTGTTATGTATTTTATACTTAATTAAAAAGATCAATTGTGAAAATTGATTAGTTGCAGCCATAAAGTATTTTAACTTTCAGAAAAGGCAGAAGGACTTTACTGTGTGAATTAAAGTTTCAGTCTCAGCAGGAGCATGCCTTCCTAAGAGCTTCTCCAAAACTTAAACTCTTGCTTTATTTGCACTGTAAGTTACTATCTTGTTGGCTACCTAAATATGCTTGATTAAATGTTAACATATTTAACAAACTGAAATCAAATTCAAGTTTGTTTAACAAGATGTATTGTTTAATTAGAAGTATAACCTGAAATGTGCCAGCAGTATATTGATATAAACAACTTTTTAAAGCAGCTTTCTCATGTCCTGGTGGTCTGCATATCACTTCTACAAGTTCAGTGTCCTGGTTGAATTCTGACCTTTTTTACGTGTCCAACTCACAAACTCTCTCTTCCTTTTCCTGTCAGTTTGCTTTTACTCTGCTTTTGTACAAACAAAAAATGGCAGTGTGTGAGCTAGGAAACGCACATAAACATTCCTATTATTACTTTGTGTGTTAAACAGAATTCCCACATGCTGCTGTCTTAATGTCCTTGGTTAGGATGCTGTATGCTTGTAAGATAAACTATGAAGTTCAAGAAGTAACGTTTTAAGGTAATATCTTTAGGGCAAAAAAAGAACACGTCACTTTAAGGTAGGAGGCCAGTTAATGGGCCCGTTAACAGTGCTCTTTTCCAACTGCTCCAGTGGTCATGAGATGAGACTGTGGTTTTACTGGGCTGCTTTACCAGTGTTAATGCGCTTATGCTTTTGAAAAAAAGGCATTCTTTCTACATTAACTTACACTGGATTTTTTTTATGTTACAATATAATACACTATTCCTGCACTTGTTTTTGTTATTAAACAAAATCAAATTTAATATGATGCATTTCAGGTCTAACAGCCTGCGCTGTTGTCTTGTGGAAGGACTTGGACTTTCCTGTTGAACATAAGGAGAAAGTGTGTCCAAACTTTTGACTGGTTGCGTGTTTTGACGTGTGCGTGTTTTGACTCATGTCATGTCAAAAAGAACAGGATGCTCCTGTGTAACCAGGCCTGTATGACCCACACTCCCTCTCTCACACACACACACACACACACAAGCTGACCTGGGGGGCTGAATAGTCATTTGCAGTGCAATTTAAAAAGGGTAAAGGCTTAGATCAGATAAGTCTTCTAAAATGAAAACAATGAGGTGAATGCTTTAAATCCTGTAACTAGCCTAATGGAGGCAGCAGTGTGGGAGGAATGCAGCATTTGGGTGGAGGTTTTTTTTTTTTTTTTTTTTTTTTTTAAATGATGGCTGCAAATGATATGTTTTTTTTTTTTTTTTTTTTCTCCTCTGTAACAGGAGTCCTTCTGAGTTATAACAGATCTGCAGGTTAGGGCTGTTTGGTTGTGCTGCAGTGTAGCAGGGTAGCTGGATTTAGATTTCAGATCAGGTGTCGTTATCACCTATACTGTAAGTTTAGCTATGCAGGACCATCAGGGGTGGAAATACAGGTTTTTGTTTGAGAGCATTTTGGTTTTGTGTTTCTGGAGGATCAGATTTTAACTAATGTGACAATTACACTGTGTCCTTGGTCGACATACATAATGTACAGTTAACAAACACATGCACTGTAATTTTGTGTGCTTGGCAGTTGCTGTGTTTCTGAATTAGAATCTACAGAATGATTGCTTTTCTCATCAGTTGTAGCCTTTTCTGCTTTAGTCTGAATGACCTGAAGATGCCTGTACTGTTTCTTTTATTCCGGCTGCCGCTGTTTTGTCAAAATGCTGTTTGGCACAAAGTGGCTGATAAAAACATCAAGCTAACGAACATCTCTCTGTCCCTTGCTCTCATGCTTTTTGTTGCACCATAAATTAATTTTTTAGAGGTTTTCAGCGCTTTCATGCACCAGGCTGTTCCTCCTCACAGCACTGCACACTGAGTTAGATGCCTTTGTTTTTGAATGTTTCCAGTAATGTTTTGGTAACCTGCCAACTTGGCAGAAATGGTTTCTAAATGTGCTAGAGATAGAGTTCATTTTTTTCTGATATCCATTTGACAAAGGATTGTTTGTTCTTCCAGGATGTCATAAAATCTGTTTTATTGATGTGACACCCTTGTCAGGTCTGTGTTCTTCAGTTTCCACAGAAACCTTTCAACCTGCATAGTTTGAGCTCGACAACCGAATGAGGCAACCTCTAAAACACAGGATTTCTTTATAGGTTATCTAGCCATGTTGCAAAGGAAGTGGAATTTGTCACATCTGTGTACAGTATCAGTTGTTGGTGTGTGTGTTGTAGTGTTCATGAAAAATTTATTGCTGATGTAAGCTATGCATCAATGCATAACAGTTCTTCCTGCCCTCGTCCCACTTCATCAGATGATTGTGAAATTTAATTCTTGGATGCCTGCTTGAAGACAGAACTCATCTTCTTTATTGTTTCTGATGATTTTGCTGACAGAAGCCATGCTGACTGACTTGGATGCCTTTATATAGTTGTTTTTTTTTTTTTTCTTAAATGGTGGATGTTTGGTGCCAGTGGGTTGTTATACATGTTTTTTGCTTTTTGGCTACTGGGATTTTGTTTAGTTGGGCTAAAAAAAGATTAATTGGTATGTTATTTACAGAAGGACAATATCACAATCTTAATTTTTTTATTTTATTTTTTTGATATTATGGTTTTGCATTCAGTTATCATTTTCATTGTTGATCTGTTCATCTTTGTTTATTTAAAATGCTTCCACAGTTTCTCTGAACCCAAGATGATGTGCTTCTTCTCACTAACCAGCAGCAAAATTCCAAAGAACAATTAAATTTAAACTAATATAAACCAGGATAAGTTGTCAGTCCACTTGGTAAGGTGAAGCAACAAATGTTGGCAACTTAAGCCAGTGATCAGTTAGTCATCAGCACTGGAGAATTTCTCAAGCAATTAAGCACATTGTTTTTTGTTTTTTTTTAATCTAGACAACAGAAATGGATGTAAGGAAACACCATATGACTATAGCACCACAAACTGAAAGTTCATTTATTTGACTGACAAATGAATATTTGTTTCACTTTGTGTTTTTTTTTTGTGCTAGTGAAAGAAAGAGCTGTGAATAAGTAACCCTGAGTAATTTTAGTGAATTGTGGATGGTGTTCCTACTGAACCTTCTTTAGAACAGAGAAGCTCTTCTCCTACATTTGTGTTGATTCATTTGGATGTGTCTCCCCATTGTAGGAAAAACTGAGCATTATTGCTCTGCATTGTAACTACAGCAAAGCCCATATGCCAAAATGTAAATCTTAATATGTTTACATACACTACCATTCAAATGTGTACACATACTTTCGCATTCAATGAATGGATGCCCCGACTTTTAACTGATAGTGTACATATAGTCCACTACCACAGATGTTATGGGCTCCGCAGTGAAGTGGGTTATCACTTCCCCAAAATGTCCCGATTTTTGCCATATTTACTACAGTATACAGGAAACCAACTGCACAGGAAACATTGAAGAGGCTGTTTTGTGAGAAGTGTCCATCTGTTTGGATCCGTTCCTCTGGAGGCTGCCTCAGCTCTCGGAATGTTACCAATATTTTGGACAGGATACTGTGGTGGCTATAGTTGGTGAGCCTCAGTGACTCGTTCTCATTCTCAGGGCAGCAGTCCAGACAGCTTCAGCTCTTATTCCCCTCAGTAGGCCCAGTCGCACGCTGCCTTGGTGGCACAGTGGAGATTCTCTGGCTTCCTGAGAGTCTAGTAGCGCCATTCCTTGTCTTTTCAATACACAAAGTAAACCAGGAGAACTGCAATTATGGTACATTGGAAATAGCTGATTCCCGTGCTCAGCTTAGCTCTGATGGTGCTTTCCCAACAAGTGGGTTCGGTGTTTAGTCCACAGAAAACAGTCTGCCTCCCACTGCTCTCCAGACCTATAATACTAGATGTTTATGAAAGAACCTCTCTCTGTCTCCCTCTTTCTTTCTCCCTCCACACATACAACACAGTCTGGAACCTATGTTAATCTTTTTTTGGCACCACATCAACTCCTTTTACTGTTTTGGAACTGTTCCATTTTCAGCTTACAGTAATCTCAGAGACTGGTGCAACTGGTGGGACTTGTTTCTTTAGGTTAAAGGAAACTTTGCTTTGCTTTTTGCATAGTCACAGTTGCACATTGAAATTCTAGGGAACCATGAACTAATATGTGCCTCACAGTTGGCCTGCCTACTTCATTTCACACATTTTATACAGATAATACAGTTAACAACAAATCCAATATCGTAAGATATATATTATCAGTATTTTTCTATATACTGAGGGGCTGTGAATCAAATGTGGGTTGAAAGTTGAAGGTGCCATGTAGTCAAATAAATATTATGCTGTCCAGTGAATGAAAGACTCTAGGACTGAGTTTCGTGTTGATAGTGTTGTCAGACTTGAGGAAATGTCTGCGGTCAGCCTTCCTGTTATTGTCCCAGCAGCAGTGAGGTTTGGGCAACCAGAGAGCTGAATCTAGCAGTTGTGGCAGTCAGCTGGACATAGTGGGTGTGTTCAGAGCTTCACACTGGAATGGACTCTTTAAGAGAAAGGAATGTTCCCCACTAGTGTGACCTGAAATGCCACTACAAGACCCACACACATCAAGGAATAGGGTGCATAAGGGGGACAAATAATGGAACATAAGGTTATGTCAAGATCAAGTAGGTTCAAATGACTGATGATATTCTGGGTAGTCAGCTGACTACTTAACAAGGAAATGTGTCATATTTGTTTTCCCCTTCTTTCTTATGTTTTATGGTATGCATTTCTGAAGGTGTCACTAAGGTCGGCATGGCCATGGCAAGATGGCACATGACAAGTTTCATGGATCACGTTTGTTCTTTTACTTTGTGATGTAGAGTGATGGTGGTTACATCTGGATAACTTTTGTTTCACCTTGTCCCATTACTGAATTGGATGATACAGCTGTCTGCATCTTGTATTGATTCAGTGACAATCAAACTCCCTCTAGGAAAGTTAAACTATCCAGAAGATGAATTGGTGGTGCTGTAAGGACACTACTAGTAGCTAGGCATTGTGCTATGTGCAGCTTGAATGTTTTCACTCTCTCCTGCTGTGAGTGTGATTGAGGTGGAGGTGGGGATAGAGAATAGCTTGGTGTCTGTACTTGGAGGACGTGGAGAACATCCTGTTTCTGTGAGGACCCAGCCATACAATAGCATCAGCCGTGCTGTGCTGTTTAATGGCCATCTTTATCAGTGTCCTATTTAAACCTGTGCCAAAACACACTTGAGAATTTTCTAATTGTGTTTATTGTGAGATCTTTTGCCCTTCAAGGTTTGTTTGACATCTCTCAGCCACCATATGTTCACTGAAGCAAAAAAACCTGAGCATAGAGGATGGGAAAAGTTAGTACAGCTTTTTTGCTTGTTGGGGCATGGTGATTGTGGGGTAGGTTCACTGTGACAGTATACTGTATAAAACAGTCCAAACAGCTGTGAATATTAAAATCTGTGCATTATAAGTTGTCATATTAGGGGACACTATAAATCCTTTATGTGTTAAGTTTTATAATTATATCCCTCCAAAACTACAGACTCTAATGAATGTTGGACTGAAAATACAAATTTCTGACATATCAAAGTTCAAAGGTGAACACTTTGCTTGCATTTTGAGGGACTCTGTGGTCTGACATTGAATTTAGTCAATTGAATGAGATGGATACGGTGCTTATAATTGCGTTTGGTTATCCATCTTGCACGCACAGCTCTCTCCACTCATGTTTTGTTACTTAAACTGTATTGATGTAGGACTTGAATGTGATGTTCTGTGCCAAGATCAGATATAAAATGCAAGGCAATACACTGCTTAATGTCCATACACGCTCCACTCTCTGGAACAAGTGCCTGATTGATATTATTTTTATGCTGGACCCAGCGCAGCTTTGTTTGACAGGGAGCTGAAATAAAGGCAGCCATGTCATACGAGTTTAATGTTCCTTGACACAGCAGTGACTGCTTTTCATTTTCACAATGTAGATGAGACCCAAGTCATTTTGTGCCGTGTTGATGTCTACTATGAATATTCTGCATTGGAGCTGCACACAACATATCTTCCCACGATTACTAAATTATTTGGTTGGAAGTGCTCATTTGTTCATACTGCCTAGGGAAGACGAAATTATGAATAATTTTGTTGATTGACATTTACCCACATAAATAAACAAATCAATTTCAGATTAAGATGAGTTAAGTGTTATGATGTTCACAGCAGTTGTGGCTGCAGCTGGACTTGGTTTGGAGCATGAGTTTTATGTTGATTTGCTTTCATAAGATTAGAAAGCGGTAGGGCTAGAAACAATGTGATGAACCACTGAAAGCCCGGTTCAGTTTCTCTGAAATATTACTTTCATCAAACTCAGTGCTTGCTGTTGACACTAGTTTACTCTGCTTAATTGTAAGTAAGAGTACCACACTGATTAAAATTTGCTCATTATTCTCACAACATTACCTGTGCAACACATCATGCAGCACTGATTTGAGCTGCAAGGACAAACTGTGCCTTATGTTGTCTGTTAGCCAATTTGCTTCATTATTGCATGCATTTTGCACATAGTAACTTAAAAGATCAATGTGCAGTTTTCTTGCAAACAACGTTTCTGTTTTGCATTTACTTCTCACGAAGTATAAATTGTGCATCCTTGAGGTCTTATAAGTGTTGAGTGTGTTTTTGTCTTAATGAAACCTTTATACAGTTCTTCACTGCCTATGCTGTTGCACTGCTGCGTTTGTTAACATGTTTCTAGAATAGTGATTAGTGAAAATCAGAATACTGTAAACTGTTTAGCAGGGCTGTATACTGTTTATTCTCTGTGTGTGCACACAATAACAAACTTAAAAAGGACATGTAAAACCATTCTTCCATCATGCAAAGCAAAAGCATCTGTGTTCCTCTTTCACAAAACTGTGATGTGAAGTTTTTTTGGGGGTCTGCAACCTGTTGCAACCAGAATAACACCAATGCCCCAAAATGCCACACCAGCTGTGATTGCTGTTCTTTCTTAAAATGTTACCGTGTCCAGAAAATATTCTACAAATGTCTTATCAGATCCAGGCAGCCATTATGTGCTACATAAGACCTGGGTGTAGCATGCTTTTCCTGTAATACTTGACTAATGACTGATATTCAAGGAAATGATCCTTTACTTACAGGATGTCTTTTTTTTTTTTTTTTTTTTTTTTTATCGAAAGTGCTGTCAGAAATGGAATGGCCCGTGGTTGTTTCCTGTTACCATTCACAGTTGTGATGCCGTTCATTTGAGGGAAACTTTGATCTCAGTGCAGAGTTTAAAAAAGTGATCCCTGCCAGGTAGTTTGACAATGGGTGTGCCTTTTAATGTAAGTTTACGTACCCCTAAAGGTCTGTCTCTTTGGTGGCAACATTACACTAAATACCTTCAATACAGCTTAGTGTATTTTAACACTTTTATGAGCAGTCACAGGATCGTGTTTTGATAACTTTTGCTGCACATTTAGCTGTGAAATTGATGTTGAAACTGATTTCATCCGGATGAGGGTAAGGTATATGTGTGGTGGTCTATAAGACGTGAGGTAAATGTTATTGGATTAAATTCACCATTCACTGGCAACAGGATTTTGTCCAAATTAAGAGTTTTGTGATAACATTGTAAAAGCTTGTTGTCTTTCCTCAAGCAAGACAGTGGCAGCACAGATAACTCAAGAGTGATGAGACCATCAGTCATTCAGCTAGAAGGATGTGCTAAACTACTTTTCCATAATCACTAAGTTGAGATGTGCAGTGCATACCATATCAAACCTACATCATTTATGTTTGGTTGGTATCATTTTCTGAAAAGACTTAATGCTAAGGCACTATAAAAAGATATAGGGCATAAGAAAATTTGTTTTGGGTTCTTGTGGATAAACTACCTCTAGAGAGACAGGCTGTAAAATTGATGTTTTTTTTTTTTTTTTGTTTTGTTTTGTTTTTTGTTTTTTTTGCTAAACCAAATATTGAGGACTATCTCCTGCCCTCTTACAAGACACCACATTGTCAAAACAGAACCCTGACTCATCTCCATGGAAACAGCAGTAACAAACAGTTGAGGATGGCTTCTGCTCTTCCATCTGTGCGACGGATCTTGTTTTCTGATCTGTATTTGTTTTACTCCACTTCACTTAGAATGCAGAGACGAGGAGTACGATGAATGGGAGGCTTTTCGACAAGTGAGGGGGATCATACACGGTTGTGTGTACCTCTGGGTAACAATAGAACAACGTTGTGGATCAATTTTATGCGCTGTGTGCAACAGGACACACTGGAATAATGGAGTAATGTGAAAAAGTTGCTTTAAAATCAGTATGTGTGGAAAGAGTGAACTTGACAAATTCATACACCCCCAGTCAAATGTATTTTTTGACTATGGGTTTGACCCCCAGAACTCAACAAAATATGTCAATGAAATACAAAAACAAACATAGTAGGGAAAGGTTGTCTTTACTGAAGACACTTTTCATTAAATGGAGAAATGTTTCACCTACTAATATAAGCCTTATGTCCTATATAGATTTTTCTCAAAATTGGTGCTGGTCTGCACCTTAGGGAGGCTCTTATGACAGTCCATTAAATTCAAGTATAGAGGACTTAAATACCTGTGGTGGGTGCAGAGACAAAAGTGGCCAGTCCTCTGTGGAGGGACATGACAATGATGGAAATCCTTAAGATGGAGAGTGCAGCTTCCTTAAATGGCACCACTAGTCCTTCATTGAGGTTGAAAGAACTGGTTAGGACACTGCTCCTGGACAGAAATACCAATCAGTGCTCTAAGAGTAAAGAGGGGAGATAAAATTAGATGCCAGAGTTTAATCTTATTAGGTCCTGTCCCACAGACAGGCACCTTTTTGCACTGTCTTCATTTTCTCTCTCTTGCTCTCTCTTTTTCACCCCTCCTCTCCTCCCTTTGTACTTGTGTGTGTGTGTGTGTGTGTGTGTGGGGGGGGGGTCTGTGTGTATAAGGGAATTTGAGGAAAAATGCAACAGGTTATTAATGAGATGTCATTGGTAGTGACAGCTCTCACAGTTACGTGTGTCCTTACACCCTCAGCATTTACAGCCCAAGTGCTCCTTTTGCAGTTTTAACACACCGTTAACTTTATAGAAGAAGATTCAGATTCAGCTGTCAAACGTATTGTCAAGGACATTACCCCTGTGTGTACCTTCAAAAACTGACTTTAAACATCTCTTTCACCACACTTGAAAGCTCTGCAGCAATCAATTTTTAAAGTAAAAAATTAGACATCTGGCAATAAAAATTTTTAGATCAGTCAATTCAGTCACATAATCTGTGGCTGTGCTTATATTTGGGAATCACTGTTGCATTAATATCACTGTCCATGTTTATTCACACACTACACAGCATGCCTTTCCTGACTGTTTATATAATGGTGTTCATTATGGCACTCCTGTCAGGAGGCTAAACTGCACACTACCTCTGTTAAAACAGACAATATAAATACGTAATTCTCGTAATTTAGATGTAATGGTACTATATATGTAGTGTCTGTAAATATTCTGGCTGATTGTTTTGGTACTTGGAACTTTAAGATTATCCTCCAAAATCTTGATATTCCAATTTTCCCTATAACTGCTGTCCCCGAGATCACTATCCCTAATTCTTTAAAAAAAAAAGTTTAAATTCTAATTTATTAAACAATCAAAGCATATTTTTGGCTTCCATGACTCATTTGGTAAATTTGTCTGTTAAGCAGAGTATTTTCCCTTCTTGCCGTAAATTTGGGATTATTTCTGCAATTTTTAAATCTGGTAACTCATTAAATGTTGTGAATTACAGACCAGTTTTGCCAGTTGTATTGAAGGGAAGTGAAAAAGTAGTACTAGATCAGTTCGTGAACTTTTTTGAGGTCCACCATAATTTGTCTTGTACACATTTTGATTTCCAGAGACACCATTCAACAGAAAGTTAGCCAAATATTGAATACGGGTGGCATAGTTGGTGTGGTATTTATAGATCTCTGCAAACCATTTGACACTGTTGATAATAATAATAATGCTCTTCTTTCTATGATTTAATCTTTTAATCTCTTGTAATACATTAAAATGGATCAAATCTTATTTGACAGTGCATAAACAATGTACTTGGGTTCAGTCAAAAATATCGCCATTGACACTTGTCCTACTAGTGTTCCACAGAGGTCTATTTTGAGCCATTATTGTTTAGGTTGTATTTGAATAACTTTCCAGAGGTTGTTCGAATGTACAATCAGAAATGTATGCTGATGACATTATGATTTATTTGCATGATAAGCTGTCTGTCACATCTAAAATTGCAGACTGGCTTTCCCACTGCTTACTTTAAATGTTGAGAAAAACAGCCTGCATGTTTTTTTAACATTAAAACCAAGAATGGTGCCTTACCTGTAGGGCTGCTCAATTATGGAAGAAAATCATAATCACGATTATTTTGGTCATTATTGAAATCACGGTTATTTTACACGATTACTCATTGACTTTGGAAATATGTTGCATTTATTGAACAAACCAACGAATTCTCCATAAAACATATAGAAAAAACAACCTATTTTAAAATTTTATTAAAACAATGAAGATTGAAGTGGAGAAATGAACAATGCTACTGTGAGTGCAGTCAGAATTAAATAAAACACTGAAAAACTGTCTGTAGCACAAATATGGATAAATAATGTGTTTTTGACTGGGTGAATATGAAAATCTACTGAAACAGGTGCTGTGGATGACTCATATTTGCTTGTTGGACATCAAAACCTTTAGCAGCTGAATTTCAAGATTCAGGAAGCACTTGAAAACCACTTGGAAGTCTACATTCAAAACTGGATGCAGTCAGATCCCCCCCGAATAAACATGATGAATATCAAGACCAGTTGAATCATTCTTCAAAAGTCTCATCAGTGACGGTTTTAACCTAACTACCCTTTTACAAAGTCACCTGTCTATTGATTGGACCCCTACCAATTTATATATGATAGTACAGGAATTTTCTCTTTTACCTTCAGTGGAGACATTGTCAGTTATACTGGATGAAGCAGGGGCCTTTAAATTGAAGACATCAATTGTGGATGTCTTTGTTTGAAGACATAAAAGTAATTAAGAATAAAAAAACAAAATTATTCAAGCCCATTAGTTTAGAAGTGGATTACCTCTTGAAGACCATGAAGACATTTAACTGCTGAAACAAAGTTACCCCAGGCTTTACCTGGGAGGAAAGTGAGTGGATTTTAATTTGAAACGTGGAGGACATCACACTGATCCCAATATTTTTTACTTGATTACAGCAGTGCATTTAATAGTTATCTCACTGCACCATTGGCATTTACTGTATACCTGCAAGTTAAGTAGCAGTAAAAATGTCAGGATTTATGTAAACTGCACCGCTGCGCCAGTGTCTCACCAGGTAAACATCATGCTTCCCAAACATTTTGCAGGCTCCTTTTCACCAACATAGGCAGCATAGCAAGAAACATAAGCTCAGTTTGATCAAGTATGACTGATAATTTAGCAGTACTGCAGAGATGTACCACAATCCCTCACCACACCTCGGAACACACACACTTTCTCAGTTGTCTCCTTTAAGGGATCACATCTCTGCTTTGAGAGGTTGCTTTCAAAAACACTTAACAGAACGACTTGGTTAGAAAAGCTGTCACCACAGCACCTGCTGGTTATAACTCAGCTCATGTGGAGCTAATTGTTTAAGATGACAGGAACTCCACCCTGAGCCTAAAGTTCACATCTCAGAGGGGGTTAGGTTAAGGCCTGGTTGAGAAGTGAGAGTATTGATTCATAGAGGTCATGGCTCTTCTTTGCTTTTGCCACATTATTTTCTTTTGTGAAGAATGCATATGAATATAAAGAACATTTTTCAATGAAATAGCTTAAGGGGTGAAATCTATAACCATGACAGAATATCTATGACGCAGCTTAGCAGGTCACTGGCTGAGTTCTCTTCCTATAACAGCAGGAAACAATAAAGCTTGATGTGCGTCTGCTTCTCAATTTTATTGACTTGTCTGAAATTGTTTATGATAGCCTGTTCAAGTCTGTGCAACTGAGGCTTTGGTTTTGATCTAGGGCCTACACAGCTGCGTATGTGTGCTGTCTTGTGCTTATCTGATTTTTACAGTCATAGCACTATAAAGACTGCTGTGGAGTTAGAGTTAGTCATCTGAGGACAGCTCTGATCGACCCCTGAGCTAACAGCCCTGCAGCAGCTCTGCCAGCATGCTGTACACTCATCCACTCCATAAAGTCGGGGCATCGTTGTGTCCCTCATTTGCTAAAGCAGATACCCAAGAAGGATGAAGCATACATTAGGCTCATGTTTGCGTGTTTATATTTATTAGTAATAAGAAATAAGCATCTGTTGTTGTATGTGAAAGCTAAGTCATGGTAACTGGATTACTAGTAGTTAAGGCAAATTTTTTCACCACTCATCCAAGTAGCTTTTTTTAGTCTAAAGGGAAGTTGGTTTGGAGATCTCAACTTTACCTTACAAGCTGGTTTCCATCCACCCCTAGCCTGAATAGGTTTGATAGGTGGACTATGTAAATGGGGCAAGAGTTGATCACTTCACACCTGGCCTGAATAGGCTTCCCAGGTGAACAATGGAAGTAAGCACAGATGACAATTGTTAAGATCTAAGGGTCGACTCATGTGACCCCTCTGATCCACATACTTGTTGGAAAGTGTGTCCTTCCTGAAGGACATGTGAAGAGATCTTTAACTTCGTTTAGAAATGTTGTATCTCAGCTCCCCTTCTCTGTTAAGAGTTTTTCCATTCGAGCATGTATGGCTTCTCTGACCCCTCTCAGAAACCATCTGTCCTCTGTCCAAAATATGTATGTCGTCTTCAAATGAGTGTCGTTTTTCCTTTAAATGTAGGAAAAAGGGTGCTGGTGAATTTGGTCCAGAGGAGTTGATCTTCCTGTGCCGAGCCATTCTCCTGTTAAGTTGTTGTTTGTAGTGTATGCCATCCCAAAGATCATTTGAAACACCAGCTACATCGGGAATGACCAGGTTTTTCCTCTCTGGATCAGAAGTCTCAGCTTGTTAACTTGTCTTTCTACCTGATGTGGATGCTACCTTATTGAATGCCTACTTAGGGTAGCTGAAGTTCTTTGGGCTGTCTAAGACAGCCACTTAGGCCACACTAAGTGGGTAGCCTAAGTTGTCCACATAACCTCACCTGGAATCTGAGAACCTATGAATCTTCAGACATCTGTTCTTGTGTTACATTGTGAGCTCAGCAGTGTATTTAACATCTCTCTCAGTACAACATTGACATTTACTGTATATACCTATGGGTTTAGTAGTAAAAATATCAGGAAGCCTGTGAACTTTAAAACTGCGCCAGTGTCTCAGCTGGTAAACATCATGCTTCCCAAACATTATGCAGACACCCTTTCACCAGCAAACAAGAAACATTAAATATGACTGATAGTCTAGCAGCACTGCAAAGATTTGCCACGATCCCTCACCATACCTCACAACACTTACCCTCTGTCATCTCACCATCACAACCCTTCAGACAAAATGCGGAATAATGCCTGTATATGAAAAACAAACTTTCTTACAATGCGTATATAAATCCGTCTTGGGTTATTTATTCTGGTATTTTCTGTGTTGCGATCTAGAGGTTACATTTATTTCTTCTGATAGTACTTGAAACCTGTATTTAGTATCCTGAACAGTGAGGAGGTTTAGGTTTAGAAACTCACTAAGAAAGCAGCAGGAAAAAAGTGCAAAGAAAAACAAAATCTGTGACAGTGGCCATTACTTAAGAGTTGTTAAGTTTCCTGTCAATTTCTAAGTGCTCATCTTGTGACTTATGATACCTACAAGATTTGAAGCATTCAAGATATAAGAAGCGAAAATTAAGTTTCAAAATTCTGAAGTCTCTATTCATAAAAAAGTGAAGAGAGAGAAGACAAGTAGACAAAAACTGTTTTTTTTTTTTTTCTTAATGCGAGATAAGAGCAAGGTCATTTGCAAGGAAAGGATGTAGTGAAGGGTTTTGCCTCAAGATAAAGGTCCTCAGGTTTTGCAAAAAAACAGTCTTTACCTGAAGGGTCGATTATTTCATTGGAGAGCCAAGACAGTGCAGAAATTGGCCTGGGTGATAACATGGTTGCAGAAGTATTAAATAGTGCATAGAATCATTGCAGAAAAGGTTATAAAAGATGCATTTAAAACTTTTTAGAATTGTTTGGTGATAATCACATGATTCTTCATAATCTCCAGAAGAGATAAGCATTGCTTTTGTGCAGTGTAACCCACAGTTGGCCGCTAAAGTTTCAACTAGGTTGATTCAGTTCTGTGCCTAAGGGACAGAAAGATGGGATAAAGAAACTAAGATTTCACAATGACCACTAATGATATCAGCATTATGACCATTTATAAATGCAGAATGGTCTTTCTTAGTTCTACTTTCTGCTTAAATGTTTCACCATCCAATTTAATCCTCTTGTTTTGTCAACAATATTAAATGTACTAATCTAACATTTTCCGAATAATCAACGTAAACGGTAGACTGTGCCAAGGATCATAATCTTGTATTTACTGTATAAACAGAGTAAGGAATGGGGCCAGTAGCTTGTTGGGAATTGACTTCGTGTTGATAAATAGATAGGTAGATTTTGCCTTATAAGGTTTCATAGACTTAATAGTTTATTCTCATATACTTTGGATGTATTTAGACACATTTTCTGCACACTAGCCATCACTTCACCTACATCTGTGTATGCCTGCTGCGTAAAGGCTAACAATGTTATTTTACCTGATGTTATAATAAAGTACATGCATAATAACATAGCTGCCAGATAAAACTGAAAGAATGAGTAAGTTCATACAGAGTGACTATTGAAGGGCAAATAATGAAGGGAGGAAACAAAGAGTAGAGAACATGTAATGAGTAAATGTAGTCTGACAGATAGGAAGACCAGCTGTGCAAACCCATTTTCAGGTGTGTGGGGGCAGTTCAGTCAGTTTTGCCCTGCTTGAAAAGAAACTGCTGGTTATGTCCAGCTGCCACTGTGGCGGTCCTGTTCGTTCACCACACTGAGTAATTAGACTCCAGCCTCATTATATAAACAACTTGCTGAACTATTTTAGGAGTCTGTATCGCTCGTGCCTGCTTAAGTCTCATTTTCTCAATTTATCTCAACTCGCTGATGCACAAATGAAATATGGTAATGCCCCATATCCCTGATGCCACTAAAGGTAATGCCATTAAATGTAAAAACTGAAAGGAAGTATGGTTTTATAGATTTGTCCGCAATTTAAGTGCAATAATGACCTCCTCCTTCAGTGGAATTTTCGAAATCCACAGGCTTTGTCTTTGACATTCATGTCTACATATGGAAAACAGTTTCATATCGTTTAGTTGCAGCCCCCAAACCTCTTTCCCAATTTGTCTCCAGACATTGTTGGGCTCTTTGTAAAGCATAATTATGTCAACAGTCACTGGAGATGAGACACCAGACCTTTTGATAAGTGCTTTCCCACAAGGTAAATTTGGCAGACGGAGTGGGAGCAAACATGCAAACAAACCAGCAGACAGTAATTTTCCACTGTCTGTTACCGTGCATTTTAATGAGGGTGACGGATTAATGCTTCACTTTAGTAATAGGGCACCTGCAGAGCTCCAGTTAAGCCTGTTCTGCTCTATCAGTGCCCAGCTTATCACATTGGTAATGGTCACTCACAAGGCCGTCTGTTTCCACATCATTTTTCCCTCTAAATGCCTTTGTTGTAAATGGCCTTTTTCCCTGTGGAAAGTTGTGAACCCCCACAGAAACAGTGCTGTCTCGAGATTAAATGGTTGAAAACATAATCTCTTAAGTGTTGTTGCTGATTGCTGAATGATAATTGAGCTGTAGGGTAGACATTTAGCAGGGCTGAAATGGCCTTCATTTTGGTGAAAGGGAGAGTAAGTGTGTGTATGCATAAGTTGAGCATAAGACTTGAGCTGTTTTTAATGTGAGGAGCCTTTATGTGTGTGTGTGTGCGCGTGTGCGCGTGTGCGTGTGTACACCTGTATTTGTCTAAATGTAAATGTCTTTTTGGTCTGAGAAAATCTCTGTCCAGTCTGAAGTTACTTTGTTGTGACATGTGCTTATAGGGTAAATATTTTTATCCTTTTTAAAATCTAATGACGGGCTACATTCTGGAAGTGCCGACCTGTATAAACTTGTCTATGAATGATGCTAGGTGCTATGTGAATAAAGCTTGATTTCGAATTATACACGTATATATGACTTGACCTTAAATATCTGAATATTAGGCTATACCTTATCACTTTGTGATATAGAAAACATTCTTTAGAATTTTTCAGAATTCTTTTTAAATTAATTATTATAGCCAACTTCCCTATCACATAGTGATTTCCTACATTATCTCATATTAAATTGATGAATTATCAGATATTTTTGAGAACTTGCCATATTAATCAGATAGCTATACTTAAAGGTGAACACTGCAATTAGCAGGAGCAAAGAGAAAGTAATTTTCTAGTTGACAAAAAGTTAAAAGTAGCAATAAGATTCATAAAATCCCAGTATGTGTTGGGCCTGTTTCACAATCTGCACAATGTAGGTAGGCAAAGATAGATACCTGGACAGAAATTCAGGATGTATTTCCTCAATGTAATTTTTTACCATGTGTTTAAAAAGAAGTAAACTATTTAATTGTAAAAAACATTCTTAAAGTCTTTTAAGATTCCTCTGAGAGCTCCTAACTTGGCCTAAAAATTTGTAGCCTGGGGGTCTCAACTTTTGTATATTTTACCCTGATCACACACATTTAATCTATTTAAAAGTAACCGGGAAAAAAATGGACATGCTGTTTATAGTCCGTACTGAAAGCAACATGAACGATGATGTTGTGGTAACTCTTTTTATTTGCGTACACCTCTTTTCTCTTTTCAATTACTCCGACAACACTGGGGAAGTTCAAATATGCCTTTTTGTGTGAATATCCAGTGGACACAAAAGGCCGAGCTACTCTTTGCACAAGGAATATTTATGAATATGGCCCCTGATGTTTATCAGCTGTTATATGACTTATATGAAAGCACTTGCTTGCTGTCCCAGAAATATCCTTAACTAACATTATGGGTCTGTGTGAGCATGTCTAATTGACATTACCTCACATTGACAAAGAAAGCAATGGATGAACTGAGTATTGGTACTTTGTTTCTAAGTTTTCACTGGTGTTAGCATTATTTAGAGTTGCTTAATGGACCCTGCCACTCTACATCCATGCCTTTGATCAGTGTCCCACCTCCTAGGCTCTTATCTGGATTTAAACAATGAACCCACAACCTGCTCTTGTTGTTCTCTTGCTTAGAAAAGGGACTGTTGGCTCAGCTGATGCCGTTGGATATAAGCGATTTATGCCCCTTTTAATGGTTTTACACGCTCCCTAACAAAGACACAAATTCCCAGACTTGTGTTTGTGTTTTCACCTCTGAGCTGAATATCACCGTAACATGCATCTTCTCTCTTGGTTATTGCCTCCCTATTGTCCACAGGCTTTGGGTGCAGGGGCCTTTTGTATTAGCCTGGCTGGAATCACCCTCTTTATTGTGATTAAATAGGAGCAGAGAAGGTTGGGAGACTGATCTTTACCTCTTCAGCAGTGAAGGAATGGTGCATTAAACACTGCAGTATCTTAGTTCTACATCACCCTTTGCTGGAGGACAAAGTGTCACTGTCACATTACAAAATTGTGTATAAGTTTTTTATTTTGCTTTTTTTTTTTTTTTTGCTTAGCTCACATCATATATGTTTGTTCTGCCCATAATTTAGTTTAATTTTGCATATCTCAACTCTGCGTGCAGTGCTGATTTTCTTTATGGCTGTCAGTTTAATGACATTTCCCCATTTTCTCCTTAGTGAAATCATTAATTAACAATTCTGAGCATATGGGGCCATTAACACCACCTGAGTACTTTGATAGATGTTTCAGTGGTTGGTTGGTAAATAGTTTTTAACAGTAAATGAAAAATAGTCTTTTGGGCTCACAAGTTTCAAATTTTTTCATTATCAACATTATATATTTTTTTATTTATTATTATACAATCTTAACATCCACTACATGTTAAATTTACAGTAATATAAAGCGAGCATATCTTTACTTTGGAGAGACAAAAACTGATTGTTCATACTTGATAAAATTTTATCAGTGGGTTATCCCAGTTTGACAGTTTATTTGCAAATTGTTGTATCACTTATGGCGATTCACCGCACTAAGTTGTCTTCCTTGTGAAACGCTCTCCTATCATATGGAGTGCCTATATTTGGTTAAACAGCATACACTCCAAAGTGTGTCATTGCTCAAAATTAATGACTTTGATTACAAGTGGTAATTAGTGTACTGAGTACAGTCTATTATTGGTCATGTTTCCTACAGGGAAATATGTTAGTCAGTCTGGTGGAATCTGGAGTTAGTTAAATAGGCTTCTCTAACTGTGGGAACACTTTTTAATGGTAAATGGAGCCAATTGGTTCACTAGGGATATGTTAAAGTTATAAGAACTGAGCAGAAGCTACAGAGACAAAAACAGTGTAAAAAAAAAAAAAAAAAAAGGGTTATACACATTGTTTAACCTACACTGTCAAACAAAGCGATACTTCTAAATACTGTATATTTTGATGCTGCTTTTGGTCTGTCAGTGCCACGGTAGGGCACTTTGGTTAACATTGCTTTGCTTTCAATAAAATATTAAATATGGCAATAAATCAATAATGACTTGTGTATGTATGACTTTATTGTGATGTATAATAATTTATAATTGTTTTAATGATAAAATGTTTTGATCAGGCCAGTGATCCCACTGGCTGTGTTGGTGTAAAGGTAAATATTCTTATATACAGTACATGTTTCTATGAGGTCATGTCAGGTAGGCTGAATTGGATAGGTCTTCATTTTTATTGCTGCTGCTGAATGTTAGTACTGAATGCATCTTTTTAATGGGCTAGATGTTGTTTGTTCATGCAGTTGTGTTTCCCACATTTTGGGTTGAGACTGCTATTCTGGAGAATCTCCATAGATGAACGATTCTCTAGTTTTTATGGTTTAATGGTAGTAGTAGTGGTAGTAGTGGTAGTAGTGGTAGTAGTGGTAGTAGTGGTAGTAGTAGTAGTAGTTTCATACTTTATTGAAGCTCTTATCAGATGCAGAAGTATATTTGGATTACAGAGATATTTAAATGAACTTTTCTGATAACAGATTTTATCTTTTTGTGTTTTTAGGTATTTGGTGATTATTATCACTTCCGGCATCGTAGAGTGGTGAAACGATCACTGTCGGACCACAGGGGGACACAAGTCCGTCTAGAAAGAGATCCTAAGGTAAGAAGTTTACTTCTGGGTCTTCAGACTATGTTATGGGGAAAAAGCATGTGAGTTGTGGGGTTTTAAGCAAGCCAGAGCAGTAATTACTACATCCTTTGTTCAGTTTTTGGTGTCAATCATTTCTTGCTCACTTCTTACTGTTTGAAACCCTCAGTTTACTACGCTTAGCTTTGAGTCCATACAGTATGTAATCCTTCTGCAAGTCATTTATACAATGCTTCATAACTCTTGATTAAAATATTATATAATGATATTAAATAATATATTATTATTATGATCATGTGCCTATCGATTAAAGTTTAGAGTTAGGTTTTTAATATGACAGAGTTAAACATGATCTCTTTAATTAGGAGAACTATATGAAAGTCAACAGAACAAGGAAAATGACTAATGCTTCTTGCAATAAAACACTGGTCCTACGAGGAGGTATATATGTGTAAGTTTGTGTCGCATATGAAGGACGTCAGTTTCGCAGCACTGTGCTGTGACGACCCTGCCCACCTTTAGGTGGTACTCAACTGTAATGGAAAATGGCCAAAACCGAGTCAAGTCTAATTAGAGCCAAGTAGTGCTAAAACTGTATAATGGAAAAGTGGCATAAGAAACAGAGTCGGAACAAAGAGGGTAAGATAAAAGCCACAGGGCAAAGAATCAAACTCTTAGCCCTCATTTATCACCTTTTTGTAATGGACGTGTCAAATGAGACATAACAGCCACATTGGGTGTTTTTCCTTTTACCTGAGTGTTTGAAGGTGAGCTGGTGCTCCCCCATGGACACTCCCCAGATGCATACACTCCTGTAAAACTAGTTCCTCCCCCTTGACTGATCTAAATTGAAATTTCACGTGTGTATTTTCTGAGTGTAGGCCAAGAGAGTTTGAGGTTAGTTTGAAAATGAATCTGTGTCCTGCCCATTGGGAAGGACATATGTTGGAATTAACATTTGTGGCTGTGGGAATTCAAAGACTTGTGTAGCTGTGAAAGAGGATACTTTTTGAAGAAGTTTGTATCAGAAAAGCATTGGACCTTTAGAAATACTTTTATAAAAAATTACTTAAACTATGAAACAGTGGTTATCATCTTTACTTCATTGGTCTCCTATAATATTTTGTATAATCTTCCTCATTGTTGCGTGTAATAACTGTGAACAAAAGCGTGTTAATGTATTATGTCCAGAGAATGTGGACTGAATTCAGACAGCCTCTCTTCATCCTTAGCACAATCAAAAGTTTATTGTAAATGTAAAATTCAGTTGACGGTGGTCCTTCAAAGCAGCTGTGCACCTGTTAAACGTTGCTGGAACAGAGAGAAAAAAAGCCAGAGCAGCTTTTCTTGCATTGTCTGCTGACACTTACAGTCATTATTAATTGGAACTGCTGGCTGCTATTAATTTGTTTGTCATCTTCAATGCTGTCAGCATCTGGAGTACCTTTTAAATGAGTAATGTGCTTAATGTGCTTTTCACAACTGGCATATCCAGAGCACAATGGCTTACAGTGAAAAACTGATTTGAAATGACTGTCTTTATACAGCGATCAGCCATAACATTATGACCACCTGCCTAATACTGTGCACACAGGAGTCTGTGTGGCAGTTGGTTGGCACTGTCACTCTGCAGTGACATTTAAACATTAAAACATTTCAACATTAAAACATTGAATCTATACTAGGTCAACCTTGTCATCAATGAGCATTAGGCGCCCATGACCCTGTCACAGGTCACTATTGGTCCTTCCTTAGTCAACTCTTGGTCTACATTAACCACTGCAGACCTGGAACATCCAACAAGATCAGATTTTGGGATCCAGTCATCCAGCCATCATTGTTTGGTCCATGTCAAAGTCACACATCAACTTCAGGGACTGAATGTTCACTTGCTAATATACACCACGCACTGATAGATGCCAACTGTAAGGAGACAATCACTTTTATTCAATTTACTTTCACTTTAGTGGCCATAATAGTATGGCAAATCAGTGTATATCAGCTAGTGATCAGTTTACTCCAGGCTGACTCACCAGGTTGACTTAGGCTCCTCTGCTCTGTAGGTGAGTTGTCTTCGGTTTCTTTGTCTCGCCCTTGATCTGAGCTCCTTCCTGTGGTCTCTCTTCTTCCTGTAATGATGCAGCCTACCAGCACAAGAGAATTGTGAGATAAGCTTTTACTCTGTTCCCTACTACTCTGCTTTTTCAAAAAGACCGCCTCTTCTTCCTTCTTTCTCTGCAGTCTCTGGAAATTATATATCAACGTTTACATCTAAATTCTGTTGAATCTATTTAGTAAATGGATAGTTTAAAGGACAATTATAGCAATTTAGATACATCTTCATAAATCTGTATAAGTGCAACTGAAGAAGCATTATAGACATCAAAGCTCATCTGCTACCTTAGAAAAGGTATTGAAACCTGCCTTAAGGTAAGCTGGGCCATGCTGCTACAATGGAACAACTTCTGCTGTGGTTGTTTACGTCCATGTTAGAAATGGTCCAGCTCCCTCTTTGGGATTTCCTTTAACACTGTGGGTCCATTTCCTGTTGTTGAATTCCTTTTTTCCCACAGCACCTCAGAGAAAATGGAGCGTTACTGCTACAGAGCTTCATGTTGGTTAGGTCCGGTCCACTTGTCAGTACCTGCGTGCAATTATATTTTGTTAGATTTTTTTAAAAATGTATTCAATCAAGTTAGCTTTGGGACTAGTGCAGCAGCTTGCAATATTTTTTAAACCATCCTGGTTTATGTGTAGAGACTTCTATCAACATCAATACATTTCTGTAACTGTGCTGAAATTAAAAACCTGATCAAAGCTAATTTTGATTCATATTTTTATTAGCAGCACAGCTTTTTTTTTAAAAGCATTCGAAAAATATTTCTAAAAGGAGGAATGTTGAATCCTAGGGAGACTCTCCGCATATAGTAAAAGGCTCGGCAAACTCTCTTTTGAAGAGTGTCTGATTACTGTCAGGAGCACCTGGCCGTCTGCCAGATCTCAGACCAGCTAATACCACCCGTTTTAATAGGTTCTACTGAAGATTTAAAGCATGGGTCTGTCTGAACCTCCATGCTTTCTATTTTTATTCTGTTGTTGCTTTGTTTGTTTTTTGGTTAGTTAAAAAGCAGAGAAATAATAAGACCCTCAGACAGAACAAAGCAATCAGTAGCTCCAGAAACGTTGAACTCAACTATCATTTGTTTGACTCTGGCTGAGCCTTTTATTGCCTATTTCATTACTATAGCAAGAATAGTAGCAGCTGTATCATAAAAAAACGCTTTAGCATAAACATAAATGACTACTGATGTGTACTATAATTGGTTTTATGTTACTTTATAGTATTGGTGCTTTATATTTTGGCCTCCATTTAGCCTCCGAGGGTGGATGCTCTGTTTGTATAATGAAGAAGGACAAAGCAGTAGGTGGGCCAAATGAGTTGGGTGGGGAATCTATTTGTTGGACAGATAGGACCCTCCACCAAAACATGAACTGAGCAGTCTGTTTTGAACATTAGTTCTGCACTGCATTGGTCTGGACGTCTGAGATAGACGCCATCTTCCATTTTCTGAGCTCATTTATAATGAAAATGTATTTTGCCAACTTCTGGAGCTCTGTGTTCTGTCACAGACTATTAAAGAATTTCAAAAGACTCTTCACATGGAAATAGCAAACTCGAAAATGGAAATGTTTATTGTCACACTCCTGCCAAAAGTAGAAAATCTGTTCAGTATGAATTATTAGTGTGGTGGTACAAGTATGACTTCTATTGTTTACAACATTTAGAACATTTCAATGGAAATAAAGACTAATCCAAGTTCAGGATTTTATTTTATTTTTTTGTATTATATACTTATAATATACATGCTATATTGAGGATGATTTCTTGCCACAAGTGGAGAAGTAAAAGTGCTGAGATAAGTCACTACCTATATACAACCTCCAGGAAATATTTTTTTCTGGCATTGATTAAACTGTGCATTCTAATCTCTGTCACTAGTTCATGAACCCACCCAGACCACTAATCTGTGGTATTATCTTGTATTAATTGGTGGAAAATTACCTCTTTGCTGTGTTTTGATTAATTCTTCCAGTAACTGTGCATGACATTAAGATGACTGGCTGAAAATTGTACTATTGTACTGACACTAATATGCATGCTTGCAGGAAGGAGCTATTTTTGAGAGCTGTGACTCAGGAGTCACATTATTACAGTACTCTGACCAGCACATTAAAGCCTGGCCCAATGTTTTGACCTACAGTAAGTTGCATGCGTGTTTGTAGCTTCTGTAATTGTTGTTATCACATAAGAACAGATTTTTGTGATTACTATGACTGTCAAGAGTCATGAGGGAAAGATCTTGTGTTTTGATTGAATTTTAAGAATGTACTGTAGTATTAAATGTACTCAGACTTTGTGCCAGTTGTGCCAGTCTTTCTTGTTAGAACTAGTAACATTTTCCTTACCTTTTGTACATAGCTCAAGTGTGAACAGATTATGTCCCATTGTCAGAAAGTGTATGCACAAGATTACAGTGCTCTTAAATATGATAGTTATGTGTGCTGTGTAAAACAATACCAAGGGAATTAAGTCACAATACACTTTACAGTGATAATGAGATGATTTAGGGAGCAGATTTGATGCAGTTCAAGGTACAACAGTCAATCGCAATAAACAGTCTGTTTCCTTGTACGTTTTACATAATTTCCTGTATTGCACAAACATTACACCTTTTTTTTTTAAGTTCCTGTCATGTTTGGACAGCATTGGCATGGAAATTTACCACTAAAGGGCCTACTTTACGTAAGTGTGAAAACAAGATTTCATGTGTGATTGAAAAGCAGATCAGGAATGGAAGAGGGGAAATCACATACGCCACCTTCTGAAAATTTCCAATCTCTGACTGAAAATCACATGGGCAAGTGTAATGAATTTGAATTTGGTTCTCACAAATAATTATTTGTCTATGTCACTATACAAATCTGTAACTGTAGTCAATACTGTCATCTTTTTTTAAAATAAAAGTAATAAAGCCTCACTGGAGGAGGCACTACAGCATCTCCCTTTCTGTCTCTCAAGTGTCCTTTCAATTCTCTACTGTCCCAACTAATTAAACATACCAATAATGCTGTGTAGGACAAATCTTAATGCATGTAATAGTCCCCTAAAAGTTTGGCTCAAGATACATTTATTTATATGATAAAGATACAGTGCATTTGAGAGGCTGCTTTGCTGACATTCATATTTGTTTGATATCAATTGATTCATGTCTATGAGAAGTGATATTTGTTTTGTTTTTTTTTGTCTTATTTTTATCTAGATCTTGTTGTACTGCACAATACACAACTATAATGTTGTTAGTTTTGGCTAAATAAGTATAATGACCAGTATTTTATATACTGATTTGCCGTGCCCGCTTAATGAATGTTTTTGACCAAATTTTTCAGTGTTGTCTACAAGACCAGAGTAAAACCAGAGCAAAATACAGAGGCAGTAGGACACAAATTCAGATGTGGAAGATAAGGGTTATTTCCTTCTTCCAAAAGTCCCCAGGCTAACAACATCAGAACAAAGAAAAAGTTTATAATGCTGATGTGTTTTTTAAAAACATATTCTTAATTTATATTCTGTTTATATACAGTAAGGAAACTGTCAGATTCACAGTGGTGTGCAAGTGGTTTGCTGTTTTGTTTTATTAATTTCTCTATGATTATCTTTGGGGTACAAATACAGACAGCTTAATAGCGATTTCCTCACAACTTTCAGAAAACTATTCGTGACCTATCCAAGTGTGTTTGTTAGCAATAATTCTATAACTTAATGTGTCAGAAACAGTGTGAAAAAGCAGTTGGCCAGTTTTGCAAGTGCTGTAAGCTGCCACAGCCGCACCTCACATGGCTGACCTAATCTTCCCACTAAGAATCGGATGAATCCTGGCAGAAATGTCTCCTCCACTTAGACAGATTGTGCTTCGCATGAGTGAAGGGAGTGACACTAAATATGCACAAACCTCTCTGCTCCTTGAAGTGAAATTATTCCATTATGCCGTTTATACTATGGTAGCATTGAACTGGCATCGCTTCAGTGTAGCAGCTAATGTGACCTTCATTACTTCTTTCCTCGTTTCCTTTCATGTCTCTAGTGATCTGTGGAGACAGAGAGGGAGGTGTGCTGTGATTTGGTTGTCCTTCACATCAGGTGCTCTGTCCTTGCAGCAATCAGTTATCTGTCTTTCTGCCCTGACATATATATTTTTTAATCTTCTTGTCTACCCAGGCATTTTGCTGTACAACAAGCACAATTCTGCGGAGGGAGTAAGATGCAGGCTTATTTTCACTGTATGCATTCTGCTTCTGTCAACACTTTCTGCAGCAACTCGAACGTTATGAATGCCTTGCTGCAGACCGGGATACTGCTGCGTTGTCTGACTTGTACTGAGTTTGTACCTTTTTGTTGTATTGCTAGTGTGCGTATATGTTTAGGTGCATCCTTAAGCATAATGAATCCTGGTGCATCCAATTTTACACCAGTACAGAAATTTTAATTAGCCTTGGGATGCTGTAGAATTCATCAGCGAGTCTCATTAGTCAGGAGTCCACGATACCCCTGTGTCTCTACTCTCACTCTAGCTGTCCTCATCCCGCTGAGAACTGGGATCTCTATTAATTCATTTGACATGCTGACCCCCAAGGGCAGCACATAATTATTTCTTGTTCTCTTTTCTTTGAATGTGACAGTGACTGGAATTCTCTGCAGCTGGCTTATTTTTCTTTGTATCACCTTAGCTTTTTTTTTTCTTCTTTGTGTCCCTCTACATTTTGTTTAGGTGACCTGGGCAGAGCAACAGGTGTCAAAACAGAGGAAAAAGAGGGATGTCTTTGTAGAACCATCAGATCCCAAGTTCAGAGATCAGTGGTATCTGGTGAGTACATACAGAAACCTCATTGTTTAAGAGTATGTTATGACTGATTTGTGTGTCTGTGGAACATAATTTGGCGCAGCACATCGCTTGAGCCTTTTATCCCCCCACAGTCAATATGGGTAATTAAATCTGGAGCTGCGATGTTTCTGTTAGGTCAAAAGACAAGCATGTATAAATTCAGTGTACCATCTGTGTATGTCTTGTCTGAAGTCTGAGTGACTTCACCTAAAGGATTCTGCTTTAACAGTAGCATACACACACAGAATATCTTTGAATTCTGAATTGCATCTTTTTGGAAAATGATCTACGTTGGTCTACGTTAGTCCATAGACAGTCCTGCAGCAGAGAGAGACAATGAGAGAGAGGTGATTCATCTCAAAACACTCTAGTTTTCAGATGATTGATTTTCACATTTGACTTGAAGAATGTCACTGATACATTCCCCTGTTAAAAGCAGCAGTAACAACCTCTGAGATTTTCTGTTCAGCTCTACTCTTCCTTCAATTACTGTGAGGGTGCTTGAGGTGGAAGAAGATTCAGGGTGATGCAAAAGACTTGCATCACCAGTTGTTCAAAATGTCTGTGCTCTAACAGACTCTGCTCCCCAGTGTGTTGTAGTAGTTGATGGCACTTTGACAGCAGATAAAAGCCTACTGCCTGGTTGTATCTGTGTTACTAGGTGTAATATGTTCTGTTATACGTTGACAGCTGTTGATAGATTAACTGATAGTAAAAGTAGTCAGTGATACATATGGAATTGGGTAAGTTTTATGAAAAATGTGAAAGCATGTCTTTTATGAATGATATTTTCATTAACTAATCTACCAGTTAAAACTATAAAAATGTATATAGATTTCATTTTATAAGTTTGTAGGCACCCCGTGAGTTTATGAAAGTATATTAAACACCAGAAGACATGAACATTGGAGCAACAGCTTTGCAAATGCTTAGATCCTTTCCCACTAATGGGATCAACTGTGTTTTGACCAGAATATAAATGTCAACATGGGTAAAAATAACATGTGAAGGTGTTACTCTAACATTTAATCAATCACCAACCAGTATTATCTTGTATTACTAAATGCATTCTATATTTTTTTTAAAAAAAAGGTCACTTTTACATGTTTACATAGAGGTTTAAAGACATAGTAAAGGTTGTCAGTTTGTCTCTCTTGGTATGTCTCTCATTAAAATTGAACCTGGCTGCATGTGTCTTTTTGGCAGGGGAACCATTATAGAAAAATGTTAATGATCAGCATCCGCTGTTACAATTACTATTTTTCTAATATTTATGAAATTGTTTACAGATTTTTCTCCACTGGTAAATCGTGGGCAAGCCCCAAAGCAGAGATCTCAAACTGAACATATGTGTAAGATGTCAGTCTGGAGATGGAAGGCTGCCATTAAGGAAGAAGGGAAATCACATGATGAGCAATATTCAAAATGAATGCTTGTTCATGCCTCTGAGATTTGTTATTCACTCAGCATGTCAGCCACAAAATCCCTTTTCAATCTGAATCAGCATTGCAGATCACAACTTTTAGCTTTAATTGATTTTCTTCTTTGTGGTTTAAATGTCAATGACGTTACAAGGTTGAGGAGCAAACCTCATCCTGTGTGATAGACTGCATTTACAAGCTTCAGAAACCTGTGGTGGTTGGATCATCAGTTATATTTAACTGACAGTCCACTTTATAAAGAAGATCTTTGAACTAGATGAAAGTCAGACATGGCTTTTTACCAAAGGTCAAGTTGAATGTCAAAAGCATATCAAAAAGCATACAGAATGATTACTGTGAGCCATCATCCAGTTCAACAGTGCTTTGCTTTGCTTGGTATTAATAATAAATGAAATAAGTGCAAGCATGAGACTGATGCTTTCAGCATAGGAATACTCTTTGCTACCTTGCAATTCAAAGCACAAAACCTTACAATGCTGCATTGCTTTTATTGAGAAACTTTAGCTTTTCCTTAAGAAAGAGTGACTTAAATTCAGCAAAGCAGTGCCATAGTCCTGGATGCTTCAGTCAGAAGCTCAGTCATCTAAATGCCTTAAATGATTGCATTTCATGTTTGTAAGAGTAAGCCCTTCCAGATTTAGTTAAAAGCACATTTATGTCAGCACTAAGGTGTCTCTCAGATAATTAGACTAAATCTAAGTTATTTGCTTTCTCCATCCTCAGTACAACAGCAACCACCGTGACTTGAATGCCAAAGATGCCTGGCGGCTGGGCTACACAGGTAAAGGGGTAGTGGTGTCCATTCTGGATGATGGAATAGAGAAGAACCATCCTGACCTGATGCAGAACTACGTGAGTATATCTCCCAAAAGAGCTGAAGGTGTTTAAATGGAGAATCTGTGTTGCCGCAGTTGCAAACAGAATGATAAGAACAGAACAGAACAGAGCAGATTTTGAATTAAAGATAATGTTTCCTTCTGCAGAAACAGAATGTCCAAAAGATTGTAAGACTTATTTCCATGTAAACAGATTGAGGTTTTTAACTCTGTCGGCTTAACCTACTCAGCCTGGCTACATCTTTGTTTTTACAACGTTGGACACAAGATGTTTGTAACAATATACACACACTATACATCCACATAACCAGCAGAAAGTCCGCTAAAAGCTCAACAAAACCAATTTTAGGAAAACAAAACACAGTTCAAACATTTAGCAGTTACATATCAAAAATAAGCTAAAGGTGCAAGACCTAAAAAATGTTGTGAACAATTTCATAAACCTCATATTTTAAATTAAATATAAAAATTAATTATTTAAAAATGTCATAAAATTTCATGCTGATGCGACAAACACTGCACCATTTGAAAGCTAACACGAAGCAAATTCCAACACTACAAGTCCTATTTCTCTACCATTAAAACTCACTGAAAAGACCAGCCAAAGAACTGCAGAAATAAATGTCACCTTATGGACATTTTTTTATGATTTCGAATTTTGTCTTACCTATTTTCTGATCATAAGTTGTTTTTATATATAATCGAAGCTTAAAAATGGCCCAAGTTTTAACAGGTTTAAAAAAATACTTGAATGTACCAAATTGATTTAAATCTCAAAACTATGAGAGTGCTGTTTCTGTATCTGATTCTAACAGCCAATCTGTTTTAAAGGACCCAGATGCAAGCTACGATGTGAACGATGGCGACCCAGATCCTCAACCCCGATACAC
The DNA here is from genome assembly GCF_900324485.2 of Mastacembelus armatus. Taxonomy (NCBI): domain Eukaryota; kingdom Metazoa; phylum Chordata; class Actinopteri; order Synbranchiformes; family Mastacembelidae; genus Mastacembelus; species Mastacembelus armatus. The sequence goes on from NC_046635.1 coordinate 12,412,878, forward strand.
GCAGCTTAATGACAACAGGTAGAAATCTGCACAGATAATTTTAATTTCTACTGTTTGTCTTTTGGACTAGCCTGGAACCACCCTGACATGTTCAGGATAAAATTGAACTTGTTCCTCAATAACTGATACCTGGCAGCTGACATGTAAAAGGCCTATGGCTATTTCTCAGTCACTGTTGAGTCTAAGGCCATCATTTATTGGAACAAATCCAGTGAAAGGTCATAGCCTGTGGGTTTGTTTTGTTCAAAAGAGTTAAAATTTTTGCCCTTTGTCTTTTATTTTACAAAAATGGGCAGTTTCTTCTTAATATGATTCCTGCCCACAGTTTAGAGTGAGAATTTGTTTTGGCTTCTTAAATCACATAGGTGCCACAAGGGCATTTCTACAGCCTGGTTAAGTAGAGTAAATCTACACTAGGATTAAGATGGTGTGTGTCGAAAATAGCTTTATTGGAGTAGCCTCTGCTGATGGCATTAGGAGTTGTTTACCACCACAGTGATGTCTTGCGGAGAATTGATTGAATTAATTTCATCAGCATGAATGAAAAAGAGCAAATCTCTTGGCTCTGGAGGGCCCCTGTTCATCCTTCTTCATTGCCATTGCCTGCCCCCATTCTGGCTTTTAATTTCTTATTTGCTGTAATCTGCTTCTTCTGGGCCACTGGCCTGAGAGCCTTTTTTTATCTCGAGGCTCACTGTGATTACTGGTGATAGGCAGAGAAGATTATAGCAAGAACAGTTGGAAATCAAACATTTCCAACTGAGAGAAGAGCCTGGGGCGAGAACTATGAAAATAGATGCCAGTGGGTTACAATCTGATCTACAGAAAGTCCTAAAGATATTCTAACACTGTAAAGGTTTTGTCAAACATATAGGAGGCGGAGGCTGATTATAGAAGGTGTGTAACTGTTTTCATAGTAAAAATTGTGTTTACTTGTTAGGCCAGAAATACACAGTCATCAGAAGTTGCAAACAATGTGCTGCTGGTTCCTTATTCAGCCCAGTTGAGTGGTTTTAAGATTCTGTGCCATTGCTTGAAACTGTTTTCACCAACAAAACATACACACATCAAGAAAACTCTGAATGGTGGAATATCATGTGGAAGAATGTGGGAGAACATCCCTCCGGTGCAACTTCACAGATCCACAATCTGTGCCAAGTCATGCTTAAGCTCTTCTGGCGGCTCATAGTGGCCCAGAGCCCAGCTAAGACACTTATTATTGATGTTTCCTTCATTTTGGCTATACCTCTTTCCAGCCCTCACTTACCTCAGCCCTTATCTCTTGCCACCCAGTTCTTCATGTCTTCCCTGTGGCAGGACCAAATAAGAGAGAGCATATTTCTGTGTGTATGTGTGTTTCCCTTACTTTACAGTGGGTTAGTGCAGATGCATGTGTAAACAACTGTGGGCGGGTATGAAACCACGTAAGTTTGTGCAAGACTGTAAGTGTCTGTTCCTTGCAGAAAGCCCAATTCTGTTCACCTCCATAAAGCTGGCTTTCTTTCCCAGCATACGGGCACCAGTGAGGAGGGTTGAGGAGCAATGTGACCATTCACCCTCATGTTTATTTAAGGCAGTGTGTGATCTAGATGTTTATTTTTCCAGGGTTTCTTCTGACTTGTATCAGGACAGTTTCCAAATATGCGATTCTGGATTAAACCTGGCTAAATGGGCACATGGACTTTTGAAGAAATACACAGCTTCTATGAGCTTAGGGGAAGCTAACATAATTTGAACTATTGGAGCCCCATGCATATTTTTCTTTGAAGATGATGCACAGTGAAACAAACTACAAAAAACAGTTGACAATAGAAGGGGCTGCACATATAAATTCAATGCACAGCGATGGATGAAAGGACCTAGTTAGCATTACTGCAAACAGTAGGCTGATTAATTTTTACCAGACATTACATTAATCTCTCACTGTTAATTCATATTCATCTTTATTGTGCTCCATAAACATCACCAGACCTTTTGTCCTGCAGGCCAGCTCATTAGTAAACTGGCAGAACCATTAACAGACTTAAGAATGAGCAGAGCAGAACAGTTGTTCTGATTTACCTTTGAGGTTCAATGCAGCCTGGAGTCTAATGAACAACAAACGCCACTATCCACAGCCTTGAGAGCCTCAATGATTTTTTTTAAAAGTAATTAAGCTAATGCAAGACAGAAAAACTAAGTGAATGAAAGATGTGTTGTGCCAGACTATGAATGCGGGTGAAGACTGGGACTTCGAAGATAAAAAAAGATCAATGCAGTGTTGAATAAGTATATACAGTATTTCACAAAATCAATGCAGTACTAGACCTTATGTTCAGAAATAGAGCTCTCGATTGAGTTTATGTACAGTTTTACTGAAATCCATTAGATATGAATTTAAATTAAATATTTCATTAAATTTCAAATGTCTATATCCAAAGCCATAATAATTCAGTAACTGTATGATCTTCCTGTTTTTAAATTTTTTTTTAACTGTATCTTATCATCTAATTTATATGTATCAAAAATAGCCAAATTTAGAACTTCATGTTTTACATATCTGGCATATTTGAAAACTTGTATCATCAGTAGCATGTCTTTATAAATTAAGCCAAGAGAAAGCTTCTGTGGTTTCTTTTTTTAATGTACAATTGCCCAACACAGGGTGATTTTCCATCTTTATAGTTGCACTATACCCAAAGACCCAGTTTAGATGTATCTGTATAACAATAGCATATTTCTTTGGTAAGTGTTCAGAGAGAGGCAGTTTCCATTTTGCACAGTGTTAAATGTGGTTCACACAGTGCTTCTGCCAGCTGTATAGGAATGAATGCTGATCATGCTGTCGACCCTGGGCCTGCAGCCAACTGTAGTTGCTGTAACCTGAGATAGTCTCCCATGCTTAGAATCTGCCATGTGGCTTGTTCTTGCTGTAATCAGAACGAAACTTCCCTGAAATCGGTCTTTGTTCACCATAATCTCCTGTTATCTCTGCTACATACAACGTGGGAACCCAGAGTTATTGCGCAATGCATCAGACACAAAAGGTGTTTTGAAGTTTCTTTGAACAATAAACAACCTTTTGTGAGAGTTTTAATTCAAGTTTCTGTTGAGAAGCATTGGTGAAGGTATGAAAGTGTTTTAAATGAAAAGCACATACTGTAACTGCTGTTATAAAAATATTCAGATGAAAACTTTTCCTGTAAGCAGTGCAGATATGTAGTCTTTACATGGACAGTTTGCATCACATTGAGAGTGTGGGAGGCACTCACTCACTCTGTTGCTTCAGTTGTTATGTTTCAACCTACTAGAAGCTCATCTAAGTTGAACTGGTGGTACATCTAGGCATGAGGAAAATAGATTTGTTAATTAAAAGGACAATGTTCTGATTCATTTGATAAATTAAGAACTTTTTCTAAGACTCTGTTGCTTTAAATAATTATATTTATATACACTATACCACCATAGCAAGCAAATGTGAATAGGCTTTCCACCAACGTCCAAACTACATCTAACATGAGTAAAATCTATTGGGGGAAAAAAATTAAGTCCAGCAAGTAAATTTTTGTTTTAAAATAGTTGCGTAATCATCACATGAAAACAAAATCAAATAAAAATTACTAATTAAATTTCTTATAAATCATAAAATGTCTATTGTTGCATAGTGTGCCACAATATCTGAGTACCTAAAATCGTTTTTACAGCTTGATTGTTTTGATTCAGGCAGGCTAGTTGTTAAGCAAGGCACTGAAAATGTTTATAGCATTAGAATGGATAGCAGTTGAGAGCTGAGACTTTTGTTATGTGGTAAAAGAAGTGAGAGACTCTCACTTTGTCAAGCAATCTATCAAGCAGAAATTACAGCACTGATAATTAATCTGTGTGACTTGTTAACAACTGATTGAACAATGCTATACTTGTAGTGAAAGATAGCTCTTTGTTCCTGTAGACAATGTGTGGAAGTGGGTTCTCTGGAGCGCTTCATGTGGTGATCTCCTGCACTGTGCTAGCGACTCTTTATAGCCTCCTTTCTAAACCATGGGTCTTTAAGTTGAATCCAGGTTTGGTTTCATGTGATGTCAGCCTTTTCCCATCAGATCAGTAGAAATGTGCACATTCAGATATAATTCATTTTAAGAGCAACCTGATTAGATATGGAATAATTTTGCATTTGCAAAATTGTGCCATAAACTATTGAAATCTTTCCTTTGGGTGCCATATCTGTTATATTACAAATGAATAGTAACCAGTTTAATGATGTGTTGTATTGGCACAGGGCTGTGAATAATGGCTTTCAAAGGTTAGAGCAGATTCAAGATTTTATTTTATTTAGTATGAAGCACTAAACTAATTGTCATATGTATTTTTTAGACAGTGACTTCACTGCATTCTGTGCTGGTGGTGGGATGCCTTCAAGGTTTTTATCATGTTTTAGTACCATTTTATTTGCCAAACCCGACCTGCCGTGATTTAATTTGCACAGACTGTTTGTGCTCACAACCTGCAAACTGATAATTGAATGAAAATGTCTGTAGGCCTATTTTGAATAAATAGAAAGAAGCAAGCTGCTTTCATGAGCATAATTCATGAAAGTGCTTGACCCAGAGTTGCACCCATTCTTCACATTCTTATTGACCCAAGCTATGAGTTGAAGCAGCATGTTATCACACCACAAAACCAGATTATGCAAATACTTCTTGCAAAATCAGGTTCCGAAATCAAGCGCATCATTTCTGTGACAACATTTGTAGCAATGCATCAGTCTTCTATCTAAATGACTGTGATGAATGTGTCAAAGGAAGCTTTGGGAAAAGGCTCACTTGAACAGTGAATGTATAGGCCTGTGCATGCCTGGCATCTCACTGCAGACACCTGATCTGTTCCTTATCAGATGCATCACAAACACAGATGCAGGACATAAGACTCCAATGTCAACAGAATAACACTTTCAGAAATTTGAGATATAGTTTCTTGGGAAATTGTCCAGATGACACAGGTGTGTATGTGTGCGTGTTTACTTTTGTCTATAAAGATGTTTTTATTATCCAGAAGTCCTTAGCAGTGGAGCTGGCTCCTCTTTCTCCACCTAATTAATGTCCTGTGACATTAGAAACATGGTACTAAAGTGGACTCCACCCTCTAAGCTCATTACTGTATCTACAGAAATCTCTGAGGAGTGACAGATGAATTACAATATTCAGACCTTATTTAATTTTACTTGTCTTTAATAAAAAGAGTAATCTTAACGATTATTAGAATTAGCTATATACAAAACAAGTTATGGCTTTTGTGGTATCTTGACATCTTTATTGAGAACAGTTTAAAATGCATTTCAGGTAACATATTTTATGTAATTAAGACTTTGGGTAATGCTTATTAACAACTGGTAATGGTCATGTCGGCAGGCTACCGTCAGACTAAACGTGTGTATCCTGACAACAGACATAGCCTTGTCTATTGTATAAAGGGAGGATGTTAACTGGCGATGCAGTGTTTGTCCTTTGGTTGGATACCCAGTGTCTTAATTGAAGCCTGTTGGCGTACATGTTTCTTCAGTAGTGAATGTTCGCTATTTTCTGTTGTTTCCTGATGCCGCACAGTGTTGCCCAGGCTCCAGCATTCCTGTCTGGGAATGGCTGCTATCCAGGGGGGATTGTGCTGTGGTTTGAAGGGCATTAAAAGTGCATATCCATCTGGCAGACCAGGGGAATGTACCTGACTGGAATGTGATGATCAGCTCCTCTGTAGCGGCTTCTTGGATCTCTACATTGCTCTGCCTGGAGCTAGACTGTACCACAGAGGCTCAGGTTTAATGAAAGAGCCATTGTAAAAATGGCACATCTAATTCACAATTTCCTCCCATGTGTGATGGTAGTATGTCATCTTATTTTTCTTTTCCTTTGACTTTATTCAGACCCCTTAGGCATTCCAAGGTTACTAATGCTTTAAGGCTATAGATAATGTATGGTAGCTACTTTTTGACTTTGCTCTTTTTGGACAAATAGGAATTCAGATTTGTCTAAAGGAGTCAAAGCCAAGAACCTTCTTTATGAGTTTGTTTTGTCTCAGTCTAGAGCTGAAAAACATTACTAGATTGAATACATTCTTCTACAAGCAACCTTGTTTGACAAGTTCACTACTTGGGGGTGTGTATATATACACATATGTCGTGCCATTACGTGAATAACATTCAAAAGGAATTTGTTGTTTCCTTCAGCATGTCTTTCACATTCTCATTCTTCCTCCTCTCCAGGCATGGAACACGATGTGCAGGGGAAGTGGCAGCAGTAGCCAACAATGGGATTTGTGGAGTTGGTGTGGCTTACAATGCCAAGATTGGAGGTAAAGTCAACTACACAACAATGATTGATTTAATCTCATAGGGACATTTCATTGCAGTTATTTTTTGACTGCCAGAATAGCTGAAATACATTTTCTGCAGCACCACTCTTATTTTCAATACGTTTCCCAAGCACAGCATGACACTGAATTTATTTATTTATTTATTTTTTGAGCGTCACCACAGCTATGATGTTGGATTACCACTGTAGTGTAATTCTGTTGGTTTTGCATGGAGTGACAGTATAGAAAAGGTGCAGTCACATGCTGTTTCTGTAATAGTACAATGCTTTAGATTTTATGGAACATCAAACTTACTGCACCACTGTCTCAGCATGTATTAAAATGACTCACTTCTAATATTTTGCCCCCTCACATATTGACTGTAAATTCATGGGAACAAAACTTTATAAACACCTTCCAGTATAACTAGGCACAAAAACACTACCAGAAGCCAAAACAAGTCATAGTTGAATTAACACCTTTCTGACATTGTGTCCACAAAAACTCAACATAACATCCTTCATAACAGTAGAGTTTATTGCAGAGCTGTTATGCTGGATTGCATAACGTTGCACAGATGTTTGTAGTCAAGTGCTAACTCACTCTCTTTAGCGACATCTGGTTGTGCCAGTAGTGACTCTTAATAGTGAGTGTGACGAGTGAGAAAAAGAGACATAAGGGGTCCTTAGAGTTTACCTGTATTACTACAAGCTTAAAAAGTTGACTAATTTGGTAGGTCTCGTTGCCACCCTGCCGTGATGTCAGCCCACGGTGCACTTGATCAACACCTGCTTGATAGTAGATTGTGTCACTCTGGCCAATTAAATTTCATCACCCAGTCTCTTACACTTATGTGGAGGCTGAGTGTTAGAGTTTCATGTTTCCGTCTTAAATAAAAGTAAGTAAGAATGTAACTCCACTGAGATTAACTGAAAAAAGTTTTTATGTGCCTTTCTGTTTAATTAATGTCACTTACTGGTTTACCTGTTCTTGCTCTCTCGCCTTCTCTTATTTTCCATCTTGTACCAAAACAACATACTATCTATAAATTCTGTGTAATTTCTTTTCCTTTACGATGAACTTCTAATATTCTACCTTCTTATATTATAAACACTTTGTCAGTGAGTGTAAAGTTCTGCTGTCAAGATGTAAACACGTTCTTCAAATGGGACGTGCATTCAGATAAAAAAAAAATCATCTTATTATTAGAGGTCAGAGTTTGCTGTACTGTCAATCAAACAATCAAATTTTATCAAACATGATAAAATTAGCAGTTTAGTTTCAGGTTGGCAATTTGTTAAAGGCAGACAGACAGTAGAATTTGCTTATCTGTGAGAAGATACAAAAGATGTGGCAAAACATTGTGGAATATTAGTTGTGTACTCTAAAAAGGGTTTATACCCTGATGACTTGTTTGGTACTGTCTACAGAGTGGGAACAGTTTTTGTAGTTCCTGTTCCGAGTTTTTGTAAGAAGCTTCTAATTTTTTAAAAAGAGAAAAAACAATGTTGATTTGTATAAATTTTATTATTTCCTGATGATTGGTAATTGTTTTTTTTTCTGTGTTCTAAAATTGACGCCAAATTGAATCTTCTTTTAGGCTTACAGTCAGCTGTTGATATTTTCACACATTGCTAGCACATGCACATTTTGTATAATGATTATTTCTTGATGTTGATGTGCTGAGATGTGTTGTACTTTCTTTCTGAGGTGGCCTCTGGAGATCTTAACATGATGATCTGTCTTTTAACCCCCAGAGCTCGTTTATCTCAGTGCATGCTCTATTTTAACTTTATGCTTATCTCAACAGTCTCCTGCTTATTTCCATCTGTCACAAATAGTCAGAATAGTGCCACAACTCTTTATTATCATTCCAGATGGCAAGCAGGAATATAGCACATGGCATTCAGTTTTTTTCTAATATAACAAGTGGGCTGTGTGTGGTCATGTAGGTGGAGCAGGAGGCAGCTGGTGTTGTGAAAAAAAAAAAAAGCCTACACGTTCTTTTATCCACACTTAAGGCTCTTTTCTCTCAGTGGAATAAGAAACTAGAACTAAAACAAAGTTCAGAACCTATTGCAATTATAATAAGCTTGGGTTTGCACAAAAAATTAGAGTTGCTTTCTAAAAAGTATATTTCAAAATAAACATCTTATTCAGGACTCAAACTTTCATTATGAGTTGTTGAATCTTCTCCAGCGCAAGAAGCAATGACATGAAATTGATGCATACACTTCACAGAAATATGACGGAATCCAGAATGTGCAAGTCTTACAATTCTTAAAATTACATTCTTACAATGTCTAAACAAGTGGAAGCCAGACAGACAGACAAACAGAAACCTACTTGGCCATTTTAAATCCAGAACAACCAGGCAAGTATATTCACTTTGGTAGCCAGGGGGTATATACTGGGAAGGCGGAGTCAGAGGGAGCAGTACAGAAGCCTCCATGACTCCTCTGCACAACATTAACTGCTTCTATACCACTTGCACAAATGAAATTCATTACTCAGCCAGGAGACTTGCCCTGTGAAGTATTTCCATGGCGGCTCATAACAGACGTGGGCTGGATTAGATGTTTAAATATTCATACATTTACCTGGGATAAAGGCAATACCCCTTTTAAACCAAAAACAGAAAAAGAGCCACTAGCCTCAAAGCACAAGAAATGAAACACTTGTTAATTGCAGTTGTCGGTTCAGAGCTGCCATCTGTGTGGTTCACCACCTCAAACTGAGTCTTGTCAGAAATGTTATGTTTACCTTTTTACTTACTTTTTGCTGCTGCTGTTTGTTTTACTAAACCAACTGTTAATATTAAAAAGGAATAATTCATTGATTTGGTACTATATTTCTTGAGTTGGATGAGACAGTTGATACCATTGTCGTTCATTAAGTATGATGCTACGATTTTATATTTTGTTGCATGAATTAAATAAAATGACGTGTGTTAATTGGAGAGTATTAGAGGTGCTTGTTGGAAGTCAAACTGCCAGCCTTTTGCTAAGCTAAAGTAACTTCCTCTTCTGTAAGCAAGTTTCCCCAAAACAGGTCATTTAAAATGGGTTCGTATTATTTTTACTTTCGTGTTTTGTAAAATGACTGCTGCAACCTGAACCAAGAAACTTCCTCCTTTATCTTACAGAGACAACATTGGTCAAACTTAGTACCAAGTATTAAACCAACACATTTGTCACATTTGTTAAAAAGTCATCAAATTATAAGTTGAGTTGCAGTGCAGTGTACAAGTAGTAACTCATCACCTCTGCACATAGCTTTTAATATTTGTATATTAATAATATACATATTAATATTTAATATACTCTCCTACACACAAAAAATGGATTGTACTGGTGTATGATCAGTCTTAGCTGAAGGTTTGGGATTGGTAGATTTAAAAAATTTTTTTTTTTTTTTTTTTTTTTGGACAGGGACTGGAGATACTTGAGTCTCCTCTGCCCTCTCACAGAAGTGCAGGCTGCCATGGAAACACTAGCAGCTCAGTGCCTGTTTGAGGCTTTTGGAGAACTTCAAAGAGCCAGTGCTTGGTTACTTTAACCCATATAGCACAGCATGGAGTAACATGACCTGCAATGCATCAAAGGGGGGAATTATTTTGTTTTTAAGGTGTCTTTGATTCCTCACCTCTCTGTGTGAAGGAATCCCGCTCACAATGAGAGTTCTGTTGCAAGAAAACATGCTGAACTTAAAGCTGATTGAGACAGCTTGGGATAATCCGTCCATTATCTATACCTGTTTATTCCTATTTAGGGTCACAGGGATTTGCTGGAGCCTATCCCACCTCTCTTTGGGTGAAAGGCAGGGATACACCCTGGACAGGTCGCCAGTCCATCGCAGGGCCAATACCCTCCTGCATTATTTGTGTTGTATCTCTGACACAGTGATTTATCTGCAACCATTTTAAATGTGTGTACATTTTAAATGGGCCTTTGTTGAAGCCTGCCATTGGCTGAGTTGCTCATTTCTCTTTTAAAATAAATGTCAGTGTAATTCAGTTTACACTCAGACAGTTGCACCAATTTTGTCCAGTCATGTAGAGGAAAATAACTAATGCTTCTTTCATTGTTTTATTTGAATTTACACTCAGTCTGCTTCACACTTGAGGAGGCAGTGCACCCACAATGCAACTGATCTTGTTCCGTTTCTGCTTTTTCCAACCAGATCATGTGCCAAGCAAATCAATAGAGATTGCGTTTCATTTACATGGTGGAGTCTGTAATAACTTCACAGTAGAAACACAAATAATGAATACCAGCAGCAATTGCTGCACCACGGTATACGCTGTACTGTACAAATACAAGGTTGTAAATATGCAAATTAGACATCTCTGCAGCATTGCTTTGACCCTACACATGTCAAACAGGAGTACACAGCCAGCTAAAACTATAAAACTACAATAACAAGAACTACAGAACTGAGCTAGAGGAACAGGATCCTGTAAGAATGTCATCATCTATGCTAGTCTGACTACAAAGTTTGTGTTGTTCACAGTATTCAGCATGACCATTACATGCTGATCTGCATGATCTCATTACAAAGTACTAAGAAAACCTATCCTTTTTGTCCTCTGTGTACATTTGCATTTGGAAACGTGGATGCAGGTGTGCGCATGCTGGACGGTGAGGTGACTGACATGGTGGAGGCCCAGTCTCTCAGTCTGAATCCCCAACACGTTGACATCTATAGTGCTAGCTGGGGCCCAGAAGATGATGGCAAAACTGTTGATGGACCTGCCAAACTTGCCAAAGAGGCTTTCCTGCGTGGAGTTACAGAGGTGTGTATGTGACTGTGAAGGACACACACAGTTGATTGAAAAGAGAATAGGCTCTAAAAGCTAGCAGGGAGCAAAATCTTGGCAAGTGAATAAAAGCATTGTTGAAAGAAACTTTAAAAAGTTCATATTTTTAAAAATATGCTTTGTTAGTTTTAGGGCTCTTCTTAAATTGCCAGCTCTCTTAGTCAGTCAGCATGTGCATCTCTTCAAGTGTGAATTAACTGGTTTAAAAAAAAAAATGTTTTTAAAAATTCCTGTCACACAGTTACTGGAGCTTTAAATTACTTGACATCCATTTCTAATCAAAAGCTTCCAAACACACACCCCAACCACAGAGATTTTAGGGGAAGGTAATTTCAAAAACTAGTCCATCAGCATCTAATAACACAGCACTCTGTATTAACCAAAAGGGACCACACTGTCATGTAATCAAACTGTTATTCATAGCAGTACTTGTCAGATATCTAAAAAGTCAACAGTTTAATAAGCATTCAGATCACACCCCAAGCTCCCACGTCTGCATTACATGAATAAACACCATCCAGCTAACACTGACTCTTGTTATAGAGTAGTACAATTCAAGGCATGTGCCATAAAGCTGATTGGAGCCGCTGACACTGACTACTAAGATAATTGCCACAGTGACAGCACTGTCAGATGGTGATGTGGGTGGTGCATAGCTGGGTTGATCAATGCACAGAGTGCCACTCAATACAATAAAGCGGCTCTTCGGTGAAAATTATTGCACTTCAAAGACTGAGAGGTTGGATGATTTATTACAATAAGCCGTTGTCATATATTGTATTGCTTGCTGTCATGCGATATTTAGCTCTTTTTAATTTACTGAATGACCACCCTGGCCTCTGTGATGTACGCTGGGTTTTAATGGGCTCTTTTTGAAATGAGCCCTGAAATGAATTTGCCCTGCTATAATTAGGATTCCTATTAAGACTGAATGCGATTTTGTTCTTTTCTGGATAGTGGTGGTCCGAGGCATGAATGAAAGAAAGGTTCTGTGCTTGTCTCTTTTTTCTCTATTTTCCTGAATGTACTGTATGTTCTGCAGGGTCGTGGTGGTTTGGGCTCGATCTTTGTGTGGGCTTCTGGCAATGGAGGGAGGGAGAAGGACAGCTGTAATTGTGATGGCTACACCAACAGCATCTATACCCTGTCCATCAGCAGCTCCACGCAGAACGGCAATGTTCCCTGGTACAGCGAAGCTTGCTCCTCCACCCTCGCCACCACGTACAGTTCAGGAAACCTTAATGAGAAACAGATAGTGAGTTGTGATTGTTTCCAACATCTTTCTGTCTTTCTCTGCCTGTTGTTGTTTCCTGTACTCAAACTGTTGGCCTTCTGCTTTAATGTCTATTTTAAAATAGGAAAACTGTTTACTTTTTAAAGTAAAGTTTAGTTTACAAAATAAAAACATCTAACGAAATGTGTTCCTATAACAATACATTAGTTTCACAACAATTTGATTTTATATCAAGAGATTAAATGCCAAGCTATTGATAACATTATTGACTGAGAGAAAGAGTCAATTCCTGTAATTAATTTCAACTTAAGTCGTTTATCAGAGAAATATAACAAAAATAAATATAACCTTTTTAAAATAATTTTCTGGCATATTATTAATTGAATATTTTGGACAGTTTACCTGGCAAAAGAAAAAATTCATGTCACATTCAACAATTGGAAGTGCTCGAAGGTCACGGGCATCCAGTATTGGCCTTGTCCCTTGCGCACAGAGATTTCCCCAGATTCTGAGAATCTTTTGTTGATATTACGTACTGTAGATGATGATATATTTAAAGTCTTTGCAATTTTACATTATGGAACATTATTCTGAAATTGTATGACAATTTGTAGACACAGCTTTTCACAGATTGGTGAACCTCGGCCCATCTTTACTTCTGAGAGACTGACTCTAAGATGCTCTTTTTATACGCAGTCAAAAGCTTTTAAATCCTTGTTAGTACCGCTTACATTTCCAGCCTTTTGTTGCCTCTGTCCCAACTTTTTTGAGACGTGTTGCTGCCATCTGTTTCAAAATTACCGTTTTTTTTTTTTTTTTGTTTTTTTTTTCTCAAAATGGTACATTTTCTCATTTTAAACATTTGATGTGTTTTCTATATTCTATTGTGAATAAAATATGGGTTTATGAGATTTGAAAATTATTGCATTCTGTCTTTATGTAGATTTTACACAGCGTCTCAACTTTTATGGAATTGGGGTTGTAGTATGCTATTAAAACTTACTTATATTGTTATAATATACTTGACTGCAGTCCGTGAAGCTTTTGAAGTATTTAGATCTTCAGCTTTAATCCGCAATAGCATGATTATTCGTCTTCATTGTTTTCTGCTTTTCTTCCCTCTTCTTCTTCCCCATTTATTCAGTCTTGGGCCATTAAAATTATGGATGGTGAATGACTGAAACACCATCTGGCAATCTGTTGCTGCTTAACATTCTTGTCACAAGCACAAAATCACACACGCACTCTTTCTTTTTCTAACATACAGTCAAGCTGCAGGACCAACTGGACAGACAGCTTATGACATCTCCATGACATGGAGCTGGTCCCTTTATACTTCAGTGCTCTACTCATTTAATTGTACTGTCACTCCTAAGTCTGGGAATGAAGGAATTGTGTAGAAGAGAGATGGTGGTCTCTCTGAGGTTGTGCAGGAGCAAAAGAATATATTAATATCTTAATAATTTTTTTTTTTTTTTTCCCACACTTATGTTAGCCTTCTTTTTACTTTAAAGCACGTAGTATGGTAAACTCCTGAATGCATAAGTGGGACATCAAAGTTCTGCCAAAGTACATTGGTAAGCAGGTTAAACAGATGTATTTGTCCTAACTACTTGTTTGTCATTCTTATTTGGTTATGTAGATTGTCCTTTATTTTGGGATTATTTCAGTGGGTGCCTATGGGCTTTATATGATGCAGTATTTTGTAAGATTTATCTAACCTGAATTGGATTTTATAGGCACTCCATGTAGCCATCTTGCACTGTATTCATGCAGAAATTGACACTTTGGAGCTTCCAGTACACAGCCTGAAGAAGTTCACTCTTCAAAGAGTCTTCCTTAGGACACCTCACTGGTATTTGAATGGAGGAAGGGCAGAAGTTATTACTTCCTTGTGTGATCTTTCCAGCAGATATGGGGATTCATACTGAGGACTTTTCTGTTAAGTTACTTAACATCAGGAAATATCTGTGTTTGGATTAATAAAAGCAGTATTGTTTTTATCCTCCTTAGGTGACTACAGACCTCAAGTCAAAATGCACAGACTCACACACGGGCACCTCTGCCTCTGCCCCGCTGGCTGCTGGGATCATCGCTCTAGCCCTTGAGGCCAAGTGAGTGCTTATCAGTCTTAAACCTCACAGTTTGCTTCAGCCGAATGGCCTCATTCTAACCTTCCCTATCTGCATATTTCCCTGATGTTTGTGGATTAAAATCAACAAATGTCAAGTTAAGAGTTATAAGTATAGTTTCCACAGAACAAAATCATGGCTAGCTAGACCGCAGTAATTTTTCTAGAGAAAAACTGGTCATTGTTGGAACCGGCAAGTACAGTGAAATATTCAGAAAAATTAAGCTGTTTGAATTAATGCTCTATTGTTAACAGTTTGTAACGTGTAGTAATTTCCTAACTGCAAATTACTACAGTAATTTAGTTTCAAAAAGTAGATTTTTTTTTTTTTGGTATAGATTGATTGTACATTTTACATTATTGTACTGCATCAGGTCTTAACTGCCAGTGCTGTGTGGTTATGCATTCTGCTTGATTATCCCATTTTATAAATTACTTTTTAACCCCTCTTACTGATGGATTTCAACTGTGCATTTACAAATGGCACAATCTGATGCAAGCACTAATCATTCTTATCCAGTCACGCAGGACTAATGGAGGGACAAACATGAACGTCAGAACAGTTCTGAGAATGAGTAATTAGTCTAGTCTGAGGTGATAGGAAAGGACTGCAATTAGAAAAGGATTTGAAGAGAAAGTTAATAAATAAAAAGCCTTATTTTATTGAATCCACAATAAGAGTTATGATTCTGAAGTTAAAGCCTAAATGTAGTTAATAACAGCAGAGATGTAAACCCAGCTGCAACCTTTTTTTGTATGCTTGTCCCGTTCAAACTAACATGGCTGTAGGCAGAATAATCACTTAACACTTTTTCAGATGTTCTCTTTACAAGATATTTTGCCAAAGGGCAGAGTTAAGACATATGTTGACTGAAGATTTACTATAATTCAGGAAAGAATGTGACTTGTACTTCATTGTATTCTGTATTTAATCAGCTGTCCACCTGCAGATTATGACTGTAGGATGTATTTTCAGGGGCATCTCTTTGATCCTTAAGTGCCTCAACTGGATGTTGCGGCACTGATCAAAACGTATGTGTGTGTGTGCCTCTGTTTATATCTCTGTGGCTGTGTGTCTTGTGTGTGTGCTTGTGCATTCACATGTTCCAGTAAAAACCTAACCTGGAGGGACATGCAACATCTGGTTGTACGAACTTCTCACCCTGCCCACCTACTCACCAACGACTGGAGAACCAATGGGGTTGGGCGCAAAGGTAAAGCATTCCAAGTTCTCTTTTGCCCTCGAGTTTGTAGATATCGTTGAGTCTCATTATGATGATATGCATCTACTAAACTAAATTGTCATTAGTGATGCAAGGCACTGGAATTGGACGGCAAGGTTGTGTGAGAGGTTTAAATAGGATACACACTGTGTAGCTAATCTATAAAGTTGGAGCTGGAAGTGTAAGGATGCTGCTCATAGCAGGCCAGCATTCATCTCTCTGCTTCTTCTTTTCTCTCTTGGTCTCTGCAGTTAGTCATGCATATGGATATGGTCTACTTGATGCCAGTGCAATTGTAGCACTGGCAAAGACGTGGACCAATGTGGGGCCACAGCGGAAATGTGTGATCACCATGGTTGGTGAGCCAAAGTTAGTACACTACACGTATGCACACACAAACACACACACGCACATGCATGTTTTGTGAACTACAAATACAGCTGTCATCCTCAAAAAATCTAGTTAATATGAATTACTGATAACTAGTCATTTGTTCAGATTAATTTGAATGTATCCCATGAAGCCTAATCCTGGACTAGAATGAGGAGGGGGGGGGGGTGTAGTAAAAACAGCTTTTTAAAGTGTTTAAAAGGGAAGGGTTTGAAACTCTACATGAAAGACCCTGCTGATGTGCATTGTAGGAAATATAATAGTGATTGGCACTTGACCCATACTCAGATTATCACTTTGTGAAACATAAAACATCAACTTCTATTAAAGCATAAAACATGATGTGTAGTCAAGAATCAACAAACCAGTTGCAATTAGGAAGGTAGGTCGAAAATGAAGAAATAACAATCAAATATTCCATTACAAGAAATAGCAGTACAAATATATTTTATTGTTCATTATCATAAACTCAGCCTGTGATTAAGCAGCATGAAGAGATGTGCCTGAGTATTTAAGATGCAGTGAGTAATAAGAGAAATTGACATTCAACCAGTCCATATCAGAACGTAGGTGTACCACTGAGCTGTCATGCATTGCTGCTGTGACATTATATGTCTTCATCTTGGTGATTGGTGCCTGTTAAAATGCTGCGTCTGTGTATGTGCATGTTTCTGTGTGTGTGTGTGTGTGTGTGTGCGCATTGGTGCAGGGACGTCACTCTGCTTGAGAGGGAGCATTTAAAAGAGAAACAATAATTTGTCAATTTTTGTGTTGCTTTTGGTGTTAAGACTTGGTGTATTTCTCCTCAGCCATTTTATTCATTCTTTTCCCAGTGTCACAATCTAAACACATTCTGACGGTTCCTCTTCATTATGCACCCCCTGTCACTTCTCTCTCTGGGTTTGAGGTTTCTCTCTCCTTTACTGCAGCTATGAGATGCTCAGAGCAGATGGTTCGAGCGTCTGGGAACTGCAGTCAAGGCAGGTTATACAAATTACATTTTAGGTGTTTAGCTGACTCACTTATCTGGAGTGACTCAAAATAAGTGAGCAGGTAGGGGCTGAGCGTCTTTCTCATTGTCAATTACATCCAGTGATTACCTTTAATTCAGTCATGATAGTAATCATAAAAACTTTTAGGAATAAATTCATGTATAAGCTTTCATGAGCTGCTGTAGTAATATCATCAATGTTATGACCACATTTAAATAAAGTTTGAAAATTAACTTGAGTTTGAGGAATAATGAATGATATTTTAAATGATTGTTTATGAATTTTAGAGGTTTGCAGTTGTGGGTTGAATTTTAGCAATGGGGTTAGCCGTGTTTACATTTGGAAAACGGATTGTGCCTTAGAATGTCATGTGATTTCTTGTTTTCAGTTGAACATTCTTGTTTGCTTGTGAACATTGAATTTGACAGGTATGTACATGTGTGCATTCTTTGTGCTTAAATAGTATTTACCACATTTGGTACCTCATTACCTCCAGGGCTGCAGACTTATGTTATTGAAAGTTCAGTGAACAGATGTATGACATGAGCTCAAAGCTTTTCAAAAGAATTTATGATTCTTAAACATCCTCTTGTTTTACTAATGAACTCTGTCAAATACATGGCAATTATTACGTTTTGGCTGGTTCCCAGAATTCTTTATGGTGGTTGTAAAAGGCAGTATGCACACTGACTTAAAAAACATATTTGAAATGCCACAGTGTTGTTTGCTATAAACATATTTAATTTAAAGATATAAATTATTTTAAATCCAGTAAGTAATCATTAGGTCATTGGTAAAGTGTCTGTAATGAATTGGGCTGATCTGCTGTGAGATAGTAAGAGCCAGGGAAAAACAAATTCTAACAGAGGGCATCTAAAAGTTTGAATAATACTGGTCTTGTCTGTGTAGATTCTCAGTTGTCCAGGGGAAGTTAGACTGATGAAGCCACTTGGATGGGTGGCAAATCGTTTCACCTTTAAAGAACTGAAAGTCCAGTTGCCATAACTCAACCTCTAAATACTGGTCTTGTGGCTTGGCTTGTATGGTATTTTGGTGACCTACTGAACTAAGATATCTTGTTATTCTATGGGAATCTTTTCATTTTCAGCTATAGTGTTTACCATCATCACAACAAGGTTATTTCTACCTGTAGTTTTTAATATTAACATCCAAAGTTGCCATCTTTCTTTATCAGTTCAGGTCTGCTACAATGCCACAAACTTTAATTTTCCATCCATCTATCCATTTTCTATACCCGCTTACGCCTTAACCAGGGTCACGGGGATCTGCTGGAGCCTACTTTCTTTTTTGTGCCACATTGGTCAATTGGTGATGATCAATCAACTTCAGTAACCATTTGTGTAGATTTAGTTGTTGAAGTGGTGCATTGCTGTCAGTTTGCATAATAATATTAATAGTCAGGTCAATTTATATAGCACTTTTAATCATCATTAAGCACATTTAAACATCAGATATTGACTAAAGGAAACATTAGATTAAACAAGACATAAATAAGAAGACATACAAAAATAAAGTATAGAATATCTGAATAAAAACAAAAGGTTATAGAAAAAAGATAGGTCTTAAGATGGGCTTTAAAATGGTCAAACCACAGAGGACATGTAATACCTAGTTCCACCCTATTTCACAATTTCAGTCCAGCGGTGGAAAATGAGCGCTCACCTTTTGAATTTACCTGGGTGCGTGAAATGGAAAGCAGTAATTGGCCAACAGACCTGGGGGCTATGGGCGGAGAATTGGGGATGAGGAGTTTAAAAATGTAACCTTGCAACAAACCACGTATTAAGAACAAATAAAGGAATCTCAAAATCGATGAGTAATAATGTGGGCAGTCACTGTAGGGCTTGGCAGCCAGTAAAGTGCTATAAATTAACCTTCAAAAGTGTTCTCATATGAGGCTGCTTTAAAGGTCACATGTGTTTATGTAGTCTAATGCATCATGAAAATTTGAGTTAGACCTGAAGGGACTGTGTCTTAAAACATTCTGGTAGTTTAGTGATCAAACTGCATCCTGTCTATAATTTGGGTTTCTTCCCCCTCCTCAGTATTGTGGATGCTTGTAATCTCCTAAGAGGATTTGAGGCGAGGGGAGTAAAAAGAAATGGGTACTTTACTTCCACAGAGGACACTGACACTACAGGTTGTGAGACACTAATCCTGTTCAAGGCCACAAACCCTTCACACTTCACAGGGTTGCTCACTGGCTAGGAGCAAAATATCACATGAACACAATTATCTGGAGCAAACACCAGTTTATCCAGAGCTCAGAACACAAAGTAATGATCTCAGCAGCACACAACCTATGACTATCGCAAGCCATTGTCTTAATGTGTCTTTTTTAAATAGAATTTCTAATGTTTGACAGAAACATTGGCAGCCATTTACTGATCAACAAGAGTGTGGATGCCTGCGTTGGTACAGACAGTCACGTGACCTCATTAGAGCACGTCCAGGCGCAACTCTCGCTCTCCTACAACCGGAGGGGAAACCTAGCTATCCACCTCATTAGTCCTGCTGGCACCCGCTCCACACTTCTCCATCCCAGGTACAAACACTGCACATGCACACAGATGTACAACACAAGTTGGTAAACACAAAGTGTTTACACTCCTGTTTGCTGTATCCTGCAGGCCTCATGATTACTCATCAGAGGGTTTTAATGACTGGGCATTCATGACCACCCACTCCTGGGACGAGAACCCCACCGGAGTGTGGACACTGGAGATTGAAAACGTGGCTGGTGCCAGTGACTATGGTAAAGCATCTTCGGTGTTTATAAGATATATTCAAGAAGTAAACATTTTGGTGGATTCACTTATGTTTCCAGATTCGTATACGCAATCTGATGCTGTCCGAGCAGATCTGTGGCAATTAATAATTATTTTCATTATTGATTAATCTGTCAGTAACTTTTCCAGTTAATTGATTGACTTGTCAGTAAATTTAACTCCAGTCAAACATTATCATATCACTTGTCTAACCAGCAGTCCAGCATCTGAAGGTTAGAAATTTTTAATGATGATGATTTTAATGATTTTGAGTAAAGAAAAGTAGCAAATCTTCATAATTGGCAAGCTGAATCCTAGAACAATTTTGGTGTTTTTGCATAAAAAACAACTTAAATTATTAATAAGAAAGGACTTTTTACTTGCCTGATTCTTTATTTCTTGTTTAAGAGACAAACCACCTGCTGTAACAACCTTAAAAAGTGAAAGAGGGTGGTATGACATGTACCAAAAGAATTAAACCCAGAAATGCTGCAGTGGTATGTGTCTTAACCACTAGGTGACCAGGGCGGCATAAAATTAACTTATTTGAATGTATTAATCTGCTAGGGTGAGTTGAGAGTTCAGTGGCAGGAGATTAGCAATCAAGTGCCTCCTGTGTCCAAAATGTCTGTGCCTTTGTACTATTTATGGGAGTTGTGAAGCAGACTCTCTAGCTCTGCAACAGTCTGTTTTTATAGCAGCGAGCATGATATCACAGCAGAGTGAATACTTCACCTTTTTATGTTCGTCCTTGAATTATCTACCAATAACTGTCTGCAACTGGACATATAGCTCTACCCACAACACATTATCTAGAAGGCAAGAAAACCTCAGAAAACGGATCTAGAGAAATGCCTCACAACTCCCATCTGCGTAAGGAACGATTGACTAAAGTAGAACCTCTCACAAGGCCCCTCACTTGAATGATTCTTGAGAGATGTGCAATTTATAACAACCTTATTAAACACAGAGTGAAATCATACCGCCTTGAAATTGCAGCTCATTTCAATGACTCATTTTGTGTCACAAAAATCCACAAGCCTACAATGAGAGAGGATATATTTACAGAATCACACTAGGGAGTGCTGGAGTCATATTGTTTGTGACATGCCTATCTTTATTCATGGTTATTTTCAGTCTTTTATCTTTTGTCTCTATCTCTCCACTCAGGCACCCTGACCCAGTTCATTCTGGTGCTGTATGGCACTGGCTCAGCATCTTCTAGCTCCTCTGACAAGCCTCAGCCTGGTAACGGCAGCTGTAAGACCCTGGACCTGAGGCAGATCTGCATTGGTAAGACTAGTCTCCAGTTTACTCCTCACAGGGAGTTTCTGTCACAGCAGATGATTAGGGATGTGCACTTACTGAGTCAAGTTCAGTTGTGACGAGCAGAGTAGCCTGGATAGTGTGAGGTGAAGGAGATATTATCCCATGTGTGTTTAGCTGCATCTATTTGCATTGTGTTGGCAGACTTATTTGAAAGTCACACTGCTGTCTTATTAAACTCTTCCAGTGAACTTCATATCTTGGTTCTCTTTAGTATTAATATCAATTTTAAATGGACATCTAACTTCTGATGAGAGCAAATTAAATTTTACTCCATGTCCTTTTTAATAATCTCATTTAATTTAATGGCGTCCATGCTGCCGTCGTTTACCTGCTTCAAATACTGCTACAGTCAAGCTCTAAAGATTCCACCAACTGAACACCACTATGGTGTGAAGTCCACCACATAATGTCTGAAGCAGTGACAGTCTGACCTCTGCTGGCTGCCAAAGGTATTAACATAGTCCTCATATAGCGAATTGAAATAGAATTTAATTATCATATATTTAATTATTGTAGTATATATACATTTTATACTGTCTTGTGGCTCACAACTATAGTTTTCTGTTTTAAAACCATGTGATAGGACCATACACTAAATCAGGTTTCCTCCTGCTGGCTCCCACTCCTGTTTTCAGCCCTGGTACCTCCAACACCCACAGACTGTTAATTGCTATTATAGGCAATGGTCTGCATCTAGACCTGCTGCATAAGGAAATGGGTCTTTTAACTTAAACATGCTGCACTCAGCATTTAAATTTCAACCAAATTTATTAAACAAAAGCACTAACAAAAACACAAAATTACCTTGAAAAAACAATGTAAGATACAACATGCTCTCTTATGTTTACTAAGCTCTCTGTCTAGCCAGAAATCCTGGTTCTCTTTTTTGAGGTTGTTTGAGTCATATGAAGAGGTACAAGGTGTCTGCAGCTGGTATTTTCAAGTTGTCTTTCTGTGTTACAGAGTGCTATGCCGGCTACTACCTCTATCAGCAGAGCTGTGTGAAAAAATGTCCAGAAGGCTTCTCGGTGGGCTCCCAGCCCCTTAACTACACAGTAGGAAACTCTATATCACCAGCTTCCGTCCCAGCCTGTCTGCCCTGCCCACCACCCTGCCTGACCTGCAGTAGCCTCAGCCCTCGGGCCTGCCTGTCCTGCCCCCCTCATAGCTCCCTTGACTTAATCTCTGGCACCTGCCTGCACCTCAACCAGTACATGCGTGAGTCTCCTGGCAGCTTCATGGTGGGTTCAGGAAACCCAGGATCGCAGCTCCAGCTCAACTCCCAGCTGCCCATCACCATTGCCGTGCTCAGCTGCATGGCTATAATCGCCACCTTCGCTGGCATCTTCTTGCTGCTGCAGCTGCGCTCAGGCGCGCTCATCAAGTTGCCCTCTCTGGAGGCTGGCTCCAGTCTCGGCGGCAGCTTCAGTCTTGGGGGAAATAGGGTGGTGTCGTACCGTGGCATCCCGACAGTGTGGGGGGATGACGGGATGAATACAGACTCCGAAAACGAAGAGTTTGACGTCCAAAATGAGAGGACTGCCTTTATCAAAACACAAAGTGCTCTTTAATGCCTCTCCCACATCCCTCATTCTGTGATGCTTTTAACAATCCTCTCACCCCCATTTGTCTGATAATTCAGGCCTGTGGTAACTGTCCTGTCCTCACAGTCTTTTCTGGTTTTATCTCTCATCCTCTTTTTCCTTTTCTCTTGGTTTTCATCTGAGTCCTGCTTTGGGATCTTGTCTTCCCCTCTGCTGTGGGAGACCTGATAGGAAGCTGCTGTCGGGATGGCCCAAGCTCTGTTTTATTCACACTTGGGCGCATTTCTATTAAACTGGCTCTCTCCCTCCTTTTGCCCTCAATCACTAACAGTGTCTGTCTGTGCAGAGTCCATTTTCCCCTCCAGTTCCTTTTTGTTACAGTAAACAAATTATTATTATTATTTGCTTTCTTCCTCTTCTTTTTCTTGTTCCATCAGTCTCAGTGCAGTAGCCAGATGAGATTGTCCAATGTGAGTAGAAATGTTTGCGTATGACTGTGTGTCTGAATGGCTGTGTTGTTCTGATTGTGAGCATGTAAATCTGATGAACAGTGTAGTGCCCTTTTTGAGAGAAGCAAAAGCTGGACCTGTCACATTTAGTACTTTAACAAAAAAGTAATAACAGAAAATTGCATTTTGAGGCCCAAAATTTGATTCAGAAACATCAAAACATGTGTTGTTTAGTGGCATCAATGTCCAAAATCTGTTCAGAAAAGCACCACTTATTTGTAGTGATTCACATTTTTTAAGTGCATTTGAAAACTCAAAAGTATAATAGTTGACAAGAAAATGTCCAGACTTTAATGGTATAATTATGTGTCCCCAGTAACAGAAACAAAACAGACTGTCCAAAAGCTTTTTGGATATGTCATCTCTGTCATGTTTCTTTTCATGAAAGATGACAGTAATTGTATTTATTTTGAACAGAATCCATTATTGAATCAGTCATTTTTCTATGTGTACAGTTATTAGGGCTTTAGTTCTGTTGTACACACTATCTGGATCTCTCAGCTCTGGCAGAGCAAGCTGAGTCACACAACTAGCAAAGCTTGCTCAACCCTTTTTTTTTTTTTTTTGGGAATGCAGGATGGACCAGATGTATTCTGGTTTGGAAACTATAAATTCACCTGCACTCATAACCTCCAACCATCACATGAAGGATCAAAAAATAAGATAAATTAAAAGCCACACAGAGAGACAGGCTACTCAATCAACCCTGAGGCACAATCCCTTCCAAGGGTATTTCATTTCGGCGTGTGATGTGCTCACATCACAGGACTTGGTGAGAGGCTGTCGAGGTGCTGAACAATATGTGACTGGAGTCAGGTGTGGTGTTACCTATGATTGATTTCTTGACAGAGCAGTAATGACATATTGAGGCTTGCCCTTTTGTCAGAGTACATTAGCACTACCAAACACACATTACACACCTCATAATGACTGTCTGTTTATTTGTGTGTTTGGGTGTGTGTGTGTATGAAGATCAGAAATGTTAAACGTCCCTCTGACGTGAAGCTTTGCATTCCTCCTTCACCTCACAGTCTCTGAGCTCATCTGCAGATCTTGAATATTGTTTAGAAATCCTGCGTTGAGACTCCACATCTCATCAGCGCCTCTGCACTTACCCTCTGGTCTTCATCTGATCTGAATTTCAGATTATCTCTTCAGCATACTTCCCAATTAATTATATTCTGAATGTGACTGCAGCAAACTATTTATTCTGAGAGATTTTAATCATACCTTTAGGGAAATTTGTTTTAAAGTGATTTTTCTTCCAGACTGGGTATCATCTAAAATACGCACCTCATGATTTAATCCAATGTAGCCATTTTGAATCAATTGATCATTTTTTCTATGTTAAACTTTTTTTTTTTTTTTTTTTCATTTTCAGTACAGAAATAGTAGAGCTTGCTGAGAGAGGTTGTCATGGCGATGACATGCATATGAGACTGCAGCTGCTCAACCTTTTATCTACCTCTCCTATTATTCAGCAAGGTTTTATATGCCGTTGGAGGAGCTGTTAAATGATTATAGAGGTCAAATTATATGTAGGCCAGATCAGAAATGTTTCTCGGGATAGATGTAGGAGACTAGGTATGTAAGTGAAATTTGTGTTTTAGAAGAGAAACAAGCAATTGCAATTCAGAAACTATAATGCTGCTGTGTAAATCGTAGTCCCCTGAAGCTCCTATCTCTCCTAAAATGTATTGCCTTTAGGATCAGCATTCATAGGCAGTCACAACTTGGCTTTAAAACCTGTTATTGAAAATAAAATAGGTAGAAGGATTGGTTACATATCTTGTTGGCCAGTTTTTATGTGCTAAATCAAATAATTGGATTCCTTAACCTCTCATACACAGTTTGTATCCGACTGGTTTCATCTGCAGTCAAGATGTTCTTAAGTTTCTGTCACTGACAAACAGTTTCCTTGTTTTGAAGCACACAAATCTATTTTAATTTAACCTCTTGCAGGTATTATTCATAAATGTGCACAGTTGAATGTGATTTTGATCACAAATGTGTGCTCAGAGAGAAAACAAAATTAGCAGAAAAAAAAAAGAGTTTCAGAGAAATATCTGGAAAAAATACAAAACCTGCCCATGCTGAAGGATTGAGGAAGATTGGTATGTATCATGTCTAACACTGCGCTGTGCCAGGATGCCTAATTCATCTCAGATGTCTGGTGCAGGTGTAGCGCATTTGGCTTATCACTGCGGTTTTTAGCTGGGAAGTACTAAACTGGGTTGTAAACCAACCAGAGAATGTGTATTTAGAGAAAATACCCTTAAAGGGAACAAAGCTAATGTGGCTACAGAAAATCGAGTGCGTGCTGCATGGTGTTGCATTAGTGCCTACTGCCATTTAGGCTTTGATTAGCACCAGTTTAAGGAGGGTGCTAATTTAAAAATGTAATAACTACAGCCTCAGACTTGAGCCACAAAATGTTATTGACTTCCCAGGTTGGTGTAAAGCGTGCAAACAACAGATAATGGACTAATGCGGCACAGAAATTACTTTCATGAACTATTTTCCTAAACTCTGAATGATCAGCGTTGGCGTTTATAAAAGTCTGTAATGTCAGACCTTTACCAATTTGGATGGATAATTGATAGACCAGTGAGCATTTTATGTTCTGCATTTGCTCTTAGAAAATGTTGATGTTTCAGCCAGAAAGAAAAAAGTTTCTCCTGAAGTGTAGCATTTTGGGGTGTTCATCCCAGTTTTGTGGCCCCTCGTGTGCACACATAAAATGATTTATTCATCTTAGCTAGATATTGCATTCACTACAGCTTGATAAAGTCAGAAAACTTTAAACTGATGAACTTGGAGTTCTGTGCTTTCAAGTGTTTAACATTTTAAGAAAATCATGAATGCAGGCAGCATTAAGTAGCTAGTGCTTCCAAAGCACGGGGAGCTGCTGAAAACCATTAGCAGCCAACTCACTCCGTTCACTGCAAGAATGTGATGGAAACTACACATTAAAAAAAAAGAAGAGGTTTTCTAATTGTGGCAGGATGCGGCTCCTAATTATAAGGCAACCACTTCACTGGCACTGAAGTGTGAAGCCTTTAAAATGTAGAAAGTAAAAGGAATGTTACAAAAAAAATATTGCAAATTGTCTCCTTCTATTACTAAGAAATAACTCCTTCATAGGCACAATAGAGGCCTTTTATGTATACCGCTGATTTATTTCACGTGGCACTCAGTGTTGCTTCAGCCCTGCCTTAGGATGTAGTCTGAAGTGATCGATGTGAAGTCAGATGGAGTTAAAAGGAGCAATATGTTTGGCATAACCAAAGACAATCATTTTAATGCTGTCTGTTTAGCGTTAAGACATGTTGCTTTCAGGTTGTCATAGTCCATCGAGCACTTCACTTGTGTTCGAAATGATTTGTTGATACCATTCTGTCATCTCTGCCTTTTTGAAGATCTGCAGCACCACCCTATGTGTTCAGCAGCTGTGGAGGGAGGAAGTAGAATGTATCTCATCTCCATTAATTTAAGGGCTGAATCAGATCTGCGTGTGTGCACATGCTTGTTCAAGTATAAATGAAACACTTTGTGATGGGGCGGGGGCGGGCAGGGGGTGGCAGTTAGTGGAGCAGCCTCAGATGACTGTGGGCCTCCTGCTGCCTCCTCATGAGGTTTCTGGCCTGTGGCTGCACACAGTACCTTAAATATTTGTGATCTATGAATAATGTACAAGAATGACTATCTTATGTGGGACATAACTCTAAAATAAGGCCTATTTTTGTACTATATGAATGGTTCAGTGTAATTTTCTTGTAATTTAAAGATTGTTTTGCTTTGGTTTTTCTCCTTTTTATTTAATTGATGTCAAATATAGATTCTACTAAAATAAAGATCTATGCAAATTTGAATGTGTCTTTATTCACTTTAAGTAAATATGACTTCATGTTTACCCATTAAGATAAGATGGTGAAGATGGCTAATATTGATATGGTAGCATCATCACTGTAAGCACCACTGTGCCTAAGTACCATCTCTGAGACATTAGCATGCGCTGTAAGTGCTCACATAATCAATAGAAGGCAGTGGTATTCCAATCATTGGAAGCAGGATGACAAAGTGGCAGAAAATGGAAATGCTGAAGTATAAATACCCCAAAAAATTGAATTAGAAATTCTTTAGTAAATGTAAGGTGATGTGTTGTAATGTGGAGCGCTGAAGCTAAAGCATGTCTATCACCTCTAACAAATGGTAATAGAGCTGTCAAACCTGGGGTGCAAGACATTTTCCAACAGGAACTATGATGTCCAGTCAAAGGTGGCAAAGCATTTGGAATAACTGAATATTCTGGATATGAATCTGTCATAAAATGAAACTCCATGTATCAAAATATGCTTTTCAGTGTGGTTTGAAATCTGGGCCCGCATGATTTTACTAATGTGGGACAGTTATTTATTTGTGTGTTTACTGAGGAAACATGCATTTAAGCACATGCAGTGTGTGATTCCATTATTCCGTTATTTCTGTTATTGGAAAGCATCTTCTTTGTTGTAATGGTAAATTTTTGGTTGTTTATGGGAACATTGTAAATTACAGTGCCTATAAAAAGTATTCACCCCTTTGGATGTTTTACCCATTTATTGATTTCAATCATGGTTAATCCAATTTGGCTTTTTTGACAAAAAAATAAATTACAAAAAAAACTTGTTAACGTCACAGTGAAAACAAATTTTCTGCAAAGTAATGTCAATTGCATAAAAATATGTAATGTGAAATAAGTGGACACATCACCCCCTTCAAGTCAGTATTTAGGAGATGCACCTTCGGCTTCAACCACAGCACTGAGTCTGTGTGGAGAGGTCTCAATCAGACTTGCACATCTGGACACTTCAATTTTACTCCATTGTTCTTTGCAAAACTGCTCAAGCTGTCAGGTTGCATGGGGGTCAGGCGTGCAAAGCCTTTTGTAAGTCCAGCCACAAATTCTCTTTTGGATTGAGGTTGGGGCTTTGACTTGGCCACTCCAGAACATTCACCTTGTTGTCTTTAAAACTTTTCTGTGTAGCTTTCGTTGTATGCTCTGGAAAATAAATCTTCTCCCAAGCCATACTTCTTTTGCAAACTGAATAAGATTATCCTCCAGGATATTATTTTGCTGCATTCATTTTACTCTCTACCTTTACAAGCCTTCCAGGACTGATTAAGAGGGCTTATTCGTGGGTTGCTGCTGAGATGCTAGTCAGGGAATTATCAACCCTGGCAGGGTGAACTGGTAAAGGGTGTCTGATGTTGCAAGACCCGAAACACCCGATGACCCCAAGGATACGTCACTGATGATGCATCACACTGCATTCTAGGATATGTTTCCTGCATACCTATAGGCACTGTACATTAGGCTCCAGTAATTGGGGCCATCAGTGGGTGAACCCTGTTGGATGCATTTTGTTTGTGTGTGTGAGAGAGAGAGAGCAGGAGGGAAACCCTGTGTAATTTGCACCTTGTTTCTAAGCTGCTGGTGAAAATTACAAGGTTAAACCAACCAGTGTTGAAACAACAAATTTCAGTCACGCAGGTATATTCATAGCATATATAAAAAGGACTTCTGTGACTTCTAATAAATCATTTTACAATTTGGATTTGTCATAAAAAATTTGCTGTGAGAGATTATGGGCTATTTGTTTGACATACTCTAATTCATCCTCTTAGTTACTTTCTATACCTGCAAGTGCAGTTTAAGAAAATTTTTACTCGCATAAATGCCATTAAAGTGACAGCTCATAAAACAATCAACTTTAACACTGACATTTAGACTTCTGAAAATGCCTTATTGCATTTGTTCTCAGCCGCCTCTAACCATAGTGTATGGCTTGCAAACCTTTTCTACTCTAGATACTGCATCTAAATACAGAAGCAGATGTTTCCTGTGCGGTCTCTAAGAATTGTCAGAGCTGTGCTGCTTTGAATTCTGTATTTGTGTTCCTTCACCTCTGCAGCCTGTATAATGAGGGTCTTTGACAGTGTGTGGCTGATGTAATTAAGTGACTTTACAGCAGAGAAGTTGCACTGGGCACGAGCAATGACATGAAACAGGTTTCACGCTGAAGTGTGAAAAAAAACAATGAATGGTGTTTTTTATTTTATGCAAAAGCAGTTTTGCAGCCTTTCCAGTTTAAATAACACCCACTGCACTGAGCGAAGCTTCAGGATACTGGCCAGTACTAAAAGTTAAATAGCACTGGGCAACATTTTATGTGCAGTAGCATATTAGTTTCTGTAGTAAACCTGCACCTGTTTTTATCAGACTTTCAGATCCTTGTGGAGAAACACTAAAGCCACACTGCTCCAATAATCTGCTCACCAGGTCTTCAATTATGATATCAAAATATTAAAGACTGCTTTATTATTACTGTTACACATATGTCTTAGTAGCATTTTACTGTTTTAATTGGGTGATGGTGAGCCATATTTAAATTACTTTACAATGTAGATTTCTGGGTAGTTTAATCTATAACATATTTTATAAGGTCATCTATTTATGTATCTACAGTATGTATTTATGTACTTTTTATTAGCAGTAAAATAAAATTATTTAAGTAAATCATTTTTCTCTGAAATAAAGTACAACACGTAAAAGAGAAATATTCAAGTAAAATACAAGTATCGCAAAATAGCAACAGATTCATTGTTATAGTCCTAATTAACATGCAGGTGAGACGTGTTTCCAGGTTAGTATTTCCCAGCAGCATTCATCCTTCCCCCAGTGTGACTTCCTCATTTTCTTTTTAACTAATTTACAGGAACCTGTCCTTCCACCCAAAAGAGAGCTGGGATAGGCTCCAGCAGATCCCTGTGACCCTGGTTAAGGAATAAGCAGGTATAGATGATGGATGGATGGACAGACACATTTACAGGAATAGTCAGTTTTAATGATGATAGCATAGACCATTTGTGTCTTGCTATTGTGTTATTGCACATTTACTTGCATAACCACTTTCAAATAGACACAAGGAAGTGCTGCCTCACAGGAACTTCTTTTTTTTTTTTTTTTTTTTCATAGGGAAGTGAAACGCTGCTATGGTCACAAAGAAATAACTACGCTGGGTCATTAGCAGCTCACCACTTTGTGTCTGCCCCACTTATGAGAACACAAAGGTGTAGTAGGATTTATTGCTGACTGCAAGTCCTTGGCACAGGCGAGTGTTTAGATATTCAGAGATGGGTTTTGGGGAGGACCTGAGGTGTCCACAGGCACATGCAGCAGTAATGCGGCTGCTGGACTCAGAGCTTAACCTGATGGAGGTCACAAAGAAGTGGATGAGTCAGCGGGCTAAGAGTGAGCGAGAGTTCTCTGTGCAGCTGCACCACATGGCTGCCATGGCAGAGAAACTGGAGCGACCGCAGCCCGGTGCTGGACTGGACTACATCAGCCAGCTGAACAAGGTGAGTTGTTAGAGATCCACTGATCACCAGTCACTAAGAAAGCCACTGCACAATGCACAATGTGTGTGATTACTATTTATTTGAAATACATTTTCATAAATATGGCAAAGTTAAAAATGGCTGAATAACTTACCACCAGTGTTAACCATATCCAAGATGAATTTAGGCTGCCCATTGAAATAGATTTGCTACCACCCAAAAAGACTGGTAGAGTACTCCCCAAGCAGATCACCAGTGTATCACAAGGCTGACATGTAGAGACAAGCACAATCACTGACAACCTCCAGCTTATAGACTTGGACTGTGGGAGGAATACTATGTACATAGAGAAAACACTCACAGACATGGGGAGAACAGGCAAACTCCATATAGAATATCAGGGAAAAATCAGAGGTTAGCTAGTGAATTTAATGTTGTTTTGTTGTCTATACAAATGAGCGTCTTTTTAGAGTTTTAAAAACACAAACAAATCCTGGAATAAAACATATGGAATAAAACATATTCTAAATAACTCTCCAGTGACTATCAAGGAATCACTGAGTGGATTTGGGTGCAATGTACAAAATACCCTGATGTAAATAACACAAAAGTAAATCTTGCTTAATTTCTCTTCTTCCCATCTCTTATAATTTAAATGTTTTTATATGCATAAATTAGATGTCTGATCATTATCTCTATATAGAATTTGTAAGATTTCAAAGATGAGCATCATGACTAGTAAAATGTTTCACATTGCTGTAGTGCTGCCTATATGTTTTGCTATTGGTACACACACATCTTTATTGCAGTTGCCCAATTCAAAACCCGATGCAATCAGAAAAGAATGAATTTCTTTGTGTTACCAAGAAATTTCTGAACCTCCACCTTTAGGAGTTATGAGTGTAAATGTAAAGTGTTAAAAACAACACTAAATACCACTAGTTTATTTCAGGTGCATGGTCTGACTTTCATCTGATTCTTGACAGAAATGCAGATTAAAACATGTGGGGGACACTGTGACCCTGTGCATGTGCCCTCCAGTAAAATCTTAATTTTCTCTTGTTTGAATGACCTGTGTCTCTGACCTTTGCCCTCCGTCTATCAGTCGTGGGGGGTGCTGGTCTGTCAGACAGATTGTCTTAGTCAGCTGATGAAGAAGCGCTCTGATGATCTGCTGGACGGTCCCATCAGCAAACTGACGCTGCTCATTAGAGACAAACAGCAGCTTCGAAAAACCTACGCGGAGCAGTGGAACCTGCTGAGGCAGGAACTCACCAAGGTGTGACTAACACACACATAAACAAACCCAATCACACAGCTATATACAACAACTATCATGCCCAAAGACAACTATTTACAATCGGAAATATGACTGTGATAAGACCACTCGCTGCTGAAGTCATGGCTGTAGGTTTGGTCTCAACACTAGTAGTGACACAACCCCTGTCCTACACCGGTGTTTGAGGGAATGTGACAATAAAATGATGATGCCTCACTCCAAACTATAATTCAAACCTCACGTGAAAGCCTGCTCTACTTTTTAGCCTGCTGCTTTACATTTAATTTTCATTGTGTTTCTAGAATGTAAATTTAAATTTGATGTATCGATTTTAATATTTACTCTTGTCTGCAATGAGACTGATAGTCTACAGATAATTAAAAAAAACAGGTTTAGCTTGCTAGTTCACATTAGTTAACCTAGTTAACATGAGCTGACCTTCTATACACTTAACAATTTCTATTTTGTTCCCCTTTAATTTCTTTTTGATTTTTCTATCTATTTACTGTTGACTTACAACAAGAGCCACTGTACTGGGGTCAGATTCCTTGTGTGTCCAACATACTCGGCAATAAAACTGGTTCTGGTTAATTTCCACAGTGTAAAAACCGGTGATGTTAGGTAGGTTACTAGAGGTTACTTTAAAAGCTATTTGTTGCTTCTCTCTAGGATATAGTCTTAAACATGCAAATGAGCACTACAGCAGCTTCTCTATAAACAGACAGCAGTCAAATGAAATGAGGTTCAATAGACTGGAAAGAGGGTGTGCAAATGCATTTTGATGCTTCCTCAAACCGGTGTCTGCACCATGCTGTTTTTATTATCCAATTACATCAGGCAAATGATATGTTCATTTTCAGTGATCCATATTGGCTTTCAGTTTGGATGTCTGGCAGGCAGTTTGTTTATTTTCATCTTACACTGCCATGCAGACAAAGCTCAGGTCGCTTTGATTGGGTGTACATTCCTGTGTGCTATGCATTAGTTGGGTTATATTTTGTGATTGCAGCTAAACAACAATGATGCTATCAGTTGGAGTTTTGAAGTATTTCTGCCAGCAGCAAACAAAAGTTCGATCATTTCCTCATATATTTTGGGTTTCTCTGCAGTGAATGGCTTCTGTCCACTTCCTATGTTATACAGGTATCACATTTAGTAAAGCAGCTACTAACCACACACAGATCATGTGAATCACCCCTGTAGTTGCTATATGTTTCCCTTGTTTTAGTGTGCTGTAAAAGATGCTGCTATGTGTCTGTGTGCTACTTCAGGTGACGCAGACAGAGGTGGAGAGGCTGAAGAGCAGCTACAGACAGGCAGGGAGAGATGCAGCTCAGGCTAAGAGGAAGTACCAGGAGGCCATTAAAGGTGGGGATTCCTTACTTCTCTGAACAGAGTTTCAAACTTATGGTACAGTCTGGCTACTTTTGTTTTGATTTTACAATGAGGAAATGTTTTTTTTTTTAATCTGATTTGAGAGTCTAAAGAGAAATCACATTTGTACTGTAATTAACTACAGTGTAAATCCTACTTCAATCATCACACAGTGTACTGCGGTCCCCTCCCTCTATGTGTCTGTGCAGATAAAGAGCGTGACAAAGCAAAAGAGCGTTATATAAAGGCTATACTGAAACTACATGAGCTGCACAATGATTACGTCCTTACTGTGCGAGCTGCTCAGGTTTACCATCAGCACCACTACAATCAGATCCAGCCCGCCCTGCTCAGCGCACTGCAGACACTGCAGCAGGAAATGGTGCTCATACTGTAAGAGGACATGTACTATACTACTGAGTGTGTGTGCATGTGTGTGTGTGTGTGTGTGTGTGTTTTATTTCAATATAATGCAGTTGTATGTCTGCACTGACACTTAATTTACAGTTGTTGTCATCTGCACTGTAAAGCTGCCTTGATAGATATTTCATTTACATCATAGCACAGTGCTTTAATTACAGGTTGTATAGTTCTCCATTACTACCACTTTTATCATTTTCTTACAAACTACAACAATTTTCTAACATTTTATTTTCTATTATATGCAAAATCAGCTTGCATAAACTTTAAACTTGCAGGCAGCACATTTAGTTGTATTTATATTCCATCAACCTTTGTTTGTGTATAATATTTGCCATCTGCCATTTGAGCAGTAACTCTTTCGACAGCTTTTCCTCATTCTGTGTATTATGGAAACTTGAATATCCAAGTTTGGAAAGTTGCCTGCTCAAAACAGGTGGGCTATATTCTAAGGAAATCATATCTTGTTGAAGAAGAGACAGTGAAATGGAGAATTAGAATTGTGTATTTGACAGCCACCTTTCATATTTCACAACCTGTTTTAACACAAGGTTTCCAAAGAGACCACTCTTTAAACTTTTACGCTACAGTAACAAGCAATAATAGCACAAATTCGACAAAAAGTTCAAATGAAATGTTTACCTTTAAGGATGGCTTGCCTCAGGCAAGTGTCTCAAAGTAGCTTTTTATAGCACTGGATGCAGTTCAATGATGTTCTTAAAATCATTGAGCAGGCCAACATCTGTCAGTCACATGTAACTCTGTTCTCACGTGCCCTTCCTGACCTCTAAACCAGAAAGGAGATACTGCAGGAGTACTTCGACATTTCCACTCTCCTGCATCACGAAGTGGTGCGGATCCACAGGGAGATGTCTTCTGCTCTAGTGGCCATCGATCCCCACAGAGAGTATGAGAGCTTCATCCACCAGAACAGGTAGACAGAGGCAAATCATTCCCTCAGCATGTCCACTATTCAATCATGGCAGCCCACCCACTGGAGCAATGATGCCATTAACTCTGTGTATGTGTGTGTGTGTGTGTGTGTGTGTGTGTGCGTGTGTGTGTGTGTGTGTGTGTGTGTCAGGTCTGTGGGGGAGATTCCTGCTTGTGCAGAGTTTGATTGTAGTCTTCTGGAGGACACTGAGCGACTGAACCCCAGAGAGATTGAACTCAACGACCTCACGCTTGAAACAATCCAACACAAGTGAGAATAAATAACACAATCTTATCCAGATGACTAAACTCTACTTTCTTTTTTTAAAGTCTCGACTACCTCATCTTTTTTATCTCTCAGTCTCTCTGATGGTTTTCCATTCCCCTCATTATTTCTCCATCTCCTGCTCCCAGATTGACTATGCTAGAGGAGGAGTTGTTGGACCTGGCTCGGTCTCTGGGCTCCCAGCAGTCATCGGTTGAACAACTAGAGTTGGAGCTGGAGGCAGAGAAGGACGGTGTCAGAAAGGGCCAGAGGTGAGCGGGTCACAGACATGAGTCAGAATCAATACTGTGTTGGTGTTGTATTCAGAGATTACTGAACAAAGTTCAAAATAAGAACACAAAGCCTTTGGTAGCTGTGAAAACAAATGCCTCTGTGGGCAATCCTTGCCTTTGGGAGATTTCAGTGGGCAACAGCTAATAACCAGTGTGGTCTCAGGGGGCAGTAAGCACTTTATGAATTATAATACAGAGATATGGCCAGAGCTCAACTCCCTAATTTGTCTTGGTTGATGAGGCTGTGTGAAGGTGTTGAATGTTTACTGTCCTATGGGTGCAGTAGAGTCATTAAAAAGCTCTTGGAGGACAATTGGAAGCAATAAGTTAATTTGCAAAAGTTGATAACATTTAAAGGCAGCTGGAGAGCACATATGGTGGTGGTGTTACTTAGGTGAGTGGAGGTTATGTTGCCCTTTGGTCTGAATTTTGAAGAAACATTTTGTTAACCAACAGTGACAAGCTGCTGGGCTAATTTATATATATATATATAAACATTATTTCATACAGAATGTATGGAGGACGTAATATGCAGCCAATATCCCTGGTTAAATAGGTATAGACATAATGTGAAATAATGTAATAGGTTCGAGAGCTGATGACAGTGTGCACTGTTCCGCATGCTCTGTACTTAACGGAACGTGGAGGAAATAGGGAACATACACAACAAACCCTTCAACCTAAATGACAATACACAGTAGGTTGTTTGTCGCTCTCACACAGCATCTCCCGAACTGGCTTCAATACTGGTGGCAAGAGATAAGCCACATGAATGTTTAAAATCTCTGGTGAAAAATAAGAAAAGGAAAAGAACTGCAGTCCTTTTGTTACTGTCCACTGTTTCGTCAACTACTCAGTTATCCACCTGGTCGTCCTCCCTATGTGAACTATGCAATATTTCTTATGTCCTGTCATCATTGCTGTCGCAACAAAATAACATTTACTTTCAAGAGAAAAGACTATCTAGTGGCCAACTAGATAGTCTTTTCTCTTGAAAGTAAATGTTATTTTGTTGCGTTTACTTAAAGTACATGATTGTGTCACATGTATACTAGAGGTTGCTTACAATACAACTTAACTATGACTCGTAACAAGCTGTTTGCTCAAATGACCTATCGGGTAGGACGGTCTCTACACACACCATGCACAGTTTCTAGGGTGGTTGGACATGCCTTACCTTGATTCCCCCTAACAGTTCAGTCCAGCAATGCACTGGCCTTCTCTGTTCAGCCTTGTGTTAATTAGGACCTCTACAGTCCCTCTTTTCACTTTTTGTTGTTTTATTAACTACATCAAGCGTTTATGTTGCTCACACCAAAAAGGTCTGACACACATATAATTTACCTTTGCAGAATTCACAGTTGTGCTCTGCTTTGTCCAGGGTCTACCAGTTCAGCAAGAGACATGCACTGGAGGAGTGCCGGCAGCAGGTCGCTCTGTCTCAGGGCACGAGAGCCAAGCTGGAAATTCAGAGACTTATTCTGAAGGAGAAACTGGACAAGCTGGGCTCCACAGAACCTCCCTCTGCTCTGATGCTAGACCAAGACACCCCGTCACTTAGCCCCAACACAATCAATGTATGTTCTCGCTTCCAGGGCACAACTTTTTCTTATTTTTTTAGCTCCTAATGTAATTAGCTCTATTAGTCAGCCAGGTGTGAAAAATAGGTGGTGTTGCATGGAAACTCAGGAAACAAGACATGGTGTCAGGAAGAAAAATATCACTGACTGCTGAAACTATGGTTTGTATGAATAAGGAAGAGGTCAAATTTTGTATAAACCAACTGAACCAGCCTTTCTTTTTCTACTTCTTCTCACACAGTGTTTGTACCTGACCTTGTTTTCCGAGATGACTTTTAAACAAAAAAATATGTGAAAGCTTTCTGGGTATGTTGTACTTAGCGTAATCAGTGAACAGTGGCCTTCAAAGTTGTTGCATCTCACATCTCTGTTTGGATTTTGTTTTGCACGTTGCTTTTCATTTTTTTTCTTGACAACAGCAAGTCCTCAGATCTAAATGTGATCATGTCAGGTCTTCTCTGTTTCTGTCTGCTGATATGCACTAATAAACAGGGCTTTCCCTTCTCCTCTTTCAGCATGACTGGTTCAAAGCATATAAAAAAAGAAGTTTATTCATAACCCATTATATAACCCAGTTGCACCCAGGAGCATGTCAAGTATTCCAAGTCAAAAGCCTCTAGGTTACAGTAATATCTGGTGTTACTAGTGTTAAAATTTATGTCAAATTTCTATTTGTGCAATAGTTTGGTATTATGATGATGATGATGATGATGATGATGATGATGATGATGATTATTGGTATAAGTATTATTCCTGCTAAACATGCGTATGTCACTGTGGCTTTAGACACAAAGTCACCAAAGCTGTGACTCAAAAATGACTGATGTGTGAAAGCAGTCATGAAATTTGTTTTCTACTGCAGCATTCCTGAAGCAAATTAACCTTTTTGATTAATTAGTTAACCTATAATCAGTGCCCTGCCAAATAAACATAACAACATACAATCATTTGCAAGTGCAAGCTTTGACAGTAATAGTAGAGAGATAAAAGAGGAGAAGGGACTTACAGATTTTTTTTTTATTATACAATTAAACTGACTGGCACAATGTGCTCTGGATCTTTTTTTCAGGACCAGAGCCAAAATTCTTCCAAATTCCTAATTGATGGGATCAAAAATAATCTGAGTGGACTGTTTAAACACAAATGGGAGGTAGGTACAACAATTATAATGAAGACACAATAAACACACATCAAGCACAAATAGTTTGATGTAGGGAGTGTATAGCATCACAGTTTGCACAATATCTAAGTGTGTTGACACTGTAGCAGGAAGAGTTGTTTCAATTGGACACTTCCTCACTCCTACACCTCCCTGCACTGCAGTGCATGTTGTGTGCACTCAAATCTCTTACCACACAACAAACAATTCATCATGTTGTGATGAAAGTGCCAAGAGCGTCAAGGTGTATCCTCTGTACTGCTGAGCTTACTCAGGCACATGATCGTTCTTTGGGGTCTCATGTTCCCGAAGACCCCATGGGACTTATTGAGGTCAGCTTTGTCGGTCGAGTTACTACTTTTGAAATTCGTCCTGACCTAAAACTAAGTTTACTTCCCGGCTAGTCAGCAGCCAGTTCACATTTTATCATTACTGACAGCCAATAGCAAAGCGTGCCATAAGCCAGCTGTCCTGCACGCAGACCCTCAGCAGCAAAAGGTCTTATGCAGTCATTCCATTTGTAATCTATCAAAAAAAGAAAAATGACTGTGTGCATGTGATATGGGTGGGTGAGTGTGAGTGTGTGTGGTTGTTCATCTCTATGTGGCCCTGTGCTGGACTGGTGAGCTGTCCAGGGTGTACCCCTAACCTTTCACATAAAGAGAGCTAGCAAAGGCTCCAGCAGATCCCTTTGACCCTAATTAGGAATAGATGTATTGGACGTATTTTAAGTGCAAACTACCTCCTCCTTTATAACTCTAAACTCTGTGGTACCCTGGAAGGATGAAGGATGGTGTGGTTAGACTTTAAAATACTTCAGACACTTCTTTGAAGTAGCTCCATATAATCTCTACAGAATTACTCTAAAGTCTATCTTCTGTCACTTTATATTGTTTCCTCATTCACACCACATTAAAAGATTCTTCTTTTCTCTCTCCTCCTGCCTTTAGTTGCCTCCAGCTCTCACACCAGTGCAGGAGGTGAATCGTCCTCTTGAACAGCAGGACTGGTACCACGGAGCCATTCCCAGATTGGAGGTCCTGGAGCTGCTGAAGAGTGATGGAGAGTTCTTGGTGAGGAAGAGTCAGGAGAAACAAGGTTATGTGCTCTCTGTGCAATGGGATGGATCCTGCAAGCATTTCCTCATTCAGAACATAGATGTAAGTAAATCAGCTTAATGAAACAAAACACTTTGTTAGAGAACAAAACTGGTGAAATTCATTTCACTTTATTTGTGTGCTTGTCTGTGCCATGTCATATATTCTGTATGTGCAAGTTTTGAGTTAAGGCTACTGCTCAAAAAATAGATGTGTTCCTACTGGTTCCTTCCTGTTTTGTTTGTATAAAGAGGAAGTTATGACAGCATGTTTTATCATGGTGTTATTTTTGGCAAATTAAACTGTAGTTTAAATGTTTAGAACTGACACAATGTAGATGCAATTAATTTGTGAGGAAAGCACTTGTATCTTACTACCCAAGGATCCCCCTGTGACAGCACTTCTATTGGTGCCCCCTCCCCTGCCCTGGGCCCCCCAGTTGCATTCACACCCTCTGCAGACTCTTCATTGTCCATTCCATCCCCAGCTTCACCAATGGGATTTCCAAATCACTTCAAAATCTTGGTGAAATCAGGAATTAAAATGGTAAGCTTGGCAAGGTCATGGGTACTATCATCAACACTGTTGAAGTCATCCCCACTGCAATCACCACCCCCTTTGCCACCAAGAAGCATGACCCCTGTCGCTCTATCCACCCAAACTCCACCAGCTCTACCACCTTGGCCAACACCCACAGCTGTCCTTCCTCAGAGCAACTCTGTTAAACCCCCCTGGCCTGTTAAACCCCCCCCCAGCCTGCTCTCAGACCAAAGACCCGGACTAGCAACAATGCCGCTATCGGCGACTAGGACACCAAGGGCCTCTGCTGTTCCAGGACTTTTAGTCATAATAAGCCACTTATCAGAAGTGATACCATTTAGCCCAGGGAGAAAGCACATTCCACTAGTGCTATAGCTTCAGTCAAAAGTTGTAGAGTGGATAAGACAATGACAGTTAGCCTGTCCAATCAAGGAAATTGGATTAAAATCCCTTGCAAACAGGTAGTTACAGGTCCTATTCAGACAGATTTAAAACTTGCAGTGCTCAATGTGAGATGTTCATTTAACAAACATAATGAACTAACATGTTCAATCAATAATTTTAATTTCCTCTTATGATCTTGATTTTATGTTTTTAACAGATACACACATTTCACATTTCTGTCTCTAAGACGAGAAAACAAAAAGGGCGTTGGTGTCTAAACCTTTTTTAGGGATAACAAGCTTTCATTTGGGGAGCTTTCATCATTCTAAAATTATCACCCTCTATACTCTACATAATCATTTACAAGCCACTCCAGTGTTATCAAAATTTTATTGATGATTTTACTGAGATGCTTTCAGTTTTCTTCACAGACTTTGCCTTTTTAGTCATTACAGGTGATTTTAATGTACACATGGATAATACCTGTGACAGAAATGCTAAAGAACCTCCTGCTGTCCTTGAAACCTACGGCCTTAGTCAACATGTTAGTGAGCCGACCCATACCAGAGGTCACACTCTGGACGTAGTCATCAATACTGGTGTTAAGATTTCAAATGTCACTGTGATAAATGCGACTTTGTCTGATCATTTTTGTGTCTTTTTTGATTTGATGCAGCTGCACCTATATTTGTTCAGAAAAGACAAGTTTTCTAGTTTTCAAGTTTTCTAAATGTCATCAATGTGATTGCTCCTGTTAAAGATAAAGTGATCAGGAACAGGCATAAGGCGATGTGGAGTAATGATGACTCGGTCAGGACACAGAAAAGGGCGTGCCGAAAGGCTGAATGAAAATGGCATAAATCAAAGCTTCAAGTTCATTATCATGCATATAAACAAATGTGTGTTTTCAATGAAGCATTTTTTAGTATTTTTTTAGTATTTTAAGTATTTTTCTGAAATCATCAGCAACAGCAGTAATAGATTAACAAATCCTGTCTCCATTGCCAGAACTAATTTCCACATCTAATGGCAAAGTTCAGGGTACTAAACATACAATAAACTGCACATGACAGATAACAATTGTGCAGCCATCCAGGAGACACTTGTTAGAACTGACACACTTTATACCTGTCAATGGTAAAACAGTTGAAGAGACCATCGGCAGTCTGAGTTCATCCACCTGTTGCCTTGATGGCTTATCCACTAGATTTTTGAAATCAGTACTAAGCAGTTTGTTACCACAACTCACTCATTTAGTTAATGACTCATTAGAGTCTGGCATATTTCCAAGGGCCTTGACAATTGCTGTCATCAAGCTTCTCCTGAAGAAGAGCAGTCTTGATGCCACAGTACTGAACAACTATCGGTCCATATCCAGCCTGCCGTTGGTAAAGTCCTTGAAAAAGTTGTACACCAACAACTTACCAACTTTCTCCTGCTAAACAACTGCTTTGATAATTTTCAGTCAGGTTTTAGGCCCCATCACAGCACTGAGACTGCACTCAATACTGACGCTGGCAGAGTCTCTGTCTTAGTACTGTTGGATCTGAGTACTGCTTTTGGCACAGTGGACCAGGTGATCCTGTTTACAAAAGTTAGGACTGGATAGGCATCCATGGTAATGCCCTTGAGTGGTTTAAGTCCTGTTTTTAAGACAAGAATTACTTTGAATATCAAGACCAAATGGACTTGATATGTAGGGTCCCTCAGGGATCTATCTTGGGACCCCTTTTGTTAATATGCACCAATAATGTGTCCTACCATAACTATGCACATTAAACTCATAGACTTAGAGTCTGGACTAAGCTTTTCTTTTTAGCTCTGCATATGATAACTGAAACAGTTTTATCTGCACTCATTCTCTTTTAATTTAATTTGAAGTAATTTTTTTTATTTAAAATCAATATTTTTATTTCATATTTTATTTTAATTCTTGCCTTGTACTTTTAACTTGTCTTTCATTTATGTAAAGCATTTTGAATTACTCTGTGTGTACTCTGTGGTATACACATAAACTTGCCTTGCATTGCCTCCATTTAAAGATATATTTTTATGATATGATTTCATTTTTTTGTTTATTTTGTGATGTTTTTCTCCTGCCTGAGAGTTTACATGTCAGTTCATTTCTCAAAATGCTTTGCTGTGTGTGAGCAGAATATGTACCGTCTGGATGGAGAAGGCTTCTACAGTGTCCCACAGCTGATCCATCATCTACTGTCCTCACAACAACACGTCACCAAGAGGTCTGACATAGTGTTGAAAAAACCTGTGCTGAAGGTACTGCTGCCACACAATCACATGGACAGTCTCCAAAAAGGCCCACTCATTCGCCTTTTTTGTCAATTTTAACATCCTGTTTATCTAAGTACTTTCAATAGGTTTTTCACTTTTTACTTCTGTAGTACCTTTCATACATATTTATCCAATGTATTCAGTGTTATACATATGATTGACATTAAGAATAAAAAGTAGTAAGACAGAAAGATGATGAGTGATAAGACAGAACTGAAAACTGAGACTAATGCACACATCAAAATTAATAATCTGTTGTCACATATGTACACATATGCAAATGTATATTTATGTCAACTGATCTTTTATTCATTTTATTTCCTCTCTATCCTTGTGAAGTTCCAAGTTTAAAGCAAGTCTGCTACTGAATTTTATAGTGCAGTTTTTACTCCTGTAGGACAAGTGGGTCCTGGAACATGATGATATTATCTTGGGACAGCTCATTGGACGGGTAAGTGAGCAACAGCAATATTGTTTTTAGCCATTGCTTTTTATTGCACCTATTAACACCATTAGC
Source organism: Mastacembelus armatus (assembly GCF_900324485.2). NCBI lineage: Eukaryota > Metazoa > Chordata > Actinopteri > Synbranchiformes > Mastacembelidae > Mastacembelus > Mastacembelus armatus. The sequence continues at coordinate 12,455,672 of NC_046635.1, forward strand.
CAAACGTATATTGTGTTATCTGTATCTTTCTCTGAGGTTGTTATAGGCATGGAGTTTTTCAGTTCCGGTTTATGGACTTTTGTTTTGTGTCTGCTTCCGTTTTCTCCGATGTTGATCATAAGTAGCTTTGTCTTAATTAGTTTGATTAGTTTCACCTGTATTAGATTAGTCCTTGGTTCTGAATTTATTTATATCCTGTTTTTTCCTTTGTTGAGTGTCGGAGTATTGCGTTACATGCCTTACGTTCAAGGAAGAGAAGGTTTTTGTTTTACGCTGAGTGGCGTTTTTGTTTCTCCCTGCCTGCCCGTCGAGTTGTGGAGATTTTGTATGTTTGCCCGAACCTGGTAAATCCAGGCAAAATAAAGAAGTTGTCCTGCATTTGGGTCCTACCTCTGCTCCTTCATCACCACCACTTCGTAACAGAGATATAATGTTGCAAACATATTTTCCTCAAACTTAAGTGTCAAGTTTGGTTTACAAGCTATATATAACCATTCATATTGTTATTAATGTTATTATTCACACTAGCTCAATTTTTTTCATTGTAAGAAAACACTTTATTACTGGTTTTAGTCAAACTGCTCTGAAAGACCTAATCACCAGTATAAAAGATAGGGTCATATTTTTTCTGCCTTAAAATGAAGGCGCTCCTGGCTACAAATAAATATTCTCTTAGTGAAGTCACTTCAGTGAAAGTGATGTGAAATTTAACGGTCCTGTTTTTGTTTCATCCATAATGTTCTGAATTAGTTAAATAAAGAGATTATCTTCCATAGTTCCTCTATTTTAGTGCAAAATTACTCTGTGTTACTAACTCTGTTATGCCTCAGTAACTTTGTGTTTCCTAACTTAGGAAACACAACGAGGGAATTCTGAAACTAACAATGAGCAAATGTGGGAATAAGCCACTCAGCTTGTTTAACTCAAAGTTCTGAAGTTTCATATTAACTTCAGCTGAATTTTTGAAAGCCATTTTACACTGGGGAAGGACTGTAGATGTTGTCCTCCATCACTTATATTGATATTGCTTTGGGAGGGACTCTCTTTATGACCAGGCTGTCCATATTGGAGGAGGAACTATACTGTAGGAACAACAACAACAGCCAGTAAAATTTATATACATGCTTATTTCCCATTACAACTGCAGTCATAAAATTATGCACATATGGTAACAGTTCATCAAGGAAATTGGTAACTTTGGAGAGAAGCAGGTGTTAAATTGTCATAACTTGAATTATTTGATGCTGGATTAAATACACAGTATACTCATATCCTAAGCTACTAAAAAAGAATTTGTACCTCACAGGGAAACTTTGGAGAGGTGTACAGTGGTCGGTTGCGCGCTGATTACACTCCTGTCGCGGTGAAATCCTGTAAAGAAAACCTTGGCCCAGAGCACAAGAGCAAGTTCCTGATGGAAGCTAGGTAAGTGAATACACAAACACACGCATGCACATGTTTGTTCTGCTACCTTTGTGAGGACACCGACTGACGTACTCTATTTCCTAGGCCGGAATCCTCAAAATAATGCCCTCACAAAGATAGTACAGAAGTTAACATTTGTCCACACAAACATAGAAGGTCATGCACACATATACACACTCCTCTCATGTGCCATCTAGGATCCTGAAGCAGTATGACCATCCTAACATTGTGAAGCTGATAGGTGTGTGCACACAGAAACATCCCATCTATATCATCATGGAACTCGTTCAAGGTAAATATGATCCTCTAAGACACCACCTTAATGTCTCTCAACTTGTTCACCCAGCAATTTCACGATTTATTGTACCATTATTGCATCCTCACTTTGTTCTTCCATCATCACTCCGTGTGTGTGTGTGTGTGTGTGTGTGTGTGTGTGTGTGTGCGTGTGTGTGTGTGTGTGTCTGCACATTTCATAAGGTGGGGATTTTCTCTCCTTCCTGCGGCATGAGGGTCACAGTCTGAAGCCTAGGATGTTGGTCAAAATGACAGAAAATGTAGCAGCTGGCATGGAGTACTTGGAGAGTAAGAAGTGTATCCACAGGTCAGTCAGTCAGTGTTTGTACAGCCTCCTTTGTAGAAATATATAACTCACTGTTCTCCTCACTAAACAGGTATGATTAAACAGACTGTGACCTCATATAAAAGTCAAGGAGTTAATCATTTATACAATATGGTTTTGCAGCTCGATATGACCCGTGGTGAAAAGTTACTAAGTAGACTACAGTGGTGTGAAAAAGTGTTGCTTTCTTATTTCTATATATGCATGTTTGTCACACTTTAATGTTTGAGATCATCAAACAAATTAAAATATTAGTCAAAAATAACACAAGTAAAAACATCATGCAGTTGTTAAATGAAGGTTTTTATTATTAAGGGAAAACAAAATCCAAAATTACATGGCCCTGTGTGAAAATGTGTTTGCCCCCTAAACCTAATAACTGGTTGGGCCACCCTTAGCAGCAACAACTGCCATCAAGCGTTTGCGATAACTTGCAATGAGTCTGTTACAGCGCTGTGGAGGAATTTTGGCCCACTCATCTTTGCAGAATTGTTGTAATTCAGCCACATTGGAGGGTTTTTGAGCATGAACCGCTTTTTAAGGTCATGCCACAACATCTCAATCGGATTCAGGTCAGGACTTTGACTAGGCCACTCCAAAGTCTTCATTTTGTTTTTCTTCAGCCATTCAGAGGTGGACTTGCTGGTATGTTTTGGATCATTGTCCTGCTGCAGAACCCAAGTTCGCTTCAGCTTGAGGTCACGAACAGATGGCCGGACATTCTCCTTCAGGATTTTTTAGTAGACAGCAGAATTCAAGGTTCCATTTATCACAGCAAGTCTTCCAGGTCCTGAAGCAGCAAAACAGCCCCAGACCATCACACTACCACCACCATATTTTACTGTTGGTATGATGTTCTTTTTCTGAAATGAGGTGTTACTTTTACGCCAGACGTAATGGGACACACACCTTCCAAAAAGTTCAACTTTTGTCTCTTTTGTCAATGGTAAACCTTTTCAGTCCACAGAGTATTTTCCCAAAAGTCTTGGGGATCATCAAGATGTTTTCTGGCAAAACTCAGATGAGTCTATATGTTCTTTTTGCTCAGCAGCAGTTTTCGTCTCGGAACTCTGCCATGCAGACCATTTTTGCACAGTCTCTTTCTCATGGTGGAGTCATGAACAGTGACCTTAACTGAGGCAAGTGAGGCCTGCAGTTCTTTGGATGTTGTTGTGGGGTCTTTTGTGACCTCTTGGATGAGTCGTTGCTGTGCTGTTGGGGTAATTTTGGTCGGCCAGAACCTTCCTGGGAAGGTTCTCCACTCCATATGTTTTCGCCATTTGAAGATAATGGCTCTCACTGTGGTTCGCTGCAGTCCCAAAGCTTTAGAAACGGCTTTATAACCTTTTCCAGACTGATAGATCTCAATTACTTTCTTTCTCATTTCTTTTTGAATTTCTTTGGATCTCAGCATGATGTCTAGCTTTTGAGGGTCTTTTGGTCTACTTCACTTTGTCAGGCAGGTCCTATTTAAGTGATTTCTTGATTGCGAACAGGTGTGGCAGTAATCAGGCCTGGGTGTGGCTAGAGGAATTGAACTCAGGTGTGATAAACCACAGTTATGTTTTAATAGGGGGGCAAACACTTTTTCACACAGGGCCATGTATTTTGTATTTTGTTTTCCCTTAATAATAAAAACTTTCATTTAAAAACTGAATGATGTGTTTACTTGTTATCTTTGACTAATATTTAAATTAGTTCAGTGATCTGAAACATTAAAGTGTGACAAACATGCAAAAAAATAAGAAATCAGGAAGGGGGCCAACACTTTTTCACACCACTGTATATTTACTTGCAAGTACTGTATCTAAGTACAATTTAGAGGTGCTTGTACTTTACTTGAGTAATTCATTATATGTTATCCCATGTTTTGGAGGTATATATTGTGCTCAACTACAGGTTTTATTTACCAGTTGCAAGTTTAATAAATAAATCAATAAATAAATCCACAACAGAATAAATATACATTATTGTAGATTTAACTATATATAAATTATATTCTATAATATATATATATATATATATATATATATATATATATATATATATATATAAAAATATTAGTCTCACCTTTACCAGTTATATCCAAACATGTTTTTGGACTGAGGGAGAAAACCGGAGTACCCGGAGAAAATGCACGCAACAATGGGGGGAACATGCAAATTCCTGCCAGGTTTCAAACTAGGAACCTTCTTGCAGTGAAGCAACAGTGCTAACCACCAAGCCACTGTGGTGCCCAAATTAATGAATCATAATCCAGTAATATATATTCAAAATATTAATACATAACTGCTACTGCTAATACTTTTCTATTAAATGTCAAGTAAAATTTGAAATGCGGGACTCTCAACAGAAGTTTTCACTGGATTTGCTGTAGATCAAGTTTTAGGTTATAATGATCACCATGTACACCTGCATAAATATAACTGGATGTTAGTAGTCAGCTACCATGAAACCATGCAGCTAATTACGGAATAAATGTTAGTCAGCTAATGCAAATACAGTTTTGATACCTGTCTGAACTAACATAATATTCCATAATGAAAATACACAGTATTTTAGGTTCTCAATAATTAATAATGGCATACATAGTGCACCACAAATACACCATATGAGACATAGCAAAAGTATGAGTAACACAACCAACACTAAATAATCCCAAAGAAGCAGCCAAAATTTATTCAAACTGTGTGAATTTAACAGAGGAAAAGATAAAACAGCGGTGTGTTCAAATGATGTTTCTAGTGAAAACAAATTGTCTGCATATTAAAACATCTGTTTAGTTTCCACAATAACAAGGGTGGTACAAGCAGCAGGCAGAGTGATCATCGAGCTTTTATGATGGGCCTAAACAGTAAAAAAACATTAACTTTCCAGACATTCATCTCAACTACCTGTTAACCACACTGCAAATAAGGGTTTTAAGTTTCCTTATATAACCTAGACATGAGGCCCTTGGACAGGAAGTGTGAAACATGTTATTACACCTGTGACATATTGCACTTCAGTGAAAAAAGCAGAACAACCGTGAAAACCTACGACATATTGTGTTACATTCATTTGGTTGACTCATTTGCCTGAAATAAGCAGTGGGTGTGCTTGGGGTTTGTGTTCTTTCATTTGTTTTTAGAGTAGTGTGTAGTTTTGAGGTGTAGTCTTTATAACTGATACAATGCAGCCACATCTCTACACTATTGTCACTTTACGCATTGCTAATTTCTCTACGTATTGTAAGCAGCTTTGATGCATAAAAGCTCAAAGTGCTTTACATAATTTGTATTAAAAACATATTTTAAATATTCAAACAAACAAAATAAAACTGTGGCATAAACAATGTTTAAATACAGGTCATTAAAATGAACAGAGAAATTCCAAAATTGCATTTTACATAATAAAATATTATCCCACAGTTTTAGTTTCTTGCAAGTGTGGGTCTAACAAGAAAAGGCTGTGTCGCTATATTTCTTTGTCCTACCTGTTGGTAGATTTAATGTTATAGTTTTCAGTGATCTAAGGGAGTGTATAAGGAGAAGCACTCAGCTTTATATAGATGTATTAAACCATTCAGAGTCTTGTGCACTCCTGTTCACTGGTAATAAGATTTTAAAATTTGTTGTAAAAGAAACAACGCAGGGATGCAATAATGGGTGTGTGTGCTCTTTGTCTTTTCATGAGTCAAGAATAAACTGGTCTGACAGCACCCTCACTGTAGCCACAGCCACAAAGTCAAAAGACTGTTAATCTCAAATATGCAAGAACTGATTATGAAGATCATAAATAGTCTACTAACAAAAACCTAGCATGTAAGAAAAATAGGAAACAGTTGAGATCCAAAAACTAACGTGATATAAACTACGTATATAGCTGAAAATAAAATAAATAGCTGAATGTGTTTTTGTGAATATACTGTAAAAGCAACCTGAGAAGGGAACTGTTTTGTGTTTTGTTTTTGTCAAGTGGGAGCAACTGGGGATATTGAGTTACGACATCAATGTTGTTGCTTCTCTAGAAGAGAAGACATGAGGTTGTGACACCCGGGTCATTTGAGGGGCGCGGTATGATTTGCCCAGCGGGGATGGATCCAAGTGAGCTGCTGGTACACTAGCTGCACAGCTTGTAATGCTGCATGTCTAAATGGCTCACATGCAACAGCAGAGGAATGACAAGGACTCTTATTCTGTCACTGCTTTTACTGCTGTCTGCTGTCACACCATTTTTTTCCACGATGTTTTTGTGTCTCTGCTATATCCATTTTTCATCAGCATCTCTATATATTCCTCTTACATATTTTTTCCCCTGTTTTTTAAGGGACCTGGCAGCGAGAAACTGTTTGGTTGCAGAGCACAATGTGGTGAAGATTAGTGACTTTGGGATGTCCCGTCAGCAGGCTGATGGTGTGTACTCTGCAGAAGGAGGCCTCAGACAGATCCCGGTCAAATGGACCGCTCCTGAAGCCCTGAACTATGGTAAGCCACAACTGCTTCTGCCCTGCAGTCTCAGCCAGAAACCCGTCCTGTTCTTTTCTGCCAGTAGTAAATTAAAATCTGACTGTGCCTATGCCTATGCTGCCCCCTTCTGGTGCTTTTAGGTCGTTATACCACAGAGAGTGATGTTTGGAGCTTTGGTGTTTTACTGTGGGAGACCTTCTCCTTGGGAATGACACCATACACGAGCATGACCAACCAGCAGACACGAGATGAGGTGGAGAAAGGTAAATACTTATTCGGTGTTTGTATCCAGATGCCAATGAGAAACATTTCTGCTCCTACATTGTGATCAATTCAGGTACTAATGCCTTTTTCTAAATTCAGTGTTTGAGAAAATGTGTACAGCATACTATGATTATCTCAACACCTGCTGTGACTGTCTGGTATGTTTCAGGATACCGTATGCCTGCTCCCCACAGCTGCCCTGTGGAAATTGCCAGGATTTTGAACAGCTGCTGGCATTACGATCCCAGAAACAGACCCTCTTTCAAGAAACTTCGGGCTGATCTCAGTGCCATATACAACAAAATTACATAATAGAAGCCTTCTCATTGGATATGTAGTTTTTTCTGACTAGTTGAAGAGCCTGAAAGAAAAAAAAGGCTTATTTGAGCTTTTTGTGAAAGATGTCAACCTAAAGGTTCAATGTGTAAGATTTAGAGTGATTTATTAGTAGAAATTGAATATAGTATTTATAAACTTGTATCATTTTACGCATTGCACATTAAAGCTATTAAAATGAATATTTTTATTTATTTATTTTATTTAACCAGGTAAGTAAATTGAGAAGCAGATCTCATTTATAATGACCACCTGGCCAAGAGGCAGCATAAAGAGTAGGCAGTACAAAAAAGAGTTTACATTTACAGCATATACTCATTCATCAAGGATCATACACTTCACAACAAAAATACAAGGTGCAAAGATCTTGGACTATTGTTTGTAGTGAATTTTTAAAAGCAGAGATTGAACTGAATGAGCTGAGTTTTAGTGATCGTTGTAATTGATGCCAGTCTCTTGAAGTGGCAAACTGCAAGGAGAAGTGACCAAAAGAGGCCTGTACTTTAGGGATGACCAAATGAATGAATTAGAAATATGGATATTTATAACAGTGTTTTACCAACATGTGTCATGATCCGTCTTTTGTGTTTCCTGTTTGTACTTTTATTTTGCCTTTGTTTTTTCGCATCTGGATTTCCTCTTGGATTTTTGTTCATGGACTGCTTTTCTGTTAAGTAGCCATTTTCCTTTGTGTTTGTGTTTTCCAAGTTCTTCACCATGTCTTGTGTTCTTGTTTAGTTCCCCCGTGTTCACATTTAGTCCCCTGTGTTCATGTTTGCCTTGTTACCTGTGTTCATGTTTTTCTGTGGTCTGGTGTGTCACCTAATGTGTGTGTGACCCAGACCTTCCCGCTTCGTTCCCTGTATCCATGTTCTTGTTTCCCTGTGGTCTGGTGAGTCCCCCGAATGTGTGTGTGACCCAGACCCTCATGCTTTGTTCCCTATGTCCATGTTCATGTTTCCCTGTTAGTCTGGTGTGTTTGACTCCCCTGCCTTGTCCCTGAAGTTTTGTTCCCCGTAGGCCTGTGTGACCCCAGTGTGTATGTGTGTCCCAGTTCCCATGTTCTATCCCCTTAATTCATGTGTCTTATCCCTTAGTTCAGTTCCCTGTCTTTTAGTTTCCAGTTTTGACCCTTTCCCTGCCTAGCCCTGTATCTGTGCTCCTTGCTTAAAATAAAGTCCTTGTTTGCACCTTGAAGTACCAGAGTGGGCGCAATCATTGGTCCAAACTTTAATTATAACCCTGGTTTATGACAACATGGGCTTTATAAATGAACAGAAACCAGTTTGTCTGTCTGTGGGAGTGGAGTGAGGGCCAGTTCACCAAAGAATACAGGCTGCAATGGTAAGTGTTAAAGGGATCTCCAGTCAAAAAATGGATTGCAGCATAGTAAACATCTAGTTTGTGAAGGAGGGTTTTTGAAGCAGACCTATAGACTACATTGCCATAATCTAAAATGGGAAAAACTGTCATTTTGACCAGTAGTTGTTTATCAAAGTGGGTTAGTGAAGATTTATTATGGTAAAGGAAACCTTTTCTGGATTTAACTTTTGTCAGCAAAGCATTGATTCAAATGAGTGAGTTGTCTAGCCAGATACCAAGCTACTTGTAGGAATTAACATCAGTCACATAACCATTCATGGAGGAAATTTTTATAGCACACTGAATTTGTGGGGAAGAGCACTGAGAGAGCGTTATAAAATAACCTCCAGCAGGTATGCACGTTTCTAACCCAACTGTCAAACAGATTCCTTGAGAGTGGCATGATGGCCTGATGCTCTCTAGTATGACCTTTGCCCAAAGGTCAGTAAGCATTCACCAGAGAACACCAGAATTGGCACCACTACCAGTTCCCTTCACAGATGACAGCAGGTTCACACTGAGCATATGTGACAGGTGTGAAACTGTCTGGAGACGCCATGCCAAATGTCATGCATAACCAGTTTGGTGGTGGGTCAGTGAGGGTCTGTGGAGCCATATCCTTGGCCAACAGGCCACACAGACCACCATTGGTTGGTGAATCAGAGAGGTCACGAGTCAACCTTAGATCCTAACAACCCTCACCTGTGCTCACTTCTATTGTTCACCTAATGAGCCTGTTCAAGCCAGGTGTGAAGTGAAGCCAACTCAGCATTGCAGGTCTAACAACTCTCACCCCATTTGCATAGTTCACCTAATGAGTCCATTTGGGCTAGAGGTGGAATGAAACCAACCTGAAGGACAAAGTTGAGATTCCATACCAGCTTTTCCTTAGGCTGATTAAGCTACTTGGATGAGTAGTGAAACGTTTCATCCCAAAAGCTAGAAGTCCAGTTGCCATGACTCAATCTCTAGATAACTTCACATGGATGACTGAGCATCTTCACAGACATGAGTGATGAAACTGATGCAACTTGGATGAGCCTGTGAGGATAAATTTTTCACTTTGATATCAGTATGATTGTGTGACCCTCTATGGGTTGATAAATTTCCATTTACTGTTTTTGTCATTTTGTTCTGAACAAATACAACACACATTAGCAAAACATTAGCATTCAACTTGAATAATTTAAGATCCCCTAAATTCTTTGAGCAGTGTATATGTATCCATTTGAATACCGGAACAAAAAAGCACATTTACCCTCATTGCTATGAACTGGGAACCGTATTTTATTTTCTTTTTTTGTGTGTGTATACGTCTAATTATATCTTTGTGCATTTTGTGCATTTTGAGCATTTTTCTGTCAAAGTGAGAACATTTTTTGGGTCATCATGTTTTTTCAGACTTCCGTTTGAGAGTTAATATTTGGTTTTAGGGTTAGGGTTAGAATTAGATTTTGTTTTTGTTTTTTTGTCTGAGTGTTCTCACAAATACAGAAATACAAGTATATGTGTGTGTAAACCAGCTCCTATTGTCCCTCTAAGTTTACCAAGGTGGTGTATGTACTGTATATAAAAAGCTGTCTACACAGTGAAGAAAGGCCTCCTTTTGTTCCTTCATGTAGCCAGTCTAGCAACAATACCAAGTGATAGTTATACATAATAATAATAATATATAATGATAATAGCAGTTTGTTAAATCCCAGTGCAGCAACATGTCAGTAATATTTGCACTTCTCAGTGGCACATGATCACATGAACTGGCTGCTCTAAATGTTTTTAACAGTAAGTGTCACTAGTGAACACTGTTAACTGAGCCTTCCACTCAAATCTTTCAGAGTTATTGTCTGCAATCTTTAGTGCTTCAGGGACTGTGACTCTGTTGGCTTATAATGCCACTGAGACACTGCTGTCTGGCCCTGCAAATTCTTGTACCAGGGGATTATTGTAATTGTTCTTGAAATATATAGGTATATTCTCTGTCCTTCAAGCCTCGTTATGGATTAAAATCAGGCATTTTTACCTGCTGTAAGCCTACACCCATTAGTGATTAATCCTACAAGAGAACATGGAATTCTTATTGTGGTGGTTACTCAACTTAGGTCTACTGACAACTTTGGCAAAGCACTAGCAAAACAAGTTGTCTGACTGCCAAGTGTTAATTTAAAGTCAATGTATCAAAGCAGAAATTTCAGTGAAAATCCAAAATGTTCACATGACCTAGTTAAAGTGATGTACCAAACATGCATCCAGTAAAGTCTTAATGAGGACCTATCACTTTTTCTGTGAGCAGCATGGAGGTGTGGCAGCTGTCCATCAGCACCCATCTGACTGAAGGTATGACTGTCATGTGCAATTAATTTTTCTGCGCTTCTTAAAATGACATCTTGATCATTTTGGAATTAAAACCACCCTGCTGGTTAAGCAGGTTTTGTAAGCTGTCGCATGAGTGACTCATGAGGTTGATACATGCAGTTGTCTTTATTTCACTCCAAGGTAACAAATGAAATTTAGGCCAATGCCTACAGGGTAGATAGCTCTGTGCACCTGAAAAACTTTTCTGTTTATGTGGTTCCTGCTCTAATTGTTTTTTCTAATTAACTCTTTTCAAAATCCCTTTAAGACCTAAGGCTAAAAGTGACCATCTGAGCATGACTTTCTTTTGGTGTAAAATAGTGAAACATTGTGCTATCATGAAGCTTTCTATTTTTATTGCTTATTTAGCTTTATTATGTAGTGTAATAGATGAAACTGTGTTAAAACATATGGAAAAAAGGAAATAAAACATTCTAGTTTTTACTATAATAATATTTGCAGATCCAACACAGATTCAAGCAATTTAAAATTAGAAAGTTTCAGTTTCAAGTCTAGGGAAGTGTTTGCTCTCTTTAGTTTTATTGCTTTTCCCTCCTTATATACATTTGTTTGTAGTGTCATGTTCTTATCCAGCTGCACACACAGATGCACATCCCTTTTTTTCATTTTACTCTCATAGTGTTTTCCTATTTTGCTTTTTTCCAAATAATGTCATGTATTACACAAAAACTGGGCTCACAAATGCAGACACAAGGTGCCCCGATGTGCCCCGTTTTATTTGTAATAAGAAGTTAACAAAAAAAGTGACAGTGAATACAAGTCCCAACACAAAACTGCTAACTCTCTGTCTAAACAAACATAGGAAAAGCTCTCAACATAATGTAAAACAAAGGTATAATCTAGAAGTGCAGATTAAAAAGTGGCATGGCAGGTAAGAACAGAAACAATCCAACAAAGGAGACAACAAGAATGGTACAACAAACAACTTTGACAGCACTACAGCAACTAAGAGAATCTGGCAAGGGGCAAAGAAACAAGGTAACAGGCCAACTAATTACATGCAGGTGAACACAATTACGAAAATGAGAAATGTAGCAAAGGAACATGAACTAAGGTAACACAGGAAATAATGTCAAAATAAGAGTCCCCAATAGGCAGTCCATAAGAACTAACCAAAATATCACTCCCCCTGTCTCTTGAATTTCCCTTCTCACGGATTAATATCTTATCTCATCTCATATCATATCATCTCTGCTATGACGTTCATGTCATTAGCTGCCCAAAACAAATCGAATAAAATAAATAAATAAATCATGGATGCCCAAAATCAATCTATAACTAGTAGTAGTTTCAGGCACAAGTTAATTTTTTTTAATAGCTGTCTCATATGGCTCAGTATTATGGTAATGTAAGCAGCCTGCAAAACTGTGTCAACACCGATGCATTAGAAAAGTAATTAATTACAATATAATTCTGATTTTAGATTGTGACCATAACGCTTTATTTTACCTGCATGTGCAATTTTAGTTGCACCTCTAAAGGTGTGAAATATCTGATATCTATTTTGCAAATGTAATGTTGATAAGGGACATGAAAGACCTTTGTAGGAGGTCTTTATTTTGTAAAAGAAATGTTCATCAGTTGCAACATGCAACACTGAATCAAGGTTGAAGACTTATTTAGTCAATTCCCAAGTCTCTGTTTCCAATTTACTATATCTATTTGATAATCATTTTCTCTTTTTGGACTGTATCTAGTGAACAAACTAACAAGGGTTTACAGTGAGTTAATACAGTCTCCCTCTGAGCTGCCACACACTTAACTTTTCCATCCATCCATCCATTTTCCATACCCGCGTTTTCCTGAATCAGGGTCACGGGGATCTGCTGGAGCCTATCCCAGCTCTCTCTTGGGTGGAAGGCAGGGGTACACCCTGGACAGGTCACCAGTCCATCGCAGGGCCACATATGGACACACAAAGACAAACAACCACACACACTCACACCTACGGGAAATTTAGATTCACCAATCAACCTAACACGCATGTTTTTGATCTGTGGGAGGAAACCGGAGTACCCAGAGTAAACCCACGCAAGCACAGGAGAACATGCAAACTCCACACAGAAAGGGTTGGTTGCGAACCCACGACCTTCTTGCTGTGAGGCAACAGTGCTTACCACTCAGCCACCATGCTGCCACCATGCTAACTTTTCAATTGTTGAAATAAAGGAAATAAATACCATCCATCCATTATCTATACCCATATGCCTAACCAGGGTCATGGAGATCTGCTGTAACCTATCCCAGCTCTCTTTGGGTGAAAGGTTATGTTTAGACTGCTTCTCTATAGCTATACTAATTTAAATTCCGCTGCATTACTGATGTTTACATTCTGTTGTATTTATGCTGCACCTTATATTGTATACTTAACATGTTCACACCCCATGCCATTCTAACATTTTATCCATCTCACCTATTGTGCAATACTGTATTTAACACTCTCTCTTCATATTCAACTATTGTGCAATATTGTATTTAATACTCTATTCATATTTCAACTATTGCATTTTGTTTTTTTATGTATATGCAAATTCACTTGTCAATTACTGTGCAATAATTTATTATATTCATACTATTCATCTACTTACTGCCACCTCCTCCAGTTCCCAGTACAGTTGCGGTACACGTGCCTCATGCACAACTGGAGTTTCGTGTGCCGGATCCCCCGCCCTACAACAGAGAGCCAGATAAGTGTTGAGGTTTTTTATTAATGTGCACAAACGTTTTTAAATCATGACTTGTGGCATACTCCTCAGACGAGCATAAGTTAATGTTTTTATTTGGACTACTAAGAGATAAGGCTTTAGCTTGGGCGCAAGCCATTTTTTCTTCAAGACCATTAGAGGACTTTTAAGTTCAAGGAGTTTATTATTTTTGGTGTTTTTTTTTTTTTTTTTTTAAAGTGTTTGATTTCCCCGATCACACTGGGGCGGCAGTAAACCGGCTTCTGGCTCTCCGCCAGGGGTCCAAGAGTGTTTTGGACTATGCCATGGAGTTTCAGATATTCGCGGCTGAAGCAGCATGGGGGGACAGGGAGTTAAGGGGACTTTTTATTAATGGACTCAGCCCTAATTTAAAGGACCAGCTGGTATGCAGAGAGGAGGAACCCTCTCTGCATGCACTTGTCCCCCTTTCAATCAGACTAGATAACTGCCTTTGAGAGCAGAGGAGGGAGAGAGCTGAGGAGGCTGCTTCCCATGGGTCTGGGTCGCCAGTACAAAGATCCCAGGGTACAAAGATCCCTTTCAACCTCGACTCTTCCTATTCCCTGTGACCCAGAGGTACCCATGCAGCTGGGACAAACCAGATTGGCACCGGAGGAACGGCGTCGACGGGAATGTCAGGGCTGTTGCCTGTACTGCGGAAAGCGGAACCATGCCATCTTGACCTGTCCTGTCTGCCCCGTCCGTCCCAAACAGCTAAAAGACACGGCTCGCCAGTAAACCTGGGGATACTGGTGAGCCAGATGTTGAACAGGACACGTTCCACCCTCCTACAACTCCCAGCTGTCATCCAAAGAACTTCCCCTCTCGGTTCTTAATGACTCTGGAGCCGACGACAATTTCCTAGATATAGAGATAGCCTGCCGTCTACCGATAAGGAGAAAGCGGTATCGCTCCCTCCCCACCGACCATATGACTGTGCCATTGATTTCCTGCCTGGAGCATGCTTACCATTATGCAGATTATACAATCTGTCACGCCCGTAAAGGGAGTCAATGGAGAGTTATATTAAGGAGTCGCTAGCCTCAGGTATTATCTTACCCTCCTCTTCTCCGGTGGGTTCCGGTTTCCTTTTTTCCTGAGGCCATGTATAGATTACCGGGGCATAAACATCATTTCCATAAAGAATCACTATCTATTGCCCTTATTATCCTCCGCCTTTGAAACCCTACAGGAGGCTAGGGTTTTCACCAAATTAGACCTGCGAAACGCCTACCACTTAGTTCAGATCCGATAAGGAGACAAGTGGAAAACGGCATTCAAAACCCCCTTGGGCCACTTCAAGTATTTGGTCATGCGCTTTGGTTTGTCTAACACCCCTGCCGTCTTTCAGGCCCTAATAAACAACATCTTAAGAGACTTCCTCCACCAATTCATCTTCATCTACCTGGACGATATTCTAATCTATTCTCACAACCTGGACGAACACACCACTCATATATGCCAAGTTCTCCAGAGGTTGCTAGAGAATAGGTTGTTTGTTAAGGTAGAAAAATGCGACTTCCATTGCCAACAAATATCCTTTCTAGGAACAGAGTGGAAGGGGGAGTGACAGTGACACAGCACTTTAAGCAGCACAGTACAGGAAAAGCTGAGAAAACTTCACCTCACAAAACAGAGGATTACAGAAAAACTATAAGACCTATCGAAATAATTCACTAACAGAGCCAGGAGGCTTCAACGAAGAAACTGATCCATTTATTGTGAAGATATACCAAAAAATGAAGGATATCTGGCAAGTTAGAAACAGCCTTCATTTGTGTTTTCCACCAGAACTCCTAGACCTCTTTTATAATGGGAGTGAATGAGAGATTGAGCAGTCACTCTGTGGTTTTGGCCACCTGGTGTAAAAACCGTAGGTCCTATCAAAATGAGAATAGCATTACATGAAAGAAGGCAAAAATCTTTACTACTTTCATATATAAATTGTTTATAAAGCTGAAATTTGACACGAGAAGAAAACAGACAAAGACATTTTTCAGAAGCTACAGTGTGTGATGTCACTGATGTCATCATCCATTCTAGCTCTGAACATTCCGCTCCGAAAGACACCAATGTAAAATTCAGAAAAGGGCTAAAAACATAAAACATAAACTGCGATTAATGAAAAACCGTATCAGACATCAAAAAGCTGAATACAAGAATAATAGCTTAATGCCTGTAGACCCGTTTAAAAGTTGAATAGTGTTTCTAGCTGAAAGTATGCTGACACAGTTAAAGCTAAAATAGGACAAAGTTGAAGGGGATTTGAACATTTTCTCCATTCATTTCAATTGACAAAAAATTTGAAGCTGAATATCTTAAAAAATATGAAAGATATCAAAAGCAGAAATGTCCTTAAAAAGCTGAACATTTTGACATTTGAATGGTTTTTCTAGCTGAAACTATGCGGAAGAGTTAGTGACCGAAAAACGTATGGAAGAATAATAATAAAGATTTGGATAACAATAGTGTGCATGCTGAACCAGCTTTACTTTCACTTGCCGTTAGTTCAATGAAGTTAAACATCACATGATCAAATGATCAATTTGTGGATGTGCAGCATGTGGGACTGATTCACCTCTTCCTATTCTCTTGCCTGCCTTGTGTTATAATAGGATTGATAAAACTGCAAAAAGTGCATAGGTTGTGAAACCTTTTGTGAACCATGATTGTTATACTGGATCAAACATGAAACATTCCCCCCTTTTTGACACATGGATGAAGTTTGTGTTAAAAGCAAAAGAAAGAAAAAAGTATTTAGGCAAACAGGATTTTCCATCAGGTTATTTCTAATAGCATCTGTGTGGATGTAATGATATTTCTTACCATTGACCAGTTTAGGCTATTTTTAAATCTCAGCTCAGCACCCCTGAAAGATAAAGTGATTATCACCATGGTTTTGTGAAGTCGTGTAGTCCTAAAACCTTAGATTATGCAGACTTGCTTTTTAGAGATGGAAGAAAAAATGTTACGTTCAAATGGACCAATAAAATAAATGAGATTACGTGCAGGAGTCTGACGTGTCACTGATTGGTGAGCATCTGAACAACTGCAGTGTTCAAAATTCAAATTGTCATTCTGCACTCGTAACTTTGACCTAACTTGATGATAGCCCATCAACAGTAGCCTACATAGACAGTGTATTGAAATATTGTAAAAACAAACTGAGAACCCTTCGAAATGTCTTTTCTCCCCTACAAATATACTTATGTTTATTTGTTTATTTTTTACAAGAAAACAGACAGCTTCAGGTAAGGCAGCCTATAATAACATAACCCCAGTGCATTGAGCAGCAATGATGAGTTCTCTGTTGGGTAACCTTTGCTTTTAGGATGACAGCACAAAGAGAGGAGGATGGAGCGAGAGAAAAGGAGAGATGAAGATGAAAATGCAGATAGATGGTCAGGAACATGTAATTACTAATACCATAAGCACCCTATTTGCCCCCCCCCCCATTTAATTCATATATAGGCCTACTTTGTTTGCTTTATTTATTTAAATCAGGGGTCTCAAACTCCAGTCCTTGAGGGCCACTGTTCTGTTTCTTTTCCAACTATCCCTGCCCTTGCACTTTCTGATTGGTTGAACACACATAATCCAGGTAATCAGCAGTGGGTAAGGCAGGGTGTTACAACCCTTTTTGTCTAGGGGATATTTTTAGGGAAGAACACAGTGACCAGGTGGTAAAAGGTCGGCCGATTTTTATTTACAAACTAAAGCAAGGCCAAGGAACTTAAGTACAACAACGAAAAACAGATTCTGGTATGGGCACAGCCAGGTACTTCAAAGAAAACGTTTAACAAAAACACTCAGGCTCAAAGGCATTCTAAAATGAACTAATATTTCCAGATCTATTTTAGAAAATCAATGCAAATACTAATAACTAAACAACTCTAGTTTTAACAAGAACAAAAGTAATCGAACCGACAAGCGGTATACAAAACACTATATTGACAACCAGGTTTTTGAGGCAAAAAGTCACAACACCGAGGTGAACTGACCATGGGCAAGGCACAGCTCACCCCGAGTGACGGAAATCCTGGGCCTTAAATGCATGGATTGTTGAGGTGTAGTCAGCTGATTGGAGGGAGACTGGTGAAGGGGAACCAATCAGGCGAGGAGGCGCGGTCCATGGAGGTGTTCTGCAGCTGCTTTCCGGCATCTTCCTCTATTGTTGGTCACCCGTCCACAGCTCCACCCAGCGGACGGAGGTTAGAAGGTGTGGGTGAGGATATCCCAGGCATCCTTTCACTGGTGTTCTCAGTCAAATATAATGTTACAATAACACACACGGGGGGGGGGGGCGAAAAACCAAACGGCCCATGGCCGTAACACAGGGATAGTTGGAAAACAAGCAGGACAATGGACCTCAAGGACTGGGGGTTTGGATTTAAAGAGTTGATTTAAAGAGTATTTTCTAGTTGTTTACAATATGTTTATATGTGATTATCAATGCAAAGGAGGAGGATGGAGAATGGAGGACAAAAAGTGAGAGCAAGACCTGGAAGAACCAGGTGTAACACCACCCAGAGACTAAAACATACAAAACACAGCAGATTTATATTGGCAGATAAAAAAGCAACATGTCATAATCTTTCCACATGATTTTGCAACAATATTTATGTCATACAACCATTTGTCTGGTTAGCTGTCTGTGCGAAATGTCTAGTCAAGTCAACCCTAAAACAGCTGTAGACTTTACAGATACCTTTAAGTCAACAAAAGCCTGTGTTGCTTCTGATATGCTTCCTTGTCATGTGGTTGTAATCCCTCTGCATAGGCAGCATGCAAAGGTGTTTCTAAAAATGCATAAGTGCTTGCTCATAAGGGATTTGCTGACTTTCTATGTAAAGTGCCTTGAGATGATTGTGTTGTGATTTGGCACTATACAAATACACTGAATTGAAATTGATTTGAATTTGGAATAAATGCTCTACAGTCGGAGTAAATACCCCAAAAGAAAAGGAAAGTATTGCATAATGGCAGGTTTTAGAATATTCTGAATTGTTTCAGTGTGCCTTGGTGAGAGGGATTTTCACTCTGCTGTGATTACATAACCTGAAAAGATAACGTGCTGTTGAACATTTACAATTTAGACAGACTGCTTTTGTGTCCTTATGCAGCAAGATATGTTAATAGTGTTACTGCGTCTTTTTCATGTTTTCCTTTTGTTGGATCGCAGATCATTAAACCAACATACTGTAAAGGTGCTGTTCTCTGTGTGAGCTGAAGTGGTTCTAAGATTATAGATTGTAAGAAACTCACAGTAGCCTGGAGTATATCAAAGAAGAATGAGACATGAACATGTGACTCTTGCTACTGTAAATGATGCAAACCAAAACTGACTAGGTAGATAGATTAGAACACTAGAAAATGTGCTTGAAAGATAAACATCTGTTAAGTTATTTATCCTCCGGAGGAACTTGGAACAAAATAATCAAATAATGTATAGATTATGAACATTTGGAGATTGTGGCTGTACTGGAACATATTACTGCTTGTAGATTCTAAATGAAACATTGTTCAGTAGATTTTTTTTTTTTATAAGAATTTTATTAATTGAAAAAAAAAATTTGATGTGCGCACTGGAGAATCATCACATAACTGCTGTTTTACCAAATAATTCAAACACTGCAGTGATTTCCTTCCCGTTTTAATGGATATTGTTGTTGACAAGGACTGTAATTAAATTTTGAGGTGATTACCATTGGTTTTGCTTTTTATTATTATTGTTGTTGTCCAATATCGCATTTATCTTAAGCAGCAAATGTGGTACCAGTTCTTTTTGGAACGCACAGTTACAGAAAAAACTTTCTTATAATCATCCAGTTGAAGGCAATGGAACACAGACATGTCTTTTGTAGGTTGTCAGTCAATAGAATCTTTGCATGCATTTGAAAAAGGGCTTGAATCCACCCATCTGTCAGTGTCATTTTTGAGAATGACATCTTAGGAGCTGATGTAAAAGCAGTAAATATCTGATTCTTTGTTAGTTGAACTAATTGTATTTTTGATTTAAATAGATCTGATAACCTGACATTCTTTTTTCACCTTTGTGTCATTGTTTTTCATAAAGTGCCCATAAAAATGTGTGATGTGCAGGGTAGCAAATCATGCAGTAAGTGCTGTGTGTGTACTGTCTAGCCTCCTCCAAGAGTAGCTCACTTATGTCAGTTTCCACTAATAAGCATACAGCAGCTGATCAGGGTCACAAAACGTGAGACTCACTGTCAGATTAATCAGTTTTAACCATTTTAATGCCTTTAGAAGATGGAATTTAGTCCAATACCATAGTACATTAAATTTTGTCCCCATAAATTTATTTATTTATTTACCGATTACACAACATTACATTTAAATGGAGTAGTAAAGTGTTTTTTGATGCCCCGACATAGTTAACATGATTGCCCCTAACTTTTGGAGAGATTAGAAATTCCCTACTCTTGGCACAAGATGGTTGGCTCATCAGTGAGCTTCTCACCAGAGTCTGTCAGGTGAGGCAGATGAGTCATGGCTTTGATATTCAATTCAGTTGAATTTCAATTAAGTTTTATTTGTATAGCGCCAAATCACAATTCAATCATCTCAAGGCACTTTACAAAAAAGAAAAAAAACCCAGCAATTCCCTTATGAGCAAGCATGTGGCGACAGCGGAGAGGAAAAACTCCCTTTAATGGAAGAAACCTCCAGCAGAACCGAGCTCAGTTTGGGCGGCCATCTGCCTCGACCGGTTGGGGTGAGTGGATAGAGGAGAGAGAAAAGAACAGCAACAATAAACAACAAATAGACACTGCAGGTTGGTGAAGCCAGTAACTGCACATCAGCGATATACAGCTCCAGGACCAGGGACACCTGCAGAAGGTATAGAGAGAGGGAGAACAGAGAGAGAGGGAGAGAGCACAAAGTTAGTGACATTCAATGGTGGAATATACATGGGAGAGGGGAGTAGAGGAGGAGAGGGGAAGGGAGGGTAGGGTTAGGGTAGGGGAGTGCACCGATGGAAAGTCCTCAGGCAGTCTAGGCCTATAGCAGCATAACTAAGGGATGGTTCAGGGTTACCTGAAGCCAGCCCTAACTATAAGCGTTGTCAAAAAGTAAGGTTTTAAGTCTAGCCTTAAAAGTACAGAGAGTGTCTGCCTCCTGAACCCAGACTGGGAGCTGGTTCCACAGGAGAGGAGCTTGATAGCTAAAGGCTCTGCCTCTCATTCTACTTTTGGAAATCAGCCTCTGACTGCAGAGAGAAAGCAGCTGTGCTCTCTGAGGACCTGCTGCCTCCACCATGGAGAGGTGGTGAGTGGTGTGGCCACTGGTACAGATGGAAACTAGGGAAAACTTTCTGACCCCAGAAATGTTTGTTGTGCTGTTCATCTGGTTGATGTCCAGTTTCTCTTATGTCAGGGATGATGGAGGTCATGATATAGTGGAGTCAGCCTGGTAGAGGTGACGCTGGAGGGGCTGCTGCTACTGCTGCTGTTCTGGTGCACTGTTCCTTTTGAAAGTACAAGGTCCCTCTCTGTAAGATGTGATCATCACCGCAAATCCAGGTTGCTTACACTACAACTGTCATTTAATAAGCAGTGTCAAAACAGCAGTGAACTTGTGGGACTTCTCACTGTAAGTCTTTAAGGAAAATCCTGTCCTTTACCTTTACCTTTTGTCTTTACCTTTGTGTTCCCTGAAAACTCTGTGCAAACAGCTCTGCACCAGTGCGGTGATAAACATCTGTGAGCAGTGAGACTGTTTCTTTCTCTTGTTTAAAGGACCTATAGTCCTTTAAAAACACACCTTGCTACTGCTGCAGCGGTACACGTGCTTTTAAGATTTTAGCTTACTCTGCCCTGACTTGTCTTGGGGACTTTCACTTCTATTTTTTTAGGACCTTTTTTTATTTCCATTTTCTTCTTCTTTATTTTTCTTGTATTTTTTAAGTATATTTTTCACATTACTCCTGCTCCCATGTGATTGCTATGCTAGTTTCCCCCAAGAAATGCTATAGAATAGAAATTGGTAAAGAATATAAATGTGTGTGTCAGATTCTCACTGTTGAGGTTTTCAGTGGAGTTGGTCGGGGATGTTGAACAGTCAGTCCCCTCTATCTCTAAAGTTACAAGGTAACAAGAGAATCCAAATAGCCAAGGAAAATCACTTCTGACACCAAATTGCTGTGGAAATTTTGAATTTCAAATGTCTTTTAGGTATTTTATTGTCTTTGCAAAGAGGTCACTGTCATGACCTGTCATGTGCTAAAGCAAACTGCCAGAGAGTGACAGAAACAAAGGTCAAAATGAGATTTTTACAGTCTAATCCTATGGATGGAGCCAGTCTTTGTCCATGGCAAGGAACTGATTGAGTCTGGGCATTCTAGATAGAAATGTAAAACAATAGAGGTGCCATAACAACAATTTGTGCTAAGGATATCTCCATAAAGTTCATAAAACAGATTTATCACTGCAGCAGTCACATGGGTTTACCTGTTTTGTGTGTCACCTGTGTGGCTGTCAGGAGCACATGATCTTGGCTGACACCTCCAGACCATGTTACGTTTGACAACTTGGAGTTGTGTGGTAACTGTGCGATCATGTGAAAGACAAAGATGCCGTTTGACAATGTAAAACTTTGGTTTATTCTGCAGATCTTATCGCTGCAGATGAGGGTTATCTGAGTGTCAGATCACCTTCAGGAGTGTGCAGTAGTTTTCTGTTAAGAAACAGACTGTCTGACGCGTGTATATCTGTGGTATCTGACAATGTGCACTGTTATGTACAGTAAATATTCTTGTTATTCACACTCCCTTTTCTAGTTCCCTCAGACAGATCAAATGAAAATGCAAACATGGTTGACATTTTATTGTTTTCATACAAGATGTTTTAAAAAAGCAATTAGTTTATTAGGTCTGTCATTTTCACACAATGGGCCATTCATAAAGCTGTCCTAGATTGCAACTTAACATAATTGTACCTGTAATTATAACTGAGGAGAGATGCAAAGTGACCTCAGGGAAAACAGGTTTTCAGTCATATGAGAAAAAAAGCAAATATTTGATGTGCTTTAAGGAATAAGAGTTTCCTAAACACTATCCAAAGTGGTCTGTAGCTGATGTGCAAAAATGTTTGGGACGAAGGGACAAAGTGTGCACCATCCATCCATTCATTTATTATCTATACCCGCTTATTCCTAACCAGGGTCACGGGATCTGCTGGAACCTAACGTGTGCATGTAATACACAAAAATAAATGCTAAACAATATGGTTGGACCTCTCTCTGATTTATAAACTTAGATGTGATGCAGCAGTTACAAAAGTTTTAAAGACAATGTCTAAGCATAGACACAAAAAATCAACAAGCTTTGTTGTGTGAATAGCTGCAGTGCACTGATGTGCATCCTACTTACATGAAGATTGACAGACGCTCATGATATCGCCAGTGGTATCATTCCAAAGCTCTGTGTGGCAGAGGTGGAGCATGCCACACCATGTGATGAGAACATTGCTGAAATGTTTTTACAAGATAAGATCTGATACCTCCATACTATCGCTCTGTCACATGTTTAACCACACTGAAACACTATCCTTTCTGCATGCATTATGATTAACAGTGATTAACAGCTCACTGACTATTTGTTATTTCATTAGCTACTCATGCCAAGTGTCATTAAAAGTTCTTTTTATATTTTAAAATATTGTTTTGGAGAAACGTGTTTTCTGCAATACCAACTTCTTCTAGTTCCTCATTTGAAAATTCCTCTAAAAAGAGAATATTTTGCCTTAGGGCACTTCAGCAGGCCAATTCTTCTTTGAGCGTCATAGCAGACAAAACATGTCTCAAGATAAATCTAAGGTGCTTTAACACACAAATTTTCACCTGCAAAGTTATGGTTTCCTTTAGACTTGTCTTACGTTTTACACATTTGTTCTTCTACTCTAAAAACCATTCAGTCTTTGATTGAAATTATGGGAAATGTGTAAGAGTGAGACGTGGATTGTAGCTTCATTATAAGGGCTCACAAATCAAAAAATTGAAAACCACGGGTTGGATGGGTATCCTGTATCTGCAACACTGACATATTGAACTCTACCAGTTCAACACCTGATACAATTTGATTATTCTTTATAAAAAAACAAAACATCTTTATCTTTTGTGGAAGACCATTGTACAATCCACATGAATATTCCTTGACTGTGTACCACAGTGCACTTCACTTTATCACACTAATTTGAGAAAGTGAGGTAGGTGTCATGAATTGACAGGACAGCATTGCATTGTATATTATTTAGCTATAAGGCTCACAAATGCTGGCTCATTACCGGTACATACAGTACCTCTTTTCACTAGTCCCATACAGTACTTCCTAGGGCAGGCTGTAGAGTATTTTAACTGTTGTATTCCTAATCACAACTGTTGAAAGCTGTACCACAACCACATGTTCAGAACTGGGTTCAGGTACTATAGAGCCTGTCATTAAAATATTTAATTTAAAAGATTACACTCTAAAGTATTTGCAATTTTACATGTGATTTCATGTTTTAATCTGATATATACACCATACGTGTGTGTATAGTTTCTAGTCTACTCATGATTGAAGTGTATTTCCTGTACAAACAACTCTTAAAAAGCTTGAAATCTCACTGGTCTACCAGAATATAAATATAGGATATAAAACAGTTTTAAAAGTAACTTACTCAATCTGGTGGTTCATTGCTTTGATTTTAATTGCTTACTTCAGGTGAGATATGTTATTTAGCTATGTCATGTGTCATTACTGTGCAGCTAAGAGACTTAGGGCAAGTCAGCACAAGTTAATACAGTCCAAACATCATTAAAAAAAACACAACGCTACAACTAAACACAAAGGCATGAAAAACATTTCCCACAAAGGTACCTGTGAGAGTCATGCCTTGGATATTAAAATGAAAATGTATTATTCTCATGAAATCACACTTTTTGTCTAATGTACCTTAGAACAATTGGTTTTATATTGGTGTGTACGTCTTTGTTGGCCCATTGTTTGTCTTGCAAACCTGCAGTGACACATCCCAACATTACAATGAGCCATCATCCATCTATTATGTTACTCACAGTTTGAGTATTGAGCACATCCAGCATTAGCAAGTAGGATGATCTTGTTAGTGATATGTAATGTGTTACATAATGAATAAAAAACGGTGAATGTGTTGAAGAAGGAAAATTGATATCATCTGGAATGTTCTTTTGGTCACAATGACACAACCCAACATATGAGCCTAAAACTGGATTTTCCTCTGTTAGATAATCACTGAGATGAAGAAAAAAAAAACAAAAAAAAGCAGAAGGTGCACATGATTTCCAAGAGATGGACCAATCAGAAGTGGACATGTTTGCAATGAGCAAAAAACATTTCCTGACAACTTCATACAGATTTTCTTGGGTCGTCCTGATATATATTTTACATATCTGACTGATATTACACCCCTTGCCCTCGGGGAGTGGTGTCTCTGTGACCGAGCTGGAATGACAAGTGTGCTCTCGCAGAAACAAAAACCCTTCCCAGCACAGGTTCAAAGTAACAGGTGCAGCAAGCGATTATCTCAACTGAGCGTCACAGGTGCTGGTTTTTGCAGCTGAATGTTTGTTACACCATTGTTACACTAGACCATACATGGTTGCTTGGCGCATGCGATCGTGTTTTTAAATAATGGCTAGGAGTTGCCACATCACAAAACCATAAAGCCATAAATCCAAATGTACCCTATACCTGCTGTGGTTACTTTATTTCTTGGAGGGATGTTAGCAGGCAAGGAGTGGTTTCCGGCAGTACCAACCATTCAGGCACCGTGTCCCAACCCCCTGAGTGAGTGTAGATTTGCGACATACCTCTCCAACCGGAGTCGTTGGATCGGATTTAGCCCCTAATACATAATTTATTATTATATAATTTGGGGGGGGGGGGACAGACGCATAAGAAGATATGCACACGCAGACGCATAAGAAGATATGCACACAAAAGGCTGTAAGGAAAGACACGAAACGATTCCCATTTAATACATCACAAGCATCATAGTTATGGGGGGATAATTAATGTTGGAAAAAAGAAGTCAAAACAGAGAAAAATGTGATAGTGCACATACGATAACAAAAATATGAATTTGGTAAGATGTGACAGAGAGAACAACTAAGCAGGTTTGACAGGGGAATAAAAACATGCCACAAAATTAAAGTAGCGTGCATTGCAGTAAAGAGAGGCGAAAGACCGGAGGCTGGAAAATAATTATTCTACCACTGTTGAGAAATAGGGGCAACAAAAAAAAAAAAAAAAAAAACCCAAAAAAACAAGCCAGATGCACTTAGAGGAAAACTGGAAATTCGACTAAGACCAGCAGTCGCTAGAGTGAGAACTGAACTGGAAAAAAAGAACACAACTGGTGAGCAGCGTAAAAACCGAATTTCACATAACACAAAAAATCTTTTTTGTGGAGTACAGTAGAACCTACCAATCCACGCCCACCTTTCTCAAAAAAAAAAAAAAAAAACAAACAACAAAACAGACTAGCCTTCGGTGATTCAGGTGATCTTCATTTAACCCCTAATATTTGCAGTAGAAACGCCCATGACCTCTCCAGAATCTCATAAATACCCGCTGACACACTGTTGGCAGTCACAGCAGAGCGAAGGCCTGACCCTCGACTCAGAGCATCAGAGCATCATCAGCACAGTCATCACCATGGGGAACTGTTGCGACCGGCCAAAGGACACCTATATACGCGTTAGTCTGCCGGCTGTCTGCTTCGTCTGGCAGATTGCTATGGTTGTGCTGTTTGGAGTTTTCATTCGGTATAATGAGGAGTCGGATGCACATTGGCCCGAGTACAAAAAGAAGCAGAACATCACCAGCGACGCTGAAAATGACTTCTACTACAGATATCCCAGTAAGTACCAGAGCAGCCTGTTAGAAATCCACATCGCAGAATGGGCTCTGTAGGTACAAGTGGGTCTTTTATTTCACAACACGCTGTCGGGTGTTGGTTACCGACACACATTGTGAGATGACAAATGTGCGATTGTGAATTTATAAACTTTTGTGTGTGTGTGTGTGTGTGTGTGTGTGTGTATGTGTGAATCAACAAATTAAATATATTTCTCACAGCTGCAAAAATTCAGAAAGACTTTTTTCATTTTCCTGTTTTACCACTTATCATATCCCAAAAATTGAAATGTCAGGAGTTATTAAAACACAAGCAGAGTTTTTTTTTTGTTTTATGTTTTATTTTATATTTTTTTAGGCTTATTCGAGGGAGCCCTCTCTAAGATCAAATGTCATTATTTTCTTTAAGACACTGTTCATTTGGTATATTAGAGTCACCATGGTCGGACTCGTAATGCAGGATCGTTGGGGTTGATCGCAGGGTTTGAGCGCCAGTTGCACCATTGCCGGTAACAGACTCGGATGAAAAAGGAGTGTTGTGCGTCGGGCTTGTAACCCGTCTGCGTAAAAACAAAACTATCACTTTAACAGAGTATTTTTAGTTTAATTTTTGAATTGTTTTATATTATTTTATATTTTTCTGGTTGTGCATGTGACAATCCAGCAGCACATTATATAGCCCCCTGTGCATTATAACCTCATCTAGCCTAGATTTATCTTCTACAATAATAAAATAATCCTGTAATAAGCATTACATCTTAATATTCTAGCATAAATGACAATTCTGTGATAAGAAACTTTCTGTCAACATTTTAAAGACTTTAAATTAAATAATTCAAAACAGGGATTTTTGTTGAAGCCTGATTTGTTTTTAACTGTTTATTCATGACGCAGATATGACAGACTGCATGCCATCTGAGTTAACGAATACTTTTCTCGTCTGTGCAGGCTTCCAGGATGTCCACGTCATGATTTTTGTCGGATTTGGCTTCCTCATGACCTTCCTGAAACGCTACAGCTTCGGCGGCGTGGGCTTCAACTTCCTGATTGCCGCATTTGGTTTGCAGTGGGCTCTCCTCATGCAGGGCTGGTTCCACTCCCTGGACTACAACACCGGAAAAATCTACATCGGAATCGAGAAGTTAGTCTCTTCAAATGTTTGCATAACAAATTCTGCAGTGATGTAGGTAGGGATGCACATGTGTTTAGTGGATCATCTTAGTTGGTTTTCAAATCATGTTACCAAAACCTATTGACATGCATCTCTGAGTTTTGGAGGTTCCGAGGTTTTGGAGCAGTGGACCATTTTGCCTGGTGCAGCCTTGCTTTACTCCTCACAGGGATGTGTGCACTGTTTGTTGCTGTTAAAGTTTCCACTAATTTGAACATTGTTCTTGTCCTTATCCCCCATAGTCTAATCAACGCAGACTTCTGCTGTGCTGGTTGTCTGATTGCCTACGGTGCCCTCCTGGGAAAAGTAAGCCCTGTCCAGTTGCTGGTTGTCACCTTATTTGGGATCACGCTGTTTGCTGTGGAGGAGTATATCATTCTCAACCTGCTCCATGTGAGTCTCTCCCAGCTTAATCATTCCTTAAAGAATTTGAACAATTAATTGTCCAAGGAGTGAGGTTTTTTTCTCAAACATTGCACTTCACAGTTTGAGTTTTGTGCCATTACGTTCATGTGTCTACATCGGTGAACTGTTAATGTTTCCACAGTGCAGAGATGCTGGTGGTTCCATGGTCATCCACGCCTTTGGGGGGTACTATGGTTTAGCCATCTCCTGGGTCCTCTACCGACAAAACCTAAACCAAAGCAAACACCTCCAAGGATCCGTCTACCACTCTGATGTGTTTGCCATGATTGGTGAGTGACTGGGAAGTTGTATTTTACTTCAGCACTTTTTTAAGATCACATGTCAGTATTTTCTTTAGGACGATGTTCAACTGGCATGTTAGTCTCCATCACCAGACTAGCTTGTTTGATTGGAAAAATCTAATTATGGCTTAATAACTCTGTGTCACTTCACAGGCACGCTCTTCCTGTGGATGTTCTGGCCAAGTTTCAACTCTGCCATAGCGAATCACGGTGACGGACAGCACAGAGCAGCCATAAACACTTATGTCGCCCTCGCTTCTTCTGTTCTCACCGCTGTGGCTGTCTCCAGCTTGTCTCATCGGACAGGAAAACTGGACATGGTAATACAATATCACTGAAAAGCACAGAAACAAAGCATACATTAGCTCATGACAGTTAATAACTCTGTAACATCTGTGTATTTCTCATGACTAAAATGCTTTATCACCTGACAGGTGCACATCCAGAACGCCACCCTGGCAGGCGGTGTTGCTATGGGAGCATCAGCAGAATTCATGATCACTCCTTATGGCGCACTCATTGTGGGTTTTTGCTGTGGCATCATCTCCACCTTTGGGTTTGTGGTTGTCACGGTGAGCCATCTCCTAAATCTGGAAGTCTGTGCTATGGTGCTGTCACTGTAAAAACAAAAACAAAAACAAATACAAGAAGAATAAGAAGGCGAGTCAAAGTGAAACCAGTTGTTGGTAATCTGCCAGGAAAATAACCGGGTTATTGGTGCATTGTTTTAAGCTGGCTTGTTGATTGGACTAGTTTTAACACATAATGTAGTGTGGAAACAGTCCAGTGAAATGAAGCCAGATCTTCATACAAACCTCAAGATGTTAGTAAATGGGTGTAGCTGACTCCAAACTTTGACACCCGTTGTCATTAGGAATTATGCCTGTTTTTTTAAAT
The DNA here is from genome assembly GCF_900324485.2 of Mastacembelus armatus. NCBI lineage: Eukaryota > Metazoa > Chordata > Actinopteri > Synbranchiformes > Mastacembelidae > Mastacembelus > Mastacembelus armatus. The sequence goes on from NC_046635.1 coordinate 12,484,880, forward strand.
GGTTGTGTTTGTAATAAGACACTTCAAATTTAAAAAGAGCTAAATGGTTAGATAGATAGAAATCAACGTTGTGATTCTTGGAATTCAGACTTAACAACAACTGAAGAATTTTATATTCTTTAATTAGAGGCAAAAATGACACACTAGTGTGTTCAACAATTGATGTATGTCTTTTTCCCCTCTCATTCTCAGCCCTTCTTGGAGAGAAAATTAAAGCTCCAAGATACATGTGGTATTCACAACCTTCACGCCGTTCCAGGGATGCTTGGTGGCTTCATATCTGCCATTGTTGCAGCAGCGGCCACTGAGTCTGTCTATAGCAAAGAAGGGTAAGTAACTAACACAAATACAATAAGTGAGCACTTTCATGGTGGGTGGCATAGTGAATGAAAGCAGTAAACTGCTGACCACAAACCAGGTATCAGGCTTTGTCTACTTATGCATAAGCACTGTGACTGCTTACATTCACAAGTACATGTGCAGCTTCTACTTAATTTCTATGGAAGTTTACATTCTGAGGCCTTGTATGAAAACATGGATTAAAGTTAGTTTTTTTTCTGCCTAGGTTGGTCAGCACATTGGGCCTTGAAGGCAAATTTGCAAACAGATCTCCAGGTACACAGGGAGGCTACCAGGCTGCTGGCACATGTGTGGCAATTGCATTTGGACTGGTTGGAGGAGCAATTGTTGGTGAGTTTGAAAAATGTGTTGTATTGCTGTCAGACTCAGGAAAACAATTTGTGTCCTTATATATTGGTGACAGGAACAGGGAATGGTTGGATCATAGCAAAAAACATGAAGTCATTTGAAACTGAGGTGAGGAATCTTGCTTAATTGTTCATGTTCTATTTAAAGGTTTCATCCTGAAAATACCAATCTGGGGAGATCCTGCTGATGACAACTGCTTTGATGATGAGGTTTACTGGGAGGTGAGGGAGCCTTTCTACCACTAGATGGTGTTCTAGTTCTTTAACTGAAAAGGGAAATACTGCAACGTGAAGTGACTGTTTGCCAGTTTGAGTTTCTGGCTGTAATTGTATCCTGCTTGCTGGTTTCAGGTGCCTGAGGATGAGGAAACCATCCATCCTGTCTTGGAGTACAACAACCACATGACACACAAGCAGCAAGACATGTGAGCTCCCTCATAGCTACACACCCTCATTTACTCCTCCCTCATATCCCTTTCTCATTAACCATGAACTTCTTTTTTGTTTGACAGAACGGAGTCTAACTTCACTCTGGAGCAAAGTTAAAGCAGCACAGTGAGAGATGGACCCCACCACATCACTTGAAACTTGTTACAGCTGTGAAACCACCCTCATTTATGAAGGAGATGCCCTCAAAAATGGGTAATTCTACAAGAAAGGAGCTATATCTTTCACCAGCACAACTTATGTTTGTTGAGTATCTTTGTCTATCACAAAAAGCTTAAAGTAAAGACATTGCTACACAAAATAGTAACCAATAAGCTCAATAGAAAACTAATTCAGATCAAACAAATCTTTCTCTTTAGACTGTATTTCTGTTCTCAGTCATTTTGGGGAGGGAACAGCTATAACTTGCAGATGGTTGAGTGGAAAATGGCAGGTATTGAATCCAAACAGTATGATGAGATGTCAACACCTTATGTTTTCTGTTTTATGTTCTATGAGATTATAAAGCTCAGATGAATTGAAAAGTATTTTTACACATATGAAAATGTTACTATTTACATTACTTGTAAATCCAACTTTTTGAAGAACTAAACAAAACTGAATTTTTCATGTAATTCTTTAATATTGTCATTTATGTTTTTTTTTTTTTCAATTAGGAGTAGGAATAAAGGAATCAAAGGCAAGAATCATGCCATTAGGCACTTATTGAATTGTATATGGTTTCTTGGTTATTTCTTTCAAATTTGTAACTGTAAACTTTGCATTTGTTTGTATAATGTACTGATTCTTAAGATGGAAGTGTTGAGTAACTACACAATGATACCATTTCCAGCAGTTTTGTAGCTGTAGTGTTAAATGTTTTCTCTAATACACTTATATGTCATTGTATGAGACAATCTGCTTGTTGTATGATTGGAGTATTATACACTGAGATGCCCAGGTTTATATTTGAAATATAAGAAATTAAACAAAGTTTTATTATTGATTTTAGGAAGAAAAGGTTACTTTTATTGCTCATATCATACCTAATGCTTAACTAAATAAATACTAAGTTACCTCAAATAAGCAGCTTAAGTGACAACCACCTCTTTTAAATCAATCCCTGGGCTATTTATGATATTTCCTGAGTCAATGATAGGATAAACACTCCTCGTTCTTTTGTGAGTTTCTCTGCCCAAAAACATGTATGTCAGGTTGATTGGTGATTCTAAATTGCCCATATTCAGCGCAGTTTCACACCAAATGAAACCTTAATTCATGTGACTCTGACCCTTACTATGACTGAGGCATCAGGACAAGCTTTGACTCCCTCCAGTTAGCAAAAATGTTCAAAATAAAGGTTAAAATATCTTCATATCTACAACAGCAGTGCCCAGCTCCAGTATGACTTGAATCAAAGTGTGAGTCTGGAAAGTAAAGGTGAGCTAAACGAGGAACCACTGGATATCCAGTGGATGTCCATGTTGTTCAGGGTGTGCTTATTGCCTTCAGGGCTCCAGTCTCCCTGCTCCCTTTATTGTGATGGTAATAAGGCCTGAACAGGCCAGTCAATAGGGTCATTTCCTGGCCAATCACTGTGACATTAGTGAACTCTAAATAGACTGAGTGGACATGTGCTTTGTGCTGCTCTTGTCAGGTTGGCTGGGTGACAGGCGCTTTATTGAGTAAAGAGGTCTCTAAAAGACCTGATGGGGTTAAACAAGTTGTCAGTGAGGTTATCTGTTTAAACAGTGCTGGGGTCAAATATCTCAGCGTCTATGGTGTCATAATTATATACTTGTACCTTACGTTTCTATGGGAATTTCTTTATTTCCTATAGATTTGTTTTATTGATGGATTTGATAACAGAAAGTATTTACCTACTCCAGAACCTCAGGTGCAAAAAGGCTTTTACTCTCTGTACATAAGATCACCATTCAAAATATATACTGTGTTGTATATGTGGCATTCATGTAGACTATTTATAATGACACACAATAATGAGCTAGCTTGCATGTTTTAATTTGTGGACAGTTTACAATGTTGAGATTTAAAAATTAGAAGTTCAAACACAGAATGTCATGTGTTATGATATTTATTGCAACTAAACTAAAAATCACTTAAACATTGGCAGACAGAAATGATAGCAAATCCCACCGCAACCCTCAATAATCTGAGGTGTTGTTCATTATGTATCACTTTTTCAAATGTGATTAGATTTTCTTTAGGACACTAAAGTCTCTGTTTGAATATATTTAATTTGAACATATTGTAAAATAGTCAAAGAGAAGAGTTTTCTGTGCATCCATCGCAAAACTAAATCATGTACTTTTCAGCAAAGCAAAGGGGGTAAAAAGACAGGGGGACATTGTCCTTTAATAAGAGTCAAAGTATGTTCACCAAAATACTAGATTTGATTTTGCACTTCAAATTGATCAGTGTGCTCCAGTCTCCACAAATTTCCCCAAGAAGTTGCAGACAAAAAACATGTTGGGTTTACTCAAACCCAGTCTTTTTTGAAATTGTTTTTTTAAAAAAGAGCATTTTGAGATGTTGTTAGAGGACTGGATCTAGGAGTTTAGTGATAGAACCACTGCAATAGAAGTTTTTCTCTTGTAGAAAGGCCTTGCTAGGACCTGATGCCAGAAGAGAGTGGCTGCAGCTCCTCTTGTGAATCATATGATCCTGGGGAGAGTGTTTGTGAAACCACTTGGTCTGCTATTGTCCTCCTGGGACTGGCCTCCTCTAAAAAGCTAGAGAAAGCCTGTAATCAGATTAAAGGTTGCTGAGAAGGGGAGGAGGGATTTTTGAGGAATAGCAACGAGGTCATGGAAGTTCTCTAATCAGTACCTGCCATTGAAGTGTAGAAGAGGGGCTAAATAACACAGCAGGAGGGGAGGAGAGAGCCAAGCTGGAGGGACAAATTGGCCCGTTGTTGAAGGAGGATAATGGGACAATGAGGGAGGGGACTATAATCAGTGAGTATAGAGTGGGAGAGAATAGGTGCAATGGGAAAAGGAGGAAACTGAGGAACTCCAAAGGCAGTGTCCTTGTCCCATCCTGCCCTGGCAATTATATCACCTTTGTGAGCTGATTGGCGCAGGCTGCAGAGTCCATCTGGGCGTAAGATGGTCATAACAATCTACATTTTCTCACTGTCCTCAACAAGCAGTCTCACTGGGCCACTGAGCAACATATCAGGGGCAATAAATAAAACTCATCAGCACACATGTGAAAAGATCATGGCCTTCTAGACATCCACAATACCTAATTGACACATGACAGTAACAATCATTGATCACATCCCCATCTGTTCTTTCTCATTATGTTATCTTATTTGAAAATGAGAAACACAAGGATGAAGATGTTTTGAACTTGATGCGAAGGTTTTCTGGAGAGATATCCCTGTAATCTAACCATCACAATGAACTTCCTCACTGTCCAGAGCTTATAATGCTGATGTCAAATTGCAAGACACTGTCTTCTGAGCTCCACCAATCTCTCCATATGATCCTTTCTGCCATTGTGAATACTGATCAAACATCCATTGCCTGAACACCAGGCATCACCAAAGGCCAATCACTTCTTTTTTATCCAGTTGACAAGAGTCTATTTGTTGGGGTCAAAGAAGAAAATCTCAGGGGGGAAGACCTCTTCAGCCAGCACTGGTGAGGAGGAAAACCAGAGAAATCATTATTCATAGGCTTTGTGCTTTGATTCAGGCACAAAGGCCAATGGTTCCCTGCTTAGACTGAAAGACATAGAAATCAGAGCCGCTCTAAAACACGTACAAGGGATCCAAACTGAATGGTTTAGATAATTAGGAGCTCCACCTGCCCCAGAACCCTCATTAGTGCATGAGTTAGTATTTGATTATTATGACAAAAAATAAATAATTTTTCCCGCTCATTGTTGCCTATTGCCAACATTTGCATACAATTTAACATGTAATCATTATTATTTTAACATTTTTTGATACTCTTTCTTTGTATAATGGTTCACATACAGAACATGAACAACCACTTATTTTTGTGGCTGCAGAAGAGCCTTCCATTACTGAGAATTTTCTGTTTGCAGCATTGAGGAGTGGCTGGGTGGAGTCATGGTTAGCACTGTTGTCACACAGCAAGAATGTTCCTAGTTTAAATTCACCTGTAGTCTTTTCATTTGGAGTTGGCATTTTCTTTCCCGTGTCTGCATGTGTTCTCTCTGGGTACTCCCACAGTCCAAACACAATCAGGTTAGAGTAACTGGTGACTCTAAATTGTCAGTGTGAATGGTTAGAGTTCTGTGTCAGCCTTGTGCCTGTCACCCAGTGTCAGTTGTTTCTGGCTCCAGCACCCCCAGTATCCTGTATTCTTTACAGGATAAGCAGTATGAATGGACAGATGGATGATTGCATTTCTATATAGCACATTTTATATGATCATTAATCCTACATGACAGGAACAGGTTAAGTACCTTTATGTACTGTTAAGAAAATCCTTATATTTAATAGTAAAATAAAGAAAGGAAGAGGAGGAGAAACAGAAATGAAAGACAGTAAAATGTGAAGACAAAGCTGTTAGAGACAGAACATAAGAAGCAAGATACAAAATTGCTCATAGAAAGAGGAGTTTTACTTACATGTGATAAAGTACAATAAAGCTTGTTTTAGTTTGTGTTGAGCTCCTCGGTCAAACAGGATTTAACTGTAGCTTCAGTCTCTAAGCGATTAGTTTCTGTCCCTCATGCTTAATTTCTCTTCTGTTATCGTTCCACTGAATGAAGCATGTTTCACTTCAAAGTTCACTGCTGTCTCATAATAACAATCCCCAAATCAACATCTGAACATTTCTTTTCAACAGAAAGTGAAATGTTCAACAGAATTGCTAATACATGCTTCCTTTGTATTTATCTCTTTTGGATTTAATTTCACCAGAGAATTAATAGACAGACAATCAGGGATTAAAAGTATCAGATGAATTTGACACAGGTATATTGTCTTCTGGACACAGACCTTCTTATTATTATGCTGCTGTTGGTATCTCATAGCAGGCTGGTTGCCAGGCAAGACTATGTAGCAGAAAGTGCATGTGTTGAGTACTATAAAACTCAGCAACATAGACCTCTGTCCGTGGCAATTTGTGTTATCAGGCTGCCTGTGCTTGTGGCATGTCAGTAATTTTATGTCAATGTGTGCTTTTGGGATTTTGAGAACACATACAGAGATGCATGGGTAGACAAACACACACACACAAACACGCACACAAAACTGTGTTTTCATTCTTTGTGGGAATTACATTGGCTCACATTAATTTCCTGGAGACTTACCCTCACCTTAATCATAAGTACCACCTGCCTTACCCTCACTCTCATCTTAACCTTAACCTAACCCTAACCGTTTACTAGCCTCACACTAAGTCATCCCCATTAAATTATGTGATTTCATCAGCACCAGGTCCCCATCATGTGCGTGCGTAATATCAGGTGTGCACACACACACAAACACTCAACATATGCATAAATAGTTTATGTTACAAATTTTCATAATCCATCAATCCATCCATCCATTATCTCTAGACCCGCTTATTCCTAATTAGGGTCGCAGGGATCTGCTGGAGCCTATCCTAGCTTTCTTTGGGTGAAAGGCAGGGGTACACCCTGGACAGGTCACCAGTCCATCATAGTGCCACACATAGAGACAGACAACACACACGCTCACACTCACTCCTTTGAGCAATTTAGAGTCACTAATCAACCTGACATACATGTTTTTGGTCTGTGGGAGGAAACCAGAGAACCCACTCAAGCACGGGAAGAACATGCAAACTCCACACAGAAAGGTCCCTGATGGGTTTCAAACCAGGAACCTTCTTGCTGTGAGGCAACAGTGCTAACCACCAAGCCACCATGATGCATACATATTTTCATAATTTTTATAAAAAAAATTAACATGGATTTTAGTGAGTAAAAAAATTGTTTTTCACCTTTAAGGAGATGCTAAGGGTCCCTGAACTTACTGCCTCTGCCCAACCAAGAATAATTTTACTGTGTAGAATATAGTCTATAAAGCCACTTAACTTGTTAAAATACAACAGTGGGATGCTTTGTTGTAGAAGAAGAATGTTTTTTGCCCCCCCCCCCCAAAAAAACAAAAACAAAATCAAAACAAAAATTAAGCAATATCCTCTCAATTCATTCTGACTTTTTTTTTTTTGAAAAGGCCAGGTTTATGACTATAATCAAAAAGTTTTGGTTTTGTTTTGAGTACATTATTTTTGAGATTGTTATATATTGTGGATATATCGCAACTGTATGCCATGTTTTAGCTAAGAGTGCTCCGTAATTCTTGCCAGTGTCTTGCCAGAAACCATTACCTCCAGCTAAGTTAATGCAGATGAGACACAGTGACAGAGAGGGGGCAGTAATCTCACACTCTACACTGTGACAAATGCAAACGAAGGAGGGAAAGTCATGGAAAAAATGGAGGGAAAGAGAGGGACACGAAAGGAGGGGAGAGGAATGATTCTCTTGGGAAGGGAGGGTGTTTGGGTGAAAAGCAACAGCATATGTATTGTAGGGGCCCTGACTCGCCACCCTGGAGAGCTCCCTGTTCCCACGGTTTCCTCAACAAACAAACGCACCCTCCCACACACACCACACACCACTATGCACCCGCACGCAGTGGTGATGTCATTAATTAACATCAAAATGAGCATGACAGCAAGCAAGTGTGCGTGTGTCTGTCAAAGTGGCTTTGTGTGTGTGTGTGTGTGTGTGTGTGTGTGTCTGTGTGTGTGAGGGAGAGAGAGGGAGATCTAGGGAACGAGAAAGAAAGAGACCATTGTCCATTCTGAAATAAAGAAATCTCCACTGAAGCATTGTAAATGGAAAAGGCAGAAAAATGGACCAAATTCGGGGATCTTTGAGTGAGAGTTGGGCTGTCACATCTCATCAGTGCCTGACAAAACCTGATGTGCACACATTGCCCTGCCCGGCTGCAGAGACACACTGTGGCCCTGTGATTGTGTGCTCTCCAGCCTTTTCCCTCCCAGACTCAGCGTTTTATGTACGCTCTTTATATATGTTTGTGTATGTGTGTGTTTATGTCAATGAGACGCAAAAATAAAAATGGTCACTTTCAGTTCTTTTTTGTAATAAGCCTGTAGTGTCTAGGCTTCGATTTTTACTGCATTTTACAACATAATGCTAGATTTGGATCACATTGGATTGCATGCCAGTTAGAAAAAACTGTAAACATCAACCTTGCAGTGTTAACTATAATTAAGCTCTCTCTTTTTTTTCCTTTTTTTTTTTTTTTTTTTGCTTGGATTTGCTTGCTTTCTTAGGTTTCTATTTGACAATTTTGGCAGCAAATGTGGCAAATCCAACAATTATTACCAAAAGTATATATACACATATACTGCACATAATACACACTTTATTCTAATATTATTCTGATATGAGCACTGCACAGTATTTCTACATACTCAAATGCTTCTTTGCACTAAGTCTCTAAATTACCAATATTTTGTCTCAGTGCTTTTCTCAGATGTTTTGCCACTTTCTTAATGTAACCTATTTACCAATGCTATTTCATTGTATTTTTGCATTTAAAATGACAACTAAACTTGATTTTGAATAATGTCAATCTGATTTATCAGATCATGCAAGGTCTCGTGTGAACCCAGTTAAGAAATCTTCTAACAGCAGTGAGCTAACATCCTCAAAACCATGCTGATATTTTTTAATTGGTACAACAAAGGGTGATGGGAATGTAATTAATGTGGTGCTAGAGGAAAAGTCAGAATATCACCAAACTTATTAGGATAAATTCTCAGGAAACCATGAATGTCTGCACAAAATTTTATGACAATCCAACAAATATTCAAAACATGAATACTTGTGGCCTAAAGCATAGAGATGACTTCCTGTCCTGTTTTTTAGGCTTGGCTGAAACACAGCAGAGACGTGGTTTGGTTGTTAAGACGGACAATCAGTGAATGGGGCAATTGAGTGTTTTAGGCATAAAACATAGCTGTTCAAAGTCTCAGACTGCAGCTAAACACCCTGTTGTTGAAATAAAGTTAAAGTTGCTGAATGCATCTGATATTTTCTCTAAATTAAAATAATATAACATAAAATTAATAAATGAAATTATAATCTTCTTCTTTTTCTTTCAGCTGCTCCCTTCAGGGGTCACAGTGAATCACCTGCCTCCATTTAACCCTATTCTCTGTATCCTCCTCACCCACACCAACTATCCTCATGTTCTCTTTCACTACATCCAAGAACCTCCTCTTTGGTCTTCCTCTAGGCCTTGTTCCTGGCAGCTCTAACATCAAGCATCCTTTTACCAATGTATTCACTGTCCCTGCTCTGAACATGTCCATACCATCTCAATCTGGCTTCCCTGGCTTTTTCTCCAAAACATCTAACATGAGCTGTCCCTCTGATGTACTCATTCCTGATCCTATCCATCCTCATTACTCCACCCGTTCCAACCTGCTTGCACACATCTCTTCACTTCTTTTCCACACTCTCAGTTGCTCTGGACTGTTGACCCTAGGTACTTAAAATCCTCCACCTTCTTCACCTCTACTTCCTGTAACCTCACTGTTCTACTTGAGTCCCTCTCATTTACACATATGAGTAAATGAAATTATAATCAATAATTAATAAATTGATCTAAAGATGGGTGTCAGTACATGGGTGTGTTTTTTGTGTGTCTGCTGTGTGAATCAGCTTTGTGTCCTTCATGTTTTGTTTTTTTTTTTTTGTTTTTGGCACGGCATGGGTCATTGTATGGACCTTCATTAGAGATCATTAAGGTTTTTTGCAGTGTGGGCCTCACTAAGCTCTGGTTGTGCGGTGAACCAGGCTGGGGACTGAGATTATTGTTGAATGTGCAGCCATGAATGCATGGGATTCCAGCTCATCAAGGTTTGCACAGATAATTACTACTATTTGATGTCAACTATCTGCAAAGAAACCGTGTTAATTAGAGGCTTTGACTGGGATGTGAAGGAAAGAGAAACAAATGTGTGCTTTGTTGTCTTGGTTGGATCTCTCCTCTCAGTGGTTTATGGATCTGCAGAGCTCAAACTTTTCTTGTGTGCTAAACCTTGATGAGGTCCTTGTCTCAGCACCAGTCCCATCAATGCCTTTGGGAAAATATCCATATGTACCCCATCCTCCTAGCTCCTTGGTCATCCTAGAGACCTGAAACAATGCACATTGAGGATGCTGAAAATATTTTGAGTAATATATCACTCAGCCATCAGTTGCTAGTATGGTTAGCACCTTTAGATGCATTATCTGATTTTTGAAAAGGATGAAACAAAACTTTATACAAGTAAAATTAAAAAAACATAAAATGACAAAATGCAAGACTGTGCTTTTGTATGCTCTTTTTGATGATTTGCATCACAGAGCCGAGCATCTGTTTTTCTCAGTGATAAGGCTTTGGCAGTCTTTCAATAACCCCCAAGCTTGAAGTTATTCCCTAAGCTGCTTTTCACATATTAGCCAAATGAAACAAAAGGTGTTTAGCATATCATCACTGGCAACATTAAGGAAGCAGATGAAAACATAATTTTAAGTAATGCAGCTGAAGAAATGGTCACTTGTGTTCACATATTCAGCACATCCAGCTCGTCTGTGTGCTTATGTGTGTGTATGTGAATTAAGGTAGGAGGGCAATAAAAGAAGTTAAAGTGAGGGAGCACACTGTGCTTTATTTCCAGCAGGTGGTGCCACAGTGACAGTGAGGCAGGATGGCCCCCTACGATGTAATACACATTCATTAAAGCCCAGTTTCTTTACTTTCTTTTTAGTGTACTTGCATAGCACAGTGTAAGTGCATTTTCTTTTCTCGGTTTCTGCAATGCTCAGAAACACATTTGTGGTTTACGGTATACTACACTATTTACTGATTATCATCTGGAGTCAGTCTCACTTCCTCATTCAGACTTTACAGCTCCAGCATCATTGCTAATGAACAAAATTGGCTCACTCTAATTTTTGGTGCTGTTGTCAATGTGTCCAAACTGGACTACAAAACCTCACATCAGAGTAGATTATTTTATAGTGATGGATCAGCCACAGTGTCAAGTACTTACACTATAACTCCAATAACCAGAAAAAAATTAGTTAATTCACATTTTACTAGTTAGTAAAATGTTATTATGTTTTAATGCTGATTACATGAATATGCTAGCTGGTGTTTTCATCTGTACCTAGATATAAAAAGGGGATACATTCAGACTCTACTATGTTGTATCATTTAAAATGATCTATGTTCAGTATTTTTAAATTAGAACATTCACCATTGTAACAGTAAGTGAAAACAAAGCTGTTTGTTTCTTCAGTGGCTTTCATTTTTTTATCGGAAATTAAGCTTTAATGAGAACCAGGCATCCACTAGCATTTTAAGGCAATGATTTCATTAAATATTTCAGTAAATGATGAATCAATTAAATGCAGATTTTCTTTACAACCAATCAGCAAAGATGTGGCTCATGCACTGACTCGCATTCTCCAGTTTTACCAAGGGCACTGAACAGAAGGGAACATATTTTGTCTGCAAAATATACGTATGTAAAGAAATCTTAAAAATATATTCAGCCATTTTCTTGCTTTTATTCTTGGATGTGAAAGAAGCTTTTCCCAAACACAATCTGTAATCTCATTGCTTTCCTTTTCCTTTTTGGACCTGCAGATCATATCCAGTCTCAAAACCTGCCAGTCTTACCAATAGCATTAATGATTTATTTTTTGCATTAGTCTTTCATTACAGTAGCTGTTTGATGCTAAAGGTGCTGAGCTTTCTGCAAATTATATAGTAGATTGATGCTACTGTATTAGCTAAAATACCTCTCTCCACCCATTATCTACCACTTATCCTGGTATTGTGCATCCAGGGTTGCAGGGGCCTGGAGTCAATTCCAGCTGACAGTGGGTTGGAGGCGGGGTACACCCTAAACAGATCACCAGTCCATCACAGGGCTTGACACATGGAGATAGACAAACACTCATGCTCACATTCGCACCTACGGGGAATTTATTGTCAAAATGTGGTTGCCAAACCTAGAAATGTTAACACCTACATACCTGTTTAAATCTTGTATCGCCGTATCACACTGTGATATTCAGCTCTCCTGCTTCAGTAACTCAGTATGGCGCAGCACAGGTGCCATAATGAGAGGTGAAGAGTTGAGGATCACAAACCTGTTACAGTCCTCACAGGGCTGGTAAAGAGTGGTTTGTCTGATGTGATGTACTTCCTGCAATCCATCCATCCATCATCTCTCCCCACTTATTCCTAACCAGAGTCACAGGGATCTGCCAGAGCCTATCCTAGCTCTCTTTGGGTGAAAGGCATTCTCTGCAAGAATGTTTGTCCATTTTATAGTATAAAGTTGCCAAAGACCCAGAATACAAAAAACGAAAACGATACAGTTGCCTATTAAAACGCTTACAGCTATAATTAACTGACTGCCAAAAAAGTTGCAGCCAAAATGTAGTCTCTAAACTCATTTCTGTCACTTCTTTCCTTAAAATTTTTGTTTGCCTATAAGTTTGCAATAATATTAATAACTGATCATTTTATGATTTGCAGACATAAATGACCCACATCAGCACTTGCAACTAATTTTCATGCTATATAAATGAACTTATGTTACCAGAAATAAATATGTTCACTGTCTCATTGCACACTCCACAGGGGCCACTTTGATGCACTGATGCAGTCTAAATCGATTCCACCATGTTGTCTATAGGCTAGCTATCCTTGATGAGATTTTTCCTTTTTCTTCTAAATCAAAAGACTGAATAATAATAAGAAACCCCTTTTCTAATTGTATGGAATTGAAGCTCATTTAGCTGCTGAAAAGGAACTTGTATAACCACATCAGACCCTTAAATTTGCAATATAAGGAGTAATGCTGATGAGGTGAGAAGCAGAGAATGCCTAAAACAAACTGTACAGAGGCTCCAGCAAAACAGCCAGAGGCTTAAGATATATTAAATTACCATGATTGGGGCTTAAGGCATGGTTAAAGCCTGTTTGAGAGGCTGGGGAGCCTCAGTGCAAGGCTATTCATGTCTCTGGAGCTGGGTCAATAGGTTGGGGAAGTTCACAGGACCTGAGTCTTTTCTTATGCAAAAACAGAGTACAAGATCTAAAGCTCACTGGGCTGGAAGATATAAATAACTTCACAATCATCTGCAGCCCTTCACAGACACAGACCTGGTCTACAGCTTTCTACTTCCTATTCATGAGGTAGAGCAACGATGACTGAGTTCGTTCTGAACGTCCTACTACAAAATATACATGATGATGTTATTGATTACCCCATTTTGGCACTTTCAGATGACAGCTCTGATAAACAAATGAGGGTTAAATTCAGTCCTGTCTCATGGAAAATATTGCCTATACTTCAGATTTTTGGAGTGCAGTAGTGTTCAAAATGGGATGCCATGATAAGTACTAGATTATTTACGTATAATAGCAGCACATAAAAGGGCGCTTTGTTCACTGCAGCACCGCCTTGAAATTAATTTCTAGGCTTTGGTGACTAACGCGACCTCCAATGACTCTTAACACAATAGACAACATCTATCTCTATCTGATGACAAGTAGAAAATTTAAGCAGCATTAATGAATGAATACACACTGAGTGTCGTGAGAGACAGCACCTGCTGCCAGCAGCTCATGAGCTCCTCTGGTCATCTGACAGTTTCATGCATCACTCACACTATATATATAACAGTGCCAGCAGGGAAGGTGTTATTATTTTCCCCTCAAGTGTTTTTACAGATTATTTTTAACATCTCACATTTATGAAATGAGATGAAACACTTCACTGGTTGGGCATGGTGTTGTCTTTAAGCTGAAATTAAAGCAGCACAAAGTCATTCTTGAAAAATCTTGCACAAATGCATGCATCTATAAATAAAAATATATATATGTATATTGTATATATGTTACAAGGGTAAAAGTACCTGTTGTTGCACCAGCCGCCACTGCTCTTGGAAGACTGGCTTCTTTCTGGCTACAGGGATTTGCTCCCATTCACACACAAGAAGATTAGCAAGGTCAAGTTCTTGAACACCACGCCATTAAAAAACACCACAGCAGCTACTGTACAAAGGTACTGTCTGAAAGGTCTTTATGCTGCAAAATGAAGATTTTCATTGAGTGGACCTAAAAGGTGAAACCATGCATAATAGCCAAAGATGAGACTGTAGGCTATAGCCATATAATATGTATGATGCAACCACAGAGGATGGCACTGACTCAGATATGTTCCTAATATATTAAATGTGACATAATCAAAATGAAAGCTCTATGTGGAAATGTCCCCACATTTGTTTCTTCAAGTTTATAAGGTTTCAAGGAATTTCGATGGTGTATGCTGGCATTGTGATCACTTGACCTTTGACTCTTCTCTAAGATGCAGGGGACACACAGGGGACATCACCTTCCCCACAATACAACTTTTTCTTTCTTTCTTTGTATTCTAGGACACACTGAAATGAGACATCCTTCTGTTAGGGAGGATGAATGTGAAACGAAATTTTTACAAATTCACACATTTATTCCAAATTAAAACACTTAGCCTGCTTATTACACCATCATTTACACATAGACTTGTGTGCCTTAACCAGCATTTTTTTAAATCCATAATTACAAACAAAGCACAGAGGCGATGAGAGCATTTTGAATGAAAATCCTTCAGGGACAATTGGAGAGGTGGCTGGTTTCTGTAGACATCCATGCGCTGGGAGCTGCGCTTTCATCGAGCTGTCATTTAACAACAAAAATATAACGCCACAGCGTCGCTTAACAGACTATATTGAAATGTCTGGTTTTACACGCTCCTACAAAACAAACATCGCCTTTGTACAAACCTGTAAACCTGTTAAAATACAATGCAGCTTACCGAAATAAACGAAGGTTCATAAAGGTGACAGCCGACAGAAAATGACGCGGCAGGCGAGCACGCACGCGTCTGTGGGCTTGTGCCGGGTCAGTCCGTGTCCCAGGAGAGCCAGAGGTCACGGCTCCCTCTGTCCAGCAGCAGACTGACACTCTTGACACTTATTTCCAGCACAGCAGCACGGACAGGCTGCGTGGTACGGCCACGCGCGTGTGTGAGTCTGATTTATGTTACTGAACAGCAACTCTCAGCTGCTGCACAACTGTGGGGTTACCGCCTGAGAGGTCAGACTATTGGATGACATGAGAGAAATAAACAGATCACACGAGAGGACTCCTTGTTATTTTAACCCAGAGGATTTGTCGAGACAGGGACTCCCTTTGCCTGAACTCAGTAGGTTAAACCTTTTAGTAACCATTGCAGGCCTATAGATAGATGCAGCCACTTTATTACCTTGTTAAACCTAAATTTTCCTTAGCAGGCTATGGAACAATGCATTTTAGTCAGACTTTATTTTCTCTCAAGTGCCACCTACTGACCTGTGGTAATGCTTCATTTGTGTCTTTTCTTGGATATTATAGGAAACAATAAATGAAATGTATGAATCCAGTCAAAAGATGTTTCCTGAATTTCCCTCAGTGATGTGGTTAATTTATTAAGCTTGTGATAAACTAGTGCAGGTCTGTGTATGGGATCTTTAAAAGCTCTACGATCCCACTTTTTGTTTCCCCTAAAGGCTCACAACATGTTGCATTTGTTTTGAGTGCACTGCCTCTGTCCAAGGTGCTGACAGGGCCCTGCCTTCAGGAAGTGGTTCTGCAGCATGAATAACCACACAAACATCACATTCCCGCAAGTTATTTTACTGAAAGAACAAAAACATCATTCATGCTTGATATGTCAATCTCAAATGCCATAATGCCATAAGAATGAATAACAACAACCTTTCAATATTTTGTTTTCAGCCTTCAAAAAAAGCATCTGCTTATTAATACAATCACAAATAATTGACTACAAGGAAAAGATTAACATTACTGAACAGCCAAGTGTTATTGTTTAAAAGATATAATGCTCAAATACAAGTATACATGAAGAAATATTTTGTAAACTATTTTTGAAATCATTTTAAAAGCGAAACATCTGGCAGCAGACTAATTTTGTTTCATGAACTGTGGTTAAAAATGCATTCAGTTACACTTAACATGCAGGAGAGAACATCTTCATTTTGCCTAATTGTACAGGAACAAAATCCCATGTACTGGCTGATGAATCCATGTAATTAACACACTGACACAAGCTCTGAAGATCCTCCACAACCGCATTATTCCAGTATTTTTCTGAAAAAAAAGGGAGAAAATCTAAGTAACATTATAAATCACACTCAGGATTAGAAAATTCTTTGTGTGGAAATATTGTTAGATGAAAGGATGTCAAGTGGACTACTCTGAACATTTACACTGTTCTTTTAGAGGCTGCGGCATCTCAGCAGATGTAAGTCAAATGAAGCTCAATAAGAGATCAGGCTGAGCTCAGCCCTGCAGCCATGCCACTGCCAGATCCACCAAATTATACATAAAGAGGATCCTGGACAATTTAATCCCACCGGGAGACATGGTAAGACCCTTTCTTCGCCAATTTTCACTCTCCCTTATTCAAACCTCCTCTTTCTTCCTGCAGCTCCATAATGCAGGATCGTGCTTTCTTTTTTCTTCATGTTCCCTTATATCTTTTCTCAGTGTGGTTGCCACCCCGAGCCCCTTGGACAGCGTGCAGTTTATGCAAATTATCAGCCTTTCAAGCTCCAAGTTGAATGAGACCTCAGCAAAATCTCTTTTTTTTTTCTCCACACCAAGACACACACACACTGAGTGTGACTCAGTTTGAAAATGCCCTCAGGCATCTTCACCATCATCATTCTTTTTACTTTAGTTTTCGTTGTTTTACATCAAATTCTTTACTTGATTACACAACACACATGTAGCATAGGCAAAGAGAAAAGGAAGCTGGTAAAGTGTGTGTGTATGTGTTTTTGTACTTGTACAGCTTAACCTTGTGAGGATCAGTTTTAGCTTTATATAGGACCTCTTTGGGACACGCTTACACCCCTTTAAAACCATTGTTTGAGGTTTAGGAGTTGGTTAGGGTTTGGGTATAGGATGGGGTTAAGTAGTTAGTTGTGATTTTAAGGTTAGGTTAAGGGGTTGGGAAATGCATAATGTCACTGAGTGTCCTCACAAAGATATCTGCATAAAGGTATGTGTGTTAGGGAGGAAGGTGGCTGGAAGTGTCACTGAAGAGTGAGGTTAAGTGGTGGATGGATGGACACAAGTTAGGGGAAAGCGGGAGGAGGTTGAGAGGGGCGTGCAGGGTGCGTGTTCGTGAGGATGATGAATGTGAAATTCCTGGTGTTCCCAGGGTCTGGGTGGTGTTTGAAAGGCCTTGGGGGGTGGGGGCTGTAGGGAAGGGGGTGCCTGTGCCCAGCTGTTGGGGGGGAACCAGAGTCTCTCTCTCTCTGACAGGCTGTCCTTTTCACCAGCACATAGCTGAGCCGTCCAGCCTGCTGCCATAACAACGCCACAGCTCCTCTGTCATAGCAATGCCATGCAGCCACAGCGAGACAGGGTGGGAGGAGGATGAGGAGGAGGGGATTTCACAAAAGTGAATGAAGAGTCGAGACATTACTACCCCTGTGAACTTGAACTTGACTGACTTGTCTGAATGGCTGGCGGGGGAGAATGGAAATTTATTCCTTAGATTTTGTTCTGTGATTTAGTTCCTGACATAGTTTTCTAAAATGTTTTGAATGTTAAACTCGGCTGTGCAAACAAATCTTTGTCTTGATTTGTATCTTGTTTAGGACAATTTAAAGTAAGATTAAGTATGAATAATACTAGAATGTGAAAAATCAACTGAGGTTTAATTTTTTTTATTCAATAATAATTCAGAAATAAAAATGAAATAGACTTTTGCAACGTTAAAATAAATGCTGACATACTGTTTATTAATACATAATAAGCTGTTGCTACAACCTCTACTGCTGCTACTACTAATAATAATAGAGGAATAACAATAAGAATTATTCAGAATTAGTTTTTAAATTTCTTTGTGATTGACTCACACAATATCTAAAGTGAATCGCAGTGGCTCTTTGGACACAGCAGAGATGAAGCATGTGAGAAGCTGCAGCTCACTAATGTGGTATATTTTTTCCACATGCAGTAGTTATCCCTGTCTATCTGCCTCAGGATCGGTGTGATGTGCTTGTTTGCACCAGCCTAAAGCCAATGAATGGTGACCAGTCCGACATCAGGGGTCTTAGCTGCTCAGACTCACTACACCATGGGAAAAAAGGAGCTGTGAAAGGTCCCCTGTTGCTGTTACAAAGCCAAGAACAAGCCATAGCAGGATAATCGTATTTATCCTCAGATTAGGGATCGCAGCTGTGGTACCCATTTGGGGGAGAGGGGGGAGGGGGAGTCGCAGGGACGTAAAACATACAACATCCTACCTTCAGGAGCAGGAGAAATCACATTGTTCCTGTTCTACACAGGTATTGAGAGTTCAGATTGCCTTGATTGGACCAGGAAGCCAAGCAATCATTCCTGTATACTGTATAATGATATCTTCATTTGGGTGAGAACATGGTCTCACAATATAAAACAAACTGACTGTTACAATGGATGATTCACCACTAGTCCTCTCTCACCAGACAAGCACCTAGACAGAGCATATCAGGCTCTGATCATTGCATTGTATTTGAATATCCTTCTCTACTATTGCCTGCGTCTGACACATGGCAACAGGGACATATCATCTCCCTCACAAAAACACACAGACACATGTGCCCACTCTCTCTCACAGTCTTCCCACTCTCTTAGAAACCGAACTCACGTGCTGCAGGTTTATACGCACTTATATCTTATTCTTCTGATAAACATGTTTATACATTTCTGTATTGAGTTATAGCCATTTTTTTAAAAAGTAAAACCTCTTAATTTTATATTCTGCATCTGTTTATCTTCTGCATTGAGCAGACATATTTAGGAAAGTCCATAGCAAATACTAGCTTTTACTTAGATTATTTTTCGATGATTTTCTAATATTTAAGCAAATCATTTAATTTATTCTAGTGCGCTTCATAGCTGAATTCATAGCCACAGTTGTTCTTGTTTAATCCTACTGTTATTCCATTGACAAGAGGAAATTCACATAGATCCAAGTTCAACTATATAGATTAAAGCTATGTTTGTGTTATATATTATTTATATTTTTGGCTCATGCATAGGTTCAATATTGAATCAAATTTGTTATTGGTTTTCTTATTTTAAATGAGAAAATTGAGAGGATTGGACAAGTGTGGTATGTGTGGGTGGGAGGTTGCATCTCTGCAAAGAGGAGAGTTGTTCAGCTTTGGCAGAGGACTGTGCCCTATTGAGTGGCCTCTAGCAATATGAATCAAGGAGGATACACATTTGACACAATGGCCACATTCTTTTTCATTAACATTAGCTCTGGCAGGAGACCACACACTCATACACGCCAATACACTCACTGTGAGAGAGTGACTCGCAGACATAAAGCAGCAGGAGGACAAAAGGCCAACTTTTCCAGGAGACGCTCTTATGGCTGCAGTGCTAATACAGGCATCTGCCACTGTCTGGTCTGGAGCATCAGGGTTTACTGCAGCAACCTCTCACATAAACAATGTTGGGGAAAAGAGGTGACAGACCTTTGTCAAGAGCTCCTTTCACAAAGCAGCCATTGTGGAGTGAAGCCAGGATCAGAATGATAATGTGGGCTCTGGCTACTGTTTACCAACAGGTCTCCTGCAGCTGCAGTGGACAGCACCAACCTGCAGCCTCTGAGAGGGTGGCACTGTGTTTGTGCACCAGGGGGGAAACAATGCTTGCTCTTTACATGTATACAGATGCATAACAGGTGTAGGTCACTTTGTTTGTCCATTCATGTAAAATCTGACTAAAAACCAAACGCTAGTTATTCCTCAAGAGTCATTCACAGGACTTTCTTAATTATGGAAGAAATGATTTACAATTCACCACAGTCTAATTACACAGTGGCCATGAGTCATTGTGTATCGAGTCGTAGGATGCCAGAAGATGAAGAGAATGAGGAGGTAAAATGATGCTAATTTCTCAACAATTTCTCAAAAAAAAAAAAAAAAAATGCTGTTACACTGGCCTTCCAGATGTTTTATTGTTTTCAGGTTTAAGTTGCCTTTTGTGGGTTTTAATTACACAGAGACAAAATATATATTCAAATCTACAAATCAAACTGAGTCACACACACACAAACATTCAAATCCCAGAAATGAAACACGTTGTTAATAAGCCATCAGGGCTGATTTACACATGTGCTCTGCATTGTATGAGCTCATACTATCGCCCAGCTTCACACGTGGCCCCTCCTCCAGGCTGCTTGTCTAATTACTGGCTGCTTTCTAATAAAGGAACAGTTCCCCCTTTTTCCCCCAGCCATGTTGCTTACTATTAAACCAATACTTGTCTTTTTGATGATTAAAAACAACATCCTTTAACAACTCTTTGTTACATAAAACACAACTGAAAGCATTAATAGTCAGAATTTAAGAGTTCACAGTCTGCAATTAAAAACTTACTTATAGAGGGGAGCCTGCAGTATTTTGTTACTCAGCATATTCAATTGGACTCTATTAAAGTCAGTGATAGAGGAGACAGTGAATTTAAATCCTGGCAGTCCTGGCAGTGTGGAGAAGGCTTTAAAATGTTCTTTATTCAGTTAACAAATGAAACAGTAGTGTTGGAGGATTTGGACTCATCACTACTGGATTTCTAAAACCCAGTATTATGGCCACAGATTAAATGTTTTTTTTATGTGTAAAACTAGATAATTTTCATTCTTGTGATGTGAATGCAAACCTCTAAGCACCATCCTGTTTTTAAAGCTAGACCTATATCACCTTCAGGTTAGGTTGCAGTTGAAGATTAATACATGAAAATGTATTATAAAAATATTTAATGCCAATAGCATTTAACCACAAGTGATCAGAAAATAAAACCGTCCATTTTCTCCATCCATAATTGAATATAGACTTGCAGACAGCAGAGGATGGAGGGACACACCGGTGCTGCTGCGCCTTTAAATACTCTCTCTGCTCCCCTCGTTTCTATGCAATTATGTTAATATGCAGAGCTTGTCTGTGTCCTATTCATTACCGGCTGGAGTTGCATGATTGTTTCCTTTATTTTCCACCTTTGTGAGGGTACTCTTTGTTTGTTTTTTCCTTCTTTTTTTGGCAGGCCACAGCGATGGCCTTGTGGAGAGACCAACAGAGAGAGAACGCCAATGTGGAATAAAGACTTTCTGCAAGGAGCGTTGATGTTTGCAGCCTTTTTTTTTTTTTTTTTTTTTTTGTATGAGGGTTAGTCTTTTAGTTCAGCACTGCGGATAAAGCAGACCTGCCGACAAGTAAGTACCCGGTTTTCTCCAGACTATTGGCTAAAATGCAAAAAATGCAAAATAACGCAGGTTGCTTCGTTTTTCATGATACAAATTTAATTGTACAAAAGTATCAGCCCGTTAATGGAGCTCAGGTTTCTGTGTCTGACATTAATCTCTCTGTTCAACAACATCTCGACAGGAAACAGAGGGTCGTCGCCGGAGGAAGGACTTAGGAAATTTGCAGACCGGACTGGTTTTTAATGTGGACACATCAGATAGCGCAGTGTTAGTAAAGGGGAAAATGATAAAGGCGTTTGAAGCGGTTGAAATGCAAATGTTTGAGGGCAATAACAAAAAGTTAATTTTGTATTTTTCTCTACTATGAATGTTTATTAATTAGCTTTTGAGGTATGGCCTTTGAAGGTCACTCACAAGGCCTCCATCGCCAGTCCTATGTCTGTGCCCTGATGTTGCTATAATTCATATTTATTGATAACATGACGAGCATGTCTCCTTTACCTCTGTTATAATCACCTCCATCCCTTTTTATAAAGACTGGTTTGACTAATGATTCTGGTTTTTTCATCTTTTTTGTTCACGGAAGAAACTCATGTAGCTGCAGCTCTAAAACAATAAACAATAATTAAGGCAATAACTAACCGGAGGTGGTGGTCCATAAGATTTTACCTACAATCCTGTTAAAAAAAAAAAAATTAAAAAAAAAAAGCAGTTCACAGGAAGAAATCCCATAATATTAATTATCACTACTATATTTAGATATACATATGTATTCAATTATTATTATTCAAATGCAAACGTGATGCTTTCGGTAAATGCAAGTTAACAATAGCCTATAACAATATTTAATTGGGAGATGATGTGATTTTAGAGGAACAAATGAACACAAACAATATGCAGAAAAATTTTAGGTCAAAAAAGTCTTCTTTATTGATTAATTCCTTTTAACTGTGTTTTTCCATTATTAATGCTCTTTGTGTTTGCTTTTTTTAATTTGAGTGTGGGGGAGCACAAGCGAACGTGGTCACAGTGGGTCTCACAGGCAATTTTTAAGTTTCTTACTTATAATGTCAAGAGTTTTTAAAAAAATCTCAGGGCTTACAAGTGAATGTGTCTGTTAGGCTACTTTTTTGCTGCCAGATTTACAATTACAAGCTACAATTACTAAAACTTGTAGGATCTGAATCAGAGTTGTCATTGAAAAGCTAATTTTTAGGTACTTATAGCCACCTAACATGTCTGTTCAACAACACTTACTGTAGTACAATTTGACTTTTTACCTGATGACTACACCCCTACTCATAACATTAGTGGTAGCTCAGAGATGTCAAGTGTACAGGAATGTACCCACAGCTTTAGCAACAGCATTAATAATAACAATATTATTATAATCAAGTGTCATGAGTTGTCTAACACTGAGTCACAGAATTGTCCATTCGCTGTTCAGCTACAGTTGCAGTTATATGTATGACTCACTGATTGACCTTTAAAAGGCCTCAAGTGTTGTGACCTCACTAATTAGCTACATCTCTAGTTAGTGAGATCAGATCAGAGAGAAGACTTAAGACAGCGCTGATTAGGGTGTTATAGACAGCTAACGATGGACCAATTAATGGCGCCCTGCTATGTGCCAACACAACCATTTTAGAGGCAGTAGGGAGACTCTGTCAAGATGGCTTCCATATAGAAAACATGATATTCTGGTAACGAGGAAGTATGAGCCTTAACAGTCCTACATATTTTCCATTATATGGCAAAGGGGCAATATATACTGAGGAGAACATTTAATTGTTTATTTGCATTTGTAAAATATATATATAATCATATATTGGAATTATATATTGGAAATGTGTACCTGCATGTATGCTGAAGAATGTCTGATATTAAATTTAGAAATTGGTAGCAGCCTAAATAAAATGCCTTTCGTATGATTAGAAAAAGAAAAAATATTGTGATAATAAAAATTATTCATACCAGCAAAGATGTATCTGTGCCTTTTGCTTGTGAGAGACAAGATCACACTTCGTGTTTATAGATTCACAGTTTTAACCAGTTAATGAAATTTCTAAAGTGCAAAATAATTTCTAATAAACCTAAATGTATTTCAACTTTTGTTTAGTGAAACATTATGATTAGTGTTATTTCTTTAAGAGCAATAGTTCCAGGTTCTGATGTTTAAAATCTACAGCCTGCTTGCTTCCAAAATTAGGCATATTTTACAGCATGGAGTCATATATATTATGAATATACGGCGCATATAATATTGTATCACTTTCAGCATCATTGCTAGCAAAAGAATAGAGATACCTGTTATGATATAATGGGTTGAATGTAGAAATGTAAGATTTAATAACATTTTGCAAATGAAAAGCTTCATTTATGTTTCAGGTTTTAAGGGAAGAAAAATAGATTCACATTATACCATCTTAAGCAGAAGGAAAACAATGAA
This sequence comes from Mastacembelus armatus, assembly GCF_900324485.2. Lineage (NCBI taxonomy): Eukaryota > Metazoa > Chordata > Actinopteri > Synbranchiformes > Mastacembelidae > Mastacembelus > Mastacembelus armatus. The sequence continues at coordinate 12,508,843 of NC_046635.1, forward strand.
AAATCCATAACACAATTTGTCCTATGCCAGTGTTTTCACATTAAAATACAATGTCCCAAAATCCAAATTCTATTAACCGTGATGAAAGATTAAGAGAAGAAGCTAATCCTTATAAATGAGAGGCTTGAACTGGGAAACGTTTTACAATTTATGGTCAGAAAATAAATAAGCAAAATGATAAGCAATTATTTGTAAAATACAAATAATTGCTGGTAATATTTCTGTGCATCAACTAACCAACAAATCAATTAGCCTAATTGTTGCAGCTCTAGCTGTGACAAAAGGTTAAATTCACTGACACATTAAGCTTAACAAAACTATTTAGTTTGTCAAAACCTACCTCAAAACATGTCATATCCACTTGTATGTGTGTTTTTGTTTCACCTCATTAAGGCTTGAGGTTGAGGATCTGGAGGTCATTCCTACTTTCGGTTATCTAGCTTTATGATGGATGATTAACACTCATACAGCTAGATAACCAAAGAAAGGAACAGGCTCCGTTGTTTGTTACAAGAGCAGAAGGTAAGTCTGAAGCTTCCTGGGAACAAAGAAAATGATGGAGTTAATGCTCGTGGTATAACAGGCTTTATTAAAAATGCAAGCCCTTTAACTGGCAACTTCAATAAACTGAAATATTTCCACCTTAAAAGTGCACATACATAACCTTCCCAAAACCAATCAAATATAAATCATTTTATTATTAATTTAAACCATTTTTGTGGCGTAGAAACCTAAAATTTACTAAGTATTTCGGCACTCAGATTTAATGTGTATGTGGCCTAGTTGTATCAAATTCCAATTCTGAAAAAATACAGTAGGCTATGTGAAAAAAGTTAGGGTAATAATGTTCAGGATGTGACAGTTACTATTACATTTTGTCATGTAAAGTGCCGTTTATTAATTATCACATATAACATGCAGTCTAGCCTCCTACTCATTTCCACTACACTCTCAAATATTTCACATAGAACTCCCCCTGCTTTAACATTTTAATCAGCTCCACATGATGCCTTTTCATCAAAGGCCAGCCTCTGAAGCTTTTGCTCAGGAACAACTACCTTAAAAATAACTATAGGGAGTAAACTGCAAATCTTTGGGATCTGGACACTGTAAGGGGGAATGGAGGCCCATGTGTTTATGCCTTGTTATAATTTACTGAAGACTGCATATATACAGAACCATTTTCATCAGGATTTTCTGTTAATTTTACAACTCTACAATGCTGCATTACTATTATTCATGTTATCATAATCCTCTCATTGGCTTAGTGAACCCCGAACCTTCAAATACATATTACTGTACTTAGAAAATCAGATAATAATGCCACATACTTGACATTTTCTGTATTTTTAATAACTCAAAATAACCTCATGATGAACTCACGCTTCTCTTTGACAGTACGTCTGACGTCATTCGTTTTAATTAGGAAATAGATAGACTGACAAGGCATGCGTCACTTTCTTTGTAGATCAACGAGAAAACTGAAAATGTGAGTATGAATGCAGTTATTTATAAATCAAGAGATTCATAAGACAGCAGGCTCGAGAGGGCGTCTACACTGTGTTCACTGTCCATTTCAGACAAGCAGGACACACTAATAAAGCCCCGAACTATAGAGGTGTGAAGTTCCCTTATTTTGGAGGGTGAGTGTGGGCTCTGGATAAACCAGAACAGGCCTGCCTATGGTTTCATTGTCACAATAAATACCGTTGTCCATTTGGAAAAAAGTACACAGTTTGTAGATTTACACAGAAATTTGCTTGTTTAATGGGCGACTTAAAATAGACATGAGTAATTGCCCTAATTGAAGCCCTAGACCTGTATATGAGACGGCTAAATGAATGTACTCTGTGTGCATCATCCTGTTCCTAAAATATGTTTAATATTAAGCCACGTGTATCTGCAGACTGAGAATGAGATGCATTGATTAAAACATGCCTGAACAGGTCTGATCTGTGGGAACTAATTAAAGACCGCTGAATCCAAAACACTCACTTTGCATCGTGCCGGACGACTCCTGCATTAACGGAGACTGAAAATCATCCACATGTGGGTAATAGGACGGTCGGAGGAGCATCATTCAGTCTCCAGATGTGCGGGACACGAGTTTCCGTGCAGCCAAACAGGTGACCGCGTGGATCAGATCGATATATCCCCCTCACCATCTGCCGAGGATGGGTGTCCACGACGGTCTGCGGGTGTGAGATCCTTGTTCAGTTGTGTGTTTGTATCCGAGATCCAGAGGTTCCCTGGTTCGTGCTGAGATGTGTGATGCTCCGCCACACAAACGAGCCTTTTATCCTCTGGGTGTAAATGTGCGTTCTCCAGCGGTGCGCGGTCCTGAGGCTGCGCTGTGTCCCCTGTGGGAGCTTCCAGTTGTCTCTTCTCACCTCCTCTCTGCTTTTTTTCCCCCTAAATGCTTCCTCCTCTGACGTCGCATCGACGGCAAGTTGCTGATAACCAATCACACCGGCTATGGTCTCTGTGTGTGTATGGCTGGGGGGTGCGGTGGTAACGCACACGTATAAATATTATAGTCAATTGTTGATCAAATATTCAGATTTAACACTGCCTGTGTGAACTAAGAACTGTAAAAACAATAAATCAACAGCAAACACAAAACATGACGACCATCACCTAAACCCAAAGAAAATGAAAGATGTTCTGTATAATTAAATTTATATGCGCAGTATATTATACTCAGTATATTATTAGATGTTTGGTTTATCCCTTTAATTCCAAGGACTGCATGGTATTGTTAGGAAGGAAATCGTACAATAGTTATTAAATTCTCTGCTGCACTTCCATCCTCTTTTTGTTGTGCTTTACTGGAAGTTTGTTATGCATTTGTCATCTTTATACTTATGTAAAACAATGAAGTGAGTCAGCCTGACATATACGCCTTACATGGCTTGAGTGTATTATTAAAATGTGGTGTGGGATCTTCTGTAACCTAATGCCTAAAAAGGCACTACAAAGAATATGAGAATGTCTGACTTTGGCGCCGCTCAGTGATAGGAAGAAGAAAGACACTATAGCAAACAGCAAAGTTCAGAGCCTATCCCAGCTCTCTTTGGGTGAAACACAGTGGTACACATCAAGGGGCCACAGAAAGAGAAACATCCACAAACACTCACATTCACTCCTCTGGGGAATTTGGAGTTACCACTCAACCTGACATATATGTTTTTGGACTGTGGGAGGAAACCAGAGTACCCAGAGAAAACCCACACTAGCACAGGGAGAACATGCAAACTCCACACAGCATAGGTTGCGAACACAGGCCTTTCTTGCTGAGACAACAGTGCTAACCACTCAACCACTGTGCTGCCCTGCTTTATATTTTGCAAAATAGTATTTGTGCAATAACACTTCAACATAATTATGTGGTCTGAGTTTTCACGAGGCAGAAATTTTGCAGAGAATACAAGTTTCAGCTCAAAAATATTAAGACTCATCTTTAACCCTGAGCATATATCGCCCTCTAGTGCACATATAGTGTCCACATTTTCTCTACGAAGAAAAAAAAAACAGTGATTACAAATCACAACTCTTACATATATGACAGAAATGAAAACACAGATTTTTGAAGGACACAAAAGCAATTTAATATACAATATTGGCAAAAAGACTTGATTACAGAGCAAGAGGACCTCATTTTGTTAGGACAGAAATGTTTGAGTGGTAAGGCTATGCACATCAATTACTGTATGAAATGAAAATATAAGCTTAACCTTAATAAAAGTGCTTTGTATAAAAATCAGTGGGTTTCCATGTTTATTATAAAACCATGATATACAAAAATTGGAATACAAAAACTAAAAATGGATAAAATCATAAAACTTTTCAGAAACCACAGTATAAAATGTATGCGAATGGTCTTATGTAACGCAGTGCATGTATTTTCAGACAGGATTCTTCCGTACATCAATTAATGCATTGTTTGAAGTCAGTGGTCCTATGTTGAGGCTGGGGCGACGTGACTCTCTGCGAGATTTAACCACTGGCAATGATGTCTGCCCACCCCAGGACCCCATACTAGTTTGAACTACACGCTTAACAGGAGCATCCCCAGCTGCTCGAAGCCACAACTCTTCCATGACAGCAGCTTCCTCTGTGGGGAGAGAAGAACGTCTCCACGTGGAGGGCAGAGGGGCATTTACCAGCTCACGCATTTCATCTCTGGACCTGGGAAGCTTGTCAGGTAGCCCTGCCCCCCTCCCTCCTGGGCTGTCCTCAGGGCAGCGGGCCAGCTTCTCCACGCTGCCAACGCCTGTTGGTTTACCATCAGATGCCACACCTGAAAAACAACAGACGTCAAGAGAACAGGTAGACTTGCCTGACAAGATTATTTATAACAGAGTGCTATTATCTCAGGTTACTCTGATTCTACTGACTATCAAAACAAACGTCAAAATAAAGACCTGAGGATACAAGATGATCAAACAGTCACAGTCAGACTACTGTTCTTACAATTATCTGTCAGTAAGGGACTGCATGAAGTAGTAGCAGTGAGAGAAGAGCCATGAAACTAAACTGAAAACTGAAGGGAGGTCAAGATTGAGATTTCCTAATCTAATCAGAATCATATGAACTAAAAAAAGTAAAACTACATGCAGCACATCTTCACCTATTCTCAACAACCATTAAGATCAAATATATATTCATAACTACACTGTACAACATAGTATTTGCACAAGAAAAGACAAAACGTAAGGCTCTGGTCATGTTTATGATTTAAAGGTATAGACATTTTGATATTGGAAAGGTGATGGACTATTAAACTAAAGCCACAAAGATTTGTTGATTAATTAATCAAGCAACAGCCACAAGAACAATGTGCCACAGTTCTGATAAATGATTATCTTGGATGGACATTTTTAAAATCTCCATTTTACAGGCTGAACAATTAGCTCTTTAACTGAGACAGTAATGGAAAAATGAAGGAATAGTGAAAATAATCAGTCGCAGTAGATAGTACTGCATAAAAAAGCAGAGGGCAATTCAAATTTGACCCTGCATATTCAAGGAGAGATTATTGCACCTATGCTGCTCTGTGTAAAAAGCATCAAGCTGGCATGGGGTGCTGAGTGTTGGGTGGCTGGGGGTGGAAGAGTGTCCCATTTTGACTCTGTTTCACCTCTGCAACCATCAGGGGATTTGAAAAAAAAAATTGCAACTAATATGCTGCTGTTAAACATGATCCACGACAGAAATCATTAATACACATACACAACTTTATCTGTCTTAGTCATGTTTTAATTGTGCAGAAAATGATTTGCCCTACTTTCTTCAGCCCTTGTTGGTTTACTGGTATTCTGCATATCTCAGACACTTTATACAGTACATCACGTTGGACGTCATCTTAAATTCCACTCCCTCTAATACTGGTTGCTGGTATTCATATAATAAGAACGTGGGATGGTATTATGCTGGTTTTTATAAAGTTCAATGTAAGCAGGTAAGGCTGCCACAAAAAGAGTGAGCTGATTGGCAATAAAAACAACTTTCTGCAAAGACCCGAGAGAGCTGAAAGATTAAAAAAACATGTATAAAATCTGTCAAGTGGATTTGCCTGAGGGTTTGTAGAAAGATATTTCCATTCAAGTCATTTTATATGGAAAGAAGTGTTCAGTTCAATTCAGGCTTTATGTAGGACTACAGCTAATCCCAGCTGACACTGGGGAGAACATGCAAACGCCACACAGAAAGACCCCAGGGTTGAACCCAGAACCCTTTTGCAGTGCTAACTACCACTGTGCCGTCCTTTAGCTTTTTTATTTATTTGTTTTTTTATGTGTAACTCTAACTCGAAAATTCAAGAAATTAAAATGAACTTTAGTCGTTCATGTTAATTTGCTCTTAGCAATATGCAAACTATTTAGTTGTAGCTATGTGGAGAAAATTCATCAACTAGGACTCTTACACACACGACCAAACACTTTCCTGGTCATATATACTCACCAACTACTTTATAAGATACACATGTTCAACTGCTTGTTAAAGCAAATATGTAATCATCCAATTACATGGCAGCAACTAAAATGCACTTAGGCATGTAGGTATGTGAAGACAATCTACTAAAGAAAGGTGATTTAAGGGACTTTAAACGTGGCATGTTGCGACAATAAGAAAATATCCAGTGAGAGGCAGTTCTCGGCACACAAATGCCCTGTTGATGCCAGAGGAGAATGGCCAGACTGGTTAGAGCTGATAGAAAGAGTCAGAATTTGGTGAACGCAACATGAAATCATGGATCCATCCTGCCTTGTAACAACGGTTCAGGCAGGATGGGGGATATTTTCTTGGCACACGTTGGACCCCTTAATACCAACTGAGCTGTGTTTAATTGCCTTAGCCTGCCTGAGTGTTGTTGCTGACCATGTCCATCCCTTCATGCCCACAGTGTACCCATCTTCTCATGGCTACTTCCAGAAGGATATTGCACCATGTCACAAAGCTCAAATCATCTCAAACTGGTTTCTTGAATTCTGTACTCAAATGGCCTTCACAGTCACCAGGTCTCAATTTAATAGAGGGAGGTAATTAGGATCTGGTGGTAAGGGAAATTTGCATTATGTATGTGCAACCAATAAATCTGCAGATACTGTGTGATACTATTATGTCAATATGTACCAAAATCGCTAAGGAATGTTTCCATTTCCTTGTTGAATCTATGCCATGAAGAAATAAAGCAGTTCTGAAGTAGAAAGTGAGTCCTACCAAGTTGGACCTAATAAAGTGGCTCATGAGTGTCTGTCAAAATCCAAATTTGATCTAACAACACATTACCTCTAGCATGCTCCTTTGGCTGATTAACTGAACCACAAAGCTCCCTCAGCTTGTTGCTTAGTTCCAGATTTGCAGCCTTGTAGTGGTTAAGCTCCTTGCTGAGGTTATGGATCCATGCCTCATATTGTCGCTGCCGTCCTGCCAAGCCCTCATCTATTTGCTCTGTGGAGGTGAAAAAATACACACAAGGTCATTCAATTCAAATTCAATAAAATTTGATGACTGTTTATAGAAATAATCGGATGAAAAATATGAAAATGTAGAAGATATATAGAAAAAATATTTGTATTTATTATTATAACAATAATAGTAATAACATCCCATGCACTATATTTATTTCCATTAGTTTTTAAACACCAAACCTAAGTGCAAAAATGCACCATGTTCTAAAGAATTTCTTTAAAGAAATTACTTTAGTAAAAGGTCCATGTGTGAAACACACCTCGACACTGCTGCAGTAAGAGCTGAATGCTCCTTTCATGTTCCTTCTGCTGTTGTGTGAGTCGACGATCTGTGTCAAGTTGTGTGCGATTGAGAGCGTTCTCCAGCCACTGCACCAGCCTCTGTTGTTCATCTAGTTGCATTTCCAGCTCAGCCAAGGCAAGCTGTAGCTTACGTTCTTCCTCACGCAGAGAAACCACCTACAGAAGACATGTACATTAACATTCTGCAATGTACATGCAAAAAAAACAATCAAGATCAGGTAAATCAACAACGATAAGGTAAATCATAGCACACCTTGTCAAAGTACTTGCACAGCAGAGCTCTGGTCTCAGAGGCAGACAGGTAACTGAGCTTAGCCATGAGGTTCATCTCCCACTGGGAGAGCATACTGGCAGAAGCCCTCAGCTGTCTCTGTCTTTGAGTAATGGCCTCGTTCTTGTACTCGATAGCTGCATCCAGAGCCTCAATCGCCTCATCCAACTGGAATAGTGTTCGCTCCTCCTGATTACAACAGATAAGACTTAATGACCACAGAAGTAATATTAGAGTTTCCAGTGAGAAGTGAGAGCTAATTGCTGCCACAGTGCCACATTCTTGATTGTTAGAATTCCTGAAGAGCTCAGTATGTGTTTGCAGCACAGTAATCTCTTGCTTAATAAGTATTTTTATCCTACTCTGCTCAACCAACTGAGCCCTAGAGCAATCACTAACCTCAGGTGAGAGCAGGTTACCCTGCCGCAGCTTATCGTCCAATTCAGCACGCTGTTTAAGCAGTGAATCTTTCTCTTGACGAAGGTTGGAGATCTCTTGGCGGATCTGCTGGGAGTCTTGAGCGCTGCTGCTGCGAAGGAGGCCATTCCTCTCACTCAGCTCTCGCTCTAGTGATTCAATACGCCCGGTAAGGGTCACCAAATCTTTACTCAGAGCCTGGAGGAAAGACGAGCATAAATTTACAGCACCTTTCAAGTGCCTGTAGCACCAAACTGATTTGTGTGTGTTTGTTAATACCTGACTGGAGCGGAGCCTTTTGGTTTCTAATCCACTGCGTTCCTGCAGCAGGGCTTCTTTTTTGGCAAGGATTTCTTCTCTTTTGGTCAGCTCTCCTTCCAGATCTTCCAGTCCTCTCCTCTGTTCCAATACGCGCTCCATTTCCTCATCCAGCCAGCGTTTCTGTTCCTCAATCTTCTGCTCATACAAAGTCATGGACACAGGAAAGTAAAAACATAGGCAGTCAAAACCAGAAGGTAACAGTCAAACCTAAAATCATTATCCACTGAAGTACAGTATGATACATGTTAAAACAATTCACAGGGAAATACTGCATTTTAAACCAATTTTTCCCGCACCTGTTGCTCTTCTAATGAGATGACTGAGCCATTACTGCCGCTGCGTCGCTGCCTTTGGAAAGCAGCAATCTCCTCTGTCTTTATCCTCAGGATCTTTTGCTGCTGCTCATTCTTTATCTCGAGTTCCTGTAGGGGTAACAGGAAAAAACACAAAGAGGAACTACAGGGTAAGTGCAGAACAAAACTCTATTAAAAGTAAATAAATGTATATACCAAAACTTCTTCTTTTCCTTTCGGCTGCTCCCTTCAGGGGTCGCCGCAGTGAATCATCTGCCTCCATTTAACCCTATCCTCTGTATCTTCCACACCCAGACCAACTATCCTCATGTCCTCCTTTATTACATAAATGTATATACCAAAACATTTCCTTTAAAATCGCTGCCACATATTTAACCTTTTATGTACAGTGATAATAAGACATTATTACTAAACTCTGTGTAAAAGTCTGGACATCCTTCTACTGATAAAAGCTAATTGATACCTACTAAGGCTACACAATGAAAGCACTTCCAGCTTCAAATTTCCAGTCTGAAATGTCACTAAGCAATGGCACCTAAGGGAGTTAAGACAAGACCTGGAAGATCAAAACAATTTTAAGATGAACTGTGTGCCTGCTCTTCTAAGTGGCACCTTGACTCTGTGAGTCCTTCGTTGCATCTCAGTCTCCAGACGTCGTTTCTGCTGACTTTCTTGACGCAGCCTCCTTTGCAACTGCTCCTGCTGCTGCCTCATAGACTGGACACTGCGCTCCAGCTCTAACACACGACGTTCACTCTGTGCAGGCAGGTTAGCCAGACGTACAGTATCCCTCTGACGTTGACTCAGAACCTATGCGTATAAATGTAAAAATGGAAAATCAAGTCTTTTGTGGTGTTAATTATATATCACAGACAGTCATCAAATGAGAATAAAGCTTTAACATCTTTAACATCTAACAGCTGCACAAAAATAACCCTTCAGATGCCACACAATTCAAATAAATCACTCAATTTACAGCTGTCTATTGTGTGTTTTATAATGCATGAATGCAGGGATATGACAGTCAAACCTGAACTTTGCTCTGTGCAGCAGCTATCTTCCTGCGACACTCCTGTGCTCTGGTCTTGTCTGTTGCACTTATCTCTCTCTCTTGCCTCTCCAGCTCCTGCAGCTGCCGATGAGCCTCCTGTAGTTCCTGTCGAGCCTGCACAGCTTCACTCTCCAGAGCTGTGATCTTATGGCTGTACTCCCTGTTCAGTGCCTGAGCATCCTTACCTAAAAAAATATATAAACTGATTTACAAAAACAAAGAAGAGAACCTTGATTTGGAAAAGCAGCTAAGGAAGGGAGCTGAGAGTGCTACCTGTTTTGACCAGCTCTTTGATTAGCTCTTCCTTCATGCGGATGGTGACAGACAGCTCTCTGATCTTCTGCTGTGCCTGAAGAAGTCCCCACTCTGAGACTCCTTCAAAACTTTTCAGACTTTCCCGTACAGATGTCTCCCCAGAGCTAGAGTTGGCTAAACAGTCATTTAAAAAACACAAAAGGTCAGTAGGGTGGTTTGTTTTTGTAGAATCATTTTGTGAATGCGTAAAGAACATTTGATGAATTATTTCATCATTAAATAATACAAAAAATCCAGCAAATCTTTCTATTGGTTTCCCGATCACTGCTCCATTCAAACTTGATTTAAACATGCAGGGATGTCTGATGCTTCTAGACTTACATGCTTTTCTGGTTAAACAGGGGTGCTGGTCTGGCTCAGACATCAGAGATACAGGCCCTCTACCATACGTGGCTAGTCCTCCTGACAGCATGTCCCTTTTTGTCCAGGTCAGGTTCACCTGTCTGCAAGAATCATGGACATTAAATAATATACACTTGTACAGGTCCAATGACAAAACACTAGCTATAAGTGACTGGCCTGTAAAGTGTGCTTCATCTATTTTGGTCACTTTCAATTTAAATACAGTAAGCTGCAAGCCACATACTTGTGTCTCTCCTGGCTGAGGTTGGAATGACTGCTCTCTTCTTCTGTGTCGGGCATTTCTGCTCCTCCATGGACCTCCTGCTCTTCACAGCGGTTATCATCCTGATCGCCGCAAGGCCCATTACCAAGGTAGGCCACTGGGCTGACCTGTAGCAAACACACAAACACATAACTACAATCAAAAGAGCTAAGGCATATTTTGGTAACTGTTTAAAAATCAATTGGATTTGTATAAAGACAATATATGATGAAATTAACTTTTACCACTGGTAAACCTTTCAAAATGCTGATATAAGCACTATCAACCTTGAGATAGGATTACACTGTAATTATTGCTTTTTTGTTGAAGTCTAAAAAACACCATGTACTGAAAAACAAGCTCTGTTGTTTGGTTACCTGTCTGTGTGTGCCTCCATTCTGACTGTGCTGCATGGAGCCCATGGGGGCGGTGTGAGGCCGTGATCTCAAGTTAAGGGCCAAGCCCATCAGCCCTGGCGCAGACAGCTGACACTGCAGCTCTGCTATCAGGTCCTGCTGCTCCTGCAGTTTATCGCTCTGAGACAGAAAGAAAAAAATAAAATAAGAAACTAATAATCCAAGGCTAATATTAAAATATAATTGTAGGATCATCTTATAGCAGTTTTCCATCAAGCTGAATGTCTGTACAATGCCATGCTGTGACCAATCCTGATCACAGCCACATGATAGAACAAGATGGAACAAGAGAAATCTTTAGTCCTTAAATCTTTGCCCACAGCAACCATTACAAAAAACTTAACTTAAGCTTGCATAACCTAATCTAATAGGTTCTAAGGTTCATATGAATGTGGCAGAACAGAAAAGCAATATTAGAAATAAAATGCACCTCACCTGCTGCTTGTATTGCTCCATAGCATCCTCCAGAGCTGCTAAAAAGTCTGTGTTTTCTCTCTCCAACCTCTGGATCTGTGCTTGAAGTTGGGCAGTAGTATCCTCTTTTTCACTATCCTTCTCAGTTTCATGCTCATGGCTCCACCTCTCCTCTGCAGTCTCTGAATCCTGGACAATAAACCCCATTTATAGTCGCATCAGTACTGCATACCTACATTCCTAAAAATTGACTTAATTCATTTTTAAATATTTCTATGAGAGAGTGAAACAGACATACCTGGCTTCGTACAGAAGGTCGTCCCCTCCTCAATGCAACACTGTCCTCAGTGGAGCTGTTCTCGATACCACTGTCTGGTCCTGAGGCAGTGGTCAGTCCGCTCCGTTCCTCTTCCACTGAGCACAACCACTCCTTCACTCTCAAACTCTGTTCTGCAGTCAGAGCACCTTCAGTCTGCAGCTCCCGCATTAACCTGTGGTATGTCAGCAACATAAGAAGTAAACATAGCAACGCTAAACCTTAATGAACCTAAGCAATGCTAAACCTATGAAAAATTAAGCCCAAAACATGTCTAATTCAAGTGTGAGTCACAAACTGGTGTCCTGAGAGATTTTCAGTTTATAAAATATTCATACTGTAGGTTTACATAATTTCCATTCAACCCCACTGTTGTCCAAAAACAATGTAATTTATCAAGTACAAAGGCAAAATTATCTATCCAGGTATGAAATCTTCCTAGAATATATCTGCTATCAAGACATAAATAAAATAGCATTTGGGTGTTTATTTTTGTTTTAACTGGAGTCAATTGAGGCATAAACTATTACTTTATTCACAGATATTTTGTAATCTGGGTGTAATGTGTAGTATAAGGTTTATTCTAACATTTGCATTAATTTGGCTCACACAAAATTAGGACTCCTTGGTTAAGGTTGTCATTCTATATTAACAGACAAAATTTGTTGTGTTCATATCTTAAAAACTTTAATTTTGTTTCTATATTTACTGAAATTTGCTTGGTGCACCAGTGACTAGTGAATTATATATGAGTATAAATTCATCTCAATGTTTGAGCAAATAGAGTATACATACTAAGATATCTATGCAATATATATATATATATATTATGTAAAGAATTTTGGTTAAACAGTGATGCACCCTCACAGCACAGACAGTAATGCAGACAACATTTAACTTGCTCAATAAATGTTTTAACCTATAAGCAGTGTCTGTGCAAGTCCTATAGTGGGCACTCTGGGCTTGCAGTCTGCTGATCTCTCCATCTCCAAGTCGAGGCCTCCTGTTTGGATCAGCGTGAGCAATGATGCGGGTCTCTGAACGTTGGCGATTTTCAAGGGCCCTACGAAGAGCTTTGATTTGTTGTTCCAGACCTTCTACACGATCTGGCTCACGCTTGTAGTTTACAGTAGCCCGGTTCTGAATGTTTCTGGCCCTTGTGGCATAGTTTAGTGTATTCAAACTTTCATCAAAGTCTGAGGAAGATGGGCTGACACAGGCAATCATCAGTGTTTTTGAATTTCCTCCCAAAGAGTCTTTTAGGATCCTAGGTAAAACAAGGACCAGATAAATTAAACCAAAACTGTTAATTTCTGCAGAATGGCATATTCTATCATAAACATATAAAAATATACCTTGTGATTTTAGAATCTCTGTATGGTATGTGTGAGCCTTTCCTCTTGGGATCCCCCAGTGCACCAATAACATTTCCAAGGGCCAGGAGACCGCTGTTAATCTGAATGCTCTCCTTTAGTCTCTCACCAGTGTTCCCAGTCCTTAAAATGCGCTCTGATCCTGCCAGGTCAACAAAGTGGAATTTGGAAGACAACATTTGTGATTCAGTGCTTGTAGTAGTCCCATAACGTGAACTTCCTCGTCGCTTGTCCATGTACACAGTAAAAATTGTGTGAGACCGACTGGAGTTTGGATTCATCTGGGTTGCGCCAGTGTGTCTGGCTGTGTTTCCTGACTCTAGTAAACTCAGCACCTCATCAAGACCCTCCACTTCACACTCCTTTATGCCACACAAAACTATAGAGACACAGAGACAAACATATAAAATGCAGATAAAAATATACATACAAACATACCAAACATATCATAACCACAAAAACATGCTTAGAGGCTGCCTATTCCATACCAATGTTGCCTTTATCCTCCCGGATATGGATGTCCTTGCTGGCAGTTTCCACCTCCAGTAAGTCCTTAAACTCCTCTTTGTAGACCTCCAGATAGGAGACTCGGACAGAGAAGTCTGTGAGGTCATTTTCATCTAGTAGCTTAAAGACATCTGCAACAGCTCTAGGGATGATACCTTGCTCCTCATCTCTAAAGGAACCTAAAGCAATTAAAACACACACAATTGCATGAAACTAGCTTAATACAAGATAAACATGGCTGATAATAACTGAAGTGGCAAGAAAAGACAAATAACTTACAAATATTAGCTTCTCCAATGGTGTAAGTCTTGCCTGAGCCTGTCTGCCCATAAGCAAAGACTGTTGCATTGAAACCTTGGAAGAAGGCATCTATGAGTGGCTGGACAGACAGAGAATAAACCTCCTCCTGACAGCAGGTTTCTTCAAATAGGAAATCACAGAGGAAATGTCGGTCATGGCCCAGAGTAACCCGATGCAGTTCAGTGTCCACGGTGATACAGCTCTCATGGCAGTGTAGCAGCTCCTTGGGCAGCAGGGGACGCACTCGCACAGCTACTTGCACTGCAGAATAATCCCCTCTGCCTTGGCCGCTGGGCACTTTGGGAGACATTTCTGCTATGCTGCCGCCTTCTGTTATGTGTTGATCATCACCGGGCCACTACATCTCCTGTAGTAAAGGATTCCAAATTAATTAAAATTCATCTGTCGCAAAAGGCTTTTGTAAACATCTCATTTCATATGGCTGAAGAAAAAATAAGGTCATCAGTGAAGATGTGATTAATTACATGATGCAACAACCAAACAACAGCTTATACACTTAGTTTTTGCCATCTTCTATGACTATTTCAATTTAGGCTACAGTTGGAGAGAGTGATATGGACAAGATGCAGTATCACAAAATGTTTACTTTCATAACTCAGTATGAATATATATTCTGAAGTTCTTACTATTCTGCAACTGGAAAACTGATAATATTTAAAATAATCAAAGAGGAAGAATTGACTTTGGCTTAACTATTAAATGCCTGACATATTTAGCTACTTCATCTCACTGACCTTCATAAAGCAAAACCCTGCTAGCTAATTTGTAACTATGCCAACAGTGAAACAATAACCACAGAAAAAAGATGAAACAGATACCTCTGAATAAACAATGAGGACATTGGGAATCTGCCAAATGACAAATTCATAAGATCTTACAGTACACCAATGTGCTGCTTTCTTTAGTACATTATGACAAACTTAAAACTTTGGATTAATGGCCCTTTTTTCAAAGTTATGTTGTTAAATGGGAATGACGCTAGTAAAATTAATTTTTTTTACTATTTTCAGCCATTTTAGAAAAGAGAACTTCAGTCTATGATTAAAATAACTGGCAGAGTAAATAATGATGGAAACATTAGTTCCTGTCATACCTGGGACAAATATATTATTTTGTGTTTTGATACTATTTATCATACATGCCACGGAAGTGATACAATACTTTACTGCACAGACAATATGTGCAATATGCTCAAACTTTATAATGAAATGGCTTCATTGATGAGGGCGAAGTACAAACATGAATTTGCCAAATCTGACAAATATTTTGAGTTAACATCAGCACCTACAATAATAATAATATTATTCCATTATTATGTTCCAGTAACAGTGCAAAATCTAAAACTATTAGAAAAACCTTTTAAAAATGTTAGAATAACACAAAGCAAAGCAGCATATTTCATCAAAGCTGAAATATTATTTTTATATAATTTTTACATGACAGAAGGTCTTGTTTTTTTTCCAGCTGTACCTCTATCTGTCGTTTGGTAGTTAATTCTTTAATAAAGCATCAACTTATAAACTCTATATATGTTTTGTGTACAAAAATCTTAACCCTAGTAGTGTTAGATCCAGCTGTCAAATCAGTGCAGTGCCGCTGTAACAAGAAAACTATTTCCTTATTAAATGAATGGAGATGAAAAACAAGGCGACAGGAAAACTGAAGTAACTTAAAGTAAAAGTACTTTAAACTGTACTTGTGTAACGCTCACGTTACAATACTTAAATAGTTAGATGTACCTGGTCAACGTTAACTTTCCTCAAACTTTCCCTGTTGTTTAGGAACAGATGGGTTATCTCTTGGTCACTTTGCTGCATTTTGTCACGTAGAAAGCTCTAAAGTCACGGTACTGCAGCCTACAGTCTGTCCATGTTAGCAAGGTAACCTTAGCTAGCCACCGTTACCTCCGTCAAACAAAGCAGCTGGTTGTTAAATATAATGCTGTCACCGGCGAGAAAAAAAAAAGCCCAAACACCGGATTTTTCTAGGCCAACTAACTACAGCAAGAAACTCCCCATATTTGAGTCGCTAAAGTTAGTTGGGTCGCCAACTTTAGCGTTGGCGTGAGCTAAGCTAAAGCTAAAGTTAGCCCGTTAGCCAGCAGCCAAACAGCAAAACCAGAGCATGAGAGGATGAAGCTGGATGAGGCTTTCTGGAGCCAGCACGACACTTTCCTGCACAAGTGGCGCATGACAAAACCTCTGCCGTGACTGTGTGAGTTCTCACATACACTGGCAGCGAACATAACTTACTTTTATTGTGGCAGAAGTTAGCTACACCATGGGCTCGGGATAACGCTGGGGGTGTTTTTCTTCAGAATGGAAGTAGGGGGACATTCAGGGGAGGAGCCCGAAAGTTTGGGCTTCAGACTTGGATTTGGTTTCTGTAAAGCATCGTGGCTGAGAGGCAAAATCACTACCTTACCAGTCACACAGAGCACCTTAGCGTTTTATTGCAACACATGGGATTTAAAAGTCAAATCTTCGTTTGTAGCACTGTAATTGACTTCAGTTTGCCTGTGCCTATTCTGCATGTTCTTTCTTACTTTGGATCCAAAGTGAAATAAACAAAAAACAAAAAGATATTCATGTTATGTAACTTTAATCTTATACATATTATTTCTGCTGTTTATGTTGACAGTAACTCCTGTCAAACAACTCACATGTTTTAGGCAATGACACACTGAGGTCAACAGTTTCCTGTGGAGGATATATTCATGGTATTAAAGTTTATTATAGTGAGCAAATACGCTGTGGGGATATTACCTAATTTATGAAACATAACATATAGATGAATGTAAAAGTAGTAAATCATAGTATTGGTAAATCGTAGTAAGTCCTACAGTATATAGTATCACAATAATCTGTGATATATAGATAGTTTGTCTGGATCTAATCCTTACATGTATAAATTCATTATGAACATTTTTGGCAGTAGTCAGCTGTTAAATGTTAAAGATGTATGTGTTTGATTTTGTGGCAGAAAAAAATCAGCTGTGATTTCAGTGAAAAGAACTTTAATTTTCATATTAGGAACATTCATGCATGGAGATCTCTGCAGGTAAAGCTTGTTGTCTTCATTATTTTTAAAATAATGGCAGAATTGTAGTGGTCATAAACATTGGGAGTATTAATGAATTTTAGCCTCACAATAAGTCATACTGCTCAGTTGGCTTCCAAACAGCAGCCTCTGCATATGTTTTCACATTACATTGCTGCTGTGATCTTACTGAATAGTAGGCTACATTTTAAATATTAAGGCAGACTGTGACTTGTTGTCTGACTAATGTGTTCACAACAACAAAATCACTAGTCTTCCAAAGTATTCAAAACATTAGCATTGACATCAGCTCTGCTTTCAAAACAGGTCCATCCCCTGAAATAGAGGAAAAAAGGAAAACTGTTAGCAAAATGTTAATCACCATCATGATTGAATTTTATCTTTTTTTGATAACACAAACCACATACACAGAGTGTCAAATTGATCCAGCAAAAGAGTCACTCAGCCCGTGCAAACTATGTGTTGTCCAAATTAATAATGTCACAAGGCTATATAATCCAAAACTGAGTTTTTAGAGAGCCTGTAATTCTGTTTTCATTTTCAACTCTGTTGCTTGGCTGGACATGTTTTTGCTTAGTTTTAGATGCAGATTGCTGCGTGTGCTTATGCTGATAGTTAAGCTTAGCTCAGTCTCAGTCCTGCTAAGCTCCCTGCAAACATATTTGGCTTTAGTGGCTTATCGTAGTATGGATTTTTAAAAGCACAGAGAATATCTAAGTCAATGAAGCAACTAATTAAGGAAGTATGGTATGTGGAGAGGGAGAATGGCAGGCGATGACATCCAATACTGCGGTGCTGAAATCCACATGGTCTGGACAAACCCTGTAAGCAAGCTTTACAGTGGGATTAGTTCTCCATTAGTATGATAGAATTGAAAAGTTCTGTCAAAAACAGCTGAAATAGTTTTTGTAAATGAATGAATAGCCTTGACAAACAGTTGGATAACCATAGCATATCACCAGTTCTTCTATTAAATAAGAAGTAATGATTATTTTAAACCTCTCTCACTCATGCATACATCTGCATGCTCACTCACCTCTTTGTTACAGTTCACATTCCAGCATCTGTTTGTATCCTGTGTGCACACATTCCTGGATATCAGATTTTCTCACCTGCACCTGTGGGTCTTGTCTAGTCAAGTATCTGTCTGTAACCTACAGGCTGAGCAGCCTGGAGTTGTGTCCTTTATAGAGCAGCTCAGCCACATGGGGGACACCATCATCCTGATGTCACAAGCTTAGAGCTCTAAACACTAAATACATATACTATGTTAGATCGCTACATTATTGCTGTATATATAAATTGATCCTAAAATATGGTCACATCCTTATTAAAGTTACAATACAGAACAAATACTATGTAATTTAAATAATAACACACAAAAATGCATTGTCCATATTGTCCATTGTCTTGTCCATAATTAATGGTTATCAAATAATGGTGTATGGTGTTAATTGGAGTTAGGAACTAGCAAACTAGTCCTGTTAATTTTAATAAGGTGTGGGTTAGAACTGCTGTGACTTAAACAAAACATTTTTGGTTTGCTATTCACATATGCATCACTGCATGCCAACATCAAAACATCATATCAACAGTAAGAGCCTCTGGACCTGGACAGTCGACGGTGGGAAATACAGATGTTGTTGTATGATGACCTGAGGAAATCTGAAGATGTCCAGATGTCCTAAGAATCTCGCTGAGCTAAAGCAGTGCTGTAAGAAAGAATGATCCAAAATTCCTCCTGAATGTTATTCAGGTCTGATCTGCAGGTACTGGTAGCACTAGATTAAAGGTTGTGGCAGCCAGAGCAGGTTCAACTAAATCTAAGGGTTCGTTAACTTTTCCTACCAACATTGAGGAAGGTTTATTGTGGTGTGTCATAAATATTCTAAAGATTATAATAGTTTTTCTCTTGTTAGCACATTGTGTCATAGATTAAGATGAGATCATGTTTTATGACCAGTTAAAGCACAAAAGCAATTAACTCCACAGGTTTCATATATCTTGCTGCTATCTTTGTTGGAAAAAATGTCTATATAGTATTGACAATAGTTCTATGTAGGATAACACTTTCAGTCGCATACCCTTTGTGTAACCATAATTTAGCACTTCAAGGGTTAAATCTGTCCATTATTGCTGCTTAACTGCAGCTGGATGAAGGTTTGTTGTTCTTACTGATCAGTGCCTATATGTTTATTGTATGGATTCAGTTTTCGTGAACTAGTCATCACATGATTTTGTTCAAACACACATTGATTAAACCTTGTTGTTTGTCATGATTGTTTTATACTAGAGTGTAAATCCTTACAACCCTCACTGGAAAGAAGAACTTCACAAAAGTTCTCACCCAACTATTGATTTGCCCATAGCAATCATCACCCCAAGTTTGCCTTGTGGTTAGGCATGTTCTGACACAAAACCTTGTGTACAGCTCACACTTGGTCTAGGATTGAGTGCCATAATACACAGTGATGTTACACATTGTTAATGTGAAAGGCTGGAAATGAAAGCCAAGCTTTCAATAGTTCCTGGTTGGATATGTCCAACATAAAATGCTGTTAATCAATCAGGCTTCATGTGGTGTATCTTAATATCATTAACAGGGCTACATTTAAACAGACTCAACTCTCTAGTCATGAGGGCTGTGATGTGATCTTTCATCAAAAGTAAAGTCAATTATTTAGTATGCATTGGACAGTTTCTTACACTTTACAATCTGTGTAATATGATAAAAGAACAATGATGTTAAGATAAAACATATTTGAAAATATAAAGCATTTCATCAATAAAGGCAGTCCAGTGCAGACAATTTATATCAATCATTAAGCATAAAACAATGCAACTACAGGGTCAATCCAGTGTCTTCATATGTCGGTCCCAAGTCTAGGTAAATGCAGAGGGTTGTGTCAGGAAGGGCATCCAATGTAAAATTTAAGTCAAATCAAACATGCGAATCAACAATATGACTTCCATATCGGATCAGTCGCGGCCCGGGTTAACGGTGCCACTGGTGTTGTTGACCTACAGGGTGCCAGTGGAAATTGGACTGCTGTTACTCGAAGAAGGAGAGGAGGAAGGCGTGTTCGTGGGCAAAGAGAGAAGAGGAAGGGCAGGAGTGCAGGAAGTAGCAAAGATCAGTAAGGATGAAGTGAGTAAGGTGTTGAAGAGGATGAAGAGTGGAAAGGCAGTTGGTCCTGACGACATACCTGTCGAGGTATGGAAGTGTTTAGGAGAGGTGGCAGTAGAGTTTTTGACTGGGCTACTTAACAAGATCTTGGAGAGTGAGAGGATGCCTGAGGAATGGAGGAGAAGTGTACTGGTGCCCATTTTTAAGAACAAAGGAGACGTGCAGAGTTGTGGAAACTACACAGGAATAAAGCTGATGAGTCACAGAATGAAGTTATGGGAAAGGGTAGTGGAGGCTAGGCTATTTCTGAGAAATGAGCTTTTGTGAGCAGCAGTATTGTTTCATGCCAAGAAAGAGCACCACAGATGCAATATTTGTTTTGAGAATGCTGATGGAGAAGTACAGAGAAGTACAGAGAAGGCCAGAAGGAGCTGCATTGTGTCTTTGTAGATTTGGAAAAAGTGTATGACAGGGTGCCGAGTGAGGAGCTGTTTCGTATGAGGAAGTCTGGAGTGGCAGAGAAGTATGTTCGAGTGGTGCAGGACATGTATGAGAGCTGTAAGACAGTGGTGAGGTGTGCTGTAGGGGTGACAGAGGAGTTCAAGGTGGAGGTGGGACTGCACCAAGGATCGGCTTTGAGCCCCTTCTTTTTTGCTGTGGTGATGGACAGGCTGACAGATGAGGTTAGACAGGAATCTCCGTGGAGCATGAGGTTTGCAGATGACATTGTCATCTGTAGTGAGAGCAGAGAGCAGGTGGAGGAAAGAGATGGAGGTTTGCTCTGGAAAGGAGAGAGATGAAGGTTAGCCGCAGTAAAACAGAGTACATGTGTGTAAATGAGAGGGACTCAAGTAGAATGGTGAGGTTACAGGGAGTAGAGGTGAAGAAGGTGGAGGATTTTAAGTACCTAGGGTCAACAGTCCAGAGCAACGGAGAGTGTGAAAAAGAAGTGAAGAGACGTGTGCAAACAGGTTGGAACGGGTGGAGGAAAGTGTCAGGTGTGATGTGTGACAAAAGGGTGTCAGCAAGAATGAAAGGAAAGGTGGACAAGACAGTGGTGAGACCAGCAATGTTGTATGGTTTAGAGACAGTGGCACTGAGAAAAAGACAGGAGGCAGAGCTGGAGGTAGCAGAGCTGAAGATGTTGAGGTTCTCTCTGGGAGTGACGAGGATGGATAGGATCAGGAATGAGGACATCAGAGGGACAGCTCATGTTAGATCTTTTGGAGAAAAAGCCAAGGAAGCCAGATTGAGATGGTTTGGACATGTTCAGAGCAGGGACAGTGAATACATTGGTAAAAGGATGCTGAGGTTAGAGCTGCCAGGAAGGAGGCCTAGAGGAAGACCAAAGAGGAGGTTTTTGGATGTAGTGAAGGAGGACATGAGGATAGTTGGTGTAGGTGTGGAGGATACAGAGGATAGGGTTAAATGGAGGCAGCTGAACGGAGCAGCTGAAAGGAAAATAAAAAAGTAAGCATTTTGTAAAACCATAGAGAAAGATCAAAGGTTTCTTATTTGTAATTATGAACAGGGAACATCAAAATTGGTTAAAAGATAATGAAACAATACAGAATGAGCCAACTTATATTGCATTTATTGTGAACTTAACTGATCAATCCTCTAAACATACAACCATAGTTTTGTGTTTTCTTTTAATTTCCCTTCATAGCAGACATTTTGATTTGAATGAGCATGTGTTTCTAAAATTTGTGTCTCTATTCTACTCAAGAATCCTAGTAAGCCATGAACGTCGAGTGAATGAGCATACAAAGCAACACAAACCTGAAATGTAGAAAATAAAATAGTTTTTTTTAACCTATTAGAAACCTATTTTTTTCTAATAGGTTTCAATGGTACTGTAGATAAGCAGTTCTTTGAGATGCCTTTTTTACTGCTTGGCTGTGATATTAAAAACAATTCAGCATTTGGCACGAACGATACAAAAGCAGGAAGTGAGCCAATGTCTTATCATTTCATTGATCATATTTTTCTCACAAGTTCTAAATGTCTCTGTATAGATGTATCTAGAAACAGGCCTCCTCCACTCTCCTTTGTAACTCTTTCTCTTAAAAACAAACTTCTGTAGTTCTGCGGGTTTATAAAATTATATTCTATAGTTGATTTCATTCATTTATAGTGTCTGGTGTTTAGACTCATAAATTTAGGTTTTTTTGTTTCTCCTACATGAGGCATCTTTGGTCTACCTTCATTCTGGCAATTCTAAGGGATTTACTCCTAAATGTCGTTGTGATTTAATGAGGTTGGCTTTAGCTGGATAATATTATCTGAGTCATATTTTTGTTTGAAGATGCAGTAACACTAATTTTTGATCTGCAGTTTTTCATCTTTCAAGCTTTAAGATCTTGGTTAAAAATCAACTAAATTATGGGCCTAAATTACATTTGTGCCCAGTGTCCTTTTTTGTTAGTCTAGTTATCCTAATTTTACCAATCATAATATAAAATTTTTATCCATCCATCTATTCACCTGTCACCCTGGACAGGTCACCAGTCCATCACAGATCCTAGTTCATGTTTTCACTTTTTTCAGACTGAGTGTGCAGCATGCCTGATCTATGATCAGCAGAGGGCAGTGTTACATCATAGAAAATTAATTTTTTTTTTTTAAGTGACGCACTGAAGACACATTTATGACAATAGCCTTACTTATTAAAGCCATACCCAAATCAGCCTATTACAATCTGACCAGGCTCAGAGACTTAATGTCCACACATAATCAAACTGCTTCAACTTGTACAAAAAGCGAGTGTTGATAAGAAGAAGGCAAACTGAATATATTACTTTGGTTCTTAGAACTTTGCACTGGTTGCCTGTCTCTTTTAGAATTGATAGCAAGATCATATTGTTTAAAGAACTGCATGATCTTGGGCTTTCTTATCTAAGAGACTTATTAGTACACACAGTTTGAGATCACAGGACCATAATTTGCTAATTGACCCAAAGACCACTATGGAGCAATGGGAAGCTGACTTTAGCTATTATTTAACTGAACTAAAGTCTACTGATGACAACCTTTAAAGGTAAACTTAAATTGTTCCTGTTTTCTCAGGCTTTTAAATAATGCTCCTGATTGAGTGCTGATTTTTACTATTGATAATCATTTTACATTTGCTTGCTTTTCTTTTATTGACACTACTGTTTTTTTTTATGCAATGAATTTTTAATTCATTTTGTTTTAAATTGTCTAATTTTATCGTTAAGCACCTTGAATTGTCTTTAACAGGATAAGAGTTCTATATAAATAAATTTGATGTAATCAAATTTATTTATTTTAAAAAATCAATAAAAAGAGCAGAGACATAAAGAGAGCATCAGTGTGCCATTAGTGGATAACCTGTCAGTTTAAACCTAATTTAGCTTAACTCATAAGCTTAGTACTGCTTCCTTGACCACTGTTTGTTATCCCCTCTCCCTCTCTCCTCTGTGAACTGTCTGCACTCCCCAGAGTGTCAGCAGACAGAGTAACTCTCTCCTTTGTTCCATTAAACTTCAGATGAGACCAAAGTAAGTACCAGAGATAACCCAAGGTGGCGAGAGGGCTGGTTTCTTATGGGTATACCACACAACCAGACTGAGATTTGTATATAGATTTTACTCCCATACACACTGCCAGCACTTGTTAGGTAAGGGTTTTTTATCTCCACATTGAAGAGAGCTATAGAGAAAAGGTGGTTGAACTGGAAGAGTGGGGAGAGAAAGAAGTGAAAGTGGATGCAACATGATAACTTAGAGAAGTGAAGGAAAAGAGAGGACAGTGAGTTGAACAAAATATCAGACTCCACACCATTTGCTCTCAAAGGCTGATGTTCTCACAGCCCTATATTTGTTTAAGTGGCTGCTGTTCACCAGGCTGGACCTTGCTTAAACAATGCAGAGGTGAAACACAAAGGATGAGCTGTAGATGAGTGAATGGAGGTTTTATTTTGGTGCTGGAATGGGAGCTATGGGGGCCCAGGAGTAGAAAGGGAGGAGCCAGTCGGGTGAACTTTTAGTAGTGAATCATCACCTCTTTTGGATCCCTTAGGGACAAGCACAAGGACACCCTTCTATTAAACTCACCTTATGTTCACTCTTTCATTAAAACAGGAGAGAGAGAGAGGGATGGAGCAAAGAACAGTCAGACGTCTATCTTGTGTGGTAATAAAGACAGCAGTTTTTAATTCAGCCCACACCCCTCAGCCAATGACTGACTGGCTAGCGTGAATCGCCTTCTATTCAGCCATCTCCATTCAACCTTCTCCATTCAACCATCAGTCTGTCTGCCTCCCTATCTCTATAAATCTTTTTTCTTCACTCAGCGTGGAATCTTGTTTTAGGATCCTGTGACTAAAGCCCCCTCCTCCTGTGGTGTCACCAGTGAGTTTCAGCCATAGTACTGTGGATCCCCCACTGCAACAAAAGACATCGTGTTTGTCTCCAGTGAACCTATACTTTGACTCACTGTCAATAGATGCACTTTTGTGTGTGTGTGTGTGTGTGTGTGTGTGTGTGTGTGTGTTTTTAGAAAGCTGTTAAGCTGTTTAATGCCAAGAAATAGTTGATGCAGCACAGAAGTAACAAACAAAAACAACAAACTCCACAATTTTGCCAGCTACATGCCTCCTTATTAAAAGAAAATGATTGATATACATCACTTTCAAGGTGCATATGGCACGTGCATTTTGCTCTGCATACTTGTTTTGCAAATTTAAACATTAAAGTTATTCATGCAGTGTAGGAACACAGTGGATCTTTTCAGCTGCCTGCTTTTGGCTGTCTGTCTACTGAACAGCACTGCTCTGTATTGCAAGAACTGAAGTATTTCCCAAACAACCACAGCCCACATATATCACTGCTTATACCTATACTTGCTGTAAATGACTGCTCCTATGGCATATTTCAGCAAGTAAACAGCAACATTCAACCTCTACCAAACCATTCTTTCAGTATTTTATTCATATGGAAATACAAGACAATACTTTTTATGGTTTGCAGGGTGTGTTAATGGTTGTACTTGGGGCAAGAAAATTATATGATAGATGGCAGATGATAAATAAAACATAATCCCACAAAATCTTTGTACATCATGATTACATATCCAGTATATATATATAACAATGTCAGCATTGCAGACTCACAATTACAAAGCACTTTCTTTCACAGTGATCTGTCCACATATTGTCTGCATCAGCTTGTCCTTCAGCAGACTGCTTGTTTATTGTTTGCTAAATCATATCTTCCACTTTTAATCTCTTCTACTCTTAATCCTATCTTTGTGCAATAAATGTTTTATTTAAACAATGAAATACTGGTCAAGGCACTCAAACATACATCAATCAATTTTAGATTTCCATAGCTTACTACCCATCACCCTGAGAACCCCATAATATAAAACATTTATTCCAAGCAACTGTACAAAACAGGGTGTGTTCTGCCATCAGCTAAGAGTCAGTAAGTTGGGTCATACTTATTTTACTACCATTTTGAGACCTGGTTGCAGCAGCTCATTTAGCAACAGCACAAGTTATATTGCATATCCATGACTGTCATGAAAACCAAACCAGACATTTATCATACTTTAAATTCTAAGCCAGTTTCCACCTTATCCTTCTCTTCCTAGAACTCATACTGAGAAACAAACATGGTGACTTTGGTTATGTACTTCCCCAGGTGGACTCGCCTCTCTAGCTCGCTCATCTCCACCTCTGCCTCGAGAGTGGCAGGGCCCTGCACAGGGCTCACCAGCATCAGCTGACCTGTTAGACGGTCTGAACGCTGGACTGTGAAGTGGCGGCGAGCCTGCCTCCCCCCCAGCAGAGAGAACCTGAGCGTGTCACCCATCTGACGCAACGCTGACACCCTGAACATGACGCGAGGAGCTGACAGGTTAGAAACCACAGCCAAATAATGGTAGGAAAAGGAATTTGGGGCCTGAGAACATGCCTTGTTGTCCACTGGACAGGGGTTACGTTCGCAACGCCTAGAACAAAGAAAAACAAGTTAAAACTGAGCAAGATGTAGCTGAAAGAGTTCATCCAAGTATGAGAATGATGTTTAACTCTTTTATATAAAGTAGTTCTTCTGTCAGGACTTATGTATTTGCTATTGCTCATCTCAAATGAAAAGCCACTCTTATTTATAGAATAAGAGAATAGAATAGGAATAAGAATAAGAATGAACTTGACTGTGAAAAAATGAATAAGGATAATTCTTACATAGGTGACGTCTTGACATATGTAGCATTAGGAATTTTGGGGCAGTCCACACGGACACATTGGAACCCCCCATATGTGTTAATGCACATCTGGTCATTTGTGCAGTTGTTTTGTCTAGTGGCACACTCATCAATGTCTGTGAGGAAAAATCAACATTTACAAAAGTACAAAAATACCCCCATTTGGGATATTGTTCATACTGTATGAGCATTAAATACTCAGTTATTGTGAACAGATTTTGACAACAGGCGTTTTTGATGTGTTATTGTTCTGAGTTTGATCAAAAATAATATCTATACAGAAACAATTTTATGGAATATGTTTGCAGTAACAAGGTGTGCACCTCTACAACTGCGTCCGTCTTGGGTCACATCGTATCCCACTGGACAGGAACAGCGGTAGCCTCCAGCAGTGTTAACACAGGCATGCAAACACAGTCTCCCAGCCTGGCCATTATGGAATAGCTCACATTCATCTATATCTAAGGAGAACAAGACACAGCATTCTTTATGGAAGCATAAACGTGTATATCTGTTTTAGTTATGGAACAGGTATTAGTTGTACCAGTGCACGTGTTGCTGTCTCTGCCAGAGATGGTGTATCCCGGCTCACAGGTGCAGTGGGTGGTGCCCTGCACTATAGTGCAACGTGATGGTCGGACAAAGGGTCCCGTGGTGGCAGCTGGCAAGGTAGATGCAGCAGCAGCAGTAGAGGCGGCAGAGGTGTTTGTCATGGTGACAAAGACTGAATGAAAAAGATGGGAAAGAGGAAAAGTAAGCAGTTGTTGACATCCTTTTATTTCCTGCAATAATATTTTCAGTGCAGCAGCTCTGTATCTATATATCTGTATTCATTCTTGCAGTTATTAATGGACAATGTGTGACAGACATCACTGTCAATGACAATTTCCAGTGAAGAGGAGAGTGAACTGTATCAATGAACAATATGGATCTTATCAGTCAAGGCAATATTAAGCGCCAGTGTAGGCTATGTTGCTATGGCATGACCAAAAAGTCACCTTTATTGAGTGAAATAAATTATTTAGATTTTCAATCCAAAATGTAAATACTCTCAATATCTCAGTTCACATTATGAGATGAAAATGGCTCAGTACACTCCGTATTTGTGAGTCTAAAGTCATGATTGTGACCGTAATTGTACTTTGCCCTGAAGGGTATATAGTTCAGACAAGTGTCAGTGTTCATGCTGTGCACTGAGCCACACCAACTAATGGTATATGGAAATATTAAATAATAGAAACAAACATAGAGTGTCACAAACATTATCTGCCACTCAACCTATCTTGGACTTAATGCTTGTATTCAATAAAACTCACTGCTATATGTATATGGAATATGTAATACTGGCTTGTATTAGCAAGCCAGCCTAGTAGTCAGTATAATCTCCTTTAGCAGAATGGGAGGATTTTGATACTAGCCTTTAATAGTATGATCTGCCTTGTCTGTTCATGCTTATTTGTTGTCATATTATTAAAGGGTATAATGACTTTTTGCACAATCTGAGATGTCTGAAGTTTTAGTTGTTATCTAAATGTGGTGAGAAAGCTACACCTCTATGATGTGTGTGGTCTGGATATGCTGTATATTACAACCTACATGTTGGCACAGGGCTCTGACAGGTAGCGCCAGCCCAGCCTTTGGCACAGACACAAGAGAACTGGTTCACCTCATCCATACACGTCCCACCATTCAGACATGGAGATGACGCACACTCATTGATGTCTGAGGAAAGACAGAAAGGGTGATATGAGGGAACAGGGATGCTATGTTTGAACCCTGGTGGGGATTCAAGGATGTTGTAGGCAACTGAATATTTTTGATGGTTAGATGGTTAAACACTACATGACAACATGGCATATGTATTGTACATGATATAGAGTCAATAATGTAAAACAGAATCAGATCAGTTAACATCAGGGCCAGCCAAAGTTTGAAAAAACTCTGTCAGAGGACATTGAATTGGAATATCACATATCACAGCATTCAATAAGCTCTCTGAACAACAACCAAAGTCCATAAAGAGGTAATATGATCATGGGTCACTTTTGAAATTTATCTCAACAGAGACACATTGTAATATGCATGATGCACAGAAAAGAGAAATACCAACAGAGCAAGAGAGGGGCAGATTACAAAGGCGATGATGAAAGCATTGTGAAACTGATCAGAGAGACAGATAACAGAATGAGTGATGACCAGGATCAAGAAGAGAACAGACATTGGTGGGAAGATGATGAGGAGGAGGCAGTGAGGAAAGTGGCCATCCCAGTGATGCCAGGTAGGACAAGATCTGTGCTGGATCCTCACCTCGGCAGGTAGGCTGCTGGCCACTCCAGATTAGGTTTTCCTGACAAATCCTGCTCTCTGATCCCACCAGTTCATAGCCGGGGTCGCACAGAAAGTGAACCTCATGGCCAATGCTGTGTGACTTGCCAAGTTTCCTTCCATTGACGGGTGCATCCAGTTTCATGCAGGTGCCTGTTGGAAAAATGGAAGGTGATTAAAAAAGCAGCGTGACAGATACTTTAACATTTTGATAAATCAATCTCTCTAAAGGTTTTGCTTACTGTTGATGGCTTTTGATGCCTGCCTCCCTGCATTGCTCTGCAGTAGGTTTATTTTCTTCTTCAGGTTGCGCAGACTCTGCAAATAGGAGGCTTCATGGGCTGAGAGAAGTTTTTGGACTTGTTTCAGGGAGCCTTGTATTTCCTGTCTACTGGGACAGTCCTGGAACAAACAGAGACCAATTAATATCATGAAACTGCTGATTACTATTTCACCACTTCTAAGCCAATTTATATTTCACTGACAAGCTCATCTGTGGCATCATCATCATGGCAAAATCTGTTAGTTTATCAAATATGGAAATGTAGTTTTTTTCTACTGTGCTACATAATTGCAGTAAGCTGTGATTTATGTTAATACTACGTTCTTCTTAGCCTGTGGAGCTCTTGGCTGTATTGCACTATACAGTATATAGTGTTACTACATGTATATTGCACAATACAGAGCACTCATAATTTGTTTTAAAACGTCATATTAGTTTTTAAGGAATGTTTAATTTATGAATAAAGAAAAGCTACACTTTTGGCTCCTGTAAACTAAAAACAAATATTTGTCAAGATGTAAAAGAGACCACAGAGCCCCCAGGCTGGTGTGGAAACCTGAGAACATTCATGCATTCATGCCAAAACACTTTTATAACCAAAAGAACTAAAAAAAAATGAAATACTTAAAACACCTTTAACTTTAGCTGAGCCCAATATATAACCTTACAAAAGGTTATATATTGTGATCACACAATAACCTTAGTTGCTGTATCCTTAGTTAACCTTAGTCACTGTGTTGCACAGTTATAGGGGAATGGTTTAATTAAATGTATGTTAAAAAAAATGTAATCATGTTTGTAACCAAAACAGAGTCCACTGCAGTGGTGCTGCTGAAGGACTCCAATCTGTGCAGGACAGAGGTCGTGCTGTTGATGCAAAGCAGTACATGCAGTAGAGCTCACCGTATGTTTGGCAAGCATCTGCAAGCTGCTCCACTCAAAACATGATACTGTAGGTCAGTCATAAATGCAAAGCCAGACTCTGAAGGTAACCAGTTTACTTGTGATGTGGTTTTGGGTGTGACGCTGTGTGGAGCTTTAAAATTGTCATTTATTAAGTTATGTAATGGACATGTACCTGTATCATTTTAGGAAAGGGGGAAATAGCAAAAGCAAATTGACTTGCATTATGGGTAATCACTTGCGGTCTATAATGTGGTGGATTAGGGTTTAGGGGTCAGTCAGTTAGGTGTAAACACCCTCAGCATTATGATCACCTGTGTTACAGTCTTCTTTTCTATTGGTTTAAAGGGTCAGGGAGAAGCACCAGCTTTTCTATCTGTCTCTTGGCCGTCATTACTTTCCTTCATTCAGCAGTGTTATTCTCTGCCTTCTGTCCTCCCATTCATGTTTTCAGACAACCAATTAGTGTTTTTCGTCCAGCAGAAGTTATGTAAGAAAGTCAATATTTGCTGAAAACACCTTTCTGATTTGGACAGAACTGGAATTTGGAATGACTTCAGTCCGGGGTTTGGGGGCTGGTGTTTATAGAATGGTTGTCAAAGGCGTCTTTCTGCCTGTGCTAGTCGACATTTCACATGGATTCATTTTAACTGCAGGGTGATGTTACCACGATATGCAGGAGGCATATAATCATGGAGTTCAAGATTACAGAAAAGAATTTCTATTAAATCTGAAAGTTGAAAAATTGTTTAATGCTTTTAAACTTTGAAACACTGACCTGAAACTTTTAGAAACATACACTAAAATTCACACATAGAATACATATAGACATACAGTACAATATACATGCGGAAGACGTAAACCATTACATTCCTTTGGACATTTATGTTGACACTGTCTCAGTAATACGCAGAAAAATAAATACACGCACAGCTGCTATAATGTCATTCACAGACAGATGCAACTTTCCAGAAAGGTTTAGCAGATTTGCAGTAAAGTGCAGCATAGTTATATTATGTATATAGTTTTCATGAACTGGATCTACAGCCTTGTTTCTAAATCCTACATGCAAAGTTAGATTCACTCAACATTTTCTCGGTAAAAAATGTTCTTTGATATCAAGCAAGGGCACGCACAGTAGGACCTGTTGTTTACTTCAGAAGAGAGAGAGGTTTTTTTAGATTTGAGCAGTTTTTGCCTTTCAGTCAATCAATTCAGTGGATATAATAGAGCAATCTTCGTAAGCATGTGTCAAGGATTTAATCTCCTTTGACTTAAATTATGTTTTATAAGCCAAAAAATCCTGCTATGACTCAAATCTGTACATTTACTCCTTGGTCAATAACACTTTGTTGTACATACCTGTCCAAAAGTAGGATGAAACGGACAGAAACACAGCAGGATAATGACAATTGCAGCTGATACAGACATGTTTCCATGAACACAAAGCTAATATGCAGTCGATGATCGATCCCTCAGTGTGTTAAAAGTTGTAGGCACTGTAAACCTTCAGTGGGCAGCCCTCAGCATATGCAGGGGCTTCAGGTGAAAGACAGACCACAGCTGACAGTGGAAAAAACGGCTGCAGTGAAACTCTGACGAATGCTGGGTTTACACTTCAGGAGCCAATCAGGAAAAGATACTTTGCAAATAACATGACCATATTATTATCACTTTACTTAATTTGGAGTGCACTTCCTGTCTGATTTAAGTATTATTGTTTACCTTTTTACAGATAAATAGAAGAAAACTTCTCCAGATCAAAATAAAAGCATGACAAAAAACATAAAGTCTAAAACTTACTTTCTCTTCATTTTCCATTTCTCTTACTGTTCTTTACAACAGTAACATTCACAGTATATCTCATTAAATCAGGAAAAAATAATCAAATAAAATATAAACACATAAAATATTGTAACAGTGGCAACTGCCTGGTTTTCTGTATTGTCATACAACTAGTGCTGAGTTTCAGCTGACAGTCGCCCCCCTGACATTTTCCTGTAAGGTACTGCGATTTGGGAATTCATTTTCCCTTCGATGGCAATTAGTCCAGGCCCAGAGGAATCCATGCACACATGCGCCATGATTTGGTAGACTCATGAACACTGTTGTCCAGAGAGTAATGACGAGGCTGAAACTAACTGGTTTGAACTCAAGCAGGAAGGTGCTCACAGTGGTTCCTTTGGTTGTTGGTGTTACCTGAGAAATCATCTTAGTGGGTGGCTGTGACTTACTGAGCCCAGAACAGAGTGTATGCTCAGCTGTCATTTGGCTCAGTGGGGTCAGACAGTTTCTTCCTGGTGCAGCAAAATCAAAGAGATAAAAAAATAACTGGGCATCCTGGAACCTGAATCTTCATTCAGCCCACAGGCGATAGAAATGAGTGTGAGCCTACTGTTTTGTGCAACAGTCATCTCCAGACACTGAATCATCCCACAGTGTGGATCATGATTCATGCTTCCAACACTGGATCCATAAAAAAACATGTCACTATGTCCAAACAGACACCCAGACAGCTCCATCCTGTACCTCTGCACATTCAGATGTGTCTGCTCTATAAATATATATATATATATATATATATATATATATATATATATATATATATATATATATATATATATATATATGTATGTGTGTGTGTATGTATGTATATATATATATATATATATATATATATATATATATACAGAATAACAGAAGACCTGTTCAAGATTAAACAGCCAACAATAAACAGTAACTAAAATTTGCTTCACTCTGACCTGCTACATAATCAAGGATATTACAGCATTAGAAATAGAGAAATAATTACTCAAGGCACAAGAACTTACACTATCGTAGTTTATTTACATTTTGAATGCAAGACTTTAACTTTTAATATAATGTAGTATTGCTTTCGCCAAGCTGTAGTGCAACAAATTAAAAAATGAATGAATATATATATATATATATATATATATATATATATATATATATATATATATGTGTGTATGTATATCACATTATATACATAATAAAAACAATTCCCTGTCGTGTAACTGTCCTTGCGAGCATTGTGAATTGTCTTTGAATAGAGACGTGCTTTGCGCTGCTGACCGAGGTGAAAGCTGTCGAGCTGGTGAACAGAGGGAGGAGAGGAGGAGGGAGGCAGGCAGGCCACTTATGTTGGAGACACTTCAGGAATTCACGATGGAGTCCGTAACAGCTTGTCGGTGTTTGGATCTGCTTTTCGTTTTGCCTCTCCTGCTTCCATTTATCTGCGCTAATCGGATTATCACGGACGCACCGGGTCTCCACATATCCCCCACAACAGGTAACCGCATTTCACGTTGTGCGTCAGGTGCCCACGAGGGACAGCACTGGACCATGTGGTGCAGGATGAACTTCATGCATAGGATAGCATTTTTTCTTGGATTAAATTTAATTTTTAGCCTATGTGACTGGACAGAGACCCATAAAGAAATGTGTTTTATAAGTAGATTTCCATCCTTATGTTGGCAATCCACTGGCAATCCTTTAAGCTGCAGACTCAAGAGGGTTTTGATAGTTTGCCAAATCCCACTGGCAAAACACCAACAAACCAACGGCTCTGTCAGTGGCTGGTGTGCTACAGAACTGTGGCATCAGCTTAACAAAGGACCATCTTGATGTTATTTTGCCAAACTCACACCTAAATTATTATTCCAGGGGAGCTGAAGCCCTTCTCCTTAACTTTTTGGTGAAATGCACTGAGATGAAATTATTAAGTGAGTTTGATGCCTAGTAGGTCAACTAAAAGTCAAAGACAAAAGTGTTTTTATCTACTATATGTCATCAAATTAATGATTCATTTGGCATGACCTCCAAAATTAAAAATAGATTCAAAGTGAAAGGGAAATTAAATTATAAAATGTTGCCTAAAGTAACCTGAGTTTGTACAATGGTATGTGTGATGTACATTAACAGATCATTTAGTGTGACAGACTCTTATCAGCCGATGCTCCAACTTCACAGATCTTCTCTGAGATACACTCAAACATCCTGCCAGCACATTTGCATTGTGTTGCCATGGCGATGACAGTAGAGGTACTGTATATTAAATGAGCGTTTCTGTTTTCTTTCAGGGCTTGGAGTGAAGAAGCACTTGCAGATTGTTTCCCAGCACAACAGACTGCGCAGCCGTGTCAAACCCATGGCAGCTAACATGCAAAAAATGGTTTGTGGCACCTATTGTCTGGTTCTTCTG
Organism: Mastacembelus armatus; assembly: GCF_900324485.2. Taxonomy (NCBI): domain Eukaryota; kingdom Metazoa; phylum Chordata; class Actinopteri; order Synbranchiformes; family Mastacembelidae; genus Mastacembelus; species Mastacembelus armatus. Next base: position 12,542,917 of record NC_046635.1, read on the forward strand.
TGTGTTTTGAATTGAGTAAATGTTTTCACCTAAATGTGAGTTTAAGGCAGCTTAATATGATCTTTTTATTAGAAACTGGAGGTGGCACTGTCCACACTGCTATTACTCACATAGTATAGTATAGTCTGCCTATGCAGCACATAAGAATGATTGCCTTTTTACATATAGACTCTCCTTCCACTAGTAGAAACTATTTGCTTGCATGTCCAAATTAACCAATATGCTTTTGAGTTGGAGCAAGCATGCAGCTGTCACTTCTTAGACCAGAAATTATTCCTTTAAAAAAATTTAATCACTAAACGACATTCATAACAAAGGTTTTTAGCTGAGCTGTCTTCCTCTGTGATGTAAAATAATACTGCTAGTGCACCATTTGTTCTGCTCTGATAATGAGGCCAGTTAGACCAAAATCTGTTTGTTGTGACCAGATTTGTATGATGGTCACACAGTGAAATGACACAAAAAAATACATTTTAGATGGATAACAATAAAACTAAGCAACATTCTGTGCACAAAATCATTTTCTTGGCAGAGTGGTGAACAGAAAAAGGCTCATGGCAGTATGTTGCTGAATGTGCAGCACCTGTTAATATTAATTTTGACTTTCTAATCCCAATTTCTGCAAAACAATCTAGTGAAATCCTCTCCCTATCTTATTTCATCTATTGCTTCACTGTACAGTGCTTATCTCCACAACTGTCTTGTCTACATATGATTATGACTAAGAGGTAATGATGGATTATGAAACTCACAATGCACTAGATACCCTCTGGGCCTAATATGAGATTTGTGTCAGGGCAAATTGTCACATTGTCACAGATTACTTCCTCAAAGCCACTCTTACAGACAGAGCCCCTTTCTTTGACCGCTCTTCAGACTCTGAGAACTGTTCTCAACTGATAAGGCAGTAATGAGAAAAAAGAGGATGTATATAATCATTCAGCTTTCACAACTCTGGTATTACAGGTAATTTCCCTGTGAAAACCCTCAGAGGAAGCTTTGCCAGGCTGAAGAGGAATATTAAAGAGTTTTACTGATAAACGTTAAAAGGCTCAAGGCTCTGGCTGTGTTTGTGAATATCTGAATAAGGATTTCTTTTCATACAGAAACGAAGCAGTAAGCATGGCAGTGAGATTTTGTTGAAGTGATTATAATATAGTCCTTTAGGCTTTACTTTCAGGGTGAGATAAAATACCAATATTTTAGGAATAAATGATGCTCCTCCTGTTCTCAGCCAATGCCCTGTCTGCAGATTTTCTTTGTGTTCTTGAAGCTAAGAAGTATTATAAGGTCACATCAGCGCTCTCAGAGGAAGAAACTGAAGTTATTTACTTTTGATATGTAAATTAGGACCTCAGTTTGTGAGATTTTATCTTATTAATCTCTCAGAACTTCCCAGAGCTAAGAACTAAAAAAAGTAGATTTGTAAAATATGTACCTTGTTAATTTATTTAGTGCCATAATATAGAAGTTGTGGATGGAGTCATAAAGAAACACAAAACAGAATACAAACACATACATCTTCCATGCTCTTAGTAAGACATTCAAATCCCACAGTTGCTATAACATGAATGAAATGTCTTAAATGAAATGTTGAACTGTTGACTTTAGCTGCCTGACATCACACGATGATCAAACTCTACACTATACAGTCACACTTTTTATCCCTATCTAACAAGTTCTAACTGAACAAAATATTTAGATATTTTTAAGAGATTTATTTTTGTTCCTTTTTAAATATGTGCATAGACAATGACCAGAAAGATGAAAATAGCCAGCCAATAGCAACAGGAAACTGAAGCTTTTCTTAGAACAAAGCAACCTGTCAGAGTGTGGAAACTGCTTCATGTTAATGGAAAAGAAAGTCTAATCTATCAGAACACCTAAAACTTGACCTAAGGGGGCACTCTAGTGCTTTTTTATTGCACCATAAATTTGTGATATTTACAAGAGACAAATTAAAAATCCTCGTCCTAGTCCAGAAACACTGGACCCTACATTGTCTATAATGCAACTAGTAGTGTTATGCCGTTTACTCCTCCGTGATAAATACCCATTCCTTTAAACACCATGCCTCCAGATTATAGCACACGCTTCCTGTTACATGGTCTCTAAGCCCCAGCAGAGATAACAGTAATGACATCAGTAGGGTATCATCCAGTCTTAATCCACATCTTCAAGAACAATATGACTTCTATTTCGGATTTACGGTCCAGACCCAAGGTTAACAGAGGCCCCAAAATATTTTGATTTATAAATGAATTGATGATGAAACATTTTCACTTTTTAATATTTAATGTAAATACAAATTAATTTCATATAGAGCAATTATCCACTGCCTTTATATGTACCCGTTTTCAAAAAGAGATTAATAGGTTTGGAATATCTATTGGACATCTGCTAGATTTGTGGGCTTCTGTGAAACATGAGGCAGATGACAGATGACCTGTGTCAATTTAATTAGAATATTAATGGGCAAATCTGACAGTACATGATAGATGTAATCGGGACACAAACTGACAAAAAGAAAATGAATTGGGATTTGTTGGATACCAGCACAGAAGACTACAGAGAAGGAGTGGAAAAGCCTACATTTTAAATGAATTAAAACACACACACAAAGAGAAAAGCTTAAGCTCACACAGTACACAGTAACATAGCATTAACCTCTGTTGATAAGTGTGCTGGTCAGCAGTTGACCTTCCCTTAATCCATCTAAGATAGGCTACAGCCAAAGAAAAGTAATGTAGAAGTGTTACTAAATAATGCAATTGTCCTTATCCATAGGAGTGGAATGAGAAGTTGGCCTTAGTTGCAAAAGAGAAGGCTGCCTCCTGTCACACAGACCCCTCCCCTAAACACTCCTCAACTTTCAGTCACATTGGCTGGAACATACATCTTTCTCCATATGGTGTCACTTCATATTCTGATGTCATTGATGGCTGGTTTGAGGAGGGAAAAGATTTTCTCTACATGAGTGGGAAATGCAAAGAGAATGCCACCTGCCAGCACTACACACAGGTATTCACAAGTAAATACTAGGTGCACAAATGTTTACATGAAAACCTACATTTACAGACACTTATATTCACATTTTTACTTCCTTCTTAAAAGTGCTGATCTAGTGCATCTAACCCTGGTGTTGTTGTGTAGCTAGTATGGGCCACTTCAAGTCATGTGGGCTGTGCCACTCAGCTGTGTCTGAGAGAAGGAGACTTCCAGGAGATGTTCGTCTGTGCATATTACCCTGGGTAACAATTACACACTTTTCTCCCAAAAATGAAAACGTGAAAGCCATTGAACATTAAGATGTTTTTAACCCAACTGCTACTACTTGAGTTAGTCAAGCATTTGTATTGCTGCAGGGGTAACTGGGAGGTGAATGGTTGGATGGTGATTCCTTATAGGTCGGGACTGTATTGTTCTCTCTGCACTTCTTCCATGTCTGGTTGTTTGAGGCTGTGGGACCATGTAGGTGGATTATGTGGTAAGACAGTTTATATATACAGCACATATATACAGTATAGATTGCTGCAGAAGCAAATTTTGCTGTTATTGGAGACTGGGTGATGTTTTTGATTTAAAATAAATCATTAGCACATTCCACTAGAATTAGCCATTAAAACCTTGAACTATAAATGCTTGTCATATCATTTTTAAAGGAGGTCTGCATTCACTAGACTGCAAGTGAAGGACTGAAAGACTTTTAATTTTGTGCTACGATGACTACTATCATCAATGTCATGTTTAACTATAGCAAAGAAAATGAAGTCCAGTTTCACAAGGATGACAGATGTGCACGTTATACTTCTCGTGAAAAATTGCTGAATGTTTCTATCTTCTAGTTTTATGCTCTGCTGCTGATCATTTGAAATTAAGTATTCTTTAAGAATTCTGTATTTTCCTATAACTTGGACTACAGCTCTGCTGCAGGGTGTTCGTGTTGTGAGCTTTCTTTTTTTATCAGAGATTCCAAGGAACCCATGTCGTATGAGCTGTGGTCAGCATGGCCAGCTTAATACCTCATCCTGCAAATGCAACTGTGACCAGGGCTTCACCGGACGCTTCTGCCAGGGTACCAGTCACTATTATCAAGTGTAGCTGGACAAGATCATATACAAATTCAGATCAGGCTTCATTATACTTTCTGTATCTTAATGTTTTAATATTAAACAGGCAGATTTCACAGTAAGTTTCTGATTTTCAGTACAGTGCAGTGTGCAATGTGTACATGGCCGTTTCAAAGAAGAAGAATGCTCTTGCCTGTGTGATGTTGGCTATGGTGGTGCTGAGTGTGCAGGTGAATGTTCTTTCCTATATGCTTTTTCATATACCTCTGAAATGTGTACTGTATAAACTGAAAAAATGAATTGGGTTCCTGCTACATTCTGCATTTGTCTTGATGGATGCTAAATCTGTTGACATGTTGAAAATGTAATGAAAGCCCCAGGATAGTGAGTGGTTGATGGGATGCCAAAGACCATTAATAGGGTTATACAATTCATAACATATATCAAGTATAAGAGGTACAGTTGTACACCTGGAATTAATGGTTTAAATTGTTCTGTTTCTATGCATTCATATCTTTTGGCTCACAAAGTAACAAAATTCAGCCCTGAAAATATTTCTGTGAATTTCATCTAAATTTACAACAGTAAAGCTACAGTAAAGTAACGTGTGTATTAATTGAACCTGAGTCTTCATGGATAACCATTAGTGTTATTAATTATGTTCAGCATATTTTGGCGTCTTGTGTCCCAACAGAGAAATTGCAGTTCCCCTTCCATAGCTGTGATGCTATTATAGATGGAGATTGCTTCATGGTATCTTCTGAAGCTGACAGCTACTATGGAGCCAAAAGTCACTGTCAGGTAAGAACCAGGTGTGCGTTGCCTACTGAGATAGTGAGAGAAGTCCTATAGCCCTAGTGTATCCTATACTAAATCATCAAAAACTGTCATTCTTTTCTCAGCATGGCATTTTTCTGTTTAAACTACCAGGACAGAGGGGGTATTCTAGCTCAGATACACAATCAGAAGGTTCAGGACATCCTGGCTTTTTATCTCAGTCAGCTGGAGACCAGCAATGAGGTCACCAATACCGACTTTGAAACACGAAACTTCTGGATTGGTACAATATTTCATTTTGTTCATCTAAATAAATGCTGAAATATCATAATGTTCTCTAACACAGAACAGCGCTATGAGATTAGGTTGCAGACTGTGCTGTCATTTTGACCAGATGTACTACCAGGTGGAGATGCTGCACAGATAAAATAGCAATGTTTTTGCTCCACAGGTTTGACGTATAAGCCTCTGAAAGACTCATTTCGCTGGGACACAGGAGAGATTCCTAGATTCAGCAGCTTTGCCTTTGGGCAACCTGACAACCAAGGGTAAGAGACACATTTACTAGCAGATATTATCTACGGCAGAATACATCATAAACAGACGGCTGAGTGCAATAGAGCTAAACAAACAAACAAATACCTAACACATACTGAATGAAACAGCAAATGTATTTCTCTGTTGGAGCTTCAGGCTTTTTTAAAATCTGTATTATGTCTGTAATTCATGGAAATTTCATATCAAATAATATAATTTGTTTTCATCTCTGAAATTAAATTCAGCTTTGAAATTGCATTGAACATGACATTATCCACGAAAACAATTTTAGAAATGGAATGAACAGGAAGGAGGTTGATGTGAGCTGATCTGCATTGTCTTCTCCTGACCACTAGATGTCTCTCTTTTTCTCTTTGTCACACTATCTATCTATCTATCTATCTATCTATCTATCTATCTATCTATCTATCTATCTATCTATCTATCTATCTATCTATCTATCTATCTATCTATCTATCTATCTATCTATCTATCTATCTATCTAATCTATGACTTATTTTTTAAATGTATGTTAAAATTTCTAACCAGACTGGCACCTGCCTTTTGAAGCCCTGTGTGTACAGTTACTTATTTTGTCTGTATCTCTGTTCAGTTTTGGAAACTGCATTGAGCTCCAGGCATCAAGTGCTTTCAACTGGAATGACCAACGCTGTAAAACACGCAATCGATACATTTGCCAGTATGGTAAGGCTTCTTCTGGGAGAGGTTGGGTCAAAGTGTGGGTGGGACACACACTCAGACATACTGTACTGTTCTGATCACCTACTGTGACTGGTAGGTAGGTATTCAGAGAAGTTAAGACTTACCATTTTGGCCCAAAACCAAACCAAAATAGGTGATCACTGATAGTAATGGTCTTCTTTTTTCACATTTGCATACATGGTTGACTTCTTTAACTGCATCAACATGTCTGTAGCTGATTTATGTGGCAGACTGGCCTGTCCTTTCAAATATTCCCACAAACCTGACATCCTCTTGTCTGTCCATTACCAATTGCTTTGATGCAGAAAACCACCAGGATCTTGAGTTTCATGACGAAACAGAGCTGTCTCTCCCAAGGCCCCATGGCCCTCCGATCAGCTATTAAAACAGAATTCAGTGCAGGGCATGTGTGTGAGCTGTTTTATGACAAAAAAGTAGTCGACATATTCTTTGTATGATTTGTGGTGAGGTTGGTTATGGGACATTTTGGGGAATAGAAGAAGCCTATCCTCCAATATGGTTGAATGTGTTTGTGAAGCAACTTCTGCAGCTTGTTTAATATCAGGCCATTTTTTTACCGCTGTGGGTCAGAAAATACACTCACTGAAGAATCAGAGCATAGGCATGACTTATTATACCTATTAGCAAACAACTGTCTGCCCATGTGGGATGTGTAGCATCATCCCACATGGACATGATCTTTCCTTTCCATTTAATATTTGTACTTTATACTGGTCTTTAGAAATATTACTGTCATCTATATCTCTGTTAATGATAATCAGTGCAAGGCGAAGTGTGTACATTAATGATGTGAACACATACACATTTAAGCATTGCATTCAGTGCAAATCCTTGGCAGTCAGTGCTCACCATCAAGAGCCTTTGAACGATCAATGCATGTCAACTTCTCAAAGGTACACAGTGTTTAGCCACTGATCGTGAAGAATGACATGGCAGCAGATGTTCAGTTTTGTCCACTTGAGTGTGTCTTTGCAAGTGGCTAGTGTGTAATGGGTATTGATCACTCATAGCTGAATGCGTGATCTGCTCCGAATGGGGTCAGATGAAATGTTTACAGCCTCGTTTTTGGAGCCCTCGAAATGTTTCCCTTGTTGTCATTTGGGCGTGTGTAAAACAACGCTAGAAGATCACAATCAAGAGAGGGCTTGAGGGTTGGATTATATTAGCAGTAGTTCAACTATAAAAATACCTAAGTTATTATAAAACCTAGTGGTATATATTTGTGAATATTCTTCAGTCAATCCTTTTTTCATTCTTTTGTTTTTGAGAGGAAGGGTGGAATATATAAATTCAGCTCATTGTGAGCATGCAGAGCCCTTCATCCCATTGGAGTAATTCCTAGCTTTCATTACTCTGTTGTATTAATTGGTAATGGAATGATAAGTGGATATCATACAGCCTGAGGCACACACTAGGTTGTGCTTCCTCTGATGAATGTCTGTGCATGTGTGCACTGTGCTTGGCATTACTCACACTATGGGGACTAAAATCTGTTTACACACCCACACTGTGGTCCTTGCCTTTCTCAGGCAAGGGTTAAGTTGAGACCAGGTTAAGGGTTTGGGTAAGGAAAGTAATGTTTACATTGGGCTTACCTATTTAAAATGTAAAGTGCCAACATATGCATTTGAATGAATCAACAGTCTGCTTTGTCATGTTACACATTATAACCAGCTTCTTTACATTCACATTTTAGTAGAATTCATGAATGTCATAGTTACTGGGGGTTTATGACACAAACCAAGTTTCTGACACCTCACTATTTGTTCCTTGTTTACAGTGTTTGTGTTTATTGTGGTTCAATTTTGTATTGTTTCCATAATTTGTGTGTTTTTATGTGTATTTCACAGCCGCAGAGCACATTGCCCATTGGGAAGATGGCGATACGTTACATGTTGGTTGGTACATATGGTAGTGTTGTTGGCATATGGTTTATCCATTCTTGTACCTGGATCATGTTTGAATGTTTAATGCAAATGTTTTCTTATTAAACAGCTGTGTGTAAGCTTAGAGAGCCATTGTTTATGCTTTGTATTTATCAAATGAGTGAGCAGCTTCATTTCAAATGAAAAGGTTGCCAGTTGATTCTCATACATACATGATTCTCTGTTCTCTGGTATCTCTTACATTTTAATGTGACCTGGCCTACTATCATCAAGGATGCTTCACTTCGCTTAATGCTACTTGGAAGAGTTAAACAAAAGAGAATGCTTCTTACACTTAGGAGGGCCATATTAAGCAACAAATGATTGACCCACTCATATGTGCACTCATATATGTAATCAAATATGTGGATTATTAGTAATAGTAATAGGGCCAGCATGGCGATGCAGTGGTTAGCACTGTTGCCTCACAGCAAGAAGGTTCTAGGTTCAGCCCTGTAGTCTTTCTGTATGGAGTTTGCATGTTCTCGATGTGTCTCTGGGGGCTCCAGGTATTCCAGTTTCTTCCCACACTCCAAAGACATACAGGTTGGGGTTAGGTCAATTGGTGGCTCTAAATTACCCATAGGTGTGAATGTGAGTGTGAGTGTTTATATGTCTCTATATGTCAGTCCTGTGATAGAATGGTGATCTGTCCAGGGTGTACCTCAACTCTCATGCAGTGTCAGCTAGTCCACTATGACCCTGGATATTCCAGCGTAAGTGGTAAAGAAAATGGATGGATGGATAGTAGTAGTAATTTGTCACTAAATGTAGGATTTGTTTTCAGTTTTTTTTAGAGCAGACAATTCTAAAGCACAGATTATGCAAAAGATGAATAATGAAAGGAACTATACATAATTTCTATTTTATGTTGTTAGCAATTTAAGCCAAGAGGGTGGGGGCCCGTATCCCTGTCCACCACTTTAGTTCAGATTAAAATATCAACTAAGATTGCCATGAAATTTTGTACAAAGCTATATGATTTCTCGAGCATGAATCCTGACTGACTTTGGTGATTCCATGACTTTTTGTTTAGTGAGACCAAGAAGTTGACAATCTCCCTTTTCCACCACCATGAGGGTGCATACTCTTAGGGTTATTTAGCACACTCAACCTGAGTCACTTTCAGAAACAACAAAAGTTGAATGCACTTTAGGCCATCTATGGTATGACCTAGAAAATACTCCTTTAACCCTTAAATACTAATGTAACTCAAAAAAGCCTAGAAAATGTAAAAATCAGAATGAAAGGAGCAGTTATTACAGGAAATGTTAATTAAAATATATTATACAGCTTTAGTTTTAATGTGACCTGATTTCTCTTTGATTCCTTCTAATTTAAATTTTGGAAGCTAACAGCATACATCAAAACTTTAAGATTATTTACAGACTTCAGTTGCGCAAGTAAGGATATGGCATCAGTTTAAGCATTGGGTCTTGTATTCTATTTTAAAATGGGCTTAGAAAGGAAAAGTTGGGTGACCAAAGCACATATAAAAGCAAAAGTACAAACATTAAGAACAAACACAAAAATACATACAAGAGTGAAAGCACAAACATTATGGGGGACATGCTCTTTCACTCTTGTATAAACTTTCGTATTTGCGTCATTTCTCTTACTGTTTGTGCTTTCTCTCATATATACTTTGTCCTTAAGGACCAGTGTTGTAAGTACATGGTGACTGATCTTAAAAAAACAGATATGATTGCAGATTTTTTAAATCAAAAAACATATCTTTGGAATTAAAAACCTGGCCCAGGTAATTAAGGAAAACTTTAGAAGGAAAATTCTGGTTGGAAGACAGACTGAATATATGTGAATGTGCTGAAGGTTTTAGTAATGCCTCTATCAAGATTATGAAACCTTGTTCCTCATGTGGTTTACTATGTCAGAAACACATACTTACCAATGAAATTCCTGGGACGCATCAGGTATGTTGAGGATGACCTGAGTCTAAGGGTAAATCCAACCTATAGGGAGAGTCACCTGACCTATGTCAGAATAACACATGTCAAATCAACAGATTCCTCAAAGCATTTATATGTTTTGTGTGCAGGTTTCTGATTTGCACTGACTCATGACTCTGGCTCAGCCAGCAACAAAACTGGATCTGTCCGCGCATACAGGCCACAAGTCAATAATCAGAGAGTACAGGGGAGGAGGTTATAACAGTAAAATGTTCATAAAATCCATCCATCCATTTTCTATACTTGCTTATTCCTTAACCAGGGTCACGGGGATCTGCTGGAGCCTATCCCAGCTCTCTTTCGGATGGAAGGCAGGGGTACACCCTGGACAGGTCTGTTCATAAAATGAAAACGTTTTATATACTCTCATAGCCTATGTGCTTCTTTTTAAAAGTATATATACGCATATACATATATTGGTATATATATGAGAGAAAGTGGAAGTATTTGACTACAGAGTGGTAACTACATGAATCTCCTGCCAGGATTCAAACCTGACACTTCCAAATTACAGGAGAGTGTTAATGTTATACAACACAGGAATGACCTTGTGTGTGTGCGTGCGTGTGTGCATGTGTATGTGTGTGTGTGTGTGTGTGTGTGGTTTAAATGTGGATCAGGCCAGTAAGTGTTTTGTGGCAGCTCTGAGGTCCAACACCATGCTGCTTCTCTGTTCAGCATGAACAGAGCGAGATACTGCTGGATTGTAGATGATAAAGCACTCAGAGGGATAAAGTGTGCAGATAATGGGGTCAGACCAATGTGCAGAGCAGCACTGAAACAGTGCAAATGGACAAAACAGAGATGACATTACAGGGTTAAAGAGCTGGAAGCAAAAGGAGCAAACCAACATCCTAATTGTCTTTCAGCTCCACTGAATTTCCACTTTACTCAACACATTTTATACTTTCCTTCTGCAAGCTTAGTATATAGAACCTCAGCATAGTGTATAATGTGAATCCCTCCTCAAGTATGTCTCTAGCTCACACTGGATTCACAGCCTGATCCTCACCTGGAATTTGGCCATGTACCGTGAGTAGAAAAAACACATGGTGATCAGGACTGTTCACTTGCTGTCTGTCAAAGCAGGGTCCCACAGGATCTACTGTCAGCTTAAATTAAACAGTATGACATTTCTCAAAATACATTAAATCATTTTGTTGCTGCATGTTACAAGAACAGATTAATACCACTCTTGTGTTGCCTTGTATTTACAATTGCCTGGATGTTTAAGTGTTATTTTCCCTTAATATGTACTGGATGCAGGCATCTAACAATATAGAATCTGAAACTTTCCGGTATGAGGTTTTGTGCACGTTTCAGGTCAAAAGACTGCATGGCACACTAACATCATTGGTATCCAGTGGAAATGAAACAATAATGTCCTGGACAGCAGTGGATGTTCTTCCTCTGTCAGCTCAAGAAGTTCAACCTGGCCCAGGAGCTGCTGGTACAGTTCTGAAGGGGAATCTGTTCTCTGCTCATCCATCACTGTGTGGTTTGGTTCAGTAACAACAAAACAGGAACAGACTCCAACAAACAGTTTGGGGTGCAGGAAGAACAGTTGATGCCAGTCTGCATCTATCGTCTCCCCTCTGGACAGCTCTACATGCCATCACTTAGGAACAGATAATACATGTACGTCAGTAAACACCCAGTACAATGTCAGTGCAATATCTATAAATCCATGCAATAACTGCACATACTGTGCAACAACTGTAAACTGTAAATAGACAATACTCAACTGGAAGCTCTTCATCTTTATCACCACTTGTCTGTGTTTGTATTTTTCTACTATTATTTACTTATTTTCTTTTTAATTCTTTTCTATTTTGTGTACATACTGTTATGACAAGGCACATTGTGAGGCACAGAGTCAGACTCCTTGTATGTGTAGACATCCTGTACCTAGCGATAAATCTGATTCTGATTCTGGACTGCTAACAGCTAAGGGTTAACCCTTAGATATAACCAGTCAAGCTGTTTGATCGTGTCTCCTGGCTCCAGCTTCATAGTGAACAGTCATATGAATGGAAAATCTTCTTATCTGACTCTTGGCAAGAAAGCAAATAGTTCTCAAAATGTCATACAGCCCCCAGGGATGTTAACATCATGTCTGTTTTCTCTCTACCTGACATATAATCCTTGCCATCTTGTTTCAAAAGGTTATTGATGCTATATGATGTTTTTGATATTTGCATGAAAAATTCAAAATCCAACACATCTGTGGTTTTACCATTCCAACAAATGAATGACATCCTAGACACTTGGTGCATCATATTCAAAATATTATTATGTTTTTAAATCACAATTGTTAATTTACTGTGTTGGAACACTAAAAGACATTTAGTGGCCATTAGGTGGTTCAGTGCAGTCCCATGTTGAGGAAAACAGCATAAAGATATACTATAATAATGCTTAGTCACACAGTGTGTCACCATGTGCTGTCTAATAAACTTTTTTTTGCTGATGTGTTTGTTTATTCCTGTGACAGCCTCTCCTGGCACAGTATGAATCCTGAATGTGCTTGTGTGGCTGGGAGTGGGTACTATAAGTGTGAATCTCCACCTTAGATGCGGTGCTTGCGTAGTTTCCTGCTGGTCTCATGGTACTCCCTGATAAGCTGGTGCTGCAGAGGGTTTCAAAATGGTGCTGGTGGCAGTGGAATTAGTTTCCATTGTCATGATAATGACAGCGATACTCTTGTCCCGTCCAACTCAGACCAGCCATTGTATGAAGACAGGAATGCAATTTCTCCTGCAGCGGCAACTGACAATCCTCTGTGAGAGTGAAAGGTCCCTAAATGACTCTCCATTCAGGCGAGGCTGAGGGGCCAACAGCCAATTAAAGTAGGAGCAGTTGAACAGTGCCATCCCAAAGACCTGAGTCTGTCTCTAAACAAACATTAAGCAATACACATACACACACACACACACAAACACACGTACACATACCCATTAGTGGCTCTATCTTCCTTTTTACGAAGAACATTTACTGGATTCTTCCGGGGGCACCAGCAGTTTGTACTAAATAACTCAAGAGGATCATTCAGCACAATATGTAGACAGATTCAGGAACATGAGTTACTGATTTGAATGTGCTGTAATATTGGAGTTGACCAGAATTTCTGAACTTTCCTACTGCATGCACTGTGGTTAAATTCCTTGCTGTAGTTTATGGAATTAGACAGTTTCCTGTGGGAGTTTATCTGGAAGCTAAGGCAGAGTTATGCTGGAAGGTACAACGTTTCGAAAGAGTTCACACTACTGAAGTGTAAGTAAAATGGCTGTGTGACATAAGCTCTGGGGCCTTTGAGCTGAGAGTAAGTATACTGGGCCAGACATGTTTGTCTTTTAGTAACACAACAATTAATCACTCATCTCTGCAAGCCTGAAAATGTATTGTCATAAATGTAAACATGCATTTAAAATAAATACACATTCTATGTTTTTCTTCATTTTGTTTGTAATGCTGGCAGCATTATTGGGGCTATAAATGTGCAATCAGGTGACTTATTTTGATATTAATCAATCTTATTTTTTAATGTGATTTCAAGTTAGTAGGGCACCCTACTAACTTAAACTATCTATCATTTATATATTGCCACCTGTCATATGAAATTACTGGCAAGTCCAATCTACAAATATCAGCTAGAGTGCATACCATTGCCTGCCCAAAACTCTATCCATTTTAGTTTAACAGTATTAGTTTTGTTAGAAAATGCTATCACTTGCTAGCACATACTATATAAATATACATTTATTCTTTTGAGGATTCTAGCACCTCTTTGTGTTTCTTTGACCTGTTATCTGTTTATTTGAATCTGCCATCATGCAGATTTATGAATCACTTGCAACAACAATATTTTGCAATACTAACTCTTTTCCCTCCTCACATAGAGAAGAAAGCAGTTTATTCCATACTTTTGTTAATGAATCCCATGAAAAATCCAAAACCATAACTGAACTGATCCTAGTTAACTATTAGCTGTGCAGCCAAAGCCTGACACAGCATATTCCTCTGTGCCACAGTGCTCCATTGCCATCAAAAAACTATCAAAAATGAATCATTGGGCCACACTGTTGTACTGGCTAAGCTTACAATGAACATGGCCATTGCAGTTAATGTTAAATCTACCCTATAAACACTTGTCCTGCAACCATAAATATGACGTCTGCAGCGGAAAACAGTCTAAAACAAATGCACTGCATATTTATTCTTGAATAATCTAAAAACTACAGGTGTACAAGAGTTGAAATTCCAAAATGATATAGATCTACACCAGCCTTATCTTCTATTTTCTATTCATATAAGACTGGCTCCTTTTATTTAAGACTATGACTTATGAGCTTATATTTTTTATTAGAAAAAAAAATCAGTTCTGTATCATTAACTGGCTCATCAATTTGAATTACCTGTCAATCATGGCGGTAAAGCCAGACTCACATAACATCACTGAGTGGTGGAACACAATGTTACGTCCTGACATTTTCAGTCTGCTGATGTCACAGCACAGCCATTGACAAGGACTCTATGAAGATAGATAGATAGATAGATAGATAGATAGATAGATAGATAGATAGATAGATAGATAGATAGATAGATAGATAGATAGATAGATAGATAGATAGATAGATAGATAGATAGATAGATAGATAGATAGATACTTTATTCTTCCCCAATTGGAGAAATTCAGATTGTCCTGTAGCTCTTAAAATAAGTTTAACAGAGATTCCACCATAAAATATAAAATAAAATATGACATATAATTAACTTAATAATAATAATTAAATAGAGCTAGTGGGCACGAGTTCAGCACATTGGCTAACACCAGGATTAACATGCATGTTAAAGTAGAAACAGGCACCAAGTACAAAATATCTATGCATTAGATTACAAGATGGGCATTTAGATGAAAGCTGTCATCAGAGAGCAGGGTTATTTTTTATTGTAAGCTCTTATGTTTAAGCATTCTGTGATAGTCATTGAAGGCTGCAATCAGACTCCAATTATACCTCTTTACATCTCAATGAGGAAATCCAGCTGCACTGTAGGATCTGATGATACAGGAGGAGGACTAACCATGTATGTTTATGAGGAGAGGTAGATGATACCTACAGACAGAATTACAGGGTGATTCATAATTATCTGAAGAAATCAAGTAAGGACTGCACTAAGTACTTGCTTATGTCTCCACCTGCTCATTTCCTCTGTTTACTGGAAGTGGGGCAGTGTTTTCATCTCTGCTGTGCCCCTTATAGTGGTTTGTGAGTATCTGCAGTGGCATTTCTCCTCTGATGCTGGATTGAAAGCAAATGGCATGATGGCATTCAAGAGCCTGTGCTGTGTGGGTAAGATTGCATTATGATTATGAATTCTATTTAATTATTTGTCCAAGCCATTTGTTGTTCTCTAACTTGTTTTCTAGCTCTAACAAATTTAAATGGACAAAGGCAAGTGTTGGTTTATAGGAAAAAACACAAAACATACTTATCAGAATTTCAGATATGAACTCAGTTTAATTTTACATCAAACCAATATTCAGTCTAGTCAGAAGACTGCTGTGATTATTCTGCTCTTCCTCAATCAACATTAAACCATTATTTCTCCATCCTTTATCTACATGATGCTTTCTTTCTCTCTCTGTCTCTCTCTCTCCCTCTGTCTCTGCTGCATTTATTGTCTTTTTCATTTTCTCTTTTCAATGCAGTCAGTATTGAGCGGCCCACAGCATTTGGATGCAAGATGAACTTTGATAAGAGTTAATGAGAACGCAGCATTGTGCAGGCAAAGAATGGTTCGGGCTGCACTCGAGAGCCTCCTCACCAGGAAATGGACCGTAAAAAGAGGCGATGCCACCCACTCCTTTGGAGGAGCAGAAGATAGGAGAGGAGAGAAGCAGAAAGGAGAATAAAACAAGAGATTAGGAGATCACAGGAAAGAGAGAAGGCTAATAAAAGAGACCAGGGAAAGACAAAAAAGAAATATGTGAAAGAAAGAGAACACAAGGAAAAAAAAATATAATTAAATTTATAATTAAGGCACCAAAATGTGGACCAGTAGAACGAGGCCAGGGTGCCAACATAAGGACAGATGAATACTGGATTTTATTTAACCCAACTTTTATTTAACCCAACAAGTGTATCATGCTTAGTGGACTGTAGCTTTGATACAAAACCAAAAAAGTAATTTTAAATAGCATTGATTTAAATGTGTTTTCAGTCTTCCACTCAGTAGCGATTTAACACGGAAAACATAATTTTGCTGAGATGCATAGGTTTTTAACTCACCTTGCTCCAGCTGTGCCCCAGGATGTGTTGGTCCACAGTGACATCACTGCTGACTATTGTTATGGTTAGTCACACTCAGCAGAAGCAGATCTGAGCACGGTGAAACATTGAGCATTGGTGAAACATATTTAATTATTGCAAAATCTGCTGGGTTGAGACAGTTGAGAATAAAATAATTTAAAAAACATGCATTACCCCAATAAATTAACAATCTCCAGCCCAGTTCAACTAAGTAGACACTGATAACCACAACGGCTCAAATAATGTAGTTTTCCATTTATTCTCCATTTATTTCCATTTATTCTCCAGCCACCTGCTCCACCATTGTTTCCCTACTAGACACAAGCGAGCAAAATAATGCTGGTTAACTAGAATGCCCATTTTGACACTGAGCACAACACTGTCCCCACTTTCTTTGGTTTGTTTGGGCTCTACTTTACACTGTGTAGTTTACTCTTAGTTAAAGACTTAAACAGTCTTGCTGTTTCTATTTTTCTAATACTTTTAGTTTAGTTTATTATTTTAAGGGCACATCTTATAGCTGGCTGAATAAGATAAAGGATTCATGGTTCACAGTTCAGTGCTTAAAATGCTCTGAGAAAAGTAATAAAATGAATTTATTATCAGGATCCACAGCCTAATAAAACAAGCCTGCCCTCTGCTGCTGAGCTTAAACAGGAACTCAGTCGCAGTGATACTTCACTAGTAGTTATGTTTTTTGTGGTGAAATTTTATAAATCAGCTGTGGTGCAAGTAGAACTTTTCCCATTGAAGTCTGGCTTAGCGGTGCAGCAGATTCTCCACAGAACAATAATCTGTTAGAGAAATATTTAAGACTGCAGCCAAAATCACTGGTTAAACCCAGCTGGCCCTTTCCTCAATCTATACAATTCTCACCTCAATAAACTCTCACCTAGATTCTCTCTTTTAGGTAGCAGCTTCTGGGAAAATATTTCAACAACTTTGTTCAGAATGTATTGATTTTAGAGAAACCCATTCCTCAAAGCTATTCAACTTAGATAAATCACAGACAATTTATGTTGTGGGCTTTAACCTGTTTTTTTAAATCTATTTTCTATTATGCACACATCTTATTTAGAATGTTTTTAACACTATAATTTCATTTTCTTTCAGGGTTTGATGATTGATGTATTCATGATATCATATTTTGGTGTTTTGTATTGAGCACCTAGAGCTCAAGAAACATGCTTGTAATGTTATTAATTATATTGTCACTATAATTCCAATAAACACAGCTCCATCAATCTTACTTTGAGATTTAAATACACATCTCTTTATACTTTTAAATGTAATAGTTTTTCTAAGAGCAAATGCTGGTTGAAAAAAGAAAAAAGTGCATGAGCAGATGGTATAAGAGGGACTGAGGAAGAACAACAAAAGGAATAAGAGTAAAATTTTGATATCATGGTGGATAATAAATCTGAAGAGGAATGACCTAAGAGGACTATCAGAATTTGTAATATCTGTATCTTCAGTAGTGTGCAAAAGTTTTAGGTACTAAAAATACACAGGGGATGTGTTTAATACAAGTTACATACATACATTTTTAGTTATCAATTAACTTACAAATAAGTTAACTAATTAACTTGCAATAAAGGGAACCAAACCTAAATCTAATCAATATTTGCAGCACTCCCCTTTGCCCTTAAACCAGCAGTTCTCTGTTTTGTCCTGCATACAGTTTCTCCTGGTACTTTGCAGCATCTTGAGAGAAGCTGCTGCAGTTCTTCTGTAGATACAGGCTGTCCCAGTGTTTTCTGTCTCTTCATTTGATCCCAGACTGACTCCACACTGCTGAGATCAAAGCTCTGTGGGGGTCAGACCATCTGCTGCAGGACTTCTGGTTTTTCTTGCCTCTGAAAATAGTTCTTCATGAACTGTAGTTTATCTATAGTCTATATACATATATATGCCTAACTGAAGGCAGGACAGTCCTGATCCTGAACCACCCCCAAAAGGGAGCAGTCCTATCCAACTACCACCCGATAACCTGCCTCTGCACAACATGGAAGCTCCTGTCAGGCATCATAGTGGCTAAGCTGAGTAAGCCCATGGCTCAATACATGAGCGGGGCCCAGAAAGGAATGGATAAGGACACCAGGGGAGCAAAACATCAACTACTGGTAAATAAAGCAGTAACTCGAGATTGTAAGACCAAACAGACCAATCTGTGCACCGCCTGGATTGACTACAAGAAAGCCTACGACTCAATGCCTCACACAAGAATCCTGGAATGCTTGGCGCTATACAACCTCAATAAAACTCTAAGAACCTTCATAAGGAACTCAATGGGACTGTGGAAAACACTGCTGTTCTGCATAGGCCTGAACCCCCTCAACCAGATCATCACTAAGACTGGCTTTGGATTCCGACTACGAAATGGAGCAACCATCAGCCACCTCCTGTACATGGATGACATCAAGCTGTACGCCAGGAGTGAGCGAGACATCGACTCACTGATCCACACCACCAGGATATACAGCAACATGTATGTCATTTGGACTGGACAAGTGTGGTCGAATGATAACAAAGAGAGGGAAGGTTGTCAGGACTGAAGGAGTTGAACTTCCAGAAGGCAGCATAACGGATGTTGAGGGAAGCTACAAGTACCTTGGAATCCCACAGGCAAATGGGAACCAAGAAGAAGTCACAAGGAAAGCCGCCACAACCAAATACCTACAGAGAGTAAGACAAGTCCTAAGAAGTCAGATAAATGGGAAGAACAAGGTCCAAGCCATCAACACCTACGCCCTGCCGGTCATCAGATACCCCGCTGGCATAATAAGCTGGCCAAAAGAGGACACAGAAGCCACTGATGTCAAGACAAGGAAGCTCTTCACAATGCATGGAGGGTTTCATCCCAAATCCAGCACCCTGAGACTGTACACTAAAACGAAGGAAGGAGGCAGAGGACTGTTGAGCGTCAGAGCCACCATTCGAGATGAAACAGCAAAGATCCATGAGTACATCAAGAAAATGGCCCCGAGTGATGGAGTACTTAGTAAATATCTCAGGCAACAGAAGCCCAGTGCAGAGGAAGAGGAGCAAGAACCATCACAGCAGGACAAACCCCTGCATGGTATGTACCACCGACAGATAGAAGAAGTGGCTGATATCGAAAAGTCCTACCACTGGCTGGAAAAATCTGGACTGAAAGGCAGCACAGAGGCACTACTTGTAGCAGCACAAGAACAGGCCCTGAGCAGAAGAGGCTCAATAGAGGCTGGGGTCTACCACACCAGGCAGGACACCAGGTGCAGGCTGTGCAAAGATGCCCCTGAGACAATCCAGCACATAACAGCAGGCTGTAAGATGCTAGCAGGCAAGGCATACATGGAACCCCATAACCAAGTGGCTGGCATAGTGTACAGGAACATCTGTGCCGAGTATGGGCTGGAGGTCCCAAGGTCAAAATGGGACATACCTCCAAAGGTGGTGGAGAATGACCGAGCTAAGATCCTGTGGGACTTCCAGATACAGACTGTCAAACAGGTGATGGCTAACCAACCAGACATAATAGTGGTGGACAAACAACAGAAGAAAGCTGTAGTGATAGATGTAGCAATCCCAAGTGATAGCAACATGAGAAAGAAGGAACATGAGAAGTTTGAAAAATACCAGGGGCTGAAAGAAGAACTAGAAAAGATGTGGAAGGTGAAGGCAACAGTGGTCCCCATGGTAAACTGCACCCTTGCGGCTGTGACCCACAGACTGGGATAGTGGCTCCAACTGTTCCCAGGCACAACATTAGAACTCTCAGTTCAGAAGAGCGCAGTGCTAGTAATGGCTATGATACTGCTAAGAACCCTCAAACTCTCAGGCCTCTGGTGGAGGACCCGAGATTGAGGAAGACACACACACACCACCTGTAGGGGCGAGAAGGGAAATTTTATATATATATATATATATATTCTGTGTATATATCTAATGTGTATCTATAAACTATATACAAGAGAAGAGGAGAAGAAGAGAAAAGCGATCAGGGGCACGAATGAGTGGAACATCTTGAGAAAGCTACTGATAAATGAATAAAGAAAGAGTTGAAAGAGAAGAGGGCTTCTTGAGGATGTCATATCTTAATTGAAAATGACAGCTTCAATTAAAAATGTAATCATTCTGTCCGTTTTCTAATTAAAAGCGAAACGACTGATAGTTTTGACTCATTAACTTCAAAGAGGGATGCAGGCTGACAGAGTGGGGGAAGTGTATGGTTTGCTGAATGCAGAAGGGGTGCGCAGATGAGAAGCAGAACTGATGCGTTTAGTGAGGATAATCTGCTACAATGGCTTTCTGAGAGAGAGTGGCAGGGCTCTTGGTCAGGAATGGTTAAATGATATCGACCAGGAAGCACTGAGTTAATATTCTGTATTGTCATGAAGGTTGTTAAGTCAGAATGCTCACAGTAGTGAAAGAAGTGAATTATTTTTATAAAAAGACCAGCCTCTCATTACTGCTTTTGTGACCAAGACAACCAACACTGATGCCAATATTTGTCTCTTTACAAGCCAAGACAGCACACATGCACACACAGACACTTAATCTGATGCCTATAACGTGAAACACATATGATCATAACATCAGGAAGGAGGTTATTTAAGGAGCAACCCACTTGTTGACACAGTTGTTCACTGGTGTGTGGAGAATTGTCCTTTTGGGTTAACAAACAACATTTTTTATCTTTAATACTTGAAAACTTAATTTTATAATTTTTATAATTTTATTTTGTTACAAGTGCACCTTTTATTTGGGAAAGCTACTTCCTAAGCCAGTAGTTGTTCCCATGCCTCTGTGGAGTAGCTGTTAGAGGAGGGGTGGCCTTCACTTTCTGTAGCTCCTCACCCAGATTTCATATTGTTCACCTCACAAGCTCATTTCTCTAACCACCAGAGTCCTGTACAGATGCATTTATTTTCATCAGCATTCTGAATATTTGTTATGCATGAATTGGCAGCATATGACACTGCACAATGTTCACTTTCTTAGGCCTACACAGCATATAAAATCTTAACATGATCACAAACTATTTCCATCTGACCTGAAAATTGAACAATGTGGGTAATCATTCAAAACAGAGTGGAGACATACTGGGGCATTAGACCATTAACTTGCATAATGTTGATGAGTTAAGTGGAAAACAAGGCTTAAGTGACCTTCACGTTCCTTGAATCACATAGTTTTACAGAGAGAAAGATGAGACAAACCACGAGAGAAGCCAAAATAACTATAATATTCAGTAATTACAGGATAAGGTCTGTAGTAGGTCAGAGAAAATCAACAGTAACTGAATGCTGAAACAGTCATCAATTCATCTATTTGTTCTGGTTACAGCACAAGTGTGATGAGTGGAGCACCATCTGAACTGCAGCTGACATCAGTTTTAGTTTAATTTAACTTTTCTTTTAAGAAGAGAAAGATTGCTTTTCTCAAAGTTATGTATGTTTTAAGTGGCAATAAAAGTTAGAAATCAATCATTATTCTGTTCATATAACTGGCCCCACCTCCCACAGCTGCTGCTGCACAATAATACTCGTTTCTGTGACAGGAAAGTCTGCATTCATGAGGGTAAATATCTTATGAACATGTCATCTAATGTTTTTAATCAACAGTTTTCATGTTTCCCCTATAGGGTTTTGCGGTTCGGTTTTCATGTGTTTCTCTCTTCTCTGCTTTCTGTCACACTCTCTGGCTGACGCAGAAATGTCAGGATTTTTTTTTTTTTTTCGTCACAGCTGGGCAGTCCGAGTGAACAAGGCTATCCCTGACACAGATAGATGGGGCGGTGAAGGATGATGAATGGGGCTGTTTGCGTATGCTGCTCAGTTTAGCCACAATCTCCACTGTGTCTTTGTCACTGCAGGAGACAAGGGAAGAGGCACTAACGCAACTCTGAGTTTTACACTGTATCCCTGAGCATAATTGAATCCTCCTGCTAATTACTCATCAGACACTGGCCAGTATAAGCTGGAATATTCTCTGAGGAACCCGCCCTGCTCCTCGTCGAGCCAGTTTTCTTTGTTCAATACATCACAAGTCTGGAAACTGCACACGGTCAGTGTGTGTGTTCTGTGTCCGAGAGCTGCTCCAGGGGGAGACAGCCTCATCCAAAACTGAGATCAAACTGGACAGACAACACTGTTATCTCACATTCAAATTACCAGCATTAAAACCAAGTCCTCACAACAAAGACCTAGTCTAATGCCATGTTTTACAGCACTGTAAAATTTTCTTCTTTTCAGTCAAAGAACAAAAAAGAGTTGACTCAGATTATAGATTTGTCTCGATTACATCCAATTTACAAAACTTGTATTCCTTTTGAGTTAAAAAAATGACTCACAAGCTTTCACAGTAACGTATATCCATGCACATACTGGCTGACAAAAAAACAGAGTGGTCCTAAAGAATAGTTTTTATTGAATGAGAGAGTGTGTTAAGTCTGATGGCTGAGGGCCAGCAGCAAACCAGAGTGAATGAGGTGCCAGTTAGAGGCTTTTGAAATGTGTGGCTGGCCGCAGGCCTCTTATCATCAGCCCGTCCACTTCACAGTTACCCAATGCTTGAAAAAGGGAAAATTTCTCCACCTGTGCACTGTCACACTGATGGACCTCTGCCAGATTTATTCACCACTGATCACACATACAGACACAGAAACACAGCAATGAAAACACAGGCATCCAGACTCACACAAATACAGACACACCAGCTCAGACCTGGATTACAGCTCTCTGTCCAATTGAGTTTGCAGGTCCAGTAGCAGAACATAATGAGGTTTTCACACAGAAGGACTTCAGCTACAGAGAGAGGGGGGAAGGACGGTTTGGGGCGGGGAGTCACTGGGTGTGACACAGAGAAAGAAGGGGAAGGAAAGAGAAAAGGCACTCGCTGATAATGTATGAGCTGTCTGCAGTACTCTGGGTGGAGAAAAGAGTGCAGTGACGCATTTAAAAAGAAGATTATCATGTCAAGATACAGTAATACCTCGCTGAACACTGATTTTCATTGGGTGTTGGTGCTCTACTCCATCTGTCTGGGTGTGAACACTCAGACTGGCTAACCAGAAGAGAAAGGTGTATGTGGGACATGTCGTCTCAAACACTGACCAAGCTGATTTAAAACAAGAACAATCAACTGTTTCATACAGATACACTATTTCTCAGAATTTACCTTAATATGCTACTGTTTTCCCCTAACTTCAACACAATTACAACTAATATTTTGTAAATAAGTATGCCAGATATTAATGTGGCAAGAATGAGACAATGTCATAAAAGGGTGATTAACCTTCAGAAAATATGCCGCTCTATTTTGTTTTTATGGAGGTTTTTAGCTGACTGTTTAGCTGGCCCTAACTTTAGTGCTATTTAGTTTTGACTCATCAATAATGTTCAGGCCATAGCCAACAAAAAGCTCTAATCACCCCCTTTACTGAAACACACATCTATCACACATACCTTTTTTCTGTTTAACAACTTTTATATATTTTGTATTGTACATACTGTATGTGGAATAAAATGAAGAAAAGAATTTCAGCTTCAGACCAGATTATAAAATGGCACAATAGCATGATGCTGGTGAATATGCCAGACTGAAAGATGTGTTTCATTTAAAAACAAGCAGGAGGCCAACAGGTCCAGAAGTGATGTGGTAGCTGGAAAAAAAATTAAAAACTCAAATTAACATGCAATATGTCAACAGTTCCACCAGATTTCATGTTGTTAATATTATTCTGCCTCTTACCGTATATATGTAAAGTACTGAAATTTAATTTTAAATTGTTACTGTACAGCAATGAATTATGCATTGCAAAGGCATTACAGCAATAAACTCCAATATATGAGCATGTGCAAGATTCTAATAGGGGTTTTTAATGACAAGACAGAGTCAGGAAGATCCCTGAGGTCAGGATGACTGCAGCTGATGCTGCGAATTAAAAAAATAACAAAAACAATATAATGGAAGAGAAGGTAGTGAGGAAGAAAAGCGTATTTCCCCTCAGGAAACATTTTGCCACCCTTTTACACTTTTAATTCACAGGAATTAGATAAGTCAGACTATTAAATAAGAAAAAAACATCTATATGAAATAATCAGCAGTAAATATGGAAAATCATAAAGCAGAAAAATCCTTTTCCTTCTGATCTCCCAGTCATAATTCAGTGGGAATCTGGATGCCAGAATAATTTTTTTTGAGTAATATTTTGATATTTCCATTTTTTTGGTGTTGTTTTTCATACCACAATGTAAATTAGAAAATCCATAATAAAATGTACTATTGTATTGGAGTTTATGGTCAAAAATAGCCCTCTGCTATGGTTTGAAGGTGTAAGAAGCCCAAACTAAGCTCTACACTGTTTGTATCTTAGTTTTTAGATTAACTAATGTTGATGAGAATTCAGTTGTAACTTGGCTTTAAATGGCTCTTCTGACTAGAGCAGAAGGTGGTGGGTTCAGTATGAATGAGAGAAGGTACACAGGGATCTTATTTGTTGAATAACAAAAATGCTACCTGTGTTTTCGACCCTTATGTTTCCATGCAGGAACATTTTTCACGTGTTTAGAGGGCCTACGCCTGATGAGTGGAACAGAATTGTTTTCTGTCATTATTATCATTTCTCATGCCTTTGTGTGAGTTAATCAACTGTATATAGCCCACAGCATATATGCTCTTCTATATGGTAATTTGGATAAGTACACCAGATAATCCAGTCATTATTTTCTCATCAATATCTCTGTAGTCTCATAGTTCCAATATAAATGCAACAAAAAGCATTACTTCTTTATTTGACATACACTAGGGAACATTAAAGATGTAGCTAATAGTAGCATCAATAACCTTTTGTGAAATAACAGAACACACATCATTTTCAACTTTGATATGAATCTTTAATCTGAATATTTTTTTAATCATTTACATGTATTGTATTTAGCTCCAAACCTGCAAGTGTATCTTAATGTAAATATATTTTCAGCTAGACTTGTTATGTCAGCTTGCTTTTGTTTCATTTTTCCTTATTATTATATTGTTATATTCAGTCTGTATTTCCCTGTACTTTTAAACTCATTCCAACCATTTCCTGAGCTTGCAGGCTAATTTTCTCTCTCATTGCCTCTGCTCTCCCCTTCAGGTCTTTCTGTTTAGGTGAGTCAGTCCATTGGGCTGTATTAAGTCAGGTTCTGCTCCACTACCTCTTTCCCTCCCTACTGTCCATCTCTCATCCCCCTCATCTCTGTGCTCTTTTTAATTCCCCTGACAATGAACCTGAATGCACTTACCTGGAAAGACTGGATGATTCTGCTATAAACAAACAAAATTGGAGGAGAAGAAAGTTACAACTGCTGCAAACATTTCTTTTGGTGTGTTCTTGCCACATATTAAGAACTGCCTATCCAACCTTAACAGTCTTCAAGGAACAGTGTTGTGCTGTGCTGCAATTTTAGTGTTTTAGAGTTTTCACAGTCTGAACTTTAGGTCATGTTCTTTCATCTGGCTCAGGTTTAATATACAAAATGTCTTACAATGACTCTGCATGTGAAATACTTTCTGGTTTTGTAGTACAGTGAGACTTACCATATACTTAGGTTTACCAGAATCAGTGATCGGAAATAACTGGCATGAATTGGGCCTCATCTTAGAACTTACCTTACTCATTCAGTCAGACTTAAAATCATTAAAAAGCATGCTGCTATATTTATTCTCATTTTCCTGTACTATACATTAAATATCATAATAAAGAGAAATCGTGACAAAATATATACAGTACCTCAGCAATTACAAGTGAGCAGAGAAGGCTGCACCCACACAAAGCAGTGGCAGTGCTGAGTTTGTGTGAATGTGTTTGAAAGGACTTCACATGTACTATACAGTACATTCAGAAAGTATTCAGAAGACCTTCACTTTTTCAGTTTTGTTGTGTTGCAGCCTGATACTACAACTGTTCAAATTCATTATTTTCTCATTAATCTACACTTAGTACCACATAATGAAAAAATGAAAACTGAATTTAAGAAATGTCTGTGAATGTATTAAAAAAAAACTGAAATATCACGTTTACATATATTCAGACCCTTTACTCAGTGCTTAGTTGAAGCACTTTTGGCAGCAATTACAGCCTGGAGTCTTTTAGGTTATGACGCAACAAAGTTTGCACACCTGGATTGGTGGACTTTCTGCTATTCTTCTTTGTAAATCCTTAAATTAAGCTCGGTCAGGTTGGATGGGGACTGTCAGTGGACAGCCATTTTCAAGTCTATCCAGAGCTGTTTGACAAGGTTCAAGGAAGGGCTCTGGCTGGGCCACTCTGTGTTAGGGTTATGTTTTGTTATGTTCGAAGTTGAACCTTAGGCCCAGTCTCAGGTCCTAAGCACTGGAGAACAGGTTTTCATTGAAGATATCTCTCCACTTTGCTCCATTCAGCTTTCTCTTAACCCTGACCAGGCTCCCAGTCCATGCTGCAGAAAAACACCCCCACAGCATGATGCTGCCACCACCATGATTCACTGTTGGGATGGTATTGGGCAGCTGATGAGAGAAAATTTAAAATTGAGGCCAAGGAATCAATCTTTCATCAGACCAAAGAATCTTGTTCCTCACAGTCTATAAATCCTTCAGGTGCTTTTTTGCAAACTCCAAGTGGGCTTTCATGTGTTTTGCACTTATGTGGCTTCCATCTAGCCACATAAAGCCCAGATCGGTGGAGGGCTGCAGTGATGATTGTCCATCTGGAACTTTGTCCCATCTCCACACAAGATCTCTGGAGCTGAGTCAGAGTGACCATCAGGTTCTTGGTCACCTCTCTTACTAAGGCCCTTCTCCCACGATTGCTCAGTTTGGCTGGGCGACCAGTTCTTTGAACAGTCCTAGTTGTGCCAGACTTCTTCCAGTTGAGTATTATGGAGGCCACTGTGCTCCTGGGAACCTTCAATGCAGCAGAATTTTTTTTTGTAGCCTTCTCCAGCTCTGTGCCTCAACAACAATCCTGTCTCTGAGCTCGGCAGGTTGTTCCTTTGACCTCATGGCTTGGTTTTTGCTCTGATATGCATTGCCAGCTGTGAGACCTTCTATAGAGAGGTGTGACCCTTTCCAATCATGTCCAATCCATTTAATTTACCACAGGTGGACTTCAGTAAAGGTGTAGAGATGCCTAAAGCTCAAGAGAAATGGAAAGCACCCAAGCTAATTTTCACATGTTGTTGAGAAAAGATCTGAATACTGATATAAATGTGATATTTCAGTTTTCCTTTTTAATACATTTACATCATTTCTAAAATGCAGTTTTCATTTTGTCATTATGTGGTACTGAGCCTAGATCATTAAGAAAAAAAATAATTTAAACAATGTAATTAATTAATTAAACAATTAATTTAAACAAAACAGGCTGCGATATAAAAAAAAATTAAAAATGAAGGGGGACTGAACATTTTCTGAATGCACTGTATCATTGTCTTTTGATGGAAAAACCTAGTTTTAGTAAGCACAAATGTTGTTTTGAGTTCGCATTTTGATTTTATTTATTCACAGAGTAGTTTTGTTCACTTGTGAAAATGTAAAAAAATGATTGCTGATTGTAACAAAGCTCTTTGGATTTTATAATAAAACAAAAGTACCTAATTTCATGTTATAGATTTATAACTAAGTGCTTTTGTGCTTCATAGATTGATGAACCAGGGCAAATTCAGCTCCTTGTCATACCACTGAGAGCAGTTATCCTAGGGTTAACGGCTTAATAACACAATTGTGCCTGGGTTAAGTGTAGTGTGAAAAGAGGTAATAATCTTTTTAGAGTTGACTAAGATTAAGGTTTGGCTTACAGCCAGACTTACTCTGTGTTGGTTGTTAAAGAAGTTAATTAAACCCACATGAAAGCCTCTCCTCAGGAGCCAGAAAGATTAAATATCCTCAGGTGTATTCTCTCTCCGACTACCGCACAACAAAACTGGAACGATTAGAAAGCACACTCAGTGATTCTGCTGGGTGTGTTTTCAGATGTGGTATTAATTATAACCAAAATCCCTCTGATGGAAATAATGTTGCAAGATGTAGTAATAATTATTTATTGGTGAGGTGTTTGAAGCTTCAGTTTCTAAGTGTGAAGAGTGAAGATTAAGTCACTGTTTATCTGAGCAATTTCAGCTTATGGTTCCCTATTAGTTCATCACTTTCTGTTTGTCATTTTAATCACATGGAGGAAAAGACTTCTTTCCTCATAATTCATATATGATTGTCTTCAGTGTGTACATTATTCCCTGATTCCTTAATTTCTTCATTACAATGTATTTAATCCTTTTTTTCCTATCATTAAAGTGTGTTTTTCATCATTTTTTATATGAGTATATACCCTATTGGTCTGTATGGTGTCAGGAATGTGAAGTGAAGCAAATGCACATCTTCATCTGCTTGGTTTCCGCTCCTTGATACTTGTATTAAGACACAAACACACATGTACAGGGATGCATGCACACACGCACCCTGGCACCTTTCTTTTTGCCTGGCTGGAATTCGTAAACTCTGAGTTTCAGCCAAGCTCCTGTTGCTGAGGGGAAACCAGCTCCACACTCATCCAATCCTCCTGCCAGCTTTCCTGCTAATGGAACAGCCCAGTGCACCCCTGTCCACCCCTGCTACAAGAAAACATTTGGTACATCCCATTGGTGCTTCCATAGCTAGTTTGTCACTGACTCAGTAGTATCACAGCAGTCAGCCAAAAGGCAGCCTGAACACACACACACACACAACAAGAGGACATAAAAAGAGAAGAAACGAAGAAGTCTTCAGCTAGTCTCTCTTCTCTCAGTCTGTTTTTGTTCTCCTGCATTCCTGATATGACCCTGTTCAGCCCAAGATGTGAGTATACCAGGGTTTATCCTTTTGTGTGTATGCATGCATGTGTTATTGGATGCTTGCATGCAGCAATGTGTTTCTGAAAGACATTATTTTCCACTGTGTCTCCCATTTTCAGCTTACCCCTGCCATTTTTATCCTTTCGATTTACAAACTTTGTCTAAATATTCAGCCTTTATTTTGATCATCTCTCTACTTCCCATTGAATCCCCTGTTCCTTTTTACTTTTTCCTTGGAGCTGTTTTCTCTGTCTTCCTCCATACATTCACAGTGATCCAATCAGGTTTGGAGAAGGGTCTGTGGAAATACCAGGGGAGTTTATGATGTAAACAGTGTGATGCATGAAGGGATCCTTCTGTCAACTTCATGCATACACCACACTGATACATATGATCAAAGCTCATCCTGATCCTCACAATGCCAAGGTCAGCTCTCTCCTTCTCTGGGCATAATAGGTTAGAACAGAAATGTCCTAAGGCTTAATTATGTTGTACTCCTGCCCTCTGGTGATGGATTAGATATATATGTGGATTTTTTTTCTTCAGATGCAGGATGAATAGATCTTTTTTTTTATATACAAACAATTCCCATTAAGAGTATTTTACAAGGCCTGCAGCAGAGTGGCTATATCATTGCATAGTGTCCACCCTTCTTTAAAAAACATCTTCTGGGAAAGCAAGATGTTCAGCAGAGTTCAATACTGTGGAAGTGAAACTCACCCTGGGCTGTTTATGTGTGGTTTTCCCACAATGTGAGATCTAAATCTACAAGTCAGTGTATGTATTGGGACGGCAGTACTACATTTCCCTCACTGTAATGCAAGAGGTTTCATTTGCATAATTTTCTGCTGCCATGATGTAAAGATCCAATCTTTCAACATGTCATCTATTCCTATCAACCCTCTCCAATCTGCTTCACTTTCTTTATGTTAGGGTTCTAATATTCTATATAATATACAAATAATAATATATCTTTTACGTGTTCTAATATAGGGTTCCATATTCACGGTGACAGTGATGCCTGTGATTACAAAGCATTTATCTCTTAGAGTGGAAACTAAAGCCTCAGGTCTGCCACTTAGCATTAGGTCTCACCTAGGGTCAGTTGAAATGCAAGAAATAGAGAAGATGTAGGATGATAAACTACCTTCTCTTCATATATATAGAGCCAGATTGTGAATAATAATAAAAAATTATGTGGCAGATAAGGGCTAAAAAAGTGTGTGTGTATCAATATGACAACAAAACAAGGATTTCTTTTCTGATCTACAAAATGTTCTAAACATCAGCAAAATGCACAACAGGGATACATATAGAATAGAATAGAATACGAAGAAGCCATTTCTAATTAATTTCAAGTTTACAGCAGAATACAGTGTAGAAATTAATTATGCACAATCTACAAAAACATTTTGCTCTTATGTGTCTGCTATTTCCAAGTGGTGTTTTGGTACTTTGCTCTGAGCACAAATGATCAAAAATTGATCAAAAATGTTTTAACACTTTCACCACCAATTAGACTGAGAGAAGAGTCAGGAATAAAGAGAAATCTAAAATACAGAAAAAACTAATGCAACATATTTCATAACAATATAAAATTGTTTCTTAAATCTGCCAATCAATCAGTCTCAGCTGTCCCACCTTAAATGATTGATGTAAAGGCAATCCCTTTTCATAGCTTTAATTTTTTGTCTCTTTGGATGTGGAAACTGAGAAAAGAATGTGAGTTTGATAACAAAGCATTGTTTTTCTTAGATTAAAATACAGCTGGAAAATACTTGTCAGTCATGAGCTCAAGCATTCGCATTTTGTTCTGAAGTTAGTTGTGTGATTTTAAATGTTGATTGAAAAATACATTAAAATGCATGAAAACCCCCATTGCATGAAAAATTAAAGAACCAGGAAGAACAAAAATGATGATAAAATTTATCTGATCATATTATCATTACATCTCCTACACGTCCTTGACTTCAAAGTGTACGGATTAAACTGGCATATAGTCTTAATTTGTAGTTTGTTATGCACATTTACTCAGTTTTGGCATGCGTGTGTGTCAGTATGGATTTCATGGCAAATGATAGTTTTAAATCAGCAGTAGTAGTATATATGTGTGTATGTGTGTATGTGTGTATGTGCATGCACTTGTGGTTATTCAGAAGACAAGGCTGCTTGCTAAAAAAAGTCTATATATGTCTATATGACATTAAATACATACGGTGCACAAATTCCCCATATTCATCTGCTTCTGCAGTGTCCATGACTGTCTTGATGTTTATTACTTGAGTTTTAAAGAATGAGTCAGCCAAAGTCTAACTACCATTATTGCATGTATAAACAAATTATAGAATGCTAAATTGACTCTGATAAAGAATCAGTGTATGCAGGGAGGTCGAAAGACAGGTTTACACAGAGCAGCTTTCCTGGAGCTGGTTAAGAATTTAAGGACACATCCCTGACTGACGGTCTTCAAAGTGCATCTAGTCAGCTGAAGCGCTTGCCACCCACTTTTCTTGCTTCCTCAGGAGATTCAGAAAGATAATCTCCACATTGTTATTTTGTAATTTTATTTTGTTCATTATGAAGCGAAAGTCTGTCTCTGATGCCAAGACACAAAGCAGTTGTGACTGTAGACCATGGCAGAGGCTGAGGCTTTATAAATTATTATTACTGACTGTGACCTTGATGTCTTCCCTGGTGACCTTTGCTCCTATTTTACATGTTGTCCATTGGATTAGACTAATGGCTTATTTCTGCATGATTTGTCATTTTTTATTTAGCAGGATTGCTGATAATTGTAAAAATCATGATTCAAAATATAATAACATGCCATTCATAAATTATACTCTCACAAGTTTTGTAACAGGGAGCATAATGCAAAATAATTTTGATGCATCATAACATCTATGTTAATGAATACTACACAAGTGCTGTCATTTACTTAGACTAGCATTTACTGTCATATGCTTTTAGACAACTGGGATGGAACAATGTACAAAAAATAATATAAAATTAAATTAAAAAGCCAAAAATGAGGAAAGAAATGCCTAGGTATTATATTGGTAAGACTTTAACATAAGTGCATAAATTGTTGGGAGAGGTTTTTTAAGAAACACTACATAATAAAAATGTGTCTTATATAGTGTACTGCAAGTCATCCATGTTTATATAGTGAAAGTAAAATGTAATTAATATGAATAATTGGTAATGAAACACCACAAGCATCAAGTATGAGGGGATTTTTTTTAACTGGACAAATTTACTTTACTCAAATCTTAAAAAACAAAAACATGTTTCTATGTAAAAGCATTGACACTGTGTGTGTGTGTGTGTGTGTGTGTGTGTGTGTGTGTGTGTGTGTGTGTGTGTCAGTTCTGCACTGGAGACACTAATTGTAGCCTATAGGATTTTGTTTACCAAATAGCAGTCTGATTACCTCCTGACATTTTGCTCCTGCAGTGCAAGACAGCGGTGCCCAGCAGCATCCTCCCCTCTCTTTTTGCGTAATGTCTTCATCATGCAGTCAATCATACAGCTGTTAAAATGCTCAGTAAAAATCAGAAAAACTAGGGATTTCTTTCCAGCACCACAGAATCCTACATCTGTGAAAATGAACAGTCCAGTGTCTCTTCTCATGAACTGTTGCTGTTTTGTCATTTAGTGAAAATTATAACGCACGTGTTTTAGACTGTTTTGCCTGAATGACGTTAATTATTTACAGTATTATTTTCTTAAATATTGCCACTTTAATGTGTTTAGAAATATTTATGAAATACCCTTATATCTGATTTCTATGCATGTGTGCATGGAAAGTAATAGTTACTGTAAGGCATCAGCAGTAGGGGCTGGATCTTCACAAGCAAAAGCACTTTTGGCTACAGAGAAACCATCCAGCAGGTCACTGTTTGACTATAAACTGTCTGAGAATTATCTCTGCTGTGGGAGGTAAGGGTGCATACACGTGTCTAAATTTCTTTTCACACATTCATACCCATACTTAATTAATTGTAGCTTCCGGCCATTTGACAGTCACGCTGTGTGAGTGTACGTGCAGCTGGCCCAGTCACACTCCATTCACCACCCATCTGTCCATGTCAGTCCGGCCTCCTCTCCTCTCCTCTCCTCTCCTTTCCTCACCTCCTCTCTCCTCTCCTCTACTCTCATCTCATCTCATTTCATCCTTTCCTCTTTTTACACTTCTCTTCTTTTTTACTCACCTTTGGTAAATTGAAGCCAAGCCACCACAGCATGTAAGGTGTACTGGTGTATTCTATAATCAAGATGGCTTCTGGTTAATTGGCTCATTGGAACATCTGTATGGAGGTGCTTGCAGGAGAGACATACAGAGACTGAAATAAATGGGGTTTGGCGCTGGAGAGTCTAAAGTTGCACCAGGATTCTGATGTATGCTTGCTATTGGGAAACAAGAATGGAGATGAAACAATCAGCAAAGAGTGTTAGGATGGATAGATAGATTGTTAGATGGATAGATCACTGAGTTAGATGGCTATGAAACAGCTGCAGTCAGTTTTAGCTGGTCTTTTAGACCTCATGTCAAACATTAACAGCTACTATAGATTAGGTTAATTTTGCTAAAATGTAGAACAGAATAAACAGACTGTGCAGGGTTTGCAGGTATGACTGCTTCTCAGTCTATACTTCATACGTCTGCTTGACTGTGTTACAATTCTTTTTACCACATCAGTGCAAAGTTAATTGGTTGTTCTTCCATCTAGACACAAGCATGAGTGGAGAGTTGAAGTCCAGCCGCTCCAGGGCAGCAAGTAAGAGAGCCAGTAACTCCACTTATGGGTGAGTATGAAATAGAGTACAAACACAGTCCCATCCCCATATACTCAGAGATAATCATATGCTCCATTATTTGTTGCAGCCCTTTATCTGTAACTCAATGGCTCCACTTCAGCATTGCAATCAATGTAGCATTATTCATTATTAGCCTCATACCAGCTGTGTAGGTAAGCTGCTATTGATTTTAGCCGAAGGTGCTGTCTCCATAAGTCAATTTTTTAATCTATCTGTTGATGTAGTGCAAACATATGATTGGAACTGATGACTGTTTATTGCTGGCGGTTCAATATAGCACCATAGAGTACACTAACAACTGCGCACTTAGATAGCTGGTGGAGGGAATGGAGGGTGGTGGGAGAGAGACAACAGCATGTGGGCCTGTTTGGATTCATTCATGCCTTCATTACTCTTACCTACAGCTCTCCTTGAACTGCATCCTTTATTCTGGCTGCACCTTGGTAGCACTGAGTCCTCTAATAAGCATAAACCTACAGAAGGTACTCTGTCTTTGTAGAGTTTGAGTAGATTCTCATTTCTTAAGTATACCCTCTTGACTGACAGTGCACTTTGTCCTGCATGTCTTCGGGAAATTCATACTGTATGTTGTCCTTAATTCAGTACATGACGTAGAAACAGTAAAAAAGGCACTTACTGTAAGATTCAAAAATAAGATTTATTGGCTTCCTGAGAAAATACACTGACCCACGTAGTGAACATAGATGGAAAAAAAATAATGAAATTGCTGTGAATGGCTTGCATCTATAGGGGCACACAAGACTTTTTGCTGACAATGAAGATAGTGAATGGAAAGATTATAGCAACCTGGGTAAACATAATAAATAATACTGAAATACTTTGCTGGATATCCACACTAGGACACCGCCATGGAAAAAGGTTAGAAATAAAAAACAAGAGTAGGAAGTTAATATTAACAGATTTGATAATATTAATGTCATGCTCAAGACTAATCAGCAAATGTCATTGTTATTCTCCACAACTGGAACTCCACATGTTTTTTAACTCCACCATAAATACTGATAATTTTTTTCCATTCCTAACAACTCTATTTCCTGTCCTTGGGTTAGTTTCAATTATATCATACAGTAGTCTGTAGCATTATAAATGATATATTATATAATACAGTAGTATGTAGCAGTATACATGATATATTATACTATATAGTAGTATGTAGTAGTATAAATGATATAATTTGTCCCAGCATGTCCTTCCGAGCAGTTCATCCAGCTCTCAACCGGTGCTCGCCTCTTCCACGTCTGCCTAACTTTAAACCCCCAAACCTTATTTACCCATTCCACCATGTAGTTATTCAACAGCATGCAGAATTGCATTAATGAGGTTAGTCATGCAGCACGCACACAAAATGACTAACCACAAGTGGAACACACCTGGGGTATCAGTGCTGTTATAACCTAGGTCTGCCTGATTTTTAACAGAAATGAATTTCAAGTGACTTTAACTGCTATTTTTTTTACATAACAGTATCAAATGACAACGTGACATTGTGAAAGTGGCAGTAGTAATAAACCTAGAGAATTATCAATGAATACACAGCCACTCTTGGCTTTTAAGGAGTTTTATATCTATTACAATTACATCTATTACAGCACGTTGTTTAGAAGTCTACAACTGAGCATAACCTGCTCTGTACTAAAAGGCAGACAGACAAAGATAGTGGTTGCCAGCTGAACATTGTGGAGAGTTTAGCACCTAAAAACAGATATTTCTTGCAGGAATCACTGGCGAGAAACAAAACTAATGTAGATGACTATTTCCCAGAAATCGAAAGTCCAGTATAGCTGAAACCACAAATGTAAATCATGGCAAAACAGCTACCGAAATTCTCTCTGTCCAGACTCCAGTAATCCTGCCTTGTTCTGCTGGTAGCAGTGTGCCTCTACTCCTCCCTCCTCCCAGTGTCCAACAAGCACTGCTGTCTGTGGCCTAGATTACTTGTGACAAAACTATCTAACCAATCTCTCAGATCCCAAAGCAATGTCATCTGCCGATGTAACATCATGTGTGTTGCAAGCATTTTTTAACTTCCTATGGTTACAAAGTTAGGTTATGAATCATTCAATACATTGATCACAAGCTTTTAGTTTACGTCTTAATGTATTTCAAGTTCTTTTTCGTTTCATGATAGCAGGAACGTTTTCTCCTATGCATTTCTTCCCACATCTACTCTTTCATATGTCTCCCTTCAGGCCATTTGTTCCAGACCAGCCCTGACAGCAAAAAGGTTTTGTCATCGCTTATCATCCATGCCTCCTGACTGTCACAGGTCCCCTCTAGCTTGGTGAGCCCCAGCTGTGGTAGGAGGGATGGGGTAGTGAGAATGGCAAACATTTCGTAGTCCAGATGCTGCTGCCGCAGCCGTGGCCTCTTTATGCTCCAGTGTACTACTACAAAAGCTCAGTGTACTGTGTGGCCTGTATGGGGAGGCTCAGGTGCCAGAGAAAGTGCCTCAGAGGTGTATGTGTGAGCATGTGCATGTACATATGCAACTGACCCATGATTTAAGAGGTATTGTTATTAAGGACAAAAGGCTTCTATAGTTCCACACTTTGTTTTTGTTCTTTCTGTCCTTCTGTCTCTTCAGCAAGTAAGTGCTGCAGAGGAACTAAAGCAGTATTAACTCCTAAAGCATATCTCAACAATCAATCCAAATAATTTACTTCAGTTCTGTCTCATTGGTGTGCAATCCCCTAACTATGGGTCCTATCCCATCCTTGTGCTAGTGCACTGAAGAGAAAATTCCCTGTCCTTGCAACTTCTGATTGGATGAACACACCTGATCCAGGTAATTAGCAGTGCAGACGGCAGAGATAGTTAGAAAACAAGCAGGACAGTGGGCCTTGAGGACTGGAGTTTGACACCTGTGGCCTTAACCACTCAGAAGTGGGCCCCAATCAACTGAGTGCCTCAATCACAACTGCATTACCCACAGATATGTAGCAGTTTGGATGGGATCTTCCCTTCCTTTTCTCTTTTCTTAAACAGCATTATACCATTCTAAAGAGAAACTTTGCTGAAGAAGACTGGATCTTGGGACAACAATGGTTCCCATATCTGTGGTGAGTGTGGTTCCAGCTATATATTTGGGGATGACCTGCATCCCAGTTGCATGGGTTGCATGGGAGCCAAGCACACTAGCATAGTGCTTACTACCCTGAGCAGCGTACACTTTCTGTAAGTGGCTGTTTCTGGAAGAGATTGTGTGCCTACCAGGGCACTCACTCACTTCTTCAAGTTGGCAGCTAATCGCAACTTCTTGCCCCCCGATTGTGCTGTGCTGGGGAAGTGAGCAAGATGGCAGGGTTCATTGTTGCTCTCTGTGGCATGCATTGCTGCCTGGTAGACCATGTTTCACAGGAACATCTGTCTGCATATCTTCCCAATCCCATAGTCAGTAAGGAGGGTCCTGCTGGAGGATCCCATCAGCCGCAATGCCCTGTTTGGTCCCTAATTTCAAGAGCTGGCGAAGGGGCTCCAGTTAATTGCTGATGAACCCAACACCACTGAGGAAATTAGATTTTTCCCTGAGGCTGAGGAAATTCTGACATGGTGCAGGGGATATATGTGTTGATATGATGACTAAGAACTGGTCTATTATTAATAAATGTTAACCTCCGCCTAAAGGGCACATTTTCCTCTTTGGTGAAGCTGGCCCCTGCTTCTCATAAAGCAGCCATGCCTTATTCACCTCCATGTCTCCACAGTTGTCTTGGCTGTTCTCCCTGGCGACCAAAGTCTGGCTTGTCTGCAAGAGGATGCTTGGTGATAATGGAGGTGGGGTCAGCCTTCCTACACCTCAACCTTTTGAAGCAGGGCTTCCCATGGGTCATTTCAAGTTCAGGTGAGGGCTGTGGAGAGGGTTCACACTATGGCTTGTGATGGACTCACACAGTGGAGGATAGACTCATCTACAATGGCAATACTATCCAGTTTCCGTTCATGTGCTCCTCCTCTTCGTCAAAGCAATGCACATCTCCAGGTAGCTATGTCCCATAGGGGCCTTTGTCAAGGGGACTGCTGCCTTCATCCAGACCTGGTCGCCCATGTGTGGAACAGATTTGGTGAGGCAGGAGTGGATCTCTGCGTCATGCGGCAATGCACACAGTGGTTTTCTCTGCAAACACAGGGCAATCCCTCTCTGGTTCGTCTTTGGGAAGATCCTATCCAAACTTCTGATATGTGGATAATGCGGATTCAATCAAGGCACGCAGTTCGGACAGTGGTGTGGTCCACTCTTGGGTGGTCATAGACAATTTACTCTTCAGTGCGCTAGCACGAGGATGGGGTAGATCCCATAGCAGAAACCCGCTGGGCTGTGCCCAATTCACAGAATCTTGAGTTAACTTACATAACCACTTTTCTCAACCTATAATTTTACCAAACTGCTCAGCCCATGTGTCTCCTCCTGCCCTCATGTTTCATGCAAACCTTCAAGGCATTCTTTGCCAACTTTAATGGGTGTTATTTAGTTTGTGGACATTCCTCTGTATAAATCCCTCGACTATGTCAAGGTTATTACAGTGCTCATTTTATCGTCTGCTTCATTTTGCATATCAGTGGAGAGAGGATGGAGCAAGGCAGAGAGGGAGGAGAGGGGACTGGCCCGTACACTGAGTGGCACAGCATACTGAGCATCTGGTCTCTGGTATTTTTGTCTGCTTCCTCAGTGTGCTTCATTCTTTTATTATTCTCTCATCTGTTTTAATTACCAGAGGGGTCATTCATAGTGGAATTTGAGTTAGGATGGAAACAATGTGGCAGAGCCATCTGTCATATAGGCTCAAATAAGTTGACATGGGGTATGAACTCAGTTGCCAGAGGCAGTGTGTGATGATGTCCTATGTGATCCAAAGTATGCCACAACTTAAAGGGTAATCTGATGGCAGATATTACAAAGCTAGATAAGAGGGTGTCAGGTAATGGGTCACATTAGGGCAACTAATGCTTTAAAGCTGTTAAAATAAACACAAAGGTTGTAACAAACAAGTATGGCAGTGTTGGGAGAAGATCTGTAAAACTACTGTATGCAGTTTCCTTTACACAGTGTATTTATAGTCACATCCTCCTCCATTTCATTTGTTTCCATGTAGGGCTCGTCATTTATTGTGAGAAATTGTACATGTGTCTAGTCAGAGGCTCAGCTGGCTGACATCTATAAAACTATCACAAGCAGAGAAAAAGCAAAGGGCAATTGGAGGCAATCTGCAGTAAGGAAACCAATGTTAAAGTTCATCCATGTTTATGAATAACCTCAATCTGCTGGACCTATCTCAGTGGCATCACTCTTATTGTCACAACACAGCTGCCTTCCAGCTGTTATGACACACACCCACAGCTTAATTTGTACACAAAACATCACAATCTTTTTTATGGCAGTTATAAACATTATTTTAAAAAGATGCAATGGACATTGCATAGGGTCACAGAGATCCATGCATTTGCTATACTGCTTGTATACTGCTCTGTACCTATAGCATGTACATAGAGCATCGTGAGGGGGCTGGTGAAGTTCCATCTGCCACTCTCTGGACAGGATGGGACTGTCAAGTAGTAAGTCATCATTATTTAGGGCATGGAAAACACATAAACAAACTAAATAGATGCAAAATAGTGCCTGATCTATACCCCCCATCCTTTACCCTCTTCTGAGTGTGGATAATAGATCATGATATGAACTGTGCATAGGTTGCTCCTGATCCATGCAAGAGTCCTTTGTGAATTCAAGACTGGGCCTGTCTGTTAAGGTACAATGACCATCCAGCAGACTACCATATTAATGTTTTTACAGGAAATTAACATAGTTGCTTCTGTGTTTGCTGACTTGGCCAAAGGTATACAGTATGTATAATGTATAATATTTGACAATTGTTAATAGATATTCAGAAAACCAACTATTAAAGGAGTGTAAGGTAAAATAGAAGAAAAATGACCTACTGCAGCATGACTGGTTTGTGTTGTTCATTTGTTTTATATTGAAAAGTTCTTATACTGCAGTTCACAGTGATGAATTTCTTGCCACTTAGTTTTTCCTCACATATAGCAAGACCATTCTGCTTGTGTCTGCACCTTGATAAAATGAAGTTAAATGAAGTGTGCAAAGAGTTCTAGGCTTGTGTGACTAATATAGCAGTGTTTTCATCGTGAGTAGCAATGTTGTTCTGGCCTTGTCAGACAAAATGTGACCAATCAGCTCTTATATAAAATAAGCATTAAGCCCATCTAGGCCTATTGTGGATCTGTGTATTCATGTCTATCATCATGGGCTTATTCCTAACTCAGCAAGGAAGAAAAACTGAACGTAGTGATAGCTAATAATGGTGAGGAACTGTGGCCAAATTCAATGTCAACCTCAGTAAAAAAATATGTCTTCTTTGTGCCTGTTTGTTTTGCTTTGCAGAACAAATAGTAATTTTCCAGTGTGCATAGAACAATTTTTTGTATCTTTTCCAAACCTACAATCCAACAATCACACCCATATTCACTCAATGGCTAGTCAGGAGGAGAGAAAGTAGGCAGAGTTTGAACTTCTCTCACACAAGTACTTGTGTGTACAACCAAATGCCAGCTGAGGAGAGCTTTTGTGCCCTTATCTACATCTGTATTTCACCCCTCTCTATGATGACAGGGTTTTCACTCTGCCTTTTAGGCATTTGGAATGGCTACCGTATAAACACTTGCCTTGTTCAGAGGACACTGTGCATGGAGTAGTTTGTCTGAAGTACGCACTGATTCATGTAGCCTCCAAAGTGTCCTCACACACTATTGGTGAGTGAGTGAGGGACTTTTTGCCTGTCCTGTAGCCCAAAAAGAACCCACTAGTTATTCATCAAAACCTACTGTACCTTCCGCTTTTACTTCAGCATCAATTTTAATGTAACTGTTGTTTTCATTTTTCTGTCCAGCTTTTCCCTCTGCCCTTCGCTGACTCTCTCTGCATGGATGCACAGGTGATGTGCTGTCTGCAGTCCATTCCTGTGAGACATGGTGGGGGCTGTACTGTAGGTAAAGGTCAGTGCAGTCAGAGGTGGATGTACTGCTGGGGAAAAGGTCACTTTGTGCAGAGCAGGGAGGAGAGTGCATCTGCTGGTTTCAGGGCCAAAGCCTTTGAGAGAGCAGAGAACAACTAAAGATAGGAGAAAGGTGGATAGAGAGAGGGATGAAGAAAGGAGGACAGAGTGATATAGTCGCTGCAGAAATGATGATCTGTGGAGATAAGGTCATGAACCAGTAAAGGTGATGACAGCAACTCTGGGTATGATAGCAAAAATGGCCATGACTCCATAAGTGAGAAAATATTTTATTTTTCTAGTCATTTCAGTGTGTGTGTGTGTGTGTGTGTGTGTGTGTGTGTGTTAGTTTACATCCATATATTATGTGGCTCTGTGCATTACAATGGTAGGGGAGTTATCTCTTCTGTCCTCTACGCTCATCATTCTACAGGGCTTGGTCCCTCTGCTAATGAAGTCATCTCTATCCCTATTGCCTACTCTACACTGAGAGGAGAAAAGTACAGGGGAGGGAGGAAAGGAGGCATGGATAAAGATTGCCACAAAAGGGTTAAAACATGCAAGGTGTGAAACAGTTGAAAGAGAGAGTAGTAGATAAGGAGAGAAAAAGAGAGGAAGAAATAACAACAGTCAGAGAGAGTGAGGGGTGAAAAAAGCAAAGGAGGGAAAGCAAGTGAACACTGCACTGTGTGTCATTGGCCCCCTGGCGTGAACAATCCATCTCAAATTGATCTTCCAGCTCGGCCCAGCAGGGCATTCTGAATCAATCTCAAATTGATCTCTGTGCCAGAGGTCGGGAAAACTAGCAGTGGAGCTTATCAGAAATATAGTGGTGCTGGGAGGATCTGACAGGGAAACTTATCACACTGCACAACAGGAAATGGGCTCAGAGCCCCTGGGGCAGCAAGAGGACGAGCCTGCTCCCTGTACACACACACACACACACACACACACACACACACACACACACACACACAACCACAAGCATACACAGATTCAATGTCTCTGCATGTACCCAACGCAACCATACACTGACATATGCTCCCCAGTGTTCAGCACAGTACAGCGAGAGTATACTGTGCATAGACACAGGCAACAAACAAACTCACTCACACACAGACACAGCCCAGGCATCAGTACACAACTGGAGGCGGCCTCAAAAAAAAAAATAAAAGGCTTGTCAGAACACAATATGTCAATATATTTTAAGTTAGACAGGTGAGATTTGATGCCTGGAGCTCTTAATGACTTATAACACATTTAATGTGTCCTCAG
The DNA here is from genome assembly GCF_900324485.2 of Mastacembelus armatus. Classification (NCBI taxonomy): domain Eukaryota; kingdom Metazoa; phylum Chordata; class Actinopteri; order Synbranchiformes; family Mastacembelidae; genus Mastacembelus; species Mastacembelus armatus. The sequence continues at coordinate 12,585,205 of NC_046635.1, forward strand.
CAAGGCTGTGTGAAAAGCCAAAGGAAGGACAATCAATACTGGCTTGCAGTTCAGCAGTCAGCTTAGGGGAGCAACCTGTCTCTTCAGGCTTAGTAAAAAATAAAGCATATAAACAATATAATTGCTCAAAGTGACTTTCACCACACAGTATCTCTGGACATATTTTTTGAAAAAAATTCAGCCAGGGGAGTAGAAACTCTTAATGCAGGTGTCTCACTTAATGCATATATGCCTGAGCTTCGTAGTCACATTCAGTGTGTGTACACATAAAGTTGAGTAAGTGAACTATCAGCTGTCTGCTACTGAACACATTTACTAACTTTTGTAGAATACAGTGTGCTGTGATTACTGCCTAGTGGTGTTCCCATTTCTAGTGTTTCTAAGGGATTTTGGACTTCTTGGACTGTTTTTCTTACTTCTCATCACAGCCTGTGTCACCAGATTGAATCTGACAGCAAGTTGTCAGAGCAGGACCAGGGACCAGAACGCACAGAAAACAAACTCAAAGTTTATTTTCATGACAGAGGGAGCTGCAGAATGACACAGAGGTAGGATGAGCAGAATAATATAGGCAGTGAGGGTCTCAGGGACTCAGTGAGTGCAATGGAAAAGAGTGAGGAGGGAAAGGGTGTGTTTGAGCATGTTAGCATTTGTAAGGCAGCAGGAGAGCCTTTTCTGTGGCCTGGACTGGAAAAGCTCTCTGTCAGCACAGAGGGGTAATGGGGGTTAGTGGATGGGGGAATAAAGATGAGTGTGTGGGTATAAGTGGCTGCATGACTGAGGAATACTACAATCCATATGTGACCCCTGTGACCCTCGGGATTACAGTGAAAAAACTAACCACACATAATGACAGGCAACTCAGCTCACTCATTTAAGCATTTACTAAATTTAATTTTTAAAATTGCCTATATTTTTAAATGTCATGAATCCATAAATATCCCAGAGGAGGCAGCAACCAGAAAATCAACAGAATCAGTTGAATCATGACACAAAGCTAGATCATCACCCTGTTGTGGCTTGTCCTTCTTCTTGCACACGTTCTCTGATGACCAATTTATGCTAATTAATCCTTTGGTACCAACAGGCCAGACCTTTATTTGATCTTTGGCCTGTGTGTCTTTGGGACACACAAACTCAGTTTAAAGTCACCTCCCTGCAGCTTTACACTTCATTTATTACTGCAGTGTAACCTGTGATGCCTACTGATAAATGCCCTTTAAATATCACACTCCGACACCTGCCCTCATCCTGGTGTTTTATCAGTATGAGGACCATCTGTTGTCTGAAGTCATTACAATACTGATAAGGCGAACCATAACTATCACCACTACATACCAAACATCCATATTTACCGTTATAATTTTAATGAGAACCCTAAACCTAAATTTAAAACCCAAAACAGACATTTTAAAATTGACTTCAGGCAGAAAGTGAAAGAAATTTTTACCTTGTGTTATTCACACAAATGTCACAGATGAATAGTTTGTGCAGTGCATGTTTAAACACTGCAAACATCCAATGGTAGCTAGCTAGCAAGCGTGTTTACGGGAGTGTTTCTGCATGTGTTGTGTTCAGCTCAGAGCGCCACTAAAATCTAAACTCCATGGGCTAGATGCAAAAAAAAAATCTATGTGGAGTTACAACAAAATCAATGCAAAGTGAGTGAGAAACTATTGACAAATAAAATAACAAATGGGGCAGTTTTATTTTGGCCAGTCCAGAAAATTATATACTTGGCAATTCAAAATAGTTATTCACAGCAACAATTGTATCAAAATCCAATGCAGTCATCAATCAGACCATTGATCTGCAGCATTTTCCACAAGGCCCTAATCCAACTAAGGATATTAAAGGGATAGTTACCACATATGGTAGCCCTATAGACACTGTTCTGAATATATGTCATAAATTGTAATTCTTAAGCATAAGACTATTTAAAACAAGGACTATTTGGTTCTCACAAAACAAACATGCACAAGCACTCAAGATACTGTACATTACATGCTATCATATGTGATAATCATATGGTCAATCTACATGCATCTATCTGACTACTTATTTCTGCTACATAATTCGTGGATCTCCTTAAAATTCTTCTAATGCCTCCTTTTCTGCAGGACCAGACTGTTTAGTTTTTCTCTGACTGAACAAACACGGTGTCTTAAAGTCATACGCTTGTCTCCCTCCTCTTACATGTTTTGATTCCTCTGCCTCTTTCTTTCTCTATCTTGAAAGGAATGTGGCAGATACAGGAAGGTTGTTGACAGAGCATGACTGCTGTTGGCTGAGGTTAAAGTTCTGTCCAGTGAGGATCGCATATCGCAGTGTGAGGTTGACTCAGCAAATGTCAGTCCTGTCGATCACAGATAAAACCACAGACAGCTCTTCTGAGGGCTTTTCTGAATGGCAGCATATTATTTGTCCTAGGTATTCCCTAAACACTTAGATCCTTTCTTGCCGTCCTAGGAGAGACATCTCTGTCTCACTCACTCTTTCATCACACACACAAAACTTTGGTTCTTCTATGACAGTGCCTTGTTTTTTTATACTCTGTTTCTGGTAGTGAGCAAAGAAGTTAATTTTAGCTGAGTGTAGCCATGCTACTTTGTCTTTCATGCAATTGAGCTGAAATGACTTTTAGCTTTTAATTCTTTGGTAATTTCAGGACAGCAGCACAGTTGAGCCCATGAAAACATGTAGGGGCTTCACAGAGTTGAAAAGGCTGGAAGGATTAATTACTCCAGGCAGTCTTGGGTAACCTTTTAACTTTGTGTCACTTCTGACAGGAATAGTCACCCCGGTTAGAGGAAGGAAGTCTTGATATCTGTGCTCCTCATGCTCTTTGCAGGTAATGGATGGAGGGGAGGGGTCTCTGTGAGTGCCCTGCATGTCACTTGTCATCTTACTGCTGTGTAATGCTGTTAATTAGCACTAAATATCCTGAAATTTCCAATTAATGCTCCCAGCAAGACCATGAGCTTTTGATGAATGGCGCCAAGCTAAAGCAGTTGCCCCCCCTTAGAGCAAAGCCAACACACATACCTATACAAAGAATTGCATGCACTGCAGCACTAGGTAGGTGCCAAGTTAATAGCCTTTGTTTTCCAATTATTTTTTACTCCATAATGAGCTCTAACACCAAGTTTCACATACCTTTTCAAAGTAGCATAATTTGCTCATTTTGCTATGTGTTGAGTTGTGTGCAGATGGTCTTAAGTCATGCAGAATTGGACTTATCCAAGAAGATCTGGCCACATCGCCTAAGCTACTGAGGGGAGCACATTTTTACAGCACATGCATAAGCTGAACCCACAGTTATCTACAAATGCACCTTTTTATAGTGGGTAGGCATACATACACCAACATACTCTACATGTACACACACACACACACACACACACACACACACACACACCTTATACCATACTTGTATCCTAGTAATTTAATTTAAATTCATAGGTTGAAGTTTTTGGCTCTGTGGTTGATTTTTTTTTTTCTTTAGAGTTTTAGCTTTGCTTTGTATTTCTGTGTCACATAGATGTCAGGCAATTCAAGCATCTGATCAGACTGGATTATGAAAAGTGCTTTTTGACAACAAAGCATGTACATTGTTATTCATTTATTGATGCAGAAGGATATATATATATATATATATATATATATACACACACACACAACTGCTATAAAAGCTCTATGGACTTTTAATCACTGTAAACACCTGTAACACCTTCTGATTTGAAAGCCAGATTATGATAATCTTTTGTTTAGAGAGGCCATAGCCATTGACAGTCCTCTCCTCTCCTCTTAATCCTTCTCCATACTGTGTCTGTAGCATCACTGTTTCCTTGTCACTGCTACACTTCCTTTATGTTTCTAGTGTTTTAGAGCTTCTATTCTGTCTTTCGAATCCCTTCAGTTACTGTGTGATCAAAGCTATGCTGAAAATAGGGTTTAAATGTGATGACTGTCTTTTGTCCTATGTGGGAAACCATTTCAAAACAGTCTCTTATGACTATGTGACTTATTTGAATGAAAGTGATGCACTGCATTTGAGTTTACAATCAGCTGTCACTGAGGTCTGGCACACTAAAAGCACATGCTGATGTATGAGACTTGGTCATTATTTACAACTCTGACATTCTTTAGCTGGTTGGCTAGTCAAAGCGTAGCACACCGGTGCTACTCATCCCTGCCATGAGTGATCCTACAAGCCCACTGTATCAGTCAGGAATGTCCACACCCTGACAGCTGTGGGAGAATCTGACTCATTCTTCTCTCTCTGTCCCTATCCTACTTGCCTCTTTAACAAATGCTCCACTCATTTTTTTACTCTCCCTGTCTCCTCCACTGTATCCACTTATTTGAGAGCTCCTCCTCCTTCCATGTGAGTGCTAGTTTGCCACTGACGAGAACCTATGAGGTCACATAAAGTAAGGGATGATAGCCCAAAAGAAAAAAACATCTTTCTCCTATGGGACACTTTTTTTTCAATCTGCAGTTACCAGATGTGTATCTTTGTATGTGTTTTCTGATGTGTACTGCCTGTTATGCTCCAGCTCTAGCCTGCCTCTTGTTCAATGCCTTATCAATGCAGCAGTATTTCACAGCTCCTCTCTATCAGAGCACTGCTCTCCTGTTCCTCTGACTGCCGGTGTGGGTGCAATCAAACCTGAGGGAGCACCAGCCATTGAGAAATACTTAAACTAAAATTAGGACGAATAAATATAGTCAAACACATATGGAACCCCAGAGTGTTCAAAACTAAAAAAATAAATAGGACACTATGTAATAATTACTTATTTGAACAAAAAAAAAACAGATTATTTGAATAAAGGCACACAATTTTATATATGACCATGAAATTGTAAAATTGTTTTATTATGTAATTGTTTTCATTGTGCTATCCTGTTTTTTAAATTGCAGCAGGTTTTATTTCAAAATGTCATTTTACCAATGTTGACTTTTATTTCACAATATTGTTTTACCCAGTGTCCTTTTTTATTTCAGGAGAATGGCTTTGTCTGTCAAACAAGGCCAGGAGGGCCTTTACAGTATTTTACAATTTCATGGTCATATTATAATATATTGTGTGTATATAAGTGTATATTTATTTAAATAATGTGTATTTTTACTCAAATATGTAGTTATTTCATAATGTCCTACTTATTTATTTAATTTTGAACACTCTGGAGTTCCATAGACACATACTTCTTATCTATGTACCTCTATTTCTCTGACTTAATAAATTATTCTTAAGCCATTGTTGATCCTTTTTGTAGAATATAAATTTATAAGCTCATTTAGTTGCCATTACTCTAGTACGTTGTGCCATGCCCCATAACTGTATATTACTGCATGTTCTGCATGCGGTACATATACTATGTAATATTGATGTGGTTGATTGACCGCTATTGTGCATAACATTGGTTAAAGCAGCAGAGTATTTGATTGCTACAATTTATTGTAAGTAGGTTCTCAGGAAATAATAAAAAACAGGCTTCTCAAATACTCCCTCATGATGAGTAATGAAAGTAGGTTTAGGTTAGGGTTAGGGGAACAGTTGGTAAGAATAAGCCCCCCCAGTGACCCTCGGGGAGAAGAAGGTATAGCTAATGGATGAAGATGGTTACCTTCATTCTTACAACATAATGCAAAAAAAGAGAAAGTTTTGTTCCAATCTTCTGCATCTGTGTGCATATATGTAGTGTCGTAAATGCTGATAGGTGTAAATGGAGTACCCAAGGCTTTTATTAAAAAATAAAAGACTGAAGAAGAAATTGTGCATGTGAGTGAAACAGAGAAAATAACAGTGACAGTGATTAAATGAAAGGGAAAGAGGAGATAGATTGTCTCAGTCTGTCCTCTGAGAGGGTGTGAGAGGGAGAATGAGCTGCCAGCACTCCCTTCAGCTTCCCCTCCTCCCTCATCAAAGCCTCTCCACTCTCATCCTGATCATACTCACCGCTAACATCCTGTGTTATCCCTTTTTTCTCTTTTTCTCGCTGTCTCTCTACTAATTGTCAATCCATGAACACAAATGTAGTTTTCTTATTTTTTGGCGTGGCAAGAATAAAAACCCCACTGCACAGTTTTTACACACAGTAATCTCATTTCATCTTCACTGCATGCTGTTGTCAGCCTCTGTGTGTAGGTGTGGGTTGCATTCCAATGTGTTCTCTCTTCATTACTCTGAGTTGCTGTGTTTTCTGTATATTTTACCATGACTGGATAGGGGGCCATGTTAATTAGTGAATAAACTCAGAAATGCTGCAAAAGTTATCCAATTCCAGTGGTGATTTGTTACATTTTCTTTATACTGTATATGAAAACAAACTATAGTTTAATACATTAAAAATAGTCAGCAGATAAGTCACTAAATTAATACTCATATGTCCAAGCTATATAGAGAAACAAAGGTTTTGTTTAGCACTTGATTCAGCTAAGACTTAGATGAAATACCCAACATTGTTCTCACTGTAAAAATCAACAACCAAAAAGAAAATGCCACATGCCAAAATCCTAAAAAATAAAAAAAAATATATATCTAAAAATAAAGTTAATTCATATGGAATGTCAATGGAATAAGACTGAAGAAAATCAAGACCAATAAAATAGCTTTTGCTATATAATAGATTTATTTAAAAAGCAAAATAATAAATCAATAACATATTGCTTAGTCCAATTCAGGGTTACAGGGAGCTGGAGCCAAGCTGACACTGGGCTTAAATCAATAACAAATTTTAATTATTACACAAAATAGCAATAAGCAAGATTTACTTTTCCTATAGTATGGATGGTCCTGTAACAAACAGACCACACTAAACAACAGTTAGGGCTGAAACACTTTCAGACTGGCTTGACTTTGCCAACAACAAGTTACTAAGGCTGCATGCAGGTAACAGCAAGCAAGAGAGCCTGACACTACTGTGAAATAAAATAAACAATTAAGAGTGACCATGGGCTGCCCTTAACACTAATAAAATTGCAAAAAATTTTCAAGACTGATTATACAATGCAAACTGCCCTTGTCTGGGACATTTTACTCAACAGTCTGTCCAAAGGTTTCATCAGCTAGACATTTTCATGTCTTTTTGTGCTCCATTTTGACTTACACAGTGTAACAATCTGTTTTTGCTTTTACCTTTATAACACAGAAGATATGTGGCTCTGTGAGTCACTGCTGGGACTTTAAGGGGCAATGGAACATAGATGGAATGTGGAAAAGCTACTAACTAACTAGTGTCTTCATCTGCTTTGCAGTCAAATCCTGACTCGACACAAAATCCTCCTCATTATTTCAACTTTCCAATCCACCAGCATCTCTCACACATAGCCTCCTGCTGGCTGTTTATCTGTGTTTGCCAAATGAAAAATATTACCAAAGCTGCTGCACACAACTTTAAGTAAGAAGTGTGCAAATGAAAAAAAAATCAAAGCGTCCGCACATTAATCTTCATTGCAAAAGCCTAATTTATGCTGTACACTTCAGAACTTCGTCAGAGGATAAGACGTAGTACATTACAACACAAGAAACCTTCTGCACAGGGCTGAAATGCTTTTAGATGATAATTACAAGACTCATCCCAGCATTATTTGATTCTATCTCAGGATGCTGGATTCTGCAGGTCAGTTTTGCGCATAGGAAAATTAATTATAAACTATTTGCTCAGTGCAGCTAATCCATGTACACATTGTTTGAGTCCATATATCCATACAGACCCAGTTCAGGTCAGCAAGTAATACAGATTTTTTTTCTGCAGTGCTTGTGAAAGCAAATTTTTCACTACTAAAACCATTACATACAACCCCATAGAGGCAGGGCTATAATCGATACAACAGGCAATGGATAAAAACAAGCCTTAAACAGGATGATCTCATATAAAAGGTAAAGTTTTCCAAATTATAGGTGCAAAATTATTGATCTTCCTTAAGTTGATACTTGTATACAGTCCATGCAATTTGAAAATGTACTCAACTACTTCACCCTGTAGTACTACTTGATAGGTAATTATCAGAGTTCCATATTTAATTCTAAACACACCTCCTAATGGAGAGGAGTCAGTGCTGGAGAAATGTTCTCCTTGTGCTTTGTCTTTGTTAGTTTGAAGCAGCTGGAGGTGAGCTGCAGTAGCTTGGCTCAGGCAGGCATGCATAGAATTCCAGTAATCTAGGCTTGAAGACACAAAAGTATGGATTAATTTCTCAGTGCATTGAAGGAAAGAGTAAGTCTCATCTTAGAATTATTTCTTAACAGAAAAAAGCATGACTGAACAAGTTATATGTGAGGGAAGGAAGGGGGCAGTCTGCAAGGGTTTTGGGTCTCACTTTGTTTTATTGCATTACTTTTGCCAACTGTGTCTTTTATTGCTCTATTTACAGTGGAAAAAAACTTGTGGAAATCAAAGGGAGCAGAGGATTTCGGTGTTTAGTCAAAAATGCAGCGAGCTGGGGTTTACAGCAGATTTGATATAGAACAGCAGATTTCTTGGTAGAAACAGGCATGTACCCTCAGCATGGCAACAAAGCCATCTTTGTATTCACAATGGGGAGAATATACCAAATGTAGACACAACATTCACAGTCTGACTGCATCTGCTCCTATGACTGATCATGTATTCAGATGAGGTGTGAAAACAATGGCTATATTATGGAACACAATGAGGGATATGTTAACACTGGCAGAAATGCCATCGCACACATACCATGGGCCTTACCTTCATATATCTGCTACCACAGTGGGAATTAGGACCATATCCACTTGATTGTATTGCTAGAAATTAGCAATGTTCAAATCATCATTTAAATTGGAATAAAAGCCTGACTCTTTGTACCAGTTTAAGATTATAGTGATGTAATTAAAGACACTCCACCTAGATTAACAATATTTTAAACTTCATAGTTCATTATTAATGATGAATGCAATGTCCATGCCTGCATTTCATATGAGACCGCATCTGCTACAATGACCTGCTGATGCTTCTGGATTCCCTGCAGAATTGAATTAGAAAATAAAGGCCATGTAAAATCAATTTCACCCTTAAAACTGTGTTCTTAAAAGAACATAAGACCACAAAAAAAGTTATTTCTGTTTTTCACTTAAAGTAATTCCAAAGGCTAATGTAAAATGACCATCCCATTTCTGGCAGGAGGGACAACACATAATAGGTGCTGTAAAATGCTGAAAAATAACTGGAACTAATCTCTTCTTCTCCTGCAACAAACATGTTTTACATGGCTTTGTGTTATGACAAATTATATCTAATTGTAATTCAATTTTATTAAAGCCAGGAAATTGTAATGCACACATTGCTTCATGGACTGCAAAAAACAATCCTGAGCATAGAATATCTCATCATTTGTGTGTTTACATGTTGGCAATAGCTAATTTCATGCAGTCATTAATGTCAAGCTCAACATTTAGCATCAAGTACATTCAAAATAGTAAAGAGTAATAATAGTGTGTCTCCTCATTTGGATTTTATTTTTATTTTTAGGTGCAATCTATTTGTTACCAAAGATATCACCACAATCAAGAAAACAAGTCCCACATATTATGTCACATTTATTTATTGTCAGTGAGATTTCAATTGATTTTGTCAAGGCTGTAAGCCAAATTAACTGTATCTCTAATAATTAATCTTGCTCAGTTTGACATACACACCTTTGTAAATGGATGGTTTCTGTCTGGTGGCTGTTATGTGTGTATGTTGGAGGAAATCTTTGGGATGCTTTGTCCATAAAAAGCAACCTGGCCTTATGCACACACTAACACACACACACACACACACACACACACACACACACACACACACGCTGAGGCTCAGATGATTTATAGCCAGCCACGTTTAATGGATTGCTTCAGCACTTGAAAAATTATGAAAAGAAATTAATTAGCCTTTAGTGACCCTGCTGTCCAACGGCCTTTCTCTGGCTCTCTCTCTCTCTCTCTCTGTCTCTCACACACACACACACACACACACACATACAGAGCAAAGCGACCCAGGCACTCTGTTCTTCACTGTGAGTGTAAATACAGTCTAAATGGGTTGTGCTTGCCTGTCATATGAAAATGCCTATGTCATATAATGGTTGGATTTTTTTCATTTATTACAAAATGAAAAAAGTAATTATTATTCAGTAGTCAGTGATTAAGTAACAACTAATTGATGTACATGACCTTTATTATTTACATATCCTGTAGTATCAACATTCTATTCTATCTACAGAATTCTTTATAATCATTCATGTTGTGTACAGTATTATGTATTACAACACAGACATTAGTAGTAATAGTATCAGTAGTAATAGTAATAGTTTAATAGTAGCACATATTCATGAATAATAATGAAATCTGAGAATAATTAAAAAAAACAAGGATTCAAAGAATAAGTCTCAAATATTCTGCTGCAGAACACTACAGACTACAGTGGTGAAGGTAAACCAGTGCACAACAATCTGAAAGAAACAAAAAATAGAGTGAAGAGCAGCTTAGTTCCCCTTCAGTGAGGACTTTGGAGAATAACTGTTATTTTCTGTCTCTCTTTTCTGGCTGAATTCACTTGAAGAACCGAGATACTGCTTCTGTTTTCTTCTGGCTTTCTGCCTCTCTTTAACCATTACTGATGTAAACATAGAATTTCTCAGAAATACCCTTCTCACTATTGTGTCCTCAAATTTACAGGAGTCAACATGTTTCAACTGGTTTAACAAAATGAGCTAAAATAACATGTAGACCTCCTTCCTTTTAAATAAGGTAACAAAAGGCAGTCTTTAATGGGACTGAAATTGTGCTTTGCATTATTGGCAAGAGTGCAGTTCTGACATGAGCACTTGGTATAAATAATTTTGTATTTCCTGTCTCCTGAGCTCCGAAAAACAGCTAGTAGACAGAACAGAATGTGAGCGTAACACTGGAAGAGAGAATGCAGGTCCACCCCCAAATAAGCCTACACTTCACATTCACAAAATACACACGGAGATTGGGCTTTTTTGCTTCTCACAGCCTTGTGATATTTGTCTCTGTATGTTTGTGCATGTTTTAAATTCTTACTCTGGAAAAGTATTTGGTTTAGTGTCCTGCTATTGATCCTGATATAGATAAAAATCTTCTTTGAGATGAGCTGAATGTCGACAACCAAGAGAATCATCACCTCCCTGAGTGACAGATAAGCAGATGGCGGGGACTGTGGCTGTATTAGTTTCCCAAATATCTTGAAGTGTCCTGAAAAATCACACATTTTTAAGTCAATATTCTGGCTGCCTGTAGCCTATCACTTATATATGAATCATAGCAAGTCATTCTAAACAGTATCAGAGAACTGTTACTGCAAACTCTTTAATAGGTTTTTTATTATCTGTACTTGTCTTTGATCACATGACTACTTGAATGTGAAAGGTCAAACCCATATGAGAAAACAATGAAGAAATATCACTTGACTCACCTCAGCTCTACATAGGTTTGTCTATGTCTAAGTGTCTTTTAGCTAATTGTTTTGGTGTTCTGATACATAGGTAAACCAATGTCTACCTGTTTGCTCTGTCATTGCAGTAGTTTTTGGCTGCAGCATCAAACTGGCAGACAGACATGTAGTAGTTAGCAACTAGCTATTAAATGCAATGGAGCACTGAGTAGCTAAGGAGAATGATATGGTGTGGAGATCAAAACAAGTGAGTAAATGGTGAACACAAACATGACCCTAAATAGATGAGGATGCTTGAATCTGCTAGTAGAGGAGTATTATAGAGAGATGTATGATGATGGTGTATTTCAAATAACTGTAACCATAGGGTAAACCACAGTTTGCCTTCATGTTTCTGTTATTTGTGTCTTTTCCTTGCATCTTAGTCCTGCCCATATAAGATGTGAGGAAAAGATACAAGGTAATAATGTAGGAAAAGAGGAATCAAAGAAATACATTTAAAGAGACATGAAACATCCTTTCCTCTGATGCTTCATCTGAAGCATCATATCACAAATTGATTTCTAATAAAAGGGCGTGTTGATCCATTAAAACCTTTGAGAAAGGACAGTCTTATGTTTCCTCGCTCCTAGCAGCTCCAGGAGGCCTCCTCGATCCTCTACTGTCAAAGTAGAAACAAGAGATTTGGGACAGTCTTTGGGTCTAGCAATGAGAGGAGAGCAGATAAGAGCAATCAAAAAAGGGAACTAGGATTAACCCATGGGGAGAACCATTTTCACTTTTGGGCATTCTTGGGTTTGCCATCAGGTGTAAAATTAAAAAAGTGAAGGAAGTAATTTTGTGAAGAATGAAAAGAGAGCTTGAGATAGAAGTTCACATCCTGCACATGATGTTGGGGTAGGGGTGGTGCATGCAGAGCCAACAAGCACACATTGTGATTCTAGCCATTCATATCAAAATTATATCAAATACACTAACAATGTGAAAGGGGTCAATAATAAACCTGTCCCCCAAGGCTGAAGCTCTTGGTTTTAGAAAATCAATTTTATATACATAACATGGGTTATGTTCACAACCACACTGCCCAAAAATAAGTTTAAAGTCATACTCGGAAAAACATAAATACTAAATAATCACATATCTTCTTTATTATAATATATTTGCATGATACAGTAAATAAATCCTGATATTGTGATGAAAGCTTTTGAGTGAATTGCATTCACTTAAACTGCAAGACTGATTGAGAGAGAGAAATGGAGTGTGGTCAGTTTGAACAAAGAGAAGGCATGGCAGGCAAATGAAAGAATGACAAAGATGGATAGAGAGAGTAAGTCGGTGAGAGACAGAGGGAGGGTGAGCAACATGGAGAGATTATTAGCCACTCTGTGTGGGGATTAGGGAAGAATGCTGAGGTCTGACACACCAGAATGTGATCTCACTATGGCTTAGTGTCACTTTTCACTTTCACTTCCTCTGGTTTGTTCCACAGGTACACACCGGTGAACAATGGCTACCAGACCATATAAGTTTTTCTCTTGTCACATCACTCTCCTATTTCTGATTCTTTCATACACACACACACACACACACACAGACCCACACACATGCCTCACAGCTTGCTTCACCAAGCTCACACATGGAGGTGTTCAGTGGGTGGTTCAGCTGGAGCATGAGACAATTTCTATGGATTTTCCACCTTGGATGCTGCAGCAGAACAAATCCAATGTCTTTTTCCAGCTGGCTGGCGATCATGAACGCTGTATTCTTTCCAGATGAAGTGATTGCAACATATAACTGTTGCAACTTACACACACATCCTTTACACACTGTCACACTAACCAAGCTTACTGTTTGCTAAGACAAATATGTGATAGCCTGGTAAAAGTACAACATGTAGCTTTGACAAATACTTTACTAACTGCCGCCACTTTCTTTGTTTCTGTCTCCATTTCTACTGCAGATCTGAGTTCGAGCTGGACTATGACAGCTATCACGAGGACTACTATGACAGGTAATGTCAAGAAAGTTGCGTATGGCAGCTCACACACTTTGTTTGCATGTGTCACAGGAGGCTACAGAAAGACCCTAGAGCAGATTCTTTATCCCTGTTGTCTTCAGTAGACTCTGTTTCCCATCACTGTCTGCCACACAGCTGTCAATCATCTTTTCTTTGCTTGCAGTGTTGCCTACTACTCAACAGCCAGTGGCTAACACATCACACACACATATAACATCACAGAATTGTTTATACATAAACTCAAAAATCTATATTTCCACTGGACTGTTACTCCAAAAATGTAGATGTTTCTTTCAATTTTAGACACAACACATTAAACTTTACTTTCATGAAATGATAAAGCGGATATAAATGTGTAAACCGCCTCAATAAGGCGATGGGCTGCCACAAGTTTTTAGAAAGAGCTTCACAGTTCATGAACTCAACTGGAGGGTTAACCACTACATTTTCAACAGCTATTCCCTCATTTGGGGCTCTGATGATGATAACTGAAAGTGATCACTAACAGCAAATCATCCACCGTGCTTAAATGCATTATTATATGATTCTTATTATTTTTATAACCATCAAAGCAGTCAACCTCATCCCCTGTATGTGCCATGGGTCTGTTTAAGTGTGTTGACACGTAGTCAACCTAAACTAAGAGAAAACTAAAACAAAAAACAAAAAAAACACACAGTTTCTGCCTAAATAAACTTTTATTTTCAGTTGTCAACATGTAACTGACGCTAGAAGAGAAACAAACACCAGACTAAAATAACAAAAAAAAATCAGTGAAATTCAATAAAAGCTAAAATTCATTACTTTTGACTAAATGTTACTAAAAGTCAATATATGAAAAACAAAGACTAATAAAAATGAAAATCACTGCCAAACATGATTGTCTCTGTTGTGTAAAAGTAGGTTACAGTCACTAAAGGTCATTTAAGGTTAAGTTCTAGTAATTTGCAGTTTAACTATATATATAAAATGACTCTTAATTCACTGAAAGACTTCGACTGAGAACATTGTATGGGACCTATCATGTCTCATGGTTAGTTTGCAGTATGTGTTTACTGTACCATGAAGAGTACAGTCTTCTGTGGTGGGCACTTAAATGCAGTGGTTAAGTTGATGAGGCAGTTAGACTGAGCTCTATAGAGTGTCTCTGTGATATTGGTCCTCCAATAAAATTGCTCAGGGACTTTCCTAAATCCCCCAGGCCTTAGTCATAAATACTCCACTCAGCACATTTGAGTAAAAGAAGTTGAGAAAGGCAGTCACACACACACCAACACACACACACACACACCTTTCTCACGTACAGTATATCACTGTTCTGTTGCTGTGAGTATAAACTGTCATCTTTGGTTTCTTCCTTTGTTTTGCCTTGCTCTGAATGTTTCTGTCTTTGCTCAGGAGTGAACACTCACCACTGATTTAGTCTTTGTTTTTAACAAAGTGTATGATTATTTCCCATGCTGCGCTGATACAACCACTGATACCAGTGTGTGTTGAAATGAAAGTATATGTGTGCATATTTCTGTTTGCCTCTGAGCAGGAGTGCATGGGGACTGTGACTACGTGCATTTTTATTCCTGTTTGTTGTTTGTGCACATCAATGTGGAAAGCAGAGAAATGACTGTTTTTGTCCTCTGTCCTCTGCGTGCATGAGAGAAAAGTGCCTTTCAACACACAGATAACAGCTCGAGCTGACAAAGCTGCTTTCCTTGTGGGGTCTAATCCCACAGAGACAAACACACTCTCTTACTTCTCTGTAATCCTCACTCGTCTACAGTCTCTCATTGTCTGAATTTCCACTCTCTGAGATGATATTTCAAAGCTGGTGTAACAACGCATTGTCTACCTGCCCTAGCAAACTGCTCTAAAGGACTTTAAACTCTTATAAGTCTGGTCTCTGTGTCTCCCCGCAGGGGTAATGTTCAAAGCCCCTAATCTCACACACTTATGGTGGCCTAATACACTTCATCCTTATGTGACATTGTGATGTCTGTGTGTGAATAAAAAAGCAATAGGAAAAACTTTTGAGGAAGCAGGCTGCTTTTGACTGACTAAATAACAGCTCAATCAGTAAATCTACATCACCGTCTGGCTCAAAGACCTTGCAGCTGACAGCTTGCCTCCCTCTTGTTGGCTGGTGATTTACAGCAGAGGAGCTTTTTCCTGCCTGGTTTTGCAGAAATCATTTAGGCTGTGCTCAGACTGTCCTGCATCCGGATATATCCAGATTGTGACTAGATGTAGACAGATTTCTGTTTCTCAGGAGAATAATAATGCATCTATAGTGATTCTGAATACAAGTGTCTAACTATTTTGGCAATATTTTTAAACCAAATCATTATTGAAAATTTACAGCTGCCACAACCACACAGAAATATTTCTGAAATCCTTCATATATTTTGATTGTCACACAATTCCTGCAGATTTGTCCAGTGATGTTTGGTTTCAGTTTCAGCTGGTCACTGGGTCAGTTTGTAGTGGTGAGGTCAAATGTTGGGTCAAATCGATTTCTTTTTCAATCCCATCACCTTTGTTTCTATTGAAACACAAACGTACATGCACAAACACACATGGTGTTCTTTCTATAACCACCACAGAGTTTGACTGTGATACACCCCGAGTCACTAGCACTACTAGCCTGGCGGGGAGCTATTGATTGGCCTTGACAGAACCAATTACATTCTGTGACAGATAGAGACATGGAGCTGTCCACAGGGAGCAGGCAACACTACTGCACAAGAAAGAGAAAAACCTTTAAACACTAAAAGAGAAAGGAACATACAATATAACTATATTTATCTATGAACAGCTGCTTTTCGTCATTGCTGTATCTACTTCCATTCCTTTGTTTTCAGAAAGGGCTGGGTGAGATTTGACTGTTTTGATGAGTTTTGGCACAGATACTTTTTGACACCTTTAAGAAAAATATTTTTTAAATCAAACTTTTTTTTAACTTAAAAGCAAAACAAGTTAAATACAACATACATACAAGAACTGTTATATGTATAAAGGTTCAGTGTGTAATATTTAGAGCAATCTATTAGCAGAAATGTAATATGGTATTAATAAATGTGTTGTCATGTGCACCGGAAAATATTAACTGTTGCATTTTCCTAATCTTAGAATGTACCATCCCCTGCACCTGAAAACTGGGCTGGAATCTTTAGTGGGGTGCTCAGACGATTCTGTAATCTCACCAGTAGATGCCCATAAATTTTTGACATTTTACACATTGTACCTTAAACACAAAACTATACTAACTACCCTATTAGAAACATGTAAGTAAACAAGAATACTAATCTGACCTTTCTGTACATCCCTGTTTTCACCACTTGGTACCAAAAAGTAAAGTATAAAGGTTTGATAACCAGCGCCATGGATATACTGTAGTTAAAAATGAGTTGTTTTTAAATAACCACTACTGAATTTTCAGGGTGTATGACTACCAGCGTGTGCCGGCATCCCTGTCTCCCTTACCCCTTGGACCCAGTTTGGCCAAACGATCCCGTTCATCCTCCCACTCGTCTGGGCACAGACGCAGTCGAGACAGAACCCACTCTAAAAGCTCCAGAACCCACTCCACTAATTCAGCCACAGCCAAGTGTAAGTAATTGAGATTTGGTTGCACTTAAGTTGCACTTAAATAAAGTAACTATCAAACACACACAGACACACACACATGTCTTCTGCCCAGAAGAGGAAATAGTCAAGTTCTTTGAATGACAATTTCAATGCTAAACAGAAAGCATATAAAGCAGGCATGCAATACTCAATAAACAGAAACCACTAGTCATAAAATATCTTTATTTCTCTCATCCTTTTAGTTCAAAGTGATCAGATTCAAAATATGCTTATTACTGCACCAGATTACTAAAGATTTAATAAACTCTGCAAAAGCTCTTCAAGAAGAAGTAGGTCACTTCAGCTAGAGACAGTATCAAGTGTGCAGATATGAAATTGATAATAGCAGTCAGTCTTCAGAATGAATATGTATATTGCCCAATATATCAGACTATTCTTTTAAAGTGTTCTCTAAAGATATACTTAGGTTGTGTCATTTTCTAGTGTCCCTCATAGTCTCTCTCTTTCTCTCTGTGCAGTGGGCATGGAGGAGTTGCAGGTGATTAAAAAGGAGCTGACTCTGATAAAGACACAGATCGATGGCCTGCTTGACAGTCTTGACAGGATGGACACGCAGAGGAATGACCACAAAGGTGAGATGCTCATTCAGGAAGACAATACAGTCAGGTAGGTGTGAGATTGAATGATAGATAATCTATTCACGCATCAAAAACATTTTAAGGAGGACTCCAGCAATATGCCACTTTTAGATTTCTGCTTGATTAACTCCTCCAGTCACAACCCCAATCAAAAAATGATTCAGGATCTGTGCCGCAGGGAAACTGGGAGATGGGAATTCACTGCACCAGCGAAGCCACTCCTGTTTTACCTGACAAATCAATTATTTTCCTCCAGTCAGGATTTTTTTAAACGTGAAATCAAAGGCAAAATCAGCTGGAGTGGGGGTGTCTGGATTTATGGTTGTGTTTGTGAGCAAATTATGGAACATGCTGAACAAACAGTATGGTTGAGGTAACTGACTGATGAAGCTTCAAAAAACACTCCAGTACCAGGGGCAGAGAAGGACAGCAGATCAGTAAACACAGACGTAAAGCTGTTTCTGCCCTCGTGTGGTCAGTTGAACACAATACAGCATATGCCACCAAGCGCAACAGCCAGTCAATGAATGGAACAAAGCTTTATCATCCTTTCTAATGAAATGGTTTTACTGCAATTAAACTTAAAGTCAATGTACAACAGTAATTTCTTGCAGTCTTTCTTCCTCTGAGTGCCAGTTCCTCACTGTCAGTGTTGTAATGCTTCAACCTCAAACCTAGAAAATATTATCATAAGATCAGCTTGAATATACAAATATATAGTTTACTGAAAAGGGAATGTGTTCTGTGGTTAGTGCATGAATACCTCCAGAAAAGTGTGTGTGCATGTGTGTGTTCTCCACACTACTTTCAATGACCTTGGACGATTGATAGCTCTCATCTTCATATTAATTTATCTCCAGCTCCTCTTGATTCACCTGTGCCTCACTATCAAGCCGTGCTGTCTCTCGCTTCCCCCTCACTATCTCCTCATCTGTCCTTCATCCTGTCACTCCCACTCTTGTTTTCTGTCTGTCATCTATTACAAATCCAGTGGGATGTTTTTTGTCTTTGACCCACAGTAATAACAGAATGAAACAGAAGTAAAGCTTTACACCCCACAGTTTTCCCTAAACTCCATGCATACATGTGTGCACTTCGGTGTTGCAGGGTCTCCACTGACAGAGGACAGTCCAGCTGGCTCGCCGTACGCTCTGTCAACCAGCAGCCCAGAGCACTCCCTCTCTCCACCCAGCTTCCGCCATAAAATCCACAGGGAGAGCCATGACCTGAGGGAGCCTGATGATGACCACCACACGGTAAATGCACCACAAGATTATTTGCATTTGTTTTTTTTAAGGAATGATGGACATTTGCTATTATATTATTTTTAGAAAACCTTTCATAGGCTGTAATATTTCTGTTTTGCAACATGAGTGCACAACAAGTACAGAGACATACTTGCATAATAACTTAGTCATCCTGAGCTTGCAGTTTAATGAAATTACTTTTTTTTTTCTCAGTATCCTGTCTCACTGTCTGTCTGTCACAGATGAGCAACCACAGCTCTGACCCTGAAGAGGAAATATGAGGGAGGAAAATGAGAAGACGTAGAAGGTGTGGATTATGCGCCAAACATTGAGGAAGAGAACAACCACCACGCTTCACGCCATTGCCCACCAAGACACCCAGGGTGTACATGTCAGAAAACACAGTACATTAATTATATCACAGGGGCTCAGTTTCCATAACTGTACTTTACTTAAAATAAAAACGTTCATACAGATGATTTACACAATAGATTTATAGCTGATTAACAAGAATCTTTATGGTTGTCCTGAGAGAAGGAGCGTGATTTTACTGTATCTAGAGCATAATTATAAGCAGCATACTGGGGAATTTAAGTTATAATAGTGAGTTTGCACAAACAACACTATTCCAGTAATAATCAGAATATTGCTGGGTTAATCCAAAGGAGTCAATTCTCTGATTAAAATCTTTTGTAACCAGCTTAACAGTTTATCTTATTTGCATTCTGCCTGAAAGCAGACAGGATATGCCAGGATCAGAATATACATACAGAAATAATTTATGTGTAGTCATCGGGTTTTGCTAGAAGTGTGAGAATGTATTTGACATTTTAGTAGTTCCTCCAAAGAAATTTTTTAAACCTTTCCTCTTTTCAGAATTACATATTTCTGTTCATAAAGGACAACATCAAGCCAGAAATATTAATGAAGCATGGGTTTTTATAAACTATGTAGACAGCTTACTTTAATGTTTAATGTTGCCCTTTTCAGAATAAGAGTATAACCAGAATATTATGTGTATTTACTATGAAGTGAACATCCTCTTTGTGCAGCTCAAAGTTTTCTGAAATGTAAAAGAAAAAGAGATGTGTATACCCTCAGATTTGATCTTTGTAGAGTACTTTGTGTTGACACTCAATTAAGGCCTCTTTATTGTCTACTACCAAGACATTAGAATTTAATTATTCAAAACAAATTACTATAATCACTTAGAGATAAATACTGATCATTCAGGACAGAAACAGTGTGCTTCTTCTCTGCTACTTTCTCTACTTTTAATGTGTTAGAAGAATGTTACAGCTCTCTTCCACAATTTTGGCACTTTAAGACAGTGTACAAAGGCCCAGGTCAGTGTGTAATATTGTGTATTATTGTAAACTTTGCTGTAATTGTTCAGCTGTCTGATTTTAATCTTGCTTTAGGATTTCTCATATGTTTTTTAAAGAAGATAATGATGCTATCATAATTCTTATGGTGTTACGTGTTTTGTTTGGAATCTAAAGATAAGCCAAGTGGAAATACTCGTTGTCACAGTAGTAAAAGTATTTTCATACTGACCCTAAATGCAGCTCATGGTGGTGTGTTTTTATTCTGAAAATTCAAGGCAGATACAGAGGAAATGAGTGAAACAGAAAGAAACATTTGGAAATCATGGCAATTTTGTCAAATGATGAAATCATTTGACCACATCTCTGAAAAGTGCAAATTATATATTGAAAACATAAATTTTGTCATGGCAATAATTAAATTCTATAAAAATAATTCATAGAAAATACAAATGAATGCTAATAATTTCAAGTATCACCTTGAATAGTGGATCACTAAAACATGTGATCACAACTCCACGCTGAGCAAGTAGCCCATGCAACACTGAAAAGACTCCAAAAAAAAAAACACTCTATAAAAAGACTTTATTAGAATAGAAACAGAAACTTTCTTGTTTTAAGGATGCAAGTGTGAGCTTGCAACATGTCACAACTCTTCGCTTCTAGGCCAGGCTTTCTTCACCCAGGGGGTTCTTGCTGATGAAAGCAAGAAATGTCATGAGTTTAAATTCTGAATACCAGAAATTGTGTCCAAGCACAAAAGGAAATGTAGTTTCAAATCGTTTATGTTCATGCTTGAGATTTATTGACAACATAACGTCCTGGGCAGCATGGTGGTTTGATGGTTAGCCTCACAGCAAGAAGGTTCCTGGTTTGAAACCTGTCAGGGGCCTTTCTGTGTGGAGTTTGCATGTTCTCCCCGTGCTTGCGTGGGTTTTCTCCAAGTTCTCTGGTTTCCTCCCACAGTCCAAAAACATTTAGGGTTGATTGGTGACTCTAAATTGCCCATAACAGTGAGTGTGAGTGTGTGTGGTTGTTCATCTATATGTCGCACTGTGACGGACTGGTGACCCGACCAGGGTCCCCTTAAAATATAACCAGTGAAAGACATTTCACTACTTTAGGCACATTGCTCAAAAGCACATGTGAGATTCAGAAAAAACCTAGCAGTATTTAATAGTCACCATTATTTAATTTGATGAAGAGCATTGCTCTGTCCCAAAAGATCCATTCATCCATCCATTTTCTATACCCACTTATTCCTTAACCAGGGTCATGGGGATCTGCTGGAGCCTATCCCAGCTCTCTTTCGGGTGGAAGGCAGGGGTACACCCTGGACAGGTCACCAGTCCATCACATGGCCACATATAGACACAGAAGACAAACAACCACACACACTCAGTCCTATGGGCAATTTCGAGTCACCAATCAACCTGACACATGTTTTTGAACTATGGGAGGAAACCAGAGTACCCGGAGTAAACCCACGCAAGCACGGGGAGAAAATGCAAACTCCACACAGAAAGGCCGGGTTGCAAACCCACGACCTTCTTGCTGTGATGCTACGGTGCTAACCACTCAGCCACCATGCTGCCCCGCCCCAAAATAAACCTCAAATAAAGACAAAAAAAACATAATATTAATAATCAGAATGAGAGGCTGGGGTGTGTGAGAGAAGGTAGAACACAAACTGTATTAATCTGTGAAATCCAACAGGAAGTTGTAGGTTTGTTTTTTATCAGAAGATTTAAAAAAAGACTTTGTTCTTTTTAGTATTATTATTGTACTCATTTGCATGAGTCTGAACCTCAGAGCAGTTCAATTTAATCATCCATTTCCAGAGTTCAAAGTGCTGAAAGCAAAGTGTGACAAAAGAAGCGCTTGCACAACTGGGCTTCTGTTGACAAAAAGATAAGTGCAAATGCACTGGATGTCATACTTAACAGGGCAGTGTGCAGAACTTTGTGAAAGGAACGATTGATGCTGTTAAATAAACCATAAAATTACATTTATCAGTTAGAACTGCTGGCCTAGTTTGGATTTTATTTATCAGTGCAGATGAGTGTGAGTAGACTGCAGCAACTGAAGAGTCACATTTTGTTTGAAAATAAGGTAAGGTAATTCATGTCATAAATATATTATTCATGTAATGACTACATATTAAAGTGGTTACAATAATTTGATTAATGCTGTGCATTGTACATGCAATGTGTTTTATTTCAACATACAGTACATTGTATTTTGTAGCAACTACATGAACTCTGGTGCTGAGGAAATATATTTTGTGAGAGAGGGTACAACAGGAACAGTCAACAGTTTCTTATAACAAGTTACTGGATTCAATAACTGTTCTAATTTGTAAATATATATAACAATATATAACAAATTCCAGTCAAATTAGTATTAACAACCTTGTACTGTAGCGATTAAGTGGCAACTGCATGTCCCTGTTATTCAGTCACCAATAATAAAATATGCAAATCTGTATAACAAATGCAAACAACTGCTCAAATAATGTTTCATTACATTGTTTTTCCTCTCTGTCATATTTGAAGGTTCCTGCTTTTCACAGATTTTTTTTATTACTAGCAAAGGAAGCAGGAAGCACGCTATATTCATAGATACATCAGTATGCCACGAGGTGTTGACATGGCAGTTGTCATAGATTTTGATAGAGTTGCCCTGTATAAATTTAGATGGGACTGTCATATACTGTATATTGAATTGTTCCAAAGCTATTAGCTGTTATTGATTCTCCCTGCTGGCTATTTTTGGTATTACATATTGAAACGCTGTTAATTCAATTGGTTTTGTTTAGTCTTATGATGAGGAAGAGTTAGTCACTTCTGCTAAAACACACAGCATGACCTGCAATGTGGACAGCTAATTCTTTTATGTTTCCCAGCCACTGTGTGCCTTCAAAAGCATTGCTTGTAAGTAAAGTGCTAATCTGATATTCCAATGTTTACAATAAGACAACTTAAAACATGATAAAAAAAAGTGAAAAGAGCTAATATTTTAGAAGTCTAGCTAAAGTGGTCTTAAAGAATTTATAGCAAAGGGCGAATTGATTCCTCTGTTTAATAGAAATCAAATGAGCAAGCAGAGATTGATTGATTGTGCTGTTTAATAGAAATCAAATTAGCATGTAATCATTTACAGAGTAAATTATTTAATAGAAATCAAATCTGTCTGATTTATCCTCAAGGTCATGCAGACAGGGCAAAAGAGGTCTACATTATACTGGATGACAAGAGCAACAGAACTCTAGTCTGGTCTGCTTCTTTCAATCTGTGTCAGATCAAGAAGTCAGAAACACTAATCACATACTCATCATGGAGGCTTCTAGGAGATGAGCAACTGGATTTGTAGCATAGTCTTTAGATCGTGCAAGTAGTATGATGCTTCCCACTCTTATTGAAAGCAATGACTTACCAGAAGATTGTTCTAAAATTCCTTCCCCTCAGACTGCAAGGCATCATGCTCACCTGAAATGTATTTCCCACAAAATACCACATTTGGATCCAGAAGCACAAATACTTATTTTCCTGGGACCTGATATTCTTTGTTCACATATGGTCAGAAAGCAATGCAGTGGTCTGCATAACTTTGGGTGGATCATAATAGGGGATGCCTGCCAACACACTTTAAAATAGACATCTATCATGTTATATTTCCTGCACCAGTCATATAGTTGTCAAAGAAAAAATTGCAGTGCCACATGGTTTCTCCAAGTGCCAGACCTACCTTGGGGAAATGTGCTTTAGGAAAGAGCGTATTTGAGAGAACCCAAGATTAATGGCAACACTCCCATTCAAGATACCACATCTTCCAAACAACAGAAAACAAGCAGAAAAGCTTTGTTTCTAACCTTCCTACTACACTCTCCTGCTCTCAGTCTAACTTGGTACCCATAGCTTTGAGCGTTTGTCATCGTGGGGATCCCTATTACAAGCTGTAGCATCACTATGGCGCATTGGACACCAGCACAAAACAGGGATTAATACGGCAATAGCCATGTGTTTAAAGAGGGTGCTCCTCACACTGTGGGATTCTGGATTACCGGTGCCAGAAAATCTATCCAAGGTGTGCTCCGCAAATGTGTTAAATGTATCAACCTTTGAGAAAAATCTTTGAACAAAAGCTAATTTCCGCCCTGACTTTTACTTATGTAGGGCTTGATGTGGTTGGCCCCCTTAACCATCACCACAAGACAAACATGTGGAGGCCATGCCAATAGTAAGAGGTGGGCAGTACTATTCACCTGTATGAGTACCCATGCAGTGCACATAAATGTAGGTCAATGTTACACATGAAGTCTTGTGGAACTTAATGACTGAAGTCACATCAAATCTTAATGCCAGGCCTTTGTTGCCAGTTCTTTCAGATCCTAAATCACTGATTCTGCTGATACCATCCCTCCTGTTAACATAGAAGACCTGCAATCCTCATCCCCCTCCAGGAATTTTTCATGCTCAGAACCTACCTCCTCCAGTGGAGGCAGGTTCAACATCTTAATAACTGCTTTTGGGACAAATGGAGAAAAGAAGTGCAGAACTGTGGCTTGATGGTTGCTTCACAGCAAGAAGGGTCCTGGTTTGAAACCTGGCAGGGGCCTTTCTGTGTGGGATTTGTATCTTCTCCCTGCGCTTGCATGGGTATTCTCTGAGACCTTCTTCTAATACAGTCCTGAGCACTAAAAATGATTAAGGAGATTGATTCTGTGACTGTTGGACTCTTAATATATGGTATTTAAAGTGTTTTTTCTCATTTCCAGGTGGGGAGTGTCATGTACATTGAGCTGTTCTAAAGTTATGTTACTGTTTCCCCCTGCTGGCTATTTCCTGGTATTACATACTAAAACTCTGTTAGTTCTATTGCTCTGTTTAGTCACATGATGAGGAAGAGCTAGTCACTTCTGGTAAAACACACAGCATGGCCTGCAATGTGGACAACTAATTCCTTTATGTTTCCCAGTCTTTGTGTGCCTTGTAAGTAGTTAAGTGTTAATTCTTATATTGCAATATAAAAAATAGCTAATTACAAAGCTATGTCTAAAGAAGGACAGAGCCAAATATTTGATAGAAATTGTTGTTAGTGGTTATTTTGTATAATTAAGCAGAAGTAATGGTTCTCACTGTTGGCATTCTTTATTGTTTGTTTCAGTTTTACAGGAATAGAGCTTTGCACCAGAGATGAGTGATAAACAGTAAAAACCAAGTTCACTTTACTTCTGTCTCCAACAATTTGTGCAAACATGTTTGCAAGTTCTACTAAAACAAATAAACTGAGACTAACAAACCAAGACCGATTCTGAAGATAGAGCTATTTATCTTGTCTAGTTGGAAATAAGCCAAAAATTATTTTTTGCATTTTCTTTAGATAACAGAAATGGCAGCTTCACCTAGTCCTCTGACCACCCATGTCCTCAACACTGCGATGGGTGTCCCCGGGGCGAACATGACACTCAGCCTCTATCGACAAGACCATTCCACTAATGCCTGGAGTCTGATAACCAATGGGTAATAACCTGGAAAACAGACTATAACTACAACAAAATTCACATTTTAGTTCACAGATCTTCAGTCTTAATATCTTAATGCCTCAGTCTTTAGTCTTAATTGTCTCAACAGGACCACTAATGATGATGGACGTTGCCCAGGTCTCATCACCAAACAACAGTTTACATCTGGTGTGTACAAAATGCGATATGAGACTGCTCAATATTGGGCAGGTATGGGAGAGACCTGCTTTTATCCCTATGTCGAGGTGAGGAAAGGCTAAAAAAGATTATGTATTAATATCTAGACATCATTAGCTGCAATTCTGAGGCAGAGTGCTACTTTACTTGCATGCCTATTTGTATCCTCACTTTGACTCATCGTATAATTGGGGATCTCTTTCATGCGGTTATGTTGCAGATTGTCTTCTCAATTAATGACCCTGATCAAAAATACCACGTCCCTCTGCTCCTGAGTCGTTTCTCCTATAGCACTTACAGAGGGAGCTAGAGATCAAGTGTGATGAACTCCTGAGGCCATTCCTGCATATATCAGCTGTCTCCACAACGCTGGCAGAGCCAGATCTGTCAAAAAAAGATTCATCTCAGCAGCAGACCTCCTTCATATATTGACTAAACACAATGCTATTTGAATAATTCAACATAAGTTGTTTTTTTTAACAGTTGCTTGATTTGCTAGCATAATATGTAACCACTGCTTTACAGTTATTAAGACATACAGTATCTTAATTAACCTATTATATACCATGTTTACTGCAGAATGTGTTTTTGTAATCAGCACTATTATGTACTCTGTACTCAAAAATAAACTACAAAACTCTCCTGTATAATACGAGAAATTAAATAACTGATTAATTACATCTTGAAATTTTCTTGTCTCCACAAATTAAATTGTTCAGTTCGAATAGGCCTCCACACCTTTTTTTCGGGTGAGTGGGGAGTGTGGCTCCGTGCTCGATTGCTTTAGCCTGTGTGTCCGATCAGTTCGATCTATTTTGATTACTCTCCCCTGTAGGGCCTAGCCTTCGGTTGGAGTTTAGTGTGCTTTTTATTACGTTGTCTCATCCCTTTTCGATCTTCTCGGGCTGTATTCCTGTTGTAAATCATGGCAGACGACGAATTAGAGGCAATTAGGCGGCAAAGAATGGCTGAGCTGCAGGCAAAGCACGGGGTAAGGACAAAGCATGAGTTGGGAAGCGTCTTTGCTCCCACCTTATAAGGATTTAGTGGGTTCAGTATGCAGCTAGCTAACATTAGTGTAACTAGAACCGTCATTACAACCTAACTGACGAAACGCATGTAGAGAAGACACAACTCAGTTATGAGAACCAGGCAGTATAAATGAATTGTATTGAATTCAGCAGTTAGTTCAATAAATCAAAGTAGCTACTAACTAACGTTATCTCGCTGGTCACTGCTAGTTATAACTCACACTTCTCTGGTGTTGGGGCAAAACCGACGCTATTTTGGAGTTTTGGTTAACATAACAAGTAGACAGTAAACTTGGTGGCTTATTTGGTATTTAGTATTTTTTTAATATTCTGCGACGTCCTAACCACTACTGTTGGATTTAATCTATGTTATTTTTTATATTATATAAATATAGTATATTAGTATGTTACTGGCCTTAAATCTTATAAACTATGGTCAACAGTGCCTGATCAATGAATTGGCCAGGTCGGTGTAGATCATCACAGATGTATCAGTATGGTCCTGGCTTTTTGCTTCAGGATATTATCTTGCTGACAGATAAGCCATCACCCCAGTCTCAGGTCATGTGAAATCTGGAGCCGCTTTTCTTTAAAGGCTTCTCTGTATTTGGCTGAATCCATCCTTCCCTTAGTTCTGACCAGTCTTCCTGTCCCTGCTGCTGAGAGATCCCCATAGCATGATGCTGCCTCTCCCATGCTCTACTGTGGGGATGGTATTAGCAGGTGACGAGCAGAGCCTGGTGCTCACCAAACATGGTCCTGTTTCTCCCCAAACAGCTCAGTTTTTCCTCATCACATCCAATTTTTTTTTACTTCATGCTTCAAGAGTCCTTTAAATGTTATTTGGAAAGCACCATGCAGGTTGGTCGATGCTTTTAACTCAACATGGCTTCCTTAACTGCTCTGCAATAAAGACCTGATTGATGCAGAGCTGCATAGATGGTTGTAAGCAGTGTGTGCCTTTCTAATCCATGTCCAGTCATTTTCCAGTAGACTCCAGTCCAGCTGTAGACACATCTCTCAAACAGTTAGCACAAACAGGATGCTGCCAACCACAATTTGTAGTGCCACAGCAAATTGTCTGAACACTTTTCAAAATAAGTGATTCCGGTTTTTTGTGAGTTCATTACCAAACATAAGGGAATACTGGCAGTTATGAAAGCCTCGTTTTATTAGATTGTACATCTTCCAACCTGTCTGTGACATATTATTTCAGGATGCGTCAAATAATCAGCAAGGAGAGGAGGCCAAACAAAGGTAAAATGTCTCATTCTTTTATAAGTTTAGTTATTAATATTTACTTAAATACCCTACTATGTTTATGTTTTTTTTTTTTTACAATTCTATAGTTTTTTTATCACTCAAAATACATTGCCTTTAAATGAAACTGTACTGAAACGAACTTTGTACTTTTATCTATATTTGAAAAATAATGAGAATTATAAAATAAGTTTTTTTTTTCAATTGATTTTTTTTTTTTTTTTTTTTTTTTTTTACAGAGAAACAGACATGAGGAACTCTATATTGGCTCAAGTTCTAGACCAGTCTGCCCGTGCCAGGTGTAAGTGTGCTCTCAATTTGATCTTTTAGCCTGTTGAAATTTTCCTTTAAAACTAACTCAGCAGTTCTTTCCATTTTTTCAGTGAGTAATCTTGCTTTGGTTAAGCCAGAGAAAGCCAATGCAGTTGAAAACTATCTTATTCAAATGGCTCGTTTTGGGAAGCTAGGAGGAAAGGTAAGAAAATAACATCTGAGATGAAGTGCTGTACATTGTTAAAATGTTTCCACATGCCAGCTGTGCAGTGAACAAATTTTCTCTTTTGTTCAGATTTCAGAATCAGGCTTGATTGAAATCCTAGAAAAAGTCAGTCAGCAAACAGAGAAAAAGACAACTGTCAAAGTGAGTTTCACTGAAATGACACATATGCTTGATTTGTTCTCAAGTCATGTCTTTCTTACATTTCTTTATGCTATGTACTTGTCAGTTCAACAGACAGAGAGTGATGGACTCTGATGAGGAGGATGATTACTAACTGTAAACAGAAGCCCTGGAATGAGTAATGAAATTGGGAGAGCACTTGCTTTACTGAGACTCTGATAGCATCATTGACCAGCGTGTTCCTGTTAGCTGAATCCTGGGATGCCACACCAGCTTCTGTGTCTCTGGAAACTGCATACCAAGAGGGAAAAACAATGACATAAAGTTGACATTGTTACAAATTTGCACTGCTTGTGTTTTACACTAGGCAGTCAACATTGACTCCTCTTGTCCTTTTCTCTAGGTTTTTTTTTTTTTTTTTTTTTTTCCCAACATGGCTGACTTCTGTTCTTCAAACACAGGAAGCTAGAGAAATGCAAAACCTGCTGCTGATGCATTTTGTCTAGACTGTTTTTCAGTACAATACATTGTCCTTTATTCTCATTTATTTCCCATTATCTTTGAACATGGCACTTATTTTTGTTTCTCTGATGTGTACTTTAAAGGTTTACATAAAAATAAAAAACGCCTTAAATCCATATGGTTGGTTTTGTCAGCCATTTCTAAAATTTAAGTTATGTCAAGCGTTCAGCCCAATTGAAAAGGCTCACTGAGGACACAGCTGACAGTAACATCAGCACCATCTTTGATTGCAATTTGCAATTTTGGATTTTATTTCAGAAACAAGAGTTAAACTGCCAAATGTATCCAACTACTTTTAAAATGACAAATAAAGGTTAAGAAAATGATTTTTTTGACTAAGAAATGCTTTGTTTTGATTTCAATAGCACTACTGATAATGAGTAAGCTCTGTTTTCAGAATAAATCTATAGCAATGAGCCACATTAAAGGAAGTAATTTAACTTGTTTTGGCTTTAGTTTATTAGCTGCATACATTTCTACAAATGCTATAATCTAGTGATGTGTTTTAAACTTTCTCTGAATTGTTCCTTTGCACTATTTTGCGGTTAGGTAAGAGGTAGAACAGGTTCTGCCTCAACTTGACTAGATTACTAGACAAGTTTATTCATAGTTTAATATTAAGATTTATTTATTTAATGACGCATAATGTGTGTATCGTGTTATTACAACTATAACAATATGACAAATGTACTGCAGCAATACTATATATCACAATGTATTTAAGCTTTATGCTTGTATTTCTTACATATTTCGAGATACAGTAACATTATTTACAATCCTTTTGTTACTTTTGTGTATCTTCATTTGCTGTCCTTTGGCTGTGGTAATACAAATCTGACTAGTGAGATGTTCCGAGCCAAACGCTGTGTGGGATGGTTCCTCTCCTTGCCTCAGTTTCGCACGACTGTGGTCAGATGACTTCTCATTGGCCATTTCAGCAGGTTAATGAAAATGGCTCGACTCTGATTGGTGGCAATGTTAACCACATGTTCAAAACTAGCCAATGAGGAGGCACGTCGAGAAAACGTAACAGGGACGCTATAACTGCTAAACAGGACAGCAGCCGTGTACATCGTATTTCATAACATTCAGTTACAGTTTTATTAAAATCGGCTTCTTTTACACGCAAAGCAATGCCTGGGGACAGTATGGACAAGCCAAACATAGTTACATGCACTGCTCCTGTGAATATAGCTGTCATCAAATACTGTAAGTCTCACTTCGACTTGTGTTCGTGTTAGTAGCTTTAGTGTAAAGAGACGTCCTTTAAAATCTTTTATAGCTAACGTGTTTGTTGTGTGGTGACTTGAATGTCATGTGTCACTGAATACTGTAGCAGTTATATTAAAAATGGATTTAGAGTCCTGTGCAACATCCACATCTATATTGTCCAGTTGTGTCACTGTCAGAGTAACGTTACCTCAGTTATGCACTGTGTATAAAACTCATTTTCTTTTCAGGGGGGAAGAGAAATGAAGAATTAATTCTTCCCATTAACTCATCTTTGAGCGTCACATTGCACCAAGACCAGGTATTTAAGCAACGTTTTTGTTAATCAGACTATGAACCTTTTGAGTGCAGGACAAGTCAGCGTTCTCAGTGTGCATATGTGCTTTCCTGAAATACTGACAACATACTGTACACTCATTATTTAGATTTTGGAAAATATGGACTTTTAAATGATTCCCAAATAATGGGAAATTGTATCATAGGATGTGCAGTTATGGATAGATTACTGAACTGGTCTACTTGTGCGAGTAGGGCCATAGGCCAGAGAATCATGGGGGGCTCTTAAACTTTCTGTTGGAAAGTAATACAAATGACTACAAAATCATTACAAAAATCCACAAAATGGGAAAACAAATTATGATGTGAAACTACAAAATGACTTAAAAATTAAAAAAAAACAACATTAAAGAAAGTAAAGATAAAAAAAATCACAACAAAGAGATGTAAATTGAGTACAAGTTGATACAAAACAATTACAAGACAACTCACATGAACTTAGCACAAGTTATGTGGTTGCACAATGTGTTTGTCTTATTCATGTGGAAACATCAAGTTCTCACAGGATCCATTAGTGTGCAGGCTTTATTCAAATTTGACAATGTATTAGTGATAAGACTGCTACAGTTTGATAAGATCTCCCTTGACTTACATCTGCTCTTTAGCTGAAAACAACCACAACAGTTGCAACCAGCCGATCATTTCAGGAGGATCGGATATGGCTCAATGGAAAAGAGGAGGACATAACCCATCCAAGACTACAGTCCTGCCTGAGAGAGAGTGAGTCCTGTCCGTTTTATATTTCCTCTTAAAAAGCACAGAGCAAACAAAAACTGGGAGTTAAAAAGAGTGCATTCTACAATTTCATTTTTTAATGCTCTGTATTTAGTTCGACGACTAACCCGGAAGAGGCGCAATGATGGAGTTCCTTGTTTGGATTTGAGTTGTTTGTCTCACAAAGTCCGCATCTGTTCTGTTAACAACTTCCCCACTGCTGCTGGTCTTGCCTCTTCAGCTGCAGGATTTGCCTGCCTAGGTGAGAATGTGTGTGTAAGCCATGTTTCAGTGCATAGTTGAAATTACATTAATAACACTAGTACCAATTTTATTTAAATTTTAGCATCGGCTATAAGCATAGTAGAAGAAAAGTTCAAACTATATTATGCTGCCTCTGTTAGCCCATTCCTCATTGTGGATGGTGGCTCTTTAACTAGATGAAGAATTTTTGTTATACAAGATGTAAATAACATAGGGAAGGAAATGCAGACAACTATCTTATGTTTGATGCATCTCCACTTTATCCCGGGCTCCTCTACTTTTATCCCTCTATTGTCCCTGTGTTGCAGTTTACACTCTGGCTCAGGTGTTTGGCGTAGAGGGGGAGTTGTCTGGGATTGCTCGGCAGGGCTCAGGCAGTGCATGCAGGAGTATGTATGGCGGGTTTGTCCAGT
This sequence comes from Mastacembelus armatus, assembly GCF_900324485.2. NCBI lineage: Eukaryota > Metazoa > Chordata > Actinopteri > Synbranchiformes > Mastacembelidae > Mastacembelus > Mastacembelus armatus. The sequence goes on from NC_046635.1 coordinate 12,617,527, forward strand.
GGATCATGGGAAACCAAGATGATGGCAAGGACAGTCTAGCCCAGCAGGTGGAGCCAGAGACTCACTGGCCTGAGCTCAGAGTACTTGTATTAGTGGTAAGTTTGATTTGGTGTGTGTATGTGTGATTTTTTTTTTTTTTTTTTTTTTTATGTAACATGTAGAGTCCATGGACTGCTGTATAATATGCAGACTTGAAATGAAAATAGTAAAACATTAGACCAGGTGTAAGTCATGTGTTTTCATACAGGCTAGTGCAGAGCGGAAACCAGTAGGCAGCACCTCTGGGATGCAAACCAGTGTAGAGACAAGCTGTCTCCTAAAGGTACTTTGTTCACTCTGCAACATGCATAACAGTGCACTAACATTACAGTCATTATTGCTGTCTGAAAAAGATATTACTGATGTATTGATTTACATTGCATTTAAACACAACTGATACTTGATACTTTCAAGATGGTCAATGTCCATCGTTTCTCTGTCTGTCTGTCTGTCTGTCTGTGTGTGTGTGTGTGTGTGTGTGTGTGTGTGTGTGTGTGTATGTATGTATGTATGTATAGCACCGGGCTGAGTCTGTTGTCCCAGGGCGGATGGCAGAGATGATTGAAGCGGTGCAGAAAAAGGACTTTCCCACATTCGCTGAGCTAACCATGAAGGACAGTAACCAGTTCCATGCCACCTGCCTTGACACATACCCTCCCATCTTCTACCTCAATAGTGTGTCCCATCAGATCATCAGCTTGGTGCATCGGTATAACGGGCACTACAGGGACACAAGGGTGAACAACTTCATTGTTCTGTTGCTAAGAAAGTGCATAAAATATCTTCTTTTGGTATTAATCTGTTAATCCATTTGGACAACTGTCTGTTTAACCTTTTGTTTAAATATGCAATAAAAACAAAATAAAAGAGAGCAAATGTTATTTTCTGGTGTTTGCATGTAGTTTCAGTTATCTGCAAAACGAATAGAAAAGTTAGGTTATTCAGATATTCAATAGTTGGAAAATTGTTGGAAGTCGCATAAGTTACAGAAAAAACATGCAAACTACAAACATACTTTATAAATTCTCAATTTGTCTGCATGTGTCTCATTTTAATCCATTTCTTACAGTAAACGTGTGTAATGCAAGCCTCTGGACTTTTGTATGATCGCTACTGAGCATGTGCCTTTTTTTTTCTGTGTTAGAAATTTGCTGTTCACAGAGCAGAATTTTTCAAATGGTGTAATGAAGATATGAAACTGTTTATGTCCTTTTTAGGTGGCCTATACTTTTGATGCAGGACCTAATGCTGTGATCTTCACTCTGCAGCAGCATGTCCCCGAGTTTGTCCAGGTGCTTAAACATTTCTTTCCCCCAGAGACCAAAAGAGAACAGTGAGTTCACAGCACACTTACTTAGCCTGTAATGTTATTCAAGTAAATGTATGACCCTGTTGTATCAATTAAGATTTATTCTTTCAGTCTTTTTAAAATGTGTCATTGAGCATTTCATCCTTCCCCACAGGTTTATTAAGGGGCTTCCTGTTAACCATGCTGCTCTTTCTGAGGAGCTGAAACAGACCATTGGTTTAGAGCCCATGCCAAAGGGTATACGCTACATCATTAGTACCAAGGTACATACATGCAGATGTAATTACTCTCTGGCTCAGTTTTTTTTCATTACCTTAAATGGCAACTGAAAATCAGTGTTTGTGTTTCTTGCTATATCTACCTGCACAAAATACAGTAGAAAGACATGAAATGTCAGTTGTGAGATTGTGGTACTTTCGTAGAATTTTTTTGCACATTTTATCTAATAGTTCCTCTAATTAATGATGCAGCTCTAGAGAGACAAGCCAGTGTTGGACCTTTGAATGGTTTAATCTTACAGTACTGTTTATTTAAGTTTAGGTGTCATTACAACATGCTTTTAAATAATATTGTTTTTTTTTAGATGTCAGCACTTGTGGTCAGTGACGTGATCTTCTCTTACGTTGTTTTTAAGGCTGGACCAGGGCCATGTGTTGTTGAGGATCCTACCCAGCATCTGCTTGGATCTGATGGGTTGCCAAAGAAATCCATGTGATGTCCTGCAGCCCTAAGCAGACAAGCAAAAATCAGAAAACAGAAATCAAATTTGCATGTGTCATTTGTCCATAGGTTTTTACAAATCACACTATGTGCTCTTTTGCCATTATGGATATTAATATAAATTCCTTAATTTCTCAAACTGTGTTGTCTTCTAGTCTTTTCAAACTCCATCAAACTGTGTTCTAAAAATAAAATACAAATTCAATACAAATGTAAATTTATACAACTGTAAGAGATAAAATGGTAAGAAATGAGAAGTAGCAGGATATTAAAATGACATGGTAAAAAGGTAAACAAGGTCCATATAGGATGTGACATCAGTTTTATATCATACTTAGCAGAATGTGGGGGAGTTATACAGTTTGATGGCCACTGGGAGAAAAGATCTCCTCAATTTCACTGTAATCTGGCACAAACTGATTGGGCTCCTCTGCTCAACCAGCACAGTATGCAAGGGTGAGAGGGGTTGTCCAGTACAGAGAGGAGATTAGCAACATCCTGCTCAGCCACAACATATAGAGGGTCCACTCCAGCTCTGTGCCCAGCATAGAACCAGTCCTCCTGATCAGTTCTTCCAGCCTGTACATGTCTGCCTTTATAATGCTGCTGCCCCAACAGACCACAGCATAGAAGACAACACTTGCTACCGCAGACTCACAGAACATGCACAGCTAGCCATTGGAAGACATAAGCCTCCTGAGGAGATGGGATATTAAGATATTAAGATATTTGAATAGCTATGATGCCATCTCCAGATTAGGGTAAAAAAAAGAAAGAAAAAGGAATTAGTTGTATTAAAATGGAGTATCTCTGAAAAGATTTAGACCTCGCCCAGCGGGACTTTCATAGCATATTGTTGACGACGTAGGGTTATTAGTTTACCTGTATGGGAACTTTCAGCACTTTAGCCCCTCCTTTCTCTCTCTGTTCTGCCTCACTTCTCAGACATGACGCCTGAACAGGGACTGGCTAACGTAGGCCCTGCCTCCCACACCTCACGTCTCACAAATAGCTGTTCTTCCTCGTAGGAGCAGAGGTGTTGAGTCGTTTGTTGTGGAGCGTTTCAGTCTTCTGCAGTGAGTGTGTTCAGGTGAACGCAATGGGCAAAATAGAGTGGGCGATGTGGGCCAATGAGCAGGCTCTGGCTTCGGGACTGAGTGAGTATTAATAAAAACTTTGTCTGAAGCTGAAAAAAAATAGCGTTTACTGAGACGAATAGAAATTAAGTTGAATTTAAATACACTATTGTTTTAGTTTGTTTTCACGGCACATGCCACTCATTCTTTTTATTACAGTATTATAAAACAAAGTACTGATAAATGTTATTGTATTTTTAATAGAAACGTTTTGGGTGTAGTCAAAAGGTGCATGTTTTAATTTTACCTTCCTGTTTCCTTCTTTCAGTTCTCCTCACAGGAGGCATTGTAGGGGTGGCTGGACAGTTCAGAGGTTGGCAGTTTGCTGCTTATGCAGTGTATCCTTTGTAGTTTTCATAAACCCCTTTCACTTTTTGTACCAAAACTGCACAAGAAAATTACAGCTATACCCACTTAGTGGACTACTGGTCTTTAAATACCCTGCCATGCGGTGTAAGAATTCAAAAATCGGAAATATAAAAGCAGCAGGTGGCCAGTTATTAGTGAAATTTTGTCTTGTATTTAAACATATTAGGGCTTGAATTAATATATATTAAGTGTCAAACATGTCTGTCTCTATTAGGATACAAGAAACTATTTTTCTGCATTGGTGAAATGACAACCATTGCATTCTTGACATATTTTGCATATATTGTCCTTTAGATCAGAAACAATTGGTCCATTGATTTATTTCTTTTCTTTACCTGCTCAGTCTGTTCAGGGTAATGCATTCCAATTCACAGGTATTAAGTGACTTAGAGAAACTCTGTGATGAAGCAACCTTGACAGATAACTAGTGCAGCCGGAGTGTTTGTGTGTCTGCTCGAGTATCCTAGAAGTAAGCGGTCCAAGGGCACAAGTGTGGCGAGAACGTAAGTGTGTATTTAATGCTTTTGCAGCACATGGTCTGTGCTTTAATGGACAAGCTCTGTGATAGTTGCCAGTGAAACTTATTGCTCTCTCCTGCATTTTTTTTCCAGGGGCCAGTACTGCTTCACTGTGTGTGTAAAGGCCTTTGGGCCACTGACAAGGAACTATTATATCAGAGCTTTTTTACATGCTGCGTGAGTTCATTATATCAGCCAGTTTACTTTGTTAAACAGCATTCCTCTAACTCACAGTCTCTTAAAACAACTTGTCACTGCTTTTGCTCAAAATCTCTTTCTGTCTTTCTTAGAATCAGTGTACCTGGGGGTTTTATGCTTGCTACTGTTCTCGGATGTGTCTGCCTCGGCATTGCCAGCCTGATTTACCTTGCTGTAAGTTGGTAGCTTTTTCCACATTAATCTCCACAGTCTAGCAGGTTAAATGTTGTCACCTTTGATAAAATCTACAGCTGAGGCAAGAAGTGGCCAATGGAACAAGGAAATAGTAAAAGGAAGAGATTGTTTCATTATACTGGTACCTCTATTGAGACATTTCCCTGTAGTTTTGAAATCTGACCATGACAGGCGGGTGACAGAATTCTTCAACAATTCTAAATGTGACAACCTAAATTATTAAGCTTTCCAGGAAGTATAGTTTATCTAAATGTGATTATACCAACCCCAGTGAGAACACAAGCTAAGTGCCAGGAATATGAACAATACGTTTCAATCATGCCTACCCTCATCTTACATCTTACAGAACTGTATTCTTTTTCATCATCTTCTTGCTTTTCTAGGCTGCTATCCGAGGTGAACACTGGGAACCCATTCTTCCACATAAAGAAACCCGAAAGCCTGTTGCAGAAAGCATCAAGAATCCCCCACAGAATCCACCTCCAAGACCTCCTCCAGAGATGCGTAGGAAACGGGTGGACGACCTGGAAGGAGCAGCCTATGACAACCCTATTTCTGTTACTGCCAATGAGTAAACAGTCCAGTGCTTCCATCCTATGTATCTCTTCTCCTGCCTGCCTGAGACTGTGTGTACAATTAATCCCATAAAAATCAGTTATAGTAGGACATCGACATTTAGTGAAGCTAATAACCAGATAACATATTGGATCCACACCTTCATACCTCCGCTTGCAGAAAAATACCTTGGAAAGAGAGAAAGTGTTTCTTAGAAAGAATGAAGTGAGAACACATAGGAGATAATGTGTCATATTTTACATTTGAAATAAATTGCTATATTTACTGCTGTTATAAACCACAGCAGTACAAATGAATGTAAAAAACCAATACCTGTTTTGTGACCCGACCACTGTAAATTTTGATCTGTGTATTCTGTTGTGTTTCCAAGCAAGATCATGCCATCTATTTTGTACAGTCTGATATTAATGATTTTTAATGTTTTTTCTGTACATCAGTCTTGTAAATAAATCCCATGTGCCACCTTGATTCATTATCTGTCTTATGTTAGTACTTTCATGTCTTAGTTTTCAAGTTCCCTTTGAGAGCTATTTTAAGTAATGACTTTTGCAACTTCCTCCTTTCACAAACATACTGTATTTCAATACTTCAGAATTTCCTTTTCTCATCTGAGTATTTTGTTTCTCACATTGTTCATAAAATTTCATAGCATTGTTCTCTTATGTTAGAAAAATGTGAGTATAGTACATTTGGCTTAACTGCTCGTTGTTGCACAAGTTTTTTTTTTTTTTTCTTTTTTGGTCACAGTTGACCTGTTAAGCAGCTGGAGTCTGTGTGGAAACCACAGATGTAAAATAGTACTTCCCATTTTAGTTGGTGGGGCTGCAACATGAGACACACTACCTATGTCCAGTACTGATTATAAGTTTAATTGCTATAGTGTCTTGTACATCATCACTTTATAATTAGTCAATACAATATGATGTAATTCTCTAAATTACATTTATGTTCCATCTGCTGTGATTAAATTCATGACATTAAAGGTATTTAAAAGTTACCTGTTTTGTTCAGCCTCTTTTTGCTCAGGTTAGGTTAATGCTAACACCCCCTGCTACATGTATGATCTACAAACCGATGATATACAGAGCAGTAAATACATTGTATTAGATTTTCAGGAAAGGTCAGGCATTTGTGGTGTTTAGACAGCACCATTCACAAAACAACACAGTTTCAAAGTACTTATAGACTTTAACCATAAGGGAAATTTAAAACAATAGACTTCAACTGAGGAAGATTAGTAAGAAAAGTGGAAAAACAGAGATGAGAAAGTCATAAATTATTTATTTTTACTTAGGTTATTTTTAAGTTTTGGTTAAAAGGTCTAACATCAACATTTGTTGGTCATGTACCCAGAGAGATATTGACAAGCTTGAGGCTGACTCACCAGGTTTGTGGCGTCTACAAAATCAACCCAACCCACTGGGCTGCACAAATGATGTGGTCTATAAAAGGAAGAAATGAAGTGAAAATGAAGTTGTTTCCTTATTTCTTTTTCTACATCATCTGTGTATCAATCTTCTACTGTTCTGCTGTATATGGCCAAATGCTTTTGTGTTTAATCGTCTGTGCCAATTGTTTACACTAAGTGTATGTATCATTGACTTGCATTCTGTATTCCCTACTCTACATATTGCTTGTCTCTTTGGTGTTGTTTTACCCAACCATTTTTCAGTAGTGTTAGAAGTAGTGTTCCAAGTGTTAGAAATACCTCTGAATATAATGGCATCCAGCAAAGCAAAATTTAACTATGACCTCAATAATCAATACATAATTTAATTTATAGGCCTATATTAGAATAGAAAAGAATAGAATAGAATAGAATAGAAAGTGCTTGGTGAGTGCAAGTAGGCCTGTCTACCTGATTTATGTTGTCTGTTGTTTTATTGGAATATTAATAAATTATTTTGTATATGACCTTAGAGAAAGTAGTTGAAAATGAGTCACTACAGCACATTTATAGGGCTGTTGATTAGTGTTTATTGTCTCCCTGTACATGGACAACACTTTCAGAGTTGCTGAGGCAATATTTATAACACCTGCAGAGGGCAGTAAAAGACTCAGAGGCCTTGAAACGTTTAGAAGAAGAAGAAAAAAAACCAACGACAGACTCTTATGTTGTCATTGAGCTGTGTCTGTCAGGTAGCTACCTAAAACTGGTGTACTTGTGAATATAAGTGTGATTGTTCCGTGAGCAGAGGACAATGTCTACCCGGGCTCTGCGAAGGCTCAGAGGGAAACAGCGCGGCCAGGAGGCCTTGGACCTCGGAGATCTAAGTGTGGGTGACAGTCCGGAGGAGCAGGCTGAGGCTGAAGAGGAGCAGCTAGACACTGCTAATGTTTCTCCTCCGTCTAACAGGAAAAGTAATAACAGAAAGGCAAAGAAAAACAAGGCTCAGAAAAACTTTAGCAACATTTATGAACTGGTAAGTTGACTGAACAGTCCTCCATCTACACTTTAACTACATTCAACGTAACGTCAGTTGTGTAACAGTAGCTTTGCTGCTGACAAACTTTGCTAACAGAGGCTAGCTCAAGTCTCAGCTTATTTACCCTGCTGTTACCTTAGCTCGGTGTATTGTAATATAAGGTTAGGGTTTGCTGACAAGGTGTCATCAGAACCGAAAATCACTGGGTTTGATTGGGCTCATTGAGTAGCTGGTCTACAGCACCAGCCAAGGTCTACAGTGTGCTGCACAACAGGTACAGTTACCAGACTTAAGGTTATATACGACATAAATAAACATATAACGTATCACAGTGATTCCCCCAAGTCTGGTTTAGAAATGATTATTTACTGTATTTTAGATAAGGACAGTGTTAGACAGCTGTGTATGTGAATGTTTAAGACATAGGTGAATAGATTGTGATAAATACCTGTGATGAGGATTATATCAGTGATACTTGAAACACTTATTTTAATGAAATGTATATAAAAATAAACGAGACTTGATTTATGAAGCAAGGATCACTGTAAATCAGGACATCATCTTATTTTCATATCGAGCTGAGATCTTTGCATCAACTCTGTGCCTTGAATTGAAAACTGAAATCCCTTAGCAAAGTCATCATTCACGACTTGTTAAAATAGACTGTTCACACAGTAATTTTTGCTAATTTCACCTTTTTAATAGATATGTGATGCAGACAACGAGACGGAGGAACTGTCACCTGATGAAAAGGCAGAGAAAAATCAAATAAGTGGCTTGGATGAGAATGACAACAGTGACATTGTGCAACCAGGTCAAAAGCAACAGCAGACATCAACAGAGGTAAAGCAAAGGGAGAAGGATGTCTTTCTCTGACTTAGTTTTATCATCTCACTGTCTGTCTGATCTATCATGTGTGATCATTATCATCATTGCATTTATTGATCTGTCATCTGTCTTTTCTTTGAAAGTCTTTGTCTGCAGACAGAGTGAAAAAGAAGAAGAAAAAGAAGAAAATAAAGGCAGCGTCAGAGAATGTACAGGTACATTTTTAAGATTTATATAAAAGATTTATAAGTTTGCTTTGGCAAGATAGTTATAAACTATATATTGTTAAAACCATTTTAAGGCTAATTGCCATGTCTTGCAATTATTTAAAGTACAAGTACACAAAATTTGCTAAACTATAACTCCTTTTGGCAGTTAAACAACAGTTACATGTGGTCTAATTTAATTTTAATGTTTTTAGTGACTTTTCTTTCTGGTTTCAGGGGGCTGTACCAGATGGTAATACTGATTTACTGTGGGACAATTTGGAGCAGTCCAATGGTCTGAGTCTGCAAAATGCAGATTGTCGTGGCTGTGACAGAAGATCTGTGTTATATGTGGAGCACAGGTGAGGAGTACCAAGAATGGATTAAAGGACAATGTCCCTCTGGGCAGAGACACGTATAAGGCCCCTAATGCCCCTAATTGTCTTACACTGAGCAAGACTCAGAGTTTGAGCAAAAACGTGATGGGTAGTCAGTGTTTTCTTGTACTTGTTTTCTGTTTGTGTTTAGCCATTTTGTGTTAATTTTAACTTGTTCAGCATCTCTCTGTAGTTATTTTTTAACAATTTTTTTCTTGTTTTTTTTTCTTTCTTTAGTTCAGTGGTGGTCTTTAGTAGTCCAACCCTGGTGCTGCTTGTTTTCCAGGTATCCCTGCTGTACCCACATCTGATTACCTGGATCAGGTGTGTTCAGCCAATCAGAAGTGGGAAGTGCAGGAATAGTTGGAAAACAAGCAGGGAAGGGTGTCCTTGAGGACCAGGGTTGGGAACCACTGCTTTAGTTGTTTAAAATCTCATTGTCATCATTTTGTCTCTCTTCATAGTTTTTATTCACTCTATTTTCAGTTGTTTTCTGCAGCTTTTTAGAGGTTTTCTATCTCTTTCCTTTTTTTCTCATTTTGAGTGTGTGTTTTTATTGTGTGATTTTATTCATTTATTTTCCCACCAACCTGATCTGACTTGGGTAATAATGGACATCTTAACTCAATAATATATGTCTGTTTTTGGTGCAGTACTTCTAAAAAAATCTTTTGACTGGTGCAAGCTGACATGTTAAATGCTCAGCTGCTATAATATATGTTTACATGATTCCTTATTTCTACCATGTGGTGGCACTTGGCTCAAAGAAGAAAAGCAAAGTATTTTATTGATGTTTATCTCAGGGACTGCACTGCAGTGAATTAGCAAAAAAAGGTTAAAACTTGTTAACATATGTTACACATCTGGCCTTATGACACACAGTGATGTCAGAGCAGGTAGTTTAGGTTAGCTGTCAAACAAATCATGTGGTCATAGGAAAGCATGTGATGTTATGAAGGCATTTGTTTTCACCTGCTCGTAAGAAAGATGTCCCCAGTTTCATGTGCCAACCCAGCACAGTCACTAATTTATTGATGGAGTCTCTTTAATATTCATCCAATAAACGATTATCAAGGGTGTAGAACTGTAGTACTTTTTATATAACCACAATTCTTGTTTATTAACAGAAGATACAGTAAAATATTTTTAAGTTTTCTATGCTAACATAAAAAGTGGCTGAAATGAGAAAGTTTTGTTTGAGTTTGTACACTGACAATCACGTGATATGATGCTTGATTGAATGCTTGACTCATATTCTTGACTTACTTATGCTGGCTTTCATGTCTATGCTGTTTGCTCCGTGTGGTCACCAGCCAACTTGTCAGTGTTGCATCTCGAAAATCACAGGAATGTAATATCAGAAATATATGATTTGTTTGTATTTCTATTGCAGGGTCCAGAGCAGACACATTCTGAGACACTGATGTGTAGAATATCTAAATTAAACAGCCCCTCTGTTTCCGTTGGAATGCGTTTTCTCGACTGGTCCACATTGTCATTTATGCTGTCACTTTCTTTATTTCATAAGGAATCTCAACCCAGAGACAGAGCTGAAGAGATATTTTGGAGCTCGAGCTGTACTAGGGGATCAAAGGTAAAACGTTAAGGAGTCTTTTCTGTTTGGTTTTTTTTTTTTTGTTTATTTTTTTTAAATGAACTCACCCATGTCCCCTGTACATAATCAGACTGTTGTGCATTTTGTTTTATTTTGACAGACCTCGACAGAGAAACAGACAGTTTCACCGTAGCACCTGGATGACCAGTCCCAAGGACAGCTGGCCTCGCTTCAGCCGCCCAGGTACTTGTCATCTGAATTACTGGATATTTTAAAGGGCACTTCTGCAGAGGGGACATCTGTCTTAAGTGTGATCCCTGTCTAATATTTCAGCCTTACATCTCCGAAAATGTCGTACATTGACGTCATCGTAAAGACTGGCTGATTGTGTTCATACTGAAAGTCACCATTGATGCATTGTGTAATCTTTGTGTTAGTTAGTTATTCATACAGTGTTGAAGAATTGCTGATAATACTTGCTTTGTTAACACTGTTGATGGTACCACTCCGAACATCTCCCTGAGGTAACATTGTTACATCACCAATATAAACTATTCATTCTTGGATCTTGCTTGCAGCTGTATGTAAACACAATGCCAAATATGATGAATACATCTTCACCCTGCATCACCTTGTTATGTCTCCCCAGGAATCTCAATGACTTTACTGCAGTCAAAGGATGGCATTCACTACTTCACTTTTGAGCACAGTCGAGATTACCAACAAATACAGTTTAAGTTCTTGGATGCTGTCGAGTCTATGGATCCCAACAACATTGTGGTAAAAAGTTCACCCTCTGCTGTACATACTGGTTTCAAGTCAAGCGTCTGCAGTATTGATGTTGCCAGAGATCGAGAAATAATCAGTTCCAGGGTTGTGGAGCTGTATACACCAATCAACCATAACATTATGACCACCTGCCTAAGACTGTGCACAGGAGTCAATACCGCAGTAGGTTGACACGTATGTCACTCTGCAGCTCACTGCGTATCTTCTGTGAATCTGGTTGCATTCATAGTTCTGTTGTCAGGAAGAGCACACATCTGTCCACCATTCAATGAAAAACATATCAAAAAGAGTGAAAACTATTAGACAGAGATAATTTTTTAAAATAAATTCTCCTCACTCTAGTTGTGATGTCACTGGACACTGAATGCTTCTCTTCATAGACACCAATGTACATTATTTCAAACATTGCAACAAAGATTCACACAAAATGGGATTTTTTGAAAGGTATAAATGAAATTGGAAAGTTTAAATGACAGTTGGGTAACCTAGTCATCGGAGAACCTTGGGCAGGGTTAAGGGTGTTCACTGTTTGCCCTTCCTTAGACAACCTTTGGTTGGTACTAACCACTGCAGGCCGGGAACACCCAACAAGATCTGTAGTTTGGGAGATTCTCTGACCCAGTATTCTAGCTATCACACTTTGGGCCCTGTCAGAACCACTCAGATCCTTACACTTGCCTGTTTTTCCTGCTTCCAACACATCAACTTTAAGGACTTAATGTTCACCTACTGCTTAACCCAACACGCTGGCAGATGCCACAGTAACAAGATAATCAGTGTTATTCATTTTATTTGTCAGTAGTAATAATGTAATGGCTGTTTGGTGTAAGTGATATGAGGTGGCAAGAATGGCATTGTATGTCAATTTTATTTATATAGCACATTTACAACAGCTCTTGCTGCCCAAAGTGCTGGACAAACAGGAAAAAAAAAAAAAAAGATATGCATGTACACTATATACGTACATTACATACATACACACACATGCATGCATATACACATACATACACATATACATACATAAGCCAACATATACACACTTATATATACTCATGCATACATAAATACAATAAAACGTAAAAGAGCATGTGAAATACTAAGACCTAGTTCATTCAGCTAAAAGTCAAGCATAGCTTGCATTAAAAGCCAGTGAAAAAAGGTATGTCTTCAACCTGGATTTAAAAAGATCAATTGTCTGTGCAGATCGGATAGTCAGGGGCAGACTATTCCAAAGCCTGGGACCTGCCACAGAGAAAGCTCTATCACCTCTGGTTTTGAGCTTGGTTCTTGGGATAGATAAAAGAAGTATTGTTGAGGACCTCATTGTTTTGGCTGTGGCATATTCAGTTAGCAGCTCTGAAAGTTAAGAGGGAGCGAGAAAATTAAGACATTTATAAACAAAGAGCAAGGTCTAAAACTGCATCCTGAAACTAACAGCAAGCCAGTGTAACATAGCCAATACTGGACTTATATGATCATGCCGCTTAGCGCCAGTCAACAAGCGAGCAGCTGCTTTTTGAACTAGCTGAAGGTGCTTTAAGCAAGACTGATCCAGAACATAATAGGTGGAATTGCAGTAGTCCAAATGACAAGTGATAAACGTGTATAATCCGTTCAAAGACAGCAAGTGGAAGGTATGGTTTTACCTTGGCTAGCAATCTTAGATGGAAGAAACTTGATTGGACTACTGCACTCACCTGTCAGTCTAGCTTAAAGGAGCCATCTAGATAGACTTCGAGATTTTTTACATAAGGGTAACAGTAGGATAGTAGGTGCTGTCAACACTGACTAGAACACAAGTACTTCCAAAAGTCAGAATTGCAGTTTTCTTGTCATGAAAGGCAAGAAAATTTATGGACATCCATTCTTTAATATCTTTGAGGCAGTCCGATAGAGTACAGGTTGCTTATGGCAGATAGACCCCACAGGTAACATATACAGAGCAAAAAGGAGTGGGCCTAAGACTGAGCCCTGGGGGACACCACAGGAGAGAAGAGCCTTTTTTGAGCTAAAGAAGCCCATGTTAACAGAAAAGCACCTCCCAGATAAATAATAGCAGTAAGGCAGCAGAATTACCAGAATCAACCAATTTTTTTTTTTTAAAAAAAAAAGATCATTAAAAACTCTTAGGAGGGCTATTTCTATGCTGTGGTGTGATTTTAAACCGGACTGAAATTTTTCAGAAATATGATTATAGTCGAGGTAGGACTGTAGCTGTAAATAGACCACCTTCTCTAAGACTTTCGATAAAAAAGGAAGCTTGGAGATCGGCCTGTAGTTAGAGAGAACAGTTGGGCCAAATTATGTTTTTTAATGAGAGGTTGTACTAAGGCATGCTTAAAAGATGATGGAACACAGCCAGTAGCCAGCAAGATATTAATTAACCTTAAAATAAAACGCCCAACACTCTCAAAAACATTTTTAAACAGTTTAGGTGGAATACAAGTGTGGAAAAGAAGTGAAGAGACGTGCGCAAGTAGGTTGGAATGGGTGGAGGAAAGTGTCAGATGTGATGTGTGACAAAAGAGTGTCAGCAAAAATAAAAAGGAAGGTGTACAAGACAGTGGTGATACCAGCAATGTTGTATGGTTTAGAGACAGTGGCACTGAGAAAAAGACAGGAGGCCGAGCTGGAGGTAGCAGAGCTGAAGATGTTGAGGTTCTCTTTAGGAGTGACAAGGATGGTTAGGATCAGGAATGGGTACATCAGAGGGACAGCTCATGTTAGATGTTTCAGACATGTCCTTTGGCATGTTCAGAGGAGGGACAGTGAATACATTGGTAAAAGGATGCTGAGGTTAGAGCTGCCAGGAAGGAGGCCTAGAGGAAGACCAAAGAGGAGGTTCTTGGATGTAGTGAAGGAGGACATGAGGATAGTTGGTGTGGATGCAGAGGATACAAAGAATAGGGTTGAATGGAGGCGGATGATTCGCTGTGGCGACCCCTGAAGGGAGCAGCCGAAAGGAAAAGACAATCCATAGGACAATGAGATGGTCATAAAAGCTGGACCATATCTGCTAATTCAATAGAAGACACAGGCTCAAACTGCTTGAGGACAGCTGAGCAGACGGGGGGAATAGAAGGGTCCAGGGCAACAATGTCTGCTCTGTATTTCTTGGACAGTTGTTTTCTTACATGCAGCTCACCAGGATAATGTCTAGCAATGTCTGTGCATGTCTGAAAGGATGTCGATTCATCAGGGTTAATGTGCTACTCATTTTTCCTTTCAGTGTGAAATTCGAGTAAACAAGCTCCTTGATTTGTTAAAGTGTCGTCACGCATAACATTTAAGTTTGTTTTATTTCATGTGTAACAAACGTTAAGGTTCATTTTTGACAATAAAATCAATGAAAGTCCAATTAAACAATTAATCAAAAACATAATCAACTGATTCATTGATTATTAAAATAGTCTTTTTTTGCAGCCTATGTGAATATACTGGCAACTATGTTAGGTCATCCTAACAGAGAATATGTGAAAAAATGTTCATACCCTGTGACCATGCTATGACTAATCTATGAATATGTGAATATCTGTGGTGGATTGTATTACTATTCCTGGAGGTTCATGCACAGTGATCAATGTGTATATGTTAATAATGAACAGTTTGCAAACATGTATGTGTAAATGTACTTACAAACCTACAGTTGCAGAGATAGTTGTACCACATGATTGGGGTTCAACCCATACACAATTTCTACTGTTGACAGCATTTTGTCAACTCTTAATTTATGTCTTTGTCTGTCTCTGTAGTTTTGACCATTAACTTTTGTTCCTTTTCCCCTAGGCCTTGCTACAGCTCAACCCATACCATATTGATTCCTTGCTGCAGTTCTCTGATGTCTGCCGAATGCAGGAGGATCAGGAGATGGCCAGGGACTTCATTGGTGAGTATCATGGGCTCTTGAATTATTTTTTTCAGTATATGTTTACAAATCCATAAATGACAATGTAAAAATGTGTTTCTATCGGTTTTGAATAATGTATAAATAGTCAAAAACTGAGATGTCTCATTTCAAAAAGTATCCAGAACCTTAATTGAGGTTTTTGTAGAAGCTCCTTCGGCAGCAATTGGAGATTTGAGTTTTCTTTGATAAGCCGGTACAGGCTTTGCAGACTTAGATTTGCCAGTTTATCCCAGTTCTCAGGTTCTGTCACTTAAATCGTATGCCTGTGAACTTCATGTTTCTCCACAGATGGGATTTAAGTCAAGGCTTTGGCTGGACCCTTCAAGGACACTCAGACACTTGTCTTAAAGCAACTTCAACATTGTCTTGATTGCATGCTGCATAAATTCTGCAAACCTTTAAGGTGTTGTTATGTGTACATAGAGATTAGTTTAAATCTGTATCTTTAGAATTAACAGAGAAATCATCTAAAAACTCTAAAGTTTAAATTTAATATTATATCCATACACATCTAAAAATGTGAGCCATTCTTGTAACTGATAGTGGTGCTGTGGGTATTCTTATGTGTTAGTTTGATAAGTATATTGCTACAGAATAATACCTTTTAATCAGTATTTAAAATTGATGTAACATACAAAAGTGCTAAAGCCAAATTAGTGATGACTGGGTAATTCCTATTTTAATTTAATTTATTAGTGCTTTAGTGGTCAAGCTCAATGTACTTTTGTAAAGTGCAAATCAACAAAACTGCTATTGTTAGAAATTCAAAGTTTGTGCAAAGCTCAATAATAGGTCCATTATCACAGGTCTTCCTGTCAACTTTAATAGTTCATGTAGAAGACCAAAGGGATACTTTAACAATGAGTGTTTGTGTTCTGTCTTGGCTAATTTAATAATATGCCAATGTTTGAATTGAAGTAGGTGTATGTTTTTCATTTCTAGTTTTTTTTCTGACACAGTCCAACACCTGCAATGTTTTAGCTATTTTCCACTGCACGCCATAAATGATGCTATACGCAGCATGCGGTTACCTTCGTCAAAGCGTTACTTTTTTTGGTGTTGTGGATAGATATGAATAAAAAACCTGATTATTTGTCTCATTTTTAGGGAGGGCGTTGTACAGTTTTGAGTGTGCTGTTCATCCTTTATTCAGTCTGACATCTGGGACCAGCAGACTTGATTATCTGAGACCAGAAAACAGGTTGGGTCTTTCTCTTTTTCTGTTTTTTGAGTTGGAACTCAAATTATTATTGTTTTGTAACAACAGTTGTGTTATAAGGACTTAATTGTTGTGTTATAAGGATTTAAGGCAAAATGCAAATTTATAATTCAGTATTCTCGGTTTGCAGGGCATTTTATCTTGCTCTTTATAAGCACATGATGTTCCTGGAGAAGCGAGGATGCCCACGGACAGCTTTGGAGTACTGCAAACTGATCCTGAGGTACAATTGCTAAAGCTCTTTGAAAGACGAGCTATAGAGTTAATGAGAAACAGTGCAATATTTGTAGCACATTTTAAAACGCTGTGTATGTTAACCAATAACTTTTACCTTAGTTTCAGTTATTAGTGTACATTCTTAGTTTCTGCTTGGTTCTCATTATCTCTAACCGGCACCCTCTGTCTATAAAATGAATGAAGGTGTCAGATTGTACAGCTCTTTCTCCTTGTTATGCCTTTAGTTTCTTTGTTTGACATCACATTGAACAGTATTACATATGATCACATGGCTAGCTACTAAACAAAAAGAACTTTTATTTCACTGAATAAACAACCAGAGAGCAGACATCAGATGATGAAGAAGATATTCCTAAGATAATTAGCTTTATATTCCACCAGGGGTAATGCTGTACAGGCACAATGGGATGTCAGAACATCACATTTCATCCATTACATGACAAGGTTATAGTGTGGTGAGTTTATCTACTGATCAATGTATACAATTTTAATAAGGCAACATAATAAATCTTACTACCAGTTTCTAATGTGTGTTATATTATTGTTGATGGGGTGTTTTTTTTTAAGACATTAAAATGTGTTTCCACTTTTATTATACTATATAATGGTGTAAATGTAAGATAATGAGGTAAAATGGTGAATTAATTGACCTTGGTAGTAAAGTCCAATCAACAGTCAGTGTAGATAATTTAAATGTCATTACAAGACACCAGAAAAGCCATACCTGTTGCAGATGGCATTTACGTAACACCTTATAACCTTACACACTACTGTCCTCAGTCTGTGATAGCTTGAGCTTGAAGGCCATAAAAAATGACAGTTGCTTCTCTCCAGCCAGCAGTGACAACATCACCATTTGCTTAAAATGGCACTGTGATCGATAAAATCTTAAAAAGCAGTATTTGAAGAAATATCTTACATGCAGGCTGCTTAACAATATCAGCCTACTGTTGTTTTTCCCTTGATATATCATTGTGCATGCTCACACCATATTAAATACATTGTGCTGGACATCAAAGAAAACCAGAGCTGTTTGGTCACTCCATGTTCACTTCAGTTGGTTAGTGGCCCAAGCTTCAAAAGTTATGCTTAAAGGAAATAGAGCAGTAATGATGATATGTGTTTTCTGATATGTTTTTTAATTCTCCCGAAAGTGGAACTATTAGAATTTAAGCTGAATGTCTGTTATAATCACAAGTGCATTATGAAGACTGAGCAATGCTTCAGAAAGGTGGAGAGATGTTTTATGTTCCATCCTCAAGTGTCTGTTGAGACTGTTTGATTCAGATGTGTCTTTTTGTTTGAAGCTCTGGTGCTTGTAATAATTATTTACTTGTGGCCTTATTTTCAGTTTGGACCCAGACTCTGACCCACTCTGCATGCTTCTGATCATTGATTTCTTGATGCTGCGTTCCAGAGAGTATGAGTCTTTACTCCAGTTGTATCAGGACTGGGAGGTAAAGTGTGCTATCATGTGCATATTTTTAAATGTGATTTTTAAGTTAAAGTTTGAAGTCAGCGTTTCAGTCGGACACAGAATTGTCTTGTTTTTGTCTTATAGGAGCACAGAAATTTGTTCCAGCTTCCGAACTTTGCTTTCTCCACTGCGCTTTGCTATTTTCATCTCAGTCAGCAGGAAGATATGGACCCTGAGGAAAGTCACAAGCAAAGATGCAAAGCTGACCAGATGCTGCAGAACGCCCTCATCATGTTCCCTGGAGGTTAGACAGTCAAAACAGCACCACCCTATGAATAGTTTAAACTAATTGCCCTTCAGTCACTTTTTCACATGATTTATGGTGTGACTAAACTGACTTCTTTGACATAATAGGGGTTTCTTGCCGTTCACATTAAGGAAGCTGTAAATGTGCATTATCATGTACTTGTGTTGCTGTAAATATGTTTTCTGCAGTCTTGATGCCTCTACTGGATCTGTGCAGTGTGCAGCCAGATGCTACAGTCACCTCACATGCCTTCTTTGGCCCAAAGAGTCAGATAATGTATATAGACCCTTTGTTTTCTGCATTATCCTGCATTTATTACCAGGGCAATAGACCCTACTGATATAATATAGTATTATATAATGTATCAGTCATTGTTTTATAGCCATTAACCATAAGAAATGCAGTGTTATTGTTATACATCTTCTCCTGGCCTTTATTTTTGTCTTTATTTTGTATAGATTTGTTTTCTTTCTACTCTAACTTTAGTCGGCTTACTTTCTGTGTCTCTAGGCAGCCACCAGCCCTGACTGAACTGACAGCTCTGTATGTGGGGAGGACTTACAACCTGTGGAGGGAGGCACCAGTAATGCTTTGGTTGGAAGAATCTGTGAAAGAGGTGCTGCGTCGAGTGGATGCTAAAGACCCTATAGTGGATGATTGCCAAGACAAGTAAGAGCTCTGTGATAATTTTCCATTCTCAACAGCATTCATTAATGACAGACATAACTTTAATGCTGGTAAATGAAGCGATCATGCCATGCTGCAAACTGGGTCAAACACTGTACTTGAGTATTTAAATAAATGTTGAAGCCTTCACCTTCATACCCTGTTGTAGGAGACAGCAGAGGTACCGCAGTGCACCAAGGAACATCCATCGCCACGTCCTCCTCTCTGAAATCAAGGAAGCCACCTCAAGTCTGCCTCTAGTAAGAGATGATCAGCAACCACAATTTAACACAATAGCTTGTGCAGTGCCCTTAATTCACTCACCGGTAAATACTACCTATGTTCTCAGCATCCTCAGGGATTTAAAAATTTCACTATTAATTGTGAATCTTCAGCAAATCAATTTCCTAATATATATTTTTCCTTCACTCTCTGAAGTCCTAGTCTGAGGTTGTCTTTATACAATTTAAATGACTGTATTCTCCAGTGCCTTTAGTTTATAAATACATAACACTTTTTATAATTTCTGAGGATCAGAATTGAGATACCCATACTAAAAATTCACATTAACCATTTTTTTTCTTTTTTTTTTTCTGTATATGAAACCATTTGATTGATCACGGTGTCAGATTTGTTATGGAAAAAAAACCTTTTTAGCTGATAAATTAGTTTCATTTTAAGTGTAGTTGCTCCATACACAAAACACTGCTGCTGGACTTCTTAAAACTTCTGAAAATTGATTGGCTGGGACTTTGCAGATTTTTTGGGCTTTGAATCATAACTATAGTCACACAGGGAAATATCCCAAAGGAAGGCCAGGAAGAAGCTTAATGTAATACTGTATGCTACCAATACTGACTCACTAAGACCTTCAGACAGTCATGTAATCTGTGTTACACAGAGGATTGTCACAGTCTCCACTGAGTATATTGGCCAGTGATTCCAAATCTGGCTTTGAAAGTGGTTCAAGAGAAAATCAACAGAATCCTGATCACCTCGGGAGAATTCATGTTTCTTCAGAACTCTCTGTGGAAAAAACTATTATGTTGCTTCTCTATTTGATATCCTCAGGAGGTGACCACTCAGCCTATGATGAGCTTTGACCCTCTGCCACCACTGGACTCAGTAATATCATATACGCGACCAGAGAGGTAATGCAGTGCCCCCATATCTATTGTACAGTCAAAAATGACATTAATATCTTGGTCTACAAACAAACATAATCAAATGTGTGTTTGTGTCTCTGCATATAGGCAGCATACTGGTGCATCTACTGAGAGTACATTAGCACTATTTTTCCGGTCTCTGATGCCAAACTTCAACCTTCAGGTGAGTTGTGTAGATTAGGCATGATAGGGCTTAAAAATAAATTGATTGGGGATAACTCTGTTTTTAAAAAAAAAAAAAAATCCATAAAGTAAATGCACCATAACTGATTTAGAATGTTACAATGTGCTTTAGAGCTTTAATTATCATTTGTGAATTTGAGCATGTCCCTCTGTAACCTGAAGAATAAAGGGTTATGATGTCATCTGAAAACGAATACTGGTATGGCCAAATATCAAATTACAGAAAATCATTGTAGGACATAAATAGACTGCATAGTGTGCATAAAAGGATATCATGTCATAAATAGCTATAAGCCTTACATTCAAATAAAAGATAATTGTCTCTGAAATTGTGTGAGTTCAGGGTCAGAGATGTGTTCACTCAGAACTGACCTGCTCCACAGGAAATCAGCGGATACAAATTGTCTCCTTGATACTCTGATTTCCTGTCAGAGTCGTCTGTTTTTAAGGAGCTTCCTGTTCAACCCATATGGCAGGACCCTCCAGGGCTGGAGGATGGATCTGGGAGCCATCCTTGACTGATGGAATATTTCTTCCACATACTCATGATGGTTACCCTAAAGGGATGACAACTAAAAAGTCTTAAAGAAGGGATTTAACCTCATTCTGTCCACCATTCATTTTATGTCAGTGAAGAACAAAACATTACTCATGAAGCACAAAATAAACAGGTTTCCCTTAAAGCACAATTATTATGGAATAATATGTCAATTTTGAACGTTGCCTTCAGTTAAAAAAACAATCTTTCTAGTCAGTCTAGTGTTGAGCACATTCCATTTTTCTGTCACATGAACTACTGCTGCAATAGCCGGCCTTCTTTGTGAGAGCTGAATTATCAGATGCAAAACTGCTATGCTATGCGGCCGATATTGCATTTGGAAATATTTTTTTTTAAAAAGAAAATTGAGCGTACAGGACGCAAGCAGCAGCGTCTACCCACAGGGATTCATGTAAGGGACCACCGTTCTGGTCTGTCATTTCAACAGCAACATATGAGTGTTTGCTTTTTCCTCTAATTTGCTCCACATTATTTGCCCCTTACACCTTGTTCCCTCAAAATGGACCGTAGTTTGTCTGAGGTCATGTGAAGCAGGACAGTGAGATGTAGAGTTTTTCTTATCCCTGTAATTAACTCTTATAGTACTTGGGGTAGTAGTACTATAAGTAACAGTAGTATTGCTGGTATTTGACTAAGATTTGATATGATATACAGTGTATTCACACCCCCTTCATATTTTTCTGTTTTTTATGTTGCAGCTTGATACAATTGTTTAAATAATTTTTTTCTCATTAATCTACACTCAGCACACATAATCACAAAGTGAAAACAGAATTTTACAAATGTCTGTAAATTTCTCCAGTCGGGGCTTTGGCTAGGCCACACAAGGGCATTCACAGAGTTGTCCCTAAGCCACTCCTGTGTTGTCTTGGCTGTGTGCTTAAGGTTGTTATCATGTTGGAAGTTGAACCCTCAGCCCAGTCTGAGCTCCTGAGCAATGGAACTTTGTCCCATCTCCATAAAGGATCTCTGGAGCTCAGTCAGTCACCATTGGGTTCTGGGTCACCTCTTTTACTAAGGCCTTTCTCCCACTTGCTCAGTTTCGCCACACGACCAGCTCTTGGAAGAGTCCTGATTGCGCCTAAGCTAATTTTCACACTTAGAATGTATCTGAGTACTTATGTCAATGTGATATTTTAGTTTTTCGTTTTTAATAAATTTACAGACATTTCTAAAATTCTGTTTTCACTTTGTCATGATGGGGTACTGAGTGTAGATTGAGGAAAAAAAATGTAAACAATTTTATCAAGCTGCAACATAACAAAATTGCACCGTATATTGTATGCCAGGCACACTCAAACATCTTGCGGGTGAGCTCTACATCTTAATGTTAATGGATGGGCCCAAAGCATGCTTCCATCAGGACAGTTCCATCCATCCTAATCATGTTATGCATTTACAGAGAGGAAACGATACAATATAGATAAGGGAAATATAGTTAAGACTAGGGACGCTACTGAGTTCTTCAGTTTTATTGTAAAGATATGATTACGTGTCTAGAAGGCAACGTGACTTTATTAGATATCACAGGACACCTGCGGCACTAACCGTAAAGTCAGGGTGTAAGAAAGTGATACAGGCAGTGATGTTGAATCTTTCAGTTTGACACATGCCAAGATTGAAATCATTTTGATTCAGGACCTTTGTACTCTGTATCCATTAATGTCTGTCTTGGTTAGGGTGGACTGAGGCAGGAGGATGATGGCGAAGTGGCTCGAGCTGGTCAGGAGCTGAACCAGGAAGTAAATCGTCTGTTGGTGGCCATGAGAGACATGCTGGCAAACATCAGGTTTCAAGAGCCACCAAGAGAGGACCACCCCTACAGAGATGAAGAGGAATGGGACTGACAGAGGGATGAGTGAAGTGGTATAAAGAGGAATAATAGACACATTTTAAAATACAAATGACCTTAAAAACATGATAATATTTAATGACGTGTATAATAATTAAGAGAGGAGATCGGTAACTGAATAGTATTTTTTAAATTTGTACAATGTCAGAAGTGAAAGTAAGAGATGGTGGTGGGACTTCAGAATCAGAAAACATGTTTAGTTAATCCTGTCATGCCACTAAAATTGCCAGTGTTTAATTATAATAATGAAACATTTTACATTTTCAACAACTCATTGTCACTTGAACTGTACCTTCACATAAAGGGTGCTTCTCTCACTATAATTTCTGCCTTTGTGAGAATTTTTCATTTACCCAAGCAGCAAATATTTTCACGCCAGGTGGTGATTTTGGATCACACTCACCATTTTTGCTTGGGAACACCTAAACACACCTTTTCATTATGTCACAGAATCAGAAATTTTAATTATCATTACCTGAGATCACAGACCCTGTCGCTTAAAACCCATTGATGGGAAATCAGTTAAGCACATTGAAGTCAGCATTAATTAACTTTCAGCATCTTAAAATTGCAAACCTGAATACTGAAGCCTAATTAGTTCTGGGTAACTCACTTGTAGCTTTTCTGGATTGTGCAAAATATGTAATGGTTTCCTTTGGCACCAGTAAATCTGTTTTTTCCCAAAATAATACTGTATGGACCTGATTTGTATTGGCTTTAAAGGTGGGAATTCAGTAGATTCCACAGCTTATTTTAGCTTTTAACTGTCTTTGTCGAAAACGGTCTATAGTTCATTGATGTCCTGCTACTGAGATACACACGTTAAGAGAAATTGTCTTTATTTTTGCTGTAATCCTAATCATCTTGTACAAATATTACTGTGATGTACACAAATTTTAAGTAACTAAAAGGAGCAACATATCAACAGGAGGAAAGAAACACTTAAGGCTAAACAGGCAGATGAATCAGATTATTTTAGTATTAAAAACAATGAATTATTTATAATTACCACAAAATATTTTACTGGAAAATGACAGTCTGAAGATCTCACACGCTTTCTTGGACTGTGTTGTTTTCTTGCTCTGTTACAATATGTTCCCTCACTCTTGCTCTGTTTGGTACTGATTTTAGTTTGACATAACAGTATTTGATAATTTGTGGCTCACTCCACCCAATAATACAGTACAGAGAATTGGCTAGATTTTTTCAGTAGTCTGCTGTTTCCCATCAAGTTATATCCAGTGCAAGAGAATGGCAGATATTCTCTAAATTTGGCCTAAATTGATGTTAATATTTCCCTTGTGCTTTCTGTCAGATACTGGTAACCTCACTCGATGATGGCTGATTCGGTGCAGTTAAAACGACTTGTATTTAGGTTTTTGTTTTTTTTTTTCATTTTTATTTTATTTGATAAAGGATGCTAAGATGCATCAGCCTGATGATGCATAAAGCCCTTATACAGTGGGTACGGAAAGTATTCAGACCCCTTTAAATTTTTCACTCTTTGTGTCATTACAGCCATTTGCCAAAATCAAAAAAGTTCATTTTATTTCTCATTAATGTACACTCAGCACCCCATCTTGACAGAAAAAAACAGAAATGTAGAAATTTTTGCAAATTTATTAAAAAAGAAAAACTGAAATATCACATGGTCATAAGTATTCAGACCCTTTGCAGTGACACTCATATTTAACTCACATGCTGCCCATTTCTTCTGATCCTCCTTGAGATGGTTCTGCTCCTTCATTGGAGTCCAGCTGTGTTTAATTAAACTGATTGGACTTGATTAGGAAAGGCACACACCTGTCTATATAAGACCTTACAGCTCACAGTGCATGTCAGAGCAAATGAGAATCATGAGGTTGAAGGAACTGCCCAAGGAGCTCAGAGACAGAATTGTGGCAAGGCACAGATCTGGCCAAGGTTACAAAAGAAATTCTGCAGCACTCAAGGTTCCTAAGAGCTCAGTGGCCTCCATAATCCTCAAATGGAAAAAGTTTGGGACGACCAGAACTCTTCCTAGACCTGGCCGTCCAGCCAAACTGAGCAATCGTGGGAGAAGAGCCTTGGTGAGAGAGGTAAAGAAGAACCCAAAGATCACTGTGGCTGAGCTCCAGAGATGCAGTAGGGAGATGGGAGAAAGTTCCACAAAGTCAACTATCACTGCAGCCCTCCACCAGTCGGGGCTTTATGGCAGAGTGGCCCGACGGAAGCCTCTCCTCAGTGCAAGACACATGAAAGCCCGCATAGAGTTTGCCAAAAAACACATGAAGGACTCCCAGACTATGAGAAATAAGATTCTCTGGTCTGATGAGACCAAGATTGAACTTTTTGGCGTTAATTCTAAGCGGTATGTGTGGAGAAAACCAGGCACTGCTCATCACCTGTCCAATACAATCCCTACAGTGAAACATGGTGGTGGGAGCATCATGTTGTGGGGGTGTTTTTCAGCTGCAGGGACAGGACGACTGGTTGCAATTGAAGGAAAGATGAATGTGGCCAAGTACAGAGATATCCTGGAAGAAAACCTCTTCCAGAGTGCTCAGGACCTCAGACTGGGCCAAAGGTTCACCTTTCAACAGGACAATGACCCTAAGCACACAGCTAAAATAACAAAGTAGTGGCTTCGGATCTGTGACCGTTCTTGACTGGCCCAGCCAGAGCCCTGACCTAAACCCAATTGAGCATCTCTGGAGAGACCTGGAAATGGCTGTCCACCAACGTTCACCATCCAACCTGACAGAACTGGAGAGGATCTGCAAGGAAGAATGGCAGAGGATCCTCAAATCCAGGTGTGAAAAAGTTGTTGCATCATTCCCAAGAAGACTCATGGCTGTACTAGCTCAAAAGGGTGCTTCTACTCAATACTGAGCACAGGGTCTGAATACTTATGACCATGTGATATTTCAGTTTTTCTTTTTTAATAAATTTGCAAAAATTTCTACATTTCTGTTTTTTTCTGTCAAGATGGGGTGCTGAGTGTACATTAATGAGAAATAAAATGAACTTTTTTGATTTTGGCAAATGGCTGCAATGACACAAAGAGTGAAAAATTTAAAGGGGTCTGAATACTTTCCGTACCCACTGTAAGGTTTGTGTCTGGCAAATGAAGAATCTGTCTCATGATGTGCATATTTTGACTTCTTGTCAAACCTCAGAGAGATGTTTTAAGAATACCAGTTGCAGCTCTCTTTTTAGCCTCAATCAGAGCATTTGTTTTTGTCCATATATTAAAACAAGAGCCAACATAAGGGCTTCTCAGGAACACACAGAACATAAACTCTGGAGACACTGGGGAAGAAAGTACATCTACACATACGGTAGCTGTCCATAGTGAGCCACATGATCTGTGTGGATGTGCTTGATGCTCAAATGATGTCATTGTTCCTAGTTTACCTAGAGCTATGGTTGTGGTTGTGAGAACGTTTCATGTGATCTGTCAGCAGTATAGAAAGGCTTTTACATCTGTGTGTGTGTGTCTGTGTGTGTGGGTGTGTGGTGGTGGTGGTGGGGGTCATCTATTGACTGTCAGATGTGAATCCAATATTAACACACTACGGTAAAATTACTCACTGCTGTGTATTTAATTAAAACGTGGACAGGTAGTGGATTTTCAATTTTAATGTAATATCCTTGATTGCTGCTCCAAAAACTGAACTGAAACTCTACAGGCAGTAATTTCTGTTGGAGCATTCAATCTAATCACCCTGTCCCAGTGAGCACTGACTTGAAGTCATGTAAATAAGTGTGTGTCGGACTTGAAGTCAGTGCTCACTGGGATAGTCAACAAACATAATTGCATAGGCTGAAGCAGTTTTTAGAGGTGTTGATGTCACTAAGTTTCAATGTGTAGCAGCTACTAACCATTTCAGTTATTAAAACATTTGGTATTCTTCATTTGAATGACCACACACTCTGGCTCCTTTCAAGCAGCAAAAATGTGTTTATTGGGCTGCACAATTTCAGCTGTGGTGTCTGTGGATTATGGCGCAGTTTACACAGAGTATCTGTTTATACCCAATTGATCCTTATGTTTACACTAATATGTTTTCATGTGCGGTTAAACTAAATGACTTCTGCCCACTGGTCTGCTCTTTACTCAAAGTTCTTTAGCAGCGGTTTCAGAAAATACTGCATATTTTCTTTAAGAAACCTGCATATGTCACAGGTTTTGAAAGCGGTTACGATTGCCAAGGTTTGTTAATCTGGGGATTTTATCCATTCAAGTCACAATTTGTTAATTACTTTTATATGTGTGTATGTATGTATATACACATTAACGGTCCACATTTTGTGATAAAACGCATTGCAAACTTCAAGTCAAAGTGGTTCAGCAAAGGATACTGTATGTCAACTGTTGTTTTAGTCAAAGTGTGATCAGTGACCTACAAGGAGATTGTCAGATGAAGTTCTTACATTGTTGCGCATGGTGCGTAAAACTCTTCTTTGACATGGAGATTATTATAATTGATAAAAAAACTAAACTACATTGGTACATGTAGCAGAAACGGCTGAACATTTATTCGAACTGACATGTCAAATTGGTAAAAGATAAAAAGTGAACATACAGAAGAAAACCATCGCCGCCTCTGCTCGCTTCTCCTTTTTCTGAGACTGCATTTACAGACAACACTGAGACCAGATCGGCGAGGGAGGAGTCGCCTAAGGTCTTTCCGAATTCAGCATCACTGAGAAATGTTCAAACAAACCACTGTCTTGTCCCGAAAAAACTTTGTTCACTCTCTCAATGCTGCTCTGAACAGTCTGAACTGCTTCAAGGTGTTATGCGGATGGGCGTCCTTGGTGCACTCCAAGCGTGAAAAGGCTGTGAACTGTGAGCGCACTGTTTTCAGTGAGAAAAATATTTTTATGGACTTCCGTGCTGGGCAAGTTGCATCCATAGCAAAGGAGACTTGCGTTGAAAAGGACGCACTTATCACGCGGGCAGATGCGCCAGCTCTCTGGGACAGATTTGTCTGCTTTGTGGATAGTTTACAGCAAAATTGTTGATGGGGTCAACAACTGAACAACTTGGACGAATCGTTTGATTTCTTTCCAACTGACTGTGGGGCAACCTGACTGCATCAGCTGATACTGAAGCGTCATTCAAACGGTTTGGACCAAACTAGAGAGAAAACTAATGAAACGTCCTTTCCCTTCTTGACACTGTGCTGCAGTAAAATCCACCAAAACTGCCCTAAAATACAGTTTGTGCTCATAAAGTGTCAGACATGGAGATTACCAACCGGTCTCAGCATAATCCCCACATTCTCCATGTGGAGTTCAACCCGATTAATGACTTTCTGGAGGACAATGAAACGAACTCCACCGCCGGAGAGCGAAACTCTTTGACCTGCGTGCAGATCCTCATCCCACAGGAGCTGTTCCTGGCGCTAGGGCTCATCAGCCTGGTGGAGAACATCCTGGTGGTTTTGGCCATCATCAAGAACCGCAACTTGCACTCGCCCATGTACTATTTCATCTGCTGCCTGGCCGTGTCCGATATGCTGGTCAGTGTCAGCAATGTGGTGGAGACCATTTTCATGCTCCTCAACGACTACGGTCTCCTGGACGTGCACCCTGGCATGCTGCGTTACCTGGATAACGTAATCGACGTGATGATCTGCAGCTCCGTGGTGTCCTCGCTGTCCTTCCTGTGCACCATCGCCGCCGATCGCTACATCACCATCTTTTACGCGCTGCGATATCACAGCATCATGACTACGCAACGCGCAGTCACCATTATCGTGTTGGTGTGGCTGGCCAGCATCACCTCCAGCATCCTCTTCATCCTGTACCACACCGACAACGCTGTCATCGTGTGCCTCGTCACCTTCTTCTGCACCACGCTGGTGTTTAACGCCGTACTGTATATGCACATGTTCGTCCTGGCGCACGTGCATTCTCGGCGCATCGTGGTTTTCCATAAAAGCAGACGCCCGTCCACGAGCATGAAGGGAGCGATTACCCTCACCATCCTGCTCGGGGTCTTCATTTTATGCTGGGGCCCCTTCTTCCTCCACCTCATCCTCATCCTCACCTGCCCTGCCAACCCGACCTGCAACTGTTTCTTCAGAAACTTTAACCTTTTTCTCATCCTCATCATCTGTAACTCGCTCATCGACCCACTCATTTATGCCTACCGGAGCCAGGAGTTGCGCAAAACCCTGCAGGAGCTGGTCCTGTGTTCTTGGTGCTTCGGTGTGTGACATAAAGTGAATTCAAGAAGAAAAGCAGTCCAGCAGAAGTTATCAGCTAAACCGGCTATCCATTCTCCCTGAATGCACACTGTGTCAGATGATGCCGATGCGCAGCACTGTGCGCAACCGACCAGGACTGTGTCGCTCATAGAGACTTTGGTCAGCTACATTTGTGGCATCAGTTTCATTTCAAATTTATTTATTGTTACCTTACACTCCTGCATTTAATCCTTATATCTTAGACTCTCTTTATTAAGAGAGTCAGTAGCCTACTAAGTAATCAGCATTTAAGTCTTTTCCTGACACATTTGAAAAAATCATGAAAAGAACATTGAAAATCTATAGTGAAGATATGTTAGACTGCTATTATTATACTGCACTATCTTGAGCTATATCTCAGATTAAATTAAAACCTATTTGTGTTTGAAACGACTTTGAACAATAGGTCTGCTCTCTTTATTACACCAAAAGTTTGACCTATTTTTAGGGGAGCTTATATTTGAACTTGACTGAACCCTAAAACAATTCTTTATCGAAGTTTTAAAGGTTGTGTTACAGAGAATCAATCACGACGTAATGTTTGTTTGATGATTATGATGTAGCAGCCCTGAGACTTCCCCCTTTGTATTACTTATCGCCTTCCAATCCGTCTGAAAACTATATTTGCCCATGGTCAGAAAGACAGAAGCATTACGTTTAATGGGAGTAATGTTGACATGATTAGATTTATTTCTGTTAGCAATGATTTGGTCCGATTAATTTCATCACGTGTGTTGCAAATAGAGCATGGAATAGATGTAGAAGAGCATGTCAGGCCTGGGGCATAAGAGGATGTAAGAAAAATGGCATGACAAAGTTGGATTTCTTAAAGTTGGCAAAATAGGGGCCCTTTCTTATTAAACAGGCCTATTTGAATTATGTAGGTCATTCAAGTGAGACTGTAGGACTGAGGCTTCTAGGGGAGTTTATTAAGTGCATATTCTTTAAACACTCATTTCTGTTTAGTATATTTTTATATAGGGTATCTGGAGCATATGTGAAAATCAGCCTAGATAAAATTTCATTTCATTTGATGGAATAGTCCAGACACCTCTTATGTATTACTTATTTTATTACTATATATTTTTTGTCCATTATGTGATATGATATCCTGTATAAGGATTTGTTAAAAATAGGTTTAGGTTCTTTTTAATATAAGGTAGTTCCCAAATGAAGAGAAGAAAACTGGCAAGGTCCCATGATAAGGTCTGCCAAGACAGAATTAATGAAGCCCCCATGTTTTGACATAGTCAACGTCAGACCAAAGCAATGGATTTGACTAGATCAGCCCACTGACTTTGAAGCGTGAGACTGACTATATAAATTCATGCAGCACTGCAGCACAGCATAAAATATTTAATTAAATAGTGAAATAATTATATATTTATGTTACATAAAGTAGTTGGTATTTTAAGTAATGACAAAGGAAATTAATTTCTATCTATTTAATAAATCATTTATGTATTTGTTGCAAATGTTAATGACATTTAAATAATTAATTATGTATTTATTTCATTTTTCCACTTTTGTTTATATCGAATTTGAATTAATTGACACATTCATTATTTAATGGTGTTTTTATTTCATTTTGGCACTTTTGGTCCTCCTTAAATGCCAACCAGGTAGTGTGAAATGAGCATGACAATACTGATGATAATATAAACCAGAGGTCACTAACAGGCGGACCGCGGTCCGGGTGCGGACCCAGAAGCCGCCCCATACGGACCCGGACGTACAGCCAAAACAGAAGGTTGTGATTTAAAACCTAACGGGGCGCTTCTATTTCCACCGGAGCAGCTTTTTTAGACTTTACAGTAGTGGAAACGCACAGACCAATTGCATGCGAGTTGAGCCATCCCACGTGATACCACTCAGCCAATCAAGTCTGTGCATCCTAGGCGGTAAATATTACGACTCTACAGTGTAAACAGCGCTAGAGGCAAGTTACACATGAAAACAGTGTTGCCAACTTAGCGACTTTGTCGCTATATTTAGCGAGTATTCAGACCCCTCTAGCGACACTTTTTTTTTTTTAAAGCGACTAGCGACAAATCTGGCGACTTTTTCTGGTGTTACTGGAGACTTTTGGAGACTCCGATGTGTCTGTACTACACCTTTCTTACACTTCTCAATTTGCCGCAGTAAGACGGCAAATCAGCTGCAGCCGCGAGCCCCTCCCCCGTCCCAAAGCCTTCACAGACGGCCCAGTCCTCTTGCAGCAGTCCCTCCCTCCCAGCTGCAGTCACAGCAGGAAGTGTTCACGCCTCTGCGTCCCGACTGCAAATGAATCGCGCGTGCTATCATGTATGTGCGTGATCTGTACTATACATAGCGTAATAAAAAAATAAAATAAAATAAAAAGTTAAATGTTCTTTGTCTAAAATAAATCTCTGCATTTGACTCAAACAGCCTCAGTCATTTACAGCAAGGCAAATGTATTTATTTCTGAGAACTTATTAACTGCAGGCCGTCATGCTACATTATATGGCACAGTACAAATATTTTGAGTGTCTCTTATTCTGTCCCTTATTTCTTATAAAGAATCACAATTGTCTCTTACTTTTCATTTCTGAAGTGGCAAAAGCGTCTATCACAATTACAGCATGTGCCACGGACATTATGCAAATCACACGATGACGTCATTCAGCGACTTCTAGCGACTTTTAGGACAGCCAATAGCTACATTCCTTACTGACGAGTTGGCAACACTGCATGAAAAGACAGTACAAAGAAAAAGAAAGAGAGCGATACATGTAGAAAACAAAGGGAGAGAAACTGTAAAGTGAGACGGAGAAAGAGCGAGAACTTAGTTAATGAGAGAACATTATACATATCTACAGCCATACATATATGTTCAGTTGTATGTTACATGACAATAAATATTGTCAGAAAGTTTTTGAATTGTACTGAATTCGTTTGATTTGACAGTCAGGTATTGATTACATGCAGATGTTGATAAAACTACTAGGCTACTTAAATATATATCACACTAACTAGTTAGACATTATGGTCTTCCGGACCTTTGCTTCAAGAAATTTTCTCTAACTGGACCTCTTTAAATTTTAGTTGAATACCCCTGATATAAACTGTTGTATGTATGTGAAGCGACCAAATTGGAACTTGGACACCAGAACCAGTCACATAAGTTGGCAACTCTGACACCACGGTCCTCAATGTCAATACACATCCGATATAGTGCAGTTGAGAACACTGCAGAGCTCACTATATGACACCAATACACTTTACTCATGTAATTTTAAACATGTAAGTGAACTGTATAGCCATCCCACTATTACATATCAGGGCGTTATCAATGTTTTTCGATAATCAATACACTTATGTTATCTTTGCTCTTTATTTATTTATTTTTTTAAATTTCATTTCTTCGATGACTATCTCCTTCCAGATAGCCTGGCCAGCCAGACCCACTTTTCTCTTAGTGAAAGAATGTGGGTCTGAACCCCATGCCTTAGGGAGTCTTTTCCTCTGGCTTCAAATGAGCCGGGCCAATCACACCCATTTATCTTCAATGCTGCGCACTTTACGCGTTACTTGTGAAAAATTCGAACTAGAATTCTACATATTCATGGCAGCAGCCCACGGTGAAATGCCAAATAAAACTAAAGCCTACATACTCCACTATCTTGCAGAACGAGAGGCGATTGAAAGAGCGTTCATTAACATATGCCCCAGCGATACTGGCTGACAAGGGGGGAAGATGTAACGTTAATCACACAAGCGGAGTCGAGAGAATATCCAAAATGTTTGAAGAAAAAATTCAGAGGTATGTACGGTGGCCGACAAGAGCAAACGTGCCGCAACAGCCTAAACACATGTAAAAGAGAAACGCCGCAACAGCGAAAATACATGTGTAGATATGCAATCCGGAGAAAAAACGTGACGATGGAGAGACATTCGTTTAATACCAGAACTGAGAAACCATTGAGGCTTACATGAGTACACCTCAGAAATAAAGCAAAAACATGTAACTTTGGTACGCTCACAGATTAATTCATCAGTGACATACTGGTGTGTGGCATAGACGATGACAGCATGCGAAGAGTGTTGCTCAGAGAAAGTGATTTAACTCTGGCAAAAGCGATTATCAGTTAATCAGTGAATTAACCGAGCAGCACGCAAAAGTGCTGGCTAGGGCTGTGCAATTGATTGAATTTTGATTTTGATTTAGATTTCAGGTCTCAACAATCACAAAAATTATGTAATCGAGAAAAAAACAATTATTTCGTTTTTTAAGTTATTTTGGCCTGTGTTCTTAATGACACGCATGCACTTTTCGCCTGAACTCTCTCAGCCTATCCTACCGGCAAAACAAGCCACATATGTGGTATCTGGTGTCATTTAAAAATCACTGTGAGTGAAATGGTGCAAAGACAGTGACAATGTCAAAGACAATGTCATAGTCAGACAAAGAGTCCAAGTGCAGATCTGCATCAAAAGACAATTTCAAATCCATCAATCAGATCACAGACAGTAGCGAGGAGTCAGTTCAAAGGACTGTGTCTTGGTGCCAGTGAAATTGATTGAATCACCACAGTATGATTAACAAGCAAGAAATACATTGCAGCCTGACAGTAAATGGCAAGCCCCATGAGCTTAAAATGAACACAGGAGCCAAGTGCAATGTCATTTCAATGGAAACGTACAAAGAAGTGAGAAAAAAATTAGAAAATCAAAGAAAAGTCTAAAGCAACATTAGTAGCTTATGTAGGCACAGTGATTCAAACAACAAGGAACTGTGATGCTGCAGTGCTTGACCAACAAACAAAAATCATTTCTGGGCCTGCCAGATTGTTTAAAAATGAACTTGATAACTCTCCTCAAAGAAGTGTATGGAATTTACCTCAACAAAAATGAAAACCTGTCACAAGAAATATTTATGGAGTATGTTGACCTGTTTGATGATGAGTTAGACACCCTACCTGTGGCATATTCAATGAAGATAAACCCAGACATCACTCCAGTGGTCCGGCCCCCTTGCCAAATACCTGGGGCAATGCGTGACAAAGCACGGCCTTAGGCGTCCTCACTATCTTATGCACACAGTAGAGAAGGTAGCTTCACGCCAGCTTCTTCTCTGTTCATTTTGGCAAATTCAGCTAGACTATAAATCCTCCCTATGCACCACTTGTGTGACACCCTTAGCAGATATCACTTTCTGTGCATGCTTTCTGGCATTAATCCAGCAGCAGAGGTGTTACAGCGGGCAATGGGACAGATCTTCACAGACTTGCCATATGCCATAATCTTAGACAACATCATTGTTGGAGGAAAAGGGGAGAAACAACATGACAAAAGGGTCTTAACAGAGCACGGCAAGTAAATCTGAAACTAAACCCACAAAAATGTAAGTTAAGGCTTAAAGAAGTCAGTTAGATGGGCCATCTGTTCACAGAGCATGGATTGAAACCAGACCCAATCAAGATACAGGCCATTACTGAGATGCTAGTTGCCTGTTAGTTGCCTTGCAACGTTTCTTGGGCATGGTCAACTCCCTCTGCAAATTCATCCCAAATTTCAGTGAACTAGCAGAACCGCTTCGACAGCTAGTCCACAGAGATGTAGCTTGGTGCTGGTCATAACAGGAAGCATTTGCCATGCTAAAAAAGTGCATCGCATTCCCTCACATATGCTCAAATCAAAAAGGAGCTCAGAGACCACACTAAAAAAGACAGCTCTCCGCAAAGCCTGGCCAAAGTAAATTCAGTGTGCCAGTGCCATTAAAACCTTTCTTTCCTGTCAGGGATAAGCTCACTACTGAGGACGGAGGACCTGAGGAACTGTTTCCGGGTAAGTGAATCAATTCCTATTGCAAGCGTGTCGTGCTGCATAGTTCGTCTACAGAATAGCAACAGACTAGCTTTAGTCTAACACACCTAAAGACTAACTAATCTCTCTAAACAATTAATTAACTGCTACACATTCCGGTACTAGTCAAGTACCTTTCTATTTTGACCGGTATTTATTGCTATTCCCAGACTTAGCATTCGTTAGCCTACCAGTTAGCTTAGCTAGCTAGTAACATGGCTTCTCCCTCTCTCTCTCTTTCCTGCTCGATGTGCCACGTTTAGTTATTCATCTGCCTCCTTTACTGATAATGATACCTGTAATAAGTGCAAGGTTCTGGTAGCTTTAGAGGGGAGGATCACTGATTTGGAAGCGCGGCTCTGCACCTTTGAAAAAGCCAGCTAGCCTAGCCCCGTTAGCAGGTGTGGTGCCACCGAGCTCAGGCTCAGGGTTTGTTAGTGGTCCAAGGTCAGCCCCGGAGCAGCCCGGAGAATTAGCCTGGGTGACGGTCCGACGGAAACACACTCCTAAGCAGAAGCCCACGGCTCATCACCTGCCTGTTCACGTTTCTAATAGATTTTCCCCGCTCAGCGACACACCTGCTGAGAAACTGACTTTGATAATTGGCGATTCCATAGTCAGAAACGTGAAGCTAGAGACACCAGCACCCATAGGTAAATGTATTCCAGGGGCCAGAGCGGGTGACATTGAGTCAAATCTGAAGCTGCTGGCTAAGGCTAATCGGAAATATGGAAAAACTGTTATTCACGTTGGCAGCAATGATACCCGATTAGGCCAATCGGAGGTCGCTAAAATTAATGTTCAGCCGGTCTGTAACTT
Organism: Mastacembelus armatus; assembly: GCF_900324485.2. Taxonomy (NCBI): domain Eukaryota; kingdom Metazoa; phylum Chordata; class Actinopteri; order Synbranchiformes; family Mastacembelidae; genus Mastacembelus; species Mastacembelus armatus. The sequence continues at coordinate 12,653,165 of NC_046635.1, forward strand.
TGCCAAATTAATGTCGGATTCCGTAATTTTCTCTGGACCCCTCCCCAGTCTGACCATTTGACAATCCACAGTGGGGACCAGGACGCAGAGACTCAGTCTAAAACGCCTCTCCGCAGTTTCCTTAGAGCCGTCACCCCCCCTTCAACCCACATAGAGATTGTGTCTGCCCCACATATAAATCAAATAAATCAGATGTTAACAGAAGAGGAATAATTCATAAAAAACTAATAAAAATGAAGACCACTCCTCTTATCGAACAGAAAAACAGAACAGTCAGATGTGGATTATTAAATATTAGGTCTCTTTCATCTAAATCTCTGTTAGTAAATGATTTGATAACTGATCACCAAATTGACTTACCCTTTTCTTACTGAAACCTGGCTGCAGCAAGATGAATATGTAAGTCTGAATGAATCAACCCCCCTCAGTCATAAAAATTGTCATGTTCCTCGAAGCACAGGTCGAGGTGGAGGAGTAGCTGCGATCTTTCACTCAAACTTATTATTAAATTTTCGTCCTCAGAACAGTTATGACTCATTTGAGAGCCTCACTCTTAGTCTCTCATCTCACATCTAAACTGGATAACACAGAAACCAGTTCTACTTGTCATTGTGTACCGTCCACCTGTCTCTTACTCAGAGTTTTTAACTGAATTTCCAGACTTCCTATCTGATTTAGTGCTTAGTTCAGATAAAGTCATTATAGTGGGAGATTTTAACATTCATGTAGATGTTGAAAATAATAGTCTCAGCACTGCATTAAATTCAATATTAGATACAATTGGTTTCACTCAAAATGTTAATAAACCCACCCACTGTTTCAATCACACCCTTGATCTTGTTCTGACCTATGGCATCGAAATTGAACATTTAATATTTTGTCAGATCATTCTTTAATAACTTTTGAATTTAAGATGATGGATCATGCAACATTTGGAAGAAAATTCCACTACAGCAGATGTTTATATGACAGTGCTGTTAATAAATTTAAGAAAATGATTCCATCTTTATTTACATCAATGCCATGTGCCAACACAGTGGAGGGCAGCTGCCTCAATCCCACTCACGAAGGCTGGAAAGGAAGTGGCGTTCCACAAATTTAGAGGAATTTTATCTAGCCTGGAAAAACAGTCTATTAACTTATAAAAAAGCTGTCCGTAAAGCCAGAACTGCATACTATTCATCACTAATAGAGGAAAATGAGAACAATCCCAGGTTTATTTTCAGCACTGTAGCCAGGTTGACAAAAAGCAGCTCTGTTGAGCCCAGTGTTCCCTTAGCTCTCAGCAGTGATGACTTTATGAGTTTCTTTACAAATAAAATCACAACTATTAGAGATAAAATTCAGCAGATGTTTCCTATACCTGCAATAAATGAATCCTCTTCTACAGTAGCTCTTGAATCATCTGTAAGACCTCAGTTATGTTTAGACTGCTTCTCTCCCATAGATCTCTCTGAATTTACATCAGTAGTTGCTTCATCGAAATCATCATGTCTCTTAGACCCCATCCCGACTAGACTGCTTAAAGACACCCTGCCATTAATTAACTCATCTTTATTAGACTTAGTAAATTTATCTGTAGTATCAGGCTATGTACCACAGGCCTTTAAGACTGCAGTAATCAAACCCTTACTCAAAAAGCCTAGTCTTGATCCAAGAGTCTTGGCTAATTATAGATCAATATCCAACCTACCATTTATTTCTAAAATCCTTGAAAAAGCTGTTGCTAAGCAGCTATCAGACCACTTACACAGGAATGAACTATTTGAAGATTTTCAATCAGGATTTAGAGCACATCATAGTACAGAAACAGCACTGTTAAAAGTCACCAACGGTCTTCTCTTAGCCTCAGATAATGGACTTGTTTCTATACTTGTCCTCCTAGACCTTAGCATTCAACACTATTGTCCAGAACATCTTATTACAGAGGCTGGACCAGGTGACCTCTAATAGAGGAACAGCATTAAAATGGTTCCAATCCTATTTATCAGACAGATTCCAGTTAGTTCATGTCCATGATGAACCTTCCACATGCACAAAAGTTAGTTATGGAGTTCCACAAGGCACTGTGCTAGGACCGATTCTGTTCACCCTGTACATGCTTCCTTTAGGCTATGTCATTAGGAAGCACTCTATTAATTACCACTGCTATGCAGATGACACTCAGCTGTATCTGTTTATGAAACCTGTTAACACAAACCAGTTAACCAGACTTCAAGCATGTCTAACTGACATAAAGGCCTGGATGACCAGTAACGTTCTACTTTTAAATTCAGAGAAAACAGAAGTTATTGTATTTGGGCCTAAAAACCTCAGAAATAACTTTTCTAAAATTATAGCTACTTTAGATGACATTGCCCTGGCCTCCAGCACTACTGTAACCTGCGCAGTATTGCCAAAATTAGGAACATCCTGTCTCAAAATGATGCAGAAAAACTAGTCCATGCATTTGTTACCTCAAGGCTAGATTACTGTAACTCATTACTATCTGGATGTCCCAGTATCTCCATAAAAAGCCTCCAGTTAATCCAGAATGCTGCAGCCAGAGTCCTGATAGGAACTAGCAAGAGAGATCATATTTCTCCTATATTAGCTTCTCTTCATTGTCTCCCTGTAAAATACAGAATAGAACTTAAAATCCTTCTTCTCACATACAAATGTATGATGAAGCTCCTTCATACCTTAAAGACCATAATAGTACCATATTATCCCAATAGAGCACTTCGCTCTCAGATTGCAAGTCTACTTGTGGTTCCCAGAGTTTCCAAAAGCAGAATGGGAGGCAGAGCCTTTAGCTATCAAGCTATTCTCCTGTGGAACCAGCTCCCAGTCTGGGTTCAGGAGGCAGACACTCTGTACTTTTAAGGCTAGACTTAAAACCTTTCTTTTTGACAAAGCGTATAGTTAGGACTGGCTTCAGGTAACCCTGGAGTTTTTCGTCTCCACTGTCGCCAAGTGCTTGCTCATAAGGGATTTGTTTTTGTAAAGTGCCTTGAGATGATTTGTATTGTGATTTGGCACTATACAAATAACACTGAATTGAATTGAATTAGGCTACATCTAAAATCTCATACTTACTACTAAAATCTCATACTTACCTACTAAGTAGTATGCGAAAAGCAGTATGAGAGGCATGTAGTATGCCCAAATTCATAGTATGAGAAAAGCAGTAGGCGAGAAGTATCCGCTCGAATTCTTAAGTGTGCACACGGCGAGAGTGGAGAGGAAAAACTCCCTTTAACGGAAGAAAAAACCTCCAGCAGAACCGAGCTCAGTTTGGCGGCCATCTGCCTCGACTGGTCGGGGTGAGTGGATAGAGGAGAGAGAAAAGAACAGCAACAATAAACAACAAATAGACACTGCAGGTTGGTGGGACCAGTAACTGCACATCAGCAATATACAGCTCCAGGACCAGGGACACCTGCAGAAGGTACAGAGAGAGAACAGAGAGAGAGGGAGATAGAGATTCTTTGTATAGGTCAGAAATAGAGTTAGTGTGGCTAGAAATTCCGTGTACCTTCTGGAGGTCTTTTCTGCTATTACTTTTCTTAATCTTGATACTTTTTATATCAGTCAACTGTCCTCAACTTTTTTATAATGGTTTTCTATGGGGAAAACTTTCAACTTCCATTAAACTTTCCTCTTTATTTCAGCTTCCTGATTTGTCATGTTTCTATTTGGCTAGACACATAATTTAAACCTGAAACGGGTCGAGACCCTTTAAACTTTTAGTGTGTATGTCAGTTTTATCTTCTATACTTTTTGATTTCTGGCAGTTTACATTTTAAGCTTTGGTAATTTTTCAACATCTCCATTGAGTATTATGGAATCCTCTGGCAGGCTAGAATGGTTTTTCCTCTTCAGCTTTTTTTTTTTTGTTTTCTGTCGTTCCTTTGTCAACTTTCAGCTTTCATAAACCATTTATATATGGAAATAGTTTAGTATAAAACTCTTCTTTCATGTAGTGCTATTCTTATTTTGATAGGACTTACTGGTTTTCCACCAGGTGGCCATAACCACAGAGTGACCTCCATCCATCCCTCCATTATCTATACCCATTTATTCCTAACTGGGGTCACAAGGATCTGCTGGAGCCTATCCTAGCTTTAGGCACAAAATTAATCCATTTTTAATGTTGGTCACATCTACTCCAAGCAAGGCATGGTCAGAAGTTCACAATGAAAACTTATATTTATTTATAGAAAGTTACTGAACCATAATGATTGTTCAAAATTAAACTTTAGGCTTCAATTCCAGGCCAGTTCAGTCTCCTGCAGCATGCCCTCTCTTTCAAAATAAAATCCAATAAATGCTTTAGGCACCAGCTGAGGACATATTCAGACTTTCACAATGAAAGTCTACAGTTATTCAGAGGAAGTTACTGCAATTTTCCAAAGTAAGTTCAAAATACAAGTTCAGGTTTTAATTCAGGGTTATGTGGATGCCCAGCATTATCCTCAGCTCTCACAATAAAAGCCTCCCTGCTACACTGCTTCAAAATAAAATTGAATAAATAGTAAGATGAGCTTACCAAGCACTTTGGCTCCTGGCAAAATGCTTTATAGGCACCAATGCAGGTCATTCCTGATGTCAACCTTGTTCATGACATGACATCATGACCTCCTTTGTTTTTTCTTCTTTTTCCAACTACCAATTATTTTTATGTTTCTTTATTTTCTCATTTCTCTCTGCCCTCACTTTTCTTCCATCCATTATCTATACCCGCTTATTCCTTAACCAGGGTCATGGGGATCTGCTGGAACCTATCCCAGCTCTCTTTCAGGTGGAAGGCAAGGGTACACCCTGGACAGGTCACCAGTCCATCGCAGGGCCACATATAGACACACAAAGACAAACAACCACACACACTCACACTCACTCCTATGGGCAATTTAGAGTCATCACCTTTCTGTCTTACATTTATTCTTTCAACACTCTTTTTTTATTCCTTCTATACTTCCTTCTTCATCTGTTTCTTTGTTTCCTTCCATGTCCCTGTTCTTATGCTTACTTCTTGCCTTTTTCCTTACTTTCATCATCTTCATTTTCCTTCATTTTCTTTCAACTTTGTCAATGTCCTTGCCTCCTTACTGCCATTTGCTTTTATTCTCTTTTTTAAGTGTACATTTTTTTTCTTTTATCCATTTTTATATTTTTAAATACTCAGCATATTTTCAACAGCGTACCAACTCTCCCATGTAATGTCTTCAGAAATTACCTTTTCTAGTTTAAAAAGATATCTACAATAATAAAACACTATTGAATTATGGCAAGTAGAATCACTAACACAGTAACGTAAGCTGTACTGTAACAGTTGTCTGCTGAGTATTGGCTGCTAAAATATTGACCAAGGTGACCAGTGTTATCAGAGAATTTACTCCTTGATATTTTTCTGTTGGGTCTGAATTACAGCCACTTTGCCTTTTCTGATTCAACAATAACTTTATTATCTGTGTTTTCTTCATTTGGTATAGAGTTGTTACCAAGGATTATGAATGGACAGTACATTTGCCCGGTATCTACTACATGAAGTTTTAATAAATACGTTCTGTTAAAACTGTGGTGCTCAGTGCTTTTGACATGTCAACACATGTTGCAAATGGTTAGAGATATAAAAAAAAAAATCAACATGTAGTCCATGTTATCTTGAAACTGCAACAGGCCTGTATTGCACAGTTTCTGTATAGAAGAAAAATATATTTGAAATCTGTGAAAATGTTTACGTTATTTGTCACAAATAAATAGGCCAGAAACTTGTGCTGTATTTTTATATATGACTCTTTTAATGTATTTTCTGTGATTTTCTTTTTTTTTTTTTTTACATAACATTTTTGGTTAATAATTTGGTTTTGCTAATTAAAGGCCAAATACCCAAAGTCTTTCATTTCTAACAAGGTAGGTAAGTACACTGTAAATGATTTCCGTATTATTACAGTATTCACAACAGTTTTGTATTGTTTAATCTCCAGCCTTAATAAGCATGTTAGTGATCCGACCCATAACAGAGGCCACACTATGGACCTTGTCATCACTAAGGGTGATGATAAGGTCACTACATTTGTTCAGAAAAGACACATAAATGAAAACACCAGGACACTGTTCATGGAGATGACTAGGTTTGAAAATGCCACTTTTTCTTATGTTGAAGATTTGTTGAATTCATATACTTCAAGTGTTCTAAATGTCATGGATGTGATTGCTCCTGTTAAAGATAAAGTGATCAGGAACAGACAAAAGGCGTGATAGAGAAATGATGACTCGGTCAGGGCACAGAAATGGAGTGCTGGAAGGCTGAATGAAAATGGCGTAAATCAAATCTCCAGGTTCATTATGACATTTATAAGGAAATGCTGTGTGTGTTCAATGAAATGTAGAGAGAAATTTATTTTTCTGTAATCATCAGCAACAGTAACAACTCACGTGTCCTCTTTGCTACAGTGAGTAGATTAACAAATACTCCGTCTCCATTGCCATCAGAACTAATTTCAACGTCTAAATGCATTATTTTTTAATGACAAGGTTCAGGGTATTAAATAGCATATTAAACAAGCAATAAACTACACAACACAAATAACAACTGCAGCCATCCAGGAGACACTTGTTAGAATTGACACACTTTATACCTGTCAATGGCAAAACAGTTGAAGAGACCCTCTCTAGTCTGAATTCATCCACCTGCTGCCTAGATGTTTTACCCACTAGATTTCTGAAATCAGTACTAAGCAGTTTGTTACCACAACTCACTCAATTAGTTAATAACTCATTACAGTCTGGAATATTTCTAAGGGCCTTAAAAATTGCTGTCATCAAGCCTCTCCTAAAGAAGAGCAGTCTTGATGCCACAGTACTGAACAACTACTGGCCCATATCAAACCTGCCATTTTTAGGCAAAATCTTTGAAAAAGTTGTATATCAACCTGCCATTGATATACAACAACAACTTACTGACTTTCTCCTGTTAAACAACTGCTTTGACGACTTTATGTCAGGTTTTAGGCCCCATCACAGCACTGAGACCGCACTCATCAAGATGACAAATAACATTTTGTCTGAACACCGATGCTGACAGGGTCTCTGTCTTAGTACTGTTGGATCTAAGTGCTGCTTTTGACACAGTGGACCATGTGATCCTGTTACAAAGGTTAGAGGACTGGATAGGGATATCTGGTAATGCCCTTAAATAGTTTAAGTCCTATCTTGAAGACAGGAAGTACTTAATTGAAATTGGTAACCGTGTCTCAGACCAAATGGTGCTGACGTGTGGGGTCCCCCTGGGGTCTATCTTGGGACCCCTTTTGTTCAATCTTTACATGTTTCCTTTAGGCCAGTTAATACGCAGCAACAATGTGTCCTACCATAACTATGCAAATGACCAATATGGACCAGTCACCTCGAGTCTCTTTTTCTAAAATCTAAAAGTCAGGTTAGAAATCTAGGGGTAATCATGGACTCAGACTTGAATTTTAACAGCCAGATTAAATCAACAACATCACCAGCATTTTACCATCTCAAAAACATTGCCAGAATCAAAGGGATCATGTCTAAACCAGACTTGGAGAGTCTTCATGCATTTATCTCCAACAGGTTAGATTACTGTAACGGCCTGCTCACAGGGCTCTCAAAACGAGCTATAAGGCAGCTGCCACAGTACAGAACTCTGCTGCTCGGGTCCTGACTAGAACCAGGAAGTACAACATCACTCCTGTTCTCAGATCTTTGCACTGGCTTCCTGTTGCTCAGAGAATAGACTTTAAAACAGAACTGCTTGTGTATAGGTCTGCGTGGGTCAGCTCCATAGTACATCTCTGACATATTGATGCCATATGAACAATCTCGAACTCTGAGAACATTAGGGACAGGCCTTCTGCTCGTGCCCAGAGTCAGGACTAACCATGGAGAAGCAGCGTTTCAGTTTTATGCAGCTAAAATCTAGGAATAGTCTTCCTAATGTTAGACAAGCCTCATCTCTGTCAATATTTAAGTCCAAGGTAAAAACTTTTCATTTTAACTCTGCATATGACAACTGAAAGTGTTTGATTTGCACTCATTCTCCTTTAATTTCATTTCAAGTTAATCTTCTACTATTTGCTGTTTTTTTTAATGAAGGTTGTTTTATATATTGCAATGCTTTATGTATTCCTAAATGGATAAAAGTTCAGCATATTCGCTGGAGTTAATCTTTACCTGTTTATGACATTTCTGGGAAATGTTATCAAAAAAATTACAATGTCATTTATTGGCCTCATTAGATGTTAAAGGAACAGACTGAGACTTTTCAAGTTGGTGTTAATATAATATTGATGGGTCCCTAGGTACGTAAGAATAGGTCTTCCTGTCATTTCTCTCTCTCCACATAGTCTATGCTTTCAGCCAGAACTGCTTTGCAGCACAGTAGAGTTCTGGGTGTAAAGATTCAGGGTCTGTGTTGAGACGTTTCAGTTTTAAAACAGATTTTTTTTTTCTATTGATTAATTTCTGCTACATATTTTTAAAATTACACAATTTTTTTTTTAGGTTTTTTTTTTTTAGCAGTTACATCTTCAGTTGTTCTTTTTTATTTTATGTCAGCTAAAAAAATTATTTTATTGTAATAAATAGAGTAGTGGCACTAAAATAAATTACAGTATGAATTTCTGTGACAGTATAATATACTACTGTATTTAATTTTACAGTATGTATAAAACAATTGTAGTTTGTTTTTGTTTTACAGTAGTTGTATCGCTATATGAAATACAGCAACTACTGGATAATTATTGCCAGTAAGTTACTGTTAATTTAACAATAAACTGTTTACAGTATTTGTGGCTGTGCACACTTAGCACAGCGGGATGTTGTCACATCCTTGAACTTGAAACATATTAACATGCAACATGAACACTTCTCTTGCTTTATAAAAAAAATGCAATATAACATTTACTTTTAGCAAACAGATGGCCCATTGATAGATACACAACAGAGACATTTTGTAAATGCTCTGTTTTTTAACACATGATCAGAATCACTTACTGTGCTGTAAATAACAGCATTGTGAGGGGATTTCCAGCTGGAACAAATATAAATCCTCATCCTGTCCACAACCAATAAATTAAAGCGCTTTAGTTTTTAAAATAGTTCCACAAATTACTAGGTATAATTTAGTTCACCCTCGTGGGTATCTTCAGACATGCAGCCTACATATTATTTTTTTATTATTGCCAACATCTTTTTAATTATTACTCACTGTGTTTTGTCAATATTTTTTGTGCTGATTGCAATGGTGTGGTTATTTTCTCACCATAATTTCACCAGTTGCATCTGGGGTGTTTCAGCATAGCTTTTGTGTTTACAGTGGATTAAACAAGATATGAAAAATAAATGAATAGACCTCCAGTGTGATAATCAGTGATCTGTAGCTAAAACAATTGGTCACCCTGATCTAATAATAATTTCTAGATGTTACTTGTTGCAGGGAGATTGTGCAATGATGTTGTTTGCTTGAATACTGTATCTATCTGCACAACTAAACATCAGCAGTCCAATTCTGATGACAGATGTGTCTTGAGTTCAAGAGTAATTATACTAAATCACTACGCATTTAACTGAGTGCTTTACATTATAATCCCCAGAACTACTGGAGTGAAAACACTTGTTACAGGTGCAGTACTGTGTAAATGGGGAAATAATTTGCAGAATTTTTATTGTTTTGAAAGAAATTACTTATTTACAAGAGGAAAGAGGGAAATTCAAGTTGGTGGTTAATGCAATGGTTGATATTAGTATTCATTTTCTCACATTAATTTACAATGTTTTTCGTGAAAAATATTTGACTTTAAAATGTCAAGTAAGGACTCCATGTACTGTATCTTTTCTTTTTTTATCTTACCTTATCTTTTCTTATCTTTAATAATTTCATGTAAAAAAAATATATTACGCTATGTAGGCCTGTGTGTGTAAGTGTGTGTGCAGCTATAGTTGAATATTTCTTTTTACTCAAGAGTTAATAGTTAATGTTATAATCCTATTTGTCCTATTGTATTTTATATTATTTTATATTTTATTTTATACTTGTATCTGTGGGTTATAATGAGTTGTAGAGAGACATCTATATCTGTCATTGCACAGATTAAAGCTAGAAGCAGACTTGTCTTTTGTCTGGATATGCTTGGCATTTCTCTCAGCGTGAACACTCTGACAACACCATATGCCGCTCCATCATTGCCAATTAAGTAAATAATATAATAAGTGAGCAGACATAGACATTATAACATAGGTACTGTATGCCACACTGATTAGCCTGAGGGATGACTAGAATGTAATTTGTATGGAGCAGCATGTTTACAGTTACAACTAGGAATATGAATACTTCATTTATTTAGCTCCATAAAGCAGCTCTGTTGACAGCCAAGACAAATCTCCACAGATGCTACCCAAACAACAAACACACTCAGGTTAAACTGATTCAGGGTTTTACATATGACCAGAAACCAAAGTTCTGATCCTCAGGACACAAATAGAAAATAAGAATAGCTTTGATTAACATTTCAAAAACATAGACCTTAAACACAGGCTACCATATAATTAAAAATACTGAAAGAGAAAAATCAATTGAAAGAAGCCGAGTGTGTCAGTGGGCGATTTTATTCTGCCTTTATCTTGAGTGTGTGACAACAAATTTTCTTTTTACAAGTTTTATTTTTAACTGTTTGTTTATTGTTTGATATTTTTCAATCTAGAGGCCTACTGATCCAATATGTGTGACCACCAACTAAAATGATACATTATGCATTGACCTTTATGCTTGGGTTATTAATTTCATCTCTGGGGTTTTCCTTATCTTGACGCCAACTTGGAAAGCAGTGACTTGCAGAAACCTACTTTTATGTAACATAATATATTCTGTTATATATTCTTAGTAACACACTGAGTTGGTTTATAGTGTAAAACAGGACCATCATTCAAAAGACCAGCATTACTATAAGAGTGGAAAGAGTGGCTGTATTGAGGGACTTGAAGGTTTTCTTAGAAGTATCCCCCTTACTAGGTAAATCCAGACCCAGTTTTAATCTTATCTTCCATGGCTGACACAACTCTGATGCTGACAGGGTCTCATTTTGAATTTATGAATAAAGTCTAAAGTCCATGCTACTGAGTATGTCTAAGTAGACAGATTTTGTTGTCACACTTCCAGATGACTCGCCATCACATCTCATTACTGTTGCACAAGCTCTTTGTAGATCACCACCAACCCCAATAAGTTGTTCAGTATGTTCCATTTCAGGAGCAAGGGTTGAGTAAGAGACTATTTGAAGGACCTGGCCTTCCTGCCTTCAAGCATCTAATCTCCTCTGAGAAGCAGTCAACTTAAGTTTTCCTGAAGATGGCACTCAGGATTCCTGTAGTCTTCAGCTTCTATTTTATCTCTAGTCCTAGCTGTCCCTATTGTGATGCATCACGAAAGATGTGTGCACAGTAGTTTCATCTGTCTCTGGTGCTGTGTAGCATCTTGGCATAGATATCAGGGCTAGATTCTTAAGTTCCCACTCATGCCAGGCATGCAGTATGTCTTCAGGCAGTAGAGGGTCATCCCACTTTCTCTGTTTTGACAACAGATGCTGAATCAGGACCTTTGCTCTTGTTTTGAATGGCAGAATATAACCCAGAAGGTTGTATAGTGACCAGCCAAAACACCATAAATGTTCTGCATCATCAACGATCCATTCTCCAAAGGATGGTGGCGATAACTCATTGTGTTACGATGTTGGGGTGTGATGGTGATGAAGGAGAGACGTAGGACCCAATGCAGGACAAACAGGAATCTCTTTTATTTCCAAAATAACTTTGCCACTCGGCATTCAGGACAAGCAACAATAACCACGCCGCTCAGCGTTAAACAAACCCTTTCCTCCGGTAACATGCACAAACAAATGTCACATTAACTTCGGGGAGTGCTCCGACGAAGAACAAAAAAACACAGTTGACATAAATACATTCAGAGCAAAAGCCTAAACTAAACGCGGGTGAAACTAATCAAACTAATGAGACAAAGTCCAACCGGAACTCAGGAGAAAACCACATCATGACATCATTGTATCAGTTGAACATTGCCAGTTCCGTTATAATGCCAGTTCCTGTACATCATCATGTTTTTGGGAAAGCCACAGCTCTGTACCGTCTGATCGAGCTTCTGGTGGGAGGTGACTAACTGTATCAGCAATATTGCTTGCCAGTTGCCTAATCTCAAAACTACCATCAGCAAGAAACTCTCTCAATCTGTCCACCAGTCGCCTTGCATCTTCAGGGGATGACAGGATTACAAGGCAGTTCTCCTCTTAATTGCAATTTGCACATCTTCTTACTCAGGTTAGGTGTTTAGCATAACATATTTCTTGAGCGAAGAATGCACAGCACGTTCCAAATGGAAGAACTTGCCATTCATACACATCAGCACTTCTTTCTCCATGTCACGCCATATGAATCGAAACAGAAGTTTGTCCTCCTCCAAGAGACAAACTTGGTGGAACATCCCTTTGATGTCTCCGCTTATGGCGACATTATGCTCATGGAATCGGAGGAGGACTCCAAAAAGGTTTGAACTGAGGGTGGGTCCAGGTAGCAGCGAATCATTCAAGTTCATCCACTTGAACATGAATGAACAATTAAAACAATCCTATTTTTCCCATTATGGCAGACCATATGATGAGGGATATAACAGCTTTCCTTGCATTCTGTGACTGCTTCTGGTGATATCTTAGCTACATACTTTTTTGGGACTTGGAAGTGACTTGGAACCATGTCCCTCTTTCACAGTAATGGTGCAGCATATCTGTTAACTCCATCCACTATGATACATATTGTTTCCTTCTCCAGCAGCTAGATAGCTTCTTCGTCCTCTTTAGATTGACTTGCTTGTGTCTCATGCTGGCATGGATGACTATCTATCTCCCACAGTCTGTCCATATTATTTAACAGTTCTGCAGCGGTGTCATAAACTGGGGTTAAAAAGCGTTGTGGGCGGAGATGCTGAAGGAGTCTGGTAGGCCCCTGAAGTACTCATCCCATTTTAGTTTTCATGGCTGCTGTGCTCACAAGAGAATAATCTTCCTTTGTTGGATTGCTGGTAACACTATACAGTACAAGGAGATGCTTTCTGTTGCATGTACTACAGGGTTTCTGCAAGATACAATGGGAAGCCTGAGGGGAGCAACCACATTTCCAGCACCGTTTGTTGATTTGAAACCAGTGATTCTTCTGATCCTTAGTGAGCTGCTGCAAGTTAATGCACTGACTGAGTAAGCTTACAGTGGTATCACAGTAAGGGTGGAATGCCTTCTGCTTCGGCTGGGTTTTCCTGGATAGGAGTAATACTTACCACTGTAGTTGCCTCATTGATGCTGTGCAGAATAGTGGTAGTTTGAGCAGTCTTCTATCTGTCTTTCCGCTGGATTCCGTTCTCATACCTTCTCTGTTGGATCAGTATTACCCTGACACCATGTTTTATATTGAAGCCATTGAGAGAACACAGCGAGGGTATATACACTCCCTGGCTGGTGGCTTAGATAATGAAGCCATACATATCACAGGTCGTGGCCTGTAGTTTATATAAGCCATAACCCTCGACAATTACATAAACATCTAAATCATAGATACCAAATCCAATATAAATACTTTGCTTAGACTAAGTTGTCAATTTTCAGTCTAAGTTATTGTAGCATCTTCATGCTGAAAATACACCATGGAAGACAATATGAAAAACAGGAGCAATTTTTTATAATATAGCATAATTTTATTTAATTAACAACAGGCTACTTATTGTATTTGCTACATTGAGTTGAAATGTGTTAGTGTTACAGTCATTTAATACTGGCACACCTCTATAATGTTAAATAGTCTTTGCTAATATTAGCAGAATATATGGCTTGTGGTGCCTTCAAATATACCGTAGTAATCGTTTGATAATTCAATATAATAAATCATAGATTCCCAACATTTTGTACTGATGTTAAGGAGCCTGTCAAACCTGTTTGTCTAGGAAACACAGCCTACACCAACTAGTTTGACTTGGAATTAGTTGCAGTGGGAAGAGTTGTTCCATACCTATAAAATTTTAGACAGCTCAAAAAAAAAAAAAACTTAATAGTATCAATAAGAACATTTGTAAAAACTGTTTAATTTTAATTGGGGATGACTTTCACTAGTAGGTAGGCCAAGGTATTCTCATTTTTAGACAGACGTTTCAGTAATGTGTTCAATTGATTTTCTTGATAAACTGATAAAATGGGATAACTTCGGAACTGATGATAGTGCTACGAGTTGAAACTTACATTTTTATCATAAAAAAGTGACCAGTGCATTAAAAGAAGGAAAATTGGAAGGTACCTGCTACTCATGCATAACATAACATACATACATACATAACATTCCCCTACACGATATACTGACCAAACAGAGTAGCAGCTGCAGTGGGAGCCTCACCTAGAGGTTGAGGAGATCCTTTGTCCCCACAGCCATTAGACTTTTTAATTGTAATTGTTGATATATTATGTTATGTTATTTATGTTATATGTTATTGACTGGGTGCCTTTTTCTGTTTATTATATTTTATAGTGAAATTTCTATGTTAAAGTAAATATAAGAGCTGCTGGACAATATGAATTTCTCACATGGAGGATGAATAAAGTATCTATCTATCTATCTATCTATCTATCTATCTATCTATCTATCTATCTATCTATCTATCTATCTATCTATCTATCTATCTATACCGTTTACAGTGGAGACGGAAATACGTCAGTTTTCAAAGTAAATGCATGAAACACTACTTCCAAATCAGTTCTTATACAACCCAACGTAAACAACACAATAACACAAACATAATTATAACATTATAATTTTAATGTCGGTATAAAATGCAGATAACAGATTGGAAGCAGGCTTAATTCCTCTTTTAATTATTCTTATTAACCACGCAATGCTAACGTATGGTCGTCATGAAGCGTCTATTTTGTAAATGAAAACCGGAAATGGGTTTTTAAACGCGTAAAAACTTGACGCTTTTTGGCTTGTGATGTTGCTGATGACAGCGTCAAAACAACAGTTCATATTAGCCACACTCGTCGATCATAAATTATATTTTACAGCGGTTATTTCCATGGTAATGAATAAGGTCAACAACGGGGTAAGCTTTCAACCAGGCCGAGTTGTCAAAGTAGCTAACATCGGCATCAAAACGACTGGCGTGAGTGGTTTGTTTTTAAAGCTAGTTAGCCTGCTAACGTTAGTTAGCCTGTTGTTGACATCTGTGTAGTGTTGTTGATTTGGCACTTATTATATAGCTACAATGCTTTCTATGTTATATTCTAACTGACTGTTTAGCAGCAGTAGTCGAAGCATAGTAAAGGTTGCCGCTTAGCAGAAGACCGTCAGCAACAGCAGCAGCCCTCATTGGTTACAGTCGGTGAGGTGATGCTTCAGTGTGTTTCTCAGCCTTTGCATTGATGGCTTGCTTGACTCCATATTAGATTTCATTTTCACAAAAAGCGAAAGAAATCCTCTGTATTTAGATAATTATTTAGTAGCTAATGAATTCCTGTATGCAGCAACAGTGCTGCTTATTCATCTGAACAGAGCACACTGACATTTAACGTATTGCAGAACACTTGCCATTGATAACTATTAAGAAACGCACAGATACATGAGGTTTGTTGTAGAGAAGTGTAATAAAAGGAGGTGTCAAAATCAGGTTACTCCCGAATCTGGAGTAGCTTTGTGAAGTCTGTCATTGGGCTTGGAGAATACATTTTGTAACATAAAATCTGGGCAGACAGTCAGGATGGAAGTAAGCTGCATTTTAGGAAATGAAGTGACGTGATTCTCAAGTTTGGGCTATGCTAGGGTATATGTAGTAAAAGCCAAGATGCTGCATAAAGTTTTATCATGAGTTTTAAATTTTCTCATGCAGGTCCTACAGCTTTCAAATACATAACTAAATGTCTGCATCACTCACTCACTGACATACTGATTTTAATAAAGTAAAAGGTACAGTATCTCTGGTATGTTCAAAAGCATCCAAAGCATCCTTGAGCATATCTTTTCAATCAACCTTAAAATAAGATACTGCTTTGCATGCATGTATTTTGTACCTGTTAACTAGGTCTTCTGGGTGGAGTTTCATTGTTCTTGAACAGTTCCTTGATTGCCACAGAGCAACCATTTATCAGTCCATTAAAACATAATCATGTGCCTCCTTCCTGCTTCAGTTCATAAAAAACAAGAGAAGAGAAATTAACGAACCTCTCAGTGTGACTTTAATGCATCTTGTCTTCCTTAGATGTAGCCGCTGAAATGGCGTATGATGAGAGACTTGCACTTTTCCGCCAAACCCGCCTCAATCCTTTTGATCGTGGAGAGGAAGAAAATGGTCCCCAAGAAGGCAAGACGCCCCCACAGCATGGTAAAGTCTGCTGAAGGTTCTCTCAGGCCATCTCAAGAGTAGGATAATTTCAGTAGCTTACTTCACTGAAAAAATAAAATTGCCTTTTGCTTTCAGACAGCAACTAATTTGAGACTTTTGGGCCATTTTTGTGTAAAAATAACAAATTTTACATGCCTCCCCTGAGTAGAATAAAATACTCAGCTTTCCTTGGCTTGCTTGCTGTAGGACTACTATGATAACGATAAAATATATCTATCGATTGAAAAGAGTTGTAGCAATTTAATATATAGATTTTCTTTATATTTTGCCTAATTATGGTGACAACTATGCTGAGGCTGCTAGCATGTCATTATGGTTTACTCACTGTTGGGACAAAGTATTTCTCTCAAATATTTACACAGGTTAAACTTTTTATGCCGTCTAGAACAAGCCAAGACATAAAAACAAGCAGACTGTGAAGTAACCCTGGAAAAGGAAGTCGTAAATACTGTAGCTGACCCAGAGGAAACGAAAAGCATAAGTGTAAGCAGGTCTTCAGTCGCACTTCCTGTATTTTAGGATTTGGGAATTAAAAACACTGTTATTAGGTGACAGTAATTCTGACAGGCAAGACCGATACACTGTTAACTAAGCTGATATCCACCAGAGCTTTTTTTCTTAATTGTCCTTCATTGTCTGATATTGAGGAGCTGAATATATTCAAGATGTTTTGTTCTGAGGTGTATGCAGGTAACAACAGCATTTGTCTCTATTTTTCAGGAAGTCTGGCAAAATGTTTGATCAGCACAGTTTGTTCTGGATCATTTAAAAGAATATAAATCTGAAGCTTGTTTGTCTTTTCGAGTTTTGTTTCATGTTTTCCCTCATTTTTTAATTGCTGAGATTTGCAGTTTTGCAAGATTTTCATTAAAATGTCACACAGCATACTTAACATGCTTAATGATTAGTAGTATTACTCACAAGACTTGGTTTGACCCCATATAAACTTTTGCAAGTTTTAAAAGTTGTCTTCTTTTATGCTTCATCAGAAACTGTATTTGTACTAAACTAGTTAATAGTAGCAGCAGTAATAACATATTGCAGTGTATGATATAGAAGAATAGCACAGTGATGACAGATAGCAAGCATGTTTATGTGAGTAATGCTGTGATCAGCACTTCAAAGTTCATTCAGTTTAGTGTGTAGCAGCTTTAATCCCACAGTAGGAGTCTTTTCACTCAGCTTGCTTACACATTACCAGAACTGATAAGACGATTACCTGTGATGCCTGTAGTTCTCCATTTTGTGCTGTTTGTGCTTCTTTAAGGCTTCTTGAATGGTGAACCAGAGTGTAGGGATTATCTTGAATAACCACAGTCATGTGTGTAAAATTAGCATAGATGATTGAGTGCATTTATCAGAGCATAGTGTGTCTACTTCCAAGAAGAGCAGTGCTTTATGCCACATTACCCTCTTTCAGAAGCGAAACCTGAGCTGTTCTCTGGAAATAGAACCCACAGTTCAGATCGGACCATGGACCTTGGTCTAGCTGAGGACCATTTCTCAAGGCCTGTGGTAAGTCAAGCATTCTTGAAGTGAAAGTTAAGCACTGCTGTTGGTCTCATCTCAAAATAACTGATCACATGCACATTTAGATCCATTTGGTTGTTTTTCATCTGTTTCAGGGTTCTTTTGTTGCTTCCGACATTGAACAGCTGAAACTGGCCATAGAGGAGTGTAAAAAGCTGATCTTGGAGCTGCCAGAACATTCAGAGAGACAGAAGGACACTGTGGTGAAACTTATCCACCTTCGTCTAAAACTGCAGGAGCTTAAGGTTGGAACTGAAGCTCAGCTTCGAGAAGTTCTTAATTGACTGATTTCATCTTCATGTTTTTGCTCCTGCATAACTCACAGCTGTGTATTTGTGTGTTAGTAATGCACAAATTGCAGTTGACTATATAGCTAAAGCTTATGCAGTCCTACAAGTCTTTCTTTCATGAACACATTGGTTTTAGCCAGTTTCTTGTATAAAAAAAAAAAAAACGCCTTTTTGCTCTAACAAGCATGCCCTGAATCTAATTCTGCATTTAAGTGTGTTTGAAAAATATAAAAGTAAAGGATTATACAGTGGGTACAGATAGTATTCAGACCCCTTTAAATTTTTCACTCTTTGTGTCATTGCAGCCATTTGCCCAAATCAAAAAAGTTCATTTTATTTCTCATTAATGTACACTCAGCACCCCATCTTGACAGAAAAAAAACAAATGTAGAAATTTTTGCAAATTTAATAAAAAAGAAAACCTGAAATATCACATGGTCATAAGTATTCAGACCCTGTGCTCAGTATTGAGTAGAAGCACCCTTTTGAGCTAGTACAGCCATGAGTCTTCTTGGGAATGATGCAACAACTTTTTCACACCTGGATTTGAGGATCCTCTGCCATTCTTCCTTGCAGATCCTCTCCAGTTCTGTCAGGTTGGATGGTGAACGTTGGTGGACAGCCATTTTCCGGTCTCTCCAGAGATGCTCAATTGGGTTTAGGTCAGGGCTCTGGCTGGGCCACTCAAGAGCATTCACAGAGTTGTTCCGAAGCCACTACTTTGTTATTTTAGCTGTGTGCTTAGGGCCATTGTCCTGTTGAAAGGTGAACCTTCGGCCCAGTCTGAGGTCCTGAGCACTCTGGAAGAGGTTTTCTTCCAGGATATCTCTGTACTTGGCCACATTCATCTTTCCTTCAATTGCAACCAGTCGTCCTGTCCCTGCAGCTGAAAAACACCCCCACAACATGATGCTCCCACCACCATGTTTCACTGTAGGGATTGTATTGGGCAGGTGATGAGCAGTGCCTGGTTTTCTCCACACATACTGCTTAGAATTAACGCCAAAAAGTTCAATCTTGGTCTCATCAGACCAGAGAATCTTATTGCCATAAAGCCCCGACTGGTGGAGGGCTGCAGTGATAGTTGACTTTGTGGAACTTTCTCCCATGTCCCTACTGCATCTCTGGAGCTCAGCCACAGTGATCTTTGGGTTCTTCTTTACCTCTCTCACCAAGGCTCTTCTCCCACGATCGCTCAGTTTGGCTGGACAGCCAGGTCTAGGAAGAGTTCTGGTCGTCCCAAACTTTTTCCATTTGAGGATTATGGAGGCCACTGTGCTCTTAGGAACCTTGAGTGCTGCAGAATTTCTTTTGTAACCTTGGCCAGATCTGTGCCTTGCCACAATTCTGTCTCTGAGCTCCTTGGGCAGTTCCTTCGACCTCATGATTCTCATTTGCTCTGACATGCACTGTGAGCTGTAAGGTCTTATATAGACAGGTGTGTGCCTTTCCTAATCAAGTCCAATCAGTTTAATTAAACACAGCTGGACTCCAATGAAGGAGCAGAACCATCTCAAGGAGGAGCAGAAGAAATGGACAGCATGTGAGTTAAATATGAGTGTCACTGCAAAGGGTCTGAATACTTATGACCATGTGATATTTCAGTTTTTCTTTTTTAATAAATTTGCAAAAATTTCTACATTTCTGTTTTTTTCTGTCAAGACGGGGTGCTGAGTGTACATTAATGAGAAATAAAATGAACTTTTTTGATTTGGGCAAATGGCTGCAATGACACAAAGAGTGAAAAATTTAAAGGGGTCTGAATACTTTCCGTACCCACTGTATAAGCTAATGGGTCCAGTAGTTTTTACTTTTAGTTTGAACTTGGCTTGTAGCAAAAATGTGTTGTGTGTGGGCTAATAACACATTTTAAATAAAGGCTTTCTTCAGCTTTTATTCTATCACCTTTGGATTCTTATCCATGGCAGCGTATGATACAGATGTGAGCAGACATTGTAGACATTCTTGGAGATTGAGTTAATAAACATGTTTGTGGATATCCCCAACTTTCTGCAAAACATCCTTAGCTTCTCAAAAACAGTTTCTGTTTCTCATGATTTACTATGAATAACAGAAAGAACAACTTTACTTCAGTTAGAATATAAATGCATATGCATATAAAAAGAGAATTTTGTGATTTTATGTGTCTGTGTTTCCAATATCCAGTATTAGCATTTTTGTGGCCTATGAAGGGATTTTCTACAGGGTCAGCCTTTCAATGACATAACAGTCAGTTTATCCACATTTACAAAACCTCTGTCATTGGTAAAATTAGGAAATAGAAGTTGTCTTTTTTGCAGTAATTCATATCTTTCACAGCTGTCCTAAACCTTCTTACTACTGTGTTTGTGGTAAATGAATTTTGTGTTTTCACTGTCCCTTGAAAGGACCCAGAGGAAGATGAGCCTAATCTGAGAATCCTACTGGAGCACCGTTTTTCTAAGGAAAAGAGCAAAAGCGTGAAACAGACCTGTGACAAGTGCAGCACTATTATTTGGGGGCTCATCCAGACATGGTATACATGCACAGGTGAGAGAGACTATACGTTGTACAGCATGAGTCTAATATAGTACTGTGAATATATTTTAGTTCCACAATTGCAAAACATTCACTGTGCACAGAAAATTTTGTTTAAAGGGACTGTTCGAAATTCAGACCTCCATGCATGATCATATTAACTTTAACTGAATATCTCCGTTTTGTAATCTCAAAGCTTCATTAACAAGCTCATGATATGGTACTTCTTCAAAGATTTATCTACATGCCTAACTATGCTACAGTCTGAGTTGAAGAAAGTCATTTTAACTTACTGCCCTAATAATCAACTAGCTGGTTAGAACACGAATTTTGTGGTTTTTACTATGCGGCTATTACTTTTTTAAAATTCAGTTTACTTAAATATTTTTAGAGTTTCATTTTATTTTGTCACACTTCCATTTAAGTTTCTCAGAACTTATTTCCTAAATCTTTGTGTACTTCTCCCTGAATCTTATTAACCAGCAATTCTTACCACACTAAGTGGGTAGTGGTAAATGTGTTGCACAAAAATATGTGATTATTCTTTTCTTATTTCAGGTTGCTATTATCGTTGCCATAGTAAATGTATGAACCTGATAACAAAGCCTTGTGTGAGGTCAAAGGTCAGCCACCAGTCAGAATACGAGCTCAGCATCTGCCCTGAGATTGGACTGGACCGACAAGACTACCGCTGTGCAGAATGTCGCACACCCATTTCACTGAGTGAGTTTAAATGGACTGTTTTGGCTTAATTAAATTGATTACATGACATGGCATGTCCACAAAATTGTAAAGAAGCTTTCTTCACAGTCTTCCAGAAATGGCTCACTAGAAATGACTGACAAATATTTTTGTACATATATTTGACATGGGGCATAATTTTCAGTAAATTTTTACTTTCCTAGTTTTTAGATATTTTTTCTACAAACAAAGTTTTGTTTGACAATTTGACTCTACGGTGGCATATCTGTCTTGTAGGAGGCGTGCCAAGTGAGGCCAGACAGTGTGACTACACAGGCCAGTATTACTGCAGTTCATGCCACTGGAATGACACAGCTGTCATCCCAGCTCGTGTCATCCACAACTGGGAGTTTGAACCACGCAAGGTATCCTAATTACTACAGTGAAATACTCTCAATGTGAAAAACATATCTCTTACTTATGTTTTCTTTGTCAAGTATAAGAAAATTTCAGTCTCATATAGAAATACATGTTAATGAAAGCATCTGACCTGCTTTCAAGTTCAGCATGGGTCAGTAGAAGGATCGCAAATCCAGGTCAGATGATGTGCATTGACCCAGACAAGCTGTCCTCTAAATCGGAGTCTGTGTCAGAGTGAAAGGGCTATTAGTGTGTTGATATGGGCATATTCAGCCACTCTGTGCTCTGACAGTGTCTCTTTTGTCAGGTTTGCCGCTCCTCTTTGCGCTACCTAGCCCTGATGATGTCCCGACCTGTGCTGAAGCTGAAAGAAATAAATCCACTGCTATTCAACTTTGTGGAGGAACTGGTCGAGATCAGGGTGGGTACTTCACTTTTTTAGAGGCATTAGTAAAGACTGTCCAAGAAATTGATATGTTCAGAGTAAAGCAAAACTCAGAGGTCTATTTTTGAGAGCTGTGTTTTAGACTGGAATCAGCTGTATTTGTTTTGTCACCCAAACTGTCCTGGCACTTTGTCATTGTGTTTTGCATGTGATGGTATTATGATGAAAATAAGTATTAGTATCATGTAGCACGTGCTGTGAGAGGGAGGGAGATGAGACTGAAACGTGTGTGTGTGTGCGTGCGTGTGCGCGCACGTGGGTGGTGTGTGCATGTGTTCGCTCGCATTTACGCGTCTGTGTCGGGATTTTCCTTTACAGAAACTTCGTCAGGACATTCTGCTGATGAAACCTTATTTTATTACCTGTAAAGAGGCAATGGAGGCTCGGCTGCTACTACAGGTCAGTATCTGTTCACAATTCCGTACATATTTACACGTTTAAATGACTCGTGCTGTTGAAGTGCTATCTACATTGGCATATATATGTTGCAACAGTAACACCCTGTGGTGGGAGTAGGTTTTGCAGACTTGAGAAAGTTGCTGATGTAAAACCTGTAGGGATACTGTGTTTGTTGACATGGTAAATTTAAGTTCAGAATCAGCTCAAAAATTGATTGAAGCAATTCAGAACTATATGTGCATTAACTTTAAACATAAATGGTTTAATGGTTTTTCCAGCAAAAAATGGTACAGTGTGTTTACAAAAGTGGTTTTAGATATCAGAGTACGATTCTCATGAAAGAGTTTGAAATATTTTCCTTCAGCAAGGTGGTCTCTTATGATATGCAAGTTGCCTACATGTATTTCAGTGTGGAATGAAGCATTTTTCTAAGCAGTTTTTTTCTGTGTTTTTGTTATTCAGCTACAAGATCGGCAGCACTTTGTGGAGAATGATGACATGTACTCACTACAGGATTTGATTGACATATCCAGTGGCAGACTCAGTTGTTCCCTTACTGAGATCCACACAACATTTGCTAAACATATCAAACTAGACTGTGAGGTTAGTTCATACATAAAGCACAAAGGACAATACTGGTTACATGTAGACTGAGAGGTAGCTTATTGCCTATGTTTATGTCACTTAATAACTTCCTACAAATTTTGTCTATATGGTAGCGTTGTCAGGCCAAAGGATTTGTGTGTGAGCTATGTAAGGAGGGAGACATCCTGTTCCCTTTTGACAGTCACACCTCACTCTGCCATGACTGCTCTGCTGTCTTCCACAGGTTAGTCACCACCCAGCCAATCACATGATTGTTGAGAGTTGCTGCCAAAAATGGAATTACAGTAATGGGTACAAAATGTTAAAATTAAAACATTTTCCCCTAATTTAGGATGGAGCCACCAGTCGTCCCAAATACACCCAGCTACCTGGCTAATGTAGTCTGCATATGAGGAATTAAAAAGGCATTAATGATGTTATTAATGAAAATGTTTTTGTCACACAGCAAACAGTAGGCGGCAACATAGTACAATTTCCCAGTCACCAAAATTATCCCTGAAAAATGAAAAACTAACTAAATGAACAAATCAAAATTAAGAACACAATATGTGTCATCTTTGGTGATTGGTGTGTATGTGTGTTTTTTCAGAGATTGTTACTATGACAACTCCACAACTTGTCCACGATGTGCGCGAATGAATGAGCGCAAACAGGATGAGGTGTCAGATGTCAAAGATGCTTAACTGTGGAGCGGACTGCCCTGATGTTACTGGATGTTGCACTTTGCCTCACGATCAAGAAAGTCTTAGTAGTTTTAACTTTTTGTCTTTGTATTTTGGTTTGTTTATAAGTAGTGTCTATCTTCCTGTACACTACATTATGAAGCAGGGTCCTTAGAAACCCAGATACATATATAAATATATGTATATGTGTGTGTATATGTGTATATATATGTATGTATATATATATATATGTATGTATATACATACATACATACATACATACATACGTACGTACGTGTGTGTGTAGATAAAATTAACTTTTGAATTCATACTGAAAATGTTCAGTATACATTGTATCTGTGTGTGTGTGTGCGTGCGTGTGCTTGTAAAAATGTACAAAATAAATCCCTATAGAGAAAGGCCACCGTATCTGTAGGTGGTCATGCATGCTGGAGTTGTTTATTAATCGCTGCTCTCCACTGCATTGACTTACCTGCCAACTTTGCTGTATACAAAAGTGTATGGTTGCCATATACAAAAAAGTTCCTAAGTTAATAGATAACTCCAGCTTTTAAAGACAAAAATATATTAACTAGATATTCGCCTTTTGCGTTGCATATTTTAATTTTCAAAAGAAAGTCCTGTAAACACACTTGAAAGAGTTTTTATTGAGCTATTACTTCCAACCTTCAGTTTAGTAGGTTTGACACAACAAAAAATTCAGTGTTAATTTACAACAGGAAACTGATTAAAGCTGTTAGATCATGACAACTATTGTAACTTTTTTTTCTATGCTTTCCTTTCATCGCAAGCTCATGATCTGTTGATCTGTTTAACATTTCGTAAGGGTTTACAGAACTCTTCAAGGTCATAAACAAATAGTTCCTTTTAACATTCAGTTTTCAGCTCACTATACAGCATTCATCTGCTTTAGGGTTGTCAGTTATCCACTGGAGAAAATTCTAAGGCTTGTAATTCCCAAGACAGGTTGTATATACAAATAACAACTGAGTCCATAGTTCAAATATCAATGCAGTTAATGTGGCCACAGATATGTAGTCAAAGCATGCAGTATCAGTGTGTTCTTTGTAAGAAAACAATGGAAGTTAAATGTACTTTTCCTGTTATTCAGAACTGTGCAGCCATTTCAGACAGTTTGATCTGTGTTTAATCCAGCTCAGTGCAGTGTGTAGCAAACAGATGTGAATACTCATAAACAGTGTGCCTAAGATGTCAGGGTACATACAGCTGTTACCCAAACATCTTAATACACTTACTATTGATGGTTAATAGCACATTTTTTTCTAGCAATGACAAAGATGATTAGTGACATCTTTGGTAATGTGTAAATGTTAAAATGTATTTGTTTTAAAATAATGATTTCTGGCTGTGTTATCTTTCAGCATGATGTAATGTATTTTTTTCCAAACTAATAGCATGGTGATAAAGGCCATGCCCCATTGTAAAGTCAATGTGGAGTAGTGCATGAATAAATGAAGAACACTAGGTCTGCCATGTTACTTTCAAGTCAACTTTAACCTATTGATGGATGAATCATGAGAAATGGTACAGTCCATTATTCAACTGTCAATGAAAAGTAACTCAAAAATGCAACAGGAAGAAATATAGCAATGAAATGTTTGCAAACAGAAATGATTTGATGGTTTCCCATTGCATTTGTTTAAATTGTGTCTCCAACACATGGCAGTTTGTGTGCAGTTAGCCTGCAGAAATGTTACTACTGCTGACATTCACAGTGAATCTTTAGCAATTGAGAATTATCTCACAGCTTGTCGGTGTTAACACTGTTACTGGCTTTGGTTATTGCATCTTTAGCTTTCAGACAGTTTATTCCTAAATTTGTCCTCATGGCAGTACATGGACATACTGTAGTAGTAGTAGTGGTAGTAGTTTTTTTTTGTAAAGTGCCTTGAGATGATTGTATTGTGATTTGGCGCTATACAAATAAAATTGAATTGAATTGAATAATAAGATGACCTGTCCAAGGTGTACTCCTGCCTTCCACCTGAAAGAGAGCTGGGATAGGCTCCAGCAGATCCCCGTGACCCTGGTTAAGGAATAAGCGGGTGTAGAAAATGGATGGATGGATGAATAGTAAGAGTAATAAAGTAAGTGCACAGTGACACCTGTTGCCCAGTCACTGAACTCAATGCTTTAACAGATGCTACCAGCAGAATAAAACACATCAAATTTGGGTGTTAACTGGGTTGAAATTAGTAGTACAGTGTTGAATAAATGTTGAATAAAAGTGGCTGCACAGTGACACAAGAGACCCAGTATACATTGTTAAAAATATGTGAAAACAGCATGTCAATTTGCAGAACCAGTCATGATGGGAAAAAAAATAAACTAGCTCTGTATAGCCACTTATGTATGAGTAGCTTCTGGCTCCAGTGGAATTAAGGTGATAACATTTTCTTTAAAATCACATTTAATGATATTTAATTATAGATTTATTTGTTATATTATATATATAATATTACATATGAGCCGCACGGTGGATGAGTGGTTGCCTCACAGTAGGAAGGTCCCAGGTTCATAACCTGGCAGGGGCCTTTCTGTGCGGAGTTTGCATGTTCTCCCTGTGCTTCTGTGGGTTTACTCTGGGTACTCCGGTTTCCTCCCACAGTCCAAAAACATGTATGTCAGGTTGATTGGTGACTCTAAATTGCCCATAGGAGTGAACGTGAGTGTGTGAGGTTGTCTGTCTTTGTGTGGCCCTGTGATGGACGGGTGACCTGTCCAGGGTGTACCCCTAATAGAGAGCTGGGATAGGCTCCATCAGATCCCTGTGACCCTGGTTAGGAATAAGCAGGTATAGATAATAGATGGATGGAAAACATCAATTAGTTGTCAAAACTGTGACATAAGTAAAAATACAATTTTAAAACTTTTGATATCATATTTACCATTTGTTTAATATACAAAACTAAGCTTTGAGCTGTGTCGAACAGTGAAGTACAAAGCAGAGACAGTTTGGTCACTCTGCTACTGTTATGAGTTGGTGGTGTGATGATGAATGAGGAGTGGAGTGGACCCAAGTGCAGAACACAAAAAGGCTTTATTACCATGGACTCACCAGACACAGGCAAAAAAATCACTAACGCCACTCTGCGTTCGGGACACAAAACAAAAAAAATGGAGACGGGAAAAAGTTCTCAAACAAACAAACAAACACATGTACATTATTATAATAGATAATACAGATAATAGCTGTACATGTACATTATTATAATAGATAATAACTGTACATATATACAATGCAATGCTTCGACCAAGAACAAAGAAAAACGGGATATAAATACACTTAGAACAAAGGACTAATGACAAACAGGTGAAACTGATCAAACTAATGAACAAAAAGATACCCAAGATCAACACAGGAGAAAACAGGAAGTTAACCAAAATAAAAGTCCAAAACCGGAACTGAAAAATATACATCATGACAGCTACACATTACCAACAAGTGACAATTTCCCACTTTGACACAGTTTAGGTCAAAAGTGCAAACTTTGCTAAAGGCAGTTCAAATATGTGGTCACTTAGCACTTCTTTATCCATACAGTTTTCTATTATAATATATATATATATTCTATTTCTTTACATATGAAGTTCTATTTTTATTTACTTATATTATTTATTATTATGTTATTTGTAAGTTATTATTAGTATGATTTGTAGAATTTATATATTATTTTCTGTATTTCCCGTCCAGGTAACTTACTGCAGATGACGTTTGGCTTTCTAACATTAGCTGTTAGTTAGCTCTGAGGCTGAAAAATAAGGTTTAATTATACATTAATTATGTTTAATTGTACATTTCATGAAGAAGCATACTGTGTCTAACTATAGTAGACATTTACAACAGAAAGTCTAAAATAGATGTTTTTTGTCCAAACAGGGACGCTATTTAACAGACTCCCACACACGCACAGCTCGCGCGCGCACACAAAGAAACAAAACATAAGCATCCAAAAGACACATTTGAAATTTTGGAGCAGGATTTTATTCTTTTCTGTTATATGAATCAACTGAATTTATATCGAATAATGATTTATATTGAATATGATTATGAAGCGACGTTCGCTGGAAAACAACTGGCTTATTTTATTTTATGTTGATATTTTCTTTATATGAAAGAAGTGAGTTTTTCCACCACTGTGAAAAATTTCCAATTAATGTATGTTCCCTCAAAGTTGTATGGCAGTCAAAAGTGTGTTAACTTTAGTACTACAGCTGTATAGAGCAGTGGTCAAGGACTTCAAATTCCTTCAGACCTTATGCAACTTTTATGCAAAGTACGCATTAGAAACCAAATGAAAATATAATCATCGTGTAATTTTAGAATTCTTGCAAACGATAGCATCTTTATAAACAAGACTCAGTACAGAATGAACACTATGCACCCACCCGAAATATACCCTACGGACTACAGTTTTGTAACACTAACTCTCGCGAGACGAGGATGATTGTCGTGGTTGAGCGCATACTTGTTGACGATGGCTCGGTGAGGGCCAGTCCGGTGAAGTGAAGCCGAAGAGGAAACGGGCAGACGGGATGGGTTTCCTCTACATGAGCACCGGGCCCTTTCGGAACCGAGTGCGAACGGTTCTAACATGGAGGCGAAACTTATTCATAATTTCAACTACTTTTTGCAAGAGCTGCGCACTCACCGCGGTACGGTGATGTTGTTTTTCTTTTTCTTATTAGAATAACCTGCTGGTGTCTTCTCATACAGTACCCGAATGCACCTTTTTAAATTAGATTCATATGCGTTGGGAAACAGTGTTGCAGGAGTCTGTCGTGGGAAGGAACAGTGCTCCTCAGACAGCAGACTCCAAAGCCTCTAAACAAAAGCTGTTTATGTTTCATTCTTCAGTTTGTACTCTCACGATATGTACACTTGATAATGTTGAGTTTATACATCGGTTTCCTCAGTTTCATAATGGTTTGTTTATATAAAACAGGTTAAGAAAATGTTAAGAAAATGTGAAACAAGCTAACAAGTTTTTACTAAAACTTGTTAGCTGTTTGTTCGTGGGCATCTAAATGTAATACATTTTTGATTGGGAATTTTGATTTTTCAGTTATTATCTTCTCAATAAAATGCAACAGAGGTTCACTCTCTGAGATTAGCTATCTAACCCGTTGCTGGCTTGCTTCAGTCATTTTTATGCTTTTGTGCTGAAGTAGATTGAACAATCAAACCAGAGAAACCTGAAGATCAGCCTGTTTTTTGCCTAATCATTATGCCATAAAAGGCTGTACCTCAGTACTAAACACTGGGATCCAAGCTGTACTGCAAATATCAGATTCTAAACCTGCTTGTTATGCTGAAGTAGATGGTGAGAGACCAATAGACTGATGAGGCAGAGATTTTATGCAGAGCTCTTTCAGGTTCTTTGTTGCTGATTTACGTTACGTGGTCTATGCTCTGTAATAAGAACAAAAGCATTAAAATGGGCATCTTTGACAAAGTTTATTTTGCAACAGGAGCATATCTACTCAGATACAGCATATATTGATACATTAGCAAAATGTTTATGTGTTTGTTAAAAAAATGATCTGGTGACATTATGTCAGTATTGTTATTGGCTTCAAAAATCAGGATCAGTTGTACTGGTAGTAATGTTTTGCAGTTAAGTGAGAAAAGTGTTTTTGTGTGAGAAGAATATTTTAGCCACCTCCAGAAGTGTTGATGACCTTAAAGAATATTTTTTTATCTGTGTTTAGTATACACAGGTCACAGTTACGTAAGAAAATACCATTTGAGCTTTATAGGATCATTTAGTGTCAAGCATAAGTGAATTATCTGCTCTGACTTATTCAAATGAGGTGACAGAGTCCAGGGTGCTCAGGTTATAATAAGATTTCAGTAATTCATAATGCTGTTTGGGGAGCAGGACATGAAAGCTAATCTGCATGAAAGAGTCATATCAGCAGTAGACCTGGACTGTAGATTATCTAGGATGCGTTATCTATACCTATATCTATTCCTGTTTAGGGGCAGAGGGATCTTCTGGAGTTTATCCCAGCTGTCTTTGGGTAAAAGGCAGGGGTACACCCTGGACAGGTCAACACTCCACTGTAGGGCCACATAGAAACAAACAACCACACATGCTCACTCTCACTCCCACTGTAGGAGGAAACCAGAGTACCCGGTGCAAGCACAGGGAGAACATGCAAACTCCACACAGAAAGGCCTCTGCCTGATTTCAAACCAGGAACCTTCTTGCTGTGAGGCAACAGTGCTAACCACTCAGTCACTGTGCTGCCCACTGCAAATTATCATATTTTATTTTGTTTTACAGAATCTATTACATGTAACATGTTCATTTAATGGCTCTCTGCTGACCTGCCTCCACTGCCAACAATTCATTATATTGTATCTCATTTCAGATTACATCACTGGGCCAAAGGAAATGGGGAGGATTATATCAACACAGTTTCTCACTCGCTCGGTTGCTTAGCTCAAACAAATCACCAAGAGGTAATGTCATTCTTATCGCTGTTTCACTGTGTAATGTAGCTAAATGGGTGCATACAAGTATTTTCTTCTGTGTTTGTTGTTAGACTTTGAAGAAAAGTTTTTTCCAAAGAATGAAGAAAATGTTGGTGTCAACTCGGTTGAAGGTGAGAAAATGTTGAAATTATTAGAAGTACCACTTGTATGTTCTCTGTTCTCCATTCCGCTGCAGTGCATGCTTTCTTGTCTATTATTTAGATAAAAATACCAGAGAGAAAGTGACTCTTGCAAGGAAAGGGAGAGACACAAATGATGATAGAGATGAAAGACGAAGAAGAGGAAAAAAGAAAGATTCAAATTGGTGGACCCGCTTTCAGGTGCCAACCATGGTCAAAATTCATAATATAGTTATTGAAAAATTGTCATCCTTTTGTCAGTAATGCAATACAATATTATGCTTATAGAAGGTGAATAATTTGTGATGATAGTATTAGGTCTCTTTCCACTGTCCCACTCACTACATATCTAAGTCACATTCTCATAAAAATGTTTATGGCAAAATTAACGTAAGCTGATTTATTGTTTTTATGGGTGCTCATAATGGCTTGTTATTTCTTGGCATGCTGACAGTCTCTAACGTGATCAACCATCAACCTTCTCATACCACTTTCTTATCTATTAGCATGACTTCCCCTTGGATAAAACAGCTATTCAGAATCTTGCTGTTGGTGCAGCAGGTATGGCTTCAGCTTTCCTGTACTTTTACTTCCGAGAGACGGGGGTACAGATTTCCTGGAAGGACTTTGTGCATCACTACTTGAGCAGAGGCTTGGTAAGAGGAAGACAGTGTTTTAGTTTTGGTATGTTAATAATGTGGCTCATATCTGTATGTTTTTGTTTACATGTGAAAAAAGTGGTTCTTGTGCCGTCTATACAGGTGGATCACCTGGAGGTTGTAAACAAACAATATGTCAAAGTTCTTCCTGCCCATGGAGTGAACACATCAGAAGTGGTTAGTTGCAAGAAAATGTTGTCTTTTTATATTTTCTATTAGTCAGTGTCAAAATGGTGGGTCACGTGTGGCTTCCTCCAAAATATGTAAGGTCTGCAGTAAGGGGAAACATAGCATAGATTAAAGTTTATGAGTATATACTGTATATTATGGATGGAAAGATTAACAGATTTGAATGGATGCACAAAAACATGCATGGGCACAATTTGAGTGCATCAGTAGAGCAGCTGTGAATCAACGCAGTTTTGATAAGGCATTGGAATTTGCTTGTTAAATGTTTACATTGATAAAATCCTATCTATTTGAGTATTAAATGTTTTTTTTTTTTACATTTTTGGGTATTTTTCCTTTATTATAGAGGGCAGTAGAGAGATGACACAAAATGTGGGAGGGAGAGCAAGGGAAGAGATGCTGCACAAAGAATATGTGGCCTGGGGAGTTGAGCCACCATTGATATTTTGATTCCTCCTAAATTAAACCTACTTTACATTAATGTGCACTGCAGACATATACAATTGTATGTGCATTGTGGTTGAGCACAACAAACGTGACAGAGGGTGAGCGTAGATAGAAACTGCTTTCTGCTGCTCATTAATGAGTTAGCCTACCTGCTGCTTACAAAGTGTTAGACATGTTGAGCACATAGTTTTTCACATAGCATTTAATTGCTCCTCTTAATTTGGAGAATCCTTAATTTTATGAGCCAGGTGTATTAAAATTGTACTTTACTGAAAATGTGAAACTGACAGAGAGCACTTGTACAGAACTTATGAAAAAAGACCAATTTATGAAAGGTCTAAATTTGATTAGATTTGTAATCTTTTCAACCTTTTGTGTTGAATGAGGTCGTGATTGGGGTGGGAATTTTATCGTATCTCACTTGTAGTTGCTGCATGTATCTTTATGTATCTATGTATCTTTAATGTATCGGATCACTGACAGTGTATCAAGTTACATATTGTATCAGCCTCACACAAGGAATGCCCAAACCTACTAATTATTATTGTTTTTTCTTTTATCTATATGTTTCAGAGTTATTTGTGGTTCAACATTGGCAGTGTTGACTCATTTGAGCATAACCTGGAGATCGCCCATCAGGAAATGGGTCTTAACTCTACACACAAAGTACCTGTATACTATAGCAGTGAAAGTGATGGGTGAGACAGTAGAACTTTCATCATAAAGCAAATTGACTTGTATTCACATTGGCTTTTCTAATGTGAACTTAGGCCTAATTGGGATTCTGCTTCTTTTTCAACAGGACACTCATTTTTAGTGTTCTCCCAACCTTACTTGTGGTTGGTTTTTTACTGTTTTCCACACGACATGGACCATTGGCAGGTGGACTTGGTGGTAGTTTGCGAGGAAGCTCTTTTAGTATGAGTGAATCCAAAGCCAAGGTAATTAAAAACAACACTGGCCTGAGTTTCAAGGATGTTGCAGGCTATGAGGAAGCCAAACTGGAGATAATGGAATTTGTCAACTGCCTGAAGAACTCACGTCAGTACCAAGACCTTGGGGCCAAGATCCCAAAGGTGTGTCATATTTTCAAAATGGATGAATCATTATCAAATCCCACAAAAACTTTATGGTGATGTGTGCTATCATACATTAAAAATCTAATTCCATATACTGTACCTCACTGACCATCAGGGTGCAGTGTTAGCGGGGCCACCTGGAACTGGGAAGACCTTGCTAGCTAAAGCCACTGCAGGAGAGGCCAACGTCCCCTTCATCACTGTCAATGGCTCAGAGTTCCAGGAAATGTTTGTTGGTGTGGGCCCTGCAAGGGTCAGTACTGGGATATAAAGGATTCATATGTCTCACATGTAGTTCATGCTCATGTTGGCCACACCATTTCATAGTACTTAATTTGATTGCTCCAGTGTTGAAACCTTTTCCTCCCCCGCATATTTCTTATATTAATGCCACAAGGAATTAGGGTAACTGCAATAGTAACAACTTCCTTTCTTA
Organism: Mastacembelus armatus; assembly: GCF_900324485.2. Taxonomy (NCBI): domain Eukaryota; kingdom Metazoa; phylum Chordata; class Actinopteri; order Synbranchiformes; family Mastacembelidae; genus Mastacembelus; species Mastacembelus armatus. Next base: position 12,686,638 of record NC_046635.1, read on the forward strand.
TAAATCAGAAAAAAAATTCAACTAATTTTCTTTGCCCTGTCCTATCTTAGATAAGGGATATGTTTACTATGGCTCGAAAAAATGCTCCCTGCATTCTGTTCATTGATGAGATTGACGCAGTGGGTAGGAAGAGGGGTGCAGGGAACTGTGGTGACCAGAGTGAGCACGAAAACACCCTCAACCAGCTGCTTGTGGAGATGGATGGTAGGCAGTAATAATGCCTTTGTGCCTTTTCAGTGTTTGGTTCTGTCTTTCATTCCCATTGTAAAAATTTTCTTTTTTTTTTTTTTTTTTTTGTTACAGGGTTCAACTGTAGTACCAATGTGGTTGTTTTTGCTGGCACTAATCGTGCCGATATACTGGATCCAGCACTCATGAGGCCTGGACGCTTTGATCGACATATATACCTAGGTAAATTTTAGCACTTGTCTGTTGCATTTTATGCTGCCAGCTTCTACCACTAACTTCCCGACAAGTTCTCATTAAAAACGCCTTTGCGCACAGTTAAATTCTATTTGAATCATTTATTTTATCCAGTCTGTTCACAACTTATTCTGTGATATTATACCACATGATGATTTCTATTGTTTGTCTCCTTGACTGATATACCTCTTGACCCTGCACCAAATATATACAGTATACAGTAGACTATTTACTTAATGAAATGAATAACTTAGTTGACATGTCCCTGTGTACTCTCTTTCTGTGATGCAGTTTTTGTTCCTTTTGATTTGACTATGATCTAATAGCCTTTGTGTAAGGTTTCCATAAATGTTAGCTTCAATCCTATTAGATTTGTTTCTGTTTTTTTCTTCTCCCTGGTCATTTGAGATCATTAAAAGCATGGTGCATACTGTGTGCTTTTATCTTGTTTATAATGTGGTTAAAATGGTTGCTCTTTTTCCTGCTTACATCTGTTTTGCTTTACAACACCAGTGCTAGACAGTGTTAGTTTTCTCTTTGACAAAGAAAACAGTGTCAAAATGAGGAGGATTAGAAGGATTAGATAACTGGGGGCCACGTGAGGAATGAAACACACTGTTCCTGTTTGTACTGTTGCATTTCTCTGTTCCTCTAGCCTTTCTTTTGTTATATGTAAAGTCTGGTAGTGAGCAGTTACTTAAAAAACAGTCAGATTACTAATTCATGTTTGATCAAAACTTAATAATTAATTGCATCACTATCACTCAATTTTAAGCAAAAATAAGCGTAGGTTTAGCTTGTGTGAATAATTCATTGTGTTTAGACATACTCATTTGGCTATAAGTTAACCATTGCTTCAAGACTCAAATGTAATGAGCATTTCACACACACTCCTATGTTTGTGTCATTCTTGTTCATAAGAATTGGTCTATAAGCCATTCACTTTTTTCTGGAGGCTAACAGTGATGCCACTGATTGTCACTGATCTTATGACTTTGCACAATCACAAAAAAACATTCTGTTGTCAGAGCTAATGCTATAGTAGAGGGGGTTTTGTGGAAATACGTTTTCTGTCATGGTGCATTCTGTCTTCCTTTTTAAATTTTTTTTTTTGTTTATCTACAGGCCGACCAGACTTAAATGGCAGAGCTTCCATCTTTCAGGTGCATTTAAGACCTCTGAAGTTAGACTCCAGTATAGACTTAGAGGCTTTGGCCAGGAAATTAGCTGCACTAACTCCAGGTTTTACTGGTAAGACCCTGAGATATGTGTTCACATCTTTGGATTCATCCAAAAATCTTTCAATTCGTCTTGCATATGTTCTTATATTTTTTTAAATTCATGTGACCAACTTGACTGTGGTGTCGTCTTGTGTGTCTCAGGGGCTGATATTGCTAATGTGTGTAATGAGGCTGCTCTAATAGCTGCACGTCACCTCAGTCGTCATATCAGCACTAAGCACTTTGAGCAGGCAGTCGAGAGAACTATTCGTGGTGAGTTGACAGCCACATTTATGCACTTATATTATGCTTATTGGATATGGGCTAAAAACCAGTTAGTAAGAAATGTGATAGTCTTAAAATACTTAGTTTTCTGTATTTGATCTTCAATTATATACTGCAGGTTTATATTGATTGGTATTTTATATTGAACATTGCATGTTAAATTAATGCTTTAATTTGAAATATTCATTCAGGCTCTTAACACACAGTGGCAACATATTTTCAGTCGGAAGTTTATGATGTACATCAAGATAACACTAATGCAGTCTAAAGTATTGCAGTGTTGAATTGTGTCATGTAATACTGAGAGGTGTCTATGCCTGTATGCCTAAAGAGCACATCAACACTGGCAATTTACTGCTTGTACAAAATAGACATATTGTCCTTTGGTAAGACATTGTCCTTGCTGTCAGGTCTAGAGAAAAAGAGTCTAATACTGCAGCTTCCAGAGAGGATTACTGTGGCGTATCATGAGGCTGGACATGCTGTTGTCGGCTGGTTCCTAGAACATGCAGATCCCCTACTTAAGGTTTTCCAGCTATTTTCTACCTGTGTTCTCTCAGACTAGTTTTTACTTTCTACAATCAAAGATGAATTTCACCAAATTATTATATTAAGAATTTCATTGATTATGATGTACTTCCTTAGGTTTCCATTGTTCCCAGAGGGAAAGGTTTGGGTTATAAGTGGTATCTACCGAAGGAAGAATACCTGTTCACCCAGGAACAGCTGTTTGACAGAATGTGCATGATGTTGGGGGGTCGAGTGGCTGAACAGGTTTTCTTTCATCGAATCACTACTGGAGCACTAGATGACCTCAGGAAAGTCACACAATCTGCCTATGCACAAGTAATCACCATATTTTACAGAAAGCTTGCTCATTGATGTCTAAATCTGTGAACTAAAGTATGTGATTCTGGGTTCAAAGAAATTTGTTGTTTTTGAGATGTAGTTGTAAGTCATTGTTGTAAGTATGTTATTGAATTACATTTACTTTTAAAGAGAAGTTGTACAAAAATGTGGTAATGTCACATATTCAAGAGGAAATAACTAAAGTCCAAGATAACAATCATAATTAGTGATTTCATTGAGAACATTTAGTGACTTTTGAAAAATGATACCAACGGTGTACACAGAAAATATGTGAAAAAGTAAACATCATGTTAGTTTATTTTAGGATTTGAAATAAACTGATTATTTCTGCAGGTGCTGAGTTAAAGCTTACTAAACAAATTTACAAGATCAAAGAATTATGTTACAAATACTAATTACAGCTACATTTTCATTATGTTGGAACCAAATCTTATTTTGCTTAGAAAATATAGGATGGTGATCTTGAGGTGAAGCAGCGCTGACATTTACATGTTACATGTTACATGTTTTGTTGCCTCTTAACATTGCTAATTTGTCTGCATATTTGAGGTTGTAGAGTTTGGAATGAATGAGGCGTTGGGTCCAGTTTCCTTTGGCATGTGTAAGCAAGGTGACATAGTATTTGAGAAACCCTTCGGTGAACCTACTGCCCAACTCATAGACCACGAAGTGCGCTTGCTCATAGATGCTGCCTTCCAACGGACACTTCAGCTTGTCATTGACAAGAAGGAAATGGTGGAGAAGGTGAGAACTATTTTCACTGAGAGAATGATGTTTGATGCAGCAACTTACAGCTCCTTTGTGGTTTGTTTAAATGATAACAGGTGAGAGGACAGTGGCTAGCCTCAGCCACCATAATTTAAAGAGGTGTTTGTTGTAATGTAATCATCAATTTAAAAATACTACTATTAGTATCTTTACTATCTTATAGTTTGATTTTTCTACCACCACATTAATATTTATTGATGACAAATTTAATTTATAGTGAGTACTAAAAAAAATAGCCATAATTTCTGGCCATGTGTTGCAGGTGGCAAAACATCTTCTAGAAAAAGAGATTCTAGACAAAACTGACATGATGGAGCTGTTAGGACCTCGTCCCTTTAAAGAGAAGTCATCATAGGAAGAGACTGTGGAAGGGTTGAGGGAATTTGATGAAGACATCCCTTTACCTGAAGGCTTAAAGAACTGGACCAAGTACAAGGAGCATGAAAAAAACAAATGATCTCTTTACCTTTAAGTAGCCCCTCAGCCTAAGGCAAATATTCCACTGGATTCAGGTGAATAACTAATTATTAGCACCATCTGACCCAGACTGCAGCCTGTCAAGGCTCTGACAGAAAACTCCCTGCTTCTGGTTACTGACAGCTGCAAGATGAGGGATGGTGATGTGTTGCACAGATCTTTAATGACCAAGGCTGCACAATGTGCTGTTTATCATTGCTGTTTTTATACTCCAGCAGGAATTCCAAAAAGTGACTCATCATCAATGTTAGGACAATTAAAAGTCAAGCTGAGCTTCAGGAAGAGTGCAGTTTGTAGCTTAGATTTCAGGTACCTTTAACATCCCTCTGGGTGCATGGGAAATTTATTTACATATGTATCTGAAAAGTCACAATTGATGTGATATCAAACGATATTACATATTGGTCAACATGCTGTGGTGGTATCACAAAGTTAAACTTTCTTAATCAGTCTCATTATGAGTATCAATGCCATTATCAATTACAGCACAGTAGGTGTTTGTCTTCTAGTCATAGAAGTCAGCAATAACTGAAGGTGGGTTATTTTAGCACTGACAGCAGCTGAGCAGTGAGAAAATATAAGCTATATATCTTATATTTTATCACTGCAAAGTAGACTGTTAACTCCCCACTCATATTACCTTACACTTTCGGTATACCGAACTGCCTCTGAAAATTCAGTAACAATAACAATAGTCATTCTACACTCTGATCATGCTAGATTTTTTCTGTTTTGTTTATGATAGGAAGTGCTTCAGTTAATGTGGATAAAACATATGAGAGAGGCTCAAAATAAAGTGAAGATTACCAGTCTTTTAGATGAATGTTATTTGTGTCACAATAATATGTATTGAGAATACATTGTAAGCTTCTTGTAATATTTTCATAACATGAAAACAAATTGCTGTTGTTCAGTCAGTCAGTTATGGGTTATGTTTCAATGTTTTCCTATGGTAACAAGCTAAGGTAGGTAGGTATTCATGCAACATTTTCACATCATGTATTTGAGAACCATTCCTTGAAGAGTTGGTCACACCCTGTTATCTAAATGGTAACAATTTCTGAATTGTTAGGCCAGTAGCTCCCTTGCTGAGTTCCTTGAGTGTGTTCCTTGCAGTATGAGTTGTGTGAGCTCAGTGTACAGTAATTTGCAGTCTGTCCTTGTACTGATACTGCTCCAGAGAAAGGTAATATAAAAGAGGCTACAGATCTATATATTTTAGGGTGGATTAAATGTTTAGTGTGTTTTATACAGAATGTTTAGGGTGTACAGAAAGTGTCTCCTCCACTGTATATTAACTTAATAAATCACAAAAACACATACTTTTTCAAGACTTTTATTTATTCTTCTACCATCCCATTGTCACCTTTTGATCCATTGTGTCACAGCAGTCAGAATTATTGGCACTCCTGGTATAGACAAGCTTAACATGAGATAAATAAATCAAGTATTCAGCTATAACATTTGTTTTGAAAACTGAAAATATTGCATCATAGAATCTAAATCTTTTGAAAGATGATTAAAAAATGTTGGCACTTTGTTGTTATTTTGGCATTCATGCAAATCCACCTGACTGGTGCAGTTCTGTCCTTACTACAAACTGCTTCAAGTATCATCCAACTACTTAATGCATGTCTCATAGTGGAATTTGATTTCCAACTTAAATTGGTTTAGCAGCAGCAATTGTGTCAGACATCCTTTTCAGGAAATGACAGGAAAATGTCAAAAAAATTGACAAAAAATATTGTATTTAAGTTTTAAAATGTATATTGCATATAGCTGCTACTTGGTCTGTTTATCTTTTGAGTCATCTGAACCAAATGCCAATAATTCAGTGAGAGAAGTGCAATATTTTTGTTTAGGCATTTAAAATAACACACATTCTTCATTAAACTGATAGATAGGGAGTATCCTCACTGAAACCCAATGCCACAGGTAAAGTCACCTCATTTACCTATCACATTTTCAAGCAACACATTAAAAAACAGCCTTAGCATGATGTTCTGTTTTGAACAATTTAAACTCATTAATGCTTCAACACATGTCCGGATAATTTAATGTGAATTACCAGGACATGTGTCTGAACTTCAATTGAAGGCTCTGGCCTCTCACTGTGGACACAGCTTTTAGTGCCAATCTTAAAGTCCAGGCTAGTTCCCACGCTGAGAGGCTGCAAGGATGGAGGTACTCTTATTCTGCTTACCCTATACCCTGCCTGTCATTCAAAAACAAAGCTTAAAATCTTCTGGTAGCCCAAAGTGCATTAAAAGCCCCTTGAATGAAAACACAATAATTGTGTGTGTTTGTATGGGAGAAAGAAGAAGAAGAAAGAGAGGAGAGAAGGAGAGTGTGTATTGCACATCTTATCTTTAGTTAAAGTACAGAGCACAGTGTCCAGAGTTCAACCTGAACTTTTTTATTCAGCACCACATTCTGTGACTACATGGTGGCAGATGGGGACCTCTTGGTCTCTCTCTCTTTGTGTTCTCACTCTGGCTGTGTCTGTCCGGGGTTGCTCTCACTGTTTCACATCAGATATCATGGCTGCTTTGGCCTTTCCAGCTTCATTAAGGGCTCTGCGGTGTCTGAGTCGCTGTGGTGCTTTCTCTCTCGCGGGGGCTCGACTTTACTGCAGCGCGTCCATGAGGGGGAGCGCATGTACCCCCCTCTGGGCAACACAGGCTGGTGGGAACCTTAAAACAAAATAGACAAAATGCATTCCTGTCAATAAGTCAAAGTCCTGGTTGGTAGACATAAATACAGATGCAGTAATTTTATCTGATAACGGAAAACAGACAAAAGGAACTCACCCTGCACACTCTTAAACTTGTCTAAATTTTTACACCCTACACCTTCTTACAACATATGTACTTAAAACCAACTCCAGTGCTTGGCTGTCAAAATGCAACAGAGGCCTTCTCTATTCTATTTGCTGCTGCTTTCTTTTTATCTGACCTTTAAAAGCCTTCAGTCTATCCAGCATTCCTGCACACACACATACATACCAGCCACTGCTAAGCATGTCCCATCTTTTCAAGATTATTGGGATCACTCTGATTAGGTTTTTATTTTTGTATAGGTTTTTAGTTTTTTATAAAATGATAAAGTGAAAAATGACCAGCTGGGATGGAGAATGGAAGTGATGTATCTAAAAACTATCCTCAGTATTCCTCAACCCAAAATGTCTCTCTTTATATAAACCAACACACACATAATCACCATAAATAATCTATCAGTTACAAGTGTTTTATTTTTTATATTAAACATAGTAAGATTTTTTTTTGTGCCAATTGCAGTTTCAGACCACTTGGTGGTGATCTCCAACCTACCAGGAAGACAACAAGGCAACAGAAGGAGTGAGTGGTAGAAAGCTGACAACTCTGCTTTTCACTGCCTTTCTCAGTCTGAACATCATACTATGTACCAGGCTTAGATATCTCCTCAAAGACACATCCATATCCTCACACACAGAGACTGTGAAACAATGAGAGTGATGGGGAGAAGAGAAGACAATATTGATCTCAGAAGATTGATGGTCTCTCTGCTGTATTTTAATTAGAAGAATAACAATCTCCTCAGCAGCATGGATGAATCTGCTGCATTTAACTTCACAAACACCTTCTGATTGACTGTTTATTTTGTTTGTGTAGTTATATAAATGTGTGTCTTCAATGTGTACCTACTATATGATATACTGCATAAATGCATGGCAGTGCAAAGTATGTCATCATATCTTTTTTCCATTGATTATGCATTATTCACATTTCTGTTGACCTGTTTCTGCCTTGGCATCTATCCTTCCATCCACCCATTATCCATCCATCCATCCATCCATCCATCCATCCATTTTCTATACCCGCTTATTCCTAATTAGGGTTACGGGGATCTGCTGGAGCCTATCCCAGCTCTCTTCGGGTGAAAGGCAGGGGTACACCCTGGACAGGTCACCAGTCCATCACAGGACCATATAAAGAGACAATCAACCTCACACACTCACACTCACTCCTATGGACAATTTAGAATCACCAATCAACCTGACATACATGTTTTTAGACTGTGGGAGGAAACCAGAGTACCCAGAGTGAACTCACATAAACACTGGGAGAACATGCAGACTCCACACAAAAAGGCCCTTGCTGGGTTATGAATGACCTTCTTCCTGTGATCTAACACAGGAACAGTGCTAACCACTAAGCCACAGTGCTGTCTGCCCTGGCATCCAATTAAAACTATTTAAACTCACATAGAGGAATAGCTGCACACCTAAGAAGTAAAGAACTCACATACCTCTCCACAACATAATCACATTTTCCCTCTCTCTTCTGTCTCTTGCTGTCTTGCTGTCACATACACAGAATACCCTATACCTTGAAGTTCTCTGCTGTATTCCTTCTGCACTGTTGGCTAGCAGCCATTAAATTCTCCATAAGCATGTTGCTGCATAACCTAGTGTTTCTGAAAAACTAGACTCTGCTGTTCTTGTTCTAAACCTTCAAATCTGTGCACATGTACATGCACACGTATACAGTTTGTAACAATGCCCTTCTCTTTCAGCCCATTTAAGGGAAACAACACTTATTTGTCCATGCTAATCCTAGCACAGCTCAATCAGTGTTTGTGAACTGGGGCAAATATTTTTCAAACATAACAATCTGCGCTGTAATGAAAAGCACGGCGAGGCCCCTTAGACAGCAAGTTCAACTGGAATCTGACCTGTTCAATTTAGAGAGCTTTTATAGAGCGTCTGCAAAATGTGGTATTTTCATCCTCAAAGACAAATCACCACTGAATGACATAAAACAAAAGGCTTCTAACTGTACAGCCTCTCTATGTGCTAAAACCTTCCCGCGTGCTTCATTTCTGGCTACATCCCAAACAGTGACATTGCTGCACATGTTAGCAGATTGGAGACACCTGCTGTGACATCATTTATTAAGGTGTGGCCTGTTGAATGTTTGCCTGCACTGATCTAATATCATAGCTTTTTGTTATGACATATGGTTGTGGTCTGTGTTCAATTGCTAACACGAAACTAGATGTTTCTTACTATACACTGGAACAATATTTTCATATGATTGAATCAGAGTGACAGATATGCTGGAGTGTAAATTAATTTCATTAGCTTTCTTTTTCTTTTTTTCCTCCAAATTTTCTTGTTCTCTCTATTTTTGTTCCCCCAGTTTCTGCATCACTTCATCCTTTCACAGAAAAGATGAAGAAATCCTTGGCCAAACCCTCAAAATAAATTCCTACTCTTAAGCACAAGTTACATTACTTGATCATGACAAACACCTTTGGAGAGAAACGCAGTTTTGCTGCTCCCGTGTGAAAAAAGAAGCCAAAGCGCTGCCTGTGGTGTTTCTGGGAAATGCATAAACATTATGGTTCATTTGAGTCTAAACCAAAACGCCCACCAACTGGACAAAAGCAAAGCAAAAGCACTGAACCTGTGGTTCAGTGTTTTTTCAGTGGAGCTGATTTTAGAACAAGGTGGTTGATGGTACACTAACTACAGTATGTTCACAGCTCACTGCATTTTAACTGAAGTACAATTGATTACATTAACAAATTTTGGTTTAACTGTCCATAAAAACATAAAATCTGAAATAGGCTTCAAGTTGCCAGTAGCTGAAAGTGACAGTGAGGAACATAGGGATCAGCAACAGGAAAATGCCAAAGACAGCAGAGTAAACAAAACAAATAAGACTAATCAAGGTAAAAAAGACAATCTATCAACCTAAACTCAATCTCTAAATAATGTGCTAGGCTGTAACTCAGATTATGCTAACTGTTAGAATAGCTTTTGCTTCTATCAGGGGAAAGTGAATTATTGAAGAATTCTGCATGTACTCACTGACCCATCTATTCCAACCCTCTGCCACCACCTTTTTTTTTTGTATATCTTTTTCCCTCTCCCTCAGTTCCTTCATACCCTCCAAATCCTGGCACATGCTCAGCAGTTCTTCACAGCTTAATAATATCTGACCCACATTTGCAATGCAAACTATCATACAAATTCATTTAAGTGCCTCAATCTGCTGATGAGGTTTGGGGCAAATAAACCAACTTACTTTATTTAGAGTGCCTTTGTCTATATAGTTTACATCATGGAGTTTTAGCAAGGTTGTTTAAGACTCTGCCAGAAATTACATGGCTAAATAATGAAGGACATTTTATGGAATTCAGATGAAACATAATAGCTGGTCTTCACAACAGACTTGTGCAATGAGTTGCTGTTTGGATAAATCCTTTCTCTCTCACACACATCACTGCCAGTCTGCAAACTATAACAACTGTATCAAAAATTTGGTTATAGCTGCAAATCTCTGTGCAATTACTTGCTCACTCAGCCTCCTTGGGAATCAAACCACTGACCGCCTGGCAGTCTAAAGGCAGCATTTATTGATATTTGCCAACTGTGTAATTGACACCATGTATATGTTCACACCACCTATTGTTGTTTGTGTATCAATATGAATGAATTTATGTCATACACCCAAAGGTTCCCAGGATAGAGGAAAGCTAAGAGACAGAAGTTAAAAGAGAGGGGTGTGTGAGACACAAAAACAGAAAAAAAATGTTTTCTGTAGTCATACTCATATGGCAGATTGATTTTTATTCATGATTTATGCAGGTAAAACTGCTAGAGTGAATGACACACATTGCTCATGGTCAAGATGTCATTATGAAATAACAATAAATGCCATTCTGAGTGAGCAAACATTTTCTGATTGTTGTGGCTCTGTTTTTCTCACAAGGCAGTTGAAAATGAAATTATTTAATATTATTACAGCGACAGCAGGACTTCATCTCAATTTGCAGAAAGCAGAGCAGCAGATTTGAAGCCTTGGACTGGAAGCCTTTTAGCGGCACCTGTATTGTATAGCTACTGAAAGGCATCTGTGGTCTGTGATTAATAGCTGAATAAATGTGGCGGAGAAGACAGCTGAAAAGGCAGGACATACTAAAACCGTTTAGTTTGCTTGGCTGTCATTTAAAGTGTATTGAGGTAAATATAGTGTATATAAGCTATTAGTATATCTGACTGACATGTTGTTACTTGAGACTTACGTTTGTCAAGTCATAGTCTTTTAAGTGCATTTGCATACTTCTTTACTACCCTGAAAAAAGCATTAAACTTTGTGAAACTTACTGTATTGCCATTAATCAAACTGAGCTGAATCAAATTGTAGTAGAATGTGGTATTTAACTATACGTGAGGAAATATGTTGAAAAAAACCTTGAATCTGATTTGGATTAAACATGTCACCTTAATTTGTGATTCATTAAAAAGTAAAATATTCTAAATCCCTCAATTTCGTTTTTATATGGTATGCTCAACATTAACATCAAGACTGATGGTAAATATTGACTGTATATGAATTGTGTTTGACACTGTAGTCTAGACTGGCAAGTGTTTTATTTAAGACATAAAAACCTAAAGTTAACAGATGCCTGCAGTGCCAAATCACTCTAATGATCTATTGCTATAATCCATCCAGTAAAACTTAGTTAGTATACTAATGCCAAAATGGTGATTGCAATATCTGGGCAACTACATGCCTGACTTTGCAGTTGTGTTAGCACTAGCAGCAGTGAGAAGAAAACTTTCATTTAATTTCAATAATTGGCTGTGAAGCCAGAGACAGCAGTGTACACTACAGATGGTCAAAAGGGGCCATAACTCACACTTAATAAGGTGTGCTATGACATGGAACATTACTGATAAACAGAAGAAAGGAAAGAAAAATACTGATGAAGAAGGAGACATGAAATTTAAGATAATCTCAGGTTGTAGGAAGAATAAGAAGAAGCACTGTATTGGGTACAGGTTACCCAGGATACAGGTTTTTAGATGAATTTCTCTCCACTAGTGTGAAAAGTATATTTGATCATAATGGTGGAACTAAACAATCCAGAGTTACGATCTCTGCAAGCAGGTGTGGTCAGCCTACTATGAGATTCTCTAAAAAATTATATTTGAAATTTTTTTGTTGATCTGTCTATGCACGAAATATACAATAGGCCCTACTGCATTTGGCTGATTTGGTTAATGTGGGACTGGTGTGATCCAATTCATATAAAACATGTTTCCTTTTACTCCCACATTTCAGAATGAAAGAATTCCCAGCTGTGAGCCAAAGTGTTATTAATTACTATAAACTAAATGAAATTGTTTCTCCTGAGAATTATAACAGTAATAGTCGATGTAAAAAGGAAGTTTAACAATGTTAAACACAGCTGTACAGTTACAATGTGTTAAACTCAACTGCTTTGTAAAGGCAATTTATTCATAACACTTTGAAGGTGTTGCATGATTTCAAATCTTTATGGCTTAGCAGTCTTTTTTAGGACCCTGCTGGACCATTATGATATGAAACACACACACACACACACACACACACACACACACACACACACACACACACACACACACACACACACACACGTATATACATCAATATATTATTCTATGTCCCTCAGGTCACTGACTAACACCACACTTTTACTATCTTATGTTTCCCTTTTCACTCCTAAAAAGTCATCAAGATGAGGTAAAGGTTTGTTTAATGAAACTGCAGAGCAAAACTTGCAAAGTAAATAAGAAAGTTGTTTACACTACCTCGTGATAAAAAATCCATAAAATAAAATATATGGCTATGGATCTGCAGACCTGACTGCACACCTTTGCAATACAGTTAGGATGATTGGTTTGTTGCTTAAAGTGTGCAAATCACATACATCATTGTTACTTATGATTTGAACCTGTATTTGGCCAGATTTGGTAAGAAAGTGCTGTGAAGATTCTAGGTAAATTCTACGTCACAGTCTCTGTTTTCAGTCCAAACCTGGATAATTGTAGGTGTAGTTTTTAGAATGTAAAACGTTCCCCTTCTTTTATTTTGATTATTTGTATTTATTGTAAAAACATATGCATTTTGCTTGTTAGCAGGCCTTACCTGCTGGGGACTCATTGTGGTTCTCCTCATCAGAGTCAGCAAAAACTTCAGCCAGTTCCTGGTCAGACATGTCAGTCAGCTCAGTCAGATCCAGGAGGTCAAAGTGCACCTCTAAAGAAGACACACTACTCAGTGGTTCTATGAGGAAGAGAGAGAGAGAGAGAGAGAGAGAGAGAGAGAGAGAGAGAGAGAGAGGGGTGGGAGAGGAAGAAAGTTAAAAGAGTGAAATTATCTACACATTTTTTACTGACATTAGAGAAGAAAAGCAGCTCTTTAAAAGAAGTGGTAAATGTACTACTGTACATTTATTCCAAGAAGTTTCTCAGCCTATCATGTAAAGCAACTTTTGAATCTCCATTGTACTCACTGTCAGATCAATAGCTGGCTCTTGTGGTACTATTGTGAAAGTGATTTCAACAAATAGCATTTTTACTGTTTTACCCCCTTTTCCTTCTTCAGAAATATTTCAGACACTGTAGCTTTCTTTAACCTGCCTCTGAGCTCACAACTGTAGTCTGTGAATGACTCTGTTTAAGCATGACAACTGTGTGTTATCACAGGCAGTAAGTCAAAAATTGAACCAAGAGCTAAATTCAGCAAAGATGTAAATAGCCAGTTCTTAAAACACATTTTTTTTGCCTGGGTGTGCTGCACCTGTTCATTCCTGAAGTCTCTGATTCTTTAGCAGGCCGGACACAACAGGATTATTTTCACATGAATGTTTCAGACTCAGCATTCCAGTCAGCCTGCCTCCAAATCAGAAATTTTATGTAAACTAAAATTTATTCAAACCGTCTTTAATACATATATAAGGACCCTGGAACATTTGCTTCTGCTTATCTCAGCATCACCAAGCAAGCAAGTTAGGAGCCAATTCTGTGTAATAAAACTGAGCCTATCTACTTTATACAAATGTTAGGAGACTGCAGGTAGAGGTGTGCTTGTATTTCCTTATTAATCAGGAGATACCTGCCTGCCATGCAACATCAAGTCTGAATGAAACCTTTGTGGAAGAAAATATCAGGTTAGGCGACAGGTTGAAAGCTGTTGCTATCCTCTGTCGTTTGTATGCTCTCTTCCCGGCTGTTTAAGACTATTTTTCAGGCTGAAGAACCAGTGTCCATTCTCTTGCTGCTCTTTGTTTTCTGCTACATTCACTCCTCTGCATTACCCTCTTGAGAGAACATATTGATTTAAAGAAGACTTATCATCATGCTGAAGCAGTGGCTGGTCATTGTGCCATGTTTCAAATATATTAAAAATGCTCAACACAAGAAATGCCAGGAGACACATGGCTTCCTTTTCGAAAAGTGAGGAAGCAGTGACTATGAGAGAATAAAAATAAGAAATGAGCAATGAAAATTTAGGAACTGAAGGTTCCTGCATGCAGTGGAGAATCTGCCATATGATGCGAAAGATAAAGAATTGTTTTTGTTAATTCATTTAATATTTTTACTCCCTTCCTATTTTTTCTTGACTCTGCTTGTGATTATATATAACTTTTGCACAAGCTAGAAGGTGCTTGTATATACAGAAAGCTTGACCCGCTTTTCAGGAAGAGTGAAGAAACTGGAGGTGGTGAACCAGGGAGGTTGGAAATTGTGGAGGAGGAGATGAAGAGAAAAGAGGAAGAGGTAGGATAATGAGAGAAGAGGGAGCAATGAAGCTGGGTAAGAAAGCTAATATAAAGAAATAAGAGGGGAGGTGAATGGAGAGAAAATACATGACATGGAAGCAAGGCAGTTCCCAGGATAATTTTCTGCTATTATTTGCAGTTGGTTACAAGATTATTCCCATTCTGCTGTGCTCTTCCAGCCACCTCTCCCCAACCTCTTTCCCCCTCTCTTACACCGTTTCTCTTTGAATAATTGATCAGAACGTTTTCTCTCCCAGGCAGGCACACTGAAATAACTGCCCCTGTCTCAAAAGCCAATCAGTGGAACTCTGAGACACCAGTTGGGAGTACGAATTCACGCTGAGGCTTGAAAAATGGAGGACTTTGTGCCTGTAGCAGATGGATGATGTAATAGACCCCTACATCCTTTTACAGCAAGAATACAGCCTGGTGGCCTGTGAAGTTCTGATCCATTCTAACTCCTACTTGACATTTTTATTTTTATTTTCAGCATGTTATAATAATCTTGGCTTTTGTAGTTAGCGTGTGTGAAATAAAGGTCCTTTTAATTCACTGAATATTCAGTCAATTTCATATTCTACAAAAAGGCTTTAATTTAATTTTTGGTTCATTTTCCCCCTCTTCCTTTCCCTGCATGTAAAAAGATACAGATGGGTTTGATTGAAGGAACAAAGAATAAGGAGGGTGGGTAAGAGGGAGGAGTTTACATTTGAGAGAAAGGATAAGAGAACAGAGGGAATGTGCCTTGCATGTTGAATCTGTAATCCCCTTCTCTCCCTACTGGCCCAGTATGGCTCTGAGGTCATCTGTTCAGCCTGAACAGCTTGTAATGACTGGGCTCTGACAACTGAGATAAGGCTAAGCTATGGAGATACCATATTAAACATGCAATGCAAAAAATTATTTATCTGAACATCTGCAGTGACTTAACATACAGGTTACTTTCCACACCCAATTTGATAATGTTAACTATAAATATTGTAACTAGGTCAAGGTACACTAGATGAAAATACTTGGTGACTCAAGCATGTTTCTGTGGAAATAAGCAATACTCAAAGTTGGTTGAATCCAAATTTCTTTCTTTTGTTTAACTGACAGTTTCTGTGATGAAGGCTAAAGGCAGATAAACATTTTTCTGCTCACACACCACTAAGCAGTCATCATACAATTTTTTTTTATTTTCAATTAGTTTATATTTTCTGGGCTACTTAGATGTTTGTTTAGGGTATAGGTGCTTTTGCTCTGGGATCTTGAGTAACTGTGATCCTGCTTTTTGGATAGAAAACTGCAACACTAGGACATAATATGTCTGTACCATTTGGAGTGGAGATGCAATGTGATGCTGCAGGACTATAGACAAAACCTTAATGAAAAACCTCCATAAAATAGAAAAAAATGGTTAAATGGTGAATTCCTGATCTCTTAAGGTTAGTGTGATAACACTGAATAAGCACAAGGGCTGATCATTCTGTTGTAATTGAATCACAGAGACAGACATTAGTCTCTGGATGAGCTGTCTCAGAAAAAAATGTTTAGTCAGTGAAGGAGATAAAGACTGCCTTGTCACCCATGTAGCACCAGTATTCATGTTTCTGTGCCCTGGGCTCTGGGCTCTGAGTTTGGCATGTACAGGGAAGCTTTTGTATGGGAGTGATGCACAATGAGCCCTTTCAAGCTAGAGTGGTCTTTAAGAATGTGTAACCAGTGTACCTGAAAATAGGTGGTGATCTATCAGTGGGCTTCAAGATCAGAGGTACTCAACCTGGACTCAGAGAAAATGTTAATAGTCTATTATTCTACTGTATGTGTGGAACTGATATATTAGTGCTCCACAAACCTATGCTATGAGATTCAGCATGTGTCACTATACTTTACTGTAGATCGAACCAGTAGTGGTTGGCACCGGTAAGACTCTTTTAACCTCTTTACCACTCTCTCACATTTTTTATATCAGTGTGTCTTTACCCAATTCCCTGGTACTCACGTCTCTTCTCAGTAATGTGCAGCAGACTAGGAGTATGCCCTGGCAGGCCGCCCTCTTCCTCCCCTGCTGAGTGCTGGAGCAACTCCTTGGATAGATCCCCTGAGCTGGAGGGTTTCAGCAGCTTCTGGATGTCTTTATTGGGCTCTATCAATGCACATAAACAGAGCAAGAATGTGAGTGAAGAGAATAAAAAGAAAAAAGATGCTGACCATCGGTTTCTAGTCTTCTAATAAAAGATTACATTAGAGATGTTGGCTTAATTGCTCTACTTAGCTCACTGGACATGTCAAATAAGACTATTAGGTACTCAAGTACTGAGTCATGACTGAGCCATGTTCAGTGATCGTCCTCCATGTGTAACCAGTGCTAACTCAGACACCAGGCAATGTTAATCCACAGGTAAGTATATCATCTATTGTGATACTTAAATATCACAGTTGCATGTCTGTTTGCCCAGTCAGTCATAGACTCTATTCTCCAGCTTCTGTCAAATTTGTCTTAATTTCCATTTACACATTTGTGTGTGTGTGTGTACTCACAGTGTTAAAAGTTTTATAGCTGAGATTCCTTAAAATAAGATTGGTTTACTGCAACAACAGTTGTTATATTAGTCTTATTTAACATTTCTATAAAGTAAATGCATTCTGACAATATGACAGTGATCTTCTCCCATTCCAACTGAAAAATATGTTAAACAGCCATTCAAAATAGAAAACATTCACACAGGCTATTAACAAAGTATGAAAATAGAAGGCACTTAAAATAGCATCCATTCAAAAGCTGGAGTGTGCACAAACTCTAAATTTGTTGAACTTGCTCAAGGTTAAATATCTACTTGTTTGAAAGCACAGTGGTTATGTGAAGAAGCTGAGTCAAGTAGAGATAGGAGTACTGCCACACATTTAATTGAAAGAATGCAAACAATTATAACTGTAACACAAACTACTGTACCTCAATTTTTCAAGTAGAGGCAGGTTTTTCTAAGTGATGTGGTGCTAGACTATAGTGGTGTCCAAATCAAGCATGTCATCTTTATTAGACTTAGTAAATTTATCTCTAGTATCAGGCTACGTACCACAGGCCTTTAAGACTGCAGTAATCAAATCCTTACTCAAAAAGCCTAGTCTTGATCCAGGAGTCTTGGCTAATTATAGACCAATATCCAACCTCCCATTTATTTCTAAAAACCTAGAAAAAGCTGTTGCTAAGCAGCTATCAGACCACTTACACAGGAATGAACTATTTGAAGATTTTCAATCAGGATTTAGAGCACATCATAGTACAGAAACAGCACTGTTAAAAGTCACCAACGATCTTCTCTTAGCCTCAGATAATGGACTTGATTCTATACTTGTCCTTCTAGACCTTAGTGCTGCATTCGACACTATTGTCCACAACATCTTATTACAGAGACTGGACCAGGTGACTGCTATCAGAGGAACAGCATTAAAATGGTTCCAATCCTATTTATCAGACAGATTCCAGTTTGTTCATGTCCATGATGAACCTTCCACATGCACAAAAGTTAGTTATGGAGTTCCACAAGGCTCTGTGCTAGGACCGATTCTGGTCACCCTGTACATGCTTCCTTTAGGCTATGTCATTAGGAAGCACTCTATTAATTACCGCTGCTATGCAGCTGACACTCAGCTGTATCTATCTATGAAACTTGTTAACACAAACCAGTTAACCAGACTTCAAGCATGTTTAACTGACATAAAGGCCTGGATGATCAGTAACGTTCTACTTTTAAATTCAGAGAAAACAGAAGTTATTGTATTTGGGCCTAAAAACCTCAGAAATAACTTTTTTAAAATTATAGCTACTTTAGATGACATTGCCCTGGCCTCCAGCACTACTGTGAAAAACCTTGGAGTTATTTTTGACCAGGACATGTCCTTTAACTCACACATAAAACAAATCTCTAGAACTGCCTTCTTTCACCTGCGCAGTATTGCCAAAATTAGGAACATCCTGTCTCAAAATGATGCAGAAAAACTAGTCCATGCATTTGTTACCTCAAGGCTAGATTACTGTAACTCATTACTATCTGGATGTCCCAGTATCTCCATAAGAAGCCTCCAGTTAATCCAGAATGCTGCAGCCAGAGTCCTGACAGAAACTAGCAAGAGAGATCATCCATCCATCCATTTTATAAACCCGCTTTTTCCTGAATCAGGGTCACGGGGATCTGCTGGAGCCTATCCCAGCTCTCTCTCGGGTGGAAGGCAGGGGTACACCCTGGACAGGCCACCAGTCCACAAGAGAGATCATATTTCTCCTATATTAGCCTCTCTTCATTGGCTCCCTGTAAAATACAGAATAGAATTTAAAATCCTTTTTCTCACATACAAATCCCTTTATGATGAAGCTCCTTCATACCTCATAGTATCATATTATCCCAATAGACCACTTCGCTCTCAGAGTGCAGGTCTACTTGTGGTTCCCAGAGTTTCCAAAAGCAGAAAGGGAGGCAGAGCCTTTAGCTATCAAGCTATTCTCCTGTGGAACCAGCTCCCAGTCTGGGTTCAGGAGGCAGACACTCTCTGTACTTTTAAGGCTAGACTTAAAACCTTCCTCTTTGACAACCTCAAAGCGTATACTTAGGGCTGGCTTCAGGTTACCCTGAACCATCCCTTAGTTATGCTGCTATAGGCCTAGACTGCCCGAGGACCATCGGTGCACTGAGCTCCCCTATCCTAACCCTAACCCTTCCTTCCCTTCCCCTCTCTTCCTCTCCTCCCCCCTCACATGTATATTCCACCATTGAATGTCACTAACTTTGTGCTCTCTCCCTCTCTCTCTGTTCTCTCTGTACCTTCTGCAGGTGTCCCTGGTCCTGGAGCTGTATATCGCTGATGTGCAGTTACTGGCCCCACCAACCTGCAGTGTCTATTCGTTGTTTACTGTTGCTGTTCTTTTCTCTCTCCTCTATCCACTCACCCCAACTGGTTGAGGCAGATGGCCCCCCA
This sequence comes from Mastacembelus armatus, assembly GCF_900324485.2. NCBI lineage: Eukaryota > Metazoa > Chordata > Actinopteri > Synbranchiformes > Mastacembelidae > Mastacembelus > Mastacembelus armatus. The sequence continues at coordinate 12,706,233 of NC_046635.1, forward strand.
AACTGAGCCCGGTTCTGCTGGAGGTTTTTTCTTCCGTTAAAGGGAGTTTTTCCTCTCCACTGTCGCCAAGTGCTTGCTCATAAGGGATTTGTTGGGTTTTCGGTTTTTGTAAAGTGATTTGATTGAGATGATTTGTATTGTGATTTGTCGCGATACAAATAAAATTGAATTGAATTGGATAATTGCTCAACAAAGGGAAAAGGTACTACAAATGATATAGCAACAGAAAAATGTAACTAAAGTCATACTCTGTTTGCATGGAACTAAATTTTGCAAAAGCAAACGGTTGTTTTTATGATATCAGCATGAAAGTTAGTGTGGGAGTGTAACAGCTTCCTGATGGGTTTGACCAGATGGCTGGTGCCATTTCTTGCAGTATGTTCCTAGACAGTTGCATTTCTTGTTTCAGGTGAAAAGTGTGGTGCAGCCAAGGCAAGCCAGAACATGATATAGTCTGATTCCACTGTGGGAAGCCCATTGTTGATTGGGGATTATTGATTGATTTCCCACACAAACTGAAAGGCTAACATTACATCACCTGACTTAATGGAGCCATACCGGACAGCGCGCTCCATCTACCCGGATTTCTGCTGATCAGAGCGGACCGGAACTCAGACGCAATGGGGAAATCGCGCGGTGGCGGGACATGCTTTTACATCAATGAGAGGTGGTGTACAGATGTAACAAGTGTTGAAGAAGATCTGCTGTCCTGAAATTGAAGCGCTTGTCATTAACTGTAAACCCTTCTTCTCGCCGCGGGAGTTTTCCTCGTGCGTTCTGGTCAGTGTTTACATTCCCCAGCAAGCGCGCGGGTGCGATGAGCTGCATCAGCTGTGCTGAGGAGATCTCCAACACGGAGCAGCAGCACCCGGACACTGTTTTTATCATCCTCGGAGACTTTAATAAAGCACACTTGAGCCACAAGAGATCCCCAGAGCAGCTTTAGGACTCTCTGACCACTGTCTGGTCCACCTCATACCAACATACAGGCAAAACCTCAAATCTGCTAAGCCTGTAGTGAGAACTATTAAGACATGGACCAGGGAAACAGAGCAGGAGCCACAAGCCTGCTTTGAATGTACTGACTGGGGTGTTTTTTAAGCTGCTGCCACAAACCTGGACGAACTCACAGACTGTTGCATCTTACATCAGTTTCTGTGAGGATGTGTGCATTCCCACCCGGACTTTTTTAACATACAACAACGACAAACCGTGGTTCTCTGGAAAACTCAGACAGCTTCATCAAGCCAAAGGAGATGCCTACAGAAGTGGTGATCGTGTCTTGTATAATCAGGCTAGGAACACACTGAATAAGGACATCAGAGCAGCTAAGACGAGCTACTCCAAAAAGCTGGAAAACCAGTTTACAGCTAACGACTCTGCTTCAGTGTGGAGAGGCCTGAGGACAATAACCAACTACAGGACTTCACCCCCCTCCTCAATAGGCAATCAAACCCTGGTGAACGATCTGAATGAGTTCTATTGCAGATTTGAATCACCCCCCACCCGCTCTGATTGTCTTCCAGAGCAACCTTTAACACCTCCAACCATTAACCCCCTCTCCCCTGCTCCTATACTTCAGACCAGTGTGGACGATGTGTGTCGGCTCTTCAGGAAGCAGAAGAGAAGGAAAGCACCAGGACCAGATGGGGTTTCACCAACATGCCTCAGAACCTGTGCTGACCAGCTGGCTCCCATCTTCTCTCTGATCTTCAACAGATCACTGGAGCTATGTGAAGTCCCTGCATGCTACAAACGCTCCACCATCATCCCCATCCCCAAGAAGCCAAAAATCACAGGACTCAATGACTACAGACCGGTGGCTCTGACATCTGTGGTCATGAAGTCCTTTGAGAGACTGGTGTTGGCCCACCTGAAGAACATCACTGGACCCTCCCTGGACCCCTTGCAGTTTGCCTACCGATCCAATCGGTCCGTGGATGATGCAGTCAATATGGGGCTGCACTACATCCTGCAACATCTGGACAAATCAGGGACTTATGTGAGGATTCTGTTTGTGGACTTCAGCTCGGCTTTCAACACCATCATCCCATCACTCCTCCAGAATAAACTCTCCCAGCTCTCTGTTCCTGACTCTACCTGTCAGTGGATTACAAGCTTCCTGACAGATAGGCAACAGCTAGTGAGGATGGGGAACTTTATTTCTGGCTCCAGCGTCACCAGCATCGACGCCCCCAAGGGGTGTGTTCTCTCCCCACTGCTCTTCTCCTGCACCTCCCTTGACTCCTCTGCGAAACTCCTGAAGTTTGCAGATGACACCACTGTCATTGGTCTCATCCAGGACGGTGAAGAGTCTGCTTACAGACAGGAGGTGGAGCAGCTGGCTTTCTGGTGCAGTCACAACAACCTGGAGCTAAACATGCTCAAAACAGTGGAGATGGTTGTGGACTTCAGGAGAAATGCCCCCACCAACCCCCCTCTCACCATCATGAACAGCACTGTAGCATCAGTGGAGTCATTCAGGTTCCTGGGCACCACCATCTCTCACGACCTGAAGTGGAGGTTGCACATCGACTCCAATGTGAAAAAGGCCCAGCAGAGGTTGTACTTCCTGCGAAAGCTGAAGAAGTTCAAACTTCCACAGACGCTGCTGACCCAGTTCTACTCAGCTGACATCAAGTCTGTCCTGTGCTCCTCCATCACTGTCTGTTTTAGCTCCGCCGCTAAATCAGACATCCGAAGAGAAGGTCATCGGTGTTCCCCTACCTGGTGTTCTCCAAGATCTGTTCACCTCCAGAGTGAGAAAAAGAGCTCAGAAAATCGCTCTGGATGCCACTCACCCGAGCCACCACCTCTTCCAGCTCTTACCCTCTGGCCAGCGCTTCAGAGCTCCAAACATCAAGACAGCCCAGCACAAAGGAAGCTTCTTCCCTCAGGCCATCCAACTCTTAAACTCATAGCTCTCCACCATTCCCTTCTACCACCTGCACTATGACACTGGCACCTTTTTGCTCTTTGCACACCAATTAGTTCCCCTTACATTCTGTTTTCAGGTTGCACCTTTTGTAAGCACATTGGACTCTTGTTTGGTCATAAGTTATCTGTAATTTGTTTACTTTTTATTATCTGTGCATTTTCTTTTAGTTTTTTGTAGCATTTCTGTTTACTGTTTAATCCTTTGTAGCATTTGTATTTATGTCTGTTTGCACTGGAGTACCCCCCCTGTACCTAAACAAATTCCATGTGTGTGTGCACACACACTTGGCAATAAAGCTCATTCTGATTCTGATAATGAAAAGTTTGTTCAATTTAGAATGTCTGCCAGCAGTTTTGGTTTCTATTTCACCAATAATACCACCATCCACAGAAATCACCTCTTTAGGAAATGATGTTGAATTACTGTGCCTAACGTTACTACTCATGCATGTAACTACGCAGCCAACCGGCCATCCAGGCCCAAATCTTAGTCCTCAACTGTAAAAATGTGCTTTTTCCCAGGCACATGTTCCCAGAAGAGGACTGGGATGTAAGAGTTACTGAATTCCAGAGTCGCCATCTATTGCTGTGTAGAAAAAAACAACCTTTGTCAGTCTAGCACAGACTAAGTGGGACTTTACGTTTTTACTGTACATCTCATTAGGAAATACCTATTTTAGTGACAGCTGATATACATACTTTAGAAGACATTTTCACATTTACACATTTTAGACCTGGACCAAACTTAAATCCAAAACTCTGAGAAATACCGCTTGCCACACCTGTTCTAACTGTACACTATGCTCATCTTTTATATCCTCATACATGTCATAATGGGTGGAATTTTGGTGGAAAAATCTGTCATCCTGGCTAGGATGTAAATGTGTGACAAAAGAAAAGAGCTTTCAAGAAAGTCAAAGTGTCTTCTGCATTTAAAAGAGGTTACACAGATGGCCTGATCTAGCTGCCACCTGCCCAATATGAGAATGAGAATATAAGTTACTGCTGGTAAAGGGCAGTCAGCTATCACATGTGCCCTTCCTGGGGTATGTGTGACCCTGTCTCAAGCTATCAGCCGTCTGTTTATGAATCAGCTAGCCCAAGACAGACAGATGGGCAGAGAAGTAGCACTAGAGATAGATAGATAGAGAGAGAGAGAGAGTGGGTGGGTGGATGAGCATGAGGCACTGTACAATTGCCAAAAGGTGAATACAACTTTGTGTCTCAGTTCAATAAATCAGTCAGCGTTAGACTGTCTAGTAGAGGTAGGAAGAATTAACATGCTCTCTCACCATCTTTTTGCCAGGTCATTGATTAGGCCATTGTACTGATTTCTTTCTGTGTCTGTGTAGTGTTTTTTGTTCTATTTGTGTATCATTAATTCTAAGTCTTACAGGTATGGCTTGAAATGTTTGCTCTATTGATAATTTTGGTTCTTATTTGTTCAGTCTTAATGAACAAATAATATCCCAACTTGTGATGGACAGGTACAGTAATTATGACCATCAGACATTGTATGTAAACAGTGACAAGTGGAACAAAGCCAAAGTAGGGAAAAAGCTTCTTCCATAAGAATAAGTACTGTTTTTCAGAGTATCTGCTGAAAATTCAGCATGTAGTGCCTGCAGAGATATTGTTTAATCCCAAAATACAACATGATTGGGGTTAAATGTACATTTTTTCTTATTAAAGCAGTGGTATTATATGTCCTACATGAGCATGTCAGTTAAAACTTAGGTGCCTGACAATACTTAACCTACACTGTATAGGGTTAAATCATCAGCACTTTGAATGTTGATATGTCACAGTGTGATACTGGCACTGAGGCATTGTGCAGTGCTGTCACACAGCACAGGCTTCTCTGGATAGGCTTTATACAAAGGCCAAACTATTGTACTACTACTTCTATTCATCAGCCCATTGACCTACAATGCCTGGAGATAAAAAGACCTGTAGCACCAGCCCAGTGATGAAACATGAAGTTTGAATGTACAAATAAACCCTCCACAATGGGATTCTATAGGTGAGAAAAATTATCATAGACAGTGTACTTGTGCACTGCTGTATTTAAATCTAACATCTCAGTGTATAACACTTGATTAGACAGAAAGTATAATAGAGTGACATGATTCGAGACCAACTTATATAGCAAGACAAGAGGTTATAGTTCAGCTGTACTGACAGTGTCTCCCATATTGCAAACATTGAGACAATAACAGCAGGCAGTCTATTCATAGCACAACTCGTTCAAAAGACAAAACCAATCATGCTTATTTAATGTGACAAAAACCGTTGCAAAGAGAAAAGAAATAATAGAAAATGGCTCTTACCTGGGCTCCCTGCCCCTCCCTGTGCCTCCATGCAGCTCAGCCAAGAGTGTCCTGCTGTTCACCACACCAGCATCGGAGAGTGGAGGAGACAAACAGGGAGGGAAGAAGGGAGAGGCAAGGGGAGAGTGTGTCTGTGTGTGCACATAAGAGAGAGTAGAGGGGGTGGGTAGGCACAACGAGATCTCAGTTCTCCACAGACTGTGCTCCTCCTTATTTTTTGTCCTCTGTTGTTCTAGATTTCCCAGACAGGTGGTGTTGATTTCTCCTCTCAAACAGTCCCCTTGCCATGCTTTGCCATCAAACCTGCCTGAGTGCTACATTGCCTCACAGAGCGAGTCCACCATGCACAGAAATGGAACAGTAACATCGCAGCAAATTTCTAAGCCACTTGGTTTAGTCATGCAGCATTGAGAGGCTTGGTTTGGTATGTACAGAATACACTGAGGGTGATCCCAAGAAAAAGAGAGGGAGAACGAAAGGGAGGGTGGGTTGTCCTGGCAGCCTGCCCAGACTGAGACAGAGAATGGGGTGTTAGGGAGGGTTATGGACCACTGGGAGGGGGAGACTGTGTGTGCGTGTTTGTCGGTGAATGAGTATCCCTGTGTGTAGGATTGTGTTAGTGCATGAAAATGGCAGAAACCTCAGTGGGTATATTTGTAGGCAAGTTTTAAATCTGACAATGTGTCAATTGTCAAATATACACAGCTGGGGCATGGTGCCTGGATGGCAGCAAGGTAGATGGTTATTAGAGATACATTATGCAGCAACCAGACAGTACAGAATTTATTGTTATGGTTTTTAGTAAAAAACAGTGAAAAATAAGAAACACATCCATTGAATTAATTCTCTGTCTTACTTATATCCGAATCCTACAATCTCAGAAATGCAGGAAAAAGGCTTTATTTGATGGGAATCTGCTGGCAGAGGTTACCCTCTAGTGGTGGGATCTGACACCTTCAGGTAATCATGTCCTTGCCAGCAAAATGGAGTGCAGCATAAGGCAAAGAATGCCATAAAGGCATGGGAGTGGGTGGTGCTATGTTATAAAGGGCCAAGCAGGAGGTGGATCAGGTCATATTGTCACACACTAGTAGGAGATATAAACACTGAGATTCAGGAAATAGTGGTTCAACACAGCCCATCTAAATCCATTTGTGGCCATTTATGGCATTATAGGTGAGTCATACCTTTGAGTCTGGTGTCATTTTGCTAAAATTATCTTTGGCACATTTTCCAGTGCTTTTATAACTGGTGGTGTTATCTAGTCAAGCTGAGAAAAATAACCTTTCCAGATTAAATGAAACATCCCACACTGAAGAGAGAAGCCGAGTATGCTGGGGTTGCTGTGTTTCTGTTGAGGTAGCTCATGAAATCTTGGCATCATTTGCATACATAAAGTACTGATTAACTGTTTGTGCTTGTTTAGTGACTGGTAAGCTCAGAGATGTCCTGGGACATCAGTGGGTAGCAATTCAAATATACAAATATAACAAATATACAATGAGATAATATATACAAATATAAAAATATTTATGAAATGCAAAAAATATGCAATTGTAAACAAATGTACAAAAAGATATACAAATGTATATGTGAATGTATACAGTGTAAAAGATAACTAAAGATTGTGAGAAATGAGAAGTAGTTGCACTTAGCAGGATATTAAAGTGAAATAGAAGAAATAAATACTGGTAAAAAATAAGGCACACATAGTTGAGAAATTAAAGTGAGAATTGAAGTGACACCAATAGTATCACTTGGCAGAAGGTGGAGGGGTTGTATAGTTTGATGGCCACTGGGAGAAAGGATCTCTTCTGATGCCCATGATTTATTTAGACCAGTTGTTGTATGGTGCAACACCTGGATTTGACCAGGAAAGGTGTATGTGGGCACCTATAGGTCACCCAGGGAGACATTATTTTATTTTTTTCAATTTGTAGTTTTTTATTTATTGGATTTTAAGAAATAGCAGTCTATATGAAATAGAAAAATAATAAAGCTAAGTGGGATAAGGCCTTTTCGGACACCATCAGTCTATTTATCATTCAAATGTTCCTAAAGCTCATTTGCTTTAATATTTCATGTTACATGTTAGAGCTGTATTGTCTTTTTGAAAATTTAAAATTTTATTCTTGCACTTTTTTACATGTTTTTTTACCCATTTAATCTGAACAGAAGCAATATTTTGCCAGCAATATTATACCCCTTGTATAGGCACATGCTTATTAACACCATCAGTCAGCTACTTCAAAACCACCATGAACACACCAAGCCATACATACAGGTTGGGGGTTAGGTTTATTGATGAGTCTAAATTGCCCATAGGTGTGAATTTGAATATGAGTGTTAGTGTTTGTCTGTCTCTATGTCCAGGGTGTACCCAGCCTCTAACCCAGTGTCAGCTGAGATCGGCTCCAGTCCACTGTGACTGTACATTCTATCAAAACATCATAGTACATTCCTGGATTTGCCTAATTAGTAAAGTCCATGCCTGGTGTAATTTAAGACCACCAGCTGCCATGTCAGGACCACACTGTGCCAAAACCCCATCCTGCTGGTTTAACTCTGCTGACACATTGAAACCAGTCTGACCACCATAGTACCAGAGAGGTTACTTGAACTTCAAATCATCATCATAGGTTGTTTTAGTTTGGAGAAATAAAATCTACTTCTTTTGTTTATATGTATTGTTTACATTTTTGTTTAAATTAAGCTGATGATGAGGTACTAAAATATATCTGCCTTTCCTGACGTATAAGAGCAAGGAGTAGAGCACTAAAGTTAAACAAAACGCAAGCTACATGCATTTTAACTCTTCGGTTAATATTGTGACTGCTTCCCTGGCACTTACGAGAGCCGCAAAGTCATTATTGTTTTCGCGTTTCGCTCAGATTGGTCCTCCCCATTCGCCGTAGCAATGATAAACATTGACAAGCAGCTGTTCTGCCAGTGTTATGTGACTGAGCTCACGTGTTTCTGCGCGAAGTGTAGCTGATTGTTGTAGAAGCTACTGTTTTGTATCACTAATAATACAATGGAGCCTGTTATAAAAGTGAGCCCTGGTAAGTTAATCAAAATGTCTGCGATGTATGTTTAGCCCATAAAAATTAATGTCGACGCACGTCAGGATGGAACAGTTAGAAATGCTGTTAATGTGTGGCCGATGCTGCTTCGTCTGACTTCACTGAGTTTGCTTTAAAGCCTGTTCTCCTTTCTCTCCAGGAGCGTCGAAATGGGATATTCGTCAGAAAGTCTGGGACTATATAGAGGAAAAGAATCTGGCCAACTTCCCAAGGCCTGTTCACAACAGAATCCCAAATTTCAAGGCAGGTTAAAGTAACCAATGTTATAAAAACTGTTGGTAGTTTACATTAAACAGATAATAAATTTGACCTTTAACCTACTGTGCTAATTACAGTCAGGTAAACTAGGCATAGTTTAGGCATATTAAAGATTATAGTAAAATATGTCTATAATATATGAAAGTTAATTGAAACTTTAAAACCAACAGAAGTTTCCAGGTGATACTTTATTCTTATGTTTTTCTATGAAGCAATCAGTGAAGAGTTTTTAAGTGTTTTTCTTAATGTTTTTTTTTTTTTTTGTAATTTTCTTAGAGAAACAGAGCTCAGTATATTTGAACCAACAGTGACGGTCTCTTCTGACGGTCATAGCACAACTACACACTTGTCCAAGTCACTGTGTTGGGTTTCATATGTTGAAAATGTGTTCTTAAATGTTGAATGATTAATGGCTCTCCTATGTGTGCATGTTTTTTATTGTGTATTTATTGGCCAGGCTGCAATTCACGCATGCAACAGACTTGCAGACTTGCAGGTGTTCAAGTCCAGCCATACAGTCAAAGTAAACCCAGACAGACCCCAGCAGCAGACAAGGTTTCTGACTCTAGAAGTAAGTTGATGCTGGAAAAATAAAAACTTAATATCAGCCTTTGTGCCCTCTCCTCTCAACCAGGGTGCTTTCACAGCCTGTGCCAGGGTGTCAGAGCTGCAGGTGTTCACCCAGACAGCTGAGGTGAAGGTGGATCCTGATAAACCTCTGGAGGGGGCCCGGCTGTCAGTGCTACAGGTTTAAAAAAAAAACAAAACAAACAAATGTATTTCATTTTGTATAAAAAGGCACCATGGTGCCTCAGGTGTATTACAAAACTTTATTTGTTCTGGCTTATGTTTTTGATGTTGCTGTTATAGCAGGTACATCAATACTTAACATTGCTGAATTCAATTCAACATAATAGTTGTTGTCATTATGTTCTAAATTTCTTCCAATTCAATATTAAGCTGCAATCATACTAATTAAATGTTAATGGTGACTAAATTTTGGGATTATCTTTGCAGGCACAGAAAACTTTATTGGTCCCCACTCCCCGTCTGCGTACTGGTCTTTTCAATAAGATCACTCCTCCCCAGGGGGCCAGCAAAGAACAGCTGCGCATATGTGCTTCATCCCAGGTTTGAACTTATGAATTTTTACATGAATTTTCATTAACATTTTTCAAAGAGAATTTCATTATTTTTAACCTCCAACCCAAATTATTTTCTTCTCTTTGTCTTTTGTTTTATTCATTTAGGGTGTGAAAGAGTTCAGTGTGCCTGTTGGCCTGGATGCAAAGGTGAAGATAGACCTGGTGGTGGTTGGCTCTGTGGCAGTGTCAGAGAAAGGTTGGCTAGATGGCATTTCCACCAAAGATTCACCACTTCACCATACCAGTACTGTTAAATCCAGGAAATACATTAATGTAGCTTCATGATATTTTATAAAGATGTATAGGTCATCAATACTACGTACATAGTTAAGATAAATTTTAGACAGTCAGTATTATTAATTTTAAATATGACAAAAAACTAATTAAACAGTCTCCTTACGTGGCCAGTTTTTTGCTGACTTTGATCATTTAAAATGTATTTGTTTCAGTTTAAATACTAATCAGTGGTAAAACTCCATAAGCATATTCAATGCAGTATGTTATTAATGAGTATCACAGTGTCATGGGGGCAGTAAAATTTAACAAATGTCCCAATCTGTTATTAGTCTGCTATTATTTATAGATTCTGAATTATATGCTGAAAGTGTTTATTACATTCTCAAAGATGACAGGAGAAACAGGTCTTGAGTCATATTAAATAATGTGACTGCTGTGGCACCAGGACATCCTGTCACGGATGTATGACAATAAACAGAAATAAGAATGGTGTCCATCCATAAATGAATTATGCTACATTTATGAATTTAAAACAGTAACACTGCCACTACTGTCATATATCTGACCAGTTTTTGCATTGAAATCCTCCTCTTTTTTTAAAAAAAAGAAAGTGATGATAATGCAGATGGTTGTTATTTCTGATTTATAGATGTTAAGTGGATCTGAAGATTAGATGTAGACTCTGTCTGTATTGGATAATGCAGTAACCTACCTTTAGAATGTCTTCATGGTTTCTGTCTCCTGTAGGATTTCGGATTGGAAAAGGAGAGGGCTATGCTGATATGGAGTATGGCATGATGGTTTCAATGGGAGCTGTGGATGAGTCTACAGTGGTGGTTACTGTTGTCCATGACTGCCAGGTTAGTTTGCTCACTCCTTTTTTTTTTTCCAGCATTGGGAAATTTGATTAAAATTGTCTGAATCAATAAAATACAAACATGACATCATAGCTTTGAAAATGGTACGAAATATTAAAATCAACTTGCTGTAAGTTGCTGTAAACATTGGAGAAGAAAAGGTAGAAATTTTAATTTAAAAATATATATATTTTTTCTTTATTCCTAAAATTGTCAAACATTAGTTGTTTTTTTAGCAATAACGGATATTTGTGCTTTCAGATTGTGGACATTCCTGAAGAACTAATAGAAAGTCACGACCTGACTGTGGACTACATCCTCACACCCACCAGGCTCATTAAAACAAACTGCCCTTTACCTAAGCCCCAAGGAATCATCTGGACTAAGGTAAATGGGTAAATGTGAAGAATACTTCTTTCCGGTGTGCAGTACTGTTGTAAGGTCACAAAACAGCTTTTTCTTAGTGAAGCTGATTTAAAGGGCTGCCAAAGTGGCCTAGGGGTTAAGGTGAACCGTGAACTGCCACATCCCTGGTTTGTATCCGGTCAGGGACCTTTTTATGCGTCTGTCCTTAGCTTTTTTTTTTTTTTTCCTGTCATTGCTCTGCAGAATCTGTCCAGCATATTGCAACATTTAGTAATATACAGCAACATCAGGTAAACCAAGGCAGTTTAAATCATAACAACATAAAAATGTAGGAAAAGATACATTAGGTAGGTTTTTTTCTTATTGTGATACATCACAGTAGATTTACAGTAAACTCAGGGTAAGCTTGTACAGTCAAGACAAAATGTTCTCCTTAGAGACACTGCCCTCTAATGGACATGTAATGACACCTCATCTCATTAGACTACAGTATTCACTCTGCTTCTGTTTGCATTTTGTGCTAATAGTAATTATAATTCCTAATAACGATATTAGTTTGCATTGTCATTTCATTTACAGTACATACCATGCTTATATATAATGTTCTAAGACATATAAACAACCAACTTTAAGACACACAAGACCAAAAGTCATCTGGAGAAAAACAGCCAAAAATACATTTAACACTTATTTATTGTAAGTATACTCCTTTTGTCTATATTTAAATGAGACACTTGACCTTAAACTTCTTCTGACTTACTGATATTGGCGGAGATGCCATGTGTTTTTCCACATGATAATTTGTCTTACATTAAACACGGTGAAGGTATTATTCTTATCATGTGGAGAGTTTGAGGGTAACCTCTGGGTTTCCTTAAAACATGCGAGTAAGTAAACAGGACCGATTGACCTCACAGACAGGAAGGCCACATCTGATCATCAAAGGCTCCTCTGCCCAGCCATCTTGGCTCTGCAGGGGCAGGGGAACGACGGGTCACACAGGGCAGTGTAAAAACAATAGCCCCGTATATCCTTTACAGGACTGGTCAGCATCAAAGACTGCCAAGACACTTGAAGACCCAACAAATCAAAAGAGCAGTCTTTATTTTTAACTGCTTGGGAAGTGAAATGTCCTGCTGCCATAAAGATATTCATTACTTCTGCATGAGTTGTGAGCAGGATGGAATAATACCAGTGAAATTAGTCAGCTTTCACTTTGTTATTGACTTGTCCGTGGGTATGTGTATTGGTTCTGAGCAGGGCTGTATGTTTGCTGTATTCGACACCCCTTCCCGTTCAGTTTCACTGAGCATGTCCGGTTTTGTGTCTTCAGCTGGACACAGAAAAGCTAGAGAAGATCCCCGTCCTGAAGAAGCTGCGTGCTCTGGAGGAACAGGCTGGAACGGATGTCACACTAGGGGCAGTCCCTGCTGCAGCAGAGGCCGATCTACAGACTGGTCAACCCAAAAGGCAAACCAGACGGAGGCCAAGGCCAAACAAGCAGCAGGGTGCAGAGACTGCTAGACTGCACCCAGCTCAAGGAAGGAAAGAAAGCTGGGGAGGTAGTGAGGGAGAAACTGAGAGTGGAAAGGCAAAAAGCAGAGAGAACACAGAGGTGAAAGGCCCAGAGGAAAGGGGAAGTGAAGTCATGTCCCAGCGTAAGCTTCCTCTAAATGTGACCACAGTTTACTTAGGGGGAATCCCTGCTGGGCTGCGTGTTAGTGAGCTGAAAACTGCCCTCAGAGAGAGGGAGGCTGCTCCGCTGAGGCTTACCTGGCAGGGAGCTCAACACAGGGCCTTCCTGGATTACAGTGACCCTCAGGCTGCGGAGCAGGCCCTAGAGTCTCTGCAGGGTCTCAGTTTGAATGGTCACAGTCTGCAGGCTGAACTGGCCAAAAGCCAACGGGGAAGCAAGAGATCTGGCCAGCCCAGCAGGAGACCAAGACCATCAACAGTTCCAAAATCTAAAACACCACCATCAGGCACCAAGGGTGAGGCCACAGAAATGGCTGAGCAGTAATAGCAACTGGCAATTCACAGCTTGAGAAATGTTACATGTAGAGCAGCCTTAAATGCTGACTTTAGCTGTTTGGTTTTTTTTATATATATATTTTTGGATTTATTACAAGAGGACCTCGGTTATATAAACCATAGAAATGTGACTGCTAAGACTAATGAACATTTGAGTAAAACATGCAATTCCTAAGCAAAACTAATAACTGCAATACTTAAACATATGAGGAAATTGAATTCCATTGCTGAATCCCAGCATCATGGCTCATTTTACTAGAAATATAATTTCTATGTACTATTTCATAATACCCATACACATATGTGCCTTGTTGTTTTCACACACACCTGCTGTTGTGTGTCCTGAGAGCCTTCATTCCTTGAAGGTGATTTTTGAGTGATTCTTAGAAATAGATCACATTCTGTAAACTGTATATACAAATGTTGAGTACATTTTATTTCATCATCCAGATATCAGTATTTCCTCCTCCAAGATAGTCATGTGGTAAGACCTTTTTGGAAGTTAATTGTGTCAAAAAGCATTCAATTGAGGGCATTGGCCAAAAAACAACTGGTTGGTTAGTTTTTGTTGCAGACAGTGCCACCATCTGGCTATTTCTATACAGTCCAGATAATTTGTGACCCATTAAGCATGAAAGTAAAATTAAATATTTCTTCGTATAACGTTTATGTATTCACATGAGCCACAGCATTTGACTGCACAAATCTCGTGCAATTTTTTATTTTTTTGCAAAACTGATTTTTCAGTCCTCATAAATCTGTATCATTTGAAATGCTTTAAGAGCATTTATTTATTTGTCTGTTCTGTTCCATTGCCAAGTAGACGTGGCCAATTTGACATGAGCTGCCATTAATCCTGAACATGCTGTGCAGTTTCTTCATATTTAGAAGACAGGAACACACTAGGCTTATGCCATATTGATTACAGACTGCAGTGATATAAGGCATTTAAACACCCATAATTTTAGTGTGATGTGATTCAAACTGTTATATTTGTACTTTTATTGATAAGTTACCCATCCGTGGCATGGTGTCTAGTTAGGTCACTTTGAGTATGACGAGGAGCCTCACCACTGAATGAAAGAGCAAGCCTGGATGAAATGTTCTAGAATTTGTGCATCTGTTTGTAACACAATATACAGTAACTTTCTCTACTAAAGTATTTGACTGCATCTGTTTAGTCTGTGTCTTTCTTTAACAAAGAAATGTACTGTTTTTGTTTTGTTTTTTTTGACTCTGACAAATATTTAAGGGATGATGAATCACTGCTATTTTTGTTTGCATCTCAAACTATAATGAAAAATAATGTGAATTGTTTTACTAAATTATTTGAGGCCAGTAGTTATGTTAAGTTGTGTTATTTCAGATGCCTGATCTCACACACCTGGGATAGTTAAACAGATAATTAAACTCTTGATTTACTGTAACTGTTAGAGCAGTGACGTTAAATGTTGGAGCACTGATTTTAAATGTTAGTGCACTGATTTTAAATTTTAGAGTGCTGATCTTAAATGTTGGAGCACTGATTTTAAATGTTAGTGCACTGATTTTAAATTTTAGAGTGCTGATCTTAAATGTTAGAGCACTGATCTTAAATGTTAGAGCACTGATTTTAAATGTTAGAGCACTGACTTTGAGCAAACATTATTTTTAGATTTGCATTTCAGATAGCCAAGGGTGACATTTTTCTGTTACCATATTTTGATAGTGGCTTGGTCTGCATTAACACAGACAAAACAAGAGGTTAACGTAGTACTGTAACAATCTTATACACATGCAAACCTTTAATCAAGACTTTAACGCCAAATAACCTGCTGTACCCCTAATGAATTTATTATACTTTTTTGTGTTTCTGCACAGATATTATCCGATAAGTGATCACTCTCATGTCAGTCTGTAGTGGCAGAAATTGTCCTGTTTTCACTGAAGTCTGGATTGTGTTGAGACATAAGTACACAGCATGTCTGTCTGCACAGCGCAGGCCTCAGGCTTTTTATGGAGCTGTCATCCAAGCTTGGCCAGGGAACAGCTGTGGAGCCCCATCTCTCTCCCTGAGCCCCGCCAGAGCAGTGAACCTCGGCAGATGTCATCAGTTTGTTAATTCGCTGTTCCACTGCTGTTGGGCCTGCTACCCCTGTGCTCAATGGCATGCTCATTTTACTGGGGTTCAGTCAGTGGTCAGTGTTGTGAGACTGCAAAGCTACACGACCATCACAGCAAAACATGTTACATCCTCTTGGAAAGATGGATGTCTGTACACAATCCTCCACAGAAGCTACTTTAACTGACATGAGGTGTGCATCAGAGTAATCTGAGTGAACTTCAGTGCTGCTTGCTATATTAGGAGCACTCATTTTGCCAATTCAAAATAATACCTTAAACTATATGCAGCTAATACAGTATATATAAATCAAGTAAAATTAGTTATGATCTATTTTACATTTCAGTGACTCGTGTAAAATTTAGTAAAGTAGTTGGTGCCCATGTACTGGTTCCATGGTGGGCTGAGACATTCAGGACTTACTCATTCTTTGGGTGCAAATTTAATTGCATCATATTCCTGTGCCTTTGCTGTACATGATGCAGAAATATTTAAGACATTGGTTATTTTTAAATATGTTCAAAGCTTTTGGGTACATAGCATCTATTTATATTCCACGTAACCCCCCTGAGCCTTTCTTTTTTCTGTAAGTTGTTAGTTTGGGATTTTTATTTTATTGAAGTCCATTCTTTGTATAGATTTCTAAAACTGTGGGCTTTGCATAGTGGGTCACCACTGAGATAGATATGTAACCAATAATATAGGTCAGCACCACTTGTTACATTTAGACCAGGGTAATATGCCGAAATACTATTTAGACAAGATGCCTGTTGAGGAAAAACTGCACAACCACCAGAGCAACGAGAGTGCTCTAGGTTTTCACCCTGGAACTAAACGTGAGATCTTTGTCTCCGACTTGTTGCCCTTTAGTTGTTGCGCATCGTCTCAAATAGAAAGCGTGTTACGATTAACTTTTCCAACATTTATTTTACATCTACATCAATGGATCATTGTTTTGTGGAAAATCAGATTGGTTACAATAACAGACATGACCTGCTCCTGCCAGGTGAAAAGAACAGACCTCTGTGCTGATTGGTTAAACTGGTTTTGGCGTCAGCCGTCGTCTGTGCTGAATTATAACAATACACCCCTGTAACATCTCTCTATATAATACACTGAAATCTTAGCGTGGTCATGATGTGCGTATTGCTTCAATATCGCCAAAGATATAGCATTAAGTCGCCTTAGTTAGCCTTCATTACCAACCTGTGCATTTATATATATACGAATCCTGCTGAATTATCACAAGTAGGTATTGTATTATGTGGGAAAAGGTTTCACTTTTTATAACTACTAGTTTTAGGTTACTTGTCTAATAATGATCATTGTCTTTAGAGAATTTCAGTTTCATGTACAATTTGTTTTCAGTGCCCCCCCCCCCCCCCCGCCCCCCCCCGCCCCCTCCACACAATACAAAACACAATAAAAAAAAAGCCCAGAGATTGTGTGTGTGATTAAAATCGAAATATGTCTTTTTTTGTGAATTTAGGCTATAGCCCAACAGATATATTTTTATTTCTTACAAATGATTTGTTGTAAAATAGCCTAAAGATTAGCCCTCACTGATGGACCCTCGCTAATTTTCCTAACAATATATAAGTATACAGTGCTGAAAGTAATGGTCTACATATATCTAACACAAACGACGTAACAGTGCTTACAACATAATCTCAATGTTCCTTTTAAAAACAAATATTAGCGTTCTGACAAATATTGCCAATACAGCATATATCTCCTTGGCCAGTTCGCCTGAAATTACAATATGTAGGCCTACAGAATAAATAAAAAGTTGCGCTTATAGGCTATTCAAAAAAGTGCCTTCATCGTTTCTACACAGTATATATGGACATACAGTATATATGTCAGATCCATCATTGTTACGTTCAAAATTAAACGGTGGTACGTACGTCCAAAAAAGAGCTTCAGTCTAAATTGTAAAAGAAAAGAAAAGTCAAAAACCTTAGAGGGAAAAACTGGAAGTGTGCATTTTTACATTGGCCTACTTTAACAGGAAGAATAAACATTGATAAAAGAGTGGAGTGGTAGTCATCCGCTTTGCTGGAGTAAGTACCAAACAGCGGCAGCTCAGTCTTTACCCCGCTGGTCGCTGTTGATGTTGACAGTTTTTTTTTGTTATTATTATATTATTATTATTATTATTATTATTATTATTATTATGCGGTTGCTTTGTGGCTGGCCTGTCTCCGTGTCTTTGGCGCTGTGTCGAACAGTACAGAGAAGTAGTCCGGGTCTACTTGAGGCAGTGAGCACTCTCCAGGGTCGGGGCATCGCCTGTTTGTCTCAGTGGTTATTTTTTACTTGTTTGTTCTGGTTTCAGTTCTCTCTGCTGCGTGGCTCAAGTCTGTGACACCGTCCTCTGGTCTGCAGGTTGTCCGTGGGGGCATCACATGACGCAGGGCTTGATGTCCTGGTAGGAGACCTGCTGGTGGTGGTAGTAGGATCCGCTGCTTGGTGAGTGCATCGCTGAGGACGTCATGGCGTTGAAGGAGAAGACGAACTCCTTTCTGTCACACATGCTGGGAGACTGGGAATGGTACCGAGGAATACCTGCAGACAGGTATTTTCACATATAGAATAAAAACAATTAAACAGGCCAAAAACAGGTTTACCTCCAATTACAATAGATCTTCTCACTTGGAGTTGTGAGTTTTGAAAAAAAAATAAATAAAAAAATGCAACCTGAACTCTTATAAATATTTTTAAATAAATAGTTTTTCCGGGATTTAATTGTAAATGAATTGTGTTTGACGTTTTATATACAGCAACCATTGCCTTGAGCTTAATTTTTATGCATCCATTTTATGCTATTTCTGCTGCTGCTACTGTTACAAAAACAAACAAATACTACTACTACTACTACTAATAATAATAATAATAATAGATTAAGTACCCTATATAAAGCGGGCATCCTTAGGTACAACTTTTTCTTTACATTGTTTATATTTTAACATCAGCATATACAAAATAAAAACTCATATACAATCCTCATAGAGCTGAAGTCCATTTAGCGACTAAAACTGAGATTGTGAAAAGTGGAGGCGGACTTTCTGGGCTAATTGGCAGTGGCCCTTTTGCACGCTAGTCCCGGAGGACTTGAGGGCCTCGGGGCAAGGCAGGCTGGACCTAACCGCGCTTGTTTGTCTTGCCCGGAGATTGGCACGACTCTAAACTGTCCCGGCAGACTCCCCCTGCATGCCTTCTCCTGCCTCTTTTTTAACCACTTCCAGAAACTTAAACCCTGTGAGTCTGAAGTCCCTGATATCTGGCTTTTATTTCGAGGAGTTCTGTATTGTGCTTAATTTGGAGCAGGACAGTGACGAAACTTAACTTTCGTGGGAGAAAATATGTGGTTTCTTTTTGTTGCATCATTTTCCTTGCCCTAATGGTCTTAATTTGAATACTTCTTCCGTTTTGGAGATAAGCCCTTGTTTAATGCCTGCACAATAAATACAGCGCAATTCTTATAAGATAATGTGTCTTACTGTGGGGCTGCGACACAGTTCCATTAAAAATCACCGGACTTGCCCATAGATAGAAAACAGTATATAATCCTCTAAGAATTAAATTGTTTGGTTTAAACACTTTTGTTTTATATCCATCCTTTACGTTTCACTATTGTAACACGATTTAAAAAATATTTTTATTTATTTTTAAGCAAATATTCGGCATTCTTCACTTTACAATTTAGTGAATTGAGCGATGAAATATGCGTAATTAACCTACCTTGCAAATCTGTGGTACTGTGCCCGTTCTGGTGCAGGTAAGATTGGTCTAGTGAATGTGTGGGCAAGCTTGGCTGTAGCGGGTTCGCGCCCGGATTACATGGAGACAGAGGCTGTTGTTTTATGTAGGAAGCGCCGTTATTCAATGAGGCCGACGGGGCCGGAGCCCACGCAGAAGCTGAGCTCGAGTAGACGGGGTGAGGCTCCATGACTCCCCCGCTGGTGAGAAGAGGGGAGGCGGAATTGTCGTGGTGGGGATAATCACTCCCAGTGGATCCTGTACAACTTCCCATGTAGGAATGTCCACTGTTAGTCGACAAGTGTGACATGGAGTGTCCGGACAGACCCATGCCCTCCATGTTACCTGCCAAGTGTCCATTCATCATCCCAATCCCACTGTCCAGAGACAAGCTGTTGGGCGGACAGGATAGGCCCCCGCCGCTCCCCTGAAAGTTATAGGACTCGGGTATGTGGTTGAATCCCAGGCCATTCATCATGCTGTACATGGGCTTCAGCGCCTGGCACTTGCGCCTAAAACCTCTGGGTCTCCTTCTGAAGGACCCTTCCTCGAACATAAACTCACTAGCCGGGTCAATAGTCCAGTAGTGGCCCTTCCCTGGCCGCCCGAGACCCTTGGGCAGTTTAATGAAGCACTCGTTCAGGGACAAGTTGTGACGCACGGAATTCTTCCATCCCTGGTATGAGCCTCTGAAAAACGGGAAGCGGCTCTGCAGGAATTGGTATATTTCACTGAGCGTTAGGCGCTTGGTTGGAGAGCTCTGAATAGCCATGACTATTAAAGCTATGTATGAATAAGGGGGTTTTTCTGGTCTACGGATACCTGCATTTGTCTTTTTGATTTTGGTAGTAGAGGAGGCGGTTTCCATCACCGCCGTCTGCCCGTGCGGCTTCTCCGGAGCAGACATCGGGCTGCTCTGGGCAGGAGGCTGCGCTGGTGGCTGCTGGATCTCTGCCGTCATTTGTTAAATTTAATCTTCGAGATGGCAAACAAAAAAGGTTGCTTTCCACCTTTCCACCTATAAACACTGTGAGGTTGGATACAGATTCGCTGACATAAAGCGAAAAAACCAACGAACGCTGCGCAAAAAACGCACAAGCCAAAGGCGCGACTGTCTTCTGAACTCTAACTTTTTCCTTATGATTCAGTCCTGCAGCGGTCTGAAGCCGGACCGCCTCGTACGCAGCGTCCGAAATGGGATAAGGAGCAGAACAGGAGCCGCTTTCCACTTCAGTTGGTGTGTTGTCGTGCGTCCGAGGAGCTCACTTTTTACTTATCTGTTGCCATCAGCACATTGGAAGCTGGATGTCTTGGCCATCCTAATGTTGGGACCCGCCCAGTTCCCTCCTACTCCAGTGGTGGGCTGTAAGCATGCACATCTGTGTGCCTTCACTTTTCAGAGAAATGCCCTTTTCCTCATATTGAAATAGTAAATATATATCCCATATATCCCGTAATATTATATATGCTGTTATTTAAGAAAGAAATCCATTTTGTTTGTAATGCATTATATTATACGCAGTCATCATTACCATACACTAATGATAGAAACTATACTTAGCAAGGCTTTTACATACAGATTTTGATTGTCTTGTTTTCTAATAAAACTTTATTTGAATTTGTTTTTCTTCTTATTTTGGAAAATGAATATTGTGTTCCCGAACTGTGTGGCTTTGTAAAACTGCAGTGCAAATAAGAATCTCTGTATCTCAGGCCACATGGCTGAAGGACGGCAAATAGGTCATGTCTGCATTATTAAACTTATGAAATATTTTATAAACGATTAGTATATGAAAAGTATTTACTAAAGAACATGTCCCTCATTCAAAACCACCCTGCTGATTTCTATAAAAGATAGACAGGAACATGGGCAGGATGTTTATACAACAAAATGTAAACATTTTCCCTGGCCTACTTTAAATAAAAAATCAAGCAAAAGCCCCCTTAGATCAGCTAATACTCAATCTGATACGATATGCCCGACTGTTCGTGGTGTCTCATGTAGATGTTGGACGTTGTTACACATGAATATTGTTTGTGTAATGTAGTCATAATATTTATGCAGGGACGCAGGAGGAGTGAGGTGGAAGCTCTGCCGAGCTGTGAGCACAGAACCTCGGACGGGGATTGAGATCGACTCCTGCAGGCAGTTTGCCACCGAGTGACCAGGAATCAAAGTAAGGCGATTTAACACTTTTCACTCACAGTAGCATCAGCAGGAACTTGGCAACTTCAATTCACTGTCATGGTGGAAAGAGATGTTTAGTTTGGTTTAACGGGACATAAAAATTTATTGGATAATTAGGACAACAAAGCCTAAATTACGCCTTAATCTTCGAAGAATGTTTTACCTAAATTGTAATTCGTAGAAAAGAAGATGCGCGCCAGTTTATTCATGTGTTTTGTTTCCAAATTCGAAAAGTTTAATTTCAGTATAATTTACTGCCTCTTGTACATCTGTGCGCGAGAGCTACTGAAAGACGGTCAGTCCATAACCTAAAACTGTTGACAGTAGGTTGCTTATTGTTCCCTGGAGATCTCTCTCAAAACTGCAGCCTGCAACCTTTTGCCTCTCCGTGGGTTCAGTTAGATGAGTGTGTTGTGCTTCTGGTCTCTGCCGGCGTTGCTGTTTCTACTGGATGCTTATGATGATTATTGGTTTTGACACTGTGCAATATAATACGGGAGGTAAGAGTTAATGAACAGGTTTGCCGAATTTGGCCTGTGCGTAAAACCAGAGAATAGTTGGCGACTTCACTGTTTGTGCGTAAAACTCTGTTAATGTTTTTGCATGAAATAATGTGACGGCGTTCATGTATTTGATTCGAAGAAGCATATTTAAATAAATATGTATGACTGTATTGTCAAATGTATAGTTGATGTACACCATAACTTTCCTGTTTTAGACCAACAATGGATGGCTTCTTTTTCTTTATATCTTTCTTTTTTGTTTTGTTGATTGCATTTTTTTTCATTGTCCACCCAAAGGTGACAGGCATACCGCTGTTAGTTTTTGCTGCTGGCTGCAGAGGAGATTTAAGCCCACGGATAAATGAATGTAAGTATTGTTTTAACCGGTGCCTGCTCGGCCACTCGCCTGGAGTGAGGGCCACACATTTATCAGCGTAGCGGACCACCCAGTGCGCACCAGGGGCAGGCGCGCTCCCGTACTCTTTCTGCCCACTGCATTTAATTACCGCTGATGACTTCATGCCATTTAAGTGCCTTTTTTTCTCACACGCTCATTTGCCCCACGCCACATTACTCCTCCACTGTTTTAGATATCGGCCAATGTATATTTTTTTAACTTGCATGTCCACGTCCAAAGCCAGTGTCTGTATGTTTACGCAGCCCTTCAGCGCTGGACGGGGATGCGCTACACCTTGCTTAATTCAATTATTTTATTAAATCACACACGTTTCAATGTTCAAAGCGGCACTACAGTGATCAGTAGGAATATGTGTGTTCATAATATCTTAATATCCTAGTACAGCTTCAGTGGATATATCCGTGGTTTTAAACCAATAAGCAGGAAAATAAAGCCATATAAGAGCAGTTGCAGAATATGTTGGTGAGGCTTGAGACCCAAGGTGAGAGCTTCCCTGTTTGCGCCATCACAGACGAAGTCATGCACTTTTCCATGACGTCCCATCATGAAATATTTGACAGAGCTGCATCCTAAGGAATGCTCGACCACTTAGATGGAGGTGCACCGCAGTCTGTGCAGCCCTGACAGGCTTTCAGAGCCGTTTCATTGTTACTTGGTGCACTGAAACCGATTCTGTATCCCTTAAATCATATTGTTCTCTTATTACTTATAATCTCTCTTCAGATCACTTTAATTGAATGTATATATGTTCTTACACACTGAAAATCGCTGTCAGACTGAATATTTTGAACTTTAAGTTTTTTCTTGAAACGTTTTTTGAAGATTAGACTCATCATTGCACATGAACACCTTATACATAATAGGCTGTTTTTTTCTCGACACAGCTGTTTTACGTGGTACTATTATCTGAGCAGGTTAAGGCATTGTTAACTTCAAAATTATTGATAGTAGCCCAATTAGGCGAATACGCCCAGTGCGCCGTAGATCTATAGCTGCTGGTCAGCAGCATTTTTCTTCATAGAAACATATTAATAAACTGTAGGGAAGATTAGGCCTGGTCCAGTGTGACGCAGAAATTTTTAAGTGTTAGATTAAATCAACTTTACAAACGATCATTAGTGAGAAATACGCCTGTTTCCCTCTTCCCGCTGAATAAAGGCCGTGGAGGGTCACCGAGAGGCCGCAGGGACTTTGTTTGGAAGCCATTGCGACAGAGTGATTGATCAACTGGCCCTAAGTTCATCCGACCTGAACTTGAATCAGGGCTCAAAGCAAGCTCTCAGAAAACGTTGTGTTATATTATCGTCAGTCAGCCTACATATGAACCGTTCGTTTAAAGTAATCACCTGATTGAATTTGCTACCTGTAGAGAAAGAAGTGAAATGTTTTTATTTGTTATTTCTGATAAATAAATAGATAGTAATCCAATTCTTTTTCTAAGCTCATAAGGATTGAAGTACTATAGTAAAGTAAGAAAATACCGAATTCTTAAGCACAGGGTGGATAATTATTGGCCATCGAGCCTGCAAATGGCTTAGAGTTTGATATAGGCTACATTTTTTGATCATTAAAGTTTCTGGGATTGTATTCTTTATTTTCACGTTATGTAGGACTGCAAGTGTCACAAATAACGCGAGACTTTTAGAAGCACAAATGCAAAATCAAAACAAAACAAGAAAACAAAAACACACCACACGTTAGAATATAAACCTGTACTTTCTCGTCTATATGTTATAGGAATTATCAAGTAGGCTAAACACGTGATGTTTACAAACATTGACTATTGTTTTGTTTAAAATGTACCGACTTAAAAAGAAGAAAATTAGATTATGAAATAATTGAATATACACATTATAATTAACTACACACTATCTCTGACTTTTGGAACAATACAATATTTTTAATAGCCTACATCCTAATGTATTTTCTCACTCTTTGACTCTGCGGTGTCGCCTGTAGTTCCCTCAACATTGTCGCTTTAATTGAAAACAGTGTAATGTCGAGGTGGGTACCCCCTCATCACTTTCTCTGCGCTGTAGGTGGCCGTGTATATTTTCGTTTAAGTGGTGTTTATGTGAACGAGAAAGGACGGGATTGCTAGCAGACCGCTGATTGCGCGCATTGGGCCGCTGCATGGATTTGAAGTGTATTTGATGGGCACCACCCTCTCCGGTAATCGGCTGCAGCAGAAGCGCGTTCTACGACTTTTTTATTTTCTTGGGGAGATATCTGCCCCGTGCCTTGTAGTGTGAAGGCGTGCAGAAAAGTAGTCCCTATAGTCACAAAATTCCCAGTATGTTGGCCTTTGCAACAGCGTCATAGCTACGTCTAGGTTTGGCATGGAAACATGGGAGTTCATTCAAACTAAAATTCTGCAGTGCTGAAGTGCCGCTGAGCACGACTCACTGCGGACCTGCAGTACGGTGGTTAAATGCGGGGGAAACCGAATTTTAAATTTTAAAGCGTTTATTAATCAGATCTCAGGCTCAGTGTTCTTATCTTTCACTCCTTTCTATTCCTTTAGAATGTCTAAACTTGATTCAAGAAGATGATATCTACATATCAGCACAGCACAGCACAGATGAAAGCGCGGTAAATACGGTATTTTATTGACTTTTTTAACGGTTTGAACTGGAGCGACTCGGCATTCAATTTGATTTTACCATCGGTATGAATACATGTTCTTTCATAATTCATAATTTAAATAGTTCCGAAACTAATAGTCAGTGTAATAACTATTTGGTTGGAGCCCCTGTTGTTTCCTCCCATTGGCTGGCAGAGTGCACGTGTGACATCTGACACGCAGATAAACGCCCACCTGTCCGCCACCTGCTTTAACAGATGCTATTACTAACACACCTGCTGTTAATGAAGAGTCTATAGGACGATGAGAATCATTATATATATAATTATATATATAATATCTATATTTGAATCATGCTGACTTCTAATTAAATTTATGATTGCATATTTAATTTATTTCTTTTCCATTTTTAAATGGAACATTGGGCTAACTATACAATGTGAAATTCGTCATTTAAACCAAGCTCAAACCTGATCTTCCACAGCAGAGACAACACAGCGATCAGTCATCCCTTGAATCTTGGCTTATGGCGCATTGAGCAACAAAGTATTTGCTGTTAAAAACAGTCACCGGTCAGCAGACAGGAGAGCTCATCACGTCAAAACACATGCGTCGTTGTTGTGTTACAATGTGAACCGCGGTTTCCACAGCGCAACTACGCAACAGTCTCTGGTGTGCAATATTATTGAATTAAAGATAAGTTGGCTTGTCGTTTTCTTATTCAGTTGTTTTGTCGCTTGTCAGATGACGAAGCATATTTGGTTCTGCTTGCAGAAACGTCTCCTTTCTGACAGCCTCACGTTGAGAAGAAAACGTGTCTCTCAGACAATGAAAATAAAAGAAAGGCATATGTAAAATTCTCCATGGTTTATTTTGTGATCTTAAGCAGTACCACATAATTTGACATGAAGGACAGCAGCGAGGAGGATTTGGCAGGTCCAGGGGTTTTACACATTCCAAACTGTCCAAATGCGGTTAGCACTTGCAGGGAAAATGTTCCATAATTTTAAATACCTGTTCGCAGCAAATTTCAGCAAATTGACATGCTGATTTTTCTGTAAATAAGACAAAATGCATACAATACATAAGAAAAAAAAAAACAGTGCAGCTGTCAAGGTTAATACATGAAAAAAAAAACGTATGATTGACAGTTCAGTGTAGATTGTTATGGCTGTAATGACAGTTTGTTTTTGTGTACATGTCCAGTTTATAAAAATATGTGTAACAGAAATTATGTAACATCAAGGTTAAAAATGAAATGTGAGCATAGGGATTTTAAGACTATTTTATTGGTTTGTTGATTATAATATAGCCTATTTATAAAAATATGATGAGTATAGAACTAATTTCCACTTTTTCCTGTGTTTGATGATTAGAGTTTATTTAAGTTATTGGCACCAAGTCATTTTAGCAAAATATTAAATGATAATTATTTTCAGGATAAAGATTTTCGGTTCCCTATTTATCCACTGTGGCGTTTGTGTGAGGTTGTCCTGTCCATTTAAATGGGGAAGATGTACAAGTGCATAAGCAAAGGGCTGGATTCTATCATTTAAAAACACAGAGAAACTCTCTTTATTTAAAAGCTTTATTTAAACTCTCTAATTGTGTTGCTCTTGTTTTGAGCATAATTAGGAATGTTTTTGAGTTTTTAATGATCATTTCATAATCTAAGCTATATAAAATCACCAATACCTATTGTTAAATTAATCTTTGGTACAACAGTGCATTATTACTTTTATAGATATCAGGCACTAATGACAACAAACAGGTATGGATAAAAAAACAAAAACAAACAAAAAAAGCTTTGCTATCGAGTTTGCCGTCCACTTCAGAAGGCCATAAAAAACAGATTTCCCTCTAGATGCCTGGCGCTCTGCTTCGCCGCTCCTCTCTGCTCTGCTGTGGCCTTTCTAGGAACATTCAGTCCCATACAGCCCTTTTGGTGCCCCACCCTGCAGCCCTGCACACCTCCCAGGGTTGGTCCATCATGGTCTTTCTGATGCAGGGAGAGACATCAATAATAAGAGCTGAAGCAGAAACCACAGCAGACAACACAAGAGAGAGAGGCAGGGCAGATGCAGGCCGCAACCAGCTCTGCTGCAGGTTAGCTCGTTTGATACTGCTTTGATGGCAGTTTGATGGGTGCACATAGGGCGACATGGGTTTACATGTATATGTTTACTTGAATGTTTACATAATATCTATGGTGTTTACACACAGCCCACCAACTCTTTTTTTTCTTTACTCTGAAGGGGGATTTTCCTGTGGCAGGCTGCTTCGGAAAAAGCAATAAGAATTCCCAAACAGCACACCACAATGGGAGATATCATTTCTGCTATGTGTATTCAATGTCCCTGTCAGTTTTTGTCTGGAATGGGTTGGCTATTTTTAATCTGTGCACAACCGAACCCACCTACAGACAAACCACAAACTATATGAAGGGGAGGGGGATGCGTGGGCATGATAATTGCCTATTATGGAGCTCAAACTCTGTTCTGCCATAAACAGCTTTGGTTGTTCACAACTTGATACCCAGTGCTTCAGTCAGTTTGAAATTAGGGCATATCCTCATTGTCTGTGGGAACCCATAGCCAGGCCAGTGGTTGGAATCAGTCAGGAATGCTCTGGGATGGTAACTGGATTCAGTTGTAATGCCCAGCTCCACAGCGGAACACTAGGGTGGGAAAAAGGCCGAGAGCATTTCCTGAGTGAAGGGGGTCCCAGTGAAGCATCACGCGCATGGGCATCATGTGACAGTGATCCTGCCAGGTTTTAACCTATATGATTTCAGTTAAAGAGCAGAGTGGAGAGGAGCTGTGGGGGAGGTGCCAGGGGTCTGGTTGGTAATGCCAGGGAAAGAAATGAGAGGACAGGGGAAAGACTGGAATTGAGAGAAGAGAGATGCAAACAGTGTTATAATATACAGTGTTATAGCTGTTATAATGAAACCTGTGAAGGAAGCACTAGCTGAAATATAAATTAGAGTAGAAAGTAAAAATTGGTGGTGTCATACAACAATGCTGTCTGCATCTGTATATTTTACAAAAAGTTTTAAATTTTCTATGTGCCTTCATTTTCTTAGTGTCGTCGTCATAAAGATGCATTGAAGTTCACCTGCTCAAAAACTATACAACATTAAATGTATATAAAAACAATAAACAACCATGTACCTAAATAAATCAGGTCTAATTTTTATTAGAAGGCCACCTTTAAAAACAATAAAATCTGTGTAAATGTTAACAGCACAAGAAAATATATAGGCCAGAATTGTATTTCAGCCATACTGCCTATTTTTTTATTAAGTGTAGTCTTTGTAGCCTCACCAGAGATGACCCAAATCAAAATACAGTGTCTAGGTTTTAAAAAATTAGACAAAACACTATTAACCCCTTGTAGACTACTGTCGCAAATTTACCTCAAAGCACTTCTGGTCTGAATGCAGCTGAAGTGAAAAAAACTAACTATTTAAAAAACACAAACACATTTATATTTTAATATAACTGTAAATAAATTTTGGCAGTAAGGGGTTAACAACTTTTAAGAGTTAAATCTCCTACCAGTTTGGCATTGACTTTTGAGACAGTTCCTAACTTTAGCACAGTGTTTTCCCATACTGGACCAGTCAAGCTTTATCCTTCACTGAACAATAAATCTGGTTAAAGCTGATAAAGCTGTGAAGATATGAGGATGACACTCACTGAACTTCCAAATGTTGAATATGTTCAATGTTGAAAGTAAAATGTTTTTAGCCTGTTTTCAAATTGTAGATTGAATCTATAGCATGGAAAGTCATGCTGCTTTGTGTATTAGCAGTAGCTGTTCACTGACTGCAGTCACCTAATACAAGCAAAAGTCTGAATCTGATGATTATGAAGCAAGCTCAGAAGTATATAACCTCAGCAGAGAGTGTTGTGAAAAGGGATTATAGAAGTGTGTGTGTGTGTGTCTGTGAAAGAGAGAGTGAGAGAAAGGAAGAGATCTATGTGTTTTCAATTCACTGAGTGTGACTGGGGGAGGGGACAGGGGGTATTCATGTAAAGGTGTCTAAGGCTTCATGTGTTAATGTATTATGTGCATAAGAATGTTGCTGACTAAATGTTTGTGTGTGTGTGTGTGTGGGTGGGTGTTTGTGTTCAGACTGGTGTTGGAAGGCCAGATGTTGCTCCTTTTGGCTTGTGGAAATGTTGTGACAATCTTGGGAGGAATCTTACCCTATAGTTGTCAAAAGGCTTTTTATTTCCACCTGCTACCGGCCTCTTTCCGTTGGTCTGCTCTATAACAATGGCACTGGGAAAGCTGTGGAGTGCAAAGTGATTGATGTTGGACTGTATTTGGCCCTTCTTCAGATTGGTGCCTGAAAGGAAGCAGCTATCCCTCCCTTCCAGCCCGACTACCATGTAATAATGCAAGGCTCAAGAGGGCAAAGTGCTGATCAGGACTTTCTTAGACATCCAAGTGCCAATCTGCCAAAAAGACAAGTTGGCAGGCACCTATAAACAATATTTCATGACTTATAAATCAATTTACCACTGGGTAAAACAGAACACAGTAAAATTTATGCCACACAACTGAACCCCACTGTAACCACTTCATTGTGTCTCTTTGTCTGTTCTGTCTGAGATGAACAGAGATACAGGTTCATCACAACCGCATTCTTTCCATTTTGCTGAAGAGCAGTGTGGCAGAGAAGGTAATCTATCACCCAAACTGTCTGTCCCTCTCTCTATTTCTAACTGTGTTTCTCTTTCTCCTTCCTCAGGCTGGAGTGGGCAGGCGTGTGGCTTTGGCCACAGGAAGCTGTGAATTCTTTTGAGAATGGAAGATGTCTTATGGGGAGACATACTGGCCCCCCACCCACACGCTCACCACCTCAAAATGACCCCTGACCCCTTCATGTGTTTATATCAGACCGTGGAAGTGAGAAATAGTGATGAGTCACTCTGGCTGTGTGTTTACACTTTGGAGTCACGCAAGGAAGGAAATCAGCCACGGTCTGCTAAAAGTGGTGAGGTGAGAGAGAATAGCTGCAGTGCCTGAGTGTTGCAGTGATTTACCTCACAGAGCCAGAACCTATTTCACGTCATCGCTGCTGCAAAGACTTTTGATCAACAGAAAACAGCAGCAGTAGACTGCTGTTGGCATAGAGGCAATTGTGATTGCAGCAAAAAAAAAAAAAAAGTGGTAGTGTGTGCATCACTGGCACACTCATTATTTCATGAGATATAATAGGGAAAACTCATCAAGAAGTTACAGTATGTTAAGTTGTATTTCAGAAAATCTTAGTAGTTTCATGTCTTTGATGCTGGTCTGAGGTGCACATACCACTATCACACTATAAAAATCAGAGTATTCAGTTGCTTAGTTTAAATTAAAAATGAAAATCACAAAATCATGACATAAAAACTTTTCACCAAACAACAGTAAAACACAATATATACCCCTTACTTTATTTCAGTATATCTGGAACGAATTAAATGATCAGGAAAGCCAGATCCTGCTCTAATGGAATGTAGTATTTATCACTGATATGCTATACTGATATCAATATTTAACATAAATGAATAATACTAACTGGTGACCTGTCCAGGATGTAGTTAGCAAAGGCTGCAGCAGATCCCTGTGACCCTAGTTAGGAATAAGTGGGTATAGATGATGGATGGATGAATAATATTAATTTCATTATAATTGGAAGTCTTGGTTATAATGCCCATACAGAAGAAAAAGGTTATCAAAACCGTTGAAGGGCCTTACTTAACACTGACCTAAGACATTATTAGACAGCACTGCATTATCTTTCTTGACACTTCCAGTTACCAGTTCCATATTTTATTTAATATTTTGTCTGACATTGTGTTTATTACTGATTGCACCACATTTACATAATGGTTCGCAGCCTTTCTGTGTGGAGTTTGCATTTTCTCCCCATGCTTGCGTGGGTTTACTCCGGGTATTCCGGTTTCCGCCCACAGTCCAAAAACATGCATGTTAGGTTGATCGGTGACTCTAAATTGCCCATAGGAGTGAGTGTGGGTGTGTGTGGTTGTTTGTCTTTGTGTGTCTATATGTGGCCCTGCGATGGACTGGTGACCTGTCCAGGGTGTACCCCTGCCTTTCACCCAAAGAGAGCTGGGATAGGCTCCAGCAGATCCCTGTGACCCTGGTTAAGGAATAAGCGGGTATAGATAATGGATGATACGTAGACATTATCACTCACAGGCAAATCTGCATCAGTCAGGTCCAATGACTACAGGAATGTCTGTGAAAAAAATATTTTATAAAAATACCATTGATCTCAAAAAAAGTCATTTTAATTGCTTAACTAGAATGGGCAAGTTAGATTTTGCATAAAAGGTGACAGGCATGGTATATAACTCTTTATACACATCCCTTGATCTGTCTTGACATTATATTTTCAGCATATTAATCTTACACATTACACATCAGCTTTTATTGATGATATGCCCTACAAGTTACAGTGTTCTTTATGGCCTCAGAAATACAATTTGTTAATTGTATTTATAAATGTATTTATGATATGTGAGTTGATGATCCTAGAAAATCACTGTAATATGAACCTCACTGAAAGCTGAAATTGTATTGTGTTCACTGTACTGTAAACTGTGTTTACTGTGGCTTCGACCAGTGTTTCAAACACAGTGTCGCTGTTGTCCTCCACGGTGAATGACTTCAGATTTCAGATTGCACAACTGTTCTTTTCCAGAGACAGCTGTAGTTAGTGCAGTTGTGCTCTGTAAATAAAGGTGACACTTCATTCCTTCCCATCATTACCTTGGTGCAAGTAACTTCATTGCTGACTGTAGCGAATATCCTGTTACACACCCCCATACACACTGCCGCAATGAAAGAGTCAGCAGCTCTTATTTTGGCTAATCTCTCCTGAATTGTAAGTCCTGTCAGTGGCTTTGATTGATAGTTGTGTTTATCACCATATTATTAAGTAATCAGGCTCACCGCAGCTGGGCCTGAAGCTCCTTAATTCCAGCTAAAGCACACAGCTTCATGCTAATTAAAGCTTTGGTGAAAGTGTTTATTTTTGTGAATTTTTAGGAATATAGTTGCCTGTGTTTTTTAAGACTGCGCTGATTGTTGCATTTGTATCCTCTGAAACCTTTAGCACCAGCCTTTAGTGTCAGATCTTCATCAGTACAGTTGTGGGCAGGAGAGAGAAAATCATGCTGCATAAACTGCATGTAGAGTGTAAAACTCCTACTGTTCAATGTACACTATGCACTATAAGGTGCTATTTAACATTACTGTAAACCTGCAAAATGACAAATAAGATTCTGTGTAGTATCTCTGTATATAACAGGAGAAGGGCCATCAGTCCATGTTCTGTGCATCAGCAAAGGTTTCTTCTTGTTTCGTTAATAGAGCCTGCGGCAGGCTGCGTTTGTGTATTCCTGATGTAAACACAGTTATGGCAAAGTGGACATGCTGCTGAGTGTGTCCTGACTGGAGACAGAGAGCACTGTGGTACTGTACTGACTGAGACACTGGCAGCTCTCTAGAGGTAGGGTTAATGTGATGAATGGCCATTTGGTAATGGGCCATGTATTAGGCTGAAATAGCTCTTTTAAAAGCCTGAGCGTGGGCCATTGCTACGGGCAGTTTGAGTCAGGAATCAGTGAGGTGGCAGATGTTTCATGTTGGATCAGTCCACTTTGTCTTACTCTCTGTTTTCTACTGTTTGAAGAAAGAATAGCTTGAATGAGTGCATAGCAATCAAATGAAAATATAACTACATGTAGTGCAAAACGGTGATTAGTGATGCCATGAATAATCTGACAAACTCTGGCCAACTGTAGAAACTGATTGATCCAAGCTGAAAAATGTAATCATTTTTTTCTTTAGCACTGTAGGTTCCTTTTGTTCCTATAGCCACCAGAGTGCATGCTCTTTCTGTTTAAATCACCACATGTACAAATCACACAATGTAATGTACTTATCAATGAACACCTGCAGTGCTATTTTCTATGCATTTGAAGAGCTTATTGTGCACAAGCTTGACTTCTAGTGATACAAATACCTACACTTGTATGTCTTGTACATTCTAAGTTAATAATTTCTATCCTACGTAAAATGCATTGTGGATCAGATATATTTTTAAGTCGTTCATGTGTTTATAAGACTGTGTATGTACTATGGTATGACATTCCCTTATGTACTGTGTATTGTAAAAATAATTTGATCAATTTTACGCATTGTTTTTGTGTTGTCAAATCTTCAGTTTTTCCTTTGTATTCACATTTTCATCAATAAATGTGGATGAACTGTGTATTTGCTTTGCAGGATTTCCTCACAAGTCAGAAATGAAGGAGTTTTACAAGTCTATCAGATGAACTTTTATGTGTAAAAATCTAATAGAAAATCACCTTTTTTAAGATGATTAACATTCTTTACATCCTTTACATATTTATTTTTATATGCAAATCCTCTTTATTAAGGTTAAATTTAGCTTCAAACTTTTATTCTTTGCCAACCTCAGAAAATAAAACATTAAGGGCCTTGTGATGAGTTTGTTTCTGTAGTCGTGTACAGGCTGATATGAGATATAGCCCAAAACAAATTCAGTAGTAGTGAAGTTGTAGGTGGTCCTGTTGTTTACTTAAGCCCTATTAGTTTTCTCTACTTTATGTCATTTTTTATACTGTCCAATTATCTACATAAGTAGATCATAATACTAAATGATGCTATACTTAATCAATAATGACCACTGTGTATGATATATTATTTTAAAATGGTGCATGCTGGATTTATCGCTGCTTGCCCTCAGACCTCTGCAGCTAAGTGGATTTACACTGGTTTATCGAGAGGTCATGTGAACCAGGGGAGCTCAACTTGCTGAATTTCTAGAAAAAAGTTGAACTGGTCAGTATTTTTACACTGCTGTTTCTTATGGCAGCACTGAGACATTATATTTGTGACTAGTGTTCTGGAGAGATGAAAAAAGTAAAATAAAACTAAATCAAGGCAACACAGCAACAAACTCAAACATAGTGTCTTTTTGATAAGGAGATAAGCTTTATTAGCAAAATAGTTTATTTAGTATTACAACAACGGTCCCTGTAGTATTTATCTCAGATTTTGATAGTGGTGACTCTCCCTTCTTGCTTATTACCACTTTTGTCTTCATTTAAATCATAGTGACAGGTAAACCTTCATTTGAGCCCTGGTGGCCATAATTAATCCACTGATAACCAAAGACAAGTGATATCCCATTTCTCCCTGTCCAGAAAGCCTTATCACAGGTATTGGTAAAGACAGACAGATGGACAGACACCCACATGGTTCCACTTTGACGTCTGCTAATTCCAGGGAATCAATCCTAAGTGACACTCAAGGGATACACAGAGTGGTTTTCCCTCTGATGCAGACTGGTGGTGGTTTGCAGATGAAAGACAGTCAAATAAATAAAACTGTGGCTAGCAGGCAGAACTCTTCTGTCCACACAGTACAACCATAATGGGATACATACTGACATGAGGGAAGAAGTGGAGGCCTGCTCCTGTTTTCACCACTGTTACCATGGAAACACTGATGTACTACTGCTCCTCGTCCTAAATCTCTACATTGTCATTTTTTGTAAAAAAAATATTCTGTTATTCAAGGGGTGTTAGAAAGTTACTTAACAAGTGGAATAATAGTAATCAGCAGAGAGCAGCTCTGTTCCTTATCACCCACTCTTTTTGCTAGCCCACTGCTGCTGGTACTGTTTTAATCCTAAAACATGTTGTTAAATCACACTTAGCAGTATCAAATGGCCTAATAACTTCCTCCAATCAATCTTTTCATCAACTGCTGTGTCTGCGGTCGGCCTGGAGTAAGAATAGTAATGGTAAGACAATACTGGCTTGTCTCATCCTGGCTGGGCTCATGCATGATAGCCTGCCCCTACAAGTCACATTCACTTCCTATTCACGGTGCCACTGTAAATTCAACTTTGCATTGTGCATGTTGCACAATGCGAAGTTGCTTGGAAGCTCTCCCAGTTTTGTCCATTTTTTTTATTTGCTGAGGACATATGGCCTAAGATCCAACTCCATTCAAAATATATTTTGCTTGGTGTTCACTTGGATGGTTAACTTTTAGAGTGCAGAGTGATTTACAATAGCCTATATGCAGAGTTTGACACTAGAAAGCAGTTTCAAAAACTTTCCGCTAAAGTGGGAAGTTTCTCTGTGTGCACGCCAGGTACATACCAAAAAGTAGTTCTGAATAGGGCCAGTCTGTTTTGGAGTTACTACAGGATTTACCCAATCAAATAAAGGCATGTTTTTATGTTTTTAACTGTGACTATAACTTGTTTTGTGGAGATCTCACAACTATATAACAGCCAAATAAAGGCCAGGAACATCTGTAGCAGCAGGGTTGATCTTTAGCAAGTTTGTGAACACCATGGGCTAGAATAGAGTATTGCAATAAAATTAGTTTGATAATTTATATGTCAAAAGCAAATATCCACGGGCTATCCTTTTTAAGGAAAACACATATGGCTAAGGAAGAAGAACATGAAGTGAGAATTTTGCTAGTTTAAATAAAGCTAAAACAACAAAGGACAGCTTTTCACAACAGGACTGAAACACAATGACCATCACTCAACTTTACTGTAACTGGTATGAAAATGAAATCATCTACATGATGTGGGATTAAGCTGCTTGATGGGGGTTTTGTTTTACATCTTGTAGATCTGCTATTCTAAATATTTCTGTTTATAAGAGTCTTAGATTAAGTTGATATTTAAAAAGACTGAAACAGCTCATTGAGAGCATTATTGGTGGTAAAAAACAAAACAAAACAAAAACAAAAAAAAAAAAACAGGCACAAATTATTATTCCAAGCAGAGGTTTTATATATGTTAAAACATGTCTGGAGGGGATTTTTAAAATAGAAAGTGATTATTCTCTCTTCAAAAGGTAAAAGCAGTTAAACAACTGACCCTGCTTAACAGCTCACTATAATTAATGCCTGTTTGGAGTCACACAAATGCACTTAAAATAGTGGCATTATCAAGGTTTTGTCACTGGTGCCACTGAGGTGATTTATTCAGATTCTGGTCGACTCCCGTCTGATGCACATCAACAAATCACAGCCTGAGGTCTGACAAGCCCCACACCACACTCATCTCTGTCTCCCTCTCTGACCCCCACACAGCTCACCGTGACTGGGTGTAGCACCCAGCACAGATATCACCCAGGAGTGATTTTAAAGCCTGACTGGCCAAAAGTCAAACCACACTGCCCTCAGGATGTCCCTGCCCTGGGAATTATGGTCATAGTTTAAACAAATTATGTAAAATAAAGTAGAAAATGTGTTGTAAGGTTGTGCTAGCATATTTCCCAGGTGATTTATTACTCCTTTAAAGGAGCCAAAATGTGGTTTTTCAATTGACTTACCTTGTACACAGTTGAATACCTTTTTGCTAAAGCAGAGCTGTGAGTTTTTTGTAATGATTAAGCAGTCAGTGACCACCAGCAGTGCCATGTGACCCAGGGGCTCAGGGTGATAAGACCTCCATAACTCTACTTTATCCCCCTGCTCATTATCATCCCCAATCCCAGCTCTGCCCTGCACCCTCAGGCTGCAACAGGACGACAGGGAGCTCTCTCTTCCACAGCTTTCTGCAGCCTGAAGATTACTGGGGAGACACAGAGGCTAAGTTTAACTAACCCCAAACACTTGACAGCTTCTGTCTGTGGGAGATTTTGTAGTATCCAGCAGAAAAGGAAGACTTCACATCTGTCTATTGTCCTGATGTGTGGTAAAACCTTTTCTCATCATGAGGTGAAAATCATTTCTTCCATAGAGGGGGGACACATGGAATCCTCAGATCATTTCAACACTTCCAGTTTATTTCTTAATTACCAAAGGTTTTCAAAGCCTTATATCTGGACTGAGGCCTGACCAGTGTAGACTTTTTGGAAGGAAACATTTATTAGGCGAGTGTGTGTTAATATATAAATATCAAAGTTTCTTGTAATATCATTAAGGTTTTCTCATAGCCATGTATTTGTCATCACACCAATTGCCATTACAGTGGCAAAATAGTGGGCTGTTTTAATTTGTGTAACTTTCACATCTCTGTAGGAGTTTTTTTCCACAGAGAGCTGCCTTCTAACCCCTGGTATAAAACATGATCGATGTCTTTCACATTTCAACAGTTCTGTGGTTTGCTTTTGAAAGCAATTACTTTTTACTTTTTTACATTGCAGTGCACAAGTGTTTGTGCATTTATAGAGGCTTTCAATCATATACAGGTCACATCCTAAAATAAGTTGTTCTCTGCATGTGTTTGACTGTATTTTTCAAAGGAACTGACATCCTATTCACATATTTTGTCTTTTTCAAGTACTGCGTGTCTGTTTTGGTCTGTCTAAGCATTTCCTTTAGCTGTTCAAATGCTTGTGCAT
The DNA here is from genome assembly GCF_900324485.2 of Mastacembelus armatus. Taxonomy (NCBI): domain Eukaryota; kingdom Metazoa; phylum Chordata; class Actinopteri; order Synbranchiformes; family Mastacembelidae; genus Mastacembelus; species Mastacembelus armatus. The sequence goes on from NC_046635.1 coordinate 12,743,464, forward strand.
GCATTCATGTTTGTGCATGTGTGAAAATAGAATTAGTTAGCACCCAGTGTATGCGTGTGTGTGCTTATGTCTGTGTGTCTGTTACATATTATGATGAACAGGACAAACGTTAATGAAGTTGGGTTCATAAGAGTCATTTATACAGTCTTTCTAGAGTCCACCAGTGGCTTAGATGGAGGTTTTGTATAGACACAGTAATGCCCCAGTTAATTTTGTAATTTTTAGCATGCAAATGGTAAAATCAAAATTTAGACGTCATTATGGAGGAATTGCATGCTGTACAAAAATGAGCTTGTTTAGATATATTGCCTAGGTTTAAAAAAACATTTAAAGCAAGAGAGAAAATACTTTCTGGATTACCTTACTGTAAAATAATATGACTAAATTTGGGTAGTATTTGCTTTAGGGGCTGTAGAAGAACAAGGAATAATATGAAAAACTGAGTTTTCTTCTATGATTTTTTTAATTGTGAAAGTGGAATGAATAGACTCAGCATTGGTAACAACCCAGTTGCACAGACTTGGGATGTGGTTATATTTCAATTCTATTTATGAGGAGACACTGTCAGTCTATCTGTCAGAGAGAGTCGTGTGTAATTGGAAGAGGCTTACTCGAAAGAGCTTGGCAGGCGCGGCAGAGCAAAGTAAAACCCTGGACAATATTCCTGCCTCATGCCTGAAAATCAATAACCCAGACCCCGTTAGTGAATGCACGCAAGACAGACCCCACACAGTGGTGACTTTTTTTCCTGTCCATTCCCGCTCACACTCCTCGATCTTCTCTTTCTTCACGTTACGCCACATCATTCTGTCCAGTGTTGTGTAAAAGTATCTTCTGTCTCCCTGTCTTTCTCTAATGTTTTTTTTTTTGTTTCTCAGTTTATGCTTTTCTCTTCTTGTTTACTGTTCTATTCAGTAAGCCGGGCTGCAAATTGTGACTGAAGGATACTGGGAAATAGCTATAAAATGATTCATCTGACTAACCTTTACAACATGCTTTCATTTTTGTGCTTCTGAGTGCATATGGACTGAAGAGCAGGGAGGGGGGTGGAGGCGTGCAAATTTCTTGTTTTAATTTCTCAATTACCTCTTAAACAGAGGTCAAAGGTTGGCTTAGCACAACAGCTTTGACAAGATAAGCACCTGTTTCTCTGCTGGTAGAGGCCAGGGTTATCCTATTACCCTCAATATGTAAACCACTCAAAGGATCTGTACACACATGCATAAATACTGACGTAAATAAAGAAAAACACAAGCGCTGCTGTCTCAGGGAAAACACTAACACTGTCAACACCTTCCACCCCCTCGTTACTTCTGAGACATCCAGTATTACCTGACTACAAACTCTTCATCAAGAGCTTTGTTTTGAGCTGTATTTGACACTTTGTTTACCTCGTTAGTAGAAAATCTCTAATTGAATGTTTGAGGATGCTCATTACATTTCACTAGCTAAGAGAAGATGCAGTGCATAAGAGGTGCTGGCACTTATACTTCTGTGGGCACGCCGTTGTTTGGGTTGGCACTGCTGTATTTTTAGATCGTAAATAGCACAAGGTAACCACCTCTCTTTACCACGTTTTGGCACCCATAATTTGGTCCACCTATTGTTTATCTTTCCTGGCCTTTTTGCTTTTGTGCTGGTGAATGATGAGATGGGGTCATAACTGGACAGACTGGCTGAGGCTTAAAAACCTGAGCTCTTCCTTTATGTTAACAGTATATTTTCGTCACTCTCTGCATATTAATCAATCACATTGAAGCAGGCACACCTTCATTAGGTTAATGGTGCAGATAGACAGAACCAGCTGCTGCCCATGAAACTGGGCTCTGAGTGATGCAGCCATACAAAGCTGAAGTGAATGGTTTTAGTTTTTGACTGTGTCTTTCTGAACAGTGTTGGCAGTAGAGACACTTTCCACTAACTGGAGGGAGCTAATGATGCCAAATCTTTTTTTCTTTTTTTTTTTTTGTGGTGGTGGGGGTGGTGGTGGGGGGCTCTGAAGTCTCATTAGACCAAAGCAGGTTTGTGATTGCATGTTTTCACACTTGCAAGGTGAGGTTAGCCAAAACCCCCAAAGCTCCAAGGCTCAGAAACAGACTAAAGTACAGTTTATCGAGGTGAAATTTGTCAACATGCTACAGTGAAGATAGGCAGTCATTAAAGTGTCAGGAGGATGTCAGAGCTTTTCCTCTCTCCTTCACACCCTGTGGATTTTTCTCTTCTCTTACTGAGATTGCTGTTTTTCAGAGACCCATCCTGAGGTGCAACAAGTTTCCTGAAATGAAATGAGCTTGTAGAATCACTAGTTGATGTGCCTCTCAGTACTCCCACACAACAAACAAGTTCCTTTATGTGATGTGCTTATTTTTTTATTTTTAGTAGTGTTAACCTTCACTTATTGTTTCCTGCTGCTAGTGTATGCAAGCTGCTACTGAGTCAATATAGTCACTGTGTGTGGTATCCAGCCAAACTGCAACTGTATGTATCTGACAGGCAGCACCGTTAATCCATACATGAGTAAGAGGTCATATTACTCCGGAGTGTGTGTTTTTCGTGAATGGTGGTATGCACTGTACTTGCTATTGTGTGTTTGCGTGCATGGAAGCATCATACCTCACCATTCGTTGTTAATTAGGTATGGTGATGTGAGTATGTTGCAGGCTTGCATGATCAAATGCAGTGCGGTGAATGTGAAACCGTACAGGGACCAGAGGAAGCAGTCACGAAAGCCATTTTGGCAGTCAGTAAGTGTGTGTGTGTGTGTGTGTGTGTGTGTGTGTGTGTGAGTGTGTGAGGGTGTGTGTGTTTGTGTGTGTGTGTGCGTGTGTGTGTGTGTGTGTGTGAGCACTCCAAGTCTGGGTGGAATGCTCTCTCTGGATGCTGTGGCCTTTCCCTAAGCCTGGGCTTTCTGCTGTATTAATCACCCTCCACAAGGTCTGCTTTCTTGGCCTCATGTGCTGAATCTGAGGCCTTGACACTCGACTCTGCTCTCCGTGCTGTCCAGGAGCATCGAGTCAGCATAGTTTCCCACAGCATGTGGTTTCTAATGTGTGCGAGTGCATGAGAAGGAAACTGAAGGGATTTGACATGTATGGTTGAGGGTGAGTAGAGCACAAGGGGGAAGGAGGTGGGGAGGAGAGGAGAAGAGGTTACATGAGTCTGTGTGTGACAACCAAACCTGGCAGACCTGATAAGAAGGGTCGGTACAAATGAATGGGGGTCAACGCTGGAGTTCTGTAGTAGGATCCAGTCTGGGTAGGAGAAGCACTCTGGGGGGAGAGGGGTCCCACAGGTCACAGAGTCACACAGACAGGGTGTGTAGCCTTACATTGTTCTGAAGCAGTCCTGCAGTATGAATGACGGTATGTCAAAATGAAAACACTTTCTCACAATTGTCTATAAGAATGTGTGTGTTCATGACTTTTATGCTTATACGTGTCACCCCTCTGTGTTAATACACAGCCTTGGACTGATAGAAGGTGTAGACATTTTATTTAGAAAGAAAGACAGGTACAGAACTGTGGGGTAATGTCATTAAACATAACGTAAGCCATCTTACACTAAAATACAAAGAATAATAATTATTCTTTTAATGCCAGTCTATTACTTGATGTTGCCATTGTACCACAGTTATTTCTGCCTTCAGTGTGCATACATCTGAGGATTCCATTTTTTTAGGAGGGTTTTTTTTTTTTTCAAAATCAGTCGTGTAGGCATAGAAGATACCATATGCTGTACAGACCCTATAGCCTTTGAAGCAAATTTGTGCTTTGGAAGCTTTAAAATGGAATATTGCAGCATGGCTTCATTTTTGAACAGGTCTCAGGCAGGTTTTATTGAATCTTCTTTATAGACTAGCTCATGAGGCTGCAGGAACCACTCAGTGTATTGTTTGAATGAATGTCACACTAATGCTATGCCTTCTCCAGTAGGTGGATGTTCATAACCTCTGAGGTTTGTTTTTTCATTGCCTCTCACACTGGGCAATATGAAGAAATTGACTTCTGCTGACAGTACCTAAATTCAAATGATGTTGATGTTGCTACCATCAGTTTCAAAATTACCTTGTTTCTTTCTTGAAATTGTACATTTTATCAGTTTAAACATTTCACATGTTTTCAATGTTCTATTGTGAATAAAATATGGGAGATAAAATATGAGATTTGCAAATTATTGCATTCCAGATTTTACACAGTGACTTTTTGGGAATTTGTGTTGTACTGTAGACAGAAACATTTAACCACAATCTAGACATTTAGTGCACTTAAGTTGAGATTGATGCACCATATTCTTTCTCAGCATCACACTATCATTAAGAGCTGCAGATGGTTTTTCAAAAACTGTGTGAACCCTGACTGTGTTAATTTGACCTTTGATTTGTCAAACCTTTTTGCTGAGGCTGCTACTTTCAGGACCACAAAGTAAAAACACTGGAGTGCAATCTGTTCAACTAGCTAACAATATTTAATGGAATTGTAAATGGTGGGGAGTCATTTTGTCTTGTTTATGCATAGAGCAAAATGGGCAGTGTTGTAATACTGTGAAACCAGATGTAATCTGTAATTCTCCAGTGCTCTGCTCTTCTACAGAGATGCTCTTTGTGAGTGTGTGTGTGAGTTGGCAGTGCCAGTTTAATTACCTAGGGCTCCCCAGCCTTTAAGTCCAGGCTATTTTGCCATTAAGCCCCGGTACCTCTCACACAGAGCCTTTGCTTGAATGCTCTTGTTACTGGAGGGAATCTGTCAGTGTGACGCAGCTTGGGTTTGTCTTGGCGGCTACTCCACTGCTATGGGATACAGATGTTAACAGTGTGTGTGTGTTTCCCAATTAAAGCATTAATCCAAATCAACCCAAATGATCACACACGGCATAACGACGACCAGGGAGGGCCCCTCTTATTCTTTTTTTACTTCTCTTTCCTCCTCTCCCTCCCTGTCCTCTCTTTCTTTCTGCTTATATGTCCATCTTTTCTCACCCTGTGGCCTCTTTAATTGTCTCCATCACCTCTTTAGTTCATCAGTGTAATCCACCTCTCTCCTCCCTCCTCCCTCTCCCCTCTGTGATTACTCACCCTGCATTCCTTCAGCATGCATCAAAGCAGCCAATGCTAAATGTGGAAAAAGTGAATGTGGAGAAGAGGAAGACAATAGGGCAATGAGTCTCCGCTCTACCGACCATTTTGTTTTTCCGTTATGTTCTAAGTTTCCAAAGTGTTTATTTGCTGCAGCTATGGTATATTGTATAATACATGAATATAGAAGGCATGTAATTTAACACAATGACAGATTTTGAGTGTCTAAATGAAAGCCTTTAATTTAGAGAGATAACTTGACTTTTAAAGGGCATTGCAAACTCTCATGGTAATGTCTGGGTGCAAAAACATACATACATCAACCATCCACCCACCCATCCACACACTCTGTTCAGATCCCAAACATCCTGTTGCATCTAACACTAATTCACTGTGTGTACAAACAGCTGTCCTGAAGAGGCAGGACACGCTTCACAAAATGACACCCACCTGTGCCGGTCAAGCAGTTCAAATTGTAGGTTAGTAGCCTCACAGATATGTTTGCACATCCAACCTTCATGTCATGACCCAGCTCTTTTCACTTTTATCCAAAGCGCACACATACCCGTACTGCAGTATTTCACTTGCACATATAGCACATACTATCCTCCCACTTCAAATATGTATTCAAAGAGCCAGGCAGACTTAACAATGGCCACATATAAAGAAATTCTGAGTAAACAGTCAAAATATGACTTCAGGCAGGGAGGGGATGAGCTCCATCTGGAGAAGCTGATGCCAGAAGTGCAGCAGTGTGTGCGCATGTGTCTTTGTGTGTGTGTGTGAGCATGGTCATATACAATGACAGTTCCGAAGATGAAGATGTCAATGTCCTTGTGTATGTCTGCATATTGCAAGGTGTCTGTATGTGTGTGTTCCCCCTGCCCTCCCAAACCAAACACAGTTAACAGTAGCCTGCTGTCAAAACAGCCCACCATTCTACAATGGAGGCTGCTGTTCAGTCTAAACAGGTAGAGAGGAGAAGAGGAGGAGAAATGCTATCGACAGACAGAGAGGCCAAGGGGGCAGCAGCAGTTGGTTGAAAAATACAATAAAAGAGTGAAAGGAGGAAAGGTGAAGATATGTTACTGAGTCAATGATCATGCATAAAACCAGACTGATGATTCTTTTGGGATCAGGAGGCAGGTTACTGACTGGTGCTAACAGGAAATCCAACACAATGCTTGCCTGAGAAAATTGTAATTACACTCACTGAGGCCATAAAGTGTTTGTGCATCTGGAAGCATGTGTGTACGTGCATGTTTGTTTGTAACCATGTGATATAACATTTGTATCTGTGTTGATACTATGGTGTTTGTGTGTGATCATCAACACATACATACAAATTAACAAATGTTATCAAATTTGAATTGTTCAGGTTTGCCTGTAAAATTTCACTTTACTGAATCAGTGCTCTGCACATTTGTAAATAGTTTTTGTCTGTTTAATTACATACATAATATGTATGTAATATATAACATGTAATATGTTATGTATAATAACAAAATTAATGTTTTTTCTAATAATAAATGAATAATAATAACAATAATTTTCTAATAATACAAAAACAGATTTGTTTGTCAACGTAGAATACAAAAAAATAACACAAAATAACTCTGAACTGTTCTCTCATGGTGGTGAATTTCAAAATTTCCTTTTAGGCCATTTCACAGTTACAGACAGCCTAAACAGTGGAACACACACAGGCCTTCAGCAGGGGGGTCCAGTGTAAACAACAATGACATGATTTTTATTTTCCTTTTTCCCAGCACTCAGTAAAACTGCTTTCACGCTTGCACTTTTGTTCTAATGCTTCTCTTTTCAGCAAGTAAGTTGGAAGAATAGGAGGATTGTTACGCTTGTACAGTGAAATGTTCTCTAATGAGATATAACTAAGATTAAATCACATACTGACAATTTTTTTAGAGGAATACAAACAGCTCTCATTCAACTCGCAACCTTCCCTCACTATTTCCACCAAACCTATATAAAAATTCTGTGCACAAACGCAGAAGAAGGCTGATCGTTGTGTCCATCTAATACTGTCAAAATTATGTTTATTGGCATAAGATGCTTGGTCATGAATTTTGTCTAACCTTTAAAAAGCTGCAAAAACAGAAGTGAACAACTGTATAAATCTGCTGAAAATGAAAGTTAGATTTTTACAATAAGATATTATCTAATTTTGAAGCAGCATCTGCTAATTACAATTTAAAGAAAGGAAGTTTTATTTAAACTGAACACTACTGAGCTTTCTCTCTACAAAGCCTTTAATTCTGTGTTCCTATAAATCTTAAATTAAAGCCATTAAAATGACAGGACAACTGTAGGAAAAAATGGGGATTTTTTTTCCCCCTAGATTACTAAACTAAACTAAATCCCCTGAAACTATTGAAAACATTCAGGTTTGCCTACAGTACATTAGATTAGGCTGAGAATGCCAGAAACATGCTTTTATATTTGTAATATTTTAATGAGAATTTTTTAAATATGCTTTGTATGCCTTGGCTTTTATACATTGTTTGCAGTTATATGTATGTAGATAAAGTCTCTCACTATCTTTTACCCCATCACTGCAGTTCTCTGTTGGATTACAGGGTTGAAAGCGCCACCTAATAACAGGGTACTACTCCAGACCATTTTGTGGAGGGATACCTGATACCTTAACTCATCCTGTCATTGTCATCTAAAATGCATGGCTCTAATTAGCTGTAAATATAGGTGATTTTTTCCCCCTCCAAATTATGCACATAGCTCTCTCTCATTTAAACTGAATTAGAGAAGCAAAACACATTGTCAAAGATGCATATGAGAAGATATCAATTCACCTTATTAAAATATAATATTGATCAAAGCACACCCTGCTCAGTAAACAGTTACAAATCCTAAAAGTTTTTTTTTTCTTTTTCACTGGTCAGGCTGAACTTGGCAGCAGTATCAGTGGACATTTTTCTCTGTCAGGCCACAGGAGTCAGTACAGCAGAGCCAGCTGCCGAGGCTCACAGCCTGGCCTCTAATTAAAACAGTGGAAAATGAGATAACTCCACAGATCCATCATGGCCGCCATTGGCTGTCAGAACGCTCGGGGGCTGCCACCCACCATATGTTTACACCAGGGCCGCTCGGCCTCTCTGCTCTCAGGGTGTTTTTAGAGTCCCGGCCTGATTTCTCTAATGGGCCGAGAGGTTTTTTTAGCCTCCTTCCACCCTTGCTTTGCTACAAACCTCTCTCCACTCCCACCCCTCCTTTAAGTGTTCCTGATGCGGCTGACAGAAGCTTGGGGTGGCAGAGCACCCCACCTCCCTTCCCTCCTCCCATATTTCCCACCCACTCTGCCTTGTTAGCTTTCATTTATTAGACCCTAATGGAAGCTAGTACTGTGATGCCCTGCACTGGTGCATAGAGAGGACAGCTTTTCTCTGTTTTTTCCCCTCATCTTTTAGCTGTGCCTCGGTTTCTTCCTTTACATTCAACAATTTTCCATTCCACCCTTGTCTACTTACAGCATCCTTCTTGTCCACATTTTCATTCCTGTTTTATTCTGTTTTGCTTAAGGCAGGTGTTCTTTAAGACTTTTCACAGAAGAGAGTCAGGCAAGTCTGGCAGATCTGTTACAAGGTCATGCACTGGGTGTGAAGGAGGACAGAGAGGTCTTCAGCACAAGACGCTCAGTAATTCATATTTGGCCAGAGACTGGGCTGTCTGACTATTTTGGTTTAAAAGGCCTATTTTGACAGCTGCCATTTAAAAGAGAGTAAAACTGCCGCAGTGATTAGAGTCAGGCAAAAACTGTCTTCATTCTTGCTGAATAATGACAGTGTGTTAGCAGATCTCCTTCAAACTCTAATGCCAGCCTCACTAATGATCCTAAGGCCTCTTCCACAGCCTTTGCCAATACACTGCAGAGGGATCCAGCTACCAGCTCTGTTTCCTTTCCACAGGCAGAGAACAGCAGCCCTTTACAGTGGAAGGAATGTGGAGGTAGAGTTGAAGGACTTGTCACAGCTGGAGACATGTTAGCACCCTGTTAGCTGCTTTGTAATGAAATGAATTGTTGAATAATAATCCTTGAACAAATTTTTCTAATGCCATCTTGACAGCAGAAATGTTTTCTCTGTCACTGAGATTTTAATGATATAACACCAGTATAAAAAATGCACCATGTATCTGATGACAAGTATCTCTAAAATACATGTATTATATGACTGATGTCCTGTTGATATGATATTCATGACTGATACTTAAAAAGGGACTTTTTATCTATAGAGTAAAAGCCAGCATTACTGTACAGACCATTTTTATTGATCACAAAAGAGAAAACGCAAAAGGATGCTGGGAAGTATTTGTAAGTGTGTGTATGTGTGTCCATGTGTGGTGTCTAACAGGCCACCCTGCTGCGAAGCTTGTTAGTTTCAGAAATAAATGACTTCATATTTCAGTCTAAATATCATTATACAAACCTCACTGATCAAGCTGCTGTGAATGCAGCGAAGCTTAGGGCAAAGACCACAAATGTGATACGTTGTCCTGTAACTGGATCTGTGTTTTTGTTCTCATTTCAGAAGTGTGTGCACCCTGCTTGGTCGGCGTCATGTGCCTCATTTAGATATCAAGCATGGCCCATTACAACACTACCACTTCTCTCTCAATGTCTCTCTCTCTGTCTCTCTCTTAGTCACTAACACGTTTTCACACGTCAACAGATGTCAAATTACTCCACAATTAACCTGCTGGGTCTTCTTGCAGCACTACATTGTATGCTTTTGGTAAAAGAGGCCTTGGTAGATTGGGCTTTTGATTTCTATTAGATGACAAGTCATCCATCAAGTTGAACACTCTCCCGACTCCCCAGCTCTCACTACGTCTCTCTTTTTCTCCCGCTAAGACTTTCTCCATGCGCCTTCTCTTTTCCTGTGACCTACCTCTGCGCTCACTTGCTCTTTTTCTGCCCCCTGACTCCTTGTCCCCTCCCTCCTGTCACTCTCTGTCAGGATGAAAAAAGGTCAGTGTGAGAGTCGGCTGAGAGAAAGAACAGGAGAGTAAACAGGGGAGAGAGATCAAGAGCGTTTTACACCCGGTATAAATATTTGCAGAAATGTGGCTAGAACACGTGGAACACACATGAAGAAAAAAAGACAGGGGAGAACATTTCTGCAGTCGGGTTTCTGGACACATGAACATGAGCCTCACATACGAGCATGCACTTATACACAAATCAACAGTTTCTTTTAAAATCTTTCTCTTTTGATGGCATTCAGGCTGGCATTCTGGTGTACTGAGTGAAAAGACCACCCTTCAACCAAAGGGCTTCTGGTGCAAAGCATCATGTCAGTAATAATCGGCTCTGTTACAATGCCCTTGAAAACAGTATCAAATCCCTCCAGCTCCAGCTGTCCATGTGCTTTATATAAAAAAACTTCCTGTGTGGTTATCGCTTCAGCTCCACTGACTGTTACTTCAAGAGGAAGAATATATACTGTAGTAGTGCTCATGTGAAATTACACTGGCCAGTGTGACCTGAAGACATGTTGAAGAGCTTTAACTCACTCACTGTCATCAACTCCTAGTTAAACCCGTGTCAGCTGACTGAGTGCTGAGCTCGTATCACCCAGCTGGCTTCAGTCTCAGCACCTCCCTGTAATTGCTGATAAACATGCAAACACACAGCGATGCCACTGAGCGCCCTGACTGTGATCTATGGACAGGTGAGGAGATCCTTTCACCAAGACTGTGACAGCTTATATGAAGCAGCCGGGCGCTGACAGAGAGATAAGTTTCTATCTGTGGGTGATAGATAGCATAACAGGGTGTCAAAAGCAGAAAGTAGAGACAAACAGCAAGATTAACAGGACTATTTGTGTAGAAGCCTGAAAACTTTAAATGAATGACACTGATGTTGAAGGAAAATCACAAGCCTGTTTAGCCTGCTTGAGATGCAAAGGAATGGAAAAGAATTTAATCTACTCACTAATTGCATAGAAATCTTCATCACCCCAGAAATGTTAAAAGTTGCAATTACTGTAACTGCAGGGTGTTGCTTTTAAAAGCCTGTAAGTTCCTGTTCTGTGTAGCTGCACTGAACCAAGCAGAGCATCACTGCTGCCTTAAAAGGAGGGAAACATCCTGCAGACACTGATGTGACAAGACATGTAAATCTTGGTGCTGTCCTCCTCTCTCTGATCACCACAGATGCATTCTCCTAATGCTCAGTCCTGCCTCTGTTTCCATCTTTGAATTGAATTCTCTCCATCTCTGTTCAGAAAGCAGTGTCATCCAGAGCTCTTGATTAATAAGACTTAGGACATCTAACGTATCTCTGTTCAGTGTCAGTATTCAGAGTTTGGTGTTCTTGTGTAAAGGAAAACATGTACCAAAAAGAACTAAAGACTGAAATACATAAGTAACTAAAATATATAAATACATAAATAACTAAAGGCAAAGAAATCATTTGACTTGAACAAAAAGTTTCACTTAGAAAGATTTATATTTAAGAGCCAACATTACAAAGGTCAGTATCTACTTCCACACAGGAAGTACTTCCTATCTTTATTTCTGGTGATATCAGTCTTACATGTGCAGAGATGTTCTACCATTCTTTTCAGATATTTTTTGCAGAAGGGGTTTTGTTGTTCTAACTTCAACTTTAAAATGCAAAATGGCCAAGGGACATTCTTGAGCAGGTCATAATTTTCACCTTTAGTTTGAAACTTGTGTGTGATATTTGCAACATTGTCATGTTGAAAAATGTCCTCTCCTGGTGAGCTTCTTCAGATAGGGAGTCTTTTCATCCAGTATATGGGTACACTTACTTGTATTCACAGTGCTGTCTATAAATGTCATCTCTCCTACACTCATGAGCTTCCATATCAGCACACTCCCAGCTCTATGTTTCACCGTTGGCATTATGCAGCCACTGTGGTAGTTCTGGCCAGGTCCACACCACACATATGGGATTTATCTGGTTTCATCTGGGTAAATCCTTGCATCAAGTCAAAATGCTAGCATGCTTCTTAGTCCATGCTGCAGCTGTCTTGAGGTTTTTCAGTGCCCTCTTCCATCTTTATGAAGTCTCACAATCTGGTTTCTTACTTTTTCAGGCCAATTCCTTGCCATTTACTTTTATTTCAGTGGCCACAGGTGTGCTGACCTTTGTTGGACTGATATCGTACTTTAAGGCCTGTATATTCAATGTTGTGCTGTGTGACCCATTTGTCTTTAATTATAAATACACTTGAGTTGCAATTATTATTTAAAATTTTAGTGATTTTGCCCAGGATACTGTCCAAATGTAGGTAAGACAGTTAAACTTTTTCTAGTTGGCATGCACTTCCTCTGAAACTTGTCAAACACTATTTTTCAGTCAGGCCTCACTCCAAATGCCTAGCATCATGTCATCAGCTGAGGTGGGAGTCAGTGAATTATCTAAGACAGCCTTCAAAACTTCAATCAAACCACAAACCCAAATATCATGTGAACTTGGGACTGCAGAAATCATGAAAAATATTCCAGTAAATGTCAGGGTAGTTCAGTTCTGTGGGATAACTTCTCAGCCATATTAAAAATAAACTAATCAGCAATTTTACTATCTTAGGCATTATTCATATTACATATGTTGTACATTGTACATATCATTAACAGTGAATTTCACTTACTGAATCTTTGGGCCTTCACATCCTTTCATTTGTTATCTCTGTCTGTGGAGGGTTAAAAAGCCATCCACAGTCTGTGCCTACTCCCAGATCAGGCCACTGTAACCTCCAGGCCACTCGTCTGAGGCTTCAAATGCCATCTGCAACACAGGGTAATTGAGTGGTGAACAGATAAGGAAATGAACTGGGTTCATCTGCTGGTATGAGCGGGGAGGGGAAGAAGGGGTCCCAAGAGCATCAGGGTCATTTGGCTGTTCTCTCTGGATTGGCAGAGGAATGTCAGAACCAACCAGACACATTTTGTAGCCCTGTTTACTATAAAGAAGGGTTATTCTGGTAAACTGAAGCAAAAACAACAAAGAAAATACCTTTGACTATTAAGAGCTGCTTTCCAGTGGACCTTGAATGGAGCATTATATTTAAGAGTTTATTTAAGATTTTCTATCTTTTACCTTAGTTTCCTAAGAAAAAGAGTTTAGAAATGCATTTACTAATAGAATTATATCTGTATTGAACACATTTGGAGTACTGTCTCCAGATGGTATCATAACAACATTTACAAAATAAGCTTATTCACTTTCTTGCCACAAGTTAGATGAGAAGATTGATACCACTCTTAAGCTTGTACACTAAATATAAAGTGACTACCAGCTGCTGGTTAGCTTAGCATAAGCCTGGCAACATGGGGAAAGAGTTACTCTGGCCCTGTTCAAAAGTAACAAAATGTGCCTTCATTTTACCGTACAAGCTTGAGGGTGGTATCAAACTTCTCATCTAACTCTCAGCAAGAGAGTGAATAAATGTATTTCACAAAATGCCTTTACTATTCTCTTAACTAAAACACTAAAGCTAAAGCTAAGCATTTCAGTAACATAAAAAAAACACCAATATGACAAGAAACAAAAGACTTAATTAAAACTAAATATTGTTGCAGATCACTGAATCTTGTCCTAGTCATTTGATGAAATAATCAATAACATACTTTTTTCTCCCTGGCTCTATCTGTTTCTCCATGTGTTTCCTTCACTGGTGTTTTTTTTTTTCTTCTGCTCTCTGTGTCAGTATTACCGCTGAGTGCTACATGCTGCTGAGCTTTGGTGCTGCTGTCATTTCCAGCTGCTCTCTCTATCAGCTGTCATCACTTCTACAAGAACATCACTGCCAATTAATTCTCTGCACCCTCACACTACTATTCAAGAGACTCAGTGCCATGTTTTTCTGTACTATTCTTAGGAGCTACATCAGCACTGTTCAAGGCTGTGACGTCACTTCAGAGGCAGCTGTTTTTCCTCCTAGCACCCACTCTCAGGGCCTGGCAGAGTGCTGAATAAGAGCTTGGGAATGTCTCATGCTCTTATTGCTTGTTAAAAAGTAAATTATCTGACATTTTCTGCTTTCTACTAATATTTTCTAAAATTCTTTTTGTTTGATAAATCTAATTTTCAAGGCTTTTAATTTCTCTCACACAGTGTATTTGGGCCAAAGCACATTCTTTCAGTCTAGTTTTATCTAGCATCTGAATCTTCCCACATATCAGATTTTTATTCAACTACTCAATGAAGAAAAACAAAACGACTCTGGCTAATTGTTCTCTAGTATCACGAGCACAACTGTTAGCATAATCAAATGATTTATGTCTAATCTCCTAAGCAAATAACAACACAGCAAAAATTGACAATACAATGAGTTTGAGGTGTGTTGAGGATTATGTTCAATCTACGATCAGTGAGTGGGATTAGGAGGAGGGGGGTAATGACCACTGGGGTCCTGTGCTGGCCCAGTAATGGCCCAGTTTTATCATCCTACGACTTCCTGTAGCCTCCTCTCCTGGGAAGGCCTGCTGGAGCTCTGCTGGAAGCCAGCTGATAAAAGCCCTGGCTAATGTTCACATGCTGCTGGGAACCAGAGAGAGATAGAGACAAAGTCAGAAAGTAGAAACAGAGGGGTGAGAAAGAGAGAAAAGATAGACTTTTAACTATCGTAGAAACAGAAATAATCTAGCATGCTACTGGCTACGCCTTGTAACATGCTCAAAACAATGTGACAGAATGTGGTGTGGGGTCATGGAGACTCATCCCATGAGAACACTTGCTCAAAGACATTGTCACATGTGGGTAGCTGTGAGACAGTGGAAAAGAGATCAGAGTGTAAGAGTGAGCAGAAGAGGGGAGGGAAGATTGTTATTTTGGTGTTTTTGGCCCAAGATGAGAGTAGGTCCAGTCAGAGGATAGGCATGCTGGACGCCAGGCATGAAAAACCATGGGAGCAAGGACCAGGAAGAAGAGCGATGACGATCATACAGCCTCAGATGATCCCAGGGTACCATGCTGGCTTCCTGTGTTGTGAAACTAAGAGATTGACACAATTTTAAAAATGGGTAAGAAGTAAAGAAAAAGGTAAAATAATGGGTAATGAAGCAAGGAATATACCAATCATGACGAAACAAGTGAAAACTCACTAAAGATTATACTAAAGAGAGAGGCAAGGGGGAAAGGCACAGGAGACAAACTGCCAGCATTCTTTATGATATATATAGCTTGGTATACAGTACTGTGCAAATGTTTTAGGCACTAAAATACACAGGGGATGCTTTAAAACAAATTAAATAAGTATTTTTTATTTATCAATTAACCTAAACAATGGGCAAAAGGGAACCAAGCCTAAATCTAATCAGTATTTGCAGCCCTTAAACCAGCAGCAGTTCTCTTTAGTTTTACCTGCACATAGTTTTGACTGGTACTTTGCAGCATCTTGGAGAAGCTGCTGCAGTTATGCTACCACTTGTCTCCAGAACAGCTTCATTTCTTTATTTGGGTTTTTGATCGTGTCTATCATGTTGCTCCAAAATCTCCCATAGGTGTTTAATTGGGTTTCAATATGGCAACTGTATAATTCCCACCATTTTCATATTCATCAAAACATTCAGTGACCCTCTGTGTCCTGCAGATAGGGACATTTCCATCTTGGAAGAGACCACTCCCACCAGGATAGAAACCTATAAAGGTAAGATAAAGCTCAGAGCAACTTTGTATTAATTTTCCCTTCTAAAATGACAAGTGGACCTAAATCATGCCACCAAAATGCCCCCCCCCCCCCCCACAGAAAAAACAGAGGCATTCAGATTCTTTCTTTAATCTGTCACCTGTCAGGATGTCAGAAGTGACCTGACAGGTTAAAAAGCCTCCAGTGTGCAATGGCACATTAGTGGATATCTACATGGCATTTTTTCGCATGCATCTGTTTTGCTTTAAGATGAACTGCTGCTACATAAACCATTATATTCCCTTATGGTTGTGCTGTATAGTTATCATGTTCACATAACTCTTTATCTAGGCTTCAATAAATCAGGCCTCAGTGGCCTGTTTCTGCCCACTCACATTAATCTACTGCAGATTCCGGACACTGCCCTTAGACAGCATCATTAAAACTACAGTACAGGCTCATGCGGAGTCTGATTATTTTGTGACTGTTTATGTGCTAATTTCACGCTGGCCTGTTATGTTGTTTTTCAGTAAGAGTGAGATATAGTAGATAGTGCTGTGTTGTGGTGTCAAGCAGGCTGCGTGGCCCACTCTCCGTGGCCATCATCACCCTCAAATCTGTCTCTCTGCAAAGCAGATTATGCTTGGTTTCTGTCCTGCAGCTACACCAGGGTATGTGTAAGCATCTTTCCTTTGTTGCTTTCTGCATCTACTTGCTTCTTCTGAAGTGTATCATTGGTCCTACACTATGTGATGGTGTGTCTGCAGGTTGGTTTTGGTGGGGAAACTTATAATGTCGTTACCATTAGCCATATACAGCATATTATAGCCTAATTAATGTTGCTTTTTGATAAGACATAGCCTAACATCCAGGGGCACTCTCACTTGTATGGTCATTTCAGATTACATATAAAGACACACACAGCAGAAACCTTTAATATGAGGTATATGAACTTCAGTTTTTTTTCTTCAGTGGTGTGTCACACCTAACTCAGTCCACACTTGCTGGAGCCAAACATGCTTCCTGTGTGGTTTGGTAACATCACATAAATGCAATAAACTTTGTTCAGATATGTTTCAGGTATCTGAAGCAGTGTAGATGGTAGGCCTTCCTATAGAAGGGCACATCAATATGACACTTCTAGTTTGTGTACCAATGGCTTTTTGGTTGTCAGTATGTTTTCCCATTGACAGGTTCTGTCATAATATTTTCAATGACATCAGCAAATAACTGAAACATGGTGGTGTTTTGTGTCCAGATTCAATCTTAAAGTACCTACATACACGTTGTGTCTGGGGAATAGTTTATTATTGGCCGTGTTAACTGAAACATTTCCTTTTGAATAACTGCAACCTCCATGAGTTTCATAGTATAAGTGCAACAAAAATCTCAACTGAGATGTAGTTGCTGAAACAAATCAAAGTAGTTGTCTGTTTTTCTTGTAATGCAAGATCAGTTGTTTCCTTTTTTTTAGCTTAGAATCTGAATCTCCAGAGATAATGATGGAAAAATACATTTTATTACTGGGACTAGTGGAGCAGAGGCTAGCATAAAGCGGTGGTATCTGGCTTCCTATAGCATGTTTCACCATGCAGAATAACATTTTATTTCTGGAAAGTTAAAAGGCTTTCTTGATGTCTGGCACAGGAAGAGTTCTCTATCAACAGTGCTGTCTGGGTGGGGCTGACACACAATGCTGAATGAATTCCATTAGTGCCTAAATTACCTTTAATAATAAAACAACAGGCAATTACTGGGGCGCCATTAGCATGATATTGAGGTGTTTGCTCCTGCCTGTGGCGTGGGCCAAACATATGGTTCGGCTCATGGCAAGCCCACTGTTATAAAGCTAACATTGTCATGACTGATGTATGGTGTCGTGGTAGTGGGCTCTGAAAGATCCATTTGTCTTCTCAATTAAAGCTGAGAGGGGGAAGAGAGGAACGGGATATGGGGCCAGGGAGGTTAGGGGGCTACCCCCTGTGCGGTCCACACTTAGAAACATGTGGCAGGGGCAAAGCTGTGTGTATTTGTGTGTTTGTAAGAGAGAAAGAGAGTGAACAAGTGTGTGTCGGATAGCTGGATGCAGGCCAGATGAAGCCTGGGAGTTGTTTTGGCAGCTCCTTTTCACCTAAATGCCCCTTCCCTCCCACTTTACTCCTACTACTTCTCTCTGTCTATCTTTTCCTTGTTGTATTCCCCACCCCTCTCCATTTTGCCATGTAGTCAGGAATCTCTTCCCCGGGGCAGAGACCACTTTAATGTGGGAAGCCTGGCAAAAGCAATCAGAGACCCAGACTCTTCTAAGCCATACAGACACACATGTAAACTTGCACTTAAATGTAGACACACACTCTGAGTAGTCTCTTATCTGACTTGACGACATGGCATGCATGTTCTCTATTTCCCTCCATGATCTAACACTGTCTCACTACCAAGCACTACAACCTAGATAAGACCAAATGAGTGGGGGAGTGGTGCTATTATTTACAGGGCTTAAAACTCCACAAATACGTTTTTTTTTCATTTGGGTATAGTTTTTACAACTAGTTAAATAATTATACTATCTACAAAGACATTCTTTGATACTTGTCAGCAAATCCGGTTCATACATGGTGTTTTTCATCTTATTTTATCTGACAAATTACCTTAAGTATAGCACCACTTAAGATGGACTATTTCCATTTAAGAGTGTATTTATTGGGGGGGGGGGTGGTGTGGGGGCTGTGATTCAGTTGCTGTGACTTTCTGTCTGCAAAACTTAATTTAACTTTTTTTTGTAATTTTCCAAATTGATGATAGTTTGGTAAATACAAATTCATACAGTGTCTATGTGTGCATCTTCAGTTTTATTCTGTCTCACATTGTCAGACAGTTTGAGATTCAACGTGAAATGATCCAAATACAAATTGCCACTTTGTGATAAACACTAATAGTAATGCATTGTTTTGCCTACACAACTGAAGTGTAGTGAACAAGTACTATTTCTTGTTATAAAACACACATGAGATTAGTAATAAATACTGGGACAAACCATCAGACTGCTATATATGACAAAGTTGCCACAAGGGACCATACGAGCATACAAAAACCACTCACCCAAACTAAATTTCTCATTCATTCATCTGTCATTCAGGGCCTCAGGTGGTCTGCACTAAATCACCAGAGACTAAACAACTTGTAACATTTCATTTGTTATGTGAAATAGGCTAGCGTTCCATTAGCATCAGCATAAATAATGGTCTTGCACATATATGTATATATATATATATATATATATATATATATGTATATATGCTGTATTTTTAATGTTGTGTTTTAGGGAAGCGTGTTTTGTATAAAAATCTTGATCTGCAAAGTAACTACTAACTACAACAAATATATATAGTATATACAGTATATAGTATATAGTACATATAGTACATATAGTATATATATATATATATATATATATATATATATATATACATACATACATACACATATATACAGTGCATCGCCATTGCATAAGGTGACCATTCTTGGTTAACTTGTAGAACACATACATAACAATGTTCTACCTCTAATTCAAAATCAACAATTTCTCTCCTTTTTATTAAGAATAAATACTAAAGCCAACTGGATTTAGTATTGGAGAAAGTACTACTCAGATATCCGCACACACAGTGGCTGTGCTAATGATACTGAGAAATCATAATAAAGGCAGCATTGCACTGAAAGTTTTTACCCTGTCGAACAGTTCTTAATTGGCCCTTCTCATTATCCTGCCTCAGTGGTCCACTGTTGGTGGTATGCAGTGAAATGGAATAGCACTTCTAAGGGGCACAGGGGAAGTGTGCTATATGCACAGTGTGTGATGCTTCTTAATTCAAGGTCTCATCCAATTCCCTATCATTGCTTGTGCAGTAACCTCTTGAGCAGGCGTTAGCCCTCTATTTGTGTGTCTAATAACTGCTGGCAGCTCTGAGAGTGGAGACCTAAATGGACCTCACTGGTTACCTCTGAGGTTGTACTCCTGTAGCAGACTTGGTGAGCTTTAATGGAACTAAACGCATAACTGTTACAGTGGAGAGTACACAGCACTTTCATTCACCTTATTTCAACTTGCACAGCTGCCAAAAAACAGACACTCCTCAACTGGCTGCCAGTGCTGTGGATACAAATCTGCTATAAAAAAAAAATGGAACATGTACTAAAGAAGGAGGGTATGAGCCCTATTCTACTAGTGCAAGTCGACACATGACACTGTACACACAAGAACACCATGTGGGTTGACATGGCTTTAGAGCTAACCTACTCTAACAAGACACTGGCCGCATTTCCCTTTGTATTTATTGTGAAAATGTATAATAACTTAAGCGAGTGGTTTATGGCGGAAATGGTTTGAGCGTGGTCCTCTCGTGTGAAACTAAATCCTTTGTTGCATTATGGAAATTTGAGGCTCAGAGTGAGTGCAAAGCAAACTGAGGCAGCTCTAATAGTGTGGTGCACTTTAATGAAATCAGCAACCCCAGGCCTCAGGAATGAGATCCATGCATGGCTTTTCATTCCCTACATCCTCACCCAGGCCGTCTTTTCAATTGGGCGTTCCAGCACTGGTTTTAAGGAGAAGAGGCCTCATGTCTCATGGGTAAAAGGATAGAAGTCTATCATGGAATCAGCAGCACTTTAGTATTTTGGAGGCGCTGTGTCTCATGCTCAGATCAGATTGAGAACAGAAAGGGAGAAGATGTATAATGCACTGAATCATAGGCTACTGTACTTCTGTACTTAATTGGAGTGAGAGACACTGCCAAGAGTTGTAATTTGAACTTTATATGGCTCGCTTGATGAGAAACAGGACAGAAGGTCAGAATGATGGGATTTGTCTCTGGACATTTGCCTCTGTCTTATTTTTCTGTCTAACCAGATGACAACATTCTCCAATACAAATGATCATCTTTGAGCAGCTAAATGCAACATGTCGCTCCCTCTGCACTATAATTAAGTAACTGATTGACTATTGATGTTGAACACTGTGTACGTTACACACTTCTCAGCAACTTGCAACTGATTTATACCTATTGATTAAACACACATTTCTAGTGAAGGGAGATCAAATCAGCAATTCCTCCTCTCAATAATTTTTCTGAAATTATTTTAACACACCAGCTCTTTAATCTAAGTGGCAGACTGACTTATCAGGCTTTTTATGGCTAAAATAAGCAATTTTAGGGATTTGAATTGTCAATGGAAGAGCCCCACAGACCCTTAGGAAGTTCTGGGTTAATTAGATTTGTCCTACAACACAGCTCAGCCCTTTCTACTTCAAATATTTATGGATCACACGTCAGAAAAACAGACATTTGAGACCTCTCTGAAAGCTGACTAACATGAATTCTCCTCATACTGTGCTGCACATACATACAACGTAAAGGCAGGAAGACAGACAACACAAACAGAAGACTAGAATGAAAGTACTTGAACGCACACCCACGTAAGCACCACTAATCCACTCTCTGCTTGTAATGATGGCAAAGGAATCTGGGTAAATTTGAATTTAATGGCTATGATTCATGATTTATCTTACTCTTGCGTGTGAACAAAAGCTCAGATTTGTAAACTTTGCCTTGCACACATTGAAATATTGGATTTACATTTAACATAATTTTAATTGAATGTTACCACCACATAATTTCTGATCATGAAGTCTGGCATTTTTTATGGCATTTTTATGCCTTTGCTTTCATGTGTCTGTCTTTTCTAAAGGGAAAGTGTATGAACGTCACATAGAAGTCGCCTTATGAAGTTTCTGTTGTAGCACGTGATGCATGTGGTGCCAATGACTACAGAAACTCATGGAAAGTGTGCGTGTGGAGAAGCTGATATGTGAATGACAGCGTGTAGTGATAAGAACTCCCTGTTGGCTGCTCTGCTCCATGATGGGTCACAGAAGACCCCAATTCTCTGTGACCCCATTCGACACTTCAGGGACACTCTCTGGTTACTGTTTCCTCAGACCTCTGCCTTAACCCCCACCAGTGCACACACACACATACACAGATACCTTTAAATAGACCTGCCAGACCAACGCTGGTTGATCTCTGTAAGGAGAGACATTAAGACATGGAGAAGCTACACTAACAAAGAGATCAGGGGAGAGAGACAGAAAGAGACATAAAGAGAAAGTGAGAAAAAGAAAGCAACTAAAACAGAAAGACGGGGACAGATACAGAGTTGTCTCAAGGCAGCCAGATGCCTGTTTGTAGCCTGAGAACAGACCCGTCCAACTATCTCTCTTGGTGCTTTACAGCTCTACAAGGCCTGGGAGACGTTTTATAGTAGCAATCACTCAGATCCCCTTGGCTTTTATTCCATCTCTGGATTCCTCAGGATTGTATTCCATTACACTTTCTATATATAGAAGGAAAAACATGGACACTGAGAAAAAACAGCAATTAACAAATTCCTTTCTAAAAAATGAAGCACTTAAAATATTCTTTATCAATTGATTATGACTGTAATTTTAAAATTGAACTAAAAATCAAAAACTCACTTAAAAAGGCAGAAAATCTGAATGACATTGTTTCATTAGATAAAGGTGTTTCCACATTATGGCAACAATGACATTGCAAGCTGTCTTGCTTGTTTGTTTGGTATCAAATGACACAACAGATTTTTTTGTGCTGCAGCAAGATCTGATGTCGAGTGGAGTGTTTTTCTGCTATTTGATCCAGAGTATGAATGTTGTTTCTGTCCCTTGGTTTGTCCCGCAAGGGATGGACAGCTTTTCACTGAGTCTGCTGTGTCTGCTCAAGACCACACAGTCATGGAGCCTGGGACCCTAGGACCCTAGGACCCCAAACCATTAGATATAAGGGGTCTCTGAGAGTGCTCCATGTACCCTGACCAATCACTGGCCAGCCTCTCTTTGCAGGACTGCCAGTTGACAGACAGATGCATTAGTTATGAGCATTTAGTGAAGCAGATCTGTGAAAATATGTGAAAGGGCAACAGGCACACCAGAGTATCCTTGAATGATGACCCAGTCAGGGTGTGTGAGTATGAGTGTGTGTGACTCCCTAATTAGTGCTGATTTTTGAATTGTCATACACTGATGTTTGCAGTAAATTCTTGTAAATTCAGTCTCTTTTCAGTATAAATTACTTATTTATATTTTCCATATTAATCATATTTTCGATACTATGCTACACTTCATGTTTTCTGCTCAAAATAACCCTTTGTCGGCAAGCAACTTATCAGCAGCTGCCTGTGCCAAACACAACCACATTCTGTGCACATCGCTGACACAAAAAAAATGTAACAAAGATAAGCAGATTATTTTCCAAGTAATTTCAATGCAAATGTAAATAGTTTTTATGATTTTCTTTTTCTTGCAAATGTCTGTTTTCAGATATGAACCCAGAGACCCTCAAAGCATGTTAACGCCATCTAGAGGGTTCTGTTAGTAAACTTTATATTCAGTCATAGTGGTCAATCACAGTTACACTGTCATATTAAATTTGTGTGAGCATTATCGTGAGCACTAAACAGTGAGCATTTTAAGTCCTTAGTACTGTGAAAGAATTTGTTATTTGTCTGTCTGCTAATTTTAATGCTAAAATTATGAGCTGACTAAGAAAATAGTTGACTGTAAAGTTCAAATATGCCAAATTTATAAAACCAATAAAAAACAGTTTTTTATTTTTGAAGCTTGCAAAGTGGCAATGTAATCTTTCTTTCTTTCTTTTCAACTTGAGTTCTGATACTAAAACATCAAAAAATCATAACTGTGACAAAGTTCTTTTAGCATTTGTCACCAAAAATATCTTTTTTATCTTTGACCAATGGCAGCTCTGAATGTTTTGGTTACAGCTGGTTATGTTTTTTAAAATACATAAATAGACATGCATGGGCCAATAGGTAAATGGTCTTATGCTTTATAGCACTTTCCTACACCTACAAGTGCTTTTTACACTATTTGTCAATTCACTCACACACCAATGTCTTGCCCAAGGACACTTTGAACTGTGAACCACCAAAGCCAAGGATTGAACCACCAACCCCCTGGCTCATGAGCAGCCTGCTCTAACTCCTGAACCACAGCTGCCCACATTTCTGAGACAGATTGATACAGCCATCTGTTTTCCAACTCCAGGTGCTATTTGCAGATTAGTGTTTCACGCCTAATGTGTTGATTATAACCCGTGCAAAGTGTCGTCAGTACTGGTCATGTTAGACAGCAGTAATAACTGAAAAAAAGAAGCCATCATCTGGAAGCAGTGAAAGTTGGCTTGTGTTCTGCATCTCAAAGCCAGACACAGAGTGCACTTTGAGTCCATCAGTCCAACTTTGTATGACAAACCTAAACTATAACTCAGAATATGGATTTTTTTCACTGAGAATTTCACCATGTTAAAAAGAGGTCTGCTGGTATTTTGCAAAATCATACATAATACATAATAAACAAAAGCTAATGTTACCAGCCAGTCCTCTTAAGAGACATTAATAAAAAGTAATAAGTGTGTGAAATAATGATGCTTTTGAATGTTTTAGGCCAAACCTTTAATAGAAAAAATCTGAAATCAAGAAAATTATATCATCATTTAGGATTGTGGGAATTTTCAGAGGTCATCATCTACACACAGAATGTTTGTCACTGATCCACTCATACAGTGCAATTGACGCAGCATTTGGCAGTAGTCACAACAGGAAGTATGCTGTTGCGTTTTAGAATCAAGTGCCCATGTTTGAATGACTCACCTCTCTCTGTCTCTCTCTCAAGCCTTCCTGTGCTGTACTAGAGCTCCACTCCCATTGCAAGGTTTCCTTCACCAGTTGGTCCTCCTTTTCCGAAGAGGAACCGTGGGACAAGCTTGGAGATGTTGGGGGTCAAAGGGAAGTGGCCTACGTGCGAGTCTCATTAAGGACCAATTTAGAGAGCTGAGGACTTCTCCTGTCTGAGCAAACAATAGAGGAATCAGAGCCAAAGTCTTTCAACTTTCAGTCAGACTCAGTCTCACCACAGCCTCAGATGTCTGAAAACAGGTCATAATAATATTTTATCCTGTATCCATTTGGGCCAAGGTTAGATTTTTGTAGCCTAAATAGATAATTTAATAAATACTGTAGATGGAATATACAAAAAAAGTCAATTTTGCTTTTTCACTGCCCAATGAAAAGGTTGTCCTGTGTGAGCTATTTTTCTTTTTCTTTTTCTTTTTCTTTTTCTTTTTCTTTTTCTTTTTCTTTTTCTTTTTCTTTTTCTTAGTTCAGTTCAGAGTTTCAGATATAAAATAGGAGGCCTGGAAAGTAAAATACACATTATTTATTAAAATGAGATATAAAGTGCTGTTTTTGTGGAAATAACTGAAAAAGCATGTACATTCTTATTCTTTCCACAGATATCCCATGTTAATTTTGTCTTTGGAACATTATCTGTTAATTAACATTATCATTATTAGCATACAAATATAATTATGGTTGAAATGATATTTTTCTGACAGCAAAGTTTTCTCTTTTATTTTACACTTTAGAGAAACTTAAGAGTCTAATCATTCTTTAATGTCCACATTACATACATGTACTTATGTGTACAAGAACCTTGTCTCAGCCTGTATACAGGGCATGACCCCACCTTGTCACCCAGCAGGGACCCAGACGCTCTTGTTGTGGGGCAGGAAGGACAGAGTCTGTGTTATTCTTCCCTACTAACCTGACAGCCATATTTCACTGCTCCATGACCTTCACCAGCTCCCTGCCATGCAATCAAGTAGCAGGCTCCTCTTGAAACTCACTGCCTCAACTCCTCGGTACCACAGAACCCCCAGACGCCCCAAAATCCTGACCTAATCTCACCATCATAATGTTAAATTAACCACGTTTTCTATCTTTGCAGATAGTGGCCAATCCTTTCCTCCAACATGCATCCATGACTTCAGATCGCAACCATTTCTGACCCCAGCCTCCTGTCCAAACACTGAACCAGGAATGTTCTCGTCAAGGTTCCTCGTCAATTGTCAGCTTCTGCTCAGCTCAAAACCGTCCAAATAGCTATTGTCAGCATCATCTACATCATCTAAAGAGTTCAATCAGACTGTGTTATGGTGTCCTTCCTTTTATATTCAAAATGACTTTGAGTCTCTAAATATGCTCAACAACAATTCTGAAGCAATATAGCAATGCTGCTGCTTGTTCATTCACATGAACAATGCCCTCATACACGTCTTACAGAAAACCCTGTGGCCTGCATATTTCATTTGCAGCAAATCCCATACTTATTTCTCAACTGCTGTCTTTTACAGCCAGAAAAAAAAGCCAGTTGTTACCCACCCTATGATCAGGATTTATCAAGATTTGCAGGGCTCTGTCCTCGAAGGGAAGAATGCTTCTCGTACCATTATGAGATAAAAGCCAGATGAGGAGGAATCACAGTCCAAGCTACCTGTCATTCGTTATCATAAATGTGGTATTAAATGTAGAGATAAGCGATGAAAGAAGAGGGAGGCAGGGAGCTGAGGATTACAGATACACAGGAGGGTGTGTGTTGTAAGCAGGCAGATGGTGCAGTCCAACCCTGCTCTCCCTGATCCCTGTGACAGCTGCACTAGATCCTTGGTGGAGGTGAGCTTGGGCCTGCTCCTGAACTCAGTGTACATTATGTCTTTCCACTGGAAATGCTGACCTTGTGTTTCAGTGTGTTTGTGTGAGTGTTTGTGCGAGCAAATATGTGTGTATGCACACAAGGTAAGGTGATGCAAGGCAGGCGGCATGACTGGTGACAGTGGGGAGTAATTCCAATTCTGAGTATTACTCCTCACTCCACCCTATGTCAGGGTGATACACACACATTCACAGGCTCTCCCATGGGTCATTCTGACACTGTCCAGATAAAGAAAGAGATTGATAGCTATGTGGAGTGGTAGAGAGAGAGAGACAAGGAAAGAGTGTGAGTATGTGTGTTTGTGTGGTATACATTTGTTTTTGTTTAGCTTTTCCGTGTTAATGTGTTTGCCAAAGTGTGTGTGAGAGAGCTAGGGACAGAGAATTTTGTGGTTAGGTTGTGATAAATTTTGTTTTATCTTTTTGCCTTTGATAGAAGTTTGACAGAAACTAAAAATGAAAACAGTTTTCGAATACTTTAATATCTCTGCATGTATGCATTTTTTTTTTTTTTAAAGAAACAGATATTTGCTTAGCATTTATACTCTCCCGCAACACACACACACACAGGGCCTTAGCGTTTTTTGAAATACCATTCCTGTTAATAAAGTTTAAATTTAAAGAGATTTAGTGAGATGTTTTATACACTAAACACAAGCTTATCCAATATCATCACAGACCCCATCAACATCATACAGTTTGTATCCAGTTGTATTTTTTGTGTAAAATTGATTAAACCATTATTTGATGTGCAACATAATAATTTCTGAGTGTAAAATTTAATCAATTTTGCAATAATAAACTGTGTTCCTCGATGTATTTGTATTCCCCTTTGGGAGTTGTACAAAGCAAATAACCCATACAAAAATAAATTGCCTATTTGTCAAAACTATGACTTTTATCAGCATGATGTGATTTACCAGTTAATATGCTGCGGTTTTTCCCTAGAAGAGAGTGCGTGTCTCCAACATGGAGGGAGACACATTTTCCAAACTGCACTTTAGGTTTTGGCAGTGGAAGATCAGAGTACTTATGAATCTCTTCCTGTTTGTGTTTACGCTCTCTTACAGTGCTGCTCTATAGGAGGATTATGTCTACAGTCTCTAGGTCAGGCCTGCTAATTTCTCATAGTGAGGCAATGTAAAGGTTGATTCAGGCTCACAGAAGCTCCCAGGCCAGCCCCATGCCAGCCTGTTGTTCCTCTGTGCTCCATGTTGCTCTGCCCTGACCTGCAGCATGCTTCTGCCCACTGGGGAACCCTGCCAATGGGGCGTGTGCTTGCATGTGTAGGCCCCTGAGCCCCGGCCCCTGTGTGGTCTGGCTGTATGTGTATGTGTGTGGTCTTCCTGGCCCCCTGCTCATCTGTCCAAGGACTGCTAACGGCCTGCCCATTGACCACTGCTGTTTACTTTACTTCTGTCTACACCAGCTGAACTCTGATCACCCGCTTCCTCCAGCTGGGCCAAATCAGGCCCCAGCTCGGACTCTCAGCAGTCCATGGAGAGGCCCAAGAGTCTGGGACAAGACAGAACATTGAGTCCTGGTGGATTAAGACACCTTCAGACCCACCCCCATGTCACAACCCAGCCTACCAGTCATCTCCTGTTCCCAACTGCTGTGTCATACCCAGGCATATGGTTGATCCAAGGCAAGTCTGCCTGTAATTATACCGTCACAGGCTTGTCCTCATTGGCCAGGATAACTGGTCTCTCTATAAGAGTCAGTATCACAAACTGTTTGGTCTCTTTCATCACAGTAGAACAGAAAGACTGGCAACTCACAAAGAGGCAGGCAGTTAGATGCTGGAGGTTTCCTTTGCTGCAGAAGCTGGCATTATTGAGGATAGCTGTTCTGACAAACCAGTGGGTAGAAAGTATTTTAGCATTTTTTATTCATTGAAATACCAAATAGATGTACTTTGAGATTAGATCTGTCACTAGTGGCAACCTGTGCATTATGACTACTGTATTAACCTTTGACCCACCTCTGTACCCAGACAGCACAGCTTTGTGTTCATTTACTCATTTACAGTGCAGGTCAAGGAGTTAAGCGCCCAAGTGCACCACTACCTATGATCCTACATAAATTTACTGAGTAATGAGGCAGAGGTGGCGGCATAGCTGCTTCCCCCTCTTCTGCCCCTGTCTAGGGTAATTCCTCTTATTAAGTATGAATTGGTGTTTAGTGTGTGTGTGTGTGCGCGCATGTGTTAGACTATAGGTCCTGGTATTGGGACAGGGGAGTCAAAGGGATACAAAAGAATCAGGGGGAGGCTGGTAGTGTTTAAGACCTGTATTTGGCCAGGGAAGCAAGGAGAGGCCCTCTGGGGTCACCCTCTACTGCTTTACAAATTGAGGGCTGTGCCGGCAGGCGCCAGGGTAGAGTCGAATGAGCAAGGCTACTGACCTGTGACCCTGGCCCAGCCCTTTTGCAGGAGCCCCTGTAACCTGGGAGAGGGGACCGCTGACCTTTGGGGGTCACATTCCTCTTCTTTCTCCTCCAGTGCTGCAGGGGATTCCTGGGTGTCCCAGCACCCATCCTGCACAAATTAGATTTAATGCAGACCATTCCAAAAATAAATTTGCTTTATGCTTGTATATGTCCTGAAGACCATAATGTGAAATAAACTGATGCTGACAGAACTTTTTTGACAAGTTGGCGAAAAAGGAGTCATAGCTTGGCTTTGAACTTTATTTAAAAAGCTTCAGATCCTCAATATGATACATTACTAATACTGGTACATTTTTAATAATTATACAAGCATCATTTAATTCTCAGAATAGAGTGGATTACTGCAATTCTGCAACAAAACATGAATTTTCTTTCCAGGGAAAAAAATCTCAATTTACAGTAAAATCAATCTTCAAACCAACCTGCCATTTTTATTACACATCTAAAGCCCACCATTTCTCAATCTGCCTCTCTTCATCTTCATTCTTCATCTTCATTCCATGTTTTTCTTTATACAGTGTGTGTAACTAGACCTCTGATTTTCCATGTAGAGCTAAAGTACATCTGTCTGTAATGTGACATTTCCTAACATTTCATTCCATGTGGGTAAAACCTGACGGCTTGGATCCTGTAAAAACAGAGCACTAAGCCCTCTGCCCCACACACGCACTGACCCCAACCACTTTCTACCAGCCTACTGAAAGCCCCTCTGGGTTCTCATCGAGTGAGGTTCCTCTCTGGGCTCCATGTAAAAAGCTTCCCACCTCTGTCGATTGCATGCATTTCTCTCTCTCTGACCACTGCTGCTTAATAGTAATTGCTTCAGGAAGTGTGATCACCATGGTTCAAGGACTCCCATTTCTATCAGAGTGAGAGAAAGAGGGTTTCATGGGTCTGGAAGAGAGCGGTTCTAAGTCAAAAAGAGAAAGCGAAAGAAATAAACACTGTGAAAGGCAGACAGAAAGTAGAGGATGAACTGAAAATGTGCTTTGTAATTGAAATTGTGTGGTGCATGTGATAGTCTGATGTATTGTTACAGTCTATTAAGCAACAAAACAGTCAATTTCTTGCTAGAGGAAATCAATGTAGGGAACAATTACGAATCCAGCTTTCTTTTGACGGTGAATGACTAATGCTTTTATTGCAGGTTTAAATTTATAAAGAACAGTGGAAGTTATGAAGAACTCATAACTTCCACTGCAGAACTTGATGAGTCAGTCCAGCAAGTATTAAGTCACAATAAGGTCACCAAGGAGCCTTTCACTGCTCCTGTGGATTGTCACAGACTGTGTTGAACATAAAACCTATACAGGGAACACCAAATAGCAAGAATGATTCTAGATAAAGATCCTTTGTTAACAAATTGAACAAAATACCATGTATACCTTTTTATGGTGAAGGAGCTGATATTTGGGTAAAATCTGTGTGTGTGGCCAGCTGGGGCACACCACTCCTGAAACCCACGGGACGAAAGAGGCCAAGGGGTGCTGAGAATTTCCTCCACAGGTCTTTGAGCATGGCCACATGCATGGTTAAACCTCACCACTGGAAACACATCCTGCACCATCACGTCAGCCTCTGGTTGGAGTTCTTCTGGGCCACAGTGTTTCCCATGGCTGACAGTGACATAGACAGATAGAGGTGTCAGACCACAGCCCTTAGCTGGCATTCTTTATGGTCATGCCCAGACCCTGCAACTGATTCCTAATATTTAAACCTCTTAGTTGTACGTGTGTGTGAGTGAGAGAGAGTCAGGCATCTGTGTGACTTGTGTATATGCATGTATGTGCATGCCAAGTGTGCTTGAGTGTGTGAAGACAAATCTCTCGCCAGCAAGGCTCCCACAAGAGCCTCCTCCAAAAGGCTTGGTGACATATATAGAATTGCAGGAAGAGGGGACATCCGAGGGAGGCTGCTAGGAATTTGCCATTACATGTGAGTTTAGATGCTCCTGCTCTCCCACGTGTGTCACAAAAGTACAGAGAGAATGAAAAAAGAAAAGAACAGTAATAAAGAACAATCTTTTGTGATGAAGTGATTCTTAAATTTTCTGTGACTGGGGTAGGCAGAAGACAGATATATGTGTATGTCAAGGAAAATGTATGAAACATCATATGCACATTCTTGTGACCACGGACAACTTTGCATCTTACCACTGTCTTTTGAAGCTGAACAGATGAACAGAGAATGTGCGAGGGACAGACAGAAAGTCAAGGGTAAAAGAAGTCTACTCCAGTGTACTCAGTGTAGTGAACTATGAGTGGCCCACTGGTTTGTAGACCATAAAAGCCTGTTCTGCTCGCTATCTGTTTAGTACTCCTGGACACCTTAGTGAGGTTCCTCTTATCATAATTGCAACCATTTACCCACAGAGAACAGACACGTTTTCACATTTTGATTTATTTGTGAACTGTGAAAAACAAACCTATTGGTAGTGAGCTATGCAGAGCTAGACAATGCTTGCATTCTCTTTATGTTGGCATTGCTATATCCTAGTTCTAAAATCAGTGAAAATAAGTATAATATAATAAGTATTATTCAGTGCTTCCACTCAGGGCTGTAGTAGCTTGCGCTGCCCTCCAATACCCTGTGTTATGTACAGGGGGGACACATGCCTCTGCACTGAGTTGTAGCTGATGGCGTTGATGGTGGTCAAGTCCAGATGTGAGGTCTTTAGTCCACTAGTCATGTAGACTAAACCTTTGGAGAGAAGTGCTCCAGACCTCCATAGGCTCAGGGCTCCACTGCAGGGCTGGGTTCCACATGTGCACCATCCAGCCAGGGCGGCCACACTACCTTACACACTCCATTTGCAACAAAAACTTGTCAATAACGTTGGTATGTTGCATCAAGTACAACAGGGAGGAGTGAGAAGCCACAGCCTGGGAGACTCTGGTTAATTTTTGCTTTGGTATCATGACTCATATATAGATTAAAGAGTTTTGAACATGACACAAAACAACTAAATTTAGGCTCATTATACAGGTATGCATATTTGTTGAGCATCAATCTGGGTATAGCATATGTTTGATTTAGTTTTTGTGTACAGGAAGAGAACCTGTAGGTGGAGCAATAAGAATCAGGCATTGCTGTCTGTTATGTAAACTGTTTTTATTAACTTTGTGGTTTTCATTGTTCAGTCCATGATGGCAAGTCCCATTGTTCTATGTATTTTTTAAAGCACTTCCCAAAATGGCAGCAAAAAGGCTTGCAAATCAAATTTAACTTGCATCTTTTTTGGCAATAATATGACTTTTGTGTTTCATCTAATTAAACGTTACTTTTCTACAACAGAGTAGGCAGATATTTAACATGCATTCTGATGATTTCACTGGAGAGTGCATATGAACACCATGAAGGAGTAAGTCTGAATGACCACTTCAGTCACACGTGAGTTTTTTTTTTTTTGGGTCTTGTCAGTGACCAAAGTGTCCAGGCTCTTTCTTCAAGTTTATCTATTTGATATTGTAAAATTAAACATAGAACCCAAACTTTTTGTGTTGCTCTATTTTACATCATTGTAGAGCAATTGTTGATTCTGCAAAAAGGATTTGGATAAATGGAGCTATTTTCCATAGCATCATTAGAGGAAAGCAGTGCACAGCAATGAAAATATTAGCTTTTTTGTGTAAATTAAATGGTCATGGCATAGAATACCTCAACTAGATTTTTTTCAAAAAATTCCAGGATAGAGAGTGGTAGCATAGTTTGCACAATTTTGATAGTGCCTTAAATTGTCCTGAGAGGTATGTTATGGCAGAATCAGCAGTTATCATGCCTCTGGACTTAAATATTTCCTTCCTCTTAACAATTTGTTCCTATCGCTCACTTCCTTCTCAGCCTCTGCCTTCATGCCAGCCAGCCCTAAGAGAGTTACATGATATCATATCTCAATTATGACTCTGCAATTTAGATTATTATACTCCACAAGAAAGCCCTGTCTCAGGGGGGACAGCTGCATGTCAAATATTCAACCCGAGGTCAGAAACTTTTCTAACTGCTGTGTATTAGACAATCAAAAGACATGTCTGGTCAAGATGAAATGGAAAGTGACCTTCTTGCTGTTTCCAGTCAGCACATTGCCATTGAGTTAGAGGTGGGAACGGGGCAGACAAATCACCCTTAGTGTAAATACACACCCCCACTACACCAGTGCACCACCTCTGTGTCCTCATCACCCACGCAGTGTGGTAAAAGTCCTTCCTGTTACCTCCCCATCCTTCCATCAGCCCTGTCATTGTACTGTCTCTCCCTCTTTCCTGTCCTTGGCTTTTGGGCTTTTTGGAAGGACGTAAATGATACAGGAGGCTGTCTTTGGCTGGTGTTCAGAGTAGGGGGCTTTTTTCCGTGCCTCTGTTGTGTCTCCCACTAGTGTTATTGCCTTTCATTTTTGCAGTGTGATCTGTCTTTACAGGTGAAATGTAGCAGTTCAGGGAGGTCAGTAAAGCAGTTACACTGCAGACATCTCCATTGATCCTCCTCCCTCTGGGGAGAATTCGGTGCTTTGGTAGCCCCTGGACATTTGACGATGGAGAAATATTTTCATAACTGATTGTGTGTGTGTGTGTGAAGAGGAGAGAGAGCACACAAGAGAAAGACTGAGAAGGTGGGAGAGAAGGCACTCCAGGGTGACATGTTCTCCAAATTGACATGGAAAAAATGTAGCTTCTCGATAACCCCCACCCTGCATCTTTCCTGTGCGTCTCTCCCTCATTGTAGAGTATTTGTATTTCATACCAGAGATATGGAGAGCAGGACTGGAATGCACTGAGCTCTGGTTTCTGAGTGAAAAGCGATGTAATACTTTTGACACTAATCACAGAGTTCACATATTGGTTTGATTTCTACACATCATGCTCTAATGGCCAAACACTCTCAGGGTTAATCAATGTGTGAGTAGATGGGGTAGCTCTGGGGTCTCCCAACTGCACAGGTCGCAGAGTATGTGGGTGTGTATGTGTGTATTTGCTAGAAGTGAGGAGACACATTGAGATTAGTTTGTTGATCCCAATTTACTATGACTCTTCCTGTGCTGTTGATCTGCATGTAAGACGTGAAGCAGGAGCAGCTGGTAACATGCTGTAGATCAGACCTGTTGTCTGACAGAGACACAGCTGGATGTACAGGGTGCTAATGAGCTGGGGGGTGAAGAGACTCCAGCTGGATCCACAGGAGTGAGACCAGCACCTCCCATAAAGTACAGGTCCCTCCAGGTTCACTTCAAGTTTCTCTGTAAAGATATCTAAAAATAAAATGCTGACAATTTTAAGTACTTCAGCTTTACTGTATTTTACATTTTTTAAATGTGGTAATAAAGTATTTAGTTTTTAGGAATGATAAATCAAACATTATATAAAGTTGTGAAAATTGTCTCTATCTCTCTGTGGTAACAGTAAGTGCTGGTATAACTTTCTGGAGGGGGAATTATGCACAAGTAGTTTTACGTTTGATGCCTGAACTATATTTTTCTGAATTAATCTGTGACTTTACTTTAAACCCAGCACTTCAACTAACTGGTCTTACTTTAATCATCATCATCCTGTCTTTCTCTAGAAAAAACAGGAAATGTTCTGAAGACCAAAATCTGTTCTAATATGCTTGAGGCCTGGACACTGTGGTTGCCAGATTGTGGGTTTATTCCACCAGAGGGTAAGCAAACCATTCAGAGAATGTCATATGGTACATCTGATGGTAAATATACAGCATATAAATATACAGGAACTATTTATATGTTGTTTAGTTCTAAAATGGTATGCAATACTCAACTAACCTTTATATTATATAGCAGAACTATCTAGAAAAGCATTATAATTCATCATTTTGGCACACATGAGGCTGAACATTGTGTCTACCATGGTCTAATGTAGATACTTGATATTGGAATGGAAATTTAAAGTCAAGCTTTTTAAAAAGGTTAAATATTGAAGATATCAGGGAAAGGCCAGATTGTGTAAGCAGAAATGAAATAGGCAACAGACCTGCTGTGTGGCCTGGCTGCACTCCGGGAGTTTAAACAGATAATATGTCTTTTCTCTTTTGACCGATGAGCACACACACAACCTTCTTGTGGCATGCTGACTGTGTTTATCCCAGCCTAGACACTGGCCAATAAAGCATGGTCATTGTCAGTTCCCAGGCCTGCTGTAGACTTGCATTTGCCCAATAAACACAAGCACAGCCTGGGTAGAGTTGCTGGACCAAGGGTCCCTTTGCTGGTGAACCTGGAGAGGTTTGGCTGATGGGCTGATGTGTGACAACAAGTGTTTATGTACTGACTATATCTTAAGTGGCAGTGGTTGAGTCCAGGTCCCTGTGAGCTAAATAGTTGGTAAATATATATGGCCGAGTCCCACAAAAGAGACTTAAAAAGCTAGGGTGAGAAAATTTGTTTGAATTGCAAAGAGCATACTGTATGAAATGTGCCCACCTTCCTGTGTGTTTGTGTACTCGTACTTGTATTTCTGCCTATGTTGGGAGCATTTTGAGAATAATTACATTTGAATGAGGACCTGTTAGTCCATTTAGAGTACAGTGAACCAAGAAACCAGTTTGAGATGATTTGAGCTTTGTGACATGGTGCAATATTTTTCTGGAAATAGCCATGAGAAGATGGGTACAAATCACAATACAATCATCTCATGGCAGTAGATCAGCAGCTTCTGAAATACTCAGACCAGCCCGTCTGGCACCCATCAACCATACCACATTCAAAGTCACTTAAAATCCCCTTTATTCCCATTCTAAAGGGAATATGGGGATTTCAACTTCAGTAAATCATCTTGACCACCTCTACATGCCTAAATACATTGAGCTGCTGCCATGTGATTGGCTGATTAAGGTATTTGTGTTAACAAGTAATTAAACAGGTGTAGGCCTACCTAATAAACTGGTCGATGAGTGTATATCTGCTCTATGACAATAGCATATGATAACCTACAATCTGTAGTGGAATACTTTGATTTCCATGTCCATCACAGATATGTATACCTTCAGAAATCTGATGTTATAAGGAAAATCTAATTATTCTCAGTTTTGACAAGCTTCCATCCTCCCTAAATATGCTTAACTTGTGCTAACTGACATGGGTTATGCAGCTTTGATGTCATAAAATGATGACTCATCAGTCACCTGTGACTGCTTAGGCCAAAACAGATCTTCCCCCCATTGACAATGGCTAATTTAGAAGGCCACCTCAGACTGAATAATGAAGTGTTAGGAAAATGGCTTTTATGACTATCAGGCTAGTTAGATGTGTTCTGCATTCATTTTTGGGTTTCACAGAAAATGCAATAATAAATGCTTTTACGTGGGTGTAATGTAGATTACATCAGCAAGTGTCTTTGTGGCACTCTGCTAACATGTATGTGTCCTCACACAAAAAGAGACAGTTTGTGTGCATGTGCACTTGGCCTTATGTGTGTCTGTGTGCAGTCGTTTGAAGCGCTGTTTATGTTAAGCTGTGATTAACACCATCCAGGTGCTCTTGTTGGCAGATTCGTGCAGCCGCTGTTTTAGACACTCACACATTTTCCCTCTGGCTCAGTCCTCCATATTTACAGAGCTGGATGGGCCAATATGCTGAACTGCTGACCACCATTTATTCTCGGACTGTCTCATAAATGGTGTTTCTCCATGGAAAGGCGCAATGCATGTGTTTGACAGCAAAAGATACGTGGGTGGGTGGATGGGGGGTGGTGGGGTAAAAAGAATTCCACAGTGACACTGAATGTAAGTTAGTGGTCGAGGACAGAGGGTGCAGGAAAAAGGGGGTGGGATGGAAGGAACAAAGATGTATGCAGAGGTGTGATGGTCTGCTTCAGCAGGAACGATTCATGCAGTTTTCAGACAGTGTTGAGCATTTCATTAACCCTATCTCCACTGGTCTAGACAGGAAGGCCAGGCTCAGGCCTCACACAACCACTGCCCTGTGAAGGGAACCGGTTGGAGTGCTCAATCTTTGTTTGCCAACTCCCCAGAGGAGCAGGAGCCTGTTTTTTTAGTGCCGGTGGTGTACAGTGCTGTGTGTATCCAGTCTGCTCTGTAAAATGATCACTGTGGTTTTCAGATATATGGTACATCTCTGTGTTCACATTACACCGTGTACTGAGTGAATCCATAACCAAGAAAACGTCAGGAAGTGAGGAGAAACAGGGAGACAGGAGGAGGTCAGTAGAAGGCCACCATACAAAACACAGTAGAAAGGTGGAACTGGGAAAATAAGGTTGTTCTAATAATTCATTTGTGAATTGGAAGGTGCTGGATAGACATGTTGTTTGAGTGGGACAGGGATCAGTGTCTGTGTTTTTGAGGAGAAAAAGATTTAAGAACTTTCAGTACAGGCCCAATGGAATATCTGTCCTATTCACTGATATGTGAAAAACATTGTGTAACTTTTGGCAGTGCAAAGAACAGTGGTGTAATCACTGACATTTAACACTAATGTCTCACTCCCGCTTTGTATCAGCATAATTACTATATACACCTGTGTTTTAGACATTTTACTGGAAAATCAACCAATTCTAAGTTATTCTTCAGGCTTTTTGCTATGTATAGCTGTAATATAATATAAAATATATAACTGTACATGTTGTTACCTTCTCCTCTTCTTCTCCTATCTCCTCTAGGAAATTAAATGTTGAATTTATTTATTTAGCTATGTCAGCAGGTTCTACAAACGTTGGTTGCATAAACAATAAATAAATGATGTTAAATTTAATACAACTTCTAATGAACATAATGTAAATATAACTTGACTGTGTTAATTAAAGGATACCTCGTGCATTTAAGTTGAATTAACTTAACTCTATTATCTTTAATTTATTGAAGGAATGTTAAATTAACTTGACAGTTATGTTCAATTTATTGTGCACAGTAATGTGGTAGGACAATGCTGATTGTACTGTGCATAATTAAATTGTGCTTGATGAAGTGACAGGAGTTAAAAGGAACATTGCAACACACAGTAGGTACAAGCGTAGGATTTTTTTTATTGACCAAATCAACTGTTACAGTTGTATTGAAAGGGAATAATAAGAGCAAATGGTTTATGTATTTATGCATTTTTTGGCATTAATAGAGATTAATGAATTATAGTAGTCAGGAAAAAGTGTATATAAAAAGAACTGGCAACCAGATCTAAATAAGCTTGGACAGGTAATCTCTACTACTACTTATTTGGTTGATCATAGCCCTAAATGGCAAAGAAAAAAAAATCTTGTACCCACAACTTGGCTCTGAAAGTACTGGGCTGAATAAGCCAAACAAGTGGTAGAGACTTCCTCCTTCTAAAATAAATATGATGTCAAGCAGATGTAGGTTATTACTGGTGCATGTTTTAATTGGTGGGCTATAAGATTAGATCTGATTTCAGGGGAGATATTCTCAAAGATGAGTTGTGTGCTTGTAATCAGTGAGTAAATAAAAAAGTGAGCTGATATGATATCTCATCTTCAAGTTTTTGATTCATCTTGAAACAGATTTTAGCCACTCAAACCAGATGTTGCAAGTTTGGATGTTATTTTATAACCAAATCCTTTGCTTATTTAAATAAACTGATCATCTTTTTTCAGGTTTATTTTTAAAGTTTCAGCATTTTATCATATTGAATGTGTCTTCCAATGCATTTTGAGGAAATCATAAAGTCTTTTATCTAGACATTTCATATTCTCATCCATTGCTGTAAAAAGCCAACAGTACAACCTGTTTACAGCAATCCTATAACCCTGCTGCAGTGAGAGAAGAGTGCTCACTTTTGATTAAACTACCACAGCCGCATGTTTACGTATAGTTAAGTGGAGGTCACAAGCATTTTTTTCTTTCATTACCCCCACCACCCCCACCCCCTATCAATCTCCTTCCGGCAGTGGGAGAAGAGGCTTAAGGCAGAGGGAGAGAGAGACCCCGAGCTCGGTGGTCCTTTACAGCCAGCACTAGTGAGAGCAGGAGCTAAAAAAATAAACTCTCCCTTCTGGCTCTGAGGGTGGGCGATGCCACTCTGCAACAGGGGACGGCAGGATCTGGTGAGTGTTACTAAACTGTCACTAGCCCCACCTCCACCCTCCATCCCCTATGAGCATTCCTCCGTTCCCTCCATCACTCCCCATCAGTGTCCCGCTGGCATAGGCTGGGTAAGTGGGACAAGGGGTGGGGTCAGAGCCAGAAACATTTTCGGCATTCCCAGCCAGCATGAGGTGGCAGGTATGAGCACAAGTTCACCTACAAGTACACACATACACATAAATGCCGACACACTTAGGCACAAACGCACACACTCTCACTGCTGCAATAGTGCAGGCCACCAGGGCACACATCACTGTTGTCAGACTGAACAAGACACAGAGCTAATCCAAACCAGCTCCAGGCTTCACATTTAACACATATGTGCACAGACATGCACATGCACCAACAATAACACATGGATACACACAGGTACAATATAATCACACTCTGCTGTAGAAGATTCTTCTACTTCACAAATACACAAACAAATCCTTGTGATATATTTGTGTGTGTGTATTTGTATGCGTGTGTGTGTGTATGTGTGCAAGAAAAAGAGAACGAGACAGAGAGGGAGAGAGACCAGCTGCTTAATGTTTAACTGGAGCAGCTCTTAGTGGACTTGGCGTGCCCTGACAAAATCCATTTTGTGATGGAGCTGTGATTACAATGATAGGCCTGGAATTATGATGTTGGCTCTTCCAGACCTGGGCTTGTTCACTGCTGCAAAGAGCACCATCCTTTGTACACTCATCCTATCCTGCTCTCTCTTCCTTTCTCACCTCATTATTGTGAGGGGTAATTTACTGTAAGAGTTTACTAATTCCACAGCTTGAAAAAAAAATGCAAAATGCAAGCAGGTTGAACACATGGCTAACTCTGTAGCCAAGACTGCTGTCCATATGTGTCAAGTGATTTCCCAGTGAGTACAGGAGTACATAGGAGTTGTCAAGGACTTTGTTAGCTTGAGAAATAGGTCAAAGATTTAGTTTCTTGATGGCTTCACTAAATAGATATTGAAATATAGAGCCATTTCCTGAATGATAACTGGCAAAATAACCATCTGGAGTCGCTTTCTAATATTCTCCTCTTTGTTTGGTGAAACCTCATCTTATTAGCAGTGATCAGTGAGATGAAGCTGACCTTCTGAACCCCACTCAAACAGAACACAAACCAAATGTGCATTTAGCTCAAAGCTCCCTCGGCATAAATTGGACTCATTTAAGATACTCGGAGAAATCAAACTCCATCGTTTGGAGATGCTGAGATACATTTTTCCATTCCTCCTTATTCGTCCAATTCAGATCTAATCTCCTCACTCTTCTCTCACAGTTGGTTCAGAATTGTAAATGCATGATGGCAGCACATACTAACACTCGCTCTTTCTCTCATACATAACTGAGACATATTGGTTTGAAGCTGCAGAGGTCCCAAAGAATGCTGCAGTTTATATGGCTGTGGTTCACATAACCATGCTGTTACTCTAAACACTCCTGTGTGTGTGGCACTCCTATTGTGACTGCGTCTGTCCTTTTAGTTCTGCTCACTGAGGATTTACTTTCTTCTGGAGAATTTTTGTCTGTGCATCTGTATTCGTGTGCATGTATTAGCATTAGGGAAAGAAATGAGATGGTTGGATTTCTGTCTTCAGAACTGGAGAATCAGTTATCAGGACTTAGTCTACACATGTATACATACATCTTATACAGCACATACACACACACTTATCCCCCCTTTCTGTCCAGAATCTGGGTGTTCCACAGCACAACCCTCTCTCCTCTTGCTTTGGCCTTCCCCTGCACACTAAATGTTATCCTTTGGGCTCCTAATTGCCTGTAATTTGCTTGTTGAAAGAATCCCCAGCTTGTCTGGACCAGTGACGCGTGGTAACCTGAGAACCCCGGATGGGGAGGCAGGGGAGGAAGAGTGAGGAAGGAGGGAGGACAGAAGGAGCCAGGGGAAGTAGGTGGATTAAGAGTGCAGAACGTGAAGGTGAGGGAGACAGGATGAAGAGAGGACTGAAATCAAAAAAATGAGGCTGGACAAACATCCCAGTTGTTGCACAAAGTCAATGTTATTTGAGTTGTTATGAGACTTGAAAGTGTTCCCCTGAATAAATAAGGTTTCAGATGAGCAGACTGGCATCTAATTCTCTCTGTGCCTTCTTTGTACCATTAAAGGGATGTCTTCTTCAAAAAGATATTTTCTCACTTTCCTCTAGTGGTATATATATAAAATTTTGCTCTTGTTTGGCTATATTTTGTTCTATCCATCTCTGAGATTTCTGATGATGGCATCTTCTATAGATTACAAAAAATTAGCTGTAGCGTTTTTCTCTGAGCAATGTCCCTATACCTCTGGATGATCCACAAAACTGTCACAAAACTGACAGACTGGGGGGGACACTGTTTATGGAAAGACGCATTGTTGCTGAAACTTTTCATGTATTTTTTCAGTGTCATAAGCAACAGAAACAAAAATACATAAACCTCTATTACATCCTCTCTTACCTATATTTCTACCTTGGTTAGAATGTATTTTATTCTCTTGAATTATTGTTGCAACATGATCCAAACTATTTGCAAGTGAGATATAATTTAGAATAAGTGAAAATATCTGCAGCAACTTGTACAGATTTGCATTAAGTAAAGAGAAGGTGCAAGTGGAAGTAGATAGCAGAGATATTAGAATGTAATAGGTAAATGAACACAAAGTGGCCCTGTGATGGACTAGTGACCTGTCCAGGGTGTACCCCTGCCTTCCACCCGAAAGACAGCCGGGATAGGCTCCAGCAGATTCCTGTGACCCTGGTTCAGAAAAAAAGCGGGTATAGAAAATGGATGGATGGAACACAAAGTGAAGATTATAGTATATCATATGGATTTTTACAAAAATAACAAAATAAAACTAGTATATGAATCAAAAACTTTTAAAAATGCCCTTACACAGTACTTATAACAAGCACATTTTCTAAACTTAACACTGTATGATCAATAGAATTTTCTTTATCACAGCTAATTAAAACATGCATTGATCTGTTCAAACTCCGGTCTTATAGGTGTACATGCTAACAGAGTACCTCACACACACACACACACACAAACTCTTCTGATCAGAGCGTCGTGTGGTCTCTTGGACAGGATATAAGGTCTTGATTGTTTGCTTTAATTTCCTGTGGTGAGGGATGATGAGTGCCTGCCTGCATGCCTGCCAACCAGTGCTGCACTCCTGTCGCTTCCAGGCAGTTCAACATGCCTCCTTCCCAGTGTACCAGAAAAGGCAAGAAAGCCAGACACACATGTTTACCAATAGGTCATCCACAGGAGAGGATTTGACACCAAAACAAGGCCCTTGGTACATCCAACAGTTCCAACCCCGGCCACCCAGCTCCCCCCACATAACATTGCTCTGTGCTGCTGTGGACAAGGTAAACTGTTGGCCCACGGCTCCATTTGAGCATACAGTTAAGATTACACTGCTCCCTTTCAGCTGGAGTCAACGTCCTCATGTTTGACAGTTGGAATCACAAGCAAATTGTGTCATTTCCTACTTGTAACTTGCAGTATGGATTTGTGCATGTGTGTGTGGGTGTGCCTGTGTAAGTAGTTGTCTGATGTCTTCAGTCAGGCAATAGTTTGCAGACTGTGCATCAGGAGATTACTACAAGATTAACTATCCTACTTTTCAAGAGGTAGCTCTACCCCCCAACCCCCTTTCTGGACACTAGTGACTCATCATGTTTGTATTGTGCATGTTCCTTAGCTCAGTGTTTGATTTCCTTGCTGTCATCTCTGTCTCTGTCTTTCCTTTCTGTCATCTTTCCCTGAATGTCATTGCAGCAGTCCTATGTTGTTTCTGTGGCCAGTGCCAGAGGCATTTTGGCCCATAGTAGAGTGGAGCTGGTTTACAGTTTACATCTGCCTGTTTGCCTGTCCTCCATATTCCTCCTAACCAGGACCACCCAGGAGAGTGGTGGAATGGTACTCCCTCTCTCCATTGCTTTCTCAACCTCTCTGTACTTCTGTCTCTCTTGCCCTCTATGTAGCGCTCTTAATTCTGGAAATGGCAAAGTGGCATCTGACTTTCTGAGAATCAAATGAATGTCATTAGTATGAATGTTAATACAGCATTGCCAGAACTAATTCCAGAACGTACATATTACTGAATTTAGTACATTTTTGTAAAAAAACAAAACATATATAAATAAGTTATACTGTATATGTGTTCCTCCTCTCTCTCTCTGGTGGTGTCTTTTGGCCCTGTCCCATTCTGTCCTCTCCTGTCTTAACACAAAAGCCTGCTGTTTACACACTGGGGTCATGGACTCTGTAGCCGCAGATACCACTCATATCTCCCTGTCATGTCCTGTTCCCAGGGGACAGACCATAATAGCCCATCTCTTCACTGCCATGGTTAATGCCATACATGGCACAAAAAGAACGAGAGAACACTTGACTGTGGAGAAACAGCTTTCTGGAGATGTATGATTCACTTTGGAGTACATGGCGAGAGATGTCTTACTGAGAATAACCTTTCACATAGGGAAAACTGACAGTAATAGCAACTGTTCATTTGTGATCTGACACTGCTTGCTGATTCTGATTTCCTTTAGCACATGGTAAACAATGATTTATGGAGGACTGGATAAAATACTGAAAGTCAACATTTTTCTTTGACTAAAGTATGATTTCCCTCTTTACTGCAAAACATCCTGTCTTGTTCAGTGTAGGAAATTTGAAGAGTGCATCTCATGAGATACAGTCATCAGTAAATACAAACACTCAAGATGCTACACCTAACACACACCCAGACATATGGAATCAATCTCAAATTAGTTTTACAGAATGGACGAGTGCTACAGATCAGAGCGGAGGAGAGGCCAGCATGCTGAGTGGCCAGTGCCAGTGAAAACAAAGAGATGTTGTCTTTGGACTGGCTGTGTTAGGGCCGGACTGTGATAGGGCTGGATGGGTGAGTGGAAGTGCAGCCGGCCTAATTGGACACTGACTGAAACAGCATACAATTGGACCACTGGCTCCCTGTGATGTCAGCCTGGCTCAGCTAGTGCTGTTTCAGTGAACACCAGGGCCTGGAATCAAATGCAACCAATCAAAAATATTAACTGTTTCATAAGCAAACCACATACTAACTTAAAATAAACTTCACGTTTATGTCAGCAGTCAAAATAAAAGCATGACTTTTTTTGTTTGTTTGTTTATTTGTTTCTCTTACCCAAGAGAAATGCAAGTGTGGGTACTATATTACAGGTCTTATTTATAGGTTAATGAAATTTTAAGTTAAAAATCAGTGCCAACAGTTTGTGTTACTCAGAAGTTATTAAATCATTGTGGTGGCTCGGGTCATTTTGTTAGTAACTGAAAAATGCTTAAAAACCATCCAAGTCTAACTAGGTATTTGTTATTTGTCTGGGCCTGTTTTTTAGAGTTCAACTTCTGTAGTTAAATAGTAAAAATAATTGTATATTTTGTTCCAGAAGTATAAAAGAAAATTAAGAAAGTAAAAATCAGCTTTGTTCTTACTGACAACTGTTCTTACTGGGACAGAAGAATCAAGATGAGAGAACTTTCCAAAAGCCCCAACACATTAACACATCACAATCAATCTAATCAGCCTCCCTGGACAAAAGAAGGGCTCAGACAAGCTCCCTAATTGCTCATTTGTTCTGTATCTTCAACTCAGCAGCACTAACAGGCCCCAGTCTCAGCCCTCAAGCTTTGCCGTGCTCTGACTAACTGCATGCACACACGCACATGCCCACACAGTAGATGTTTACTTGTAATCATGGCATTTAGTTACAATAATTTATTTCATCATGTACATGACATGGAAAATACAAATCATTG
The DNA here is from genome assembly GCF_900324485.2 of Mastacembelus armatus. Lineage (NCBI taxonomy): Eukaryota > Metazoa > Chordata > Actinopteri > Synbranchiformes > Mastacembelidae > Mastacembelus > Mastacembelus armatus. The sequence continues at coordinate 12,788,118 of NC_046635.1, forward strand.
TAGACCAGGGACCTTAGAGTGAGGTCAAATTTTGCTGTGTGGGTTGTAGAGTTGCGTAAATGCATTTAGCATACACTGTGATACAGAGCAGCTTACAGAGAAACAGGTAGGGAATCTAGCCTGACCTATTTTCCAGAAAGGGAAAGACAGTCTAGCTACCAGACCAGTGTGAAAGTCAGCAGTTCCAATGGTTAAAAATTGATTGAACTTGATTCAGCTGAACTTGGCAGGGTAGTCAGACCACAGCTTTAGCACTGAGGAAGTACTTATGCAAACACCAGTAAAACACAACTACTACTTAATGCAACCGAAATGTCAAATTTTTCATGAAGCCGCTTCAAATTTTTGGCTCTTCAGTGTGATCAGTGTGTTTACTGTCACATTAATATTTTATTGCTACCACATTAAAGCAACACTACAACTATTATATCTGTCATGTAAACATGTAAACAGATACATTTATCTGAATGTAATCAGAGTATAGGTACAGATAATCAGAGTTAGCAACAGAGGTTTTCACGCATTTGACAATTTGACACATCTATCTATCCATATATATAAACGTGTGTGTGTGTATGTGTGTGTGTGAATGCAAGTTAGGAGGGTCATCAGCTGAATTGGTTCCACCTGGGAGACAGAGGGGAGGGGCTAAGGCCTTAAAAGCCCCCCCCAGTTGTCAAACATAACTGAGATGAGCCTCAGTCACACGAGAGCTCACTGAGGAGCTCACTGAGGAGCTCACTGAGGAGCTCACTGAGGAGCTCACTGAGGAGCTCACTGAGGAGCTCACTGAGGAGCTCACTGAGGAGCTCACTGAGGAGCTCACTGAGGAGCTCACTGAGGAGCTCACATATGAGCCTCAAACATGAGCCTCAAACAGACGTAGTGCTCTTAGAGGGTGGTGCTCTGGGAAGACTTGAGCTTTAGAGCTGGTGAGTGTTCTGGCTCTGGCTCTGGTTTCGGTCCGGCACTCCTTTTGGGAAGCTGGCTGCGCATCGTGTTTGTTGTTTGGAAGTGTTTAGGTTGTAGCCAATTGGCTTGCCTATTTACTTTCATGTTTTGCACTGATCACATCTTATTTTGTCTTAAGTTAGAATAAATGCCTTTTAAAAATGATAAGTTTATGTGTGGAATCCTTGTTACAACTTTGAGCCAAACTGTAACAGTCCCTTTAAACATTTTCTTTAAACTAATTTTAAATGGCTTTAGATAATGGATGGATGTATGGATAATTTTAAACATAATCAAATTATGCAAAATTCTTCTTCTTCTTCTTCTCTCATCCATTCATGGACACACACACACCAGATTCACACAGGCCAGGCCTAGGCCTGAAATCACTGGGTCACAGGGTTAACACAAGCCAATTACCAAAACAGTTAAGGAGGCAACAGGAAGCACAATATTTACCGCATCACTGCCAAAGTGATGTACTGCGCATAGAAATGTATCATTTATGCCTCAGATTTCGACTCTGCCCTTTGGTTTCAATGTAGAGAGGAAATTCTATGCAGTCATATTTTTGCAGATAAGGCACCATTTTTAGCCACCATTTTTAAAAATGCTGGCTAAAATACAGAATTGATATTTTATATGAATTGATATACAAACGATTAATCTTGCCAAAATGGATTTGGTCCACACTGCAGCCATTATATCACATACAATATTTGGTCACACAAACACTTTACCAGTAGCTATTTTTTTTAAAAATGTAAAATGTTGTAAGAAAGCTGTACAAACTGTCAAGGTTTGTGAGTTAGGCTCACATCACAAAATTGGCTTTTGTATGCAAGATGACAATGTTCATGTTATGCTCTGATGTTTTGACAGGGCTGATAACTATAAATGCCCATGTATCAGATATGTTTATGTTGGGGATGTTTGGTATGACCCTGGCGTGTGGCTGTGGGACACTGTGGGGGGTCTCACTATTTCCTGTTTATCACGTCTTCCATGTGAATGTCAAACAGTTTACCTAACAAGGTACTCTCCTTCTGTCTTCTTACTTTCCAACATCTGCACACACACACAAACAAATGTGTGCTATCATACACACACACACAACACAAATGAGCACATAGAGATAATAGGCAGAATCACCTGAAATCTCACATAAATGCAAGTGTGGGCAGAAAATACAAGGTGTCCATTTCACACACACATGAAATATGAATTGGTATTCCTATAAAACAGTACAGTCTCAGTCCTCCTATACCACAATACAATACTGTACAAAATGTTGATGTCACTTTCTATAATATATTAATGTAAGTAATGTGAAGTATAAAAAAGTAAAATATACTACGTTTTATTTTAAATGTCATATGTCATAGTAAATGAAAATTACTTTAAGATTAGGATAAATTTACATTTACACTGATTCATTGTTGCCTTTCATTATAACAAACTACGTTATGTTGCCCGCTGTCAATGGTTTACAAACATTCTAAACATTTTGAATAAATATCAGTAAAATCAACAGATGTGGTTTGATCAGCATTACCAACCTTGTAAATGTGAAGTCACACAATTTGTATTTTTTTAAATAAAAATCTTGACTATGATAAATCTAACAGTCATTTGTCCAAATTGGCAATAGTTTTATTTTTCAGCTATCAAAACCGCGACATATTAACCTGTAACATCAGTGCACATGGATATCTAACATGTTAGCATGATATATTAGCATGATATATTAGATGTCCTCTGTGTATATAAAAAAAAAGGGAGAGGAAAAAATAATGAAATCTGATATAATGAATGGGTGGATGGGTTGTGAACTGATTTTTTTTTCAACTGGAATTAAAAAACCAGTGACATCAAAAAGCTTTTCAGGAACAACTCTGGTCTTCCTGTCTTACAGGTTACAGGGTTTTCTCCAAATTTAACTGTCTTGTAAACCATGTAAAAGCTACACAAAGTAACATGAGAGTTTACATGTCAGATTAAGAGAGAGAGGCAAGGGCAGGAGGAAAGAGGCGGATTGAACAAAAGTAGGTATGTATGTGAAAGGATGGAGGAGATAATTTGCAAGCTCAGTTTTAGAGCTTTAGACGATATGCCATCTATCTGATCCCACCAGGGCTCTAAAACACTGGGTGGGTGGCTTAATGTGTTTTTGTGTGTGTTTGCATTTCTCTGCTCATGTATTCTTTGAATATGGAAGGGAGAATAGTTATTCTTTTATCCGAGTGTCCACAAAACTTTTGTTGTTGAACATAAAATATTTTGAGGCATTTTTTTCTTTTGTTTTACTCTGTTCACAATATATTTTAAAGTTAAAACATTATAGTCAAATATTCATGTTGCAGAAAGTAACACTGAATTTGAAACTATTTTATTGTTTGATATAGAGAAAAACAGTATTACATTTATTTAAAATAAAGGTAGATGGTGAATTAGATTTATGTGCAAAATGTCTTTTATATCAAGAATAGAAAATGCTGAAGCCCTCCCACAATGAGATCTGTTCATTTCTGGTCAGTATCTAATACTGATAAGTGTTATGCAGTTTGTTGAAAGAATGCTGGTTTTGCAAAATGTGTCCTTCAACTCAGCTGACTTGGTTTGTTGCTAAAATCTCTGCTGTGAATTTCTCAAAAATATATAATAAAAGCTTGTCTGCATGGGGACGGAGCTGAAGAATTAGTTTTGTGTGCCTGATTTGGGTGAACTGACCCTTTAATATAAGACAAGTGATGGTTGGCCTGCAGTAGCCATACCACAGCTGATGCTCATCTCTGTTCAGGCCCCCAGGTGATGCTTGTCCATGTGAGAAGGATGTAGATGGAGAGGCCAAACATTTAAAGAACACACCAAGGGATTGGGAGCCAAATGAAGTCCACTGAGACTTAAGAGGTACAGCAATTAAACTCTGGAGACAGACATATAGACAGACAGGCACATATTTCCACAAATGGATAAGAGAGGAAAAGCACACACAGGAGTATTTTAGATGTAACCTTTCCACTTTCTTTTTATTAATTTTTCCCCTTTCCCCATATGATTTTTCCATCATGCAAGAATGATTGTTCTGTTTGGATAGTGCACTGTTTAATGTGTGCACATGCATGTGTGGTTGTTGCTCATATAAAAGAGACAGAGGATAGGAGCAAATGAGACAGCAGATGAATGTGCATGTGTGGGTGGTCTTCTAAAATGAGAGCGCACGGTCATAGAGGTTCTACAGTGTAAGAGGAAGTGAACTGTTACAGGCCGCAGGAGCACCCTGAACGAAATCACAATATGAATAAAAGAAAAAAACACACCACATATAGATGGGGTAACAGTGTCCCACTGAGACAAGCTGAGGGGCCGTGGATGGGCCTGGCTTCTCCCTGCTACAAAGCAATTCTTTCACAACGGGAAGCATACATGGGTTGGCTGTTTCGCCTGATAAAGTTTCAATAGATTTAAATAGCTGGACAGCCAAAACCAGGTCTGAGTGGAGTGAAGCAGAAGGTCATGAGTCATAAAAGCTGCTGCTGCTGCTAGCTGCTCTGACTCTGATCTCCAGAATCCCAGTATTCACATGATCAATACTGGAACAGCGAACAGAACTATTTAGAGCAGGGGTTTCCAACCCTGGTCCTCGAGCGCTACTGTCCTGCAGGTTTTCCAACTATACCTGCCCTTCCAGTTTTTGACTGGCGAAACACACCTGATCCATTTAATCAGCAGTGGGTAGAGCAGGGATATCTAGAAAAAAGCAGGTAGGTAGCACTCAAGGACCAGAGTTAAAGACCCCTGATTTAGAGGGAAAGACAGTGTTGGTCACATTGAATCAGTATTAAGTAAGGGCGTAGCTCACACAAGTGTAACACTGCATGGTCAAAAGGGATAAAGATTTTTATTGTGAGGTTTTGTGCTATAGCAATATAATACAGAAGATCAACATCTCCACCAGCCATCCATTTTCCACATCAGATCCTTCAGGTGTGATTACACAGCATCACCTTTTGTACACTGATGTTGAAGGATAGCTCTTTTTATACCAAAGTAGATGGCAGACAAACTCTCGTTACCTCTATTTTTCTCAGTTTTGCTTTCCCCCATCTTTCTCAGTCTCCTCTGCCCTCGCTGACAGGCTTCACTCTCTCAGTCTGTCTGTCTCTGTGGATTTCCTGTGGCCTCAGGGCTCCTCTATATCAACCTCTCTCTGGGGACACAGCTTGTCTTCCACACACACACATGCATATGTACACACACAAACATAGACACACACACAATCAGCTCCGTGTCTCTGGAGTCTCAATGATAGCGATCTCCAGCCTAGTCCACTACTTCCCTCTGGGGTCAGAATGGAAGAGATGCTGCCAAGAACAGTGGTGTGTGTGTGTGTGTGTGTGTGTGTGTGTGTGTGTGTGTGTGTGTGTGTGTGTGTGTGTGTGTGCGTGCGTGCGTGCGTGCACGTGCGTGTGTGCGTGCATGTGCGTGTGTGTGTGTCTGTGTGTGATGTCAGTCACTTTTTGTATATGTATGCAAGCTGCATATGAAAGTTTATCTACATTAGATGTACAGTTTTTTACATAAAGGTTTGTATGCACCTTTGAGAGGGTGAGAGACAGATGCAGAGATATAGAGAAAGAGACAGAGAGAAAGACAGAGAGAGGCTTTGCCCTGTAAAAAAAAAAAGGATAAGGAGGGCAGAAGCTCTTGTAGCTGCAGGGCTTCAGCCTTTGCCAATGGATTCCAGATGGGCTTCATTTGCCCTGCTCTGCTACAATATATGGATGACTGTCTTCCAACTCAAATGTCCATACTCATGTACTCATGCTAAAAACACACTAACATGCATACATATATGTGCATACAGAAAACACATACACACATAAAAATCCTAACACATTAATGTTCTGCAATCTCACAACTATATGCTGCTAAATCTTTCACATTTTGCACATTGCACCTTTAAATAAAACTAGCAAAAAACACCAGAAAATTTTTTTATTACCAACATGTATATCAGTATCATGATGTTATACTGAGAACTAAAATGAAATTGCCTACAGAAATAGCAAACACATATTTTAGAATACTTTCTAAAATTTGGGTAACCTTAACCAAAACCATTTGTTAATGTTACCAGTTTATTCAAAAATATTAGACATTATTGGTGGATTTATTTTAATGCTCTCAGCTAACAGTTTTGACCCTACTTTCAATGTTTTAGCTAACGAAGGTGTAGCTGAGACAATGACACGCAAAGTTAGAAAAATCCACATAGATTGTGTGTGTGTGTGTGTGTGTGTGTGTGTATGTGTGTGTGTGTGATGTGTGGCAGAAGGTCCTTCCCACGCACTGCGGTGTACAAAGAGTCAGTGTTCAGAGGCCTTCAGTTTTGTGATGCGTGACATGGCAGTGTGAAGCTGCCTGTAAAACCCACAGAAACAGGTATGGGTCACATGCTGCAGCATAGCTGGAGGGTCAGCCTTTGCTTCCTCAATGTGGCTGTGCTGAGTGTTTGTGTAGGGTGGAGATGTGAGTGTGTGTCCCTACCTCTGTATTTTTGGAAACCACATGGTATGAAACAACATGCCCACTTGCTCACATGGCACAACACTCATGGAGCACTATCAGTTAGTGTGAGTATCCAATAAAAGCCTCCTCCTTCCCCTAACAAATACATTCATTATTTTCTGTGGTCACCTTTCACATATGTACTCGTCAAACTCCGAGCACTACGTATGGTATTGGTTTTAATTCTCGCTTTCTATTGTCCCAAACCAAAAATTATCATCAACTAATGATGGATACATCATTAAACTGAGGTTATATCATTAGAAATAGTTAACAGCCTCACAGTGTTTACATTATTGATACACAGCTCTAGAGGACTGTCAAACAAGCAGCGTGGATAAATACGTCTTCCAGGTGGAGCTATTGATCACCAAGAGGTCTGCCCTCACCAGCTAGCAGCGCTACACTTCAAGATCGATTGATACCTTCATTAGCCAATTGGATTTGGCCCTAACCTCAATGCAAAGTCTGTGTTTGTTATTGTGTGAAAGAAATGAGTCCAGTGGGGATAAAGCTGGCCGTACTGATAAAAGGACAGGAGTGATGGTGACAGAGGGGAAAATAAAGAGAGAGAAAGTGGTGTTGAGAGGAAGAAAATGTATAAACGTGGAAATGTTGAAGGTAAGGCTAAGAGTTCAATTTAAACTTAAAGGCAGAATGAAAAGCTATGTCCACTTTTCTACCCATCACATTCATTGAGCACATGTGCATACATGTGAATATATGTGCATCTGAGTGCCGGTTGTGGGTTACCCTGGCATACATTAGACTGTGTATGTATGTGCTGGCAGGATGGCGTGACATCTGGTTTCCATGAGGGCCTGACTAGGTTGAGAGCAGCCAAGTACAGCACAGAAGGTATTAGAGGTAATTTACTTATTAGAGGAAAAAAGACCCAATCTAAGGAGCTGTGATTGTAAATGGAGATGGGGCTTATCTGAAGGACTATCAGTATCCCTGCAGGGAAAACACAAGCAGGCAAGGAGTGGCAGTTTAACACACACACACACACAAACATGCACCTACACGCGCGCGCGCGCACACACACACACACACACACACACACACACACATGCACACACACACACACACACACACACACACCTCCATTATAACCATAACAGAACACACATTTAGGCATCCAAACACAAGCACACATGAGCACACACAACACAATCTGGTATTATTCTATTAGATTGTTATTACTGGTGCTTATAAATTGCATTATCTGAACTGCTAACCCTTTGTGTCAGCGCAATAACAACATGGCTGATAAATGAACGGGCTCTTTAAACAGAAGTCATGACTTCACTGTTCTGCTGTTAGCACTGACTGCTGGCCTGTTGAATTATGCACCATGGTTGTGCAGTAGGACATCTATTGGAAATCATAACACAGTATCAAGCTAGAAACTGTCCTCTTGTCTGCTTTTATGGCACACAATATTTTGTAACTGTGAAAACACCCTCACCTCCTCACCCGTATATAGTGATATGTAATGTGGCCTAATGCAGGATAATTATTTTAATGGCATCAAATGCAATTTGTATCTGTATAGTATTTTGTGTGACATTATATATAAAAAATATATTGTTTTTTTAAAATAAAATTACAAAACAGATTTATGAGTTTAAAATAAAATATATCATATATATACAGGAGTGATGGTGACAGGGGGGGAAATAAAGAGAGAGAAAGTGGTGGTGAAAGCACAAAGATCTTATCATCATGCTGATATATATATATATATATATATATATATATATATTGGCATGAATTACAGGTAAAGGGTGTGAATGGTGTAAATTAACAGAATAGCAAAACCAATGTGCAGCTCCCAAATAAGTAGTAAGGAATTAAAAGTAATCCCATGCATAACCATAGAAAGCTACTGTGATTATGTAAATCTCTTGCATTATAAAGACATTAATGAGGTTTATATACGGACTTTCATCCCACCCATTTAGCATGCTCTTGACTCCCCAAATACAAAAGACGTCTTTCTGACTGGCTTCATTCCTGTTCTGCCACATAGACACACCAGAATAAAGCCTTTTATTCCTGTCTGTGGTGTTACTTGGCCAAGCTGCTTCAGCTGCTGCACAAAATGTGGATCCAGGCAAGAGACTCAAATAGTTACTTAGAGAGTTTTCTTCAGTGTTGGGGTGACACCGCTGCAATAAAAAGCTTCAATTATTTTCCTAGACATTGCATATGTGCGTCACACTCGACCCGTACAGAGTGGAAATAAACCAGAAGCTGAGCCTGAAGGCTGGAATGGTGACATGGAGGCGAGAAGAATGTCTTACCTTGATTTATTCCAGGCAGTATGATAATGTACTGTACTAACTCCCCATAGTGGCAGGAGGCTCTGTGTTAAGCCAGTTGTCCACTAATCTTATCATCATCTGTATCAGTGAATGCTGTTACTCTGTGACACTTGTTGTTTCCTTGGGCAGACAGACCGCTTTCTCATTGTGTATGTGTGTGTGCGTGTGTGTATGTTGCTGCTGGATACAGTCACGATGAAGTTATTTCACTCAGGGGCACAATGAGATGACATCAGTTTTTAGCAATGCTGTCAGTGTCTCTGAAAAATGGTTGCTGTTATCTGTTTGTAAATCTGATGATGCTTGTGTGAGTAGTTAGTCATCATAAGCATATGTCTGCTGCTAGCTGACATACGCTGACAAAACTGGAAGTAAAAATGAAATAATTCCAATAGTGTAGCATTCTTGATATAGCTTGCCAGGCAACCTCTATCACCCCTCAGTTTTTCTGGGCCACCACTGAATACCTCCTCTGATAGTTGTCTCCCAGTGATCTATGACTGGTATACTCCTCCAGAAAATTAACCCTCTCCTGAATTCGACCTCACACACTGACCAGTCCAAAATACCCCAAGAGACATTAAACTGAAAACACATTGGTCTGTGAATTGTGGATCACAAAATCAAACACGTCATGTTCATCAGCCTCAAACATACTCAGACAAATGCACCCGCATTGCGCACATCATCTGCTCTTTATCTCCCAGCTCCCACATATTCACGTAGGTGATGAGGAGAATAGTAAGTCTGTGTTGTTTATGTCAGTGTGGATTTTACATGTGTGTGGTCATCAACCAACCTCATTTGGCACTTGGACAGAAATGAACAAATTCTCCCTCGACAATGTTTTGGTGGATTATTGTGTTAGGAAGATCAGATGAGCTTGTATCAATTATATTTATCGTCTGAACATTGGGATTGTGTGGCTGTATGTGGTATAATGAGAGTTAAGCTGATGTGTACGTCATTCTAACATTCACCTTACCCTCAATTCACCTTTGCTCTTTGGAGATGAGCTACAACATTATCAGAATTGTAAGCACCAAGATCTGTTGTGATATAGTATGCTGGTGTGTTTAAGGTGTTTGTATTAGGTAAGAGTTCTTTTGGCACCTAATCCATTGATTGATGGAGTACATTTGGTGGGCCAGCACTCATTGCAAGAAGTGTGTGTGTGATGTCTGCCCTCCACTGTCTGCCGTCTGATCTACCCCTTCTCAGTGGTGGCCAGAGGAGTCCTACTACTGATAAAACCTTTTCACATACAAAGATATACCCACAGATTAAATTCCCTCCCTGACTCAGTGTTCATAAGCATGTTGAAACATCTGTATTTACTCGCATAAGCTTGAGTGTGTGTACGTGTGCGTGTGTTACTGTATATCAGTATATGCCAGACTGCTGAAGCCTCACTGCTGAGTTTACGAGGGAGAGCTCTTTGTCTGTTCTGTGTCTCTGTGTCAGGGTGACTTTACCACAGTGATCTGGCTCGTTTCTTCTTCAGTGCTCCAAAATGTTTTCCTCTCACTTCTTCTCTCTCTGCCATGGAAGTGATTTGTGGAAAACCTAAAAATAACTGTAACATTCTCTCTTACTTTTTTTTCCTGGTCACTCACACATCAACATTACTGGCAGATGATGATTTCTGAGCAAATTAATTGAAGACACGTTAGTGACTTTCCATGTTCACTTGTAAATTTCTCTGTAAACAAGCATGCATTTTAACGTCAGGAGTTTAAGGCTTATAGTATTTCTGTACATTCATTGTGCTTGGCCTTCCACCCCTTCATCCCTCGGTCTGTCCGTGTCTGGGTCCAGAGAGATGCTCTAACCACCACTGTCTGTGTGGCCTCCTTTGTTGTAATGTTGGGCTGCCGTTCCCTTTCCAGTGAAACCATGGTGTGTCATAGCCACAGAAATAGATCTGTGTTTACATCACCTTAAACCCAGCCCAGTGCTTGTTTTGAAAGATGTTCTGTGGTGAACTCTGTGGAAAAAAGTTTCTTTTTCTCTTGGTTGGAAAAGGAATCACCAGGTGTGCATATAATATCCACTATGGTTCAATTAACAGGGATTTCACATCATAGAGTTGCAATTTTAGACAGCTTTGTGAAATATGTTTCAAATGTCTCTACTCTGTATTTAGATTGATTTCTTAAGAAATATTTCCTCATTTTATGCCATGCCCAATGTTTAGTTGAAGTAGGATTGGTGATCAGGAGTGGCAGCCTTCCAAGTCACTTCAGCTGGAGGGCTGTAGATTATGGACATTTCTTTGGTTTTATAGCATTGTGCAAGGCTCCCCCTACAGGACAGAGAATGCACTACAAAGTAAAAAAAAAAACATCTTCACTGGAAATACATACTGAACAGTAATTTCTCACTGGAACACTGTCAGTTTAGTGAATCCCAAGTTTTGTCAATCACACATTTGATGTCAATTCATATGTAAAATATGAAACCCACATATGCAAAAGTGGTAAAAAAAAAAGTCACCAGCATATGAGATGTACAGTATATAGCAATTGTGCTAAATTATGAAAATAAGGCAATAAAAGACACCAATTTCTTTTGTAGGAAACATTGATCCGCTTTATTATACATGCATGAAGTGTTCATCATTTCATTAATTTCATGATTCTTTTGTTTAAAGATTAATGCAACAGTTACTCATTATATTCTTATTATTTCAGTGGCAGTGGCAAACTATATTTTTAGTATGCGTGTATAGTATCAGCATGCATGTAGATGTTGATTTCTAACTTTAAAAACTCCTCATATACTATAAAGAAATGTTGGTAGAAGTGATAAAGAAATGCGTTTTATGTTTTACCTCTACAACTATTAACATCTACCATTTCTACAACTTCAACCACCTCAGCTAACTACTGTGACTAACGACATTGCTGCCATGGCTCATGGTTTGGATGAATAAATGACTGTGGTTTGAGTGTTCTCAATTTCTTGATGTGTAGCTGATAAGACAGCAGGGGTCAAATCTGAGTGGTCATCTCCTCTCCACTCTCAGAGCTCACAATAAATCACATGATAGTGTCTGGTGCTGTCAGGCCTGCCTGCTGCCCACCAGGGTTAAACCAACAAAGGCCTTAGAGGGGAGGTGGACAGACAGAGGGAGGCCTGTCTAAATGCTGCTTTGTCTTCTTTACTGATAGCAATACAACTGTGTGAGAGTGAAGACACACAAGACGCTCTAACTGCAGACATATGTGAAAATTACACAATACTGACACTCATTGCTATGACAAAGTCTTTATTCTGCAGATTGCTGTATTTTAAATGTCTTTTTGGTAAACTCCTGCTTATATAACATAGGTGACTTTATTCTCATGTATCAAGTTATTTTCACTGTCCATCCGTTGCTCTGTCCCTTTCTCATCCCTCCATCCTTTCCTTAAGAGCCAAGTGGAGGCTGGAGCAGTAGAAGCCTTACCCAAGGCTATAGATAGAAACTTCATCTGTCATTCTGTGACAGTATTGTAATCAGGCCTAGGAGATTATGCCTACAGACCTGACCCGACAAGGGGCTTGAACAGTCCAGAGCCTGCTGGACAGCTGCCAACCCACAGTAAGGCGTGCATGTAAACACAGCAGAACCCACATACTCGATCTAATGTCAGTGCATGGAGGACAAATTTATACAACGCTGCTGAGAGCTGTTGAATAACACGACTGATTAGCTTTTAGTTGGACTACACCAGTGCCACAAAACGGAGGATGCTGGCCGTGTGGGTATCACTGTGTCGAAATCAAATGTGAAACAGCAAGTTATGCAGGAACAAAGGGAAATGCAAATGTTCATGAAGCAAACTGATGACAAAGCAATATTTAACAAGCTTTTTTCCAGTGGCTCCATAAACAAATGCTCATGCTGTTTAGTAAATGATGAATCGAATAACTATTAGTAAGAGACCGAAGACATTAAATATATGTCTGAATTAAATAAAATCAAATTAGTATAAAGTTATGCGCAAGATAACACATAGTCTTGCATTTATATACTTCTCTAAGTAAACATAATGTAGCTTCAATGAAAAGCTAAAACAAATTAAAACAAGAAAAAGGGCAGGTTTAAACAGGTGAGGCACAGTGCATGTATGCAGTTGTTTCTGAATTGGAATAAATGTCCAGCGAGGAGAAATCTTTCATCTTGACATTAAAGTCTTCTGGAGTTCAGAATCACTAATTAAGTATAATGTGTTTTTTGTATTTTTAATCTAATTATTTGTATTTCATAAAAATATATGTATAGTATAAACACTCAGAGTGAAACTAAGAAAAATCTTAACCAATAGTGGGATTTCCTAACATTTTCTAACAAGAACTTAGTGTCTGTCACAGTGAGTTGGATCAGAAATATGACGACACTGGATGATTCAGCAAAGTAGAATCTCAAGCTTGTTTTTATAATCAGCCCTACATATATCATGTCAATATCATGGGCCTTTGCTCCAAAGTACATACTATTCTTTATATTCTTATGGTGAAGCTTTGTCTAGTGTGTACATGCAAAGGTGGATGGAGACAGAAAGAAAGAGACAAAGAGGGAGCGAGGTGGAGTTTGCAGGATGTTATCAACATCCTGTCTGGGTGACCTGGTGCTAATGCTCATGTAAGACAACAATCTGCTGGCTCTGGTAACCCCTCTGAGACTAAAAGAAATGAGAAAACAGCAATCTCACTCTCACATGCTCAGTTTTGTTCATTTAAAGTTTTGTTTTCCCGAATTCCAAATAAATAAATGAATAAAGGAATGAATAAATAAATAAATAAATAAATAAAACTAATGCACCCATGGTGATTACTAATTTGGTTTCACAGTATCTGCCTAGGTCTTGAGATATTCATCAAGGATTTCTCTTGCAGATGTAAAGCATGAAGAACTAGTTTTTATGGAAAGCCCTGGCAGTATGTTCTGTAGATTTTCTTGAGTAACACAGACAAAAACACACTGCTTTCACAAAAGCTAAAGAGGGAACTTATCTAATAATTATGACTTACTATGTCATAATTCCAAGATCCAGATCTCATGAAGGACTTGGAACATCAGAACTCTTAGATTTCTCCAGTGTTAAGTAATTGAGATAGCCAATAGCACAAAACAAAATGTAACTGTTAATACCTATCAGTGTACTTTATCAAAATGTAGACAAATACTGGCTAAAAACATGGCTTAAGCTGCAGCCTGCAGTGTAACTCATTGTACCCATGATAGCATTTTGCTTCCTATTTCTTGAGGATGTCTATATTTGTTCACATGAGTGAATATCTCCACTTCTACTAGATGGATTCCCATGTTATACAGATGCTCATGTTGCCTTCCGGATAGATTTTAATTAGTGTGGAAATCTCTTAACATTTGACACCCAGTTTTAATTTGTCCCCTACTGTGATTTATCATCAAATGCCAGAAAAAAGATGACATTCCCATCAGCCACAACTGTAACTTTGTGTTTATGCATGCATTAGCAAATGTTAGCATGATAACATGTAGTGCCTTAATATGCTAAATGTAGTAAATATTATACATGCTTGTTGGATATTAGCAATTATCTCAAAGCACTGATGCACTAAAGACAAATAAAAACTAAACTGTGTCGCCTATATCACAGAGAGAATTGGCAAAATTAGTTTATTGTAATGAATCAACCTTTAACATTAAGGTGTCATGTAACTGCCTTTATGCATTAAAGGAATCAAAAACTTGCAAGTGCAGTCCTCCACCGTCCTCTACTTCACACACTTGCACTGAGTTATTGGTGTACATAACCCAGAGGATCTCTTCTCCCCAGCCAAACAGATGGATGCCCTCATGGCACAGAAGGGTTAGCAGGGAACTAGGAGGTGCAAGAAAAAAATATCATGTAAGCCAGAGATAGAAGTCATTTCCTGAGAAAGAGAGAGGGGGAGATGATGAAAAGTAAAGCTCCAGTACTCCAAAGAAGTTTCTTAATGTGAGAAAGGTGTTAAGCGTTAGAGGTAGGGTTATGGTTAGGCTCTGTATGGCCAAGGAGCTGCAGTTAGGTTGACTAATGATGGACAGAGCAATTACCAATCCACATAATTTAATGTTTGTTCTGTTAGCACCATATGTACACAAGGTTTGTACTTTGAAAAACTTTATGAGATCCAGTAAATGTCTATTGATGACACCATGTGAGCATAATTTTCTAGGATCAGACATAAGCAGAATTCCCCAGTGTCCAGGTATCAAGGGCTGGCATCAGCTTACGAACAGCTCATCATCTCAAACTGCTCTTTTATTACAGGAAATTGCGTGTGGAATGATCTCCAATCTGCCTCCCTCTGACACATATGTACTGGGGGAGCCTGATGACGCAAGAGGAGGTCAAAATTAGACTAGAGAGTGAGCTGTTTGAGCTGGTATGTGCTCATGTTTGCAGTCTGTGTGAGAACCAATTGACTCCTGTAAGATCATAATGAAATTATTTTTTGAAAATTAAGCTATATTTTGTCATCCTAGATTCTTCTGTGGGTTAGTCAAGTTTAAGTTTAAGTTAGATTTAATATAGGATGAGACAGGGGTCATGGTCTATGGTTTGTGATGATTACTTTGCTTTAGATTAAAGTTATAATCAAAAGATAATAACCTTTTCCCTGAGAGTCTGAGTTGAGGACATGTGTGTATTTGTATTTGTGTATTTCATGTATGTGCGTGTGGTCCTGCTGAAGTGATAGATGTGTAGAGAGGGAGGAGCCTGAGGCGGGGGGCTGTAAACAGTGAGACATGCATGTAGGAGGTCTGGGTGCAGACTGAAGCCAGAGCTGTCAGGATCCCAGACAGAGATACAGAAAGATCCCATCCTTCCACCCATTGCCACTCAGTCTCCATTACACCATAAGCTTTTGCACCTATCAGCCAGGCTTAATAACCAATAGATGATCAGTTCAGTGTTGTGCTAGGGTGATCATTAGGCTCCCAAAATACACTTCATGCACCAACAACTATTAAAACCAGGCCTTAGTGTGTGTTTGGTTGTTTGCTAAAACATTTAAATTACAGAAGTGGTGCAATCCTAAGTGTGTATAAGGTTGCATTGGGAAAGTCTTTGTTCCTGGAAACAGACCATTTAATCAGAGGCAAAAGATTTTACTCCTTGTAATTTTTGTGAATTTTGGTGTTTGTTCATTTTATGAGATTAGACAGTGCTTGAGAGCATTGGGCTGTGTTGGACCTGTAATTGCTGCCTCACAGTAAAATATACTATAATGAAAAAGCCATCTGAATGACAAAAATGTAGATGTAAAGTAAAGCAATGATCTAAAAGGAAAAAAGAGCTGGTCAAAAAAGCCACATAAGTATTACCTAGCACCTCTTTATGTTCTGAGTTTTGTTCTTTATTTCTTTTTTGTTTTATATAAAACAGTGAGATAATATTAATTCTTACTTTTGAAAATACACTACTTTTGTCTATTCTAACCAGGCTAAGTTTGTTGATATTATGCAGAAACAATAAATAATGCTTGTAGAACAGCCATATAATGGTGCATTTACAATGTATTAAAAAATATAGTGATTAAAATTATTACCAACTGAAAATCAAAGTGCACTTTCAGAATGAGAAATCAAAATTGCTTTTAGCAGACTACATGACATGACAGGTATTTTTTTAATACATTAATTAAATATAAATATTTCTACATTGTAGTTTATGTGTCTGTGAATCTAAATGTTGCCATGTATTAAACAACACTTTAGTACAGGGAGCTAAAGCAGACTGAAGACTTGAGCTGTAATGAATGAAAAGCGCAGAATTGCAGAGTAAATGGTTTATACTATCACACCACTAGGACATACAGGTTTTTTTATATTTAAAAAATCAGTCTGGCCATGTGCATTATTTTCAAAAATAGTTTATCCAAAGAAGGTCTTACAGCAGTGCACAGTGTAAGTGTGAAGTGTGTTTGTGCATGAAGGTGGAAGTCACCCCTCTTCTGACCCTTTTTGCACCCAGGGGTCACACATTGTTCAGGAGGATGCAGACACCCAGTCTGATTGATGACCATTCAGACTGTTTCCCTGGGTTCAGCTTTACTCGGGAAATCATAATTCACCCCTTGGGAGAGGCTGAAGGCGGACCAGGTCTCCTCTTCTGTTCCACACTCATTTTCTCTTGAATTTCCAGGATGTGTTGAAGAGACTGAGAGCTCAGCTGCCTTGGCTGAGCTTTATGGAGAGGTGGAGTAAATCTCCAGCTACAGCTGTCCCCTCTCCAAATTGTACAGAATCGTCCTGCACTGAGCAGTAATGCCATATATGGTGCAATCAGAAATACAGCTTATTTTTTTTATGTTTCACCAGTTTTACGCTACTTATAGACTTGTTTATTTAGACATTTTCTTTGTGAACAGTGGATGTGATAACAAAAAGCTGATACATTTTGCACTTAGTGGGAATGTGATGCATGTGTGAACTTAAAAGTGTTACATTTTATATGATCTGGTAAGCTTTGTGAAGGACACAGATGTGACCCTTACAAGGGTTCAAGGTCAAGAAAGTTTCCCCATCTCGATCTGTAAGTTTTTACTGTAGGCTATCTTTGAAGTGTTTTGCAAAATCAAAATATAACTGAAATCTCTGTCCACGTGAGACATAAGAAAAAAGCCCCTCTCTCATGGAAACATGATTGTTGAAACCACAAAAGGTACTCTCACATCCCTAAAGTTTGAAGGAACTCTCTCAATTTCATGCTCAAAATAACAATGAAAAACAACTTTAACTACTTTTTTCACACAGCCACAAAGTGGCCAGTGCTCAGCTCTAAAATCAGCAATCATTTAAAAAACCGTGCGCACCATCTTTGTTATGAGACATGTTGTCCATTAGTTTCCTCAACTTCAATGCAGAATGACATCATAGGTCACACATACTACCTAATGGGACTAATGACCAAGACTGATGAGTCCTTAGCTCAGTGCACGCCACCACCACCTGCACTCTCTGCCAAGTATTCAATTAGGGTTGGT
Organism: Mastacembelus armatus; assembly: GCF_900324485.2. Classification (NCBI taxonomy): domain Eukaryota; kingdom Metazoa; phylum Chordata; class Actinopteri; order Synbranchiformes; family Mastacembelidae; genus Mastacembelus; species Mastacembelus armatus. Next base: position 12,805,976 of record NC_046635.1, read on the forward strand.
GAGTAATTGAGTGTAGATGAGAAAGAGATCATCGATAAGCTCAATGTGGAAAGTCTTGGAAACGTGTGTGTGCGTAACTGAGAGAGAACCATGAAGAGAATTCAGCCTGTCATGCCTTGAGTCACTCAGTAATAAAAAAAAAGAGTTTGTAAATGATCCACATAAACACTGAGCTGGGCCTCTAGTGCTGAGCAGCGCTTGTTTACCATCTGCTTGTGTGGTTCATCAGTTAAACTAAAGGTAATGGCAAAGACTGGAAAACATGTTAAAAAACATTTTAAATTGCAAAAAACTATGGAAAAGTATTAAAATATTTTATTCCCAAAATTATTTATTTTTGGAGCTCAATCCCAGCATAAATGATGAATGTATTATGAATCCAGAAACCTTTAAATTCAATGTCAAATCCTAGGTATATATGCGATAACTCTCTGTGCAGTGGTATTATGATGACTGGTTTTCAGATAAGAGGAGAACTGAGTATCCTTTATAAGACCACAACTTTAGATAATTTGTGCCTTTCCCTGAAGACTTTCCCTTAATAACCTCCACTGAGACTCTCAAGTCTCTTTTGAAAGCAACAATCTCTTGACTTATCTATTTTTTCCTGTTTGCTTTTCCTTTATGCTCAACTGTAATTGCTGAAATATCAGCAGACATGATTGACAGAAAAGAACAGCAGTCAAGTTGAAAAAGCAATACATATGCAACACAATAATGTGTCATACTGAAGCTGTAAGCTATATACTTGTTGCACAGTGCTAAATAATGGTAATATCTTTCATCATATCATATTAGCGAACTGCATGTTAAAATAATTCTAGTTATGAAAAAATAAAATTATTCTGTAATTATGTAAATACTCTGTACAGCTATCACCACAAAATATCTATAATTGTGTGTTACTTCTCTTGGCTCATGCACAGATATGATCTGCGTTCCTGAAGGAATCACTTTGGAAAATGAGGGAATGGAATTGACTGTCGTGTGCATCAAGATGGGAAACACTGCCAAGCAGAGCCAGAGCCTGTTTGTTATCAGTGGCAGAAAAGGCAGCATTAGGGAAAAACATATGGCAAGCCTAAAATGTACTGTCCAACTGGCTAACAGATCCATCCATCCATTTTCTACACCATTTTCAAACCTTAATCAGGGTCACGGGGATCTGCTGGAGCCTAACTAACAGATTTTACATATTATTCTATATTGTTATAGAAAAGCTGTAAAAATACAATCTAAAAAATATTGCCTGATTGTACTGGGGATTGGCATTTAATAATAAAAAGGTCCCGTGACCCTGGTTAAGGAATAAGCAGGTATAGATAACGGAGGGATGGATGGATAATAAAAAGATCATTACTTCTATGATGTTAATTAATGCTTTTTGTGTGCTTAGATGTGGCTCTGGATATTTATTTTAATAATTGCTGCTTTATTGTTGCCTTGTTTATCTACATTTATTAAAAATGCAGTAGTATGTGAATAATCATTAGCTTACTGTTGCCACTAGATGGTAGTAGAAAGCTATAGCAGATTAATGTGTTACTGTCTAACTTGTTTACCTTTCTTTCACTGCTACAAAAACACAATAAAAAGAAAATGATTAATAATATTACTAATGAAATATCCATCAGCAATAGCTCATTTCTAACAATAAGTTATTTCCTCTTTTTCATAAGTTTCATTATTTCCTTCTCATGCTTTTGAGCACACTTATGACATGAGCCTTGATGTTTGCCCTGGGTTACATAAGTAGGATTTTCCCCAAGCACTACCTATTTATGTGAATTTTAAGCTGTGCAAATCATCTTGGTCAGAGCCACAAAAGATCTGCTTCAGTGGTCCTCGGGCCTGCTGCATCTTCTGTCCTTCGACAGGGCACACAGAGCACAGAAACATGCAAATCGTTCTAAAAATACATCTGAACTCCTTACTGGGGTGCTGCTTTTAAACATGCAAATAGTCTGCAATTTCTCCAGTCTGCTAAATTTATTTTTATGTTCCCCTTCCAACAACCTTAATTTTTATATACATTATTATTAGTGCATCATGTTTAATATTGTGCAGTCTGCATATCCATGATGATACAACAGGCTAAGTTTTCAAATGATAAAATTAACTAAAACGATTTTCTAGATGAATTTTATTAGCTGTGTGTTAACAGGTAATTCCACCTCAGCCATCTGATGGTCATGTTTGGAATCTGGCATTTCATAGGGGGAAGTATGTAGTGTCACTGTACTTTCTACTAAGGCGTGTGGTTGGCAGCTTGGCCCACAGGCTCCTTCAGCTGTGCTGGAACCATTTTAGAGCATCTTTAAATAATCTCCATCCCAACAGCACCTGTGTCTGGCCAGTGTGTGTGGCTTCTTACTCAGAAAGAGGTTGTGTAATCAATGTGACTTATAGCCCCAGTCTAACGATATTATGGGAAACAAGGTTACAAACCACAAAGAGCTTGTTCCTCTATCAATACCATTGTTACATATAATTCACCACAAATCATACAAAAATATGGACAACATTCATTGATTATTAAGGGAGTGTACACATAAAAATAACATCTGCTATATATGTTGGTGCAAATAATGCTTGCTGTTAGAAAGTCAAATGAGTGTTTTGCCCTTAAATATTTTTTGGCCATTTTTAAAAACCAATCTTCAGATGCAGTCAGAAAAACCTTCAGTTCACAATATCTGTTGAGCCAGCAGCAATACTGTTTCTCAGGTATCTGTCTGTTGCCTCATAACTATTACCTTTCTGGCTACCCACATCCCGTCACTTCTGCGCTTTGCATGCACACACACATACACACAGGCTGACAGTGAGCACTGAACTGTGAGCTGCATGTCTATAGAGCTCTCATGCTCCCCCGGCACTGTTTCCCCAGGGACTGCCACTCCACCCTGGTCTTCCCCTCCACTGCAACATCCATCACCTTTGTTTTCTTCTGATGAGTTTTGTTTTACTTGAATGTGAAACATAATTACATTACACACAGTGTTACTTATGAAGAATTTCCGTACAATTCTGTACAAAGTGTTCCATGTCTGAGTTAAACCATTTCTGAACTGATCTCTCTGTCCAGTCTGTAAATGTCATCATTCCAATTGCATGAAGGTATTTAAGTTAAGTTGTTTTCTCTCTTATGGAAAACATTCAAGGCTGTGGGAAAAAAAGGTTTCAAAAAAGTTAAAATCCTTCCCACCACAACATGATGGATTCATTCATTATTCACTCCCAAAAATTTACAAGTTTACAAATTTGAATGGTTTGAATTGTCAAAATCTTTTCCACAACATGCCTGTATGTTAAGTGTTCCTCTTTTTAGGGAGAAGTTGCACACTGGCCCATCTTCCTGGGCTTCTTCCTGTGTTTTCAGTCCGGAGACAGAACAGGCGGTCAGGGATGAATTCTGTCAGAGTGCAACAACCAGGACACAGACTGATGCAATTCAGCTGTCCCCTCACCCATTGATTCAGATCTAATGTGCCCAGTCTTTGACTTTCAACCCATTTGTGTTCACTTCAGATTTTGCTTATTAATAGTGTACATGTAGCTTTTTTCCCTTGTATTATCTTTACTGATTTTGCAAATGTTTATTTTAAACACACTAAATATTAGTTGTTGACATAAATCCTTGTTATTTCAGTCTTGTAAGTGCACTTTTTTGCATCAATAACTACAAAGATAATATTTGTGCTTGTATGTTATTACACTTGTGAGGTCCTGACTACTAGCAGATCAAATGTTAGAAGCATTAAAACTATGTATAATAAACAAAGTAGATGCTTATTGATTATATTATTACAATGTTTTGAAACTGACAGTAGTTTACAATAAACCACTTTCCCGTAAAGCAAACTTCCTTATCTTCACTTTTACATGTCAAATCTTTCCTGACACATCATACAGTTTCCCATTTTCTTTAAAGCTGGTGTTTTTTCTTCGGTGCTGGTGTTGATTTAAGTTAGTTTTAGAGTAATCCAACATTCAGTTCTTGCAGTTCATACAGCGCTTTATCTGACAAAAATTAACCATGTCTGAAGAAGACCTTCCATTGGTACAAGGCCACAAGAGGCTTTGGTCCGAAGGACATGAACTGATACTGATTAGAGGATATGATCCTTGATCAGTGGCTACCACTGTGTGTGCGTGTGTGTGTACACAACATGTGTGGTTAGGTGGCTTTCTCCCTGTGTCCCAGGATGTGGGTTCCACGTCCACCTGTCTCTCCACTCGCAGTGTCCTCAGTGCTCTCCCAGTTCCTCTCTGGATGCTTATTCTCATCTCACCCACACTGATGCTAAACCAGCATTCTCCCCAGAGACACCACCAACGCCTTCAGCACCACTGATTGCATAACACTACCTGTTAATGGTAAATCATAACTTGCCACCAAGGCATTCTTGGTGGCAAGAAGGCGTATGTTTTTTCTCACTCATTTGGCATGACATTGACCTCACCTATAATTACATTCATTCAACTTATTAGATGTCTTAGATTAAGAAAATGCTCTAAAATATACCACAAGGAACCAGTGCGTTTCTTGAAGACGTGATTGTTCATATTAAATTTAAGCTGATACGTGTAGTGTTAAACAACAACAGCTTAGCTGAAAGGTCAGTGCTGAGCCTGCAGTCAAACCCTGGACAGGACTGAGGAGTCAGCAATACAGACAAATCAGGAAACAACAAAAAAAGCAATTCCTTTAATCTATCAGGAAATGCTTTCAATTTGTAGTTATTCCTCTTTTGCTTCATTTCGTTGAAGTGCCACTTTTCACCAAATAGGAGCTGCTTCCTATAAGTGTCCACTTTAGAATAGACTGAAATGTCATGGAGCAGATGTCCATGGTTACGTATAATGGCAACATTGGCTCTATTTGTCGCTCATCTCTAATGGTTTATTGTGGGAAGCCTCAGACGCCACAAAGAGATGTTGCAATAATAAGAGAACCACATGGCAGACACTGAAGATGTGAGAAAAGAGGCCCCGTTAGCAGAAATGCACACAAACATGTGCCTCCTTCTCTTGTTAAATCCTCTAGTTAGAGTATCTGTCAAACTCACAATTCTAGAGTTTAGATGTAATACTTTCAAAATCCAGTTTTAGCAAATGTACAAAATTTTTTCCAAGAAAATGAGTAACAGTATAAAAAGTACTATTTCTGAAAAATAGTTGCTTTTCCATCATCATCCGTGGGTCCAGTGACATGGCAGGAGATTGTAACTTTAAACCGTAATAAGTATTGCATTGTATCGCAGTCCTTTTAATACACCATATTTTGCAGGCTTGTTGGAAATATTTATAATAGTTCCCTCTATGTAGATGTTTATGGTCTCCCAAAATGGAATTAAACAAGTAGTAATAAGGAAAAATAGAAGTGTGACTGATGTTATTCTGCATTTTTGTAGTATCAGAAAATTATTAAAAATAAATAGTCTAAAGCCAACAATATGTTAGTCTACAGTATTTCTCCAGCCTGTGGCTTTCAATCCCAAACCTGACTAATCCATTTTCAGTGCTATATAACATTCTCCCTGTTGACATTTGTATAAAATCTTATTGAAAGAATACAGTTTGACCTAAACAATCCCAATTTTTCATTTGTGTTCCTCCCCCAGAACATTCATTATTCTAACATGTGTACCCAGATATTTTACATGCCAACAACTCCAAATCAGTCCAGTATAGTATTACATGGTATATGCTGGGTCCGTATAATAAACTCATTATTTTAATCCAGTTTCTGAGATGCTATTTGGGGGGCAGGGGTAGAGTCAGTTTCCTGTGACAGTTTTGAAGTAAGTTCCTGTTCTGTGGAACTTAGGCAGAACTCCCCTATATAGATAACCACATGCAGACAGACAGATGCACAAACATACCACATACACACACACACACATACACATATGCACGCAATATTCCACCTGGGCTTTTATTCAGTGAACCATTTATTAAATATTCTAAATTAGGTAAAAGGTTTCATCCAGAGAAGTCATATGAACGGCGCATGACTTCTTTCACTGTGTGATCTTTGGGTTTCATTATTGAAAAAAAAAAACTGATTGACTGAGCTACCCAGCCATGTCAACTAAAAAATAATGTCCTTATACTCCAAATTTATCATAGAGGCCACATGCAGCATATTTTTATTTCTTCTTTAATTTTGTGTTTTTTTGCATTTATTTTGGCACTGGTTATTTTTGTTTTGTATTTTGGTTTTATATTGATGTTTTTATTCAAGTGTTCAGGGACTTTTCAGTGAGAGCTATACCTTCTTTTGGCTTGGATTTCATACACAACTATTACTACTATATACTAGTGGCATTTATAATCATCACACAGGTCTTTTGTATTGGGGAACTGAACATTTTGCTTTGTGTTGGTCTGTGTGTATGTGTGCAAGCATACGTGTTTATGTGGGTGCGTATTTCTGCAAAATGCTTACATCCAAACAAGTTGCATGGACTTCCTTACCATTTACCCAGTTTGACGTGTGAGATGAAACCATAACATTTGCCCGCTGGTATTAATCATTAAACTGTGTGAAGGGCTGCTCTTGTCTTACTGTGACTCATTTAATCATTTGGCACCAGCTGGTCACCTCGTTTCCTGTCCTTTCTCTGATGCACCTCAGGAAGTTGGAGAGGGGGCTGTCCAAGAGTTTCCCTGTCCTTAGGTAGCTTACATCCTTTTTTTTAGTTTCATACAGTGTTTAGTTTCATCATTCCTAAACTGGACTAACAAACAGTATATGCTCATAGTAAGTGGCGGTCTCAGTAGTGGAACGGTTCCCTCAAAATATCAAAGTACTTTTTTTGTGTGCACTGAAATAAGAAAAACGCAAGTGCCTTTTAAATGCAGATTTTTGTGACCAATATGGCAAGTCCTTTTCAACCCACATTTTCAATCCAGTCTTTACTAACTGCTCATTCTCTGATAAAATGTGAAACGGTAAGTTCGTAATATCATTTTTCATGCCTGCAGAACGTGCAAATTAATGTGACGCTTTAACCTCTTCAACCCTGCAGAGATTTGCATTTGTGCATCCAAGCATTGTTCAAATCACAAGGGCTATGTTTCAAATTTTATCCAAGATCCTAAATATCTCTAATCCTATCAACTAAGGATTCTCCATGGATTGGACCGTATTATGGGGGAATGTTTATCCTCTAGGATAAATATTAAACAAGTGTTAGATGTAATGGTGCAGAAATTGAAGTATTCTAGCTATGAAAGTTTCATCCATCAAATGTGATACAAAGTCACTGAAGCAAACAAAAAAAAAAAACAGCAGACAAAAGAAAATGATGTAGGCTATACACTGTACAAAATTACTTGTTTTTAAATGCTGTTATTTCCTGCCTGACATGCACAGATGGTTTGTTTTTATTTCAGTAGTGTATACTATCAGGGAACAGAGACTTGCATTGGGAAGGTAATGCACCACAAACACTGAATTTACTTTTAAAAGTATCCTATCCCTGGAGTTATGCCAATAAGGTACAAATGCAGAGTCAAGACATTTTAATTCGGCAGAGATAAATGCCTGTAATTGTCAAACACTGAACATCCTATGGTATACTTTGGTAAATTGTTGACAGCAATTTAATTCATATTTAATTTGTAGTTAAAACATAACCCTATGAGTCTTATAGATAATATTATCATTTAAAAATCCAACCTGTGCCCAACAGCCGAATTGGTCACTATTGTAATAATTCACAATTAAATAACAGAGGATTTGATTATACAGAACAAGCACGTGCACAGTTAAGTAAAATTTTAGCTTTATTAGAAATGCAGTTTATAAAAAATTATGAATGAAAAGTCAAGTAAAAATATTTGATAGTAGAACCCATCTATAATGTAATGCCACATCGCATCTGAATTTCATATATCAACACATACAGATTTTTTTATTTACTATAAAAAATAGAAAAATATCAGATAAAATATCATTTTTTTCCATCCAAATGGTCGTCACATAAAGAAGCAACTCCACTGCAAAAACAACAGAAAAGGCAATGTTGAAATAAACTCTTTGAGAACTAAATAGCCTACATATCAGTAGTTTTTAAAGAAAAAAATGATTTGTTAATCATGTCACCAGAATGAATCTGTTGAGCTGTGTCTAATATATGATATATACTATTCTTGAGCTAAACAATACTACTCTTGTGAAATATTAAAAGAGGACAGACACAGAGTTTGGGTTGTCACTGTACATGCACAAATATGGGATTAATCTTATACAAAATATTAGGGACATATTAATATTAAAAGGCAGCTTAAATGTTTTACTGTAACAACACTTGCACTTACAAATTTTTATGTCTCCAATGTGATTGTTATAAATTTAGAAAGTCAAACTAATTGTGATACTAGCTTTCACATGACTGCAACTTGTCAGTGTATGTCAAGGAAGTAAGGGACGTCCCTAATATGTTGCATGTTCAGTCTAGTACACACTGAAGAACTCCTGTCAGGTGTGGTACTGCTCACAGTTCAGGCGGTGATGGGCATGTTGTCCCTGTAGCAGGCCGACCTCTGGGGGCCACTGTAACTGCACAAGTCCTGGTAGATGTGGGCCATCTGGTCAGTGGCCACATCGTTGGACATCCCCTCCAGGTTTGGGTTGTTGCAGTAAGACTGAGAGCGGCGCAAGTTAACTGCCTCCAGCAGGTGCTGACAGTTTACCATTGTGATCTGCCACAGGGAGAAGAAACAGAAAGACACATTTTATTGTCAGTACTTGAAGTGTCCTGGGAAGGTTTCTAGACACTACCTTTTAGGTCGAAAAACTGATATTGATGTTGCTCAGTTTGTCAGCTGTTTAAATGAAGCACATGTTAAAGCCTCACCTGTACAATAATCAGTTTGCTCTTAGCATTGCAGAGATCATGGAGCTCCTCTCCAAAACACAGAGTCACTGTTGGATCAGGAGCAGGGAACTGACCCTCCTGGTACATCTGTAGAGCTGGAACATATAATTACAAACAATCTTCCATTACCATGCTGCTTGCTTTAGGCGTTGATGTAAAATATATGTGTATGAAGATTTTTTTTTAAAAATGCCCCTACTATCTAACACAGGTATGGTAAAGAAATTTTGCGAAATTTATGTTTTTCATAAATTACCCTTACCTTGAAGAAACCTTCCAGTGTCAAAAATCTTGACTACAGCATCCCTCTCAAGTTTACAAGGCATGGGGCTGTATTGCGAGCCCACTTCCCCAAGCCCGCTCCAGAAGACACGGCTTTGGCACAGCCTTTTGATGAAGATACCCTCTTGGTTGGCACGGACCAGTACGCCTCTCTCCAGGTGGCCGAGGAGCTTTCGAGTGACGTAACGCTGGCGGTCGTACTCAATGTGCTCAGCAGGGGGGAAATGAACACTCTGCATGCTGTCTGAACTGTAGAGGGTGCCACGACCAAGGTGCTGCTGTGGGGAGATCCGGCAGCCTTCAGGGTGAGTCACCAGTGTGCTCTGTACCAGCTTTCCTCCATAGAAGAAAGTGATCATCATTTGGGAGAAAGCTGCAGAAAAAACACTTAGTGAGTTAAAAAAAAAAAGTGTCACAAAAAATTATAAAATGCATATACCTTGCAAGTTGCAATCCTTTTATTTTATTATTACTATTATTAAGTTAAGATCTGATCTTATTATGATGTTTTTATATATAACATGAATGAATACCTGAGCCGAGACTCCCTGATGGCAAAGGGTCCTGATGCTGTGGGAAAGCTGTGAATTACAGGAGAAGGAGGTGAAGCCTTTTTAACACAGTGGACATGGCCACACTGACATGTTTTGCTGCATCATCAGAAATACGATTTCTCTAGCACGATCTCCCAAAGAAATAATCACCTTAGTCAGCAAACTTCAACAGGATGTTAGTCAATTGTTCCATTGCAGAATTCAACAGACACGCAAATAATGTCTATTTTGCACCCCCAGCTGTCACTGAGCTTTCCACTGTGGTTACTTTCAAAGACAGTAAAGCTTATATAGCACTAACATTCCTGAGTTGAGGGTTGAGACAAAGGGAAGAGATATGCCCAGACAGACACTGGTGGAACCATGAACTGCTAAATGGCAGGTAAATAAAGACTTGTCTTACCATTGATGCTGCCCTGGGACCAGTACTCAGGACTAGCTTGGATACTACAGCTTTCTTCCTGTAAAAATTAAACAACATAATACGTTTTCACTAACAAAACACCTTTGTACACTTCATAGTCAAGTGGGAGGGTGTGCAGCAAGTGTTACTGCAGAGAGTACAAAAGCTGAATACCAATAAGGGCAAAGTGCATCTAGAAACAGCTGTGACAGGAGGTGGGGGCAGAAGTGAGAAACAAAATGATGGTGCAAAGTAAAATATTGTCTCACCTCTTTAATGAGATCTTCTAATTCGGCAGGGCTGCAGTCCATGTCAGTGATATCACCAGAGCTGGTGGTAGCTGGTATGGCCATCACTGAACTTTTTCCATCTGTGGGCAAAATAATGGTACACTGTGACTCTTTTCATGGTACAAAAGTAGTTTCGCTTGCTGCACTGCCTTCTCATGGCTCATAATTTTTACATTTAACCCAGTAATTATTTCCTGCACCATTCATTGCAGTGGAAGCTCTAATCTAATTTACAGAATAGCAGTATGTACCAAAAATGCAGATGCATAGTAGACCACTTTTTGAATTTTAAATAAAAATAAACATATAAGCCATAATAAGAAAAACTCACGTTTCTGCTCTTCCTCAGGGACAATGCGATAGACTTTATATGGCTCAGAGATATCAAGCTGAGACCTTTCTGTCACTTCTTCAAAGTCAGGACTTTTATTGAGCGCACAGCGAAGTCTGGTCTTCCATGTCGCGGGCTCAGCTTTGTCCCCTTCCTTAAATTTGCCTTTAAACACAGCCCAGGCCTGTGGATGGAAAAACAGAATTTTAGGATGGTAGGCCTAGTGCCATCCACCAGTCAAAGGCTTCAATTAGAAACATGTAAGTTGTCCTTTTCCCTCAAACGTTCATAAAATAAGAAAGAAAGGAAAAACGTGATTTTCTGTGTTAAAAACGTTTTACTAGGCTGAAAATGACGTAAATTTATTAAACTTTCTTCAAGAAAAATGGGAGAAAAAAGTCAAAACAATGCTATTCGGAGCCAGAAATTGTTATTGCCATTTGCCCACAAAAGAACAAAACGGGTTAGAGAAATCAACAATTTATAATCAACTTTTGGTTTTACGCAAAGCGCTGCGCTAAACCAATATAAAGTAATCTGAAACTACCCAGGATTTCTGACAAACCTTAAAAATGGATGCGTCCACTTCTTGGTTGTAGTCCTGTTTGCCTGCGTGCTTCCATGGAATTCGGAACATAGTGTGGCTTTCATCCTCCCACTGAAGTCCAGAGTACTGCCCGCTCTGGATCTGCTCCATCAGCCACTGCTTCAGTCTCCGACCTCCCGAGTTTGACATCTTAATGGAGAAAACTTGCTTTGGGATTGTTTACCTGTACCAAAATGAGAGTGATGAGATTTATAGTAGTAAAATTTGGTATATATTACCATTTACTCCGCTCCAAACTGTTTTATTAAGTCAAGGTAAAATTATCTAAATTGGTATTGTACAACCTTCTCCCTTTAGGTTTGAAATCAAAAGTAAAAGTACTTACCGTTTGGTAAGCAGTGGTGCTCTTGGCCCTGTATGTGGTATCCTGATATGCAGATATAAGGCTCTCTGTCAGATTTAATCTAACGAGTTCTCCCTCTTACATGTCCATCAGGTTTATTGTGCTCCGTGTTATGAATGAAATAGCTGGGACATGATTTGACAACGCTGCCTGGCTCTGACCAATTGCTGCGTTCAAACTTCAGTAGCCCGGCCCATTACGGAAGCGTTGTTCTCCGAACCCTGGGCATTTACAAGAAATGGCCTGACACGCGAAGTTTGTAGTTGCTGCCCACGCCAAAGCTACGCAGCACTGAATAAACCCGGAGAGTCACAAGTTACCTTGTGTCGCGGGGAATTTCTGCTCTCCAGACCAAGGTAATGCGTCCCTTTCACGCCCACTCAGCTCTGATGTGAAACCTCAGGGAGTTGTTTATGCAGGTACTGTACAACAGCCTACTTTCACTTGACCATGAGTTCTGGGAGATATTTTATGCAATATCAAAATAGTTCAAAATATGATATTGGGAGGCTAATGACGAAAGATTAGTAAATTACAAGGAAAAACATCAGATATAATTTTAGAAGTGGGATTCACAGTTATTACTAAGTAATGACAAGGTTGTGTTTAATTTCTATCAAACATCTTCATGGTCATCTGTTAAAGGTCTCCTGGTTCATGCTGTTACCATTAAACAATATCCACAATATCATATTGTTTTGAGAAAGTGCTCCACGTTTCCCCCCCATCAACTATTATTTTAGCACTGATGTGAACCTGAATGGAGTAGCTGATCAGTCACCAGAAAATTAACTGTTATGGTTTCAGTCATTTTCAAGCAAATATATTGAGTTCCCGCTGGTCAGTTCTAAGGACTGGCCTCTCTTATGTGATAGTACATGGATGTGGTATGGTATTATGCGATAGGACATAGATACATGGATAACTTGAGGTTGAATGGATGAAACACCTGTTTTAAAGACATTACTTTAGGCTTAAGGTATATAAGGAATACGTTCTTTTTATATATGTTTTGATAATTTATAGACCATAATTCTTATTTGCAGTCCTAGATAAATGGTTTTGCTGATGTATAGCACCATATGATCAATACATCCATATCTGACAAAATCTAATCAAAACCTGTTCAATTCAACAGGCCTTTTATAATCAGCATCACTTTTGTTTGATAATGAGATAATGACACCAGTTTTACTGAACAGATGAAAGTTTCCTCAGTTTCCTCCTTTCACTATCACCTTCTACAAAATTTACTGTAAGCCTGAATTTTTTGTTCGTGGCACATTAGCTTGCTCAACCAACATAGACCATAAGAACGCCAGTTTACAAGCTCTTTGTTCAGCCATGAAAAAAAAGGCAAAATAAACACATACCGGTACAGAGTACAGTATCTCACAGAAGTGAGTACCACCCCTCACATTTTTGTAAATAATTTATTATATATTTTCATGTGACAACACTAAAGAAATGACATGACATGCTACAATGTAAAGTAGTAAGTGTACAGCTTGTATAACAGTATAAATTTGCTGTCCCCTCAAAATAACTCAACACACAGCCATTAATGGCAACAAAAGTGAGTACATCCCTAATTGAAAATGTCCAAATTGGGCCCAAAGTGTCAATATTTTGTGTGACCACCATTATTTTCCAACACTGCCATAACCCTCTTGGGCATGGAGTTCACCAGAGCTTCACAGGTTGCCGCTGGAATCCTCTTCCACTCCTCCATGATGACATCACAGAGCTGGTGGATGTTAGAGACCTTGCACTCATCCACCTTCCGTTTGAGGATGCCCCACAGATGCTCAATAGGGTTTAGGTCTGGAGACATGCTTGGCCAGTTCATCACCTTTACCCTCAGCTTCTTCAGCAAGGCAGTGGTCATCTTGGAGGTGTGTTTGGGGTCGTTATCATGCTGGAATACTGCCCTGTGGTCCAGTCTCTGAAGGGAGGGGGTCATGCTCTGCTTTAGTATGTCACAGTACATGTTGGCATTCATGGTTCCCTCAATGAACTGTAGCTCCCCAGTGCCGGCAGCACTCATGCAGCCCCAGACCATGACACTCCCACCACCATTCTTGACTGTAGGCAAGACACACTTTTCTTTGTACTCCTCACCTGGTTGCTGCCACACAGGCTTGACAACATCTGAACCAAATGAGTTTATCTTGGTCTCATCAGACCACAGGACACGGTTCCAGTAATCCATGTCCTTAGTCTGCTTGTCTTCAGCAAACTGTTTGCGGGCTTTCTTGTGCATCATCTTTAGAAGAGGCTTCCTTCTGGGACGACAGCCATGCAGACCAATTTGATGCAGTGTGCAGCGTATGGTCTGAGCACTGACAGGCTGACCCCCCACCCCTTGAACCTCTGCAGCAATGCTGGCAGCACTCATACGTCTATTTCCAAAAGGCAACCTCTGGATATGACGCTGAGCACGTGCACTCAACTTCTTTGGTCGACCATGGCGAGGCCTGTTCTGAGTGGAACCTGTCCTGTTAAACTGCTGTATGGTCTTGGCCACTGTGCTACAGCTCAGTTTCTGGGTCTTGGCAATCTTCTTATAGCCTATGTAGAGCAACAATTCTTTTTTTTTCCAGATCCTCTGAGAGTTCTTTGCCATGAGGTGCCATGTTGAACTTCCAGTGACCAGTATGAGAGACTGAGGGCAACAACACCGAATTTAACACACCTGCTCCCCATTCACACCTCTGAGACCTTGTAACACTAACGAGTCACATGACACCGGGGAGGGAAAATGGCTAATTGGGCCAATTTGAACATTTTCACTTAGGGGTGTACTCACTTTTGATGCCAGTGGCTTAGACATTAATGGCTGTGTGTTGAGTTATTTTGAGGGGACAGCAGATTTACACTGCTATACAAGCTGTACACTCACTACTTTACATTGTAGCAAAGTGTCATTTCTTCAGTGTTGTCACATGAAAAGATGTAATAAATTATTTACAAAAATGTGAGGGGTGTACTCACTTCTGTGAGATACTGTATATTAGCAAATTAACATCAGTCTAAGGTAATTGTAACTCTGAAACCAAAAATATTAGGGTGATAGACTAAGTGGAATTAATAGAACTCAACTGGCCTGCACACAAAATGCATTCCCAAGAGCTAAGTGAAGGAGTGTTTCCTGGAAGCTATTGTTCATTGTATTGTACTTTTGTATTTTGGCAAGTAATTCATTGAAGAAGCATCTTTGATAGGTTTCATTCCTTTGTGTCTCTTTTTCATAGTGCGTAATTGAATTTTCTTTAATTAGTTTTAACATCAAATATACTGCTTGATATTCATTTCATCAGATAGTTTTTCTTGTAAAATTAAAGGTCTTATTTGCAAAAGAACATGTTATAATTGAATGTAGAATTTTTGTTTAAAGTTATGATTTCAGAAAATATAATAAAATGGTGTCGTCATTACAGCATATACTCCAACTCTATTCTTATTGTCTTTCACAGATGTTCTACTTCTGGAAAATCCCTTTTACAGTTCAAATATACAATAAACTACTCAATTTTTCACAATGACTGTCTAATAGTAAGAGATTTACCACAGTTTATTGTCACAAAGCTGCACAGTCAGGCTTGTGGTAGGAAGCAGCATTACCAGGTGATCTGCTGAGTAAAATCCTGAGCAATTTGTGAGGTTTCTACAAAGGTAAAGCTATTCCGGGGTTTACTCAGTGTTACCAAGCTGCTTCATGAGTCGAGCACCTGATCTATTGGTGAGTTGTGTTCTCTAATACTATCCATGTATTGTATAGTAATTTTCATGTATTCATTTTACATACACACAGACTCATACCATGGTGTAGTAGATTTATTAGCATTTTCATTATTCATTTCCATATTCAATCACTGCATTTATTATAAAACACAAAACACCATAACTATCTAATTGAAACACTTACTGTACCAATGAATTTATAACACAAACTTTCTAAAAATGAGATTTGTCATAATACAAAGATAAATCAGTAAAATCAGGAAGACTTTAGCATTTAGACTGCAGTGATTCTTCATGTGTAGTTATAGTTTAACTCAGCTGTACTGTAACGCGGACCCATTGCTCCAGCCACACTCAGAGCCTGGCCCATCGATTTCAGTGAGCAGGCACAGCTTGCTATTGACTATTATAACCTAATAACGTCAGTAGCAGTTGGAACGAATAAAGTAAGTTCTTAATCTTAAACAGTGATTTCTAACACGAGTCTTCATAGCCTATGGCATGTTGCAAATTTAAACATTTTTATATCAATGTTGTTTCATGAACAGATATTTTTATTTTTATATAAAACCTCCTATGTAAAAATTATTTTAAAATGTCAATAAAGTCGATGGACGTATACTGCATCTATGAGATGGACAGGCCCAGCGATCAACAATGGGTATACTTCGATGTGATATGTATTGCTTAATGGACCATCTCGCCAATTTTGAAACTTTGTCCTCTTGTTACTTCTAGTTGTATGTCTTTTAAAGGCCACGTTATGAATCTTCTCTGCAACTCTACAGCTAACTGAAGCAGCCTATTCTACTACAAATGGCACCCCTGGCTTATCTGACATCAGCTGATGGTGAACAAACTACACATTGTTTAGCTTCTGCACTTTTTCCTTTTGACCTCTGCCTGATAAAAGAGAAATGAGCAACAGTTTTTTTTTTGACTGGGAATTAACAGAGCCAACTCACAGTATTCCCTCTCCAGCCCCCTGCCAATACAATAACAGCTGAACCATGTGGCACTGTGTTTGTGCTGGATTTTGTTGCAGCCATTGGTATGAACCAAATGAAACAAGAAACACCAAATATTCAACCACTACCTGTAAACAAGTGCTTTGGGCTGGAGACTGGTTTACAACAGTAATAGGTTCATTCTTCTTAGTGGACAGCTTACAATATGTACTAATAACACCATGACCATTGTTTGTTTATTGTGTGGTGTTTGCAATGTTAGTGGTGTTCTGACCTTTGACAAACAGTAGTGCTTGCTTTCAGTCGAATGCACATGTTTTTTTTTATATACAAAAACTGTAATCTTTTAGTCTGGGAACTTCCCTAAGTGAGTGCTGATCAAAGGTTAACCATCCAGACCATGGACAAGAGTGCTAATCAGAATATTTGGTTGTAGGTCTGAGGATATCACTGGACATGCACCTCATTTAAGGCTAAATGATCCTTTAATACAGGATCAGTCAGTCATGTCTTGAAGGATACCAAGCTGAGCAATGCAGATGTAAAGAGTCCACATAGAAGCAGAATTTTGTTCCATGGCTAAGGAGCTGAGGTGTTTAGAGTAAGGCGTCTGGGAGCACCAATAGCCCTGTTGTGACCTTAGCCCAATTCTAAATCAACGTCCACTGCTTAAAAATAATGCAAATAAAGTATAAAAAATCTGCTTTGCTTATATGGAGTTATTTATTGCAGAATAATAGTTACTGGTGTTTTGCAGACAGCCTTCGGCAGGATTTTGGCAGGAGCAGAGGCTCAGGTTTCAGCTGCTGCCTTCACGACCATGAGAATGGGATGGCAGAGTACAGACACCCCACTTGATCAGGCAGTGTTCTGTTCCTCTCCCTTGGCTCTCCTGTTGCTCTGTGTATTGCCTTAGCAGGGCACCCACCTGCTCCTGGTCATTGAATGGAATGGGCTGGAATCTAGATCGTAACCATGCTCGGTACTGTGGACAAGAGAAGAGACAAAAAGAAATTTAACAAAATAAACATTAAGTTTAACTAAAATATCACATTAACTGGAAGGAATTACAGCCATTTTTATACATAGATCCCCATTTTAAGTAGCTCAAAAGTGATCGGAGATAATATATAACATAAAAATATACAGTGTATTATGCAAAGATTATTTTTAATACTTGCAAATTCAGTGCAGTTAGTGACCAAAGGGTGGAACCCATGAACATGACCAAATGCAGACTTTCTTTTGCTTTGCCTTCTTTATTGCAGCTGCCTTTAGGTACTCCTTGTTTGTAGGTCCTTCTGCCTTCAAAACCCCTTTGCAACATCCACACCAGTGAAGAAAACTTTTCAGGGGTTAGGGATATCATTTTCAAAGTCTACAGTCAAGAGGCCCTTTGATTTAATGTAAATGAAAGCAAACGCAGAGGGTTTACCTCAAGGTGCTAACACTCAAGAATAGAAAAACCTGATTCGTAAAGTGTATAAAGAAGGAAACAGAGAAACCCAAGAGCTTCTCAACCTAAAGAAACTGAATATTCTTCAATGACCTCAACTCAAGTGAGCATGCTTTTCATCTGGATAAGACCCAGAAACACGTAGCACCTGATGGCAACTGCTTCAATTCAAAGACATTGTAGTGATGTTCGGAGGCAAAATTAGAAAAAATTGGTCACCAGCCAAAAATAAAATAATAATAAATATAGCTACCAATAACACTTTCACATAACAAAATGTGAAAATGAGAGTGAAAATTTATAGTAAAATTATGTTTTTAATTTGCCTTTTGTATGGGCAGTTTTGTGGCAATAAATGTTGAAGCAGTTTGTCTCCATTTAATTGTTAGTTTGGTTAACAGCTTAATTGTTAGTTTCTTAAATTTAGATTGTTCTTTTTATGAAAAAGCCTACATTTTGTAACATCCAAACTAACAAGTGACAGTATGAAAGATTTCATAAGCTGAACTGAACTTTGCCTAATTGGACTGTATGGTCTGATATAATATTTGCATTTATTAAATTTCTTTCTATTAAGAGGTGGTCACTCGAACAATAATGGCCCTGGCCTGCAGTAGGGCTTAACAGATGGTAGTAGAGGGCAGGACACAGAGCCTTTATTGAAACACTTCTCAGGAAATGCCTCAGCAGTTGGTTCTCTGCAGACATTCCAGCCCACAGTCACCTGAGATTCAGGATTTCCCCTAACTCCTTTTACACTCTCCTTTTGGCTCAAGGAAAATGCCTTTAGAAAGTCAAGTTACTGTGTTTTTCTAATCATGGAATTTCATGGAAATTCATGGCATGTCAAATTTATCTGTGTATATTAACAAAGCCTAAATCTAGTAGCTTGGACCTGTTGTCCCTTATCCTGCCAGACTACCCTGCGATATATTAAAGTTGCCCGACTTCGATATGTAGTCTGCTGATGGACACTGCCAAGTCAAAATGGTCTGTAGTAGTGGTTTGTCATGAGTTTTATGATTTGACTATAAGGTTGATTCAAAGTGGTTCATTCCAAATGAAACAAGATGAGCAGCAATAGCATACTCACAAGGCTTAAATTACTGAAGTGCCTTTTAACAATTTTCATAGCTATAAATAAGCTCTCAGTCCAAATGCTTCAATGACAGAGACTGCAAATCTAGAAGGCTTAAAATCCTGTACTAACATGTGGAGCCACTACATTTACACCATATAGACAGCTGGATGACAACATATTGGGTGCAGAGTTTTGCACAGATTACAACTCCTGCCAATCGAGCTGTCCACAAAATGCCATTTTGTATTTTCAATTTGTCATACAAATTACGTTGCCAGTTGTTTCAATTTAAATCGTTTTAATCATGTTTTGTTCACACAACAGATTCTTTGATCAGGTCATAAAGAAGAGGGAAGATTATTACATGTGTGGAGCTTCTGGTACTTGGCGTAATGGCTTTTTGGAGCCAAAAACTAAACCAGTATAAATTGTTTACAAAGGCAGTCGTTTATGAATATCTTATTTAGGCGGCATGGTGGGGCAGTGGTTAGCACTGCTGCCTCACAGAATCAAGGTTCTAGGTTCAAATCATGTTCAACCCTGGGGTCTTTATGTGTGGAGATGACATGTTCTCCCTGTGTCTTTAGTTTTCAATAAAGCCTTTAGTTTGCATGCTTGGGTACAGTCCAATCATTTCCCACTAACACAACAGATAGCACTCTGATGGGCTTATATTAGGTGTTGTGCAACTGTCAGTGCTTTTAGTCAAACAATGTCAAATGTACCAAACATGATCACATTCCCATCAGGAATTTGGCATGACTTTAAAGTTGAGACAAAGACATCCCTTGTTACTGTGATCCTATGATAGTAACTGGTGTTGTTGGAGTTCAATTGATAACAATCCAACACTGCTGTCTTGAGGATTCTTTACTTTCTATCTGAGGCTGCTGTGGGAAAAGCACATTTGCAGACAACCCATTTCCCTTTAAATCCTCGAAATCAATGCCCAAACTACAGACAATTAGCATTTTTTTCAGTCATGTTATGTTGCAAGATGCTGACAGTAATGTTAAACACGTGATGAGCAGTACCAAGCTAATGCAATCACAGCAAACCCCCTGCAGTTCCCCTTCTGGCTGGGTCAGTGGTATTATAATAAAATCACACACAGTGTGCCATCAAGCACCTAAATTGCTGCAAAATGTTAAAGGCTGCAAACAGCTCTCTACAGTGTGCTCTTATACAATATACCCCACCCTGTCGAAATCCCAAATCTTGTTAAATGTTGTAGAGAAGATTGCTTGAAATTGCAGAAGTTTCCATACTCCATAAAATGTGAGAATATGATTAATACTTGAAAACTGCATCCAAATGACTCAACAACATTATCTTTAAAGACTAGAACCAGTATTTTTAATACAAGCATGTGTGTCATACATTATATTGCCAAACCTTTTCTCTGTAAATGCACCAAAGCAGATTTAAAATCAAAACTGGAAGTGTAAACCAGCTCATATTTTCCTAAAAGGTGATATTCTTCATGGTGAAAGAAAAAATAAATAAATATGAGCATTATAGAGTAGGACTTCTAGCTAGCATGTAACAGATATAAACAGTACTGTTCCCCACAAAGCTGTGTGAGTGTTAAAGCACCCAAAAAAACTGTTATATTACAGGAAGTCATACAGTATGTTGCATTTTTTCACAGGACAGCCCCCTTAATGTACAACAGAGGAGGATTAGGATTAGGAGCCTGATATTTAAATAAGGAATAATATTGAGAAGGAATTGTTTCTTTTCATATAATATTGAATATTGAAAACCTTACACAAAGAAAGTAAGATACACAAATCTGTGTTACATTTCCCAAGTTGAATAACTTATGCTCAACTTTTTTTTTTTTTGTCTCCTAAATTGATGTGAGGTTTGGTGCACTGTACTGCAGTTTACTTTCTGGCTGTATCCACCTTTCACTTCTGCCTGCTTAGCTGTAGAATTGTAGAGATGAATTACTATGAAACAGGCTGTGGTTGTTTCTTGAACTAACAGAGGTACAAACAATAATCAAATTATTACACAAATATAGTCATGCACAGACAGTTCCTTGCAACTGTGAGACACGTTTAACTGTTGACAGGCTAACCACCGACTGCATGTGCAGGGTGATGGATGGATGTGTCATATCCTGTGAGTTCCTGTGCATGTCTAAATGGCTTTCATCAACAACAGCACATAATATATTGTATGGACTATATGAAAGCATTACAGAATGCTAACAGATTATAGAGCTACTGTTAGAATATGCAGTTTAAATATAAAAAACACATAAGAAAAAACACACTTCATAACTTTAAATTCCTTCTGGCTTTAGGCTGCAACACTGCAAATTGTAAAAAGAGGGCTATCTGTAGGTATTGTGTATGTGGGTGTGCGTGCACGCATTCATCATTTGTGTTTTCTTTCATGTGTTTACCTCTGACACTCGTGTTGTCTGGTACTCTTGCAGCTGCTGCTGGAAACCATCGTTTGGGTCAACAAAAGAGCGAACGGCTCTGACTGCCGAGAGACACTCCTGCCAACTGTAGCGGGTGACAGTCATCAGGTAGGCCACTACCATGGTAGTGCTGCGGGACACACCTGCAAAGCTACAGCAATACAGGGGCCGGTTAGTTGGCTTGGCCATGGTCATAAAGCAGCTTGGTGTTTTACACCTTATTTCTTACTTGTAACTTGCCATTGGACCTTCTCATCTCGATATGGAATCAATGTTATGTCACTTGTGAAAATGTCTAAAACTAATGCTAAATGTGATTAGTTCTGATCATGCTAGTTGATGAAAGACAACCACAGCAAACAAGATTTGATACCCTCGGACGCCAACGAGGCTCTTCAGGTTATAGATTTAGACATAAAAACCTACCAGTGAACAAGACAAGAGCCACCATTCAGGCGGCATTCGTGGATGAAGCCAATGCACTCTTTAAAATGCTGTAATCTGGAAACAAAAAAAAAAATGCAATAGCACATATTAAATACTTTTAAAGTCTGACCAATCTATAGCACACAATTTTCTGTATATATAAACATTTCATGATTCATGAATAACTTTTGTTTTTACTGCTCATCAAAACAGAAAACTAGCGTCTTCTAAGGTAGAGTCAAATAAGTGTTGTAAAGCTAAAAATAGACTACACATTATAGGATATGAGAAAGGACACCTTGAAGTGAAACTCCTGTGTTGAGGCCCTAACTTTGTTTGAGATAGGCTGTTGAAACTGTGATAATGTGTTACTGTTCTGACTGTGATTTTTGAAACTGCAGGTAAATCTGGAAAATAGCATCAACAATGGGGCAGGTAGCTTTGATAGATTTTTTGTCAGGTCTAAAAACCAGGCATAATGAGATGATGTGGATTTTCTTTTGAATACTCATTTTGTCATGTGAGAAAGGTCAGGTCTATGCAAACAGAGAGTTTGTGGTAGACTAGACAGCGTAGACAGTAGAAACAAACCAGGGAAGTAACTGTCCTCATTTTTGTCTATCTGCACAATTTACCAGCTTCCAGAATTTATTTTAACTCTGCAACAAAATACAGCAAGTGGTTAATTCATGTTTACCCTTTTCTGTCTTCCAATCTTAAAAGACCACAGAGGCTGTTTGAGACTCAAAGATACAGGACAACTAAAAACACAAACACAAATTCTACCACACCCCAACCAAAAAACACAAACAAACTAGCATCTTATTATACAAGATGAGAGAAATGATTTTTATGTGATTTTTCTCTGAAATAACAATGAACATGAAGGAGCACCATACAGCGCAACTGCTCCTCAAATATCCTACAGTCAGGAAGCCCTGGTGGCATTTTGCATAATCAAAAAGTGCATGGCTGATAGCATTGCCTCCTGAGGAGCAGATGCTGGTTACTCAATAGCAGACAGAATAACAGACTGGGGCTAAAATAGATTGACCACCACTTTTCTTTTTTTCTCCTTCCTAACATCCAAACTCCTTTTCAAATGCTGTCTCCTCAGCACTTTCTTATGTCTTCTTAGCACCGAGGTTTCCGGCCATCTTGTTTAATATGCAGAAAGTTACCTTGTGACGAAGGGCTGGGGTTTTAATCAGCTGAACCCAGAGAATAAAACTGAAACAAAATCAAGTATCCATAAGAAATCATTACAAAAAGTAACAGAGGAAATGGTGCACATGCATACTCATTGCACAAATCTACATTTCATTTTGGAAAGGTTTGATGCAAATGAGTTTACACCTTCATGGTCAATGCACACTATACATTAAAATCATATCAGGATGTCATGTGAATGTTCACAAAAAGGGGAACCTGCGCAACTCACAACTATATAAATCAAAATTAAAAGGCTTTTTTTGTAATGTACTATTGTACTTTTTTGTATTCTTTTAGAGGGTGCTGACATCACAATCACCGCACTGGGTGTCAATCAGACAACACTGTCAACTGAACCTGATTTCCTGAGCTTGGAGAGCTTTATAGACATTTAAGATTTTTCAAACACTTAAACTGTGACAATTGCTCCAAAAAATGTGAGAAAGATAGTCTCTACTATGAATCCTACACATGGGAGGGGCCACCAGACCTGACCATAGGGGGCCCCTAGCTGGTGGTGAGCATAGTGGGGTGGCAGTTGCAGTCACCACTCCTGTCAGTCAGACCAGTGATTGTGACAGAAGGGGGTTTATTAAAGCCCTGGGTGGTCGAGACCAACAGCCAGATGTCACACTAAGGTTTCCTTCCTCTGCTGGTTGAGGGAAGGACACTGGATTGCGACAGTGGTGGTCAGACACCTCCAACTCAACCTAATCAGCAATATCTAACCAAACACTAAACCTCAATTCTGATTTCACGCAACTCTTAATTTCTGTTTTACTAACTAAAGCAACTAGAGTTCCTTTTACAACCACCAGACTTCACTTTCTGCAGAGCTTAAAATCACAATTATCCTCCCATTCCAAGCCAAAAAACCCAACTGGTCTTAAACATGTTCACATTTCAACTTAGCATTCACTTACAGTCTAACAGCAGATCCGTGAAACATTCATTTTTCTGGTGAGGTTGACTGACTTTCAGGAAATCTGAATGAAGAGTTTTGAACTGATAAGTACTCATACAGAATCTTCTATCTCTCTGACATTCAGCCAGATAACTGTCACATATTTTTATACTATGCTGAGAGCAAGTTAATTAGACATCAAACTATTTTCTTTTTCTCTTCTCCTGCTTCTCCCCTTATTTTTCTCTCTTTAACATGACCAGCCCCCCTATTGTACGGTCCCAGTCACTGCAGACACCACTGTTAACCCGTGGGTTAGAGAAGTGCTTCCTCAAACACATGGAGTCAACAGCAGCAGTAAGGAGGTTCACAGGGATGGCATGATGCCCTGGAGATATACACAGGAGTGCAGGAACCCTAACCAACCAGTAGAAGGTGCCACTACAGCAACAATAGCACCAGCTCACCAGGTCCAATAAGGATTTAAAAGTAAGTAGTCTACTTGGGTTGCAAGACATGATACTGTTCTTTTGTACTGATGCTCCAAGTGCAACCAGTGACACTGTAGATGCTTCTGTTTTGTGTCCTCAGCCTCAGTGCTGAGCATTTAGAATGACTACAGTTAGTGTTGCATGACCATACACAGAAATCAAGACAAATGCTGTGACTAATGTTTTGTTTTAGTGTGCTGCAAGGACAGAGGGACAGCTCATGCCTCTTTCAACACTACGCCTGCCTCCTTAATAAACAAAGGCACAGTGAATATGCTTACATACAGTTCTCTCTTACACACATGTACAAACATAGTGCTCATAAATTCCTAAAATATTCAGTCACAATGCTGAATTAATAAATATTGTTGGGTCTACCTTACTTCATATATCTGATAAAGTATTAAAATAAACTAAGGGCTACCGGTCATTTTGACTTCTGTATTGCTTAAATTGATATAATTACTGAATAAATTAAGAAAACCATTTTAGCAGTAAATGCCTAAAAATATGAGGATTTGCAATTAAGAAAGAAAAATCAATCCATTTTCTCAACTGTTAAAAATCTTCATATAATCTTTGCAACAGTTATTTTTGAGCCGTCACACCCTGGAACAGTAATCAGGAGGGTAACTGTTGAAACCACACAACATGACTCATCACTGCTTCAGAAACTCAGATGGACAATGACAATAAAAATCTGATTTATAAGCTGCGGTTCTGTGTCTAAATGTGTGTGTGTTTACTCACAGGTTCTGGCTAGAAGTATCAGTTGCATGAATACAAAGGTATGTCATGTCCTGTAAAACACACATGGAAAACTGTAACTGAAACAAAATTGTTAGAGCTGTTGCCTAGCAGAGCTAGCCTTACTTAAAATAACTATAATTAGAATTCAAAAAATAATTTACCCACTATTCAAAACAAGCATTATTAAATTTACGGACACCCGGATGTGACATGGTGAACGTGGATTTTGCTAAGGCACAATGAATGGCAAGCCCCATTGTAATAAATCTCTTCAATCTGCTATAAAGAATAGATTCCACGGGAGGCACGCTTGTCTGGAAAAGGTACTGAATAATACATTTAATGTCCCTGTCTCTGGTAATTACCAGTTTTATGCAGCTGTACAAACTTTACTTAATTTCTGCTATTATTAGTTCCTTGTCCATAGATGCCACACCACACAGCATTTAAACTGTCCTTTCAGCTAGAAAAAGCTATTGTGCCAACCATAACTCATCACCACCCCCCGGTGGCTAACCGGACCCATCACATTATTAAATATAAGCACAATCATAAAATCTCCGGGTGAAGCACTGGTTTGATTCATAAGGACTTGTCATGAAAACATCAAAAAGTACAAGCCAAGCTGGAGTATCCACCAACCTCAAACACAGGCTTAGCATTGTTGTACACAGACAGGATGTGGGTGATGCCATGCTTAGACAGACTCTCTCTGCTTTCTGCATCTGGAACAAGAAGAAAAGCTGTTATCAAACTATTTCACACTAAAAATGCTGAGCAGTTACACTGTAAGGAGCTGTAGGGGCATTTTATTTTCCTGTAACAGTAATGCATCAGTTAGTGCATTTAGGCCAGCGGTCACTTGCTGCTGTCACTTGAACTAATTTTAGCCATTTTACTTGTGCCATCATGTGGAGCCTTCATTGCGGCAGCTAAAGTTAGAAAGCAGCAAATGCCACACTAACTGGCAAGAGGTTGTTTCCAGCAAAGGGGTAATACACTAACAATTGTTGAATCTTATTTTATGTGAAGCTTCAACTTCTAGCTCCTTACATGTCTTTTGTCATTTACATCATTTTACTCTCACAGTAAAACTTTCACCTACAAAATCTGATATTTGATACTTAAAAAGCCTGTGTTACAAATGCCATGCATAAGGGACCTACTGTCTTTTGAAAAAGCCTGGCCCTATCCATATGTACTGGAGGTAATAAATTTACAAACATCAAAACAAGTTACATCATGTTCATCTTACCTCTTATATTGCCGAGGTAGAGCCCATCAACAACCTGTGAAGCAGCAGTCACAGACATGTTGCATACAGGTTAGAAATTTATTACAGTCCAGCCACAAAAATTTTCCCTTGACAGGAGCAAATGTCCCAAGTTGAACCAGATTGGATTTAAGGCTTAAGGTTTAAAAACCAGTCACCAGCAAAGGAAACATTCTGTACAGCCATACAAGGTGTGAAGCAGTGATGCATGATTATCAGGATAAGGTGATGAGTAGCGAGCAGCTGCCGTACAACTTTGGTACTAGGACCACAAGGCAGCGTTTGGCTGACAGAAATCAAGTTCTGGATTCACAGTAATAAATGTAAGACCCACTATAGATTGTAAGTGTACAAAATTGTAACGTGACATTAAAATTCACTGCTCCTACATTTGTGGTTCCAGTCTTTTGTTAAAATGTATTTTTATTTCTGCTGACTCAAAAAGTAAATGGCAATGTCACAGCACCATGATTAGGTGGGTAGATACAGATGTTGCACAAACTCCAAATAAAGTATATGTTCGTCAGAGCAAAACTCCAGGAGGCCTGTCATCAGAAGGTCAAAAGTCGGCAACAGAACAGGATGCATTCAGTGTCTTGCTTATGGGCATTCCAGCAGGGTGGAAACAGGGTGTTTCAGAACAAAAACGAAGTGTTATGGTTTAGGGTGACATTCTCAACCCACTATGCCAACCTGCTACATGCAGTATAAACATACATGTCACAGCTGTACCCATGACTGTTGTCCTGACTACATTTTGAAGTCAGATCTCAACCTTGTGGAAGTGTGCTGGTTGTATAGACATTATGGAACAGTTCAAAAGGCGAGCTGTGTGCTGCACTAAAAACTTCAGCAAGCAATACCCGCTGTGTTGGTGGTGGTTTGTACATTGTACGACGCCTACTACACAATAACAGTGTAGGACAGAGCCAAACTAGTGATGTGACTGATAAAGGTTAAGTAGGCTGGCGAAGAGTTTATACCACATATTGGAACGCACCAAAACAACAAACACAACCAAAGCCTACCTTATTCATTCCATTGCCCATTGTGGCTGTGAACCGGTTTACGGCGACCTACGGCACTTTAATGTGGAGAGCTGCTAACTTATACCGATATGGCACATGGACTCTGAATCCAAAACGCAAGGCTGGACACTGACTTTCAGCTTACAAAACAGCGAATAACCTTCGCTATGTTTGTCTTGTGTTAAACAACATTATTGAGGTCAAGCCTAAAACATGAATGTTAGTTATTCAGCCTTATCTACGCCTCATCTACGCCTCGGCTCCAACAGTTCAGTCATGCGGCAGCGTCTTCCGGATTGTTTTGACGCGAAGCAACGGAGCTGCAGATTCATCCGGTAAGTGACATCACAGCATGCTGCCATCAGCTCGGCTGTTTTCCCTTATTTACTTTCAGTCTGACAGGAGAAATGCTCAGACACACTATAGTGATACAATCTACGGCATAGACGGGTTTATTACGTGGAAACGAAATCTTTATGTGACGTGGCTATTTCGTAATACCCAAACGGACACTAAAAATCATTATGAAGATGGAAGTTTTCATTCATAAAATAAAAAAACAAAAACCCTGATCCGTCCTGTAATTCTAGGCTTATCCTACCAGTCTTTCTAACCATCCAGATTATACATCTACAATACCACCACCCAAAAAATAACTCAAAACAGTTCAAAGGTGTACCTATTCCTGCCAACTACCCCAGATCTAGCTTTATAATCAACTGTCAAATGGTGACGGGTTTGTCAGAGATTCACAATGATGAGACGAAAACTGAATGTTATTTTTCAAGCCCACTATTAAAGCTGCTCTTGGGCAGGTGTTGAAAGGATGTTTAATATTTTCTATTAGAAAAGTCACACTACTATATTAAGTGACCAGCCATTTAAAATAAATTGGGATTTAAATTTTTGAACATGGCCAAATTTCAGATCTTAACTACCTCATGAAACAAATACTCATTGCAGTTGCATACACTGCTTCTACTTCTTCTGAAGATGATTGGATCAAAATGGCCTAAAGCTACTAGTGCAATTGTAAATAGAGCTCACAGAAAAACAAATTTACAAATCACAAGCATCTGGTCATCCTGTAAAGCAGTCTGTTCTATTTTTACACTGGAAACCAGCAAATAGATTAAATTTCTGCCAAAATGTCTAGTCCATCTGCATTCCTGATTTGAAAGTCACCTAATTTAAAAGTGCCCTAATGAACGTTACAAACCTAGGACAAGTGAGGAAATTTGAAGTGTTTTATTCTTATTTCTATAATATACAATGACCTTAAGAGGAAGTGGCCTTCCAAAATGCACAGACTGAGGTAATGTGGACAATGGATAAATACAGAAATATATTCTTGTATTGTGGAGTTGGTCTGCCTTTATCTTCAAGTATGTGTCATGGTCCTCTTGGTCGTTTACTTTTTCCACTGCTTGTTTTCGTAGTCCCACTTGGCTGAGAAGCCCTGCACTGGGTTGATTCTCATGTCCAGCATCCTCTGCAGCTCCTTCTCTTTGTACTCGGCCTCAAATGTGTGGGGGATTGGTCCATACACTTGCAGTGACAAAAACATGTCAAACCATGAGTCTAATTAGACTGCAAGCAATCATTCATTATTATAGCATTGATTAAAAAGTCAACAAAAAGAAAATACAGACAGGTTTAAACCAAATATTAACATCTTTGCCTGCCCACTATAAGCCATTTTTCTATACTTACCATACATTCTCTGCCAGAGCACAACCAGGCCAGTGAAGCCAATGAAGAACAAGATGCCCCCAACCACAGACTTCCACTCTGATGAACCCTGGTTCATCTCAGCAAAGCTCTGTTTGAAGCTGATGCGGTACACTGAATATTGAAACGCAAAGAACTAGGTGAAGAAAAGTTCTAAGAGTGCAAAAGCAACCGGATATATATATGATTCAACTACATATATTACTACAAACTTTGCTTGTGATAAAACCAGTATGACCAACAGTGATGAACATTAGAGCATTATAGAAAGTGTGGACAAGAGCATGCACTATAGAGGCCCTACATGCAATCTTCTCATCTTTAGAGAGTGCAGCCCAAGATCCCTTCTCCTTCTCCTTCAGGGATTTCTGCTCTGGATTCAGGTTCTGCACATAGCAGATATCTGGAAGGGGGGTCTCCTGCCTGTCAAAGTAGGCAGGGAGGCTGTAGTCCTCTACCTTAGCAACACCTGCAGGGGGTGACACAGAATGTCTCATCATATGAATTTTGCTAACACCTGAAGCTTTCATTTGTGTCAGCCCTCCCTAGAAATGCCATGTGTATTCTAAGACTAAAATTATTTGTTTTATATTTTTTGAAATACTGTTAAACTATTAAACTCTGCCTACTATGCTCTTGCTCAGTTTGTAAAGTTAGTTTCTTTCTAGACTGTATCTTGTCAAAACATTGTGAAATAACTACACATTTGGTTTAATGTATACAAATTATTGGTGTTTTTAAATCAACTTAGCGATAAACCTACCTTCTTAAATTACTCTAACCCTTAAATCATTGTAATATTTTAAAACATTTAAAGAATATGGAGAGATTGGGCAGATTCGGTTGAGGATATGTTAACCAGTGGAATTGGCATGTGATGTGCTCAAAACAAAACAAATATACACATCATTCAGTATGTCAAATAATATTTTCACATATCCTATGCTACATGCTAATTTTGAATACATCCCTGATAGAAACTCTTTTTTTAAACCATAAAGTTTACGTTTCAGCACCTTATCTGTAGTTACTAGAAGGACAGCCAGTACATCTTAAATACCTGTGGTTACAATAGATTACCACAAGAAACTGTTTTCAACTGTGCTGAGCTGCCACACAAATGTTTTTCTGGTTGCTAGAAAACCTGTTAACCAGGTGACGTTTCTTGGTATCTCATGGGATGAAGCTGTGCTATGGAATAAGACAAACTCACGTTAAGGGATAGAAATTTATTGTTGGGAAAAGTGATGTTTCATGTTTTCACTAAATTCAAAGCTCTTATTCCTCTCTACAAATTCAACAAGGAATTACACTGAAGAAGCAAGGTGAATCCACTTTTATATCACCAGCCAGGCACAGAAATTGTCATTTCAAGTGACACTCACCATGTCCTCCACGAACACAGAGAGAGGTGGAGATCGCACGTTTTCCAACAAGGCTAAGGACTCTGCTGGCCAGCATTCTGTGGAAAAGGTCACAGTGGAGATAGTAATAACCTCAATATGCACCCTTGCGCACATTTCAACACCTTACAGTTATTTCGGGTTTTCACAGCAGACAATTTCTAACGCTAACATGAAAAATGGTCGTATTCAGTCAGGAGATCATGCATATAAATAGTGTCATTTTGCCTCACTGACGCTGCATCAGGATACATTTCAAATGCTGTGTGCTATCATCTGCACTCAAATCGAGAAATAAGATATAAGCGTGCTGACTTCATTGTTGAGACTGTGCGTCCAGACCAACGGTGCATTGTACCTCCGTGATGCTGGCTAAGCTAATGTTAGCGTTAGCTGCAAATACAAGGTCATAACGCCCGGGAAACAATAGCTGGATAAATATCACTTTATTTGAAACAATACTGCAAAAAGACAATTTTACCACCGACTGCTAGCGTGTTCATATGAGCACAGGTCAGACCACTGTGACATTTACTGTCTGGTGGAACACCGGACAACACGTCTGCTAGCACGAATCCGATGCTAGAGGCTAGTGACAGTTAGCCGGTAAGTTAGCCGCGATACGCTCTGACAATGTCACATCTAAATAATTGTTTATTTCAAGTAAAATGCCTAATCGTCATGGGTTTCTGCTAGCAGCATGAATATACAGGATATCACAATGTTAGTACGTGGCAAATGTGAAGTCTTTCTATACAATTAGAAATGTACTGTTGATAAAACGATACAACCTCTTGTCTCTTCCTTGCTCGCGTCCGCCGATGGTCCTAAAGGAAGTGTGATCGTAAATGAGAACGGAAGTACGTTCGTCACGTCACAATGAGGTCAAGCCAGCACACCGAATGGAAGATTGTCCCGTTTTACGACATTTTCGTTCTGATTTACGGCACCACTGGAGTTGCACTGCACAGGCGAGTGGAATTAGCTCTTCTGGCTAACACTAGATACTGCGGCACCGAGTAATTTATTTAGTAAAAAAGACTAGCGATTCATAAGAACTATAAATCTTACATGTACTCACTTGGACGACTTAAGGTCAACAACATGATCAGCCGATATATTGAATGTTGAAGCAGGCTTCTACTTTTCTTGGGCATGCTAAGTACCTGTAGCTAACGACAGCAGGCAGCGTGTAGGATCTGTCTTTTTCATAAATATGCCTATTCAGCTGACCAGCCAGGCATACTGTAAAATGCTTCTACATACTGCTAAGTATCCCCATTGCGCCGTCAACGGGCTGCTGGTGGCAGAAAAATCGAAGGATAAAAAGAAAGACAGCCACAGTGATCCAACCTTGTGTGTGGACTGTGTGCCGCTGTTCCACGGTACTCTGGCTCTGGCACCAATGTTAGAAGTGGCTTTAACGCTGGTAAGTGTGATATACATTCAGCTGGGAGTTGATTGGGTACAATTATCAACTAAACAAACCAACACAGTCTAATATAACAGTCCGGCTGCAAGACACTTATTCAGTTGTTTAAACTGTTTAAATTAGACTTGATACACTGTATTGAATACAAGCCTGATGCTACTGGTGTGTGTAATATTGTGTCCCTCACATTCACTTATAATAAGTGTAGATCAAGTATTACACGGAACTTTTAACTGTGTATTTAGTCCACAGGAAACTGAGTGTATTTATTATTTGACCTGTTGAAAATGAATGTGGTCTCATGCTGTCCTGTCTTTTCATGTTGGCTCCACCTCTCCTGCGCCTATCTCAGATTGACACTTGGTGTAAAGAAAATAATTATATAATTGCTGGATATTATCAAGCCAATGAGCGCACAAAGGATTCAAGGTACAAACAACCAAAATGGAAACTAATGCCCTGCTGCTTCAGGGAAAACAACCAGTTATAAACCATGCCCCAAACTCCTCTGAACTCTGATGGACTTAATGTTTCTGTCTCTCTTGCTCTCCCACTTCCCCCTCTGCAGACCTAACCAAGTTGCAGAGAAAGTGGCTGCCAGGATTTCTGAGAACTTCAGTGAAGCTGCAATTGTTATGGTAATAGTAAATAATTTAGACTGGTGGTCTATGTGCTGACATTTTTTAAAGGATGTGGTACAGATAGTAGTATTAGATATCAACTTAAAAAATCTGAAAGCCTGAAAAAAAAAAAAAAAGATTTGCCATAGGAAGCATTTAGTACTACTGTTTGAGATTTCAAGTTCAGCTGCAGACTCTCAATGTACACAAACATTTTGTAAAGATTATGTGAGTTTGGCATGTTTATGCAGCGATTAGGCTGCTGTTAGTCAGCTACCTAAGTTTGGGATATTGACACATCCAAACAGAACCTACATGCACCAACCCTGAAGATGAATGAAGATAAAGTGTAAGTGTAATAATTTAGCTAAAACACGGTCCTGTGAAGCAGTACATAACCATGCTGTCACAATTATCCGGAGTCTCGCCAAGATCATAATTGCTACGAAACTTCTTGTAATTTTCTCTTTTTCCCTTAGGTGGACAACAGTAGATTAACAATGAGCTGTTATGAGCCCATTGTATTTATATATGATCATCATGAAAAAAAGTGGAAAAACCGAGAAGTAACTTCGTAAGTGTCTCTACTTTTTCATTCCATGATTTCTGAACCTCAGTCACAGCTTCTGGCATAGAGACTCCATGTGCACTTTCAGTATTCAGCCTTGACATTGCATGCTCTATAGGTATGATCTAAGGTGGTAATTGCCAAATGTACGTTTTTGTGTTTTCCAGTGACTGCTTCGAGGACTGGAGCGAAGCACAGAAGATCACATCGGCTCTGTTGGAGGGAAGGTCCTATGAGAACTTGATTGACTTTGACAACCACTTGGACGATCTCAGGAATGACTGGACCAACCCTGTGATCAACAAGTCCGTCCTGGATCTGTGCTAAGCCCCTCAGTCAGGAACACCTTGGACACACATATATCAGAGCCATTTTAGCATGCATGATGCTACTCATTGGGTAGCACAGGAGTACAGAAATGCTGAACACATAGTCATTGTTCCATCAAAAAGGCTCCTGGGCTGACAGAAAATGCAGAGCATTGGCCAGTTAGGCCAAACTCTTTCAAGGGCAAGCACCATACACTGCACTGCTGGCATGTGTCCACCTTTTACAGGTGATGATGGCTTTTGTGTTTCTGAATGCAACTTAAATGTTTCTTTTTTTTCTGAAGTGGCTTGTGTTTAATCATAGTTTTGTGCATAAAATTAAATTCTAGAGTATTAGATCTATTTTTCCTCTTAAATTTTATGGCCAGTAGCCATACAGAGATCAAGTCCTAAATGAAATTTAGGCAATGATTGTACTAGTGAGGTAAAGTATAATATAAAAATTCTTTATTAAAATTGGTTAGTTTGTTTTAAATTCATGCAGAACTGTAGTCTGAAGATAATTGTGGGTATTTAAAAAAAAAAAGTTTTGTTATATTGGACAATGTGTCACATGCAAGCTGCATTCATTCTATAGATGCACCAGCAATGATAAAGGGATGATTAATTCAAGAGCTTTGATTCAATGTTTTAATGCTTATAAAACTGTTTTTGTGGTGTGTTTCTTTTTAGTGCTGGTGCATTTCAGAGTCCTTGGTGGTATGCAATATGTGTTGGTTTTTTGGGTCTTGATTGTTGCTCTAAAGGATTTGAGATTTATACTGACTCACAGTGTGGATTTCGGTCTAATTTGGATGTGTGATAAATTAGTAATAATAGTATTTTATATGTAATTGACCACTCTAAATCTAGCTATTTATTAGTAATCTTAAAAGTACTTAACATGAGGATATGGAACTGTTTGTATTTCAAATGTAGTCAGTAAATGCTAACTACTTTATTGAGTGGAAATGTAATTTTTACAATGTTTTTTTGAAGCAAATGTAATATGAAAGCAACTTTTAAAATGATGCTCCTATTATTTTGCATTTATTTTTACTAGTCTCAAGGCTGCAGCTTTTGCAGCCATACATATTTGCATAGTGCTGTGTCACTAATGCGTCAGGGTCATATGGTATGATCATCTGCTCTTATATGGCAGAATAGAGAATAACATGAAAGGAAATTTTACATGTCAACATGGCAGAATTAAAAACAAAACATATGTAACGTAGAAATAAAGACAGAATGGTGATATAGTACTGTATTAATCCTGATGGGAAGTACCATTGCACAGTCAAGTTACATTAGTTCAACTAAAATGTTATTGCTTTAAAAAAAAAAAAAAAAAGTTTACTGACAAATCAGATTTTCTTCCTAGATTGTTCTAGGTATTTCCTGTCATGACTTTTCCAGAAAATGATGATTCATAATGCTTGTTAAATAACCAGGAAACTTTTGCTAAGCTTTCCTCACTTGTTTTCTTTTAATTGGCCTTTTCGAACTTTTCTTGTGTGTCTTCAATTTATCATATCTGTTATAAATTTTTCCTTTAAGAGTTTTATGTGTCTTTCCATTTTGCCACGCTATTTTACAAAAGTGTTGTGTGTTTTTTTTAACAGCTGCCTACACTTACTGCTTCTAGGTACTCACAGAAATATAATTTGGTTTCCAGCTGATACTTATTTTCATTGTTGGTGAATCTACTGATATTTTATCAGTTTTGTTCTGTAAAAGTCATGAAATACTGAAAAATGTTTATCACAATTTCCCAGAGCCAAGTGTGATGCTATGAAATGTCATGTTCTGTCCACCTAACTGATTTTACATATTAAAGAGAGAAAAGCAGCAAATCCTTACATTTGAGAAGCCTGATCTATCAAATGTTAAACACTTAAATTCTAAAATTGTTTAGTTTTCTTTTGCAGTTTTTCTAGTTTTTCATTTGATTGATTAATTGTGGTTTTAACTTTAAATTATTAATATTTGGATTTGGTGTCAGAGTTAAAAAGCTATAACTTTTATATGCTAAGACTGTTGCCACTCAAGTCACTATTTAATCTTCACTTGTATATATGTGCACAGCATAAATCTTCTGAAAATAAAATGAAGTGAATAGTCATATAAATTAGAATTGGACTATGAACCACTCATTATACAGTGTTGTGAAAAAGTACTTATTTGTCACACTTGATTCAGATCAAACAAATTTTAATATTACACAAAAATAACCTGAGTAAATGCAAAATGCAATTTTTAAATGATGATTTAAATTATTGAGTAAAAAAGCAGTCCAAACCTGCCTGGCCATATGTGAAAAGGTAATTGCCCCCTAAATCTAGTAACTGGTTGTGCTACCCTTGGCGGCAACAACTGTAATCAAATGTTTGCCATAACTGACGGTGATTTTCTGGCCCACTCTTCTTTTCAGAATTGTTTTAATTCAGCCACATTGGAGGCTTTTTAAGCATGAACATCCTGTTCAAGGTCATGCCACAGCATTTCAATTGGATTTAAGTGCAGACTTATGACTAGGCCACTCCAAAACCTTAATTTGTTTTTTTTGTTTGTTTTTTTGAGCCATTCAGAGGTGGACCTGCTCATGTGTTTCGGATTATTGTCCTGCTACATAACCCAAGTGTGCTTAAGCTTGAGGTCATGAACTCATAACCAGACATTCTCCTTCAGGATTTTCTGGTAGAGTGCAGAATTAATGGTTCCATCAGTTATGGCAATTCATACAAGTAGCCCCAGACCATCATACCACCACCACATTTGACTGATGTTCTTTTTATGAAATTTTGTGTTAGGCCGGATGTAACAGGATGCAGTTCAATTTCTGTCTCATCAGTCCACAGAGTATTTGTCCAAGTCTTTGTGTTCTTTTTGGTCAGTAGTGGCTTTTGCCTTGGAAATCTCCTGTGGATGCCATTTTTGCCCAGTCTCTTTCTTATTGTTGAATCATGAACACTGACCTTAACTGAGGCAAGTGAAGCCTGCAGTTCTTTAGGTGTTACTCTGGGTTTTATGACCTCCTGGATGCCCTTGGAGTAATTTTGGTAGGTAAGTATGGTTTCCTGATTGTGCATATGCAGTTGCACTTAAATAACCTTTGGAATGGAAGACATTTAAATATGACAAAGTATTTTTATACTGTATCACTGCATTTCATTACATCTTCGCCCACTATTTAATAGATGCAGTCTACAAGCTGTGTACTAGTAGGATAGGAAATACCAAAGAAAAGCAATGTATCCCTTTATCTGCCCTCCGTCCCCATCTGCAGGTAAGTGTTGCCACCTAGTGGCGTCTATCTGCAATTGTTAGTACTGTCACATGACCGACTTCTTCCTGTCGGGCCAGACAAAGCACATATTCAAGAAATAGACAGTGTCGTCATGACCAACGATTCCCAGAGGCTCAAGTATTGGCTTCAGCCTTTAATGCCAGTTTCCATTAAGATTGAGATGCACTTATCGCGGGAGAAGCACAGTACACAGTACGCAGTACACAGTTCACAGCAGCGGTACTCCCGCGATATATAACTTCCTGTCAATGACGACACGGTCTTCTCCTGGACTCTTGTAGCTTCATGCAGCCTGCAGCGCGGGAACTTGGCCGGTTAAAAAGGGACAGTGAAAAGCTATGGACCCCTCGGAGGTAGAGTTCCTCGCAGAGAAAGAGATGGTGAAGATAATCCCAAACTTCAGTCTGGACAAGATCTATTTGATCGGAGTGGGTAATCAGTTGCGGTATTTTTTACACG
Organism: Mastacembelus armatus; assembly: GCF_900324485.2. Taxonomy (NCBI): domain Eukaryota; kingdom Metazoa; phylum Chordata; class Actinopteri; order Synbranchiformes; family Mastacembelidae; genus Mastacembelus; species Mastacembelus armatus. The sequence continues at coordinate 12,843,275 of NC_046635.1, forward strand.
GTTTAGCTAACACTTAAAACATAGCGTTAGCCACATAAGCTCAGTAAGTTAGTTGACGTCAGTACCCTCAAACCGTCTGGTGTCATACCGTGGGAATCTAGCTGTGCAGTGTTAACACTAAGCCGTGTCATCTAACGCTAATGTTTACGCTTTGTGTTAATGAGCCAGGTGATACTGTGTGTTTCTGTCCTCAGGGCGACCTGGGCCCCTTCAACCCCGGGCTGCCCGTGGATGTTCCTGTGTGGCTGGCTCTGAACTTCAAGCAGAGACAGAAGTGTAGAGTCGTTCCTCCTGAGTGGATGGATGTTGGTGAGACTAATGGACTCGACATATACACTCCATATACACTCCGTTTGGCATGTTTTCAAGTGGCTGAGAGTGGTAAAGAATAAAGTTTAAGTTAATTATTATTGTTTAGCTTAAACTGGCGTGTAGCCCACCACCATCCCTGACACCTTTGACTTTTTGGATTACTGCGCTGGTATACACTTAAAGGACAGGAGAAATGTTATTTTAGGTATTTCTCATTGTAATGAGAAGACAAAAATCAAAGGTCCATTACTCAGTTTGAATTGTTTTTGGAAAGCAGCGGAGCTCTGTAATGTGGTGGTTTTGATTATTTCAGGAGATTTGTTCATGGTAAGAGAAGTAAAATGCCAACCTTAACGATTTAAGATTGCCTTTCCTGTATCACCTCTGCAGCATTCTTTGACCCAGACACACATACATACAAATATATATATATATATATATATACATACATACATACATACATACTAGGACTGCACCTATCAGTCATTTCTGGAGGTGAGTATTCTACTGAAAATTGGAATAAATTCTGAAGATATCTTTGCCATTCTTATTTTCCATCTCAATATCTTCCATGGTTTCAAAGTACTGACTCCAGGGCAGAGGGGAGAAATCTCTCTGGATAAAATTGACTTTAGCATTTTTAAACAACAATACTATTGTGTAATGCATGACAGAAATGACAGGTTACCTTGAATTGACGTTACCTTGTGTCAGCTCCGCTGGGACAAATGCTCATCACCAGATATGCTTAAATCCATTAAGCATTCAAGTTTGTACAGCTTGAAGTTGGAAAATATGCCTAAAAATTATGATATGTTTAAAATGCCTAATAATTGTGCACACAGTGTAGCTATATAGATATGTAGAGAGAGATAGAGTTGAGATAATTAAATGATTGTTTGCTTCAATGTACAGAGAAACTCGAGGAGATGCGAGACCTTGAGAGGAAAGAGGTTGCCTTTACGGCTGTTCCCAGTCCTTACTACATGGAGCTGACCAAGCTGCTACTAAACCAGTGAGTGACAGAAATACAAAAAAAAAAACTCAGGCACGAACAAGGCCCTGTGCTACTGTGTTCATATTAATTAAACAGTTTGTAAACATGCTTGTTGACAGTTAATGTGTATATGGCACTTTACCTTAAATAATTTGTGTAATTCTGCAGCGCGTCCGACAACATCCCTAAAGCAGATGAAATCCGCACACTGGTCAAAGACATCTGGGACACACGTATCGCCAAACTGCGCTGCTCTGCCGACAGCTTCATCAGTCAGCAGGAGGCTCATGCCCAGGTAAAACTGCCCATGAAGTATCTAGCACTGCCCCTGTAGCTTTATAAATGGTTTACTTTTTTATAAATGGTATCTTCAAGTGATGAAAAAGATATTAAGATCCAGTAGATATGAACACAAAGCTTCACCAGCCATTGGAGTACAACTTCGTTTTACTTGTTTGCTTGTTTGGTTTAGTTTTGTTTGCATGTTCCCCTTCTCATTCTGCTCCTTTCTTCTCAGCTGGACAACCTGACTCTGATGGAGATCAACACAATACGAGCCTTCCTTCTCGACTCTCTCAACTCCATGTATAAACTACGTTCCAATCTGCAGCCCGGTTCCAGTAAAGGACAGTTCTTGGATTATTGATCCATCAGGCCTGGCTCAGCTTATGGCTCATGTCTGCAACAAACTTGAGCAGGCTGCGGCAAAACCCTTGGACAGAATCTTGTACTGCCTGAACAGGCTGTTCATTACTAAAAAGACAGTTTTCTCTGAGACAGAAGAAACCAGATGGGATGTTTTACTCAGCCTTTTTTAGGGATTACACTTCTTTTGAGGGAGACGTGTTAATCTACATATTTAAAAGCAATTGGGGTTTACATGTATTTTTCCTTTGAAATCTGTGCTTGTTTAAGTTCATGTAGTAGTTTAAGACAGGCCACCATTTGTGTAAGTTTCAATAATTAACACAATAAATGTATTTGTTAAGGAATAAGCGGGTATAGAAAATTGATGTATTTGTGTGTTACAGAAATGTAATACTAATGCTTTCCAACAATATTTGATATACAGTATTATATTAATGTATAAAAATGTACTCCTATCGCAGAAATTTGAAATTTTACCAGCTGCAGTTCGCCAGCAGTAGCAACTCTATTTCTAAAACCCACAATCTTTAAAGGTGGAATACTGTTCTAATCGAGGCTCATGGTGTTCTTTTTTGTTTTATAGGTTTCGATCATCCCATAAAATGTCTCACTTAGTGAATAACACCCACAAACAGACAAAGGTTGATATTTACCATTTTTGAAATATTTTATTTTTTGTCTGAAATCACAGCCATATATTCATAAATACCTAATTACTACATTCAACAAAGAATATATTACATTACAATGAATCCAAACAAGTACATTTTAAAAACAGGATTTCACAGCATCTAGACATCCTCCACTGAGTTATGGGGCTATTGCATGGGCGTGCGTGGGTTGGTGACACAGGGAGAGGGGGGGTTGGGGGTTGGGGATGCAATCGCTGTACTACACCTGCCTCCACAGCTCATTGGCAGCTCCCAAAGCATTAACTAATAGGCTGCACTCTTGGCTCTCTTCTGCTCTGTTTAAGTGACAGTATATGCTTTGTCCTTCTGATCCTTTGAATTGGCTTAGGCCTCATACATGAAAAGGTCTTATTTAGTCTTGGAGAGGCATTTAGGTGAAGGAATTCTGTATCTGTTCTTGACACACAGTAGATACTTGTAAAGTCCCTGATCACTGATGTTATGTGTGGAATATTTATTGTGTGGACTGTAACTCATTCACATGCTCCCAATTCCTGAGGCACTTGTAAATCATATACTGTATGTATGGGGTAGTTGTGCTTCACTCTTTTTTTTGTTATAAATTAATGTTCAGCACACCCTTAAAGTTCATTACAATTCTTAAACTTTTAAATAGTGACATCCCTCACTCTTTTCACACCACTCACCCCACCACTATAGCGTAACACTTCATTTCAAAATCATGTAAATACCTTGTAAACGGTCTCTGCGGTCTCTAATCGCACATACAACCATATGGCTGAGGAAACTCAAGGGGTAGAAAGTCAGAGTAAAAGTGGCTGAATCTCAGAAAGAGTGATGAAGTGCAGACAGAAGATTATAAACAGGTATGAAGGCCAGGTAAAGTCAACCTTTCTGATGTTATGTCTACTAGAAAATGCCCAGTTTGAATAGACTGTGATTTCCAGGCTTTCAATGTGGTGGCAACTTTGGATAGCAAGGGTCATAAAAATGGGGAATAGCAGGATGTAGATGAGCAGGGTCAAAGGCATTCAGTGGAAGACGGGCATTTTGGTTCCACTGTTTGGCTACTTAACTGCAACTCAAAAGTTCAGAATGGAAAATGCTACGGTTTTGTTTTTCATTTTGGCACTGTGTCCTCTCATGGCTGCTGAAAAGAGCTTGATCTTTTGAAGTTTAACATCATGCAAACCGTCTATTTGAGTCCAATGCTGTTATGTCCTACAAAGTGAAGTGAAGGTCCAGTGACAGGATAAAGCATCAATAACCAGTTTCATCAACTGGCTGCTTAAGAGACTCTTTGTCTTTACAAAACAAGTGAAGTCAAGTTACCAAAGACAAACAAAAACACTAATGATGTCACTGTGCATCTCAACTGGAATATCACAAGCTAACTAGTCATCCCAGCAGCAGTGAAGCAGAGGAGTTGTTGAATGGGCATTAAAACAGACACATGTTTCTGTGAATGAAGGGGATGAGAGGGCAGGAGCCATGTCTCAGGACCTCTAAGTAAGCTTTGCTGAGCTCAGAGGCCACACCAGGTGGCTGTGGCTGGCTTTTAGCTGCGTGGCACCAGGAGAGAGTAAGACTAGGAGTATGTCCCGTTTTCTCTCACTCTATTAAATGCCTTAAAATGAGCTGTTCTGGCCAGCAGCAGTACAAACACTAAAAGCAAGGCTTTCTTTTCCAACCCAAAGAGCATAAACATATAAAAATGGCAGGCTTTTTCTTTTAAAAGAACAATGATTAAAGTAATAAAAACATACAAAATTCTTTTAGGTCTTCATATTATATACAATACAAGGCTGAAGCACCTTTTAAAATTTTTATTCTCAAATTTTCTATTTCGAAATAAAACATTTCCTTAATTCTTTCCAAAAATGTGCATTTTTCCAAGTTCTTTCCTAATCTGAACAGTTCTTTGTTGTAACACAGTACCACCAGGTAGTTCTTCAGCTTTCATTCTTAAGTGCATTTCCAGTTCAAAAGCTTGTGTGGCCACCATGATAAAAAGCAGTCCTGATTGGCCAAAAGCCTTTGTATGGAGATTTTAAGCATTCAAGTCTCTTGATGACACCCCTTCTGGGGTAGCTGCTCCCTCATTGGCAGGATTGTCTGTGTAGCTGTGGCGGTGAGGGATACAGGGACTGAACAACAGAGCAGCAGGGACTAAAAAAATGTATGAAAAGCAGATGCGTGTGTCTGTGATGATCTTCAGGTACTCCTGCCCCATACTGTTTGCTGATCTTGAGATTGGCTACATTGGCACATGTTGGTGGCTTGTGGCACAGTCCCTGGCTGGCCACAATCCAAAAACTGCCTGTCCTTCACTGAATGTTCCTGCCTCCTGTGCATTTGTCTGTCCATTCATTCATTCATTCATTCATTCATTCATCTGTTCTCCTCCATGGAGCTGCGTGGACCAGGCCACAAAAAAGAAACTCCGGGTGTCAGTCTAAAAGGCTAGGTGGCTGGGGCCTGGGAGCTATTGGGTCAGCGTGCTGGGGTCACCTGGGAGGGTAGCTCTTGTAGTGGCCGCCTCTCGGCCAGTGTGTCTGTGGCAGTGTCAAACACTTCCTGAAGTGCTCCAGCTCTGCTTGTAACTTCTCCCGTTCCACTGCTAGCTTCTGTCTCTGGGACATCAGCTCCTGCACAGACAGGGAGTTATACCTTATTACATCTGGTGAGGTGGGAGACTTTTAAAAACTGCTTCTTTTTGAAGGATTTAGACAACTTTAGCTTGTGAATTATGTGTTTAAAAATTACCACCTGAGTGTGTTCACTTGGCATTTCAGATGAATAACCTGCCAGTGCAGGTGCCTGTGTCACTGTGATCCTTTTAGTGCTAGGGTGGCTTTTAAGTTATTTTATTCAACCTGTGCATATACTTTATTTCTTATGGACTTAAAAAAAAAAGTATTTAGAGATAGAAAACAGATAGATCACACCTTGCCACCCAGTGTGTGTTCTCTACTTAGAGACTTCTATGGAGAAACTAAGTATTTCAGTCACAGAGTCACTAGCAGCAGGTGTGTGTGTGCGTCTTACCCCCATGCTATGAGACAGCTGCTCAGCAGTCAGACTGAGGTTGTAGTTCTGAGCTTCTAGTCTTCTACACTGGTTCTGCAACACTTGTCGCTCCAAACTTTGCTCTAGAGGACAACACCAAATGACAGAATATGGGGAAGAGGAAAAAATATGAAAGGGTTAGAGAAAAACATAAGGATGAGGGCAGTGAACATTGATCTCAAAGCTGGGTCCAGACCATGCGCTATAAATATAAATGCTACTAGGCAGATCTACCACAAGCCAACTAAGTTTAAATATTTAAATGTCTGTTCAACAAATCCTAATGATACAATGTGTTTGTGTAGAATGATAAATACCACACTCTTGTCACAAGAGAATGCAACATCTAAAAAAACTGTTTTCATTTGGTCTATTTTGTTACTTTTATAGATCCCATTTTTCATTAGTGCATTAATTGATAAAGCCACAAAACAATATCACTGTATACCTACAGAATGAACACATCTTTTCTCATAAACAGTAGCATTAGGGGATATTGATGGTAACAGAAGTATAATCATTGCAGGTTCAGTGTGCATGTTTACCTTCAACATATTCCTGATAAGCTTCAAATATAGACTCAATCCCCTGCCACTTCGAAGTAGGAGCCTCCTCTTCCTCCTCCTCCTCTTCCTCCTCAGATTCCTCTGGGCCAGACAGGTCCTCCCTTGTTCCTGAGGCCTCCCGATTAAGGGGTACAGAGAAGTGCTGCCCGTTGGGCTGAGGGTGAGAGAGTGACAGCGGATGGGGAAATGAATGTGCATTTGAATGAGACTGTGAATGTGGCTGCGGTGGTCGGCCAGGTGTGCTCTGAAGCTCTGGAATGTTGTAGTGAACAGAGGACTCCTGGGGGTGGGACGAGTCTGACATCCCTGTGGCTCCACCTAATGGACAAAGATGGGTGAGGAGGACAGAAGATTACATAATAATCAAATGATTACTTAATAATGAAAATAAATGTTAGTTATTGTCTTTAACTGAAAATATAGGATCTATAATAAAAAACCTGAAATTTTATTCTTGTAGCTGTAAGGCAGTCTATCAAATCATCATTACAAAGAAATCGCCATGGCGTGTGCCGCCTACCTTTATGTTTCTGCAGAGCCTTCTGAGTGGACTGAAGCACAGATTCATGAAACTGCTGGGCAAATTCCTCTGGGGTAAAGCTATCCCAGGGTTTGGTGCGTCCATTGATGCTGTGAAGGCCTTCTTTAGGCTGCAGGGGAAGTGGGGGCCGCAAGCTGTTCAGCAGGCTGGAGTTCCTCTTAGAGATCGGTCCCTCACTGGGCCCCCGGGCCTTGTCTGGGTAGACAGCTGGAGAAGGGGGTTCCTTTGGTCTTAATGTGTCCCCAAGGAGTTTTGGATGGCCATTGGGGGATGCTGGGTAGTGTGAGGAGGGGCTATGTGGTCTGACACTGTGGTGTTCCTCTGATTCAGAGGGAGGTTGGACAAATGCAGGATCTACAATCATTTGAACATGCATTACTCACAGTGAAATCAAGTTTCACTATTATACAGATGGAATACTGCAATAAGATTTTGCAGTTAACTCTGATGCCTCATTCCTATCATTATAAATTATACAAATAAATAAACACTCCGCTAACCCAATAAGACAGGGATGAAAAAATATGTATACTTACACTGACAAAAATTATAAACGCAACACTTTTGTTTTTGTCTCCATTTTTCATGAGCTGAACTCAAAGATCTAAGACTGTTTCTATGTACTCAAAAAGCCTATTTCTCTCAAATATTGTTCACAAATCTGTCTAAATCTTTGTTAGTGAGCACATCCACCTCACAGGTGTGGCATATTAAGATGCTGATTAGACAGCATGATTATTGCACAGGTGTGCCTTAGGCTGGCCACAATAAAAGGCCACTCTAAAAATGTGTAGTTTTATCACACAGCACCATACTACAGATGTCACAAGTTTTGAGGGAGCATGCAACTGGCATGCTGACTGCAGGAATGTCCACCAGAGCTGTTGCCTGCGAATTGAATGTTCATTTCTCTACCATAAGCCGTCTCCAAAGGCATTTCAGAGAATTTGGCAGTACATGCAACTGGCCTCACAACCGCAGACCACGTGTAACTACACCGGCCCAGGACCTCCACATCCAGCATCTTCACCTCCAACATCATCCGAGAACAGCCACCCGGACAGCTGCTGCAACAATCGGTTTGCATAACCAAAGAATTTATGCACAAACTGTCAGAAACCGTCTCAGGGAAGCCCATCTGCATACTCGTCGTCATCATCGGGGTCTCGATCTGACTGCAGTTCGTCTTGACTTGAGTGGGCAAATGCTCACATTTGATGGCGTCTGGCACTTTGGAGAGGTCTTCTCTTCACGGATGAATCCTGGTTTTCACTGTACAGGGCAGATGGCATCATGTGGGTGAGCGGTTTGCTGATGTCAATGGTGTGGATCAAGTGGCCCATGGTGGCGGTGGGGTTATGGTATGGGCAGGCGTATGTTATGAACAACGAACAGAGGTGCATTTTATTGATGGCATTTTGAATGCCCAAAGATACCGTGACAAGATCCTGAGGCCCATTGTTGTGCCTTTCATCCACGACCTTCACCTCATGTTTGCAGCATGATATTGCACGGCCCCATGTTGCAAGGATCTGTGCACAATTCCTGGAAGCTGAAAACATGCCAGTTCTTGCATGGCCAGCATACTCACCGGACATGACACCCATTGAACATGTTTGGGATGCACTGGATCGGCGTATACGACAGCGTGTTCCAGTTCCTGCCAATATTCAGCAACATTGCACAGCCATTGAAGAGTAGGGGACCAACATTCCACAGGCCACAATCAACAACCTGATTAACTCTATGTGAAGGAGATGTGTTGCACTGCGTGAGGCAAATGGTGGTCACACCAGATACTGACTGGTTTTTGGACCCCTCCCCAGACCACCCAATACAGTAAAACTGCACATTTTAAAGTGGCCTTTTATTGGGGCCAGCCTAAAGCACACCTGTGCAATAATCATACTGTCTAATCAGCATCTTGATATGCCACACCTGTGAGGTGGATGGATTATCTCGGCAAAGGAGAAGTGCTCACTAACAGATTTAGACAGATTTGTGAACAATATTTGAGAGACACAGGTCTTGTGTACTTAGAAAAAGTCTTAAGATTTTTGAGTTCAGCTCATGAAAAATGGGGGCAAAAACAAAAGTGTTGCGTTTATAATTTTGGTCAGTGTATATTATTAGCATGCCTCTCACCAGAGATCTGTGCTGGAGGGCTCTTACACAGTGGATGAGGGGCATGTCTGATGGTATCCAAGGTTACGTTCTTTTCTTTAATGGCCTGAAGCAGCTCCACCACCCTTTCATTATCTATGAGATAGAGAAAAAATGTAGAACATGTGAATCTTTGTAGTAATAGTAGTCTTGAATGTGCACACCTCTCACCCAATTGCATGTGTGTATGTGTGAGAAGCTTGAATGTGGCTTGACAGCATTGGAGGCTGCACACTGCCATCTGTAGGCAGCAAACAGTAAATCAAGATGGTCCTAATCAAGATTAGACCAGGACCACAGTAAGCCCGCTGTTGCCACTCCCAGTTTCATGTCAGTATGTTTGTGCATGTATGTAGAACTCATGCTGCATATAATACAGGGGTATGAGGTTGCATGATCATTGTTTGACCCCTTTATGATTTCCTTCAAGGCACGTTTCAACATGTCAGTAAGAAAGTAGTGCACGTGAAGCAGGCAGAGCTCAGCTCAGTGAAGTGTCTGTGAACGGTAGAGCCAACTGATATGACTACTATTTTTGTATGGAAAGAGTCTTTTCTCTGCTGAAATGAGGTGTGAAAAGAAGGGAGACATGACATGGAGAAGTATGGCATGTAAGAAAGATGGCATGGGTCAGTTCTGTGATGTAATGGTCTTTGAGTTAATTTCCAAAGAACACCAATTCTTTACTTAAACAACAAGGAAGCCATGGTTTATCCAAGTAAAACAGCTACAAGGTATTGTTACACACAATTAGTCTTCCACTAATTAATTATTTCTTGAAACATAATTAAATATTATGGTTAGTAAGCAACATTAAAGACCCATATGTAGAGTAATTGTTACAGTCATACATACATTTATGAGGTGTTTTCAGAGTGGCTTCTAAAATGACAAGGTAAATTAAAGTATGGGATGGAATACCTGCTCCCTTACCTCTCCTCTGCTGTACACTGATGTGGGATAGTCTGAACATGGTTAAGAAGCGCTTCTTATCCTCCAGCTCTGGTACTCGGTCCATCTCTTCTGGGGTAAAGCGCGTGCTTAACTGTGGTGAAGGAGGAGTGCGTTTTGACTGAGAGGCAGGTGGTGAGGGGCTGAGCTCCCTGAGCATCCTCCTTCTCTTCCTTCTCTTCTGTTGAACCAGCTCATCCCGCTGGCCCACCGTGGTTAAGCCAAACACTCCCAGAAACCCCAATTTCTGTGCAAAGGCAAAAATAAATAAATAAGAACCACGTTTTATCACGAGTGCGTGGCCGCATACTCCCATCATATAAAGCATGGAAACCATATGTGGTGGCAGGGGTTTTACCTCTGTAGAATCATCCAGTTTGAGTGGGGGCTGCTCTGCTACTCTCCTGAGATGGGCTCTCACCTCCTCTTCATCACTCTCATCATATGAGTCATCCAGCTCATAGTAGTAACCTGCAGCAAACACAGGTCACTATTGTCACTCCACTTTTTAAAAAATAAAGTTGATTGTTACATAAAACGGGATAGTGTTTATGATTTTCCTAGAATATAAGGCTGCAGGTTGTTTGTTTTAACAATAATAATGTTGGGCCCGGGTACCTTTCTCCTTGGCTTCCCTTCGTCTCTTCTCCTCCAGGTCCAGCTTGCTGAGAGGCCTTCGATGTTGCTGAAGAAACTCATCATAGATCAGCGCTGTGTCTGGACCCATGCCCAGTGTGGCTACATGTCCCATCCCTGTCACACTAACCATTGCTGTCCCTTGTCCATGTCTGCTGTGGCCTGCGTGTCCTTGGAGGCTCTTTAGCCCTGCATTGCTTTTCATAGATCCCTCCAGTTCATACTGGGTGGACAGGGATAGTGATGCCCTCTGCTGGCTGAAGAAGGACTGGGTGGATTTCTCCAGATCAGCAAGGAACGTGCTAGGTTCTGGCAGGCCAGGAGGACCTCTCAGTGGGGGATACTTCTCCACTGTTCCCCCATCTCTCCTTCGGGCTCCATCCTCATATTTGGAGGGCCCTGGGGGCAGCCGACTGAGGTCATAATGTCCAATCCCTGAGGACTCATGGTTTCGTCTGGACTCTGAGGCTGTTTCTATAAGTGATGCAGGGTTCCACAGGGTGGTGGGAGGTGGAGGGTGGTGTTCACGTGGTGGCTGTGGAGGTTTAGGGGAGATGAGGGGTGGAGGGGCACCTAATTGAGGATGGAGGTCCCGGTTTCCAGGTTCATGGTGATTTGGTATGGATCTGTAGAGATACAATGGAAAAAGAATAATATATGTACAATGCCAATATCTGTTATAAAACTAAAACTAATGTTTCCCTCACTCATACACAGAGAGGTGCGCCACATTGCTAATGTGCCTTCCCTATTTCCGTTCCCTTCATCCCTGTCAGTATGTCTGTCTGTGCAAAGCATCGTTATCAAGCCCAGACAGAGTAGCCCAGAGCAGAGTGAGGATGTGGCCCAGGCACACACTGTCCTCCAGATATAGAGGTCTGTTTTTGATCAGTTTTTGGCAGTTGTGGTATGGCATGCATGTGTGCATACAGACACACAGATGGAAAGTGTAAGTTCAAAGAACATTTCCTGATAGACAAATAGGAAGAAAAGAAAAGGACATAAAGTGAATGACACTTTATGTCCTTTTCTTTAATGTTATATGAAAATAATGTTCTATAAATGGATTCGCACTTAATGATATGAAAGAATGTAGAATATATATGTTAAGAGAGAACAAGGCTGAAAATGGTGGCTTGAAAAGCAATAATAGTACGGTGGTGGAAAAGAAACGTCAACGGTAAGGAAGGAAGACAGGCAGATGGCTGATGGACACTGTTTCAAGCGCCTTTCCAAATCAAACCTGGCAGGAGTGCACACTGCATGACTAGTCAAATTATCTATGCCTCCTGATTGTGTTTGCATTTCTGTATGTGTGTGTGTGTGTGTGAGAGAGTGAGAGTGAGAGTGAGTGAGAGAGAGAGAGATAGAGAGAGAATGAGAATGAGAGAATACATGTGTGTTATCTGCGATCTGCAGCCTGTGAGCTGTGATTTTGCGATCATTCTGTGGTGCTACTGATAGCAGATGTGTGTATCTCTCCTGTCCTACAAATTCAGCATTCACCACAACCTCAATTCTGAATCACACAATACACAACATGAACACAGACACAAAGAAGGGTAAATAAGGAGCTTATATGCAGGGTTTGAGAAGATTAACTGAGAATTAGCCTTTTTGTATCATCCACTGTCTGTTTGAAAGCCTAAACTACTGCCACTGAAACTACAGCCATCTACAAGCTACAACCTGCATCAACACCTAAGCATAGTTTCCTGTTTGCCTGCACATCAGGCCTGGAAGGTAGCATGGAAATAGACTTGATGTGATGCTTTTGACAGGGTTAAAGTTTTTTTTAGTTCTGCCTGAAAACAAACTTCTAAAGCCTGCCAGCTATAAAACACAGGCACAACTGTCCCTATCAGACACAGTCAGCCAAACATCCAAAAACCCACAGAGTTATGTGGAAATAAAGACAATGTGGCAAGTGGTTTAACATATGAAGCAATGACATGACTGCAGATGTGTCAGTGAGTTTAGCCTTGAGTGTGTGGCCTCACCTGGAGTCTGTTCTGTGATCCGGTGCATCAGCTGGCCGGCCCAAGTCCAGGTGCTGCTCCAGAACCTGCTGGCGAAATTCCAACACCTGGTACTGACAATCCTCTTTCTCCTGCCGCAGCTTGCGTTGCCGTGCCAACCACCTCTCCTCCTCATTGGCCCTCTGACCAACCATTGGGCCTGGGAGCCCCATCCCCACAGTGCTGGGGCCCATGTAGAGACCATGGCCTGAGATTAGACCAGGGACGGTATGATGCGATTGGACGATTGAAGAGTGGAGTCCAGGTGGGACTGGTTTGGGAGCAGGAAGGGCAGGCTCTTTGGTTTTATCTATAGAGGGAGGTCAGAAAAATTTCACACTGCAACTCTATTGGTATAGACAATGTCTGTTATATCTGGAAATTTAAGTCCTAGGTTGACAAGAACATAAAGTAGTGGTTTTAAATTGCTTGTTATGTCTGACAAAAATATTCACTTCACTCTCAGGATAGAAAACCAGGAAATTACCACATTCGAAAAGCTGAAACTAATAGGTTTTTAGACATATAGCTAAAAAAAAAAAGTCTGATAATTGTGATTATGAATAAGATTAGCATCAATGGTCGCTGATATATTTTATTTTTATTTAACCAATCAAATAATTGTGTCAGCTCCATATAATGTGCATTATCAACAGGTGTTTACAAGCAATATCACTGTAACTTATAGAGGCTACAGGGTAAGCACCGACACATACCAGCCCGATTAGGGGTGAGTCTTTCAGGCTTGGTTCGGTCCTCCTGCCCTCTCATGGCATGGAGATCAGCCAGATAGTGACTCTCCATGGTCTTGGATGCCAGCTCCTTCTCCCTCACTGCTCTCTCCTTCTGCCTCTCCAGTTCCTTTTCTCTTTCTCGCTCCTTTTCCCGTTCTCTCTCACGCTCCCTTTCTCGCTCACGCTCACGCTCACGCTCACGCTCCCTCTCCAGCTCCTTTTCACGCTCCCTTTCCCGCTCTCGTTCCCTTTCCCGCTCTTTCTCTCTCTCTGCCTCGCGTTCCCTCTCTTTTTCCCGTTCACGCTCGCGTTCCCGTTCTCGTTCGCGCTCCCTCTCTCTCTGCCGCAGTTCATCCTCCAGCTGAAGCCTGAAAAGCAAAGGGGGCAGACAAAGACAGAAGCAGAGAGGAGATGGATGTTATATTGGAAATGACAGTTTATTGTACTTATGCATGGACATGCACTGGTTTAGATATTTGAGTTAAAGGAACTGTACCTCTCAGACTGCAGTGCTGACAGTGAAGGGTGTGTGAAGTCTCCAGCGTAGCGAACCCCTGGTAGATGCATATGAACAGCAGAGGGGTGGATGGGGGGTAAAGCTCCCCCTGCTGGTAGTGGATAGAAAGGTGACCTCAAAGCAGAGAGGCAGAACGAGTCATCCATCCTGGGAGAGAAGGATTGCAATATAAAAAAAGAAAAAAAAGTTAGTCTCTCTGTGTGACAATGTAGCATTTACTTTTATTAACCTGTGTGCCTCCATTTCCCAAGGAGGCAACATCACACGGTCTTCCTCCTTTCAAGATAGCAGCAGTGTCTGTCAGCTAACCTAGCAAGAGACTGTGCTGTGTGTTTTGTGTGTGACATCCACTGCTCATCCACTCATTAAATCCATTACAGTGCAGTGTGTGATGGATGCTACAGTCCTCTGATCTTGCTGGGTTGATGGACCAGGGACACACAGGCTGTGCGATAGCCCAGAGCAAGCAGTCCACATGATCACACACAGTATACATCACACGTGTTAAAAGGAGATACCCCAGTAATCAGTCCTAGAGTATAATTGACTTATGCTTCAACAGACTTTCTTCTCATCTGTGCTGATACTGTGAGTTTGGTTATTTTGCCTGTTACTGTTTTGTACTATCCTGTATTCTCTCCCCCAGTTAAATAAATATACAAATAAAAAACTACAAAATATTTTACCTCTGGGAACATGAATTCAAGGTCAGCTGTGCACTAATGCTTTTATTGCTGAGTCTAAGCAGCACAAACACTTAGCTCAGTTAAACTGCACTATTTTGCACAGTTTGCTCCCAGAGGAAATGGGTGCCAAATCAACAAAACAAATTCATAGGCTGGGTTACCTGTATGGAGTGAAAGAAGGGTGGGGCAAGTAGCTAGGGTGATAGTATGCAGCTGCAGCAGCTGCAGTGGCAGGGTCCAGGCCCAAGGGCAAAGAGGGCATGCGGAGGGCATCCTCAGTTGTGGCATAGGGCCGGAAGCCACGAAGGTACTCTTCTGGTACAGGACCAGGAGGTACTGCATTAGGTAACTGTCTGGGCAAACTGAAGGTTTAAGAGAATGGGTATGGGCAGGATAGAGAAAAGCCATGGTTAGTTGGATTTGCATATTATTCACTGCGCACTGTGCACCATTTACAAATTTTCAGCAAGAAATTGCAGAAAAGACAAACATTGTTTTGTTGCTCCTTATTTCAGTGAGTTCAATATGCTCATGAATTGTTGATCATCCACTTACATAAAAGAGTGCAGCAACTTCCTTTTCAACTAAAAACATATAAACTGCAGATTCAGAGGAAAAAGGCAGAGCAGTGTGTGACTTACTTGAGGGGCTGGAAACGTGAATCCTGCATGACAGCACCAGGGGTGAGACCAAAGGCATAGGGATTTCCCAGGAGGTGGGCAGGGACAGAAGGACCACCTTTTTCCTGGGAGAGGGGCCCTTCTGCACTCAGACGTTCCCTGCTGGCCCCACGAGGCCCCGAGTCAGCCTGAAGAGAGATGCACAGGGAGAGTCTTACTTATTGTTTGTGAGGACCTGTGGTCGTCACGGTTGTCGGTGCTCATAGAGCCTATCCTGTCGGGGGAGAGGTGAGGAAAGAATAGGTCTGTTTGTGGTGCAACAGCCTCCCTGATGCTCCATTCCTGCTTGCCTCAGGCACTTTTGTCCACTTTCTCACATGCACCCCTCCATGTAAAAATACATGGATCCACTTTTCACAGAGAATAAATTAAGAATTACGCAGAAAGCAATAAAAACATCAAGTTTTTCTCTAATTGTAAACAAGAGATGTCATCCTTATGGTCAGTGACAATGTGGTAACTGTAGATGAACAACAACTTTAATTCTGAGGAGATAATGGCTTTGATCTTGACAAAGTGTATGTGTTTGTGTATAAGTGTGTGCGCACATAAGCTATAGACTGCACCATCTACAGGGAAGACAACAAAATCCATAAAGCAACATCCCTTGCCTCTGTTTTTCTTTCTTCCTTCTTCTCTTTCACCTCCCTCCTCCCTCTGGCAGCAAGCCTGGTCTCACTTATCCAATCCCACAACAAACACACACACTCAGCAGGCACACACACACCATTTCAGAGCTACAAAGACATCTTGCTGTGGGAGTGGGAGCGCATTTTCTGAAGCTTTGGTTTCCCTTTGTCTACAAATGCAATTGCAGAACTGAGAAACTTACAAGCTGTACAAGGAAATTATTTACAGAGGGATATACAGTTGTGGAGGATTTTCACAGGAATGGTGGAAGTTATCTCATCTCCCACAAAACGAGCCCCGAAGTTGAAGCTAGCAAGGGAACAACTAGGACTATAAAGAGGGAGGAAAGAAGAGGGAGAGATGAAGCCCTGAAGAAGATGAGAGAGAAAGAGAGAAAGTGTTTCTTGCCCCACTAAATTAACCTCTGGGCTCCCTGGGATTCAAGAGAGACCTTACAACAGCACTGTCCTCTTTCTCACTATTATCTCTGATAAAACAAATCCCATTTAGTGAGCCATTACCTCCATATCCTGTTCAGCAGCTACTGGCCCAGGCTGACACTGATGCGTTAACAACACACCTTAAATTCATCTAATGTTTAGACTCCCCACAACCACCTTTGTTTCTCAGCACCCCCCATCCTCCAATTTCTATTAGTTTAGTGTTACTGTTGGCTCCCTGTTGTTTGCTGTACAGTAAAGCATTTTATTTGCTCACTTGCCCCATCCCCATCACTCCATTCCCCTTCTTTCAAATCTTTATGAGCACAGGGAGAAGGTGGAGGTCCCATTCCAGTCAGAAGCCAACTGGAAAAAGAGATTTGTATATGTCAAAAGAAGTTGACATCAAATAACAGCAAAATCCGCAAGACACCAGGCCTCTTCTCCAACAGCCACCGGCCGGGAATGGTGGCTGTCTGAAGGTCTAATTGTTAGTAATGCCCTAGATATTCATGGCAGGCACATACACACATATATTTATCAAATTTCCTTTCTCAGATTATTCATATAACTCACATTATTTTGCTAATGAAGTTATGGCTGCAAGAGTGTTGATGATAGCCACACTACCCCTGGAGTGTCATGAAGACTAGAGTTGCATGGTAAGGCTGTGCAATTAATCAAATTTTGATTTTGGGTCTCAACGATCACAAAAATTATAATCGCGAAAAAACGATTATTCAGTTTTTCAAGTTATTTTGGCCTGTGTTCTTAATGACGCGCTGCGTACTTTGTCCCTTCCGGAAGCGTGAAATTTCTCAGCCTATCCTGTTGGCGAAACAAGTCGCATATATGGTATCTGGTGTCATTTAAAAATCACAGTGAACATGGTGGAAAGAGAGCAGCCATAGAAGTCTTTGGTCAACAAAAGAGGTAGAAGCAATTCCGTTGTTTGTCTGGGAACAGTTTAGATTCGAAAACATAGTATGTGCAAGATCTGCTAGGCGGTGGTGTTGCCACCGCTTGGTAACACCACAAATCTTTTTAACCATCTAAAATTTAAACACAGACCAACATATGACCAACTAATAAAAAAGAAACAGAAGGAACTCCCCACAACGTCCTTTGCTACACAGTTATCAATTAAAGACACACTCTTCAGTGCAATGCTGAAGAATATAAATAGCATTGCATTGAATACATTTTATATTATTTGTTTAAAGGAGAATTCATTGTTTTGTTCAATAAATTCAACATATTTTTAAAGTCAATGAGTAATTGTGGAAAATAATCATGATTTCAATAATGACCAAAATAATCGTGACTGTGATTTTTCCATAATTGAGCAGCCCTATTGCATAGTGTACTTGTACTAGAAAAGTTTCACAATACCCTGTCGTTAAAAACGGTACAATACCTCGTTTTATATGTTTCTGTACATTATTAACTAATAAGTGCCGTATATTTGTTGCTGTGCAAGGGCAGGCAGTGATGTGTGTGCGTGTGTGTGTGTGTGTGCGCAGGGCTTTGCGTCACTCTAGGCACATGGGGCATGTTGGTTTTTTTTTTCTCTCTCTCTTATGCTTCTCTCTGTAATCTGAAGGAAGCTTTCGTGGTAAAAACAGAGAGGCATGGCTGCAAGTGCCGTTTCCAACCATGTACGGCTTGTAAACAAAGCAGACACAAAGTGAAATTTGGCATTATGTTGATTCTATAGCCGACAGTCAGGACAAGCCCATGGACACTGCAAAGCCCATCAGTAAAAGATGTTTCAAACCAATGGAGACAACACATCCAAGTTGGCAAAGAACTTCGCCGACAGACGCGCCCACTTGTACAAATAAAGAGCGACAGTGCAGCAATTAGTGATTGTGATAGGTAACATTTGCTTTTAACTGTTACCTTACCAATGTGACTAACATAATGCACTCCTCTTGTTTTATGGTCTCTTTTCATATTCCCCCACAGCACTGACATTGTCAAAATATTTTTTGTTTTATCTTTTTGTTTGTTTCATTACTTTTCCTGATAGTTTAGTGTTTTTTCTGTTGTATCGTTTCAGTAATGGTATCAAGATACTTAGGTAGGTATTGGTATAAAAATCAGGATTTTGGTCTTGTGACAATACTAATAAAGACGCACTGCTGCAGGTACATATTACGTCACCAGGAATATCCCTGGAAAACCAAGAGGAGCTGCTTTCATTCACATCATCTGTCACTTAATCAATTGCTGTTATTACACTGATGACAACATTGCAAACCAACTGAACAGTGTTTGGGAAAGCTGTCATCAGTGTTTGACTAACACCACCAATGCTACCGGTCCACAGTGATTTATTTAGGTTTGTTGCCTTAAGTGGGTGGCACCCTTCCATACCATGTCAGGGTAGCAGTTTTGGCTCAGTCTGTGTCCCAACAACCCAATTATCAAGCTGCTGCAACACAGCCACCATATAAAGAAAATGACTATAGCATTAATTTAGCTACAGCTTTAGACTAAACAACATACCACTGACCAATTTGTTGACAAAGCAAACAACCTACATATAAAATCAGTCAAGGCCTGTTAAAATTTATTTATAACTGTTTAGCCCTGACTATCTGGTATTTGTCTGGTGGCCAGTAGTGGATTGAACCTGTATTTGATATTCTGCATCACACACACAGTTTGTGTGTGATAAGGGCATGGCTTTATAATCATGGCTATAACTAAATTGTCAATACATGCCATTTCTAGACACGGATTAGTACAAAACTGAAACCACCTTTCTTTCCCACAAATCTCACAGACGTCGTGTCACTGTTTCCTCTCTGCGATCTACTGTTGAGTAAAGGTAAAAACGGCAAAAAGAAAAAATAAATAAATCAATAAATCACAGAAATTACATCATAAGAGGGTGAAAAAACGATAATTGTTACACAACAAAGCATATTTTTTTCCATATGACTGGCTTCTACATTCTGCTTTCACAGTTAATACTGTCACTGAAACATGCGAGGTGATCAACAAAAAGGAATGCAGAAACCCGTCTGTAAAAGAGGATATACATATGGCTGTCATGCTGTGTGCACATCTTTTTTTGCCTGAGTTAAATCCCTGTTTGTGTAAACATCACAAAGACAGAAGCTTACATTCCCATTAGTCCTACTTAGTCACTCAGGATCCCATGCATCCAAGCAGCTATCCTGTTTTGACCTTTAACTCTGCCAAAAAAAAAAAAAAAAACAGGCTTCTATTCTCCACCACACATTACTGACCAGCAGCCCGCCATACACACACTACAGAGCACATATACAAGCACTTGGATTAAAGACACATCCATTAACAGCTATCTTCCTCTGTGAGAGCCAGGCCCCTGTAACCCCCAGTGAGGGTGGGAGACCCCACGCACTGTAGAGCGCTCGTTTACGCCTCTCAGATGGAGTCATGAATCCAAATTGCCAATTAAAAAGCAATTACAGGCAGCAGCGGGAGCAGACTCCTGCAGTCATTAAAGCAAAATGCCAATGCACCAAGCCCTCCCTGTTTTCCCTGCCTTGCCTATTACCCCACCTCTAAAAGACAGCCTCAAATCTCAGCTAGAGCGACACTAATCAACTCTTCTAACACACAAAAGGCAAGAGACACACACACACATACAAGCACACAGAAATAGACATGCTTTTCTTGGACACTTTTCAGGGGCTCCAGAGAAGAGACTCCTGCTGCTGTATATAACTATTTTCACTGTTTCTCCTCCTCCTATTAGACTCTACTTTTGTCTTTAAATATCTTTCAGGCTGTTTGTGTACAATTGGCATCATTTATTTCTTTTAACACTGCACCATTCTGGTTGCACAGGAAAACAGAGGATGTGATGACATGGCACACACAAATTTTAGCAAAAAAGTGAACAATAGTAGATACTAAATAGACAGTAGAAAAGACAGGACAATGGTAAATGGCAAAAGAACTTAGTAAAAATGCCTTCTTTTCTGATCCATCCATCAGGAATTAGCAATGTTAATTAAGCTCCAGACAATATTACCATTGTTTAAGAGGGACATTTTGATGACCTGTATGTACATGTGAGTGTCCTTTACACCTTGTGGCTGCTTGTGTTCAATGATGCGATACCATGGAAATCGGGGAGATGCTATGACGCAAACGACTTTTGTGACGCAAACGACTTTTGTGACGCATTCCCTGTTGCCACCATCATCCACTCTGCCTCTTTTCTACATCACCATCTTTAACCTCCTTATTGTCTGGCGGGTGACCCAAGCTAGTGGAGGCAATGCAAACCAAATGACAAGACCTTTTCAATTTGAACTTCATCTCTTACACACACAGACACACACTTTATATATTCATTTCTTTGTAACTTGCTATGCTGAAGAAAAGGTAAAAAAGTGTGCCATTACTGGGAGTGTTCCCCTGTCTCTCAGTTTCTGATTGATCCCAGAACTGCAGAAGGGTCAGCTACCGAGGGTGAGGGTCAGAAGCAGCGTTAAGGGGAGAGGACAATGGCCTGAATGCTACCGTGTATTGCTGGTTGCCTGACCTTCTCTCTCACCCTTCACTATCCCCCTTCTCTGTGTCTCTGGGGAGCTGTCAACGTGTCTCAGAGACTTTCAGCATGTTGCAGAGTGCTGTTCATAACCGTGTGCTTGGCCTCGACCATTAGCCCTGAGCTGAGATAAGAAGGCTTAAAGCCAGGCCACAATCCATAATCCACTCCTTATCAAAGCAAGCAGCTCTCCCTCTTTCTCTCTCACTAGATAACAGAAAGCAGGTGTCAGGGTGATGAGGCGGAGAATGCACTTCACTGCTTGAGTGAAGAAGGTGAGGCTGGAGGTGGGGTTAGAGAGGGGAATTAGGAGGCTAAAGGCTGGGGATTTGGGAGGGGCTCATCCAAGGCCAAGAGGGCTAAGTGAAAGGGGGGCTGGAGGGCCACAGATGTTAGCTGCCGTTGAGGTTGTCACCTCAATGTCCCAGTGGCAGCTGGCATTGTTTAAAGCATGGAACCATGAGGGGGGTTGACTGGGGGGAGGAGGTTTTTAAGGAAAGCAGACATACATAGATCCACGACCTATGTCACATGTACATATGTCAAGTATGTACTGTCACGCTGTCGCTTACAGGCCAGCTTCAAAACCCATGATTCCCTTTAGAAATTGCGTATGCTTATGCTAGAAGGCAAGCTAGAAAATTAGAGTATGCTAGCTAGATAACTATTTTGATGCTAAACATCTAGATAAGCGACACAGGGGAACACACCAACAGAGAAAATACATCCGAACAATCTGCAACTTCAGACAGAACATTAGAAATAAAGGGAAGCAAGAGAAAGAGAAGAGAAAATGTCTAATTTCAGTATAAGGTGTATTTTAATGTGGTTTTACCTGGCGCCCCTCGTTCCTCCAGAGACCGTTGCTAGTCTTGGTTGGAGCAATGGTGACTACAGGTGGAGTGTTTGGCACGGCGTGGCCCGTTGGGGGCACTAGAACAGGCCCTGGACCAAGGGGACCCCTCTTGGGTGTACTGACTGGAGAGCTGTGGTTAGTGGCTGGGGAGGACACTGGAGAAGACTCACTGCTGATGGAGGATGCAGCTGGGAGAAGACAGAGACAAGTGACATAAGATTAAAAAGGATGAGAGTAAGCTTGGTTTTGTGTTCTACTAATAAAAGGCAAATGTAACAACAGTATGATCCTGTAGCTCATTTGGCACTATAACACAACAAATACAACATGCACACACGCACACACGCACACACGCACACACACACCCTCACACACACACACACACACACACACACACACACACACACACACAGGGCCAGATGGATGGCCCAAGGCCCCTATTATGAAGTGACAGTGATCAGGATGAGCAGCCCTGTGAGAGTCACACAGCCTTGACATGGAGGACACACACACACCCACACACACTACAAGAACACACTGCTTGAGAGTGAACAGACATGCAAAATGTATATACACTCAGTGGAGCTTGCAGCACGCAGCACTGCCCGCCGCCCCTCCCACCAGGCACACACACACACACAGCAGGTGGTGAAAGGCTTCTCTGCTGCACTGTAGCTGTGCCATATTAACAAAGCCCCCCAGGGAAACCCTGTAGTGGAGGGTCACGGTCTGGTCACATGCCTCGCTTTCAACACACCTCTCTTTTTACTTCTCATTCACATACATGTATCATTGTAATGTCATCTTTACCTTCCCCAATTCAAGCTATATCTTTTGTTCCTCTTAACTGAGTCCACTGTTTCTTCTCTTCAACCTTTACATCCTCCTGTCTTCTTGTATTTATTTTTCCTTTGCTGTCCCCTGTGGTTTAACCTTGTCTTGTCTCTACATTTCCTCTTAGTCGTTCTCCTCTTCGGCCTGCCTCCACCTCTTCTCCTGACAATACAGTGTTTTGTACGTCTCCTCTGCTCAGAGCGAGCGCAGCATTACACAGTCAAACTGGGTCACAACCCTCTCAATGGGACACACACTTCGGTGCTGCAGCAAGGACAGCAGAAGATGTGTGCATATGCAGGTAGTGTGCTTTTGTGCGTCAACATGCTTACATGCAGTAACGAAAAAAGGCAGCTGAAACCTCAGGCCAGTTTCAGGTCTACTTCCTCTCCAATTATCACCATCAGAACAAAAACCACAGATCTCTACCCAACTGCCATTTCTTCCCTGCTTTGGTTTCCATGGCAACATAACCTAACAGACAACGTCAGCTTATGGTAGGTGTGGTCTAAACACCTCCTGACTAATACCACAAAATAATGGGGGAAAAAAAAAAAAAAAAAAAAAAAAAAAATCAATAAATGCAGTGAGGTTACTGTCAAGAGAAAGTCTAAAAAAAATCTATGTGAGTGATAGTAAAATTGCCACCAGGGAGGGGGGAGATGTGTGAGAAAAAGACGGTGATGACGTGAGGTGAGACATGAAAATGAAAAATGATACAAGATAGGGAGAAACTGGGAAAAAAAACAGCAAGTGAGTGCAAAAGAGGTGCGAGGTGAAGTGAGAGATGGAGATGAGAGGAAAACATGGAGATAAGGGGTACAGATGGATGAGTGGGTGCTGGGGACAGGGTGGTGGATGTGTGGGACATATCTTGTCTCCACAATGGCAATTAGTGGCCTAATCCTCCCCTCCTCACCTCAGAGAGCCATTACTCTCCCCTGCAAGACTAGGCCAATCAATAGCAGCCCACTGAGCCTGGGGAATGGAGCTACACTTAATACAGCACTAGTGTCACAGCCTATTCACTCAGCATACACAGACATGCACACAACAATGGGGGAACACATGAGACTGAAGGGAGAGTAGAAGTAGGATGTGTGTGTAATGGGGGTGGGGTGATAGTGATTCTGATCTGCTAAGCAACAGACCTCTACTTCATTTCTCTCACCCTCCATCCCCTCTTCCCACCTCCACCTCTTCCTCCTGCCTTACCATGTAAGGACTGGAGGAGAGACAGGGCAGAATAGATAATTAACAGCACAGGAAGAGAAGCAGGTGAGGGGAAGCAGGAAATAAAAGCGACAAGAGCCATCTACCACTAGCCTCATTCTTTTCCTGTAGCTTGGAGAATCTGTATACACTTTTGTGTCCTTCCTCTACACAGTGTCCACACAATGAACGCAAACAGCTATTATTGCACTATCATTGTCTACACAACCTCCTCTCTAACAGCATCCCATATAACTACCACCCACCCACCACCTCTTTAGACCACTGCCCTAATTCCTTTCCTTCTGTTCCTCAAAAACTGCCTGCCAATAAGACAAAGATGTCAGACTTGGTACACAATATTCATCTACAATACAGCTGGCAAGGGCTCAGGGAGATGTTGGAGATAGCATCCCCCCCACAATCCATTTTCAACCCTACTCTTATTTCCCTATGAATCCCTCTCTTCCCACCTCCTGCACTTCACCATGCCATCTTACAGAAGAAACATCATTTAAAGGGCATGTAATTGGTCTGGGACCAAGATGGTGCCTCTTCTACCATACGCTCCTCCCCTTCCATTGACACAGGGTGAAGACAACCACACATGGCAGTGACCTGTAGAAAGCTAGGAAAACCTTCGTTCCCAAAGTGTACAAGAGCCTCATCAGCTTACAACATCTACTTTATTAGTTGTACAGTTGCATGCTTTGTGTGCAGGGCTGTGTGTGGTGTGGTTCTGAGGTCAGCAGAGGGTGCAGAGACAGAGTGTGACACAGAGAGTGAGACAGAGAGAGAGAGACAGAGATAGAGAGACAGAGACAGGCAAAAGACAGAATGAAAGAGCAAGGAAAAGAGAGAAAGAAAGTCCCAAGCTGTGTGTGATTAATGTGACGCTCCTTTCTCTATCGCCTCCTCTATTACCAGTGCCACTGCCTCCACACTTGATTGCTCAAGCTAAGACACAAATGCGCAAACACACTCACATACATACACACACACACACACCAACAACTAGCAGCAGCAACACAGAAACCAAGCTGTGTTGGTTGTGGTCAAGTTGTCCTGTGCAGATGACACATTTTACCTCAGCCACTGACCCAATCAAAATGCCACAAAAAAAAAAAAAAAACAGATCTTTTTCATTTAATGGCAGAGTCCAGAAGCTGTAGCAGTGGCTCCCACTGGATCAGTAAGCCTTGAAAGGGAGACAACACTACACAAAAATGTTTTACTGTTGCCAAATGGCCCATATAAGTCGTCTCCTACCACCACAGCAACTCTGCCAAAACAGCTAAGTTAGCCAGGCAGAAGGTGCTCTCCTGAACCCCGCCAACATGTCCACCCCACTCCTCCTCCTCCTCCCTTCCAGCATGCATTACAACAGCATCAGCACTTAATTAAACAGTCCATTTCACACCTGGTGTGCATAGCAGTGCCCAGCCAACCCTGCATCCATATGCCACCCCATCAGCACACAGTAGCACAAGTTTCAACATGTGCACTCTTACACACACACACGCACACACGCACACACACTTACGGACACAATAACCACTGAAGCACACAAACACCGCACACACCTGCTGGTACACGCTTGGCCATGCACTGACAACACAACACAAAGCCTGTAATCTGCATCACTGTGTGGGGGGAGGGGGGAAGCAAACAGTGTGTGTGTTGCTTTGCCAGCAAAGGAAAGGAAGACAGTCCAAGATACAAGATGGCGGATGAAAATAAGAGGAGCAATCCTCTGTGCCTTCTGCTGACTGTACAACCTACATATAATGCTTAAATGCTGCTTTGATGCTGAAGTGTCATGGCAGGTGTAAGGTTGCTATGCATGGAGAGGAAGTGAAGGGGAGAGCAAATGAGCTTGTTTGTGAGTGTTTCAGGGACAGCCACAGCCTGAAGGGTTTTGCCTTCAAGAAACACACACACACACACACACACACACACACACACACACACACACACACACACACACACACACACACACACACACACACACACACACACACGGTGTGGCTGTGTGAGCTCCAGGCAGGCTCCAGATGGAGAGGTCAGAGGCACACTGTCCCGCTGTCCCAGCATCCTCTGGGCTTCCAGAAACAAGGGGGGCCTCCAGTCACTCTCACACACAGAGTCACACTCTAATCTACTAATTACTTTCAATATATCTTTTTTCTAGGCTGTTCATCCAATCTATCTTGTATACCTTTCTCCTCCCTCTCATCATTGTCTCTTCAGGCAGTGTACTACAGTTGGTATGAATGTACTTATGAAATTATAGCTGTGTAGGCGGATTAAACCCAGATCTGCCTAATTAATCAGATATCAACAGGCCTGCCTTTTTGAGTTAGTGTGTGTTGTGTTTTTTCCTAGGTGCGAGAGTAATCCTGTGTACATGGAATGAGAGTGCGTCTTTTATGCTGCTCTGATACTCATTATCCATCACCTCCCCTCTTCAGCGCCGCACTCAGCACACAGAGCTATTCATTACACTCACCACAGACAAGTGACGATGTATGTGTCTCTGTGTGTATGTGTGTGTGGGTGTGTATAAAAACAGCAGCCGTGCTCAGGGTCTTAAATCAGTTCAGCAGCCGTTGGCTGTGATACTAGTACTCAAACCTAACTAATTCCTTTAGGCCGTAGAACACTGAGTCATGGCACCTCATATATACTCCACTACTCACCTCAAAGCATCAACCACAGGGCAAGAAAGGCTAACAGAGAGAGAGGAGGTTGAGTCAAACTAGCTAATGAAAGGACAGCAAGCTGCAGCATGCTAAGAAATCATGAATCTTGCACAGTTGCAATGACAACAGTTTGCATGTGTGTGGGTGTTTGGGTGTGTGTGTGTTGCCTATAAATACAGGCTCTGCAGACAGAGAGGTGACTGCAGCTTCAGAGGCCTCATGCCTTTCTGCCCACCCTGGAGCCAGTGCTCCAAAAACAGGCAGTCGCCTCTTAATGCCTGACGCTGACTCACTGAAGTATCAGCCAGATGACACAGTCAGCAGGCCTCAGAAATATTAAGGGCTTTTTTGTGTTTTTAATAAAAAGGTGCTAGAGCTTTATCAGACAGGATCTGGTGTTTGTTTGTATGACAAAAATACAGAAAGGAACTCTCTGCTTCAGTAGGATATGACAAATAGAACAGTGCACACTTACTCTCATCCCACTGTATAATGACAAATAAAAAAACAGAAGTTCTCCAGCTGCAACTGACAAAAAGGAGGATAAGAAACACAAGATGGAAAATTTCCAATGAAAAGTGAAAAAATGAAAAGATGGGACTAAACTAAATTTTAGGGCTGGTATACACAGTTCACTCTCTTTCAGTCTCTTTCACTCTGTGTGAACAATAAATCATTTGCTTAGTTCTGAGTCTCAAGATGGAGTGGGTTGGGGAACAAGTTGTTTGGGGAAACCAGGGAGGAGGAGACTATCTGATTTAAGAGCCAGAGCAAGGGTGGACACCTTTGAGTAGTTGGGCCTCTTTGGCGCCCACGCACACACGCACACACGCACACACACTCACACGCACGCACGCACACGCACACACACATACATACTGTAGGCACCCACACTTCTATCTTCCTGAGGTGCTTGCTGTGTAGATTTCACTTTGTAAGTTTGTTTGTACATTTTTGCATGTGGAATTAAGAGACAGTGGGCAGATAGGATTGGGAAATACTTGCATGTACATCCGTATTGGTGGCTAGCTTTGCATTTATAACACACCGGAAACAAAGAAACCAGAAACCCACAAACCAATCGCTGAGCACCTACACAAAGACATTTACATAAGACTTTCACCAGACATGTTTCAGCCTTAAAGAAATTGTTCAGAATTCCTGACATAAGGTGATATCACTCAATGATCAGTAATTCAACCACTTGATGCATATTTAATATTCATATAACCACATAATAGAGGTCTGAGAGATACTGCTACATATTTCATGTGTAAAAACTGACAAGAAGGAATGTATGACAGGTAACTGATGAGTATAATACAGACATTGATAAGCACAGCTATGTGTGCGAGCACTGGCACACAGCGCATTAAGTGGGTCAGCTAGAGGGGCTCCTCCATCCCTGCATCTCCAGGGACACCACTAATTCAATCCTGTGTGGATATCTCTACACTGCTATTAACAGTTCTGCAACCAGCCACATATACGCATAATGGAAAAAATGTGTACACCCGGCTCTGTGAACCCCACATACAAAAACAGAAAATATACAACCACAAATGCACCTCACAGGAGGTACATAACACCATATCCAGCAGGTTTCTAGGTGAGGGGCAGTGGGGCTGGATGTAATAACACATTTAGCTTATATGTTTTGATACACCATGGGGCTGTAGTATCATTCTTTGATATTATCACTAATTATCACTACTATTTTCTGAAAAACACATTTTGCAGTCATAAATTAAGATCAAACCATTGTGCTTAATTCCATCACCTAATAAATATGCACAGTAAATGTAACAAGAAGCATGTTTGCACAACCTGTATATGTCTGGATATACATTCACACTAAAAAAAAAAATATTGTTACTATTTTCTTCATCAACTAAAACAAAACAAAAGATGACTTAAACTCCATCTTCACTTTTGGCACATTTTACAATGCATGTCTGCATAGCAGTATAATGGCAAGGCCAAATGTTGCTATCATTCTTTCTGTAGTGAAATCACAATTGTTACTGTAATTCAGACCAGATTTAGACCAGAGCTGAAATCAAAATGTTTTAGTGCACACTTAAAATTTTTGTCCCTGAGTCACATGTTGTTTTGGCTGTGTGGCTTTACCTCGAGGTTCTTCAGCCTGTTTTGCCAGTTTACGGAGAGCTGCAGCGAATCCAGAATGAGCTGACTGGGTAGCTGGGCTTCCATTGGCTACGATGGAGCCATTGAGAGGCGACGGGGTGAGGGGGCTGACTGTCGCCGTGGTACGGGTCGCCGTGGAGATCATTCCTAAGGATGGTGACTTTGGCTCATGGCTCATGCCTAGAAAATTATCAAAAAGGAGGAAAATGTAAACATATAATTAATTACTAATGTATTTAAATGAAAGAACAACTGTTTTAGAAAGCTGCTGATTCAACTCAATGAGCATTTTTGAGTATGTAGTTTGTGCTACAGTAAGACTGTATTGCGTTATACTGAGGCGTTTCTAATAATTTGTCCACCCTAATTTTATGGATGAGGCTAGAGTACATAACAGAAGCAATTTAGTTTATAATTCAGCACTGCTCTTGTAGTTTGCTGCACCTAATAAACTGCCAGCTGACTCTATACTGAAAGACGTATGTAGAGACAAGTGCAGACAAATAAATGTACACTGCCGTTTCCTTGAACACAGAGACAGTCAGGGAAGTGTGTATTGACAGCTGGGGTGGATAGGGATTGGTGGTGTGAAGGGCAGAGGGGCTTTGGTTGTACAGGTTAGGGTCAGAGGTTAGGAGGGCAGGTCACCCTTCCCTTGCCTAAAGAGGTCCAGTCTGGCTGTGCGTCTGCCTGTGGTCCATGGTCACAAAGTTTAGATCGTAACTCTACTGAGTATGCTCAAACACTGGGTTGGGAGTGATTTTATTTCTTGATGGTAATGTGCTGTGCTATATGTTACCATCCAGTGTTCCCTGTTAAACTGCTGCAAATGCTTTGTCTACCTCACACAACTATAACTTAAGAACAAGTTTCCCCACTTATACCAGGGAACTGTCACTGTGACCCTTCTCTGATCAGGAATGAAGAGAATTACACCGACTGTGTAAAACTAAACAAACTTTGAAAATAAAATGCCAGCTTGACATTTGGGAGTTTGGATGAGTTAAGATTTCATAAACTTTCAGCTGAAAAAAATGTTAAAAGTAAAAAGAAAAATCCTCACACAACAGCCCAAAAAATAGTACTTTTTGTATCATATTTCTTTGCAACACCAGATTTATATGGAGGTTGGTGAGTAGGGCTAAGACTGTTGTCTCTTTCCTTCCTGTGTGCATGCGTGTTGAAAGGTGACACTGTGTTGACAGCTCCTCAGTCAGTGGAATCTCTACGTGCCAGAACGGCATGAGACAGCCCTGCGTGCTCAGGCCACACACACACACACACACACACACACACACACACACACACACACAGAGGCTAATTAACGGTGGCTCAGAGGACAGTGTAAGTTCACAGTAGTGTTGTTTCTGTGTGGTAGAGGTATTAGACATTACACACACACACCAACTCAAAATACACATGCTAGAGATTGTTCCGAAATCCTCCTTAAATCAACATCTAAATCAATATGCAGCTGACACAGCAACATCTCAGACAAAGACATACTCACTGAAATGAACGCAGCTTACTACCAGTATATCAATAGCACAATTAGATAAGTAAGAGTTATATCTGGGTTTACCCCAGAGGCTGAAAGGGCTATAAATAGATTGTGTTTCCTGTGAAAAGAGAGCAAAGGCAGACCTGTGTGTGCATTTGAGTGGACACAGTGGCAAGTCAGGCATGAGAGAGTGCGTTGTCCTGTCTTTAACCTCCCACTTACCCAGTGCACTCCAATTGAACCCAGCACACAATTAATAATGGAATAAACAATGAGCTCAGTCTGAGCAACACACATAACATCACTAGGAGAGACTAGGAAACAAGCAAAGGAGACACTCCAAACCCCCAGTCGAGTAATGCAACTTTGTCAAAACAGAGTACTGCTCTTTCCTACTCCTCTAGGGAAGATCAGAAAAAAATCAGAGAGACGGGAGTGGAAGAAATACAAAAGGAACTTTTAGCACCAGCTAACATAATACAGTAGTACTGTATTTAAGTCTTGTATCAGTCACACACATAAAACCCCAATACAGAGTGAAACATTGAAAGAAGAGACAGAGATGCACACAGCCTGTCAAATACACAGAGAGGCACACATCCGGAGGTCTGGCAGTGGTTCATGACCCCCCTTCATAGATTAAAAGCATGGCTGAAGCTCCTTACTGCACAAAGGAGTGGAGCCGCCTGGATCCCCCATGGCTGCATCTTCATGTTGAGACCAGCCCAGCACACACCAGCGAACATCGACAGGACACACACCATCTTCCTTCTCTGCATACTCTCGCTCTCCATCTATCTACCTCCTCTCGCACATTGACCCTCTCTCTCCCACCACCCGATTGCCTTCTTGTCTCTTGCGCAGCCGCTCACAAAGACCGTTTAGAGCTTATCTAACAAAGCAGCACACCACACACGCTGCCTATCTCTCCCCACCTTGCTCTAGCTCTGTCGCTCTAAGTGAGAAAACAGAAATTCTTAGCCTAGCAGCTGCCACGATGTCACATGACCCCCTCCCCACCCACACCCCCCACCCCCTTTCAACCTATAATTCCTCAGCCATTTGCAGATAACAGACACAGGCATGCATGCCCTGCCAAGGCGAGCTGGAGGAGGGGGAGGGGAGAGGAGAGGAGCTGAGGAGGAGGAGGGGTGGGTGCTCAGCCGGTCAGCACATTTGACCCCACCGCTGGGGAGCGATGGGCAGTGTGTATTTATGTGTGCATGTACAGATGGATTTAGAGGGAATGGAGTAAATTAAATATGTGAGATGCCCTTCCCTTCTTGAGACAGAGAGACAAAAAAGAAAGAAAAAGAAAGAGAGAAAGGGGACATGTCCCGGCCTGTGTCGAATTGAACAGTGCAGAAGAGAAAACCTTTTGTGTTAGAATATCTGCCTATTTTTAATTCAACCTGCTTTATTAGCATAAAAACAATAAAAGAAATTCATTCACTCTGAATCAACCAAACAGTTTCACACAAACAAGGAAGTCACACAAAAACTTTTACAGATACACACACAGTCTGCATGCAAATACATGCACTTCAATTACAGAGTTGTTATCAGGGTGGAGGAGGCTAATGCGTAATAGTAGTCGGGGGTGGAGGGCTCAGGAAAAGGGCAATGGTGTGGGTTTGACTTCCCCTCTGTCCATCCTGCTGTCATAGCCGGGGTGTGAATGAGTCGTTTCTTTAGTCACTTCCTCCTTCCGTCACTTGGTATTTTTCATGCGAGCAAGAGCAATGACAGAAAGAGGAATAATGCTTGGGCTAAAGCTAAGTGGTGGCCAGCATTGTGATAAAAGCCGTCTCTCAACAAAGCTTCTTTCTGTTTCTCAGGCCACAGTCTGACACCTCTGAGAAAACACAGTACCCACTCTCTCCCCTCTACCCTTCAGGTCAGCCTGCTAGGTTTTAGAGGAGAGTGTCTCTTTGCTTTCTGCATGTTTAAGTTGTATGAAGTAACAAAAACATGGGACCACAAAGGGGGGGGTTGTACCACAAGGGGTTGGCAAAACCTTACCACAAATTATGTCTGTTCAGTCTGCCTCTGCTGGTACTCAGCAGCAGAAGAAGTGTAGCTCAGGGGGCATCCTGGTGACCAAGGGTCTGACCAGCTTCCCTAGTTTGAGGCTGCCTTTATCAACATTCCTGCACTGTCTTGTGTCCAATGTAAGCAAGGAAGGCCAAAAAAATACAAAATGTGATGTGTAGTTTTTGAGGAATCACAAGACCCTATACTAACATCTACAATCAGCAGGAGAAGAGTGGCACATTTCCATTATGCCCTTGTATTAACAACAGCATGGTCAAAGACTTACTACTTGAAGGCACTGGTGATTAATGCATACACACTAGGCTTAAATTAAAATCTGTGACAATATTAAGGTTAGGTGGGTGTACAAGGAGTTGTGTGATTTTGTGTTTTGTTTTTTACTTTCTATTTCCATTTTATTTGTCAAATGGAAAAACTCAAGCCCCAAACGTCAAGGCTCTTTTCAGAGTAAGTAATGATAAATAGGATGAGTAATGTTTTATGAATTTCCAGATAAGTGAGCCTCCCTCCACCTCTTAAAATCACAGTTACAACACGCATGGGCAGCGTTTTAGACAGGTTCTGGTCTTACATTCTTCAAACATCCAGCAGATGGCATTGTCACCCTGTTAATCAAAGGGAGTGCGCCGTTAATAAAACAGCATATGCCATAGTCCTTTAATCCAGTGATAAACAAAAGAAAAATAGACTTGAAATGATATTGCTATGGATTATGAAAACAACAAAGGCTGCATCCACTAGAAAGAACCTAACTGCAAAGGTCTGAGTTAATTAGGTCTTTTGGCACTGTAGCAAAAGTTTAACATTTTGCTAAGAACCCAAGGGTTAAGGAGTCTGTTACACACCAGGCTTCCTGATGCAATTAACCCTTTGAATGCCGTTACACCCTAAGGGAAAACAAAACAAAGCCCTGAAAAGGAATGTAGATTACAACAAACCACACACAAACACGATCCCGCCCATACACACTCAGACACACACATAGCAGATTGACTGCTAAATGGCATACAGTAAACACACAGTTTTAACACCCCGCTGGGAGTAAAGCCGATCACCTAGTCAACCACACACACACACACACACACACACACACACACACACAGTTCCACCCTTTTGCTAGTTGGAATGCAGATTTCTCCCTGTCTCTCTCTCAGTCACACACACTAACACACGCTCACACACACAAAGTAAATCCTCTTGGCTCCTGTATGCCCTGGCCAGTGGGGAGATAATGCAGTGGCAGCTCTAGTGAGTGGTTAATCTTTAACCAGGAAAGGATTTGCCTATCAGCTTGTTAAAACTAGCAGTGCAGTGCTGCTGGCCCATTTATCTGATTCAGCCACCAAGCTGGCCTGGCCAAATCCAACACAGCATGGGCTGGAAATGCAATGCCCACAACTAACTTTATCCACTCAGTGTCCAGCCTCAGTTGAGTAATAGGAATGTAATCACAATAAAAAGGTAGGCTCAACATGTGTGATCAGGCAGGCGGCTGAAGCACAGCTTCTGAAAGTCTTGCTGTGCTAATCTTTTAACACTTTTATAGCTCTGATGGTTTGGTGTTTTGTTCCACTCCTACATTCCTGTTCTTACGTTTCTCTAACAAATAGCACCCTCGCCATTTCCTGATAAATTTTTCCTGGCTATACTGTAACAGCTAATACAAAACATTGCCTCACCCAAATAGGGTAAGAAAGGCTTTTCTGGTAGGGGAGTTAAAAGAAGTTTAAGCCATCTTTGTTTTTAGGACTATAAAACAAGAGATAACTAAAGCTGGTCCACATGATGGGATATAGATATCTTTCAGTGCTTTGTGGTCAGCAGACCAGTTTTCAAAACTACAGGGAAAAAAGTAAACGACATGTAACCATAGTGAACTGAACAATAGATACAATATAAACAGTAGATAATAGTTGCAGGTGGGATGTTAATTGCAGTTAACCAGCCACAAACATTTCAATACGTTAAGATAAGCAGAATCTTTCACCAAGCCATGTTTTCGTAGCTAAGTGGAAACCCCCTGATTAATCAGAACATGACCTCTGATCACAGTTGGTCATGGTATTCAAAAATGCAGGAATCAGCCAGAGGACAGGTTCAACCAGCCACCCTGTTGAAATAGTTTATAGTAAGTAAGCAACCCCTTATACCACAGGGAGTTTGACTCAGCTTGATGAGTACATGTCATTATTAATGGCTGAGTGAGTTTTTAACCTGGCTGAAAATCTGCTCACAAGAATAGGAGGAGGAAGTTCAGCATGAAGACCTCTAACCAAAGACAGATGGAAATGAAAAATGAGGGTGTTTAAAATAACAGTAAACCAGCAATATGGATGAAACCACTTTAACAAAACAGGATGTAATATGGGCATAACAGCTTCTACCACAGCCACACTGTCATATATTTCAACCTACAGCTGACTTAAAAAGAGACGTTCCATAACTGACTGTATGAAAGCAGAATCTGCCCTTCAACACTTGATGTGATATACTGTCTAAAAATAGCACACAGTTACTGTACTCAGAAGCAGCTTTTGAAGTTATGATTAAAAAAAACAAAAAAAGATGCTCTTCAGGCTGGACAGGCACGTATTCCAAAAAGAGGTAGCTCACGAAGGCTGAACGGTAGAGCAGGAACTCAACCTCACAAGCCCAAGTTTGTGTTCATATACAGGAACACATAAACTGAAAAGAGATGTATTATCTCAGTCCTGATACACACACAAACACACACATACACAAACACACAGGAGCACAGCAGGATAAACCTGCTCTGGTAGTTCCAGGTTTGTTTGACTTCGGAGATGAGATGTCAGAGCAATTTACCCTCAGGCACTATAGAACCAATGCGCGTGCGCATGTGTGTGTGTGTGTGTTTGAACAGGCATGCACACCTGCAAGAACGCATATCTGAGTGCACAAGTGCCATCTTTTTTACTCCATACCAAAGACAAAACACTAATATTAGAGAAATCCTGAGACAGTGGCACTATGGCTGCAGAGATGCAGAATCAAAGGACGCAGAAAAGAAGAAAAGGAACTAGAAAAGGAAAGGGAGACAAAGAGACTGGAAGAAGAGTGGTGGGGGTGCAGAGAGCGAGGGAGTGAGGGAGAGAAGCCAAAAGAGAGAGAGAGTGAATATTACCCATGTCTGAGCTGTCATTATACAGCAGGCCTCCATTATGGAGCTACAGCAGAGAACAGAGTACATCTCCCTCTGACCTGGCTTTGCTTTCACTCTCTTGAACGGACGAACGAACGAACGCATGCACGCACACACACGCACACGCACACGCACACGCACACACACACACACACACACACACACACACACACACACACACACACACACACACACACCTCTGTGCAAAGAGCAAAGAGAGCAGTCTTCCTACCTTTTACCTTGTCTGGCTTTAAAAGATATGGCGTGCACAAGTGTGCACACCTTATTATTCATCCCTCACCTCCTACTTCTCTTCCTCTCGCTTGGTTTTGCCCCCCCCCCCAACCTGCCTGCCTGCCAGCAGCATGCAACAAAAACACAGAGGTTTCAAAAGACCAGCCGGCATCTCTCCCTCTCTTCACCTTTCCTCTCTTTTATTCTCCAACGCACACAGACACAGAGACACAGCGTGTGTCTTGAGGATAGACACGAGCTGAGATGATTTTCACTCCTCTCCTTTTCTCCCTGCACCCAACTCACCCACCCCAACATTGCCATTTCCAATGTCTGTTAATTACATAGCGACTGTGGTAGGAATTGCTGTGTGTTCTTGTGTGTATGTGCGTGCGTGCATATCATCTGGGGAGTGTGTGGTAGTGTTCTCAGACACTAGCGTGGGCGTATGACAGAACAGTCTGGTTACGCTTCACAATGCTGCTTAGAGAGTGTGAACACACACATGCACAGTCACACACACACACACATACGCAGAGTCATACAAACACACATAAGAGCCTTCTGTCTGTGTCTCTGACTCTTTGTGGTCCATGCCCCAGGAGTCAAGCTGTTGTCTGTATGGCTGTGCCCTCTGTATCCTCGTGCTACTCCCCTGATGTGAGAGCCAGATTCATTCCTGGTCCAGCTGTGCGACCAAGAGAGGAGGCAGAAGTCAGCTCTGTCTCATCACCATTATCACCATCAGCATCAACACACTTTCTTTGAATCAACTTCACCTGCTACTGATAGAGACAGGAAAACGTGGTTGTGAGGCTCTTCCCAGCAAGGTAGAGGAATGTGACAGATGTTGCAGATCTCACATGCACTCAAAACACAACAAAAGCAAAAAGAGGGCTTGCCATGGAGCTTATCATGGTTTCTGCACCTGCGATGCTCCAATGTGCAGCTTTAGCCACACAAATGGCATCCACATACACATACACAGAAACCCTGCATGCCATGTCCTGCAGATCCAGACAAATTGTATTGTTCTGTTCTGTAAAGTTTCCAGTGCCTAGGGATGTCACTACATGTAACATATTTCATTTCATATTATCATCTTTCAACTTCCTCTCTCCCTCCACAAGCCTCCTCAGGAGACATGCATGAATTTTGCTGGCTCCCCTGCATATATTCATCACTGCCTCCTCTGTTCAACCTCTCTCTCGCCTCTATTCTCTCCTCCTCTCTGTGATGTACTCTGCTGGGTTGTGGTTGCCTAATTAGCACTCCAAGTGCTTTGCACGGGCCCTGACTCCCAAGCGACTACACTGTACACACATGCAAACACACACTCCACTTTCCGTTGCAGGGTCCAGTTGCTGAGAGTTGCCCTGTTGTAATCTTGTAATTGGTATAATTTGTGTGTGTTCCTGCTAGTACATGTCTGTGTGTGCATGTCTCAATGTGTGGAAGTTGCATGGCCTGATCCTGTAGGTGAGCAGGAGAGAACCCACTGTCACCATGGCTGCATATTTCAGTGAGTAGTGCTGGCCACAGAACTGAGATCCATGATGTCCTTTCAAGTACTGTATGATTCTGCAACATTTTTAAAGGGTCAAACCAGATTATTTTAATGACTTCTGTGTGTTTCTGAAAATTTGCGAAATTTATGCAGCCCTTTAATGTCAGGCATACGATGAATGCTCTGTATTGACAAGTGAATAAGCCATTCTTTCAAAAGCACAAATCGCTATGACTTTCTACACAGGAAATATCTATGAATCAAGAGTTAATTTAAAAGATAAACAATTAACACAGATTCCACATGACCACAACTTAAGGTAGAGCTAAAAGGATTAGATGATCAATTGATTATTCCATCAATATTTATCTGGAAAATAGGGGACATTCTCAAATGAGGTAATTTGCTGCTTCCCTTTGTAACATGTCATAGTAAACAAAATACCTTTGGGTTTAGGACTTTTCAGAGATTTTTATTATAGCTGTGAAAACCATGCAAAAGTTTTTTTTGGAATACGACCTTCCTGTGTGTTTAATTTATCTATCGACTGAATTATGGCACATTTTGTCAGTCGGCGGCAGCTCAAAGGGGAAACGCATATGGTTGATGTGAAACTGAGATAAGAGATGACACATATGGAAGATGAGAAACTGAGATATAAACAGAAATAAAAAGAAGAACAGTGCCCAAAATGGATACCCTTTAGTTATGCAAATGCTAGCCAGATAAAACAAGTCTTGCTGGCAACTAGATCTTCTGTGAGAGCACGTTTAACACAGCAAATGTGCCCTCCACCAACACAGGCATTCAGCTCCGACCATGAGCTGATTAAAAACACTTGGCCGCAAAGCCCACTTCACATCTTCAGGCCCATATCTGACCGTGCTCTCTCACACAAGGAGGCATGCAAACAAACAGACACACACAATATGACAGTCAGCTGATATAGCAGATATCTTGGAGACAGAGGAGAGAGAGAAGCAAACAGACATGTTGCAGAGCGATAGAAGCAGATTCAGATAGAGGGGAAAAAGAGAGATGATGATGTGATAGCAAAAGAAAAGGTCTTTGTTGAAGAGTAGCTTTTAGCACAATGTTGGATTATATTGAGAGTGTGACTGAAGAATGCACAAAGACAAGACAAATAGACACAGGCACACACCATATGATATGTAGAGAGGCAGACACACACACAAAAATGCAGATAGAAAATGGTTCTACTTGGTCAGGGCAATAGTTAAGTATGGTCACTACTGAGTGTGAGTATGATTCGCTTATCTACTGCTCTCATGTTGCCTGTGTTATGTTTGTTTGGCCAAGCCTTATCAGGCCCTGCGGTATGACAACGACTGCAGCAAACATCAGCTACACAAACACACACACACACACACACACACACAAACACACACAATCTAAAGATATCTAGAATAAGGTTTGGTCTGGTGAATGTAGCAATACTAACTGGTGTGAGTGAAAATGTTTTCCTTTTTCAGCTAAAGATGAGAATGGAGTTAAAGTTACTTCTGTTTACCCTACTGCCGAGCACTGTGCTGGTCCTTAAATTAAATCACACTGGATATGAAAGCAGCATGTCTCAAGTGAAGTTCAGGGAATGGGAACATGGGAACAATGTGACTCTGCCTAAGTCAACTGGCATCTATAGTGTTTTCAGAACTGATAACAATATACAATCAATCTGAGTAGGGCTGCAGCTACCGATCATTTTTGGAGTAGAGTATTCTATCGAATATTTCAGCGATTACTCGAGTAATTGGATAAAACAGATTTTTGCATTTTTAAACAATAATACTATTGTGTAATACCTAACAGAAATGACAGGTTAGCTTGAAATGACTTTACCTCGTGTCAGCTCTGCTGGGTGAGCCAGTCTGGTCCACAACTGGATGCTTTACGAGTCAGCTTATTTGGTGCATTGCTTACTTGCACTTTAACAAGAATTATTAATTTAGTGTGCTACTTCGTTTCCAACTGGATGTTTTCTGTTCAGATGTTAAAGCACTGACGAAGTGCTGTTGTGTTACGCCAGTTCTACTTTACAATACACACATTGCACCGTATTGTCATCTTTTTTAAGTCTGAAATGATTCCAGACGGATCCCAGACACTTTTGATTCTGAAATGTGTTGTGCGACAGTGATTACGGTCCATATGGAACAATGATCCCTAAGCGGAGCAGCTCCAATAACGCAAGTGATAGTAATTAAATGAATCCTCAAGGCAAGGAATTTGTTTCAAGGATTTTTTTGTAATCAAGTTTCTCGATTTACTCGAATAATCGTTGCAGCTCTAAATCTGAGTAAAAAAAATATAAGGTTGAGTAATGAGTAGTAGCATATTAAACCAAAGAAAGAAAAACTGCATGACCTCTGTGTGAAAATGGCAGGTCAATTATCCTGTTCCTGAAGAGGCATGGAGGAAATCAGGTAACTAGCCACCTGTTAACATCTCCTTGCCCCTGCATTATACGCTTAAACCTGCTGATGAAGATATGAGCATGACCAAGTATGAGAGAGGTGCATTCACACAAAACGTCCACATTCCATGAGCCAGACTGAGCAGGTAAACACTGGATCAAAGGTTTGGTCTCTTACTGTTCTTAACCACTTATTTCTTATGAGCGTATGAGCTAAGACCATGCTCTTTAAGCCTTGCGACAAGTCAAATGAGACAACTTTCATTACAAAAAGGTTTTAGTCCACAGACTGGAGCCAAGAGTCTCTTACAATGGCAATGTGTACTTATCAAAAACACCAGGTGTATAGGAACTTAACTGTAGCTTTTATGTGTGACCAGCCCTTGTTTACATTACCTGTAGCTTTGTCAAAATCGAATATTAGGCCCCAATCTTTATAAGATGTCACTGTCTACTAGTGCCACTAGGTGTAGAGGTGTGTGTGTGTGTGTGTTTGTGCCAGGCTGTGTGACAAGCAAATGAGCACCACACCCTTAACATCTTTTAAAGCATGTAACCCCCCCCCCCAGTCACCCAAACACCAAACACACATGCACACACAATAGCCATTGATGAAAAATTATTGACTGGGCAACACAGCTTACAGAGCAGGTTAGGCTTGCTCTCACACATTTAGAGCAAACACATACTCTCTTATTCCTCATAGTGACTTTACATTTACGTTCATGTACAAGAGGCTCAAGGTCTATACATACTCCGTGAGAACAGAGAAATTTGTTCACTCTCCTAGGGCTGCAAGAAAAGACTGATGTAATTTTTTTCTCGCTGTCCTGGTTTGGGAGTTCACGCAGCTTGTTCGCGACACATCTGGGCAGAACTTTTTTCTTGTGTGGTGCCCGACAACTATTGTGTGGTAGGTCGAAAATTTGACGTGGGCGTGGTCAATGCAGAAAGTGGAAATGGGATAATTCCTGGTTTTTCCGCTAGCGGATGTCATAGCAATGGATAGTTTTGAGGAACTGCTGCCAGAGGCGGTGAGGAAGTATGAAAATCTTTTTAATGCATCTTGCAAGGCAGATAAAGAGACACAAATGACTAATAATTCATGGAAAGAGGTAGCCTGAACCTTGCGTAAAAGAGTGATATCCGATATTTTAGCCAATGTATTGTAGTTTCTGTCAGATTCCCACAATGCTTAGCACAAGTGACGTGTGCTGC
Organism: Mastacembelus armatus; assembly: GCF_900324485.2. Lineage (NCBI taxonomy): Eukaryota > Metazoa > Chordata > Actinopteri > Synbranchiformes > Mastacembelidae > Mastacembelus > Mastacembelus armatus. The sequence continues at coordinate 12,883,932 of NC_046635.1, forward strand.
AGTGGGAGGGACTTCCCAGGAGTTCTGCACTTGAGTTTCTCGTGGAGTATGAAATGTCCTGGGGAGAACTAACTTTGTTCTTGTTCTTGCCACCTCTTGACAGACAGCTTTCTGTCATTCCACCCTTTATATAAATACTTTATGACACGTTTGTTCAGCTGTCTTCATTGGTAATCACTTTCACAGCTTACCTTTACTACTGCTTTTTACACCCAGCAGGATGCTTGGATGCACACAATTGCTTACATGTATACCCTCTATCCAAAAGGGAAAAGTCATCAAACAGGGATTACCACAACAAAATCTGTCACACATACTCAGAGTTCTCCAGGAATACAGAAGAACATGAATCAAGAAAAAGACGAAGAGGGGCAAGGAAAGACACAGACAGAGAGAAGGCAGAAGAAGGGGAGACATGGTGGCTCAGGAAAACCTTCACAAAACACCCTACAGTGGTTTCTCTTCCAGCACACAGTCAAACCACACAGCAACCCTCACCTGATACACAAAGAGCAGTGTGTGCACCCACATTTTCATACCACCTCAGGACATTGTTGTAATGCTAGTCAAATCTAAGCTTTGCCCAGTCAAACACATCCCATTCTCTCTAATAAGGAACTATGTAAACCCATGCAAAGGCCTCTCTACAGTCTGTGCTATTCAAAGCTATCAATGTTGGCTGTTGATAAGGAAATGCAAAGTGGGTCACCTTTAACTCCAGGCTTCTTGTGTAAACAGTATGGGGAGCTGCTTGGGACTCTCCTAATCACTCTCTAAACAGAGCCAGGTGCTGTTGCCACAGACAAACTGTCACCAACACTCTGCTCGACACAGCTGCTGTCTAGCCCCAAGACACTCACAGCACTGCAGGCTACCGCAGCATGACAAACAGCGCAACGACACCTGAAAACATGCCAACCTAGTATAGTGCTATGGCAGTATAAAGGTTTGACAACTTCTAAATGGCAGATCATAAGCAACAAATTCTCTTCCTCAGAGCAGGATTTGCATAAGTGATCTTACACTCTTATGATGTGCTGAAACATCAGACATGTAAGTCTGTGACAAGGTGTGGGGGGGGGATCCACCTAAGTTCAGCTAACTTACAGTTTTTATTACTTCTTCCAAGTTAGGTTTGTTCCCATTACTTACACACAAAATAACTTTTTATTTGAATGTAATTTGGTAGACAGATAAAGAATACTTTGCATTTCAGAAATGATCCAGATCTGACAAATTTTCCACTGGACAAGTAGATGCTTGTTTGCCTTTTCTGTGACACTCATTCGCAGGGAGATGATTCTGAATCTTGGGAATTGTTGTCAGGATCAAAAGTTCAATATGATTTACACAAAGCATGAAGTAACCTCCTAACTTATCAGAGCACACACTTTCCTAAAAAATAATTCCTATTATTGTTGCATTTTTCATATGACTTCTATGCAGTTTTCATTTTTGTTAACATCTACGTCATGAATTAAAATCACGTTTTCCCACATCTTGCAGCAAAGGCTGATCCTAATCTAGCAGCTCCCCGACATTCTCACTGTTCTGCCACACAGACATAGTTAAATGCCATTAGTCATTACAATAGCAAATTTACCAAAACCTGTTCTGGGAAAACTTGACATCATCGAGCTGCTAGTAATTCTATTGCTTAGAATCAAACTAAAGATCAAGGACATCAAAATATACCCTCCAGTACTTACATTTGTGATATCAATAAAAATAACAAGATTAGAAGCTGCTATCACTCTCCAATTGACTGACAGGTTTTGGATGAGGAAAAAACAACAATTGACATCAGTTTTGCCATTCTAATGTTCTGAGGAGAAAATCTTATTTTATATTAATATATAAACAGTTAACAGCTTTAAAAGTTAAAATGAGTTCAAATGTGTCAACACTGGAATTATAGTTTGTTAACATGAACACATCAGAGATTACCCTGTAAAAGCAGCCTGATAAAAATGGGTCAAATGAAAAAGGTTAACATGCAGTGTTGACACAGGCTGTCATCAGTGGCAAAGGTGATGGTTTAAGCTCAATTAAAAATAAACCACAAATATAACTAGAAATTGCTCAGACAGTGCACCCATGGTGTCACCTGGATCAAGATCTACTTAAAAAAACAAAAAAAAAACAAAACAGTAACCGATAACCATATGGCACATTTGCCAGCTTCATTAAAACTCTACAAATAATGTAAGTGCCAACTGAAAAAAAAACAAACAATATGACACCTTACACTGCCTTCCAATGTTAACTAATGAAAATAAATGTGTCCCCTCATTAATTTTTAATATCACCATAGTGTGTTTTTCTTTAAGCTACATGTACAGCTACTGTATACTATTTCTGGATCTTGTTTGAAAAGCATGCGGAAATCCATGTAAGTTAGAGTAAGAAATGAATTCTGCACCACAATTATGCCAAAATGATAGCACACAGCTATGTTAAATGGCACACAGATTGCCATGCAATGAATGACCTATCTCCAGCACCAGTCATTAGCTGTTAAAGATAGCAAGAGGACAGTCCCACCAGAAAAAAAAAGGAGGCACTAATTCTCTACTTTTGCAGTTAGGGCTAACCTTATCAGCAGCAGCTAAAACACACAACAAGACTGCTTCTGGCTGTAGATAAACACGACCCGCAGCTCAGTGTGCCCAGTAAAGCCTGTTGCTTCACCGCTCTGTTTGTAGATCGTGTTTTAACCCCGAGAGGTGTGTGATGAGCGTGATGAGCAGTCTGTGTGTGTGTGTGTGTGTGTGTGTGTGTGTGTGTGTGTGTGTGTGTGTCACAGAAGCAGCTGTTGTACGCGCCTGCAGTTCAAGAGAAGTGAAGGAGCGCGTGGGAAGCAATTCAACACGGTCCACCTGCCACGCGCGTACACACGCACGGCGTCAGTGCCTTCACCCGAGAGCATCAAATGGTCAACATGTGCCTCCGTCTCAGTCACACTCACAATCATAAAAAGAAAGTAGGCTTCTCTGCTCTCAAGCAGCAGCCCAGACCAGACGCTCGATATATTTAAAGGAGCCAGCTTGACTGAAAACCGCGAATCACAACGAAGTAAACCCAACAACTCGATTTGACATAAAAGGGTCCACAGTGTGCGTAAATGGCTTACGCAGAGAACCTCCGGGCCACTGCTTTACATAATAACACCGGTAAACAGTGTTACAGGAAGTTAATTTGAAGAGGTGGGGGTCGCCCGCTATTCCTCTCAGTCCTTCGTGCTAATCTGCGATTTAAAATACGACTATCTGAAAATCCTTTACGAAACGGCACGAGTACTGAATGATTTAAAATCTTAAATCGGCACCTGAACGCACTGGATTTGCCCGTTCTTTCTCTTTCTGTTGTAGCTACTGACTCTTTCTCACACACATACACACAAGGGCTAGGCACCGACCTCAGGTTAAAAAAAGAAAAAAAAAAAACCTATCACCCGTTTCCTCGATATCGTAATGACTTCCTCAACAAAACCCTCGCCGTATGCTCGCTCGTTTACACAAACCACCTCCGGGTTTGAAAACATAACTACAGCTTTCCGGACTATCACTCACCGCAAACAAGTATGGGCTATTCCAGTGTTTATAGATGAGTAAATCTGTCCCTCCGTCAGCGGTAAAAGCGCGAATCCATCCCTCCGTCGAGAACAGAGACTCTGCACTTTTGTTGTCACGAAGGAAGCTCCGACGCCTAGCGAGGCCACAGGGACGGAGCACAGCAGAGCAAGAGCGCCGGGGAGAGGAGGAGAGAGGCGGCCGGGTGCTGGGAGCCGGGAGGTGGAGCTTTCTCTCCGGCAGGGGCCGGACAGACAGACAAGCAAGCCGGAGGGGGCGGAGGGTGGAAGCACCTGCTCACCCTCCCTCCCCCCGTGACGCCTCCAAGTCCACAGGGTTGACCCCACATTGTCCCCTCAAATAGGATAAAGAAGGGTCCATGCATTCCTGACCAGGTTGGACAGAGTCAGTTCCTGTTCATTAAAAATGACCACAAGAAAATCCAGGATGTATTTATACCAAATAAAAATACAGTGAGACAAACAAATTGCCAATAATTCTTCATATTCTTCCAACAGTATAATTAATAGATATTATTATAATAGATATTACAGTTATAGGCTATTTATGTATTTTGCAGATGGCACTGACTAATTATTGGATAATTGAAATATATTTATATTTGCTTATATATATTTATGTATATTTTTAAGCAGGGATTAACTTTTTCGTGCATTGCCAACCAAATTCATTTTTTATTTGTGCAGGTAAAAAAATAAATAGAAATCCAAACAAAACATCTATTCCTACTGATTCTACAGCAGATCAGTAGTGGTATTAACATCACCACAAGCATGTGATAAGACCTTATAGCCTGAGACATGACATAATGAGTAGTCAATCCTGAGAAATATGACAAATCTGGATGAATCAGAAGCTTCAATCACACTCTTCCATAAATACCACATATTAGAATCTAAGATCCCTTGATTTTTGCCATACAGTATCCAGTAGGTTAATAAAAAAGGAAGAGAGTAATTCCACAGAATGTCCACAAGGGGACAGGCATTAACCAAAAGCACAGGGAAGTCTCAGCTGACAACCTCTACCCCTGTCGACTTATCAATGGTTTTACTGTGGATTAGATACCAGCCACTGCACAGGCTGTAAAATCAAAGCTGCACTTGTAAGCAGTAAAGACTGGGTATTCTCCCAAAGCCAAGGATGAAAATAAGGATTAAGCAGGTGATGGCTGGGGAGGAAGTGGGATGAGGCCCTTTTCACATTGTTCTTTAAATTGCTCTGATGCATTGGATCAAATGCAAGCCTAATTATGTATTGTGGGTCTCCTGCCACAGCCCACTTCTCTGTGCTTACAGAAGGCACAGCAGAGCAGTGAAAAGAAACACCACCCAAAACACACATGGTGTGTGCGGTATGATCCTCTTTTCTTGCATGTGAGTGAAGGTACTGTAGTATATGTGTTGGTGTGTGAATGCATTTGCGCAGTGCATGGTAATGCCTGCACATTTTGTGTTTCATTCAAGTGACAGTGTATCCCTCACCTCTATTTGACCCATGAGAGAGTGAAAAGGAGCAGGCAGACAAGGTATCCCAACTCACTACACTATACTGCAGTGATAATACCTCAGCTTTTGATGTGCCTGCTGGTATGCTACCCCCAGGACAGCTCTCTAAACACTCAGACAGCCCCAATACTGTTCAATTAGTCAAATAATCTGTCATTAGAATATTATCTCAGCTGACTCTGATTTTTGTCTTTTTTTAATTATTTTTATGGCCTTTTTTATCACTTATCACTAATGAGCTATTAGTCTCTAGTCATTCCTAGTCATTGCTATTAGGAAAATATAAAAAAAATCACACAATCACATTTCCGGCATCACAATAATATTTGCTAATGTGCTTTGGTCTTTAATAAGCACCATATTACTCAGCATGGCTGTATTCATCCATAAAGAGACAGGAATAGTGGAAAAAACATTATTTTTCAATTAGATAAAGTAACGAATTCTTCAAGGAGATGCTGTGACTATTAATCACCCCATAGGTTTTGCTAAATGCAGCACCTGTGAAGAGATGCTCAAACAAGCTTAGTAATATGTACAGAACAGGTAAATATGCTCCAAAACTGTGTGGACACATGCTGCTCCCACTGTGCCAATTTTCCTGCCCACTGCAAATAACAAATAATAAAAGCTTTAAACACACACCATAATTAACATATGACCCAAAAAGTCCGAAAAGAGTTTGAAAATTCTTGCCCTGTTTAAAACCTCAACAAAGTTGTTAAACATTTGAGGTTTTTTTATCAACAGTTTCTGGTTGGCACACATACTTTCAAAAATACACAAATACACATTTGTACTGTGAATCTCCCACAATAAGCCTTTGCCTAATTACAATTCCTCCTACTGCACTACTGTACAACTATGGGAGTCTGCAGGATATTCCTCTTCTCCTCCTCCTGTCCTTTTTACCAGCCTTTTTTCACCTCCCCCACCTTCTTCTTTTGATACAAAGTGCCCCCCATTCCCGGCATCCCTCATTGATTTGACTACTTGCCATCTTACATTCGCGCTCTTAATGCTGCCTCCTCCTCCTCCATATTTCTGCAGTTTTTACTGTACTATGCACCACCTCTCCTTCTCTCCTCTTTGCAGCCCCCCATCTCGCTCTTTCTCTGTCTACTGTCTCTCTACCTCTCTCTCAGCAGTAGACCTGGCCTTAGGCATCGTTAGCTTAATTTAATAAAGGGGCTTAAGCTTTTGAGAGGCTTTTGAAGGATCTGACTGCTGTTACATTCATTACAATCTATCAGCCACAAGAGACACAGCCTTGTTGCATGGCTGAGAAAAGGAGAGAGATTGGTGTGTATGTTGGCTAGGTTGTAATAAAAGTGGTTCTAATTATTAAAGCTGTGATGAAATCACACACCTTGTGAACTCACAACTCACTCCTGCATTACTTAGTCTAATGATGTCTAGTGCAGCTGTGGGGGTACAGTGGGTGTCTATGTTGCACATACATACATATCTCTCATCTCCTCCTCTAAAAAGAATTGTTCCTTCACCTTCTCTCTGAACTCCCTTGCTCCTCACAAAGACAAATGGCACCCCCCAACATCCCCCTCCACACACACACTCTTTCCCAGCACCTTCTGCCTTGCCTCTATTATGTGGATGACAAGTGGCAGCTCTTTTAGCCTTCACCATAGGGAAACACACTCAGAGAGGGTGGGTTAGAAAAGATCTCAGCACCCCCTGTGGACATCCTGCCTGGGCCCCCTTTCAGTCTGAGCCTACTATCCAGACTTGGGCTCTGACTCTTATCTCTATTAACTACATGACAACTTAGCAAACCAGCAATCCAAGTAATCACAAAAAAGCAAAAGAAAACTAGTAGTCTTTGCATGTGTATGCATTGTGCATATATGTGTGTGTGGCATGTGCTATACCTCAGAGATGCGTGTTCTACATTCTTCCCAAACAGATTTTAGATTACAGGTAATTAACATGCAGATCAGATGCATCACAGAAGACAGGAAGAAGAACAGCCGCTAAACAAATTAATAGGTTAACCAAGAAAGAGGCAGAGAGAGAAAAGGGGGAAACAACAAGGAAGAGTGATGCCCTGCATTGTTATTTACCTCACTGGCTGACCTACTGTCATAACTTGTGTTACCACACAACTTTGTACAGACACATATGCATAATAGTGTTATCATACAAGTGGAATAATGCATAGCTCAGCAAGAAAAACAAAATATTTGCCAATTACTTTTGGACAAGTCTATAATAATTAATTATTTCAGCTGTATATGTGATCTAGTAAAAAACTATATTGAGATTTCAGATTTGTCCATTTTGTAAATATAAACCATCATTACAAAAGCTTGAATTTAAAGGGAGAATTAACTCTGCTGACGTAATTGGAGAATGTGCGTATTATAATTGGAGAATGTACTTATTATAACAGGTTATTATGCACAAATGTAAAGTCCAATGCAATTTAATACATGTCCCTGCCACAAGTATTATTTTTGTGAAGTTTAAGATGTTGTAAAGATGTACCTCAGAACACCATGAGTGTGGTATTTGCAGATAAATATAAAAAACATAAATGTTGAAAGCAAAGTACCATTCCCTCAAAATCTACATTTGTGATATTGCTTAACTGGCATTAGGAACAACAAAAAAGTAGGCTGTAATATATTCTGTTACTATACAAAAACTGAATATACTGACATCTAAAATTCTGGCATCCTTTGGGACTTTTTGCGCAAACAAAGCGCCACTAACTTAAAATCTAAAATTAACTCTCCAGTTATTGATACAGAGCTGTTTTCTACTGCCTGACCTTTTAACCCAGACTCCAACCTCCCAGCCAAACATAACCAGACACCCACTGACTGATAGCCACTTGGGACCAATCACAGGACACATATTCTTCATCCATTAGTAATGCAAGGGATGGGTTGTCTTTAGGTCTGTGTGTGCTAGAGTATTCTTTGAGGAGATTAGATGATTGCACAGTAATCTCCTTCATATTTACTTTACATGGCTGCAAATATGCTGCTTATCTGCTCCTCCCCTTATTTACATACATACACACACACATGAACCACCATATGGTGGAGCTCCAAAGGTGTGCTGTAAAAACACTGCAAAGGCCATAGAACAGGGGAATAAAACTAAGGAATAAAAGGAGGTGTGTGGAAGAGGCACGTGTTAAGCAGGGAGTAGAAAGGAGGTCTATGGATTGAGCATGCTTGGCTGTGTTTCCTCCCTGCTCTCCTCCTACTCTCTTGGTGTCTGTCTATGTGTGTGTGAGCAACAGGGGAGTGTGGTGAGGCCTATTAACAGACGTGGTGGTAATAGGCAGGGGGAGCCAGGATGTGTCTGAGCCACTGACCTGCCCATTAGCTCTCTCCACTCCACCAAGCCCTCACATCGATCACCGAGCCACACATCATTGATCTGGAAAACCAGGCACGAGGGCGCTACTTAGACATACCCTCCGTCTCTCACGCCTCTCACTGTTAACCTTTATGTGTGTGTGCTAGAGAGAGAAAGAAAGACAGGATGTGTCTGTGTGAGAGAGAGTGTGGGAGGGGGGATGGTAAATGTGTGCATTTCTATATGTGCAGCAGCTTGTCCACTCATCGGTTTTATCTTCACGAATGTTAAACAGCATGTCTCAGTGTCTGAGTGGACACACAACCACACAAAAACCCTTTGTTGCATATACAAAAGGGCCAAAGAATTCAAAAGCCTGCTGTTATATCATTGCTCCCATTATTCAAATGTATTCCACCTTCCCACCTTTCTGCTGTGACATAATTAACAGTGTACACTCCTATTAGCCACGCTAACGACAGCTAATTGTTAGCTGTCAGTGGGAATGTTCAGAAAACACAGACAACCTTAACCCTCTATGCACTTTGACCAAGTGTATATCCACATACATAGACAGGAGCGACAGTCCGATCACACAACATACTGTTTGTGTGTGGCCACAGTAGAGGAGGAGATCATTGACTTACATTCTAAGGTACGAGGTGAGTAGCTGAACATCCGGGTAAGCGAATCACTTTTGTCTTGCAGGCGTGTCGTGTTGTGTGTGTTGTGTGGTTCGTCTGCAGACTGGCGGCAGACTAGCTGTGGTTTGGCACACCTGGGAACCGGCTAGACTTTGAACGGTTCACTGGCTGCTGCATTCCGGTGCTGGTCGGGTACCTTTCTGTTTTGACCGGTGTTTGTTGCTATTTCCTGACTTAGCGCTCGTTGGCCTACCGGTTAGCTTAGCTAGCTAGTTAGCTTGCTAACATGGCCTCTCCCTCTCTCTCTCTCTCCTGCTCGGTGTGCCACATGTTTAGCTATTCCTCTGCCTCCTTTAGCGATAATGATACCTGTATTAAGTGTAAGGTTCTGTTAGCCTTGGAGGCGAGGATCACTGATTTGGAAGCGCGGCTCCGCACCTTCGAACAAAAGCCAGCTAGCCTAGCCCCGTTAGCTGGTGTGGAGCCACCGAGCTCAGGGTCTGTTAGCGGTCCAAGGGCAGCTCCGGAGCAGCCCGGAGAATTAGCCTGGGTGACGGTCCGAAGGAAATATACTCCTAAGCAGAAGCCCACGGCTCATCACCTGCCTGTTCATGTTTCTAATAGATTTTCCCCGCTCAGCGACACACCCGCTGAGAAACCGACTCTGATAATTGGCGATTCCATAGTCAGGAACGTGAAGCTAGAGACACCAGCGACCATAGTCAAATGTATTCCTGGGGCCAGAGCGGGCGACATCGAGTCAAATCTGAAGCTGCTGGCTAAGGCTAATCGGAAATATGGGAAAATTGTTATTCACGTCGGCAGCAATGACACCCGATTACGCCAATCGGAGGTCACTAAAATTAATGTTGAGTCGGTGTGTAACTTTGCTAAATTAATGTCGGACTCCGTAGTTTTCTCTGGACCCCTCCCCAATCTGACCAGCGATGACATGTTTAGCCGCATGTCGTCGTTCCGTCGCTGGCTGTCTAGGTGGTGTCCAGCAAACGATGTGGGCTTCATAGACAATTGGGCCACTTTCTGGGGAAAACCCGGTCTGATAGCGAGAGATGGCATCCATCCCACTTTGAATGGTGAAGCTCTCATCTCTAGGAATTTGGCCGAGTTTCTTAGCCGACCTAAAGCCTGACAATCCAGGGTGGGGACCGGGATGCAGAGACTCAGTCTAAAACGCTTCTCTGCAGTTTCCTTAGAGCCGCCGCCCCCTTCAAACCACATAGAGACTGTGTCTGCCCCTCGAACATATAAATCAAATAAATCAGAAGTTAACAGAAGAGGAGTTATTCATAAAAACTTAATAAAAATTAAGACCACTCCTCTTATTGAACAGAAAAACAGAACTGTCAAATGTGGATTATTAAATATTAGGTCCCTTTCTTCTAAATCTCTGTTAGTAAATGATTTGATAACTGATCACCAAATTGACCTACTTTATCTTACTGAAACCTGGTTACAGCAGGATGAATATGTCAGTCTGAATGAATCAACCCCCCTCAGTCATAAAAATTATCATGTTCCTCGAAGCACAGGTCGAGGTGGAGGAGTAGCTGCAATCTTTCTGTCAAACTTATTATTAAACTTTCATCCTCAGAACAGTTATAACTCATTTGAGAGCCTCACTCTTAGTCTCTCACATACAAACTGGAAAACACAAAAACCAGTTCTACATGTCATTTTGTACCATCCACCTGTTCCTTACTCAGAGTTTTTAACTGAATTCCCTGACTTCCTGTCTGATTTAGTGCTTAGATCAGATAAAGTCATTATAGTGGGAGATTTTAACATTCATGTAGATGTTGAAAATAACAGCCTCAGCATTGCATTTAATTCTATATTAGATTCAATTGGTTTCATTCAAAACGTTAATAAACCCACCCACTGTTTTAATCACAGCCTTGATCTTGTTCTGACCTATGGCATCGAAATTGAACATCTAATAATTTTTCCCCCAAATCCTGTTTTGTCAGATCATTCTTTAATAACTTTCGAATTTAAAATGATGGATCATGCAGCGTCTGGAAGAAAATTCCACTACAGCAGATGTTTATCCGACAACGCTGTTAATAAATTTAAGAAAATGATTCCATCTTTATTTGCATCTATGCCAAGTATAAACATAGTGGAGGGCAGCTGCCTTAATCCTACTCCCTACCAAATTGATCATGTTGTTGACAGCGCTGTAACCTCACTGCGTGAAACGCTTGATTCTGTAGCCCCTCTGAAAAAGAAGTTAGTGATTCAGAGAAGACTAGCCCCATGGTATAATTTACATGTTCGTACCTTAAAGCAGGCATCACGAAGGCTGGAAAGGAAGTGGCGTTCCACAAACTTAGAGGAAATTTTTCTAGCCTGGAAAAACAGTCTACTAACATATAAAAAAGCTCTCCGTAAAGCCAGAACTGCATACTATTCATCACTAATAGAGGAAAATAAGAACAATCCCAGGTTTCTTTTCAGCACTGTAGCCAGGCTGACAAAAAGTCACAGCTCTGTTGAGCCCAGTGTTCCCTTAGCTCTCAGCAGTGATGAATTTATGAGTTTCTTTACAAATAAAATCACAACTATTAGAGATAAAATTCAGCAGATGCTTCCTATACCTGCAATAAATGAATCTTTTACTATAGTAGCTCTTGAATCATCTGTAGGACCTCAGTTATGTTTAGACTGCTTCTCTCCTATAGATCTCTCTGAATTTACATCAGTAGTTGCTTCATCGAAATCATCAACGTGTCTCTTGGACCCCATCCCGACTAGACTGCTTAAAGGCACCCTGCCATTAATGAACTCATCTTTATTGGACTTGGTAAATTTATCTCTAGTATCAGGCTACGTACCACAGACCTTTAAGACTGCAGTAATCAAACCTTTACTCAAAAAGCCTAGTCTTGATCCAGGAGTCTTGGCTAATTATAGACCAATATCCAACCTGCCATTTATTTCTAAAATCCTAGAAAAAGCTGTTGCTAAGCAGCTATCAAACCACTTACACAGGAATGAACTATTTGAAGATTTCCAATCAGGATTTAGAGCACATCATAGTACAGAAACAGCACTGTTGAAAGTTACCAACGATCTTCTCTTAGCCTCAGATAATGGACTTGTTTCGATACTTGTCCTCCTAGACCTTAGTGCAGCATTCAACACCATTGACCACAACATCTTATTACAGAGACTGGAGCATGTGATTGGTATCAGAGGAACAGCGTTAAAGTGGTTCCAATCCTATTTATCGGACAGATTCCAGTTTGTTCATGTCCATGATGAACCTTCCACATGAACAAAAGTTAGTTATGGAGTTCCACAAGGTTCTGTGCTAGGACCGATTCTGTTCACCCTGTACATGCTTCCTTTAGGATATATCATTAGGAAGCACTCTATTAATTACCACTGCTGTGCGGATGACACTCAGTTATATCTATCTATTAAACCTATTAACACAAACCAGTTAACCAGACTTCAAGCCTGTCTAACTGACATAAAGGCCTGGATGACCAGTAACTTTTTACTTTTAAACTCGGAGAAAACAGAAGTCATTATATTTGGGCCTAAAAATCTCAGAAATAACTTTTCTAAAATTATAGCTACTCTAGATGGCATAGCCCTGGCCTCCAGCACTACTGTAAAAAACCTTGGAGTTATTTTTGACCAGGACATGTCCTTTAACTCACACATAAAACAAATTTCTAGAACTGCATTCTTTCACCTGCGCAACATTTCCAAAATTAGGAACATCCTGTCTCAAAATGATGCAGAAAAACTAGTCCATGCATTTGTTTCCTCAAGGCTAGATTACTGTAACTCATTACTATCTGGATGTCCTAATATCTTAATAAAAAGCCTCCAATTAATCCAGAATGCCGCAGCCAGAGTCCTGACAGGAACTAGCAAGAGAGATCATATTTCTCCTATATTGGCTTCTCTTCATTGGCTCCCTGTAAAATATAGAATAGAATTTAAAATCCTTCTTCTCACATACAAATCCCTTCATAATCAAGCTCCTTCATACCTTAAAGACCTCATAGTACCATATTATCCCAATAGACCACTTCGCTCTCAGAGTGCAGGCCTACTTGTGGTTCCCAGAGTTCTCAAAAGCAGAATGGGAGGCAGAGCCTTTAGCTATCAAGCTCCTCTCCTGTGGAACCAGCTCTCAGACTGGGTTCAGGAGGCAGACACTCTCTGTACTTTTAAGGCTAGACTTAAAACCTTCCTCTTTGACAAAGCATATAGTTAGGGCTGGCTTCAGGCAACCCTGAACCATCCCTTAGTTAGTTATGCTGCTATAGGCCTAGACTGCCCGAGGACCATCGGTGCACTGAGCTCCCCCCCCCCCCCCTAACCCCCCCCCCCCCCCCCCCCTTCTCTCCCACCTCATGTATATTTCACCATTGAATGTTACTAACCTTGTGCTCTCTCTCTCCCCTAGTTTGTGCTCTCTCCCTCCCTCTCTCTCTCTCTCTCTCTCTCTGTACCTTCTGCAGGTGTCCCTGGTCCTGGAGCTGTTTATCGCTGATGTGCAGTTACTGGCCCCACCAACTTGCAGTGTCTATTTGTTGTTTATTGTTGCTGTTCTTTTCTCTCTGCTCTATCCACTCACCCCAACCGGTCGAGGCAGATGGCCGCCCAAACTGAGCCCGGTTCTGCTGGAGGTTTTTTTTTCTTCCGTTAAAGGGAGTTTTTTCCTCTCCACTGTCGCCAAGTGCTTGCTCATAAGGGAATTGTTGGGTTTTTAGTTTTAGTTTTTGTAAAGTGCCTTGAGATGATTTGTATTGTGATTTGGCGCTATACAAATAAATTGAAAAATAAATAAACAAGCATACTTGTGCAACCCTTAATGTTGTTTCTTATTCTATTCTACATTTTGACCTGTAAGCAGAATCTGCTCTAATTGTAGCAGCAGTTAGTTAAGAGTTGAGTCTTTATGGACAGTATTTCAGCTACTAATTAGATCAAATTGTTCCCACCTTACTCTCATTGTAAAGATGAAGTCCAACCGCCTGTTCTCTTCAATGCAGCAGCAGGCAGAAGCAGCAGAATAAAGCATAATAGGAGATTAAAGAAATGACTATGTTTTGCTGCTATGCTTAAAGCAATAAAGAGAGAATATAGAGAATAAAGGATCCAGTGAGAAGGGAAGTAAAACAGGGAGAGGATGCAAACAGAAGATGGGAAAAAGAAACTACTGAATCAGTACAGATGGACACGTGCATTTATGTCAGTCAGCAGCAGATGGGACTGTATGATTCTATAAGGAATAGAGATAAAAAAATAAACCTTTAAGCTGGAGGAGGTACACAGTAAAGAGTCGGGACTCCTGTTTGAACATATACAAATTTGTGCAAACACACTCTAATAGAGAGCACGACAATAACTGGTGCTATAACAGCTTAGGCTGCAGTACAAATCTAACAGCAAAAAAGCAAGGAGAAAGATCAAACAGCTCTTTTTTGTACTAGCTAAATCAGACTTTATTGTAAACAAGTAAGTTGATGAGTCTCAGAAGGAAGTCCTCCTGCTGGCTTTGAATGTGTTAATTCTGTAGAAATTAACCTGTATGTTGTGTAAATTGTACTGAGCTACAAAGACAGTGTTTTCATATCTTATATGGAAAATCAAATCACAACTTAAAATCCTGTAGTGCCTCTATTAACCACACTCTCTCACACAGACTCACTCCCGTATCCTCTCACTCACCTCCCAACACACACAAACACATAAACTCAAACAGCTGGCATAGGGATGATGATAGCCACACCAACTATTTACCTAATTATGACTTGCCACTTAACAACATAATCTCTCCCGAAATTGTTAAGTATTCAAATAAGAGTGATTAAAGGGGTTATGCAAATCTGAACAGAATCATTATAGTGGTGTTAACAGTGAAAATTGCCCAGCATGCCCACACTGAACATTCCTAAGATACTGTATACTCACTGGCCTGTTTCTCATATGTGCCAGGCAGGCATGGACACATATGTGCAGTATATTATGATATATAGAGTGGTAAATGTCTAGGAAATAAAGCGAGAGCTGTAGCAGCAGCCAGTGTGAGTTCAAACCTATGTTAATAGGGTTATTGCATTGATTTCCATTTAGCTGTACTCTCTGATGATATTTATAACATTTAGACCAACAAACAAGGCCTTTCTTTCTTCTCCCAGCTTGCTTTTAACCAGCCGTGACACACTGTCAACTCCTTTTCCTCTACACTCTGCCACCCTTCAACCTTTTTACAGCTGCCAAAACAGCCAAATACATTATTAGGCCTTTAATAGCAGTCACGCTTACATGTCCCTCCACCCCCCTGTCTCATGATTCATTCCAGTATTGCAGTCCCTCCCTCCCTCTCCTCTTAGGCCTGTTGGCATGAGCACTGAGCTGTTTTGAAGTGGCCTTGGTTATCTAAGCAGCCTGAGATGCAGTGGAGTGAGGGGTGGGATGGCTTTGTTAGGTGGACCAAATGTCAAGGCCTTAGTGTGTCAAGGCCAAAATATACATTTCAGTCAAAGTGTGCTGGACCTTTGTAGGCTCCCAATTGCTGAAGATTAATAATTACCAATGACTACTGATAATGCATGAAACAGCATTCAACATGTTAAATCTATTGAGCCTTTAAAAGTCTGTTTTCCCTCATATGTCTCCCAATAGCCAATATATATGAGAGAGAGAGAGAGAGAGAGAGAGAGAGAGAGTAGCAGGGAGTGATTAGCATGCAGCAGACAGAGCGTTGTATTAGTGGTATATTAATGTGGTGGTCACGTCCAGGACACAGACAGACTGCATTCAGCTCATCATCACTCTTCTGCACACATCAAGGACTCTGCTGAGACCTGGAACTACTACACTAGATAGAGCAACAGGAGAGGTGGTGCTTCTCTATGACTGTGTTAAATGTATATAATTCATTTTTCAGCATGTGGGTCAGCAGTGAAAGAGAGGTTGTTCTGTAATGATGACCACAATTTATGTAGGAGTGTTTTTACGTTCAAGGGGAACATATGTGCTCTGTGTGCTGTATTTGTGAAGCATCCTCACATATGACTCATTTCATTCACATCCAAGTGCTGTATGGGCGGTATAGTGGCTTGGCATTAATACCAAAGACACTAGTGTGAACAAGTGTGCATATTATACATACTTATGAGTATAACATATGTCATTTGGGTTTATTCAAAGTACACTGCAGTACCATCAGCGCCCTCACATTTTAGCATCACCACTGTGTAGTGGAAATCCTGTGTGAAAAGCAGATTTCTAAATGTAGCAACATTAGCAGCAATGAAAGTGCATCTGCATACATGAAGAGGATGTGATTTTTATAAAAGCAGTTAGAGAGCAAGGTGCATGTCAGGGATCATTCACTAAATATGTTGTTTGAGTGGTTACGGGGTTTCTTTCTATCAGCCTTTTTCAGTAGATTCAAGAGTTGATGGTCAAGGGCAGCCAGAGAAAAACAGTCATTGAGGTCTATTCCCTTTACTTTCTCTTTCCCTCCCTCCATGACTCCTCCCTCTTTTCATTTTACTGAATAATGAAGGCATATTAGCTGTGGAGTACAATTTAGCCATCTTTTAAATCTGTCAGCTTTCTTTTCCCCTTATGAAATGTCGAATTAACTTGGCTGAAAGAGGTCTACTATACAAAAAAAACTACAGTGATGTCTCTCTTTACAAAGTGCTGTGCATCAATCGCACGATGTGTTATGTCTGAATAGAAGTAAAGATTATCATACTTTAAACAGTAGGTACAGGTAAGTTTTCCTCATCCTCTCTTCATCATTTTCTTTCTCCTCTGGGATTTCAAACTGTAAGATGATAAGGGTGTCTAAGGCACATCTATCCATGCAGAGCATACACGCTCATGGGGATAAGCTATGGACTAGCCTGGATTCTTGAAACACACAAACATGGAAAAGCAGACGTTACAAACAAGTGCCTCTCATCTCACTACTAAGCGAGCAGGGGAATGAGGGAAATAACATGAGGAGAGAATGAAAGGATTTAGTTTTCATCTGCGGTTGAACATGCCATCTCCTCCTCCCTGTTAGAACAGATTCCCCTGCTTCCCTTTTCTTCTAATTGACAATTCAGCCCTCTTTTCAGTTCTGTCAGCCTGCCCTCAAAACACCCACTGTCTTTGGACAACTGGGTTACTGAAGACTGATGCATGAAGTGTTTGGTAACACTCTTTACATTCCAAAGCAACATAAGCTATGGCTATGAACATTAGAAACACATTCCTTAAGCCAAGCACTTGCTTCACACTCCTCCAACACACTTTCTCTGCATGCAGATGGTGTGTGATTAAAGCCAGCAGGGCAAGGCCGTGCATGTCAGTGAGAGTGCATGCATGTGTATCTGCTATATCTGTGTGCATGTATGGCTGTGCTTGCCTGTGTCTGTGAGTGCTCGAGGTCTCACCTAGGGGACAAGAAATTAACACAAGCAAATTTTGCTGTGTTCAATTTCATTTTGCTGGTAACGAGACCATCTGCTAACCATCCTGCTCCACATGAAAAAAAAGGTGGACTGCACTGCAATCACTCCCTCAGTTCTTTCTTTCTCTTTGCACCCCCTCCACCCTCTCTCCAACACAGTGAGGGGCAGAGATAACACCTCAAGGCCATGGTGTTGCTGCCAGCCTTTAAACCTCTCTGTCTCCCTCTGCCTTGCTCTCTGTGGTTTTCGTGATGAAAGGTGGGAGGCAGATCAGAGGAAAACATGGCAGGCCAAAGACATGTATCTACAGCCAAGGCTAAAACGAGAGCACAGAGTCACTGACCTTCTTTAACTTGCACAAAAGACTTAAAGATACACATTTGTGGGCAACCCTCATGCACATAAATTTGTTCTGATAAGAAAACATAATAGATTTTTTTCTTATACTGCATGTTTGGGGTGACACACAGATGAACAGATCTATTCGCGTGTGAATTTGTGTGTTAGGATACAGATGGGCTCCAGTGGGCTGTTACAAACTATTTCTGACAGCAGCTTCACAAGGGCAATGGCCTTTGGCTTCTGCATCTGTGTCAGTGTTAAACAGCCAAACACACAACTGATAAATTCTTTAATGTAAATGTATTACTGTCCAAATACATTCAACTCACTGTGTTATATATTTTCAGTTAATATCCTCTGGCATCTGTTTTAATGACAAAAATCATCTTCTTGCTTCCCACAACACGTAGGAGTAATCTGCACTTCTCAGTTAAACACTTGGAAATGTTTTGTTCGTAGCAAATAATGACACAGGAAAAGAGAGAGGGAGTGAGAGGAATACACTGATCTAATTAGCAGCTAGTTAGCAGCAAAACAGTTGAGTCCAATTAGGGGGTGTGTTGTAGTGTATGTAGTGAAGGGTTTAAATGCTATCCTGATTATTAAGACTGTTTATTTGTTCTACTACCAGGAGACATGCTCTGTGCATCTATCTGACTGCTAGATTTAGGCAAACAGTGTGAGGGAGGAGCAGGTTTTTGTCTTAGAGTAAGGCTGAATTAAACACCTGTGTGTGTAGTGTAATACGATTGGCGTGGGGACATTTTGGGAAAGCATTTTGACCAGTTCTCACTTTTTTAGATACTGTTTGAGGCTTACATCTTGATTTATGTTTTCACAGTGAGTGCCCTCAAAAAGATAGATGTGTGTGTGTCTGCGTATTTCAATATTGGGGAATGAGTGTGAATGTGTGCTTGCATGTATCCACCTGCATGTATGCATGTGTGTGTCTCCATGGTAAGAGGGTGCACAGTTGTCTAATACACTTAGACCCCTCATTAATAGCTAAAATCTTCAGAGACTATTTCCAGCAGTCCCAAACTCTGCTTCACTGACACATACTGCACCCCATCTCTCCCTCTCCCTTTCTCTTCTTGTGCTTCCTCTCTTTGCTCCCTCCCGTCCTCTTGGCAGAGGCTCCCCCTGTCGGCAGGTGCATGCGCTGGTGGCAGCCAAAGTGCCAACCTGCCCTCCATATGCCCGCCTCCGCAGTGCCAGCTTACTCCTGCTACTCCCCACCAGGATTCAGCTGGCTGGCCCTCCCCAAATCTGTTCCTGCTCCCCACCACCCACCTCACCCATATTCATCAGTATCCACCCCTACCCTTTCTTCTCCCACACACACACAGCAACACACACAACTCTAACCTCATCCCTCTCATGCCAGTACTCCCTCTCATCTCACACAAAGCTGTGAGGCATGTTCGGCAACCAGCTAACATCCACTTGTCTAATCTTTCTGAGCACTTCCTGCTCCCCCTTTAACTGTTTTGTCACCTTACACTCTGTATTCCTTTGACCTTCATCTGCTGTTCTCCAGCCTCCTCAGCATCCCTCAGTTGTCCAGCTCTTTTCCAAGACCTCTCTTGACATGATGCTGGGAGACCAGAGCAGACACTTACAGACCCAGAAGCCAGGCCACATCAATCAGCACTAGAGTGTAGGACGACAGTGTGTCAGATCAATGCATCATCCTTCAACTGGTTGTACTCTGGTATCTAAAGGGAAACCTGCTCTTGGACCTGCGGTGTAGGGCATATTTTACTGCTAGCAACTCACTCTGGCTTCTAATGGACTCAGGGCTCTAATGCATAGCACAATGTGAGAGGAAGTTTGTTTATGTGTTTGTCTACTCACTTAGAGCTACTGATGTAGCCTTGTCAGACCTTTCAGCTTGTACAGTTTTCCCTAAGGTTGGGAAACCACCCCTACTGAGGCTAAGCTCTGAGGCTATAGCTGTTGAGCTATTTGTTTTGTGATCGCTGTAAGGATACTTGAAACACAGGATGATAATCCTGTGTTCTCTCCTCATTACTCCTCCTCCTGAGGAAATTATCTGACTGGCTCAGAGCCATTGATTCAGGTCACAACCATCATCATCTATCATCCATCATCAAGTCTCTCCTTGTCTCTCCATCTCACATTCACTCCCTCACCCACATATTCAGTGTGTGACACAAATTTTAATAGGATGTTCTAAACTCAGTCACTGATCACTTGCCCCATGCCAAACCACTGTCTGGGAACGACATATAGTGAAGTAGGGAGTAAGTGAGTGAGAGAGGATATGAACAGGGACAGGAAAGAACACAACAAGAAAGAGAGTTAAAAAAGGAGAGTGAAAGATAGAAAGAGAGACCTTGCCTCAAGTCATCTCCAGTCTTTAACAGGATGTGATGAGTTCTCGCCATTCTCTTAATCTGTCTCCTATGGTTCATTTCCATTTCCTGTGTGCCAAGAGGCTGGCAGTTCAAAACCAATCAGCCACACAAACAACCAAACACACACACACTTTCTCACATACACAACCCAAGCAGAAAGAACCTTGGCAAATGAAGTAGAAGACAGGGGTTCTTTATTCATTACAGCACTGAATGTGGTGTGGTCTCTGACCCAGGGCATTGATCCTCAGTGTGGAACGTAACTGACAACCTAAGATCTGCTACTTGTCTGCGACCAATCACATCTCCTGCTGAGGCCTCTCATCATCTCATTAACCCTTCCTACAATAACACAGTGAGTAGATAGAAGTCCCCTGGAGACACAGGAATTCACAAACTTATCTAAAAATAATGCTTTGCTCTGCCTCCTCTGGATCCTGGAGCCAGGCCAAGGAAGATGAGAAAGGTCCCTGCCACCCCACATGGACAATGGATTATGACATTACTACATGCACAGAAAGTATCAGCATGTCTATAAAAGTACAAATAATTAACAGACTCAACAAAGGAGGATATACAATTTAACATGGACAAAAAGCATTTTTGGTTCATTTCTTGTGTTAAGTGAACAGGTTGTTTTGATGTCTGAGCTCATAAATTCCATTGACTAATGATTGGAAAGCTGTCAGCTTAAAGGGTCTCCTGCACCCATCATAGGAAAAAAACGTAAAGACACACACACTCCTCCACAGTGAAAAAAGTACAGTTTCCAAATCCCTATTACCCTCTCTCTGGGTGGTACAGGTCTCTGTTTTCCCTTCCTCTTCCTCATAAATCTTAGTCCCACACAATCCTAATTACTCAGGGAAGTGAGGTTGGATTACCCTGCTTCTCCCTCTAACCTCATCTATCTCCTTTTCTGTGCTTGTTTCTCTACCCGCCATGCATTTATGGTGCAGTTAAAAGGGCAGTGAACATTAGAGATCAATGGCATTTGCCAGTTCTCAAAGTGTGTGTGTGGGTGTGTGTGCGTGTGTGCGTAGTTTTGTAAAGCATGAGCATGGGAGTGAAGGCATACATGTTTATTAAAACTGTCAAGCATGAGGAACTGTCTACACGACTGTTTGAAACAGCAGGTGCCCTGCCAGGAAGGAAGTGGACAAAATGTAACTCAAGCTCTGCTGGCCTGAAGAAGAGGGTCATCTGGCAACAGATACTGCCTGTGAAGGCATGGTCAATAACATAGCTTTATTCAACACATTTATTTTATGGTTTTACATTTTGTGATTTTACATTACAAATCCAGATTCCTTAGTTTCATCATTTAATACATAAACCCCTAGGAGTTGGTTTAATGTTCATAAAAAAGTAACTTTGGTTTAAAAAAAAACATATCCCTGAGAGATCCTGTGTATTTGTGTAATAGGTGCGTATATAGAGTTCTCTTATACAATACTTGTCCTTCATGCTCTTGTTATTAAACATGTCAGATGAATGAGTAAACAGATGTGGTTAAGACTACAGGGACAGCCTGTCTGGATCAATACCCTGGTCAGCATAAACACATCATGCTGAGCACTAACCTCCAGGAGTCAGAGTAGTGTCCAGCATGGTGTCATGGTGCATATAGTGTCCTGTCAGTCCTGTAAAGTCCCTGTACAAGGAATCATGTCTGTGCTGCAGGGCAAAATCAATAAAGGGTTCTCACTTCATATACTGTAGTTCATATAAAATCTACCTCACATTTTCACTTTTTCTTCATGACATTCATTGTTTGTTCCTCTTTCTCTCACATATACAAAAACACTGAATAAATGATTACTTCCTCTGAACATCTTTTAACTATCACTGCACTTCCATATTATAACAATCAATTACACAAATAACCTCAAAGAGAGCCACATTACATCCACACCCATTCATAGTGCACTTTAGTTATTTTGGCTGTCAGCTGGTGGGAAGTGTACAAACCACTCATCACGCTGCTTTCTAATGTTAAGCTACTACTCATCAGAGTGCTCATAAAAGAAAAATAATACTGACTACATGCACATGTCAATATGTAGTAATGTGCATTCATAAAAGAGTGTGTCTGTGTGTGTATGTGTGAGGGTGTGTGTGAACCCAGCACCATCAGATGCAGGCAGGGTTTAATTAGAATTCTCTGTAGCCTAATTTGATTAGTGGAGGCAAAAGAAGATGAAGGCAATTAGGGCTCGGCTATTTCTGCTGCTGGAATAATGTTTCAGGAGAGAAGTGACACACACACACACACACACACACACATGCACGCACACACACACAGACACACACACACACACACACACACACACACACACACACACATTCAAGCACAAAATACAAGTGTGCCCACTTGCTTATTGCTGTTGCATTCCAAATGGGGTTCATGTAAGTTCACAGCAACTTAAAGTGAAAGAGCAGAGGTGAGTGTACATCATGATGGTCAAGTGTTTGATGAGCACATTCAGTGTGACACATAAGACCTGTCAACTGATATCATACACACAGCTGTGAAGGAACCCCTTACCATCCCAGCGCTGTCTCTATACAGCATGTATTTGTGCACTGTTACAAAGGAGCATAACAAACAAAGCCACAAGCAATACGATGCAACACACAAACAGCAATGCATCCCCCTGTTGCCAAAATGACAAAATTACTAGAGGGTACAAGTAAAGGAGAGGAAGAACTGGGTGCAATCTATAAACCATACTTGTATTCTACTGTGATACCAGTGAAGTCACCATTATCCCATCCACCTGTTATGACACTAAGTGTCTGTTGGAATACTGTGGCAGTGTGTGAGGATTTTTGCCTGCGTGTCTCTGTGTGTTCTTTTCTTCTAGTGCAGGAGAACCAAATGTCCCAACAGAAATAATAAGCAGAAAAACCCTCTAAAAGGATGGTTGTATCACATGACCGCATAGGACTAGTTAAAGATTCTGATCAGTACATTTATTTCCTTTATTTCTGGGAATCATAAATGGAGACTGATATTATCATACATATGTTAATTAAAGGAATATTTCAGCATTTTAGGAAATAGTCCACTATACTATAACTACTATATATATATATGAGGTTTAGAAGTGCTGGTAGAAGGTTTATTTTACCTCTGGATAGAGCCAGGGTAGCTGTTTCCCCTGCTTTCAGTGTCTATGCTAACCTAAGCTGCTGCTGGCTCGAGTGTCACATTTAGCTCACAAACATGAGTATGGTATCAATCATTTAATTTAAGTCCTGGCAAGAAAGCAAATACCCACATTTTCCCAAAATGTCAAACTGCTACTTTTAAGTATGATGCTTGAGTTTGTGTTTGTGTTGAGTTTGTGTTCAGCTTATGAAAACATATGCAATTGCAAATGTTGAACTACTTCTTTAAGTGGTCAAGTTTAACCAGTAATTAAAGCTATAGTCAGAAGTGTTTCCTCAGTGTTTTCATTACTCTTTAGCCTTGAAAATAAAAAAAAAATATATATATTTTTTTTTAACACGCCTTTTTCAGAGTTCATCACATGTTCACTCAAGGGGACTGCAAGTGTTTGAGTTTTTAACTGGAGAAACAACTTCATGCAACAGAGAAAAACATACATGTGAAGGCTACAAAATAATATTTAAAATTTAGTCACTTATGTGTTTATATATTTGAACAAATTCTAACACTTCAGTGTAAAGCCTAAGATACTGAGAGTTTCTGGCTTTCCATTGGGAAAACTTTTTTTTACAATGGGTGACCAGTGTATCGCAGAATATTGGATGACACTCTAGCGTCCACTGTAGTGGGTGATATGCAACTACACAATCTCAACCCATGCACATACAAGAAAACTGCTTTTAAATAGCTGTCCACTGTAGTGACCAGTATGCAATAAAGGCTCAACAAACAATTAGGATATGTATTAAATAAAAGTTCTCACACAAGTGATTGTGTATTTCTGGATCTCCCCCACCTTTGTTGCTGGTGGTGGCCTGAATCCAGAGAGGAACGGAGGCCACAGGTGCGCAGGGCCAGGGTTTAACAGCCAAGGTTTATGAGAAGGCTAACAGGGCAGCCGGTGAGACAGGCCACCATCGACCTTTATGGCCACAGCCAGGCCAGTGGCACCTGCACACTGGCGTGGAACAGATGCTAGATTGAGAATGGGTCAGAGGTTTTATAGCAAGGGTAGAGCAAGGGAAAGAGAGTGGGAGAGAGAAAGGGTGAGGGAGCTAGTAGTTCATCACAGTGACTGCTTTACTGCCACTACTGCCATCTAATGACAGAGCTGTCAGAGCACATGCAGTGGGAGGGCTGGAGGGATGGAACGACCAAAGAGTGGAGGGGGACTAAAATAGATAAATGGATAAAATGATGAAGTGAACTTTTGGAAAAAAGCACTGGGGGAGGAGGAGAAAGGCATAGAGAATTGGGTGACGTGAGTAAATGCTAGCATAAAGGGAGCAACAGGGACATTTGTAGGAATTGATTAGAGGACAGTCTCAGGTAGGAACGGAGAAGTATAAAGATATTGTAATTAGCTGGATAAACGATTACATTGCTGCACAGATAATCTTCTGAAACAGTATGGACATCTCTGCTGGTTTAATCAAAGTGTTCTGGCTTGGTTAAGGTTACCAGTGCATGATTGTGCTGCACACACATAAGTAGCTCCACATTAGGCATGTTTACCCCTCCCCCACAAAAAAAAAAAAAAAATATATATAGAACTTTTCACAAAACCTTGGAATGAGTTTTTTAAAGATGCTGAGTGGCCCTTTGAGGGGTTAAAGTATCACATAATGCTTACAATGCAGCGGCAATACATCCAACCACTACATACAGGGGCCTGCTCAACTTCTTGTTGCCCCCACTTGTAGTAGTTGGAAGCACTGCTGGCAATTTGTAGTGGGTATGTGACACATTAACCCTGAGGAGTTATGAGCAGGACGGAATGAAGGTTTGGTTTGATTTGGTAAATGGGTCTTATCCATCCATCCATCCATTTTCTATACCCGCTTTTTCCTGAAAGCCAGGGTCACGGGGATCTGCTGGAGCCTATCCCAGCTCTCTCTCGGGTGAAAGGCAGGGGTACACCCTGGACAGGTCACCAGTCCATCGCAGAAATGGGTCTTATATTGAGTGTAATGTCTGATCGTTATCTGAAGTATATAATTTTTAAATTAAAATTGTGACACTCACTACCTGCCACGACCGACACCTAGGAGCACTACCACTGAAGGTCTTCCAGTTAGTGATGTCTCCAAACCAATCAAGTGCTTATTCAGGTCAATCTGAAGAATCCAGATTGAATGGTTTTCCACCTAGAGGGTGGGTTTTGGCATAAATGATCATGACATGGTTCCCCAACAAACAAATATCTTGTCATGGTTCTGGGGATGACTGTCAATCAATATTTTATCAGTAATATTTTTGACAGTGTGAGAAATACCAGCATTGCGTGAGCGTGTGAGAAAATAGACAATTCCGTGACTCTCACACAATCAGCGTGACAGCTGACAGCTTTAATTAATATACATACATATATAATTTCCCTTCTCACCCCTATGGGTGGTGTGTGTGTCTTCCTCAATCTCGGGTCCTTTACCAGAGGCCTGGGAGTTTGAGGGTTCTTCACAGTATCTTAGCTGTTCCATCTCTTCCTAGCACTGCACTCTTCTGAACTGAGAGCTCTGATGTTGTTCCTGGGATCTGTTGGAGCCACTCTCCCAGTTTGGTGGTCACAGCCCCGAGGGTGCCGATTACCACGGGGACCACTGTTGCCTTCACCTTCCACATCTTTTCTAGCTGTTCTTGCAGCCTCTGGTATGTTTCAAGCTTCTCATGTTCCTTCTTTCTGATGTTGCCATCACCTGGGATTGCTACATCTACCACTATGGCTTTCTTCTGTCCACAACTACTATGTCCGGTTGGTTAGCCATCACCTGTTTGTCGGTCTGTATCTGGAAGTCCCACAGGATCCTAGCTCAGTCATTCTCCACCACCTTTGGAGGTGTGTCCCATTTTGACCTCGGGACCTCCAGCCCATACTCGGCACAGATGTTCCTGTACAGTATGCCAGCCACTTGGTTATGGCGTTCCATGTAGGCCCTGCCTGCTAGCATCTTACAACCTGCTGTTATGTGCTGGATTGTCTCAGGGGCATCTTTGCACAGCCTGCATCTGAGGTCCTGACTGGTATGGTAGACCCCAGCCTCTATTGATCTTGTGCTAAGGGCCTGTTCTTGTGCTGCTACGATTAGTGCCTCTGTGCTGTCTTTCAGTCCAGCTTTTTCCAGCCACTGGTAGGACTTTTCGATATCAGCCACTTCTTCAATGGGTCGGTGGTAGATACCGTGCAGGGGTTTGTCCTGCCATGATGGTTCTTGCTCCTCTTCCTCTGCATCGGGCTTCTGTTGCCTGAGATATTCACTAAGTATTCCCTCGCTCGGGGCCATCTTTCTGATGTACTCATGGATCTTTGCTGTTTCATCTCGGATGGTGGCTCCTTCCTTCCTCTTAGTGTACAGTTTCAGGGTGCTGGATTTGGGGTGAAACCCTCCATGCATTGTGAGGAGCTTCCTTGTCTTGACATCAGTGGCTTCTATGTCCTCTTTTGGCCAGCTTATTATGCCAGCGGGGTATCTCATGACCGGCAGGACGTAAGTGTTGATGGCTTCGACCTTGTTCTACCCATTTAGCTGACTTCTTAGGACTTGTTTTACTCTCTGTAGGTATTTGGCTGTGGCGGCTTTCCTTGTTACTTCTTGGTTCCCATTTGACTGTGGGATTCCAAGGTACTTGTAGCTTCCCTCAACATCCGCTATGCTGCCTTCTGGAAGTTCAACTCCTTCAGTCCTGAAGAAATAGAAGCAAGGAGAATAAACAGGCTGTTCTCCACTGAACTATCCAAAGTGTACTCCCAGTGGCAGGGTAGTAATATGAGAGCGGACCCACCAAGGCTCGAGATTGAACAATACTGGAAAAAACATATGGGCTGAAGGAGTCATCACATAACGCCAGTGCCCAGTGGCTGGAGGACCTGAGAGCAGACCACAGCAACCTCCCTGAACAGGAACCAGTAACCATCACAACGGCAGATATCCAAGAAAGGGTCTCAAGCATGAAGAACTGGAAAGTACCTGCGCCTGACATGATCCATTCCTACTGACTAAAGAAGCTAACTACACTCCATGAGCGCATGGCAGCTCAAATGACCCTGCTGCTAATGGATGGGACTCACCCAGAGTGGGTAACTGAAGGCAGGACAGTCCTGATCCTGAAGGATCCCCAAAAGGGAGCAGTCCCATCCAACTACGATGGCCCCGATAACGTGCATCTACACAACATGGAAGCTCCTTTCAGGCATCATAGTGGCTAAGATGAGTAAGCACATGGCTCAATACATGAGCGGGATCCAGAAAGGAATGGGTAAGGACACCAGGGGAGCAAAACATCAACTACTGGTAGATAAAGCAGTCACTCGAGACTGTAAGACCAGAGAGACTGGTGCACTGCCTGGATTGACTACAAGAAAGCCTACGACTCAATGCCTCACACATGGATCCTGGAATGCCTGGAGCTATACAACCTCAATAGGACTCTAAGAACCTTCATAAGGAACTCAATGGGACTGTGGAAAACAACCCTAGTGGCCAACCTCAAGCCGATACCCACACACACAGTGAGACATGGGCACTTGGCTTCCTCATTGGGATCATAGCCACATTCCCATCATGTAAATCATGGAGTTTTAGGTTTAGATAATAGTGTTTTAGGTTGTCCAGTGTCGGTACTGCTGTGTGTTGTGAAGATCACAACAATCAGACTGGTTTTCATTCTGGATTTATGTGTTAACTCTGCTTCTCTTTCAGGATAAAAAGGACACACTGAGGTAAATGTCAAGAAGAGGTCAAGACATTTGGCTATGCATTTTTGCATTGCATTTTTCTGTTCTGGGTCCAATCTTGACATGGGGACTGGCTTCCAAATTGGTTGTGTGGTTGAAACTGTCTACTGAGAAATTGTAAGCAGAGGAAAACATTGGTGAGCAAGACCTGGTGTTATGTGTGTCTATAGACTGCTATGAACTAAGTTTGGAGACAGAAACAATATAAAACAATCCTATAGATCTGAGCACAGCAGTCAATACACACTAGCATGGATACAATACCACACAATCCAAACACACATACTGAAAAGTCATTTCACACAGTTTTACGAACAAAATACACACACAGGGTAGATAGGAGGTTTAAACAAGTTTTGTAACCCTGTGGTAGGAGAATAAAGGAGGAAAGTATGAGTAAATGTCATCACCCCATTAATAGGCTGTTATTAGTTATTGCCATGGCCATAATTATGCTTCAGTGGGGATAAACTGCTGGAAAGTGCATATAATTGACAGGCTACAACAGGTCATTACCAATCCACATTTATAACAAATGATAGTGACCAGTGAATGGCGTGATAATATTTTAAGTGAATGGATATGTAGGAAGATGAATAGAAAGAGGAAAGATACAAGTCAATGTCAGAAGGAAGTAGGGATGAATATCAAAAATAAAACCCGTGTAAAAGTGAGGAGCAGACGTGAAGCAAAAGTGACCAGGAGTCATCCCCCATTTTGAAGTAGATGCTCTCTGCCTCTACTCCACCTTGACTGTAATGTAAATGCAACCCAAGTTTGAGTGCTTCTTCTCCCCACCTTTATCTTGAAGTCCCATGCTGTTATTCTCTCTTAATCCATTTCTTTCTCTGCTCTCTTACCATCACTCACACACACACACACACCCAACCCGTTCCTCTTTATTTAACCCAACCTTTTTGTTGTTAAATAATCATGGAGAACTAGCATGTGTCTGACATGGTCTCCAAGGCAACGGCGGTTAAGACGGGAAGGCAGGCAGGGGCTCATTCAGTGGCTGAATGAAAGAGGGGGGAAGAGAAGAAGCAACCCACAGCGCTGGGCACACACGTTTGTACTTCTATCTACTTGTGAGGACATTTATTGACATAAATCATTCCCTAGCCCCTTATCCCAACCTTAACCTTCACAACTAAATGCCTAATGCCAACCCTTGCTCTAACCCTAACCAACCCCTAATCTGAGCTCTAAACCTTAACTAAGTCTTCACCCAAAAACAACTGATTGATGGTGCATCTGAAAGTGACCAATATGTCCTTATTTTCCCTTTCTATGTTGGTATAAAACTCAAAATTGTCCTCACAATGTATAGCCATACAAGTACTCACACAGAAGGGAAGAAAAAAGAGAAAGAGAAAAAGGCAGAGATGAAAGAGAAGACTGGATGGTGGATGGGAGTCAGAGAGAGGAAGCCTTAAGGATACAGAGGGGGAAGGTGAGGAGAAACACGAGGTAACAGTGGAGAGCTGAACCCCTCTTGTCTCCTTTTTTCTTTACCCTCACTTTGGGTCTCATCATCTTTCAATATTTTTTCTCTAATTCCCTCTTTGCATCACCCCACCTCTCTCCTTGTTCATGCTGTTTTTGCATTGCTCTGTTTGATCCAACCATCACCTCAGTTTTAAACAGCACACTATGGTCAGAGGGTCGGACACAAGCAAAAAAGTATTGCACCGAGCTTTTCCTCCCTGTGTACAATCCCTGAACACACACACACACCTCTGTCTCTTTCTGTCTTTATTTCTCACACAGCAGGTGCTCTGTGGCCTTTACCAGCAGATCTCCATTTCAAAACCCTCCCTTCGAACAAGAGAGGTAGGCTAGAAATAAGCTATGGTGAAGACTGGTGACACACTAAAGGACAGTACAAGATCTAAAAAAAAGGAGGTGTGGCAGATATAAGAAAAAACTATTGTAAATGCTACAAATGCTTGCAAATGAGATCAGATTATAATTAATAGGCTTATTTTTTAAACTGTTTACACATTTTAAAAAGGTCTAATTTGAAGTTCATAATTACAACACACTGATTTACATTAAAATAAAATTTTCATATATTTGTACAACATCTGAAAGAATGAAAAATAAGAAATAAACAACCATACAATATAGGCAAAATATCGTATAAGTAATATAAAATAACTACAACAGGACAAGTACAGTGGTAATGTAGATCAGAAAGCTACAGATGAGAAAGTACCAAAGTAAAATATCCCTGTTAATAAACAGGTTAACTGATTCTAGGTCTACGAGAATAGGTCATAGAGTTGTAGAGTGAAATGTGAGGGACAAAAATAAAGAGCCATTAGCTGTAGTCTAACTGCACACACTACCTGCTGACTAATACATAACATCCATCCATCCTTCCATTATCTATACCCGCTTATTCATCAATCAGGGTCACGGGGATCTGCTGGAGCCTAACTAATACATAACACTAACGCATAAATAATTTATCTCTGTTAAGTGTTACTGAGGTGTACCCAGTTCTGCTGTAGGGAGACAACAATCATACAGATGAAAACATACATTAACCAGAGGACAGGCAACTTTATACAGCATTTTACAAAAAATAAATAATATGCACCTTTTTTCTTTTTGATCAGTCTTGGTAGAAGAGTGAAACAGCTGGCATTGCATACATTATTACACACACAGCAATGGTAAAATACATATATGTATATATATACAAACATATGTATTTTACCATTGTATGGTTGTTTATATATATATATATATATATATATATGTGTGTGTGTGTGTGTGTGTGTTTGTGCATGCTAAACAACCTAGAAATGAATAAACTACATTATTTTCTGTTTCTACCTTTGTGTGTCATTCTCACTCCCTCTCTCACTGCCCTCTCTCGGCTGTCCTCTCCACAATCAGTGCTCAGCCAGCCGTGAGACGCACTTAAGCACCAACCGGCGGTAACCTCATGCCGCCTGGTACTCACTCTTTTTCACACACACAAGCACAAAACCACACAGTACCCAGCAAACATAAAGACATACACACATAGAAAACTGTATATTTGCTTTTCTCCTCTACCTGCTTTGCAGTTGTTTTGAATAAAACACACAGTGTCACTTAGTGTCCTGTTTACCTGCTGACATTCATACTAATCCACAATCCTCAAACCTCCCACGCACTTTCACTTTCACATAAACACACACAGAAGAATACACATCTACACACTGCCCATACCACTGTGCATCTCAAAAATACATTTGCAAACATGTATACATAAAATGAGACATCAGACACAATACCATTGGCTTACCTGGCAAGTAGTAAAGTGGTGCTTTTAGTCCAAACATGGTTACAGTTTAAGTGTCATGAAGAGAGAGGAACTTGTTTCAAATGTGCAGGCAGCTGTCCTGTCCTGGATGACTGAGCTAGAGAGGGGCTGTGCCCTCGCAGCCACCCAGAAACGAGGATGTGTGTGTGGAGAGGCTGGGCTGGGACTCAGCCTGTCATCCCTGCTCTCTGGTCCTCGCTAACCAAGCGTGAGGCTGGGACCGCCCAGCCAGCTAAGACACACACATACACAAACACACTGACAGTCACACAGATACACACAGACAGAGTGATGCAAGGGGTCAACCCCTAAGCATGCCCCCGCTTTCGACCCCCTCGCCTTTGCTCCAGATCCCCTGGGCAAAGGGTCATACACTTGCTTCCAAGCAGCAGCAGGAAGCACGCTTTCTCCAGCTTTTTCTTATGTGCGGATACACAAACACACAGCCAGAGAGTCGGAGCAGCCAGAAAAAGATGTAAAAGCTTGTGGTCCAGTAGCAAGAAGAGGTCAAAAGACACAGGAGGGAGAATAAAATACAAGCTGGGTAAATCCTGCAGACGAGAGCAACGACTGAATCCTGGGACTGTCTTTTATCCCTCTCTCCAAGAAAGATGATCAGAGGAGAGACGGCTTTGCTTCCTCCGCTACTGCTGCCACTCTCTCTCTTTCTCACTCTCTCATTTTCTCACCCTCCCTTTTTTTTCTCTCTTCTTCCCTTCACTGTCGATACAGAGAGAAAGAGGTGGAGGAGAGGAGGAGAGAAGGAGGGCTGAATGAACTCCCTCCAGGCAGCAACACAGCCAGATAGCAAGAAACTGTGTGTGTGTGTGTGTGTGTGTGTGTGAATGCTTGCATGCGTGTGTGTGTGGGGGGCGGTGTGGGGGGGCTGGTGGCATTAGAGCGAAAAGAGATAGAACAGGCTAGGGTACAGATGAGAGGGAAATACCAGCCAGTGCTAATGCTTCACCCGAGGACAAGAGTGGTCACAGTTCAATTTGGAGTCAGGGTGACAGCTGATTGGACAGTCCCAGTGACAATGAGAGGCCAACAACTATCAAGGGAGCATCTGTTCACACTATATCAAAACACTAGTAAAGCATCAACTAATAGAGTGCAGAGACAGTGCTGTGGATCTTCAAGGGCAGCTCACAATAGAACAGCTAAGTGTTTGGAAGAGAAAAATATAAAAGATCCCCCCACCTCCATTCTCTTCTCTGAAAATGAGACTCCCTGTCTCTGTATGCGAGTGTGTGGGTGCGTTTGTGTGTCCGTCTAGGAAACTTGGCTAGAGCAGCCTAGCGCACAGACTGCTCACCATGCTGCGCCGACAGCAGACTTTCCCCCTTTCTCTCGCTTTCTTTTCATCTCACACACACACACACACACACACACACAAAAATAAACTCACAAACTCACTGTGTTATGCTCCCGCCTGCTCTGCGCATAAACCTGACTGAGATACAGGCAGTAGGGGTGAGGAGTTAACTATCTGCTGGGAAGCAGCCATGCCAAACCAAAAAACAGTGGGAGATTGTGAAAGATAGAGAAAGAAAGAATGATAGGGAAACAGTATAACGGGACAGTTTACCCTTAGAGTTTACTTGCTCTGCGACCTATTCTATGAAACTCACAGTGGGGGAGAAAGGGGCGGGGAGTTGACAGGAATTTAGTGAGAAAGGGGAGGCAGGCAAACTGAGGGGTTCGATGCCTTCGGGAAGATGCAGAGGACAGAAAACAAAACACAAGTCTCATCCACAAGCACAACGAGCACGGTGAGAAAGAGTGTGAAAGAGCGTGAAAAGCATGCTCAAAGGCAAATAGGGTAAATGATCACTAATAGGCCCTGATGACTGAAGGAAGAAGGGGCAACAGAGAGAAGATGAGAACAAGTGTGGAAGGTAAGGAGATTCCACAGATTGAGATATGGAGTGAGGCAGAGAGGAAGGGGTAGGGGTTATTCGGGAAACAAAGCTCTTTCAGGTAATACGAAGACAGGAAATCAAAAAAATGTTTAATTAAGACAAGTACATTGTGTCAACAGTGAGTAGGTGTGGAATCTATAACATAAAGACAAATAAGTCAGATTGGACAGCATGTTCACATTTACACACCTTTCTTGCTATATTGCATACAATGCTGAATGTGTGCAAACAGTGCACATTATCATCGCCGTAAGGCATGTGCCTGCTTCTGTGCTGTTTTTATGCAGATGCATGTGTGTGAGCTAGGTGTTGAAGTGTCTCGCACCTTGAGAGACAGGTTGAGAGGTGACATGTCCCCTGAGGTGCTACACCACTAAGTCTGATGACATGTTCACAGACAGAGACAGACATAGATCTAAAAATACAGCATCCAATTTCCATAGGGTGGACAAGATGAAAATGAGGAGCAAAGGTACAAGAAAATCCATTTGTTTTGGCACACACTACAGGTTCTAACCAACAGTTCTATGCATCCAGATATTCTCGCAAATTTTAAACAATCAAGATCAAAAGAGCAATCCAAAGAGTACTGTAACACATGCTGTATTTTATTGCACATACATCTTTGAAATTGTTGGTCTCCAGTTGATATAGCTGCTTTTTTATTGTTTTAAAAAGAACAGGTTATCCCAGATCCATGAACTGTTTTGTTTGCATTTGTTTTAGGCTTGACTTTGATGACTAATTCTTATTGCTGTGATGCTTTGACATATTAAACACCACGAGTTTTTAGAGCATAGAGAGATTAAATCTTGTTTTATATCAGCAGGTGAGGGAGGGGGCAGAAGACCTTATTTTGAAGAAAATGTCACAGGTTACTGCACACCAGAAATGATGATGTGTGGTTTAGATGTTGTTTTGATTAAACACGCCTCAAATCTCCCTCCTTTTTTGTCTTTGGTTGAGCATAATGTTCTTTGCCTCTGCATTACAATTAAACCATGAGTGCTACTCAGTTCAGTGATGGAGGAGAACACTGACAGGTAGTGAAGAAGAATTATCTGTTTGCTATTTATTTATTTTGCTGCTCATTAAGGGACAGGCAGTGCTAGAGAATAGCCACAGTCCTGTTATTTAAGGTAGTGTAATGAGTCATATTTGACAAGTGCACTGCAGAAGAAGAAACACACACACACACACACATACACATACACTGAAAGGCTATAAAAGCTCCCTGGGGACTAAGGCAGCACGTGTGACTGAAAACACTGTGATCAAGAAGTAACAGGCAGAGGGAGAGGAAAATGGAAGCAAAGAAGGTAAGAACAAAACAAGTGAAAAGGGTGCCTTAGAAAAAAGGGAAAAAAGACTCAAAAGGGATAGGAAGGAGGAAGGAGAGAAAAACCAAGATCTCTCTCTCTCTCTCACACACACACACACACACATACAAACAAATCCCCCATGCCCACTCCCTGTCAACGGACTATGTAACCCCCCTCCGCCCCGCAAAGTAAAGAACTCTCTTTGTTTTGTGTGTCTGTGTTTTAACATGCGTGCGTTTGTATGTTGTTCTTCCACAGCAGGGAAAGTGAAGGCATTACTATAATCATTCTCCTTCAAACACAGACACTGGAGGTGTTCATAGACACACTGCTAGACACATGTAGATTTCAATAGATTTCTATAATGTGCTGCACTTTGCACACTTGCAAAAAACAGGTCAGTTCTTTAGTGGAGGTGTGGGATTCTCTGAGAGTTAGAAGTATGTGGCATATATCAGTGTTTTTTATGTATTCTTTAGAGCAATTCAACAAACATGAAAATCACTTACCTAAGATCCACCTTTTTGATGTTTGGCTACCAGTCTGTATAACAGACAACCTGTGACTATGACACATTAACTTTAATATCATCGGATTTATAAAAAATCAAAAAGTGATAATTATCCTTAAGAATTTGAGAGATTTGATCTAAAAAAAAAAAAAATAGTGATACTAAACTTATCAAACCTGACAAGAAATATCTCACCAGCTTCACTCACCTCTGTTTGCCGAGACCTACACCCACTCCACCATTACACACACCCATTTAACCTGACCTCTCGCTGGTGATTAGAAGCTTGTGAAGTGTGTGCGAGCACATGTGTGCGGGTCTATCGGTCTTTGTGTGTGAGATGCTTCTCTCCGTATGCTAATCACAGCCTAGCACTGAGAATTAATTTGCAAATGTGTCATTACCCATCAGGCTCAGCAGCAATAACCCTGCAATTACGCAACTCTTGCCTGGCCAGCTGAGCACCACACAGGCATCCAGGCAAATGTATGGGCACACACATACACAAATAGCTCCTAGAACAGGCTACTAAACAAAAAAGCTCAGCTATAAAGAGGCTATAAACTAAAAGATATTGCACACTTTGTTATAGCTTGGATCCAAGTGACATTCAACATGTTTACAGTGGAATCACAGCTCCTCACCTTGGTGTCAACAGGACAGCAAGGGTCAGTTGTGCACTTTCACACACTCCTGTTTCTTAGCAACATTATCCAGGAGTGATGCTTCACTAAGAACTTCAGTGGCATCACTCAACGCCTTCAGATCACAGACACAGTAAGTGAGCAATGCATGTGTGTGTATACATGAGTTGAAGCACTTACCTTTGAAGTGAGGGGTCAGGATCAGCGGCGGAGTGTGCAACAGCCATGAGGAGTAGGATGGTTTACATGGAGAAGAGAAAACCACAAGGCTCTGAATAAACGTTATATTTCATTAAGTTAGCAGACACATAATTTTACAGAAATGCAGATGTAATTATAACCATTTTTGGTTTTTATTAGATATTCCATTTACACTTATGAGAAACATTTTAAAGACGATCTTGCATAATAAATCCAGAATAACAAATTATTTAATCTTAATTCAATTGAACATTTAATCAAACATCTAATTGGTGTTAGAAAGGCAGCAGGCACATTTCTATTTGGTTTGACACCAATCTGCACATTAAAAATATATTTTGGAAATATGTGGAGGTCATTGTTATGTGTTCCTCAACTCTAAAGATAAGGAAGCGTTGTCACTATTTACTATTAGGGCTCAAAGTTTTCAGTGTGATGAGAAGAGGGAAAAACAACAGCAGCAACAACAAACTGGCTGCTGGGTGAGCTTTTAAGGTCATTATCTCAAACTGCTTTTTAGGAATGTCCCATATTTCAAAGGTGAGGTCAAGCAAGGGTGAAAGTAAAACTTGTTTGTTTTATCAGTCACTAGATGCAAACCACCTGCTCTCAAAAACCACCTTTCCTCACACAACCTTATGGCTAAAGCATGTCACACACCTGTCACTCATGCTCCTCAACACTTCACACACACTCATCTCTGATGCTGGCCATGTTACGCCATGCAGTTACGCCTTGATGTGACAGCAAAGGTGTGCACATACACAAGCATAGTGTCTGTCTTTGTCTTTACCAAACACTGAAATGACCTGACCTCAAAATCAAACAGGAACTGTCAAACAACAGACAGCTGACAAGACAAAAGGAGTGCATTTTTTTGAAGAGAGAAAGAATGTCAAATACAAACATTTTAAAACGATTCTTAAAAAGATTCATGTGTTTCCTATGATCATTCACTGCTGGCACATAAACAGCTAAATAACCTAGCATGACAAGAAAACTACTCATTAAATAAAAGAAAGAAAAGAAGAAAAGGTTGTTTTATAATCTCAGGCCACCATCCTACAAACGATAAAGGTTTGGTGTTACTGATCCTGTCTAACTCAGGTTATAAATGTCAGTAAAGATAAACACTAGATTCTTGGTTAATGGAGAGACCCTGCTGGCAACAATGCAAGAGAGTCTATTTTGGCAATTTATTTTGGAAAAATAAAACATATCTCCAAGAGTAACCTTACCCTTCCAGGTAAGACAACAGAGGTCTGGAGAAAATCAAAGAGTATAGGATACCATGAGGTCCTTGAGCCAAAGGCAGCACTGGATGACCGACTTTTACACACACATCTGGTTTGATTTCTGTCCTGGAGAACTAAATTTAATATAATGCTGTAACAAGTTACAATGCCACTGATTCTGTGCCATGTAAATAGGAATTAACCATCCACCCAGGTTCGGTTAGATTTTATTTACCAGTCAGGGAGGTTCTTCTAATTACCATATCATTACATACACATAAACCTGTCAGAGGTGTGTGCTAATCACCTGGTTATGGTGACTTCCTCATAACTGTTATGACAATAATCAAGTAAACATTCATGCCCAGGTTCACCTGAGAACTGATATTTGAATGTTTTCACATGCCCTTTGTTTTAACCAGCATGCATCTGTGTGAGATTATTCCACATGCTCCAGTTAATGTCTGTTGACTGAAGAACTGAAGTGATCTGGATCAGAAAAGAACTAAATCATCATTAACTTTTAAAATTTCTTTTGTATTCCTTCATTTTAACCTCCTATCTTCCTTTAAAAAAAAAAAAAGTTTAACTTGGAAAGAGCTTAGTCCTTGTTTGTGTGCACAAACTTGGCCAATAAAACTGATTATGATTCTGGTCTCCCTCAACTGGAAATCTTTTGGCTTTTACATTGAACAAAAAGAAAAAAAATTAACTCTGCCACCTGATTCTAGACGCTTATTAAAATGGATGACTTGTGTGGTGTGAACATTCTTCAAAATCTCTCTTCATGACATCTTCAGGCTTCTCTTGGCACTTGCATTTTCTGCTTCGAGAGTCACATTTTAATATTCACAAATCAAGCTTGCACCTCTCATGTTCACCAGAATACTGCCACTCATGATTTAAAGTGGATGTCCCATTTAAATGGCTGCTAGCTCTTATTGTGGCCGACAAACACACACACACACATACACACACACAAGGTAGAAGTTGGGGGGAGCTGGCCAGGACAGACAAACCAATGTGCCGTCATATCATCTCCCCCCCCCACAATGCCTTGTGGCACACCTGCTTTCTTATACAGACAACAGTAGCGTCCCTATTCTGAGCTGAGGGAATGCATTGCGCCACATCTCTGCTCTGATGAGGCTTTATATAGTCACACTGCTCTCCTACCTTCATCTTCCAATCCTTCATCTGTCTCCATATCAAACACATCAGATCTGCTGCCTCTCAGCATGTCCCGTTGTTATTAGACAGAAGAGCAAAGAACCCTAGATGAAGTAGTGAACCAGCGTAGAAGGAAGGAGAGAAGCTTCAAAAGTGCTTCTTATTTGATTAACAAATATGTGTGCACGTGTGTTCTTCAGTGTAGTTTGTATGTATGTGTGTATGTGTGTGCGCACGCATGTGTGTAAATGGGGTGTATTATGTGGGTGTGTGTCTCTGCAATTGCCCAGGGGTAGGTGTATGGTATGCAAATACAGCTAAGGGAACCTAGAGAGCAGACACAGCAGGAGAATCCTGCTTTACAGCAACACACCACACAGAAGATGACAACAGGTTGACAGGTTGAGCTCACATGCACAAACATACACAAGTATGCACATACTATGCAATTATACCAATACACATTTATGCTCATGTGCACAAAACAATAGCACACAGAATCCAATGTACTTGACTTAATATTTAATTATGTGTATACATACATACAAAATTGCACCCAAAACTCACTAGAAGCACAAGAGCTGCTGGCAGTGTGTTTTTTGCTTGACTTGTTCTCTCCTGTGACATTTCCTCATTGGCTTGTTTGTCTCAATTATCCCTGCTTATTGGACGGAGATGGTTAACCCATTAGCTTACACATAGGGAGGACAAAAGAAGTGAGACAGAAACAGTGACTGAGAGAGCTGGATTATGGTTCGGCCTGCCTCAGGCATGTTGTGAATCACACAACTGTATGTGGCCACAAACACGGGCTGGCCTGGCCGATCGCCAAGCGAACACACAAGTTGTACACATACTGACGCAGCAGAGAGCAGCTGAAGGGGCAGTAGAGCACCACCACCTCAGGGCCCATTGGAGAGCCTGAGCTGACCTTCCCCACTCACCATTGTGCTTCTGGATTTAACACAATGTCCTACAACAAGGCAGCAGAGCTTTTGTGTGTGTGAGTATTCTTACCGTGAGTAAGCACATCATTAGACGTGCCAGTGTGTGTTCCTGTGATGTATGTCTGTTGAAAAGCTTGGCGTGTGTGTATGAGGAGGCTGCCTTGCCCTGTGTCAGGCCTCTGCTGTGTTCAGTTAAGTGAGGCATGCTAATACTGCGTGTGCTCAGGTTTCACGCATCAGCACACAGTCGAAGAGACTTACCCGAGGTCACAGGCCCTCCTCCCCTTCTCCTCGTCACCCTCACCTCCTCTTCCCCCCATGACTCAATCCTTCCTTTTCTCTCACTAAATACTTAGAGCCAAGCTTCAGCAATCTATCTCTCGGCCTCCTTTTTGCTCCCCCTCCCACTTTGCTATCAGTCCTGCCTTCCCTCTGCCTCTCCATCTCCCTCCTCCTTTCCTCCCCAGAGGATTCCATCATGCTCAGTCTTTTAGTATCTTTCATGTCTTTTACCTGTCAACAGAGGAGAGAATGTGCGAGCAGCTCCCCAACAAAGGAAAAACACCCTCCTGTCATCTCAGAAAATGCTGCAGGGAGGAGGGGGCAGGGAGGGAGATCGACAAGGGGACAGAGGAAGCTAGATAACACAGGAAGCAGAGTAAAAAGGGAAATGTTCAGGCAAGATGAGGCAGAAGGAATCATGTGCTCTTAATATTGTGTTAAATAAACACAAGCTGTGCCACTCCTGAGCAAGTTCATGGTTTGAAAAGAGCATGTAAATGACAACATGTCCTAAACACGTGTTATTTTTCAACATGTCACAGTTGGAGGCAATATGCCCTATTTGCAAACTACCTTTGTACAACAAGCCTTTGTTTTAATAAAGAGTAACTCATGTATGAAGTATTAAACTCTCATACACATGCATCAAAGAACCCAGACAAATATACACACATGACCTCTCCAGTTTAAGACGGCTATAGTTTGTGAATCCCCAGCAGCTCAGTTCAGCTCTACCACTCTCCATAACAGCACCAGCAACACACATTCACATGGGATAAAACTATAAGCCGTACAATCCAATAGGCACCTCACTCAATCTGTAACAGTCTCTCTCTATCCCATGCCCAGCGTGTGTGTGTTTGTGTGAGTGAATCCTTTGCTTGTACTAATCTGCTGGCATAGCCCCCGTCCTCAGCATTGCCCTCGTCTCTGTATTATTCTAGGATTAGCTCATGTGTTAGCCTAGCAGCAGCCTACAGCCTGAGCTGGGGAGAGGCAGCCATCTTAGAACAATGCCTATTGATGAAACACTAAGAGGCTTGATTGGATTAATCATCTCTTCCTCTCCTTTTTGTCACTTCTGTAGCTGTCCCTCTTTGTTTCTTCTCATGCACCATTTCTCCTCTGTCCTTCTGCCTTTATATCCTTCCATTCAAAGCTCAATAACACCCAGATTTCGTTGTTTCTCCCTGGTGACAAGTGACGCTGGTAACGCCCCCACATTGGATAACGTGTGCAAATAAAAGGCTGCCAATTTACGAGGACACTTCAAGGTAAAAGTAAATATCTAATTACATAGAAGATCACATAGCTTTTTACATTACAGTACATTACAGTGTTAGGCCCTTCCTTAATGAGACTGAAAACATTACTGGTTATTATGATAAAGACTCAATTCATGTGCAAGGGACTCAAAAAAACTGTATGAAGAGACACATATAAGTTGTGTGTTTCTTACATAAGAACACCTGCCAAAATATGAGATACAAGTAGCAGCAACACAGAGAAAAGGAAATAGAGATGAATCTCTTCAGATTTGGCCTGTGTTTAGTTGGGACATTCTACCAAGTGGCAGTCGCTAGCCTGGGCAGCCTTTGGCCCAGCGTCCCCACCAATCACATTCCAGCCCCAACTATGCCAGAGTGGACCCACAGCAACCCTCCAGTCTGGTGCCAAACACCCGCACGCGCACACACACACACACACACACACACACACACACACACACACACACACACACACACACACACACACACACACACGCACACGCACGCACGCACACACACACACACACACACACACACAGACGCACACAGGCAACCACAACTCATACAAACACTGCAGCCAACTCCATTTTCAAACATGGATAACAACTGAATTTACACTCTGTGATCATCTGCCAAAGCAGAAGGATGCTCGTTTATACATTCAAACACACACACATGTACATGCATACAAACAACACATCCACAAACACACACATGCACAGAGGACTGTTTGGGTGGAGTTATCAGTGGTTAGATTTTAAATGCATCATCCCCTCCTTATGTCGGACTCTCACTATGTGGCTATGTGCTGCTCTGGCACTGCTGCTGCAGAGATAAAGTTACACTCATGCTGGTGTTGTTAGCACTAAAGCTATTTAGACAGTGGCACCTCTGCATGGTGCTCCAGTATTTGGAAAACAGAAATTAGGTTGAGAACGAAGGCAAGGGTAAGGTGAGGTAGGGTGAAAGAGGGAAGGCGAGGCTGAGCCGGGGCATCGTCTTACTCCCTGACTTGAAGCACAAACCAGTAAATGCAACTAAACACACACTTCCTTCT
The DNA here is from genome assembly GCF_900324485.2 of Mastacembelus armatus. Classification (NCBI taxonomy): domain Eukaryota; kingdom Metazoa; phylum Chordata; class Actinopteri; order Synbranchiformes; family Mastacembelidae; genus Mastacembelus; species Mastacembelus armatus. The sequence continues at coordinate 12,925,977 of NC_046635.1, forward strand.
TCTGCTCTTTTGCTTCCTCTCTTTCAGCCTTTCTTTTACCATCTGAATTTTCTCCTTGTCCCTCTCCATGACTTATTCCTCCCCTGAACTCTGTTCCCTCCCCTGATATTTGCTCCACACAGGGCCAAAACTGTCGCTCTCTCTATAATCCTCCCATCCCATCGGTGTACTAATCTAACCACTTCTCTGCATCCCTAATTCCTGCTTCTTTCTTGTCCTTCCCTTCTTGTCCCATTGCCATTTTGTCTTAGCTTTGTTTTATCATGGAACCCACTATTAAAAGTATCACATTGCCAGACATCTCACAACACAACGTTGTTTTTTGTTTTTGAGCAAACCAATTGTCACGGCTATGGTTATTTACGGATGTTTTCTCTGTTGAAAATCATGGTAGGAAAAAAATGGCAACCAGCTAAAAATGGATAGAGGCAATCACCTGACATCACAGCTATTTATCCTGCAGGGAACTGTTTGGTCCTCCACCAGCAGGAAGAGGAAAGGCCTTCCAAGAATCCCTTCTCTCTTCCCCTCTCTCTTCTGCCTGTTTCCAGAGATTAATCTGTGCAGCAGCCATATAAATCTCTGCACTCACTGTGGAGTAATGCTCTATGTGGATCATTTAAGTATGACACAGAGATAAACCTTGATGAACCTCTTGAAAAAGACTGAGAACGAAAGGGAATAAAGTCTAAACTGGATCCAGCCAAAGTGACCTCGTGTTACACATGCTGTGTTCAGCAGACAGTGACAATGTGTACCTTTGTGGGCATGTGTGAGAAATGAGATAATGTTGAACTGTAGGTTTGCATTACTCACTGAGTGTGTGGGAGTGCGTTGTCTTGGTTGTGCTCCTTGTTAAGGTGTCATGAACATTTAAGGCAGAGGTCAAAACAGCTCTCTCATTTCCTAAAAGATGGGAGGAGAGGGGTAGAAAGGGATCAAGGCAGGAGAGCCAAGGGGGTTGGGGGTTGTTGGTGGTTGAGATGGCTTCAAAGGGTCCTGCTGTAACCATGGTGGAGCTCTTGGAGCTTGGTCACCGTGGGAACAGACCTTGTGCAATATTGAATAAGGGGAGAAACAATTTTTGTAATTTAAGCGAGGTGGGCTCTTCCTCAGTCTGAATTCATTGTTCACACAATCTGACTTGGTGTTTTATTTATTTAAGAGGTTATAACCATTTTATAATTATGCAATATAAGAAATCAACAAAAAATTATGATGTATGATGAAATGATGAACAAACAGGTACTGAAACAGTAATCTGCTTCACAGCCTGTCAATTCAACTGCACAGGATAGGTCTGTAAAACAAAAGGTCTGCACCAATTATTTTCACTTTCAATTATTATCTGTTAGATTAATTAGATTAGATTAAAAATAATTTGATTAGATTGATTTATTTTTTACAATAATAATAATAATCATTGATTCACATATATGTGAAAGAAAATGAAAACAGACCTTTACCATTAATGAGCTGTTTATTTACCTATAAAATGTTTTTTAGACTTTATTTAGAGCAACTTCCTATCCTATGTCCTAAAAACGGTTATTTTGTCTGACCATGGCTTAGTAAATAATGATAAAGGGAGACGTAAGGAGAGAAGTACATTATTTTTTTCGAATAAATGACAGAAATGGTTAGCACAAATGGTTCAGTGCTATAGACAAACTTCCCATGTACTTTGTGCTCTTTAGAGTAATGAAATGTGTTCACATAACCTGACATTAGCAAAAATAACAACCTATCTAATATTAATCAGTTCTTACTTCATTCTCTTCTAGGGACTGATTAACACTTCAACCCACAAGATGGAAATGCATGTATTTCACTTTTTTGGCAGCATCTCCAAAGTGTGTGTAAATCCTACTTGACAGTTGGATGGAAACAGCTTGTGTCTCCTAGCAGGCACCTCTCCTATTAGATACAGATGATGAGCAGAGTTTTCCAAAGAATTTTTGGACAGGGAGAACATGATGAAACAGAAACTCTTCTGTTTCAGGACGTTGTTGGTGCGAAATTAGCTTCATCAATCTTGCTGAAGCATTGGCAAGAACAATTTCTATTCTCAGACCTGATCTATGTTTGTGTGTGTCCCTGCTGTCACAACAATACCCAATAACGCCATTTCCAATATGGCCCCACAGTGATGGGAAACTGTGTGATATTTGTATGCATGAATAGAGCATTAGGTGTACCGGTGTGTACATGTGTGTATGAGTGATTTCCTGTCAAACCAAAACAAACCAGCTGAATCTGTCAGACGGAGACAGATATTTTCAGCAGTGGCCACTGCAGCAGGATTTACAGCACTCTTAATGATCACACTCTCAATTAAACCTGCAGAACTGGATGTCTCTCTCTCTCTCTCTCTCTGTGAATGTGTGTGATAATAACTATGGCACAGAATAGCAGGATGAAGGGGTTATGAGTAAGCATTTGAAATACTTCGATTTCCCCTCTTGCCGTGTTGTCAGAGAATTTATCACTAGCTCTTGCTTAAGACCATACTCACCATAATTCAGACACACACCCAATCCTCAGACCCACATGTCGATGTCTGGGCTTATGATGAGGAACAGAGTGGAGAGGGACTATGATGAAGGGGAAACAAACAGAGCGTGGAGGCAGATGACGGATGGCTCCTTTCATTCACCGAGCCAGAGTGAGATGAACATACACTTAGTCAATACATTTCCCAGTCTCCGTCTTTCTGTCTCCTCTGCTGCAAGAGATAACTAACACCAGGGCACCTTGATGTGCTGATAGGACCACTACAGACCAGCAGCACAGAGTGACTCTCAGGCTGATAGGCGGAGTGTCGCACATGAGCAGCAGTAGACCTGTGAGTCGTGAGCTGACACTACTAGCAGAGTGGTGACTCCCACTGTGTGAAGAATGGGGATAAAAGAGGAGGACCCACTCAAAGTCGATCAAGGCGTGGTGTCAGGGGTGCAGGAGGTGACTAGAAGGGAGAGTAATTGCCTCACCACACTCAAGATGCTTGAAATGATCTGTGACCTGTTCTAGGTGTGTGCGCTTGAGGAGAGGGAGGAGAAACAGTGTGTGAGAGAGGCAAAAGAGGAATGACTATGGCAAATGCCCATTTCCTGTCACCTCAGGGTCATGCCTGAGCATCACCAGGAAGTGTGAGACAGAACGGAAGCTGGAATAACAGAGGCATAATCTTGTCTGAGCTCCAGTGAGAGAAGGCAAGGGGCTTGTTATGAGAAAATGGAAGGGAAGAGGTAGAGGAAAGGAGAGCCATAGGCCATTAGAGCCACCTCAGCTGCACATAATGGCAGGGAGTGAAAAGATGGACGTAAGTAGCTTGTGGAATTGGGGTGAGAGAGGGAGACAGGCCAATTCACACCCTGTGACAAAACCAACAAAACAGTGAAACAACATTATATCGCTTGGCATTTGTCAACCATAATGCTTTTGTCCATATAACCTAATATCTATGGTATACAGAATTATAACATTTTGGTGATTACTGTTACTGTGCTTTCAGAAGATATTAACACAAGTGTATTCTACAAAATGAAATTTTAACCAGTTAATTTCGCTCAGTTAAAACAATAAACACTAAAACTCAGAAAATTGTCAATTAATTTTAATGAAGTTTTTTTTTTAATGCTAAGGAAAATCCCCAATGATTTCTAAGCCTGTGTGGAAGATATTCATATTCACAGGGTTGAATTTTAACCAACCACTTGCTATTACTAAAGTTTAGTCAAGAGAGTAATAATATTTCCTTTATCACCATGTGGCCCTACTGTCTGCCTTTCTTTTTTTATATCTCTATAGGTGGCACAATTAAGGCGGAAAAGAAGAATCCGAAGATACACAGTGCATATGAGGAAAGAGATGGGTGGAATGGTGAGAATGAGAGGTGGTGAAGAAACACACTGTTTATGTTTTGTTCTTTAAATTTTTTTGGACTCCTATTTTTCTCCATCTCCCTTCACATCAGTTTTTCCCCCTTATCAGAAGATATATGCTTGGCTATGAGTGTGTCAGTGGTTTACACAGACCACTCTTTCTTGCTTCTCACATTCACTCTCTGTATCCCTCACTGACTTACATGCTTCACTTTCCCTGCTGTCATCTCAACAGCATTTACTGAGGTAATTAGTTGGACAGGGGTTGAGTACTGCTAAACTGAAACAACTCCTTCTCTTGTCTCTCACACATATGAAGAACGGCAGTTTAAGAAAAGGCAGCAGGATAAAAGAAACAAAAGGAGGATAAAATCACATTTTTTAACATGAAAAAAAAAATACAACAGGTAGGTGTAGGGGAGAAAGTTAATAAAATAATCAGCTTGACATTCAAATCATGCCATAACTAATAACTAAAATTAATCCCCAAAATGTTAGACACCTACAGTCATTGTATGTAGGTTGCATAAATTTTGGATACTTTTTCTCCACTCATCTTGACTGCATGAGCAAAACAGGAGACAGAAAGCATGGAAGGCTAATACAGAAATTAGATAAGTAGAGGTGTGCTCTGTTTCCACCTTTCTTATTGGCCAAAGTGCCAAGTTACATGGGTTCACCCAGTCAAGAACATTCACATAAAAAGTGCATGAGAGCAAGCTTTAAGTTGATGACAGAAAATTTCAGAAATAAGCAGAGAGACAGACAGAGGCAAAGAATGAGAATAAGTCAGGGAAAGGCCAAGAGGAAAACAGATGTACTGTAGCTGTAGGAGAACAAAAAGGAAGGCTCTTATCCAGAGACTGTGATGAGTAAAATGTCACCATATTATTAGAGCAGAAGGGCCAGCTATACATTTTCTCTGCTGCCCAAGAAGCTTGATACCCAATGTATTTTCACTCCGATAGCACAGGATGCATGGGGCCATTTTAGCAAAAATCATTTGGTACTGTATCTTATGATGAAACAATAGTAACTTTTTTTTGTAATTCTGCTTCTTGGCTTATTAAGCAGTCTAACATTATTTTAAAAAAATGAAAATTTCAAATAGAATAACTAATTTGCCTTGATGTGTATTTTACAGCCTTGTATACATATTAAACTGATAATGAAATCATCCATCCATCCATCCATCTTCTGTACCCGCTTTTTCCTGAAAGCCAGGGTCACAGGGATCTGCTGGAGCCTATCCCAGCTCTCCCTCGGGTGAAAGGCAGGGGTACACCCTGGACAGGTCACCAGTCCATCACAGGGCCACATAGAGACACACAAAGACAGACAACCTCACACACTCACACTCACTCCTAAGGGCAATTTAGAGTCACCAATCAACCTAACATGCATGTTTTTGGACTGTGGGAGGAAACCGGAGTACCCGGAATAAACCCACGCAAGCACAGGGAGAACATGCAAACTCCACACAGAAAGGCCGGGTTGCGAACCTACGACCTTCTTATAATGAAATCATTTAATTGAAATATTTTCTGATCAAACTGTGATAAAAGAGAAGGATAATTTTGGGTTACTTTTAGAATGTAGCACATTTAACACTGAATTTAAAGGTTCCCTGTAATGTAATAATGGTTGCTAGTACTGTTGATCACACTCAAAATCTACAATCCTCTTTGCATGTGTTTGGGGAGTTCAGTATATTTCAACTAACTGTTTGATTTGCTCTTCCAAACAGTTGATTCTCAGCAGCTTTTATCAATCCCCCAATAAATTCTAAGCATCCTGTCTCAGTAACACAGGCTTAAACATTTTGACTGTACAGTAAATCGTCCAGCATGTTAAGAGCTCCTTGGTGGTCAAAAATCTTTTCAAATACAGGTTCAAATTAAGACTTAAAAAAAAAAAAAAAAAAAAAAAAACTTTAAATAAGTAATGGAGGGCATTTTATTTTTAATTGGACTTTATAGAAGTACAGAATGCATTTTAATTCTTCAATATCTTATTTTCTTACAGTACTGAATTTACACCAAGATGTCAGAAAACAGTTTTTAAAGTGTCAGTTGAATGAGCCCTGGTACAATTAAGCCAATGCGCACACCCCATTTGAGCTTCAAGCTGTCAGTTCCACATCCCCTGCATTTATCTTAGTATTTGTCTTTAATGCACAAGTACTAAAGCCACCTGTGTTTTCCTCCCCAAATCTGTCCTGCAATTTGTCATGTTTTATCACCCAAATTCAAACTTGGGTTTCATTTTCTTTGTGTTCTCAAAGAAATGGAAAATGTAACCAACAAAAACCAGAATATGTAAAATCATATCTACTTGATGGTAGATTACAGACAACAGAGAAACCAAGCTGAGAGACGAAGGAAATTGTTTATAAACAATCATTAGTTATGGATCCCAAGTCACTCGTCCCTATTTTCTGCTTCTTTGCTTCTTCTTCTCTCCTTTGTTATATTTCTTTACAATGCAAACCAGACTGAGACACTGTCAGCAATTTTAGGTGTCATGTGGAAATTCTTTCTGCTTTTCTCCATATCTTTACCTGTTTATACTGAGCTTTTGGACATGAATACACACAAACAGAAAATACAAGGTGTCATATTTTTGCCACCTTGCCAGCTGTGCATATACATGATTGGGCAAACCAGAGACAGACAATAATGCACAATTTGCCATGACAATTTCTGTTTATGGAAAACCAGCATACCAGCTGAGACTAGATATCACTGTGTATTTGTGTGTGTGTGTATGTGTGTGTTTGTATGCTGTAGATCCACAAATACATAGCATGCTATATGATAACACTTGACAATTTGTATTCTGTACTGGCTTCATAATGCAATAGTTGATTTTTACACAGATGGTAGCCAGAACATTTTATGTTCTTGTTGTATATAATAGTAACTTAAACTAAATTAATATAGTCTTCAAAATCACTTAATTTACACTAATATATAATTTTCAGTAAATAATCCTATTTTAGTATGCTATTAATCTCATATAACAAAAAATAATCTATTATTACTATTACTGGTAAAAAAAAAAAAAAAAAAAAAAAAGCAACAACAGTTGACTTCTGGTGTCTGGGCACCAGTTGCTTTAGCTCAGGTTTGCTGTTTTAGCTTTTTTTTAAAGCTTTTTTTTTGATATTTGAAATCTTTTTACCCTCGCACTCATCGACTAAATCCATATGTTTTTAGAAATCAATTATTATTATTATCCATGAGATAATTTAATAGTATGATACACACAATTCTGAGCTTGTCCTGCTATTGGGTTTTCTTAAAATTCAAGCTCACACAATTGTGCTTGTGAGAAACAGTCAGGTTGTGTGTGTTCATTAATGTCACATCAGTGAAAGGTGATATGTCAGAGCAGGTTGGGGTTAAAGATTATTGCTGCGTGTCATTTATTCCCAACCTTCCTCACCTCCTTTCCTCCTTATTGGATCATTGTCACCTAGCTTACTTGAACCTTGATCTTTGTTCTCTCTCTCTCTCTGTCACACACACACACATGCACACACGCACGCACGCACACAGACAAACACACACACGCACTCTCAAACACACACACACACACACACACACACACACACACACACACACACACACACACACACACACACACCCTCAACCACACAGCGAAACATCTAGGAGCCATATGGATGCTGGTGGTGCTGCAGGGAGAGCTGGCCAGGGGGAGGTTATTGATGTCTGCTCTCACAAAGCCAAGGTCTAGGCCATGAATTGCAAACTCTAGCCTCCACTGGCCTCCGACATTAGCAGTTGTAGATAAGACATGAAGGATAGCCTGCATTATAGGAAAAACAGCCTTACTGCATTCAACACACCCCACAAACCCTCCTCACTGATAGAACATATACACGATAGCACACATACAGAGGATGTGCCTATTCTGTGTGTATGTGTGCTCTTACACAGTGCATGTCCAAACACCAGCTGATATTTTTAATGCAAGTGTATGTTTGTGTAGCCATTGTGTGAGGTTTCTGTAATGATCACTTGCGCTCGTTAAAGAGTGTGGAAGACTTGAGAAAGTGCTTGCAAATGTCCTGAGTATTGTCTATGGCATTCTTCCATACTTAGATATAAATCACGACTTATAAGCACATGCTCTGCTTATTTTTCAAATCTTATAGCTAAAAAATCATCATAACCCTAAGCCACTTTTTTACACTTAGGGTTATGACATTCCTGTCTCCACATCTTTGACTGCTCAGGCTTTCTCTGATTTTTTCCAACAAAGTTGATCCATGAAAACATTATCTCTTATGGTTTTACTTCACTGTCTAGCCCAGTAGCTACATTCTACACCTTTTCATCAATTATGTTAAATGATCTCTATCCCATTTGCCAAATCAAAAACCACCAGCTGTGTTTTGAACTCCATTCCAACTCATCTTCTCAAATAATTATAGTAATTTTTTGGCCCTAGTACTGTGAATATCTTCAATCTTTCGTTGTCCTATGGCAAATATTAATCCATTAATTAAGCAATCTCATCTAGACCCACAAATCCTGAGCAGTGATTGACTGGTGTTCAATTTATCATTCTTTTCTAAGATCTTAGACAAAATTATGCTTTTGCAGCTTTCAGCTTATCTATCTCAGCGTGATTTACTAAAGCCATTTCAAACTACATTTAGGCTGTCCCACTCTACTGAAACAGTGGTGACAAGAGTTTCAAATGATTTATTAACAAACCTTGATAAAGCAATGCATTGATACTATTGCTTTGAAAATGCCTTTTCAATTAAAGGCATTCCTCTAAATTGGGTCAGATTTTTTTTTTAACTCATTGCTCTATGAGTGTTCTTTTCAATAAAGATTTATCTCCATTTGAGTTTAGAATATAGTGTCCCTCAAGGCTCTGTCCTTGGTACTTTATGTTGCACCAGTTGGAAACATTATTGGACAATTCAACATTGATTCTTATTGCTATCCTGATGATGATTCGGATACATTGGATGAGTCCTCAAATGTAAGTAACCCCAACATCTGCTATTCTTATATTCATATAAGACCAAGTCTGCCAGACATCTGTCTGATCAGATATCTCAAAATCTCCTAATGTTAAATTCCACTATAACTGAAAGTCTACTTATTAGTCCTCTTCACCTTTAATCTGGTCTGAATGCACTAACTATTATGTCACACTATCAACTATTATGTCACACTATCACACTATCACTACCACTCCCACTGTACAAAACCTGGATGTAAACTTTAATAACTTAGAGCATCATTCAGTACCGGTAACCAAATCCACATGCCTTCAACTCCAAAATATTGCTAGAATTAAGTCTTGTTGATCTAAACCAGATATTAAAACTTCAATCATGCATTTATTTCCAGTCACTTGAATTATTGCAATGCATTATTATCTGATTTACCTCGTTTCTCCATCAAAAAGTAACAAATTATTCACAACACTGAGGCTAGGCTACTATTTAATTCTAGTAAAATCAACCATATTTTGACATCCCTCCAGTGGTTGCCTTTTCATCTGAGATATGATTTTAAAGTACTACTTTTAATAACTTGGCACCGGTCTATCTACAAGCCTTTATGTTCCACCCTGTCCCTTACACTCGTCACCTTTTGGTGTTACAGTAGGTTTCAAAAATATGTCTGCTTTTTCAAACTGCATGCCTTTCTCTAAACTATGCTGATATTTTGTGTTGTTTTGAAGATGTTTTCAAATTGTATATTATTGTATTTTACATTTATATTAGCATGTCATTAGCAGAAAGTTAAGGATGTGAAAACCATACATTTGTATATACTTCCTGAAAAACAAATATATATATATAGACAGAATTAGGAATGTCTTCAAATGATGCAGGATCAGGTTTGGGGCTGGAAATTGCCTAGTATTTTTAATTGATTTGTATTAACTATAAAAAACCTAATCCATTTTATGTGTATGCTATATTAATAAATGCTTAAGTATTCAGCTCTCACACATATTTAAATAGTTTTTTCCCTTAGAGCTAAGTATGCAGCTGTGAAAATTTTAAATAATGGTCAGGAAGCTGAATCAGTGGATGTTGAGTGTTCACTGTTCAATGATAAATGTTCTGGATCCAAATTAGGAGTAACATTGTCAGTCAACAAGAAGCAATTAACTTAGTTCTAAATGTTAGCTATATTATTAATACAAAAACACTGCACCAGTAAGACTACACAGCCACCATCCAAAGGCCATTACCTTTGACCTTTGCCCCATGCTGATCTGAGCTCAGAGGTCTGGCTCTGGTGACTCCCTGTGGCCTCCTGCCTGGAACCCTTGGGTCAATAGAGTCCAAAGGTCAAGCTGCAGCTTCTAAAGCCACTAGACATGTGGTCTAAAGCCCTCCATTACTAGCTACAACCCAAAAACATCAACAGGCTTTAACAGCCTCTGGCAATTTTCTGGTCATGAGGATGCGTGAGCTCAGCCCTAACTGAAGTTATTATGGACTGGGGTTGCTGTCCATGAGGAAGCAAGCATGTAGATGAATAAAACTGGTCCCCAGCACACAAACACCCACTGACACACATTCGCACACACACAATCTTCATCATCAGTGCCAAACTCCTTCATTATTTAATCAGAATCACTCTTTGCAGTGGCTAAATTATTGAGCAAGTGTATGTTCACACAATCCCTTGCTGAAAGATAGTACAAGGGTTTTCTAAAAACCCTCTCCCACACACAGCAGTGTGCTGTACCTAACAGTTCTCTTTCTCTTCTATCTTTGTCTTCCCCTGATCTCTTGAGCAATACTTTTACAAACGTAGCAGGAGGAAGTAGGAGGCCATGGATTAGTTAATTGACGTGTTACATATTTCAATAACTGATTTGCTAAAATGATCAGAGAGGGAGAACCAGTGTGTTGCCCACCCTCCCTCCTTTCTCTTGGCATACTCTGGGCTCATAAAGGCAAACACAGTCAAAAAGGCAGAGACACTAATTCAGGATGCAGATGGACAGACAGACAGACAGATGGACTGAGGGAAGGACAGGCAGATTTTCACTAGCTCCTGTAGGTAACAGAGCCCAGACTAGGCCATTAGCCATCCCAGTGTCATTCTCTGCAGCACAACCTCTTCCTGTGGCAAAGATTTGGAGGTCTAAAGGACAAAACCTGCTCTCTGCTCCCCCGGCCTCTCCTACTCACAGTCCACAACCTCCACACTACATTTCATACACACACAGCACACCAGATATGCCTGTACCGCCCCCCGCCCCCCACCCACAGAGGAGGCCCTCCCTGCAGGAGCTTGGTGACTCTTCCAGGGACCAGACAGGTGGTGGGAGCTGAGTGGGCACACGAACACCAGCCCGCTGCCAAGGGCTCAGTGCCAGATGGCACGCAGTTAACAGGCACTCTCTCTCAGTGTAGAGCACAGTGCACACATGAAGATAACAGGCCTACACACAGGCTTCTCATAATGCTCTTGTGAGGACCTTTCACCACTGCAAGCTAAAACCTTATCTAAACTTCACTTCTAATTTTAAACAAATCCCTTTAAAGGGTCAGAGGACTGGCCAAAATAACCGAAATTTAACTAAGTACCCACTCTCAAACTAAAAGAGTTCGTCCCATACGCACATGTAAATGCCATAATATAAGATTAAAATAACATTAACAAAATGAGAAGGTGGAAAGAATTCATTTGTATGCAATGTGTTAACGTAAATACACTTCATTATTTGAATTAAATTTAACTTTTGAACATTTCATTTCAATTAATTGTTTCATGTTAATACAATGTTTATTATGTGTGTTCATTATAAAATACTTAACCCAAAGCTGTAATGCTACTGTAAAGCTACACACCTACAAGCAGCAAGTTAATTTCAAGCAATTGTGTGGCAGGTTAGGTTGTACTGGAGAACAAAGCAAATTAGTATTACCTAAAATAATACAAACACACCATAAAGATGAGTGATAATAATGTTAAACACAGAACTTTAAAATATTTGAGTTCCTGCTAGACCTTGATGTGATTATTAGATTAACTTAAACTGACCAAATCAAGAATTACAAAGGATTGTGATTGGCTGCTGCGTTTGACTACTGTAAGTTCTAAACTAAGGCCAATCCACTGAACAAGATGTAGAGATTCTTCATGATTGTTCTTCCTGCAGCAATGATGCATTTGTGTTTTGAAGACAAAATGGTGGTACACGTGTGTCATGAGCCAAAAATGAACTGGGATATTGAAATTACTATGGGAAAGAAAAATGAATAAATAAAACATTAATTGGGAGAGCTTCATCACAGTAGACTTCTGTTTCATTATATCTAAAAGTGATTGCTTGTAGTAAGTATTTAAATTAAATCCATCTCTCAAGGCCTTGAAAGAGTTGTAATTTTCAAAAGGTAACCTTGAACAGTAACCTTGAAATGGTTTTTCAGAATCACAAATATTTAAAAAAAAGTATACAAATGTAAATTTTAAATTTGAGTTTGAAAATTGTATTTCCCTTATGATTTAAAATGTCTCAGAACATATAATCCATTTGTCTGGTGGCTCAAATCTCACCCCATACAGAGATATGCATACCCTCTCACACATGTCGCTGGCAGATTTTGCAGCATGTGTGTCGATCACCATATGCCAACTAAAAGAGAGGCCTCATGTCTTTAACAAGAGGCTGTCTCTGCATTAGACGCCCACGCATCATGCCAGCCCAATGAGTGTTAATATAATTTCCTCTACAATACAAAGCCCCTTTTTATAGGCAGTTATATTTACTCATACAGTACAGTAGGGTACATTCTGCACCTCTACAACATCCAGCACAGATAAAGGAACAGACACATTGTGCATATACCCTATGTCTATTTCTATGTGTGTGAGCAGTCATGCAGGTGCATCTGAGCCTGGATGGGATCAGGCAAGTGAAAATTTTATTAACTGGACAATGGTTCTCTAATTATAAACAGGCCTACATTTCTATTCTCAAATATTTTCGATACTCAAACCGACAAACTGACAAAAGTAATTGTCTTCCCCTGCTTCTGGAGACATTATACATTTAGAAGTAGAGTGCTTTTCCTTTGTAAGAGTAGAACACAAAGCGTCATAAAACTTCCACAGTAGTGCCAGATCTGACAGGACATCTACAGGAGGTTTTATGAGATGGTGGGAACTTGTTTTGTTATTTTACTAATTTATATGCTCTTCCACACTGATATGCTACTGCAGAGCGAAGAATTTGGCATGCCATGTTTGTACAATGTTCTCACAGACTCATGATGATATACTCCAACAGACAGGCAGACAGCCGAACATACAGAGAAGGAGGCATTTAAACAAGCAGACAGTTTCTACGTTATTGTAGTGTATAACAGGCTTTTATAAAAATCAATCTCTTACAAATGCTGCTGCCATGTACTTTTCACTCTCTTCCCATGTACTTTTCTTTTTTTCAAAGATGAAAAGTACTTAAAGACTAAGGAGCATCACAAGCTAACTAACTGAGATGGACATATAAATTCATAGCCTGCATTTAGTGCAACATGCATTTCCAACATGTTGGTATATGTCAGCAAGGGGAGAGCGGAGAGGATAACAGTAACAAAACACTGCTTAATGGGTTTCTATTCTCTCCTGTTTTAGCCAGTCAGTCAGGAGCCTCCTTTAGCTGTGTGTTTAGTCTTTGCTCCCTTCTCCTTTCTCCACATCCCCCTGTGTCTTCCAGCTCTTGAGAGAGGTCCTGTTTTGGGCCAGCAGAATTGTTGCTGACCTTTCACCCATGCGCACTAATTACAGTACCATGGTGACACTTCAAGTACCACAGTACCACAAAAGTGAGTGTGTGTATGGACACAAAGAAACAAACACACTTCTCAGGCCTACATTCCAAAATGCAATCACACACACACACGCACGCACGCACACACACACAAATACACACAATGCAGCCACATGCAGAATAACATTTACTTCCACAGACACACACACACACTGTTTCAGCTCGCTTGCTTTACATTTAGGGACCTCTTGCAGTACTGAATGGCAGAGATCTTTCTCACCCAGCTACTATAATGTCAGTACATAATAAGTGTGTCGTTACAGAGTCTTCTTATGGAATTAAAAATACTGCAGACTCAAATAGGCTATGTAAAGTGTTGACAAAGTAAAATACTCATGTCTGCTCCTTTATGACAGTCACTGTAATAGCATAGCCAAACCTATGTTAGTTTTAATGAAGCTTTAATATTTATAAAAGTACAAATATTTTGACTCAGATAACATAAAGAGTCTCCCTCCTCCTACTGTTTGGTAACTAAGCCAATTGTATTAACAGAGCTAATTTCAAAACAAGCAAAGAGTGTATGTATATGTATTTTAATTCCTGCTGGTTCTAGAATCTATCATTTCTATGCTTTGTGGTGTCATGTTGCAACTTTTGGTCCCAGTAGAGCTGAAATGGAAGGTTTCCAGTTAAAGACCTAGCCATCAAAATCTCTTAGACAAAGAATCAATGCTGACTCCTGTTCCCGCTCATCTCTGAGACGTATCCAGTTGCTACATTTACAGTTTAAGGTGCATTATGAAAACAAGGTTGTAAAAGCCCAGGATCCAGAGACTTTCATTCCCTGTTAGGTTTCACAACAGCCTAGCTTTTGAACTTTAACCCTGCTCCACCTGCTGAGTTCAACAACAGGCTCTGTCATCACAGTCACTGGGTTGAAAAGGAAATAAGGAGCTCTGAAAAAACAGATTTTTCAGTTGCATGTGTTTATAGGTCTAAATGACTGTCTGTCTTCCTCTCCCTCTCTTTTTCTCACCCTCTCTCTGTTTGGAGAGCAACAGCACACAGAGGAAGTGTGTGTCACAGGGGCACAAGAGAAATTGGATCGAGTACACGTGTATTTGTTTTTACGTGTGTGCCTGTGTGTGCATGTGCTATCAGTGTCTAACAGGTGGAAGACTCTGGCTGCTCTTCTGTGGAACAGTTCAGGAAACAAAAGACATCTCCACTCCAAAGGGAGGCGGGTGGCACCGTGCCCTGTTTAAGGAGCTGAAGACAACATTTTTCTGAAAAGGAGAGAAGGTGATGCCAATGTAGGAGTAGAGGAGACAAGGAGAGAAGAAAAACCCTACCACAGAAATCAGCAGTGTGCTATACATAGAGAAAGAGCAAGAGTTTTGTAGAGAGATAGAAAAATAAGTAGAGTTTAATTTTGGTGGAAAAAACTAATGGGATCAGACTGAGTTTGGTAAATGGTCTTATACTTGTATTGCACTTTTCTACAATGAAGTGTACTCAAACCACTTTTACACTATTTATCCATTCACCCATTCACACGCACAATCACTCATACACTCATATACCAATGGAACAGCAACTTGAGGTTCAATGTCTTGCCCAAGGACACTTCGACATGTGGACGAGTGAAGCCAAGGATGGAACCACCAACCCTCTTGTTCATGGTCGACCTGCTCTTCCTCCTGAGCCACAGCCGCTCCCAGTTTGCCTCACAGCCACGTTCTTTAGGATCAGTTATGGATGTTACACACTTCCTTTCTCTTGCTCTCTCTTTCTGTCTGCCTCTTTCTCTCATACTCACACTCAGGCAGGCTTGTTAAGCTGGGAATTCCTCACGGCGCTGTGCACTCTTGTGCGGCAGGCAGAGCATCCATTATGTATGCCCCACACACACACACGCACGCACGCACGCACGCACGCACGCACACACACACACACACACACACACACACACATACACACACAGTGTCTCTTTACATGGGTCAATGCCAAATCCATGTACACACAAAGAAAAATGAAAGCAGGGATACATGCATGCATATACAGAGTGGCCCACAGACACCCAAGCCTATAGTCAAATGCCAAGAAAGCTGCCTTAAGAGCTAAAAATGTGTCTCTCTCTTTCTCCCTCACACACACCCCTTGCTCTTGGACATTGTGTTTGCTTCAGAACCGTGGCATCTAGTGGCTGTGCTAACAGCCTGCTCGCTCCCCTTTTCATTTTCAGGTGGCAGATATGAGGTAGAGGGAGTGTGTGAGATATAAAGATAGAGAGGTAACATGGAGGTAGAGAGGGTAAAGTCATGCTTCAACTGAAAATTAAATGACTGCTGAATGATTCATCCTTAGAGAGGAAGGAAAGAAAGGAATTGACAAAGCAAAGGAAAAAAGACACCATTTCCCACAGCCCCCATTTCTCTATTACTCTAACTCCACCCATATTCGCTTTTTATCCTTTGCTCTTTCTGCCTCTAATAACCAGGTATATCGCTCTCACCTTCCTTTTATCTTTGTTTGAGCATATCTGTCTTCTCCAAGCCTATATCCTGTGCTATCCATTCTTTCCTCTCTTATCTTTGCAAATCCATGTTGTGTTGCTGTTCTCTTTATGTGTTTCATCTCACATCTCTCCACTCTCTATCTCACTTCTTCTCAGTTTGACCTGACCCCTCTCTTTCTCTCCCAGCATTACTGAATGTCCTTTTTCTCCTTGTCTTTTGTGCTGACGGCACACGGTGTGTATGTCCATCTATGTGTAGATTTCTAACCTTGTGTGTCTGTGTGTGTGGTGGTGCAGCTCTGACCCTTTAATCAGTGTGAGAAGAAACAGAGGAGGACTTGTGATGCCCAGCAGGGTCACAGGCCATGTAGAGTCAGCCATTACCCTCTTTCACCGAGACACACATACAATTCCTGGGCTTCATGCCCAGTGAGGCATCTGCCTCTGAACAAACAGCTTTGTGTACACCAGTCCTGACACACACACACACACACACACACACACACACACACACACACACACACACACACACACACACACACACACACACACACACCCACACACACACACACACACACACACACACAGGAATAGATAGGAAAGACTGAGCCACTCTGTATCTGTGCACTGTTTGACTGCTCCAGCCCCAGGTCTCCTTATCAACTGTCTCTCATCTATCACTGCCTTAGACACACCACTCACTCTCTCTCCACACATACACACCCACACACACCTCTTAGCAGGTCATTGCAGTTTGTGTTGACACGGCTGCAGCTCCTCCATCTGACTGCTTTGGTGTATGGTGTATGAACGTTGTGTAAATAACAGCTAATATGACTCATCCATTTGTGAAGGAATCATCCACAATATATGCAAACACACACACAAGAGAAATTTAGGGTAACTCTTAATGGCTCTTAAGTTATCACTACCTTACAGCAGTTGCAATTCCTTCCAATCTTTAATGCCAGACAGGTCCCATGCCTCATATCACACAAACTAACAGTTCAAATGTCACACACTGTATGAGGTTTACACACTCACTAGGGAGGAAGGCAAACATTTTCAAACTAACTAACCAACTATTGTGTTATATAGACAGTAGTAGAACAGTGCCAACCAACAAAAAGCATCAAATCAGTGCTCAGGCGACTCTTATTTCACTGCTGTTGGAATTTTCTTTAAAACTGGACATTTTAGAAAATGCTGAATGTCCTTATCCATAAAAGAAAGAGCTGGGTCACTAAATGGACGACATGGACAACATGCTGTGTCACAAGACACAAGTGCTCTAAACCAAATGGAAGTTAGTTTTATTTTTAACAATCATTTCATTTTAAAACACTCCTTAAAATATTTATTTATATTTGTACAAGAAATGCTTTTATTTGACATATTCAGTTAGTGTAGTGACATAGTTTAGCTGCTGGCTGGCTGGGAGGTATGAAGAAGCTGCCTCCTCTTGCCTCCCTGCAAACTCTGCCTATGTTAAAACGTTTTTTGGGATATTTTATTGTTTTAAAAGCATATAAGTTAATATTACAATGTAATTTATTAATAAGTATCCATCATTTTGACATATCACAGCAGGAAAGGTCTAAATAATAAAATATTCTTGGCTGAATTCAATTTAGCTACTTTACATCAACTCAATTCAACAATTAGGACGACATGGCTGGTTAGGTTTCAAGGTAAATGGCTGTGGCCCTAAAATGCATGGCCATTAAGCCTGCTGGACTAACAACCAATTAATTACTTTCAGCTATCCAGTTTTCTTCGGAGGGTCATCCTACATTAAGCTAAAAGCAGCATCCTATCCCAGTAATAGCAGAGCAGAGCCAGTGTTGTACCGTAGGATAAGCTGGCAGGAGGAGAAATGATATCAATTATGGAGGCTGCTATTGTCATCATTCTCGTCATCATCCTACAGCTTGTATTCTCATCACCCATATGTTCATATTTAAAATACAGTCTATCCTTTTGTTCACTATTTAATCTTAGCTCTCCTGTCCTGTCTGCTGCGCTGCTCTGTCGTCGGCAAACTCTATCGTCCATTTTTCTAACATCCCCCCCCCAAACACACACACACACACACGCGCGCACGCACACACACGCACGCACACACACACACACACACACACACACACACACACACACACACACACAATCATTCCCCTCTCGTCTTCTGCATCATGTGACCATCCCACACTGCTCCCTATAGACTGAAAGAAAGGCCAGCTTAACATTGTAGCAGCCTGGCAACCAGGCACTAAAAGAGGGGGGTGTAAAAAATGAAAAAAGCCCTGTGTTTTCCCTTGAGCCTCTTCTTTGCTCCATCTCTGACCCCTGTCTCTCTATCCTCTCTGTCTCTCTGATTCTCTCCTCTAAGCTGGCTGATGGCGGTGAGGTCGGGGACCCTGGCTGAGTGGAACTCATTACAGACTCCCTTCATTTCCATTCTGAGTGGGGCCTGTAGTAAGAGAGCACACCAGGGCATTGAGGTGCGCTCACACAGGGAACAGGGCGAGCACATTGAGCAAGACACCACTTATGAAGAGTGACGGCCAACAGAAACAGCCTTTAATACCCCCACAGAGGAATAAGGAGGGAGGGAGGGGGCAGACTAACATGCCAACCACAGAGAGAAGGAGAAAAAAAGAGAAAGAGAGTGAGTGAGTGAGAGAGAGAGAGAGACCATGAGGAGAGGAGAGAAGAAACAAGAAAATAGAAGGACAAGGCAGAGAGCAGGGCAAGCTGTGGGGCTGACACAACAAGAAGGCTTATTTAATAAACATGAGCTGGAGCCCAGTGCAATCGAGTGATACAACGGAAAGCTTATGCAGATGAGAGCCAACCTAATGACTAAATGGAGTGGATAGTAAAAAGAAAAGAAAAGAGAGGAGGGAGAGATTAAATAGGGAATGGAAAGAGGAGGCGAGGGAGTAGTGTTTAAGTGTCTGTGATGGAGTGTAAACAGTAGTTTCTCTGCAGTGTACAGAAAGACTTTGTTAAACATAGAGAAGGAGGAGAACTGAGGAGAACACAGCTTTGCCTGTTATGCAGCTGTGCAGGTTAATACCAGACAATCAAGGGTGTCGTAGTGATGCTAAGGCTTGTATGGCCTTGTATAACCTCAAAAGACAAGGAAATGTTTACATGTTAAGCATATTCTTGTCAAGTATTGTTTCCATGGTAATACTTATTTTTCACATTTTTGTAAACTAAACAGTGGAGATATGACACTGCACAAAAATTCATCATTTGCCATAGCACCTTAAACAGTGTGAAAATGGCAGACAGACTAAGCAAACACTGATATGCTGATGTTTGTTGAAGCGCCTCATCAGCCACAAACATCAGGCTAATTCGCACCAATTACAGAGTAGCATTTGTGCATCATTGAGTTTCATTACAGATAAGGTGCCCCAAGCTTTAAGCAAAGGGGAGGTTTAAAGGCCTGTGCATGGAAGAGTTTTTTTGATGGTGTGCGTGCGTGTGTATGTGTGTGTGTGTGTGTGTGTGTGTGTGTGTGTGTGTGTGTGTGTGTGTGTGTGTCTGTGTGTGCATGTGTGTGTGTGCGTGTGTGGAGAAGATGGGTCCAGGCTTTTGGAGTAAGAAAGCTGTTTACCTGGAACAGGGGATTACGGGACAACTTCCTATGGCATGGTGGAAGCTGTGGGGGTCTGGGAGGGCTGGGCCTTAAATCAGTTTAGGGAACAGTCACACCTCTCAAAGTCCCTGACCACCACTGTCTCCTCTTTTTCTCTGTATCTGTCTGCTATTGCATTTCTCGCACACAGATGCACAAACAACCAAACACACACTCTTCAGCACCCTAAATATTTATCCCTGTCGCAGTTAGCTTTCCAAATTTAATCCATCAGACACTATTTCATTTTCTCCCTGCAAGTTATTCTTTGTGCTTTCTCCCCAAATTGCAAAAAAAGAGTCAAAGTGGAGGTTTTCAAATCTATAAAATGTAAACAACAGAGAAAAAACCTTTAATACTATTGAAATATATTAGAAATAATCTCAGTCTTTCCAGGAGAATCTAAATGGAGAATGAATACGTATTGCCTATTGGATCTTTTTCTTGCCCATGATATGCAAACAATTGCAGACAAATTAGAGATAAGGAGGCTGTCCAGGCTAAAACAGTATCCATAGGAAGTCACTAAAGTCTTTGTATTCATAACATCAGTGACAGGTCTGTCCTGCTTGGTATGTTGAGGGAATACAAAAAAAGCTGCACTAAGATCAGAGAGATAGAGAGCTGTGGGTGGACGCCAAATAGAACACTCCTACTCCAAAGTGGGGCAGTCTTTTGGCAATATCAAGCCTGTGTGTGTGTGTGTGTGTGTGTGTGTGTTTGTGTTTCTGTGTAAGCGTGCAGTACAATTGTTTCTGCTCCTGTGTTATAAAATGTTTGCATTCCACACTTCTTCTCATCCAGAAAGCGTGGGTGGAATATTCTTTGTATGTGTCTGTTTATTTGTGTTATTAAATTCACACAGTTAATGTGAGCTGGCGTATGTGTGTCTCAGTGTGAGTGGGAGTAGGAGTATATGTGCCACGCTGAGTTTAATTAGCCTGTGGTCAAACAGGGCTGTAGAGCGGTGAATGGGAGCAGGTGGCCTCTGCTACATGGTGGAGTCAAGAGTCCAGTCTCTAGAGTGGCTCCCCCCACCTCACCTGCCCACACAGCCATGGTCTTTGCTGACGGGGACAGAGGACTTACCTGTATGCCTCTCTGAGACTGATGATGGCTGGGGTATGATAATGACTAATCGCTAACATGCTGCTTTTTGCCTGCCTGTCCTATACACCCCACAACAGGGAGGGCGAAGCCTTTAGAAGAAGAGATTCTCTGTCCTTTAAGTGACTCAAACTGGGGAAAACAGGGCTCTGCTATATTTCCACAGCAGGGGCTCTGGAATAAAACCAGGTCAAGGGCTGAGAGCAATATTGTGGCTCAGAGGAAGAAAAAGGGAGAGAAGGACACAGGGCAGTGAGTGCCAGGTGGCAGCAGTGGCATGTCTGTGCCACCTGTCCTGGGGAATATGAACCTTTCTCGCTCCTCCTGTTCTTCCATTCTGACAATGGCTCCCTGTCTGCTTGGTTGGCTCACTAGCTGTCATCCTGTCCACCTATCGGTCTGGCTGTCTGTCAGCCTCACTACTAGTCAGTTAGTAAGTCAGTCTCCTTATTTGTCAGCCTGTCTGTTAGCCCATTAGTCATGCCTCTGGCTACTACTTGCTAAAACAGCTTGCTATCACCACCTGTATTAATATTCTCCTCTCCACTTTAATGTTTACCTCCACCCATCCATTTTTATATATTTCACTTTCCCACTGTCGTACCGATACATCTTTCCTTCCTTCATCATTATTCCTTCACTCCTCCCATAACTCTTCGCTTTCCTTTTTCCTTAGCCCCTGGCCCCAGTTCAGTCAAGCCAAGCACACTAACAAGCTTAGTTATGCACAAGCTATCGTGGCAACCAGTCATTTCAATTACAGCAAACACACATACATACCCCAAATCACATACAAATGCACACAAATACACAAGTACTGTATGTACAAGCACTGCACGACAGAAAACAATACCTCCAGCAAAACAAGAGAGCTTGTTTCATTCACTGCCAGCCACATTCAACTTCAAACAGGTCCTCCTCATGCTTAATATGCAGTCTCCACTCTGCAGTCTCTTAGAAAGGAAATGATTTTTCCAAAACACTGTGACTAGATTGAAAACTGTCTATAAGGACATAGGAGTTGTGCTAGAGGTAACATTTCCTGACACCTTGGCAACTGGAAGCAGTTAGG
Source organism: Mastacembelus armatus (assembly GCF_900324485.2). Lineage (NCBI taxonomy): Eukaryota > Metazoa > Chordata > Actinopteri > Synbranchiformes > Mastacembelidae > Mastacembelus > Mastacembelus armatus. The sequence goes on from NC_046635.1 coordinate 12,948,002, forward strand.
AGAGGCACTGCTAGCATAGCCTAAAGCCTCGACTCTACTGATGTGTGGAGTACAAAGTGATGCTTGAAAATGCTCAGAGTCACAGGAGAATGCACGCACACAAGCATGAACGTGCATAAACGATCAGTCAAATGCATACATATACACACTTGCACACAAATACATGCACAGAGGACAGCAGAAACTCCTCCTGCCAGCCCTGCACCATCTGTCTCTCTGTCTGTGCTACACAGCCGTGCCCAAACAGTGTCCCAGCAGAGTCTATGTGAAATTAGCTGCCTTTGTGGGGCTTTGTCTGCTTGTGCATGTCTGTTTGGGTGTACCAGCACGCTTGGTTTAGATGCGTATTTTAGAACATATTTGCTGTCAATCTGTCAAGAGGTAACTGACATCAGAGCACTAATGTGTGTGTGCTTGCGTATGTAAGAGAGGTGGAGGGACAGAGTAAATCCACAGTCTGATCTAATGGCTATTTCCCCTGACCTCTGACCTCTGAACAAACACACTGACCTTAGCCTCCATATACTCCATCTACACCGCCCAGTCAGCCCTTGGATGCCTGTCTGGCCCCAGTCAGACATATCTAGCTCCCAGGGTGCTCTTTGATATCCACTCAGCACTATGACCTTTCATGACCTTTGACTTAACCTTGCAGCCCCAGGCTTTTGAGTTCTCTGTCCTCCTCCTCTCTGCCTAATAATATGTGATAAATCATGTCTGCTTTGACACCATCCTGGATGCATGTATACAGACAGGCACATACACCTACACACTCCAATTGTCTCCATGCCACTTCATCCCCCCACACCCCAAACATTCCTCTCATACTCTGGTCTGAACACAATTGCATGGCCCAAACACATGCATACATAGAAACCATAACAAAAGAAACATTTGCAGCATTCTGTAGCAAAGTAAAAAGCATTAGATTTGCTCCTATAGGCCCTTTAATCAAGCAGAGAAAGTCCAATAGTTGTATCAAGCTTAAAGTAGACATGTAAAAGAACATTTCAGTGCACACACACACACACACACACACACACACACACACACACACACACACACACACACACACACACACACACACACACACACACACACACACACACACACACACACACACACAAAGAAGAACCAACAAAGCAGAGTTTTAGAGTTGAAAAGGTCCTCCTGAAGCTGATTCACTGTGTGGTCTGAGGCTTTTACAGGCCTGTCTGGGCTGTTGCTAGCCAGACTGATGAAGAACGCAGCTGCCTTGTGACACATAATCATTGTATTCTTCACTGCTGCAGAGTCATGGCTAGGAGACAAACCGTCTGGCAAACAGACAGCTTTACAGCACAGAGCTCAATCAAACTGTCTTCCTACCCAATGGTAAACACACACACACACACAGACACAGCCAAACCCAGATTGATAACACCAAACAAATCAGTCTGTCGATTCCCCTGACTGCTTACAGGAACATAGCTTTATCAACACTGACATTTTGATTGTTGCATACTTTACTTACCTAATTAATTTAGAAGTGTTCTAATTCAAATGCCATTAACATTGTACACTGGCTGATTTCAGCCATTATTCCTACATAGATGAGCAGTAAAGTCAGCAGTCATGACAAAAGGAAACAACCATCTGCTCTGCTGTGCCAGGTTCCCTCTGCTGGACAGCTGAAGTATAACACCACTCTCTATGCTCCAGTACTGTGTGCCTCAGCAACTGATAACGTGAGGAAATTGGAAACAATCAAATTCAAAGCTGATAAGCTCTGCTGCCCTCCTAAGAAACCCAATCCTCTCCCAAAAGTGAGGTGGGCTCCTAGCCTACACACAAAAGAGGAAGAACACAGAAAAAAGGGCTGAACAAGGCCACTGTGTATTGTGAGAATACTATGCAGTGTGTGTGTATATGAGTGTGTGTGTGCAGTGATGGAAGACATTCTAGGTCCTTTGCTGCCCAATGAGAAATTAAATGAAAAGAGGAAATAGGAAGAACTGTCTCCATGTTTATACCACAACTCTGTGTGAGTGTGTGTCCTGGCATGTGTGACTATCTTTTCTCCTCTGATGGCTGACCCCTCACCCTCACTGCCACCTCTGGTCTCTGCAACAATTGTCCCTTTGAGGCCTAGGGGCCTCTCTGGCCCCCTGAGGTGTGTGTGTGTGTGTGTGTGTGTTTGTGTGTATGTGTGTGTGAATGAGAGAGAGAGAGAGAGAGAGAGAGAGAGAGAGAGAGAGAGAGAGAGAGAGATTGTGTTTAGAAGACCAGTCATGGCACTCAGATCTTGAGCTGAGCTAACAGGATTAGAGGAGCCAGGGCTAAGAGGGGAGGCGTCCCCTGTCTCTGTCTCTCGGGGAACAGAAGCTATACTTGGCCTCAGCCAATGCCCTTAGACCTGCAGATGACACTCTTGCAACACAGATTCAAAGGTTGGAGTGAGGGAGTAACAGACAACCTACCACCTTGAAACCTTGGAACAGCAGCAGCTTTTTTCAACTGTTAAGACCTCCTTTACAAGGTTATGTTCCTTAGGTTTAGCTGCTCCCAGTGGCCAATAGTGTAACAGTTTGTTAGCAGGACAAAAGTTAGAAATGTGTTTTTGCATGACCAGAAAAGTCATTAAAAAAGCTCATGATTAATGATTTCTTGAGTAGTGATTGGTTACAAGATTTAGACCTGCAGTGCATGTGCAGAATGAATCTGACACGTTTGATGAGTTGAAACCAAATGAAACCACTTCAGGCCAGTTTACATGTGGCTCTAATGATGACTGGCTAAATCGCATTGGGTTAATAAAGTTAGGGAGTCTCTAATCAAATCTGCGTAATCTGGCGACACGACTGACATCCGTATGTGTGTATGTATTGATAACAAGAGGAAATAATTCCATATGGACCCAGGCGAGGCAGTGAAATACTGTCTACTTGCTTCTGATACGGAATGAGACAGGGTGTCAGGGTTTTTGGAAATGTAATAATAAGCATGAAGACATCAAAGTGTGGGAGGAGTGAAAAGGAGAAAGAAGGAGAGAGAGGCAGAGTAATGAGAGGACTTGTATGCATGTGTATGAGAGTGCATGCATGCATTCATGATTACACATCTGGCAGCCCAAAGCGTGAGGTTCCACAGTGACCCTAGTTAGCTCTCCATAATACACTCACACTCTCATTACCACCCAGTTTGTGTGTGTGTGTGCATAAGCATATTTGTACGTGCATGTGAGTATGTGTGTGTGCGTGTGTGTGTGTGTGTGTGTGTGTGTGTGTGTGCCTACATGTGTTATTCTAGCTGCTTCTACCATTATGCTGTGTTTAAACATAAGAGAGCTCTTTGAGACAAGAGAGGACTGCATGAGGGGATCAAACAACCACATATACACAAATACAGCCAATTATACACAAATGCATCTGCATACACACATACACACACACACACATACACCAGCATGCAGAGACACATACTGTACACTGAGAGACACAAAAATGCAATACATCCCCCTCCTCCTGCTCTGATTAATAAAGGTCAATTAGCAATTATAATTTCCATATTTAATCAGTCCCCTGTGGTGTTGCTCTGTGGCCTGAGCTTTGACAACTGGCTCACTCTTACTCACTCGCTCTTTCTCTCTCTCTATCTGCTGTTATTACTCTCACGCTTTATGTCACGCTCCTTCGCTCTTCCCATCTCCTACGTCATTAACATCTGAGCATCCCTCCCTTCTCCACCTCCTTTTTTCCCAGCCCGTCCTTTTTTGTGTGATTCCTCCGTCTTCCCATCCCCCCTCTCTCTCTTCTCCCTCCATCTTTCCTCCAATCCCCTCTCTCTCTCTGTATCCTCTCTCTCTCTGATGAATGCCTCCCCTCATTAATCTTGATGTTTTTCCTCTTGCTGTGTTCTTCCACAGGCCTTCAAACCTCTCGCTAATTGCAATTAATCACTGAGGGAAACAGATGCTGGGAACAAAGGCAACCTGGGGGGGCCATGAGTCTGTACATGTGTATGTGTGTCTGTGTGGGTATCACTGTCTATGTGCGTGTCTACATATGTGTACAGCAGAGTTGGCAGTTTGATTAAGCTGTCTGTCAGGGCCCTATGCAAAAGTTGGGTGCCCTGCAGGGTACTGACATCAACCCTAGGTTGTAGGTGTGGGGGTGTTAGGAGGTGCGACTATGTGTGCTTAATCGTGGGCGACTTTTACATCTCATACTGTATGCCCGTGACCCTGTCAGACCTCATTGTATAAAGAATCTAACCCCATTATGTGGTGATGAGTAAGTGAACAACAGGAGAACAAAGTGCAGAAAGAGGCAGCAGCTTGTTGCTTTAACAAGACTGCTAATGTCTGATCTGTCCAACGTGTATTGTACCTGTGTGATGATAATCTCACATTTCTGAGTAGAGAAAACTATAAGCCACATTATTGTTAAACCCAACATGTTCAGTCCTCTTTTTGATGCTTACTGAACTCTGGGCTGTGAGATTTATTTCACCTGCAGACAATAATCCCAGTCTATTTCTTTCCTTCCTGTCCGTTTCTTGTCTGTTATCACTGCTGGGCCTTCTGTTTTGAGAATCTACATAACAACTTGCTGAGAACACAGACTATGTTTCAGGAAAATAAAGCACACACACACACACACACACACACACACACACACACACACACACACACACACACACACACCCAAAGACAATATCTGTAACTGTTCAGCTGTATCAGAGTAAAAAAGAAGGAAGTTTAATTGGTGTGTATATCTGGCTGTGTGTGTGTGTGTACCACAGACTTATCCATCACATTAGATCACATCAGCATCTCAGCATCTCTTATCAACCACAAGAAGGTGGAGAAAAAAGTTTCATGGAAAACACAGACACTCAAAACAAAATGGAGATGAAATGAAAAGAAACCACAAGTCATATATATTCCACTGGATACACACGTGCAATAATACACACATGCACGCACTCACTCACAAACAGACATACACACACCACACACAAGGAGCATATTCTCAAACTACATTACTCAAACCAGACATGAGCATAGAAAACCCATCAAAAATAATCAGTAGGAGGTGATACAGGAAAAAAGATACAAGGCTATGCTATGTTTTAACACAAGCCTGTTGTGCACCATAGCCACTCCAGAACACAGCCGAGTGTGCAACACAATAGGCTCCAGCTCTACCGCAGATAACAGACTACAGCTTCACTAGGAGAGGATCATTCTAAGTAGCTTTGAGCCTCTGTATATGGGGCACCAGAGAGACAATAATGAAATCAAAGCTGATCTGATATGTTCCCTAGGATTAACACAATGCTATGACCCCTACATAACCCTGGGTATGCTCCTTCAGCCTCCAACTGCAAGATCTGAGAGATAGCAGAGCTAAAAGGGAGTAACAAAAAGAGGGGGAGTGTAAGATGGAGGGAAGGGAAAGGAGACAGCATAAAGAGTGCAGCACCTCATAAATTGCTAAGTAGACATGCAGCAGGCGCTGTGTTAATGCTCCAGGATGTGTTGGCCTACTCCATGTGCCCTTTCTCTCTCTGGTACTGCTTTTTGCCCCATGCTATATAACATTATGGCCCAAATCCTAAAATGTTTCATCAGTTCTTTTAGAAGGATCACCTGAAAGAGGAAAATACTGAATTACATAAAAATAACCTCGCATTGTCAGATACTGAGTAATGGAAAAAGTCTATGTATGTATTTATTTCTTAATGTACATACATAAGTGTCACGAGTCATTGATGATGACAGCCAAGTATACATATTAAGGCCCTCCACCTCTGTTTTGCTGCAGCTTCATCTGCCAGTCCTGCTGTCACACTTCAAAGCCCAAAGCCTATTGAGCTGTTTTTCATTTCTAGTAAAGTAGAGTGGGAGGAGATCTTTACAGAAGGCCTGGAGGAAGCTCTTTTAAACCTTTACTGTTCTTTATTTGACAATCCTATAACTTCAAAAAAATGACAAACCCTTCTTCCCAAAACACCCACCCACCTACCCCACACAAAAACACCAACATAGTCCCCTGACAATTCCTTCCCAGCAGGCTCCACTCAGCCTTTATTCATTTTTTATTTATCACCTCTTGTGAGTGTATTGCTCGGCACGCAGCAATCGCTGCACTTAACCCATTATGCTAGGTAACACTCCCCAGAACGGTTTCTCCCTCCCTGGGATAAATTATTAACTTCCTCCTCATCCCACCATTTATCACTGAGCCCCATCGAGCAGAACGGGAGAACCATTGCTCATATCCATGGCAACAAGGGCCCATTTGTGCAGCAGTTGAATGCTGCTGATGATGAGGGGAGACATGAGGAAGACGAGGGGAAAAAGACAAATAATACCGCTTCTATCCAGCTCTTTAATGATGGAATCAGATCCTGCTCTCTTTGCACTTGAGTTTTTATCCTTCCTCTACTGATATGTCTTTTTTTTACAATGCCTATGCACTGTCCTTTGCCTCTTCATCTCTGGCTTCTCTTGCCTTATTCACGCACCCAACCCTCTCCTCAACTCTGAAATGGCAGCAGTATGGGTAATTAGATCAGAGCTTTTCTCTTGTCTCCATGGAGATGAATCATACAGTCAGGGTGACAGTCTGAGCTTTAGCGCTACGCGGTAACCTAATCAGAAGATTTGAACCCCAGCCAGAGCAGCAACATAACCTAATAATACTACCATGAACCTGCAATGACCTGCATCCCTGCGCACAGCAGTGCACACAGACAGGGGTGATGAGCAGGCCTGGTTAAACACATCGGGTCACATCCCAGGATGTGCTTGTCTGTGTGTGTGTCAGTGTGTGTATGTGCACGTATGTGCACAAATGAGTTTCTGAGCTTGAGAGGAGAAGCCCCTCACAGGTGTCCTAATTCATGTGCAATCGCAGCTCATGAATAATTAAACACAAAATGCAAATGTGCTTCTTTGATCATTTACGTTCATGTCTAACAGCATTAATTAATCAAACAAACCTTTTCTTTATCCCCAGTGGAATAAGTAGAATAATAAGCATATATAAAAAGAAAATCCACACAGTAAACAAGTTTACTAATCACACTGTTTAGCTACATCTGAAGGAACAAATGTCTGTGTGTTGAGCAAGTTACCATGGCTAAACAATGGACCAACCACATGGTGAAGTTGACTTACCATCTCTTCATATGAGACTGCTATAATCTCCTCTAGTGGATACATTAACTGTTTGCTGATGCAGTTTGCACAAAAAACACAGCGATGCAAACATAAGCTAAACAGGAAACTATGACCAGGTGTGTTGCTGTGATAATAAGAATGCTATGTTGTCCCAGCAGCAGATACAGGTCATACTGTACCTTGTGCTGAACATACACATTAGAGCATAGACGCATGCACACAAACACACACATACTGGCTAATATACGCAAAAAGAGTTAGGTCCTGATTCTCCTGTTAGCGTGTGAGACAGATGGTTGCTAATGGCCATGATGGATAACATCACCTCACAAGCAAACACAAACACAAATGAAGAGGACACACAAACCTCATCAGGTTGATCAGGATTTCATGGGCTTTTTGATATGCTCACTGTGAGGGATGGACCTTAGAAACAACCACTCTTTAGCTGACCTCACCTCACAGCAACAGTATCATACACAGAGGGAAAACTCATAAATCTCTGCCTCCCTCACCCTCTCTCTGTCCACATCTGTCTCTCTCTTAGCTTTTTCACATTTAGCGATCTTCTCCTTTACTTAACCTGCTGCCTCGCCTAACCAACTCCTCTCTTTCCCTTAATAAGCCTGTTTGTATGCAGTGCACACTTGTAGAGGCCTCTTCTCACACAAACACAGACTCCAGTGTATACATGGCCAAACTCTTATAACTCCTTTGCCAGCGCCACTCGCCTCCTGTCACACCCTTCTGTCATCAATTTCTCCTCTGTAACAGAGAAAGGCACATCTGACTTATGGAGGATATCAATATCTCTGACATAAATGGAGGGTAGGGAGGGGTGCACACCTCAGGTTTCTTTTAGGACACCTCGTAAAGCTAAATGATAGTTGGGGACGGGAGACGGAGGAGAAGGCGGGGAGAGCGAGATGGAGGGAGTAAAAGTGAGTGCTGGTTGTTAATGTGATGGCAGAGGGCTGTAAATAACTGAGACACAGATCTACAGCGTATGTGACATTCACGTGTGAGGTATGTCAGTGTGTGGACACTAGTATTAACAAGGTTAAAAAGAACTGCATGGTTGACTGAGTGATCATCTGCTGTATACAGTGTGTACGTGCGTGTGTTTGGCAATTTATGTTAGATCTTGCTCAAAAATGTGTATTATCCACTTGCTGATCACACCAGAGGGATTTATGCTAACTGCCAGTGTCTAACACTGGGCTGTAAATAGCTGTCTGTCTCTGCTGACATTGCCAAACTGCCCATAAAATCTGTCACCCTTGGACAGTTTCAGTCACACAGGACAGAACAGCTCAGATCAGTTTACACTAGGAAGGGAAGAGTGTGTTTGTAACTGCTGTTGGGGCCCAGTGCTGTATGCATTTGTCTGCCTACTAGAGCTTTTACACATTATGCAGGTGCAAGGGCGGAACGTTCTGTGGGTCTAAATATGATGCAGTTAAAGCGGACAGGGTGACGCCAGTTGAGATTTTTTGTGGTTAGTGTAAACAGATACATTGCACTTAGGTTAGTCCTTTGACACACACTCACGTGCAGACACGTTTATTGACACACACAGACAAACACAGAGGTGCTTCTGAATGAGGTCAAGGAGTCGGTGTTGAGCTGAAGAGAGGATCAATAGAGCTCTGAGTGTGTGTGCACATCCCACTGCTGTCCCACATCTTCTATGCCTTTCCTACATCTCTCCATCTATCTCTTTCTCTCTTCTTCTTTTCTTTTTTCTCCTGTTTCCCCTCGCAAACCACCACTTCTAGTACACACACAGCAGAGCAGCTGACTTTAAAATTTCTAAAAGCCCATAAACTCCCACAAATGCACAAAAATGCAAGCACTTTTCTGCTATATACAATTTCTGCTTTGTGGTATAATTGTCAGCACTATATGCATGTGTTTGAATGTGCCCTGAAGCATGTGTTCATTCTACTGTGGGAGATCTATGGCCGCTGACTCCAACTCACTGGCACCCCACTAGCAATAGCCTGGATGTGATAGGCAGATGAAAACAGAACAAGGCAATGACAGAAAGACAAGCAGAGGAGAGGCATAGAACATGTAAAGGACAAAATGCTTTCTTCTCTGATTGGGAGCATCTCATTTTTTCTCATTAGTGGAACTCATCTGAGCTCAGAGGATAAAAAGGAGGACTGATAGCCGGTATTTCTCTCTCCTGCCATCTCTTCTCTCTTTTTTTTCTCCCACTGTGCACATGCCACCTAATTAATTACACCCTACCATCGCATTGCTACAACAACCACTGCCGGCTAATTAACAGCACGCCTCAATCATGACCCCACTTCAAGGGTTCTGGATGTGTTAGTCTGTGTGTGCAAGTGTGAGATAGAGAGATGAGGATGCAGAAATGGGTGAAATGCAGCAGAAGTGGTAAGAACAGCAGCTGTAAGAAGGGATACAGAAATGAGGAGACAAGCACTTTCATATGATGGACAGATGCTCAAGAGAACAGAGGAGTGAGAGAAGCATGAGATAGATGGAGCAATTTCTCTCCACGCCCAGCTGGGCTCTATCAGCCAGGCTGGAGCCAGAGAGGATGGTGGGGAGTCCCAAGTATGGGTGTCTCACACTTAACACGTCAGTTCCAATCCCCTGAGCCTGAGTGAGCCTGGCCAGACCTCGGTGCTGCTGCAGCCTGCCACGCCTACTGCCTGAAACACACTCACACTGATCATATCAGAGAGCAAAATGGTGTGAGGCAGAGCTTAAGAAAACACACAGAGGCTGCTGTAAACCACGTACACCACATTTAACATCCTCATGGCTCAACTGAGAGAAAGAAATAAACAGAGGGAGAGAGATGGTGAGGGAGGGATCTTTAATATGTTTAGTGTACGTGATTGCATTAGCATTAGGGTCATATTATTGCTAAGCCATGTCACATGCACAGTGAACTGAATCCCAGTGGGGCAATCTTAACATTAATAAAGCTTAAATGGGCCTGAACAGATATACACGTATTTCCTGTGCATCTGCTATAGTTTATGTAAAAAGTAGGGATGAGACTAGGGAATGAAGGGATGAGGTGCAAAACAAGGGAAGTGGAGCACAGAGTAAGTAAAACATACAAGAATAGGAAAATATAGTTAAATATAAATGAGCTAGAATGATTAAAATGCGATGGAGCTGAACAACGCTGAGTTCCTGTCAGAACAAACTGTATATGTATATGTTTAAATGATATTTTTAAACATGATGAAACAATTAAATCATTACTAGTGCAAATACACCCAGTGGTGTAAATAAATTAATGAATGCAATGCAACTTAGTATTTCTTGTATCTAGTTTTGTCACCCATAACAATAAAAAAATTAAAAAAAAACTTGTTGTGCCCTTGGCACAAGACAAAATCCTTATTATTTAATTTAAATAAAAGCTCAATAAAATGAGTCTGATGGATTGGTACCAGAAAGCAGTAATAATAACATTAGGGAAGGTAAGAAAAATGGTTAAAAATATTTCTCAGGTAATTACAAATATTTATGCTATTTAGTGGCTGATCATATAGCTGTGTTTAATGAGCTTTAAGAAACATACTGGATAGGATATCTGTATATCAACCTGATATAAAGGAAATTTTTAATAAGGACAGAAACGGGGTCAAGGTGATTGATCCTTAGTATCATTAACATTTTCACAGATTAATATCTACTTTAATCAACTAATTTCTATCACAGGTAATTTATAGGGCAAGTGTTAATAACTGTGATTAGAAACAAAAACATTTAGATCCTGTCACTAGAACACTGTAAACGGAAAATGTAGAAAAAACAGGACAAGAGAGAGAGGACAAAAGAGTGAGAGTGAAACAGAATGTACTAGTAGTGGGCCAACAGCAGAGTAGAGAGGCCATGTTCGCTGTCAGCCATTAACATGCCCACGACTAAATTATTCACTGCACTCTGTCACCTTACACAAGCCTGGGCTAACTCAGACTGAGGAAGGCTGAGTGTGTATGTGTGTGCATGTACGTGTGAGGGTGCATGTGAATGATGTTAATGAATGTGGTAAAGGAGGATTCCTTTAAAGAGGGGCTCAGTATTGCCATCCTGTGGCTACAACAAGCATTATACTGTGTACCTTGTGCAGCCATTTCTATGAGCAGCTACACACAAACACACACACACACACACACACACACACACACACAAAGCAGAATATGATGTTTAAATGAGTCTGAAAAACATGATGCAAATCATGTACAAGCTCTAACCTTTAGATGCCATTTGAGTGTAATGCGCAGTAACAAGCACACACTTATAAACATACAGGCAATACATTGTGCGCAACCATAAAAGGACAATGAGGAACAGAGAACTGTTTTGTGTAGAGGAAGCTGATTTCCATGCAGCCTGCTGGTTTACTATAGAACAGGAGAGGCTGGTTAGCAGGAGCAGCTGGGTAAACAATGCAACCTCACCTGGAGTCATTTACATGGATTGTGTGTATGTGTCTCTGTGTGTCTGGGTGTGTGTGTGTTACAAGGGGTATCTCCTGTTGCTGCTCTTCATCATGTTCCTGAAAGTGCCGTTGGCAAGGAAACCAGAGAGAGAGAAAGCCATGAGAGACAAGTCAAAGAGCACAGTTTTGGATAAGATGAAATTGGGAAGAAAAAGCAGACAAATGAGAGACAAAATATAAAAGCAGTGGATCTAGGAAGAGAATAGTGGGGGTGTTATTTGGGATTGGGGTTGTGGTTGGAGAAAGATGGAGGAGGGGGTTAACATAGAGGAGGCAAAGAGCATGTGAAAATGCGACCCATGCCTCCCACTGACAAGCTTTATTACAGTCCCACCTGCAGCGAGACAGCAAAATGCACTTAGCTTCAGCCAAGTCACCTGACAGTGGAGCTAGTTTGAAAGGGAGGAAAGTGAGAGGCAATGAGGGACAAAAAGCATAAAAGAAAAAAGAGTGAGGGGAAGAGAGAATGCAAAACAATTGCACAGGAAAAACAATATTGCTTAGTTAGTACCCTGCACTATAAACAACCCTCACTTTTACTTACACCCAAATAATCTCCACTCTCTGGTCCTTTCAAAGCTATAGAGTGGTGTGGTGTTACGTTGTTAGGATGTCCTATTTTTGTCCATCTGTTATAAATTCAAATGGACACATACAAATACATACACAAGGCAGGCAGTGTGTGCAGGCAGTCAAGCTTAATCCGGCTAGAACACCTGTTTCCTGGTGAATGTGAGGTCAAAGGACAGAGTCTAGAGGTCTCTCACAAAGTGATCTCTTTCAGAGCTACAGCTGGAACATGTCTGTAACCTGACCTCACTGCTAAATTCACACTGGGTGGCCTATCTATCTATCTATCTATCTATCTATCTATCTATCTATCTATCTATATATCTATCTATCTATCTATATATCTCTCGCTCTCTCTCTCCATAAAAAAAAAAAATTCCCTTCTCACCCCAATGAGTGGGGTGTGTGTGTCTTCCTCAATCTCGGGTCCTCTACCAGAGGCCTGGGAGTTTGAGGGTTCTTCACAGTATCTTAGCTGTTTCTAGCACTGCGCTCTTCTGGACTGTGAGCTCTGATGTTGTTCCTGGGATCTGTTGGAGCCACTCTCCCGGTTTGGGGGTCATAGCCCCGAGGGTGCCGATTACCACTGTTGCTTTTACCTTCCACATCTTTTCTAGTTCTTCTTTCAGCCCTTGGTATTTCTTGGTAAGCTTCTCATGTTCCTTCTTTCTGATGTTGCTATCACTTGGGATTGCTACATCTACCACTATGTCTTTCTTCTGTTGTTTGTCCACCACTACTATGTCCGGTTGGTTAGCCATCACCTGTTTGTCGGTCTGTATCTGGAAGTCCCACAGGATCTTAGCTCGGTCATTCTCCCTCACCTTTGGAGGCGTGTCCCATTTTGACCTTGGGACCTCCAGCCCATACTCGGCACAGATGTTCCTGTACAGTATGCCGGCCACTTGGTTATGGCGTTCCATGTATGCCCTGCCTGATAGCATCTTACAACCTGCTGTTATGTGCTGGATTGTCTGGGGCATCTTTGCACAGCGTGCACCTGGGATCCTGCCTGGTGTGGTATACTCCAGCCTCTATCGATTTTGTGCTCAGGGCCTGTTCTTGTGCTGCTACGATTAGTGCCTCTGTGCTGTCTGTCAGTCCAGCTTTTTCCAGCCACTGGTAGGACTTTTCGATATCAGCCACTTCTTGTATCTGTCGGTGGTACATACCGTGCAGGGGTTTGTCCTGCCATGATGGTTCTTGCTCCTCTTCCTCTGCATCGGGCTTCTGTTGCCTGAGATATTCACTAAGTATTCCCTCGTTCGGGGCCATCTTTCTGATGTACTCATGGATCTTTGCTGTTTCATCTCGGTTGGTGGCTCTGACGCTCACCAGTCCTCGACCTCCTACCTTCCTCTTAGTGTACAGTCTCAGGGTGCTGGATTTGGGGTGAAACCCTCCATGCATTGTGAGGAGCTTCCTTGTCTTGACATCAGTGGCTTCTATGTCCTCTTTTGGCCAGCTTATTATGCCAGCGGGGTATCTCATGACCGGAAGGGCATAGGTGTTGATGGCTTGAACCTTGTTCTTCCCATTTATCTGACTTCTTAGGACTTGCCTTACTCTCTGTAGGTATTTGGCTGTGGAGGCCTTCCTTGCGACTTCTTCTTGGTTCCCATTTGCCTGTGGGATTTCCAAGGTACTTGCAGCTTCCCCCAACATCCGCTATGCTGCCTTCTGGAAGTTCAACTCCTTCAGTCCTGACAACCTTCCCTCTCTTTGTTATCATTGGACCAAACTTGTCCAGTCCAAATGACATTCCGATGTCTTTGCTGTATATCCTGGTGGTATGGATCAGTGAGTCGATGTCTTGCTCATTCCTGGCGTACAGCTTGATGTCATCCATGTACAGGAGGTGGCTGATGGTTGCTCCATTTCGTAGTAGGTATCCAAGGCCAGTCTTAGTGATGATCTGGCTGAGGGGGTTCAGGCCCATGCAGAACAGCAGCGGCGACAAAGCATCTCCTTGGTAGATGCCGCACTTGATGGAGACTTGTGCAATTGGCTTGAGGTTGGCCACTAGGGTTGTTTTCCACAGTCCCATTGTGTTCCTTATGACGGTTCTTAAGAGTCCAATTGATGTTGTATAGCTCCAGACATTCCAGGATCCATGTGTGAGGCATTGAGTCGTAGGCTTTCTTATAGTCAATCCAGGCGATGCACAGGTTGGTCTGTCTGGTCTTACAGTCTGGAGTGACTGCTTTATCTACCAGTAGTATGTTTTGCTCCCCTGGTGTCCTTACCCATTCCTTTCTGGGCCCCACTCATGTATTGAGCCATGTGCTTACTCTTCTTACCCGCTATGATGCCTGACAGGAGCTTCCATGTTGTGCAGAGGCAGGTTATTGGGAGATTGTTGGATGGGACTGCTCACTTTTGGGGATCCTTCAGGATCAGCACTGCCCTGCCTTCAGTTAGCCACTCTGGGTGAGTCCCATCCATTAGCAGCTGGTTCATTTGAGCTGCCAGGCACTCATGGAGTGCAGTTAGCTTCTTTAGCCAGTAGGTGTGGATCATGTCAGGCCCCAGTCCTTTCCAGTTCTTCATGCTTGAGACCCTTTCTTGGATATCTGCTACTGTGATGGTTATTGGTTCCTGTTCAGGGAGGTTGCTGTGGTCTGCTCTCAGGTCCGCCAGCCACTGGGCATTGGTGTTACGTGATGCCTCCTTCTCCCATGTAGTATCATTCCAACAGTTCTCTATTCTCAGCCCTCGTCCATGAATGTTGTGTTCCAGTAACCCATTTCTCATCAGGTTGCCCTGGTTCCCTAGCACCTGACGTGAACCTTCTTAACATATAGTGTGTGTGTGTGTGTGTGTGTAAATAGACAACACACACTGAGATGCTATTAGCTGTCATTATTATGCACAAACCATGTAATCCATGAGAAGCAAATAATTAAGAGAATGAAATGATGAGAGGTTTATTACTTCCTGAATGGCGACAGTCTGCTGATGTATCTGCTGATGAGCTATGGCCAAGTAATGATGTGCTCTGCTGGCTGTGAATGTAAAGGTCTCTCTCCAAGTCTACTCTTTCTGGCTCCAAGGCTCTAGTTGGAAAATCACAGTCACTAAATCAAACCCATCCGGAGGGGAGATGAGAGCGAGGTGGAGAGAGAGGGTTAACAGCGTGTTTCTCAGCTTTTTTAGAGAGAGGAATGTGTTGGAAAGGAAACAAATCAACCAGCAGTGACTGCACAATAAGGTCAGTGTGTCCAGAGAAGAATCCTGACTCAAATGCTACACACTCACAAACACATGCACACAAACAAAAACATTAAACACACAAATGCAAACACAGTGAGCGACTGAATAGGGGCATAACCCCGTGCGCACCCTGTGAGTGGCTAATAACCATGGCACAGTGCCAAACCCACTGTCTCCTAACTAATTCCCAAATGCCTCCCAGGACTGGCGCCACAGTGCAGAACGGAGCTCTGTTTCTGAAAAATCCAGTGATCATTACATTACCAAATTACTCAAATAGATGGATGAAAAAACAACCATGCAGGCCAATCAACTTGCTTGCCCCCTGAAGAAGAGATGTAATGGAAAAGACAATAAGGACACTTTGAATTAATATTTGTTTGCTGAGACTGTCTCCCCTTACTTAACACACACAGAAACACACCTCAGCGCTGACTCTGCTTGGTTGGAAAAAGAGGGCAGTGAGGTGGCACTCTGCCAAGCATGGTGCTGCCAAAAGACTCTGTATATCCTGGTCTCCAGTGTCATTTTAATCACATGAACACACAAACAAACACACACACACACACACACACACACACACACACACACACACACACACACACACACACACACACACACACAAACACTTCCATCTGCTGTGCTTCATGGGAGCGGTGGCAAGCTTGTCACTGTCATTCATAGTTAGTCTACCTTCCTGCCATCCTAGAAGAACAAAAGAAATGAAAAGAGGGAGTGGAGGAAGGGGAGCAAGCAGTGGCATTCCTCTCTATGCCTCCTCTGTCACCCTCCAATCTCTCTCTCCACATCCCCCGTTGTCCTTGTCCAAAGCCCTTGTCCTCCTCTCACCACACCTTCCCTACCGCTCCTGTCATCCCTCAGTCAGCTCATTCTTTCTGCCACTCTTCCTCTTACCCCCCCACCTACTGGTCTGCTCTCTGGAAATAAAATACAAAAATGGGCAGCTGTAATCACCCTCCAATGGTCAAACTGCTTTTATTGTATTTACTATGTGTGTGCAGTGCAGTCCAGTTCAAAAAATACTGTTTGCCAGATATTGGGAATTATCCTCTATCTATGCCCAAACAGCACCAACACCCCATTTTCAGTGCTCCATGCTCCCACAGTTGGTAATTGTAATAGTATTGAACTGGCCAGGAGCCAGTTACACAAGACTGCCAAAGTCTGCCAAGTCCAGCTGCGCTGCTGCAATCAAACCACAGTCATGGCTTATCTCAAACCAATCATGTTATTAGCATGTATAATGCTGAGGCCAAACATGTCCAGATACCCACATACAGTGGGTACGGAAAGTATTCAGACCCCTTTAAATTTTTCACTCTTTGTGTCATTGCAGCCATTTGCCCAAATCAAAAAAGTTCATTTTATTTCTCATTAATGTACACTCAGCACCCCATCTTGACAGAAAAAAACAGAAATGTAGAAATTTTTGCAAATTTATTAAAAAAGAAAAACTGAAATATCACATGGTCATAAGTATGGGCTACACAGGGCTACACTCACCCCAACCGGTCGAGGCAGATGGCCGCCCAAACTGAGCCGGTTCTGCTGGAGGTTTTTTCTTCCGTTAAAGGGAGTTTTTCCTCTCCACTGTCGCCAAGTGCTTGCTCATAAGGGAATTGTTGGGTTTTTAGTTTTAGTTTTTGTAAAGTGCCTTGAGATGATTTGTATTGTGATTTGGCGCTATACAAATAAATAAAATTGAATTGAATTGAAGTATTCAGACCCTGTGCTCAGTATTGAGTAGAAGCACCCTTTTGAGCTAGTACAGCCATGAGTCTTCTTGGGAATGATGCAACAAGTTTTTCACACCTGGATTTGGGGATCCTCTGCCATTCTTCCTTGCAGATCCTCTCCAGTTCTGTCAGGTTGGATGGTGAACGTTGGTGGACAGCCATTTTCAGGTCTCTCCAGAGATGCTCAATTGGGTTTAGGTCAGGGCTCTGGCTGGGCCAGTCAAGAATGGTCACAGAGTTGTTCCGAAGCCACTCCTTTGTTATTTTAGCTGTGTGCTTAGGGTCATTGTCCTGTTGAAAGATGAACCTTTGGCCCAGTCTGAGGTCTTGAGCAGAGGTTTTCTTCCAGGATATCTCTGTACTTGGCCGCATTCATCTTTCCTTCAATTGCAACCAGTCGTCCTGTCCCTGCAGCTGAAAAACACCCCCACAACATGATGCTCCCACCACCATGTTTCACTGTAGGGATTGTATTGGGCAGGTGATGAGCAGTGCCTGGTTTTCTCCACACATACCGCTTAGAATTAACGCCAAAAAGTTCATCTTGGTCTCATCAGACCAGAGAATCTTATTTCTCATAGTCTGGGAGTCCTTCATGTGTTTTTTGGCAAACTCTGTGCGGGCTTTCATGTGTCTTGCACTGAGGAGAGGCTTCCGTCGGGCCACTCTGCCATAATGCCCCGACTGGTGGAGGGCTGCAGCGATAGTTGACTTTGTGGAACTTTCTCCCATCTCCCTACTGCATCTCTGGAGCTCAGCCACAGTGATCTTTGGGTTCTTATTTACCTCTCACCAAGGCTCCTCTCCCACGATTGCTCAGTTTGGCTGGACGGCCAGGTCTAGGAAGAGTTCTGGTCGTCCCAAACTTCTTGCATTTGAGGATTATGGAGGCCACTGAGCTCTTAGGAACCTTGAGTGCTGCAGAAATTCTTTTGTAACCTTGGCCAGATCTGTGCCTTGCCACAATTCTGTCTCTGAGCTCCTTGGGCAGTTCCTTCGACCTCATGATTCTCATTTGCTCTGACATGCACTGTGAGCTGTAAGGTTTTATATAGACAGGTGTGTGCCTTTCCTAATCAAGTCCGATCAGTTTAATTAAACACAGCTGGACTCCAATGAAGGAGCAGAACCATCTCAAGGAGGAGCAGAAGAAATGGACAGTATGTGAGTTAAATATGAGTGTCACTGCAAAGGGTCTGAATACTTATGACCATGTGATATTTCAGTTTTTCTTTTTTAATAAATTTGCAAAAATTTCTACATTTCTGTTTTTTTCTGTCAAGATGGGGTGCTGAGTGTACATTAATGAGAAATAAAATGAACTTTTTTGATTTTGGCAAATGGCTGCAATGACACAAAGAGTGAAAAATGTAAAGGGGTCTGAATACTTTCCGTACCCACTGTAAGTACTCATACATAAATGTACATATCTCTATATGTATTTACTCAGTATGAAAAGACTGAACAGTGAAAAGAGAGATGAAATACTTGAAGTCAACAAAATAAAAGTAGAGAAAGGCTTCACACAATGAAGAACAAACAAGAGCAAACTCTTACAAATTTTGTTGTGTGTGTGAGTGTGTCTTGTGGTCAGATGTCATGTCTTGCCCCCTCTGGCCTGTATTCTGTCCTGACAGGGGCTCATCATGGTCCACAATATGCTCAGGCATTTTAAATAGAACTTAATCCATCCTTTTCTCCATTTTGAAACATATCTGATCTGACTGCATTTTAAAATTTCTCTCTTTGACATACTTCATACAGTAAATACCTAAAGGCAACCAGTTTAACTCTACACTGTGAAAGTGCATTCCCGACTCCTCTCCCTGTGTACCTATTGTTAGAACAAACATAGAAAAATCAGTAACCATTAAATATTCACATGTGCAATTGAAACCCAACAGAGACCAGACCTGAGTGGACACCTGGGCTGTGTAACTGTATATGTCTTAAAGAGTTAACCTCTCCCTATAGCCTAATTTTAGTTGTTGCACGGGGACCTTTTGAATGATTCTAAACCCAACAGTCTTAAATGATTGTGCACCTCTCTAATCTGTTCCATATGAGCACCTCAATCATGTTGTGTGACACGTTTCTAGACTGAGCGGAGGAAATGGGCATGTCAGTGTGAGCTGCAGCACAACACACATGACCAAGAGGACCTAAATAACTGATGAAAACTGTGCTCAACGCACACTAGACTGCTGGGAGGGACGTTCAGCCTTCCGCTTGTATGTGTGTATGTCTGTAGGTGTGCAGTCACCCCCACTGTCTTTAACCAAGTGCCTTCGAGTGTGTGGTTTGCTCGAGCTAGTGTGCCTGTGCATGTGTGCAATGTGTGTCTGTATGTGTGTGTCAGTTCAGTTGGAAAGAAAGCTTGAGATGAGTTTCTGTAAACGACAAGGGGGGGGGGGGGGGTAAACAGAAATAGCCTTAGAGAGACAAGAGAAAGAGGCCTGAGCAAGAGGAAGAGGTGAGAAGGAGAGACAGAGCAGTGAAGTGGCAGAATGAAAAACAAAAGGATAAAGAGTTAAGACTGTTACATTTACAAATTACCTGTGCTTATGAATATGAATGTTTGTGTAAAAAAAGATGCAGAGAGAGGGAACAGATACCTAGTGAAAAGGCAGTCCAGCAACACTGATAAGAGGAGACAGTAGCACTTTCCACATAAATGCACTAAGCTCCAAAACCCACTGTAGTGATGGCCTCCCTTAGGGCATACTCGCACACATATGCATGTACATTCACTTATTTGTTGTGTCAGTGCCTGCTTCTTGCTGACATTTTCTACCTCATCTCTGTCTCATTTTACCCTTACCATTATCTCGTTTACCAGCATCCCAACAGCATGCCTTTTCACCTTTCCAGCTGAACACAATACAGTATAAAGGAGATGTGAAACAATGGTAAACCTACAATCCATTGCTCTGATTTAAGAATGACAACAATCAGAGGTAAAAGTAAACTTCTGATTAAAAACAGTATTTTAAAAAGTCTCAAAAATAGAACAAGCTGTGTGTGTGTGTGTGTGTGTGTGTGTGTGTGTGTGTGTGTGTTTGTGACAAATGTCAGTATACAGATGTTTGACAGCCTTTAAATGTAAGCCTTGTGGGCTGGTTGGGTTTGCTGGTTTGCACTGTTAATAGTGAAGAGCAGTTGCAATAAAACAATGCAGTCAAAGAGGGGTGGATAGATCAGATCCTCCTTACATTTGCAAAACAAACTACAGGGAAATCATTAGAATCTCTCCTGCTGTCACAGAAGCAACACTTTGCTCATTGTAATGCCAAAAGGTGGAAAACAAAGAGTTAATGTAGCTTTAAGAGTCACAAGAGAATGAGGTGTTAGGAGACATGACAGCACAAGCCTGAAAAGAAGAACTCAAAAGAAATTTTGTCACTCTGAGTTTGAGCTTTAGAGCTGCCTCAGACTTCATCTCTTTCACCTCTGGGGTGTCACTGCTTCCTGTGCTGCCACACAGCAGGGTCAGAAGGACATCTCACACAGGAAGAAGGTATCAGAGATGAGATGCTTGGGCGAAGTGAAGATATATATATATATATATATATACAGGTTATGGTTAGAAGTTCAATGATGAAGTGAGTTTTTCATTGTTGTGGCCACACAGTCACTAAATCGAGCAGAACAATAGGAACTGTCAGATAATGTTGCTCATAGTTGGAGAAGAGCAAAAGAGAATTGTACTGCTCTCTATTAACAGCTATCAAATATTGAATTGGTGTGAAGTTAAATGCTCTTTTCAGGGACCCATGCTGCATTATTTTACGAAATATCTAAAAATCAAGAAAAAAAAATACAAGTACAAAATGTGACAGCGGACAGGAAAGCAACAACAAAACAACACCTCTGGTATTTGAGAGCAAAACTCACTGGAAAGCGGGCAGGCAGCTTGGTCAACTTTCTCTTGCTCCAAGGTCACTGGGTGAGAAGAAGTGTGGTTGTCTCGAGGTTGTGGGGGCCCAGTACCCAAGTCTTCTTCCTTACTTGTTGTTCTAGCTGTGGTCTTGATCTCCAAACTAGCCTGAAAGATACAAAACATATAATTTACATCTTTAAAGGCTAATATAAAAAAAGAAAAGGAAGAAAATTAGCATTTTAGACCATTCACTTGTGAAACTGAAGTGGAGTTCATCACCAATGAATCAATAAGTGACTTCAATATAGGTCCCCAAGAATCTTTAAAAAAAACCCTGAGATACAGATTCTTTTACTCCTAAACGCATCCACCAAGAGGTGCCAAACATTACAGAACAAAACTGTCCCAACATTTTTGGGCAACAACAGCGATGTTGCCATTGTAATCGAATCTAAACAATAAAAAGAGACAGATGGTGCAAATATAGCAATTAACTGCTGATCTACTCCGTCACTGGTGCAACCATTTATAGCTGCTGTCACAGCACTCAGATTTCTGCTATAAAAAGACAATAACTAAAGGGGATGCAGCGCTGGGTGAAGAAGTGTCCCTTCCCTGAAGTGACAGAGCTGCAGAACAGACAGACAGAATCAAAGGAGAGAGACAGAGAGAGAGGGAGACTATTCCTGACAGCCTAAGTCTGTTTGGATGTGCTCTACTCTGCTCCCCTCCACAACTGAAAGAGGAAAGAGGGATGAGGCTTCAGGAGAAAAACAAGCTGACCATGAAAAGCAGAGGGAGAAGCAGAGGGTGGCTGTCATCGAGGAGACAGAGAGAGGAGTGGGGGAGAGTTTAAAAGAGGCTGTGATGGCTCCCTCCACTGATGAGAAGCAGAGAGACAGGCAGGGGAGGTGCAGCGCATCTTAAGACAAAAAGGCACCCTGGGCTTATGAAATATACATAATTCTCAGCTGGAGACAGAGACACAGAGCGACAAAGGAGAGGAGGGGCCCGAAGACTGACGAGACTCCACCACCCCTCCTAAACACTTAGTGCTAAAAATAAAACCATAGACAGATTCCTAATGATTTCTCATGAGGAGTCAGAGGGAAGTAATTTGCTTTTTTTTTTTTCTTTTTTGAGTGTGCATGCTTACTCACACACACAAGCAGGTGTTTGTAAGCATCAAGGTGCATCAATGCTTCCTCCTACAGTTACAGGCTGAGTGGGCAAAAACCACAACAGTAGCTATGACACAAAAACCGGTGAAAAAGTGTTTTGGCGGTTGGCCTATATGCAAATCCACCTGCTGGTCAGGGGGTTTTTTTTGGTTAGAAGTTTCTTTCAACTACATCTCTCAGACCATCCCACCTGCCCTCTCTTCAAGCACAGACAGCTGCCCCCACAATGCAAGCAGCAGTTAAAAACCATTTAAACAGACCTCACTTAACAATGAAATCACCCTTTGTTCAAGCTAATGATCCACCTCTCCCACGCACTCTCAGTAATGGCTCTGCCACTGAAGTACTGGGATTCTCACGCAAGTGTGTGTGTGTGTGTGTGTTACCAGAGACTGGGTAAATTTGTTTCTTTACTTCGTCTTATCCTCCTGTCAGGTGTGCCTTCCTAGTCTATATCCCTAACACATCATGTGTAAGTAAAAAAATCTTGCAGATAAATAGTCTTGTCTGAGCCTCAGATTACCTCTACCCTGGAAAAAATACACCACAAACATGCCTACAGGTTTCCTAACCTTTTCTCTCGGCTCATCTTGTCTCTCACTCTCTCTTTCAGCTTGTTTCTCATTTTTTCTCCCACTTCTTTTCTTTTTTGAGTAAAGGTGTACACATTAGGGGCTTCATTCTGAATTCCCACTTTATGTTACACTGGAGAGGAAAAAGGGTCAAGGCCATGAGCCTTCATAATGTAATTACTGAGATATAGCAGCTTCTCTCATCCAAACAGATGGTGGAGTAACACTCAACATACTGGCCTTAAAGTACAAATTGGATGCCAAGATTTTATGGTACCCATAAAAGCTGCTACCATCATTGCTCTCGAATTACTCATTTATGCCCTATAATTGGGAGGAGGCATAGTTACTTAAAGTGTGTCATTGCACAACAAAGTGTTACTCTGGACACAAATATTAGACAAGAAGAGAGTCCACAGGCATGCTAGCAGCTCTGTGTGTGTGGCACAGCAATACTTTGAGATATCTGGTACGTATAAGTTAATTCTTTAGGGATCAGAAATACAACATTTTTTGTCAATCCATTTAAATGTTGTTGAGATGTTTTTGTCTTGCACAGTGGAGGGCCAACTGACCATATTGGCTAGTGTGGCTAAAAATCAGAGTGAATTAGATCTTTGATGATCACATAGGCTAAATAAAACTAAGATGGAACTGTATTATTTCATTTATTTAAATTAAGAACTGTGGCGAGTTTATATGCACCATCAGTGACAAATAGCCTATACGCCCTCCCATGTAAGATGCAGCATAGGAGTCAGGAGGTGAAATGAGAAAGATCTACAGAGGAGGTAATAATTGAGGTTAAGTCCACAGTTCAGCATTATCTCCTCTAATTGGTAAGTAGGAGGTTGGTAATGGATGATGTCACAGGACATGGAGAAGGCCTGCTAGCAGAAACCACACAGTAGTGCAGAGTACTGCACAGCCTGAAAGTATTACAAGACATTAGCAGCTGAGTGCAGGTCTTGATAGGAAGCTATATATAAACAGAGTCCAGAGGGCCTGCTGGCTTACACAGAAAGATTCAAATGCTTGAATGTGAGTGTGCTAGAGAGTTGGGCTTGTTAATCAAAATAGTGACAACCTCTGGAGTCATTTGCCTGTCTCAACCCAAATCTCACCCGTCACCCAGTTGCACACAAAAACACACTGCTCAGATTCTCTTCATAGTAGTGATACACATTTGATTATGGGGCGATACACATGCGCACTCTTACAATAACTCTTTTTTTCTCATTTATATGACCTAACACATGCCTCACCAGGGACAGGCTCTTTCATCACAGCCATCCAGATTTATTAAAGAGAAGGACAGAGTCAAAGGCAAAAGGATACATCGATAAGTGGGGAAGGTTACTGTACATTTGTGTGTGTGTGTTTGTGCGTGTGGGTCACCAACAAGTAGGGTCATCCATGAACACAGCTGACTGTCTAGAAGAGAAATAAACTTGAAGATGTCGATATGTTAGCCTGGGTGAAGAAAGATCAATAAGAACACTGGTGATGTCAGTGGCTGTAGATGAGATCACCTGAGGCAACCGAGTATCTATGTGAGGAGCTTTGAACTGAATTGATTGCATCTCCAGAAAGTGTTCTATATTACTGATTCATTATTTACTAGAGGAAATTATATATTCATGAATAACTCATTGAACTGCACTACAATCAGCTTAAAAGTCAACTTAGACTAGGTACAGATTTTTCAGAGATCTTCAAGCAATGAATAATATCACTATTTCAGTTTCCTCTGGTGCCATTTCTAGCTGTTGTTCTGTCTTTTTCTTCATTAGTATTAGCCATTGAGTCACTATTATGATACATCATTCCATGTTAGAAAGTTGCAAAGCAGAGAGCAATTTATTCATCTGAAAATGCCATGGATTATAACTTCAACGTTATTGGGAATAAATACCTCCCGAAACACACAGGAGTTCACCCTCAAGATTTGGGAAAATGAAGGAGATGAAGGTGATTTCACCCACAGGACATGACTGTCCTTTATCGCATTGCCTATCTTGGTGTTAAGCGCCAGTAAGAGCGTGTGAGCACACTCAAGCTGATGTGTATTTGTGTGTGCTCGCTTCTCGTCCGACATTTCCTCAAACGTGGTTGACATTTCCAGGGGATTTGAAGTTTTGATCCCTTCTGTGTTTGAAGAGTTGTGTGCTGCCCTACTCACAACACTGAGGAAAATACAGCAGCAGAGACATTAGTGTGCCCTGCCTTCAGGGCCTTACTCTACAGCCTTCAGAGGAGCCCGTTCTCACTCACTTGCAGTGTGATCATGAGAAGACCTGCACTATACATTGCTTGCTTTTTACAGATGACAGGTTCATTGCTTGGTCTTTTACTTAGTCTTGCTGTTTTCCCCTGAGCTGCGGAGTGTTTCTGGTTCTCTCAACTGAGGCAGAAAAGCTATCACTAAAAGATATGAGAGCAGAAAGTAGATAGTGATGGTGTAGGAGGGAGAAAAAGAAGGAAAATGTGCGAGAGAGAGAGGGAGAGATCTATTTCTCCTGCTACAGGCTGGTTAGTGGAGCAAAATGACAAAGACTGACATCTCTCTTCCATGGAGGTCGAGCTAAAAAGAGCCTCACTAGTCTTTGTCCATTACTTTCTCTTTCTCTAACCTTCCCTCTTCCTACTCTTTTAGCTATCCTGCCCTTTCTCTCCCCTTCTCTCTCTCTCTCCAACCCTCCGGCTACCATGTCTTGCTTTTTCTGCCTGAATGGCCACTGCATTGGTCCTTTCCAAGCCTGGGGCTCAAATTACACCCCACTAACCTCTGCTGGCCACACATACACAGATTAAAAACACACACACACACATATGTATACACACACGCAAGCCCATACAATAGCCAGGAGAAGGCCCAGGGCCCAAACACAGGTCAGGCTTGGGTTGGGCAAGGCCAATAGGACTGAAAGCCCTTCAGAAACAAACCTTACACTATGGATGATTTGAGGGTAGCTGGAAAGATGCTTTAGACACAATACATACATCAAAAACACACAGAGGTGCACATACATGGACCAACTATCCTATCTGTCATCTTTAACCAGTTCTCTTTTCAATATAAACTGAGGTTATATAGTGTTAATGTTCAGTGAAAAGAATTTGACTTATTTGACTGTCTGCGTGATTGAAAAACATGCACATGCATATACAACATATAGTCTATACACACAACTGGGGTACTAATGCCCAGCTACAAAAAGAAATATAATATTACCAAAATTCATCACATGATAATTACAGCGCAACTGACTATATAGAGTATGTATTGCCAATTAAAGACACCCTTTAACTGTAACATTGGAACTGTCTCTGGGACATGACAGAATTTGCTTCAAACACTTGTCTAAAGAAATCCCTCAGCAAACAATGTAACTGCTAATAAGATTCAGACTGAATCAGCAGTGTGGTTTTAGTTTAACCACACCTGCATGGCACACACACAAGCCAAAACTAAACACCTCCCAGCAGTACAGGATAGTGAAGGTCAGTGGATGAGCCAATGTGGGGTACTGATCTGACATCAGAGCTCATAATCATCCTGTCCTTCAAATGCCAGTAATGTCATGGTTGTAAAACACATGCATTCTGACTGGAGAGCACAGCTTACAGGAAGGAAAGCATGGCATTTGATGGAACACCATGAACAATTTGCCACTTCCGCGGTGTGTTTGTCTGCGGAAACAGGATGCCTCAATAACTACTTTATTGATCCCTGTAGGATGCTTTGTACTCCCCCCTTCAAGGCAGGTTATAGTACACAGACTTCCACAGTACCACTGCATGTATAGTATCTGCATAAATACAGTATGTGTCCAGTCCTTTACTCATGTCTGTTCATGGTTATTAGTCTGCTCTGCTATTTCAGTGTTATTTGAATACAGGTTAAACCTGCAGTTCAGTCTCAAATTGCAGGCTGAGAAGAAGCTGGATGGATGTCAATAAATCAAGAGAAATGTGCATTCATGGCACTCTAGTGTGTCCTTGGGCTAATCATCCAAATACATAAATGTACTCAGTCTTACTCATCCTCTGACACAATGCTTTACATTGTGTTCAGACAGATATTAACTTGTATACACAAAGGCACACACCACACACACACACACACACACAGTCGGTGACGACTGCAGGGCTGAGTCTTTCTCCCAAATCTGTTGGGAACTCTAACAGGAAGAGGGTAAGTGCTATCGATTGGCTTCTTCCTGTTTGGCCCTGGCTGTCAGAGCAAAAACAAGCTGACCGTCTGACCACCCACTTTCAGCACAGCACACAATAAAATGTACACACGCACACACAGTTACAGTGCTTGCCTTCTAGCTCCTCTAGGGTTTGAGGATACACCTGAAATAGTCCAGTATCATGTACATTTGTGTGTCTGAATTTAATAGAATCAATATTAGCAGGAATATAGTATAATTTGGAGTAATCACACCTAATGGTCAATCTCACAATGAGATGTAATTGTCTCCAGCCAATGACCACACAGAGAATTAAGCAAGTAGAGCATGTCGAGTCATGCTTATGGCTAAAGCATTTGTTGCAGGAAAATGCAGTATGTAGTCAGACAACTGGGTCAATATAAAACCACTCCTCTGGGCAGCACTGTGACATTATGAGCAGAAATTTCTGTGCAACCTCTCCACTGACATTTAGATACAAAGCAGAAGAAAGATGGACAGATACAAATCAGGAGGAGGGATAAGTGGATGAGCAGACAGTCAGACTGAAAGAGACAGAGACCCTGCTCACTGTGGTTTAATAAATACAAAGGACAGCTAGAAGGATGAAACAGTGGCACTGGGGTGTGTATGTAGTTGGACTTGCACTAATGACCAGCCAAACATAAGCAGCATATTAGTTAACAGCCATGATTGGAGTATTTAAGAGTACAAAATGAAGATTTAAATTCTGTCAGTAAAAACTATACATAAACTCCTTCTCAAACAGAAAAACCAAAATGAGAAACCTTGGAAGCAAGTGAAAGTGTCAAAATCACTTTTAAGGTACAATCCCGAGAGAGAAACTAGCAACATTGTTGCATTTCTAGTAATGTTGCTAAATTTATGCTATTCACACATTTTTCTGCCAGTTGAAGTATAATTGTAAAACTCACTGTGGTTTTATTCACCATGATTTAGCACATCATATCAAACGTGCAATGTAAATACCAACATCTTCAATATTAACCATGTTTGTATCAAAACATAATTTTTTATGTTCAGACTTTATTGCTCCATTTACTGGCAAATGTGAAAGGCTGGTGTCAGCCAAAAGCACCGCTGCACTCATATATCTGTTGTCAGACCCCAGGAAAATATATACAGTAGGTAATATATAGAGCAGAGCACAGCAAAACAACTCTATTCTCCAGAGAGAGAGGAAAGTGGAGAGACAGCGAGAACGAGATAGAGAGAGATACAGAGATAGAGGGAGAGTGAGAGAGAGAAACACACAGGGCTGTTTTCTGCTGGGTGGGTAAAGTGTGTCCAGGGGGCAGCTGAGTGAGCACACACAACACAAAGCCCGTCATTAGTCTCAGATTTCTGCAGACACAACAAACTGCATGAGTGTGTGTGTGTGCGTGTGTGTGTGTGTGTGTGTGCATGTGTGAGTGTGAGTGTGTACATAACTACTGAGAGAGAGAGAGAGAGTGAGAGAGAGAGTGCAAGGGAGAGAGAGACAGAGAGAAAGATAGTGAAAGAGAGTGCACATGTCTGGAGTTTCAGACACTGACAAAAACCTACGTTGTTGTGCTTGTCTTCTCTGATGTACAGCTCCAACAGGATCACAGCCTTGTGCAGTCAATATCCCCCCTGCCTGGATGTGTGTGAGATCAGTTGCAATGTATAGATCCTCCCTTCCTTCACTTTCAATCTTCCCTTCCCCTTTACCTCTCCTCCGCTCCCCTCTCTTATGTTCTCCCCATCTTCCTCCCTGTATCTTGGCCTGACACTGCCCATACCGTCTCCTCTCTCCCAGTTGCCAGTTTGCAGCCGTTCATCAGAGCTATGATTAGTGAGTGGCGGAATGTCATGTAGCTACAGCTGAATCCTCACCCCAACCCTGAACTTTCACCTCTGGATGACCCCAGACGACCCCAAGCTGCAGCAGCTGCTTTTAGACTGTGCCGACACTCACCATTAGGCCTGACACCTGCCTCTACACACACAGTGAAACACACAGACACATTACACATACATCCAAAGATGCAAAAGGTTGCACCAGGCACAAGATTCAAAATAGTTACTTTGGTCTTTACGCATGCTAATGCAATAAAATGGCCCTTTTGTGAGATTACACACTAATTACAATTAGAGGGGTCATAGTTGAGTTGCTCCACAGTCTAATGAGAGATTGTGTGTGTCAGCGTCTGCATGGAAAACAGCAAGGAAAACAAAAAAGTATATGAACTGATAAATTAAGGTATGAGCAGATCTAAAGGAGTGGTAAGGGGCCAATACTAGCACCATTATGTGGATACTGTGCATGTGTTCTGTGACCAATAAGACAGTCTTTATATGAGTGAGTATTTCTTTTGGTGTGCGTGTTTCTGTGTGTCTGTGTGTGTGTGTGTGTGTGTGTGTGTGTGTGTGTGTGTGGGCCCCAGGCCGACTCTGACAGCTCAGTGCTAGCCATCTGCTGGCAGTCACACCAGGAGAAAGCAACTGCAGCCAAACAATGGAGAGCAATGACAGGCCGGGATTTGTGGGGAGTTTTGCATGTGTGTGTGGTGTGTGTGTGTGTGTGTGTGGTGTGTGCATTTTCCCTTCAAAGATCCAAATGAGCCACTCTCTATGAGCATGTGCAGAGGGGCGTGGCTGTTGTTGATAGGCTGTCTCTGTTACCAGGCGATAGATTAACAAGCCCAAATAGCCATCTGAAAAGGATAGATAGCATGGGCAAGTGTAGTTTTTTTTTTACGTGTGTCACTTGCTTTCTTGCTACTGTACACTTGTCTGTCCACTCCTTTTCTCTTTTATCTTCTCTCTTCCTCTGCTCTCCATCTCTTAATAAGTTGGAGGTTGATATGCATATACAGTCGAAAAACTCAAAATGTAATGAATCTGCACTACTGCTTTATTTTTTTTTTTATATGGTTCCCATATAGTATACTTGACAGGGTTCCTTCTGTGTAAAAACAAGCAGGCTTCTCTCTTTCCAACATGCAGTTTGTTTGTTATCCTCTTCCTATTTCTGTTTCTCTATCGGCAGGTAGAGAGCCGTCATGGATGCAGACAGATGGTCGGGTGTTGGGAGGAAGCTGGCTGCCTGGATGTGACATGCCAGTCTGACAGCAAGCATCATCCAGCTGGGTAGAGGCCTGCAGAGCCACCTAGAAAAAGCATGCCAGGTGGCCAAGAAACAACCTGCATATATAAGCCACCGGTCACTATTCTGTTATTTGACCACCAAACACAAGACAAGGCTGTTTCCAACAAAGAAATACAAATAAGTCAGAATCACAAGTGAGAAGGAATGGAACTGAAAAGGACAGGAAGCCCTGTGGGGGTAAGAAGAAAATGGTTGATTTGAAAAAGAACCTTATCCCTGACACCATTTGAAGGCGAGTGTTTGTGGCCATGTGACAATGTTGTGTGTGTCGCTCTGGCCATCCTTGCCTTGTATGGCACCACTTCAAAGGCAGCCTTCAGTAAGTTTCTGCTCTTCCACCTCCTGCTGCCACTGGTTTGTAAGTGTGCAGTACCTCCTGTAGCTGGGGGCTATGGTTGATCACCAGTACAGCAGTGAGGCTGGCATGGTATGCCCGCTGGCACACTAACAGGGCACACCTATTTACACACTGAATGGCAGGCATTGTCTGGGTGAGAACGCAACACTTAAGCTCCTGATTAAGGCAGAACAAAAGCCTGAGGGGCAAGAGTGATGAATGCATGGAGCAAGAGGGGGAGGGAGGGAGGGAGGGAGGGAGGAGGGGGGAGGGAGGAAGAGAAGGGAGGCTCTGTAAAGGGAAATCTCATCTGCTGTTGCTGCAGGAAAGCAAGATAAGAGGGGGAAATTATGAGGAGAGGAAGGGAAGGAGGCAAAAATAAAAAAATTAAAAACGAAGGCAAGAATTGGCAGGTGGCAAGAAAAGGAGGCAGGAGGTAAGGAGAGAGGCAGGTAAGGATGAAAAGAAAAGGAAGGTAGGGAACCAAGACGGAAGTAGGGAGGAAAAGAGGCAATGAGGGTATGAGTGAGAGTTAGACAGAGAAGAGGTAACCAAGCTGCTGTCAAGGTATTTGCACCGGTAAGGATGAAGTGATGATACACTTGTACAGCAATGAGGTAAACAGACAGATAGCACCCTCTAATGGTACTTGTGCAAAAGGAATGTGCTCTCCATCCTGCCCCCTCTTGTCCAGGGAGTTAACAGCAGACATAAGGAAGAAGCTAATCACTGCAAAATATTCAAATCAATTAAAATAATAATAAACTCAATGGGGCAATGCTCTGAAGCACAGGTATTTGGTTTTTTTTTCACAAAGAAGTGAAGGATGCTCCTTAAGTGGAAGAAAAGCAACTGTAACATTATAGGCAGCATCATTGGACAGTTTCCACTCTTGATTTAGTATAGTGTATACAGGGCCACATGAAGTTCAATGTGTGTGTGTGTATGTGTGTATTTGTGCACGTACGTCGAGTGGCACTTTGGCAACGTATGGGCGAAACAGAATGGGAATGACAAGGGGTGAGCTACTCCCTGAGTGTGTGTGTATCCTAGCAACAAGACAGACGTAGTAGCAGTGCAGTGAGCAGCTGGCAGAACGGGACACGGAGGCCATGATAGATTTATCACAGTGTGTTTGTTTTTTATATTGTAACAGCTGTGTAAGATTTAGGTGTGTCTGTGTGCACACATGCTATCCATTCCTGCATGTGTGAAACTTAAACACTCACCACCATGTCAAACCGCCAAAATAATGATAACCAAGACAGAGCCACTGACATCCTATGGTCACAGTTTGTCGTTTCGATGTGTAAGAAAATAATTTATAAAGCAAAGGCATGACTTCTGCCCTTTATCTGCAGATACAAGATGAAGAAATGCTTGCTGGACCAAAAACAACCTTTTCTGCTGCCAATATTGCTCATCAAAATCTTCTTGCAGTACTAGGGGTACTCAGATCCCATGTGGGGATATCAGTGTCTGACTGTAGCATCAGACATGCTAATGCTTATCAACAGTTGTATCATGTATATACAATACAATAGTAAGACAGAAGACTCATTAAGGTCTTCACATCAATAAATAACTGTTTCTATTCTTGTCATCTATCCTTGTCATCACCACTCACTCATGTTGAAGATCCAACTGCATGTTTGATAGATGCAGTGAATCCTTTCCCCAAGAAAGAAAGGTCTTATCTAATCTTGCACTCAATCTTATCGACAGGGATGTCTGTGAGTCTCATAGGTGGGATACAAATGATCACAGATGATACTTACATAAGCAAACACTGGTTGCAGAGACAGTGATCCTCAGGCCCAGCTGTGCACAAGAAAGTATTGAAATTCTCCATGTTGTGAAAGGACTGGCTTGAAAACCACAGGGTTCTGCCCAGGCCAGGGGCCTCTGACTGCCCAGAACCAGTGTCTATGGACCCCACTGCTTGCCAGTTTCTGCTCCATGGAGCAGCTTCCCACTACAGCTAATCACCAACTCAAAACTGCTTCAGGATTGCAGAACCAAGCCACAAAAGGGAGACAACACCTTTTACACTATGCTCTGCCACAGTTCTTTAATATCCCAGACAGACAACAGTAATGCACAGACACACATCAAGGTTCTGGCTAGTACAGACTGTATTTGTTTGTCTGCATGTTTGTGGCTATATGAAATTAAAGTCATAATTAAAACTAACAGTCAAGACAAAGCATTCAGCAGATCACACTATGCTTGTATTTACAGAGATGATATAAAAGGAATAAAGAAATGAGCATAGAAAAGGTGAGATGCTTTTTTTCTATTTGATTCTCTGTGTGATATGCTGTTGCATCTTCAGTGACCCCTCTCCTCCACCCCACCACATACACACACACCAGGCACCTCCCCTATCGCTCCTTTCTTTCTGTTTCTTTGCAGGCTGTCATGGGAAGTGTGATGTCTTTTTTAAATGGCGCCGGCTTCATGTGTTTTTATGTCTGCTCATAAAAAAGCGGCTTCCTTTAAAGGCTCTGCTCACCAATGACTCACGCTCTCACTGACACTGGATGACAAGCAGCACTGGGAATGACAACAGAGAGAGCCTAAGACAGAGAGAGTGAAAGACAGAGAGAGAGAAAGAGAAAGGGAGAGTGTGAAATGAAGAAACCACAAAAAGACAAAAAGTTTTGGTTTGCATATTTTTGTTTCTATTTTGCTATGGTTTCCCATGCTGATTTGCATTCGTACATAATAACCAGGAGTTTTCCAGTTCAACTACAATATTGTAGTATGGCAGTTTTACACCTGTTTGGTTTTCAGCTTCTCACAAAAAAGCTAATGTTAGGACCACATGCCACATTTGATATGTCTGTGATTTGTAAGAGGAACAACGTCCTCTCCAAGCTCTTTTATTTCTGCTGTTTGCTTTGTTATTATTGTCACTAAAGATAACAGTCACTTTGTGAGAACTTCTAAGAATTTTAAAATCCTATCTCTAATATTATCCATCCATCCATCCATCTTCTGTACCCGCTTTTTCCTGAAAGCCAGGGTCACGGGGATCTGCTGGAGCCTATCCCAGCTCTCTACTATTATGAGACTTCAAATTATTTGTTACTCAAACTGGACTTTCTGGCACCTGAAGCCATAGGAGCCAGAAACGCAGCAACACAACTTCTTTTGCTAATTTAACGCAGTGGTTGTTACAATGTGAATGTCTGCTAGCTCAAATAGCAGTAAACATTAGCTAGATACATTGTAGATTCTCAAACCATAGTTTATCTCTGATCCATTTGTTCAACACCCAGTTGAGCCTGAATCCAGAGTAGCGGTAGAGTAGGTTCTCTCTTAAAATGTTACTGAGTCACAGACACACACATCGCATGCACAAAGACACAGATGCACACTGACATGCACACAACTGGC
This sequence comes from Mastacembelus armatus, assembly GCF_900324485.2. Classification (NCBI taxonomy): domain Eukaryota; kingdom Metazoa; phylum Chordata; class Actinopteri; order Synbranchiformes; family Mastacembelidae; genus Mastacembelus; species Mastacembelus armatus. Next base: position 12,981,933 of record NC_046635.1, read on the forward strand.
TCATGCAGACCCCAAGAGTCAGACCTCAGGCTTAACCAATAAATGCCCCACCACACACAGACACACAGACACACACACACACACACACATACACATACACAAACTCCAGAAGACTTCATAAACCACTGCACTCCCTCTGTCTCAATTCCTCCCACCCACTCTCATCACCTCTTTCCTCTCTCCTCAATCACACCCCACCTGCTCTTTCTCCACTGCAACCCACCTGGTAGTAATCCCCATCTGGATCTGCTGATGTGTGTGATATATTTTAAGGTTACATTAAGAGCCACACAGCACAGCCCCTGTGACCACACTAAGAAACTTTACCTCTTGATCACAGCTCCCAAACTGCTCTGTGTCTCTTTTTCTGTCTTCCTTGCCTCCATTTCACATTCCTTTTCTTCCAGTCCTTGTGAGAGAGTGTGTCCACAGGCTTAACAAGATCGATCACTCCTAACTCCTTGTACTCCCTGCTAAATCAATGGCTCTTTGTCTCGTTAAGCACTAGAAAGAACTCTGCGCATTCTCTGTGTACATGTGTGTTCTGAGTGTGTTAGAGAGGCAGAGGAAGGAAAGAAAAAGAGAAAAATAGCTTGATCATGTAGAAGTTTAACATAATTGGAGAATCTCAATGCGGTACATCTAAGGATTTATCCAGGGACACCATCAGCCTATTAAAGGTAAAGAGGGTGTGTGTACTATACGAAAACTAAAAAGAAAACTGATTTGTACGGGTCAGAAGAAAGAGATGTATAAGTAACAAAGAAATAGAGGCGCTGTGTGTGTGTGTGTGAGATTGTACGTGCAGTGTTGACAGAAGTGAGCCAAACCTCACCGCTGACTTGGCCAGGGTCTCTGGAGCCAGAGAGAAAGCCCTGCTAACCACAAACTCTCTTTCTGTGTGTCTCTCTAACATATACACCCTTGTTGAAAGTGCCTCACTGTGTGAATACGTCATTTCTAAACACGCATTACTGGCCAGGAGAGCAAGGAGAGCAGCACATGAAAGAGAGGCACTCTGTAAAGGAAGAAAAACAGCAAAGTGAGCAGAGAACAATGCAGCAATTCACTCTTGTCATGAGCAAAACAAACAGGAAACACACACTCCTGCCCCACTTGTATTACTGTCTCTCATCTCCTGACCTCACCACTCCACTGTGTTTAAATTCCTGTTGCTGTAGCTCATTAGATTTCTCAAATGCACCAGAGTAGGTGGTTGCATTGATACACTTTAAGTCAATAGCAGAACTGCAGAGGCATTGAAAAAAACTAAATAAGGATGGGGCTCTTCAGACAGCAGCACTGTGTAAAAAGACCTGGGAGTGCTTATCTGCAGCACAGCTGCTCTCGGCCCATGTATATTTCACAGTGACACTACATTAGCTGCCCTTGGATGAGCACACAGCCTGCAAGTGCCGTGCTGCCTTTCCCTGTGCACAGATATACAGCAAACACCAAAATGGGAGAACTGGTTGTTGCAGTGCACAATCTGGGAAGGGAGGATGAATAAAGCAACAAGTATGTTCCAGATGCAAACACACATCACAGGACACAAACAACACACAGGTAACAAAAAGGATGATGTCAAAAGATGAAAAGTTAAGAATACCAGCTGGTATAAAAGTGCCTCAACTCAAACTACCTCCTCAGAGCACCCCTGAATGAATGCTTGGACACCAGACCCCATACACACAGTCATTATCACACACACACAGACACACACACCTGTCTGTGTCAACGCAAGCTTGTGGGAAGGTTGAGAAGTGTAGGTGAAGCAGGCTTTCTTTGGTATGTTTGTTTTGTTTTTATTTTTTCAAACTGAGAGGTGATTGTGCATGTCTTTGTGCGCGTGTGTCAAAGAGTGTGTTAGAAGGCAGAGACAAAAGGAGCATATGGCAGCAGCAGCCGAGGCTCTAAATTAAACATAGAGGAAGATTAGATAATGAATGTGTGTTCTGAGACACAGAGACAGCACTGAGCCAGAGGCAAAGCAGACCACTGAGAGACCAGAACCTCGGGTGGGGAAGCAGGGGTGTTTGTGTGTGTGTGTTTTTATTATACACTTGGAACAAACAAATAATGTGACCTATTGATATAAAACTATAATAAAACAATATACAAATGACAAATGAGATGAAAAGGAGAAACAGAGGGAAAGAGAAATATCTAAAGCCGTACATGACACAAGATGAAAGTCATCTTGTCACAACATGAAACTGACCTGCCCCCACCCTGCTGCAAAAGAAGACACCTCTCTGAATGAGACAGCTGAAGCAAAGTTGCATCTCTGTCAATAGGATTAGTGATGCTCTTCTCAAATACACATTCCAATACATGTTCACAGATATACTGTATACATTGTTATATACATATGCATATGCATACATACTATATGTAAACCCAACTAGGCAACTACAGAATAACTTATAGCTGCATTTTTCTTCTTTTAGAACTACCATCTACCCTACACCTCAACCAAATCCTAGAGCAGTCTGCCCCTTTCAAACAGAGACACCAAACTGAGATCCATCAGTAAGACTGTGAACAAGCCAACAGCCTAAAATGCCGCATTTACAGATTAGTGGGATTAGTAACTGTAACTAATAATGTAATAACTCAATTTTCAAATATAACAAGTATAACTGTTCCACACTGTTTAGGAGTTTTCTCAGTTGCACAAATAATGTGATGTATCATACATACAGCGCAGCTAAATACATTTAAAAGTATCCAAGCTAAGTTTTTTAATGACTGCATTTTGGCACTGAAGCATTTACAATTTGCCTTTACCCTTTCACACTTACATGCTGAAGGTGGCGAGCTACAATGCCAGGTGCAACCATCAGGACCAATGTGGAGTTCTTAAAACTTTTCTTCCCCAAAGACGAAATGACATGTGGACTAAACTGCCAACTCTGTTATTAGACCACAGCTACATGTTTATATTGAACAATGTCCCTACAACCCAAGACGATCCTGGCACAAAAGTGAATTATTATCATGCTGGCTCATCTGGACTCTTTCGGTGTTTAATTCTGGTAATGGCCTACCTGCCAGTTCTTTCACAAATTCTGATTAAAAACAAAACCATATCGCAGTCCAGTCATTTAAGCTCACAAGCTTACACACTTCATATGTAACTTCCATATCCAAACATTAACACTAACGAATTGAAGCTCATTGCAAGCCTGTATGTGAGAGGGGTGGGAAGGGGGCAGAGACAGAGGGAGTAGGGTTTAGGGTAATCTGTCACTGTCTCATTACTCTGCCACATAAAGCAGGGAGGGAGGGGTCAGGAGGTGGAGATAATGTAATAATACAAAAAACAAGAGAACAAGAAGAGAGGCAGGAAAGAGGAGAGGACAGCCAGGTTATCCTAATTCAATAATGGGATTCACTAGGGAGCAGATGATACTGATGTACCTAACTTGAGTTCCTGAGCAATCATTTGCCACTGAGAACAGCACCAGCAGCTTGGGAAAGAAAATGCTTCAATCAGGACTCAATGATTACTTTTAGGATCATGTATTTCAGCAGTCAGATAAACATTTACTTGTTCACAAACAATGACCAGACTATTATCAAGTATTTACAGTTACAAGTGAAAGCCTGCAATTTAAAGATCTCAGTAAGCAAAATGTTTGAAATATACAATATCAAAGTTTATTGCTACTTCAACAAACAATCAATCTCTTAATACATTATTAATATATACATTCTCTTGTACTATTCTGGACTATAAATGTTTTCTTTCTTTTTTGCAGTCTGATAATATAATGCAAGTGCTGAATTCAGTTTTTTGAAAAATATATGTTACTATTGTAGGAGGAGTATTAGGCAAGTTACTTGTAATTAATCAAAACTGAAATAAGTTATTCATTACACATTACTTCATTAATTACTTAGCAGCCAAATTATTTTATGCTACTTTGCCATCAGCTTTGTCAAAGATATCTTTAAACAAATCTAAATCAGCTATATATAATTTGCTCTTTATATGGTAATATTAGTGGAATCATCGCTGTCGTCATGAAGAAGTTAATGTAGAAATTCTCTACTTGTAACACCCTGGATTGTAAGATTTAACTTAAGCAGTGCTTCCAGCTTCAGTGCCATTCTCAGGGATTTACTACAAGTGGCTGTATCATTACTATATGGAAATGAGTAGAAGATAAACTAAACTTGTAGTTTTTCCCATAACAATGCTAACATGAAATTAGGTCTTCAACAACTAATCAATATTATTGATAAAAATCAATTCTTAAAATAGATGGCAAAAAATGTATTTATCGGTTAGTTTGATCTAGTGATGAAGCTGTTTGCAGCAGCACACAGGGTGTCACAGTAGGCAGCTGCAGAGACAAAAATGGCAGAAGCACAGAAGAGTGAATGTCATGTTTTCCACAACTAAAGAATTTTTCCACTGTTAAGTGAATAGTGGTGGTACCTTCTTGTTCTAGTTTTCGGTTATGTGTTCAGGTTCTCATGCCAGTGGACACAGTGAGTTACAGATCTCACTGAGTAGACAGACTTCTGTTTTATCCTATGTCAGTCCACGCTGAATGTCCATGTCTCTAAGACATGGACATGAGACCCATGTCACTCTTAACCTCTGCATTTTTAGGCTTCATATCTGTATTTACTCTGGTGCCTTTAGTTTGTTTAGCCGCTGTGTTTGACAGACTGATGGTGAAAACGCCACACACACACACACGCCACTCTTCTGACAACTGACGCAGCTTGGAGTCAGTGTAGATTTAATGTTTCACATATAAACTCTGGACAATGTCATGACAATAATGTCCAGAGATAGTCTGGAGATACAATGGAGCTCACGTAAGGGTGGACTGAAACATCGATTCAGTCCAAGAATTTGACTAAGTCACTTTGTAAATGCGAACATGTCATTTAAATGTGAAATTCTAGTGCACAAGTGCCTTTTTTTAATGTAATAAAATTTCGCATCTGTTCAAATGTCATCATACATAAAAAACTGTTTTATATTTTTATTACATGTGTAGCAAACACATTGTCTGAGGTTTATATGATGACGATGATACGATGATTAATTGAATATTAAAATAGTTGTTTGTTGCAGCCCTATATGAAATAAAAATAGCAATCTTGTCCAATTAAACTTAAACCTGCATCTTTACTTTCTTTACAAATACTTTAAGTATGTTTCTTTCTCTGTTCCCCATGCTTTAGTCACTTTTAAAGTGCTACTATTTCCATTTAGACATCTGTATGCAGAAATGCTATGTTCACATTGTACAGCAATGAAAGCCTGAAGGTAAAAGCCTGTTTTTGTATAGTTATGCATGTGTAACAGAGATATGTCCATAGCTGTGACCATGTGTGTGTGCAAGCACAAGTGCAAATATATAACAATAAAAGCTTCTGTTTGCAGTGAAAGAATGTAACTGCATAGAAGCTCATGATCTGTCAGTCACCCTTTCAGGGCCACAGAGTCACCTTTGAGCATCAGTCCAAAACTCAGTGAACAATGTATGGGGGTCACATGATCACACACAGGAGGTAAAGGTGATCTCCTGGAGCCATAATGAGGGAACGCTGTTATTGTGATCCTCTCACTGCAGCTCTCATTACAGCTCAGTGTTCAGTTTCTACTCTAGAAGTAAACACATGAGAACACAGCCCTTGTGGGAAATTGACAATACATAAGCATGTGCGTGCATGCGGGCGTGCGCGCACACACACACACACACACACACACACACACATACACACACACACACAAGGCTAAAACATGGATGACGTATGGTGCCTACATGTGTGTAAGTCTAGTCGGCTGCAGCTCAACACGCACCACTTTCCCCGCTCACCGTCTGTCTCTTCAAAAGACAAAGCCTGGCCTTACTGCCCTCAGCTCATTAGCAGCAGCAGCAGAAGGGACAAACAACGCATACGAACAAGCATTCACATATAGTCATGCAACCCTTTGGGCATAACAGTGTAATCTCTGTGTTATTATCTAAACAGAACATGGAAGAATGAATACATTTCTGGCACTTTGTTGCCCCACCACTTGTGATTTGTTACAAAACCATTAAAAACGATATTGGTAACATCTCCCCTCCACTAGCATTTCACTGTGCTACTGTAAGTGAACTACAATATGCCTTTTTATTGCCTGTCAGTGGCTTTACAGAGCTCCCAGCCTGCCACTAGGGATTAGCGCAATACTCAATTCTCCACTCAATCTCACTACAGTGCCACACATGCTATATAACGGGATCTGTGTGTGCAGGCGCGTTAATGTGTGTGTGTGTATATACACTCAGGGGTGATATTAGTTAATCATAGCCTTCACTCAGCATAAATAAAGACCAATTACAGTGCTTCCCTATGGGCCCTTCACTATTAGCACTCTAAAGACCCCAAAGAGTGCTGCCCCATAGCTAATACAGCCTTAGCATAACAGTCGCCTGCTGAATCATGATGATAAGCACTTCAGAGGGTAACAGAAGGACAGCATTCACAGCATCATAAAGACTGGAACTGGATTAGATATATGAGCACCAATACAGATCAGTTAGTGTACTAATAAAAAAATAATATTATAATATATATAGTAAAGAATAAACTTTAGAATTTGTTTCATTTTTCAGTTTTCAGAGGAATTTATCTTGCTAACAGTAATAAAAATTGATTCCTGAGGGAGTGTCCATCCATCCATTATGTATACCTATTTAGGGTCACGGGGGGCTCTGCTGGAGCCTCAGCCAGCTCTCTTCAGGCGAAACGGGTACACCCTGGACAGGTCACCAGTCCATCACAGGGCCACATATAGATGAACAACCACACAAGCTCACACTTTAGAACCACCAATCAACCTGACATACATGTTTTTGGACTGTGGTAGGAAACCAGAGTAACAGGAAAAAACTCACGCAAGCACAGGAAGAACATGCAAACTCCACACAGAAAGGCCCCTGCAGGGTTTCAAACTAGGAACCATCTTGCTGTGAGGCAACAGTGCTAACCACCAAGTCACAGTACTGCTCAAAGTCCATACAGCTGTAGAATACACAGTGAGGAAGTAGCCTATCACGCATGTGCAACAGATGTACAGTGCCTATGGGATAGTGTGTCAAAAGGTCAGATCTTAGCTGGTTTTTTTATTGTTTAATTTCTATCTGGGATTAAAAACTGCATTTCATTAAGAAGCTATTAAGGTTGCTTGACATTCATTTAAGCTTGTCAACGTGGCTGCGGTAACTGGCGAAGGCTGCATCAAATGATCCCTAACCTGTTTGCCCCACTTGTCCCAACTATTAACATTGTAAACATCTTAAAATAACTGTTTTTACTTTCTTTACACATTGCTCCAAAGTAATGGCGTAAGCCAGAGGACATGACACTACATACTGTCACACCCTTTAGCAAGCAAATCTTGCGGTTAAGTTTAGACTATTCCTGTTTATTTTTCAACTCTTAAGCTGTCATCTTGTTTCATGTGATATTTAGCAAAATAAACATGACACACAACACAGTGCCATCTTCCTTTGTCCTTTCCTGTGGTTGGATGTCTACATGTGGACAAGTGACACAGCAGCTGGCGACGTGTGCTTCACAGCACATGCACAAATGTAAAATTGCACACACACACACACACACACACACACACACAAATATAGTGGACCCTTGCTGGCAGCCACTCATCACCCAGAGAGGCCAACCTAATTTGGAGGACAGGCTCCTCTCTGCCTGCTGGGGAGGCAGCAGGGATTATGAGCCTTTATACACACTAATCTAGTTTAGCCACACTGGGAGAGGGAATGTGTGTGTGTCTGTGTGTGTGCGTGTGTGTGTGTGTGTGTGTGTGTGTGTGTGTGTGCATAAATGTGTGTGTGTGTGTGTGTGTTAAAATGAGACAGAAAAAAAGAGAAATGGTACCCGAGAAATTTGCATCAACAGAGTGCCTAAGCATACATGCATGCACAGTATGTGTGTTCATCACTGTTATTGAGTTTGTGCATGTATGTGTATGTGTGTGTGTGCCCAGAAAACCAGTCTGTGTGAGCAGAGATAGGATGACTCTCAAACTGGTTAGCAATGTGGCTTAGCCTCTTGTCCTCTGACAGCAGCTGGCAGGAACTACATAAGAAAATTCACACACACACACAGAAAAAGAGACGCACACAAACAGGATACCACTGACACACAAGCAAACACACTCCTGCTGGCATAATGAAACCTAGAGAACGGTTATATGTACAACTCAGATTAGCTTGTGTAGTAGGAAGAGCGACTTGGGAGCAATTGTATCCTGTCTGTGTTAATATCAAGAAGCAGAGGTCAAACAGGCTGCAGGCAACCATCTGCAATCCCAGGTGTGGCTGGAGTGGACCAGCAGCTGGTTTGAACATGCACAAATATATGCAAACAAAGAGCACAATGCTGACAGGACAATTATAAAACCTGTCTGGTATGTGTTAGCTCAATATTTAAAATGTAGGTCTCTAAACAAAGTCATATGTAATTGGCTTGCTGGATGGGTCAAGCTGATCGGAGAGGCCAATACATTATGATACCTCTCTGAAGGGTGAGCATGAGACTGAATTGGCTAAAAGGGCAGATGCTTTCCAAAACACAGGAGACAGATCTCATGGCCAAACCACTGCTGGGACCACACTGGGAATCACAGCGGAAGAGTTTAAGGGAGAGAACGAGTGAGCAAGTTAGGGGGAAGAAAAAGAGAGAATTGGGAAAGAGAGGGCAAAAGAGAGCGAGAACCACAGACTTACAGTGTGTATGAGCGTTGGCTTGAGTAATTACAGACTTGCCTGCTGTGTGGAGCCGAGAGTCTACCACAACACAGCCCAAGTGATGACACCATACACCACACACACATGCACATGCAAACACACGTGTACTAATATCTTTGTGAGGACACTAAATGACATAATGCATTTCCTAGCCCCTTACTCTACCCTTAACCATTACAACCAAATACCTAACCCCATTCCAAACCCAAACCTCTAACTCTAAAGCCAAATCTTGACTAACAGCTATTTTAAGGTGTGTGAGCATCAGCCAAAATGTCCTTGCTCCTATGGTATAAAAATCAAACTGGTCCTCACAATGTATAGCTATACAACTACACACACACACACACACAGCAATTACTGTACAAAGCATTTAAACATCTGTCCCATATCCATATTCCTCAAACCACAAATATATTCATGCACACTTTCCAAGCCACCCAGTGGTACAGAATGACTTGAACTGTTGCACAAGGAAGTTCACTTTCACACACACAAAAGGACATAAAATATAAACAGGCGATTACATACAGTCTGCTTCAACAAATACCTGGGTGCACTCCAGTCGGTATACCCACTTGAGCTTCCATTTATTTTCCTAATTGTGGATCTGTACCTCTACCTCTCCAGAGTGGAGCACTGACACCATCTGCTGGCTATCTGTATTATTAGACATTCTGCACAGACGGCAACTCACAAGACACACTCACATCCTAAGAAAGTCATTAATAATACTGACATGTAGTAAAAAATATATATAGTGTGTGAGAATCAGTTAAAAAACTCATTTATTTGAAATTGAAAATGACTGATAAATTCCATGAAAAAAGACATCTCCAACAGCAGGAAATCAAAACAGAATCTGCCCAGACGGCAGTCACTTGGAACAAATCAAGTGGAGACAGCAGACGCTGGTTTTGATCTCTGGAGTCTGCCTCAAAGTCCCAATCTATTCTCTAACTAAATCTGGATATCTGTCTGTCGCACAGAACCTCTTTACAGGAAGCACTATATACAGCCCAGACAATGAGAGAGCTAGGGAATGAGAGACTAACTCAGTGGCAGAAACAAACAAACAAACAAAATATGGTATAATAGTAAAATTCATACTACCTTGCAAAACCCCAAGCACAGCCTGATATCACACTCAACACACACACACATACACATATGCCCCCACCCCACCACCCCACCACCACCACACACACACACACACACACACACACACTCACGTGCCCACAGTCAATGGGACCCTGCAATAAGTGGAGCCAGATTGTTGAGTCATGGTGGGCACTTTTGTTCTCTCTTCTTCTCTCCCCATTTGCTCTCCCTTGCGTGACAGCTTTTGTGTTGCTCACACTGTATTTGTTTCCTCACTCCCTTCTGATCGTTTACCATCCTCTCCCACCTTTTCACCATTCTTCTCTTGTTCCGCCTCCCACTACAATTTTACTTCTACAACCTTTCTCACAGCCTTTCCCTCACCATACCTCACGCCCCCCAAGTGTCATCTCCCTTCTTCCATTCTCACACACTTATCTCCCTCGGTGAGTTATTACACCCACTCTGTTATCTACTCCGAGTGGAATCTGCCTTTCCTCCTGGACTCTAGCATAAGAGAGGACAGAGGAGGGAAATGTTTGCTTCTACAAGATAGATAGATAGACGGACAGAAAGATAGACAGTTATACAGACAGATAGATAGATAGATAGATAGATAGATAGATAGATAGATAGATAGATAGATAGATAGATAGATAGATAGATAGATAGATAGATAGATAGATAGATAGATGATACTGGTGCAGCTGATGTCATTAAATCATTCCATTAAGACAAAGAGACTGACTAATGAATAGAGAGATCTGCCAAAAGAGGGAAGGAGAAAAAAGAGGAAAGAGCAATATATAACATTTACAAGGGGATTAGTGTACAGCAGTACAGGACATGAAGACCCCCACACTTCAACTCTGAACTTGTTAAAGTAGAACATCTGTAGTGGAGAGGGAGGGAGGAAGAGAAGGAAGGAGAGAAGAAGGTCAGGGGTAAACAGAGAGAGAGAGAGGGAGAGGGAGAGAGAGAGGAGGGAGAGGAAATAGGAAAAGAGGAGATCAAGGCATGAGAGCTTTGTGCTCCCTCACTTGGCAAGACTCCGTGTCTGTGTGTCTGTGTGTGTGATGTGTGTGTGGGTGCGCACACACATGCCTGTGCTCCTGGCAGACTCAGACTAGGCATTAAAATTATTGGTGCCGCCAGCATGCCGCGGCCCCCGCTGAAAATGGAGGGAGGTGAGCAGGGAGGGCAGGAGGGAGGGAGGGAGTCACCAAGTGCTAATCAGACCCATGTGTGTGTGGCCGGCACTGCTCTGAACAGCTGTTCCCATGCTGAGGACCTGGCTACCACACATACACTTACACACACAGATGCCTTGTAAAGACATACAGGTACAGTGGGTACAGAAAGTATTCAGACCCCTTTACATTTTTCACTCTTTGTGTCATTGCAGCCATTTGCCAAAATCAAAAAAGTTCATTTTATTTCTCATTCATGTACACTCAGCACCCCATCTTGACAGAAAAAAACAGAAATGTAGAAATTTTTGCAAATTTATTAAAAAAGAAAAACTGAAATATCACATGGTCATAAGTATTCAGACCCTGTGCTCAGTATTGAGTAGAAGCACCCTTTTGAGCTAGTACAGCCATGAGTCTTCTTGGGAATGATGCAACAAGTTTTTCACACCTGGATTTGGGGATCCTCTGCCATTCTTCCTTGCAGATCCTCTCCAGTTCTGTCAGGTTGGATGGTGAACGTTGGTGGACAGCCATTTTCAGGTCTCTCCAGAGATGCTCAATTGGGCTTAGGTCAGGGCTCTGGCTGGGCCAGTCAAGAACGGTCACAGAGTTGTTCCGAAGCCACTACTTTGTTATTTTAGCTGTGTGCTTAGGGTCGTTGTCCTGTTGAAAGGTGAACCTTCAGCCCAGTCTGAGGTCCTGAGCACTCTGGAAAAGGTTTTCTTCCAGGATATCTCTGTACTTGGCAGCATTCATCTTTCCTTCAATTGCAACCAGTCGTCCTGTCCCTGCAGCTGAAAAACACCCCCACAACATGATGCTCCCACCACCATGTTTCACTGTAGGGATTGTATTGGGCAGGTGATGAGCAGTGCCTGGTTTTCTCCACACATACCGCTTAGAATTAACGCCAAAAAGTTTAATCTTGGTCTCATCAGACCAGAGAATCTTATTTCTCATAGTCTGGGAGTCCTTCATGTGTTTTTTGGCAAACTCTATGCGGGCTTTCATGTGTCTTGCACTGAGGAGAGGCTTCCGTCGGGCCCCTCTGCCATAAATCCCCAACTGGTGGAGGGCTGCAGTGATAGTTGACTTTGTGGAACTTTCTTCCATCTCCCTACTGCATCTCTGGAGCCGAGCCACAGTGATCTTTGGGTTCTTCTTTAGCTCTCTCACCAAGGCTCTTCTCCCACGATTGCTCAGTTTGGCTGGACGGCCAGGTCTAGGAAGAGTTCTGGTCGTCCCAAACTTTTTCCATTTGAGGATTATGGAGGCCACTGTGCTCTTAGGAACCTTGAGTGCTGCCGAAATTCTTTTGTAACCTTGGCCAGATCTGTGCCTTGCCACAATTCTGTCTCTGAGCTCCTTGGGCAGTTCCTTCGACCTCATGATTCTCATTTGCTCTGACATGCACTGTGAGCTGTAAGGTCTTATATAGACAGGTGTGTGCCTTTCCTAATCAAGTCCAATCAGTTTAATTAAACACAGCTAGACTCCAATGAAGGAGTAGAACCATCTCAAGGAGGATCAGAAGAAATGGACAGCATGTGAGTTAAATATGAGTGTCACTGCAAAGGGTCTGAATACTTATGACCATGTGATATTTCAGTTTTTCTTTTTTAATAAATTTGCAAAAATTTCTACATTTCTGTTTTTTTCTGTCAAGATGGGGTGCTGAGTGTACATTAATGAGAAATAAAATGAACTTTTTTGATTTTGGCAAATGGCTGCAATGACACAAAGAGTGAAAAATTGAAAGGGGTCTGAATACTTTCCGTACCCACTGTATAATACATTAGCACAAATAGTACCAGGGCCCTTATGAATATACTTACTATAATATGTTTAGAACAACTCAAGAATATAGAGAAAAAAGTTGGGCTTTACAAAGCAGTTGTGTCTTTTTTGCAATCTAATGTTGACTATTCATATCATATGTTTTAAAGCTTACATTCATCACTTTGACTTCTTCTATTTTTAATTAATACACCTCTCTACAGATATTAAACAGATATTACAAATTACAAGTTAAACTGAAAAAATGTGACGTGCCTTTTTGTTGCCCTACCAGCTGGGCAACAGGAAGAGTCAGAGAGCACAGGGAGGAAGCTCTGTTATTTATTCTGTCAATGGAGGGAGGAAGAGACCCCCACTTTACAACCCACCCCATTACAGTCACACACATAAGCACATATGCAGACCAAAACACATACTGTCACACATGGACAGACGCACTGCAGTCTACACTGATAAGGGCATTGATTTACTATGCTTTTTTAGATTAGCTGTTCCGCTTAAGTAATTGGATCAACAGTACCCTCTGAAATATCATTAAGCATACACTAGAAGGAGGATTCATTGTGTGTGAGGGTGTGTATGAGACAAGGCAGAGCTGTGATGTGCCTTAGGGAAAGGATCTCTTTGTAGTGGGCAGGAAAGTAGAGGAATGTCAGGAATCTTCCCCAGGGGATGCAGGGTCTGTCTGGTCAACTCTCTGCCAGCTCTACTGTACTGTCTCTCTTCTCATTCTTTGTCTCTCCCATTCACTGGGAATGCTACACATGATGCATCTACTGTATGTGTGGCTATATCCTAAATGTGCTTTGGAGATTTGGAAAAGATTTGGAGCTGATGAAGTTCACTAACAGCCTGGAGGCAAATAAAATAAAACTTTTGTGTGTGTGTGTGCGTGTGTGCATGTGCGCAAGCTATGTTAAATGAAAGATGAAAGAGTTGGTGGTCAGATTCTAATTGATTTACCAGCGTCACTCGACAGTGACACAATATAATGCTGTCTGTCTGTCTGTACCACTCTCCCCCTTTCTCATTATCATGGGTCATTGTTGTGTGTGTGTGTGTGTGTGTGTGTAGAATACAAAGAATTCCTGGCTGTGGTGCAGTTTTCAGCAGTGATGTTTGTAACACAAAATGTGCTGGCATCCAATCAGAGCAGAGCATCTGGGTAGTGACAGAGCTTTTGCAGATCATGAGCAAACAGAGGCTGAGAACAGGCAATCATGTGTGTGTGCGCATGTGTTTATGTGTGTGTTTATATGTGTTTATGTAAGGGTGTGTATGTAAACTACATGCAGATCCCCAGCTGTGACTGCTCTGTTCTGCATCAGAGATCAGACAAAAACACACAGCTAAAAAGTGAATCATAGTGGCACCTGGTGAGACGAAAGGAAAGACTGAGAAGATAAAGATGGATTGTAAGACGTGAATAACCAGAGGGAACATATGTAAGTTTGCAAATGACACATCACTAGCTGTGGTGTTACTCTGGGAAAGAAAGACCAAGTGAAGTGAAGACATGCACAAAGCTGATGAGTCTGGAGCCTGAGTAAAACCACACATATGCTGCATTATGCGCAAAAGCACAGCTTTTGCATACCCACACCAGACTGATGAAAAGGAAAACAATATGTCCAGCATAGAAGATGGAGAGAGAAGAGAAAGGGAGCGATACAGTGATGTGAGCAACATGAGTAAGTTCAGCCAACAGATGTTCAGCGCAGTATATATGGGCTGAGATTCTGTCACTGTAAACACAAACTGTTTGCTCAAGTGAACTGATATCACTCATGTTCATCTATTTGTAATCTAACACAATTTCCCAATTGCTGTTCAGCACAAAAGAAAAATCAATAGGCCAACCCTAACCTTTTTGTCTCCCTCGTTTTCATGTCCATCTTTCTTTCCTCTTCTGCTCAAAGAGAAGAGGAAAGGAAAGGAGAAAAACAGACGAACCAGGGAGGCACAGGGATCAAGCTGTACATAGGTGGTGATCTGGAGGTCTGATGTATGTTAAAGGGGTCGGGGTCAGGAGGGCATCTAGGGTTAGAGTTAAAGCAGAAAACCACGCTGAAACCAGAGGATGCTGAGCGGTCATACGAGCAGGACAGACAAGAACGGAGCATGTTGCAAAGTACATGCAAAGACAAAACACACACCTTACACAATGGAAAAAGTCAGGTGGTATTTTTACACAGCACAAGAATAAACTACTGCAGGTGTGGGAGCGAAACAACCGTGAAAGTGGACCACTGCACTTCCATCTGCAGCAGCTTACAGGTACTTACAGGTGCTAAGCCTGGTAATGATAGTGTCATTTCCAGGCCAGTGAGCAGCGGTTCATCTAGACCTTGCAGCAATGATCAGCAAGGCGGTACTCTCACAATAAACTATTATCTGACATAATCAAAAAAATATGTTTTCACTTAAAATGTTCTAAATTTCTTTAGCATTGTGTATAAAGTGAATGCTGCACACAAATACCAAAATGATCGGATGTCTTTTTGGATTTTTTTCCTCCACAGTAAAAGCTTGAGTCTCTGTGTCACTTCTACAACTCCTGTCTTGTAAGAAACAGTACATACCATAAAAAGCCCCTAAACCCTCTGAACAGACAATAAAAGACTAGCTTCAGGACGCAGCACCATTCACACTTTAAAATAACCAGCAAACAGCTATTTAAACAGGAACAGGGTTACAGCCCTTCATAAAACAAAACACACAGGAATAGTTGTATTGATACAACAACCTTGCAGGAAAAAAAAAAAAAAAAACGTCTCTCCATGGGGGGTACCAGGATGGACACTGTGCCAAAGAGTGGTGGCAGGGTTGCGGGGTGTTATGTGGAAAGGATGGGAGGAAAAAGGAAAAAGGGGGGAGGAAGAAAAACAGGTCCCACAGAGCTACTGTGCAGGCGCCAGCAAAGACAGCAATGGCAAAGAGCGAGGAGGAGGCAGGGAGGGAGGGGGAGAAAGACCCTGGTGAAACTCTCAACAGATGCGTGAAGCCCTTGTCAGCATTCCTGCTAGGTAACGCAAGGTCAGGAGAAAGCAGGAAGACAATATGAGGACTATTTGGGCTCCCTGAGCGCCAGATGTGTTTTAATAAGACGGCTGCCCTCGTAGCTAATAAGGTCAGCCTCTGGCTCCAGCCAGACGAGCAAACAAGTAGACTCTTGGCAGGAATTCAGCTCCAGCTTGGCACAGCCTCCCTCCCTGCTTCCTGCCTCGCTCTCACTCTCTCTCAAAAGCTCAGAGAGACTAAGGGAGGCTGACTCTTTCCCTCTTTCTCTCTCTGTGTGCATGTGTATGACTCACCCTGTCTCACACACCCGCCTTTTATTAGACACTTCCCTTTTTCTGCAAGGCTAGAGGGAGAACTGCTGCCGAAAAACTGGAGCCTTTGAGAACATCTGTGCTTGTCTCGTGCACACACCCACACACATGCAAGTGCACACACACACACATTCACATAAGCATAAACACATGCTTTGTACCCAGTTCGCCTGCTGTGAAGTTCACGTCACTGACCGAATTTTACTACTGATCGTGAAAAAAGCTATTTTGCTAATGTTAATAGATAAGTAATGAAAAACTAAAATTAGTTATAAAAATAAACATTGGACCAATAAATCTGACTCCTCCAGAGAGGAAAATAAAGAAGCAGTATCAGCGCCAGAAAAGATTGGCTTGCTCTGCGCTGAAACTGAGACAGAGGAGGTGAAGCATGAGGAGGAGGAAGATTTAGAGCTGAGAATGATAATGAAGGAGAGAGAAACTAAGAACGACAAAGACAGAGAGATCAAGAGTGAGAACAAAGAGTCTTGGCAGCTTGAGCGGAGGTTCTGTATACACAAGCTTGTGCCAGATGTTCATGGGGTACAAAAAGAAAATCAGTGTCAAAGTAAGTCCAAGCAACATCTGGAATTTAATCTTGTTTAACTGTTCGATAATACTGTTGAGAACAAGAATATCTAAAAGTAACTTAAACCAGTCATTTACTTAACAGTGTGTTGGTGTGTCATACACACCAACACACTGTCCCCCTGATTCTCTCTGTGATCCTGGGAGGGAAAGCTGACATCATCCTCAACCTCACATGAAATTAGCCACTCAAAGACAGACCTTCTGCTAATGGTGTGCCAGCATTCCTTAAATATTTACCTCGGGGCTGTGCCATGCAATAACACACACAGGAACTCTTACCCATACCTTCTGTTCACACACACAGGATCACTGTGTGTATGTCGAATATGGCTTATGAATATGGCAATTAATGGCTTACTTACTCCAATTATTCTACAATGTGACAAATGGTGAACTAAGTGAATTCACAAATTCTGTCAAGTGTATTAGTTTAGTAGTCAAGCAAATAATCAATATAGCAATATATGATAGTAAAGGTCAAGCACTAATGTATTTCCTTATAACTGCTCACTATCATGTTTCCTGTGTTTACTGCAGATATTTGGCATGTAGTCTATATTAAATTCTGGTGCACACTATAACATAATTTTCCATTGTTCATTGTTATCATGACTAAAGTATTGGGAATATTGATATTCTAAGATACCCTCTGAACTCGAGGCCTGCACAGTGTGCCAATGAGAGTATGTTTGTCCATTTGTCTCTGTTTGTTGGACAAAAGGTTAGACAGAAGACCATCATCCATCACCAGGCTACAAAAGGTTTCAGTTCCAGAGGTTAGACCTTCCTGTTTTAATGCTAGCAGACAGGGAACATTTGGCTGAGGTGTAATCTGAGATGACCTCGTCACAACAAGCTTAAGGTGACAAGGTCAGCAGGTCTTATCATTCAGCAGCAGGCCCTGTTTCTGCTCCACGCTGACCCCTGCTACTTACTGACTCTCATACACACACACACACACACACACACACTTATGTGCACACATACTCACACACACTTATGTGCACACATACTCACACACAAATGCGTCTGTGTTCCCACAGCCACAACAGGTCTACAGGTTGATGTATAGCAGCTTGTAAAGCTGCTGTCATTCAGTTTTAACAGTCTATCACAGATATCCAACAGGCCCACAGTGATGCATGCAGGCTCAGGTCAATGACCAGCTCAAAAACACTCTATAAAAGCAGCTCAGACTGCATGAACACCATCTCAGCCAAGCACAGGAAAACAACAGAAAAAGATGCCTTTGATCTCCACTGACAGAGACTCACACTCAAGATGCTCTAAGACTCAAACTGTTCTCACATGTGTGTGCACACAAACATGAAAGCTCACACTGTCTTTCTCGCACAACCCTGAACAACTCTGACACCTGTGGAGCTGTGCTGTGTGGGAGTCTGGCCTGCTATCAATCTGAAACCGAGGACACATGTTCCATATTGAGTGGAAGTCAAACAGCATCTGATCACTGCACGGCCAGCGTCAGTCTGTCTGAGGCCCTGGTTTGCTTACTGTTCTCAGGCGAACCAACAGGTGGACAACAATTGGTTCACAAAAACCCCATCTGGCCTGATCTAAACACACTGTATTATTATATACACAGAACAGTGAAGGCATGGTTAATAATATCTTATGAATGTCAGTCCCTGAAGGATCCACGATTCACACAAAACCACATGTTTCTGCCTATCGTCACTCTATTCACAGTCACAATGGACTGCATATGAGCAACACTGGACCACAAATCAAATATAGCACAAGGTTATTTTAGTTAAAAAACATGTATGGTAAAAGACTGCTAAGATTACTGATTACTGATGACTCTAACAGTCATGAAAGTAAATAATAGCACAAAGTAGAGGCAGAAGCCAGTTCATGTTGTATTCCTCTGCACGAGAATGGCTGTGTGGTGTTATTAATGAAGCATTTTAATTCTAGTTAGTTTTGGACTAACAATAATCAGTAAAAAAGACGTCAGCACATTTTATTCCTTTCAGTGTGGCACTGATTTTGAAAAACAATTTATACCTTCCTTTGGGAAAAATGTTTTTAAGCAGTATATTATAAGTTCATTGAAAAAAAAATGAAAAACCCAAATACTTAAAATATTTCAGAAATCTTTCAGATTTTTGGCAAAATATTGTAAGATCAATGAAGGTTGTTTGGGGGTGGATGTGTGTCTTAAGTATTTATTAAAATCTGGCTACAGCACAGATTTTGAGGCATATACTAAAACTACTAAACAGCATATGAAAGCAACACACTTAAGGCAGTTAGTCTGGCCAAAGCACATTTGTGTCAACAGAGTGTAAACTTAGCAGATAAATATTCATTAGTAAACTACTAAGCTACCTGACCTGACCACTTACTTCCTCTTCTCTGAAAGCATGAAGGAGCAGATCTGCAGGCACATATCAAGCCTAATAAAAAAAAAAAAAAACTCTTCTTTACCTGTCTCGTCTTTTGTCTTTCCTGTTTGATATCTAGCTTGTCTGCATTTGAAGAGGATTTCAAAAAGGCATGCATGCAGTAGACACAGAAAGGTCTCCCTAAGCATCACAGAATAATAAGTGTTGATTGCTGTTGCACATTCTGTTAATGAACTGAGCTAGCTCCTGTTACTATAGGAACCAGCACAAAGGTGACATAGTTGTTTTGCCTCATTAAAATATAAATTACTATCAGCCCAAAACAAGTTGAAGTGACTGTTTTTTTTTCTTGTCAGTATAACAGACAATTTAACAGTGTTGCTGTTATGTGATAGGTATTATATTTCTGATTAAAACATTTAGCGGTACTGTCACAGGTCATCCAGCAGACAAATGTTCAATCTTAGTTAGAATTACAGGCTGCACTTTCAAATATTCTCCTGTTTACTGATGGTAGACTATATCCTAATCTTTTGTTGTTATTTGAAAAAAAAACATACAGTT
This sequence comes from Mastacembelus armatus, assembly GCF_900324485.2. NCBI lineage: Eukaryota > Metazoa > Chordata > Actinopteri > Synbranchiformes > Mastacembelidae > Mastacembelus > Mastacembelus armatus. The sequence goes on from NC_046635.1 coordinate 13,001,675, forward strand.
TGACATCTTAAAAAACATTCATGCTTGTAACATCAGACACCTAATTAGTACAAATGCATATTGAGCTGACATACATGGTATTTTTTTGTAGTTGAAAGCTGGAAACTGCAACAACACATCGTTCCTTTTCTGAATTGATGCTACTTTTATATTGTTTAACCACTACTGCTAAATTATCATGATCAGTTTATTGCACTCTTTTAGCTTAAGACTGACCAACAAAAGATATGTGAAAACATACATTCCATAATGTAAAAAAAAAGCTGATTAATGTTCTGTAAGCACCTGATACCTCCAGGAAGTCAAACATGCCAGTCTTATCCTAAACACACTGACAGGCTTCCACAGAACAGATAACATTTAGCTGTGTGTCTCTGAGCTGAGGTCACAACATGCAGTAGGAATGATTTATGTTGCTTTAAAGAAAATAAGGAAAAAGCCAAAGCACAATTAGTCATACATACACACGCACACATGGATGCCCCCCTAACTTAGGACTCAAGTTGGGACACTTAGGAGAAAAACTGCAGCAGAAACACTGAGCAAGTGATCAAATAAATATGCTAGTGAAAGAAAGAGACCTGAGGGATGCAAAGATTGGAGAACTATAGGGTAAACAAACAGCCACAGAAGTGGAATGAAATATTACAAACATGAAATAAAAAAGTTTTTTTTTCAATTAAGAAAATAGTAATGATAAGAGAGAATTACTAGTACTAACACTAGTACTTTAATATTCTTTATTTCAATACATTTAACATGTATCAGCCTATATTTAGGCTATTTGTTTATTTAAACATTAAAGAAAAGTTTGATAACTACAATGGGAAAGTCCTGGAAAGATTTGACTTGCACTGGATTTTAAAAAATCTGCACATAAAACCATTGATTACAGGTTCAAGCAGCTAATCAAACTTCTGTACATGTTTCTATATGGGCTAAAAACATTTCTTGCATCACCTTGCAGTCTCAGTCTTTGATATTTGCGGCTTCATCTGACTTTGATTTTTTTTTTTTTTTTTTTTGCTGCAGAACACTGTGTTTAGAAAACCAAATGGAAAAGACAAGGAACAGACCATAGACAGATAAGCAAAAAAATGCCTGATGTGTGGAGAGGGAGATTAAGAAGTATCACCTGGGTACCTGGAGCAATGTGACTGAAACTGTCATCACCTTCATAAATTAAGAGGCCAAGAGATTGAGTTAGAGCAAGAAAGGAAAAGCCAATGCAGAGACATCAAAACTCAACTGGACCCTAGTCAATACATCATCAGTTAAGAGTGCACACTGCAAACTTGTACAGGGCTGTGCATATGCTTCTATGTTAGTGGTTATGCTTTAGAGATTCTTCTCTTTACCATAGTGGAAAGGCAAAGTGTTGGTCATGTGGTTGCGCTCAGAAGACCCCACCAGAATAAACACCTCCTCAGTATTTAACAGCACCTCCTGAGCTGTGAAATCATGTCTGCATCATGGATGCTGCCAACAGAACAGCCAACCATGCACAAACCAGTGTGTGTGTGTGTGTGTGTGTGTATGTGTGTGTACACACATGTATTAATGTGCATATGTACATAGGCATGTGTGTGAAACAGATGGGAGAAAAGAGAGAAATTAGAGAGGGGTAAAAGGGGAGTAGCGACAGAAAGTCTGCAAGAGGCGCGTGTGTGTGTATGTGTGTGTGTGTTGGACTGAGGAGGCTGTGAAGGGTTAGGGGGAGGCAGAAGAGAGAGGAGAGGGGGAGTAGTGTGGTTAGGCATCCAGAGTCAGTGAACATTTTTTTGGCAGGCCCTCTCTGTGCTCCTGGCTGCTTGCCCGGCTCTGAAGCAAACTTAAACAAACTCCTGTTGCAGCCATCTGCTGGGCCCACGGGATAAATCACAGCACTGCTCCGCTCTGTACTGCTCAGCCACACCACTATCAGGTTACTGTGTTAGCGGCCTCACACATGCGCGCACACACACACACACACACACACACACACACACACACACACACACACCTACACGCACACCATGTGCACACATACTCACTCTTAGGTATGCAGAAACACATTACAGTCTTCCTCTCATCTACACACACAAACACACACACAGACACACACAACAAGCTACGCGTCAGCCTGGAGCCAGGGCCTGCCATGAAGCTCACACCACCAGGAGAGGCCAGCAACATGTGGCCCTCCTAATGCCACAGGGAGAGATGAAGAGGAGGGGGTGGGTGAGAAAAATAGGGAAAGGGGTGGGGTGCCGAGAAAGAAAGAGGGGCACTGAGGTGATGGGGTACAGGCAACATATAAACGGGACAGAGGCAGACACAACATAAGGGAGAGCTGGGAGGAGAAGGCAGACAGGAGAAGACCTCTGACACCTAACTCAAGCCAAGTGCTATTTTTACAGCACCCTGTACAAACGAACATAAGAACATTGAGAACTCCATGGTCTCATAATAACATAAGCATTGAAGAAAACACTGTAGTTTTACATCTCATTCTTCTGTTTGTAAAGGTCATGGTAAAAGGTCCTCTGACATTGTCATCTTGTGCAGTACTGCTTGTTAAGGGTCTGGTTGAGACATATTTTGTCTCCATAACCATGCCAGTAAATCTTGATACAACACCATGTTACTGTCATGTACAGTCAATAACAGTGTGGCTGCAGCCTAAGGAGTTTGAAGGTCATTAAAAATGTATTTGGGTGGCTTACCACATTGATTTCTTTACTGTGGCCTTCAGGCTGTGCCTTGCACATTAACCATGACTAGCACATCAGTCCACATTGTACACTCTTGGCTGTGTGGAAAATGCCCCTGACCAAGTTGGCAGCATAGTGTTAGCATATTGCTAGCATCCTAGCCTTGGAATAGGGTTAGGCATGCTTTCAGTAAGTCATATACATAGCCAGCAATAGTAAACAGTCACACGAAAATTAGATTAATACCATTTCAACAGTACAAATGGCATGCTTGGAAAGGGTGGCAGGCACAAGTAACAAATAATGGCCGGCCTTTGGGAAGTATTTGTGGTATCTCTGTCACACAGATGGAGAAACTGTATCAGTTTATTTCTGACTCATAGGATGGTCATGTCACTGTAGGAGAGTCTCACCCATGGAAACTATTTACAAAGTCTCAGTAGTGCTTGACTGTGTCTGTGTATTTGTGTGTGTTCGTGTGTGTGTGTGTGTGTGTGTGTGCATCTTTGTCGAGATGCACACCACCTGGCTAAGATTTAGGTCTCTCTGAGTAACCTTTCTTTGTTTCCATGATGCTCTGGATTGCACCCAGCCACAGCAACTGGATCACAGTCCAGACTAAGGCTTTACAAGGGGTAAATGTTAACCTCTAATATTCCATTTCCACTAGAGTACCCACTTAGAAACAACTGCTGCACAGTAATTACAGCAACTATAGTTCATGTCAGAAGCTCACTCCCATTTAAAGATGTACTTTCAGCACACAGTGTAGAGACCACACTCTGACTTCTTTTCCCCACCTGTCCTGGAGCCAGCAGAACAAGCTGAGTATGTGAGAGACCAGGTGGCTGGATAGCATGTGTCAGGGGTTAGAGTGGAGGGGGTTGGGGCCAGAACTCAGTAAGAGAAGCGAGTAATACCAAGGAGGGAATGTCTTCTTCAGCCAAAGTAAGTTCCCAGAAGATCATCAGTAGTGCTAATCATTATCTCTCCTCAGGTTGGCTGAGAGAAAGATGATGAAGTGGTCAAGTGGCTGGCTGGATGGAGCCAGTGGTTGTCTGTCTGCTGAGTGTAGGGCAAGATGGTTTGTAGTATATATAGTACATTAGAGGAGGGGGGGTATTTTGGCTTCAGCTGAGATCTCCAGTTGCCTGACAGCAAGACGATCGAGGGTGTTCCCTCTCTTCACCCCATCAGAGGGCAAACAAGATGGTCATGGAGGAGGATACAAAAGCAAGAAAAAGTGGGAAATGAAAAGGTGCTCAGAATCATATTAACACAGACCTTCAGCAACATCTAAAAGAGCAATAATAATGAGTAACACTTAATAGTAATAACTAATATCCAGTCAACTGAGAGCATAAGTTACATGTTAAATACCTGGCAAGGAAATCGGTCTGCTATTAACTACTGTGCTGCTTCATGCTCCAGCTGTGTGCAGGTTCAGAACCACACACACACACACACACACTCACACTTTTCACACACACATAGTCACATGTACAGCTGTGGCACAATCCAGCTGCATTTGCCAGCACAAGAGCAAACACCTGCCAGTGCTCCCAACCACCTGGCAGACCCACATGTGCACAAACACACACATTCACACACCCTAGCAGCTGTTCTGTATGTAAATGATGCTAAAGATTACACTCTGTGTGTGTGTGTGTGTGTGTGTGTGTGTATGTAAGCACAATTCTGCAAATGTATGCATCTATACGTGACTGTGGGTGAATGTGTCTTATGGCCAGAGGCCAGCTGGCAAGGAGAGCTGAGTTATAGTTACATTATACTTCTTCTATAATTACAAAGTAGTCAAAGCAGGTTTACTACTATAAAACTCAGATTGCCAGGCAATACAGCATGACAGCAGCACCACTACAAAGATGTACAGTGGAGAACATATGATGTAAATAAAAAGCCTCAGGATGCAACCATGCAGACCAGCCTAAAAATATATTGTTTTTATCAAAGAACACAGCTCTGTTAAGAAAAAAAAAGTTCCATTCAGTACAGTTGCCAGAAAATGCTATCTGTTTCTTATTCAGGAAAATATGAAGAAGACAAAAACAGAAACATGCATACACAAAACAAAAGAAACTTATTAACTACTTCAGAATCGTTGTTGTCAGATTTAAGTTGGAGAGATTTAAAAAGTTCCAAATCACTGCAGCAGATGGATGAGATATTTGCTAAAAGGCTTTATACAACTTTGCATTTGCAGTAGTATACCCCTCAACCTGCAAACAGTTCAATCAGTTGACATTACCTTTAGTTTCATGTAAAATATATGTATTCAGGGCTTGTTTGGTTGATAATCCAGTTGGATTTTCCATCTGTAATAACTGACAAAGTTAATGGCAAACTGGGCACCCAAATCCAATCTTTAAAATATACCTTTTAAAACCTGCAGGTGAAATGACTGCGTCCATGTCATACTGTCCCCACAACCGTCCTTCATTATACTAAAAAATGAAAATGTTAAGTGAAGGGAAAATGGCTAGAAAAGAAACAGATCAATAAAAATATATAAGAGAAGAGAAAGGCCAAAAAATCAACCTAAGTACTGTAGAATATTGAAAGAGATGTAGCTAAGCACTTGTCTCCTGTGCACAAACGCCACATAAGACCCTTAGTAAAGTCCACACCACACACTGACACTGTACTTTTACCCACATAACGCAGTTCTCAAAGAAGCCCAGCTTAATACTTCACACATACTTTACTGGCTCATTGAATACACATATTTTTGAATCAAATGAGCAGCCAAAAAAACATACTTCACAGTCCAGGGTCTCAGTGGTGTAAAGGGGCTTGCCCTCTGTGTTCCTTGTAAATCCTGTCTAGCCAATTTGGATTCTGTACAGTAATTCTTAAGACTTCTGGGCACAATGGTGATAGTGATACACTATAAAAGTTATCTGTTGCATTGGCATTAAGGGCATGTTTCTCTAACCTCAGTACTTGTTCCAGTGCATGACCTATGAAACAACACTATAACAGTGCCTGTAACACTACAGCCAAAATCAAAGCTGATTACTTCTGCCATCCAGTGACTTATTACAACATCAGCTACTCCATTGTGGTGCATTTCACTTTATAATAAGATGCCAGGGTCAAAGTGTACTACTATGAGCCAAAGTTCACATAAGGAAAAATTCCAGTAAGTGAGATAAAGTTTCAGGTGTCAAGACTTTGGATACCCCCCAATACCCAATTACATTTGGCTAATCAGTTCTCTTCTCATGTTAGAGCTGGGTGGGGCCTTTGGGACCTCCAAACTCTGAGTCTACTTGTTCCACCCCAAGGTGCAACATAACTGACAGAAGAGTCTTAGACATGTGAATAAAGTATACTCTGCACTTGCTTACACAGACTTGAGATGAGGTGTAAACAGCAAAAACACAATAAGTGAAAGCTCCTGTGCTGGGGGAGCTTGTGTATAAGGGCCTGAACCTCTAGTGATTGTGAACCAGCTGTCCTCTAGTACCAACACTGGTTATACGTATCACTGTGGCATGTTCTTGTAGGAGGACACATGTTATCTGATACAAAAACCAACTGAGAAACCATCACTGCTAACCAGAATGAACGAATAAGTGAAATATTTATTTCTAACAGACAACTCATTGTGCATGTAGAGACAGTACATGGTCTGCAATTCAATTCTAAAACTGACAAAGATAACATTACAACTTGTACCAATCTGATGCATGACTCTCAAGACCAGAATCAGACCAATTTTAATCACAAGTGAAAACATGCAGCGCCCTCATTCACTTCAGTGACACCGAAAGGTGCCAACACAAAGGCAGCCACAAAGAAAATTTTACCTTGAGACTTGTAGGTTATGCCCACATAATACTGAAGTGAATTTTTGAAATCTAAAACCCAAACAGAAATGTATATAGCTCGCTTTTCTCCAATATGACCTTGGCTGCCCCTGAGTGCACTGCAGTGGATATGCTGTCTCTGCTTGGCTCTGCAGGGTTAAAAGGTCACTATGCTTTCATCTGTCAGCTATAAAATAGCCTGGAAGTCTGAAATGACATCAATACTTTTCACTCAAAAATGCCAACCAAAGCCCCTGAAACAGCAGCACTTCCACGCACTTATTTTCTCACAGTTACAGTATAGGAAGCATCCACACCACTATTTACTTTTTGTATTCAGTTGCAATACTTTCTGTACCAAGACAGGATGTGAGGAAACATCTGACATTGCTTGTCTCCTTCCCTCTTTGGCACTCCACTGCTTCCTCTTGTCAATCTGTTATGATCCTGTTTGGCATATGTTCATCCATATGGACTGCCACCCTATGAACACAACAAGTACAGGAAAGCCTAAACATTTTGGTCTGGCACTTCATCAAATATTTGAAGGGATGACAAATTAGCTGCACAGGGGCTCTAATCTTTAATGTTTATCTCCTGAAGTTTCCCCAGCTGCATTTTAATTTATATAATATTTTCTCACTTGATTGCCCGGAGTTTAGATTTTTGCCAGAGTACTGCTGTTTGCCTCTCTGCATTTCCTGGATTGAGGTCAAACTCCGTTAAAAAGTTAAATCCACCCATGTGAAAAAAAGACAAAGGAAAAATAACTGCCAGTTAACCAAACTGTGACTAATAGTAATAGTAAATAATAAGAGTAAGAAGTGTAAATGTCTACAAGCTGAAGGACTTTATAAGATTAGCCATACTGAAAGCTAACTCTCTGAGCTAGCTAAGTAAATTTGTTCATACAACTTTCAAAAATATTGTAGTATTATTTCTATTATTCTTCTTATGCATAAGTTTCATGTTTTATCAAATCCATATTATTTCTTCCATTTGGACAGGTGTCTTATGTACGGGTTGTCACAAAAATATGTTTCTGAGTAATATAAATATCATGCTGTTAAAATAATTTATATTAAAATATTTCATACACCCATATCCACGCAATGGCTGTTTTAACACAGTTCATATAAAGTAGCAACAAAAAAAAAAAGGATAAAAAAAACTTCCATCTCATTATTACTGTATGAAGTGATGTTGGTAAAACTGTTGGCAGGACACCTCCAAATGCAAACAAGATCCTTTATCAGTGAAGGATTAGTTCATATGTAAACCCACCTCCAGTAGCTTTGATATTAAGCCACTTAAATACCAGAGGATTCCCTGTGAAACACAAGGCAGACTCTGGGAGAAGACAGAAGCACAGCTGCAAGAACATTTGACAATATACACAATACGAATGATTTTAAATAAACACACATTCAAATACATAAGCACGCACCAGGAAAGCTCACATCATATATTATTGTCACTAATTTACAATTCCAATAGAGTAAAACAGTCTGGGTAAAAGAGTCTCTGCTGGTACTGTTTCCTTCTTTCATGAATTGATGAGACTGGGACTCCTTTTAATTTTGTTTTCCTCTTGCTAAATCCCATTAATCCTCTCACCTTGTCTCAAGCTTTCCACTTTCCTTTTTTCTTCTGCCTCTTCTTCCAATAATTCACTCAGGATAATTTCTTTCTCTCCCCTTTCAACCTCATATCAATTTTTTGTGTAAAGTGTAATTTTGCCTTCACTCCTATTTAACTGTGCTATAAATATTCCCTGGCAACATTGGTGTCATGTTTTTCCTGTGACAGCAAATACCACCTTTACAGGATATGGGCCATGGAGTGATCTGCGTCTTTCACAATAAACACACAATATAAACACATACACAAAGGAGCACATAGAAAACACACACACCGACAGACACACAGAACTATCTCTGCTCTTCTTATAGGTCAACAATAATCATTCTAATAAGGATTCAACTTTGCTCTGTTCCTTTTATAGACTCTTACATTTCCAACCTGTGGTATTTATGCCTCCATGATTATTAGACAAGTAAAAACCCACATCAGTTTCTGAGACTGCATTTTGTCACAGAAGAAATTGAGAAAGGGCATAATAGCCAGATAATAGCAAACCGCACCTACAAATTATTTTAAAGAATTACTGTTGATATTAATATATTTATGAAGCGGTTTGGAAACTTTCATCATTTCCAAGTAGCTACTTTTCTTGAATTGATCACTTACAGTGCAGTGCAGGATACATTTTTGAGATTTCTTCCTCCACACAACCATCTCTAACTGTAGCTGCACAAGTGTGCATTTTATCTTCAGATGTGGAGTATTCTGAGAGCAATCTGATCCTGTCTGCAACTGTGTGAACAGTTGCATTTGACCACACTTACTATCTCCTCATAATTTGTCTTCCTTTAAACTATATGTTCACATTTTTTCAACTCAAGAAATACATACCCCAATGAACACTGAGAAGAGTGATTTGTGTGCTGTCTACACTGGGTATGGAGCGATCACTTCTAATGTGATTCTAAATTAAGGATGGGAGACAAAATCCACAGTCCTTTTTTAGAGCAAAAACATACCCCTAAGTTCAGCTGGAGGTAATATTACACTTACACATTGTCTGAATGAATAACCTCAAATCACTGGGCATCTGTTTTATCTATAGCGCAAATGAAAGATCTGCTGACCAGCAATCTAAACACAGATGCCTGCTGGTGGTCCATACTTGTCAATGGTCATGTCCAACACACTAATTAAACACATAAGCAGTAGGACAGAGAACACGATAACCACCTAGCACTCGTGTTTGTGTGGAAGTGTGTTACATTTAACAGCTACTAGAGTATCCTTTTGCAGATCTAATTTCATGGGCTACATTAATTCATATGTTGCCAAGCAAGGAGATGAGCACAGCATCATCCACCCTTTTTACACTTCAGAAGATAGGCACAATAATATTTACACCTGTCTATACAGATAATATACTATAGATAGATGATAGAATCGTTTGTCTATTTATAAAGACAATAGAGATTAGCACACTGTAGGTGAGCATGTGTTTATATTTTTACAACCCCCTCCACCAAGCACACACAGTGCTAAGGGGAACCAGATGGCCACTCCCTCCTGACAACCCAAACCCCAATGATGACAGACCCACTCAAGAATATATAGTATGACACTAAAGGACAAAGCACCTGTTCCCCCACAGCTCTTTCACACCTCCCTTTTGCCGCAGGAATACACACTGGCACTTTCTCACCCATGAGGTCACTGACTGTGCCACCTGCAACACATCAAGGCCAAAATGATCACCTGAAACCCTTCTCTGCTCCAACACCCCTCTCGTCCCACCCACCCCAGCATGCCTCAACCTTGGCAAGCAGAAAAGCTGGTCCCATAATTAAACTCTATATCAGGAGTATCCCCGCACATATGACTGCTATGAGCTCATCTGGGACTAGCTCTGACAACAACAAAAAAAAAAAGCTGTAAGTTTGGAGACAACAGTAAAAGGAACATTGCCCTAAACACTCTTTCAAGGGACGGAGAGAAAATTAGGTGGACAGCCCCAGACAGCTGGTATGAGTGTGCAACATATTGAGGTTGCTGAGTGTGAATGGCATCCACAGATGTTCTTCACATGTCCTGCATGGCTGGACAGTTGGTGTCTGTTCGCATGAGATTGCTGTTCATAGAGCCAACTTGCTGTCTAAAGACTCCTCAGCTCTTTATTAACATATTGCCTTGGCCATTTGCCCTGCACTTGTCCTCCATATAACCCCATCACCCCCGGCATGCATCCTCTGTTATGGATCAACTGGAAAAAGCAGGGTACAACTATCAACTTTTTACCAGCAGCAAAGGGATTTTATGCATGTGTTTAAAAGAAAGGTTTTGGAGACACAGAAAGAGCAAGAAAGGGAACAATGACAATGAAGTGATGGAATGACTGATGAAGGAAAAATAAAAAACCATAACAGAACACACAATTTTTGCAATATACAAAGAATCTAGAGCCAAACACACTGTAAAATTAGCCAAATGTGGGAGGAATTGGAGCCTCAGAGCAGAACTGAGTATGGAAATAGTTGAGAGCTGGGCTGTCACTGATCAGTGTCAGTGTGATGACAACAACTGATCAGTTTATCTTTACTGTATGAATATATATGCATTATGGCTTGGGTTACCCTGAATATTTCAGGAGTAGATTTGTTTAATCACCTGTATACACATCATGGGACTGCACGATCTCGACTGTCTGAGCATATTTTCATATGTACAAGGACAAATTCAGTGTACAAATTCAGGATCAAACATGTGGAAAGTCATAGGTGGACAATATTTACACTGTGCTGGTCTGTTTTTAACTTTCGTTAGACCAATATAAGATTTGTGACATAATGATGAAATTATTGGTATACATAGACTTTTCATCAGTAGTTCCTGTAGGCTTTTGAGTTATGAGTTCTAGTGAAAGGGGTCTAATTAGCAAGGTAGGCATTACTATCATAAAAAGACAATCAGTATAGACTTGTTTAAAACTTACTTCCATGGGAATACTCTACAAGATTCTCAACAAACCAAAACCAACTGTTTAGCACTGAGTGAGAAACACTCAGTCTGCTCTCCTCAAATAAACTGTCAACGCTAATGGAAGGCTGGCCTTGGCCTTCAGATTCCCATAGTTCTCTGGTGATGAAAATGGTTGTCTCATCATTGTTCCCACAACACACATATTACTCTTTATCTATGCTCCTTTATCTTGCAACAAGTTATACACAGTACAGTAATATATCACAAGCAACCTCATAAATATTAATGCCTTCTACCAAATCACATTAATACTATCAAAACACCAAAAAGCACCAAATCACAATTATTATCCAGCTGCGTTTCTTTATCACAGCAATTCCACAGTGCAAAATGCCACCATCACCTCTGATAACTTTCATTTTTAACAATGTATAATAATTTATTGAGTGAAATTTAAAAACACAAAAAAGGAGCATATATACTCAGCCGCTGTGCTTTGGTCTTACCTTGTGCCTAGACTGTGGCGATGCTGAGTCTGGTCCCTTCCTCTCACCGTCTGAGGCTCCATGTCCCAGCTTATCCCTGTTCTGATAAATGCTCTGTCCCACCTGTACCATGGCCTTACATTCCACACATGAGCCAATCACCAGCCTCCTCCCATCATCCACCATGAGTGTGCGTGTGCTGCGGGGTGCATACAGGAATACAGGTAACCGGGCAACAGTCACAGCACACAGCCTACCTTGCCTGTGCTGCTCCTGCCTGCAGAAAAAACACACAAATGCCTCACAGTTGTACTGTCGGGCCCAGGGGGAGCTGGGCAGCTGGGTGTTGCTGCTGGATAAGCTAGAGGTAGAAGGAGTGGAGGGAACCAAGCCCTTGCTTTCATGCTGGGCCCACTGGGCATGTAGGTCATGATAACAGAGTTTACAAGCTGACACCAGGCCTGTGGCATCAACTGGCTTGGCACGGGGAGCAGGAGGGTGGACAGTGAGAAAGGGGAAGAAAGGCTCCCTCTCTCCAAGCCGCCCAGGTGGGTTGACATGCAACTGGTACTCGTCACCTGCACACAGCTCAGCTCCACACAAGTAACACACTGACATGGAGCTGCTGGGGCGAGAGGCCATACTCATCTGGGAAAGGGCAGAGCCAAATCCTTCAATATCTGTAGCAGCATGGTACCTGACCAGGAAGGAGCTGACAGAGGTGATGAGGTCTTCACTGAGGCTGAGTCGATATGCACCCCAAATCTCCTCCAGGATAAAATGGCACTGTGGACAGCAATGTACACGGCCATTCTTCACACCCTGGGCATTAGGTGGGCAAGGTAACATGGTGATGAAGGGAAAATACATCATACCACGGGATTTGCCACCACCAGCTTTTACATAGGCCACTCTCATATCTCCTTCACAATCCTGGCCACAAAGAAAGCAGACATCTTGGGAAGACTTGGGATCAGGTATGCCCTCCATCAGCTCCTGGGTTTTTCCATCCTGTGGAGTAAGCTGAGGTGGATGGAGCGCACTGCTGGCCTGATTGAGGGGGACTACATAGAGGCGCTGGAGGACAGGCACATCCGCCAGCTGGAAGCTCTGCCACTGCTGCATGAGGGAGGTGTGGCAGCTGCCACAAATCAGGGTTGTACCTGCTGAACTGATGGGCAAGGCACCACGGGGAGGGGAGTGAAGCCACAGGAAAGGAAAGAAAGGCTCATTCTGAGCTCTCTCCTGTTTCTGAACACTGACTTTAAAACGACCATCGTGTCTGAGCCTAGTGCCACAGATATAGCACACACACTCTTCCATAGTTTGGTGTGACTGGGCACTCTTTCCTGCTGAAAGGTCTCCGGCAGCTCTAAACTGACTTGTTGGACCTGTTTTGCTGCGATATATGTCCATATCATCATCACTTGTAATGTTAATTTCACCTTCATCAGAGTTGTCAGAGTTATTTTGCGTGGGAACAGCCATACTACGTTGAGTGGTGACAGATGCGGTTCCAGCGGATGACAGCACAGCGTTGCGGGGATCCTCGCCTCTTCCTCGGTACAGCAGCGATGGGTGTCTGGATGGAGCATAGCTGCCGTCGGCAACACGCTGGATCTGACGCGGCTCCGCATGTCTGACATTCCTCTCCTCCAGCCATCGCCTGTTGCGCATAATGACCCCACTGTCCTGCACAGGTGTGTCGGCGAGAGCACTGTCGTAGCATCGCTGGGGGAATCTCTCCTGGGACTTTGCCAGAGAGTCTGATAATTGGCAAACATTATTCATAATTTTAGCACCCCGCCTTGCCGGCAAAATACTCTCCACTTTTGGCGATCCCTGCGCCCCATAAACACCCACCGGGTAGCGAATTGCCCGCTGTGAATCTGGGCTGGTTTTAACACTCATGATATTGTTTTTCCTGCTACTGTCTCTTGGTGGTTTGCCAGATACTCTCAGGCATTTGTCTTTGCCCACACCTACTCTGTCGATTAAATCCATCTCCTGGTCTGAAATGTTGTCATTTTCAGAAAAAGATGAGAAATCTGACTCTGCACCCCCATCGTAGTTCTGGCTGCTGGCACTGATTCTCCTCTCCAGATCATAAGAGATGTTCCATTCCTGTGGGACCCGCCGAGAGTCGCACTGGTAGGGCCGTTTCAGCCAGTACATGCGCTTCTCAGTGGGCGTCCTGCTCCGCTCGAATGAGTTCCACTGCTCCGTCAGAAAGCAGTGGCACACTGCGCACACCAGAACATGTCCATCCGGGCTCACTTCACACGCACCCGGGGCTGGCTCCTGATTTTGTAGAAAGGGGAAAAAGGGAACCCTCTCTTTTTGATATGTCACTTGTAATCTTAATTCCTTCCCTGGTGTGACTCCACTACCACATATAAAACAGTGGACAAGTCCCCCTAATCCATTCCGATCAGTCCTGGAAGTATGACCGGGCAATGGGCTGTCCTCACCGGGCATAGTTGCAGCCATGAGACGGTGTTTCCTAGATAAAGGTACCAATCCCTTCTCACGGGGGGAGTTCATTTTTTTTTTCTAAACACCCACGACTAGGGTACATGGCATAAAGTCAACAGTTCAGTCATGCTCATGGTCCACGCTTATCTCTAGGTCAGGAAATCATGCAATCAAGTTTAGCCCAAGTTACTCACTGAATGATAAGATAGACGACAGTCCATTGAAACGACAGTGTGCATCGAAGGCAGCAAACCCGGCAGCAACAGTTATGTTTGATGGACAGTGAAATATTCACTCAAAACATCCACAAAATAGCACTGGAGATCCTTGTTATTTGAACTTCGCAGTCCGCATGTTCGCACTGGAAATCCGTAGGTAATATGACAGAACAACTCGGGATCACGGGTCGCCTCTCCAGCGAACTTTTCTGCCTGCTGCTCTGCAAGTTTTTTTGGCTAAAGCACTCGCACTATTCACAGCGCCATCCCCAATTCATGGGACCCGCTTCGACACCCCAAAGGCAACCTCCACTCCCCTGCCAGCCCCCAGTGATATTTTTGCAGAGATTACGGGCGCACTCTCCTGTAGTAGCTGCCCAAGCGTCAAAGTAGGCTACTGGCCGTGCACAGGATATCCACTTATCATTTTTCTCCCGCGGCTGCAGAAAGACTGGAACATATAGTCCCTTACTAAGTGTTTTAACCGCTTCCAGTAGATTTCTAGCAAATTTAGTTATATCTTCAAAGAATGTAAAATGTTAGCTATACTTAATATTATATATCTGAAAGACCATTGTATAAATATTTAGAAAAAGTTGATTATTACAGCGTGTGATATGATAGATAGATAGATAGATAGATAGATAGATAGATAGATAGATAGATAGATAGATAGATAGATAGAGAGTCAAATGCTTTTGAACTGGGAATCAGTGAAACATGATTTTGATTTAAATGAAAATAAATGTGGAAGATGAACCCATGGTTTTGTCCAGTACATACTTGTTAAAAAGTAAAAGAGAGAGGATTCAAGGTACTAAATATTGTAGTGCAATGCGCTCAGTGATAATAAAAAAGGACAGAGAAACTGGCCCAGCTGTACATCTAAGCAGGCACAGAGAGGTTTTCAAGAAGCTGACGCCTCCATGATGCATAGCTACATAGACAGTGTGCTGTGTGACAGTTGCCCAGGTGCCAAGTTGCTGCAATGTGACAAAGTAGAAAAGAGAAAACCAGGAGAAAACTCACATAACGTCCTATATGTTGAAGTTATGTGGGATACTCTGAAACTCTGGTCATGTAACAGCAAAATTGGCCTTTTTGCCAGACTACTAAACTATAAATGTTTAAGCCAAATGCTGCACATCAGCAGAAACAAACATTCCCTAACATTAGGAACAGTGGTGGAAGCATCATAGTGTGAGGACACTTCTCTGCAGCAGGCCTTAGGAGACTCATAGAACAATTTATGTGGCAAATACTGAAAAGTCTTGGCAGAAATCCATCTGCAATTTCCATGACAAAACAACCGCAAACATAAAGCCAAAGCTTCACAGGACTAGCATCCAAACACCACTGTCTGTGTGCAGTGACAGGATTTCAAAAAGACAACTAATGCTTAAACAGTTTCGGACTGAAAAAGTCTATCTGTCTGTCTGTCTGCCTGTCTATCTATCTATCTATCTATCTATCTATCTATCTATCTATCTATCTATCTATCTATCTATCTATCTATCTATCTATCTATCTATCTATCTATCTATCTATCTTGACATTGTGCAGCAACAAACACACCTCTGTCCCCTTCCCATTACTAAACAGTATCTCAAAGGCGAAACAGCAAGTCAAATGTCAAACAGTCAAGTCATCTAACAATGCACATGTAAACAGTTATGTATGTCCATACCACTGTGTGCTGTCCCAGGTTTCATCATCTGTTTGATGGCCCACTGATGTCAAAGAGTAAGGGGCTACCACCTCTTCACCGCTGTGCACCCTGAAGATAAATTAGGTTTCCTCCTCAGCTCTCCAAACAGATTTTTCATGACACTCCCGAGCCTCTCTGTACCCCATTGCCTACACAAGATCTGTTTTTTTTTCTCATCAGCATGGCAACCAAAAAAGATCACAGTGCAAAAAAAGGCATTCCTGAGTGATGCTGACCTGTTTCTACTGACAATTCCCACAGAAAGAGTGAGAGTGTAGGGGAAGGGGGGCAAGGGAGGGACACAGTATATCCTAACATTAGAGCGTATCAATAGAGATGTCACATATTCCATTCACAAATAAATTTATTCTTGATGCATACCCCAATTATTCTGTCCTCAGTTGATGTTAAGACAACTATACAGTGGAACACCAATAATTGGTTGTCAGTATGGATTTACAACACTGCCTTGTAGTGTCAGATCTTGGTATTGCATCATCTGGGAAATCCCCCCTATGCAGCCAGTCAGACTGAGGTTTATGCAGGCAAATCAGTTGAGCAGGACAAGGACTAACAGTAAAGCAGATGAGTAGAGCATGAGAAAGAAGAGAACAAAAGATAAATCATAAAAAAGAAAAATTTCCATCTACTTTTGTTTCTTGCTTTCACAGCACAATGATCCCCAACCTCAAACCTGAACTAATCTGAGGGTTCTGACTTCTCTGATTTGTGAAATACTGGATGCCCTTATAAAATCAATCAAATCACACTCTGTGAAATTAAAATCACTCCTTGGAGGAACAGCTCATATACCACGGTAATAACCTGTGATAACATGTGTCACAACGGTGCTTCATTCTGCGAGGTCATATGTCAACCACTTCCCTGCTGTTTGCCAGTCAGTATACTGTACATTACATGTCAGTGCATACTTGCGGGCATTTTGAAAGTTAGAAAACACAGGACATTAACATAAACATGCGTGCTTGTGTTTAGATTGTGTTAATATCATAGCAGTGTCAATGTCAGAACTGTTCAGGGTATCCTCAAGTTGCTTAAAGGGTTTGTGTTTGCGTGTGTGTGTGATAATGGCGTAATGTAATCTGTATGTACTGAAATGTTGCCATTTGCAGATCTCATGTGGGTTCAGATCTCTGTTGTATTTCTCACCCTACAGTGTATGGAAATTGCCGTGCTGTGACAAGAGCTTCTAGGCAAAGAAGAGTGGAAAGGGTGATGGGATGAGGGGAGTGTGTGTGTCTATGGGTATGTGTTGAGAAGGGATAATAGTAAGGGGTAAATTGAATGCAGTAGGAATAAAATGCTGTTGTTGAATTGTGTTGGGCCTCCAGGAGTTTTGTTAGAAGGAGATGATGACAGAGCAGGAGAAAAGCAGAGACACTACACTGCACTGTGTGTGTGTGTGTGTGTGTGTGTGGGGGGGGGGGGGGGGGGGGAAGTTAAGTTAAGTTATTACCCTTATTAGGCCCACAATGGGGAAATTCCATTACCACCCAAAGTGCACACACACAGCAGTGAACACTCACCCAGAGCAATGGGCAGCCAGTGCTGTGGCGCCTGGGGAGCAGTTGGAGGTCCGGTGCCTTGCTCAAGGGTCTCACCTCAATCATGGTATTGAAGGTGGACAGGGCGCTGGTTATTCACTCCCGTCCCTGCTGGACCTGAGACTCAAACCTACATTTTTCAGGTTACAATTACGACTCCCTATCCATTAGGCCACGAATAGGAGCTGTCAATACAGGTCATGGGGCCCCTTATCATGGGTCCTGGAATTTTTGTATATGAGATAAACACAGCAAACCTGAAAAGCATACACACAACTCACACATAGATACAACAGTTCGCTGTGTGTGTGTCTGTGTGTTAGAGTGGGAAATTTATAACAGCTATGGTTGTTTTGTTCAATTTAAGTAGCCTATCTCAGATTAACTCCAGTATTTTCATGGGTGCAGTAGTTGTTATATAGCACCCTACAACTACTGATTTTAAGAGATTTGTGGTTCAATTTACCTGCTTGTAGAATGAAGCAGTTGCCCATACTATTAAGAGCAGTCCTTCTTCTCTCCAGACAGCTGAAACTGCCTCACCTGCTGTTTCTGTGGCAGCTCATTTTTTAAAAAAGTTCAAGTACACCTGACACAGATAATTCCTCTGTTCAAAATTTCTCTGACAAAACAATACAAACATTCCCTTCGGTCCTGTGCCTGTTTTTTTTTTTTTTTTGTTCATTGTCTACTGTGTCTTTTATTGTATGACATAGATTAAAAAAAAACATTTTAAATATTTGGTTCAGACAGAACTGTTCTAGGTTCCTGAGAACATGATACTTTTCAGTGAAGCTGGTGATCTGCCATACTTGTTCCTGCATTTGTGGACACAGGGAAGTTGTGTATGCACGTGTATGTCTCATATTGCACTTCATGAAATACAGTATACAGTATATTTCAGTTTGTTGCGCTTTTTTTACCATGATAGATGTGGAATAGGAGGTCAGGATGTTCAGTAAATGACTGCAATAAGGATTTTAAAAAGTTTTTCATAGTGCTCTAACACATGTTCTATTCATGATGAATGGTCTAAGCTACAGAGTTTCACACAAAGCCAGTGGAGAACCTGGCAAGCTAGTATGTCATCATCCATTTTCTACATAATTTAATTCATACTGAATTCTCTTATTTTATTATGATACCAATTACATTTTCTCTGAAAACTCAGCAATGTTTTGTTTTGTTACCCCTTTGTGCATCCTGCTATGAACATGTCAAAATGTCTGCCTTGAAAAAGGTCTAATATCCACTGTCAAGACTTTTATGCAGACACAATAATTTTTAAGTGTGGCCAAGAAAACACACATCCAATTAATTAATTAATTAATTAAAATTTCAATAAAACACACAAGAGATGGGGATTATTGGCCTAGCAGGACAGAAATATGTGAGAGAAAGGTTTAGAGCTATATAATGTTCATTAAGGTTTGAAAGTGGCTGACACCTTTCAATGCCAGAAAGGAAGTGAAGGTGTCCATGCCAGCACAGGGAGGTGACACAGGAAGTACAGCATGAGCCAGAGTCAGCAATTTAGTTCCTTGATAGAGAATCAAAGAACAGATTGCAAACTGTACACAGCGTTAAATACAGAAATGAAAAATAAAGTTTTTAAAGTTAGATTGAGGCTGAGTTAAATTTTGATATTTGTCAACGGCAGTAAGATGCATCTCAAAAAAAAAATAGTTTCAATTTCTGGTGTTGTCAGCAACAGTGAAGCACGTCACAAAGAGAAACCTCTAGGGAGAAGTGTGGACTTTCTCTTTGTTGTTTGTTTATTCATGTATTTCTGCAGGATCTCTTCCCTCACTCTAAGGTCAGAGGTGCAACTGAGGAATGTGTTTCCTCAGAACAAGGAAAAACTAACATGTCTTGCTCTTACAGTGCAGACTGGGCCGGAGTTCATTCAGTTTTTGGACTACTTACACAGACATTTAACAAGATTAATTGCAGTTGTTCTACAAGTAAGACCTCCAGTCTTAAGGCATACATGTAAGTAATTTCTCAGAAATGCATTAATTCTGGCTTTTATGTTAGTTAATTGCCACTATATTTCACCACCTGAAACTAGTAGTAATACAAAAAAGAAAAAGATGCAGGTCTACTTGCAGGCAAATCATTAGGCATGATCATGTGATGTCTGGGTCAGAGAACTTCTTTCCTAGGTAGCTATCCCCATAACAACTGTAGCTGACCTCTCCTGTCTTTCCCACATAGGCATACCCTGGCCAGAGTCTGTGTGTGTGTGTGTGTGTGTGTGTGTGTGTGTGTGTGTGAGAGAGAGAGAGAGAGAGAGTCCTCAGTGACATAAGATTGACCTAATCCACTTTCACCTGTACTTGTCAGTCACTCACAATGCCCTCCTAGTTTATGGCTCCAGACCCCTCCCATCAGAGACCTTTAAAAGTCTTGACATACTTCTGGTGAACATTCCTCCCTTCTCAGGTCACTGAGACCCACAGGAGGAAACTCCACTGGGAGAAGAAGAGAACATTTAGGAGGGGAGAGCAAGCAATGAAGAGAGCATGAGAGACCCAAAGACAGAAACAGAAACAGTGAATGTGTGGCGAAGGAGTGGTAAGAGGCCCTGATGGTGTTTCCCTGCTGGGTCATCAGTAATCCATATGGAACTAGAAATCTTGGGACACCTGTTCTCTGCAGCAGATGTTAGTAAACTCACTCACTCTCTCTCTCTCTCACTCACTCATTATTCTCTGTGGCTCTATGGTCCAGTCTGACGTTTGAACGCATGTAACAACTTTAAAGACATAGATTTGGATGAGTTGTTTTACTTCACCTATTAGAATTCTATTCGAGTGGTTTGAATTTTGTCAAGATATACTTTAAAAATGAGATGGCAAAAATTCAAACTTACATGTGCACACACACACATACATGTACAGGCTTTGTAGAAGCAAAAGCTTCAATCACTTGCCCCTCCCTTTTCCTTTTTTATGACACATCACTGTATTTGGCCTCTGCAACAACAGCAAATAACCAAAAAATAACGACCAGGATGAAAACACAGGACATCAGGGGCAAGAGGAAAGGCCAGCCGAATCTGGAGATGACGCTGCTCGTAAAGAAACGGCTGGAATAATGGGAAAGGAATGTGGTGTAACGACTCCCCTAGGGCCGGCCCAGCCGAAGGCCCTCTGGCTCGGCAACAACAAACGGGAATACTTAAGGAGCATAGGGTGCACACATAAGGGCTTTAACAGCAACCCCCCCCCCCCCCCCCCCCCCCCCCCCAACATACACACACACACACACACACACACACACATAAATCCATACAAGTACGCACACTCACCCCCCCCCCCATCCCCACCCCCCTTCCTGTGCCGACCTACTGGAGTCGGCTGTTGTTGTTGGCTGTCTGCCGCCTTCGGAAGAAGCGCGCCCTCAGCTTCTCCCTCCTTTCGTTCTCTTCACTCCCTCCTTCCCTCTCTATCTCTTGCTGTGAGAGAGCTGCCAGAGAAATGGTGATGACATGACATCTTCAGAAAGGTCCCTGGAAAAAGCAATTACCACCCACCCTCGTCTCTATCAAATAATCCTATTCCTCATCTACAACCCCACTCATTCACTCATTCAGCACTCATTATCCAGCCCACCTCCCTTTTTCTCCATCTCCATCTCCCTCTTTCACCTCTCTGTCTTTGCATGTGTGTGTCTGTCTATATGTTCATGAATTGGCATGAATCAAACAGTAAACTATAAAGACGGCAGCCGTCCTTCTTCCCTCCTGAATTTTGTAATGTATTATTCTTGGTATTAGCAGCCAGGTCACTTGTCCTTTGCCCCAGAAAGCATCCTTTATTCTCAACCCCTTGCAAACACATTTACACACATGTACTCCCAGTGTCAAGACCCAGCATTTTCTTCTCAGGTTCTGCCCATTAACCCATGTAATCATGTGTGTGTATCTGAATGTTACAGTGTGCTATGTGTGAGAAGTCTATTCAAGCCAGGTAGGAAAGCCCCTTGTCTCCTGTTCATTTTGCTCCAGCGAACAGAGTTGCTGTTTGATACATTAGGTGCCTGACATACACACAGCTTATGTTAGGAGTCTTTAATTCCCTGAACACACACTCATACATTCACAGGTACTGACACACAATCTCCTCTCATGGTGTGTGTGGATTCCTGGGGTGTACTGGTCACACGAGGAGCAGTCTGAGTGTTGAGTGTGGGCCAGTAGTCAGAAGAGGAGGAAAAATTCAGGAGCAAAGAAGGATGGCTGCCATTTTTATAGTTTACTCTTTGATTCACTCTTAATCCACTATAAACTCTGAGCTTCCACAGGATGTTTTAGAAAACAACAAGGACACAACTGGCAGCCTTATTAGCAATTTCTAAATGGAAAGAGGCAAATCTTTCTTTCTCCATATGGTAAATGTTGCAGTCAGAGCGCAATTCCCAGAAATCATTGCATAGTTTTGGTGTTTTGCTTTGAATTTCTAGTGGCAATGTTCTTAAATTTGCAGTGTAGTGGTCCAGACTGAATTCTCTCAACAGGTACAGTTTGGATAGGCTTAAAATGTTTTACAGATATTCATGGTTCCCAGACAATAAATCTTGAGATTTTTACCATTGTGAGACAGATAATTTTGGTTTTCAGTGAAATATCCTAAGAACCTTTTGATGGATGTAATTTAGAAATGCAATACCCATTAAACAAATGGCATTCAGCTGTACTTTTATTGCTACTAAAAACTTAGATGAATAATGAATGTTGCAAACATATCGACTAAACATTAATGTGTTTGAGATAGCACTGTGAGCATGTTATTCTGTCTAATAATTACCATGACTGTGTTAAATTTTTTAATAAGTGCATTACTTTTAAATAAATATAGGGGTACAAAAATTACATTTGTTTGTTTCAGAATGACATGTTACTGCTTTAAATTTCTAATTAATGTCCCCATTTCTCCAAGTTCATTTGTTGTTGCTGTGTCTTTAAAACACATCATTCAAAACAGAAATAGGGACAATATGCAACTCTAGGAAAAACCTCTGTTCTTCTCCCATTCTCCTCTCCCTCTCTCCTCAGTGACAAACTCTTACACAATCCCCCTTCCCGAGCCATGGTGGGCCAAGGGCCAGAGTCATGCTTGAGAGAAAAAGGAGCCTACATTTCTCCTTCTTTCCTGCTCTTGACATGAGATTTCTGTCACTTTGAAAATGCAGTATTCAGTGCTGAGAAGTCCTCTCTTAAGACACTCTTTTCAGGCAAGCTTACACTATATAGACTATCAGAACTTTATTTTGCCTTTAATTGTAAATTTCCATGTGAATCTCTTCACATTCCACATCCATCTCAGTCATTGTTTTTCTGACCTGGATGTACCCACTTCTCTGCACATCAGTGCTCTCTTTTGTACTTTTTGATAAATATATGTGAATGTCAACAAACAGGCAACATCTCACTTTTACACCACTAGATGTCTCTCATATTGTATCCCCTCATCCCATCCCAAACATTGTACTGTGTACTGGACTGTGCTTATGTTGTTGATGTATGTTGTTGAGAAGACCATTAATGTCTTCACCAAGCCTTAGCAGATGAATCTAAATGGTCCATGATGGATAAAGTCTGCTACATTACATTTGTTCCAGTGTCAGTGTTGTAATACTGTTAGCATAACTTAGACATTTTTGACTCTGGCTGTGTCACAACCAGGAATTTGCTCTGATGCATGTCTCGTGTGTATTTCTGTGATGTGAATCATATGTGCATGTGCCTGAGTGCGCAGCTATTTCTGTATGCAGAAGGAAGTGTGTATGTGTGTGTGGTACATTGCTCATCCCCGGATGTACCAAGCAGGTGACCAAATTACTCTTGCATGAGTTAAACTACAGGGACAGGAAGCCACTCGTAACATCCCACATATATATTTTGATGTATCACCACTTACCTTATGACAGAAAGAGAGCAGAATGCAAAACCAGTCTCTATGATTTAATCAAGTTTCACTCTAAACGTGGATATATGTCTCCTCGTGTGTGTGAATGATTGAGCACATGTGTGTTTATCATGATGCTTCACCTCAGCTCTCCCACAGCTTCCCAACAGCTTCCCGAGGATGAAAGCAAGTGAAACCCCAGACTAGTGGGGCTCCACAGCCAATTAGGATTGTTTATTTAGCCAGCCACGGCAGCCTAGCAGAACAGGAGCACACAGCCAGCCACACAGCCCTGCAGGGGTAACCTCTCTCTCCCTCTCCATTTTTTCCACTCCTTTCCACTCCTTTGGCTCTATCTCCCCTGTTGCTTCTCTCCACCCTTTACTGCTCTTTTTCCAAATTTCATTACTTTCCTGTCAGATGTAACCTTTTCAGGATGACCCAAAATTCATTAGGTGATAACAATGATCAATAAATCTGAAATCATTTGCTGTGTTTACTCAGTGGTTTCTGTGTTTTGGGATGCATTTTTTGCTACTAGCATTAGTGACCATAATCAACCACTCACACAGCACATAAAGCACACACATAAATGCTCACACAAACTGGATCATAAGTTATTTTCTCTTCAACTTTCTGATATTCATCCTTTGGTAACATAATAGCCAAGCTGCGGTGAGGCCTGTCATACATTGTTGCATTTCCCAGCAGTCCAGCGTCTGCATTTATCCTGTCTTCCATTGTTGGGCTCAGATCATGACAGTACTGTGGTTTCTCTCGCCTCTCTCTCTAAGTTTCATACATTTCTGACTAGTATAAATCTTCCAGCCTTTTGTCTGATGTTTTCATAGCAGTAAGCGAACGTACAGAGTTCCTCTTGCATTTTGGCACTAAACAAGACAAGGCTTATTTATATGGCGAAAAATAAATTTAAAAAAGTCAAACTAGTAAAAGAGAAAGAGAGCAAAGAGTTTCCACAAACCATCCGTGTTCACACCAGGCATCCAATGTGAAAGTTTTTCCTGCTTGAGTTCATATTCATATGGGATTCAAAGGGGATTGTAACCATCAACCAACATCCTTTCACTCATCCATCACTGTGATCAGGCCACTACATTTTCTAGCCTTGCATCACTACCTCTCTCTCCCACTTACTGCACTTTTTTCTCCTAATCTCATCAGCACAAACTTTCCATGATGGACTGGCTCACTGACAGATTCCTGGGGAGGGTGGGGGTGGGGGTGTGTTGGGGCAGTAGTGTTATGTGTGCGGTGGGATGTGTGCTGGGGGCTACTGGAAAGGGGCAATGTGCCGAGTAAAGAGACAGGGGGAACAGGCAACGTGATATTCCAAGATACATTTAGCTTGTGTGCAATAGCTTCACAGGGGAAAGGTAAGTCTTTATTGAATTAACCAATCAAAGCACATCGCATAGATTCATATTCAAAGATGCATATACACACACACAGGGTTCCCGGCATGTGTTTCCAGGAAAACTGTACAATGTAAAAGGATCTTTGTGTACCTCTGCGCACGTCGCCCACACCAGGGTTCCTGGATAGATGGGGAAGTACCTGTTTACCGAGACCCATGCTCAGTAGCCCAATCAGTTTGTCCGACAAGTACTGAAAACCAAATATGCTGCATGTCTCTTGAGAGAGTTCACTCTGAGGTCACAGAGCAAACAAAACTTTTCAGGTAAGGGGTCAGCATACAGCCAGGACAAAAACTTGGTAAGACTTGTTCAGTGGGCTGAATGACTTAGCAATACACAAGTAACTCAATGTGGAAGTAAAAAGAAATGATACACAAAGTTTGAGAGAGTTTGAGTAAAGTAGTTTAGTCATAGAGCAGCTCAGTGCAAATATAAAGGTCTGTTCACTGACTTGTTCCACATGGGTGCCTGTGGTTTGGGCCTGTCGCGACCACAGTGTGTGTGTGTGTGTGTGTTTGTGTGTGTGTGTGTATATAAAAATGTGTGCCATCTAACACTTCCTGCACCATCACTCAACATTGTCGACTCCACGACTGTGGAGCGCCAAGTTTCAGGGAAACCAAAAGCTGAATGACATAATTTAACAAGACCTGACAGTGCTTTGATGAGTAAACCTGGGCAGCTGAGAATTAGTAAAATACAGTGTTGACTAATTTCTTTGCAGTCCTCATGTGGGTCAACTGCAACGACCTAAACATATCATGAACCATAACCTCTGGAGGTGAACACCCTAAATTCTTTACTTTTTAAATTTTTCTACATGTATTGTGATATTCATTTGAATTTATTTACAGTTTATACAGTTTATATACAGTAGCTTATTGAATTTGCCCACTGAAACCAACAATGTGATTGAAGTTATGATAGTAGATTTCAGGGGTCAGTATTGGTCTGGATTTCATTTTTAATCTATCCCAAAATATTAAATAACCCTTATACAGTTTGCCTGATAATACACTCTTAAACAGTTTAAAATAATTTAAAAAATCAAAATAAGATTTCCCTACTGTCGCCAAGTGCTTGCTCATAAGGGAATTGTTGGGTTTTTAGTTTTAGTTTTTGTAAAAGTGCCTTGAGATGATTTGTATTGTGATTTGGCGCTATACAAATAAAATTGAATTGAATTGAATTATTTTCTTCAGTTATTTTTTGTAAGCAATTTATTTCCCATTTTGTGAATGGTCAGGTCTCAGTGAGAAAACTGTATTTTAGATTAGAAAACTACAGGTCTTGTGACCGTAGGTGAAAAGCTCAGCTTACGTAAAAAAAAAAAAAAAAAAGCTGGTGAAACTTAGACCCCGTTTGCTGTGTTTGCCATATAGATGTATAGATGGTCACACAAAATCAATCCCCCCTAGTTACCCCCACCCCTCCGAAGCACCTTTAAAATCAACACCGTTATTCTCTCACAGTCTCTGTCTCCCTGACTTACTGTCCGGTTGGCAGTGCCGCTGCTGGCCTGCAGACGGGCAGGGCTATTGTTTTCATTTCCCTTCCATTAAACACAGCCTTGGGGAGAAAAAAGAGGGAAAGTAGGAGAGGAGAGTCCAGAGGAGGGGTGGGGAACCATCTTGGGAGGATCTGTTGCTACTAGACAGCGTGTTTATCATAACAGCTGCTGTCCACAGGGGAAACTTGGCAGGCTACATCAAAGGCTCATTCACAGCCCACCTCTACCATCTGACACACATACACAATAGTGCCTTACAGGCACACACTCACTCACAGAAGCACATGCTATCCTCCCATTCAATGTGCAAAATATATTGAAAGAAAAACACCATAAAAGGGTAATTCTCAGGTTAAAGGAAGTTATGTTCCAGGCTTTACTACCTAAGCTGTTAGCTCTCAACAGCGAGGTCTGTTTTTACGATTGTTCTGTTTTTTGTTTTTTTTTTTGTGTAAATGAATTAAAGTTCCATTTGAGTGGCGCCCCTTGTATATGCCAACACATTCTTCAGATTGAGAGCTAAGCTGGCCTCACTTCAACACATCTCTCTCACAGACTCTTGTTAATAGGCCGCAGTCCTTAGATTTCCTCCTCTGAAAACAGAGAGCGCGAGAGAGAGAGGGAGTGAGGGTAGGGAAAGCCAAAAAGAGTGTTTTTATGCAGTAAATTTACCAGACTCCTCAAAGGCTCAGAGGATGAGGTTACAATTTATTTACTTGTAAAGTCACCCCCTGTTCTGAGAAAAGAGCCCAATCACGTTACTCTGCTGCCATCATGAGGCTGACAACATCAACTACTAACTGCCTTCGCACAGTTATAAATGTGCAGTTACAGTACAGGGCTTGCAATGAAAATAGTTTGTGGGGAGTGGTATTGTTCCTGACTCCTCAGAGTCAGCCAGAACCATGGATACCAGTCTTATTTCTCTATATTCAATATCCATCCATCCATCCATCCATCCATCCATCTATCTTCTTCCGCTTAACCGGGGCGGCTCTACTCCGAGCTCCTCCCGGGTGACCGAGCTCCTCAACCTATCTCTAAGGGAGCGCCCGGCCACCCTGCGGAGGAAGCTCATTTCAGCCGCTTGTATCCGCGATCTCGGTCATGACCCAGAGCTCATGACCATAGGTGAGAGTAGGAACGTAGATTCTTCACCACAACGGACCGGTACACCGACCGCATTACTGCTGCCGATGCCCCGATCCGTCTGTCAATCTCGCGTTCCGTCATTCCCTCACTCGTGAACAAGACCCCGAGATACTTAAACTCCTCCACTTGAGGCAGGATCTCTCCCCTGGCCTGGAGATGGCAAGCCACCTTTTTCCGGTTGAGTACCATGGCCTCGGACTTGGAGGTGCTGATTCTCATCCCAGCCGCTTCACACTCGGTTGCAAACCGCCCCAGCGCACGCTGGAGATCCTGGCTCGATGGAGCCAACAGGACAACATCATCTGCAAAAAGCAGAGATGAAATCCTGTGGTCCCCGAACTGGACTCCCTCCGGCCCCTGGCTGCGCCTAGAAATTCATAAAAGTAATGAACAGAACCGGTGACAAAGGGCAGCCCTGCCGGAGTCCAACGTGTACTGGGAACAGGTCTGACTTACTACCGGCAATGCGAACCAAGCTCCTGCTCCGTTTGTACAGAGACCGGATAGCCCTCAGCAAAGGGCCCCGGACCCCATACTCCTGGAGCACCTCCCACAGGATGTCACGAGGGACCCGGTCGAATGCCTTCTCCAAGTCCACAAAACACATGTGGACTGGTTGGGCAAACTCCCATGAACCCTCGAGCACCCTTGAGAGTGTGTAGAGCTGGTCCAGTGTTCCACGCCCAGGACAGAAACCGCATTGTTCCTCCTGGATCTGAGGTTCGACCACCGGCCGGATCCTCCTCTCCAGCACCCTGGCATAGACCTTCCCCGGGAGGCTGAGGAGTGTGATCCCTCTGTAGTTGGAACACACCCTCTGGTCCCCCTTCTTAAAAAGAGGAACCACCACCCCGGTCTGCCAATCCAGGGGTAATGTCCTCTCATATATTCAATATGACTGCATTAATTCTTGCCTCTTGTACACATTCAAAGGGAACCATGATGATTTTGATGATGATTTTGACTGAGATACAATCATATCTTCCTGCAAATCCTTAAAGATTAGGTGCCCTAAAAAGACTGCACTGAAAATATAAGTACTCGATACCTTGTATCTTTCCCCAGGTTTAAAAAGGATATAACCTGCGATTTGTCTCACATCTGCCAGAAATTTGGAAGTGACACAAACTTGATCTTTGAAAACCAAGTAAAAAGGGTTCTCAGTCTTATTTTTATCATTTAGGAGCTCTCTAAATTCAAATCTTTCTTGAGTGCTGCTGACCTAGGAGTAATGACTTTACATGATCCCATCTTGATATCCATAACTCTCTATAGTCTGCCGTAAACAAAGAAAGCACCATTTTTTTCCTGTGGTGAGTCTAAAATACTGCAGTTATTAATTAAAGCATACATGGTTGAATTATTGAATTATATCTTGTTTTATTCTTTTTATTTTATATTATTTCTTTATTTGCACTTTGTATCTGGATTAAGAGTGCTATTAAGTATAGACATCTAGATATACATTGTCTTCATTGGACTATTATTATGTCAGAAGATACTAGTGACTCACCAATGTTCATAGAGGTGCTGCAAAAAATGTAAAGAAGCTAGCTGGAGAGTGCCACGCACTGCAGCTCACTGTGCCCTGTCCCAAATGTCTCAGACTTAAATATAACACACACATGTACACATGCTGCAAGGACTGTAGTCTTTATGCGGCATTTGAACTTTAACACCTGCAGCATTTAAACTTTAAAATATAAATATATAATTTAGGGGGAAATATAACACAGACTTGGACTTGTCATGATGGGAAAAGCAGGTGTTTGTAACAAGCAAACTGGATCATACTGTTTCGTTGACTTCCTATTTTTTCAGATGAGGGATCAAGATTTTTAACCATTTATGTTCAAAGTGGTACACAGACACACACACACACACACTGTATGGTTGTTCCAGTCTAAAGGTTAATGGTACACAATTATGGTAGAACTGTATTGTATTAAATAGTTTCCACTCTGCTGTAATCAGTCTTTTATCACTATGGAGCTTGATTTGCCATCAGCAAACAAACAGTTATCATCTCTCATCAGTCCATGGAATTGTTTTGACATAACATGAACAACCTTTTGAAAGCTGTATGGTACAGATGTAAAATGTGTCAGCATTTTGAAAACGCTATCTTTGTTTATATATTTATATAATAAAGTTTAAATGCACTAAATAAATGTAGCAATAATAAACTACCCATCATTGGACACTGAACATCACCAATAATGTTTTTGGAAAGCTACTATGGACAAGCGGCTCTGTATTAATATCACGTCACTGTTTCAATCTTGTTTGTGTGTGTTGCAATCAAACATAAACACAGTTATAGTTTACAGTTTACAGTTTTTATTATGGCATGACCTCCAAATGCAATACAGGTCACTTGCACACCTTTGGGTATTATCCATACAAGAAAACACAAAGAGACTTCATCAGAAGGACATCAGAATAAAGACACTGACATCAGTGCAGCAGTGTTTGATAGCTTGCCGACATATTTCACCCCTGCTTTTGTCAGCCTGGTTTAAATGGCATCATTATGGTTTCAACACTTAGTAAGTGTCTGGTGATTATATATCTTGGAGTAAAGTTCATCATTTGCCTGTCTGTCTGTCTCTATTTGTGTTGCATGTTTGTGGAATCTTCCCCTCTGGAGATTTTTCTGCTGTCCCTGAGGCTGCCCAGCTGAAACAACACCAAGAGGAGGACACTTAAGAGCCTCTCTCTATTCTCTCTTGCACACTCACACAGCGCTGCCAAAATCTTAAGCCCGCCACTCATCTCCTGCTGAAACCTCTTCCTGATGGCATGGAAGTTTCAGCATGTTTGACAGCTGCTGTGCTGAATTAACAGCAATTTTTAGACTTCAGTAATTTCAATTAACATTTGTACTGCTGAAGCTACAAACTTGAGGCCAAGTATGGTTAATCTGCTGGTCCATTTTTTCACCTGAGATAAGACCATAAAGATGTGAGTCTCCACCTCTGATGAAGTAGCAGATCACCATGGCAACACCAAAGCAATTTGGAGAGAGAAAGGAAGAGAGAGATTAGCACACTTGGTGAGAAAAGAGAGGGGTGAACTTACTGTTGCTCACAGGCACATAAGCATGTCTGCATCGCTGTACTAACAGTATATTGCAGAATGTGTGTGCGATGTACAGGAGCAGGACTTAGACCCACACATGCACACGTCAAAACATGAGAGAAGAGTCCAGATGGAGTGTGCGAGGTTGATAGGGTGCAGTCCTTCAGACAGATGGAGGCAGTGATGCTGTTTCTGCGGAATGGGCCCCAGAGACAGGGCCAATCGCTTGTGTGTCTGTGCTGCCAGCAGGCTTATATTCTGGGCTTTGTTCTCTTTACTCTGCTAACCTGTGGAGGATCCAGACAGATGAGACACATTTAGAGGGCTGTGAGCAAGAAGACAAGCCTTCAGATGGGGCACCAACAAAGCCCTGTTCATTAGCCAGACTTGCACGAAGGATTTGCAACATTTTAAAATGACTTGATAGTGTGTGAGTGGTGGGTCTGTTTTGCTGAGCAGTAAATGTGGCTTTTTTAATATCAGTGGCACTGGTAATGTAGAATTAGAGATAGTTATGATTGATAAAGCTGCCAGTTCTCAGTAGACAAGGATTTGAATGAGAGCAGAATATCAACTGTTTCCCAAAAGACTCTATCACACAAGTGCTGGAATAAAATATTCTTCTACAGCACTTGAACCAATAGAGGTTAGACAGACAATAACGCTTTAACATCTTTTCACAAAGGAGGGCAGCAGAGAGTCAGTTTCCATCCTCACAAGTAAAGGTCACCATATGCAGGGTCTGTGCACGCATGCATGAAGAACATCAGTTTGTTCCATCATGCAGAATATTTTCTCTTACACGTGTGCATGTGCTTAAAAAATCTTCAGTTTAACTATCAAAGGAGCACTTTCTCTAACATTTGTTTGTGTAGTTTTTGTGTCGTTCTCAACAAAACAGCATGACAAAATGCAGTTTGAAATTAAACTTGGTTTACTGATAGCAGTATTGATTAGTATTTGAATAGTATTTGAACAACACCGAAGTATGACATCAAAGGAATCATCTTCTGTCTCCCCATTGCTTTTTTATTGTCATTTATGAGGCATTATAAACACCGATATTGATTTATCAGCTAATAGCTCATATCAGTTGATTATGCTGTCATGTTGATTTATCTGTCAGGCTCTGTCAATCTTATTGTCAATTTTATTTATAGAGGCCTCGGGCCTGTTTCTGAACAGTATGTAAGACCTATTATCCCTTGGTCTATATTTTCCTACAGCAAGTATAAAGCAAAAAAAAACTTGCACATGTATATGTATGTATATATATGTGCATGCTTATGGACATGGCTGGGTGGGTGTTCATGAGTGTGGAGTGTGTGTCATTGGTTGAGCTAAGGGTTAATGGCAAAAAACACTGCAGCATGGCCAGTCACACATTTGCTCCATGTGACCTGCCACTGTCTGTAGAAGAGAGAGAGACAGAGAGATAAGAGTATACTAGGATAGAAGCCTGACACACAGAGAGGTGTGTGAGACTGCAGCAATATAATTATTTTATGAGGTCTGTTGTGAGTGCTCTGCACCTAAGGGTAACAGAGTTTACATGGATGTAGTCACTGGGGTGAAAATCATAGGATTCAAGTTACTACTATGGGGGAAACAGAGTGAGGTCTATCTAATTATGTACAGTACTGTGACATACACATACAGTATGTGTATACACAGACTCACATCATTTGCTTGTTCATGCATGACCACTGCCTCGTGCTTGATCTCAAATCTCTAGCACCCATCTGTGGGGAAAGAAGCCTACTAACAAGCTAACAAATATTTGCACTGACAGCAGTCACGTTTTGCCGTATCACTCAACATGCCCTTTCCTGTTCATCAACAGCAGACAAGGTTTTTATTTGAAAATGAGGGTAGGGGTGGCAGTCAATGACATCATTGCCTGTGACAAAGGGCCCTGCCGAGTTGACAGTGGTGAGGAGATAGGTGAAGTCCCTCCACTGAGCAGGGACACACAGCTAGAGACAAGCTGGCAACTCTGGGTCCTGTTACAGATAACTGAAGCAACACACTAGGCTGAACTGATACTGTGTTTCTTGCCTCTGTTGAGTACTGCTGACAGCAACCTTCTCCACATGCCCCAGTGTATTCCCATTCTCTCTCCCGTTATTCACTTATAAAGACAGGTAACGAATTTACCCACAAAGTGTTAGATGAAGATAATGTGTGTTTCAGCATACACAGCGTGCAACTTCTTCACTGTGTCAGTACTAACAAACTATTACACAGATCAACCACAATATTGGATAAAACTTGGCAAAGGTTCAGTCAAGACTATTTCATTTACTCTTGCTCTTGAAACTGAATTTCTTCAGTCATGGCATAGCCAGAGCCACACCTACTGGCTCCTGTCCATTCATTAATGACTCCTTTTTGCTGACCTAAAATCAGAATCTTCTCCCTGCTTCCTTTGTATTTATCACCAGTACTGGCTGAAGTGAAAATCTTTTCAGGCTCCTCAATAAACATCCTATCTTGGTATGACAGGCCATTTGTAGAGTGTCAGTGATAGACCTGTCAGCTGAGAACTGATGAGGTTCAGCTGATTATCTGCTCTCAACACATGGCCCTTCAGTGTGTCTGTGTGCTTTTATATAAATAAGTGCCTAACAGGTTGGTCTTTCCACCTGTTTGTCAACATGATGCTCTCTGCTTCTTTGTTTATCCATTTTAGGTCAAACTAACACAGAACTGATGACAGTGTGGAAACAGTCTGGATCTGTAGGTTATTTACGGGTGTGGTTTTGGCCCGGAGCTCTTCCTTGGTGCCAGTGCAAGAAATTTACTGTGTCTGCAGTGGCCTGAATGCTCAGTGCATTACTGAAATACCAGACATAAGAGAGTGCTATGGGATAGAAGCCAGATATAGTCCAGAAGAGCAGTGAGAGTATAGAGCAAGGAAGGACAATGAAAACATGAAGAGGGAAGGAGAAAAAGGACAGGTTAAAAAAATAGACAAAGAAACATTTAATTTATTGGACAGTATCAGCAAATGTATATGATGAGAAGCAAATAAGAAATTGAACAGTATATAAAATAACTTCAGATAAAGGTAAACCAAGCTGAAAACAGTGGAGAATGGAAGAAAAAGAAAGGGATGAAAATGTTTATCTGATAAAATCCTGCAATACTGTGCTTTTTGTTTTTTCAGAGTAATATAATAGTAATAATAACTCCCACTGTGCCCATATGAAACAGAAATTATATGGTTTATTACATATGGTCTGGTGGAGCCAGGAGGTCTAGAAGGAGCTCAACAGTATATTAGAGAGTCATTGGTGGAGAGGGCCAGCTTATACAGCTATTTGTATTTACATCTCACACAGAAAGGATGAGATTAATACTTTATTGGAAACATTTAAATTAATGTCAGTTTTTCAATGTCAGAGCATTATATACTGTAGTGTGACTTATCTTGCAGTTTACCATTTAGTGAAAGAACATGCAAATAATACCTACATTAATGCTAAAGGTAGCATTTAACAGTGTGCAGAACCAGTTCACACAGTGTTAATGATGATCATTTACCTCAGTATTGTCTGTTTTGCTAAGTTGCCTTGACAGCTACCGTAATAGCCACAAAAACAATCAGAGGACCAAAAGAGAAACTTCTTTCTCAGCGACAGCGACTGATGACAAGAATTTTGAATTCATATTAAATTTTCAAAAACATACACTAAAACAACCATGATTACCTCATATAGATATTTATATATAAAGATATGTTAACTAACAAGGTTAAATCACTAGTGTGTATAAAACAGTCCTCACAACTCGACTGTATCCCATGGTGAGAGAAAGGAGGGTGGAAAGTTTCTCCTCAAGAGATAAAAGCAAAATTGCTAAAGATATGCTGACCTTCTCTCTTGATATCACACTAAATACAATGTCAATGTTGCTTTTGTTATTTTCTTAAGTACTATTACTGAAAATTCTAATCTAATTGAGTAGATGTAGCATTGCTGTATCCTGCAGTTTCCAAGCAGTGCTATTACATTAAGAAAATTCTCATATAATTAAAGTCAGTCAAATTTAGGCTCACTGTTACCAGAGTATAGCTGTAAGTGGGTCATTTCATCATTTTCTCTAGATGTGGTTGTCTTATGCGGTAAATAACGTATACGTTTGTCTGAAGCTATGGCATATGGCCATTGTCTTGTTGGGAAAATATTTCCTTTGAAACCTCTCTAACCTCGCTCCTTCACCACATCTAAATTTGGAATGTGGGGAAACAGGTTCTTTCATCATAAACAGCCTTTTCTTCCCACAGATACAGATGAGGGCAGTGTAGGCTGATTTTTTACCATGGGCTCTTTATGTTTGTGTGTGTGTGTGCATGCTAATTTGCTTGTCTAGTTTTGCAAGTCAAAGCAGTGGGAGTGGAACTACCTGTTCAGAAGTATGGTTGGGCAATCAATTCAATTCAATTCAATTCAATTTTATTTGTATAGCGCCAAATCACAATACAAATCATCTCAAGGCACTTTACAAAAACTAAAACTAAAACTAAAAAATCAGTGAGGTTCACATGAACAGGCCAAAAATGAAAAGAATTATGGGAGAACACAGGTGACCAGAAGAGGATGACAACTATGGGCAAACAGACCTTTTGACAAACATTCGGTCTGACTCCTGCCACATTGGATATTTACAACTTTCTATGAGTATAAATATAGTTGTTTGCCGGTAAGCATTTGTTATGTGGCAGAAGAGAAAGCAACATGGTGAGTTACCTGGAAAATAAAAAATGAGAATGCAAAAAAACAGCTATGGTTAGAGGAGGTAGGAAGCTGTCTTGGTTTGCTGTGTGAATAGACTATTCAAAACAATACCATGAATTTTCCAAAGTTGTAAAAGCTCATTTTGCCAATTAATTATTCAGGGCCAGTACTCACTAGGATGAAGTTATGCCTGTACATTACAGCACTGCCCTGGCTGATGCTGCTGAGTCAGGGTTAATCATAGGATCTTCTTTTTCTAAGCATCTCACATGAATTATTAAAACTGAAATCATGAAACATTTAGTGTGCACTGACTTGGCCCCATTATTAGAGGACACACTTTGGATGAGGTGACAGAAGCTGTACAGGTGGGGGGCTTCAGTCTGTGTTTGTGCTTTAATAATACCAGGCACCCAAGAGAGAGAACAATCAGAACACCATCACATGAACACAACAGTTATGCAAACAGCTGTTCTTACACTGCATGACAGTGGTGGTGATTATCACCTAGAAATGTTTTCTAGACCTCGATACACATTCATCCCAAAAGTGTAGAATAACTGGTTGAAGTTGATAGATCTAATGTGCCTTACAAGTAATCAAATCAACTCCAGACAAGATAGATGTGTCATGCTGCAGTCAAACTGTGCATGTCTTAATTTCTCGCTTCACCACATATGGATATTGGATATCTTAATCTTACTTTATTTTGGGGAATTGTGGGATTTTCCACTTGAAACAAGCTGCTGAGTAGCTCTAATCGCAGAATTAAATTAGAATCTCACAGCAGGCTTTTATTGTCTGGCCATGTGGATTCACACTGACTGGTTGCTGAATGCATTAAACCAGCATGCAGAGCAGCTACAAACTGTCAATGTCTCAACCATAAGTAAATAAAAGTTTAACTCACTGTCTTCTGTCTATGGTCCAACAGCGCTCTGCCCTCAGTGCCTTAGGGTTTTCATGAAGATTAAGCAGGTTCATGTTCCAATTCTAATACCAAAGCCCTGCCATACACCATGTACAAAACATGTATAATTTAATAATAGCGACATAAACATACAGATACACACACACAAAGC
This sequence comes from Mastacembelus armatus, assembly GCF_900324485.2. Lineage (NCBI taxonomy): Eukaryota > Metazoa > Chordata > Actinopteri > Synbranchiformes > Mastacembelidae > Mastacembelus > Mastacembelus armatus. Next base: position 13,038,124 of record NC_046635.1, read on the forward strand.
TTTAACTTAGCGTAATTAATTTTATTGTACCAGCATTCAAATAAAAAAAAAAAAACAGTATCAGACCTTACTGCCTCTCAGACAGGACAGTATTGTTTTATAATTCCATTATCAACTCCTTTAATTCCTTTAATGAAAGAGTTGGAAGGTTTGTTGGTGGACTCTCAAGACACAGGTTTTAATTAATTGTATGCCTGTTTGCTCACTAGCTTTGAAATGCTATTTAAAAAACAAGCTGTCTAAGCGCAAGCTGGAAATATATTGTATATATGGTTATAAATGAGCATATGTGATGTCAAGGTGTAGGATGTTTTATAATGTTCAGACGGAATATGTGTAAAAACTGCTGTTCACATAAATTCACTGCTAAGCTTTAAAACAACCAAAAAGAGGAAAACTAAACATGTGTCACATTGACCTCGTCTACAGATAAATAGCTTCATTAAATTACTGAGCCTTGAGGAAATGCTCAGGTTTCCAGGGAGGTGAGAAAAAGAGTGAGGAGAAGGATCAAACACACTTAATTATTATTCTCTTATTCTTTTGTCCTTTTTTTCAGTTATTTCACTGTGCCTTTGCACAGCTCTTGCTGCACCTCTTCCTGATTCAAGCTTCATCCCCTCCCTTTCATAAACACAGGGGGGCGGGGCGTCAAACTGTAATCGATTCAAGGACATGTCTGCAGCCATTTCTACAATGGCGATGGCTACAGCCCACTGCAGTGTGATGCTTTATGAATGGGGACCAGCAGCAGGCCTTTGTAAGTGAGATACACAGCTGACATAATAGTCAGACATTTCAAGAAGACAAACATGCACAGCTCAGCACATATATCACAGCACAATATTGTGTTTGTGTATTTTTATTGTATATTGTATTCACTTTTTACATCAAATGCAGGCAGAAACTATGGTAGATTTAACTGGATGATTATTCAGTTAAAGTACAGACCCGGTGTTTGGATTCCATCATAGATGCCTTTATTAATCATTGTTTTAACAAAATATCAGTTACATTAAAAACTAAACATAAAGATAAACAATGGCATGTTCAAGCTCTAAATGCAAATATGGTTAACATTCACTGCAAAATAAGAAACAAAATAGACAGTTCAGATTACAGAGCAACGGTCAGATGACTGCAGATGTTACAACACACAGGACATGCATAGGATTTGCAGAAATCACAAAAACTCAATGTCAAGAAAATAACCCTCCGACCATAAAAAAAAAAAATCTAATGCCATACAATGGTTATAAATTAGACAGAGGAGATTAAGGCTTTCTTTTCACCATTTCATACTGTATATATACCATACCACATTCCTATGCTAGACCTGCTTTGACTGAGTCTGCTCAGTAACAGCTACAATCATCAGTCGCTCATGCCAAAGTTATCAACAACAAAGTGCATCCCAGTTTTTCCCAGATATACCCCTCATCTGACTCAACAGTTCACATGATCTGAAATTATGTTATTTCTTAAAAAAACAAGCACTTGCCATCTTCCAGCTCTCTTACATGTCTCTAAGTAAAAGATTAGAAGGCAGGTTACACCTATAGTTTTGCATGTGTAGTTTCCAATATATTTTAATTTTATACACTGCTCATATTTTGGTACATATTACAAGGAAACTTCAGAAATATCTTAGAATTAGGTAAAACATATTTTGGGACAAAATATCATAGTTTGTGTTATTCCCAAATCTATAATCACTTGTATTTTAAAAAGGCCTGAAAAGAGATTGGATGAAAATGTGCTTTTCAAAATTCCTTAGTTGGCATTCATATTCTCACTTCCAGCTTCACATGATCATCAGATAACAAACTTTTACGTCTCAATTTTGCTTGAAAATTCTTCAAAATACACACAACATAGAACAGTAATAGGAGGACATTCAATATGAAACATTAACACATTTACATACATGTCTATATATCAGTGAGTTCTGATGCAACCTGTTATGTATACATTGAGGTGAACCTAATCAGACCAGAAGCCCTTAATGTTATTTAAATGCACCAATAGCCACAGCAGTGTGAGCAATACCAGGCTAAAAATAAGCACTGGAATCTTACACATTTCACGCTCTATGGAAAGTTCAACCAAAGAATTTACATGTGATGGACAACAGAGGAAGCATCATATTCATACAATGTTCTATCTCAACTTTATATTCTTGCATTGTGGAACAAATCCAAATGTCAAAATCTACAATTCACAATCTGTGTTGGCAGTGATTCACTAGTATTGATACATCTCTCTAACCCATTTCACTAACCTTCGCCTGGATATTTCATGGTTTCTGTTATTGCATTGAATGGATGCTTAAACAAATTTTGCATAGACCAAAGCAGACAATATGCAAAGACCCACTGATTTAACAATAAAACACACAATAAGATCTATGATGGCCAGACCTTTTATATCCACTGTGAATTTGAATAAAGATGAGAGAAATGCAGGTCTGCACACAATAAAGTTAAACTGAGTGCTAACAAATCAACTAAATGCCATATCTACCATTTCAGCAAAACTAGTCTAACATCATCAGCGTAGCTTTGATGCCACACAGACCATGTCAGATTTTGAGACAAACATTACTGATGGATTCACAGTGGACCTGCTCCAAAAACTAAGTGGTTACAGGAATAGTCTTTATCCACATCCCGACCTGATAGCCTCATTAAATGGAGCGCTCCCCTCTGAGGACAGGATCATGTAAACACATCCAAAGAGATGTTCAGATTACATCCAGAGCACTGGTATTAAAAACAGCCTGCCTGAACCTCCTGTAGTTGCTGCACTGAGTCTGAGCTTTCTACACGCTCAACATTGATATCATACAACAAAAAAAGAGCATGACGTATAACTGCATTTAAGAAAGCTAATTTGCCATGCAAGCTTATTTGCCATAGAGACAGAGTACATGATCTGGGGCATGTCTGGAAGACTATTTACCACGGAATTAATTACAGCATATAAATGTAACAAGCTACTGTCTAGTGAGGGAAGACTGGTTGTATAATATCAGTCAGATCTCATGGTGTGGTAATCAGACAACAGTTGCATGTTATCCCATCCATTAATGGATGAAAATATCAGCAGGTCAGGTGGTTCAAACCCTTTTGGTTATGTGCAGAGTGTAAGGAGCAGCTCTATTCACACAGTGATGACTATCATGTAACTTTAAAGGAGCAGAAGCTGGTTAAAGGAGCAGAAGCTGGTTAAACCCAGTCAACCATGTAAAAGCTATTTTGTCTATAGATGACACTGCTCTATTAAAAATTACACAGTACAACCACAAACATTAGAAATACCAAGCAATGAGTTTAAAATCTGTAAATGTACAATAATGCTTTTCAGTTTTAATGTATCTGTTAAAAAATAAATACTGTGAATGTAACATATCTTATATCACGACCAACCTGAAGGAGAAAAGGTCCACAAGTAATCTGAGGTAAATTTAGTCCATTGAAGCCCATTCTTTACAAACATGGTCCTCATGATTTGATGGAATAGGCATGCTGGGGACTATTTTTGTAGTTCCTTGTTTTTGGACTTTGGTTGTGACTTCTTGGCTAATTGGTAAAAATATTTATCAATTCCTTTTACATTAATACAGCAAAAAAATATACACAATAGGTGCAAATATATAGCTAAGAAGGCAGGCTCATGACAAAATATGGTGTCCCTGGTTTGGAGGCCTACAGGTATATGGAGCCTAAATAGTTCCCAGTACCTATAGGCGTTATTTTAAAATGTAAGTTTAATGGTTCTGCTAAACATCTAATGCCTGAATTTACTCAAGCCATACACTACCATATTCAATACACAACTTCCTACATCATGGCTAAAAATAAGGCATTTTCAGTGGGGTGAGAAGGAAATTATACCACTTTTTAAAAAAACAAAAAACAAAAAAAAACCTTTCGCTGCGCCTGTCAGCCAGCTCAGTAAGACTGTGTGTGTTTCTCCAGCCTGTAGGAGATTACCGGCGCAGTACCGTTACGCTGCTAGGCTCGCTTGGCGTCCACTGCAGCCAAGATGTTGTGTTTTCTGCCTCCCGTTTAGCCAATATTTTTGCACAAATACAAACAAACTGGTAAATTTAAAAACCACCATAACGCCCAACAGGTTCACAGCATCTCGTGATGCCTGAAGTCGGCATTTGCTCCGTCACGTTTTCCGTGGCGCGTGTTTCTAAATTACGTAATGTGAACATGCCCTCCCGAAGGGCAGCGCACTGTACAGAGCCTTGACATCAAGGCAGATCATCTAACAGCATCCCACGGCAGGCACCTATCAAGCCTTACACGGTAGTATTAACTCAATCTGTCGCCACAGCTGGGGCAAATCGATTAAATATTGTGGGGGAACATTTTCTGTGTCACAGCGTGTGTTTAGCTGACAGTAGCAGAAAAATCATTTTAAACAGGCTACAGTCGTACCTAGGGTACCCGGGGATCAATTAGCAATAATTGATCGCCACTGCAGAGGGCAAAACTCAGATAAAGTGAATCCATCCATTCTCCCATTCCCGAGGTGGAGACATCTTGAACCGGTGACGTCGCACCTTATAGTTGTTACCGTCATTATTATCCCAGAACTCTTGACCGCCGACACAGTATTTAATTGCAAACTGCAATGTGCCTCCATTGTCCAGGTAGGTAGGCATGACGATCTTGAAAGAGAATTTATCAGTGACACCGTCGCTTGAGTTAGGAACATAGGAAGCTAAACTGTCCATAAATGTTATCCAGTTGTTCAGAGAATACCGCAAAGACACGCTCTTTTCGAAAGCTAGGTTCAACACGCGCACAAAGCCGGACAGGCTGAACTCGTCTGCCTCGACGCTCTCTAGCATGACTTTGACCTCCCTCACTTTCTGCTCAAAACCGGGGAATGTGCCTGGGCTTTGGAACTGCAATTCCATAAACACAGACTGAGCAGGAGCCCGGGGAAATTTAGTGTCCAAATGATTAAGGTGGAGGGGTCCTTTGGGTAGTTTTGCCATTATCCGCTCCGGCACCTCTGGCACATCTGTATCATCGAAATGCTTAACTGAAGTGAGCTCCAAGCCCAGGGAGTCGGCGAACCGGACTTTCTTTTGACTGGTTGGACTTCTGCTGCGGGAGATCTCTAACTTCGCTCTCTCTGTGGGTGTGGGCAGCGACTTGCACCTCCGCCTCAGGTTTGGACTCTGTGGAGGTTTCAGGAAAATCTCTCTCCCCCGCGGTCTCTCATCCACGACGGGGCTCTCGATGGGCTCACAGGTAGTGCCGTTGATCATATCGAATTCTTCCCCATCTTCAAGCCGCGGGTTTGCCGCTGCCAGGCTTCCGAACAGTCCAGCTATACAGCTGTAGTTCCTCGGCAGGCAGTTCTTTGGGGGAAGCATGACCACGACAGGATGCACAGACTCCTCTTCCATAAAACGCAGCAGTACCTGCACTGCAGAACCGAAGTGATCGTGATGGGAAAGAACCGGCGAGCCAAGTGATGGAGCCGTCAGGTGTCAGTGTCCCCCTCGCGGATAGGCGCTCCGGTTGCGTCAGAGGCTGCCACTCTACAGCTCTGGACCAATAAACCGAGCTGTTGTTGTGCGCCTGCAGGACTGCGTGTTTGCTACAGCTGCGTCACTTGAAGTGTGGCTGTGTGTGAAGAATAGGCTCTGTGGCAAAAATAATAAAACAGTAACCACTGCTCCATTCGTGTGTTAAATATGCGGTTCATAAAGCTGAATCTGTATGGTGCAGTGTGTGGTGTCTGCTGTAGTTATCTAGCAGCACCGATGCACGTTGCAGTCAATCTACAAAATGGTTTCATTCATCATAAGTGGTGAACCAGTTAACTTCCCTCTCCCCTCCCTCTCTATTGTGTCACTGGCCTATTATAACGGATCAGTTGGTCCTCAGGAAAGAAATAAACACGTCAATTGCATTCTGAGATTCTCTTGATGTTGCACGACACTTAGACTTATTCATACGGTCGACAAGAGTTATATTCTATTCTATCCATATGTAAATGAATGCTTAGGTGTCAGAGGCTAACAAATTGCCCTATAGGCAGACTAGGCTGCAGCAACAGTGCACCCGGACCTCCCCCTTTCTCTACGTCACATTTTCCGAAGCAGCCTCTTCGGGTCGTCATGACGACGGCGTTGTACCTCGTCCGTAAAGGCTTCGAGCGGTTCTGTACTTTTGTTTGGGAAAACTGTGGGTCAGAAAGCGAACTAGCAACAGTTCTTTGTGAATGTAGCTTTGAGGTAGTGACAATGGCGATACGTACCCATTCCAAGCGTTTCAGCATTGCTTCGTTTTGGTGACTGAAGACTGGGTTTGGTAAACTAAAATACACGTTTTACAGGTATATTCGATTCCTTTCGAGATCTCGAAGTTTTTATTTGGTCTAGTTGAGCTAAGTAAATCATGGCGAACTTAGAAGAAGTGGCTCACACAGATAATGAATCACACAGCGAACGTCTAACACAAGAACACACGGCTGGGGAAACGAGGGATGTTGACGTCCTTCTAGATATTAGTGAGCAAGACTTCTTGAAAGAACTGGAGCCATACGACTATCACTCTGGTTGGGAAGAAGCAGTAAGTGAATAATGATATCCTATAAATCAAATTCAACGTCACATAATTTCCTTACATGCAATAAGATTCATTTTAATTTTGACTTGGCACATTATGTGGCCTAATTCTTTCAATGCATTTTCATAAGCACATTTCAACAGTGTTGTTGACATATTTAGCAATATATTTAATTTTAAAACAGGTCCAGGGTTGGGCCAGAGGTGCTCCACTAAGCTGCATACTTTTGACTCAGAAGAGGCATAGGAAATCAAAGCACAAGGAGGCGGAGAACCTGAACCCCTTGTCTGTTGACCCAACATTTCCTAATACAAACAGCTCAGCAAGCATGGCAGAGCACCACTGTGAGTCACATGCAGGCTCTGCTAACAGCTTTAAGAAATCTGCACTATTAGCCCAGCAGATGGGATCTCGAAGTAACACTGCTGTGGCAGCTTTGCAGCAAGATGAATCAGACTGGACTGTCCTCAATGCCATGCATAAAACCTCATCACTTCATTTACTTGAAGAACACATTAATGAGGAGGGGATGCTCAGTGAGAATCCTTTACAACCTCACCATATGTCATCGAAATACTCAGTATTAGAGAACAGACTAACTAATCCTCAGAAACACAGCCACAGATACAAAAATATAGTGGTTCCTATTAAAAACTTCACATTTTTACCACCAATTAAATCACCACACCTAAATCTCAGACTCACTGGCAAGGTGTGCAGTGGCAAGGCCTTGGATGAAAATAGTTTCATGTTTGATAAGCACGAGATGAGAGGAGCAAGAGTGGACCATTACGCAGAGATTTCCACTTACTCTGCAGACCTGATGTCAAAGTACCAGACATCTCAGAATAACCTCCACTTGTTCTCTGCTGGAGGTGTCTCTGCCCCCAAAAGGTATCAGATACCTTTATCATCCAAACCTGTCACAATGCACCGCACTACCTACATGGGTAAGAGCCTCACACAGGCCCTCCAGTCCAGCACTGCAGTTGACACACAAGCCCTAAGGCACACTAGCAGCCTGTTCTCTTGAAGAATAAGACTAGAAGTTGTCACGTTGCTTGAAGCCTGTCAATAAATGTTTATTTTGATGGACGATCATATTTAAGTCTATTTTGTATGTATACATCTGCCTCACTGCATCAGTGTTTACATTAAAATGGTCACTTAAAAGAATACATTTAATGTATGAGACATGTTCGTAAAAGGAAGTAACAGGCATATAGAGATAATTTATTTACTTTAGGGGTCTATAATTTCAGTCTATTATAGCATTTCAGACCATATTAAGAGTCAAGTGAAGACTGAGTTAAGTTCCACATGTCCTTTGGGCCTGTGTTTTGTTTAGGCCAGTTCCCACAAGTGCTTTTTCAGCTGATCTAGTTACCTAGCAACACTGCAACCACCTCCAAAAAAGCATGGCTGTAGCCTGCCTCAGTTTCCGCTTTTTACACAACTCAACTGCAGTGTATTGTACTACAGCTTGTGTCTATAAAAGACAGAAACTGTGGAAAAACTACTGCATCTAACGCATTACAACTTCTGTTTTCTATCAGTCAGCAGAGCACAGAAGACCAGCCAATTACTGCAGTACTATTTAAGCTGGGATGCTTGTTGCTTTTCTTTATTATTTCATATCTTTGTTGTTCAGGTGTCCAGTAAAATAATACAATCTACTTAGCCTATCATTATCAGAACTATAATGTTACAGCAACAAGTCAAAACTTTCCTGACTTCGCATGTAAAAAAAGTAATTTGTAAGGACTTGCTGTATCTATGGAAACCCAGAATTGTCTACATTCAGAACAATGTAACTACAAAAGATGGAAGTGAGGTGACCCAAGTGCAAAAATAGGTTTGCACAACTAAATCAGATTGCTTCTTTAATTTAGTTCGCTTTCTGAATTTACCACAGTAGACCAAAAAACATTACACAATGGAGAAGACATTACCAAAACAACTATGCATATTTGACCATCCTTAATTAAAGGAGCAGTCTGACTGATTTGATTGTGTATACCATATGGTGCATTTTGGACACAGACTTTGGTTTTCACAGACGTCAGGCTCTTTTTTTTTTTTTTTTTTGTCTGTAACAACTGACAAGAAACACAATATACATTTTCTAGCAGTTTATTAAAAACATGTAGTGTAGCTTCAACAGTTAATCGAGGCAACCATTAACTCTACATACTGCATATAGGAAAAAACTCAAATTCAGCTACAACAAATATTTTATGCTGGAAAAGCATTTGCATGCACTCCCTACAGAGAATAAAAAGCACTGTAATTCACACCTGGAACTGACATAGCTTTTGCGCAAAGTTTTGTTTTAAGTGAGCCACTTTCTCGTATCACTAGACAAGCAGGGTCAGCTATCCTGTATTTAAATTCAAGAGACACAAACTAGAAGTAATTATCTCAGTACAAAAAAAATGTTGAAATTTAATGTCAAAATTCCAATTACTGCAGGAATTCTCCTTAAAATGTTCAGATATATTGCCAAAACAGAAAATGTTATACCTGGTGCCATCTGTACATTCCCCAGTTTCTATAAACATTTATAAACCGTAACAGCATTACCTACCTGTCCATAAATACACATCTCATGGTCATAGTGAGATGGTCAGTCAAATTCACTTAAATAAAATCCTGCATAGTATTATTTTCACGGGACACAGCAAAAATCTAGAAACTGCAGAATAATGGACATTCCAATAATTCATGCACACATGATAAAAAAATATCAAAGGAATATATTAAACATGCAACGCAAAGACTGAAAAGATGCAGAAAATTTTAGTGTCATTTTCCAGAACATATTCCAGTGCAAGTCTAATAAAGAATTCATTTCTGTGCAGCAAATGAAGTGGTCTGTAACAGAACCAAAATCAATACTTGGGTTAAGGCACCACCATAGCAAAAAATAAACAAGGCCTATAGCTCTATGTGCCATAACAGAACCCAGTCTGTATGTGGTGCCAGTGCTTATTGAGGTAACAAAATACATACCAAAAAAAAAACAAACAAACAAAAAAGAAAACATTAAGTTAGTCCCTTCAGGTAATAAAGATTTAAAGATACTGTGTCCAGATTGTTTAGAGTGGAAACAACTCATTTTAATGGAAGATGCTTAAGACTCCTTTCAGTCAAAACTGGACGTTATAGCTCTGCGTCAATCCTAGCTCTAATCCATGGGTTTTTCTGTACAGTTACATTACTGGAACAACACAGAGTACTGCTGTATACACTTACACCCATCTAAAGGCTAAGTCACAGACAATGACAGCTTAGTCTGCTTACTGACTTTGACTGCTTTGCTATACAGAGACACAAAAGAATGTCTACAAAACATACTTCACAAACACACCTCAATGAAAGGTGTGCAACATCTAACGAGACATTAGCATTTCATTTATGCTTGTGCCATATCAGTATGTGTGACGGTATATTTCAGACATGCATCTTACAAGCTTTGAGCATTGGTGAAGATGTAGGGTTTTGTTTTGAAAACCAAATTGCTGGTTTCCACTGGTCATGTTTCCCAAAAATTGCTAAGCTTGTAGGATGTGAGAGTTCGTAGCCTTGTTGAGAGTAACAAGGCACCATCAAAGAGGCAGTCATCAGATGCACAGTTTATTTCATTTTTCTGTGCTGCTGACCAAGTGAAGGTTTCATGCACATTTCAAACATATGTAAACTAAATGTACATTATCGTATACTGTACAGCTGAGATGAAATTGTTTTCATGAAGAATATGCATATCTGAAAGTTGTTACATAGGGTAACAACTTTGCAAGCCTTTTCTTGACAGCCACATACAGCTAAAGATGTCACCCCTTTTAAGTGCAAAGCTTATGTTTCTAAACTGCTAGTGTAAACCAGTCACAGTGGTTATACACTGAAATGTAGAAGTAAACTGGCATTTCAGACAAGACACATACATTGTTGATTTATGTGCAAATAAATATGTAAATTGTCAGATGAGCTGGTAACCCATGCCCACTGAGCTAATAAAGTGCAGCAGAGTAGTCAGGATATATTCCTGGAAAGGTTCTGGACATGTTGCCCCCAGAGGAATGTTCAAAGACGTATTCACAGGCTTCTTACTGCTAAGACTATGATCCACTGATGGACAGCAAAAACTGAGTCCTCTTATAGGAAGTGGCAGATCTGAGAAATGTATACTGCTAATTTGTAGGCAGTTTCACTAAGAGGGTTTCAGCTGTTGGGTTTTTCAGGGTGCTGAAAGAGAACACAAAGCTCCTCGCATGTCTGGGTTTCCACAGAGCTGAAATGGGACTCCATATTCCACGCAAGGTCTGCTGACAAGAAGTCATCCATGACAGTTTGTGTTTCATTGCTGGTCAGGAAGAGGTGTCCCAGGCCTTCTGCATGGCTGGTCACAGTCTGTGTCTCTATGCTGTTCAGCAGCCTTGTGTGCTCACCCTGACAGACAGGAGTCTGAGCAGAGAGGCCTGTGGAAAATGAAGGGACATCTGTCTGCGTTTCTGTATCGGAGGACTCGGTGCTCATAGAAAAGCTTGAATGTCGCAAGATGCTGCTCAGGGGCATGTGGCTTCCGGCATTCAACAGAAAATTGAGGTCAGTTTGAGTCTGAGTATCAAATAGCTCCAGGTCACTGGCTTGGGATCGAATTGGTCCCTCGGTTTGGTCCAATTCATCCATTAAGAGGAAGTCTGTCTGGGTCTGGATGTCCAGAGACTCCAGTGGTGTGTCACCACCCAGTCCTCCCAGTTCACTCTCCTCTGTCTGCGTCTGGATATGCACAGCATTGAGAAACTCTTCAAAGTCAAAGTCTATGCCATTGTGACCTGACCCGCAGCTTGCAGAGGTCTCAGTGAGCACCTGGTGACCTGACATGCTGTCAGAAAGAATATTTTCTAGGTCATTCAACAAGGTCATTGTTTGGGTCTGGTTGTCTGCCATGTTGTTTGAGTTGAGCTCATTTGTCTGCACCCCAAAACACATACCACCTGTTGACTTCGAGTCTTCATATAAACTGCTTCCTGCAGCGAGGGTAGCATCTAAGTTTAGTGGTGTTTGAGTGGAGACACTCGGAGAGTCATTACTAAATAGGTCAGAGCACATAATAGACTGTTCCTGAGCCTTCTCTTCTGATTGTGGCATGGCAAAGTATGTCTGTGTCTGCCTGGTTCTGTATGGGGACACAGATGAGGAGGAGCAAAGAATATGGCTTAGGCATTGGCTGTCTGTTTGAGCGCCAACTGAGGAAGTGGCTTTTGCTCGGGAGGAGAATGTCTGGGTTTCAACACTGACAGGCAGAAGGACTTGGGCACTCACACTAATGTCTGTCTGGGAACAGGATGACACTGAGGATTCGCCCACCGAGCACAAGCCTATTCCCTCTGCAAACCCCACCCCTGTGGGTATCTTTGACAAATATGATTTATCTGTCTGAATGTTGGTGGAGGTGCTTCTTCCTCTTTGCCCAGCCAGGCTGCTGGGCAAGTCCTCTGCAGATGCTGGATTTAGACTGACCTGAACCCCTGTGCTAACAGGCCCAAGGCTGGAGCAGGAAGTAGGAATGCTATCCTTAGCCCCTGAATCTTTAGTATCAATCTGGGGTACCACTGCACCTGTGGCTTGAGGCAGGAGGTGAAGGGTGCTGACTGAGCCTTGGCTGTCTACTGCCAGCACTACAGACCTCAGAGCCCCACTTTCAGTGGAAGGAAGGAGAACAGGCAGATGGGCCAGCTGCATTACAGGAACACTGAACAAAGCCATCCTGGGCTTTGGCAGGAGCAACTTCTGGAGACTCCTACGGGGGTTGGAGTCCTGATTCACTGAGTCTGGGATATAAACTGTGGTATCAGATAGAAGAGCAGTTTCTGTCAAATCTTTACCAGAAGGCATGATCTGACATGATGACTCAGTCTTAACCTTCTCAGAACCACTTAACAGTCTCTCCATCTTTCGCTTTTTTACTGGAGGAACTCTGTAATGAAAAAAGATATAGAGAAAGACAGCTGAAACCTTTAACCAAACATAGAGCACAGTTTGAATTAACAAAAAAAACAAAAAACAAAAAAACACTGGGCTACACATGTACATGCCTGTGTTCTGTAGGAATCTCATGTCCTGTCCTGTAGATGTGTGACAATAGAGCTGCCCTGCTAGCATAGGGGCAGCCACATGTACAGTGGTAGGTCTTTCCACAGTCCTCAATGTGCCTTTTCAGGTCCCACTCTGTGCTGTAGCCATTGTTGCACTTGGAACACTTGTGTTTCTTTTCTGCATGCATCTTCATAAAATGCTACAATGAAACAGATCCAAGGTTGAAGAGTATGTTACAGATGAGTTTTAAACATTCTCTTTAACATGCAATATGTATTAACTTACAGAATGAAGAGCTTTTATATAACAGTGCAAATCAAAATCTACATAGAATTCCAACACCCACAACAAAGCTGCATATTTTTTTTTGTCTAAAGAGCTAAACACACTGACTGCTCACTATATCTTGTGGACAAATCAGTGTAATGTTAATCGGGTATATATAAATCAGTATTACAATCATTCCTGTATACTGATTTTTGTAATATATTTGTTTACTTCCAAAATTGAGACCTCGATTTTTTTTCCATATTTAATCACACAAGATTCCTGGTCATAGGATGCAAGACTTACTTGTTTAACCAGTGAGAACTGAGAGAAGGGTCTGTTAGGCCCTCTGGGACAACCCTCAATGGGACAGCAATAAAGCTTCTGGGAGCCCTTCATGTTCTTTCTGACTGTGGGATTGACAATACCATCCTGGGGGTGACAATGACCGCAGGAGGCAAACAGAGAACAAGAAGACATACATCTGCATTTTAGATGTTTCTGATGATTATATCACAAATTACTATTTCACCACACATACAAGCAACCAACAAAAAGGCCTGCAGTGCTAGTGTCATTTAAAGAGGTTAAGTGAATCAAATAGGTTTACCCTTTAGCTGTGACTCCTTTGAACACCACTAGATGCAATACAGGCTATACATAAAACACAACACAAACTTGTCATAATATTTTTTCCCTCTGTATTTCAAGTGATTTTTGAACATTGCCTTGCTTTCCTTAGCCAACATACTGTAATATCCAAATTTAAAATGCAACATTAAGCCACCACACATATCTATACACAATAGGCTCTGCTGCTCATGACATTTAACATTTCGCTGTACAATTCCTCCTCTCACAGTGCCAAGGTCGACATACTAAACCAGTTGGCAACACATTATCATTCTTGAGTAATGAACAGTTTTTCACTTAAGCATTATGCTATTACTGAAAACAGAACCTAGACTGAATGCATGCTGCATGAAGAAAACAGACAAAACCATCAGCCACTCTAATAATCATTTATACTTCCATCTTATAGCAGTCAAGGTCACCTCCATTTACTGTAAAACTTGAGGGAGCAGACACCAAAAGTGAAAAACACATGAAGAGTTAGCATTAAAAAGAGATTTTGCAAACAGTGAATACTCTTGCAGGGCTGAATCCTGTCAAGTCACTGTCATTGGTCAGTAGATGGCTGTAGCTCAAAAGATACAAGTTACCACTCACTGTCTTAGTTCCAACCAGATCAGTAAGTTGCCACTGCTGAGGTTATTTCCTTTTAAGGCAAACTATACAATCCAGCGATATGGATAGAAAGACAGCTTAAATCTAACCCAAACATTCATATTAGACCTTTTAAAAGGAGCCTGCAATGCGGTTCAAGTTCAAATGAAATCCGTCTTCACTTCACAGCTAGCTACCCAGTAAAAGTCATTGATCAGCAAACATATTACTGCTGTACATTGATGCAACAGAGGGGGTGTTAAAGTGGATGTGGTAAAAACAGACATGGTGTTCCAAATCATGTCTCATTCTTGCAGTGTGAATTCATGAATAATACATAGAGATGTCAACCATTATATCATTGCCACTGCTGACAAAACTTTCACATAAGTGAATTAAAAATAACATGCTCAATCTGACGTTTTTGCTCAGACTTTCATTGCTGTTTGGCTCCTCTTCTGTCTTTACAGCCAAGACACAGTCAGTGATTAAACTGTGGCTGCACAATCAATCAAAACACCTATAGGCTATCAAATTTCCTTCGGGCTTATAAAGGTTGTTTAGACACTGGAGTAAAGCAGAACTATATTAAAAGGATGGTCGACTTAACAGACAAACTTTATATATCCCTGATAGCACCTCAAATATATGGTTAAACCACAGATTGCGCCTTTGAAACGCTCCTCTAACTGGCCCACATGAACTATTCGTAAGATCTAATTCAAATTCTCACGTTCACCTATTTTGGACAAAGAGCTTGTCTATTGCAGGACAAAAGGCAGCCTTTCCCAGCAAAGAACTTCATTCATGGAGAGGAGACAGTGAATAACTGCCTCCCACAAAAAAACCCAGTGAGGACGCAGGAAGCTTCGGTCCAAATGTTTCAACTGTTTAGTAACGTTGCTGCTAACAGCTAGTACCATGTATTTGAGACTCAGAAAATGAACAATGGTCGTGTACCAAAGATGAAGAGACGATAAACAGATTTCTGCTTTCACACACACAGATCAGACACTCTCCAAATTCTGTAATAACGTTATATCGACAAACTCAGTAGCGATACTCATGTGATCCAAATCATAACATGTTACGCAGCTACTTGGCGTGGCTAGCTGGCTAACAGTAAACTTAACTGGCTGTAACAGGCTACATGTCACAGAGCTTGAGCCACACAGAAAAAAAAGCTACTTCACAGCTAACGGAACTACGATTTGTTTACCAAGTAGTTACCCATAGAACGTGTTAACATTAGCTTAAACGAAGTTGTGGATGACTTGCATTTTCCAGTTTTATGACGGACAGTGTATTTCGATACTCAGGTAGCCAAGTTAGCATCGCAGTGGCATACACCACTAGTTAAACCACATAAATATTAACCACACTCAGTGTTTACCTTTATTCTGTGAGACTTAACAAGATGCATGTTCAATGCAGGTGTGTTGGGGAGGATCTTGCCACATCCCTCCACAGTGCAGAGGATGTTTGTTCTCACTTCTTTGGTTAGCTCCATGATGGTGGGTTTTACTATTTCCTGTGAATGTGACAAACAATCTTGGTCACATTTCAGACTGTCTGTGATAGCGTTATCTCTCTTACTCGTCTTATCCGATGCTGAAGCAGCCATGTTCCTGCGTTGGCAAAGCCCCAGCGTTGAATGAAAGGGGCATTACATCCCTCAGCCCAGCCTGAAAGGCTACTTCACCACCCGTTCCTCTGTGGGCTGCTGGAGAGCGGAGCCAACGTCACACCCGGTATAACGATCAGACTTCCGTTTTTAAAACGATCACTTCACCATTGGGCTGTTGCTTTGCAAGGCTTTGTAACCTTATATAAATATGACCATGCCTGTGTATGAGGTGTTTGCTACGCGCGGTATAGTCTATGTTGAAAGAGTGTTTTCAGATGCTTAACTGTTTACTTCAAAAGTCTTAACTAGAACCTGGCAGCAGGAAAGACGTCGGACTGCCGACCTCTGCAGTTGTTGACCTCTGCTGATTTACATAACCCTAACTAGAGGTTGAGTCAAATTGTCTGTACTTCCTGGGAAACATTTGATTTCTGCAGCCACTTGGTGAATCAGAGGAGTCACATGAGTCCACCATTAGATCCTAACGACCCTCACCAGCTTACTCCTTTGTTCACCTAACGAGCCTATTCAGGCCAGGTGTGAAGTGAAGCCAACTCCGGGCATGGGTCTAACGACTCTCAGCTGATTTACTTAGTTTACCTAGTGAGCCTATGGGACTAGGGTTGGAGTGAAACTAACCTGTGAGATAAATTGGAGGTTCCAGTCCAGCCTTTCTCAGACTGATGAAGCCACCTGGATAGGTGATGAAACGTTTCTGCCTTAAAACTGAAAGTCCAGTTGCCATGACTCAACCTCTAGATAACTTCCCCTGGATGACTGAGAATCTTCACAGACACATAACCCTAACCTACTTTCAGAAGTGAGTGAGACCTGGTTTACACTGTTGACCCCCACCAAGTTATCAACTTTTTCCAGAAGTAGAGCTAGGGCCAACTGTCTAAAGCATTAGTTTAAAAAAAAAAAAAAAAAAAAATCTATACATAATACATTTATACACTTGCTATTGTAGGCTGAAGCTAATACAAAATACACGTGATCTGCAATTCTATTATGTTGGTCTGACAAAGGAACTAAATGTTCTTAATAAATCGATCAATCTTGAAACAAATACTATAAACTTGTGATGAGGCAGAAAAATGACGTTCACATCTGGCAGAGCTAGACAACACAACATCACAAAGATTCAACCATGAAGAATAATAAAAATACTGCTTTTATATTCAATTTGAACACAAACTATAATAATTGATTACAATAACAGTACGAAAAGATAAAAATGTAAATTATCATTTGCCAACTATTGACATATTTGCAACTGCAAACCCAGATACACACTACATTTAGCCATGACACTTAATCATTCATATTAAGAACAAGATTGGTAATAAAATGGAAGAAACAAACCATGGGTGGACTGGACATAGCAGAAGAAAGAACAGGCCACACAATGTCTTTTAAATCATATATCAGTGGATCTGTGGTTTATGGGGAGGAACCAAGGGTTTTGTCCTTGAGGGCAAAATAATTCTTTCCTTTTAGGGGAATAGAAGAGAACAGAGGTGTAATGGGGGGGGAAACAATTCCTGCAAAATATAAAAATACATTAAATTAGATTAACTGGATTGTAATCACAATTATGTTTTCTGACATTCTAGTTATTTGTCTAGACAGATTTTTCTTAACAATCCAAGCAGAAACCTAGTAAAAATGGCAGATTTCCACTCTGTACAAAGATGGTTATTGCTGATAGATGTATAAAATATGAAATAGAAAATCCTTGTCTCCTGTATGGGACATATTTATAGGAATTGGGATGCATTTATGATCTATTGCATTTACTATTAGAACATAAATTAGTGAATGAATAAAAGTTCTCCACAAAGAGTGGTAAAGAAAGGCAGGTTCATAGACAGAGTGGTGCCATCTTGTGGTCATATATGGATTCAACAGTAGCAGGAAACATTCAAAATTGTTTAATTTTTACTGCTTTGGTATCATCTGACAGGGATTAAAAAAAGTTTGTGTTACCATTTAATTTTCATGACATAAATGGTTTCTTTATTTGCTCTGGCCAACAAAGTATTGAATATGAAGTACCTGAAGCTGCACACTGCCTGAATGACTCAAGGAGGTTGGTGCTTGTAAATTTGACAACACATCTGAAGGGCTCCTCCCGCTCTGTCATGATCCTGTTGGTTTGATCTTTGAATTTAGTCTCCAGCTTAACAAAGATAAACAAAAAATTTATTTAGATGAGTAATGTTAAACCTTTGCACTGATAGAGCAATACATGACCTTTGATTTTTTATTTTCAACAGCTATTCTGCTTATTACCAAAATTCAGTAAAACACAAGCATGGCTTAGAGTACCTTGTAAACCGCAGACTCTAGCTGAGGTAGCACACCATCACCAAAGGCCCCACGGGCCATCTGAAGTCTTTTTGCTTCAAGCCCATCTTGTTCTTTTATTATGCATGGGTCTGTAAAGCCAAATACATAAAATGTTGAAATTTCACTAAACAAACAAACAATGCTAAAAAATGTTACACACAAAAATATTAAAGTCACTTAAATTAGATTAAATGAAGTGATATACATACTGGACATAGTTTGATCTTTTTCTGCAACAGGGCTGGAAAAGTTAGTAGGAAACACCTAAAAAAAAAAAAAAAAAAAGTAGGATCCACATGAAAAAATTTGCAACATACATCTGTTCAATCATTTTACAGATCTAGACAATTAGGTTAAACACAGTTATAAGATGCTATTTAAATGGTGGCTCATTTGGGCTGTAAAAATACTTTCTTGACATATTCAGGCCATACAAAATGATAGTACTATTAACTGCAGCTATTACATGGCAAATCTGATCATTTCCAACTAGTTAGACAACTAGTAAATTTACAGAAAATCTTCACCTAAACCACAGTTAAAAGTGAAAGCCCTGCAGACAGTCACAAAATATAAAGTAAAAGTGCAAAGGTTAAACTTAACAATTTAGCAATAGCAATTTAACTGCAAAATCACAACCAGTGTGTGATGACAGAGCTCTGCAACAGACAATACTCAGTTCATAAACATATGTCGAGAGAAAAAAGAGAAGACGACCATACAGAGCATTGCATATTGTGCGAAGTCACAACAGGCTTACCAGTGGGTATTGCTTCATCAGCAGGTCCCTAATGGCAGTAAGTTTGCGTCCACTGAGGTTAGCATCCTTAAAACCTTGGTACCTGGTGGACAAAATCAATGCCTGAAAAGAACAGCATTCTCTTAGAGGGGAACAGAAAGACATATAAAAAAAACAAACAAAAAAAACAAAAAACAAAAAGTGATCTGGCAGCTATACAAACAATGAAGAACTAATGTAAAACACACCACTCACCTGAGATAACAAGGGCTTTTGCTTTGAAGTCAGGCTGGTCACAAAGACATAAGGGGTTTGAAGATGGTAAACAACATATGTTGGTTTCAGGTGGTTGGGCCGAGAGAAGGTGTCTCCCCATGCAATCCGAATCCATACAGCTTCATCTGTGTGTTTCTTTGTTTTTACAGACACCTTCAATGCAATGTCCAAAAGGAGCCTTTAATATAGCATCTTAACATAGAGGTCTACAAAATGCAACCATCGATAGTTAATGATGCAGCTTTGAAAATCTAACGATTCAGCTATTGAAAGCAGTAGGATTTTGCAATGTATGTGAGTAGGTATATCTGACTTACATGTCTTACAACCTCACTGAGGTGGGTCTTAAATCGTTCCTTGAATTGTGTCAGCTCTACAGAGCAAGCATCATCTGGAAATCACAGATCACAATCAATGCTTACATTAAAAGGAGAGACAGATTAAATATACCTCATCTAAATGCTGCAGAAGTCAAAATGTATTGTCTAGACAGTACTACTATATCTTTACTTAACATACCCTCAGGGTCCATGAGTCGGTATGCATGCCACATCCCCTGGTTTGGATTATCAATGACATCTGAGAGAGAATGAAACCAAAGCAACACAAAAACATTAGACTGATGATAACCATGGTGTGGACAGTGTGACACGGAATAATCAGATATTATGTGAGGGAAATCCTCTAAAACCTTTGAGCTACATTGCCATTCCCTACCAGATTTGTTGTGCATTACTGAGTAAAGTATGACCGATGCTGCGCAGGTAGTATTTTTACCTCACAGTACTGTACGAGCTGAACAAACTACACAGAAAAACACACAGGCCATAGCAGCTCGCTTGGATATACTGCATAATGGAAAGATTAGATTTAAACATAAAGGTGCTCTGAAATATCTAGAAAACATAAAAGCTATGAGGATAAAACTGTGACATTTGTCGTTGGTCACGCCACTTGAGCTGCTCTGAATACTCAAAGTCAAAATGTCTACCATTACACCATGGTTTGACGACATGCAAAAAAAAAAAAAAAAAAAAAAAGTTATCTTATTTATAATTTCCCTGGACTTACGTATCATCTCGAGCTCTGCGACGTTTTTAACTGTCCAGCCATTTTTCTGCAAAGAGAAGAAGTGAATTTAAAACAGGAAAGCTACGCAGACGCTAGCTGATTCCCATTGAACGAATTGAGAAGATGGATTTCAAGCAACGTTAATTGGTTGGTGTAAAGTTGATGGGACGTTAGATTAAATTAAATATCTCAGCGTAACTTCACTTTCACTTATGTGGCATTTTGTAAAGGATTGCCGGTTGAAATAGCCACATACTTCGCAAAGTGTGAGCAGTTCTTCCGTTAAAGCCGATTTGGACTGAGTAAAATCAAGGGACTGTCGCTGTGCCATCGTCAAACGGCCCCACTTTCCCAGCGTCGTTTTCAGCATTTCAGTCGATGTCCGTCTTATGAGTCGGTGCAGTAAGCGCTTAGTGGTGTCATCCATTCTTCCTCAAACTGCAATCGAAGTCTGTTGTACTGGAAGATACTTTTTTTTTTTAACTTAACTAAACTGTATACTCCGGTCAATTTGCGTACTAAACTAGCTACAACTTCTAAACAAACCGCCTGAGAGAGAGAGCACATGAATCAACCAATCAGATGTTTCCACAAAATCTTACGCACTTCTTTCTGCGCCCTCTGTTGTGTTGGAGTGGTACTACTCATAGTACTGGTCTTTTCAACAGAACTTTTCATCCATCCATCCATATACCCCATTATCTATCTTCGACTTCCATTATCTCTTTCAACCCATATAGGGTGACCCTACAATTTAGCCTCGCCTCACTGATATAGGTGGGGTGGATGAAATCATAGGAACACTTGTCATTAGGAAGCAATACAATTACAAACAGTACCATCCTCCAAAAATGATTGTGCAATTACATCAACACCTCTATAAAAACAGAACATTATCATCTTCATCATGGGAGCTTCTGGATTAGACTGTATTAGTTGGGGCTTAGTCTAACTAATAAACTGCCAGCTGAGTGCATGAACTGGATTCATGATTGAGATTCAGTTGTTGCAGCGTATCTGCTCTGTCAAAGCAACTGCAAACATTTGAGTAGTCTATAAACAATAACTCATTACTGACTCTTGGCCCAACTTTAACTGTGAACTCTGAAGATACTGAATTATATTTCAATATTAATGTTTGAATTCTTTGAAACATTTGTAAAATCTGGGCAAAGCTATAGTATAATGACGTTTTATACATGTCTTCATTATTGTCAATAAAAATGTCCTTGCTTCTGTTTTCAGTCAGGTTCAGCTACTGTATACAGTCTAGATGTATTACTGGTGATGTAAGTTTTTTTGCAAATCTCTATATTTCCCTTTTCTATTTTTAGCAGCAGAGTTTTAATGTACCTTGTGTTAAATGGTCCTGATTATGTCCCTGTTAGGTGAAAGTTAAATCGTTTAAAACATTTATTTCAATAAATTAAGGAAACGCTGAATCCTTTCTTCTTGCTTTTTAGAGGCAAATAACACCACTGTTAAGTGGAGTTATACAAATCCCAGCAGATGTCCATCAAAATCAGTGACTTTAACTAAAACAAGAAAGGATGCACCCGGTTATACAGTTAATCAGCCATAAACAAAATCGGAAATACATTGTAGGGAAACATCTTGTGTCTTCTGTCAACTTCCGCCATTACGAAGCTCACGTTTTGTGGGGGAGACCCACGCCATTGGTGGATGGAGGACAAATGTAGACGCCGATTGGCTCTTCCTTATTGTTACGCAAAACGCAGTCGCTAGATGGGTATGGAAGCTTGTAGCTAGTTACCTGCAGGTCATTCCTGGTTTTTAGTTTATAGAGATTTTGGTCCAAGACTGAGTTATTTAGTGGAAACTATAGCGTCATTACAATAAAGTGAGTTGGTATTCTAAGGCGAGGAAGACTAAAACCTCGGAGTTGTGTGGTTGCATGGATTTATCCTTACGATAACGTTAGCTGAGGCCTGGTTGTTTGCTAACGTGACATTTCACTGCTGGAAAGCTTTTCAAATGCCACAGTCTGTCTATCGGTAAGGGTCAGCCGCACTGTTACCAAGCGTCCTGTAATAAATGTCTTGTACTCTATTCAAGCCATCATATACCATGATGCAGAACATTCGAGCCAACGCTATGCTTGTCAGGTAGTTTACAAAGGCATCATGTTGTATTTGGCGCAGCGTTGTGTGTCTGAAGGTAAGTGTCCATTGGAAAAACGCACTCCATCATCATCACCACCACAATGACAGCTCCGGAGGGAGGGGGATGGGGAGGCATGAGTATCCTTTAGAGTCTATATGAACTAGTGCTGGAACAATCTGCAACATTGTTGTTGAAACGTATTGTTTCTGCCATTTCGGTGGCAGAAATGCCACTCGTTCCAGGTTCTCTATGTGTTGACATTTTTCGTTTCTCTGTTTTCTGTTGTTGTATAATGACAGTCTTTGATTATTTGGACCTTAGCCAGACAAAACAAGCAATGTGTTTCCAACTGTCATCAAATCACATCAGAACTGTCAACTTCTTGTTTGTGTGTTTTCAGTATTGCTGAAGTGGTTCAGTAAGGCCTTAACTCAGAATGCATCCTGACCTGTCACCTCACCTGCACACTGATGAGTGTAATGAACTAATAGCTCTTCTAAAGAAGTGCCACACGGAGGTACGTCACTCTCAGGATTCTTGTGTTGCTGTGTGCTTTGCATGTACAGAAAACAAAAATCATGTAATACTTTTTTCATGTTACCCTCAGCACAGCGTCCTGAAGTTCTTTGGCACATGTAATGACATGGACCGTGCTATGCGTCAGTGCCTGAAGAAGGAGGTCTGACAGTTTTTTTTGTTATTGTTGTTTTTTTTGTTTGTTTTTTTTCTTTTTTACACAAAACAAGTAGTGCTCAAACTACAGAGATTTTGGTACTTTTTTTCTAAATCAGTTTTTATTTGTGTCCTTACCATTTAACAGAGACTGGAAAAGCAGGCACGCAACAGGCAGCATGCACAAGAGATGAAAAGGAGGCTAAAAGAAGGATCAAAAGAACATCTCTGAAGGGTCTTTTTCTACAGCTATGCTCTGACACTGCAAGTTAAAAGTATTTATATGTTAGGGCACTGAAAAACCATTGCACTGTGTTACACTGGTGTTTCTGTGTCAAGGGACACAAAGCTATGCAGATCAGTCTCTGTAAATTCAGAGTAAAGTAGGTTATATTTGACATTGACACAATGTTGTCTATCAACTAATTGAAGATGCAAGTGTTACTATATATTATTACTGTTAGTTTGGACAAGCTTAAACAAGAAGAAATGTTATTTAAATGCTGAGGTCATATACCAACAATTCCAACTCTGGTTAATATATACTGTTTTCTCATGCAGTATGTTTCCTTAAGTGAACCCTGTTAGTGCAATACATAATTTTTTATCACTGACATGGATTAAAACTAATTGGTGTTACCAGAATCAACATTAAAACAACAGCATATAGTAGTTTGGATTTTAAATTGCTGTTGGGCATTGTGATTTATTTCCTCTCGATTAGCAGTACACTGTCCAATCTTACCGATCAATGGAGCTGGTGGTAGGAAACTGTCATCCAATCATTATTTTAGCAGGCAGGACACCTCAGGAATCTTATGCTATCTGAGAATAAGGTGGGTCCATTTCAGTGTTTCAGAGATGCATGTTAAAAATAGTCAATAATCAGAATGACCAGTGGCTGGTTGGTTCTTAAAGTGAACATACACCCATGAATATACTGATCACAGATGTTTGATTGTTTAATTTGAAAGGGCGATAATATTGATTCTTTGTAAATTTTAATTACTTTCAAATAAAGTTAAATTATTGGTTATTTTAAGAATCCATTGTTGCCTTGATACTGGACTGGTATCACACGAACACTGTAGAACAAGGGTATCTACAGGTGTTTTAGACATGACATGAATAGCCCCTTAAAAATGGACAAGTGGCTGCAATTTAAGTAACCTTAGACCATGTCATCCTTGACTGAGAGGTCTTACATTTAAAAAGGCTTAAACTGAACTTGATGCCTGCAGAAACCCTTCATTAAGATGTGAAGAGAATATAAGCTTAAAGGTCCAGTTATGTTTCAGAAATTTTGCTTATATCAAATCGTCTTCATCAGCACCTGAACCTGTTAAAGGTGTGGAAGGATACACTAGATGGCCTGCTCAAACATTTTTTTTTACGCCGTCTGGCTTGTGGTCATTGATCTTGTGCACATTTGACTGAAAGTTGACACTTAAGTCAATAGATAACACTATAGTGGCTGAGGACTCGTCTTAACTTCCTCCCAAAAGTCTTCTATGTTCTTTTCTAAAACTTGTTGAGTAGGATAAAAGAGAAATTGACTGTAGCGTGTTGATGGCATGTTACGTCGTCATTACTTTCTCACAGCAACACAGGAAATGCCAAGTACCTGTCTGACCAATAACTAGGATGAGTTAGAACACAAAATCACTGGAAGATGTGAGGACAAACGGTTCACAATGTAGCCTGAAGCTCATGTTCCTTCAATATCTAAATAACTGTTAAAACACTGCAGTATCACAGCCTGAGTAAAACAGACACTGACTGTGAATGTGCATTTCCACACAGTTGTGTTTCTAGACAATGCACAACAAATACTATTAAGTGTTGAAGTGCTGTTCAGTTGAAAGAGTTTACCCTTCAATCAATCTTTAGCTGATATTTAAATTGTAAGGCACCCTGAGGTGGCTTGATGGAATACACATACATGAGACAAAATATTTTGGTTATAATGGAAAACACCATAGAAACCCATCAAAGATGCACTCAATTATAATGAACAATGGAGCAAATACTTGTGTAGGTTTGTTGTAACTGATTTCCTTAGAATTTTAATATCCCAGTGCTGATGTGGTAATTTGGATTTTGTGTCTAAAAGAGAAACCTTCAAATGTTCAACAAATTTTTAAAGTAAATAATGCATTTTCTATTTTAGGCCACAGCTGTGATGTACTTTGGAATATAATTACAAATTAAAATAAATAAATGAATAAATACATAAAAGATCCCTGACTTAAAGAATCTGTGATTAACACTCAGCACAAGTGACTGATGCTGTACATTAGCCACATTAGACACACACTTCCAAGGCTTTTTTGGGTCTCTAAAGCAGTAATTGCATATTAACTTACTTACCAATAGAGGAAATGAATGTATGGGCCCTTTTGATAAAAAAAAACAAACAAACCAAAAAACAAAATCAAAATAACATCTGACTTAATTTAAGTCTAATGGACTTTTTGGTTAGTGCCTGTGAGAATATGACGTATTTTTGGAGCTGAATCACCAGTCTGCATTCGCTTATGTATTTGGTATGTTAGGATTAAATGATACATTCAGGTGCAGTATATTGCAACAGCAAAGGGTTTTATTTTTCACAAGCTTAAGCTGAAGTGTGCTGTTGTTAATTTTAGGTAAAATGGGTCATAAATTTAAAAGAAAAAACATTAAATATTCCCTGCAATTCAACTGCAATGGCTACAAATTCAATCTTAACCTCATTGAGAATTTTTTATACACTTGAAAATGACAAATCTAAAATACAATAAAATTCTGATAATACTTATAAAGCTCAGTCAAAAACAATATATATTAATTTATCTGATAATTTACAAAAAAATACATATTCTGATCATGTCTAAGGAAAAGGTAAACATTCAAGTGACAGTGTTCACTCATTTTGGTTTTGAAATTATACATTATACAATTATACAAAATTATCTGCTTTCCTGACCAACTTAAGTTCAAAGATTTTCTGGGATAACTTAGAATGGGTGATTAAGAGAGTCAGGACACTTCTAGAGCAAAGCAAACCACATGGCACTGCACATCCAAACACTTATCTCAAATAAATACAAAAATAAACTTAACATTTCTAACAATACTTACAATGCTCTTACAAAACATACCCGGAAATAAAAGGTATTCACACAGGTGATACATTTGTATGTACAATATATTACATGCAATTAGTTACACGAAACAGTCAACATTATCTATTATTTTGTTCTGCATGTGTACAAATGCAAAATGAGCAAATATCTTCTGAGTTTTACAAAACAGATCTCAGACCTACACGTTTTTTGGTTAAACAAAATAGATCTCTAGCTATAATACACACTAAAGTGTAGAACGTCTTGAAATCTTGGATGGTCACATGCAGACAGACAAAGTCGACTCCAGCTACACAACATGTTGCATTTTCACAATATTCATGGACAATTAGCGTAGTCACAAGGTCTTTACTTGATGACTAAGGAGGAATAATCTTTTATGTGCTCTAAAAACACACAAAGAAATAACTGTCAGGTACTATCAACATGAGCATCAGATTATTATTTTATTTGTTTTGGAAAAAGCAACCATGTGTTTCACACTATCTGTACTGATATATTAAAGCACCACAGTAGTGCATATTAAGCTACAATATGTAGCTCAAGCAAAATGGGCTAAAATCCATTGCCAACCCTTCCATGTACCGCTACTTCATTAAATTAAAGCTATTTTCTACACAGGCCTAACTGCTACTTAATTAAGCATAGACACATTTGTATATTTATCTGGAGTGCTAGCATTCACGTAAGATTTCCAGTGTTTACCATTTTCACTTATTTTTCTGATTTGCAAACAAATTCTAGGTGTATGTTAATTCAAAGAAATCCCCTTTAAAAGAAAACTTTAAAAGAACTTTTATTGAAAAATAAAATTTAAATTAAAATGTTGCCACATCTGATTTGTTAGAGATGAAGATAACTAAAGGCAGATGGATATATGAGGTCATGTACATATAAAAATGATAAAGTCACTGAAAAACAAGATGTCTGTTATGTGTAATAAAGACTTTTACAGTTATAAAGAATGAATTGTAATGAAAAATAAATATTATTATCACATGGAATGTGCATGTAAGGAACAAGAAAAAGTGTCCTCATGCAAACTTTGGTTTACAATTCAAAATAATAAGCGACTGAAAGAAAATCCTGAAAAATATTTCTTATATACAGAAAGCAACTCTACACACTTAAAATAAATATATATTAATATATATTAGCATTCGTTTATTATGTGCTGTCAGACATACATTGATTTCATACATCCTATTGATTAAATCTCACATTAAGTACAGAAACATTTTGTACCTCCCTGCATTTAAGCAATGTACATTTGGCCTTTCATTCTCTGACTTCCTAAAAAGAAAAGAAACATCTGGACAGCTGTAGGTCCAATAAAAAAGTGGCTTTTGAAAAGGTGATCATGAAGGAATTTGTTTCCTTGATAGAGATGTAAATTAGCAAACTCCATGGACTCCAATCTGGTAATGGATGGAAACAAAAGCCCCTAACGCAACTTTTCTTTCAGTTTGAGATCACAGCCGTATCATCCTGAATGCTTCTCTGTAGGTAGTCTCAGACCAACACTGACCATCTCTGGTTTTCTTTGTGTAGATTGTTACTTCTCACATGCCTTGTTCTGCAGATAACTGAAGAGTGCCTCTAGTCCTTTTGTTGAACACCACAGCTGCTTCAGCATCTGGCACTCTTTCTCATTCACCTCTTTCAGAACTGACATGAGGATACTCCTCATCAGGCCTTTCGACTCTTCTAAAACCTTGTAAAAACACACAGAGGACCAGGTCATTTGGTTATATTCCAGATGAAAGCTTTGCCTTCTGGGCTGTTTAGGTCAGGACCTACCACTGCACTGCACAATGCCATTTCCTTTACACGTAGCATCACTTCCTGGTTAAATGTTGTGGGCCAGAAGACCTGTGACACCAGACCTCTACTGCAACCTTCTTGTGCAGTGAGTTTTCGTCCACAGAACAACATTTCATTAGCCTGCCAATGGCGAGACAAAAAGACAAACTTTTTAAAATGTCATATAATTCAAAGTTCCATTCCAAACACAAGACAGTCAGATATGAGGAATCATATCAAGTGAAATTTGACAAAGGCTTTGATATTGCTGGGACCCACCAGAGCTACACCCAGTATCTGGGGGAAAGTGTAAGATGAGCATCCAGAGGGGGTGAGATGGAGGGCTGCACACGGTGTTTGGAACCAGGCCCTCTCACTGGCCCACACTACATCACAAAGTGGCAGGATGGATGCCCCTAAGCCGAGAGCAGGCCCGTTTACTGCTACCACTATGGGTTTCTTGAACTGGATGAATGCCAACACAAAATCCCTGAAGGGTCATAGAACAATCAGTACCAAATCTGTCAAGTCTTATGGCAAGTGATAAGAGTCAGTGTTTAAAGTGGAACGATTTCTTCTTACCGTACAGCGTCTGCAATGCGGCTGCTCTCTTTTCGGCGGTCAGTGGAGAGGCGCCCTATCAGGTAGGACGGTTCCAAACCACTACAGAAAACAGTCCCCACAGAGCTGAGCAATACTAATTTACTATCATCAGCAGCTGCATTACCCAAAGCTCGACACACTTCCTTCATGATCTGATGAGAGAAAGAGGGAGATGTGTATTACATTCTCAAGTCAGCTGACAAAGGGAAAGGCTGGGAAGAAACAAGATGAATCCTTAGAGTAAGGCCTGTAGATGCAGGTATGGAGACCTGAAAAAAATGACAAGCACAGGAATTCAGCTGTTGCCAGTTAACAGAGTCAACTAGTATTCAGACAGCACAACCCAGAGCACAGCAATGAACACGTTTTCAGTTGAGGGATATCAGTATGCATGCTCTTGTTCAAGTTACATATATATTTTAAAAAAAATTTACAGTTGAAATTTCACAACTAATATTTTTAAGTATGTTGAGAAAATACTAAAGAGAAAATCAGAATGCAAGCTTTTAGTCTCTTGTTATCTGTACAGCTATACATTTTTCAGTTTATTTTGCAAACAATTTCTGTTTTACAATTTCGTTCTATTATATCTAAAAACAACAAATATTTTCACTTTACTTAGTGAATAGCATCAAGCAATGCACATTAGACAAGTGAATTCACTGAAATTGTTTTAAAACAAACAAGGAGATCGTTGCACTGCCGATGCTGCAGTGCAATTCAGGACACTAGCGGCAGAATGTGGTTGGGATGACACTGCCTTGATATGTGTGATATATTTGTTTGTGGACTTTCCTGAGGGGTTAAGGACTGCCTCGCTCCGCAAGAGTTACCTAGAGTCCTGGATGATTTAATAGCTCTGGCGGTGAACATTGACCGGCGTCTCTGCGACAGCGATGCAGAGTGACACCAGGAAGAGCTGGAACGAGCGGAACATTGATATGAGGAACTGCGGCTTCCTAACTCCTGACCCCAGACCTTCTATTGATGTGCTTCAAAAGCCAATTTACCAGCTTTAACGGCTACCTCACGCTTGGAGTCCGAGGAACCTATGCAACTGGGACGTATGGGAGTTGGTGGGATTTCCCCGGGTTACCGCATGGTTAATTGTACTGGAAAAGGAGGAGGCTCGCCAGTAATAGGGAGGTTACTGGTGAGTCAAACCCACCTCTCACGTCAATTCTTCCGACCTACTCTGGTGTTAACCATTTTATCACCATCTGTCTCGCTTTCACAGGTGGTGCTTTTTGATTCTGGAGCAGACACCAACTTTATGGACTGGATGGTTCTTTTCGACCACTTAGGACTAAATAAGGTGGCCCTTCCACAACCACTAGAGGCAGGTGCCCTGGATGGTAAAAGACTATGGCAGGTGAACCACTGTACCAGCCTGGTAAGGCTTACTTTCCCAGACACGCACGCAGAACTACTGCTTTTCCACAAAATTGACTCTAGCCAACACCCAGTTTCTACAGGAGGTTCATTAGAAATTTCAATTCTGTGGCAGCAGCTCTGCATGCACTAACCTCTTCCAAGAACAGGTTTTTCTGGTCTTCGGAGGCAGAACTGGCATTCAAGAGGCTTAAAAAATCCTTCACCACCGCACCAATCCTCTCTATTCCAGATCCCAATTGACAATTGATAGTGGAGGTGGACGCGTTGGAGACAGGTGTCGGAGGGATTTTGTCTCAACACAGTCCGAAGGACGGCCACATTCATCCTTGTGCCTATCTGTCCTGCAGACTGACTCATGTGGAGCGGAATTATGACATCAGCAATCGGGAGCTTCTGGCGGTTAAGGTGGCTCTTGAGGAATGGCGACACTGGCTAGAAGGTACAGAACAACCTTTACTTATTCTGACTGACCATTTCGAATGTCAAGATTTACTTATCGGTCTGGGTCTAAAAACACCACACCGAATGCTCTGTCTCGACTTTACGACCCAGAAGGCCTGACTGAGTCCACTGAACCGATCCTGCCAGTGTCCTGTTTGGTTGGTGCCATCACATGGGCAGTGGAGTCCAGGGTCAAGCCTGCTCTGAGGGGCAGTACCCACCACCTGTCCACCAAAGTGTCTCTTTGTTCCTCCCAAACTTCGGGGGTAAGCTAATCCAATGACAAAGGTCAGCTTATCCTCCAGCTACCATCTCCAGGCCAATGGCCATACAGAACAGGCCAACCAAGAGCTGGAGACTGGACTCCAGGTTTTGGCATCCTACAACCCCTCTTCCTGAAGTAAACAGCTGTGGGGACTCACCCCATTCCAGTGAGCCAACAAGTACCAACCTCTGCTGTAAAAGGAAGTAGTCATTCCTTCAGCTCATGCCCTGGTATGCTGTTGTCGCCGCACCTGGGTCCTGGCCTGCCAGGTCTTCATCCGCAGCCTCACCCAGTATAAGGAGGCAGCTGACAAGCGGTGCTCCCCAGTTCCAGACTACATGCTAGGACAGGAGATATATATGGCTGTCCACCAAAGATCTTCCCCTCCGGGTGAAATCCCACAACTTGACTCCTTGCTTCATTCTCCCTTTTCCTATCAAGAAGGCGATAGGAAGTCTCAATCTTCCCAGGCCCCTTTGGGTACACCCCTCATTTCACACCAGCAGGCTACGGCCTCACAGGTACAGTCCCCTGGTTCCTGTTGTTTTTTTTTTTTTGTAGTTCTTCTGGTTCCCTGTTCCCTGTTCCCTGTGACCTTGTTTCCCACGTGTGTTCCCTAATTGCTTCCACCTGTGTTTCACCAGGTTTTCAGTGATTGATTTCTTTGTTTCTGAACCTTTGAGATCTTGATGTTGTATGAACATTGCTTTAGGTTATTTGGTAGTTTTAATTCTAAGTACACTATTTTAATCAAGGTACCATGCAGTTTTTCCAACTTCTACAACAGCACCTTCACAAATGCCATTTAACAACTGACTTGACTCCATGCCAGTAGCAGCTACTCCTACTGGCTATAGTATGACACAACTAGAATTTGCATATTTAAACTTCTAGATGAAATATAATTCATCGTAATTCATTATGAAATGATCAAAACGATAGTAGAAAAAAGTTCACACTTGCCACATGATACCTCATTGAAAGGGACCATTATACAGATGCCGCCTGTAATGACAGAGATTCAACCTGCCAGTTCATATCAGCAGGGCATCCACAGACAAGAGCTTGAGCTTGTCTCATGTGATGCAGTACGAAGTGAGTTGGCACTGTCAGGCAGATAACAAGTCATCTGGAATCCCTAACACTATTCTACATCTGTATTTTAATCAGATTATTAACCCATATTAACCCTTCAACCTCAGTCAATTTAATAATCTGTCCCCAATTTTAACTAGAAAAGAGGGAGAGGGAGAGAGGGACAGAGGGAGAGGGAGAGTTATAAAGAGAGAGAGAGAACCCTGCTCAGATATATGAAGTAGAGATGAAAAGATGATTGTTTCACTCTTTTTGACCTTTATGTACAACGAGCAGAGACCTCAAGGATATCTGTAGACAAACACAGGTACCTCTGGTACCCACAACAAAGAAGCACCCAATAAATATTCATGTGTTTTGAAAGTGTTTCTAAAATTGAGTACGTCTGAAAGATAGTTTGTCTTTTTCTGGAATTTACTAATTTTCTGGTCCCAATACAATAGACATATTAAGATTTGTCACACTTAAATAATCATTTTATCATTTTATTTAATCACCGACAGCCACCCAGTTGCAAAACTACAAGTTTCACGTCTATGGCTGTGACATCTATTCAGGAATTGAGAAGCTTTTTTTTAAGCTATATTGTCAGAATTGATTTGGACACTAGCTATAAATGAAATATATAACACCAACCAAGTTTTCAGGCACTGAAATAAAATAGTGATTGGTTTGAAATACAGTCTAGATGTCTTAGAGAGCTCTTTAAAAGATTCTGTTGTTGTGCCAGCTGGCTCACTGTCACACTGGGACACTTGAGCTGAGCCACTGTTAATGTTATAAGTAGGCTAACAGTTGGGTTTTCCTACTACAAGTCAAAATGTCTGTGGAAAAAAAGGGAATACACAATATATTTACAGCTAATGAGAGTGATCAAGGAAAAGGAAACCTCCAAACCGATTTGAATGTATTCATACAAAGATGTGCAAATAGTTATTTGTTCTTGAATTTTAGTTTATAATTTGGAGGTAGTCTATTCATAAAATAAAAAAGCACAAGACTTCAGTAGCAATATAGCAAAGGGACAGACAGCTACAGTACAATAGAGCAGAAAAGTGACAGAAAGAGTACTAGTTAACAGATCATGGACTTCCTTGCAAGCAGTCAGTGTTTGGATGAAAATGTACAGGGATATATTTTAAGGCTTTTCTCTGCTTAAGACATTCACTAAGCACATTTGCAGGATCTCTTGTTCCTGTAGCTTCAAAGAGACAGAGAAGGTGCTATCAGAGCTGTTTGATAAGCCCACGGCTTACGGGCTTACTGTCACACATGAAAGTACACGCACATGTGCATGCACAGTTTAGGCCACTTCAATGTCTGTGAAGTAAAGGCTGGCATACACAGAGCAGCGTATCAAAGCCAGAACCACCCTCTGTGGAAGATCTAAGATCCATCTTATGATCTGAGAAAAATAAAAACTTGGTTGCTTAGATTTATTAGCCAGAGCTTGATGATTGTTATACAACATGTCATCGTCTATCTGTCGTTAAACTCAGTACTATATTAATAAGTCTCCAGGGAACCAATAAGAAAGATACATTAAAAATGTATTTTATTAAAAGTGCCTAATAATAAGAGATTGAAAATATCTCCTAATAGACTTTACTTTTCTTTGATATATTTAATTATATTGGTTAGTGAAACATTTATCAAAGTTTCAAAAGAATTAGTGTTACTCACATTGATTGAAAAATCGTTTGTACTGTAAAAAAACATGGTATATAACAATGTTAAAAAATAGCACAATCCTCAATGCAATGGTTTCAAACGAAAATAACAGTGAACAGACTCACCAACATTCAAAAGTGCAGTTGGGAAAAGAAATATTTAAATAGACCAGCTTGATGTTGATTGGGGTGCGGAAATGAGCAACCAATCACCGGCTGCTACTTACCACCAGGCAGCCATCACAATACAAAGTACTGCATCAAAGCAGAGAGCCACATCTACTGCAGCAGATGCAAATGTTCCACCCCATTAAACTCTTTCATTCAATTTTTAAAACTTCACCATATTCATTGAGAATAGCCTCTGTCGAACTATTAGTCCATATATGAATGGAACTAAATAGCAAAGGTAAATATGACAATATATAAACTGTATTTTAAATCACTGTTAATGCACGCACATATGATAGATAAAAACATGTCTGCATTCTGTTCAGCTTTGATATGTTAACTTCATGGAGAGAATATGATTGACACAAGATGACAGGTGATCGACAAATTACTGAGGAGACTATAAGACGCGTGAAAAGCCAGCTTGAAAAACACAGCTTGGCTCTGATTTTTCACCCTGAATGCCTATAGGGAAGATTGTAGGTTTATCATCAGAATACATCAAAGGATTCTTCTAAAAATATTGACTTTATTAATCCCCGAAGGGAAATTAAAATGGTAAATGATGGTAAATCATAAATCATAATGCCAATTAAATCCTGTTATTTTCAAAATGTCTTGCTTATTGAACAACATCACTGTATACTGTATAACATCACTGTATTGTTTTATCATTTTTGTATCTGTATAACAAGTTAAATGGGTTTGTTGGGAGCAGTTTTAAAAATTATATTTGGATGATAGTCTTGTTTTAAGAGCCAACAAATAGAAAGATGGACAATATTTTTTACAACTAAATACTGTGAAATTTTTATTTATTTATTTATTTATCATTTAAGACTTACACTGATGTAGGCGAACACGATTCCCACCTCTCAAACCCTGTCATTTCTAACCGATGTGCCAGATATTCCTACAAAGCAGGCAGTGGAAATTATTGGAAATCTGGCCATTGCTAGTGCAATTGTCTTGAAGAATAATTATATAATGCGCTCCTCTATGAACTTGCTGCATAATTTCCTCACTATTTCAACTGACATTTTGCTGCAACAACAACAGATGGTATAACGCTTGATTTATTTGTTCCCCTAATTACTCTACTAGTGGAAACCAGCAGTTTTGAGGAAACCATGTCAGTGCAAAGGATACAGCCTAAGAGCTTTGTTCTAACCCACCCTGTGTGGTAATTAAAATGACAAAAAGTAATTTATATGTATATATACCTAATGAAACAAACCAGTTAGCTGGACTTCGAGCATGTCTAAAAGACACAAAGGCCTGGATGACCAGTAACTTTCTACTTTTAAATTCAGAGAAAATAGAAACTATTGTATTTGGGACAAAAAAACCTCAAAAATATCTTATCTAACAATACAGCTACATTCGATGGCATAGCTTTTTTTTCACTAAAGTGAAAAACCTTGGAATTATTTTTGACCAAGATATGTCCTTTAATTTATGCATAAAACGAATCTCTAGAACTGCCTTCTTTCACCTGCGCAACATTGCCAAAATTAGGAACATCCTGTCTCAAAATGATGCTGAAAAACTAGTATACGCATTTGTAACTTCAAGGTTAGATTATTGTAACTCATTACCATCCTTTTCCTCGCATACAACTCACTTCTTGATCAAGCTCCTTCATACCTTAAAGATCTCATAGCACCATATCGTCCCAATAGAGCACTTCCTAGAGTTTCCAAAAGTAGAATGGGAGGCAGAGCCTTGAGCTGTCAAGCTCCTCTCCTGTGGAACCAGCTCTCAGTCTGGATTCAGGAGGAAGCTGCTCTCTATACTTTTAAGGTTATACTGAAAATTTTCCTTTTTGACAAAGCTTATAGTTAGGGCTGGCTCATGTGACCCTGAACCATCCTTTAGTTATGCTGTTATAGGCCTTTGCTCCTCTTTATATCCTTCTCTCATCTCCTCTCCTTCTCTGTATTTTCTGTATTGTGATTTGGCACTATTTAAATAAAATAAATTGAAATACAAATAAAATAAATTGATATGCAGTACAGCACTGTATGCAGAGATGTGTGTATACTCTTGTTCTCACCTCTGGGGTCAGAGCATTGTTGTCTGTAGTCTGGCTGGAGAGCAGGACGTGTGTGAATCCCTCCTCCTTCCTGACCACAATGTCTCGGAATCGACAGTTGTTCTCGTTCTGTCGCACGTTGTACCTGAGCCGCTTGTCGAACACGTAGCATTTCTCCTCTGCCAGCTTCCGCTTTACTGAGCTGTGCAGATGCATTTTACCGTTGGTGAGAGGGGAGCCTGACACAGAACAAGGATGACAGAACAGGTCAGTCTTTCTTCTTGGATGTGTACACATCAGACACGTACTGATAACACTGATAGCTACAACATCTCCATGATAGAAGCACTGAACTGTACACATGAACTGTACACATTTGGATATTTTTATAACCTCACGTTAGTTGATGTTAGCTTGTAGCAGCACTGCTAAATGTATATTTAAAGTGGAGATTTTAGGAGGAACACTGAGTTTAAATACTGTGTTTTGCTGACCCACCCCAGAGCAATAGTGTGACATGCATGAATCCTGAACTATGCTACGGTTGTATCAGAATGTATTCAGACCCCCTTAATTTTTGTACACTTTATTGTATTGTAAATTTATCAATAATCAAAAACTGCAGTCATTCATTTACAAAAGTTTTTAGACCATTAATTAAGTACTTTGTCAAACCTGTTTGGCAGCAGCTCTGATTCTTTTTGGTTAAACCTCTACAAACTTTCTGAACCTGGATTTGGGCAGTTTATCCCATTCTTCTTCTTCTCAAGTGCCATGAAACTGGGTGGGAAGCATTTATAAACTGCCATCTTCAGCTCTCTGCCCAGATGTTATTGTAGAGTTTAGGCCTGGGCTTTGGCTGAGTCACACAACTCCAGATTTGTTTTTACTGTTTGTTTCAGGTCCCTGTGGTGATGAAAGGTGAATCATCATCCCAGTCTCAGGCCATGTGAAATCTGGAGCAGGTTTTCTTTAAGGGCTCATCAATATTTGGCTGAATCCATTATTCCTTTAGTTCTCACCATTCATCCTGCCCCTGTTATGGTATTAGCAGGTGATGAGCACTGACACAGTGATTAGTCTTTTTTTGCTATTCTATTAAGTGTTACCCTATTACAAGAGTTAAGTTTTTGACACCACAGAAAATTTTACCCATGCTCTCAGAGAATTTTTTGTCCTGACATGCACTGTGTGTTGTGGAATTGTATGTATACACTGTATATCAGATATTAGATCAATAGTATGGTTATTAAAAAATATGTATTTTGCTAAAAAGTGATTTGGCTCCTTACAAGAACATTTTCATACTCATAGTAGGGTCATACTGTATTTATAATTAACCAGTGGGTGACAGAACGTCAGGAACAATGGAATATTTCCTGGTGGCCTTCGGGTCTTTTGGCCTGCCATGGACAGTCAACTTAACCAACAATATTAGCAGCATAGTAAATTGACACGACTTTCACTTTCACCGCTGTGCTAAAAAAGACGTCATTATATGCCTGAGTGACGCACATAGCAACCATATTGCATGGCAACCATCCACCTGCTTTTCTACCAGTATCAGTTTAAACAAGTTAACAGGTGTTCTGTCAATTTGTGCTACCGATCAAGTTGTTGTGTTGATTATTTATCAGTCATCTAACAGTGTAAATAGAGTGAGAAGTGGTGAAATGTAGAGTGATTCTGTACTGGAAGCATGATAGGGGTCTATCAAAATACACAACCCCTGATTATTGTTAATAGTAAGAGTATTAAAGCATTTTCCCTATAGTCTAACAATGTACATGGATTGAACCTGTTTGTAATAAAAGACACTAATTAAGATGTCATAGTGTGAGAGTTATTTCTTTATTAGAAATACACAACTGGAAATGGAAATAGGGCAGCACAAATCAAGAGAGCAAGTCACTGAAACACATACACAACATTCCCAGCATGGTTAGCTAAGTGAATAATAATGGTAACACAATAGCCACACAGTCTTCTGACTTTCTGGAGGAATATTATAGCAATGACACTGAATGAAAATCATATTTCAAACAGTAAAAAATAGTAAACCCAGAATATGGATGTACCAGCACTAGGATATGTAACAGGCTATAGGGAAAGTGCACACACTGCACATTCATTGAAAACTCAGTATTTGAATAGGCGACTTGTTGGTATTTGTTTTTTAGAGATCAGGGGTTGGCACAGAGGGCCACTGTTCTGCTTGTTTATCAACTATCCCTGCCCTACCCCTGGTAATTGCCTGGATTAGGTCTGTTCCACTAATCAGAAGCTGGAAGGTATCAGTTCAGTTTGTGTTTCCCACTCCACCCTCATCTGAAATGATATCTTCCAGCTTTCTGATTGACTGAACACACCACAGTGTGGCACCACAACCACCACAGAGTGGCCATATCTTTCTCCAATTCCCACTGCAGCCAATATTGATTATGGCTATTACATTTAGCCCCATAGCTATGGATATTTTTAAGAGCGCACACAGTCAGGACATTGCCACATACGATTTGTGATTATACTAGCAGGTATCCTAAAAAATGCCCTCTGCTACACATCACAGCTACACAAATGCACTGCTGCAACTTTTCTTTAGAGTTGGTATTCCATCTGAAATTCTGACAGATCAGCGAACAAACTTTCTATCAAACACACTTAAGCAAGTTTACCAGCATTTTAGGCAAGTGTATAAGAACCACTACATACCATTCTCAAACTTAAGAATAAGTTCATACAACAGGGCACTTAAAAGCATACTAAAAAAAAGTTTATCCGTTTGCTAGATTAAAACATCTTTGTGAACACTTATTTCAAATCTGATATATCACAGCTGCTGTCACAACTATATGTTGTCTTTGATTTCATCAGCAAAATTATTGTCAACTGGGCTTCATTAAAACACAATAGAGCTGATCTTTGGCAGAATACCAAACGGTTTTTCAAAGCAAACAAACAGCAAACAGGCACACACATTTTAGCTCCTTGTAAAAGAAAAAAAAATTGCTACATGGAGTGGTGCATCTTCTTCTTTTCCTTTCGGCTGCTCCCTTCAGGGGTCGCCACAGTGAATCACCTGCCTCCATTTAACCCTATTCTCTGTATCCTCCTCACCCACACCAATTATCCTCATGTCCTCCTTCACTACATCCAAGAACCTCCTCTTTGGTCTTCCTCTAGGCCTCCTTCCTGGCAGCTCTAACCTCAGCATCCTTTTACCAAGGTACTCACTGTCCCTCCTTTGAACATGTCCAAACCATCTCAATCTGGCTTCCTTGGCTTTTTCTCCAAAACATCTAACATGAGCTGTCCCTCTGATGTACTCAATCCTGATCCTATCCATCCTCGTCACTCCCAGAGAGAACCTCAACATCTTCAGCTCTGCTACCTCCAGCTCTGCCTCCTGTCTTTTTCTCAGGGCCACTGTCTCTAAACCAGACAACATTGCTGGTCTCACCACTGTCTTGTCCACCTTTCCTTTGATTCTTGCTGACATTCTTTTGTCACACATCACACCTGACACTTTCCTCCACCCGTTCCAACCTGCTTGCACACGTCTCTTCACTTCTTTTCCACACTCTCCGTTGCTCTGGACTGTTGACCCTAGGTACTTAAAATCCTCCACCTTCTTCACCTCTACTCCCTGTAACCTCACCGTTCTACTTGAGTCCCTCTCATTTACACACATGTACTCTGTTTTACTGCGGCTAAGCTTCATTCCTCTCCTTTCCAGAGCAAACCTCCACCTCTCTAGATTTTCCTCATTTCCTCACATTTTCACTGAATAAAATTTGCAATAAAATAGATCCTATCAACGTGAACTTAGGAAAATGAAGAAATACGTCACTTGTTTCAGTTTCAAGTCTATGGAAGTGTTGACTGTCTTTAGTGTTACTGCTGTTTCCTCTTTTTACACATTTATCTTTAGGTATTTTCTAAATCTTCAGTAGTGGAAGGTTCAGTAGGTTGTTTTCATCCTACAGATATTCACTATGTACATTACGTAACTTACGTCCTCAAGTTTAAGCACGACAACTACTATTAGTTATATTTAGGCATGTTGGTTAGATTAGGAAATAAAACATCTTGGTTATATTTAGCCATTAAAACGAAAAAAACATCAAAGCGTACATTTATGTTGCCAGTGCTAATCACCACTGACTCTCATTGCTTTCAGTAGGTGTAGTAGGCTCCTACTGACATATATACAGTGGGTACGGAAAGTATTCAGACCCCTTTAAATTTTTCACTCTTTGTGTCATTGCAGCCATTTGCCAAAATCAAAAAAGTTCATTTTATTTCTCATTAACGTACACTCAGCACCCCATCTTGACAGAAACAAACAGAAATTTTTGCAAATTTATTAAAAAAGAAAAACTGAAATATCACATGGTCATAAGTATTCAGACCCTTTGCAGTGACACTCATATTTAACTCATATGCTGTCCATTTCTTCTGATCCTCCTTGAGATGGTTCTGCTCCTTCATTGGAGTCCACCTGTGTTTAAATAAACTGATTGGACTTGATTAGGAAAGGCACACACCTGTCTATATAAGACCTTACAGCTCACAGTGCATGTTAGAGCAAATGAGAATCATGAGGTCGAAGGAACTGCCCAAGGAGCTCAGAGACAGAATTGTGGCAAGGCACAGATCTGGCCAAGGTTACAAAAGAATTTCTGCAGCACTCAAGGTTCCTAAGAGCACAGTGGCCTCCATAATCCTCAAATGGAAAAAGTTTGAGATGACCAGAACTCTTCCTAGACCTGGCCGTCCAGCCAAACTGAGCAATCGTGGGAGAAGAGCCTTGGTGAGAGGTAAAGAAGAACCCAAAGATCACTGTGGCTGAGCTCCAGAGATGCAGTAGGGAGATGGGAGAAAGTTCCACAAAGTCAACTATCACTGCAGCCCTCCACCAGTCGGGGCATTATGGCAGAGTGGCCCGACGGAGACCTCTCCTCAGTGCAAGACACATGAAAGCCTGCACAGAGTTTGCCAAAAAACACATGAAGGACTCCCAGACTATGAGAAATAAGATTCTCTGGTCTGATGAGATCAAGATTGAACTTTTTGGAGTTAATTCTAAGCGGTATGTGTGGAGAAAACCAGGCACTGCTTATCACCTGCCCAATACAATCCCTACAGTGAAACATGGTGGTGGGAGCATCATGTTGTCGGGGTGTTTTTCAGCTGCAGGGACAGGACGACTGGTTGCAATTGAAGGAAAGATGAATGCGGCCAAGCACAGAGATATCCTGGAAGAAAAACCTCTTCCAGAGTGCTCAGGACCTCAGACTGGGCCGAAGGTTCATCTTTCAACAGGACAACGACCCTAAGCACACAGCTAAAATAACAAAGGAGTGGCTTCGGAACAACTCTGTGACCGTTCTTGACTGGCCCAGCCAGAGCCCTGACCTAAACCCAATTGAGCATCTCTGGAGAGACCTGAAAATGGCTGTCCACCAACGTTCACCATCCAACCTGACAGAACTGGAGAGGATCTGCAAGGAAGAATGGCAGAGGATCCCCAAATCCAGGTGTGAAAAAGTTGTTGCATCATTCCCAAGAAGACTCATGGCTGTACTAGCTCAAAAGGGTGCTTCTACTCAACACTGAGCACAGGGTCTGAATACTTATGACCATGTGATATTTCAGTTTTTCTTTTTTAATAAATTTGCAAAAATTTCTACATTTCTGTTTTTTTCTGTCAAGATGGGGTGCTGAGTGTACATGAATGAGAAATAAAATGAACTTTTTTGATTTTGGCAAATGGCTGCAATGACACAAAGAGTGAAAAATTTAAAGGGGTCTGAATACTTTCCGTACCCACTGTATATATATATATATATATATATATATATATATATATAGATATCTATATGTCAACTTTAACAACTTTAATTGTGTAACAGTGATATGAAAGATGTTTCATGGGTACTAGGTGTGGTTGAACATCAAGTTATCTACATGCAGAACAGAACCAGATTTGGTGGACATGCTCAGGAACAGATCCTTGTGAGTGAGCTAAATCTGGGAGGGGGGCAGACGTGCTTTGCTCTCCACAATGCCAAAGGCTGTCACATTCCTATATTTTTACCACTTGAGTATACATTGGAGGCAGGGGTGCAGGCCACGTCCCACAGGCAGGACAAGAGTTTTCTGCCATGGGGCTTTTGAAATTGGCGCAGTTGGTGGAGCCTAAAAATGTTGCCTGGGTCCCATGGGGCTTAGCCTGTCTTTGGATTCTAAAGGCAAGGAGTGGCCATGTTACAACCTAAGCAAATGTTTGGCCTGGAGAGGCTGGGACACCTGGGAGTGACTTTCTCAGCAGACACAGCTTCATCCCTATTCTAAAGCAAGATTACTGGCATAATAAGGATGAGTAAAATAAAGACATTTATGAATGAGGCACAATAACAGCTAGCTAAATGAATAGATAACTACTTACGCAATTTCTTGGTGCATGACTTTTAATAAAATTTCCAATGTTTTGCAGCTAATATTACAGAGAAGAAATGGTATAATCCACTTCATGAGTGTCTAATATCACATTTCTGTCGGAAAAGGTATGCTGAATGTGTAAATGTTTTGATCCCCCAAACTATTATTTTTAACGTCTTTGGAAGGGTCAAAATCTTAACTAGGGGAGTCAGATCACAGTGTAATTCACACCCTATGTGTATGTGTTAAGCATGGATACGCCACACCCTCAGTAGGAACGGCAGAGCAGTTGTTGCACAGAACTGAATGCATAAAAAAAGCTCAGGTACTGCTGAAATGCAACAAGTGCATATATAAATTAAGCAATGTGTCTGCTTTGTGCCTTTCTTTTTGGAGGGTGGGAGGCTGCGTTGTAAATGAATGGTAGAGGATGTTCTCGTGTGCTTGCCTATCTAAAACTGGCAACAAAGAGCCCAGCTGAAATTGCAACCACTGGATAGACATACGTAAACACAAAAATAGGAATGGGGAATAACAGCTAGCAAAAGCCATGAGTCAGTCAGACTCCTATAAGCACATATCATACATTTAGCACACATTCAGTATATTGTAGGGTATCTGGACATAACAGCAAATGTTTCTGACACCCACAAAAGAGGACAAAACATTCCCTTAACAGTAATAGTGTGTGTATGAGCTGGTATTAAAATAGTACATTCTTATTTGGATTTTTAAATAAATAATCCAAGATAACTTTTTGAAACCATATGTAATAATTAACTATAGTGGTGCAAGCCCTGGACTGTGACCCAGGAGTGAAATTCAAAGGTGTTATCAACTGCTAGTAAAGAACCATAGACGGAGCTTTAAGAAATGCGTGTCAGTATGGACATGTGACCCAATAAGTAACAACAAACTGCAGTATTGCCAGGCCAAATATATATTTGTGCAAATTTAAAAACAGCAACCAGAGTGTGATTAAAATGTTATTTTGTGTTGTCTTAAGGGTCAAAAATAACCCATAAAAATGAAACACTGCCTGGTTTCATGAAGGCATTACACAGGGACACAAAGATTGTCTTAGGGGACAATTCTGATGCTATAAAACCACAAAAGCCACAGAAACACACTACCTCACATATGCACACTCCAACACCCACACACACACACACACACACACACACACACACACACACACACACACACACACACATATACGCAACAAGAAACAAAAATTGTATGCTACTGATTGATCTCTCTCTTGTCTCCATGACCCCATGCATGACCCAAGACTACAAAACAATTTCATTTCAATTTTCATTATGTACTAATATATAACAATATATAACATATATAACATTCTTGGGAAAAAATATAATATAATATCTATAACATCACTAATGTGTCCTTATATATATATATTTTTTTTTTTTCCAAGAATGTTATGGTTTGATAACCATGACTCATGACCTGTAAGACAAGTCACTGACAAACTGGCAGCCATAAGAGAGGTCTGGGAGAAGTGGGAAGAACCAGGGGATGCAGGTTGTGCTTGATGTGACAGATGGACTGAGGGGTCACAATGTCACTTGAGAATTTCTTCACATTTCATGAACTTGGTTGGCACAGTCAGAAAGGGCAAGCCTGAGCTGCTCCCTGCAATACTTGCAGCAAGGGAGAGACAGGCCTTCTTCTCAAAGTTTGCCTTCACTGCCACTATCACTGTTTCTTACCCCTTAAAGACAAAGAATATGGTCCCCCTGAGTACACTGCATAAAACCGCAGAGAAAAAAAAACACAGGAGGTGTGGAACACCTAGATAAGGTGATTGGAACTTATAGCTGTAGAAGGATGACTCACTGGCCCATGGTCATCTTCTATAACATCACTGATGTGTCCTTATACAATGCTTTTGTCATATGGAGCCTAATCGAACCTACCTGGATGCCTAACAAGCGGAACAAGAGGAGGGTGATTCTGGAAAGAGCTAGGAAAGGCATTTGTAACCCCTCACATTCAAAAAAAGAGAGCATCTTACTCACATCACACTTTAACACTGCTGCGCTTGTGAAAACTGTTCAGGGTGCTGAATCTTCTTCTGTTCTATGTGAGACTGCAGCTGGGGCTGGCAAGAGAAGAAGATGCCAATTCTTTCCCACCAAAAAGGACTGTAAAACAAACACTATGTGCTCGACATGTGCTTGCTTGTTTCCCTTCAGTAAACTGCATTCAGCATTCAACTCCTAACTGCTGCTTTAAGTTCTATATGTATTATGTCTTGTAAAAAACCTTTTACACCCATGCAGGTACCTTTAGCAGTAGAAAAAATAATAAATATCTTATTTAGTAAAAAACAACATCTCCTGATTAAATATTGATGAAATATTGCACTGTGAGGAGGGATACCTAAACATTAACCAAGTTTGTAATGAATGATGAGGTTATTTCTTCATGCAAAATAAATTAAAGGATTATTATTATTATTATTATTATTATTTTAGGGGTTTACTGAAGGTGGGTCATTTTTGACTCACAAATGGGACAATGGGAGTATGCGAAATTCTAAGACCACACAAAGTTAGCTATTTAAACCACTCAAAAGATATGTTAGACATGGG
The DNA here is from genome assembly GCF_900324485.2 of Mastacembelus armatus. NCBI lineage: Eukaryota > Metazoa > Chordata > Actinopteri > Synbranchiformes > Mastacembelidae > Mastacembelus > Mastacembelus armatus. Next base: position 13,082,848 of record NC_046635.1, read on the forward strand.
CAGCAATTTAGGTCTGAACCCACTCACATGTTTCTGGGATTTTTAAAATAAAAATACAGTACTTGTTAATAAGCTAAAAACATTGTGATTTTTACAAGTTAGAGGATTATTTTGTAGACCAGGAAAAAAGCTATGACATGCCTGAATTAACTCTTGTCCCTCCCTGACATTTAAATAAGACTATGTAACTATGTAAAATAGCATCCTTATAAAAAGCTAAAAGTTGAATGGGAGTTTGTTAAAAATTAAAACTTTCAAAATATAGCTATATTATTTTTTTTCATTTTTACTAAACCAAAGGATTAAACTAGATGGAATATTATTAAGAATTTGTTCTTTGTGTTTTTCAATAAAAATTGGATTTTTGATATATATCAATATTGGCCTCAAAAATCCAATATCTGCCAAGCTCTCTTTTTCATTTTATTCAATATCTTGACATCTTACCTAGTTCAGTGACGAACTGTTTTCCAGTGGTATTCATGTCTCCAAGTTCTCCATCCACTCTGTCTGAGGGCAGTCTGTGTGATTTTGCTCCTGTTCTATACATAAGAGACTCCATCTCTCCGTTCTGGAGTCCATTAGGAGGAACCCTCACTGGAGGAACAAAGTGAGCCCCCCCTGGTGGCGCAGCCTTATATGTCAAGATGTTACTCATTCTATCCCCTGAAGCTTGTTTCCCAGGTCCTACACTCATCTTCCTTTGCTTCTGAGTGGGTCCTAAGCCTTCACTTCCAACCCCTAGAACAGCTCCTGCTCTGACCCCTACAGCTGCAGCACAAGTCCTTTTCTTTTTTCGGGCATCAGGCCGAGCTCTGGGGTTTTCTGTAGCATATGGGTGGCTGCTGATAAGTGGCTCTCCACGATTTTTTGGAGCTTTGGGCCGTTTGTGTGAGTGCAGTCTCAAACTATTGAACTGGTCAATGAATTCCTCACAGTGCAATAGGTGGTGCTCTGGCTCCCACGTGTCCTCCTTGCTTCCATAACCCTTCCACCTGATCAGGTATTCCCACTTGCCCTTCTTGTTCCGTCTCTTGTCCACTATCCGCTCCACCTAGAAACAGCACACAGAGGGACAGACAGGTTTTTTGTGACAAAAAAAAAATTGATATACAAATTTACAAGATTTTCACTCACACAACACTCCTGTAAGAAATGATGGCAAATAACATATATATATATATTATCATACCAGTCATACCGATAGCGAAACAAGGAACTGTTATATTACTGAATATTTATACTTAATTTAGTATCTGCATAAAAGTACAAAATAGGTAAACTATTAACTATGTTCCCACTAAAACACACTTTAAATTCTAAAAGACATCACAGGATCTAAGGCCCTTCAAAGGAGCTTATGCTCCTGAATAAAATAACCTACTGGTAGTGTGTGGCCCCTCTGTGGGTGTATTTCATGGTCTAGTAACTTGCATGGTAGCACTGTGGGTCCGGCATCTACAGCACTGAGATCTATTGTGGATATTCATGTTCCTCTGAGTATTGCCACCAGCTGAACAAACACAAAAAATCAAAATTTAATGGGAAGATGTCCCTTAAAGTGGCCTGAAAAACATTCAGGGTCCCCAGAGGATGAACCGTTCCACTTATACATTTTTTATTTCTGAATTATATTTTGAGACATCAGGGAGTGTCAAATCTTAAACAGATTGTGAAAACAGATTATGATACACGTTAAGCTAAAGATAAGGGCTTATTCCCTGTAGAAGAAAGATAAGAGATGAGAGTGAAGCTGAGATGAGCTGCAGGTTGCTATCATGGAGAGAACTTAACACCAGCATTTGCAGGTCAAATCAACACTCGAAGAAATGCTTGTGTATTTTAAAATGATATTAGAACTAGCAAGTCCTATGTACATAACTATAAGTGCCTCATTATTTGCACTGATTAAATCAACTCAACTCAATGTCAAACTAGTAAACTACCCAAATTCTTTGTTGATATACAGCAACAAAAAAAGCCCAATGTACTAAAGATGTCCACATCAGTGACTACCTGTGTTATTGTACAAGTCTTCCTCTGTCAGCATAGTTAGTGAAATCACTTTAAAAGGATACTAAGATGCAAAACTGACATTTTAACGTGTATTTGGGTGTCTTCTGTGCTTTATGATCCACAGACCACCTAATATTCCTGTAGACTGCATTTGTCAGTAACTGATGGCCAGAACGCTTCTGATTTGGCTCAGACTCCTACGTAAGATTAAGGCTCATTAACAAATGGCTGAGTAATAGGCCCCCTGAGTGTGTGTTGCGCTTCACATGGTGATAAACTGTACAAAACTATGAACCTATTCAAACAGTCACAGTGTAGAGCATGTAATATTATGTTTGTCGCTTTGCTGTCTGAGCACTGCTGGGCTGGCTGTTACACTGATCATATAATGTTATGTTTACATATAATGTAAACAGGCTGTTAATACTTCTATGTGAGAAGCCTATATAGCTTCTTCTTTTCCTTTCAGCTGCTCCCTTCAGGGGTCGCCACAGCAAATCATCTGCCTCCATTTAACCCTATCCTCTGTATCCTCCTCAGCCACACCAACTATCCTCATGTCCTCCTTCACTACATCCAAGAACCTCCTCTTTGGTCTTCCTCTAGGCCTCCTTCCTGGCAGCTCTAACCTCAGCATCCTTTTACCAATGTATTTACTGTCCCTCCTCTGAACATGTCCAAACCATCTCAATCTGGCTTCCCTGGCTTCCTGATCCTATCCATCTTCGTCACTCCCAGAGAGAACCTCAACATCTTCAGCTCTGCTACCTCCAGCTCTTTTTCTCAGTGCCACTGTCTCTAAACCATACAACACTGCTGGTCTCACCACTGTCTTGTACACCTTTCCTTTCATTCTTGCTGACACCCTTTTGTCACACATCACACCTGACACTTTCCTCCACCCGTTCCAACCTGCTTGCACACGTCTCTTCACTTCTTTTCCACACTCTCCGTTGCTCTAGACTGTTGACCCTAGGTACTTAAAATCCTCCACCTTCTTCACCTCTACTCCCTGTAACCTCACCGTTCTACTTGAGTCCCTCTCATTTACACACGTACTCTGTTTTACTGCGGCTAAGCTTCATTCCTCTCCTTTCCAGAGCAAACCTCCACCTCTCTAGATTTTCCTCCACCTGCTCCCTGCTCTCACTACAGATAACGTCATCTGAAAACACCATGGTTCTCGGAGATTCCTGTCTAACCTCATCTGTCAGCCTGTCTATCACCACAGCAAACAAGAAGGGGTTCAAAACCGATCCTTGGTGCAGTCCCACCTCCACCTTGAACTCCTCTGTCACCCCTACAGCACACCTCACCACTGTCTTACAGCTCTCATACATGTCCTGCACCACTCGAACATACTTCTCTGCCACACCAGACTTCCTCATACAAAACCACAGCTCCTCTCTCGGCACCCTGTCATACGCTTTTTCCAAATCTACAAAGACACAATGCAGCTCCTTCTGGCCTTCTCTGTACATCAGCATTCTCCTGACACAACCCTCTGCATTTACTTGGGACCGACACATGAAGACACTGGATTGTACCCCACTGTCGTTGCATTGAGAAGCCTTTATAGCAATTTTACATTAATTACTTGGACATTACATTTCTAGAGAGGGTCTTTACTAAATATTTGGATTAAACTCTTGTTAATATCTAATAATATATATTTTTATACATCCTTTATTACACTGAATTTCATAAACCTTTTGTAAGTTTTACAGCTTGTATTGAAATTTCTACTAGGCTAAAAGGAAACATCAACACACATTGTATAAAAATGAAAAAAATAGAGAACTTTATTATAAATACACCAAATACTACAATACTTACAATAGTAAATAATACATACATACGAACAGTGGATAAATATTCAAAAAACAAGGTATGGTATGGTATGTGCACATTGTGATATAAACCTTTGTAATATAAACAATATATGTAACGATAGTGTGTTCCAATACAGATATTTCACCATTTTAAAAGCTGAAAATCTTTTTTATTGCAGAGTATGTGAAGTACCTGAGCTGATATTTCAGAAGGTATTTCTGGACCCAGTGTATTCGGTTTAAAAGGCCATAGAAACAACTGCTCAAATTATTTTTGTAACAATAATGCTGTTTTTTTTCCCTGTGCGCTTTGGTTATATTCTACCTTGCCTATCAATTCAAAAGACATAAACTTTTAATTAGCAATGTTAGATTTCATCAGTCATTTGATCATCAAATGTGAGTTGAAGTTTATTAAATGCAATGATGATAAAACACTGTAAATTGAATTTCCCCTTGTGGGGGTTAATAAAGTACTTCTTCTTCTTCTTCTAAATACTTTGATGTTTATATAGTAAATAGCTATGTATGCATTATTCTTGTGTTATCTCCCTGCAGCCAATATTATTGACCTCTGTAGGCATAGTAGAACAAAGAGATGAATAACATAACTACCTTGCCAGTGTTGCTTCTATAAATTGTAGTGTTCCAATAACTTCATAGGTTATCACTGTTAGAGGTGATGAAATTAGGCCAGCTGTTTTATGAAACATAAAAATCTGTACAAAACTACTCAGTACATGCTTTTTAACAGTTTGTCTAAACCCATAGTAATTTAATGGATGATATATTACATTTAAGTAGTCAGTCAGTGTTCATTGGTCTGGTTGACTCGCTGCATTTTGGGTTTTTTAATTCAACACAATCAAACAATTTTATGTTAAAATATTCAAGAGATATTTTCAATTACAAAAAAAAGCATATAAGGGTTCAAATGTTTTTGTTACATAAACAATACATTTAATTTTTTATATGCTAAAACACTAACTGTGATGTTGTCATCTACTTCATACATTGTTTATGTGTGTGTGAATAATTATTTAAATAATATGTGTAAGCCATTAGTTCGTAATTCAATTTGATTGCATTCAACTTCATTCATGCAATTTAAGAAGGTGCTGATTAGACTCAAGGTGAAAGTTCTGGACAATGATGTGTTCATATTCCAGAATTTAATGAAGAGACAAATACTGTGGCAGACCAAACTTAATACAATGCCAGTAAATGCTGGAAATGGGCTGGAAATCACCCCCAGTGGGAGACAAATGTTTGGTCGGAAGCTAGTACACATTATTTTGAAACTATGTATCTTTACTCCATTGATGCCACTTCTGCTGGCTTTAACTAACATATGGGACACCTCACATCAAAGTCATACATACACATTACCAAAGCCAACATAGGCTGCCTGCATGGTGCACCACTGATGATGCACCTTGAATATGTAATGGAGGTTTTGGATGGAAACATATACAAAATGTTTCTTATTGCTGCCTGGCAGGGGAGGGTACATTTATGATGACAAACATATGACTAGGAAAATCATGCACAAGGACACCCTCAGACATCATTAGACTTTACAGTTGCAGCTTTTTCAGTCTTCAAAGACTTTTAAGGATAGGTTCAGGACTTATCAATTTGAATTTTAAAACAATATTGATGTTCTCGAATATGTACGTGAGAATAGGCTGCAGTCATTTACACCGCTCCTACTCTCAGCTGCACCACTAAGCTAATTCATGCCAGTGGCAATATTATTTTAAGACCAGCTTGGAAATTGCAGAATCTATCCTTTAAGCGTGCAGGCTAGAAAAAAAAAGGCTTAATAACAGTATGTTAAACAATAATCATTACATTCAAAAGTGCATAGCACAGATTCAGGCCATGAGATTAATGGTTGGAATGCTTCATCAATGGGAGCTGTGGTAATAACTGGTCATCATGATTTCAGATGTGCTGCACACATTAACAGAAGCAAACAGCCTTTGATAGGTGAGCTGCAGGTGGTTAGGTTAATTTTCTAAAAATGTCATACTTAATAGCACAGTATGCAGAGAAAAGAACAGAGAAAGTTTTAGGTAAACTTGCATACACAGATCGGAGAGGTTTAGAAACACTTGATGCTTCAATGAGCTGCAGAGACTGAGTACTGTAAATGTGGCACATCAGTATCCACTGACTCCAACTAAAGGACACTGTGTATACATTCAAACAAACCATCAACAACAATGTTGACACAATTTGTAAAATCTCAGTTTTGGGGCAAAAAAGTAGACTGTGGGTTGAAACAGCTGAAAAAACAGCTTAGTGTGGATATACTCATCTGCCACCCATGCCACCAAGCCAAAACAGCCCAAGAATCCAGAAAACTGTACTACTCTAGGCTAGTGAAATGCCAACATCCAAGCAACACTCAGAAGCTACAATTAAAATCATTTAGCTTATTGCAATGACTAATTGCATGACAACTAGAATTACACTACATCATACTTTGATACATAATTATTAACACAATTTGTAAGTTTATATATAAGCCCCATTTTATTTCAGTAGTGCTTATATGAGTGTGAACAAGGAAACCTCATGGTGAAACAGACATCCTCAGTTTAAGCAGATTATGTAAACCACTTTATTTTTGTAAGTAAAAAAAAAAGTTATATTACCCAAATGTAAAAGTGCATTTTAGCTTGCATCACTGCTTTCAGGTTAAATTTTGACCAACTGTATGTGCCACAAAAGAGATGAACAAGACACACACCTGTACACAAACTTTTTACAATGCGATAGATGTTCATGTTGATGTAGACACTGTCTTAAATCACTTCCATACAAATAAATTAGATAACTGGGTAAAACCGAGCACTTCTTTAAACCTGCTCGGTCAGGTGTACTGTGAAATGGGTGAGCACTTATGGTGATAAACGTGCAGCGTTTTTTTTGTTTGTTTTGTTTTGTTTCAGTTACTACTTTCATAACTTTCTTTCTGGCCAAAGCAGGCAACAGATTTCAGTGAAAATCCTATTATAACCAGACTGCACACTACCTTTATACAATGTCTGCCATTAAAGAAGTGCTTTTGGAGACAGCCATTTAAGTTTGCTTTTAGACAATAAAATAAAATTGTTATGTATGACTTATCAATGATTACTGCTTTAGCTTAGTTTAGTTAAGTTCTGAGTTAACATGATATGCAGCAGTGTGTCTTCCATGGCACAATCTAGCCCATACTTTTGTGCAAGGTTGAAGCTCATGGTACATTCAACCACTTTGAATTGCGTAGTGTATGAATGGTGCTATACAAATAAATTTACCTTGCCTTTTGCCTTACATTAATCATAATAAAATGTCTCTGCAATATCAAAATATTCAAACACATCTCTCACCTGAAGCAAGGCGATTTGCCGCAGGTCACAAAAAAGTCCCTTAATTTTCCCACTCCCAATAACATTTCTTATTTACTGTATTTTCTGACTATAAGTCACACTGGAATATAAGTTGCTTATAGCAAAAACAACCTTTTTGAACAGAAAAACATAGATGTCAAATCGGTGTATAAGTCACATTTCTAATTATAGTCTAAATTAGCCTATAAGTCTACAAAATACGGTATGCACACAGTAATAACAATACAAAAACAAATTAGCTCAATCTAGCAGTTGTATTCTTTCTCTTTTCTCGTTTAGGTTTATAAACTATATAATAGTGAGCTTTCCTGTGCTAACTGGGTAACAAGAAGCTGAGTTTTACAGTGTATTTACAGAGACTACATATGTAGCTGCTATATGGTATCTGACATGCATCTGAGCTACCATATTCAAGAACCATGACTGGTCTCATGCTTTCTCCTGCAACTTTCCACTGAGCTTGATCAAAAAACATATATGAATGCTGAAGAAAATTCTTTTTACTAACTCACACATTTAGCAAACCTTTGGCTCCCATCATTCACTGTCATCACAGCATGACATGGCCTGGTCACATATGAAACATACATTCTAGAGTTGCTATCTACAGGTGACATTCAACAACACACTATAAATTCAAACTAACAGTGCAGGTATCTACAGTGCGAAATTCAATTAAATGGTATGCTTGGTCTTATGAAGGTAAGCAAGCATGAAAATTCGCAAACCAAGCCCTTCTTTAAGCCTGCTTGGTCAGGTGTAGTGTGAAATGGGTCACTCATGGTTGTGTCTACGTGTCCCTTTCCAGGTAGTGAATTTGTGAATATTCACTTTAGGGAGGAGACCTGACATTGTCTACTGCTTGTTGAGTCAGAAATGGAGGACAACTTGAAAGTTTCAACAGAGCATTTAATGCAGCTGTGGTAATAACTGTAACAAACAGGAATAAACAGGTTTCGATGGGCGAGCTGTAGGAAAGTCACTGAAATGACCAGGGAAATTGAATGCTCACAGTGGCAAACAAGATACAGTAAATCAGTATATGAATACTTGGCACTTTTGATGGTGTTTAAAAAAAAAGCATATATGCCTGTGTAATCCTGTGTGCAACATGTTAACAAAATATGAAATCAAGACATTTACAGAATGGGAAGATATTTTTATTTTCTGTCCAGATTCCTGCACAATTACAGTTCTGCAAACCTGCAAAACACAGCTCCAGAACCAACCCCTTATTTGCAATTATCTTAAAATCAATTCTGGGCCTGATCTGGCCTGACATATAATGCTCATAATGACCCATAGGTCAACTATAAAAACTATAGGGATGCACAACAAGCTACTCCATAAAGTTTATAGATAAATAAATAAAAATCCAGTGGCACATGGAGATTGCACAGCTAGTTTTTACTAAACTATTTCCACTGTGTTTCCTCTTGCACAGACATACTTATTTCTCTCCAAAACAGTAAGCAATATTACATATAGCTGGCAGCATAGATACCTTCATTGATTATTTAAATTTATTGACACAACACCAGGATTTAACTGTTAACTGATCTTGTTTTTTGACGCCTGAGAGATGTTCTGAGAGACTCAGTTTGGCAGTGCTGTATTTTGCACATCACACTTAATGACATAACAGTATAGCAGAGACACATGAAGCAAAAAGAAAAAAAAAAAGAACATTGGAGTAGGTAAAAGGAGGGCAAAGTCATTGACAAAGACCAGATAGGTTTATTAACACTTAATGTTTAATATGAGCAAGAGTGGAGGTGGGCATATCTTAGATTAGCTGCCAAATCCCTTTTCAGCAGCCAAAGGACAGTGAAAACAACAAACAGCAGGACATCACTTTAGGGTGTATATACAGGTGCAGCACAGCACTTGTCTGACCACACCCATCAGTCATGCAGGGTCTGAAGTCGAATACGTGCCATTACACAAATTCACTCGCTGCCTCACTCAGTGTCAGTGAAACTCACAAGACCAGGAAGTAACAATCAAGCTCCAAACAACAAACTCCCTGGAAACATCCAGGCAATGCAAAAACTGTGTGGTATTATGCAGTTATAAAGAAAACAAAAGATACATATGCTTTGGTATAGTGCAAAAATAATTACAAAATCAATAAAAAAATTCATGCTGTATTTATCTGACAGACAAACCAGGCTGGATCTGCAGTTTATGTATGAAATGTGAGTGAGTGTTGACAAGATGTGCCTCTCTCATCAATGCATTTGGGGGAACAGGAGATTGTGTATTTCACTGGATTTTTTAAGGATCCACAACTTGCAACCTGCTAGTTTTGTGTAGAAAATTTTCCACATCTTAGAATCAGGTATGAACTCCTGGGAGCCACCAGAAAGGCCAAGCTCAGGGAAATAAATTAATGGAAGGGATATACTGATACATATTAATCAAAAACTATTATTAGAAAAAAAAGCAACTAGGCTTTTAACCACCTCAGTATCTGATTAGTGCAACTGTGGACATTTGTACCAAGTTTCAGTTAATCAAGTGGTAAAACTGTAAATCCATGATGGTTTGAAACCATCGCCTACAAGGACAGTGAAGACATAGACTAAAATCTGTCAGCTTTACAATATTTTGCAACACTATTCAGGTAAACCACAACCATTGCTATTCATGGAAGAAAATAAAACTTTTACAGTTACATTTCAAGTATGCAGGAGGCCAGTACTCACTGCACAAAAACAGACTCTGGGTGGAGATTCACTTTAAGATAAAGTTCTTCTAATAGATGTCACATGTTGTCTGTAAACAAACAAAAAAGTAGTAAGTGCCTCCAAGTTATTTTCTGAATTATGATGTAGAAATAACATTGTTCTATTCTCTCCCAGTGTGTCTGCTACCACTCTGCATTTTACAAAACCAGTGGTCTGACCTTTATCCACAATTTTGCAAAACTTGCTTTCACGCATTACGTGTGGTGGTTTAATGTCATGATATCTGACCATCTTATAGAGTAAATAATATATTTGGACAGATAATTATAGGTCAAAGTTTACTTTCTTTCCAATTTGGAATAATGCTAGAGAAGTACTGAATTTTAGCAACCATAGACTCAGCCTATCTCGCTCAGTCCTGAGGTAACAGCTTGCTCATTCCAATGCCTTCAGCTCCACCTCACTAGCTTCACAGTAGCTTCTTTCCTAAACATGGATTTTCTAACTTAAGGCTCTAAAGACAACTAATGACAAAACACCAGGCTCCCAGGATCTTTGAAAATCTCATGAGTTATGTAAAATTGTTCTTCTTTGAAAAACATCCAGGCTTCCTCCCAGCCTGAGACCACCCTGGTTCATGTGAATGGCTCATGTATGAATCTGATGTTTGAGTTACTTTGCTTTTGTTTTTCTTTCAAAAGTCACCATAAGAATATCTGTTGATACATACATTACATAACTTGATTTCTTCTCTCTCACTTAATCCAAAACTTTAATTTAAATCAAATGCATACATTTCAGAAAAAGTCAGAAATACCAATATAACAGCTTTTAAACAAAAGCCAGTCTGTAAGAAGTATTTTGTGAGTGACCTGTTTTGATAAACCAGCAACCTGTACCACAACGGTCAGCTCCACCAAAACCACCAGTGAACCACCAGTACATGTTGCCACATGAAGCTGATTTCAAATCAGACTAACATAACAGACACGTAGTCTAGTAGTTACAAAAGTAAAAACAAAAATACAACGTTGTTTATTGCTACTTCATTGATGCAATGCTACATTCATGCAACTCTGGATTACAAACTGGATGCTGATATGAATGGTTTTCCTCCAAAATATGATGCGAGCCTAAAACATTCAGGTTTTACTGCTCAGTATAAGTAATTAAGTAATGAGTAAACAGGTAATCGGACAAAAGTATGCTGTTAAAATATTTCTGTAATATAATAATGTATAATAATATACACATTAGCATGTCAACAGTACAAAGGACTGGGGCCACAGCTTGTCAAATGACTAATGTGGAAATGAGTTTCTGTGATAAAGAGCGTTAACTGTAATAAAAAGCCAGTGGTTAGAGCCAGTGGGCCTAATTGTAAGAAACAATTTGTAAAAAGACAGTTACTTCATTTCATCTTATTCATTTAATCTGTTGTCTTCTACTGTTCTCCTGCTTGTCTTATCCTCTATTTCTTATAAGTGCTGCCAGCAGATAATGTTATCTGCTTCAACACTCATGACATGATCCCCAAGTTTCTTTCCAGATGGACATTTTTGTTATGTTTAAAACAGTATAAAATTGATCTACAGGGTATTTATTTGTTTGTTCTTGGAAGTGACCCCCCCCCCCCCCCCCCCATCTCTCTCTGTCACCAGCATGAACTAAAACAAACACATGACACCATGTCAACATAACAAAGGCTAATGACAGTAAGTGCCCGATTAGTAAAACTGACGCCGGAACCAGGCTTTATACAAACTGTGGCACCAGTTCAAGAGTGATGTTGCGCGACGAGGGCAGCGTGACCTTCCTGCCACCCATTTGGGCAACTTTTACGCCCAACGCCGTCGGAGTCATCATTTCACAAATTCACACATGAACCATGAAAGACGCTCACGCAGACTTGTTTACGCCGCTCGATAAAAATAAACTGGCATCTCATCTTTTGTGCCAAACAGCCTGCGAAACAGTCACACCACAAGTAAAGGCTATGATGACAAAATGTCTTTTGGCATGTACGCGCACCTTCACAATCATCTCTCCGTCTGTAGCTATTCACCATGTCCGTCCGCTCAGCGCTGCTGTCACTTTACCACGACTTTCAACTCGGCGACACACCGAGGAGTTCAGCTCGTAAATTTCATCTTGTCTATTTACAACAGTCGTGAAGAATTACGTCAAAGTACACCAGAAGCGACAAAAAGTATAAGCACACATTTATCAACCTGGTCCTCGCAAAGCTTGAGGTTTAGTTTCGCCTGTTAAAGGGCTTAGGACACCGCTTTTTACATACGCGACGCCCTCCTCTTTACTTCCTAATTCCATTATTCGTCAATATTACAGAGCATTTTCCTTGAACATGATTTTATCCTACCTCGTAAAGGTCTTCTGAAGCCATTCTGGGGTGCGGACTCCGGCGGCGCGGCGTTCTTGCCTGCCTTCTTGGCTTTTTTGGACCCTACTCTCTCGGTGTTTCGGCGAAAGCCCCGATAGACGGGAATTAGCGAGCAGCCTTGTTATTCTGAGCAATCCGCAGTAGCAGATCAGCAGACAGTGTCAATCGAGCCCGGCGCTCTGCGATGGATCGTTCCACACTTCAAACGAACAACCATCGGGGCGGTGCTGTTTACCCAGACCCAAGTGGAGGATTGAAAATTAGTCCCCGGCTAAGAATACACAGGCTGATGGTCTGCATGCGCCCTGCTCCTCTGAGCTCTGTTACAGTCCAACTACTCAACGGGAGATGATACGCCAGATGTCTTGCGTTCACACACACCAGCTCAAAACAAATCCCTTTTTAATGAGTCACTCTACCTGTCCATTTTAACTGTCAAAGAGTAACCTGACCTAACATTAAATTGAATTCATCAGGAAACTATTTCAAATGAAGGATGAACTACTGGAAACTGTAAAGATATTGATGTTTGCTGACTCCCCTTCACTTTGATTTGTGCATCATCACAAATTTGCCAACACTTTAGAAATTTTTAGGGTTTAAGCTATACTATTAGCTATAACATTTATGTATTATTAAATTATTGTGTGTCAACATACAAATAAATATACAAATACAACAAATATACCTGAAGGTAGTATTTCCATTTTCAATTTGCAATTAAACTGTTGCCCCTAATAAAATAATTACATTCAACAGGGACACAGTTTAGCTGCCTGTCTTTATCACTGTACTGCTGTGATAGACCTCAAACTGAAATGATAGGAATTTCTTCATCGGAAAAGATAAATAATAGATTATAGATTATTATAGATATATAATATATAATAGATTATATTATTATTGTAAATATACTTTAAATCATTATGGCTAAACTGATTTACTGTAGTAGCATGGTGGATTAGTAGTTAGTACTGTTACCTTGTTCTCCCCATGCTTGTGTGGGTTTTCCTTGGGTAATCTGGTTTTACTTCCACAGTCCAAAAACATGTAAGTCGGGTTGATTGGTGATTATAAATTGCCCATAGGAGTGAGTGTGAGTGTGTGTGGTTGTTTGTCTATATGTGGCCCTGTGATGGACTGGTGAACTGTCCAGGGTGTACCCCTGCTTTTCACCCCAAAAGATCTGGGATAGGCTCCAGCAGATCCCCTTGACCCTAAAGAATAAGCAAGTATAGATAATGCATAGATGGATTATTTACTATATGTTTTATTTGTTATTTGGTTCTCTTTGGTGTATTGGATGAGTTGTTAATCGTAGCATTTAAATTTTAAATGCTAATTATACTGGGCTCTCCACACATGATCAGCCACAAACTGTGGAACCCTGCGATCAGGAACAGAGTGGCCTTAATCGGCAAGAGCAAGATACTCAGGAGCTGTCTTTTGAACCTGCTCAAAAACCTCTCCCAACCTCTGGGGTACACCAGTAGAGCGGGAATGGGTCAAGAAGCATGGCAGTTAAACGGGAATGGGACAGAAGTTAAGCATAGATTGGCAAGAGTGTGAACAGGACAGCATCAGGTCGGGAGTGAATCAGGAGGCAAAATCTCGCTGCCGTTCTCTGCCGATCATTGCATTTGACTCATGATCCATTCCTGATGACCTGGTTTAACACCTGACTCACCTACGCTCATTGACAACTACTAATTACTCCCTCATCAAAAAGGCAGCACCAACGCCTTATCAGAAAGGCCGCAAGAGGCAAGCAGAAGAGATAGGTGGTCCAGGCTGTTGGTGAAGGACTTGTCTCGATCCATGGTGTACATGAGATGATGGTAGGCAAATAACTGTTGAACGGCAGAGAGCAGCTGCTTTCGTAAGAAAATAGTGTATCTTAGTTGGGGTAGGCAAAAGTACAGTGGGAATGCCACCTGAGTTGATCGTTGGCAGCGTATATTCAGTGAAAGTAGGACGTTAATAGTCGGAAATGGAGCATAATTGATCACCTAAAAATGGAACCTAAACATTAATTGAATGGCAACTGACTCAGGGTTTAAGTGTTTATGTATTGTAAGTCCAAGTGTATTGGTTGTACATGGAAGGTGATTAAGGCGTGAGTAATGACTCAATAAAGGGTATATTCATGAAATTTCTCCTGGCTGTTCCCAACCTGAGCATAAACACCAAGTCGGGTGAGAGCGGGAACAACGTGAACAGGTCCTGAGTTTATGGAATGGTCATATTAAAACACTGAACAGGCCATGCTGATATCACAGCACAGGTATAAACTGCCCCTTCATTTTGCCTTTCATATAATTTTAATGTGACTTGTGCTTGGTTAGGAGGCTGTGGAATACTGAACACAATGAATTTTTAGCAAAACAACATATCATTTTAATTTGCAAGCACAATATATGGGCATAGATAAGTTGTTAAAAATATGCTCAGAATATGCCCTGTTTGTTATGCTCAGGACATAGTACTGTGTGTTTGTGTATTAAGCTCACTTTTTTTTCCATTTGATGGTGAAGCTTGAAACATGAGATGTTAAAGTTTTGCTGGATTTTCTAAACTTACCAGTGTCACTGAGTACATTCACTGAGTACATATTGTCTACATCCACCAGGGGTGGACCCACTCCATCTAAATCGAGTGACCTCATAATGTTCACGCTACCCATATATAAGTGGTGGTTTGGGCAGGATCTTACAAAAAATATTGAAACTGCCTTTTCTTCAGCTTGTTTGAGGGACCAGTGGGGTCCACAGTCCAGAGGGCTGCACCCACTTCACACAATCTTGTTACAATATGTAACTAACGTTCTGTCTCATTGGTGCACAACTCTCAGAAATGTTCCATGCCTCACTGGGCCTGACAACCCAGGAGAAAAACCAAAACACTGAAGCCTGACCCAAACCAAACATATGTACACAAATAACCAGAAAGCCGGGCACTGAACCGCACACCTGTGCCTCCACAATGAGTGAAGAGCCGAGCGCACAACTGCGGTTTCTCGATTTGGTCATGTTCTGACAGGACCCAGGACAACATGTGAAAAATGAAGTGATGAGCAATGTTTGCAAATAACAAACAAACAAAGGAACATGGGGAGGCTGTAGCTCTGATGAGCTCTACGGATGTTCCTGAGAGGAGAGCCACCAGAAAAGACACTCCCACCGTGGAGTGCACGCAAATGTCAGTGGCTCCCTTTGAACATCAATGTGAGCTTCTGATTGTCACACAAGTGAGACAACCACTTCACTGAGAAAGGGGAGCTCAGCCAACTGTAAAACCTATAGCCAATAAGATGGCAGTTTTTTGAAAGAGGAAAAAACAGGGTGTGTTGCACTGCAAGGCCTTAAAAAGAGCACCTACAAGTGCACACAAAAACAGAATAAGATGTCATTGCAGTGCCAGGGAGCGTGCAACTAAGCACTGCCTGCGTACGCCCCTCAAAGAATGCTTAGTGAGGGAATGATTGAACACTGACAGGAGGAAATAGTCCAGCATATGTGTTAATGGTGCTAAAACCCAAATTCCTCCCCAGGAGTAACTAGGAGGAAATAACAAAACCAGGGAGTAGGCACATGGATGGAGAGACGCTCTTCTCCATAGCCACGTTAAAAATGCATGGGAAAGAACACTGACATATTTCAAGTGAAATCAAGGTCTTCCACCAGAGTCTGGTGGAAGAGTCTGGTGGAAGAGAGGAGAGGCACAGAATCCAAGTTGCTTGAGGTCCAGTGTAAAGTTTCCACCGTCAGTGGTGGTTTGGGGAGTCATGTCATCTGCTGGTGTTGGTCCACTGTGTTTTCTCAGGTCCAAGGTCAGCACAGCCATCTACCAGGAAGTTTTAGAGCATTTTATGCTGATTTCATTTTCCAGCAGGACTTGGCACCTGCCCACACTGCCAAAAGTACCAATATTTGGCTTAAGGATAATTGTATCCCTGTGCTTGATTGGCCAGCAAACTCACCTATTGTGAAGAGGAAAATGCGAGACACCAGACCCAAAAATGCAGAAGCGCTGAAGGCCGCTATCAAAGCAACCTGGGCTTCCATAACACCTCAGCAGTACCACAGACTGATCGCATCCATGCCACTTCGCATTGCTACAGTAATTCATGCAAAAGGAGCCCTGAACAAGTATTGAGTGCTTCACATGTTCATACTATTCAGTAGTCGAACATTTCTATTAAAAATCCTTTTTTTATTGGCCTTAAGAAATATTCCAATTTTCTGAGATACTGAATTTTGGGTTTTCATTAGCTGTAAATTATAATTAAAAGAAACAAACGCTTGAAATATATCAGCCTGTGTGAAACATATGCAGAGAGTGAGCGCTATATAGTAATATGAATCCCCATCTGCTTGAGTTTCCTGCCATCAAGCCATTGAGAAGATGTCAATAAAAAGGCATGGCAGCCTCTGGAATGCAGCCTGGTCCCCTGCTAGGGCTGAGCCTGTGATTCTCACTGCTAAAACAGTCTTCCTCCTCAGAGTCCCTACCCACCTGTGCACCAGAGCTTGAGGCATTTGATAGCCACAGACTGAGGGGTCTAACCAGCTGGAGTATCAGCTGTGCCTCATCCAGTCTGTCCTTCAGTCTGCCCTGTTCCTAAGTGGGGTGACAATACTCCTTCTGTTCCATGCTGCACCTGTTATTACTCCAGCCAGTAGGCATGTCATCTTGGCTAATGCCTGGACTCTGTACCTCTTCCATGGTGATTCATCGCCACCTCTGTACCTGTTACCTGTTGGGCTGAAAATAGCTCTGGTTCCTGATTCCAAGTGAGTTGATGATGCTGCTAAATCCAGTGGTATAATGTTGTTGAAGGCTCCAGCTTTTATTAAAAATAGCCAACTTGTGGGACCACCACCACCATCTTTATTTTGGGTTCTTGAAAACTAGTCTTACCCCCAATAATGATTGCTTGTAGAAGCGAAGATATCTTACAATGTTACAATGCTTGCAGACTGCTGCTAGTCAAAGCCATATTGGAAGTTCTTCCTATCAGTCATTCTGACAATCCCAGCCTCCATTCCAGTCACAGACAAGACTGTCAGCTGATTAAAACTGAACACACAATATACACCACAAATGATAGGAAATGTGGCGAGTGGGTTGAGATTTTAATTTAGTAAAGCTAAATTAAAACCCCACATCTCATTAAGGGCAACTTCTGCAAGCTTTCTATCTGATTGAAATTTACTAATGCATAAACCTAACTGAGGCGTTTTAATGCCTAAACCTAATTGAGACGTTTTAATCCCTAAACCTAACAGAGATGTTTTGTTGCCTAAACCTAACCAAGGCATTTTATTGCCTAAACCTAACTGAGACGTTTTATTGCCTAAATCTAACCAAGATATTTTAATGCCTAAACTTCAATTCAATTCAATTCGATTTTATTTGTATAGCACCAAATCACAATACAAATCATCTCAAGGCACTTTTCAAAAACTAAAAACCCAACAAATCCCTTATGAGCAAGCACTTGGCGACAGTGGAGACGAAAAACTCCCTTTAATGGAAGAAAAAACCTCCAGCAGAACTGGGCTCAGTTTGGGTGGCCATCTGCCTCGACTGGTTGGGGTGAGTGGATAGAGGAGAGAGAAAAGAACAGCAACAATAAACAACAAATAGACACTGCAGGTTGGTAGGGCCAGTAACTGCACATCAGCGATATACAGCTCCAGGACCGGGGACACCTGCAGAAGGTACAGAGGGAGAGAGAGAGAGAAAGAGAGACGGAGAGAGCACAAACTAGGGGAGAGAGAGGGAGCACAAAGTTAGTGACATTCAGTGGTGGAATATACATGTGAGGTGGGAGAAGAGGAAGAGAGGGCAAGGGAAGGGAGGGGAGGGGTAGGGGAGCTCAGTCCACTGATGGTCCTCAGGCAGTCTAGGCCTATAGCAGCATAACTAAAGGATGGTTCAGGGTTACCTGAAGCCAGCCCTAACTATACGCTTTGTCAGAGAGGAAGGTTTTAAGTCTAGCCTTAAAAATACAGAGAGTGTCTGCCTCCTGAACCCAAACTGGGAGCTGGTTCCACAGGAGAGGAGCTTGATAGCTAAAGGCTCTGCCTCCCTTTCTGCTTTTGGAAACTCTGGGAACCACAAGTAGACCTGCACTCTGAGAGCGAAGTGGTCTATTGGGATAATATGATACTATGAGGTATGAAGGAGCTTCATCATGAAGGGATTTGTATGTGAGAAGAAGGATTTTAAATTCTATTCTGTATTTTACAGGGAGCCAATGAAGAGAGGCTAATATAGGAGAAATATGATCTCTGGACTGGTGGCCTGTCCACCCGAGAGAGAGCTGGGATAGGCTCCAGCAGATCCCCGTGACCCTGATTCAGGAAAAAGCGGGTATAGAAAATGGGTGGATGGATGATCTCTCTTGCTAGTTCCTGTCAAGACTCTGTCTGCAGCATTCTGGATTAACTGGAGGCTTTTTATGGAGATACTGGGACATCCAGATAGTAATGAGTTACAGTAATCTAGCCTTGAGGTAACAAATGCATGGACTAGTTTTTCTGCATCATTTTGAGACAGGATGTTCCTAATTTTGGCAATACTGCGCAGGTGAAAGAAGGCAGTTCAAGAGATTTGTTTTATGTGTGAGTTAAAGGACATGTCCTGGTCAAAAATAACTCCAAGGTTTTTCACAGTAGTGCTGGAAGCCAGGGCAATGCCATCTAAAGTATCTATAATTTTAAAAAGGTTATTCTGAGGTTTTTAGGCCCAGATACAATAACTTGTTTTCTTTGAATTTAAAAGTAGAAATTTACTGGTCATCCAGGCGTGTCTATGTCACTTAGACACGGTTGAAGTCTGGTTAACTGGTTTGTGTTAACAGGTTTCACAGATAGATAAAGCTGAGTGTCATCTGCATAGCAGTGGTAATTAATAGAGTGCTTCCTAGTAACACTGCCTAAAGGAAGCATGTACAGCAAGGGTATTCAACTAAAATTTAAAGAGGTCCAGTTAGAGAAAATTTCTTGAAGCAAAGGTTCAGAAGATCATAAGGTCTAACTAGTTAGTGTGATATGTATTTAAGTAGCCTAGTAGTTTTATCAACATCTGCATGTAATCAATACCTGACTGTCAAATCAAATGAATTCAGTACAATTCAAAAACTTTCTGACAATATTTATTGTCATGTAACACACAACTGAACATATCTGTATGGCTGTAGATATGTATAATGTTCTCTCGTTAACTAAGTTCTCTCTCTTTCTCCGTCTCACTTTACAGTTTCTCTCCCTTTGTTTTCTACATGTATTGCTCTCTTTCTTTTTCTTTGTACTGTCTTTTCATTCAGTGTTGCCAACTCATCAGTAAGGAAAGTAGCTATTGGCTGTCCTAAAAGTCGCTAGAAGTCGCTGAATGACGTCATCGCGTAATTTGCATAATGTCCATGGCACATGCTGTAATTGTGATGGACGCTTTTGCCAACTTCAGAAATGGAAAGTAAGAGACAATTGTGATTCCTTATAAGAAATAAGGGACAGAATAAGGGACACTCAAAATATTTGTACTGTGCCATATAATGTAGCATGACGGCCTGCAGTTAATAAGTTCTCAGAAATTAATACATTTGCCTTGCTGTAAATGACTGAGGCTGTTTGAGTCAAATGCAGTGATTTATTTTAGACAAAGAACATTTTACTTTTTTTAAAATTTTATTTTATTTTTTATTATGCCATGCATCAGTGCAGATGCATGGCATCTCTCCTCAGAGAGAGAACTTAGTTAACGAGAGAACATTATACATATCTACAGCCATACAGATATGTTCAGTTGTGTGTTACATGACAATAAATATTGTCAGAAAGTTTTTGAATTGTACTGAATTCATTTGATTTGACAGTCAGGTATTGATTACATGCAGATGTTGATAAAACTACTAGGCTACTTAAATACATATCACACTAACTAGTTAGACATTATGATCTTCTGGACCTTTGCTTCAAGAAATTTTCTCTAACTGGACCTCTTTAAATTTTAGTTGAATACCCCTGGTCTAGGAGGACAAGTATAGGAACAAGTCCATTATCTGAGGCTAAGAGAAGATCATTGGTGACTTTTAACAGTGCTGTTTCTGTACTATGATGTACTCTAAATCCTGACTTCAAATAGTTAATTCCTGTGTAAGTGGTTTGATAGCTGCTTAGCAACAGCTTTTTCTAGGATTTTAGAAATAAACGGTAGGTTGGATATTGGTCTATAATTAGCCAAGACTCCTGGATCAAGACTAGGTTTTTTGAGTAAAGGTTTGATTACTGCAGTCTTAAAGGCCTGTGGTATGTAGCCTGATACTAAAGATACATTTACAAAGTCTAATAAAGATGAGTTAATTAATGGCAGGGTGTCTTTAAGCAGTCTAGTTGGGATGGGATCTAAGAGACACATTGATGATTTAGATGAAGCAACTACTGATGTAAATTCAGAGAGATCTATGGGAGAGAAGCAGTCTAAACATAAGTGAGGTCTTACAGATGATTCAAGAGCTACTGTAGTAGAAGATTTATTTATTGCAGGTATAGGAAGCATCTGCTAAATTGTATCTCTAATAGTTGTGATTTTATTAAAGAAACTCATGAAGTCATCACTGCTGAGAGCTAAGGGAACACTGGGCTCAACAGAGCTGTGACTGTGAAAAGAAACCTGGGATTGTTCTTATTTTCCTCTATTAGTGATGAATAGTATGCAGTTCTGGCTTTACGGAGAGCTTTTTTATGTTAATAGACTGTTTCTCCAGGCTAGAAAAAATTCCTCTAAATTTGTGGAACGCCACTTCCTTTCCAGCCTTCGTGATGCCTGCTTTAAGGTACGAATATGTAAATTATACCATGGGGCTAATCTCCTCTGATTCACTAACTTCTTTTTCAGAGGGGCCACAGTATCAAGCATTTCACGCAGTGAGGCTACAGCACAAGCTTACCCAAGATGTTTTATTGCCTAAACCCAACCAACATGTTTTAATGCCCAAATATAACAGAGTAGTTAAGGACGTAACTTACGTAATGTACATAGTGATGACAATGAAGGTCTGTGGGATGATAATGACCTACTGAACCTTCCAGTAGGTTCTAGTAGGTGAGTAGCGACCTACTGAGCCATAACTACAGTCTGAAGGAAAGCCCAAACAGGCTATTGAATAGCATGACAACATTTCAACTGGGTGGACAACAATATACACTTGAAATGAAAGGAAATGAGGTATGTGAAGGAGCAGTGCCCTATTTGTTTCCACAATTATCCTAGCTCTACCCACTGCTGATGTGTTCAGTCAGTCAGAAACTGGAAAATACCGTCTGAGATGAGAGTGGAGTGGGAAAAGGCACACCTGTCAGCAGTTTGTAGGGCAGGGACAGTTTGAAAACAAACAGGGCAGTGGCCCCATGCTGTAGAGTAAGCACCTATTAATTGGTTTGCCAACTGGTACTAAATATTATCACCAGAAGAAGACAACTGCAACAATAAGGATGCCAACTGTCGTTAAAAAACCAAAGAAGCAGAATCAGAGACCATTTTGACCTGTTATACTTGGAGGTGCTTATAATATTATTTTAGGGTGTCACTACTTGCAGTGTCCCATGTAAGCCATGCAAATAAAAAATCTTAAATGCTACTGGAAATGAAAAAAATAAAAGGATCGTAGCTAATATTAATATAACCAACATTCAAAGAGGAAAGCTTCCTGGTAAGCAAATTTACTTTCTGTTGCTAATGCACTGTGCTATGTGGTTCTGTACAGCATGTTTATAGATTAGCTCTACTGCAGCTGCAACTGTAATTGCAACTTTATTTATATAGCACATTTAAAACAATCAGGTTGAGCCAAAGAACTATACAATAAAACAGCATATTACAATAAAATGTGCAGATAATTAAAATAAAACAGAATAATAAATACAAAATATTAAAAAAATGGAAAAATAATAAAGAACACCAATGAAGTCAGTGCAAAAACTGCTGATTTTAAGGCCAAGGAGTATAAATAAGTTTTCAACTGAGATTTAAAAACAGGTAGACTAGGAGGTAGTCTGACCTGAAGAGGCAGTTTATTCCACAGTCTGGGGGCTGCAGCAGGGAAGACTCTGTCCCCTCGGCTCTTGAGCCTGGTTTTCGGTGCTACAAGTAGCAGCTGGTCACTGGACCTCAGTAACCATGAGGGGGCATGGACTTGTAAAAGTTCACATATATAAGAAGATGCTAAAGCATTGAGAGTTTTAAAAATAAATAAATAAAATAAATAAATATTTTCAATTTTGTACTGCAGCATCCAGGGATCGGGTCGTTTCGACCACTGCCCGATCCACAAAGCACCGGCCCCAACCCCAGGCCTGGCTTCACCATACCGGGCGGCATCACGGTCCACTAGTTTTTTTCTTCAAAAGGGGCTACTGAACTGCTCTTAGTCTGGACCATCACCTAGGCCCTGTCTGCCTTGGGAGACCCTGCTAGGGGCATATAGCCCTTGACAACATAGCTCCTAAGATCATTCAGACACTCAAACCCCTCCACCATGATAGGGTGGCGGTTCAGGGAGGGGTAAAAAGGTGGCCTGGCATCTCCAGGTCAAGGGAGATCCTGCCTCAGGTGGAGGACTTTAAGTATCTTGGGATCTTGTTCACGAGTGAGGGAAGGACGGAGTGTGAGGTTGACAGACGGATTGGTGTATCGGCCGCGGCATTGTGGTCGATGTACTGGTCCGTTGTGGTCTATGTTCCGACTCTCACCTATGGTCATGAACTCTGGGTCATGGCCGAAAGGACAAGATCTATCAATCGGATACAAGTGGCTGAAATTAGTTTCCTTCGCAGGGTGGCCGGGTGCTCCCTTAGAGATTGGGTAAGGAGCTTGGAGTAGAGCCGCTGCTCCTCCACATCGAGAGGAGCCAGCTGAGGTGGCTCGGGCATCTGTAACAGATGTCTCCTTGGCGCCTCCCTGGGGAGGTGTTCCGGCCATATCCCACCGGGAGGAAACCCTGGGGAAGACCCAGGACACGATGGTGGGACTATGTCACTCATCTGGCCTAGGAATGCCTCGATGTCCCCCTGAATGAACCTGAGGAAGTGTCCAGGGAAAAGGAAGTCTGGGCATCCCTGCTTAGGCTACTGCGCCCACGACCCAGCCCTGGATAAGCGGAAGAAGATGGATGGATGGATGGATGGAATTCTGTACTGGACTGGAAACCAGTGAAGAGAGGCCAGGACTGGAGTTATGTGGTCTTGTTTACGGGTTCTAATAAGCAGTTGAGCAGCAGTGTTTTGTACTAGCTGAAAGCGGGACAGTAAGACCTGGCTTACTCCAAAATAAAGTGCGTTGCAGTGATCGAGTTGAGTCATGATAAAACCATGTAAAACTTTCTCAAAGTCATTAAATTTTAAATCACACATAAAACAAATCTCTAGCAGGGCCGTACACAGGGATAAAGAAATACCAAGGTCAATAAAGCTAGGGGGGTCCAGGGGCATGCTCTCCTGGAAGAAACTTTTAAAAAATAGCCCCTTGAATGTTAATTTCTAGGGATATTTGTGGAAACGTATTAATAAATTAAGACTCAAAAATACACTGCATATCGTATACATTATTATTATATAAAGTATATAAAATTATTATACAGCCTATTATGAAAAACCTTATACTCGATACACATATTCTAACAACTTTAAGCAAGTCTACAGGGAGTTTGGCCTTATCAAAGAGTAGCTAGCTCCTGAGAAGCAATAAGCTTTGAATAATGTAAATATCTTTGTCTTTGAGTTTGCATGTTTTAAGATTTGAATTTTATAGGCTAAATGAAGACAGTAAATATGGGCTAAGAAAAAATGCATTTGATACAATAATGTGCAATATTTTGATTGTTGTTAACTGTTGTTTATTCTGTTGTAATACATATTTGTATATGGGATATATATTTTATATTTATATAATTTGCTGTAATTAAGGCTATGTAGGCATGTTGGCCTACCTCCATCACCTCTTTCCTTTTCTTGCAGTATCCTCTCCACAATTCCAGAAGTTTAGCCTCATCTGGTGAAGTCTTTTAATTTTTGTATTGTAATAGCCTAACAACTCGAAGGGCCAGTCCACACTCTTTAGTTAAACCCTCTTCTTTAGGCTTTGCTTTCAGACAGGTTCAGCTTTGAACGCCCCCCCCCTTCCCTCCATCAGGGGAATTTTATTAACGTTAGTTCGTAGGAACTAGCAAAAGAGATCATATTTCTCCTATACTAGCTTCTCTTCATTGGCTCAATGCTTAATTGACTTAATTGAATGATTTTAAGAACAGCTTGGAGGATAAAATCAGAGAGGCAGTGGAAGCAAAGTTAGGTTACACAAAAAGAATATGGAGTTAGGGTCATGTTGATGTTTGCTGGTGTGAGCTCTGCTAATAACCACTGCCATAAGGAATGAAAAAAGATAAAAGGATCATAGCTAATATTAATATAACCAACTTGTATTCATAGAGGATAGTTTCCTGGTAAGCAAATTCACTTCCTGTTGCTAATGCACTGTGCTATGTGGTTCTGTACATCATGTTTATAGATTAGCTCTACTGCAACCTGCAACATAACTGGCAAATGCATCCTGTAGGAGTATGGATTCCTGGTCTGACAGAAAAAGCTGGATTACTTCATGGTGGTGGATGGTTCTAATTTGTGGAGGAAGGCAAAGAACAACAGTCAACTGGTTGGAGGTAAGAGGCTTCGTTTTTTATAATTATGATCTATTTCTGATTTAGTGCACAGTGAAAATTGTTTTTGGCCTCTTGGTGCTTCATTAACAGTTAACTGGTGAAGGTGGTCTGGACCTAGGCTGTGTATAGCCTATACCTGGAGGTTCCACTTGTTATTGAAGAAATAGAGTGATGGAGTTGTATGTAGATGTTTCTTTCTGTAAAAGAGACACTTTGATGTTAATTTTATAAGTTAGATCCTTTGTCTAATGGTAATGTCATAATGGTGACAAACTCTGAATTTTATGTTGGCTAAATTGTTGCAATTTTTGGAGGGTTTGTGTGCTTGCCCTGATTCTTGTTCTGATGTTGAATTGGTCATGAGAAGCTGGGATTTGTGTTTTTCATCTGCATGTTCTTTGCGTTTTGTTGTGAGGTTGAATGATTTATATTTCTTACTTTTTTTTATCTTGTAGTTGTCTTTCAGTGATAGACAGTAGACAGTTACAGTGGTAGACAGTAGTGTTCTGAGGCTATTGAGGATTCCTTTATTTATAATAGTATTTAATAACCTTAATTAAATATGTGACAAAAAGGTGCAAGAAAAAACAGTCTAACATTTCTCATGGAAGAGAAAAAAGAGTAAAGGCTGAAATTGCAATTGCCTCTTAGGCCTGGGCAATAATTTGAGAATTCCTGGCAACACTGAATTTCAGTAAAAACACAAATGCTTTTAAATAACTCAAAAGAAATACTGACATTTACTAATAATATATCTGGTAGCATGTATTTTTTCTTGCAAGGCACATTCTCAGTCATCTCTGCTGCTGATGCAGAAAAAATAGCCTTCATCAACACACTCACTACAGATACACAAAGATCCTCTTCAGACAGGGATTGCACATTATAATGCATAATGCTTCAATTACTCAGCCAAACTGGACAAAGTGCTGTGTTCAAGTCATCAGACATTCAGGGCCAGAAAGCTCTTGGCATACTATATGTCAGTTTGTAAATTGATAAATAACAATCGTTTAGTAATATGCATCAGCGAAACACCATATCACCTAAATTCTATATGATAACCTAGTTTGTATCAATCTGGTATTGTTTTTGCTGTTTACCTTTACATTATGCTTATGTACAACAACAACAGATTTAAATCCATAAGTTACAAAAAAATGCCACTTAAAACACTGAATCACTGCTGTCTCATATTCTACTTTACAGCTCCTATTAACGTTTGTCCTCTAGATGGCGCCCTAAGCTTAAATTGACTTATTGTCTCAATAATGGTTCAGCTTTAAAAAAGTGGGAAAAATGCCAGAACAAGCTGTACCTTCAGGTTTGTGACCTCTTGTGACTGTCCGGTGTTGGGTTTGTCAAAACATACTGATTATGCACTTTTATACAGTATCGTCAAGTTGAGTGAAAATAAAATGTGGTTAAAACAAGTCACTCTTGAGAAGAAACATGTCTTACATTTCACATCTGTTAACTTGTCATGGTTGTGATACAATCAGCACCTGCAAAATCTGCAGTAAGGATAGTGTTATAATACTAGTATATTCATGAAACCTAAAACACAGTATCATGACTTCATAAATTTTTTGTTACGTCTGATATTATTACTGATACTATACTTAGGCATATATATATCAAACTGTTACAAAAGTCAGAGGTGGTGCGACAAAAATATAATATGCCTTGTTTGACTGGATTCAGTTTAGGTATTTGTATTGCATTTCATGTTGTCATTGTATGATCTTTTGATACAATCAGCAGCTACAAAATCTGCAGTAAGGATAGTGTTATAATAATAGTATATTCATGAAACCTAAAACACAACATCATGACTTCATAAATTTGTTGTTATGTCTGATGCTACTACTGGTACTACACTTACACATATATATATATCAAACTTTTACAAAAGCCAGAGGTGGTGCAACAAAGTATTAGTGATGTAGTGTTGTTTTCATGATTCCACAATATTTTCCTCAGAATTTAGTGATTCCATGACTTTTTTCCTCTGCTTGTTGTAAAAAACAATTGCGATTGTTTTCAATTTTCTTTCTTTCTTTCTTTTTAGACGTTTCTTAATGCAAAAGGGATGGTATGTTAAATAAAAATAGTTTTGTGGTACTTCTGTGATTAATTTTTTTCATACAAAATTAAACAATTGAATTTCCTTCAATAGTGATGATTCCATAATTTTAAAAGATAAAATGGTAGAAAATAATTACTGGAAAATCAGTTTTACTCTAGGTGAAGTAGTAAAAATAACAGGAAATGATGAGTCATAGAGGATTTTGTTGTGTTACTCACTAGATGGCAACATTGTCTTACTATACACTGAATCATGAGTATAACATATTGTGTAACATGAGTGTAACATATCTGAAAGATAGTCTGGTTACACTTTTTAAATTCTGCTCTTCAAAGTAGAAGAAGAAATGGATTTTTACTTGTCACTTATGTAAAAAGTTTGTTTCAAATGTACAAATGTGACTCATCAGGAAATGCCTGACTCAACTTTCCACTAATAATGAAACAGCTTGTGCCATGTTGGACCAGTCACAGTATAAGAAGACAATGAAGGGCCTTTAACAAGAGGTGAACAATGCTATATCACACATCTGTTTGAGTGAATTAAAAGAGTCCTTCATCTAAAAGCATTTTCGTAGGTGCATTTTGTTCTGTTACATCCTTGTGATGAAATGTGTTATGTCATCTCAAACCATATCACACTGTATATGCTTTCATTTCCTGTGTCAATCTTATTGTCAGCTCAGTATTGATTTCAAATCTTTTGTCTTAGATAGCAGAACAGACTTTAAATGTACTTTTCTTACACATAGAAAACTCAAACTAAACAACATGATATATAAGATGTAAATATGTCTTTAACAAGCAGAACAATGCATTTAGGCCTACGTTTATTTTAGCTCACAGAAATATAGAGTGGAGTATTACAGTAGTTCTCTTTATTCAAAAATTGTAGGTGGATTTGATATTTCTTTCTTTGAGTAAGCCTGTCATGAAAAGAATTTAGTTTGTGTTGATGTTAAAGTTCAATGATCAATGTTAAAATATAGTTGTCCTCATAAATTACATACCACTGGCACAGTTGGCCAATATTGTGTCGGCCTTTTTTAAAATCATAATGACAACTGGAATTACTAAAGATACTATCTGATGATTTTCTTTATAAAGAAAGGGTTTTTTGCATGATTATTTATACTTTTTAAAAATGGCCAGCATATCTCAAATGCAAATTTATGAGGACAACTGTATCCATGTGGAGAAAACCAATCCGTTCTTCCTTTTCCCTGCGCTTTCACACCTCACTTACATCCAAGTTTTGTATGCTGTCTCACCTAATGCTGAGATACTTGCTAGCATCTGACTCAGCCAGTGACATCATCCAGCAACTACCAGCCCAAACCCTTGTTGCCCCTTGTTGCTCTGCCTCCTGTCTTTTTCTCAGTGCCACTGTCTCTAAATCATACAACACTGCTGGTCTCACCACTGTCTTGTCCACCTTTCCTTTCATTCTTACTGACACTCTTTTGTCACACATCACACCTGACACTCTCCTCCACCCGTTCCAATCTGCTTGCACACGTCTCTTCACTTCTTTTCCCCACTCTCTGTTGCTCTGGACTGTTGACCCTAGGTACTTAAAATCCTCCACCTTCTTCACCTCTACTCCCTGTAACCTCACCGTTCTATTTGAGTCCCTCTCATTTACACACATGTACTCTGTTTTACTGCGGCTAAGCTTCATTCCTCTCCTTTCCAGAGCAAACCTCCACCTCTCTAGATTTTCCTCCACCTGCTCCCTGCTCTCACTACAGATGACAATGTCATCTGCAAACATCATGGTCCACGGAGATTCCTGTCTAACCTCATCTGTCAGCCTGTCCATCACTACAGCAAACAAGAAGGTGCTCAAAGCCGATCCTTGGTGCAGTCCCACCTCCACCTTGAACTCCTCTGTCACCCCTACAGCACACCTCACCACTGTCTTACAGCTCTCATACATGTCCTGCACCACTCGAACATACTTCTCTGCCTCTCCAGACTTCCTCATACAAAACCACAGCTCCTCTCTCGGCACTCTGTCATACACTTTTTCCCAATCTACAAAGACACAGTACAGCTCCTGGCCTTCTCTGTACTTCTCCATCAGCATTCTCAAAACAAATATTGTATATGTGGTACTCTTTCTTGGCATGAAACCATACTGCTGCTCACAAATGCTCACTTCTGATCTCAGCCTAGCCTCCACTACTCTTCCCCATAACTTCATTGTGTGACTCATCAGCTTTATTCCTCTGTAGTTTCCACAACTCTGCACATCTCCCTTGTTCTTAAAAATGGGTACCAGTACACTTCTCCATTCCTCAGGCATCTTTTCACTCTTCAAGATCGTGTTAAGTAGCCCAGTCAAAAACTCTACTGCCACCTCTCCTAAACACTTCCATACGTCCACAGGTACAGTGTGTCGTCAGGACCAACTGCCTTTCCACTCTTCATCCTCTTCAATGCTTTCCTCACTTCATCCTTACTGATCTTTGCTACTTCCTGATCCACAACAGACACCTCTTCTACTCTGTGCTCACTAACATTTTCCTCATTCATCAACTTTTCAAAATATTCCTTCCATCTTTCCATCACACTTGTGGCACCTGTCAACACATTTCCATCCCTGTCCTTGATCACCTTAACCTGCTGTACATCCTTCCCATCTCTGTCTTTCTGCCTCTCCAACATATACAAATCC
The DNA here is from genome assembly GCF_900324485.2 of Mastacembelus armatus. Classification (NCBI taxonomy): domain Eukaryota; kingdom Metazoa; phylum Chordata; class Actinopteri; order Synbranchiformes; family Mastacembelidae; genus Mastacembelus; species Mastacembelus armatus. Next base: position 13,112,680 of record NC_046635.1, read on the forward strand.
ACCTTTCCCTCCTTAGTGTCCAACCTATCATACAAATCCTCATACGCCCTTTGGCCTTTGCCACCTCTACCTTCACTTTATGCTGCATCTTCTTTGTAATATTGTGACTAAAATATTTGAAGAAAATTAGCTTTACGTATCTTGAGCTATAAATTATTTCTGATAGAACTTTGTTGAAATCTACAATAAGTGATGATTTTGTATTCAAAAAGTATTTATCAAATCTAATTTTTATTTTAAAAAGTAATAATAAAAATGTCCTGGAATATCTTAGTTACAGAAATTGAGCCTTCAGATATATCAGAGGAAAGGAGAGGTGAAGGAAGCTGAAAGTTGTTTAGATTTTGGGTGGCATTATCCATATTTCAGGGCATCCTAAATAATACAAACCTATCCCACAAACATCAGATCTTATAATGTCTTGTTTTAGGGGAATAAAGTTGTGTCTCATGATTTATTTATTTTGTTTTATATTTGTGAAAATCAAAATCAATATGATTATTTAAATTACACTCTTATCAGTAATACATTGCTCTCTAACATTCTAAGAGGAAAGATTAATTAAAATTATTGTCCAGTAGAGGGCACACAAGTGCTGCAAATTATGTTGCATTCATTTAAATCACTTTCACTTGTATAGATACACAGTATACTGTTTCATGAGATGAACTTAGTTTTGCATGTCTAGTAATTATATTTATAAATTGACCTTCAAGACCATTCAGTCTAGATATCTGAATTCAAACTGTAACTGTTATTAATTGATATGCTGTGCTTTTAAGAATCTAATTATGGCTACTGTGTCTCCTTAAATGACCTAAACTGGAATAGTTAATATTATAATTGTCCAATAAACAAAATGATCCTAATTCCAATTAGTCACCATTCTGCTGTGCAAGGGTTCAACTCTGGCATCCAGTTCACCTCTTCCTCCCTGTACTCCACAAGAGTAAAGATAATTCAGCTACAATTAGCATGATGTCAATAGTAATTGCCACCAGTTCAGCACTCCTCTGACATTGAGGTGGCCTGTTGTGAGACTGGGATTATGCTTGTCATGTTAAAATTTACCATTTCAATCAAGTTGGTGTGTGTGTTCAAGCTCTTGTGTGCGCAAACACACTCAGACACCTGGACAGACATATCCCTGCATCCGCCCAGGGAAGGTATGCATGACTGCACTCAAATAACTATGATAATAATAACACTAATGCACATGTATGTACAAATACAGAGTAGGAACACATGCTTTCATTTAAATTTCAGAAGAATTACTAGATAAGTGTTGCTCATTTTTCATTTTTTGTTTATCTTGCTGACGTGTGGTATTTGCCATACAGGAGTTTTTATGCATATTATAAAATTTGCTACTACTTCTACCGATGTGGATTGAAATTACACTCCAAGAAAGTCCAACACAGGACTTATTTTGGACAGCACTTACATGCTTACATGTAGATGACAACTAACTTGTTCAGGCTGGTTTATAGTTAAGACAGCTTCATCAGTATTCTGTAATAGCAATTTCAATGATTAAAACATGAAATCATAAACAGTACTAAACTGTAAGTAATACTGAAACTAAACATATTACTATAAATGTTGAATCCCTAAATTGCATTATTTTGTAATAAATTGTATAATGAAAATGACATGTATTGTAGCTTTAAATAGCATATCTACTGTATTAGTGTCTGTAAGGGAGAAAATGTTACAGTAATTGAAGCATTAGGTACATTTAATACAGTGATAGCAGTAGATAACAAATCTGGCTTAAAGTTGGCAGTATAGGCAGGGCTATTGAGAAAACTGCCAGTACCTTTTTGTGACCATTCATTTTGTTCTTTAGTGTTTGCCATTGTGCAAGCAAAGTAATCCTAACTAAGCTGAAACAGCACACCTTTGTCACTATCGTCTCTGGTCAGAAATCCACAAACACAAATGCCACATTGTGATATGCTTTGAAACACACAGTTCTGGGTGAACATTCAAACTGAACACTAGGTAAAATCTGACCTTGTAGTTAGAGGCTCCAGTTCAAGTAATAATAGTGATAAATGCTGCTAATACTTTATACAGTTTTGAACTACAGTGGCCACCTAAAAAGTATCTTTGCTATGGAATGAGTTTTTGTCTTTGACTTTTTTATAAGCAGTAATTCATTAAGGGAAGAGAGTGTTGCCTGACAGACATCTTCCACTAATTTCGCTTTTCATTTGAATGTATTGAATGCATTCTATTGCCATTTCTCGTTCTGTCATACAGTAACTGCCTTCAATTCAGTTCAATTCAATTTTATTTATATAGCGCCAAATCACCAAATACAAATACAAATCATCTCAAGGCACTTTACAAAAACTAAAAACCCAACAAATCCCTTATGAGCAAGCACTTGGCGACAGTGGAGAGGAAAAACTCCCTTTAACGGAAGAAAAAACCTCCAGCAGAACCGGGCTCAGTTTGGGCAGCCATCTGCCTCAACCGTTTGGGGTGAGTGGATATAGGAGAGAGAAAAGAACAGCAACAATAAACAACAAATAGACACTGAAGGTTGGTGGGGCCAGTAACTGCACATTAGCAATACACAGCTCCAGGACCGGGGACACCTGCAGAAGGTACAGAGAGAGAACAGAGAGAGAGGGAGAGAGCACAAGGTTAGTGACATTCAGTGGTGGAATATACATGTGAGGGGGGAGGAGAGGAAGAGAGGGGAAGGGAAGGGAGGGGAGGGGTAGGGGAGCTCAATGCACCGATGATCCTCAGGCAGTCTAGGCCTATAGCAGCATAACTAAGGGATGGTTCAGGGTTACCTGAAGCCAGCCCTAACTATACGCTTTGTCAAAGAGGAAGGTTTTAAGTCTAGCCTTAAAAGTACAGAGAGCCTCCTGAACCCAAACTGGGAGCTGGTTCCACAGGAGAGGAGCTTGATAGCTAAAGGCTCTGCCTCCCATTCTGCTTTTGGAAACTCTGGGAACCACAAATAGACCTGCACTCTGAGAACGAAGTGCTCTATTGGGATAATATGGTGCTATGAGGTCTTTAAGGTATGAAGGAGCTTGATCATGAGGGAATTTGTATGTGAGAAGAAGGGTTTTAAATTCTATTCTGTATTTTACAGGGAGACAATGAAGAGAACCTAATATAGGAGAAATATGATCTATCTTGCTAGTTCCTGTCAGGACTCTGGCTGCAACATTCTGGGTTAACTGGAGGCTTTCTATGGAGATACTGGGACATCCAGATAGTAATGTGTTACAGTAATCTAGCCTTGAGGTAACAAATGCATGGACTAGGTTTTCTGCGTCATTTTGAGACAGGATGTTCCTAATTTTGGCAATGTTGCGTAAGTGAAAGAAGGCAGTTCTAGAGATTTGTTTTATGTGTGAGTTAAAGGACATGTCCTGGTCAAAAATAACTCCAAGGTTTTTCACAGTAGTGCTGGAGGCCAGGGCTATGCCATCTAATTTTAGAAAAGTTATTTCTGAGTTTTTTAGGCCCAAATACAATAACTTCTGTTTTCTCTGAATTTAAAAGTAGAAAGTTACTGGTCACCCAGGCCTTTATGTCAGTTAGACACGCTTGAAGTCTGATTAACTGGTTTGTGTTAACAGGTTTCGGTTTGTGTTAACAGGTTTCATAGATAGATAAAGCTGAGTGTCATCTGCATAGCAGTGGGAATTAATTGAGGGCTTCCTAGTAACACTGCCTAAAGGAAGCATGTACAGGGTGAACAGAATCGGTCCTAGCACAGAGCCTTGTGGAACTCCATAACTAACTTTTGTGCGTGTGGAAGGTTCATCATGAACATCCAATTAATAGGATTGGAACCATTTTAATGCTGTTCCTCTGATACCAGTCACATGCTCCAATCTCTGTAATAAGATGTTGTGGTCAATAGTGTCGAATGCAGCACTAAGGTCAAGGAGGACAAGTATAGAAACAAGTCCATTATCTGAGGCTAAGAGAAGATCGTTGGTGACTTTTAACAGTGTTGTTTCTGTACTATGATGTGCTCTAAATCATGATTGAAAATCTTCAAATAGTTCATTGCTGTGTAAGTGGTCTGATAGCTGCTTAGAAACAGCTTTTTCAAGAATTTTAGAAATAAATGGTAGGTTGGATATTGGTCTATAATTAGCCAAGACTCCTGGATCAAGACTTTTTGAGTAGGGGTTTGATTACTGCAGTCTTAAAAGCCTGTGGTATGTAGCCTGATACTAGAGATAAATTTACTAAGTCTAATAAAGATGAGTTAATTAATGGCAGGGTGTCTTTAAGCAGTCTAGTTGGGATGGGGTCTAAGAGACACATTGATGATTTAGATGAACCAAATACTGATGTGAATTCAGAAAGATCTATGGGAGAGAAGCAGTCTAAACATAAGTGAGGTCTTACAGATGATTCAAGAGCTACTGTAGTAGAAGATTCATTTATTGCAGGTATAGGAAGCATCTGCTGAATTTTATCTCTAATAGTTGTGATTTTATTTGTAAAGAAACTCATAAAGTCATCACTGCTGAGAGCTAAGGGAACACTGGGCTCAACAGAGCTGTGACCTTTTGTCAGCCTGGCTACAGTGCTGAAAAGAAACCTCGGATTGTTTTTATTTTCCTCTGTGATGAATAGTATGCAGTTCTGGCTTTACAGAGAGCTTTTTAATATGTTAATAGACTGTTTTTCCAGGCTAGAAACTTCCTCTAAATTTGTGGAACGCCACTTCCTTTCCAGCCTTCATGATGCCTGCTTTAAGGTACGAATATGTAAATTATACCATGGGGCTAATCTCCTTTGATTCACTAACTTCTTTTTCAGAGGGGCCACAGTATCAAGCGTTTCACGCAGTGAGGCTACAGCACTGTCAACAATATGATCAATTTGGTAGGGAGTGGGATTTAGGCAGCTGCCCTCCACTGTGTTGGCACATGGCATAGATGGAAATAAAGATGGAATCATTTTCTTAAATCTATTAACAGCATTGTCAGATAAACATCTGCTGTAGTGGAATTTTCTTCCAAATGCTGCATGATCTATTATCGTAAATTCAAAAGTTATTAAAGAATTATCTGATAAAATAGGATTTGGGGGAAAAACTATTAAATGTTCAATTTCGATGGTATAGGTCAGAACAAGATCAAGGGTGTGATTGAAACAGTGGGTGTGTTTACATTTTGAGTGAAACCAATTGAATCTAATATTGAATTAAATGCAGTGCTGAGACTATTATTTTCAACATCTACATGAATGTTAAAATCTCCCAATATAATGACTTTATCTGAACTAAGCACTATATCATACAGGAAGTCTGGAAATTCTGTTAAAAACTCTGAGTAAGGGACGAGTGGATGGTACACAATGACAAGTAGAACTGGTTTTTGTGTTTACCAGTTTGGATGTGAGAGACTCAGAGTGAGGCTCTCAAATGAATTATAATTGTTCTGACGAAAGTTGATTCATTCCTCGGGGCTGATTCATTCAGACTGACATATCCATCCTGCTGCAGCCAGGTTTCAGCAAGAAAAAGTAAGTCAATTTGGGGTGATCAGTTATCAAATCATTTACTAACAGAGATTTAGATGAAAGAGACCTAATATTTAATAATCCACATCTGACTGTTTTTCTGTTCGATAAGAGGAGTGGTCTTAATTTTTATTAGGTTTTTATGAATAACTCCTCTTCTGTTAACATCTGATTTATTTGATTTATATGTTCGAGGGGCAGACACAATCTCTATGTGGTTTGAGGGGGGTGACGGCTCTAAGGAAACTGCAGAGAGGCGTTTTAGACTGAATCACTGCATCCCGGTCCCCACTCTGGATTGTCAAACTTTAGGTTGGCTAATAAACTCAGCCACATTTCTAGAGATGAGAGCTGCACCATTCAAAGTGGGATGGATACTATCCCTCGCTACCAGACTGGGTTTTCCCCAGAAAGTGGCCCAATTGTCTATGAAGCTCACATCGTTTGCTGGACACCACCTAGACAGCCAGCGACAGAACGACGACATGCGGCTAAACATGTCATCGCTGGTCAGATTGGGGAGGGGCCCAAAGAAAATTCCGACATTAATTTGGCAAAGTTACACACCGACTGAATATTAGTGACCTTCGATTAGCATAATCGGGTGTCAAATACAGGTCAAAATAGAAAGGTACTTGACTAGTACCGGAATGTAGTGGTTAATGAATTGCTTTGAGAGTTTAGTTGGCAGCTCTAACCTCAGCATCCTTTTACCAATATATTCACTGTCCCTCCTCTGAACATGTCCAAACCATCTCAATCTGGCTTCCCTGGCTTTTTCTCCAAAACATCTAACATGAGCTGTCACTCTGATGTACTCATTCCTGATCCTATCCATCCTCATCACTCCCAAAGAGAACCTCAACATCTTCACCTCTGCTACCTCCAGATCTACCTCCTGTCTTTTTCTCAGTGCCACTGTCTCTAAATCATACAACATTGCTGGTCTCACCACTGTCTTGTACACCTTTCCTTTCATTCTTATTGACACTCTTTTGTCACACATGACACCTGACACTTTCCTCCACCCGTTCTGTAGAAAAGGCCCTCTGCTCACGCAGAGAGAGAGCAGGACAGTTTCCCAAATTAACAGCAAACCTCTCCTGCGTGTGAGTAGATGACTGAAAGTAAGTGAATTGTTAACTTGTTAAGACTTTAAGTCATCTTTGTTGGATTAATAAGTAATGTCTGTTTAGGGTGTTACCTGATAATTGGAATGTTCTACGTTAATTCTAGGCAGAGTGATTTAGTCTGTTTATCAGTCTACTGTTAGCAGAGTTATGGGCTTTGGTGTATTCGTTGGTTAGCATCTTCATTTATTCCTAATGTACTGTGGACTGCGCTATATTATTTACTTTCTGTTTTAAACACACACCCCCCTCCCCCAAACCAGCTGTATGTAAATCATCTCAGAAGCTTCTGTCTGCATACCCTGAAACCTGCAGTAAAGTTCAGTGTTACCAATACCAGTCTCCATGTCCTAATCCGACACTCCATAGTGGTGAAAGTTCCCTGATCAGCACACTCCTTCATTACACGTTCCAACCTGCTTGCACGCGTCTCTTCACTTCTTTTCCACACTCTCTGTTGCTCTGGACTGTTGACCCTAGGTACTTAAAATCCTCCACCTTCTTCACCTCTACTCCCTGTAACCTCACTGTTCTACCTGAGTCCCTCCCATTTACACACATGTACTCTGTTTTACTGCAGCTAACCTTCATCCCTCTCCTTTCCAGAGCAAATTTCCACCTCTCCAGATTTTCCTCCACCTGCTCCCTGCTCTCACTACAGATGACAATGTCATCTGCAAACATCATGGTCCATGGAGATTCCTCCGTTCCTGTCTAACCTCATCTGTCAGCCTGTCCATCACCACAGCAAACAAGAAGGGGCTCAAAGCCGATCCTTGGTGCATCCTCTTCAACGCCTTCCTCACTTCATCCTCACTGATCTTTGCTACTTCCTGCTCCACAACAGTCACCTCTTCTACTCTGTGTTTTCTAACATGTTCCTCATTCATCAACTCTTCAAAATATTTCTTCCATCTTTCCATCACACTTGTGGCACCTGTCAACACATTTCCATCCCTGTCCTTAATCATCCCAACCTGCTGCACATCCTTCCCATCTCTGTCTCTCTGCCTCGCCAACCTGTACAAATCCACCTCTCCCTCTTTAGTGTCCAACCTATCACACAAATCCTCATATGCCCTTTGTTTGGCCCTTTCCACCTCTACCTTCACCTTAAGCTGCATCTCCCTGTACTCCTGTCTGTTCTCTTCTGTCTTCTCAGTATCCCACTTCTTCTTAGCTAACCTTATCCTCTTAACACACTCCTGAACCTCCTCATTCCACCACCAAGTCTCCTTATCTGCTTTCTTCTTTCCAGATGACACACCAAGTACCCTCCTACCTGTCTCCCTGGTCACTTTAGCTGTAGCTGTCCAGTCATCTGGAAGAACCTCCTGACCTCCCAGAGCCTTTTTCAGGTCCTCCCTGAAAGCCACACAACACTCTTCCCTTTTCAACTTCCACCACTTGGTCATCTGCTCTGCCCTTGTCCTCTTCATCTTCCTCACCACCAGAGTCATCCTACACACCACCAAGACACACTATGCTGTCTGGCTACACTCCCCAACCACTACTTTGCAGTCACTGATCTCTTTCAGGTTGAAACATCTGCAAGATGTAATCAACTTGTGTGCTCCTGCCTCCACTCTTATATGTCACCCTATGCTCCTCCCTTTTCTGGAAAAATGTGTTCACTACAGCCATTTCCATCCTTTTTGTGAAGTCTACTACCATTTGTCCTTCTGCATTCCTGTCCTGCATCACTTCCTCATCTCCTATGTTTCCCTCAACAACATGCCCATTGAAGTCTGCCCCAATCACCACTCTCTCACCACTAGGAATAGCCTGAATCAGCTCATCCATCGCCCTCCGAAATTTCTCCTTCTCTTCTAACTTACATCCTACCTGTGGGGCATAACCACTGACAACATTCAACATCACACCTTCAACTTACAGCTTCAGACTCATCACCCTATCTGACACTCTCTTCACCTCCAGAACATTCCTAGCAAAATCCTCGTTCAGGATAACTCCTACTCCATTCCTCTTTCCATCCACACCATGGTAAAACAGCTTGAACCCTGCTCCTAATCTATAAGCCAGACCTTTCCACCTGGTCTCCTGAACACACAAGATATCCACCTTCTCTCCATCATATCAGCTAACTCTCTAGTTTTCCCTGACAAAGTCCCTACATTCAAAGTCCTACACTTCTGCCCTTACTCTTCTCTCTTTGTCCATGAACACGCTTTCCTCCTCTCCTTCTTCAACCAACAGTAGTGCAGTTTCCACTGGCACCCTGTAAGTGAACAGCACCAGTGGCGGTCGTTGTTAACCCGCCGGGCCACAAACGATCCGGTATGGAAGTCATATTTGTTCAATTCGCATGTTTGAGTTGGCTTAAATTTTAGCTCAGATGCCCTTCCTGACACAACACTCTGCATTTATCTGGACTTGGGACCGGCACATGAAGACACTGAATTGTGCCCCCCTGTGGTTGCATTAGATAGTGCTTATGAGGCTAATAGTGATTAGTGAGAGGTGAGGATGTTTAAAAATAACCATTTCAAAACCAAAAATTCAATTTTGTTACAATATATATGTTGGAATTGTTATATACAGTAAAGTAATCTACAGTTAGTATATAAAGGTGTCTTTTACCCTGATAATTTATGTTTTTCTCCCCCTTTTGTCTGTTGTATGTACTAAACTATCATTCCAACAATTTTGAAACATTACACTTAGTAACATAAAAACTACTGTGTTGTTTTTTTCATTTTAAACAGAATTTAAGTTTGATTTTTAATTTTGTTATCAACGTTGTACATGCTTGGCTGGTCAAAGCATGTTCTGTTAGAACAGTGTACTTCTGGGCAGACAAAAAGGGGTAAAATAGGCTGAGCAGAAAAGTCTAGAGAAGTTCCTACAGCTTTATAAATGAAGTGATGATAATGTTGAATTTATAGTACATTAACTAAGTTAAACGTCTGTTGCTTCAAGTCTCTGTGCAACCTACACCACTCTGTAATGTAGTGTGTGTGTTGAAGATTTGTGGACTAAGCTTATAGTGTTTGTGCCTGTTCTGGACTGGGTGTTGAAACATCTGACTATGGGACCAAGAGTATTGATGGTGGTGATAAAGTTGTGTAATAATGTCATAAAGCCAGAGAAGACAGAGAGCTGCAAGAGGAGATTGGCTCAACAGTGTAACTAGTAATCAGTCAGCGAGGTGAAAAATGACAGGGCCAATGTAAGTAGACAGAAATGGAGAATAAAACATGGGGCTGATGAAGGCTGAACAGACCAGAACAGAGAGACGGTGGGGGAGTAGAGGTGACCTGCTCTTAGAGGGGACAGGCCTGTCGCATTTCCTGATTACAACCAATAGGTCTCAATTTCACATGACAACACCAACTACTCATTTGGGGCAGCGTCTGTATTATAGAGCTTGGAGGAGAGAGGGGAGGTGGGGTTAATGTCCCAGTGGGTTTGTAATACCTTCCTAAGAGTAACCTCTATGATGAAGTGTATTTTTTGTGCCAGCACTTTTCCTTACCTTCAGTGCAGTTCTGAATCTGCTCCATTTTCTCTGTTCTTTTAGCTACCGTAGTAGTTTGGATTTGGACATTTATTGCTTTATTTTAACTGAACTGCTTCTATTGCAAAATTCCTATAAATAATTCTTTAATTGTGAGATTAATAGATTTACTGAATGCTGATCAGGCACTGCAATTAATGTCGTCTGGTTGACTTAAACTGTCATGCATCATTGGCCTGTGGTGTGAGGGTAGTAAAGTTTGTCAGCAATGACAGTAGGTTTGAGACAAATTGTTGTAGCTGTTGCTAATGGACTGTAAAGGTGAGCCTGCCTAAAAATTATTAGCAACACTATGTTGTCTGAGAAAATGAAAAAAAACTTTTTTGTAATATCAAGCGAACTGACCTTTTAAGATTATATTGACATTTTTTAAGGTTAGATTTTAGATACTGCAAGCAATGCTTCACTGGGCAGCTGAGATCCTCTGAGCTTTCTGGTTGTTTCAACAATTTGCCTAATAACTTATTGCAAGGTCCCTTTTATATTGGATCCATTTGATAGCAGCCTTTACCAAACCTGTTTAGCAGGGGCCTTTAAGTTGTGGCCTCTCAGCTTTGGCTAAAGCATCTCAGCTAAGTAGTCCTCCTTTAAACCCCTTCTTAAAATGCTTTTTATCAGGTCCTACTTTTTAATTATTGTACCTTGCTATTATTGTATTTTTCTGGACCTGCTTTATTATTTTATTGAAAAGCCCTTTGTTATAGTCTCTAGTAAAACTAGGTTTACTTGTGGCATCCACACACAAAGGCTGTGGGGACAGTGACTGTCTTTTGCTGTTTCACATTTACTATCATGGAACTGTGCATTGTGTAACTGCTACCAATTTGGCTCAATCAGTTATATCACTTGGCTAAATAATGTCTTAAACCAATCTCAGTTTATCTTATATTATGGGTCTGAGAGTCATTTTTCTTGTTCTTCCTGGAGAAAATGGAGTTGATTTTAATTCAGGTTTGCAAGTTGGTTAGTGGACTTCACAGACAAAAGATAGTCCCCGCTCGTCCCCTCAGACACCACTCCTCAAGTATTATGCAGATAAGACTGAAGGCTTTCCCCTCCCAGAGCTGGGTGGGTGCCCAGTATGCAGGAGTTTATCTGGCACACATGTCCTTCCCTCCATATTTCACTTCTGGTTCTACTCTCTTTCTGATAGCTTTATCACTGCGGAGGGGTCAGATGCTGACACCAGCATAAGGGCCGCTTAAATCGCTCTAAACAACATCTATCATGGACCCTATAAAATAAACTTCATGGCATGCACAATACCCTGGCCTCGTGCTTGGAAATGCTCGTCTATCATATGGCTGCTTGACTCCAGAAAGCCTATTTTTGATGATATGTACATGATTCAGAGGAGGAAAGTTCTGATTTGGCCCTAATCAGTCTTTATGAATAATTTTAGATTGCTGACTGCAAGGGAGAGCTATCACTCATCAGGGGAGGCAGGTCGGCTCTTTTGCAGGTAATAGATGGCACCAGCCTACAGTTTTTTTATTGATCACGAAGAAGCTTTATCAGTAAAACCCTGTGGACAACTAAAATCTGTCATAGAATGGCTGTGATGGTCATCTTGAAGGCCTGGCACAGGGAAGGCAGAGAGATCAAACTTGTCTTAAACAGTTACATTTGAGGAATTGTAACAGTTTCTGTCTGTTTTCTGCCTTGATGATGGGCACTAAAGTACATATATTCCCATGGCAATAATGTTTTAAGCTTTCTGGAAAATCCTGCCGTTTTAAAGATTAAACATGGGCATTAGTGGGACACAAGTGATACTCTTTGACAGTGATATCACACCATTGTGATTGTGATTAATTATTGTTACCATGACAAACTGACATAAAATTCTGTGTTTGATTTTAACTTATGTTATATACCTATACATTGCATAGACCTAAACACCTAATATTTTTGTTATTTGGTGAACAAGGTGAATCATGAAGATATGGCCAGGCTGACTACAGATGCACTCTAGACTGTGCTGGCGTCCCTTTTTTTTTCTTGTTTAAACTATTTGTTTTGCAAATACCAAAATGTACCAACAGAAATATCTGTTTTAATGAACTGTGGTTATCTATTATTTTTTATTTATCTATTATTTAGCCCTTGTGGCAATCTAAGTGTAGTGTTTGTGTCGGTAACTTGTTTGTGTAACAAACAAGAGAGAAATTCCAAGAGATAAAAGTTCAAGGCAAATATTTGAACTACCACATTTCAATAATAAAAACTTTGACAGCTCAGCCTTATGTATCTTTACTGCCTTGACTTGTCTGAGGTTATAGGCACAAGGCAGGAGCTCTTGAATGTAAATCTCTCGCAGAGGAGCAAAATGGGTCTGGAGAAGCCAAAAGAGAGAACAATCAATGACCCAGAAAAGAAAAATTATTGTCCGAGCCCATCACTTAATTTCTTTAAAAGCCCATTGGGAAGTCAGAGCCGCTCAATGTGCATCCACTAAAGTTAACACTCTCTGTATGCCATACAATTTAATTATTAGGACATGATTCATTCAGTGAGTGGTCACCCATTCGATGGGTCCATTTATGGCCCAGCATATTATTTACAGCTCAAGAATCCTCCTTTTGGTCAGTAATCACTGAACTGTACAAATGTAATTTAGATACTTGATTGAGGAAGAGATTTTGCTAATTAAGAGTTTTTGTAGAGCGCATAATCATTTTGGCTGGCTATTCATCAAGAACAATGTGATGATTAGCCCTTGTGGCAGTCTAAGTGCTGCTTATCTGCTGGAAAGAAGAGTCTCTCATCCTAAAGGATCCTTTAGCATATACAGTAACTAATAAGGGGTTATAAGCCCAAAGAGTGTGTTGAGTTGGCAAACTGCAACAAATGTACTTACCAGTTAGTTAGGAGTGGCAACACGGTGGAATAGTGGTTAGCACTGTTGCCTCACACCAAGAAGGTTAAAAGGAAGATAGGAATAAGCGGGTACAGATAATGAATGAATGAGTTAGTTAGGATCTGCTTGCGATTGCACAGGTGACACTGAGCAATTGTGGAGATGAGAATGGCAGAGACACAGAAGAGTAAAAGTTAGGAAAAAAGCCCCTGGTAAAGTCCAGTCCAGCATCCAGTTCAGCGGCTCACCAGGATAGTGTCTAGCAATGTTTAAATGGATGTCTGAAAGGAAGTGCTTCATTAAGGTTATTCAAATGGCTATCAGTGTGAAATTCTACTAGACAAGTGCCTTTTTTTAATGTAACAAAATTTAAGATCTACACAGACACAGCAATCCACCGAACACACGCACACAGACACACACACACACACACACACACACATTTACAGTGCGTAATAAATTAATTAGTATTAATAAATTAATTAGTATTTTATTAATATTTTATTATTAATAATTTAGTAACTTGTCAAAAACTTTGAAAACTAAAAATTTTTATTACATTACATTAGGGTGTGGTCTAATACATTTTTTAAGCACTGTATGCTGTTGTGTGCTGAATACAATGTTAGTCTTCTGTACTGACTTCAGTGAGAGCAGAGCTTTAATTGAGATGGGTGATGGGGTGCTCGGGTTGATGGGAGACTTGGGAGATTTGGGAAGCACAGCATATAGGTTTGATTATGACTTGGAGGTAGGAAGAAGTAGTTCTGTTAGCTGTCCTGTACAGTAGTACCATGAACCACATTTATTAAATACTGCATAGGATTTACATTTTAAGTGTACCCAAAAAACAGATAAGGCATAAAAATATATTTATAGGGCTATGTGCATGCTTGCCTTCCTACAAATTTTCTTTTCTAAATCACAATTAATTTGAGACTGCACACTTTGATGAGCCACATATTGCCCCCAGTACAGTTAATATGTAATGCTCAGGAACACTGGCATACATGTTGTTCTTGTGGAGCAGATGTTAATGCATCAGCACCATTGCCAAATTACACAAAGTGGTCAGACATGGATGTGAATATTTTAAATGTTTTGCTGCAGCCCATGAAGGGCTGGTTGGTGAAGCTACCATGACACTGAAGCTCATCGTTTGTTATTCATTAAGGCAAGGCAAGTTAATTTATATAGCACATTTTCACACATAAAGACAATTTAAAGAACTTTAAACAATGCAATAAAGAAAACGTCTTAAGAGAAACATCATAAAAGCAAGTGCATTTTAAAAGTATAAATTTAAGAGAAATAAAATAAGAAAAAAATAAGAAAAAATAAAAGATAAGTGAAATTAGATAAAACTTCAATAGGACAGATAAGTTTCATATTTTAGTTTTATATAAATTCTGTACATATAAAATTAAAAGTGGTATATTATAAGCAGTGGTGAAAAACAACTTAGATTTAAAAATGCCTATGGTTAAGCTTCTATATTGACTCATATGTACACAGTTCACTCTCATTTTCATAGCTGATTGTGAGTGCAGGTGTGCAGAGGTGTCAAGCGCAGTGATAGGAAAAGGCAGTGTGCCCCTGACAGCACTGTTACAGGTTGACAGAATAGATTTTATGCAAAAACATGCATGAAAAGAAATTAATGGTGTAGTTGGCCAAATGCTCACTGTTTTTACAACATATCCCTTTAATGTAATTTGTGATATTCAGGGTAATTTTCAGAATATGGCATGTGACGCTTCGTCATCCTCAGCATTCTAGTCATGTTACTGTACCTGTACGCATGGCCATTTTTTTCCTTTTACAAATGTGAACTGTGCATAGTCAACTGTTAGAAATAAAGCTTTTATATACTAGAACTGTATGAAATGTTTATTTACATAAGGCCCTTCAACTGGTGAAGCAACTGCTAGAATTTTGATCTTGTTAAAAGGGATTGAGTATTTAGGCAGTTTTACTGAATAAAAATATACTCAAATGCAAATTTTACTGACATTTTGTAATTGACCTATACCTACATTTGTCCTTTAATTTGTACAATTCTATTTTCTAAAAAATGGTAAAAATACATACACAAATGTTTATGTCAAAAGAGAAGGCCTTCAAATCTACTATACCAGTAGAAAGTGAGAGTACAGCATATTGTTTTTGACATGAAGGCTCTGATTCTGTTTACAGCTTTTAACAGAAATCTGATTAACATAGGGATTTTAAGCAGAGTGACCTGAAGGAGGAGTAAGGAATCAGGAAGAGGAACAGACACTTTCATTAGGACAGCAATTGATGCCCGTACTCTTTAGAGATGAGAACACAGGAATAAAGAAATAAAGTCAAATGAAATAAAGGGGCAATTTCCCATCTTTAAGTTGTTTAAATATTGTTGTTTAAGTTTAAGTTGTTCTGTGCTGTAGTAGTGACACGATTATATACATACATATAGATCTATATATATGCATATATTATATATATATATATATATATATATATATATATTACAAGATGACTGAGAATTCATTTTAATAATGAACAGAACTGATGATCTGGTTTGTCAGTCAGCTAGCTGCTAAAATTACATAATGCTATAGCTCAGTGATCAAAACAAGACATGAAAATTATAAAGTGAAAATTATAAAACACTTGATAATTTCCTCAGAAATGATGGCCTGGGGGGCTGCTGAGGGCACCTCTCCTCAGCAGATAAATCCATTCAACCCTGCATTATAGCACTATTAGACATGGGTATCTCACCAACCAGTTTGCCTATCGCCAGAGCTGTGTCTTCTTACGGCTGTTCAAAAGCAACGGGACGTGTCAATCTCATCATTATATGATGCCTCAAAAAACAAACACATACAGTAGAACTGGTATTGCAAGGTACATCTATTTTTAAGGGTATTAATATAGTTGAGCTTGTTATTAAAGGTTAGTGAAGGGTTATTAGTTTGGATTCAGCCTAGTAACATAATGGACAGATGCACTTGAGTATTGTGAAGTTCCATGGTGTACTTCACCTGCTTCAGCACTTTAGAGAAGTGGTGGAGGAAGAGTAATGATAACAATGCTGATTAAACAATACACGTGTGGGTCCAAAATGACCAAACCTCTGAGGCTGCAGCTCTAAGGAGTCTGCTTAATGCATCATAATGAGACATTTTTTTCTGGTACAAAATATCCCATTATGCCACTTTCTAACTTTTCCCTATATTCTCCTTTTACTGCAATACAGTGGAAATGGTAGAAAAGGGAGGCAGTAACAAGTACACAATATGGTCATGAATTTACTTTAACATATCATGCATAATTACTTGTGTTTTAAAACCACTTTAGAAAAGGAGAGAAACTGTAGATTGTTGTGGAGCACAGTGCTTTTTATTCCTGTTACTAATGCCACCATAACACAGATAGATCCCCCCTAGAGAGTGTAAGTCTGGTGAAAATAATCTGTCTCCTACTTTGTGTGTATATGTGTTGGGAAATCTGCCACAAGGGAGCAGAGTGAAGTAGTAGCAGTAGCAGCAAGAATCACTCTTAGAGCTCTGACAAGGATTTCACTGTTGGCTCTTCACATGATGAACGGAGTGTAAAAATCGCCTCACTGTTGCAAAGGGAGGCATGGAGATGAACATGGAGGGGCAGACAAACCACCAGTGGTCACTGCTGACCAAAGCTGATGTACTTTTTGATTGTATTTGATTTTTGATGGTCCATTTGATGTTGAGCGAAACCCAGGGACTTTCCTAGGAAGCATTAGTGACTGGAAAATGTTGTGGTGGGCCAGGTCATTCTGAAGTTTTTGGTCAGGCTTTCTATGACACAGATTTTCTCTGCAATGCCCTTTACAAAGAGAAGCAGCCAGACATAACTTTTAAAGTTTGTGTGGTTCAACAGAATCCAAAGAGCAATGAAAGTCAAATGGCAACTCTCAAGTGGTGCCCAACTCTTTATATTAATTTGTCTTCTCAGCCAGCTGGAGAAGTAATTTTTGTCTTACTTCAGCCATACTGCTCTTCCTGATTCATGCATCTGATTTGCTTTGTATAGGCTGATAGCGCTGCTGTGAATGAATGGTTGAATGGAGAGGAGGCAGGGTGAAGAGTGACAAGTTGAGTGGCTGCCGCACCGATAAATAGCCTTAGTTTTATTTAGCTTCATCGGTTTAAGAGAGGCTTGGTACTCTCCCTCTCTCCGCTTAAGAGTCCCGTGGAGACTCTTATCCGTAGGCAGGTGGGTTTAGTACACAGGTCTCCTCTTTGAGTAAGCACCTCTTTTTTAGCCATACGCCTAATGGTCCTAGTCAGCATCTGGCCTCAGTGAATTTTTTTTAATGCTTGATGAGGAATTGACTTCAAGACACTGCTTTTCTTCTTATCATTTAAATTTTGTCTTTGCTGTCACTTTTTGTGCCTTTTTTATCATTTCCTTCTAAATTCTTCCACACTGATTTACCATCCATCTCAATAACTTTTTCCTAACCTCCCTATTTCCATCTTACTGTGTGTAGCGAACCTTGAACACAAGTTCAACTTACATTGTTGAGTTTTGCCAACAAAGATATTTACATCATGTGTTCCATTTACAATGCAAGTACTCTTCCTCTTGTTTGAATGGGTCTGCAGATGCAGCTCTGGCCTGTGCTGAGACCTCTATAAACTCTGGTGGAGCATTAAAGCGCAGATGTGCTCCTCAGAGAGAGCAAGCATTAGCAAGGCAACTCGGAGCCATGCCAGGGAACAGGTTGAGAAGAATGCACATATGAAAAGAGGTGGACCAGTTTGGTTGTCAGTATACATGTAGTGCAAATAGTCACAAATTAATCTCTCCTTTTCTTAGAGAATGAGATTAGGATAGTTTAGAGTGTTAAAATGCTGTTAGTGAAACAAGGACCTAAGGAGAATGACAAATATGTTTATTGGTGTCTAAAACGAAATTAATGCACACTACTTTTAGGATCAAAGACAATTTAGTGATGTATCCAAATGCCTCTTTAATCACTCACAGAACCATTAATATGGTCCGTTATCGGCGGTCAGGAAAGAGGCTTTGGGATTCATAAGAGAGTTATTCTTTCTCACAGTTTACACTGAGCTGTGTGAGATAATATTTAATAGCATCTATAAATTAGGTTTATAGGATATGTCTACAGCACCTGATCCCTACATTTTTGGCCAATTAGCACAAATACAATATGCAACAATAGCAGTACAAGTACTGGTCACATGACATGACACTACTAACCTGTATCAGCACTTAAAAAAACACCACAAGGCCATGTACGATAGTTCTGTGGCTAAAATACCAATCACTAGTGTGTATATTAAGCCATATACTGCCCAACATGGATGAATTTGAAATATCTAAATACTCAACTGTAAATCCATAGAATTCTGCAATCTACACTTTTGTTTGGGTGATTTTTTTTTACTTAATTGCCTATTAATGTTAATGTAACATTGCATAATGTATATATTATATAATGTGATTAAACTTGTGTTATATTTAGAATATTGTGCTAGTCATATTTATTGCTCTTGTTTGTCAAACAACAAAAATGATAAGGAACTTAAAAAATAATTCACAATGAATCAGAATCGCAGGATTGGGAAAAGAAAAGTATTGCAATTACATTATTTTCTAAACCCGTGGAACACTACTTCTGACTACAGCAATATTGACAGTGGTCAGCAGATCTGAAACTTCAAACCATGAAAGTGGAAGCGAAAAATTTTAAGACAGAACTCTTTATATGGTGCGGCTATTTTATAAACACAATAAATGCTGGTCTACAAATTTTGGGAAATTATCGATCTTCCAGATAAAATGTGCTACTTCTTACCTATTTTGATTAGATGAATTAGAAAACAGGTAGTCCATAAAAGTGCTGGTTGGCTAAAGCTTTCAAGGTATTTTACAATAAATATGTCTAATTATCTATACACTGGTGAGTATATTTGCCTACAGGGGGGGGTGATGATGATTATGCCTCATAACGTCTTGACAAAGTACGGTATAACAATGAAAACCGTACCATATGAAAACTAATTTATCTTCATTTTGATACTAAAGATTATTACCTAACTGTAATTTATTTCTTTTATTAGCAAACGTTACGTTATTGGTATCAGTGAAAAGATAAGTTTACAATGATTGCTGTGGTAGCATTCTCACTGCTTTATCACATTTTGCTGCCTGATCAAGGGTTGGCAATGAAAGCAGCAGATGCAACAACTTCACTTTAAACAGATATTGATAAACTGGATAAAAAAATAGCAGTGTTGGTGTGCCAGTACAAGACCAACATTAGCCCTCTGGGGTCTAAGGGTGTTTTGGGGCCCTGGACAAGTTTTGATATGCCCTGAAATTTGTGCGTTTTTCAGTTGCTTTTAAATATATTAAAATAATATAGTGTATTAGATCGTGTAATCAGCACAAACTGGGCTACAGTAATATGTGAGCAGCATGTTTATACATGATTGTGTTTTTGAGAAAACAGCATTTGTGCATGGTTAGTAAAAAATTAAAATTCACTGAAGTAAGGCCATAAAATATACAGAACATTGGTTCAGGGGCAGTCGTAACCCAAAAGTTGTAGGTTCGAGTCTCAGGACCGGCAGGAACTGTCGGTGGGGGGCATGAATAGCCAGCGCTCTCTGCTCAATACTTTGACTGAGGTGAGACCTGGGGTGGCTGTGGCTCAGGCGGTAGAGTAGGGCGATAATGAACCAGAGGGTTGGTGGTTTGATCCTTGTCCTTCCCTGGTCCACAGACTGAAGTGTCCTTGAGCAAGACACTGAACCCCAAGTTGCCCCCGGTGGCTGTTCCATTCATGTGTGTGAGCGAGTGGGAGAGACAAATAGTGTAAAAAGAGCTCTGAGTACAGTGGAGTGTAGAAAAGTGCTATACAAGTATAAGACCTTAAGACCATTTACCTTGAGCAAGGCACTGAAGCACCAACTACTCCCCAGGCGCCGCAGCATTGGCTGCCCGCTCCTCCGGGTGTGTGTTCACTGCTGTGTGTGTGCACTTTGAATGGGTTAAATACAGAGCACAAATTCCACATCATACTTTACTTAATTTCACTTCACTAGATTTCACAAGACTTTTGAGAACTGGATCTTGTAGCCTAGAATGTTTGCTTCAAAATGATGTCATCTTGTTCAAAATCATCTTGTTCATTCATTCACAGAAAACAATACACTGATTTAAATTTTCTAAGACACTTTTTGTTTCAAAATAATCCTGTGATTCACACCTGAGAAGACAATGACCCACATAATGAGCTGCATATTGAGCATTTCAGTTAGGCTTATGCGTCAGGAATTATATCCTCCATTGGGTCCAGTCGCCCTTCAAAACGCAAACATTTGTCATCTAAGGAGAAAGTAAACTCTTCTTCGCTGTCCAGAACCAACTGAAGTGCTTCTTCACGTGTAGCATGCCGTTATCCAAACACACAGAAAGAAAAAATGAGTAAATTCTATGATGAAGCTTGACGTTTTATGCCATTTCTCAGGAGCATGTACATAATTACCTGGCTCACCTCAGATCATTTCCACATGAACAGTGCGCTCAGTGCGATCACATTAGCTATAATAAGGTGAGACAGCAGAAAAAGTACTGTAGATAATTCAAGCTATTTATACTTATATTTCTCATGTCTTTAAGGCAAGTATTCGCTGAGATTGTTTTATTTATGAGTCTGTAAAGAGAGGTGACAGAGTCAGACAAGACAGAAAATGCACCGGACTGCTTTCTTTATTTTGCAAAAGCACAGCATTTTGTTGCTATTATGAGTATACAAATAAAAGTATACCCTCTACAGATTCGAATTATGTATTGCTCTTATCTGTACGATCAAAACTGACAGACTAATTTAAGTTCTTTTCGGCATTATCAGGAGAAGATGCCACAAAACGCGCCGGCATGTTTGTCAACCCTGGAGGGTTAATGCTGTGTCCAAATGTCCACCCTAGTCCTTAACCCCTGTCAGCATATAGTGCAGCACTATATAGTGGAGTACATTGTGTACTCAATTAGCTAACAGTTTCAGAAACTCATCCACTACTTTTTTCTGTTGCCAATTATGACATAGCACGGGCTGCCGGCCCATGTAGATGTCACTTCCTGTTTCAAACTAATTATTTTTATTATTTTAATAATTTAGTAGTAAAAATTTATCTCATTCTGAATGTTTTCTTAAAAGGTATAATTTAACCATCTGTTCATAATTTTCAGCTACAATCTTGAATATATATTTATAACCTTCAGGCATTTCTGCCATTTTTTCATCCATGCAGTGCATGACGGTCTATTCTGCCAGTTTAGTGACCATCGCGGCTCACTACTTTTTACAATGTATTGTGGAAATTTTGAGGGCACTACTCTTCAGTTACTAGCGATTCAGACACCGCCACGAAATGGTGAACTCACTATATAGGGCCCTATATATGGAGTAGGGTGGACATTTAGACGCAGCATAAGAGATTTATAATGTTGTTGTGAACTGTGAACTTTGCCGACCCAGACTAGACTAGAAATACTACAAGATTTGATCATCACCTTATGCTAATCCATCAGCACACAGAGTGCAGCTCACAGCTAATGTCATGCCTGAAGATAAAAGGATGTTTGGCTTTATATTTTTGCCACCATTTTTTGCCACATTAACAAGCCCTTACACTTAACTCTGTCAGGGTCCTCATGCATTTTATTTGTTATCACAAAGAATTCTGGGCATTTTATGCCTAAATGTGGAGTTCATGTTGTCATTTATGATTTTAATTAATTAATCTCTTTTTTGGCTAAGGTTGATATGTAAATAATGCAAATTAGCCACTTAGTAAGGGCATCAATTACCACCTGGCTCTTATCAGTTCCACTGTGTTGATTGTAAAACACTTGTTACGGTCGTGTGGTGATGAAGGTGGACAATCAGCAGTGGAGTCCATGTTATGGCTCGCTCTGGAACCAATTAGTACTCAATCCCCACTGTCCTCTGAGACCAATAAAACAGAGCAAAGGGTCGAGGCTTAAAACAATAATGTGCAACCAGGCCACACCTATATAATGTCTGTATTTTAAGTATAATACTAAACAAGGATCATTGTAACCACTACTAGACTACTCAAGTACTTAATTAAGCCAACATACAATTAAAAACGTGTACTATGAATGCATCATGCTGTACTATGGAGATAGCATACATGGCTAGAAACAGTCAACAAACACAGGGACAGATATAGAGTAAGGAAAGTAACGGAGGAAAGTTACTTTTAGAGGCTGGTAATCTACTCTCTTGCTGTCCCCAGTGCCTCCTGCTCTTGATAAGATGATGTCAACAAATGTGAGTATTTTTCCAGCCCTCCTCTATTTCTAGAGGAATTGACCTGGTATGATCCAGTTGTGCATGAAGATAGGCCTTTGAATAGGTCCTGTATCTCAGAATGGCAGAACAGAGACATGGGCAGACTTAGTAAGGGGAAGAGGATGAGAAATAGATGGCGGTGAAACTGATCTGTCTCTCATTATGTCCTCTGTCTTTGTCAGAAAACCCAGGAAACATCTCAGATTCATATGCAACTTTTAGAAGCTTGATTTAGATCCATTCTGCTCCATAAGCTTGCTCAATGAAACAAAAGAATTATAGCAGTATTGTTAGACAGGAACTTGTGTGTGAAGTATCACTGAGAGGGAGCAATGTGTCTACACCTGTGTGTGTGTGCGTGTCATACAATCTGCTGGGGAAGCTGTTTCTATCCCATGAAAAGAACGTAGCTGTGGTGAACCATTAAGAGACTGATTGTAACTTCTTATGTCAGCCTTTCATCCAATGACTTTTACTGCCCTGTGTGACCCACTAACCCCCCCGTTTTTTGTGCAGGTGCAGCTGTCATTGCATGTGTAGTTAACCACTACACATGACCACTCTGCATTTTATTTTTTGTCAGTCTAGTTATGGGAAAATGGTTTTAGATTTGACAGGCAGTGTAAGAGAGGAAACTTTGCAGTGAGTTTATTGAGGTTAGTAACGAAGTTATAAACCAGGCAGTTTAGTGAATGCTAGTCAAAGAGACAGTGAGTTAAACTAAGAAGGTAGGTTTAAAAAATGGCAACAGTCTATGAGCATTTTGCTCATAGACTTTATAGTGGTGTGCAATCTTCCACTCAAACTTAAACCTTCATCTTCAGAACAGTTATAACTCATTTGAGAGCCTCACTCTTAACCTCTCATATCCAAACTGGAAAAAAGAAAAAACAGTTCTACTTGTCATTGTGTACCGTCCACCTGTTCATTACTCAGACTTTTTAACTGAATTTTCAGACTTCCTATCAGATTTAGTGCTCAGTTCTGATAAAGTCATTATAGTTGGAGATTTTAGCATTCGTGTAGATGTTGAAAGTAATAGAAAATAAATATTAGATTCAGTTGGTTTCACTCAGAATGTTAATAAACCCACCCACTGTTTCAATCACACCCTTGATCTTGTTCTGACATATGGCATCAAAATTGAGCACTTATTAGTTTTTCCCCCAAATCCTCTTTTGTCAGATAATTCTTTAATAACTTTTGAATTTAAGATAAGACTGCAGTAATCAAACCCCTACTTAAAAAGCCTTGTCTTGATCCAGGAGTCTTGGCTAATTATAGACCAATATCCAACCTACCATTTTGGTTGGTTGACGAAGGACAAGAAGGCAAAGAAGGAAGAGGAATGGCAGGAGTGTAGGACTTAGAGTAGGGACTTTGAATGTAGGGACTTTGTCAGGGAAAACTGGAGAGTTGGCTGATATGATGGAGATAAGAACGGTGGATAGCTTGTGTGTTCACGAGACCAGGGGGAAAGGTAGCAAGCCCTATAGATTAGGAGCAGGGTTCAGGCTGTTTTATTATGGTGTGGATGGAAAGAGGAATGGAGTAGGAGTTATTCTGAAGGAGGATTTTGCTAGGAATGTTCTGGAGGTGAAGAGAGTGTCAGATAGGGTGATGAGTCTGAAGCTGGAAGTTGAAGGTGTGATGCTGAATGCTGAGTGTGGTTATGCCCCACAGGTAGGATATGAGTTAGAAGAGAAGGAGAAATTCTGGAGGGAGGTGGATGAGGTGATTCAGGCTATCTCTAGTGTTGACAGAGTGGTGATTGGGGCAGACTTCAATGGGCATGTTGGTGAGGGAAACAGAGCTGATGAGGAAGTGATGCAGGACAGGAATGCAGAAGGACATGGTAGCAGAATTCACAAAAAGGATGGAAATGGCTGTAGTGAACACATTTTTCCAGAAAAGGGAGGAGCATAGGGTGACATATAAGAGTGGAGGTTGGAGCACACAAGTTGATTACATCTTGTGCAGATGTTTCAACCTGAAAGAGATCCGTGACTGCAAAGTAGTAGTTGGGGAGAGTGTAGCCAGACAGCATAGGATGTTGGTGTGTAGGATGACTCTGGTGGTGAGGAAGATGAAGAGGACAAGGGCATAGCAGAGGACCAAGTGGTGGAAGTTGAAAAAGGAAGAGTGTTGTGTGGCTTTCAGGGACGAGCTGTGTTATGACCCTAGGGGTCATTATGTGTGTATGGTTGTGTGCTATTGGCCCTCCCCATTACGTGTGTATGTGTGTGGGTGTGACGGAGGATGGAGTGGGCGTGGACGTAGGAAGACCGTGGATTGGACTTCCGGGATTGGTCCAACACTTCCCGGAAGGACTATAAGAAGCCCACGGACTGCTGTTCGAGAGAGCTATTCTCCCACCTTTGCCATTCCCAGCTATTTGTTAAAGATTTCGACTTCAAGTTAGATAGTTAGTTAGATATTAGGTTTTGTTTCGTTTTGTAGGTAGTGTTAATGATAGGATTTTCGTTATTTAGATTAGAAATATTTAGATTCTTAGGCTACGTTTGTGTTTTGTTTTCTCCTGTTTTGTTTTAGGAGTTTCCAGGCTAGCGACCTGTGATTTTGTGTTGTTTCTTTTGTTTTGAGATCGTAGGGCTATTGTAGCGTTTCTGTTATTTGATCTTTTGTTTGTTTGAGACCATAGGGCTATATTTAGCGTTTGTGTTTGTTTTCCAACATTCGTGTAAAATCGTAGGGCTCACGGAGCGTTTTTGTTTGAGTAGGGCTAAATTAGCGTTTTGTTTGTGTTGAACATTCTGTATTGTATTCTGTGTTTAAACAGAATAAATATTCTTGTTAATTGTAGTTCGTCCAGTTCGTGTTTGTTGAGAGTGGAAGAGGTTTGGAGGAAAACTCCACAATCGTGTTACGCTCCGGCAACCCCTAGGCTGGGGCGTAACAAGTTGAAATAGTCTCTGGGAGGTCAGGAGGTTCTTTCAGGTGACTGGACAGCTACAGCTAAAGTGATCAGGGAGACAGGTAGGAGGGTACTTGGTGTGTCATCTGGAAATAGAAAAGCTGATAAGGAGACTTGGTGGTAGAATGAGGAAGTTCAGGAGTGTGTTAAGAGGAAAAGGTTAGCTAAGAAGAAGTGGGACACTGAGAAGACAGAAGAGAACAGACAGGAGTACAGGGAGATGCAGCATAAGGTGAAGGTAGAGGTGGCAAAAGCCAAACAAAGGGCATATGAGGATTTGTATGATAGGTTGGACACTAAGGAGGGAAAGGTGGATTTGTATAGGTTGGCGAGGCAGAGAGACAGAGATGGGAAGGATGTGCAGCAGGTTAGGGTGATTAAGGACAGGGATGGAAATGTGTTGACAGGTGCCACAAGTGTGATGGAAAGATGGAAGGAATACTTTGAAGAGTTGATGAATGAGGAACATGTTAGAAAACACAGAGTAGAAGAGGTGACTGTTGTGGAGCAGGAAGTAGCAAAGATCAGTAAGGATGAAGTTCTCTTTGGGAGTGATGAAGCTGGATAAGATCTGGAATGATTTCATGAGAGGGACAGCTCATGTGAGATGTTTTGGAGAAAAAGCCAGGGAAGCCAGATTGAGATGGTTTGGACATGTTCAGAGGAGGGACAGTGAATACATTGGTAAAAGGATGCTGAGGTTAGAGATGCCAGGAAGGAGGCCTAGAGGAAGCCTAAGATGAGGTTATTGGATGTAGTGAAGGAGGATATGAGGATAGTTGGTGTGGGTGAGGAGGATACAGAGGATAGGGTTGAAGGGAGGTGGATGATTCGCTGTGGCAACCCCTGAAGGGAGCAGCCGAAAGGAAAATAGGATCCAACCTACCATTTATTTCGAAAATCCTTGAAAAAGCTGTTGCTAAGCAGCTATCAGACCACTTACACAGAAATGAACTATTCAGAGCACATCATAGTACAGAAACAACACTTAAAAGTCACCAACAATATTCTCTTAGCCTCAGATAATGGACTTGTTTCTATACTTGTTCAGCTAGACCTTAGTGCTGCATTCAACACCATCGACCATAGCATCTTATTACAGAGAATCGAGCATGTCACTGGAATCAAAGGAACAGCGTTAAAATGGTTCCAATCTTATCGGACAGATTCCAATTTGTTCATGATGAACCTTCCACGCACACAAAAGTTAGTTATGGAGTTCCACAATGTTCTGTGCTAGGACCAATTTTGTTCACCTTGTACATGCTTCCTTTAGGCAATGTTATTAGGAAGCACTCTATTAATTACCACTGCTATGAAGATGACACTCAGCTTTATCTATCTGTGAAACCTGATAACACAAACCAGTTAGCGAGACTTCTGGTGCATCTAGAGGACATAAAGGACTGGGTGACCAGTAACTTTCTACTTTTCAACTCGGAGAAAAAAGAAGTTATTGTATTTGGGCCTAAAAACCTCAGAAACAACTTTTCTAACAATATAGCTACTTTAGATGGCATAGCCCTGGCCTCCAGCACTACTGTGAAAACCTTGGAGTTATTTTTGACCAGGATATGTCTTTTAATTCACACATAAAACAAATCTCTAAAACCACCTTCTTTAATTTATGCAATATTACCAAAATTAGGAGCATCCTGTCTCAAAGTGATGCAGAAGAACTAGTTCATGCATTTGTTACTTCATGGCTAGATTACTGTAACTCATTACTATCAGGATGTCCATACAGTAACTCCATACAAAGCCTCCAGTTAATCCAAAATGCTGCAAGTCCTGACAGGAACTAGCAAGAGAGATCATATTTCTCCTATACTAGCTTCTCTTCATTGGCTCCCTGTAAAATCCAGAATAGAATTTAAAATCCTTCTCCTCACATTCAAATCCCTTCATGATCAAGCTCCTTCATACCTCAAAGACCTCATAGTACCATATTATCCCAAAAGAGCACTTCGCTCTCCGAGTGCAGTTCTACTTGTGGTTCCCAGAGTTTCTAAAAGTAGAATGGGAGGAAAAGCCTTTATCTATCAAGCTCCTCTCCTGTGGAACCAGCTCCCATTCTGGGTCCAGGAGGCAGACACTCTCTGTGCTTTTAAGGCTAGACTTAAAACCTTCCTTTATGACAAAGCTTATAGTTAGGGCTTATTCAGGTAATCTGCTGCTATAGGTCTAGACTGCCTGAGGATTCGCCATCGGTGCACTGAGCTCCCCTACCCTACCCTAACTCTCGCCTCCCCTCCCTTCCCTTCTCCTCTCCTCCTCTCCTCCCTCTTCACATGTATATTCTACCATTGAATGTCACTAACTTTGTGTCCTCTCTCTCTCCCTGTACCTTCTGCAGGTGTCCCTGGTCCTGGAGCTGTATATTGCTGATGTGCAGTTACTGGCCCCACCAACCTGCAGTGTTTATTTGTTGTTCATTATTGCTATTCTTTTCTCTCTCCTCTATCCATTCACTCCAACCGGGCGAGGCAGTGGCCACCCAAACTGAGCCTGTTTCTGCTGGAGGTTTCTTCCATTAAAGGGAGTTTTTCTTCTCCATAAGGGATTTGTTGGGTTTTTCTTTTTTGTAAAGTGACCTGGGATGATTGAATTGTGATTTGGCACTATACAAATAAACTGAATTGAATTGAATTGAATTGATGATACACCTACTGTAGTTCACAAGATGAGACAATGCATGATCTTGGGTTCATGAAAACAAGACAAGGCAATATTGTAATACTATTTTAAATAAATCTTTAACAACAAAATATATGACTGGAAAAGTCTTATTCAATTTAACATAACAAAATACAAAACATTTTGAAATTTTTTTACTAATCATGTGTTCAGTATGAATTATCACATGCAATAAAAGACAGAAGAATCAGCAACTTCTGTGTTAATTCAGGGTATCTACACAATAAAACCAAGTTCAATTTAAGATCAATATCAAGATCTTTTTAATACCACTTTAAATCAAGTCCAAAGCCGTGACGGAAAAACAGGCTAACAAAAGTGCAAAAATACTATCAAAGTAAACACAGTCAGTTCAAATTAAAAAATATTATTTCTGTACTGAATGATATTAAAATAATCTCAGAACATGAATCAACAGACAATAACATACTAATATCCGAATACAGAAACATCTTATTTATCAGTCCTACACTTCTTTTGAAGTGTTGCATTTCTTCTGTTTTACCATTCTCCAGCTCTGCGCAAGACAGAACATTTGTTGTTTTGAACCGTAGATTTCCCTTCTTCCTGAAGGCTCTTCTCTGTGTTCTTTGTTAACAAAAAGTTTCCAGTCCATGAGTGTGGATACACAAATGCAAGTCTCTCATGCACTTTATGTGAGACGCTTTGTGCCACACATGGTATGCTTGCTGTATAGACAAGTGGTTTCCTTGCAAGTGTAGCATGTCTCTGGTGGATCACAACATTTTCATGGATTTTGCATTGCATTGGTTATTGGTTGAGTTCAGAAGCCCACTGCACATCTATTTCTGTCCAACAGGACATAGGTGTCCACTGTGTCCTGGAAAACTTTATGGAAAAGACGTGTGTGCACACTACTTATCATCACAGAGATGCTGCCTCTCTACTGAAAATTAGTGAAAAATTTGACCCTCAGATTTGCCACTAAAGCGGTTAATGTTGTGTAGCTACAGAAAAGCAGCCATCAGTGGAAGAGTGAGAGAGCACTTTATACCTGACCTTTGGGTCAAAAGATCAGACAAGAGCTGCAAACAGAAGCAGGAGCAGTAGGTGCTGCCATTGTCTTTGACATAGGCAAGAAAGGATCAACAACACTGTGAAACCAGGGCAATGGGTCAATGCAACATCAGAGTAGAGAGAAGGCCATCCTTGACTAAAGTTAATAGTCTGATCTGCTGTGCTGAGAGAGAGAGAGCATCCTGTTTTGGAGTACAATGGATTTTATAAGCTGAGAGGGATTGCTGGTTCAATCATGATTGGCCAGAGAAGAACCTCCACATTTCAGTTCTGTGCAAATGAATGGGTATGCAAGTGACTGTAGAGTCTGTGCTAGGGCCAAGCCTGTGCAAAATGGGAAGCAAATTGCTCCTATTCAAAACAATGATGATTTGTTTTGAATTTAGCCAGAATAAAGACCAATAGCATCAGGAAATACCATGCAATACAATACAAATTATACAGGATTTACCAGCTGTCAATTTGATGTTTGATGCAGACAGCTCACAAAAAGCAAACTAAAAAAAAAAAACAAAAAACACTGTACTTTTTCCCTTTTCTTTTCTACAACTTCATTAGCTGCACCTGTACACTCGAAGTCACACTGTACTCAGCCCCATTTTTTCTTTTCTGCTTATGCTTCAAATAAAAAGCTGTTTCAAAGACCATGCCATATGTGTATTTTCCACACTTTGGAACATGTAATATATTTAGCTTGGTGGTAATCACTCACACATTGGGACAACAGAGACAAAGTACTGACTGAGAGAATGGAGAGAGGAGAGCCGCTGATGTTTTAAAACATGTATGGATGATTAATTACCTGGAGGTGCTGGAGGAAAATACTACTTTTAGAGAACACAGAGAGAGCCCGCCACACTACGAGTTTCTTTCCTCCAATGGAATAATTGAAATTTGATTAAAAGCGAAGCCAGAACCTTCTTCTGCCTGTTAAGCAGAATATCCACAGTAAAATGCAAAAGTATTCTCCTTTCAATATGGTAAAAATGTCCATCATAATTTGTGCAGGGTCATTTGCCAAAGGACAAGGAGGAGAAGTCATCACTGGCTTTCCCTTTACCTGTAACCTCCAAGAAATGCATATTGCAGTAGGTGAGGTACAGTCCAATTGTGACCATACAATTACAGTCTATCAACAAAGCTGGCAGGTTGAGCACATCCCCAGGCTGGAGTTGGTAATGATGAGTTCAAACACTTGAAAGAGGTCTTTCAAGTCCCTTGTACTTGTGCAAGTGTGTGTGAGGGAGAGAGCGAGAGAATATGTAGAAGGGAGGGAGATATGGGAACAGAATTGAGGTATAAGATACAACAGAGGGCGTTAAAGTCTTGCCACTCTAAACACTGACAAGTGCATTTAAGTAAAGTCTCAGTAGCTGCTGTGCAGCCCAGTCACAGCAGGGTACTGTAGTGTTAAAAAAATGATGATTCACCCTCGGACCGGTTATTTCTTCTGTTGTCTGTTAACTTGTTTGACATTCATAGGTTATTATCTTGCATTGTATTAATTTCCTAATATTTTATAAGGTTGAATACATTGGATATTCTGCTGTAAGATTTAAATGTGAAGTGTTTTGTGTTTGCCAGTTATGTTTTCCATCTGTCTTAAGATGTTTTCAGATAGTATATAAACCTGGTGAGGCAGAAACCCTGCTCTGACATGTGCTTAAAATATAGGCTTACAGAATATGTGTTTTTCGGGTGGAGGCAACATTTTCTGCCTTGAAGCAAATTCTGCTCCATTTGTAAAACTTTATTTCCTGTCACAAACCCACATGAAAATATCAGACTGTAAACTCTATGTTTGAAAGCAGGTTCCATAAATTCCCAAATTAGTTCTCTGCAAAAGTCTAAACTGCACAGTATAGCAATGCTAAATAAATAAATGTCTGGCCTGGGTGATGGGTGGAGGTAGGACCTCAGGAAATGCTTGGGGGTCTGAGTGGTTCCAGCTTGACATTCCCTGTGATGGATCAGTGTGTCTTGGAATGTCCAAGTGGTGATCTGAAGTGTAGCTCCAATTTCAGGTGGATTAATAGGCAGGAGTGGGCCCAACTGTAACCATGCCCACATGGCCTTAATCAGTGGAGATTTGCACATGCTATCAAATCACTGGATCCCACCTATGGATTAAAGGACCCTGGGTAGACCACAGACTGTCTTTTCAGAAAGGACTTGAAAAGGTATTTATACAGTATAAACAAAAATATTGTCAAGGCTATTTGTTCAACCCCCATAATCTTTACATTATTTGCTACTCTCTTAATATTACTTGGCATCTTTCCTTTAAACCATACATATGGCACAGTGCCCCAAGAGGTCTCATGATTATACCAGTGAAAAAAAAAAAGTTATCTTTTTATCTGTAAAAAAATAGCCATGTTGAATGAACTAGGCTTTTCTCCTCATTTTTTTTTTTGGTTTTATCTCCTTTGTAGTGTTTTTGACAAGCATTTCCTTTTGTGTACTAATTTGATAAGCATGAGATTTTTTAATTTTTTTATCTTAATATACTGTTCCTTTAATAAAACACAATTTGACTTTGGTAAATATTGAAGTAAAAGCAAAAACAAGACAAATATTTAAGGAAATGATAATGAGAATTTCACTTCTCATTAAGCAGCCCAATTCTGTCCAGACTAGAACACTGGATTGCCTCTTTTTACTGCAAAAATAAGTAATGTTAGAGTAAGGCTGTGTAATAACAGGCTGTGGGAAAAATCAATACAGAAATGGTCACAAAATGTTATTCTTAACAACATATTTAAGAGATTGTAAAGTGTATTCCTGTATTAACACCTGCAGCGACTCCAAATTAATTTTGTTTGGACATTACTTGAAAATTACCTGACTGAAAAGCTGAATGAGTTAATGCAAAAACAGGTATATACTTAATATACTTGATGCAACTCCCTCAGGCAAAGTCATCACTGTGTGTGGTGTGTTCGGGCATATGGAGTGTGTTTGAATATGTGTTCTTTGCTTCCTCTAATATCATTGGTGTATCAAGTGTTTTTAAAAGACTTTATAATCTACTGTATTAGCATAGATATTTATGATATGTTGCAGACTGAAGGAGACGCTCTGCCATAAGAATCACAAAACTAAAAAAAAAAAAAAAAAATCACCCGGTTTACAAGTTAATCCACATTTTATTATGGCTGCTGAGCCTGCGAGGGGTAGATTAAAAACAACATGTTTTGGAGCAGGTTTGTGAATCAGCTATATTAAAGGGGAGCTTAGTTTGCCTTTGAGATTAAGTGTGGACTCACTATATTATCATCTGCAGATTTAAATGCGAGCAGGGTGAGTGCAACCTAATGCTTCTGCTTCCTGACACACTGTTCTATTTTGTCTTGTAGAGCATGCATGTGGACAGCTCTTCTGGTTCTGTAGACTTATACTCTGCCAGATGAACTTACTTTTTATCAGGCAGAGAGCTGTCATACCATACCTGGCATTAAAAGTTAATGGGTATCTAACAAATTCCGATATATCAAGCAAAGATGTAGATCATTGTGTAATATCAACTTTGGAAAGCGTTGTCTTCCCCAACAGTGACAGCATAGTATACTCAATTTAAACTCTGTATTTCGGAATTTACTTTATAAACTGGCAGTTGAGCCCTCTGGTCGGAGCAGTGTGTGTGTCTGACCACTGTTTGCTGTTTAAACAGTCACTGCGTAGCAGCTGTATAATAACAGTCCACACGCTTTGATCACTGTGACTGCTGCTTTAGGAGCATAGCCAAAAATGATAACAGTCAAAAGCAGGCCAGCAGATATAAACCATTGTACCTGTATACATAGGTGTTTTTTTACACACTTTGTGAAAAGACAAATACAGGGCACTTGAGCTCAGAAGAACTTTTCAGCTGTGATGATTTTGTCTGTCGGGAGAAATGGATATTAAAGATTCCACAGTTACAAAATGTCTGGACTACTTCCCCTTAGGTCCATGCAAAAACCCACAAAGACTGGAACATGCACACCCCCCCTCTCCCAAACCAACATTAAGGAAACCTGCTCTAACACCTCTCTGGGGGACTTGTCGGTTGGCAGCTTAAGGACCACACACAGGCTTCCATACACACACTCACATCCTCACAGTCACTCAAACATAAATGCACACACAAGCAAATCCACACACTCCAATTTCATATCCATAACAACATAACCTTGAAGGATAAAATGCAGGACTCATTTAAATGCTAATTTGTTTGTTAACATAACATCAAGATTCAATGCGGGACAAGTTACGGAACTAGGCTGTCACTTGATATGTATATTTTATTCTACTTTGTTATTTTTATTGGAACTTTGATTATGATAATACAAAACAGTAAATAAAACATTAATATAAACAGGAAGGACTTGAGCAACATCTTTTATGTATTCAGGTGCTTTATTACCAGGCAGGAAATAAGAATGGTGAGAATGTAAGGGAAAGCAAAAGGTTGTGGAAGCTGTGGCTATGTTAGTATTGAAACTGATGGGCCAGATCATATGCACTTCATAGTCTAAGAGCAAGCTGAAATTCCACCAACCCCTCTTTTTCATGAGCATGGACCAGAAGTAAAGGCAAGCAATGATGATTGTTCTATCTATTCAGTAAGAAAATGAGTTCATGGGAATATTGTAACCTACCTCTTTTCAAACCTGATCTCTCAGCTGTTGCTTTTATTTTGGCATTTCATTCATTTCTAACAGAGAATAATTAACCAGTCACAGACAGTAGCTTGTCTTGTGCAACAGGATTTAAATCCTGTTCAAGATGGTAATATTGCTTGATGCATCACTGTGTATTACTAAAACTGATGTGAATTCAACCAGGGTCCTCATTCTCATACACATTTCTCATACATGAATCTGGGTTTATGCCAGCAGATCCTAAACTATATATAATAGATTAGAATATTTTTGAGTCCTCCTCACACAGGTACATACAAACAGGTCTTTTGCTTCTACACACCACTGGAATTTATTTTAAACATTGTAATTCATACAACACTACAACTTCGAAGGTAACCTTAGTATTTTCAGTCATACAGCACACTGTGGTCTCACCCACCGCTACACTGGTGAAGCCGAGGGATATATACAGCATGTCTCATCATATTTTCTTGTCTTTGCTTTGGAAGCTGTGCGTTGAGTTAATGAAGACTCATCCTCTGGTGTAATGTAACATGTTTAGCTGGGAGCCCTTTCACATACTTGTCCGTGTTTTGTTATCAGTGCTCAAGCATGCCTCGTGACCCCCCTGCAATAGCTCCAGGCACCCCTAGGGGGCTATTGTTTCATGAAAGATTTGTGAAGTGATTGTTGCATCCAGGACGTGACCCATGCCAGTGGCCTGTTTATGTCTGGGGTGTGTCATGGGAACGTGTCTTTTTATTTGGTGCAGAGTTATAGATGAGTTTTGGAGACAATAATAGATGTATCTTTCATGAGCTTTGGTTGATGTCAGTTGGGACAAATTTGGTCTCGATAAAGTGGCCTATAAGGAACAGAACTATAATCAAACAACACAGATTGGAGACTTTTTCTTTTATAAAATTGCCCATCTATGTTATTGTCTCAAAATTAAGCCAGTGTATCACTGCCTTTCATGGTTGTACTCTCATTGTGAGTTATGTTGTGTCTGATGCACTGGTGGCAGAAATGATCAATTGGGGTATTGTGTGTGTGTGTGCGTATGTGTCTATGTGTGTGTTTGGACTCCAGTGGGAGCTTATCCAATCGGTGTACTCCCTTCTGTTTGTCTATTTGTCTGTCTGTCCAAAATGCTCCAGTGACACAAAGCCCTCCAGTGTGCTCTCATCAGAGACGGATGGCCTTGGTCTAAGGCAGTATAAACTCCACTCCTGCTTCAAGCAGCTACGACACCACTATTGTGAGTGAGGAATGTTAACAGGATGAACACTTTAGTGGAAGAGAGCGATTGTGGTAATGGGAAAGGGGGTTGATCTGGCAGAGCATGACTTCTCATTACCACTCACTCCCTTTAGAAATGGGATCTGTTTATTTGGCTGAGTCCTGCCTGAGGGCATTTAGCTGGCCTGGAGGCACCATGGGTAAGCATTCTGGCAAAAGTGTGGCAGTGTAATTATTATATCACTTACCACAGCTCATCAAACAGACATCACTTCTGAGAGTGGTTAACTAGTGTACCTAGCTGTGGAAAATGTTGAGGCTCGTTTGCTGGAAGGGAATACAGTAACAATGTAGGCCTGTGTTACTTGGCCCCTGCTTGTCATTTTTTGTCTTTTTTTTTTAGTGAGTGTAGTGTGTGTATGTATTTATGCACTTTTGGATGTTAGTGTCTACATTGGCGTGTATGTGTGTGATTGTTTTTGTGTGCATGTGCGTGTGGTGTACGTAAGTAATATTGGCCCACCCATATGCCTCTATGTCTGAGTTTCATAACACACACATAAATGCAAAGGCAGAGTTCACTTTCTCTCTATTTTCATTTCTGACTGAATGGGCTCACTTCAAGAGCACGTACAGGCTGAGGGAGAGCTCTCTGTCTCTGATGATCTATGGAGTAAGTGGTTTGGACGAGCCTCCTCTTGATGTGAGTCCCACTCCAACTCGACTTGCAATATGTCAATGTCGGCTGCAATACACTGAACCATATGTTGACTTGTGGGTCTCTCACAATGAAGTAAAGACTTTGTCTCATCACAGTGGCAGAACATTTTCATCATTATACATCAGGAGGATCCTCTGTGTCATCACATACAATGGCAGTATGGCGGGATTTGTACGCAAGGTGATTTGTCCCTGTTGCCATATATAGTGGCTGAGGTCTTAATTTGTTGGCAGGTATGGTTATGGATCATGTGACTACTATGTGACTTCCCTATCCAGTAGACAGTCTCTCTGGCCCTATGGCCCTTTTCAAATATGGAGTATGTTATACTGTTGTCTGTCTGTTAAAGTGATAGCTTTTACATTAATGTTTCTCATGGCTTTTAAAGACCCAAGCACTTTTATAATATTTAGTACCAGCTGTGTTGAAGCAGGGTCACTGCTGGCAAACTGTGGTAAGATGAAAAATTATGTTATGATTGAACTGAGGCTTTTTGTTTCTGACAGACTGCATCAATGACTCAGACTACATCAAGGTTTAATATTACTGTTCAGTTTCATCCATCCATCCATTCTCATCCACTTATCCAGGGACGGGTCGCGGGGGCAGCAGTCTAAGCAAAGATGACCCGACCTCCCTCTCTCCAGACACCTCCACCAGCTCTTCCAGGGGTATGCCTTGGCATCCCCAGGCCAGCTGGGAGATATAATCCCTCCAGCATGTCCTGGATCTTTCCTGAGGTCTCCTCCTGGTGGGACAGATGCCTGATACATCTCAACTAGCTCCTCTTGATATGGAGGAGCAGCGGCTGAGAAGTCGGGGTTGAAGACCTCTTATACAGTGGCCTCTGCCACATGTTTCCAACACACCCTCACTATGCGTTTGGGCCTGCTAGGTCTGTCCAGTTTCCTGGATCCATCAGATCTAACTCACCACCAGGTGGTGATCAGTTGACAGTAGTCCCTCTTTTCACCCAAGTGTCCAGAACACATGGAGGTCAAATTCAATTCAATTCAATTCAATTTTATTTGTATAGCGCCAAATCACAATACAAATCATCTCAAGGCACTTGACAAAAACTAAAACTAAGAACCCAACAAATCCCTTATAAGCAAGCACTTGGCGACAGTGGAGAGGAAAAAACTCCCTTTAACGGAAGAAAAAACCTCCAGCAGAACCGGGCTCAGTTTGGGCGGCCATCTGCCTCGACTGGTTGGGGTGAGTGGATAGAGGAGAGAGAAAAGAACAGCAACAATAAACAACAAATAAACACTGCAGGTTGGTGGGGCCAGTAACTGCACATCAGCGATATACAGCTCTAGGACCAGGGACACCTGCAGAAGATACATAGAGAGAGAACAGAGAGAGAGGAAGAGAGCACAAACTAGGGGAGGGAAGGTTAGTGATGAATGAAGTGACTACAAAGTCGACCATTGACCTTGGACCCAGGGAGTCCAGGTGCCATGTGCACTTGTGGACATGATTCTGTTCATACATGGTGTTTGTTAAACTGTCACTAGCAAAAAAATCCAATAACAGAACACCACTTGAGTTCAGATCGGGGAGGCTGTCACACCTCTGCAGGTTTCACTGTCATTGTCCATGTGAATGATGAAGTCTCCCAGTAGAGTGATGGAATCCCCAGTTGGAGCACTTTCCAGTACCCCTCCTAGAGACTCCAAGAAGGCTGGGTACTCAAAGCACAAAGGGGATTGAGAGCCTGATCCCCAACCTGAAGGCAGGGCTATGAACAAGCCCATGACAGCCCGCTGTCTCTCACCGTGGGCAACTCCATAGTGGAAGAGAGTCCAGCCTTTATCAAGAGTTTCTTTTTGTATTCGGTACTCTCAACCTACCACACAACCACCAAAGGGACCTGCTTTCGACCACTGCCCATACCACATTGCACTGGCCCCATATGGTCCCTTTTGCAGGTGGTGGGCCCATGGAAGGATGGCCCCATGTCTTGTCTTCGGGCTGTACCCGACCAGGCCCCATGGGTGGAGGCCCGGCCACCAGGCGCTCGCCTTAATGCCCCAGGCCTGGCTCTAAGGGAGGAGCGTCGGTATCCCCATTCCGGGCAGGGTCATGTGCCTTAATGTTTTTTATTCATATGGGGTCTTCATGTGACCAAATTGCTTTGGGTGACCCTGCCAAGATCATTTGGGCACTCAAACCCTTCCACCACAATAAGATGGCGACTCTTTTTTCAGTTTCACCATTTACTTTTAGCAAATTCTGCTAAAGTCCAACAGTGTACAAACATAGGATGACAAGACATTGATTTGGGGCTATTTACCTGATGTGTACAATATACAGTGTTTGCTAGATATTTATTTATTCATCCATTTGGCATTAATTTACAATAACATATAGAGAGGAGCAGGGCTGTACGCAGGAATTAAGAAATACCGAGGTCCAAACCTAAATTTGGTTTGGGATCCATCCATTCGGTGGCCAACAAAGCAGTACAATGTATTCATAACACCCAAATTAAGTTATTTTAAGCAATTATTTCATGACTTCTGTTATATGTGCCTTGAAAAAAATATCAAGGTCTGGACCTCGGGGACCTCGATGGTTCTGCTTTCTACAGAGAATTTTTTGACATTGTTTTGGCTTATTAAACAGAATTTTGAGAATATTTTATTGTATAACAGCGAGTGATAAATGGGACTTATCTGTACAAACACAGTACAGCACCTCTGGTGTAGGTCAGTAAATTACACTTATACAGGAATAGAAGAAGAATGTAATGCAGTCAATTAAAATAAATAACTTTAAAAGAGAATATGGCATACTCTCAGCAATCTTGTTTTCTGTTAGTTAAACAAGGTGTTTACATGCATTTGTGTGACTTGGTTACAGCTGGCATTCTACAGTAAACAGATTTCTTAACTGTCATGTAAATTTGAAATCTGGTTAAATTAATTGGGATAATGGATTAGAGAATCCAGCTTTTCCCCAGGTAGTTTTCAGGTGGAGAATGCTGATTTCTGTGCCAAGCATTTCCATGGACAGGTTTGTAATCTGCTTTTTACAAATGCACATGTGCATGACAAAAGACTCCAGACAGGGAAAGAAGCAGAGTGTAGCAACTGTATGAAAGTAGAGATCATTACATAGAACAATTCTCACTTATATTAAAATAAGTCCATTCCAAACTGAATGTAACACATAATTTCCTGTAGTCTAAATAAGTGTAAATAAGTCCTGGTTTTGCCTCTGATTTGACTGCCTGACTGCACTGTCAGTCTGCTTTGACACAGACACAAAAATAAAAAAATGGAGAAGTCAGGATTCAGCCTTTTCTGTCATTATGCACTTGAAATCTTGAAGCCATGTTTCCAAAATCTGTCCAGGATAGATATCTGCTACATGGATATGTGCATTTATAATAGGTATTTACACTGCATATAAACACATTCTTTAATATGTGTAACATGATTTCTCTAAGTAATCAGGTTACTTTAGCACATATAAATGCAGTAAATGACCAGTTAGCTTAATGCACACAATGGACTGTAGTAGGAGCCAACATATAGTGGGGTTCTTTCTTTTTAATGACTCAAGTTTTTTTTTTTTTGAGAATGGTAATCAACTTCAATCACAAGATTGCCAGAGATTTTAAATGCTACTGACCTGGCAGATTTACGTATTTACGCATGTGTAAAGCTTACACGAGCTTACGAATGTAATTACTGCCTTAATACAGCCAAAAGTATATATTCAGACTGTGGCATGGTTAAATTTTTCAGTATATGTAAATATGCCTGAGTGGTGAACAAAGATCAAAGCTAGGAGTAAAAGCGTAAAATGGCAGAAATAATGCATCCTGCCAACGTTTCAAGTCTGTATAGGGAGTCACACCCCAAAGTTACAGTATTGACAGGAGCACGTTTGCATGCATCCATGAGTTAAATACACATACCCACACATACATGTGTTTTAAATGAAGCAAACAGGCTGGAGTGTAATAGTAAGTGGCAGGAAGGGGGTTTAGTTTCCCCATAGGTCCTGCAGCACTGTGATGGGCACTGGGTTTAGACGCGGGTCCAGAGAGTGTATGTGTGTATTTGCACATGGGTATGCCAGAGTGAGAGTGTGTTTGAAATGGGGTTGTTTTCACAGTAATGTGGGTAAAAGGAATTGGAGCCACCCTGAGTCAGGAACAGAGAGCTGATTGTACTGCACACTGGGCTCTGTGGAGAAGGTGGGATAGCATGTTTCCCCTTAAGCTGCACCATGACAGGTGGCACAGAGACTGCTGTCATCTTATATCCCTCCCTATCCCAGAAACCAAAACCATCAAGGATAAAATCATACATATTTAATTACAGATGTTGAAATCTTCTTTATTTCAATACGTAACTGCCTGCTGCTCTTACTGATGCTGTAAGAAATATGTTTGAAAGTAGAGTCCTGAAAACTGAAAATTTTATCCCATTGTTGTGCTTCTGTGATCTTAACTGCCATTTTTCATCTGCTGTGCTCCAACTCACATCTCTCCCTCCTCACCTCTCAGGTCTGAAGTGTAATTTCCCAGCTCTAAATCCAGAAGTGCTACCAGGGGACACGTTGGGTAGATTACGAGGTTAAGGCTTCATTTTGTCCCTGGGCTGTGGAGAAAACGAAAAGCAACAAACTTGTGTGTGACCTGTGCTAGTTTGTGGTTCCAGGGAGAGCCCAGAGCAGCCCCCAAGTCCCTGAGGTGTCTGAACCACCTCCACTCACTTCTCTCACAGCCTCAAACTGTTATTGAGCTGGGGCCCTGGAGGGGCTAGCTGGAAATATTGTTTAATGTTTTTGAACAGAGAAAGGCAAGAGAGTACAGCTGCACAGGTCCAAAAGCCACAACCCTGAACATACAAGGTAATGTGTGTGTGTGTGTGTGTGTGTGTGTGTGTGTGTGTGTGTGTGTGTGTGTGTGTGTGTGTGTGTGATTTGTAAATGGGCCACTGAGCAAAACTGAAAAAACTAAGAGTTGATCAACAATTTCCTTTAGACTCTCTATTCAAAAGAGCTCTTTAGCTCTTTTCCCCATGGAGCTGGTAAACAGAATATTTGCTTTCATGTCAGGCTAAGTGAATGTATTATTATTATTTGGTTTCTATTAAAATGACTTTTCACGGTTTGTGGTCAGTAAGCTGATCAAAGCTCTTCAGCAACTATCAGAAAGAGATATGCTGACCTTATCAGGAGAGGAGAACACAGGGTGGTTTTATAGTATATCTACTGAGGCGATCTGTGAGAACTGTTGCCACTGGCGCCAGGCAATTTCTGTAAAAAAAAAAAAATTTTGGATAAAGAGGATTTTACAAAACATTTTTTTTTTTTTTAAATCTTTTTCTTTTTTAAAGGGTAATGCATAATAGTAGGTTAGAATAGGATTGACTGTATATAGCACTTAATAAACCTACTGCAAAGCAATTTAAACAATGTAGTAGTGAAACACAAAGAGAAAAAGGCAATTTTAGATCAGGTGCCAAGAAACAAATGAATCGGTAGAACGTTCTAAATAGGCCACAGTAAAAATTTGCATAGAACAAATAATTTATGGAGAAAAAGAGAGGAACAGACCAAACATATAATATGATGAGGCAAAATATTTTAATGGTAATGGAAAATCTAAACAACAAACAACTACAAAAAAAGCCTTACATATTTTTTCTAAGAGTCCAGCTGCTTTGTCTGTATTTTTTTTTAGTTTACTCCTACAGTTTAAAGTAAAAAATCAAAGGAGTAATTATAGATACAATGAGTTGATCCTTCAGTGTTCCTTATTTAATAGTGGAAGGTTTGGATAACCTTGCCAATATGATTCTCTAAATTTAGATAATAAAAATCAAAACAGAAAAACTTTATGCATTAACCTGCAGAATTGAATACAGAGATTTCAATGCTATTCTAATACTAGTTGCAGGAATTCACAGCTTTAGAATAACGTCAAATTACGATCTCTTTTGTATATGGAATTAAATTTTAAGTGAAGTAAAGGCCCTGTTGTCAACCCTAGAATGACTGTTTAACTGTGTTACCTACAGTATCTGTGTTTGTCTGCTCTACTGTAATAATATTACCATGACCCTATTTGATAAAACTTTTTAGCGCTACTTTACTCTTTGCTGCACTGGGCATTGTTCAGTTTGATGCATCATGAAGGACAAATGAACTAAATCATTGAGAGGAATCGTGGCTCATAAATGAAATTCAAAATGTTTTCCACCCATAACAGAGTTCTGTATAGAGTTAAAGAGAAAACTGTTACTGACAGCAGGACATTACACACCAATTCCCTTGGTCTCCCCCTAGCCTTCCCCTGCATTCATAAATATCCCCTCGTCTGCTTCCCCTAATTACCTAGCATGAGCATGGCTGTTTCCACTTCCCTCTCGCACATAATAGAAACTGCTTTTTAATATCCAGGCATCATAAAATGTCATGCTGACTTAACAGACACGAGGAGCAGAAGGAGCAATAACAGAAGGGTAGGCATGGCTGGGGGGGCAAAGTACATGCAGTTCAGAGTAGGGAAGGAGGGATGGGCAGTTGATATTTAACCTCAGGATAGATGCTGAATTTTTACTTCTGCTTTTTTTCTTGTTCACTGCTGTCATTCCTTGCTGTGTGCTGTCACTTCAGTCATTCCTTTCAATTTAGTTTCAGCCCTGAAATGTAAGAAAACAGATGGCGCCACCACTAATGTTAACTTTTTTTCTCTGCAGTCGAATAAAAACAACTGAGAAAAGCAGCTCTCGGTATGTGATGTGTAGTATCAATTTGTTTACTTTAACAACTTTTGTTTTTCATCATCTGTGAACCACTAAATAACTGCCAAGATCCAACTCTTTCCAACTGCGGCCTCAGTAATATGACATTTCCTACTTCTAACTCTGTTACAGTTCTGATCACCAGAAAACAACCAGTAGATATCAGATTAGTTGACTTTATAGTCAGCTTAGCTTTTATAGCTTGTCATTATTCAAGCATCTGAAGCATTTCAACAGGACCATTAGTCAACCTGTAGCCAACACAACCCACTGGGACAAAAGAGATGAATGACCTGCCAATTTCTGCTGCATTTTTTACCATCCTTAGAACAGACAGAGATGGCTTTCAGGAGTGAGAAGTTATACCCTATGTTAGCACATTATTTGTACTGAAATTAAATGAAGTCAGAATGTAAAAGAACACC
Organism: Mastacembelus armatus; assembly: GCF_900324485.2. Classification (NCBI taxonomy): domain Eukaryota; kingdom Metazoa; phylum Chordata; class Actinopteri; order Synbranchiformes; family Mastacembelidae; genus Mastacembelus; species Mastacembelus armatus. The sequence continues at coordinate 13,155,560 of NC_046635.1, forward strand.
TGCTTTCTGTCTGTCACTTTGCAGGACAATGTGATAGCGGTTGAATTTCACTTATTTTAAAGATGAAATACAATAATTTTCACTCCTCCTGTTGGCTAGGCCCAGACTTCTGCCTGCCTCTGTGGGCCTTCATTAATTTTTCACTGGGCAGTATGTGATGGATAGGTTGTATTTATTCACTGCTGGGTGTCTGCTATGTGAATATGACTCATTTTGGGGCATTACGTATTCATGGCTTGGGATAGGTTGTATACAGGAAGTTATAATTAATGTGTCACAGTAGGAGGTGTTGGTAGACGGCGGGTTTGTTGGAGGGCATCGTGAAGCATAATGTGATTTATAGTACAAACAACTGGGAGGATGTTTGTCTGCTGTCCAAAAATGGAAAGGTGGTGTTTACTTCTCAATCCACCTACCTGGGATCTTGAGTGTAATAGTCTTTGTGTGAGTGGCAGGAATTACTAGCATGTTAGTGTGTTAGTGTTGCACAGTATACCTACTTATAAAACTGTACTATACCTTGTTTTATAAGCATGAGTACTTGAACGACAGTTTTAATAAGAGTCGTATATCCAAAGTTATGTTGCTGCTCAACAACGGAGAGTGCTGTGTGTGTGTGTGTGTGTGTGTGTGTGCGCGCAGAGCTCCGCTTCCACTTAAGGCAGAGTGGGTATGTCATCTGGTTTTTATTCTTATAACGTTCTCTGTGATCAGCAGACAGCCTTCACAGTAGAAAAATAAATTTAAACAATTCAAACTACAGGTGCACTTCCCAACCGTTTGCATACAATGCACAAAGTAAAATATGGCATCATTTCACTTATGACAATCAGGGCACGCCTTTGGACACCGCAAAGAAATAAAAATTAAATATGTTAGTAAAATATGTTGCAAACCTATGCAAACACAGTAAACATGTCCAATTTGGCAAGCACCTCACTGACAGACGTGATGACTTGTATAGATAATATAAAGAGCAACAGGTTAGTGATTAGCGAATGTGATAGATAACGTATGCCAGGTGAAAATAGTGTAATTCATTTTATGAGAAGCAAACTTTTTTCATTTTTTGTGTGAATTTTGGTGGGAAAGTCAATCCCCAGAATATAATACAAAGTAATGTATAATACAAAGTAATGCAAGGGTTAAACCTTTTGCTTTAGTAGAAGGACAAAGGTAACTTTTTACTTAGCATAGTTGATTTTTTTTGATGGTGGGGAGGGGGGTTACAAAAACAAAAACAAAAAAAGCCACAATTAATGGGCTGCATTCTTCAAAGCATCACAACAAAGCTGTCAAAGACTCCTTTAATGCTCCTGAGAAAGACGTCCTTTTTCTTCAACTGGTGGATCCTTTGTGGCCCAGCTTATCCTAACATTCTTTGTGCACCAGTGACAAAAAGCAAATATGCTGGACACAAGTGTTGAATTTTATACAGAGTGTAAGTAAAAGATTTCAACTCAACTGAATAGATGATGCAAATTTTGAAAAACAAGGGTACTTAAGAATCTCAAGCTGGCAGAGCCTGCCCAACAAAACATAACAAAAGATTAGTTATAAATTTACTGACTCTGCACTAGAGGTCGACCGATCAATCCGCCGAGCAGATTAATCGGGTTTTTTTGTTCCCCATTTTAATTAATCGCCATCGGCCTTATTTCGCTGCACATTAGGCTGATTTATAGGCAGGCACATCTGCGACCAGGTAAGCGTTGTTGTGGAACACGTGTAGCCAAAAGTGTGACCTGTCCTATCGGTGGCACGAACCATTACAGGAGCCAACTCTAGGAGCGTTGTTCTGTGGCCTGTGTGGCACGGACCACTGGCTTGTGTGGCCTGTTGGTGGCACAGACCATTACAAAGACCAGCTCTAGGGGTACTGTTCTGTAGTCTGACTGGCACGGACCAGACAGGCCACTCAGGCCAGTGGTCTGTGTTGCGGCAGTGTGGCCTGAAGAACCTAAGAACTCTGAAAAGGCCTAAGTAGCCTGTCTAGTCCGTGGTCTGAGTGGCACGGACCACTGGCACGTCTGGAGACAGAGCTCTACGGCAGACACTACAATGATATAACCACTGTTAATGCTATGAATATGAGTCTTCTTCTTTTCCTTTCAGCTGCTCCCTTCAGGGGTCACCACAGCGAATCATCTGCCTCCATTTAACCCTATCCTCTGTATCCTCCACACTCACACCAACTATCTTCATGTCCTCCTTCACTACATCCAAGATCCTCCTCTTTGGTCTTCCTCTAGGCCTCCTTCCTGGCAGCTCTAACCTCAGCATTGTTTTACCAATGTATTTACTGTCCCTCCTCTGAACATGTCCAAACCATCTCAATCTGGCTTCCTTGGCTTTTTCTCCAAAACATCTAACATGAGCTGTCCCTCTGATGTACTCATTCCTGATCCTATCCATCCTCGTCACTCCCAGAGAGAACCTCAACATCTTCAGCTCTGCTACCTCCAGCTCTGCCTCCTGTCTTTTTCTCAGTGCCACTGTCTCTAAACCATACAACACTGCTGGTCTCACCACTGTCTTGTACACCTTTCCTTTCATTCTTGCTGACACCCTTTTGTCACACATCACACCTGACACTTTCCTCCACCCGTTCCAACCTGCTTGCACACGTCTCTTCACTTCTTTTCCACACTCTCCATTGCTCTGGACTGTTGGCCCTAGGTACTTAAAATCCTCTACCATCTGCACTTCTACTCCCTGTAACCTCACCGCTCTATTTGAGTCCCTCTCATTTACACACATGTACTCTGTTTTACTGCGGCTAAGCTTCATTCCTCTCCTTTCCAGAGCAAACCTCCACCTCTCTAGATTTTCCTCCACCTGCTCCCTGCTCTCACTACAGATGACAGTCATCTGCAAACATCATGGTCCACGGAGATTCCTGTCTAACCTCATCTGTCAGCCTGTCTATCACCACAGCAAACAAGAAGGGGCTCAAAGCCGATCCTTGGTGCAGTCCCACCTCCACCTTGAACTCCTCTGTCACCCCTACAGCATACCTCACCACTGAGGTACAGCTCTCATACATGTCCTGCACCACTCGAACATACTTCTCTGCCACTCCAGACTTCCTCATACAAAACCACAGCTCCTCTCTCGGCACTCTGTCATACGCTTTTTCCAAATCTACAAAGACACAACGCAGCTCCTTCTGGCCTTCTCTGTACCTCTCCATCAGCATTCTCAAAGCAAATATTGCATCTGTGGTACTCTGTTTGACACAAACAGGAAACTGTCCTTAGGCTAGGCTGACTTATTTCAGTTCGGCCTATGCAGTCTACAGAAGCTACAAAGGTTATGTCTCTGTAGAACATGTGCTTGAGAGATGTGGCCCCTGAACGAGTGACAGTGAATTAATCTCATATTGGGAAAAGGGAACAGTGACAAGTAAAAGTATATTTACTATAATGGAGATATCATGCAAACATCAGTTGTACAGATAACACTTACTGCACACACTGTTACTCCACTAGTAGTAACTATCATAGAACTTTACCAATGACTTATTGTAAGTGCAAGTCTGAGTGTGTTTCCCAACACCTACTGTATGTTTATTACCACATATGTGAGTGTTTGCAGTATATTTGGAGTTATATTTGGGATTCCCTGGCATAAGAACACTTTTGGGCTGGCTTTGATTTGGTTATTTGTTTATACTAATAATTCCTATGTCTTGATATTGGTCGCAGTACACCCTTCCTCTCCCAGCTCACTGTGCTCCCTCAGTCCACCTCCACTAGCTCTGGTGTAGGTTGAGGTCCTGAGTAATACCAAGCCTTAATCACACACCGTTTGTTAGTCTTTGTGGCTCGGACCATTTCCAGGTGCATGACCTGAATTTCTTGCTGGGTAGGTGGTCCTGAGAAAGAATGGCCCTGTTTATCACAGCGCAATAGTCCATTAGTGGAAAAGCCTGTGTGGATGTGTGTACAGTATTTGTGCATTTACTGGAGTAATTTAATTTCTAATTCAAAGAGACAGACAAAATTATGGTTGTCTTTTCTATCTTTTTTTATTCACTCACTCTCCTGCACAGCTCATTGCTTTAAAGGGACCTTTCCTTCTCTGTGCCAGTTCATGTAAATATGACTGCTGTCCTGTATTTGTGATGTCAGCAGATCTAGATCCCTCCACTGAGCCTTATAACCTTGTGGGGAGAGGCAGGTTTCAGGCCAAGGCAAACATGGTAAAACCAGTGTATGAGAAGTGCTAATGGTAAATGGTAACATAAACGTAACAGTTGAAGCACAAATTTGAATTTTAAGTCTTGCAAATAGGAACAGCTTTGCTAATTATTGAAGATTTTAATAAACACTGAAATTCAAAATAGAGAACGAAGGTCATTTGGTCACTACACATCTAACTGTTTGGTTTCAGCTGAGACTTGTGGAATGTTCCAGAGACCTACTAAATAAACTCACTGCTGGTTGAATCCACAACCCAGCACTCAGCAGTGGGTCAGGAGGAATTATCCCTGATCCACAGTTTGGGAAACTTCCAGAGTTTTCGCATGTCATGACCATATATTCATGTTTTCCTTTGAATGTTTTAAAGGGGTAAAGGTTCCACTTATCTCTCTCACGTTTCCCATGTTTTTCATTCACATCCGTATTCTTCCTCACACCAACATATTTTCACTGGCAGTAATCCTTTTAGAGGTGTTTATGTTGTTTATTGTCTGAAAGGATTAGATTTGGAGAGGAATAATAAGAAGTAGATAAAATTCTGAATGTGGTCTGTCTTTCCTGTTAGTTTTAACCAGATTTGTTTTTGTATTATGTTCTATAATCATATCAGTTTCCATATAGTGTAGTACTTTTGCTCAAGCTGCTAACGAGACATTGGTTTTACTGTAAATCAGCTCTGGTACAGATGGTGGTTATTTGACATAGATTATGGGGCTTAGTAAAAGTTTGTTTTAAGGATTTTGATAAAGGCCATACCATTTGTAAACCTTAATTTGATAACTAGTAAAATGTTGCATTGGGTGGCGCTAAAAATATTTGTAAGCAAGTTAGGTCAGGCATTAGAAGAAAGAAGTAAAGAAATTACCTGTTTACTACATAAATGAATGCATTTTCTCTGTCCTTTCTGTTTCAATTTAAATTGTTCAACCTATACAAGCCGCAAATATCTTAAAGTACACCACAACCTAACCTGTGGTGGAAAGGGGAAAATAATGGCAGTTGTGTTTCATGTACCAGGCAAGAAACAGTAAAATTGTCAAGCTCTACAAGTCAGTCTTTGCAGTCATTATTGAGCAACTAATGTATTTGCATACACCTAGAGTTACCTCCCTAACATCTCCAGCAATGTGAAATATTGTAAAGTTAAACAAAAAGGGAAAAGAAAACTTTTGATTTCAAGAACCATAAATTCTGAGGAATTTAGTGCCTCCTCCTTTCTTTCAAATGCAAAACAGCTTGTTATTTTTGGGAGATTTTTAAATGCATGCTGCCCGACAAATCTGAAAGGCTCTGCAATGCCCTTTTAGGTTATATGTTTAAAGATTTCTGTAGTGTTTATGGTGTATGAAATGCTCACTTGGAAAATGTCCAGTTTGCCTAGGCAGAGCGCATGGTTTAATTTAATTCCAACACATTTCAGAGGCTCCTCAAAACTCAGCTTCAAATGTAATGTGAAAGCCAGATGCTGCATTGAGCATGTGCTGTGTTGTTTTGAGTTATAGGTAAACACAGATAGACTCTGTTCCAACAGGCTCAGTTATTGCTCAAGTCAAACACAATCAAAGTGACTTTAAACAAAATACGTCCTGGACTACAATGAAATGCTGACTTGCTGAATACTATAGATGTGATAATTATCTACAGTTCGGTGGTTCACTTGCTTGTTGTAAGCTACCACTTTCAAGTAGGCTTTTTCACCCTGGAAATATACCTATGTTCTGAGAATATACTCTATTTACTCCTTTATGCTCTTGAAACATCTATACAGTATGCATTCACTTTGTTCCTACCACCCACTTGTATGCATGTACACACACGCACACAGCTTGAAACAAAATAAGGCTAAATAGGCATTTTATGACTCATAACCTACAAAGGCATTAAAATAAATATTATATTTATTTTTAAAAATATCTTTTTTAAGGCCACTTCAAGTCAAATGACCTTGTGTTGGGATTTCATTGGGTACAAGCACATTTTACTTGTTTAATCCACATTGCTTGTGGCCTTATAACCTCACAATACCTGCAATATTGACAAGTGGATGCAGTACTGTGTACATATAAACATGCCAAGAATAACTCAACACAGCCCTTTCAATTTTTTTCTACAAGTAAAAAAATCACAGCAACTGCCAAACCAGGATCTGCACAAAGTACTGCAGGAATAACTACCCTCTGACATAAAATGGTGAAATGACTGTCTTAGTCTTGTTTCAGTGACAATGATTCTATATCTCAGCAAACATAAATGTAATTGAAAATAGCATATCATTAAACAGTACGTCTTTGACATTGCAATTGAAGTGGTGCACAATTGTCCTGGAGATTCTACACATCTAGAAGACTGATAGCTTTGTATTGAAAGAAGTTTTTATAATAGAGCTGTTGATAGACCCTTTTCACAACAATGTCAGCTACCATTCTGTTTCTGGGTGTCAACATTTCCTTGTGTTCTGGTGCACAAGGATTTAACAATTTCCTGAAGTTGTATAAAAAGCCAACATCAGCACTTCACAATGTAGTATTTACACATTAACCATGTTTTAAATCACACTTGTTCACCATAATATTTGTTTTTTTCTTACTGCCTCAAATTATTGGGAATGGCTAACCAAAGGGTTAACGTTAATGTTACTGGTGCAGAAGCTGGGAAAAGGTAATCCATCCATCCATCCATTTTCTATACCCGCTTTTTCCTGAATCAGGGTCACAGGGATCTGCTGGAGCCTATCCCAGCTCTCTCTCGGGTGGAAGGCAGGGGTACACCCTGGACAGGTCACCAGTCCATCGCAGGGCCACATATAGACACACAAAGACAGACAACCTCACACACTCACGGAAAAGGTAATGTATCTGCAAAAAAAAATGAACCTGCAATGTCAATATGTATTAAAAATCCAAGGAACCTCTTTAAATATATAGTGTGTAGTTTTGGGGGGCAGGGAAGCTTTATGAATGGAAAAAACACATACTGTCTAGACGATGGTTAAGTTGGTCTTCCTTTAATGATAATATAGATAGCACAGTTTGTCCTCCACCAATGGCAGGAAATGTACCACAGATAAACTGCTCAAAATCACTACTGAAAACATTTTGATTAGGTTTAGGTACAAAACCAGACTTAGTGGTTCAGTAGCATTTTAGCCCAGCTCAATGTTTAAGTCAAAATAAGTAAGTATTTAGGGTAATTATGTGTCTCTGTGATGATGTAAAGGAGAGCCTTTGCCAATTCTTAACAGCATAGAAACTCAGACATTACTGAGTGGCACTTAGCAAATAAAAACAAGAGAATCATAAAGGTAAGTGGGAAAGTATCAGATTCCAGTGGTTGTATAAAACTTTCTTGGTTCAACAAATGTAACCACTACTAATAAGGTTCATCCATGTTAATCTTGGTAAGGCAGTACATAGTGAATTTAACTTGTTCTGGTACGTCGTTGTACATTTCTGTGTTTTCCCATGTATCTACCTGTATACCCTGTTGATTAATAAATCGATTGACCTCTGCAATGTGAAAAGGCAAAAGTCACTTTCTCATGCAAATGAATCAATCACTACCACAAGGAGAATCTATGGGTTTTAATCAGTTACTGCTTGGTGAAAGGTGAAGAATTTTGTTTTTTTTAAATAAGACTTAAGAGCTGACAAGAGTTGACATCACCAATGAGTGTGCCAGACCAACAGTTACACCAGAGGTGTGATCACAGGGCTGTTAAAACCCAAGTTGGGTTTAAAAACAAAAATAAGTTGTTTTTTTTGCAAGAGGTGGTTTAACTAGTGGCATGGGGGTTCAAGTACAATGTAACTTTCTGCTGTAATTTACCTTCATTTCTAATGTTTTTGAAAAAGCCAGTGCATTTACTAAGCCTCAATAAAACTAGTTTTAGTATGGGTATTTAAGTACTGCAAGTCCAGTGATAAACCGTATATCTTACAAATCAAAGTGATAAATTGCCAAAAAAAGCTGATCCCAATAGTTCCTACAGGTGTCCCTATACTTTGTTGGGTTCTCAAAACAAGCTGTGTGTGTATAAAGGTGTCATGAAGTGAAGTTTGATTTCCTGTTTGGACTTTTATTTTGGTTACTTGTTTCGTTTAGTGCCTATGTTAGTCATAGGTAGTTTTATGTGTCATTATTGGGATCAGTTTGCTCTTAGTGTATAACTACCCCCTAGTCACTGGCATGCATCCAACTCATGAACATAATGTTACTTTTTTAGGTTAAATAAATAACATTTTAATGTAAGATATTAATTAGCTAATACATATCTAATGTGTATGCCATAGCCAGTGACTGGTTTTAAAAATGAAATTGATTAGACACAAAGGATTTTTAGGCCTCACAGGAATTTCTTGTGCAATCTATAATGTTAACAATATGCAGACAGTTATCTGTATTATTGCCAACAGTTTTCACCACAGACTTTCAAGCCTGTCAAGCAGGATTGATCCGCATGATTTGTTTGGTACAGTTACATATTCGTTGGGTTACCAGGGGAGGAATGGGAGTTGCTTGCTGAACAATGGGTGTCATCCCCCAAGGAATGGGAGTTGCCCCATGACGAATGTGAGTTACCATTGGATTACCGAGATCAGCAAGTGGAGAGCCAGCATCTCATTTACCACTGGTGGCCAAATCAGTTGCCAGCCTCGATGTAGATAAAGCCTCCTGCTATTTCCCAGTAGTCTAAATTTTGGCACTTTCCCTGTGCCATAACAATGACCAATGCCAGACACCAGCCCAAATAAGATACTGAGCAAATAATGCCTTGATCAATCAGGGGTGAAAGCTCCGATACCTGGGAATAAAGAGTGTCACGTCTTGGTGAATAATTTTAAATCTGAACCCTGCTTGCAGGCTGTTGGCTTTATTAGGCACAACACAAAAGGGAAAAACTCAAACCAAGGTATTTGCACCGGGGAATCCAGGAACACTGGAGTGGGAATAGGAGATGCAGAACACAGGCAGCAGGATGAGACCGAGGAGACTCAGGAGAGTATGGTGATCCACAGGGAAACAGGAACCAGGAGAAGTGGAACACAGGAACCAGGAGAAGACTGAGAAGACCCAGGAGATTGTGGCCACTCACAAAGAAACAGGAACCAGGAGACACAGACTCAGAAGCCAGGATAGAGATCGAGGAGAGTAGTGTAGCCACAAACAGGGTAAGGTGACCAGGAAACATTCACGGCCTAAAGAACTAGAAACAAATAGGAATGGCGAGGTAGCAATACATTCTGGCAATTAGGTGAAGTGGAGAGCTGGTTTAAATACCTCATCCACCTGATGCCTAATCAGCATCAGGTGCAGCTCATCACCTACTGGCCCAAGTAGAACACACACGCAGGAAGAGAAGATTCAAGGGGAGGAGAAACCAGGGAACAAGAGCAAACACAGCTGAAAGCAATCAGTAATGAATATAAAGCTACATAGAACTAAAACAATTGGTGTCCACTGAACTTTGTGTTCATAATAAAATGTTAGGATGGTCTGATTGCTGGAGTACATGGGGGGTAGATATCCATCAATCAGACTGGATCTGGACTACATTACCAATCATCCGCAGTTGGTAAGGGCATGGGACTGTCTGTCTGACAAATTAGTCTGCAGCTCAGGTGCCCCACAGAGAACAGTCTTGGCATGGTCCCTCTTCACTCTGTGTACTGTGGACTTCATATACAGCTTACTGAACTGTTTCCTGCAAAAGTTCTCAGATGACCCCCCGTCGTCCTCGTCTGAAATGAGCCTGGGGTAGTACAGAGGATTGATCCAGGACTTTGTGGACTGGTGCCTGAGGAACCATTTTTAGATCAACGCAGGGAAGACCAATGGGCTGGTGTTGGACTTTCACAGGCACAGACACTCCCCACCAACATCATTGAACATCCAGGGAATGGATGGTGAGAGAGTGGACTCTAAGTACCTGGGTGTTCGCCTCAACAATAAGCTGGACTGGTCAAGTAACATAGATGCCTTTACAAGAAAGGCCAGAGCAGGCTCTACCTGCTGAGGAGACTTAGGTCTTCTGGAGTACAGGGGACACTCCTGAAGACCTTTTTTGACACAGTGGTGGAATCAGCCATTTTTTATGGAGTGGTCTGCTGGGGCAGCAGCAGCTCTCTGGACAAACGGAGGGCCAGCTCTGTACTGGGAAGTCCCTTTGCTGGAGAATGACACTAATCAGATGCATGGGATAGCATTGGGCAGCTCTGTCAGTGACAGACTGCTCCATCCCAAATGTGTGATGGAGTGCTACTGCCGGTCCTTGTATCTTGCTGCTATCAGACAATGCAACCAGCACTACTCCTAATAGACCCTGAGTTCACCTCATCACCTATAGACTGTATTTAACAGGGTTATTTATTGGTTATTTTTTCACTTTGTATATATATATTTTTTTTTTTTTCATTTTTAATATATTTTATTGTAAATGCCATGTTCTTTAATACTTTTTTCTATTCTCTATTATTTTTTTTATCTTGTGCCTTACTTGCTGTGACAAATAAAGGTCCTTTTTATCTTATGAAAATGATGCTCAACCTGTTCACATCTTTTCAGGAATGCTTTTTCAAAGTGCCTTAAATATAAATGGCTTTAGATGCCTGTTTAGCAGTGTGTTTTTACCTTTCACAAATAACTATGGTGATAAACCTCAAGCTAAATCCCATGCCCCCCTCTCCTTTTCCTCAAGTAATCCTAAATCATCTGTAGTAGTTTAACTCACCATCATTAATCACAGGTGCTTTGAGTTCTCCTGTTTCTGACAGGACAGGCTGTGAGCTGGGAGAAACACTGTTCTCGTATTTTTTTCTGGCTGTTGCACTGCACACTACAGACCTGATGTGGATGATGCAGCCAGCAGGATTAATTGGGCCCAGTTACAGAGGATCAGCAAGTTTGGTGCTATTCACGGGCTGCTCCTCCATATGGCAGCACAGAAGTTGCACACTATAATTAATAGTTCAGGTAAAAATGTTTCAAGTTGTGGCTGTAATAATTGAAACACTTTTTAAATAACAGGCTTTTATTTTCACACAGAAGTGCTTAAGCACAAGTTTCACTTTTTGAGTTATACTTGTGTCAAACAAATGCTAATTTAACATGATGTACAATTTTCATAAGACTTAACTACTGATCTCACCAGTTAAGCAGATATGCAAAGCATTCATTTACAAGTGGAACAGGTAAGCTATTTTTCAGCATTCTCAAGGCCAACTCTATCAAACCTGCACCAAGAAAAAGTAACCTTGGCATAAAGATAATTCTGAACATCCACCTCTATTTTTAGTCTAGAAAACAAAATTTGGCCTCATTAGTTTTTGTATTTATCATATTTTTATTTTACATGACTTGCCCTAAAAGTGTGTTTCCTAGCAAAAAGAGCTGCAAATTGCCCCAGGTCTTATGTGCCTCTGTGGACCCATGGATGCGTTAATGTTGTGGTCAGCACTCCTCAGACTCTTTGAATTGCAAATCACCTCTGTAACTCAAAAGTAATGCAGCAGGGAACGTCACCTTCTGTCATTTTTCTGCATTTGGGTGCATGGGGGCACCATTGTAGAAGAAGTGCAGTTATTGTTTCTGTCTCTGGTGTGACTGTGCCTTAATGTAGGAATGACTAGGGCTTGCTCTCTCAACCTCTACCTCTCTCTACCAGAAAGCTCCCTTAGCTGTAATATTGTGTGTCTGCAAGCATTACAGCATTGTGCAGTGGGACTTCTTGATTAAAGGAAGAAGAACCCTAGAACCGATACTTAAGCCTCATTCACAATAATGAAACTTAGTAGACCTAAATTTGCACTAAATGTGAGGTTGTGTCTGAGTGTGGGGTTGTGTCTGAGAGAGTGAGTGAGTGCAGGTGTGAGTGCCGCCCGGCTCCGGTGCAATGGCAGTGCTCCTGGGTGGGCCCATTGTGGACCCTAGGCTGAGTAAACCTGGTTCCCTGCTGCCAAGGTGGGGTTGGTGGGCAGAGGGCTGGGTAGGATGAGTCCAGGAGCTGGCTCCTGGGAGGAGGCCATGTATTTTCTGGCAGTTCTCCTGTCTTCGGCCCTTAGTCTGGCGGTGGGGTTGTGAGCAGCCTGGGGAAAGTGGCAGTCTCTTTCTGGGGTGCTATCAGCCAAAGTTCGGTGGCCAGTCCTCCCTGGACTGGGGGCATTGGGCCAGGAGCCTGCTGTGAATCTAGGCTCAACCTTTGGGGATCAGCAAATGCATGTGTGAATGGGACCAGGGGGTACAGCTGACCCCTGCAGTTTCCATTGCTGCCTACACTCCGGATGGTCACCTCTTGCTGGAGCCCTGGCCTGACTTTCCTGTTCCTTGTGGCCCTCTCTGGCGGAGGGGGCTTCCTCCCTTGCTTTCTTCCTGTGCTGGAGGTGCACAGGGCTCCCCGGTGGCCTGTTGGGGTGTGGAGCCTATGACTGCAGGTGGAGCCAGTGTGGCGGCATGGTGGCCTCCTGACTACTATATTTATTTACTTTTATGTTATGTAGTATCAGAGGGACAGACACTTGATATTATCAGCAGAACGGTCATATATAAATAAAGAGAAAAATGTCTTTGATATAATACCATACTTTCATGGTGACAATAAATACCACTAACATTTGTAATTGACATCATGGAATATGCAGACATCAATTTTTGGTGTCTGACAAGTTTTCTGTTATTTTCCAAATCAAAACCTAACTAGCAGGAAGGAAAACAGTCAAACAATGGATACACTTTGCTTTTGTCAGTAATGGTATTAATCAATTTTCTGTCAGACACTGTTCCAGCTACAATGTCACCTTTTGAACTCTATATGCATGTGTAAGCACCAAATGGATTACCAGCTTTTATTATCACCCTCTGCTCCACTGCTGATGCGATTATAGGGGTGTGTGTGTGTGTGTGTGTAAAATATTCTATGTTGTGTATGTTATTTTTTCTTTATCTAAATGCTCACATTGTAGTCTCCAACATAGACAACAATAATGGTTAATGTAAGGAGTATCATAACAGATAAATAATGAAACATTTTTTAAAATTTTTAGGTAGTAGGCATCCTGTGCTTGTATTCAGTAAATGTACAATTTTTCCACTTTTAATTCTGGGGTTTGGGTTTGTCCAATGCAAGTTGCAGAGGACACAATCTGACCTGGTATTTCTTAATTAGTGACAATGCTGATTGTGTGGGAGAAAACCCACTGTGGGGTCAATACAGGGCTCCTTTCTCTTTGTCAGGCTAATTAATCCACCATGTCTTTCCTCTCATTGCCTGCAGCCCATTATGACTTTAACACAGTGAAGCCCCATGGATTTGAAATATTGTCTCACCGTTTTGTGTTCTTTTCTTTGTCTCAGCTCTAAAGCACATTTTGCCAAATGAAATAATCAGAGATAAGACAAGCACATGCATTCATGTAGGGGCTATATTATTTGGAACAGGATATGTTTCCAAATAAGAGCTGTCTTTGCATTGTGAGAGCAGTCTAATCCGTTTATAATTATACAGTGAGGAAGTGAAATAGTGCTCCAACTGTTTGAATGTGTAATCCCCTTCATGTGCATAAACATGAGCACATTTCATCAACAAGGTTGGACTTAGACTTCTGGATATTTACCTGGGGCAAGGAGTGTTTCAATAGACCTGCCCTTCCCCTGTTTTTTGTGTAAATAATTCATACAAAGATGAAATCAGTGGGACCTAGGCAATGTAAAATGACCTTCAAAGTCTGTTGAAAATTGGGTAGCTCATCCATGTAAGCGGAAAATGAACCAGTGTTTCTATTTTTAAGGAACAAGGGCATGGATTCCATATCTTTAGATGGTAACCTCATTGAAAGCTGTTAAATAGGATTTAATTTTTTATCCCCAAAAATATTGCATGCCTACTTGAAACATTCTATTAAATATAGCGAAGATTTAACTTGGTGTTTCTCATCAGCTCAGATACATGGATTTCCACACAGTTTCAGGGATCATAGTAATTTTGCTTTTTTGGAAAAAGTTAAATATGTATATGTCTGTTGTATGGTCATCAAATATCTGTGGTAACCCATAGTAACACATACTGTATCTGTTTCCTCAAGCTGTAGGCCAATAACAGCCTGAGCCAATTTTCAGTGAACCCATCATGGTAGAGATACCCCTTATGTTAATAATACCTTTCTGCTGAGTTTTGAAATAACACAATTGTCATTAAACTTTTTCCCCAGTCCCATTTTGTGCTAGACAAGGGAGAGATAACGTGTTTATATCCTTTTAACTGTGCTGGAGAGATGATTTTTTTATCTTTACAAAGTTGGTGCATTACAGTTAAATGTCTTTGCTGAATTGCACAATGAGGCCTACATAATTGTTAGAGATTTAAAAGCTTACTTTGCAGCACAGATAAATTCTAAGATAACATTATTAGTGCCACCACTATCCTTGGAGAAGGCAGATGGTCGACGGAACTGTAAAAATATAGTTATTGCATTATTTGCAAATCTAATAGATAGTTTAATAATTTCCCCCTTTTATACAACAAAACCTGAGACCACTGAAAAATATTTTTATCTGTTTTGTTGGTGGCATGCAGTGGAAAATATGAAAGAAATTGTTGGGTAGATGAAGTTCATTAAGACTAATGGAGTGCAAGTTATTGTAGATTGATGACAATCAGGATGAGAGTTGATACTATAAAGAATATTTGTGAAGCTTCCCATTCTTCTTCCTGTAATCAACACGTAAATGACCCTCTGTACAGACCAGAAAACTCTGTCTTAGCCCATGCATAATAAGCTCAATAAGGTCTCTCATATATCACTCTAATTGAAAGGATCCCTCCCTGGCCGCTCCTTACAAGACACCTCACCGACACCAACAGGGTGAACAATCCCTGCTGCTCCATTTGAACTCTAGATGAACTGGAGAATAAACTGGGCAAAACACACAACAGAAACATGAGTTTAGTAATACCGCATGGAGAGAAGTTAACATTTATAATCATTTGATTGCAGGGTACTGTGTTTTCCCCAACATACATCTGTAGGAAACTGCTTACTGAACCCCATTTGTATGTTACTGTGGGCAAAATGGAAAAGAGCTTCTCAGTATTTTGCCAGTGTATTTTCTCCAGGGCACCAGATAGTCAGCCATTGATTTCAGGTTGTGGCAGTAAATCATTGTATTTTTTACAGTAGGTCGTCTGGTTAGACCAGAGCAAAATAGAAGCCATCAGGTTTGCATAACAGATGTGAGTAACTTGCCCTTTTTGACCAGAAATCAGGTTTAGTGAAAATTCAGAGTTGAGGGAAACTCAGAGTTTTCTGTTCTGTTTCTTCAAGAAAGTCTGAGTTACTACGTCTCCTTCCTCCTGTTCGGCCTGCAGAAGCTGTCAGACAGGCTGTTTCATTTCCTCATTCATACTGTTTATATCGACGCGCTGATTGGAGTGTATTTCACTGACATGATTGTTTTAATAATCAGTCAGTTTAAAGACAGTGATTTCTCCTTGCATGTACAGTGTGGATTTATTCTACATTCTGAGAAAAATATATAGGCTGCACAGTCACTGGCACTGTGTGGAGCAACTGTCATTTTGTTAATCATATCACCTCCTGTCAAGGCAACAAGGGAGGTTTTTTTTCTTACCACACTTTTTTTTTTGAGTTTTTGCAAAATAAAGTTGAAATGTCAAGAATAAAGATGAAATATAGCCTAATGTCAAGGAGGACTGCAATGATTTGCAGGCAAAATGTGTTGAAACTGCATTGTGTTTGGAACAAAAGCTACTGCATGTCGAAATAAGCTACTGAATAATGTTTAATTTCTTTAAAGTGTCAAATATGTTTAAACCAAACAAGGTTGTAATAATGAACCTGTACAATATGCCTAACCTGTTTGTTTGTATGATATTCCTTTATTCCATTTTGAGCTGCTGCCAGGTGCTTTTGGCCCATTGGATTGCACCTACATGAATAAAATCTTTAATAAAACCCCATCACATTTTCAGCTGCAGCCTACTGTTAAAAGAAACAAAGTGTAGTAAGTGTTAAAAGAAAAAGCATGCATAACGTAACTGTTTTTCAAACTTATTGACTCAGGCAGCAATTTTCTCTCATGCCAGTTCCCTCTCTTTTGCTGCATGTTGTGCATTAGAATGCATAAGAACGTCTGATTCCACTTGTGTGCAGAACGTTGACTTTATTTTCTCTGTTGCCATGCTGAATCCTTGTATCTCAGCACCATTGATGATGGCTTTTTACAGTCCTTGTGCATGCAGCTAATTTGCATACGGTTTGTAGAACTGACTCTGATCAGATGTTCTGGAACTGAAAACTCAGTTTCCCATCTCAGGGTTAATCAACTCAGAGTTCAATGTTAAATTCAGTTTGTTGAACCTGCTTTCTGGAATACACCCAGGATTGCCTTCCAAATGTGACTCATGCTTGTACTGAAAGTAGAAGTGAGATTTACGGTGAAAAGCAGTTAAAGGTCTCTCCTTTCATGAGGTTAATGTTAGAATTGTGCTCTAGTGTCAGACTTTGCACAAACAACATTTATTCATTCATTCATTCATTATCTATGCCTGCTTAGTCCTAATTACTGTCACAGAGATCTGCTGGAGCCTATCTCAGCTCTCTTTTGGGTGAAAGGCAGGGGTACACCCCGGATAGTCAATCACAGGGCCACCAAACAAAATTCATACACAGTAAAGATTAAACATCCAAGTAAACTAACAATAAACCAAACATATTTTTGAAAAGGGTGGTTTGGGGGTTGTGGGGTAGGCTAAAGTAAAACACTGTTGATTTAAACCTCTAAATGTGAATTTTTTAAAATAAATTTTTATACCACCTTTACATGTTTTGCACATAAAATTATCTTGGACTGTGGTACCTTCTGATTGACATGTTAAAAAAGACAGGATAAATAAAAGGTTAGTCAATAATAAATATAATGGTACAGCCCTAAATCACATTGCATCATCCATATGTGCAGTTGACTTTAATTATACAGGGTCTCCAGCTGTCCCATCAAGTGACGGGGGATTTTGATCACATAATGGTAGCTTTCCCTGAAGCCTGAGAAGTGAGAGGCCCCAGCATTAAGTCATTACATTAAATCTGTCTCACTCCATCCCCATTAAAGACCATTCTATCACTGTTAAGCTGGTCAAAGTGTTTCTCCATGCTCGTTTGAATGGAAAGGAGTGGTCTCAGCCTGGCTGCTCTTGATCAGACTAAATTCTGTAGTGAAGCTTGATATGAAACATGGGGAAAGCAAATGTGTGTCTGAGTTCAGTACCATTAATAGTTGTGTATGCACGGTTATGATCACAGTGATTATGTTTTTCAATTAATATTTCGTTTGTCACCTTGAGGCTATCTGTATTTGCACCCACAATTCAGTAATTTTATGAAAAATTGGGAGCCATGAAACTAGGCAGAGAGGCAGAAACAGAAAATCTGTGCCAGATGTGAAGGAGAAAGACATCCTGCTGCTTGTAACATAAACAGCAGAATTGTACCCAAGTGCCATGGTCACTGATAGAGCAGCATTCCTCCCTCAGGTCATCAAACAGCTGATCCTACATGTAGGTGCGGTGGACACCAGAAAGGGGGAATCAAAAGGTTTAAAACAGGACGTCTCTAAACTATTGGAGAAACTTGATAAAGTGAAATACCAGTCATCTCCCAAACATTGGCAGAAGGATTTATAAATTCCGTCGGCTGCTTGCACCCAACACATGGCTGTCCAAGGCCTGTGAGACAAGAGAGTGCGTTTTGTTGATAACTTTAACCTGTTTTGGTAAAGTGATGACATGTTCAAGGGAAAGGGCCCACACATGGCAGATGTAGAGTAAGATGACTAAAAGATAACCTCCTCCACTCTCTGATACTCCAGAGTGGGTCTGGATGGTCATCTGAACAGCCAAGGGGTATTCAGACAACCATCAGTGAGGAAAGCACTCCTACATCACCAGCCAAGGATCCCCCTCCAACAGCACTTCCATTAATGCCCTCTCCACTGCCCTAGGCCCCGCTCAGCTGCATCCACACCCTCTGCAGACCCTTCATTGTCCATTCCATCCCTAGCTTCACCAATGGGATTTCCAATTCACTTACAAATCTAAGGTAAATCAGGAATTAAAATGGTACCCCTTACCCCTACCTTGGAAAGGTCACGGGTGCTATCATCAATGCTGTTGAATTCATCCTCCCAGAAATCACCACCCACTTTGCCAGCAAGGACCACGACCTGCCGCTCTCTCCACCCAAACTCCACCAACTCAACCACCTAGGCCAACACCTACAGCTGTCCTTCCTCAAAGCACCCCTGTAATTTTTAATTTTATTTTCCTCTTATAATCTTCCAGCACTGTTTTTAACACCTAGGAGCAGGTAATCATAGACAATATAACACTATCTCAAACTGATGGATACTTGGTCCATTTGGTAAAATAAATGCATTTATATAATTTATATTTTAAATAATGTATATAATTTAATGTATATACACAGCGAGAAGGACCTGGGTTTGCTTCCTTTCTGTGTGGAGTTTGCATGTTCTCCCCATGCTTGTGTGGGTTTACTCCAGGTATTCCAGTTTCCTCCCACAGTCCAAAACCATGCATGTTAGGTTGATTGGTGACTCAAAATTGCCCATAGGAGTGAGTGTGAGTGTGTGAGGTTGTTTGTCTCTATGTGTGGCCCTGTGATGGACTGGTGACAGTCTGGAGTGCTGTCCATGGTGTACCGCTGCCTTTCATCCAAAGAGAGCAGATCTCCATGAGGGGAAATGCAGTTCTTATCATATCCACCCCATCCAATTTCACATTTCTATCAAAAATAGTGGTGCTATCTGTGCCTTTTTTAGGGATAATATGGTTTATTGATGATTTTACTGAGATGCTTTCAGTTTTCACTGGTGACCTGTTCAGGGTGTACCCCTGCCTTCAACCTGAAAGAGCTGGGATAGGCTTTAGCAGATCCTCGTGACCCTGGTTAAGGAATAAGCGGGTATAGAAATGGATGGATGGGCTTTCAGTTTTCTTCACAGAGTTTGACTTTTCCGGTAAGGTAATTTTAATGTACACATGGATAATGCCTGTGACAGAAATGCTAAGGAACTTACTGTTGTCCTTGAAACCTACAGCCTTAGTCAACATGTTAGTGAGTCAACTCATACCAGAGGTTACACTCTGGGCCTATTCATCAATAAGGGTGATAACATTTCAAATATCACTGTGATTGCTGTTACTTTGTCTCATCATTTTTATGTTTTTGATTTGTCCATAATTCCAAAGATGCAGCTGGACCTACATTTGTTCAAAAAAGATGCATAAATGATAACACCAGGACACTGTTTATGGAGATGATTAGGTTTGAAAATACAAAATACCACTTTTTTTTCATGTTGAAGATTTGTTGAATTCATATACTTCAAGTTTTCTAAGTGTTATGGATGTGATTGCTTCTGTTAAAGCTAAAGTGATCAGGAACAGGCAAAAGGCACTGTGGAGTAATGATGACTCGGTCAGGGCACAGAAAAGGGAGTGCCGAAAGGCCAAATGAAAATGGCATAAATCAAAGCTCCAAGTTCATTATGACATTCATAAACAAATGTGTGTTTCCAATGAAGCTCTGGGTAGAAAAACAGAAAAAGAAAGAAAAGTTTTTCTGAAATCATCAACAACAGCAGTAAAAGCTCACATTCCTGTTTGCTACAGTGAATAGATTAACAAACTGCTCATCTCCATTGCCATCAGAACTAATTTCAACATCTAAATGCAATCACAAGGTTCAGGGTACTGAACATGCAATAAACTGCAAGACAGAAACAATTCAGCAGCCATCTAGGAGACACTTGTTAGAACTGACACTTTACACCTGTCAATGACAAAACAATCCATCTTCAGTCTGAGTTCATCCACCTGCTGCCCCGATGGTTTACCCTCTAGATTCCTAAAATCTGTATTAAGCAGTCTGTTACCACAACTCACTCAATTAGTTAATCACTCATTACATTTTGGAGCATTTCCATTGCCTTGAAAATTGCTGTCATCAAGCCTCTCCTAATGAAGAGCAGTCTTGATGCCATAGTACACATGGCCCATATCAAACCTGCTGTTTTTAGATCCAGTCCTTGAAAAAGTTTTATACCAACGACTTACCAACTTTCTCCTGCTAAACAACTGCTTTGACGATTTTCAGCCAGGTTTTAGGCCCTGATGAGACTGCACTCATCAAGCTGAGAAATTACATTCTTCTGAAAACCAACACTGGCAGAGTCTCTGTCTTAGTACT
This sequence comes from Mastacembelus armatus, assembly GCF_900324485.2. Classification (NCBI taxonomy): domain Eukaryota; kingdom Metazoa; phylum Chordata; class Actinopteri; order Synbranchiformes; family Mastacembelidae; genus Mastacembelus; species Mastacembelus armatus. The sequence continues at coordinate 13,176,042 of NC_046635.1, forward strand.
GTTGGATCTGAGTGCTGCTTTTGACACAATGGACCATGTGATCCTGTTAAAAAGGTTAGAGGACTGCATAGGCATCTCTGGTACTACCCTTAAAAGTCCTATCTTGAAGACTGGAAGTACTTTGTTGAAATTGGTAACTGTGTCTCAGACCTAATGGCCTTGACATGTGGGGTCCTCCAGGGGTCTATCTTGGGACCCCTTTTGTTCAGTCTTTACATGGTTGCTTTAGTCCAGTTAATACACATCAATATGTGTCCTACCCTAACTATGCAAATGACACTCAGATTTACATATCACTCACAGCAGGTGAATATGGGCTGGTCGATTCACTGATGACACTGCATTGAACAGATCACTGTGTGGATGCAAAACAACTTTCTCCAAATAAACAGTGACAAGACTGAGGTAATCATCTTTGGGCCACAGAAACAAAGAGGAAGTGTCAGCAGTCACCTTGAGTCTCTAAATCAAAAAAGTCAGGTTAGAAATAGGGGTAATGATGGACTTTTAATTTAACAGCCACATTAAATCACTAACAGAATCAGCATTTTACCACCTCAGAAACATTGCCAGAATCAAAAGGATCATGTCTAAACCAGACTTGGAGAGACTCATTTATGGATTTATCTCCAGCAGGTTAGATTACTGTAACGGCCTGCTCACGGGGTTCTCAAAACCAGCTGTAAGGCAGCTGCAGTACATTCAGAACGCTGCTGCTTGGGTCCTGACTAGAACCAGGAAGTACAACCATATTACTCCTGTTCTCAGATCTCTGTACTGGCTTCCTGTCACTCAGAGAATACATTTTAAAACAGCACTGCTTGTAAATAAGTTTCTTCATGACTCAGCACCACAGCACATCTCTGACATGTTGGTGCTATACGAACCATCTCAGACCCTGAAAACATTAGGGACAGGCCTTCTGCTCATGCAGAATCAGGACTAAACAGGGAGAAGCAACGTTTCAGTTTTATGCAGCTAAAATCTGGAATCTTCCTCATGATGTTAGACAAGTCTCATCTTTGACAATGTTTCGGTCCAAGCTAAAAACTTTACTTTTTAGCTCTGCATATGACAATTGAAAGTGTTTTACCTGAACTCATTCTCCTTTAATTTTATTTCAGATTAATTTTCTATACTATTTGCTGTTTTTTTTTTATTTTTGCCTATGTACTTTTAACTTGTCTTTATTTCTGTAAAGCACTCTGAATTACTTTGTGTCACCACATATGAAAACACACATTCCAAACTGACCTGCAGTCAACACTGAGTCACAGAATGCCTATGATCTGTGTGTACTGCTCAAGCTGCTGTGGTAAGACACCTGTGAGACTATCCTCAACCTGGGAATGCTCTAGATTTATTACCTATTGATACACACACCCTTGCTGAACACACCCCCAAAGACACCCACAGTACATTGTTGACTCATGAGTTGCACAGCCTCGAGCCCATTATTCATTTTTTTAAAAGAATATTTCCCGTTTCTCCATGCTCCTTTTCTGTGATTTCACATCCTGTGTCAAATAGATAAAGTACACTCTGTGCAGCCAAATAAAGAAACAGTGGTTTTCCCTGCCATTACAGGTTTTCTCGATGGGAGAGAAAAAGAATGTCATGGTTTTTTTTTTTTTTTTTTTGGCCAATGTTTGGAAACTTGCTCTTTGCTGTTGGTATTCAGTCAGTTGTTGGAACACAGAAGACTGTCAGCTTTTGTCTGACAGGGATTTTCAAGTGCTTTGTAATTTTGATTTATTTTCTACTGTCTGTTTATTAACCTTATATTTACTTTTTTCATTCTCCTGTGTTTCCCATTACCTCATCTCTTAGTGCTTTGAGGAAATAGAAACAAAATTGGCTATATTCAATGATTATACTCGTTTGCTGTACATAGAACATTTTCTCAGAGCAATTTTACCAGTCTGGCAAAAACCAAATATTGTGATGGCATGGCTATACATCGTTCACTGCGATTCAAGTCTATTTCCTCTTGTGTAAAGTATGTACAATGTATGGATGTTTGCTGTGAAGACATTGCAATAGTATGATGACAGATGTAATAAAAATAAACCTGCCTGTCGGGGCTTACTTGTTCATTCATCAGCCCATCTGAGTGAGCCTTCTGGGCTGGTTCAGGCTGGGAAACTCCATTTGTCACCCACTAAATGCTGCCAATGTGCACAGAGTCTTGACTGCCTGTGTCCTTTAGAGAGAGTATATGTAGGTTTTATTTATGCCTTTGGGCAAACACACAAGGAAAAGTGTGGACAAAGGGGGATAAGTAAGAGTTTCATGTAGTTCCGGAACTGTTCTTAATTGATAAGTTGCATTGACATAAGATTTGAACCAACTTTGCATTGAACATCATTCCTTCTTGAAGGTTTGGTCAAACAAAATAAATAACTTGACCTATTTACATAGTTTTAGAAAAACACACATAAACATATAAGCTAATTTAATAAAATTGGCAGATTAAACAATAATACAATATTTGCAACATTAATTTGATCTATATCAAGGCATTTATTGATTGATCTATCATCTTGTCATCCCTCATAAGGGACAAAGGCATTCCTATCATATTTATCATAGATTTAGAAGTGATGAGTAGTCAGCGATTTCACCAAGGTAGCATAATGGTACCTTCTGAAGTGCATAAAATATTAAATAAACTTGTGCATACTATAAACATTTATGTATGCCCCATCTGCCCCACCTTTACTGAGCACTGTGCCCCTTTCCACAGTCAGAGGCCTTACATTTTCTTGAAATGTAATATAACATATTAGCTTGTATATGTTTATACAAACTATTCTGTATAGTGTTTTTTCATGTTAAAATTCTCAGGTATAGTCAAGTTAAGATGAGGACAAGCAAACCCACATTGACTGAATATAATACAAGAGAAGTTGAGTTTTCCCAAATTAATAAACAGGAAAACAAAAATTTTACCAAGCATTATAATTGTCAGAGCAAGAAATAAGACATTTTTTTTCAACAGTGGAGTCATACATTATTTATCTGGAGAGTTTATATCAGATTGTAGATACTGAGGCCGAGCAGAGCAGCCATTTTATATCCCAGTCCCTTCCCTTTGTTTTATGATAAATGTTCTCAAAGTGCTCTGCATTTTGCCCAGAGTGCACATAAACTACACAGTAGCTAAGGCCATAACTCTCCTATAGCCCCTATCACAATTGCAAGCACCACTCCACAGATTCTTATTTGGGGTCCCAAAACATCTTCATAGTTCCACCAAGTCTTCCTCCTTTAAAGTAAAAAACCTTACCAAGCAGCATAACTGCATTATTAACCACATCAGGGTAATAGTACTACTGACATTATACGGTTTTCTTTTCCATCTAGTGGTACAGATTGGTACATTTATATGACATCCAATTCCTTACACTTTGCATTTCTAGTGTTACAAACATATGTTTATTGCCTCAAATAGTGCATGATGAAGATTATCCTGCAGTGTAAACTAGTTTCTTGGCTTTCTTTCCTATTGCAGCAGTCCCATAGGAGACAAATATGCCGAGCTTGTTTAGACAGTTATTGTAGATCGCTGCGTTAGCTGCTTTTGTGCTTTTATACATTATCATGAGGCATGTCAGAAGTGTTCAAAAGTGCTACAGTGTACTGTATGATGTATGATGTATTTGGCTCATGTTCTGAGTTACAATAAAACAGACAAAATATAAATGTTTTACTGTTTATTTGCACTTTCTGAATAGATTATTTAATGTATAGGGTATAATCCCATAACGTGCAGGCAGTGTAAGTCTGTTATTAACCAGAGCGAAACCTTGAATGCTCTTTTCTGAACCGTTTAGGTAGAAGAAACCTCTGCTAAACTGCCTAATGATGAAAATTGCTGATTAATCCCACTGAGAAATATCCAAGGTTAAACTGGGTCCTTTAAACAATTCCAACAACCTACATGTTTTGGAACAACTTTTTGAATGATTAGATCTGGGTGACACCGCATTTATTCATTCGACTTTTCAACAGAGTAGTTCAATAAAGATTATCAGTCTTTTCCTGCTGTATGGGAAAGAGTGTGCTGTCAGTCATGGCTCAGAACTGTGCTTTGATTGTTTGAACCAGGTTTTAATCACATAGTTCTCAGGTTTACTCTTCCTAGAGAAAATAACATATCTCTCATTAAAATGATGCATTTCAGTCAATAAAAGAGACTTAAAATACTTCATCAATTAATGGTCACAATGGGCATTGTACATTGTGACCATTGTGACCAATATGAAAGGTTTAATATTGAGAGAGGCCAAGGGTCTGCTCTCATTATTACCATGCAGAGATGTAGGGTCAGAGTTCACCTGACCTGCAGCTGCAAAACTATCTCATCAAACTAGTAGATAGAGGATCATTGACTATTCTATAAACCCTGCTTAAATCAATTAAGCCCAAACCTGGGGTTTGTTGTCTCTGTATTTTAATGAGAAAGAACTGAGTAAAAAAAAAAACTCCTTTATCAACTTCCCCAGCTCCCCAGCTCTATGCAAAGATAAATTATAAGAAGCTGAAATTAGCCCTTACTGTATACATCCATGTCAAAAAACTAAGAAAAAAAGCAGAAATAATTAAATAAAAACACAAATAGTTGATAGACATTTAAACATTAATGAGATTGAGATAAAGTACCACCTGAGAACATAACTCCGGTGCTTCACATTCTACTAGGTTCTCCTTGGTAGAGATGTCTATCCCTCATATCTACCAGTCTAATGCAGGATTGCCTTCAATAGGTTGCTTAGCCCAAGGTGGCAGCCACCCAGACACATCTTGTCTTGTCATTTATTTAATTTGTAGATGATGGCCTAAACACACACATTAATTCAGGGCCATTTACCTTACTGTTAGGTCAATGGCATTTAAAAAAACACTTCAGCTTTTCTGAATTTGTTCTAAAATTGTAATAACTAGCATATGACTGAAGGCTGTAATATTACAAAGGTGCAGTGCAGTATATGTATTTATGGTGTATAGTGTTTGACCAATGTGGAGCAAGAAACTAGAGCTGTGTGTCATGTAAACCTTGTTCTGTCTGGGCATGTTTGCTCAGCTGGAAATAATGTTGGCCCACAGGATGGCTGGGTAAGAGTGTTTCTCATCTGCATATATGCTTGACAGGGAATTTTGAAGGAACTGTTTTGACAAAGGAGTGTGGGAAATTTTAATGAAGGATGAAAGAACAATTTCTGTCCAAACTTTTGAGAATAAGAACAAAACCTCCTTTCCTTTATATGTCACTGTTCTGCAGTGAGCTTTAACATATTTTTATCTTTTGACAAATGGAATTGATGCAGAAAGAGGATAGAGAGAAGTGGACATGTTTAGATTGTACACGGTTGTAATTGTGACCCAGAAATTCACATACATTTAACAATTAAACTGAAGTCAATTCATCTTTAAAAGAAACCACAGGTGAGAGACAACACAACATTTATTTCTTCATTCACGCCAGAAAAGTATTTTTGATTGTTGCTGGAAAGTAGGAAACCAAGAGAAATACCCTTTTGAAGATGTTAATAAAAATTAATGTCAGTTGGGAGCAGAGAATTAAATCTGAACTTGGAAATATAGTTCAGTCAAAATAGTTATGTTTCAAGGCTTTTTTGTTGAGAGTTAACGGTGCAGCCTGAGTGGCCACCATGACTTTCCATGGATGCAGTTACACTGTAATTTTCAGGGATTAGTGGCAGAGCTGAATTCAGACAGGGATATTCTGGCAACAAGTGTTGCTATGCGACTACTGAGCAGCTGTTAAAAAAGCAGTTGAAGTTAACTTCAAATTAGCTGTTGTGCAATATTAAAAAGACTGGCGTCTGGTCACTTTCATAGCACCCAAAGGCTTCAACACAAGGCATTCTCCAGCTTTGCATGAGTGGACCTAAAGACATGTGGGTAATGTTTGTGGATGTGATAATGATAGTTGTTGGTTGCGCTGACGTCACATGGTCCCACGCCTGGAATTCTGTCTGGATCAGCTCTTACCACTGTTTCCTGGTGGTTTAAGGATGGCTAGTCAACATCATGAGGGGATCCAAAGGCTGCTGGTCCTCCTGGCAGGGGGCCCATTGTACTCTGTTCTCTGCTTTAGTCCTCTGATGAACCTCAACTGTGCTGGCCCAAGGCTACCCCCAAGCACCCAGTACTGGAGCCAAAACTGTGTCTCATTTATAATAAACAACTCTGTGTACTGTGTTGACATGTTCATCAACCCTCAACACCTCCCACTGACTTGTATATCTATCTAGCTTTCTTTTTCTATTTCCAGTGATCAGATTTAGATGTTGAGTCTTTTTTTCAGAGTTTTATATTCTCTGCTGAGATTACAAACTCTATTTCTCCCAATTGCAGAGAGTGGTGGAGTACTGGAAATCTTATGCGCTGCTTTTTGTTTCAGGGAGACAGTTTGAGGGAAGGATGTGGGGGAAGAAAAGTGATGAGCAAATGAGGGATTTAGGGAGAATAAGGGTTGAGGTTGAAGGATTGGAATGCTTGTTTTTTACCTCCTGCCCTGACTTGTGGTCTATGGAGAGTTGGGCAGGCTTCTCAGGACAAATATACCATTATGTTTTGCCATCTGTTCCTTTAGAGATGTACAACCCACCCTGAATCTGAAGGAAAGCATTTTAATACATCACTTGGGAACCAAATAGATTTTACATAATGACTTTAATACTTTAATTGCAAATGCAGGTCCATATTAGATGGGGCATATGTGCACCTAGTGCACATATGACCCAGAGAGGCAGGTCCTCTAACCTTGAAGACCTTCAGTACCCTTCTCTATACTGCCTTGCTGGGAGGTCAGAAAATGTAACCTGCAGGCAATCGGTTTAACCTCAAGAGTTCTGAAAAAATATGATTGATTATTTAGGTTTTTAATGAGAAGGTGAGATATATTTGTGACCCTTTCTGCATGTTTCATTAACACATCAAGCTAGTTTAGCATAATAATCAACATCTGAGGCTCACATTGTATCTGAGAAGGAAAGAACACAAGACAACAAAACTATACAAGCCCCAAGAGTAATTTCTGTGTTTATGCTTTCACTCCAAAGCATCCTTGTTCCATGTCTCCTCAGTCTGTCTATGCCCTCCGTATATGCCCTCTCCTGGGGCCTGTGGGAACCTTTTGATATGCCCCCTCTCTGTTGGCAAGGTTGTATTTCTTCATTAGGCCCTCTGGGGGCTGCCAGAGTCCCAGAGGATGTCAGAGTACATTAATTCTAATCAGGACATGGGCCCTCTCAGGTGTGAATGGCAGCCAGCAGCTGTCAACAGGGCTCTCTAAATCCAACCACAACTCATATATCACCCATTGCATGCGCACACACATATACAAGCCCACGTGTGAACTCACATGTACATTTGCAGTGATAACAGTGTATGGAAAATGTAAAGCCAGACACACATGGTGTTGAAAGAGCCATCACACACACACAGGAAGATTTACACTGAAATCACTGGTATATGAACATATCTCAATTTAGGACCTGACCCATGATAATTACAAAAGCAGCCATATATCTTAAAGTCTTTAGGGGAACAGAATGCCGTCTCTGCTTAATTTTCCATGTGAGTAAATTTGCTGGGTGCATTTGAAGAGCCTTAGTGATTGCTTCATAGCCTCTCCACTGAGCACCCTAACCACCATAAGGATAGATCACATAATCTTTCTCTCTCTGTGCTGCTTCTATTCTTTTTCTCTTTCATAGCATGACATAGCCTTGTATGTGTTTTACCAAGATATTTTCTCAAGTAATTACATAAAGTAATTCCTCCCAGTGCGGTTGTTATGGCTCCCACCAGACGTGTATACAAATTACTCATATTTGCTCTGTGGTCAAAGCTGTGAGACTATGGGTTTACATTATGAAAGTCCGCCTATTAAAGCCATTTGTTAAGGTCTTCACTCCTGGGAAGAAGCAGCTCCATAGGACACTAAATGAGAGGTTAGCTTCAGAACTGAGCTGTTAATTACTTCATTTTGTTATAGAAAGCTTCACACTGGATTCTGACTAGACAGCCAAACCTTAATCCACATGTAAACACATACAGTACTCCAAAGCAGTGGAAATTGCTCCTTCTGCTTAAGGTAGTATGTACATGTTAAAAGATGTGATGGGGTAAATCCAGGGGACTTTAAGGCCTGTCCAGGATGATTTCTTTTTCCCATTATTATTTGGTCATCATTTGATGATATTGGCATCTTGGGGCCATATTTTCCAATGTCTGTGGTTGTTCAATGAATTAGTTCTCTACACTCTTCATTACTGACTCTGGATGTGGCCTGCCACGTTTTCAAGCTATTTCCTTTGGTGTCTTTATTTACTAATTGTCTCTAATTATGGAATGGCTTGATTAAAATAAGCATTATTCAGTTAAGGCTAAAAGACTGAGAACTGGCTTCATGGCAGAATTTTGTATTTGTCATGTGAGAGTTCAGGCAGAGGTAAATCCTTGCAGAAACTTCACAATAAGCATCCTACTCTCTGATGGAGTTAAGTTCACCTTTTAAAGAAAATGAGGTTTTTGCCAAGAGGTGAACCTTGTACTCTCTTTCTCCCCTAGTTTGTGCTCTCTCCCTCTCTCTCTGTTCTCTCTCTGTATCTTCTGCAGGTGTCCCTGGTCCTGGAGCTGTATATTGCTGATGTGCAGTTACTGGCCACACCAACCTTCAGTGTCTATTTGTTGTTTATTGTTGCTGTTCTTTTCTCTCTCGTCTATCCACTCACCCCAACCGGTCGAGGCAGATGGCCGCCCAAACTGAGCCCAGTTCTGCTGGAGGTTTTTTCTTCCGTTAAAGGGAGTTTTTCCTCTCCACTGTCGCCAAGTTCATGCTCATAAGGAATTTGTTGGGTTTTTAGTTTTTGTAAAGTGCCTTGAGATGATTTGTATTGTGATTTGGCGCTATACAAATAATATAAAATTGTATTGAATTGAATTGGCCAGATGCACCACCAATCAGAGTTGAGTATCAAAGGACTCAAATGTATACAGCTATATACGGCTATAAACTGTACCCTGTTTAAGTCAGTCAACTCAGAATGCTATATTCATCTATCCATCCATTATCTATACCCGCTCAATCATTAACCAGGGTCACAGGGATCTGCTGGAGCCTATCCCAGCTCTCTTTCATGTGGAAGGCAGGGGTACACCCTGGACAGGTCACCAGTCCATCGCAGGGCCACATATAGACACACAGAGACAAACAACCATACACACTCACACTCACACCTATGGGCAATTTTGAGTCACCAATCAACGTGACATACATGTTTTAGACTGTGGGAGGAAACTGGAGTACCCGGAGTAAACCCACGCAAGCACAGGGAGAACATGCAAACTCCACACAGAAAGGCCGGGTTGCGAACCCAGGTCCTTCTCGCTGTGAGGCAATAGTGCTAACCACTCAGCCACCATGCTGCAATATATAAATTAAATTATATACATTATGTAAAATATAAATTATATAAATGCATTTATTTTACCAACTGGACCAAGTATCCATCAGTTTGAGATTTCAGTGTTATATTGTAATATATTGTATTGTGTTATATACTGGTCTGAGGAGCTTGTCATTCCTCCCATGCTCTTTTGTTGGTGGCTTGGCATAGCTTTCATTCCCTAAACAGAGGGAGGGGAAAGATAATTTAGAGAGGAGAGAAGGAACAAAAGAGTAGCACTGTCTCCCTCAAGGTCACTCTTCAAATCAAGCAATCCATACTGGAAGCCAAGTTGGGGTTGTACTGGCTCAGAGCACCCACACACATTGGGGCCCAGCTAGCACACCCTATCACTCTCTCCACTGCACCCACCGGGGGAGCCAGGCTTTGGGTTACAAATTAACAATTACCATGCTCTGACTTGGGCTTTAGCAACCCTTTTTTCTTAAACTTTGTTTATCTTGTGTCACGGTTTGGTTTAAGAGTGAAATGCCTTTTCCAGCCAGTGTTACTCAATACAGCAGTCACACAAAGGAGAAAACTGAGAACCTTGCAACAGTTGCTCTTTCTATGAGTTCCTGTAGTTATAGTAAACGTGTACCTTGCCTGTCTGGAACTTTTTTAAAGCATGGTGTGAAAGTTCAGAATTGTTGGACCACACCTTAGGCTTCATCGTTCCCAGCTGTCATTGAACCTGCAATAGGCCGCCGACTCACTTCATGCATTTCATCTGTGCACTGGAGCTTGGCATTCTGCATTTAGATTCAGGAAAGGGAAAATCAAAGTGGCCAAATTAGCCATCTACATGCCCACACTTTAAATAGCTGTGTAATTGTTTGAGCGTGTGGCACCATGATTATATTTCAAGTGGTTGAAATTCCTGATTGTATGTTACAGTGTTCCTGTTTAACTTATTTTCTACACTAAGCCACATGTGTGGCACAAGAGTAGAAAAAAATATTTAAATAAGTTTTCTGTGTATTTTTTAAACAAAACATAATATGTGGCAAAGGCCTTGGAGTGGAAAACTAGCACACCAACTATAACAGAATTTGTTTGATTGCGTACAGCCTCTCTGGTTACATATTACTGGTAACGGTTATGTTGTACAGTAAAGTGCTGTCTCACCTGTGGTTTCTTTTAAAGATGACTTGACTTAGTTTAATTGTATTACTCTCAGAGTGATGGAAGTGAGGAATTCAGTTTTGAGAAGTCTGTTACTGCAGCAGCTGTATGATCCTCACTGTCTCCTTGTTACTGTAGTGCAGTGTCAGTAATGCTTTGGACCGTGGCCCAGCCAACCATGCAATGTGACAGGATAGTCCCATTAAGGTTTCCTAATCAAGTCTCCTCCTCTCGTCCTATCCCCTTTTTTTGCTTCACAGAGAACCAGTGTTTTGGCAGAAAGCTTTGTGCTAAGGATTCAGGGCCATGTTTGTGTTGGATGTGGGCCAATCACCTCTTATATCTGCCCTCCTTTCCCATATGGGATGGTTGCTGCAAAGCAGTTAAATGCAGGGGCAGTCATTACCATGGCTCAAAGAGACTCTGTCTTTGCATCACTTCATAATCAGATATGAGAGAAAATTAAATGGAAAAGAAACGATTTATGCATTATTTTTAAGGCCCATACTTATCATGCTCAAAGAACTTATAAGTGAAGGCGTAATTTCGACTGAACATATACCACTTGGAAAAGTAACATAAGATAATACTAGGTTGGTCATCATTACTAAGTTTATAGTTACCAGAGTAGCTGGTTATTATGCATGTTTTCCTTTGTAGTTTTTGCCCTGGTCCAGGCTGCAGCTCTGAGCCAGTGTCTCCATACCAGACAGGGTGGGAACTACAAGGTTACTACAAGGAAGCTATATGGTGGGTTGGGGAAGTTGGCTTGGCTAGAACTACCTGCAAGCTATTTAAAGCAGTGAATGCACTAAAACGGGTCAGTTTGCATCTACAAGTGTTTATTTATAGTGCATTTGTTTAGTTATTTCATTGTGGAAGTACCTACAAAATGTACAGGCAGGGAAAATGAGCAACCTGAAGTACTGAAGTAAAAGTCAAAATGGAGCTAATTTTGTGAGCTGCACCTCAACAATTGACTAGGTGGAGACTGCGAGAGCATATGAAGGTGACTGTCAGTATTAAAAGAACACTCAATGAATGACATCCTATAAGGGCTAAAAAAGCAGAAATTATTACATTTGGGAAAAATATCTGTGTCCACCGGGTGACTACAAATAATATAATAGTCATTTTGTGAAAGATGTCTCCCAGTTTATAATTAAACAAGTGCATCAACTTCAATTTTTACCTTTTTATTTAATTTTCATATGCTGTGGATATGTGGATATTTTTTATATGACAATGTAGTAAAATGTGAGCATTAGTTTTGTCTGACATTAAGATATACTGTATCATTGTCTATATATTTTTATGAATAGTAGCAAGCATATTTATAGTGACTTTATCCACAGTACAGAACTAAAACATAAAAAATTACAAAAGCTTAGCGATAATCACAAAAGGAAACCCTTTCAGAGCATGGAGTACACTGCCTGATTCAGTGCCTGCCCACATTTAACCAGGCATTCCAGGCAGAGTGCAATTGATTTTGGCAGTGGATGGAATAAAGATTGATTGAATCTGAATGGAAAGGACCACGCTGTAGGATCGACCATGAAGTATCCCTTGAGCTGTGGACGCCTTTGCCAAGAAAGTACTCACAGTTATTCTAGCGTAAGGGGCAATGCGATTAAAGCCCATAGCTTACACACACAGAACACTGGGGGTGGAGAATGTGTCCTATGGAGAAATTACTCATGTGACCATTAGACTGTAGTTTTACTGTTAATTAGAAGATTTTCTTGTATCTACCTCACTGTGGTCTTTGATAATGAGGAAATGGAAACAGGCATGGAGAGACTAGATGTACTGAGTTGAACATACGGTAATAACAGACACTGAGAAAAAACTCAATATATGTGGTCGAGTCTGTTTTTTCTGTATATGGCGTCTGTTCAGTGTAAACCTGCTCTCATCAAATCGATGTTAAACAGGTTCTGGCTTTTGTTGTTGGTGTAGTGAAGCAGTGAAGCTGGCCAAAGAAGAGAGGCATCACTTATACAGTATGCAGCTAACCTTTTTCATTGCTGTTAAGAAGTAGCTATAGTTACTTTGAATCAAAACTGTAGCTCAGGGAAACTACTAACAAGTGTGCTTGTTAAAAGCACAACACTTGTTTTTCTACAACTGTTGGATTACACTATTACTGGCATATCAATTGTGTTGCCTTCACAAACTTCACCTCAGCATAAACATCATCAGGGAGGTTCCTGTCATCTCTCTATTTGCTCAGTGTGTGATGTGTCATTTTAAATGTGTGTATTTACAGCATGCTCGCCTTTCTAGCCAGGGACCTTGTCTAACACCTGTCAAAAAGCAGCTTCACTAGAGACAATCAAAGAGTGGCGTGTGGCATGTTTGATGTGTACTCAAACATAATGTGCTATGAAAACATACCCATGCTCTGGCAACTCTAGGTCTTGCTCTGTCTCTCTGGCACTGGCTCCTCTCCACTCGTGTGCCTGCAAGGCTTGTGTTTATCCCGTTTTATACTTCTTATGCACACACACTGAAGTGATACTGTGAACAGATGAACAGGCCTAGAGGTACTAAACAGATCCATCTGTTGCATATACTGTACACTATGAGTTCTGTTTTATGTTGGTGACTCCGACAAGTCTAATGTCTTGTTGTATTTGTCACAGTGCACAGTCAATATATGAAAAACAGTAAAATTATAAGAATTCACACCAAAACAATGTTGAAATTATAATAAAATGCCCTTCTCATGCTTTAGTTACCCAACCCTGAAACTCTGATATAGTGGTTCTTGGAAAGCACAACTTTTACAAATTTAGTAAATTGTGGTATCAATTATGTCATTTTGAGGTGACATTGTACAGCAGAAAAATGTAGCTGGGTCCCACGTTTTGCTGAACAACCCTATATTTTTTCTTTTCTTTTTCTTCTTTCTTTTTTGTAACATGACTAAAGAGGCTGTGTTTTTTTCACATCCAATTAAAGTCACAACACTTCTACAACATTTTCCACTTTTTGGCTTTGATGATTTATATCGTAATTTTGTTCTATACAAATAAAATTGAATTAAATTACTGTGACTAATCAATTAATCAGACCTTTGCAAAAGAATATAAAGAAATTAATTTTCAACTTTTTATTGTCAAAATATGCTCCTTAAACAATGAGTTTGCTACACATGTAACAAAAATAAGATGAACTCAAATAATTTTCGTGTGTCAATATTTAAACAGGTCTTACATTTTGTTACATTAAAAAAAGCACTTTACTAGAATTTCATGCTGAAAGGAAAAGTGAGTGAGGGGCACATTAACCCAAAATGTGGTCCAACACGTTTTCAGACATGCACCTGAGCTTTGCTAGTCATTATCCTGGTGAGCTGCATGTAAAAACACAATTGTCTGAGGAACACAGACCAGACATTACCCAGACTTTTTTTTTCTCTCTTCTACTCTCTTCTAAAAAGTCAGGGCAGTGTTGGTATGTGAGCTCTGCTTTATACTCTTTATACTCTACAAAGGTAACACTGCACATTGTCAGTAGTTTATGTGTGAAAACAGAGTGATTCCAACCTGCACAAAGAGTGCACACAGCAGTGTGTGTGTGTGGTGCCAGGGGAAATACAGACATGAAGCCTAAAAATGCGGAGGTTGTTGAAGTGTGACTTAGGTCTCTTGCCTGTCTTAAAGACAGTGTGGACTTGTCTGTTCAGTGAGATGCGCATGTTACTGGTCAATTGGTGTGAGAACCATAAACATTTTACTGAATGGCTGATTATCTGACCACATAACAAATAAACTAGAAGAAGGCGCAACTGCTATCCACATAACAGTGTAAAAATTGTTTACTATGTGCAGTGGCAGACATTATCATCATTAGACCTAACTAATCAATGAGTGCAAGTATGCTCACTGTCAAGTATTTTGATAATTGATTTTTATCGATTTGATCAATTCATTGTTGCAGCCCTACTCCATAGGTCCACACATTGCACAAATCAACATCACTATTTTTGCCAAGCATGAAGAACATAAAATTGCATTTTTACATTTTTGATGTCTTACACATACAAAAGCTTATATTTTAACAGGTTTACCCACCTTTTATCTACACTATCACTACCGTCATCTTTTAAGATAACCTTTGAGACAAGGCCATGAAAAATGTTTAAGGAAAACTGTAGAGCTAACTCATAAAAGTAAAGCAGGGCTCTATGTACTACATCCATCATTCAGAACAAAAATATTTTCCCTGGCAGCACAGACTGTGTGAGGAGCAACACGTGCTTGCTTTCATGAACCCCCAGTGCTCAGCCTCCATGTTCTCCTCCTTTCTGTTCCGTGAAATGATTCTCTGGTCTGTTTAAGACATCTTAAATATTCTTGTGTAGTTCATAGATGCTTTACACTGGTATGTTGCTCTCTAGACCTGACCACTTTTTTGCACTATTAAATAGCATGTGTTTTGCCAGGGAGAGTGAGCCCATTCACCTGAGTGTGTATGATTTTGTGGTATTATTCCTACCACATTTTATTTTTGTGAATCTTCCCTGGTGGCCCACTTGATTATTGTGAACACCACAGTGCTATTCAGTATGTCCTTGCTTTCAGGTCCAGTTGGCAATATTATTTTACCTTATGTTCCCAATATCCAGATCTTTAATGTAACAGGTTATTATCTTCCAAGTTCAGCAGGCCTGGTTCTTGATGACCCCTTTGAAATGATCAGATGTTTGGTGGGTTTACTGGGCACCTCAAGTTTGTTTCATGATTTGTTTGACGCAAGAGGAGACAAGCCTGAGAACAAAATTTCTGGATTCCAGTTTGTGAAAGTAAGCTTAAATTCCATTTTATATACCATTTACTGGCATCTGTAACAATAGAAAATCCACAGTCCATCTTAGCATTCTCAGACAAAAGCAACAATGTCAACACTATTTTTATTTTGGTTTATTAGGTAAGACAATTGTACAATTGCAGATCAGAAGCATTATATTGTTTGTGATGTTTGCCTGAACGCTTTTTTTCCTTTTTGTCTGGAATCCAAACCTGCAGTAAAATTTACAGAGGGGCCCATAGTGTGTTATGCAAACAAGTTGGGAGTAAACCCTCAACACAGTCACAACAGTGACTAGTCACAACTACTGCTTAACATTTTTTGAGCTATGAGCACAAGCAATATTGTAGACGCTGTTGCCATGTGCAATCTTTCAGTTCAGTTGATTCTTCAAGAATTGTTCTTCTCTGTCTTGACTGAATATCCCGGTACATTCTCCGAGTGTCCTTTTGTGCTCAGTTTGGCCAGCTTTAGCCATCAGTTGAGAAGAAGATTGTATAACCCGGCCTGGGAGGCTGTGGAATCTGTCTTTTTGCCCAGAGCAGACCATGTGTGTGTGTGCAGGGGAGCAGTCCAGGGCAAATGAACTTGTTCCAAACTTTCTCAGTTTCATGGTTTTTCTTTATCTAACTCCTCCTCTCTAAGTGCCTTTCTTTCTGCTCTTACTCAGTTTTGAAATGACCCTGGTGCTAGGTTGGGCTACTGTTTGCCCAGCTGCATGGCTTATTTACCTGGGGTAAAGGAAAGTCCCATTAGACCTTTTGTAAAACACAGAATAAAATGTAATCTGAAAAAGAAAGGAGAGAATGGAGTGAGGGTAAATCCGTGGTCTGCCAGAGTAAGAGGAAATTGAAGGTATTGGACTGCTCCCAGGATAGCCCTGTTAAACCTTTGGGACAAGGCCAATGAAAGCAGCATATTAGGAATTTAAGACACACACACACACACACACACACACACACACACCCTCACACACACACACACACACACACACACACACACACACACACTTCACATCTCTCCTCTTACCAGTATTCTCTTTGTTCCTCTCTCTTCTCTTCCATTATATAAACCCTGTACACATGTCCCACAATTCTTTTCTATTCCTATGTTCAGGGTTTAGCAGGAAAAATGTACTGACTCATGGAAAGGACTTCCTTGCCCTTGGGCTTGTGGTGTGGTTGAGCAGAGGGAAGTTCTCAGGTTCAAGTCAAGATGGCACCTGTGGCTGTGTGGGATCCCATTGCTGCGTTGTTCCCCTCCAGAGGTTAGAGCTGGAGATTCCCTTGAGAGTGCTCAGTCAGCACCACAAAAGTTCAACAATCAGTCTAGTTATATTCCAGACATCAGACCCAAACTTATTGCAAAGCTGAGCTGCTGGATATTGTACAAACTGTCTTGGCTACATCATTCTAAATATTTTTTTACACACCAACATTGTAATATCTAACCTGCATGGCAGTACACTGCAGAAAACTCAGGAGGTTACATTTATTTTTTTGTTAATTAAGAGATAGAAATAACTACATTTAAGATTTCTTCCAAAAGAACTTTAGTTTAAGAAGTCTCCCAAGACACAAACAGCACAGAATGAGTGTTGATAAATAAACTTGAATTTAAATGGGATGCTCTCTGAATTTACACCCCAACTTCAGTGTGTTGTCTTGGTTATGTATTTGATATTATTTCCTTAGAGTCTCTTTAATAAAGTGCATGCATTTCTTTAAACCTTCTTTATGGTGGGGTATTAAAAGCACAGAGCTTCGTTCTAATCCAGCTGGGGTATTGCCCCAGACGCTAAGTGTCTTTATAGAGCAGTGACATTAGCTTGTTTATTGGTTGCAGGGGCGTAAAGATGCTATTGTTTTAATTGCTCGTACATGCTCCTGAGATTACAGAGACTGCAGATGCCAGCATATTGGAAATGGGATAACAAAACGAAAGTAAAGAAAGCCAAAATATACATTAGCTATATTTGATTTGTTTTGCACTCACTTGACAAAATTGCTTACAGTGTTACATGTACATATACATGTATATCCTTTATGCATTCAAGAAAGTCGCGGTAGTCAGACAAGTCAAGCAGAATACTTAGAACATATAAAACACATAATTGTGTTAGGTCAGTTTCATACTGGTCAATGATGATAATAGGTTGGTCAATTTTCCTCCAACATGCGTGAGAGATGGGGAGTGAAATTGAAAGACAGCAAAAAAGCAATGCTGAGATTGCTAACATAGAATAAACCAGTTAATAAAACATAACTGCATTAGGCCTGACACATTTCTGCACATCACACACAAACATTGTCATCTTGTATTATCCCCATCTCATTCCATGTCGGATGCCTTCGGCACTCTTTTACATATGCACATGCTGAACTTTTGACCAAGGCCCTCTGGTGTGACATTAGCCAAGAGAGTGGTGGGGAGGGGGAGAGGGAACCAGCAAATTTAACAAGTTCCTAAGAGCTTTGGGCCTTGTTTTGCGTGCCAATAGGGTAATTTCACAGCATTACTGAGGGACTGTTTAGTGCCATGAATGTGACTGAGTCCCTGCTCCCTCTCTTGTCAAACTCCTTCCCAAGTTCCCCACCATCCCTCTACCTCTGACTGTCCTGTGTTTCCCCCGATCCCAACAAGCCTTCTCAGACAGCTGGCAATGAGGCTGTAAGCCGTCTCCCAGCTCTTGAAGGATGTCTCCCTATGCAGTTAATAAGGGTCCCACTTCTCCTGTTCACCATGAGGATAGACATTTAATCAAGTGCCTAACAAGTGACACCATAGATTTGTGTTGACTGTCCTCTAGTTGCTCACCTCCTTGCCCTCTTTCACATCTCCAGTTTCCCTCCAGTCTCAGAGGGAGAGTCTCTGTATGCAGCCTGCCAGTGTGGAACAGGATTTCCCCGGTAAAGCATTGTTAGGCAGGGAAGTGGCGAGCGAGGAGTAAAGGGACTTTCACTTGCGGAACAGGGCGATGTGGTGGCAGCGTTACCGTGACAGCCATACGCCTCCGTGGTTGCTGGGGCGGAACACAACGGGCAGAGGTCCCACAAACCAGTCCCCTTTAGCCGCCTCCAGAGCAAATGAGCTGCCAGGCCAGACTAATGGAGTCCTAATTGGTGATTAGGAGAGAGGGAAAGGTGAGGGAGTGTCTAGTGGCAGTCTGCTGATAGTAAAATGAAGCAGCAGTATGCTATATTCATTGTTTCAATGATATAAAAATGCAGTGATTGTTTTATGCAGATTCTGCACCAGCACAAGATGAGAAAGACAAATTCAAACCATAGTGATATAAACAAATTATTAAATAATTACACTGGTAGTGAAATACAAATGGGGCACTGTGTTACTTCAATTAAATATTTCATTCTTCCTCAGCAGTATTTATTTATGTTATTTGTATGATGTGACGAGGTGATATGTAGTTTAGTTTTCAGGAGCAAATGAGGTTGTAGCTGCACCACTAACCGTATAGCAGTGTCCATCAATCAGATCTCATCAAAAAAGCTTTGGTGAGCACTATTTGATAAGAAGAAGAAGAAGAAGAAGAAATTTTATTTAAAAATGCCTTTCTGGGCACAAGGGCATACAGAGGAAACATCAATAAATACAAACAGTATACACACATTAATAAAATATAACCAATTGTACAATACAATAAATAAAAATAAAAATGATATTAAAAGATGATTAAATGAAATAAGTTATTTTGGATGTGTGGAAAACTGGGCACTATAGTTCTGATCTTTTACCATCAACCTCTATATAAATATGAAGAAAGAGCCCTTAGGTGTGGATAGCATTACATACTTGCTTTATATGGCGCAATGAAAAGGAAATGAAGAAGCAACATCCTGACAGAATATCAACTACTGAAACATGACCGTTGCTTAGTTAGAGAATGACACAATGTGGCTTTGAGAGGTTTTTGTGAATGGACGAGAGCCCTGGCTGATACTGATTTGATAGATAGAGTGACGTCTGCTGGGATTCAAAGCGTAGTGGGCTAAGGAGGACAAGGGCTGTGATGACTGCCTGTCTGCTTCCTGCTACTAATCCACCACATTAGCTGTGTGTGTTACCCTATTTATAGCCAGGCCAGGATGTGAATAGACTGTTTGGTTTCACTTTTCATACAGATGGTAATTATAGTCTTCTTTTGCTCCACATCTAGTCCCTCTCCTGCACTGAGTGTGCTGATGGGATGTATGATAGAGCACTCAACATTGTCCCTTCATGGTGTGTTGTCTGGATAAAATTATTTTGATTGATTTTTATTGAAGAGATCCATAAAGTTTGAGCTCTACCTAAGTGAGGCTTAAATTATATTTGAATAAAACATTAGTTTGCCATGGCACAAATATGTGCTTGTGTTTTTTTTATAAGCATACAGTTTGGAGTATGTACAAACATTTGCTTGTACAATCTAATCCAGTGCTCCTTTGTCAAACTTACCTTGTGAAATTAATGTTGACCTTGTTGCAATGGAGTGGAAATTTTCTGAACTTATTATACAACTTTGAATTCATTTTTCAATTGGCCATTCAATATGCAATTTGAAAATGCATTTTGCAATTGGTAATTCAGTGTTCAAAATGGTTATATTCAATTCACTTTGAATTATTTTACTTAAAAGCTGAAATCAATTGCATGCCATATGGGATTTTGGTCTCTTTATTCAAATATGGCAGTGATATAGTGCCCCTGTGGATTGTATTTTCATTCCATTGTCACCATGCTCTTTCTGTGTCAAAATTCAATCTGAAATTCAAAATGTCACTCACTCATCAAGCCTACATTTGCTATGACGACCCCACCACTCAAGGCAACAAGTCCCAGACCATTAGAAGAGGAGTGAATCTTTGGTTTTACAAAAAGTAATAAATGTACAATTGTAAGTTCTTGTACCAGTTTAACTGGTGCAGTCAGATTAATTGGTGATATTTGCATGTGTGAGACAGACGTTTTATAGGCGTGGCTGTTCAGGACCCATTGTCGACAAACCAGGAAATGAACATTCTGATCACGTTGTCTGTATATCAACTTAATTTCTCCTTATATTTTAAAATAGAAAAAACAAACAAACCTGCGATGGACTGGTGACCTGTCCAGGGTGTACCCTTGCCTTTCACCCGAGAGAGAGCTGGGATAGGCTCCAGCAGATCCCCGTGACCCTGGCTTTCAGGAAAAAAGCGGGTATAGAAAATGGATGGATGTAAACAAACAAACATTTAATGCCGGCTTTATTTGTTGTACGTGTTGTATTGTTATCGGTCTGCAAATTAGCCTTGCGCTATGTGGCCTGTGAACATGTCATCTTTTACCCTAGATAGTGCTGATTATTGTTATATATATGTATAAACATATATATAAATCTAACAAACTGTACTACCTATTATATTGAAACACACTATAGATATTTTCACTTATTTGTCTAACATAACAAACGTGACAAATAGGGGTTTGAAATTATGACAATGAAATTAAAACAAGAATTAAGCAACCAACTAACATCTACATTTAAACCATCCTTCTTTCTTATGTAGGTATATATCAAAACATTTTAACATATTGAAAAAAATGAGATATAAAGCAGTTTCGCTGCCACATAAATTTAATATTGCTACTTTGCATATTGCATTGCCAATTGCAAAATGGATTTTCAAATTGCATGTTGAAATTGCATATTGAATTGCCAATTGTAAAATTAATTGCTAATTGACTCAGGATCATGCAGGAGAGGGAAGAACCCACACACAGGTCCCAAAGAACACAAGTCTTTAATACAAGAAGCGGGCGGTGAACTCAAAGCTTTTAGCCGAGAGACGCGTAATCATTTTCTTTCCAAAACTACGACTCACTCTATCGAGGTAGGTAAGCGGCCAAACTGGAGACATGATCAGCAGAGACCAGCGGCTTTATGGAGAAGGGTGGATGTGGCTGACTGGTGCTGCATCTCCCTCAGTCGGTGCACCTGTGGTCAATTAAGACATATGCAGATGGGCTGCCACAGGGTGCACCATTTTGGTGATCCTGAATTCAATTTATTTGTATAGCGCCAAATCACAATACAGTCATCTCACTTTACAAAAAACATAAAAAACACTAACAAATCCTTATGAGCAAGCACATGGCAACAGTGGAGAGGAAAAAACTCCCTTTAAGGGAAGAAAAAAATCTCCAGCAGTGCCAGGCTCAGTTTGAGCAAACATTGAGTTGTGAGCGTATTTGGCCCATGGGAGGTAGGTGCTCCAGGAGGTGTGATTCAATGTCGTCACGCACTGAAGGGCATCCTCCAGCCCCTGATTCATACGCTCGGCCTGGCCATTGAACTGGGGATGAAAACTAGAAAACTAAGCCCTTGCAGAAAGCTCTCCAGACCTGGGAGGTGAACTGTGTGCCCCGGTTGGAGACCATGTCTTGGGGGGATGCCGTGCAGGCAGAAAACATGGTCTGTCAGGAGGCGGGCAGTTTCCAGGGCTGTGGGGAGTCCAGGGAGAGGGACAAAATGCACTGCCTTTGAAAAGCAGCCAGTGATGGCTAGAATAATCACGTTACCTAGGCCGGTCATGAAGTCCAGGGCTATGTGAGACTACAGCCACGAGGGGACGGGCAACAAGCAAAGAAGGTCCGCGGGCAGCTGATGCGACACCTTCCCTTAGGTGCAGATGGTGCAGGCTGACACAAAACCCTGGACATCGGCATCCATGGCAGGCCACCAAAACTGGTGTCTCACGATGTTCTGGGTCCGAGTAATGCCAAAATGGCATGCAACCTTGAACACCTGTGAATGCACAGAGCTACGTACAAAGCCATCCCCAGGTGGGCCATCCCCATATCGAGCTCTAGGCATTGGGCCTTTCTCACCTGTCTTTCAATGCTGCCACCACACAGTTAGCGGGGAGGATGGGCTCTGGCGAAGTCTCAGAGCCGGAGTGGGCAAACTCACGGGAGAGGTGTTGGGCTTAGTGTTTTTGGAACCTCGCCAAAAGGTCACCGTGAAAGAAGGAATAGAGCCCATCGTGCCTGACGAGCATTCAGTCTCTTGGCCGACCAAAGGTATTCCAGGTTCTTATGGTCATTCCAGACCACAAACAGTTTCTCTGCCCCCTCTAGCCAATGCCTTCATTCCTCCAAGGCGAGCTTAATAGCTAGTAGCTCCTAGTTCCCTATGTTGTAGTTCCGTTCTGCCGGAAAAAAAAGCACATGGATGAAGCTTTTGATCCAACTCTAACCGTTGAGATAGGACTACCCCCACTGTGATGTCTGAGGCATCCACTTCAACCATGAACTGCCAGCGGGTGTTCGCCTGGATGAGTGTGGGGGCTGAGGTGAATTGGTGCTTGAGATTCTGGAACGCCACTCCATGGTCCATGCAAATGTGGTTTTAGTGCACGTCAGTCTGGTCAGAGGCTGGGCGATAGTGCTGTATCCCTGGATGAAGTGGCGGTAGGAATTGGCGAACCCCAGGAACTGCTGGAGCCCATACCGGCTCGTGGGCCATGGCCTATCCACCACTGTGCGGACCTTCTCGGGGTCTGCTCGCACCTGCCCAGCCTCTATGATGAACCCGAGGAATGAAACTACTGAACAGTGGAACTCACATTTCTCCACCTTGACATACAACCGGTTCTCCAGGAGTCTCTGCAGCACCTGGCAGACGTGTGTGGTATGGTCCCCCAAGGTGTGAGAGAAAACCAGTATGTTGTCAAGATAGATGAAGAAAAACTTGTTAAGGAAGTCCCTAAGCATGTCGTTGATGAGAGCTTGGAAAACCGCCGGAGCGTTAGTAAGGCATATGGGTGGTGGGGGGTGGAGATAGTGCCATATCCTTGTTGAATATGGGGTGATAATACCATGGGACTCAGGACAGGTCAGGTGGCTGGCTCGGACACTGTGGTAAGAGCAGAGTGGAGGCAGGAAGACAGGCAGTAAACGCTCCAGCCTGTGACCTTACCCTGTACCCAGTCTATAAGGGGGTTATGCTGGCGGAGCCAGGGGTAGCCTAGCACTAACGGTGTGAGGGGCAAAGAGATTATTTTAAAGCAGATCTCCTCCCGCTGGTTACCTGACAGGAGGAGATTCAGTGGCTCACTTTCATGGGAGACATGGGCTAAGAGGTGCCCATCCACCGCGTCCGTTTGGAGGGGCTGCGCTAACATACATAACAGGATCTAAAGGTGCTGGGCCAATTCCATATCTGGAAAGTTGTCATCAGCCCCCGAATCGATCAGGGCCGAGAGAGAACTGGTTTTGTGGCCTAAGACGAGCATGGCAGGTAAGGAGAACCTAGGGGAAGAGAAGTGGTCACTAGATCGGCTCACCAATACCGCTAGGCTCATTGGTGAGTCGTGGTCAGGGTGGTCAAACACCTGGTGGAATCTTCCTAAGAATTCCTCCAGGGGGAGGTTAGGTGATGACTGGGATACTAACAGGGCCTACATCCTATCTTGTAATAGTAGCACAATGCATGAGATGTGTGACTTATCTGATGGGAAGGTGTGGGGGCGTAGCTCAAAGACATTGGCGCACTGTAGCAGGAATCCTTGGCACCTCCCAAGGGCTCCATGATAGGGCTCAGGGTCCGGGACGTAGGAGTCCGGCTAGGGCTCAGGAGCGGCAACTGTGAGTTAGAGAAGATGGGAAAAAGAGTGCATCTGCTCCATAAGTTGAGATACCTCTTGCAATAGCTGGTGGTTGAGCTCAGAGAGCGACTGAAGCATCTGGTCGTGTTCCCCCAGTAGGGCACCTTGTCTGGAGAGGGCTGCGGTGCCGGTGTGCTTGGGATCTGCTGGGTCCATAATTGGCCAGTTCGTTTTGTTACGGTGCGAGAGAGGGAAGAACCCACACGCAGGTCCTAAAGAGCACAGGTCTTTATTTAACACAGGAAGGGGGTGATGAACTCAACGCATTGCGTAACCTCTTTCCTTCCAAAACTACAAAGCATTCGCTGCCGAGGTAGGTAAGCGAATGAATTGGTGACGTGATCAGCAGAGACCAGCGGCTTTATGGAGAAGGGTGCATGTGGCTGATTGGTGCTGCATCTCCCTCATTCAGCGCACCTGTGATCAATTAAGATGTACACGGGGAGAAAGATGCACAGACACAAGAGGAGAGGGTGGAGAAACACTAAAGGCAGAGAAAGAAAGAGAGGCAGGCACTGCTGCCTAATGACAGGAATCCAGAAAACTGCCAGAGGCAGTGAGGTGATTCCACACTACGGCCAGGTGACTTTTTGAAGCTGGTTGTGTATTTGATTTTATTATATTTTATGTATGTTTTTATTCAAACAGTTTTTAATTGAATGAGTTCAGACATGAATTAATGTAGTCATCTTAACAAAAATGAAACATTTTTGACAAATAACCTGTCCATGGGATTCATCATTCCACATTTTTTCTTTCTTCCTCAAATGCGCTCATATATGCACAATTGAATCATACCCTGGAAGGTATAGGTATAATAGAAACCCTTTAAGTGATTACTGTTCACTAAAGTGCATCTAAACTGAACTGTGATGGGTAAGACTGCTACAGTGGCAGTTGGCTGGAGATGCCAAGTAGCAGGGTAGCTAATGTCTGTGCCCCTCTTCATTAACTGGACAGATATTTATTGTACGGCTTTTATTTTGTGCACCTCTTTTCTGTTGACACAGCATCCCACTTTTTGCTCTTACACCTATCTTGGAACAGCCCCTCTTGGCACTACTGTGGTAGATAAATCAAAAACTTTTCAGGAACTTCAGGGGGGCTTAACTCCACTAATCGTGGAGGTGTGGGAAAATGTTATGGGTCCCCACCCACAGTCTTGAGGTCCAGCCAGAATGCTCTTATTTTTGTGTTCCACTTAAAACCCGGATAGAAAAACAATGAGAGGGCACTTTTACAAAGATGGACACAGGTATGGGAGCACACAGACATTGCGTGTGCATGCACAAATATGAAAAGCTAGCAATCCCATTTGCTAATATTGACATGGGTCTCCCCATTCAATCTTGTTATAAGGATTATTGTCTATTGAGATCCCATTTCATTAGGCTAAAACATACACCTCAGAGTGCACACTGAAGCTGCTGCAGGGGCCCAAGCCTTTCAACCTTTTTAGTCACTTGAATAGGAAAGAAAGTACTATGAGAGGTTCTGCTGAGGTTCATTGTATTTCAAAGTGTGTCCCAGTTAATATATAACATAAACTTTATATGTAGTATGAGACATGCCGTCAAAGAAAACATTTAACCATAACAGACTCCAGTTCATGGCCAGTTTGTGTAGTAGCATTGTCAGACATCCTGCTAACTAGAAATGCCTGTTCTTGAATTATATCTAAAATGCATATGAGGCATCTCACCACCCTCCCTATGACCCCTCTCCAGATTACCTATTGATTCTTGATATGAAAAGCTCATTACATAAACAGAAACAGCAACACAAAAAAGCCAGTGAACCTTTGCATAAATCCTTTAATTGAATTTCCAGTGCCAGTGGTTGGAGGTTCTCTGTTTAATTGAATCCAGTGCTGGTGTTGTGATTTGCATGCACAGGAGTGGGTCCTGTCCCAGATAAAGTGCCATTGATCCTTATTAAAGCTCAC
Organism: Mastacembelus armatus; assembly: GCF_900324485.2. Lineage (NCBI taxonomy): Eukaryota > Metazoa > Chordata > Actinopteri > Synbranchiformes > Mastacembelidae > Mastacembelus > Mastacembelus armatus. Next base: position 13,202,060 of record NC_046635.1, read on the forward strand.
CTCTGGCTGTGCTGTAGACTAACAGGGAAAATTAAATGTGTTCATGGTGCATATACTTACTGCCCGCAAGGCAGGACTGTGAGAACCAGCACAGCAGAAAGGAAAATGAAAGAGATAGGAAGAAGAGAAAATAGAACTATCATTAAATTAATTTGCTAAATTATCTTGACTTTTTTATCAAGTCATTTTACATTAGATATTCTTTGGCTCTGTGCCTGGTAGGTTAAAAATTGCAAATGGCCTCCTGATCACATTTGGCAACTAATTAGATATCCTAAAAATAACAATAGTGCACACAAAACTACACCTATTGGCTCAGGAGCACACTGAGAATTAAAGAAAAGTACAATATCTGTCTCGATTTGTCCAGTGATATATGTTTGATCTGCTGATTGCTTAGCATTGATCTGTGTTTTCTCTTGGTTTGGTGCAGAGCATTAGGGACACATTCATTTTGCATTTCCAACAGGAGGGCGGCTGGCATCAGGCCTTATCAATGTAGCTTGGACAGTTTATGTTGTTTAGTGTTGTGTTTCCCTTAAGTGGTTGTTTTTGCTTACTGTCAGATAATTGGTCTAATGTGTTACTGTGTGTGATTAGTGTTTCCCTCACTAGCTGTAACCATTGCATCTCTCCACTTCAGTATTTGCATGAACTGACTTTAAAGTTAACAGATTTAATTAGATCTATTGGAATTTGTGTCCAGTGGAATTGAAAATTTGATTTTTATATGGTTTTGAAGCTTTATCATTAAGAAGAGGTATTAGCTTTATTTATATAAATCAAATAAAGTACATTATTGAGGAACAGTAGACTAAAAAAGACTCCCAGAGCAGCTATGATTTATTAATTACACCTCTGCTTTCCTGCTGTCTGTGCTTAAAAATAATGACAAATAACTGCTGTCTGATATTTTATCCACCTCATTTACTAGTATAGTAATAAAAAAATATTAAAAGCACCTGATCATAAAATACTTCCTGGTAAAAGACTACAAACCACAGCCTGAGAAATATTATATGTACCCAGTGTTGGTATTTCCCTGTTTGTGCTTCCTGTATGTCAGTATTCTTCATTTTGTGGCCTCTGTTGTGTCTGTGTGTGAGTGGATGTGCATGTCTTCATGGTATTAATTAACATTGTAAGTAACATTTTAAATAAATAAAATAACATTGTGAGGACCGAAATCTGTATACACACTTTGGGGACTTGAGTTTTAGTGATGACTTGGTTTAATGCTAGTTTTGGGCAAGAAGTGGTTATAGTTAAGGTTAGGGTAAGTGTCCTGGAAATATATCTAAATCAATGTAAAGTTTCAATTGGGAATGTGTGTGTGTGTGTGTGTGTGTGTGAGTGAGGGTGTGTGTGTGTGCGTGTGTGTGCGTGTGTGTGTGATAATATCTCATGGCTTAATGCCAAGGATGCTGGATTGTCTAGGATGCTTGCCAACCATAAAGTATCCAAGATGCATCATATGGTGGCATGACTCAGAAGTGGGAAGTGGACCCACAAGATGCATTGCAAGAGAAATGTGTCATAACTAAAATTGCTGACATGCATCAACAGCACTTCGCTATATACATACTGATGACTGAAACATTCTGAGACAACCACGCTGGATGTTTATGAGATTCACATGTCAAAGTAAAATGTGAGTCGTGTGTAGATGCTAATTATTGTATTGCACAAAATTAAACAAAACACTGGTGTTTTGCTTAGTAGAGTGAGGAAAAATTTGCTTCAGTGTTTTATTAAAGTACAGCAGCATGAGTAAATACCATGCCAGAAAATCAGATATAGTGCATATGCCCATAAAGAATTTTTCTTTGATGTATTGAACAGTTTTTCAAGAATGGTTGCACCACCAACTGCTACCACTGATTCAAATGTGTCACATTTGATGGTAAGATAAAGTGCAAGCAGGTGCTGTAAATCAAAATTATGGGCCTTGAATGAGCACCAGTTTTCAATAGTCTTCTATGTCAGTGATTTTTTTTAATACCATCGATTTCTTCTTTTTTCAATCACCAGCTCTTTATAGGCAGTTGATTTGTGGGAGTTGATAGAGTCTTGTTGCCTTCTGTGCTCACATCACTTTTGATGTTTTTTCTGGGTCCAGTGGATGTTCTTTGGTCAGGCAATATTATCAACTTTAGATTGACTCCTGTTGCATTTGTATTTTGTAGATACAAAAGTAATAAAAAATCTATTTGTCTGTGTGAGTGTCACTTCTGTGAAATGGTGATAATGTTACACCATCAGTGGCTCTTGTGCTATTCACATGTGTTTTCCATGTCAGTATGGAAATCTATCTCAGTGCAAGCTTAGATTATGAAGAATTTATTTAGTCACTATGGGGACAGATTCATTACTCCACTAGCCCCACCTGGCACAGTGTGGCAGCAGTTTGCTGATAGAATAAGAGAAATAAGCCATCTCTAATGGAGGCAAATAGTGGAAACATGTTCCATCAGAAGTGATTAGTACTAATTAAGCTGATTTCACAGCTGGCTGCCTTGCTTTAATATGCATGCTTGCATCATATAAAGCACTGAGAGTAAAGGAAAGAAAATGTTTAGAGATTCACTTTAGTCACAGAACGCTCAATAAATGTATTATAAACAAAACACTGGTGTTACTCACAACAAACAGCATAATTGCAAAATTATCTGTTTATATCCTTATGCATATAAAAAGAAGAGGTAGAAGAGAATTGAGAGTATTAGAGAGAGAGAAAAGCATAAGTGGACATGATAAGACTCTTAAGAGTGAAAGTGAATGTCTGGTCTTAGTGATGTCTCCCCCTCCTGCCCGTCTCTGTGTCTGTGGCCAGTCTTGAGTGACCGGCCTCTGAATCTGAGGCCTAGAGTTCTTTGCTAACAGATGACTGATTGTGCTCCTCTACTTTGTGTGGCCCTGCACTGCTCGGCAGCACATCAAAGAACACCCAAGTTTCCGGGGAGCGACTGTTGTTCACTGGGGCTTTAAAACACTGATGTTTTTCTTTCATACAAAAGCAGTCAGAAGCCCATAATCCTGCACTCAGTGGAGAAAACACACACCATCCCTCAAACTGGGACTGTCATGTAGCTGTTCCCACATGCCCTAGTGGGCAACACAGAGGCTCAAACTCTGTATGGTGGCAGCCCACAGATTAAGTGAAAAAGCGTGTGACGTCAGTCAGTGTATTTTAGAGGAGCTCAGAGACGAAAGTATCTTTTCAGAATATAAAACTAGTTGATTTTTTTTCTTTAATCGTTATTGAAGACATGAGTGATGTGTCATATCTACAGTCTGTATTATCAGTTTTCTTCTTTTTTCTTGCAGCAGTGCTACATAGATTTGTGAAACAATGCAGGACTATTTTAGGGTTAACTTTGAATGTTTTGTTGGTTCTGACAGACTTGCCATTTTGAAGTACTTTGTTTAATCCGAAAACATACAGCAGAAATGTAAAGTGAGTTTCTATTTTCTTTCACCTTGCTTGCCAGTGCTTATAGCAATTGTTAACTTCTCTCTTTTGAGGCTGCTGTCTATGCGCATAGTGAGACACTTGATTAATCACATTTACAGAAATGAGATTCAGAGCCCCTTATGGTCTGTTTTTTATTATTATTTATTTCGCTTATGGTGGATTGTTTTGTTTACAGTCAAACTAAGCGTAAGGTCTTTTAAGTTACCCTATCCCAGTTGAAACTACAGCAGGGAAAGGAGTTGACCCCTTCTGGAATTACAAATTTCTTTTCCACCCTTTTAAAGTGACTCTTTTTTCCCTATCTGTCCTATGGCTAGAGGATCAAAGACTTGTTAGATTTGGATGCCTCTGAATCAAAGAGAAAAGCTTAATTGAAATAAAAAGAAGGATGGGACTTGTGCTAATAGCTCTGCTCAGGTACAGTATCATAACGTCTTTGGCCTCATTGCATGGCTTCTCTCTCAAGGCTTTCAAAGTGGCATTGAATGATAGATCCTATAATTTTCCTCATGGTATTTGAAAATGAAGTGTAACAAAATTATTCATGAATATTGTCAACAAAACAGGCTTGCTTTCGCTTATAGGCAAATTGTTCTCCAGAGATTTGTTCAACTTTGCCAAAACCATTGTAAAAGCAGCAACTATAAATCTTTGCTATAATCCTATTTAACTGTGTGATGCATTACCATTTCTTTCAATCTATTGTTGAGTTGCCTTGTTGCCCCCACTCATGCCCCCTGTGTTTAAGTGTTTATGGTCTTCTGGGAGGTATGAGAGGTTATTTTCAGGATAGTGTAAGCATACCAAAAGATAATAGTTTTTCATTCACACAAAGCAAAGCCAATAGGGACACAATTTAGTGGTAAAAGTGGAGAAAGATTTGAGATTATTACCAATAATTGTTTAATTCTGTTGGTTTGCGAATGATTAGGGTAGCTGAAGTTATATATTCTAACATGTTACATGTATTTTTTGGTTGCCAACCTTCTCTATGTAAGCAAACCTTTGAGGAAAAAATAATAATCTACTTTCCCCTCCAAAGAAGTGTCAGAAAGCTGTCATTACTATATAAAACAGGATACCAGCAGTGAGAGACTGGGTGCCTTACTTAAGCAAGGATTTAGCATTTTTGTCAGATGATGGCATGTCTTTTTTGTGTTTTCCATGAAATATGACATGACATGACATGACAACAAAATGATCCCATTAATGGCGGTACTTTACCTGCACTGTTATTTGTTATGAATGAAATAGCTAATAACTAATGTTTTGGTTACTGGAAACAAGCTCACCATTTAAAACTCCTTCATTTGCAGAGAATCCAGTTTTTATAAGTAGCGTGTGTTCAGTCTGCCAAGATGGTACTACAGATGTACAGTGTAGGACATTGTCTTCACCCTGAACCAGCAGCTGAGAAGTGTAGCTGTCATATTACACCTCTGTGCTCACTCACTTAGCTCGCCACACTCTCCGGGGTGCCCCTGTTTGTCTACACCACTGTTCCGGTTCAGTAGAGAGAGCAACAGGGAGGCTTAGTGTGTGTACTCCTGTCAAAAACTCCTTTACTGATCCTGTAAACCTGTTTATACTCACGCACACTCGCATGCACGCGCACACACATACACACCACACACACAATGCCCTTACCTCTGAAAAGCTGTAGTTTCATTATTGTTCTAATTATTACATTTTAAATAAGGCCCCCTGATTATGGCAGTAGTGACTGTTATAGTTGAATAACATTTGTAAATTAATAATAAAGCATTCTGTGGTAGTTAGTTTATTAATAAGGAGGTTCGAGGTAATTGCACTTCAGTGTGATATTTCTGCTGAGTGGGCCAGAAAACACATCAGTCAGAGGCAGTGTCACACCAATAGAGGGCATTGTTGTTTAACTGCAGGGAAAAGTCCAGGACTGTTGCTGTTTTTGTTTTGTTTTTAGTCTTTCATGATTTCACCATTTAGGCAGACTGAATTTGATGGTTTTGTTTGAATTTAATTTGAGTATCATTCTATCAATTTTGTGTTTTTCATACTCTATCCTATCAGCAAATGCAATGACTAAACACACTCAATCTTTTGTTTTCACCACCAATTGAAATAATGTTTTATATGAGATGCAAATTAAAAGGATTCATTTCATCAAGCTGCAGCCTGTTTTCCTCTGAAGGGAATAACTGAAATGTGTTCTTTTCTTTCACATATTCCCAAGGAGATCTTTTGCTAAAATATGGAAATAAAATGAGCTTCCTTCTTTTGGCGCAGTTGTTAGTGTAGATTTTTTTTTTATTGCAATGTGATGGAAAAACTGGAATGGGAAGTATAAGTGACTCTGCTAATGCCTGGATAAGTTCTCACCTGCAGACAGTTACTGTCTTTAAATGGGCCTTCTTGTGTCAGGTGAGGTAATGCATTTTCACCAAAAACCATTGATCTCATCTCTTGTTAGTTAAAGTCCTCTCAGTATCAGGTTAAATAATCACCAGACCTCTGAAGTGGTGGGACAAGTTATTTTAAAGTTATTTTCACAGTGTTGTTTTGGGGAAAAGGTGTTTATTTCTCTTTCTGTGCACGTTTTATCTGATGCATGAAACTAAAATAGTTCAAGGTCTCACCAAAAACTATTTGCAGGAGTCATCTGTCATTGAAGTCTCAAAGAGCTTGCAATCACACTTACATGAAAATGCCACACATGTATATTAGGAAAAGCTAAGCCTACATAACCTGACATTAAAGAGCTTCAATAGTGGCCCTGCATTAATCAAATGCTGAAAAGATCAATTCAGCTTACTTTTTCACTCGATGTATGGTGTTTCTGTTTTTCTAAAAATTCCTTTCTTTTCCTTTCTTTTTTTGCTGACATTTTTTTCATAATTATTTTAAATGACTGTTCTGTTTGCCCTTTTAAGACGACCGTCTGTCTTCACTATATCACTGCAGTTTGGATATAATCACTCATATTGCTTAATATATATTGACCATTTAAAATTATTGGGAAAGTTGGCAAAAGGGCATGCTTATCATGGTCAAATTGAAATGCTGAGGGATAAAAGGTGATTTTAAGTTTGTTCTTAACATTTCTCTTTAAAACAAATGAATCAAATGTTTAAATTATTTATATGCCTACATATTAATATTTTTTCAATCCAAATCATGTTTTTCATCAGCAGTAATCTAACATTTCTTAAAAACATATCAAAAGCTGAAACCAAACTCCTTTGCGAAAACACTCATTCAGCCTTATTTCAAAACAATAGATGAGCATTCAGTCAAAGGGATTCCAATTTATTGATCTGGAGGAATGCACAAAAGAAAAGATTTAAATTTCAACCGATAGCCATTAAGAGCAAATCTGTAGATAGACAAGCAATTGGTCATACATCAGAAATGGCAGGAAATCCATCCTCTCCTTGCTCATTTCTTCTTTTTATTTGTCCATATTCCCACTCTGAAGTGAGTTTCATACAGGCCAATCATAGATGTAAATTCATACACTCCTATCTCATGTTTCTTTCACTGAACTGTATGAGGATGTCAACTCTACCCACTCTTTACCATGCAGTTTACTTCAGTCCCAGGCAAAACATCTGTCAATAAGGTTTATTGTGCAGGACTAAGTGGGAATACATTGGACTGTCCTGTCTCCTGGGGAGAGACTGTGGGAACATTGGGTAGAGGGGTAATTAATATACCAGTGTCAGACATAAATTAATATTTGAGTCTACATTGATTTTAGATTCATCATCTATCTGCTTCCAAACCTTCAATCCAAAAGGGTTTATAATAATTCTAACAAAATGGGGCATTGACAGTGCAATTGGAGTTGTAAGACATATTTAAAGAACCTCTGACTTCTGAGCACTGCTGATTAACAAATATCTCAAATAAAATAAATAAATAATAAAATAATGACAATCACTACACTATGCATGTAAATTGAAACCCATACATGTTGTATTATGTTGAGATTTATAGTACATTGGACATATACATTTTATCTTTTGTGATCAAATTAGTGGATGAAGTGACCCATTCTAATTTAGACTACATGATGATGTGACATAAATGTATACAGTAGCAGCATTGAGGTCATTCATTCTTTAGGTACACACTTTTTTTCACTCTACCCCTGAGTTCAGCAAGCAATTGATATGTGATCCAGGACAGGGCAGTTTATTGATTACTGTGGGGACTTAAGCAATAGTATAGTGGTGTATGGACAAATTGTTCCATGGTCCTGTACACTCAAGACTCTGTCTTACACATATAGAGCCACATAAGGTATCCACTTTTGACATGTTGATAGTGAGTGCACATGGGAAAAGAGCAAACATCGAGCATGTACAGAGACATGACAGGATAACAGACTATTATATTACACCTCCAACAATTAGACTGAACAGCATTTTAAAGGCATATATTTAGACTGGACACCGCTGATATCCGTGTTCCATATTTATTTATTTATTTCTTAGTAGCCACACAGAAAATTTATCAGGCATCTACAAATTGTACATGCATTTTTTAATACAAATATAAGGGCACTTCTTGGTTATAATGTATTTTGATATAATGACATATGCCATAGACATTGCCATACAAAAAGATAGTCCTTCCAAATTGGTGTGAGAATGTCCAGAGGGGTTGGAATGTGAGCTTAGCTGCGGTCTGTGTTCTCAGGTGATGGATATGGTAGGGGAGTCAGTGGTGGGGTGGGCAGGCTTTGACCTTGACCATGGAACAGTAAGCACTAGCTCAGATATCTCACATGATACCCATACATAGCGGCTCATTACGGAAGAGCCCCTTTATGCAAAGTGCAGAGCTCAACACTGGCTGGCTGACAGGGGTTATCCTTGCACTGCTGACCTAACAATAAGACAACAGGGCCGTCCACACCTCCCAAAAACACAGCTCCAACTGCGTCCTGGATCCTTTATAAGCATGGGCAAGAAGCAGGTACTTTAAATGATGAAATGACCATGACTTCAAACCAAGCTGTACTGTCCATGTTTAGGGAGTTGTAAAGATTCATACTGTAATGTTGCATCAAGTTTAAAAGAAAAGCTCAGCAAGTTCAGCAAGAGAATGTTTGCAACAAAATTTCATAAGATTGATACCACTCACCCATCTGTATGTTGGTTATGAAGCTACAACACTCTACCATTGCTTAGCATATAGAATGGACAGAGCAAGCCTGGCTCTGTTCAAAGGTTAAAAAAATTGCTATCACCTCTCCTGTAAAGCTCACTAATAAACTGTTTTTTTGTTTAGTTTTTACACAAAGTGTTAAACCAACAAATAGTTTTATGCAGGTTATGTACTAGACACTTTATTTGCTGGAACTGTCAACTCTCTGGAGCCTTTGCTGGTTGTCTAGGAAGTGGTCCTAACAAAGACTTTTAATAATAATCCCCCAGTTCAAATGTGAATTGCCACTATTACACTTAGATTTTGTCTACATCGATTAAACAAAGGGTACACTCTAGGGTACTAGAGTGTTAATGAGTTAGTTTTAGAAGTGCTGGCAGGCAGATCTGTCACCTTTGGACAGAGGCACACTAACTGTTTTCCCCTCCTTCAAGTGTTTGTGCTACAGCTGCTGGCCATAGCTGCATATTTATTGTACAGCATCAAGGATAATATCAAACTTCTCATCTAACTTTTAGCAAGAAAAATAAAAGAGCATTATTTTCAATAAGACTATTCCTTAAAGCAAATTCATAGTAAAGTAGTAGTGCTACACACTGTAGCTACACATGCCTACCTATTATTTCATTTTTTTAATGTGTTTAAATCTTTCCATGTTGACTATAAAAATGACTGGGTATTATAGTGTGCAAGTGGTAGCTCTGGTAATGGTAAGTCATGGATACTGTGTTATTGACAGTTTTGATTGACTCACTCACTCTTTCTTTAATAATGGCTCTGCTATAAACATTTTTATCATCAGGCTTTACAGCTCTGGACAAAGCAGCCAGTCTTGCCCCAGTCTTGACAACATTTACTGGAGATAGAAAATATCCGGAAACCTTTCCTTTCTTTAACCAACATGTGTTGTTTATACTATTCAATTAAGCAATATTACATATAGTTGAGGCAATTTTCTCTGTTTTTACAGGGAATTTCTAATGTAACATGATCCTTTTCACATTTTTAAGACTGCTTGACACTGCTACTGTGTATTTTTATTTTAGCCTTTTAGGTAAGATTTTAGCAATAATTAACTCTACTGGATTGTCATAGAGGTCACATGACAGTAATGTGAATACATATGTGAACTGGTTTGACAAGGCATTGAAACCATAGTGCTGCAGTTAATACTGTATGTCAGCTGAGACACACTATGCTGTTTTGTGCAGCAAGGAGTAAACATAGTTGTGCATCATTAAGACTGAGCACTCTTTCTCAAAGCAGGTACAATTACATTGTATGAAGTAAATACAGATAGAAAACTAATGGATTGCCTACAACACTACAGTGCAATTGATCAAAAGCCTCTTGCATGAGTGGCACATGTATTTTTTTGTATATGTTTGCTAATTTAACCCAGTGGGACATAGTTATGGGTGGGTTTGTTCCAATGTCTGTGCCATTGAAATTAAGTTTAGGAAAATCTGCAGGTAGCTACATGTTATATGTTCACATTGATGAATTTCAAAATGGCCACTGGGCACACTCTAGGAACAGATGGTATGTTAATTTCAATGTTTAGGTCTCAGATGAGCAGACATTACCCTGTGTCAACAGAGAGCAGTACTGTCTTCAGTCTTTGTGTGTTAATGAATAAATACATGAGGATGTTTATAATGTGTGTGCATGTGGCTGTATGTGTATTGGAAAGAGAGAGATTTTGAACTTATGTGAAGCTATAGAAGTGTATGTTCAATTGTGTGTGAATGCTTGTGTGTGTGTGTGCAACCATACATGTGCATGTCTGTGTCCGGTAGCCTGGTGGACAGGCCTTTCTGCTCCAGGGTAACCTCTTATCAGAGCCATTGGCATATCTTGAGTGGGATGACATAATCAATAATCAGAACTGTTAATCAATGGTATTCTAAATAAGCATTGATTGGGCCCACAAGGTTACCCAGCTTTATTGGTTTACATTAAGCCAGGCAGCACAATAGACAAAGGCCCATGACTGGGACAGACCAGTTTAACCCCTAACCATCCATCTTCAGAAGACATAAAGAACATACCTGGGCAAAAGGCTGTGTGTTAGCTCTGTATTTCATAGCAATGAACCTTCTCATTTCCTTTTTATACTTCTGTAATTATTATTCTTAGAGAAGTTATCCACCATCTCTTCAACATTACTGTCACGCATAGCCTCATTTGAATACAGTGAAGCTCCAGTTCCATACCATTATTGACATGGTCAGGTAGACACGGGTCACCAATTTGTGTCACCTTTCACAAAACGACTGTCTCTTCCGGGAGCCTGTTGGGTGAAGAGGTAGGCAGCACGCTGAGAGTGTATAACCCACAGGGGCTCCACGTCTCCCTAATTACCAGGTAGTGGAACACGGTCACAGCTGTCTGCAGGTTAGTTGAAGATGACCCATGAGGATATACAGTTCTGCATTTCCTCTAAAATCAGCTTGTTGTTCTTTACAGACTTAGTAGTCTAAGCAGTTGTCAGCTTTAAACTGCCTTTCTTTAAAGGTAACAGAAGACTCTCTGTCTCATATGTGCCTTAATTTCACAGTTTTCAGCAAGCTTAAATGCTTCCCATATTCTCCTGAAAAAACATGACAACTGTCAATGTTCTTGAATCAACTAGCAACTGAGACCAGTAGGCAGGCATAGAAAATTAGCTGAAATAACACTTTTACCTCACCGCAACAAAGCTTAAATACATGATTACCGTGTCATCAACATGGATATTCCAATCATTTTTCCCTACTGGCAGTGGCTCAGTGCCAGAGACTCGGATTTGGCACATGAGAAATGCCTTTCATTGCTCATACAGGCCACCTGGAATCATGGTGTCTGTTTTTAGGAAGGTACAAAAATGCTTGTTACAACTATAAAATATTTTACTTTTCTCCCTCTCTCATAGTTACACACATACAGGCCCAGACAGATGATTGCCTCTGCCGATGAGTAAGGAAAAATATTAAGCTAAATTATTTTTGTATGGTTTATCTATTATTTAGATTTCAGAATTTCATACAAAACTATTCTCAACCCTTGTAAGCACACAAAATGGGTAGTAAGAAGATACTTCTTTGGTCTTCCCTGCAGTCAAGCTCTCTGAAGCTCTCTGTTTCAGTGCAGTCTGTTCGTCGATTCTCCACACACCTCGTTCTTTGCTCCACCTCTCTTCCTGCCTGTCTATCCCACACGCTCATTCTCTTTGTCCCTTGTGAAGGCCCCTTGTCACCTCTGGCCCTCCTCCTCTCCTCCCCCTCTGCGAGGCTATTACAGGCAGCACTCCTCCCTCTCTCCCTTACCCATGTATTACCATTAGAGGACATGCATCTTGGGAGCTGCTGCACACTCCTCTGTGTTTTGATTAATATTTTAGCAGCCTCAGGGAGGAAATGGGTCTTCCTCTGCTTCCTCTGAGCTAATCCACTATGCGGTGGATACTTGTTTTAATTTTTCAAGTCAGAATTTGTAAAGATATCTAATAGGAACCAAACACCTCAAATTTGGATAATTCAGGGGAAGATGATGAAGCTATCTAGCTTTTTGTTCAGCTGGTCTAACGTCTCAGTAGACCTGCTGACAGCCATTGCATTTCCACTCTGTGTGTCATACCACAATTGCCAGACATGGACCCAGCTGTCATCTGGGGAAAAGAATTGAAAATCCAAGCCATTGAAATTCTTTGCAAATGAAGATTGATTTTAAATGTGTTGCAGTTCCGTGTATGTTGTCATTAGCAGAGTGCTGTATGGGCCAGAATTTTCAGCCATTGCCAACCCATCTTAATTAATTTAGAGAAAAGCTAATTTTGCAGGCCCAAACTGCCCAGAAGTAATCTAATTCAAGTCCAATTTTTACATCTTGGGGCTTCACAAAATGATAATAAACATAAATTCGATGTACAGGTTGCTGTCAGTTATCCATCTATCTATCTATCTATCTATCTATCTATCTATCTATCTATCTATCTATCTATCTATCTATCTATCTATCTATCTATCTATCTATCTATCTATCTATCTATCTATCCATCTATCTATCTATCTATCTATCTATCTATCTGTCTATCTATCTATCTATTGAAAGCTTTATCAAATGACTGTAAGCGCATTTTTCCCCCAAATTTTTCTTCTTCTACTGCTAGTAATACCTGAATGTTTCTAAATCTGTGTGCTGCTTTTCTATGCTTCCTCCTTCATTGATTCCCATTCTCTTTTATTTATGTTTGTTTACTGTGCTGCTTGACTCAAGAACTGCCTATTGCTTTTATTGTCAAATACAATGAAGGGTGCTTTTATCACCATTTGCCTGCAGGTCAAAGGTGAGAATGGAGACAAATGGGCCAACTGTACAATGATGAACAGTGTGTTCTGAATCTGGAAACATATATTCACTTTGTGCATCCTAACAGTCCATTCGTTTGTCTATGGAGACAATATTGGAATGATTATTAAGAGAACAAGTAAGCTGGAACTATATTTAAGAGTTCAAGTAGAGTATAGCAACTAGCACCTATAAATTAATTTAAAATATTACAATAATAATATAAATGTTTACACTGTACATGCTTAATCATAAAAATGGTTTGGATTTCTTCATTTGATAGAAAATAAGTAAAGCAAAATATTAGCTTTAGACTTTGGATCATAGGTGTCATCTTTTTTTTTCTTCCTCACATCTATTGGTATTTTTCTCAGATAACATACAGTAACCTTGGCTTTGAATCATTTGAAACCTTGACGCTACATACCACTTTACACATTAATTTTGTTGACCAATATATGAATTATTCTGGCTGTATTGTTCGTGAATTTATCCCCATGGTGTTCCTGTGTTGATTAAGTGCAGTATGGAGTCGAGTGTGTGCAATTACTCACCATGTGTTCAGAGCCAGCAGGCCATGTACAGTGAGTGAAGCAGGCACATTAGGAACATACAAATGAAGGCTAGTCTTTCTGGGGTGCGGACTTATTTTAAGATCTGCCAGCCTATTTAGCGGTGTGTCCTTGGGGCTGCGGGTATTTTGTATGGCTCCAGTAGGTGTTGGTTTGCTAATGAAGGTGGTATTTAATTTGGTTAAATGCTGCAGGGATCAGGCATTTGATATCTGTATGGATGGAATGACACTATGAGGCACTACAGGTCTATTCTTTTACTCTCTATTTATAGATGGCATTATGTGCAGAAGGACAGGGCAGCTAGCAGGGCATAATGCAGGCATGAGGATATACCTGCCCCTAGGTGTTTTTCTTAGCAAGTATAATAGCAATATATTTCCACACATGACATTCCTTAATGTTTGTTGAGGGAATACCTGCAAGAACAAGTCAGATTTAAGCTTCGAACCCTGTGGCAAACCACTGCACAGTGAGACATTAGGGCTATTAATGGGATGACATGCTGTAAGTAAGTTCAACAGAAGGTACCACATTCAATTAATTTTTAGCTGTTGAGAGAACATTTTACTCACTCTGATTTCACTGGATTTTGGCACAGTTGAAGCCCCTGCAGTCCCTGTTGACCTTGAATGGTCAACAGGGACTTCAGTTTTTAACAGTGTTCCGATTCACAGTCATTGCAACAAATTTGAGAATCAGTGAACAAAACCTCCCCTCTCTCTGTTTCTCTGTGTAGTCTGGAGAGGTTTCTTCATTAAAACTGACAGAGAAGCCAGAGGCAGGGGAACAGTTTTAGCTCTGCAGACCTGTCACCACTTTCTCCACAAACTATAATTTAATGCTGTACAATAATTGAAATAGTTCTTTCATTTACTGACGAGGCTGCCAAATGTTGAACCAGAAAACTGCCGATAGGAAAGATAATGTGTTCCCTCATGGCATTTTTAAAAAAAATTAATTTTCTATTCTAATGTATTAAATGCATAAATTCTCTTGCTAATGGTTAGCGTGAAGCAAAGCAACAGCCTATTCAATGGTGCAGTTTAGAGGAGGCTTTACACTCAGAACAAGAACAACCATAATAAATGCCAATAAATATGTGGACATGTCCATTTCTCCATAGCCCTAAAAGTGTATGCTTAGTTAAACCCTTCCTCTGCACTGGCCATTTGCAGGAGGTAATGGGAGGTTTTGCTGCAAGCCATTGTAGGACTTTGTTGGAAAAATGAGGAGAGACAATTGAAAGTATGTTGAAAAACTGCTTTTGGCCATTTTCCCTTTCTCCATTGAAAATGCCTTATGATTATTTAACATTAGTAATCACAGATACATCTTAAAACTTTTTAAATCTTACACATCACTCACACTGTGAATGCATAAAAACAAAGCATATTGTTTACATAGACTTTCTAATTAGCATGGTAAATATGGATGTGACATTTAATCACATGCAATAGTGATGAAGTATTCCAGTGAAGTAAGATATGATGGAGTGAGTCTAAGCTAAAACTGGAGCTCTTTGTACCTTAAAGTTTATCATAATATATATTTCCAGAAGGCCCCATGACAACTCATACTCAAGTCAGAAGCAGTCACCTTCTTTGCTGTAGGTCATGTGCTCCAAAAATAAGCAATTTAGGGAATTATAAGTTCTCCTGACACTCGTAGTGAATTAGCATTTCATTTTGCTTTATTATGCATAGAGCTGCCATCTTTAAGGCTGTTTTTCACATGTCAAAATTGAGACACGATTTGCAAACTGAATGCATCAGGCATCAGATTGTCCCTGAGAGAAATAATATTTCAAGTCTCAGTCTAGATCCTTCCCTTACAGTAGTAATTTTTGCTAAAATTATAATTTTGTTTTATTTATTTTATTGCTGAAGAGCATTTTATCATGTAATCTTTCAGTTCCCAATATTAATACTTTAGGTACATATTATTTTTACATTTTTTTAAGACTTGTACTGTATTGTATGTGTGAAGAGTGTCTTTAGCTTTTATTCAATCTGCAGTAGCTCTCATCTTAAAGAATAAGGCTGGTGATTTTATATGTTTTTTTTATTTTCCACAAATCCCATGCTGAGACTAAAACCAACTGTAAATCTTGAATTTGGTTTAGCTTGTTGGTGTGTGCCATAGATTGTTTTCCAAAAGCTATTAAACACCCAGCAGCGAGCCACACCACTGTTCTGGGTTACTACTTTATTCCACATGGAAACATGAGGCCAACGCAAAACAGTATCACTCTATACTGCACTTAATCAACACATGAACATCATGGGGATAACAGCTATCACTTTTTCTAAAGAAAGAAAGAATCAGCTGTGCATGTACATAATCTCTGCTATGATAATGCCTAGATTAAATTCCCTGTTAGTTTTACTCTCTGTATTGGATGTGGTGAAAATAAAATCGAAATAAATAAATAAATAAATAAAATCTAGAGTCTTGAAAAGTCCTGAAATGAGTAGTCATGTTCACAAAATTGTGAGTTGAGTTTACAGTAAGTACCTTTCAACACCAGAGAATCCTATCACTCCATTATAGGAGCACCAAGCAGGAAGCTTGAGAGGCCCAGAAAAATTTCAAAAGTAATTCAAGAAACTGGTAGAAGTTTGTCTTCTTCTGAGTTAGTGTGTGTGTTCTGTTGAGTTTGTGTTCTGTTACATTACAGTATGTATTTGGTAAAGTGAGCAGTCAGATGGAATAAACCATATGGCCTAAAGCTGTTATTCATTTGCTGTGCTGAGAAATTAACTCTTCTAGGTTCTGCCTTTTTTGCCTTGTTCATTTTTATAATGTTTAATAAATGTAATGATTTACTGTTTGGCAACAGTTTTATTTTCTCAGTCTCTTCCCTGGGGTGATGCCCAGGGAGGGTCACTGTGGCCACTATGAGAACTCCATTGTGTTAATCACATCAGTGATAGATAGATAGTGCTATGAAATGAATGGAGGGAGAGAGGCTGAGACACAGGAACAGCTGAGCTGAAAAAAGAAGAATTTCATACATAGAATGGAAGTTCGAGGCAGATGGCCGCCCAAACTGATACCGGTTCTGCTGGAGGTTTTTTTCTTCCGTTAAAGGGAGTTTTTCCTCTCCAGTGTCGCCAAGTGCTTGCTCATAAGGAATTTGTTGGGTTTTTTGTTTTTGTAAAGTGCCTTGAGATGATTTGTATTGTGATTTGGCGCTATACAAATAACATAAAATTGAATTGAATTGTTTGCCATAGAAGTGCAGAGCAGATGAGATGTACAGTGGTGTTTTTTGTAATTCAGCCACATTGGAGGGTTTTCGAGCATGAACCGCCTTTTTAAGGTCATGCCACAGCATCTCAATCGGATTCACGTCAGGACTTTGACTAGGCCACTCCAAAAACCTTCATTTGAAAACTGCATGATGTGTTTACTTGTGTTATCTTTGACTAATATTTAAATTTGTTTGATGATCTGAAACATTAAAATGCGACAAACATTCAAAAAATAAGAAATCAGGAAGGGGGCCAACACTTTTTCACACCACTGTAGCAAGTCAAAAGGGAAAGAGAAAGTGACTGCAGGGAAGGTGAAGTAGAAAGAAGAGTAAGAAGAAAATTGGAAAGATGTTAAGGAGTTACATTTTTTCTGGTCTTGGAAACATTTTGTAAAATTCTAAAATGTATATGTACATTATAAAATTATAATAAATGTATTACTTTTTTCATGTGACATGAATCAGTAAAAACCTTAAACCTAATAGCCCTACTATCTCAGAAGGTTACTTTATTTTATACAACAGTAGTGCAGTCTTGTATAAAGATATAAAGTTGTGAAGCTGTATTGTTATTTAACTGTTAAAATATATGTGATTACTCTCTAGAGAGGAGAGGTAGCTGAGTTTCTGATCAAGTGCTTTATTTGTTGTGAGTGTGCCATATTTCATAACCAAGGTCCATGATCTCTGGTTTATAACAAAGAACTACTCAGATTTTTATATGATTTTTATATGATATAAGTAAAAGTAGCAACCGCCTTGAACCACCACCTTATCATGATGGAGGGGTTTGAGTGCCCGTATGATCCTAGGAGCTATGTTGTCTGGGGCTATATGCCCCTGGCAGGGTCTCCCAAGGCAAACAGGTCCTAGGTGACGGACCAGACTAAGAACGGTTCAGTGACCCCTTGAAAACCGAGGACCGTGATGTCAACCGGCATGGTGAAGCCGGGGCCCCACCATGGAGCCAGGCCTGGGGTTGGGGCCCGTTGGCGAGCGCCTGGTGGCTGGGTCTCCCCCATGGGGCCCAGCTGGGCAAAGCCCGAAAGAGCGACGTGGGGCCGCCCTTCTGTGGACCCACCACCCGCAGGAGGACCCTTAACGGGCCGGTGCCTAGTGGATTGGGCAGTGGTCGAGGACGGGGACCTTTGCGACCCGATCCCTGGATGCTGAAACTGGCACTAGGGACATGGAATGTCCTGAGCTTGTGCGGGAGGTCGAGCAGTACCGACTAGAGATAGTCGGGCTCACCTCCACGCACAGCCTGGGCTCTGGAACCCAGCTCCTTGAGAGGGGCTGGACTCTCTTCTACTCTGGAGTTGCTCGCAGTGAGAGGCGGCGAGCTGGTGTGAGCTTGCTCATAGCTCCCCAGCTCAGCTGCCACGTGTTGGAGTTTTCCCCCCAGAGTGAAAGGGTCATTTCCCTGCGCCTTCGGGTCGGGGATAGGTCTGAGTGCAGAGTACCTGGCATTTTCTTTGGAGTCTGTCGGGGGGGTGCTGAAAGGTGCTCTTATCGGGGACTCCATAATTCTGTTGGGGGACTTCAACGCTCACGTGGGCAGCGACAGTGAAATCTGGAGGGGCGTGATTGGGAGGAACGGCCTCCCCGATATGAACCCGAGTGGTGTTCTGTTGCTGGACTTCTGTGCTAGTCACAGTTTGTCCATAATGAACACCATGTTCAAAAGCATAAGGCTGTCCATCAGTGCACATGGCACCAGGACACCCTAGGCTGGAGGTCAATGATCGACTTTGTAGTCGTGTCGTCTGACCTTCGGCCGTATGTCTTGGACACTCAGGTGAAGAGAGGGGCAGAGCTGTCAACTGATCACCACCTGGTGGTGAGTTGGATCCGCTGGCGGAGGAGGAAGTGGGACAGGCTTGGCAGGCCTAAACGTTCTGTGAGGGTCTGTTGGGAATGTTTGGCTGAACCCGCTGTCAGAGGGGTCTTTAACTCACGCCTCCAAGAGAGCTTCTACCAGATCCCGGGGGAGGCTGGGGACATAGAGTCCAAATGGACCATGTTTTCCACCTCCATTGTCGACGCGGCAGCTAGGAGCTGTGGCCGTAAGGTTTCGGGTGCCTGTCGTGGCGGCAATCCCCGAACCCCATGGTGGACACCGGAGGTAAGGGATGCCGTCAAGCTGAAGAAGGAGTCCTACCAAGCTTGGTTGGCTTGTGGGACTCCCGAAGCAGTTGACAGGTACCACCTGGCCAAGCGTGTTGCAGCCAAGGTGGTGACGGCGGCAAAAACTCGGGTATGGGAGGAGTTCGGTGAGACCATGGAGAAGGGTTACCTGTCGGCCCCGAAGAGATTCTGGCAAACCGTCCGGTGCCTCAGGAGGGGGAAACAGTGCTCTACCAACACTGTTTACAGTGGAAGTGGGGAGCTGCTGACCTCAAGTAGGGATATTGTCGGACAGTGGAAGGAATACTTCGAGGATCTCCTCAATCCCGTCAACACGTCTTCCATAAGGGAAGCAGGGGCCGGGGATTCGGAGGCTGATCCATCCATCACCCAAGCCGAAGTCATTGAGGTAGTTCGGCAGCTCCTCAGTAGCAAAGCACTGAGGGTGGATGAGATCTGCCCCGAGTACCTCAAGTCTCTGGATGTTGTTGGGCTGTCATGGCTGACACGCCTGTGCAACATCGCGTGGCATTCGGGGACAGTACCCTTGGATTGGCAGACTGAGGTGGTGGTTCCTCTTTTTAAGAAGGGGGACCGGAGGGTGTGTTCCAACCACAGAGGAATCACGCTCCTCAGCCTCCCAGGGAAGGTCTATGCCAGGGTACTGGAGAGGAGGATCCGGCCGGTGGTCAAACCTCGGATTCAGGAGGAACAATGTGGTTTCTGTCCTGGCCGTGGAACACTGGACCAGCTCTACACGGGGAGTTTGCCCAACCAGTCCACATGTGTTTTGTGGACTTGGAGAAGGCATTCGACCGGGTCCCTCGTGACATCCTGTGGGAGGTGCTCCAGGTGTATGAGGTCCAGAGCCCTTTGCTGAGGGCTATCCAGTCTCTGTACAAATGGAAAATCAGAATCCTCCAAGTCCGAGGCCATGGTACTCAACTGGAAAAAGGTGGCTTGCCATCTCCAGGCCAGGGGAGAGATCCTGCCTCAGGTGGAGGAGTTTAAGTATCTCGGGGTCTTGTTCACGAGTGAGGGAAGGAAGGAACGTGAGATTGACAGATGAATCGGGGTATCGGCAGCAGTAATGCGGTCAGTGTACCGGTCTGTTGTGGTGAAGAAGATTTCGATTTACCGGTCAATCTACCTACTCTCACCTATGGTCATGAGCTTTGGGTTATGACCAAAAGAACAAGATCGTGGATACGAGCGGCTGAAATGAGCTTCCTCCGCAGGGTGGCCAGGTGCTCCCTTAGAGATAGGGTGAGGAGCTCGATCACGCGGGAGGAGCTCAGAGTAGAGCTGCTGCTCCTCCACATCGAGAGGAGTCAGTTGAGGTGGCTCGGGCATCTGTTTCGGATGTGTGTTTACTTTTCTTTATAATGCATACTGATTCACTTCACTAATGATTCACTCGTTTTAGCTTTTTTTCTGTTGTCTAACGTGTAGATGTAGCTCAGCTCAGCTGGAGGACTGCTGAACTATTTTATTCTTACCTCCAAAACCCTGTGGCTGCTACAATATTAGGGTGTTGAGTTGAGACCACAGAACGAATGCAGTGTCTAAGAGCAGATAATCACACCAGTCGTCTGTTTCTCAATAAAACCAAGGATTGACAAAGTCTTCTGAAATCACAAATCAGCTTCTGAACATCCTTATGACATGAGTTTTTTGTCTAATATTGCAATCATCAACCAGTTGTGAGTGGCATATTTTGACTTTACTGTTTGGGACCTGACGTTGTCTATTATTATATACAGTCTAGTGCCTGCTTACAGTATCACAGAGCTTGGCTGTAATCTCTTAATTTTGTTTCAGTGTGTTACTTGTAACAGATGTTTTCCTCAACAGTGGAATTTAATCAAGTAGGTTCAAACATACTGTAAGGAATATGTGACTACCTGCTAATCTTAGTTTACAAAAAAAAAAGCCATATTGGGTGACACTGTCATAATTCAAATTCATATTTGATAAATATCATCATTACTTTTTGCCAGTATCAAGTTCAAGTTCAAGTTGAGCTTTATTGTCATTCCGCTACATGTGGGGACATACAGTGGAACGAAATGTCGTGCCTCACAGGACCATGGTGCTACATAAATACAGACATACAACAATGAAGTAAAACAGTATAAACCTATCCAACTAAAAAATACAAACTATTCAAACTGTACAAATGCTTCATATAAATACTGCACATGTGCAAAGAAAAACATTGAGAGGAATAGTGTAGGATGATTTGTAGTGCCTAAGCATGTAAACATACATATTACTTTTGTGGGATTATGTACACAGAGTAGTGTGTGAAAAGTGTCTAGTGTGCGAAATGTGTCTAGTGCGCATAGAGGAGAGTGTGTTACTACAGGTGGTGGTCACAGGTTATATTATTGATATGTTATGGCAAGATATGCAACATTTAACTCTAGCATGGTATTTATAATTTACAGTTATATGAATCTTGTTTCCTTTTCACTTTTGTGATGCTTTATGCCAAAATTTCATGTGCACACACAGACACATACATAGCTGCACTTCATGACCAAGACCATCAATAGGAAGAGATGTATGATTTATTAATGAAGATTTTCTTAGTACAAGAATAGGAAAAGACCCTAGAAATCCACTTGCATATCAGAAGACATTTTTATCCCTTCTTCTTTGAACATGATTTACGAAGACATTTGTAGCACTGCTTAGATGTGAGTACGTTATGAAATGGTGAGCAAACTAAGAAAGCACAAACCCTTTAGTGAAGAGCATTTAGTTAAGTGTACAGATTAGCATAAGAAACAATCTCATAACATGAATAGATGTGTGTAATTGACCTATTGTCCATGTAAGCAGTGGGATTTTCTATTGGCCCAGATCTCCTCAGCCAATTCCTCAGCTTCTGGAATGATTCGCTATGATGTTATGTATGTCTGCATGAGGATGTGTGTGAATGGAACATATCCTTCTAAATTGATCACCACTCCTCAACAGGAAAGGACAGAGGGGGCGTCAGAGAGCAGATGCTAACGCACCCAATAATGATCAGGGTGGTTATAATGTGAAATCCATTATGCCTCAATTGAGGCCATTGATCAAATGCACCTCCTGTATTTTTCTTTCTCCATCTGGCCTGTATAATCTGAAGTAGTCTTGCTTTCGAGCTCACTCTCCCAAGTCTTCAGGTGCAGTCTCTTAAGCCAAAGAGCTGAGGGTGATGGAAAGTGGCTCCTGTAGCAACTTTTAATGTAGGTGGTGCAAAGATGAGGGCAGTACCTCTATTTCCCCAGAATCAGTTTAGACTAGACAGAGAAGGATGAGTTTAGTCACCTTGGTACAAGCTCCATCTTAGCTCTGACTTGGACTGGACGTCTCCCTCAAAGCTTTTAACAGGCAGATGTAATAGCCCTGTGGTTTTGAAGAGGCCATAGTTAAAGCACCTCAGGAAGAGCAAGCTGGCGTCTCTTGTGGCTTTAGATGCGGTCTAAGTTGTACTTAATGCACTGACAGGTAATCCATCTGAAGGCAAGATGTTTTATGCCGATTTAGACAGGAAATCAGAAACCCTGTGAGGTATTGGCCCCAGTGTCTCCTCCTGTTATCCCAGTCTATTATACAGAGGTGATTTTATATTGGTTCAACTTTGGAAGATACAGAAGTTGTTCTTGTAACCTTCGAAAGAGCACCTTGATGCAGATGGTTATAAGTCAAGTTTTTTACAAAGTCAAAAATGGAGGAATTAAATAGGGGTAGTTTAAAATTAATTTAATGCATACATTCAAGTAGTCATGTCATCTAGGTCAATTATTTGAGTCAATAGACTCTGGATTTTTTTTTGTTTTGGGACGTGCTTCATCATGGTAGACTGGGATGACTTCCGGGTCGACCAAGGAGTGAGGACTGAGGAACAATTAAATTAGGGAAATGAGATTCAGCCAGTGCGTCCATGTTCTTAACAGCTGCTAACATATTGATATTAAGGTTCTTTACCCATGGATGCTGAGATCACACAGCTCTTCAGTCCAAGCCACTGTCTACTTACTTTCACTGGAAGTGCTTCAAATATTAACTGGATGCATTAATCTTCTGTTTAGAGCCACAGAAAACTTCTACTGTATGTAAAGCAGGGACTCTACTTGCTAGGATATTTCTACTATATGTTTACTGCTTTCTTGCTGAGCTAAAATTATTAGGAGAATATGGTCCAAAAAGGCCATCTGTAATTAATGGCACGTGCTTTCTTAAATTTAGATGCTCTGTTTGTGTTCCACCTCGTAATGTTGACATGAAACCAAAGCTGTAAAATTAATTAATCTGCCGTATGTAAAATACACAGATTACAGAAACACACTGCTCCAGTCAATCGTCTCCGGTGATATTTCAAAGCCATTTTTCCCACAGACTTGCTCTCCGGAGACCACCTCACTCTTGCATCCCAGGAAAGGCAGCTGCTTCCGGAGGCAGCATTTCTTTCTCTGAAACAGAAGAACCCCATTACATCTTTTCATTTTTCAATCCCTCCTCCCCTCTTGCCTTCCTTGCTCCTTCACTCTCTGTTTCCCTCTCTTTTTTCTTTCCCTGCAGTACATCACTGTGGCTTTATCCATTTCATGTTTAGTGAAACTCCCCAGGCGAGCAAACACAAGGCAACGAGATGCCGCAAATCTTTGATATCTTAAACAGAGGGCACAGTGCCAGCTCTCTTGCCACATAGGAAAAACGGTAATCCAAGGGAGGAACATCATCCTGAATCAAACAAAATGAATAAATAATCGGGGCTGCAGACACACTTTCATACTTGCGGTGCATGTCCGCAGAGGATTGGTTTACCAGCCCAAGCGATTAGTCTGCTGGCAGAATTGTTTGGTCTCTGTGGCTCAACCATTTACAGTATGATATAACAGTAAATCAGATCCAGTTCTTAGCACAACCCTATGTAGCCTTGTTGATATTTAGCCAATAATAAAAGAAGAAGAAAAAAGACTGCACTCAGTGTTACACTGCTGTCATTTCAATTTTGTGGCATAACACAGGATACTTTAATTTGTTATCCATGCCGCTTGGTCCCATTGGTCTAATACCACTAGTATTCTTATTCTCTTATACATTTTTGATATGTCACACATGCTAATTACATTACACACAGATGCAACTAAGTAAACTTTACTGCTTGCAACAGTAAAACATATTAACAATAATGTATTTTCCTCTCCAGATGTTTGTCTTATTTCTGTTTGGTTTAGATAAGAACTTTTCTATTCATGTTGATCACATTTTTATTCAAAACAATGCTGGAAATGCTAACTTTTGCTAGATTTATCTGAAGTAATTTTACAGTATGTTTTTCCACAGCCACTTTTTACACATTCTCTTTCATACAATGGAAAAATAAAATAGGGGGGATTTTCTCATTGATAGTGGCTACATGCCTGAAGTTGCATTAATAAACAACCAGGCAGAGATAATATTTTTCAATGCCAAATCGATTTTCATAAGGTTACATTCCTAATGTTTATATTTCAGCAACCTCTTTCCTGTTTATACAATATAGGGTATTAAAAGGGAGATTAAATTTTACCCGCCTGAATATAATACAAACACAAAATTATGCTTCTATTTCCAGGGCAAGCTGTGCATTGTCATTTATTTATGAGTTTTTTTTTTTGTCCCCTCCTTTTTCTTTTCTCACCAAACAGTAAAAATGGAAATTGTGTTTGTCAGTTTGTGTACAGACACACGCACGCACACACATGCCTGCATGCACACACACACACACACACATACACACAAACATATCCTTTCTATCTATACATGTGCTTTTTGTAGAGATCTTTTAATGTGTATCTTTTTTATACTGCAGTGAGTGCAACCTAGTGCTGTACTCAGGTGTGGATGCAATCGGTGTAGGAGGGTAATGTGGCTTCTGCAGAGAAAACTTCTCCATCCTCTGTCAATAAACACACTCCCTCATCCTGTTGCAGTATCGACAGTCAATCATCCATCTTCACACCCTTGTTCTCTCCCTCTCATCCTCCTGAAGATGCATACAGACTTTTATTGTCACTGGTACAGTGAGCTGCTGTTATTCTTTTGAATAAGACTTTTAAGTTAAAGACACTACAGTGAAGAGTGAAAATATTTAGTAATAGGTTCTGAAATTACAAATAGAATATTACTTCCATAATTATTAATTTCCAATGGTCATAATCACTTCAATTCCGATTAGAATATTTTCACTTTAAATAATAATAGTGCCGAACAGCATCTGATATTTCTTAGAGATATCTGTAGATATTTAGATATCCGTCTACTGAATGGATGCTAAAAAGACATATCAAATCATAATTCTAGCTCTCCATAAACCAAAACTGAAGTTGTATCAATGTTTTTTTCTTACTGTAAAACTGTAAAAAAAATTATGGCTGTCTGGCAGTGATGCATGTGGGTTTTACTGAAATCTTTTCTATTGATTTTTATAATGCTTAATTTTGGTTCTTTCTTTGGAAATATATTTTATTTAATGGTTCTTTTAGTTTCCTCTTTGAAACCTTTCGGGCAGCACAGTGGCTGAGTGGTTAGCACTGTTGCCTCACAGCGAGAAGGTCCTGGGTTTGCAACCCGGCCTTTCTGTGTGGAGTTTGCATATTCTCCCCGTGCTAGTGTGGGTTTACTCTGGGTACTCTGGTTTCCTGCATGTCAGGTTGATTGGTGACTCAAAATTGCCCATAGTACTGAGTGTGAGTGTTAGTGTACGTGGTTGTTTGTCTCTGTGGGTCTATATGTGGTCCTGCGATGGACTGGTGACCTGTCCAGGGTGTACCCCTGCCTTCCACCCGAAAGAGAGCTGGGATAGGCTCCAGCAGCCCTGGTTAAGGAATAAGCGTGTGTATATGATGGATGGATGGATGATTCCTTTCAATTTAATTAAATTTTTATGTCACTGTATTCAGCTGTACCTACATACAGTAAAAGATCAAAGTGAGGTGAGCAGCAAAATATATAAAACATCAATTATATGACACACTGGATTAAGAGAATTTAAATCCCAGTGTATTATACTTCACAAGCTACTTAATCCTATAGGCTCTGACTCAAAACATTAGGTTGATAAAACTAAATGATGAGTTGATATGATGTCAATCATAACTGGCAGATAACTGGCAGTCTGTTTACAGAATGTCCATTGATGTTACAGTGATGCATCTGTTTATTCAAAAAAATATTTTTGGTTGAATGTGCCTGCTGCAGAAAGTGCACTCACCAGAAAGGCAAACATTTCATTTTAGTTAGAGAATTAATATTAACAGATCTAAGCTGCCACCTGCTATTTTAGGCATCAGTCGTTGGTTGCTACCTATATGTTTTCCATTGTTTTTTTCTAATAAAAATAAAAGACAGATAAAAGCTTTGATTTATTAACTTTTGAGCTTTGAACATGTTCCTAACCAGGAACAAGATCTGAAATAGAACAGGCTTTCTGAACCCATGCAACTTAAGATATGAATATGTTTTTGACACTTCATCGAGATTCATTATGTTTCCCACCTGCTTGCAACATATGAACATTTAGAATATAGTACATCAGAGTACAGTACAGTATTTGCTAAATTTTCTTAACCACCTTCTTACATTTGTCTGAAGGTGTGTTTGTTCTCCCTTGTGTCTTGTTTACATAGGTCCATTTTGGAGTAAACACATCTTTTGCAGGGTGGCTGATTAGAATATGAAAGGGAATCTTTGCGTGGTTGGTCACTTTATTCACTTCTCATAGACGCCCAGCATGAATTACACATGAGGGCTGCAGTCCATCCCATACCATGCATAAATCTCTCTAATTTACAACAGCTCTTGGGCTTTAGCTGGCATACAGAGAAACAACTATCTAATTTGGAAATATTTAGATCCACAGAATGGCCACCCAATCAGAGGATATGGTAACTTTTTCCCACTGGGTACAGGACTAGGGGTTCAGGAAGTTATCAAAAAATCTGGGATATAATCCATGGCTTGAATTGACTGGGAATACTCCATTGTAGTCAGAAACTGATAATGATAAATATGTCCATACTGAAAGCTATTGTTTGTCATATTAGCACCTGTATAACCCTTTCAAGCTATAAGTAAACTTCTCTCTTCCATTTTATGCACTGTTCTCTCTGCACGCATTCCAAGTGTGAGGTACAATTACTGCCATGAGTAAAATTTTACATTTCCACAGGGCCAGATCATTTAGACCACAGTGCCAGTCCTCCGTATCTTTAATGCCCCTGTTGGCCCACTTCAATAGACCTTGGCCCCTGGTGTGATCCTGGTAACTTGTTCAGAAATACACACAGTTTGGTGGCTGTGAAAGCATTGAGATAATGCACCCCTAATGGTGCAGAGGTGTTAGACCAATGATGTTCCTGTCAAAGGAATGTTATATGTAAAACCCACTGGTTTACTTTGTCTTGAAATAAAAGTGACCATCAAGTTAAAGGTGAGGTTTTGGAGGTCAAAAGAATTTTAAGTCTGCCTTAAACTTCATTAAATAAAATGTTACATGCTTGCATGAAATCCAACTTGACATAGACATATAAGCTTTCGACAACACATACTCATAAAGACTTTTTGATGCAGGGTCCTCCCGTGCATGTGCTCTGCAGAGATCTCAGTGCTGTCTGTTCTTCTGGTTGCATCTGAAATCTCTCTTCCGGTCCAAATGAGATTCAGTGCAAGGTTGTTTAGATTAAACTACACATATGTATGTGCATCCTTTGGCCAGATAACAAATGTGATTGCTGGCTGTTTTGGTTTTCTTGGGCTTCATGCAAACCTGGGTTGTCCAGTCAGTATCATCACATTACACCTGAAAATTGCTAAAAATACCAATAGAAGAACAGAAGTAGTTTTTGCACTAAAGTTTAGTTATAAGAACAATTAACAATTAACTATAAGCTACCTCAAACTCATGGATGTATTGTGTTTATGAGCTATGAGAAAGTTTTATTACCAGTGAGTTTTATCGCAGGTCTGTGCTGCTGAACAAAACTAATCAGAGAGCTGATGAATTGCTACAAGAGCTCAGTGCATCTTGCTGTATTTTTTTTTTTTACCCTTGGCTTTAATAAAATAGGGGACAATCGATAAATTCAGTAAGTGTGGCTGCATGACAGCCAACAATGACCCCTTAATTATGTAGTAACATAGTCTGCCCACCAAACTTACTTCTGCATCTTGTTAAGATGGATCCATCTGGCTTTTCAACATTTGGCTCCAATGTAATTTCAGTCAGTTTTTTTTTTTAATTTGACCTGCCGAGAACATGTCATGTCTCTAATTCTAGGTGTGGTCTGTGCAATTAATGGCTATGGCAAGGTCATTGCTCTCAAACAAAATGTAGGAATTGGAGAAAATCACTTTTCATTGCTATGAAGATAAAACATCTAAGTTAAAATTTGTCTTGTTTTCCCATAAATCACACTCTTGTTATGTGTTTAAATGTGGCAACATAGTGACCAGCATTTAAAAAGCGTATATCCTTTTGGAACAGTGCTACTGGAGCTCTGACCGGGACTCCTTTACCAAGCACCACTGGCACTTACTGCCTACTCAGATCCAGCTTCTCTGTGCTGCTTTTGCCTATAAATTCAGAGGTAAAACCTAATAACTTCCACTTTCAATTTACTTTGAGAATAACTACAATCCATTTTCCCTCACATGCAAGTGGTGGAGTGATGTAAAAATGACCTTTATTTAGGAGGTAATTGCTCAGACCTTGTGCAAATGCCTGATTGTGATCTCTCTTTGCAGAGTGCTGGTTCAGCAAGGTTCCATCCTACTCCTCAGTATGGTCCTCTGTTTCCTCCCAAGGTGTCCTCTGGCTGCACTGGCCTCTTTGAAGACTCCGTCTCTATAATGGAATCACTCCATACACTTTCTGGATGAAGCATGGGGAAGCACTAATTCCACACTGATAAAGATCCCACTTCCTCTGATTTCATAAGTCTTCCACTAGATATGAAGCTGTTCTAGATTAGATGTGACACACCTTCCCCCATCCATTATAACACAAAAGTCCTCCCAAGAACCATCCCCCCCCCCAAAAAAAAAAACTGAATTCATTTAATTGCTATTCAAGTGTGGGTGAACAAGGGGGAGTGATGCACATATTGGGGTGGAGACTTTTCCTTTCTTCATAACTACAAAAGAAAGCATCTTCCCTGAAAATAAGGAAATGTTTATCATATGGAGGACGACAGCCCATAGGTCATCTCTAATATCTGTTAAACTCAGTGTGGTTGTCAGATGTGTCAGAGATTTCTCTCTCCCTCTCTAAATGAACATAGGAAGGGGTTAGTTATGATAATGAAACCTTGTGTGAGTATATGCCTGTGTGCATGCAGGTATGAGTACACTTTCTCATGCTTTTAGTCTAATGAAGAGGTTATAAAAGACACTGAGGGAAGGGGGTGTTCCTTCCATCAAGTTTTCATGCACAAATGTTACCTAATGTTTTACTGGATTAATATGGTCTCTAGTTTTCTGTTTCTTAAGAGTTTGTGATATCTGCTAAACTGTGTAGTGTTTTAATCTTAATTATTGATCAGAAAAGTAGCAGTTTTGGAAATAGTGGTCAAACTTTCTTTACTCTTACTCAGAACATTTTTTTACTGTTTATTTTATGTATTCTTTTTAATCTGAAAACTTACATGATATATACGACATATGACCATAGCTGTTATGCACACCTTTTTTCCTGTTAATAGTGATAATAATGAAAAAAATAAACATAACATCTACTTTTACAGGCCTTTAGGGATGAGGGTATCTGCAGGTTTCAGTTTTCTGTGCTAGAAAAACACTTTGTTAGGAAAACTGTCAACAATGAAGCTTGAACCTAATAACCTTCCTAATAAGAGGCAGTTTCTGGGCTATATCTGTCCGACCGCTGTTATATTTTAAGTGAGGAAGTCGCAACTTGATGCCAGTTTGATTGAAATGTTGTGTCATTTGTGTCCCTCTCTGCTGTTGTTTTCTTCTTCCTGTCTCTTTGTACTGGGTAAGGGGGACTTCCCTCCAGATGTGGAGGCTGCACTTTCTGAATCTTTGATCAGAGTTTGAGAAAACAGTCAGTGGACCCTTGTGTCTGTGACCCTGTCATAGCAAAAGTAAAAATACCTTTTATCACATCTGTTTTGTAACTGCATGTAGTATAAATCTGTTTAATTAAGAAAAAAATGTACAGATCAGTTTCATTTTCCAAGCTCCACATCTTCATGAGGGCACTAAAACAATTCTTTTTTACGCAAATAAAAGAAACACATAATTAAATAATTTAATTTACTTAAATTTACAAAGGAAATTGAGGCGTTCTCCCACAGATTGGTTATGTGCCCATGTGTAACACAGATAAATCCTATCACTTTAAACTCAGAGAAAACAGAAGTCATTATATTTGGCCCTAAAAACCTCAGAAATAGCTTTTCTAATAATATAACTACTTTAGATGGCATAGCCCTGGCCTCCAGCACTACTGTGAAAAACCTTGGAGTTATTTTTGACCTTTTTGTCCTTTAATTCACACATAAAACAAATCTCCAGAACCGCCTTCTTTCACTTATGCAGTATTGACAAAATTAGGAGCATCCTGTCTAAAAATGATTCAAAAAAGTAGTTCATGCATTTGTTACTTCAAGGCTAGATTACTGTAACTCATTACTATCAGACACTCTGTACTTTTAAGACTAGACTTAAAACCTTCCTTTTTGACAAAGCTTATAGTTAGTTAGTTCCCTCAGTTATGCTGCTACAGGCCTAGACTGCCTGAGGACTCTCTGAGCTCTCCTACACTACCCTAACCTAACCCTGCTGACACCCCCCCCCCGACCCCACCAACCTGCAGTGTCTATTTGTTGTTTATTGTTGCTGTTCTTTTCTCTCTCCTCTATCCACTCACCCCAACCAGTTGAGGCAGTGGCCGCCCAAACTGAGCCTCATTCTGCTGGAGGTTTCTTCTGTTAAAGAGAGTTTTTGCTTGCTCATAAGAGATTTGTTAGGTTTTTTTCTTTTTGTAAAGTGCCTTGAGATGATTGAATTGTGATATGGCGTCATACAAATAAAACTGAATTGAATTGAATTGAACTTTAAAAAAGTACTCCTAATGTTAGCTCATTATGTTTTTAAAGACACTTAACAGAATCTCTTGCATTCCAACTTCTTCAACATTACAGGCAAGACCAAAGAGCTGTCAAAGGACATCAAGGACTGATGATTGTAGATAGTACACCTGAACAAGACTGGAACAGGCTACAAGACTATCACCAAGAAGTTTTGTTAGAAGGAGACAACTGATGGTGTGATTTTTTTTTGTAAATGGAATGCAATGTAATGATCAGTCTGGAGCTCCATGAAAGATCTCGCCTCATGGGGAAAGAATCATCAGCCATCAAGAATCATCAGCCAACAGATCTGTCAACGACGCTGTGAATATGGCCCTCCACTTCATCCTCCAGCATCTGGACTCCCCAGGATCCTACACCAGGATACTGTTTGTGGACTTCAACTCTGCCTTCAACACGATCATTCTGGATCCCCCCAAGGCTGTGTCCTTTCTCCTCTGCTATTCTCCCTATACACCAACAGCTGCACATCTGCTTACCAGTATGTCAAACTCCTGAAGTTTGCAGACTGCTACCACCCTCATCGGCCTGATCTCTGACGGGGACGAGTCAGCCTACAGGAGGGAGATGGACCGGCTGGTGTCATGGTACAGCACCAACAACCTGGAGCTATACTCCCTCAAAACAGAGGAGATGATTGTGGACCCACCCTCCCTCCACCCCCTCATCCTCTGTGATACTCCGGTGACCTCTGTCGAGTCCTTCCTCTTCCTGGGCACCACCATCACCCAGGAGCTCAAATGGGAGCAGAACATCAGCTCCCTCACCAAGAAGGCTCAGCAAAGAAAGTTTTACCTCCCTTCAAAGTTGCTGGTGAACTTCTACACTGCCATCATCGAATCCATCGTGACATCCTCCATCATGGTCTGATTTGCTGCAGCCACAGCCAAAGACAAGGCCAAATTGCAGCGTGTCATCCACGTTGCTGAGAAGGTGATCGGTTGCAGTCTCCCATCTCTCCAGGAGCTGTACATCTCCAGGACCCGGAGACGCGCAGCCAAGATCACAGCCGACCCCTCTCATCCCAGACAAGAACTCTTCCAGTCCCTCCCCCGTCTGACAAGAGACTCCGGTCCACCAGGACCTGGACCTCACGCCACAAGAATAGTTTCTTCCCCACTGCGGTCAGCCTGCTGAACAATACCCCAGTTACCCCTACGTGACCCCCTGCCCCCCCAAAAAAAAAAAAAAACTACAGTGACCTTTCACTTTAACACTCTTAAAGTGCACTACACTACATGCACTCTTCACTTTTCTGTATATACATAGTATTTATTTTATTTTATTTTATTTTTATTTTTATTCCTTATTCTTGTTTCTGTTATCTTGTTTTATTCTGATTCTGATTCTGATGATTTAAAAGTTGAGGGATCAGCCCAGAACTACATGGGATGAAGTTGTGATCACAGTCACAAAGCCAACACACAATGTGGCAATGGACTGAAATGCTGCAGGGCCTGCATGCCCCCCAGCTCAAGAAGGCACATGTACAAGCTTGTCTGGAGTTTGCCAGTGAAGATCTCAATGATTCATAGAAGGCTTGGGAGAAAGTGCTGTGTTCAGATGAGACCAAAATTGAGATTTTGAGTCAACTCACTGTGTTTGGAGGGAGAGAAATGCTGACTATGACCCCAAGAACACCATCCCTATAGTCAAGCACGGAGGTGGAGACATTATGCTTTGGGGCTGTTTCTCTTCTAAGGGTATAGGACAACTTCACCGCAGTCAGAGCTGTGAAGATGGATTGTAGATGGGTCTTCCAGTATGACAATGACCCAAAACATACCATCAAAGCAAAAGTGGCTTCAAGAAGAAGTACATTAGGGTCATGGAGTGGCAGACAGTAATTGTATAGAAAATTGGTGGAGGGAGCTAAGTTGTGAAGGAGCAGCCAGGAAAACTTTTAGTCCCCCTTTCTAAAGATCTAGAGAGGTAAATCCTGTAAACAGGACCAAAATCCCTCCTGAGATGTGTGCAAACCTGTTGATCAACTACAAGAAACATCTTACCTCTGTGCTTGCTTCACCAAATACTAAGTCATGGATTGCCTGGGGATCAAATACTTATTTTCTCCACTGTATATATATATGCTAAATATATCTTCAATGTGATGGCCAGACAGTCCCATACCTTGAACTACCTTGACCACAACCGCAGAGCGATCTATATCGTCTAGGTGTACGGTTGCACGTGGTGCATAGGAAAGATTGTGATTTATTTATATATTTATTTAGCTTTCGCCAGGTCACCAATAATTGTGAAGCTTCAGCTAATTTTTCTGGCTGGACACGGGAGCTGTCAGGCATCATATTTCCCCCAGGTTCAAATGGGCTTTGTGGCTTGATAATAAATCGAGAGGGCTCAGGTGACCAGACTTGATTGGCTTGCAAGTAATAGTGGCTCCTTACAGAACTCAGATATGAAAACAATAGTTCCTGTACTTGAATTGGTCATTTTAGGCATCTTTGTATCTCCATGATAGAGATTTTAATGAAAGGAATAATTGATTTATGTTTTTCTTATAGTCTCTTAAGGGCTGCTCACTGGGACAGAGATTTAAATGTTTCATCAGTTGTTGGGCATGAGTTGTGCTTGACCTAAAATCTGAATATGACAAACTAAAAAAAAGTAATTCTCTGTTAATCTTATATGTTAATATCTCAGATATTTTTAATCCATTCTTTTATTGTATGTAACCCAGATCATTAAGCCAGAAATATCTTCTGTAAAATTGATAGAGGGAGGTAAAACCAGGACATTGTTGTGCAGACCAATTTTCTACAAAGAATTCACCACTAAATACAAACAAAGATAACAACAGGAAAATCCTGGTCTTCCTTTTGTTTGTTTGTTGTATTTTCACTTTGCCCACAGATTACACACTGTAAATGTATGTGGTAATTAATGCAGGGTATGTGAATCTAGGCACTGGTTTATCTACTTGTTAGTTTCAGATGAAAGAAGTATATTTTCTATGAGACAAAAAGTGGGATTTTACCCACTTGTTTACAGTGGTCTCCCATGGGGGCTCCCCTCTCTCTTTGTTAGTGTATTTGCAAGAAGAGACCTAAAATATCCCAGCAGCTCAAGCAGAGCACCATCTATTGGCAGACTGTGCTGCAACTGTGTTCACAGAAGCCAGTTTTACTGATCTGTAAACAGCATGCACATTATTCAGACCATCTCATACTTCTGTGTTTGATCTTTGTTGTGTTGGCTTGGAATATATAGGCATGCACATGTGTTAATGTTGGAACATGAATAGCATCTGAAAGCCAGGGAGTAATTTTTATTTCAGCTGTTGCTCAAGCCAATATGGTGTTTAGTGTTTAATGTGATTCTATTCCTGTGCACTACAAACTGAATATGCTATATGTCTGCACAGCACTTAACATAACATCATGACCTAAACATGACTTATTTAAAAGGAGCCTGTTAGATGCAGTTTTCCAGTGGATACAAAATGATTGCTGCACTCATTGCCTATGGCAGGCAGTTACCAAAATATAACAAAGCAATTCAGAATGCCTAAAGTTAGTATACTTGAACTGTAGGAGAGAGCTATTTTACCAAATCTGGTCAAAATACCCACCACATCCAGAACAAATAAAAAAGTCAGGAATAAAGTGAAAGTTGCTTTTTTTAATGGGTTTTAGATGTAGTATAGGCAACTTGGCTGAGACAGTTGGCTTCATTTTAAGTTTTTTGTTATTCTAACTGAAGAAAAACAACACTGTTTTTAATGTATTAAAGGCTTCAAAACCAGGCACACCATATTTAGTACATAAGTCAATCATTAGATGTACTGGAGAATTAAGCAGATCAGCATTTAAGTTTACTAGGCCCACATTTTCACACATATACCTCTTCATGTGCAGTAAAAGATGCAAAGAATCTTGTAGAACACCGTCTCCCCTGGGTTAGCAATGGATCTCAGAGTACATTCACTGACTCGACATAAGGAAATATGGCATGTTAAATAGCAGAATGCAGATTAAAAGGGATGGAAATAGACTGTTAAACAAGCCTCCCCTGGTACACTTCATATGATGTTCTGTTAGGCTGATAGTGACCTTTATAATCAAAGCATATGCTAATTACATAGATATTATTAGACGGGTGGGAGTCTGTGCTCAAAGCTATGCTATCTCTGCCTGCACAGAATTCACAAATCAGGGGATCACTGAGAAGGTGGACCAATAAATGTCACATTGCCACTGTTTTTTCTCTTCCACACTTTATTTAAGTGAAGACAGAAAAAGCAGCTCTGAAATGATTAGACTGTTGTGTCTGTTCTTAAAGCACTCTCCTGTCCTGACCTGTGCGTTTTTAAAAGCATAGTCATTTGGCGGGGCAAAAACACATGAATATTTATCACTGTGTTACCTCTGCAAGGGACACACCACAAGCTGGCCCATAAAGAATCGATTTTTCAGAGTGTGTTTTAGATTTCATTTGCATGTTGCATTTTGTTTTCTGAAGATACTTCATCCTCTTTCTTGTAATACCAAGCCTTTTGCATTGTCTCCTCTATCCGAAAATTTGTAAATTTGCATAGAAGTAATTTGTGGGGTAAACATGTTCACATTGTTGTTGAACAGTTATTTGAGTGGAACTCCATGACTGTAATGACATAGCAGCCCTGTGATATATCTCAATTGCTTCTTGATTTGTGCTTTTATGTGTTTATTTTTATGTTTCATAACTTCTTTATCTCTTTCATTGACACTTTTTTTTTGTTTGTTTATTTTGTTTAATGTTTGGTTTGTCATCTTCTTTTAGTTGTATTCTTTGTAATGCATTTTTGTCATGCTGACCTTTACAAGATACAGTAGGGAAAGATCTCACTACAGGAGATGTCTACTAAGGGCTATAGTACAAACACCCTTGATCATTTTCAAACAGGAATGCTTTAGTCTTGTGTAATGCGTTGGCTCTGTAACTAGAAATTGTGGGTTTGTTTTACACTTGTGTACAACATGGTCTTTGTTACTTATTTGTTTCAATGTTGTATACACTTCAGTGAACGTATCTCTGTCTCAACAACAAACTACATTTCTGTACATGCGTACACACACACAAACACGCACACACACACACACACACACAGACACACCTACACACACACAAAATGCATGCACACATGCCAGGATCTAAATTGAACAGATCAGCATGGAGTAGGCCAATTACATCACTGCCCCAATTAAAATAAAACAACAGGACTCTTTCAAGCTGTCCTGCAGGGGAGAGAAAATGAGACAGGAAAAGCGAAAGAAATAGCAATAACAAATCCCAATCCAGTCTGATCGTAGTGATGTTCATTTTAATTAAAAAATTGGATTCAGTGCAATTAACTCCAAACTAGTCCCCTGTGGCTCAATGAAGAAGAAAATGATTGGCTCTCAGTTTCCAAGCAACTCAGTGTTCTACAACATCCTTTGATAATCTCTCTTTGAATAGCACTCACTGTTTCTTAAGAAAATTTGGATGTTTGAATTTGGAAGAAAATAGTGCTTGACTGATTATTGTTTGTGTTGATATGATGAGGTCACAGATCTGCTAGCGTTTCTTGACTCCCTGATATTGAGGTGAACTCGGGGTGTGTCTTACAGCTCAAGAGGTGACAGTTGAGAGGACACAGAATTGTAACTGGGCTGATCACTTACAGTGATTGATATCTTCTCTGATCAATTTCAACATTCACTTATATTTTTATCTGTCAGCCTCAATCGATGTTGCTGTAAGTCAAGTCTCATGTCATGTGAAGTGATGTTTTCCTTTGAGTATAAGGTGCATATGTGTTAATGTGCCAGTGCATAATGTATACACTGAACAGCGTAGAGCAGCAAAGTGATAAGGGGTGAGTAGCTAAAGCCTTATGACTAATAGCCTGTCAGAGTGGGACTCAGCTATACTTGGTCACAAAGATCAGCACCTTTCTCTCATCTCTCAAACACACACTGTAATGTGCTCAAGACACAGTCATATTCAGGTGAAAAATTAGTGAAATTAAAGTGAGCGTTCATTTTTTATTTTCTTTCTCCAAATGTGTTAATTTCAAAATTTTAAAGTAACATTAAATAAAACATACCAAGACCAAGTTGAGAAGTCAACCTGTCAGTGCAAGTCAACAAACCATATAATAAAAAAACTGTTTCTAAATAACCTAAACCTAATGGCAAATTTTGGGCCACATTTTCTTGTTACCTATCAACCAGCATATCCACTAACATAGACAGTGGCTTCAGAAAGTATTTAGACCCATTCATTATTTGCACTTTATTGTGTTGTAGATTGAATTTAAATGGATAAAGTTTCCATTTTGCCTGTTTCAACACTCAGTAATTCCTATTCACATTGAAAACATTTTCAGACTTTGGAAAACTCTCTACAGAATCACTGGGTTGTTTTATAACTGTACAGGCTAAGCACTGCAACATATCCTGAGCAAGTTAATCTGTTTGTCTAAAATTGTAATTAGTAACATGGCATGTTAGTATTTCCTATAGGACTCTATACTCAGAACTTTACATAAGCCTACCAGCTTTTTGGCTGGTGATGAATAAACTCAAGCCTAAAGGCACTCACTGGCAAAGATGAAAAAGAACAAGCAAACAACACCAAAACAAATGTTCATAGACATGCATACACACATGAAGAGAGATGAGAATAATTCTGGTACTTCTGTCCTCATTTTTTTCTTGCCTTATCCTTTTCTCTCTTTGTGAGCAGGCTAAGATAAATATTCACTTATTAAAGCGTAACTGGGATTGACTGTGTCATGCATCAGGCTAATAGCTGAAAGCCATGGTTCAATACAGCAGAGTTGGGACAGGCTTTGCTAATGGAAGAAGTGACGTGGTTGCAGCCCAAATGTCATTCATCAGACCGCACACTGTTCGTTAGGGGCTACAAAGCCCTGCCATCTCGCACACACAAGCTCATCTATTAACCCTAGGCAATGGCACCCGCCGGATTATGGAAATAACAGATTCAGGAAAATAGGACACCGATAGGCCATCCATGTGGAAAAAATTGGTGTCAGGAGAGTGTCGCATATACTTCTGACTGCAAGGGATGTGGCCGTTTTTCTTTTCTCTGAAGATCTGTCAAGGTGGTGTTGCATCTGGAGAGCTAGAGTTGCATCAGAGTAAACCTGTGCCAGACATTATGGCCCCGCTTATTGCATTCTTGCCCACCACTAATACAGCACGCTGACTGTGGTCTCCATGTTCTACGTCATTGAATTAACTCACTGTTATTCACAAAGATCTAATATGAGGGTTAGTGTCTTTTAGATTTTTGGAATGGAAAGTGCAGTAAAACTGAGCTCACACAAAAAGAAAAAAACAGGGGGAAGACTGACAGAGTGGAAGAAGATGGCAGGAGTGAGTCTATGGGCCCTAGATCTGTCCTCAAAGATTACAACATGTAATATTCTGAGGCAACCACAAAATCACTATATGGCTTCATTCCTTTGGGTTTCAGATTAAACAACACCAAGAAACCTCAAAAAACAGTGTTTGGTTTATTTACGTCAGGCTGTGAGCATTTTGTGAAAGGATTTGTGTGAGGTGAAGATCATTTCTAAGTACCAAAATAGTTCTGTGGCTTATAAAGAAATTAAAGAAGCAATCCCATCACCAGGCAGTGTATATGTTATGTATAATAAACTGTTAGGATTTGTTCTATTGTGGTTTTCTCCTCAGGCTAAATGCCCTTCTCTTCTGAGTAAACTTTTGGACCATGTCAATTTGAGAATGTTTCTCCCACACCACCTCAAAGAGTGAGAATGCCAGAATAGTGTTTGAGACCTGTGGACAATAGAAGTGACAGGGCAGGATGATCCAGGGCGCGTGTACATGGTGCTCTGGTTCACACAAAGAGCTTGAGCCTACCCTAGATCCCTCACAGCCCCAGGGGATGGCATGATGTCATGTGCACCCACCCCACAACAAAGATTGTCTTTAGTCAGCAGTTTGTTATGTCCAGGGTTTGGACTGCTCCTCCATCCACAAAAGGCCCAAATACCCAGAGGGCTGCTGGGGATCTATGTTAAGCCTGTTAAGCAACAGGTGTGCTGTGATGAGATGTGGGGAAAAGGCAGCTGGACAACTCCCTTCGATTTATCTTCGACCATTGGAAGATAAATCAATAGCTTCACTTTGATCAAATTTACCGGTCACAGATATTTTTTCTTTTTGCAAGCAGTGACTCTGCTTGTTTTGAGTCTGTCACCAAAACATGCAGCACTTGCCATTCTTAACCTCTAAAGTAGAACTAGCATAGTGAATTCAGTTTGGAGATAAGGGAGTGACCCCTCTGTTCGCCCATGTGATGAGTATGATGGATGTTTATGACCTCTTCTCACTGCCAGAATGGTTTCTGGTGCTGAAAGTGCTTGCTCCTGCCAACAGGAAGGTCCAGCTTTTTCTGGTCCAACTGTATGTATGACCAAAGATCTAAATGCTCCATGATGTTTGGATTGAAACCACAGACGCACTTCAACACTAGTGTAGAACATTATGACAGGGGCTCTATAAAACTGTTAGTTAAAGATTGACTTGCAGCCAGTGGGATAAAAATTACTTAAAGCATATATTTATGAGGTTGGTTTGAGGAAGCAAATTGTTAGTATTTAGGCTGGAGATCCACTATAGATGAGACATCATAGACACCAGGGGACACTGTCTCCCAGGCTGCTGGGGCTGTCCTCGGCAGTACTAATACATGCCGTGTATCTCATTAGGCATTCAATCTGTCTGCAACTCAGTGAGGTCTTCTCTTTAAAATAATTTCCTAATTTTCTTTTTGAAAGTTGTATGAAAACTTCTTAATTTGAAGAAAAGGACAGATAGAAAAAGACTAAAAACCCCTAAAAAATATATTTTCTACTGAAAGTCCCAAAACAACAATTTTTGCAAATTTCTAAATCCTCATCATGATGTATTCAGCTTAAAGCATCCACCATTTATTCCCATTTATTCCTATTTAGGGTCACAGGGATCTTCTGGAGCCTATCCCAGCTCTCTATGGGTGAAAGTCAGGAGTACACCCTAGACAGGTCTCCAGTCCATTGCAAAGCCACATACAGACAAATACACACACTCACACAGGCTCCTATGGGCAAGTTAGAATCACCAGTCAACCTGGCATACATGTTTTTGGACTGTGGAAGGAAAACCAGAGTACCTGAAAAAAAAAACCAAGGGACAACATGCAAACTCCATAGAGAAAGGCCCCTACTGGGTTTTAAACCAGGAACCTTCTTGCAGTGAGGCAACAGTGCTAATCACTAATCCACTATTAGCCAAATTAGGATTTACTGGACTTCAAAGCAGCATTGTGCAGCCACACAGAGCTGTAAGCATGGCTGTACACTCCTTGCTCTTAACCTTTCAGTTGATAAAACATTATTTAGCGTTAACATTGTTTGAAGATTTTATTCAGTATAAGCATTTGTTTAATAATCCATGAGGAATGTTTTGTCTACAGCAATAAGCTGAGAAGGAAACTCTTCACCTCTCTGCAGTCTTTATTCCTCCTCCAGCTAAGCATCCCTTTAGATTGTATTTGGGCTTGAACAAGTCCCTGGGGAGAGATTTTAATATCTCTAAATGAATTTGATTTCATGGCCTGTACTATCTGTGTGTTAGAGCATAGCACTACGCTTAGCAATTGTATATCAAAACACACACAAACGCTTGCCAGATGCTGCCAGATGTTGCCAGATGCATCAGATCTACAGTACTTCCTCAAAGGAAACAGAGAAAGGCTTGTAGCTACCAGCATCACTCTTCCAGCAGCAGTGTGGATTTCACTGACTGAGCCAAGCTTGGATTCTAAATGGCTCTGTGACTCCCTCCTTGCTCATTGCCAGGATTCTCCTGTGTTGGCAAGCTTGTGGCAGGGTTATTAGATAAGGAGACAGACTCTGTGGCCCCTCTTAACATCCCTCTCAGCAGGACAAAATAAAATGATTTCACTCCCTCCCTGTTTACCCATAAGTGGAAATGGAACAAGACAAAGCAAATGACTGCACACAGGGAGCAGTGCAGCAGCAGACCTGTGGCTCGGTCTCATTCGATTCAAGATTTAGGCTAATTGAGGTTTCAGTTTTTTTCATCTTGCAAGTGATTCACACAGACATGTAATCACTTAGCATGCATGTTTTACAAGCCTTTGTAGTCAGTAAGCATCATCAAAAGAGAATGGGCTATGATCTTTGTTGTGAAGTAGTTTTTTTAATATACTGATCATATTTTCCACTTGGCTAACTGAAACCCATCTATAATGAAAGTGTGTTAACCTACTTAACTGAAGTCTGTGGTCATTGTATGTAGCAGCTGCTTATTCTGTGTTAACACATTATTTAAATTAAAAAAAATTTAGGTTTTTAATTTGTTAAACAGTGGAACAACATTAAAATGAAATGAAATCTGAATTTCAGTCAATATTACAGCTGTAATTTTCCATTCTTCTGTAATTACCTGTGTTGCCAGTTGTAGGCCGCCTGTTAATACAAAGCCTCAACAAACAAGCTTTCTCCTGACCCAGCTAGCCCTGGGACTAATTATCGTCTTATGGAAATGTGGCTATTTCTGCAACTTCCATATTCCTAATTATTTCTGTTATTCTGATATCAGCCTGGCTTTGATGTCCCAAATCCGGTATTTAAATAGTGCAGGAGTTCTATTCTTTGTGCCCTCTGAGGATTGTTCATGTAAAATACATGGACTAAGAGTGGGTATTACCAAGGCCTCCAGGGGCTGGACATATTAGGTCCACAGCCTCCTTGTGTTTCCTTCTTTTTTCCCTATGTTCACTCCTCCTTATGTTGGTGTCTGCTGGGAGAAAGACAATGAAGGTAATGTACATGTGAATTAATAGAATATTGGGATTGTGGAAATGTATCTATGTCTGATGGCTATGGTCTCGTTACCAAGGTAAGAGAAAAATGCTCTCAGCAACAGTCTGTACATTTTTATGAATCATTCCTCATCTCAAATAATGCAACTTATTATAAGACAATGACCTATAGGAAGCAGATGTTTTTATATTGTTGGAACTATTAAGAGAACACAAGATATTCTTGCTATGCAGCAATATCTTATGTTCTTTAGGGCAGTATATCATTTAAAACAATTAGTCAAACTGTACAAACCTTTGGCCTATCACACATCTATAATTAGTGCACAAAGAGACTGGTTTCATTAATTAGTAGGGATAAATGGCAGATTACCATATGGTCTAGCGCCATCTTGGCACACAGTTTTAAGTGTAAAACTCAAAGAGAATTTCATCTCCCCCACATCTCTGTCATGCAGTTGCATTGTGATTTGATTCTATTCACCTACACCACGGGTTAGACAGAATGGCAGAAATGAACTACAGAGTTCAACTATGGAGTTATGATATTGTGTATTGCTCAGTATCAACCCTGCTCTTGCACATGGGCTCCATTCTAAAAGATGACTCTGTGTAAAACCATCATTATATATTTTCATATGGATGAGATATGGCTACCTGCACTCGCAGCCATGCTTTTATTAATGGGGAGCTGTCAGAAGTGGGATACTCTGCATATTCGCATATTAAATAGGCAGGGGGGGGGGATGCCCAGTTTATTACCATTTGATCTAAATCAGCTTAAAGTATCTCTCCACCTCCTGCTCCACCTCTTTTCTTCTGCTCTAGGGAGGGTCTCCACTGCATGTCTCCCCTTGCATTCTCTCCATTTACCTCATCTGTGATGATGCTGCAACTGGCTTCTGTATATGACACATACAAACTACAATAAACTATGTTTTTATAAGATACTGGACATTGAGCCCTATTCCACTAAATGTTATTTAGTCCTCCATCCACTTTCTAAACAGGGTTGAACCCCAGCTGTCCTGATAGTTGAATACCATGGCTACAGCGATTAAGCAGAGAAATTTAATCATAAAACTTCTTGAGAGTGCCACTGGTTATGATTCTGTTCTCATTAAAATCCAAAATGTTCCACTACATTTAGTTTTCTTTGTCATACCACTATGTTGCTGCTATTTTGTTTTCTGCTCCAGTTAAAGACTTGAGATATTCTGTAATCAAGGGATAAACAAAAGCTTAAGATAAAAATTACAGCACGTTATGTGTTAGCTGCAGCACAAAACACATTACAGTTCTCGCAATTGGATGAAAAAAGTGGAATTCTGTAAAATCATTGATTTTCTGTATCCATGGGTGATTTGTGGAACACAGTCTTCAATAAATTCACAGTTTGGTTCTATTTCTCTTTTGTGAACATGATTTAGGATAACTGAAATGACTGATCCTTTTCATTATTTTTTGTATATTTTTTCCTCAAGTGTCCAGTAGTGCTTTAGTGAAAGGACTGAGGAAAAGAGACAAGATATAAAGGATTTTCTCTTTAAAGAGACTGTGCCCACACTAAACAAAATAATATTACTCTGGTAGAGCTGCCACTTTCATTTACTGTGACCCTTCTGTGCGCTGGGGATCCTGGGACTTCCAGATTTCATACATATCACAGAAAAACAGCTTTATGCTTCAC
This sequence comes from Mastacembelus armatus, assembly GCF_900324485.2. Taxonomy (NCBI): domain Eukaryota; kingdom Metazoa; phylum Chordata; class Actinopteri; order Synbranchiformes; family Mastacembelidae; genus Mastacembelus; species Mastacembelus armatus. The sequence continues at coordinate 13,245,684 of NC_046635.1, forward strand.
CTCTATCAGCTCTTTTACCCATGTCTCTGCTTTAAATAAAGTGCAATGTCTTAAAATCTACAAAGGCCTTTGGGAAAATGTGAGCCTACAGAGTAAATTTGACTTTTGTTTGTTCCTTACCACTGTTCCTCATCATTTAAAATTGGTACATAAAAATTAGTGTATGTGAATCAAATGAGGCTTATGTACTGTTTCCAATACAGCAATTAATGGCTAAATGGATTTAAGTGGGATCAGTCAATTTAATTACCCATTTTGTGTCCTTGCTACTTTACAAAATACCCATTCTTGATAAATGTTGCAGAATGGCATCTCCACTATGACAGCTTAGGTAAAGTACATAGATCTTGCATGTCCGCAGTGTTAAATGGAACATTTTGCTGGCACTTGTCCCTATGCGAGACCTGGACCATAGTGTGCTTGCTCAGGCATGGCTATGACACTAAATAGTTCATTTCCTGGCACGCCTCCAGACAACCAAATTATAATCATCATTTAAAAGAAAGAGAAAACAAGGCAGGCAAAGAAGGAGTATATTCCTGATGAGAAAGGTGTGCATGATGTGGCTGTAATCATATCAAGAGCCTGATAATAATCCCGCCATGTTTAGTTATGGCTTGAGACATTGATTCCTCCACTACTGGCTTTAAGGCATATCACTGACAAATGACAGAGAGATTTAACTGTTTTCTTTCTGTTTATCTTCCTTTGTGTGTTTCTTTATCATTGTTTTCTCTTTGTATATTTCTCATCATCTCCCTGTCTGGTGCCTTTCCTCCCTATCAATTGACATCCTTGATGAAAGGTGGCTAATTCAATATAAATAGGTTTCTACACTAACAGTTTCCCTCTGCTAAAGCTAAACTGGATATTCAAGAAATCCTCTTTTAAAATACAAATGAATCCAGGGCAATTATTCTATTTGAGTTTTTAGGAGAGAATCTGTATGGTATTAACATTTTGTCTGGTTCTCAGTGGTGAAAATTAAAAATATTTTGGACTCCAAGGTTAAGTTACCTACCCTACCTTTGCATACCAAAATTAAACTAGCTGATGTACTTATATTTTAAGGGTTATACTGATGAGCTCTGTATCATTGGAAAGGAAACACTTTCTAGTTTTTGTGACTTTTCAAATTTGGCCAAATATTTTTGGTAATACATCTGGAAACATATCTTTTCTATAGGCCCTAGGGGTAGGTATGAAAACCCAGGTAAAGACTGAGCCCTACATGCTCAATAGGAACAGAAACTCCTGCCAAATACCCAGCAAGTAACAATGTCTGTGTCCTCTCCATCCCCCTTCCCCTTTGGCTCTTCTTTTTGAGGGCTACTCTACTGTATTCCAGGAGCAAGTACAGTGCCTGGTTTTTGGGAAAACTTCCCAGAGGAATACCCAACATGCTGTTGGGTCAGTGGGATTGACGTTTCCAGTGCCATAGGTCCAACCATTTTGTGTTCTCTGACCTTGTCTGGCTAGGTAAAAAGAGAAGATTAATCGGACCTATAGTATATAATGATATAGATCTGCAGTTTTTACCTCTTATTTGAAACATGGGCTGCCATCTATCCATGTGCCACTTTCTTATTTAATTTAGGCCTGTTTTTATAGCTCCAAACAAATCCAAGTCCCACTAAAGACATGTTAGATGTTCAGAGAAGGGATTCTGTTCACTGTGGTGTGCTATGGTGTCTAGCTTTTGCATGTTTAATGTTGTTGAACATGAACGCACAGTCAGCCTGTCATAAACATGGCAACTGGGACACATAAAAGGTCATAAACCTGTCAATGAAATTAGAGTGGCATGTCCACCAGTGCCAGTGAACTCACACAACACCTACTGAGAGAGGAGGGTGGGGAAGAATATTTGCCATTATGCATTATGGGATAGAGGTGATAAACCTCTATCCCATAATGCAATGCTGCATTGCCCACCAATAGCTGCTTGTGCAACATTTATAATGTTTCCAAAGGGCTATCATTGAATATATGTGCAATTCTTAAATGCCTACAAGTAGCATCTATTAAGCCTTTTAAAGTCTTTTTTCTGGTAGTATGGATAAGAATATTTGTATTTTAATCTTTGGCATAATGGAATAAATTGTACCAAAAGGTCTTTATTATCTTTCAAACATGTGTGGGAGGACTCAAGAAAGTGCCCTCAAGTATGATTTTCACTTTTGTTCACCACCATATTCTACACCGTTATTCATTTAGCTCCATTAATCATTAGAACATTATCTGGTATGTGAAAATCCACTTGCTGATAAGGAACGCATGACCCCAATATGAAATTTCCGGCTATTGTGGAGCTAGACTAATTGATTGTGGTGTTTCTGGGACCAGTTCTCTCTCACTCTCTCTCTCACCAACACTCTTGCTCGCTGTCTTTTTCCTCTCACTCAATCTTTCAAATGTCCTTTTCCCCTCTGTCATTCTATAAACAGGTTTGGATAGCTTAAAATTTTTTGCAACATGTTTCATTCTTTTAGAGAACTACAGATAAACAAACAAGCTGCAAAACACAATAATTCTGTAATCATATTTACTACACATCTCTTTTTTCTGTAGTAAAGCACAATTTCTTTGCACTTTACAGCTCTGCAGTGGCATTTGCAGAATGTATCACATTTGTTCTTAAGAAAGCAGCACAGTATTTTCCAAACAAGTGTCTTCCTCCTAGTAGTGGCTCTTTTCTTCATAGATACAGTCAAAGTCAAATTAAAACAAGTTATATTCGACACAGCAAAACTACAGTGACCCACTGCCAGAAATGGTGTGTACTAAGTGTATGACTTAATGTTTGTGTCCTGTCTCTGATCAAAAATGAACATTTGTTTTGTGGAGACTGATCAGTGAAGCGTTATGGTCATTTTGAAACTTTTTGCACTGGAAAGTTTCCTACAAGTTTCTAAGTTTCAAAGATATTATGACAACAAAATGATATAAAAACTGGAAACAACCCTTTAATGTTGTATCATTTCTGAGCACACATTTTACTCATTGTGCACTCTGAGTCCATTAAGCCTTTTGAGTTCATGATGATTAATAAATGTTGGCATTTACCCTGCATGAAGACAAAAAGAACATGTTTTGCAAGAACAAAGAAAACACCTGTTGCAGGTCTGATTCACATGTTCTGGGCTAGTTATGAAAGCTGACAGGAAAATTGTGGTTACTTTGTGACTTTGAACTTTCTATTATGTCAAAGGAAAATGACTGTTAATGTCACAGTGCTCTGTAATGTGTTACCACTGAAAGACAATTTTTTTTTTCCTCACATGACCTCATTCATACATAGATGTAGGTTTGTGTGAAAGTATATTAATTCTGTCAATACATGTGGGCGGTCTTGTGTGTGTGTAACATGATTACATAGAAAATCTGATTCTGACACTGACCACCCTGTGGTCTTTCCCTGGCCATGGCTACAGAGCAACCAGTTTTATGTGGTTTGTGGTCAGCAAACAGCCTTTGACCTCAGAGAGTGGCAGGGATTACCACTGTGTAAGTTCTGAGGATAAGAGTGGGGACCTCAGACAGCCATTTATGAAGGAGTTACTTTAAACTTCAGCTCAGTTACCTACTGCTCTCTTGTTTTGATGAATTATTTAATAGGTCCACAGCATCAGGCAGAGATCTCAGACCTTAGATCATTGGACCACTTTTCCTAAAACAAAACAAAACAAAACAAATTTCAGGAGAGAATGCACACTCCCACGTAACAAATTGTAATTAGTTATTTGATAAATATAAATGAAAAACCTTTACATAAAACATTCTCCACATCAGCTATGTGAGGGAGAAAAATAAAGGTTCCACAAATGTTGAAAAGCAGCCCAGTGTCTGAGTGGTTAGCACTGTTGCCTCATAGCAAGAAGGTTCCTCATTCGAAATCTGGCAGGGGCCTTTCTGTGTGGAGTTTGCATGTTCTCCCTTTGCTTGCATGGGTTTTCTCTGGCTACTTTCCTCCCACAGTCCAAAAACATGTACATCAGGTTGATTGGTGATTCTAAATTGCCCATAGGAGTGAGTGTGAGTGTGCGTGGTTGTCTGTTTCTATGTGGCCCTGTGATGGACTGGTGACCTGTCCAGGGTGTACCCCTGCCTTTCACCCAAAAGAGAGCTGGGATAGGCTCCAGCAGAACCCTGTGATTCTAAAAGAGGACTAAGCGGGTATAGATAATGGATAGATGGATGGATGGAACTACTCACTATAATAATAATCTTCTTCATGAAACAGAAGAATCTTTCAGATTTTAAATGTTGATGTAATTGGTACATCAATGTGAACATTTGTGAAGAAAACATCAACCAAGAACCGCTACTCATTGCAGTGAGTTGGTTAATTTATGACAGTGAGGCACTTTTCCAAGCAGGCCTGTGAGTATCCAAGAAAACATTTCAACACATGACTCAATTGATTGCAGGTCAAATGACAGTGGAATAGCCAGGGTGTTAATTACCTTAACACATCCAGATGTTGGGAGTGTGACAGAGAAGGACTCGGGTTTCACAGATGCATGCTAGGGGATTAGGGCTGTCTGATGAACTGTTTGAGTAGTAAATTGTTGGACTGTGTCTCCATGATTGTTTGTTTTGATTTTTTTTTTCATTTATGAAAAGAATATGCAGTCTTTCCTCTCAATAAAACCATTTTGGCCACTTCTGTACATGTATCTAAGGTGCCAAGGAAAGGGAGCCACACTGTTTTCTTCAACAGATTGGTGAAACCTGACTATTTTTCCTATGTATTCATCCAAGTTGCTTGGCAAACTGAAGAAACGTATGCCTCAGTCTGCAAATACCTTCAATAAAATGCCCATTTGCTAGTAATGGCAAAGGATTACTTTATTGTATTCTGTTTATGATATGCATTGATCGCTTTCCTGCTGTTCTGTGCAGTGTGCAATGTCATTTGCCACCTCAAATTCAAACATCCATTTTCCTTTTCAATATAATGAAGAACTTTCCCAACTGAAAAACAGATCTTCAAAATCCTATAGCGAATGTCAACATTCTGTAGTGAACCTTGTGTGTAGACAGGCATGAAATGACATGGTTTAAATATCTTATATCCTGCTAGAATTGCATCATCAGACACCCATGTACTGAGCTAGGTAGCTATAGAATTTTTGAAACTCACAATAAGACCCTTTGTGCTTATAAATATTTTTATCTGTGGCCACAATTATGGCCTTAAATATATGTGCTGTAAAAAATGCATTGACTATTATCATGCTAAGAATAAAGTAGACAAGACATAAAACAAATAACATAAAGCTTAAAAAATATTGTAAAAAAAATCAGCAATTAGTTGTACTGTATCACATATATAATCATACAACATTCTTAATGTATTTGGGAAAAAGATGATGCAAACTTACATTTGTAACAGATGTTTTACCTTAGTGACAAATACTAAGGTATTCCATACTATTCCAGTGCTTGAGCTGGAATAGTATGGGCAGTGCCTTTTCGGCTGTGATTATTTGCACGCATCACTGTGTGTCTGCCCGTATGGATGTCTGTATGTTAGCTCTTGGCTCGTTGACTCCTGTTCATTATATTTTCATGAGGCATGCGGTATAAAGCGGACCATTCCCCTCATGCTCCCCATTGCCCTACAGTCCAATCCCCTTGCATGGTAGTGTGCTGCAGTTTCCCCTGCTGGCTGTATATCATCCCAGCCTTCCTTTCACTGGGTTTCCTGTTTGTTTTTCCAGATGCTCTACCCCATCTCTCCCACTGAGACTATAAGGAAATCATTTTTAGAGCAGGGCGGCGCTGGACACACGACTTGGCTTCTTTAAAAGAGGGGAAAGGTTGGCTGAGTTTTTTTGAATCAATACAGTGGCTCTTCAAGCTGAATCTAAGAAGCTGAGTGGTCAGGAGATTGTTGCTCATATGGCTGTTAGGTACTGAGGGTTAAGTGGATGCCTGCACTGTACATATTGATAATATAGAGTGCATATACTGTAACTCGTCAATTGCTTGGTCACTTAAATCCTGTTGCTGATTGGTACAATCAGATTATGTCATGTAGAGATAAAAACTACAGATGGGGTGCTGTTTGATAGGTTACAATGAATTCTGAGAAATTCCACTTTTGTGATTTGTTTTTTCTAAACAGCTTATCCTGGCATCAGTCAATTCTTGCTTTCCACAGAGATACTCTACAGGATATCTTGCTGTTGTTTCCTTTGTCTGATGATGCTCCAAGTGTTACATATTTAAATCGCCAGCAGTAATCGCCAAGATTCCTTTTTTTGTGATGAGCTTTTAATTCTCTTAAGTAGTTTATCCTCAAAGAGGGATTTGTCACCAGCTGCGATTCCCTGGACAGTTTGAGAACACAAAATTATCATGAATGGCCCTTTTACAGTCCCTTTTATAGTGTGAGCTGGTAGCAAGTGGCTGGCAATGGCCATTCTCATGGATGGAAGACACAGCAGCATGTTGATAAAACTGTAGTTCATGAACATAACATCAGGTACCCTAAAAGTTCTGGTGTATGAGGTGTAGGGACATTGTGAAATGCTTAACCGTAATTCTTTCTCTTAATTTTCAGCCATAATCACTGTATTTTGTCAACATTAACCCATTTTTATTTCTCAGCAGTTATTTAAATTCCATTCTCTCCATGCAGCTAGCCATATCTGGCCTAGCTAAAGACCCCTAATAAAGCAGAGTTTAAGACGCTCAGAAGTATCCTGCTGTAATATCATTAATTACTATTGGCATTTAAGAGGATGAGCAGGACTGGTAGGTACACAGGGACATGCTTTTTACTGTACTATGCACTCAGTGGTTTACAATCAGGTGCTCTCCTGCCCTTTCATAGTTCATTGTGATGAGTGTGGTAGAAATAAAACCAGAGAGTGATAACCTGTAGGCGTTCTTTCATGATTGCATCTAGGTATCATTGTTGAAAAGGTTTCATAGTCAATAAATTGGTCATGTTAAAGTCTAGTTCTGAATTTTCAGCCCTATTTACTGCACTGAAGCATGAAAAAGTTGGATGTTAATAAAAGCACAGTCATTAGGTTAGATTTAATTAAAAAAGCAGTAGTGTTGTTTCATATCCCCCCTTCTCTCTCTGTTTCCCAGGAAATGATAAAGATTTAATCCAATTAGCTTGGCACTGTTTCACCAGACTGCAGAGGGGAATAGACTCTAATTGGGCTGAAGACAATTAGCTGAATTAATTCCAACAGAAGTCAGAGAATATTGTCAGATTTAAACAATATTCCCTCTGCCAGCTTCACTAGATGTTCCCTCTTTTTATTTTACTCAAATAATAATGTAAGCTATGTGAAGCAGAAGTGTAACTGTGGCTCATCTCTTGTAGGGAAATTGCTTAGAACCTACTTATTTATGTTGCTGTGCTTTTCATTTCTATTTGTAAATAATTATCTGCGTAAACTAGATAGGACTAATATAACAGACTATTCAGTATATATTGGGAGTAATACTTCTTGTTTGACCTTCTTTTTATTCTGCAGTCAAAATTGTTTAAATTTAAAAAACAATAGAATTGATTCCTTCCTTTTTGAGACTCTTCTTCTTAAGCAATTTTTAGCACACTGTTTGCAGTATAATAGAAGCTATTTAATATTTAGCTTTATACTGAGTAAGGTAAAACTTACTCCCTCTGCAGCTCCTCCACCTCATCTCATGGCTCATTTTCTACATCAGAGGAATGGAAAGTACTCTAGACTGTGAATGGAGGATGCAGAGCTCATGACAAGGCTTGGAAGGGGTACATGGGATGCCCTTGCTTTGCTCAAAGACCAGTAGAAATGGAAAAGCGATGAGGTTCCCAGTTGGGTAAGTTTACCTACCCTCTTTTCTATTCTAAACAAATGCAACAGGCTCAGGGAGCACCCCTGCTAATAATGACAAACGACAGCACATGAAGTTTTCTCTCTATTAACATAAAGTAATATAAACTGAAGGACACTAGTCTATAGAGGGAGTTAGGGGCTAATGTTCCATATCAGATGTGGACAATGTCAGGACTGAATAGAGATTAGGCTCTGTCCTTCTCTCCCGGGGGGAATTAAGGGGTTGACACCATTCTAGCTGCCAAGTGTATTATTATAACATACTGGTGCCCAGCCTGTCTTGCCTGGACTATTAACCCCACTTTCCCCAAAGCACTTTCCTCAAAACCATAACACCAGATAGCCTTTTGCCCGCTTAAGCTCATTGTATTTTTCTGTCTTACACCTGGTAAACTTATTGATACGACTCTCCTCAGTACACTGCACAATTACTGTATTATGCTGGTCCATGTAACCTCAGTTTATTTGATGTCTCATTATGATGAAGCAGTACAATACTGTTAGTGTAAGAGGGGGTCAGAGTTTGATGGGTGCAGTACAGAGTGACTGAACCTGTGCAGTTTCAGAGAGTAGTAGGAGTGCAATGCTGTCAGCTTTATCTGTTTGCTGATGATAGATTGCTGTCCATTTTCAGAATTGGTAAGGCTCATTGCTTATGAGGTATCAGGTGGGTGGAAACATTCTCGGAATAGTGACGTTTTGAGGAAAGTGGAAGTGAATGTGTCCTGTTGCGGTTCCGTGGGTGTTGTTCTTTTGCAATCTTGGTAGAGGTTGCTGGAAAACCTCTCTACATGCACAATTTGTATGTGTGCGTGTTTGTGTTTTTATCAAAGTAACCCGGTTGACAATAGGCAGGAATAGGTCTGATTTTATGGATATACATGTGATATAGTTCATGAAAACTCTTAGAGGGATAATGAAACAGTCTTAAACCTGGCCCACTAATTTTAAAGAAACTCATGGTGAAGCAGAGACAGGAAAATCAGATGGAGAGGACAAATGGAAAACCACTGGCCTCCTTACAGGAGCTTATTCTTGAGTGCTGATGGTCCAGAACTTCAATATATCAGCTAGGGAAGCCAGTTGGAGCAGACAGTCACATGTGGATTTAGAATAAATACCGTGACTGAAGTAGCTAATCTAACAGTCATCCATGGTGACTGTATTAAATATCTGGAAGTTTATACTTTCCAGGATAAAATTTATATAAAAATATCTCAAAAATGTTTCAGTTAATTGTATTTGTTTTCTTTATTTTTAATTACATGTTTTTTTCTCCAGTTGAGCACTGCACTGCATCTATGGTGCTATCACACTGACCATTTTCACAAAAACTTAGATAGACACAATAAAGATGACATCAAAAAGAGGAATTATACAAGGTAGAGGGATGTGAAGGAAAAACTGGTTTTAATTGACTAGGAAAAATCCATGCTTTTTGCAACTCTTAACATTTTTTGACAAACAGAGATAGGATTTCAATAACTTATCAGTAGGGTACTGTAGCTACTCCATCTATCTGTGTTTCTATATTACTATATGTGCCATATGTTATATTGTGGCTTTTTATGTAGTGTGGTTTTCATGTGGTCTGGAGAAACACAGTGTCCTTTGCACACAGGAGCCAGTGTGGCTTCTGTTACCACTTCTCTGTGTTTGGGCACTTTAATTGCCGACACATATGGAAACATATTACGCTGGGTGATGATATGTTGGTACTGGAAAATTTCACGCAATAATGCCTGTGGGTGTCTGTGCCATGTAAGCGATAATGTGTGGGCAGAAACTTATTTTCTCTTTAATATAGGCATGCCCACAATGGCACCCACAGTTCCCCTGTTTGAGCTCAATAATGAAGAAAAAGAGCTGTCATGGAGGCAGGGGTTTGAGGTGTTGTTAAAGACTTTGAGGTTTTCTCCCAGTGGACCTCTGTCTGCTGTCCCGAATAAGAAGGGCTTTGTTAGAGCAGCAACAGAGGCTTTGGTGAAGCATGTTGGACAGGCCTTTCTCTGTTGGATTCTAGATGGGCTCAATCCTGAGTATAACTAAACCATTGCACATCCCATCTCACATGGTCACACACCGAGACAGAAAGATCGCACACAGGTAGAGGTAGGCATGTGATGAAGGTGATTAGCAGCGGTTTTATTATAGCACAAGAGGGAACCCCATAAAACTGGTCCATGGTGTGATACAGCCAGGGCCGTCGCTAGTGGGGTGAAAGGTGGTGACAATTATAGGGCCCCCCCCCTGCACACAAAATACAGCAGTTATACACTATAAGCCCTTGTTCTGTGAATAATTCTATTTTTTTAGATGTATGCCAGAGATTTTAATGAAAACCACAGAAACATGCAATTTGATGAAGTTTTCCAAATATCTGCTCTTCACCCCTCCTGAAAATGATTTAGTCCAATACGAGGTATTTATTAATTATTCAGTCAGTGACAAACATCTGAAGGACCCAATAAATCGTAAGTCCCACCCTAGCTTGTGAATAGGACCATTCAATGTTGACGCAGCCAATGAAGTTAGAGATCAACTTGGTGGAAGAGAAGGAGAAGGAATAGGTTCCAATCCTATTTATCGGACAGATTCCAGTTTGTTCATGTCCATGATGAACCTTCCACACAAACAAAAGTTAGTTATGGAGTTCCACAAGGCTCCGTGCTAGGACCGATTCTGTTCACCCTGTACATGCTTCTTTTAGGATATGTCATTAGGAAGCACTCTATTAATTACCACTGCTATGCAGATGACACTCAGTTATATCTATCTATTAAACCTGTTAACACAAACCAGTTAACCAGACTTCAAGCCTGTCTAACTGACATAAAGGCCTGGATGACCAGTAACTTTTTACTTTTAAACTCAGAGAAAACAGAAGTCATTATATTTGGGCCAAAAAATCTCAGAAATAACTTTTCTAAAATTATAGCTACTCTAGATGGCATAACCCTGGCCTCCAGCACTACTGTAAAAAACCTTGGAGTTATTTTTGACCAGGACATGTCCTTTAACTCACACATATAACAAATCTCTGGAACTGCATTCTTTCACCTGCGCAACATTACCAAAATTAGGAACAACCTGTCTCAAAATGACGCAGAAAAACTAGTCCATGCATTTGTTACCTCAAGGCTAGATTACTGTAACTCATTACTACCTGGATGTCCCAATATCTCCATAAAAAGCCTCCAATTAATCCAGAATGCCGCAGCCAGAGTCCTGACAGGAACTAGCAAGAGAGATCATATTTCTCCTATATTGGCTTCTCTTCATTGGCTCCCTGTAAAATATAGAATAGAATTTAAAATTCTTCTTCTCACATACAAACCCCTTCATAATCAAGCTCCTTCATACCTTAAAGACCTCATAGTACCATATTATCCCAATAGACCACTTCCCTCTCAGAGTACAGGTCTACTTGTGGTTCCCAGAGTTTCCAAAAGCAGACTGGGAGACAGAGCCTTTAGTTATCAAGCTCCTCTCCTGTGGAACCAGCTCCCAGCCTGGGTTAAGGAGGCAGACACTCTCTGTACTTTTAAGGCTAGACTTAAAACCTTCCTCTTTGACAAAGCATATAGTTAGGGCTGGCTTCAGGCAACCCTGAACCATCCCTTAGTTATGCTGCTATAGGCCTAGACTGCCCCCGAGGACCATCGGTGCACTGAGCTCCCTTACCCCCCCCCCGACCACTCCACCTACCTCATGTATATTCCACCATTGAATGTCATTACCCTTGTGCTCTCTCTCTCCCCTAGTTTGTGCTCTCTCCCTCTCTCTCTGTTCTCTCTGTACCTTCTGCAGGTGTCCCTGGTCCTGGAGCTGTATATTGCTGTATATCGCTGTATATGTGCAGCTACTGGTCCCACCAACCTGCAGTGTCTATTTGTTGTTTATTGTTGCTGTTCTTTTCTCTCTGCTCTATCCACTCACCCCAACCGGTCGAGGCAGATGGCCGCCCAAACTGAGCCCGGTTCTGCTGGAGGTTTTTTTCTTCCGTTAAAGGGAGTTTTTCCTCTCCACTGTCGCCAAGTGCTTGCTCATAAGGGAATTGTTGGGTTTTTAGTTTTAGTTTTTGTAAAGTGCCTTGAAATGATTTGTATTGTGATTTGGCGCTATACAAATAAAATTGAATTGAAGTGAATTGAATTGAATAGAACTGAGACTGACTGACCGATTGAAAATGAAACGAAAACATAAATCAGGGTACCAGAAACGCCATGAAAAGAAGGAGAGGGAGGCCAGAAGAGCTGCTGTATGCCAGTCAATCGAGACATTCTTTATGTCAGGTTAATGTAGCCTATTGTCATTTCGCTGCCCAATTTATTTTTGTACGAAAAGTGCTGTCTACCGCTGTCGGGTGGGTACTGTTATTTTTTTTTCGTTACCGGGTGGGCGCCCATATCAATATTTTTTCAGGGGGCCCCAAATCTCCTAGCTACAGCCCAAATTGGGCTTTGTGTTGGTGTATTTTTTTAAATGTGTAAGCCAAAAAAAAAGGACAACATTTAATATTTTACACAGTACATACTGTGCAGAGTTAGCGCACAAAAACAGTTTTTTTCTTAATCCGTCTTTTGATCCATCTTTTTACCCTTTTTGTCCTTCCCTTACACCACTGAAGGGTCTTTCACTTTTTTTAAACCTTCACCCTAGACCTGATATTGAGCAGACTCAACACTGACCTCTATGCCCTTCTTGTGTCCAATCAAAGCATGGCTTACTGACCTATCTGTATCCCCTCTTGACCAATCAAAAGTGCCTGTGAGCAGTCTACAGGAAGATGTCAGCATTCCTCTCCTCTAATGCCAGGAAGTCAACCTCCTTAAAAGCCTGCTGGCAAACATTTTCCTTCTTACCATCTTTTCCCTTTTCCCTGCGAGACAAGCTGGTAATTAATATGGCTGCCATTCTGCCAAACAGAGCCTTCTTTCTCAACACTTATTCCCATGTGAGAGAGAGATCTTCCAGGGCATGTCATTCTTCAAGTCCCCTCTGCCTGAAACTCCCCACCCTTGACCGCTACGCGATGCAGCCCTACACAGCAGGAGCAGGTCAGCCATATGTCTTATTCTTTACTTTCTCTCATTTTTCTCTTGGCTGTCTGCAGTGCCCTCTTAGCTCGTGGGATAAGCAGAATTTACCTAGCTGTGTTAAAATCATCTGTGCTGCTGGAAGGATAGAAGCCAAGCATGTTTCCATGTAGTCTACATGAACAGTCTGGACAGCATAACAGTTTGGCAGATCTTTATGTAACATTAGCCACAGAGTGGTCTTTCACACTCATACTCCATCTCTGCTCATTCAATTTACTTTCCCCATTTTACATAGGATGTTTACCTTTTTCTGGGAAGGGATGGGTTTCAGTTGGATAACAGGTATTGCTCCATGGAATTAATAAAACAATGTCTTCACTGTCTAAGTAGTCTGTCAATAGATGTCATTATTGGTGAACAGTGACATACAAAGTTAAGATGTTTGAAACAATAATGTGATAGTGGTGCCTTCTAACCCCAGTAAGTTAGTGTTACACAGCTTTTGAACACTGAATAGTGCTGTGTCAAACACAGAGCTTTATGAGGGGCAGTGTGGTTCTCTTAGCATTGCATCTGATGGTCAGCTATAAATGCTGAGAGGATGTCTCTAGTGGTGGTTTGTGTGTGTGAGTGCTTAGCGGGCAGGAGTGGGGCTTGGGGCAGTGCCATACCCCCTACAGTAGTTTATCTTGGGCTTGTACATCCCCCCATTGGTGGGGTCGATCCTCAGTGCGCCCTGCCCCAGCACAGCTCCATTAGTGGGTGTGCTAACCTTGCAACAATGCTGTGACACCCTCGTTTTTCATCTCGCCCTGCCTTCAGCCTTCTTTCTTCGCTCAGCCCAACCCCAGGGCTTGCCAGATGAGACAGAGGTGAGAGGGGCACTCTGGTCCAGCTGTGCGAGCTCATGCCACTCAAAAGAGCCTTTGCTGAGAAAAATAGACTCTGGTACTGCTATTGCATGTTGTTGTTTTTAAAGATAAGAAAAGTATATTGGGAAAAACATATTTAATATAGATTTTGTATTGCACAAACTGCCAGTACATTCAGGCTCTAAACTGCTTTGATATATCCACCCAGAACACTTATCCTCTAACAGGTCAAGTATGCACTGTGTCTGAGATTCAAGTAAAACAAAACAACACGATTGCATGGGATGTTTCTTGTCTATTCATGAGCCGTGAGTGTCACTGAATTTTGATGGAGCAGTTCTGTGCTCCATCTTCAGTGCGCCTCTTCATTGAAAGTGGCATTATAAGTGTCACAAAATTGCTCCCTGCTTGCTTCTTTCCCTCTTGCCTTGTTTTTCTCTTTCTGCTCCCTCTCCCCTCATCATTACTTATTATGCATTCTTCAAAATCCCAGCTTTAGACATTTAGAAGCAGTTAAGTTCACATTGCTGCTGTTTGTCCATCCATCCATCTTCTTCCGCTTATCTTCCACTTCCGGTTTATCCTGCCGGGTTGCGGGGGCAGTAGCCTAAGCAGGGATGTTCAGACTTCCTTTTCTCTGGACACTTCCTCCAGCTCTGCCGAAAGGAAAGATGTTCCCAGGCCAGCCGAGAGACATAGTCCCTGCAGCGTGTCCTGGGTCTTCCCGGGGGCCTCCTCCTGGTGGGACATGCCCAGTTCACCTCCCCAGGGAGGTGCCTAGGAGGCATCCGGAACAGATGCCCAAGCCACCTCAGCTGGCTCCTCTCGATGTGGAGGAGCATCCGCTCTACTCTGAGCTCCTCCCAGGTGACCGCCCGGCCACCCTGCGAAGGAAGCTCATTTCAGCCACTTGTATCCGAGACCTTGTCCTTTCGGTCATGACCCAAAGCTCATGACATTAGGTGAGAGTAGGAATGTAGACTGACCGGTAAATCGAGACCTTTGCCTTTTTGCTCAGCTCCTTCTTCACCACAACGAACTGGCACACCGACCACATTACTGCTGCCAATGCCCCAATCTGTCTGTCAGTCTCGCGTTCTGTCCTTCCCTCACTTGTGAACAAGATCCCAAGATACTTAAACTCCTTCACTTGAGGCAGGATCTCTCCCCTGGCCTGGAGATGGCAAGCCACCTTTTTCCAGTTGAGAACCATGGCCTCGGACTTGGAGGTGCTGATTCTCATCCCAGCCGCTTCACACTCATTTGCAAACCGCCCCAATGCATGCTGGAGGTCCTGGCTCGATGGAGCCAACAGGACAACATCATCTGCAAAAAGCAGAGATGAGATACTGTGGTCCCCAAAACTGGACTCCCTCCTGCGCCTAGAAATTCTGTCCATAAAAATAATGAACAGAACCAGTGACAAAGGGAAGCCCTGTCAGAGTCCAACATGCATTGGGAACAGGTCTGACTTGACAGTGTGATCCCTCTATAGTTGGAACACTCCCTCCGGTCCCCCTTCTTAAAAAGAGGGACCACCACCCTGATCTGCCAATCCAGGGGTATTGTCCCCGATTGCCACGCTATGTTGCACAGGCCATGACACCAAAACAACATCCAGAGACTTGAGGTACTCGGGGTGGATCTCATCCACCCCCGGTGCTTTGCCACCGAGGAGCTGCCGAACCTCGGCTTGGGTGATGGGTGGATCAGCCTCCGAATCCCCAGCCCCTGCTTCCTTTATGGAAGACGTGTAGGCAGGGTTAAGGAGATCCTCGAAGTATTCCTTCTGCTGTCCGACAATATCCCCAGTCGAGGTCAGCAGCTCCCCACCTCCACTGTTCTCTCTGTTGGTTAAAAATATATTTTGTGGATTGTACCACATGAGGTACAGTGCTCTTTAAAAGGACAAAAGGCATGTTTACATTTTCATACTGAGAACTACTCGTTCTGTAAATGAAATGCATATGACATGTCCTGTAAAGATCTCTAATCATCATCAGTCACATCATCACTGTGGAGACGTCTCTAGCAGCGCTGCCTCGCAGCTTTTTTTTTCATTCATGCAGATCACACTTCATGAATACATTTATCCAGAATGACCTTAATGGCCCAGTTTCATGAGGGTGTAAAAAGCTGTGAGTATTTTAACTCTGAGGTTAAATAAGGCCTAGGGCATGAACACGCAGATATGTGCCCAGTAATAATGATGAGATTTAAAATCCAGTGAATACTATATACTTTTTCCTTGTTTTGATATTTCATCTTAATGACCTGCTTCCTTTCACAGGATAGTACTTCTGTCACTTCCAACTCCCAAACTCTAATATCATCTGACATTTTAGTTCATTTTAGTCCAGTCCTCTGAAGAAATTTGGCCAAGGGTTGTCCCTTTGATGATGCACTAACAAACTTTTACTGTGTCAAGGTTTCTGTTCAACAAATCATGAGCACGGCTCATTCTCATTCGGGGGATTTTAAGACACCAAACTTAACCCACAAACTTCCCAAATACAGACAACATATCAAATGTCCCATGCATCAGAACAATAACACACTGAAGTACGGTTACAGTTTTAAAGGATACTTATTACTCTGTTTCCTGTGCTGCTTTTGGGCTCTCTGATCATTGTCTGCTTCATCTCATCCAAACCTACAGGCATAAGTCAAAATCCTCTAAGCCTGTGGTAAGGACTGTGAAGAAACGGACAGCGGAGTCAAAGCTGGAGTTACAGGCTTGCTTTGACTGCACTAATTAGAGTTTTTTTGAAGCTGCAGCCACAGACCTCAACAAACTGTGCCATCTTACATCATTTTTTGTGAGGAAGTGTGTGTACAGACCAAGACCTTCTGTGCATACAATAACAATAAACCATGGTTCACACCCAACCTCAGGAAACTGCACCAGGCCAAGGAGGAGGCCTACAGTAGTGGTGACTGGGCCCTGTTCAAGCAGGCCAAATCCACATACAGCTGGTCCACTGGCACAGTAAGAACCATCTGGAGCTGAAGCCGCTGAACGCTGTGGAGATGTTTGTGGATTTCAGGAGATGCCCCAACCTATCCCCTCTCAACACTACAGTGTCTACTGTGGAGACCTTCAGGTTTTTGTGATCCACAATTTCCCAGAACCTGATGTGGACCTCCCACATAGACTACATTCGGAAGAAGGCCCAGCAGAGACTGTACTTCTTGCGGCACCACAGAAAGTTTAACCTGCCAAATGAGCTGCTGGTCATCATACAGTCTGTCCTCTGCACTTCAATCGCTGTCTGACAATCCAGAGGACACAAACTGTTCAGACTCCTTCCCTCCGGTAGGTGCTACAGAGCACTGCACACCTAAACCAACCAGTGCCGAGACAGTTTCTTCCCCCACGCTGTGACTCTCGAGTCCTGATATCATAGAGTGGCAGAAATAACTACTGTGCAGTAACTATTTTTGCACATCTGTACCTACCTCAGGCAGCACGGTGGTTTAGTGGTTAGCAATGTTGCCTCACAGCAATCAGGGCCTGGGTTTGGCAACCCTTGGCAAGACCTTTCTGTGTAGAATTTGCATGTTCTCCTCATGCTTGGCTCTGTGATGGACTGGTGACCTGTCCAGGGTGTACCCCTGTCTTTCACCCAAAGACAGCTGGGATAGGCTCCAGCAGATCCCTGTGACCCTGGGTTGGTAGGTTAGGAATACCTACCTCATGTAAGGTGTCACTTGCAATTAGGGATGGGCTATAAACTGATTTTATCAATTAACTTGAATGTGTAGTTTACATTGATTTGTTTGAATGAAAATCGGTTTTCTCTTCAACATCTGCCAACGTTCCCCTCTGGGTTCAGCCCCGCATGTTTGCCATAGTAGAGATACACAAACAACATTGCAGTGAGCAAGAAAGTTCCCAAGAAAGGCACAGTGTCACAGTGTAATGTAATTTGGAATTGGTTCGGTTTTGTGGTGTCAGACGCAGAACAAACAACACCCCCCTGCAAAGTGTGTTTGAAGTCTGTTGCTAGCAAAGGTAGCAGTACGACCAATTTACTGCTGCACCTCAAACAAACCCATGCAAGCACGGGGAGAACATGCAAACTCCACACAGAAAAGCCGGGTTGCGAACCCACGGCCTTCTTGCTGTGAGGCAAGAGTTCAATTTAAAATCGTAAATCAAATTTTTTGTGAAAAAAATCTGGGATTTTTTTTTAAGGCCATATCACCCAGCCTTACTTGCAATTATAGTTAAATCCTTGCACTCAGAATTTGCACTAACTCACAGATTGTACATATTGTGCATATAAAAATATTCATTAAGAATCTTGTACATACTTTCCTATGTTGCTTTTTACAGTTTAACCTATGTTAAATTTAACTGGAGTCAAATTCCTTGTTTGTGTGCACAAACCTGGCCAATAAAGATAATTCTGATTCTACAAGTGGCAAACAGGCACGAGACAGACTTGGACCTAGAGTGTTGAATTTTGTGTCACGGTGCTAGGGAGCAAGATTTCCATCAGTACTTTGCATCCTATTATCTACTACTATTACTATTTATCTGGGTAGCTGAGCAATCATCCATTCTTTCTTTTCTCACTGTCTTTTGCATGCTTTTTGTGTATCAGTGAAAAAGCTTACTGCCTCCTGCTTTTGGCAGGTGTTTTGCAGCTATGCTCACTGCTTTTCCGTATATAATCAATCTGTGCAAACCTTTTGAAGGAAGCAGGAATAGAGAAAGCAAGGCCTGCCTGCCTTCCTAACACGCACGGATGATTAAATGGATGTAATGTATATTCCTGCCTATTCTGGCCTCACTGTATTTTGTGTTGCATGCCTATTCATCCCAGACACCACTGTGATCCATCATATGCACTGCTGATGGATATCCATGCCCTTCCTGAGTTGCCCTGGACAAATACTTATTGTATCCCTTTACTGAGGTGGAGTGATGAACTCATGTGGCCCTGGTACTACAGTGGCAGATACTCAATAGGTGAATGAGCAAGGGGGTTATAAAAAGCTGAATTACTGCACACGATACCTACCACCCTGTAGAGTCGAGTGCAGGAAGAAAGGATGGAAAGACATGAATAACATGACAAATCAAAGTGTTCTGAAATGGCAAAATCTCAGAGGAATTACATGGTTGTTACAGTTCTTTACTTTAGCACGATAAATGAATTAGTTTCTTCTTTTCTGCCACTCAGGATTGTCTCTGATAAAACATTCAATCAGAAGTAGCCCTGGGTGATACTATTTTAGCACTGGGTGCAGTGTCTTCCTGCATTGTTCTTTCTAGGGAATTTAGCCTGATTTATGGTGAAGCCTGGGCTACATAGATGAGGGTTTCCTGCTGGTACTTTGTATCTGTGTGTGGCTATAATAAAATTCTCCAGCACACAATTCAGAATTTGTCATTGAAATGATAAAAGGACTAATTAGACCTAGACACATATGGAGTATTGCAATTTGTAAAAAATGCATCTCTGTCCATTATTCACCATCATTTTTTAATACATTATGCTTTGCAGGAAAAAATACTTAGACATATTAGTTCGTGCTGTAGATAAATCAAAACCTTTCAGTAAATATGACCTGCACTCAGAGAAAGATTTGTACAAATGATATGAATCTAGACTAAGCCTTTTATCTGAGGACTTGCCACTACCTGTTATCAATAAAATAATCAGATCAAGATGAAACACTCAGATCTTGTGCATTTTTCATAAAAAACTCTTTTCAATCCTTCAGGCAATGGATTTAGCACATCAGATTCTATATTATCCACAGCTATTACAAATGTGACGTGTTGAGGGCCAAACCTAACATTAGTGTGCTGTCTCTATTTGGTATGCACTGTTTAAATCTAAGAGAGGAGAAGCACCCTCATCAGCTGCAAATGTACACGTAAGCTCCCTAATAAGGAGGCTTAGGGAGCGATGAGAGAGGGGCACACAATGAATTAGCTCCTGATTATTTGCTATCATGGCAGTGTAATCTTTTATAAGCTGCCTTTTTCCCTAACCCTGTGCAGAACCTTGCTTTCACCCATACAGATAAGGTGGACAGACACCCTGCTTTCCTGCTTAAGGGCATTAGCTGGACTGATAAGGCAAATGGTATTGAAAGGATAAGAGAAAATGCTGTACTTCTGTGTATGCACAGCAATTGAAAAGAGTTGAAAATCTTTCCCCTATACTGACTTTATGTAAAGACTTTTCTTCACATCACCTGCCCTTCACAGACTGGCTGATCACACATCCTGTATGTTTACTGCATCTGGGTGGGTTTCCACAAGGACCTATATGAGGGTGAGGAAAAGAACAGGTCTGGATGGCAGAGTATTCAGGTGGTCTTGGTGTGCTCTGGAGAGTGTGGTTTCTACGTGTGTGGGCACAGATGTGGTTGGCACTGAGCTGCTGTATAACTGTGTAGCCCACGCAGTGTCACCAGCCGGTGTGCCCTGGCAAGAAGCCTCTTCTTTCCCCTCTTCTACCTTCATGTGAACAGATGTATAGGGTGTGATGACTTAATTCTTGCAAGCTGTGTGTAATTAAATATACTCTGATAGGGTTATTGATTAGAACAATACAGATTCATCTTGTGATTTCCATAGACTTCTAAAGTATAGCGTAATGTATAGGATGACACTAAAGACCAAAAGAAAAAACATATGTATGGTTTACTGCAATATTCACAAGTCTTGTTTCCTGGACATAGTTGCAACATTTTAAAAGAGTATGTCAACTAGAGTTGGGCTACCCAACCAAACATTTTATGCCCAATATTCTCTCTATTTTTTGCAGCATAGCTTTTCAGCAGTGTTAATGTTTCCTAGACACAGGGATTATTAATTATGGCAGTAGCAATCAATTACTTTTACAAGAACATTTGTCCTGTGTCTGTGTGTGTTTTTTCTTTGTGAATGACAATATCAGAGTGAGATAGTCATTAAACAAAAGCAATCCAAGTGTTGTACATCAGAGATTTAAAATGTCCAGAGGGGGTTACCTCTTTACTAAAGACACCTCTTACATCTAAAACTTCAAGGACAACCTTTGATTTAAAGATCTGGTATAAATGATTAATTTAATATTGATGAATATTTAACATTTCTTAATAAATTATTATGTATCTGCATAAGCAGGACTGTGTGCTGTTTGGATGGTTGACACTTTTCAGCATTTGTACAGTATGTGTGCTGTATTATGTGTGTGTTTGTGTCCACATGTGCACCACGGGAATTGTCTTGCTCCGGTTGTATTTTGACATTTGATTTATGTTAGTGTGAAACCATTTTCATGCAAGCCATTATGCAATCTATAAAAGCAAGCGTGTGGTTTTCAGCGAGCATGGGGACCTGCTGGCGCATCACTGGCATACCAAGTGGCTCTTCTTCGTAAATTTCATTACACTACAGACTGTGCTGCAGTTCTGACCATAAGCTAAAGGTACCATTGGCTAATGAAGGAGGAGGCAGCATCTAAGTGTAGATGGATGCATGCATCACAGTTGTGGGATGTTATAAATATGTGTGCATATTTCTGCGAGGTATGAGAGTAGACAGTAGACACAGTTAATTTGTCCACAAGATGTGACTGCACATCACTGACTTGTAAATAAAACAGTATCCATCTGCATAAATAAATAAAAGGGGTTGGAAAGAAAACCGGTGACTGAAAAAGAGAATAATTGTATGGATGGAGTGTCCAGCAGAAAAAAAGAAATCACTAAAAATCTTATCTTGATTATGAATTCTATATGTATTAATGTATAAATTAACCCACTGTTAGAAAATGCATTGTCTATGTAATGAGCTTACTGTTTGACTTGTCATTATTATAAAAAATCCTAAAATATGAAATATTTATTTATTTCCATCCATCCATCCATTTTCTATACCCGCTTATTCCTTAACCAGGCTCACAGGGATCTGCTGGAGCCTATCCCAGCTTATTTATTTATTTATCATGTTAAATTTAGCTTAAGATGTATTCTTTTTATTTTTAATCTTGAAAGAAGTTTAATATGGATCCTGTTGTAAAAGGATTTAATTTAATTTCTTCCAAATCTTTTACATACATAAATGTCTGCAATAATTGTAATGACTGTTCTTCTGTTTGCAATTTATTTTCTGATAGGTTAGTAGGTTTAATCAGACATCGTCTGCTTTTACTATGGCACTGTGTTAGTTTGTTCAACAATACTGCTGAATTGGGAATAGATGGAGATGCTGGGCTTTGATTACGTGGGTGCATCATTCCAACAGAACACAATTGTGAAGCCTGAATAACACCACTACTCCAAAGTGCATTTTAATACTCCTTTAAATCAGTTTAAAGTCACCTACACAAGCCTCAGACCTATTCATCCACACTCCAATCCCTCCATGACACTGAAAAGAGATGCCTTTTACATTGGAAGGCAATACAATGACAATTAGATTATGGTGACTGCACTTTGTTCATCCATGCGGCTGCTCTGACCCTAATGATTGGTTAAGCTCTGGCTGCGTGGCTCAGCTGGGAGACAGAGGTGGTGCTCCTGGCAGCTCCATTTTTCAGTAGAGAACTTCTTTATGTGCAGTTGGTGTTGGCTCTGATGTGATTTGGCCTTTCTGTCCTCCTCACTTTGGATGATAAAAAGCTTTCCTTTAGGGGCTGACTGGAGAGGCTCTTCAGCCTGCGGAGAGAGGAAAATGAGAGGAAAGAGTGCCTTTAGAGACTTAGAGTGATGGTTGCCCCACTGATGCTCTTTGTGAAGTCTGACTTCACTTGCAGGTGGACTTAACATCATTGTTTTGACCAAGCACTGGCAATTTTCCCTTCTTATTGAATTGGTAATATGAATCCCAATGAAAAATATTAAGCTCATGAAAGTTTTTGAACATCTGATACTCTTTCTCCTTTCTAAAACTAGATAACAGTTTGAAAAAAAAGGTTGGCTGGCCAGGTCAAATGAAATGCAATGGTATAAGTTTTTTATGTGTTCAGTGAGTCAATCCTTATCTACTCTTGTCCCTGTCGCTGCGTCTCCAGCAAATATATCTGATGAAGAGAAATAAGGTCTCTTCTCTGATGCTCTACATTTTATATACTCCTTCTTCCACTCCTTCCACTCCAGTAATACCACAAGATAGAGATAAAGAGAACGTTCTTTTAACCACCCCCTTCAGTTAGGTCACCATTTCCCCATTACTTACTCAGTATCATATATCTGTGGTTGGGAAACAGAAAAAGCCCCGTAAACAGTCTTGAATAAACCACATATAACTGACTGTCCCTCTTCAGTTGTAGAATATTGTTTCTTACTCAACCCATGAGGCTTTCTTCGATTGGTTAAGCAGCTGCCTGTGGTGCTATTTTGTATCTGGTGCAAGCTGTTCTTCCTCTCCTGTCAAACATACAGCAGAACACATACAGTAGGCCTGCTGTCAGAGAGTATTTTCCAGCAGCCAAAAGGTTTTAAGGAAAACAGAAGCCTCCTAGCATTCAGCCTGTTTGCTCCATCTCTCAGAGCTCTGTCATACGTAGGAGAGAAGCTGTCTGACAAGACCACCTCTCCTGCCAGACTCAGAGAGAAAGCGGAGGAGGATGAAAGGTGAGGGGAGAGAGGGGAGCCTAGAGATTTTTCCCTAATCTTTATGTATTAACAAAAACAACATATTCACTCAAGCTTGCCAAAGCTTTCACAATCGCCTGAATGAAGGAGAGCCTTGGACAGGATTTGTTTATCTGTCCAAGAAATTCTGTGTAAGTGGAATAGAGAAAGAGCGTGTAGCATGACTTTTTATTGGTTCGTATGTGTTTAAGTTTATATCTATCAAAATGCATGTGTTGAGTCCAGACAGTTGAACTGTATGTAATTGGTTCATGTCTTTGAACTCTGTGCTCTCTGAATGCTGTCTAGGTAACAATGGTATATGAATTTTTCATTGCAGGAAGCAGCCACGGCTCTGCGCTCCTCTGTGGGCAGACCTGTGTTTGTCTAACCTAAACTTAGGGTGACATAGCATCTGCATCTTGGTGTCAACAGGGGTGTGAGAGTGTGGAAATTATTACCACTTCCATTCCCGTTTGAGTGTGTCAGCTTGGGGTACTTCATGCAGCGTATTGTTGTATCCTACACTTTGTATTGTTGGTTTAAATCATTTTCATTCTTTTCCTAATGAACATGGTAGCTTTTACTAGCGCTGTTCAGAGAAGCATTACATGAAGTTATAAATTTTTAGCTTAAATGCAAAATATGTATTTGATTTATTCAGACACTTTCTCTACATTTCCGCCTCTTGTGATTTTTATATGCTCCTCCCTCTGCATGGTTGCATTTCCTTTTTCTCTCTAACCTGTTCTGTGTCTGTCTTCCTCTGGCTGTGGTGATTCTCTGGGGCTGCTCATGTTATCCAGTCAGTTGATAGTGTATGCCTCCATGCATCACAGCTCCTACGTTGTGATTGAAACATCAGACAAGGAGAACAGGGCCCTAGAGATGCTCCCAGCCTGACACTGGCTCTCAGTGCCAAGTTTTATCATACCCAAGGCCTGGCTCCCACACACATCAGGTATGCTCCACAGCACCTATGTATATTAATCAATGACAATATGATTACCTCTGAATGGGCCGTATACATTATTTAAAGCAGTGTCCCCTGGCTTACAGAGCGTCTGCCTTTCAAATTAAACTCAGAGTCAATAATTAATGTTGAGATTAACTGAGAGCACCTTCAGAGGGCAGGTGTTGAGAGTGTGTGTGTATCTGTGCACGTGTGTATGTTTGTGTGAGAGAGAGGGCCGGAGAGAGTGAAAATCTGTGTGGATGTGTATACTATTGACATGAAACCAGTCATGTGGAGGAGTGATCATGATATTGGCTTCATTCCCTGAGGGATCATCTCTAACAGCCTCAGGCAGAGACTGTAAACTTCCCCACTTGTTTTTGGAGAGACAGGCTTACCTACTTCTCCCAGATATGTGGATGACACTTGGAGAAGCTGACAAGATGGTGAGGTTTTGTTTTTCTCACAGTGACATGGGGCAGGGGGCCATATCATCTGAGTGAGAGACTGGGTTCTCTCACACGTGGATGGACTCTGGACACGGTTCAGTGCCCCTGAAATCTGTCTGGGTGATGAGGTGCCAGCGCAGAGGGGAACAACAGCAGATAGGGCTTTTAAAGCAGTTCAGCTTGACTGGAGGGCTTCTGTCTCCCTGCCAACTGCCTGATTACTCAATCCAGCTTTTCTGTTGCTCACAATCTGCCCAAAGAGCTCCCAAGCTTGGGCCTCCTGGCTACCTGTTAATACCTGATACCGGCATAAATACTGCTGCTCCACAATGCAGTGCCCAGAAGGTTACAGGATGTATAATCTCATGTAGCAATAACCTTTGGCACTGAACAACCTCAAACCCAACAGCTGAACAGAATACACTACAAGGTCAGTTGTTGTTTTCAGTCCAAACAATAAACTTTCAATATTGGAACCCACAGCTCACTGTTGTAGAAATAACAAGCAACAACTAGGCAGCTAAAAAAAAAGGGAAAGGAAAATAAACTTTTTACACTAAGAGCTAAAATAATAGCTTACAGTAATAATGAAGTACAATATGAGAAGAAAAGCAAACCATGCATATACAAGTGTTTGCAAGAAGCAAACCTATAACCAAACTTCCGCTTCGGAAATTTCACTTTGGTGTGTGTCACTGACGAGAATTTCTCCATACTTCTGGTTGTGACTGTGAGTAGAGGTGTGGCTTCACTGGCTCCAGTAACTACAACTTGAATTCCTGTCAGCATATAAAACCTCACTCATGAAATAGGGTGTTAAATTCTTTAAATCCCAATATTTACTATATCAAAATAATGTTTTGAATGAAGTTACCACCAATCAAACCATCTCTAATCTACCACTTATCCTGGATCATTCAGGGTTATGGAAGGGCTGCAGTCAGTTCAAGGTGGCAGCCAGTCCCAGAGAGGTGGGGTACCCTCTGGACAGATCAGCAGTCTATCACAGGATTGACACAAACAGACAAAACTCACATTCACACCTATGGGCAATTTAAGTGCTGCCCTAACCACCACACTACCATGCTACCCATGTTTACACCCATTTTTGTTATAATTCTATAATTATCATATTGCAACTGAAACATAACTGTAATATGTTGCAGTTACAATATGATAACTATATTAAAACATTTGATTTAGGTGGAAATTCTTTCCATAACTTTATAATGTTCACCCAATCAGTTATTTTTTTTTTTGAGTGCACTTATTTACAAATGTAAGTCAGTAAATTCATATACTGTATAGCAATATTAAACTAATTGTCCCCCAGCCTTGAAATGTGAGCTCTGCCACTAAGCAGCCATATAAAAACGTTAAAGTACACAAAATGATTTAGCATTGCTGATTTTAAAAATAACATAGAACTAAATTACAGTTAATCCCTACAAGCCACTGGCAGAAGACACATAGTGTTTCAGAATTGGACCTGCAATAAAAGGCTGAATATCTCAGGCAGCGGCACTCTGTTAGATAGAAACAGTCAGTCAAACATGAAACACATAAATCTTTTGAGAAACATCCATAATGATTCACAGTTGTTTCATTACCTACACAATTACAGAGTACAGTACAGTATTTTAAGTAAAGTGATTTTTGGCTCTTGGAACAATAAACTGGGTTTAGCAAACAAATACTTTCCATATGTAAATTACATAATTTTCTCCAAAACAATCTAAACACTGATGGCCAAACCGTGGTTTAGGATTTTGGTAATTTAAATTCTTAGAAAAACATGATTATTTCCACAATGTGGAAACCAAAATCCATTCTCAACAATGCCTGCTCTGCACCCACTTTTTAAGTCTTCACACACAGAAATCCCACACACATACCAAACTTTACCACACCACACAGACATAGTTGTGATCATCTCTCTTATGACTTCTGCTTTCAGTGTATGATGGATCATCCTGAGTTCCAGGGCATCTATTTTCCTGGCCAGAAAAGTCATACCAACTTTTAGCTAGGACACTGAGGGTCAGGTTAAGACTACACATTTTTTGTATCTTACACCAAATCACCTTGATGACTACTAAGAGCCTCTTTTGTATATGAATTCATCAAGTTTGTTTAAACTTTTATATAATAATAATAATAATAAAAAAACATGAGGCTAGAAAAAACATAGGATCAGATGTAGCTGAACATCACTGGTGTTTGTGAAGTTAAAGGATTACATAAAAGGAGGAAGATGTCACTTCATAAAATGTCAAAACAGTCATTATGCACCATTATACATCATTACACAGTGAACATAATGACTCATAATTAAAGTGATTTTAGTATTTCCACACATGCACTGAATCATTTTTATGTGTACTTCTTTCCCCAACAGACTGATTTATAGTTTGGATTTTAAACAAACATCTCAGAAGTAGGTCAACCCACGACATGTAAATACATCATACAGCTCCTTTAATGTGGTCCAGTGAAAGGGTGAACCAACAGCCAACCCACGGCTCAAAAACGTGATAAAGACAATGTGATAACAGAAACACATTATGATGAGAACATAAATCTTCCTTTTTTTACCCTAAAGATGACATAGAGAGTATTAAAGGGGAAACCCCAGGCTATTTTTACATATTAAAAGGTGAAATGTTCTTCCCATTGAAATAAATTAGAAATACAAAATGTTGAATGATCACTATGCAATCAGAGTAGTACTCATGCTACTGAAGTACCCCACACACGAACGACCTCAAAGTCTGCATGCACGCAATCTGTAATGTGAGTCAAAACTCATGTTGTTTTGAAGAAGTGTCAAGTCCCATGTAGACAGAGTAACTATTTTCAAATGAGCTGTTTAAATTTTAACACCAGGCTGTTTTTTAAGTGAATTGTTTATAACACAAGGTTTTCATCTAACTTTGAAACCATTCTGGCTATAAAAGAATAAAAATGTGTTGTTAACAGAGACAAGTCACCCTGCACGAAAGAAGCTGAAGTTTTGGTTTTTAATATAAATTTTTTTTCAATAAGCCATTTTCTGCAAAACTTTTTTAGACTTTTTTAAAAATGTTTTTTGAATGGAAATATGTCCTCAGCTTATTTTCTTTGTAGCACGCATCGGCAAAGCCTGGCGGAAGTCTATAGTGGTTTACAATAGTGTATAGCGAGCCATTGTACACAACGTGCACAATTTTCCAGGTTTCTTCCACGGCCTGCTAACCTATTTTTTTGATCATGTATGTATGCTCGCGGTAGCACAGCAGACAAACAGCACATCTATTTTTGACTAATAGGACAACAATTGTCCCATTTATTTGTGGTAGCAGAATTTTCTGTCAAGACTAGCATTTCTCAGTTGTGGTATTAGACATTGTGGGGCCCGCATAATACAATACATACACAGTTGGAAGTGATGTCAACTTCTATCTTTTTTTTTTATCAGATTTCTCCTCAGTGGGCATGAAATGTAATCTGTAAAGCTAAGAGGATTTATTATTTTACCTTCTTAATCATCGAAGATACAAACAAGGCTCAATTATGAACATCTCTATACCAAAGATGGCATGCATGGTTATTTTATTGCTGTGTATCAGCATTAAGATCCCTGATCCCTGAGCACTCCAGACCCTCTTGCTGTAATTACCTGCCTCTCACATTGTTCTGGAAGAGTTGAGGTGAGGTTCCTCCTGCTCCTCCTGCACACTTTGGGCATTATCATAAATACGGCACATTAACACTTGTTCCTGACTTGTCAGGATATAAATTAAGTCTGCAGGTGTCCCACCGAGGTTTACCCTTGATACTAATTAAGGCATGATAATTAGGTTTGTTAAATTCAGTCCTTTCAGCCCTGATACCCCCTTGGAATACAACAATCGCAGATTGCAGACAAGAGAAGAGCTTAGAGGATCCTCCCTTAGCTAACATACTAGAACAGACCAATGAGTCTGATAAATTCGTTCCTGAGTGCTGGAGGGAATATGTGGGCTTGTAATTATGATTTTGCATGTGGCAGTTCTCATTCATCTGACTTGAATGTGGTCCTGTTTTGTGAAGTGAAGAGAAAACATTTTGATGAGGCTCTTCCTCTTCATCTAGAGAGAGAGATAGAACTGCTCGTTTACACCAGAGAAATCACCACACCCCCCCTCTTCCTCCTCTCTTCTGTCTCCGTATGACCTTGGCGACTGGCTTGCCTTATCAAGGCAGAGACAAGAACAAAGAGCCAGAAGAATAACAGAAGGTTATGGCAGCTCTTTAGAGCATTTCAGAGGCTTAAGCATAAGTTGTGTCTCTTATAAGACTGAAAACAAAGCCTGTGTAGCCAGTGATGCTGAGCTCATTAGGTAAAGCCAAGATGTAGGCGGAGGACTGCACACCTTTACAAAGAGGTCAATAAAGGACAAAGTTCTGACTATCATTAATCATTAGTTTGCTTCCACAAAGAGGATCCTCACTATTATGTAGCCCTTAATATCTACTGAAAGGTGCTTTCGTTTTGATGTAATAATAGAGAATTTTTACTTTTATTTTCTGTATTACATTCCAGCGCAAACAGATTTAAAAAAACTTTATTTTTCAGTAGAATTTTCATTCATGAAAACACTCTGACAGTCAGCACTGATTAATGACCTAAATGTTGTTGTGATGTGTCATTTCAAATCTTGTCTGAGTGTCCCTGAGCTCCCTCACTCTGTAGCTCTGCCAAGACTGGAATGAGGAAGAGGTGAATTAAAGAGAAAGATTAAAGGGAGAAAGGGAGGAAAGGGAAGAGAGCTGAGAAGAACAAGGGGACACTCCTGGTGCTGAAGAGTCAACTGGCTCTGTTGTAGAGTGTTCTTTCCCCTGTGAATGGGATCTGTGAATGGGATCTGTGGACCTTTCCGTGGACGGTCACAGAAAGATGATGAGAGTAGAGAGGATGGAGAGTTGGAGTTACACATAAAGACAGAGAGAGAGAGAATGAGAATAAAAGGATCTGAAAATTGCAATAATACCTTGGTCCTATGTTGTCCAGATGTCAGACCATGTGCTGGCCTCCGCAGTACAGGCCTTTGGGACAGGCCCAGCTTGGTGAAGCCTACTTACAGCACGAGGAGAACAGCTGTGCACAGGTCCTCAGCTCTGTTGCTCACAGCTCAGATGTGCGACAAACAGATACCCCTCTTTGTTTATACATGGTTGTCGTTGTGTACCTATTGTGCTTGTTTACTTGCTTTCTGTGTACGTGTTGTTTTTTGATGGTCTCCCATGACAGCCATTGTTCTTGCATGGTCATCATTTTTTTAAGTTTTAGCATCTGGCAGCTGATGGCCCTCCTGAGATGTTGTGGGTGTATGCCACACTGAGCATTTTTAAGAGACTGTCACATTTTAGGCCTCTTACTGAGCAAAACTGCACCTGATGTCTGGACCTGTAATTCTTCTACCTGAAATGTGCTGTCATTGACTGCAGTCCACACCCTGTGCTATGTTTTAAATTCTGTTGCATCATTTTAGTTACATTCAGGGTTAAACTCATACAAGTAGACTGGTTAGGAAGTCATCTGGCCTCTGTAACCTTAGTTTTCTTAAGTTTTTAACTTAATTTGTTCTTACAATGAGCACCACAATGAGCACCACAATTAGCGTATTTTATGTCTGGAAGTGACTACTCCATAGCTGGATTTTCAGTCACTGACACTGATTTCAGTTACTTGATGACACCAACACAAAGAGCTATCCATTATGAATGAAGCCACGAGAAAGAAGACTGAGTTGAGTGAAACTGAAGAAGGCCAGGCAGAGTGCTTCACATGACTACGTGTTTGACTGAGACCAGAGACAGTATTGCTTTAGTAATGTCATACGAAGTACAGTGAATGTCTACATGTTCCCATTATGTAGTGGATGGTGATGGGGTCAGACTGTTTTCTGTTACAGCGTTGCCTCCTGGGATTCCTCTTGAATGCCAAAGTAGTATATGCAAGTATTAAAACTGAAATACTGCTTTGGTTATTTTTGTTTTATTTGATGATTTACAGAAGACAATGAGTGAGGAAAGAAAATTGGAAGTCGAGGTAAGTTGCAGCAAAAGCCCTAGGGTGAACTTGTGTTATGATTTGACAAACGGAGGACCCAAGTGCGGATTCAGTCTTAAGAAAGGTTTATCGTGAAACAGAAAATCACTGGAGGTAACCACAGGTAACTAAAAACTCCAGGTGGGACTGAGGTGAAGGTGAGCCAGGCGGGACAAGGCACACTGCTCATGGCAACTGGAACCAAGATACGTGGGTAACTATAGCAGGGTGTGAACAGATGAACCGGCATGAGACAAAGGAATGAGGCAGGTATATATAGAGACACGAGAAGAGGGAGGCAGAGCGGGGACAGGTGAAACTAATCAAAGGCGATTAACACAAAGCTACTAAGGACTACAAGAGGAGAAACAGAAACCATATACAATATAAAAGTCCTTAGTAGGAAGTCCCAATGTTATAAAGTCCCAAAGTTATACAATATTTGCAACAAATAACAGATGATGCCTCAGGGCTAGGACAGAACTTACCATTTCTTTAGGGGTTTTAACATTTAATGTAAAAAATACCTGCCTGTTTCATATTTTTAGTTTTTGTCTGACTTAACTTGAGTGCACACTGTATAGCATCTGTGGGCCTACTGTATGTGTATATTGTAGCACATTTTACATAGTGCACAAGTACATACAGTATACAGCCACACAATAAGTGGCTTGGAGAGCAAGAGAGAGAGAGAGAGAGACCAAGTACATTGTTGCAGCTTAATAGCCTCACTAACCATATTATCAGTGTGTGTGCAGGACCTGAGTGGTTCCTGGCTTTTTCCCCTTCAAATGCGATAACCTGTCCCAATCCCCCTCCTGATAACTCCAAGGTCCAAAGGGGTCTGCCAGCACTGCATCCTTGCAAGAGGAGGGGGAGTGGGGCCACAGGCATCCTGAAGACTGTCTTTATGGAGGGAAAGCACAAGCAAACAAACAAAGGGGTCTGCAGCCAGGAAGCCTTAATCACTGCCACTACCATTAGAGTAATGAGGCCTGATGGACACACAATCTAGTAAGAGATGGGGGGAATGAGGGAGCTTTCCTCACAGATGAGGGCTGATAACCCCTTCTCATTCTTCTTCTTCTGCCACTGTACTCTCAGGGGCATATTAATGAAACAACAGTGTCCCTCTCTTTGTTTCTTTTAAGGGTTTCCTTTTCTTCCTGAGATTGTTGTTTTAAAAGAGAACCTGATGTCATGTGTCAGTGTAGAGTTGGTAGGAGGTGCATATGAGAGAAAAGGTTGCACCTGTTACATTCAAATCACCTTCAGATGGTTGTGTCCATTAAATATATTAGTCACGATTAAAAACTAAAATCCAGAGTTACATTAATTACATTAATTAAACCACCATCTCATAAAAATGTCATGTCAAAATTGGACCAGTATATTAAAGATACTATTGATTTTAATACCAAGCATCATAAATCATGTTTGGCTGTGGTTATGTGTAACTGTAAGTCTTTGTGAGCTGTACTGTGGTCATCACTATCCAGGGACTGCCTGTTGTGTACTCTCCTGTTTATGGATCTCATAGCTCTTTACAACACACTTCAAAAATTAATCACCTCAGAGTCCCATACAAGTCTGTGGCATGCATCTGCTGAACTGCTCTGGCCAGGCTCACTTGCACTGGAAGCAGCCACCATTGAACAAACTGCTGCAGTACCTCCAAGCCTTTGTTAGATAATAAGCAAGAAAAAAATCTAGATACAGTATGGCTTGTCATGACACTGTTTGCTAATGCTGTGAGCTGCTGAACATCCTGTCTGCCTGTGTTGGCTAATATTTCCAGCAGGTTTCGGTTTTAAAGCTCTCAGGTGGGCCTTTAAATGGTTGCTCAGACGACGGTGAAGGCCTCCCTCTGATTTTCCATCTCTCTCTCCTCCTGTCCACTGTCCTTTTCAGCGCCTGATTTATGGCCCACATAAGTGTGCAAGAGACGAAAAGATTTCAGAGGAAGTCATAAATAGAACAAAACCAAGGAAGGGAAAGAGGAAAGAGGAAACAGACTGAAGCAGTGACATGCAGAGTGAAAAGTAGAGAGAGAACCTCTGACTGATTATTTCAGTCAGCTGGTTTTCTCTGCTGCTGTATCTACTGTACTTGCTGTCTGTCTAGTTGCCCTTTTTTCTTTCCTTCCTGTCAGCTGACCTTTGAACTCCTGATCGAGGGTATGCCTCCCTGTGGTTTGTTCTCCTAATTGGTGTCAGGATGCAGATGCTCTGACAGCTTGAGAGTGGTATATTATACACACCTTCTTTTTGAGATTGAACAAACATGGGGAAGGGAGAAGGAACTGAGGGAAGTAAGTGTTGGAGGGAAAGTCAAAAAACAGTGGGATATGTTGGTTTGTTTACAATAGCGGGGACTTTCCTTTGCATATAATATAGGTAATGCAACTGTTTTGAAAGCATTTGGCTTTCCAAGAAATTGTACTAAAGCTCACTTATAAAAAAATGAAAAGCCAATGACATTAAGAAAACTCTGCAAAACAATTTAGAAAATGTGAAGTTGAATTTTTCATTTAGTTTTAAGAAGAAGCATATTCACCTTGCACAACCCTTCAAAATGGGTTGTGCGTCAGTGTTAGACACAGTTGGTAACACTACTCTCACTACTCTGAGAAGGAGTCTCACCATAAGATAACTGCTTCATCCTAACGATGAGGAAGTTACTGCTCCTATGTGTCCAATAAAACCATAACTAGGCCTTAATCCAGGGTGGTGATTAATACATTAACCGGTAATGCCACACACACACACACACACACACACACACACACAGTACATTAATTTGTACCTAGTAGAGAGACTTGTACATAAATGTTTTTACAATTTTTTGGAAGCAGTGGATTTTGTCAAATTAGAAGTGGTTACTAATTTTTAAACAGCCTTTTTCGTGAGTTATACCCTACTGTAATGCTTTATGTGCAGAGGTAAAGAGGTTTAAATACTGTACTCTACCATAAGCTCTAACCAGTTGTAAAGAGGGTGTTACTGTATGTGTAGTCCTGTGATATTCAGTGTAATACCACAGTCTTTTTACTACTTATTTACTTGAAAGCAAAATTACTTGTGCAAATCAAGAGGGAGAGATGTTTCTGGCATACCAACACCTTGCTTATGAATGTGTAAATGACCTTTTTATTCATCCTACATGAGAGAAAACTGCTAATTCTTTTCTTATCTGATTCATTTGGAGCTGTTAAGTCTGTAGCTTGGTCAAAACAACGTTGCACAGATCTGCTTTCTCTATCTCTCATTACTCTGACTAAAAGAACTTCTGCATCTTACCAACTGTGTGCTGAATGCATTTATGGATTTGTATGTGCATTGTGTGAATGTCTCTCTAGCATCTTGATTTATTGTATTACACTCTAATCAACCACATTCCCTGCAGAGAACTGTTTCAAAGAGAAAAGATTTCATGAGAAATTATATTGTAACAGTGATTACTGTAAGATTAAGCACAATGCATGGACAGCACCAATCTAACATCCCTTATAGTGTCAAACATCAGGTAATGTATTTCATTTATATTGTTAATTATAGGAGGAAGAATAAAAAATGACAACTTCTGTAGGTTGTTCTGTGAGCTATTGTTTCTTGTTTGTGTGTTAGTTTTTGTGGTGTATGTGTGTTTGTGGTGTACAGACGACCCATACATCACATCCTCTTTACAGTGTTTCCCTGTGAGTCATTTGCATGTCATTACAGCTTTGTTTTATAAGTGAGTGGCTATTAAGGGAGCTGCTCCATAAAATGCCTGTTAAAATGGAGGAAGCGCAGCAATACGGATCTTAAAAAGCCAGGAGCATTCTCCATTTTCTCACCTTATGTGGTTGATGAAAAGTCTGTGTGTGAGAGAGAGTGTGAGCCCAGATGTCTTTCCTTTGGGATGCACACATCTGTTGGTTTTTTTTAATGCCAGCAAAATTCATGCACTCCCATTTCTCTTCCCACTTTTTCTACTCTCACTCCTGCTGCAGTCCCTCTGTTCTTCTTCTTTTCACACATCTGGACTTAGTTGTGCAAGCCCTGGTGTGGTCCCCATCTGTGAAGTACGGCACAACTGTTGGCAGGATTCTTATGAGCTGAGCCCAGTATTGGACAGGCCTTCCAGGAAGTCTGTGCATTCAAACTGTTTCTCCTTGACAATATAGTTGTGTGACTGCATCAACCTGATAATCTGTTCTTTGTGTTGACTTTCCTGTGATTGTTATGATTGAAATTCTTCTTAAAAATGAAAAAAAAAATCCACATATTTTTAGTATTATTTTGTTCATAAATGTTTTATTTAAGAATACACAGGAATAATAAAAATTATTTAAGCTAATTTCAGGAGTTAAATGACTTGCCGATGACTTTTCAATACATTTATACAATAACAAAGGTCAGTATAAGAATAGTATGACAAAATATTTGCATGGTTTCTTGTGAAAGGTGAAACCCTTTTGCTAATGAAACACCACCGCCTGAATTGGTAGACCTGATTCCAGTTGTTAAGGGTTAGGTGATTTGAGGTGCAGAAACCAAACCTCATCTTGGGATTGGAAGCATATAGTTCACATCTGGATCTGCTTACAGTGTCAAGAGGGGAGCTTTCCTGACAGCCAGACACGTGGCAACAACGTAGAACCTTTGCAGAGAGGAAAAAACATATCCCTGTAACTCACTTGTGAAAGAAATGTTAGTTTGGCAAGCAATTTTGACAAGTTGAGCATTGTAGTTACAACAGACAGAGGAGGAGAGGTTGTGCAAAGTTTAACAACTTTTGGCATAGGAGAACAGCTCTCCACTGCCAATACAGAGACAAGAGGTGTCATTTTTGATTTCCATAACAAATTGTACTTCCATCACACTCACATCTAGCACACTAATTAAAATGTACTTAATCCACAACTCCTTATAAATCTCTGGATATAGATTTCAAAAGTTATTACAACAGTGATGCCGAGTAAAAAAAGTTGAAAATTTATGTATAACCAGTTGCTTGCTGCCCAATACATGTTATATACATTTATATGTGTTACCAGGTATAAATTGTTATCATTTGAATGTTTCAAAGTGCTGCTTTTGGCTTAATGTGCCAGTAGACTATCCTCTTTGCAATTTCTGTCTTGTCAAATGGTTAGTAGGGGAGCTGTGGTCAGAACAACTGGTTCTCATTTAGCACAAAGACTGGTCTGTTTGCAAAGGGTGTATTTGTGAAATTAAATTCCTTTCCATCGTTATATTTGTATTGTGTACTGAACGAGGGTTACTTCCCCCACATATTTTCCTGGCCTTGTTCAAATGAAAAAACTTGTTTATGTCTGTCAGGCTGATGCACTGCATCTTATTCATATGTCCAGTTTGCACTTTGTCCTTCATAACTGTTCTTCACTAGCACTTTTTCCTTCTAACTCCTCTGTCCCTCTCTCAGTTCGCTCTCACTGAACACTGTTTCTCACAGCTATTTCTCTCCTACCCTCTGCCCCACTCTCTCTCATGGACATGACAGTGCGGGGGGGATAAGGGAAGAGTAATTATGGTTCAGTGAAGCTGCCAGGTGTGATAAATGACTAATAAGGGGAGCGGAGCCCTGGGTCCTCTAAGGAGGACTATTACAGTCTTATCAGCACAGGGCTGCAGCTCACAGCTTGGCCCGGGACAGAGGCCCTTGTAGCTGTGCTCACTCCTCTCCTAACCCCTCTCCTAACCCCTTCACCTCAGTCATCCTCCACAGCCAGCATCACTCCAGCCCACCCCAGAGACAAGATCCAGCATTAACACCTTAGCTGCTGGGTCTGAAAAGCTTCTTGTAGTACACATTTATTCTTTATCAGTGAATTTTCACACCCTATACATCATCGTACAAGCCAATTTGAGGAGACAGTTTGGTTGTTGTGCTTTTGCATATAAACTCAAGAAAATGCAGTTTCTAAATGTATTTGTTTTAAAAGAACAACCTTCAAAACTATGTGTGTTTGTTTGTTAAAGTTTACCATATTCACAGTTTTTACCATATTCAAAGTTTTCCCCAAAACCACCAATATTTCTGGTAAATAGAGAGACCACCCTCTGTGGCATGTGGACCTCCAACAAAGCATCACTAACATTTTTACTGGATTTTTAAGTTTTAAGTTTGCTTGCTGATACAGTATATAAAGTGTAATCTACAGTACTAGTGGTACTTATAAGTGACCTATTTTTTCCCACTGGATAGTTATCGTTCTGCTCCATGGAATTGCTAAGTTGAATCTCTGTTTATAATAGTTGAGAGTTTTGCAGCTTGTAGCCCTAAAAGGAGATTTATACTGACTGTATTGAATAAGAATCAAGTAAACTCAGGCTACTGAACATTTTTCCACAGTGACCTATTCCATACAGTCAAAGCATTGGAATACTTTCACATTCAGCCAATTGCAAAAGCTGATACATTTTAATGACAAGTTTCCTCTTTATTGCCGTCAAATTTTAATCTCAACTCATGGTAAACAGCTGGAAGAAATTTTGTCTCCTTGTGCTCTTACACAAATAAACCATACAAGCTGTCAATGCAACATGTTCATGAAGGCCTTGCTGCTCTGGGTGCACAATGCGTACATTTTTAGGCAGCTGAATGATATCACTTTCAGCTTAAATCTGGTTGAAATTGCCTTGCACCCAGTTTTATCTGATGGTAATATGGTTTTCTCTATGCATTACAACAGAAAGTGGGTATTAAAACATGATAAGGCCTCACTAAAACCTTCAATGTGACCAATTCAGCTATATGCTCCTGTTGCATTGACATCTTGTATGTCTTCTCCCTCCAGCCCTTACGATAAATAATTTCATATTCTAAAACAGCAGAAGCATTCTTTAATGATGTAATTTTCTGTCATTAGTCTTGACCCTTGCCCCACCAACATTTCTTACTCCTGAAAGCAAAAATGAGTTCTATAGGTGATAAAACCAATTTTTTTTTTATTTCTACCTTTTTTAAAAAATAATTTTGTGTAGAGAGGCTGCAAGTGATGCATGTATAAGACTGAAATAGATAAAGAGACAGCTACAACATTGACCAGCATTGACTGCTTATATGTAGTCTTAATGGCTACACATTAAGATGGCACCACACTAAACAAAGACAGCTCAGGAAGAACTGCAATAGTCCCCTCCTCTTCTTGGTCTGTCCTTGGGTTGAGAATATTGCAGCCTCAGATTAGAACGTGCAAATGCTGATCCCAGCAGATTCACACATGGCTACAAACCGCCATGAAAATAAAAGCCTGAGAAAGGCCATAAGATAGTATTTCAGTAAAGGACAGAGATGTAAGCCTGTGGCCACCAAACACTGCCACCAGACATTGCTTTACCACAGCCTGAATAACAGAATATGGGACAAATATGAAACCCACTGAGAATGAGTAAAGTACTATTGAGTACGTTGATACATCTCCCATTCATTGCTCAGTAGGTTTTAGCAGCATACCCCACAGGGGACACACCAAGGGAGAGAGGCAGTCTTTTGCCAAATCCATACAGTTAAATACAAATAGACTGGATGCATAAACTCTCATTACCCATTTTGTATAAAAAGAGCAATGATCAAGACTAAAAATAATAATAGCCACTGGTCTGGCTTTTGGGTCAGAGATTTCACAGGCAGTC
Source organism: Mastacembelus armatus (assembly GCF_900324485.2). NCBI lineage: Eukaryota > Metazoa > Chordata > Actinopteri > Synbranchiformes > Mastacembelidae > Mastacembelus > Mastacembelus armatus. Next base: position 13,284,150 of record NC_046635.1, read on the forward strand.
AGATTTTTGAGTAGAGTTAAGCTGGCTTAAGCTTTCCCAAGCAGGTGAACAGCATATCATATCCATCCACTCTTATAACATTGGATCTGCCCACCTTCAGGCTAAATGTGCGCAAATTCTGGATAGATTTAGGATACAGGATAGTTAAAGGTCACTTGCAGATATTGCAATCAAGTGCAATTTTTAACTTTTTAACTGTAGGTTGGCCAGCATGAAGCTGCTCATAGCATCCACTCTGGAATGATGTTTTCAGAAAGAATGAACAACAAATGAGTTAAACGTGCACCCAATCCCCCCCCATCTCACTCACTCACGGCTAATTCATAGCCCCGTTGATTACCCAGGGGAATTCTTTTATCTCCCCCATTTCATTCCTGAAGCGCTCAGAGGACATTTTAATGGCTCCACTTTCATCATCTGTCAGATATTTAAATGGAGAAGTGCGTGTGTGTGGTGAGGACTAAGGAAGCATGGGGGCCCTCTCAGATTCTGCATGTCAATCTTTAATGCCTAGAGATATGGATGAGCTCTGACCTCTCGCTCTGTCATTTTGCCTCTCCCTTGCATAAATTGACCTCCTAATAATCATTTCCTGCTCCTGACTGCTGTAACAAGTGTTTCATGCTACTCTTCAGTCACATGACATAAAGAGAGCCATTAGGGCTGGACGAGTGACCCCTCTGCAATAGGCCACTGAGCCTCTGCCTGGTATGACCATGAACATTACAAAATCGCATGTAATAGAAGATGGATCCATTGACACAATGAACCTGCAAGAGGAAGTTATTTGCCATCACTGAAATCTGTTGGTAGTTAGAGCTAAAGCAATTTGTATCTGAAGAAGCAGGGTTCAAAAATGTTCAATTCTTTGTTAAATTTCTGCACATATTCATACAGTTTGAGGTAATTAAAATATTTTGGCTTGAAACCACAAGTATGTTAAGAAATTGTGCCTCGATGGTGCTACCTATTGAGCGCTGCTGCTTACCTGGTTTAACACCAATTTAATGAGGCTCCAGTTTCCTGTCTTTCTCCTTCCCAGGCCACACTGCTGCAGCCGTGTGCATATGGCTATGCACCTGCTCACAGCAGGGCTTGTTCACAGATGACCAGACAATTCCAACAGGGACTACAGCCAATACAGCCAGTAATAACGCTGCTTTATTTTTTCATAACAACTAATCTCTTTTTCTCCCTAATGATATCCTCTACTTTTCACATCATCTAATCCACAAGGGTTTTCATGTGCCCTGTTTGACAATTTTGATGATTAATTTAATCATATTTCTTACCTGATTCTTACCATCATTCTGACTGTAAGAATTTAAAATCGCACAATTATATTCCATGTAAATAGATGTATAAAACAAATCCCTGACCTTGTAAAGCTCTCCAATTCACTAAACCTATATATCCAATTAGCTCCAGATGCATATTTTGCTTAATTAGTTTACTTGATCCTTTCAGGAGTAATGGCCACATGCCAGTGGTCTTCAAATGAACATTTAATCCATTTGGGGGTACCTCTAATCTTTTCATATTAAAAGCTAAATAGTCAAATGTGAGTATCGATCTAATTACACATATATTTCTGTGGAGAACTGAAAATCAAATCTCTTCCACTTGTGGTACCCAGCCCATGCTGACAGATGTAGTAATACTGAGACAAACCAAGTTTTATTTTAATTTAGATGCTGGTGCTTTTGCTTTTTATAGTTGATAGTTGATGAGGCCATCACAGTTATTACAGTTATTTCACTGTATTTTATATGTTTTTACTTTGTTTTAACAAGGTTAAATTAAGTGTTGCACATGTAAGATAAACCTTCATAAAGTGTATCCCTTTGGCAATGCAGTTTCACTACATGCAGCCCAAACATTGCTAGGCAGTTGCTATATCAATTATGATAACTATGTTGCTAGTTGCCAGTATTCCGTGTTCCCTGCTGTTTTTATTTTTTACTGTTATTTGTAGAAACCTTCCAGTCAGTACAATCACTGTTCTGCTTTAGTTTATTGATTCAGTGAATTCAATGATAGGACCACATTGTATTGTGATGTTTCTAAAATTAAATTTTTATAAATAGAACAGTTTTCACAAAACATGTTTATTACAAGATTGTTGTAGTCGATTTCATAAGTAAGCTGGTGTTTTGTTTTTCTAGTCAGTCAATATAAAGCCTAAGCACAAGGGACACTCACCTCTGCTTCTCACAGATTTCACCAACACATTTTTACATCATTTAATGTTATTAGACAATATATGATGTTGCATGTTTTATATTCCTATATGAAGCTTTGAATAGCTAAGGAAAGAGTGGGACTTCTTTGTGAGAAATACATTCCACATAAAAACAAACATTAAATGACAGGATCTTTACATTGTGAATTTTAATTCCTATTTGCTATCATCCTGCAGGTAAAGACTTTTGCTAGACATTCAGAAACTTTTTAACCTTTCATTGCATGGGGGAAAGTAGCTTATTTTACTTGAAGACCTGAACCACCCAAATTAAGCTTTTTCTTAGTTTATGAAAGTGATTTTATTTTCTCAGTAAATTAGAGATAATGTTTGAAATATTATATTTGCTGAAGTGATCTTTAAGGGATTAAATTTCACTCTCTGTGGCAACCATCTGTGTCACAGAACGTAATGAGATCTCTGTTGTAGCTTTTATGAAAATAACAGTGTTTATTACATGAGGGTGACATGTTAAATTTAAAAGGGTTCATGTCTGAAAAGTGCTTAATGTTTTCATCTTTGAAATTTGTCAATATATTGGTACTGTAAACAAACCTGGATTCAAATATCTTGGGATGTACAGACAGTACAGATTTTTTTTCCTGTTAAACATTTTGTGTAGCGCTAAAGGGCACATGTTTTGTACCCTTGGTGGGAAGTGCACTGGAATGGAAATGTAATTGGTTTTGTTTATTTTGGAAGTAAATGCAGTTTTGTGCTTATGTAAGTGAATAATTTTTAGACAAATATGTACCCCAACTTGGCTGGCTCACAGGAATACCACAGCTGTGGTGCTGAAAAATAGATGGTTGATATAATCGCTGAGTAAGTATAATGCGTGGAGGCAAAGCTCAAAATCTTTTTAAGCAACTGTGTTTGTTCTTAGCAAGAGGGCCAAATACACCTATATATCTTGTACCAGTATTTGAAAGGATATTTAGTTTTTTTTTCACTTGATCTGATAAGTGTTTCCTGTCATGTAATCATGTATAGGTGTGTTTTTGTCTGTGATTAACTTAGTGGTGAAGTGGCAAACAGTCAAAACATGCTGTGCTAGGTTGCAGAATTACCAACACAGTCCTTTAAAGAAATGGAATGCTGATGAGGTCTGGGGGGAGTTCTGAGAAGGAGCACCAAACTGTTGATTCCTCCAGCTTATGAGTGCTCCAGAGCTGTCAGTGTGTTATCTGTTTCTCTCTGGTGGGGGGAGACATGCTCCAAGGGAAGGGCTGCACCATGGTCTGCTGCTGTGGAATCAGATTCTCCTATCACAGCCCCTGACCTCACTGTTATATGATAGAATGTGAAAGTTAACCTGGATAAGTGCCTGGGGACAGTGTCTGCCTTTGTCAAGGGAATATGATGTTTCACTGCATTCTAAGACTTTTCTCTCCTCACACTGTCAGCCTTGCATTTGTGTAAGCGTACTGTACACACTTCCACACATAAAATGCTAGAAGCAAAGCCAGTCGGAGGAATGGTTGGAGTCACTGCAGGCCACATACACTTTTCTGGCCACTGTTGTTTTTTTGTTGTTTTTTTGTCAAATCATATTTCTTATGTCATCACTCCCCATGTTTAATCACCAAATGACACACCTGTTTCACAAAATCTTTGCTCATGAAAAACTGATGAAATAAAGAGAGAAATTGATAGAACAAACTTGTGTCTTAGGAAATTATTTTCCTAATAGTGACAGCTAAATATTCCTATATGAAGCTTTGAATAGCTAAGGTAAGAGTGGGACTTCTTTGTGAGAAACACATTCCACAAAAAGAGACTGTAAAAGTTGATCCAGCTTTATTTTATTCTGTTGGTTTGATTATTATTTGATAGCTGTTGCCTTCACTTAGTACAGCTATATATGTTGAGCAAATGCCAATATTTAGTGCAAAAATTTAAAGTGATCAAGGTTATCACCAAAGCTGTACCCAAAATCTAGGAAAACAAGAAAGTTACTGATTATCACCTTAAACATTACACAACACAGTTGTAATTTTCAGCTGATGCATTAGAGGACTTGCTGCATACAATCCACTGGGAAGATCCATACATGCACTGTTCTGCATAAAGGTTAATGAAATTACGCAGGGGGTTACTACCACAGCTGCAGGTGTGCTCTCTCACACACAAAGGCACACCAAACTAACAGTGGAAAACAGAACAAGCATAGTTCCTTGACTGAGAATAAACTCCGTTCACTTGCATTTCGAGATTTCCAGTCTCTATGTCATTATTATTAAGCACAATGGGCAATATTGGCAAAAGTTAAAACACTGAACTGCAACTACCCAACTATGAATTGGAAGTATCATACTGGTCATTCACAACATAAAGTTTAATTTACATGAATTCAGTGATTAGCTGACCCTAATCTTTACCTCTATTTATTTATTTACAATTATAGGCTATATGTTTGATGTTTTTTCTTAATATCTTGGTCAAATAATGGTCAAAGGTCAAATAATAATGCCTGATTCTGTGCTTTGGTAGCCATAAGTGATCCAAGAATTAAAAGGAGCCTAAAATGACAGCAGGAAAACAGAAAAAGAAGTTTTGGTGTCTTCAGTCTGCTCTCTATTCTTAAAGCGCTTTCCAACTATGTCTGATCCCAGGGAACAGATGGTACTCCCCCCATTTACTCAAGCATGTTCAAATGCTCATTTTTGTGTGTATGTGTTATTTATTTATTTATTTATTAATTGTTGTTTGCATTTTTAAATGATTACTTGTCCAATGTTGATTGCAGCTTCTTTTTGAGGTGATTTTTTTTTTCAGAGTCTATGTAACTTCAACTTTGTTGAAGAAAATTATAATTAGCTACTACAACAAACCTGCTAAAAACTTTTATGGTTGAATCCCAGGTATAGTTTATTAGTCGAAAAAAAAAAGGCTTACACTTGATGACATGAGGTCCAGAGCAGGTGGGAAGCAAGTTTGATAACATGCAACACACAAGTCTCTGATAGTGTATAAAGCTATACTGTAACTGTTGATGAATTCAAACTAAAACAGATATTGTCATGGCATTGCAAGAAAAGAAATGAGACTGCGAAAAGAAAAAAATAAATCGATGGAGGGGGCAAAAGCAAAAACAAATGAGATAGAGAGATCGAGTTAGAGACAGGGAGGGCCGGGGGATACAGGCAGTGTTCTAATGACTTCACACCCCATTAGCCACTTAGTCTGATGCGTCACACCTCATTATGCTGCTGGAGCAGCAGTGCATGAATGCGTGAAACCATCTACTCAGCCAGACCTGTCCACCCACTCCAAGCACTCACTCACTTACAACAATTAGAGAGTGTCTGTGTGTGTGATTGTATTTGAGCTTCTGTGCAGTTTGCATGTGTGTATGTGTTTGTAAAGGTAAAATCCAACTGGTGTGCCTGTTTTGGAACAGACAGTTAAAAGTGATTGTTTAAATTCGAGTAAGGTCCTTCTCAGCAGAGATGTAGTGGCTCCCACTATGTGGCATTTCAACATAGGTTCGCCATGGTGACACCACAGCTCATGCTGGAAATGCTGTAAATAGGCCAGAGCAGTGCTTTCATTGTCAGCCTACATAAGAGAGGAGGGCCGTGTGCCGTGCTCCTTTTTCACTCTCCCTTAAACACGCGAGTGTATGTGCACATCCTCCTGCACAATGATGAATGTGCATGCACGCACACACCAGGACAAAGGGACGGGAGAAAAAAAAGAGGTCTCCCCATGCCATTCCCTTCACGGGAAGCCCCAGTTGGCAGAGTGTGAAGTGTTCCTCTCCAGGACAAGGCCTGCTAACTAAATCCCTGGCCAGCAGCCACACTCCTCTCCATTACAAACACTGGGCTCATTTATCCCTGTGTCCCCGCTCTCCAGTCACACTGCCACCCCAGAGGGAATGCCACATAATGACTCTGTAGCCACTGTAACTGACATCTCAATTCAGCTAATGTTTATTGTTTTGAGGGCTTGGATTGTTGATATTGAACAAAAATGAACAGCACAAGAAAAACATATTAAAGAAATAATTGTATCACTGGGCCAAGCTTTGTATAATTCATGAATCCCAGACAAATATTTCATATTTAATCAGAGTAGTCGTCTGTTTCCAGCCAAGTTAGACTATGTTAATACCCAGCAGATAAAGGAGCTGCTGCATTATGCAATTTCCCTCTGACTGGCATTTCACTATGAAGCTTGGATTGTCTTTTATCTCTTAAATTATTTGTTCTTTCTCATTATTGTCCATTGTCCATTCTTTCTCCATGTCAGATCTGAACTTGGCTTTGTTCATGCTTGATAATATTTAAGCATTGTTTACCTGACGTCAGCAGCCTTTGCTTGCTTTATGTTCCCTGTTCCTGCTGTGAGCAGAATTCTTCTCTGTCAGGTTCCTCCCAAGGTGACTTTTTGCAAGAGATTTTGTGAATCTGTTTCTTCATTTTAATTTGATATCCAGGGTCTCGGTATCCTTTGTATTTGTTTCCTGTAAAAACATTAAATACAACTGTTAGCTGTAACAAGAGCAAGTTCACCCCATCTGTTGATGCTGGTTCCTTCCAGGAGTGACGGTTAAGTTCAGAAGTTGAGAAGTCAGTTCACATTGTACATTTTTTTGTTAAGTCTGCATTATGGATAGTGTTTCATAGCAACATCCTCAGCAGTGTGTGTGTCAGTATATATAGCAGACTGAGTCATTAGTATCATCACATTCCTGACTGTATCAAAATAGGGCATTTCTAAATTTGTCACATTATGTCAAGTGAATCCAATCAAAACTCAGAAAACTTTATGATGATTTGAATTCTTTCTTGTGGTAACACTAAGATTTGCTCACTAGCTAGGGCTCTCCCCTGACCTTCAGCAGTACACCAAGAGATAATGTAATCATGGTTAGGGAGTAGCTGCTGTCAAGCACGTCTCCTGCCTGTGATGAACGCATGCTGTGTGAGCGTGTCAGACATCACACACCTAAACACCTGTCTGTTTCTGTCTCTTTCTCCCTACCTCGCCCTCATCATATAGAGTGAGTGAGGGGAAAGGACAAAACCAGGGGATGGGTTGTTCAAAAGTGCTGCGAAAGAGGTGAAATTGTCTTGCGCACTCCAAGCCAAAAGGATAGATTACAACTCATAAAAATAATAGTCTTTATCAGTGTGTGGTTCACATGCCAGGGTACATGAGCATCATTATTTGTTAGTTATCAAACCAGGCTGACTGGCAGCTGTGAAGCTGTGGGCACAGCTTGCAGTGTGTTGGCACCTGCAGTGTCCTATTACTGGGTCACCAAGGCCTTGCTGCAACTCTGTGTACCTCAGACAGGGGCTGGACTTCAGTGTAACAGACTTGTGTGACCTCTCTCTTGTATCATCCCCTCTTCATCCTCAACCTGTCCTCAAGGATTAAACAGAAGTTATGTATATATATGTATACTGCAGGAACTAGCATGCAAAATATGTCTCATGTTTCATGCTGGGACAACAGTGTAGAGGCAGTGGATTGATAACAGAGGCATACATATTGATGTTATTGTGTGTGTGTTGAATTGTGAGTGTAAAAGGAAAACAGTCTCGATAAATTGTATCACACTCTGCCATCCCTAAAAATTCTTAACAGGGGCAGGAGGTGACTTCTCAACCTGAACTTAACCCTCGCTCCTGGAAGGAACCAGCATCAACAAACGTGATGAACGTACATGAAATAAATATTACACTTTATTTTGTCACAGGCACTTGGGGGAGGGGTGGTAGCACAATACGGTCAAATATTCTCATTATCTCTCAGTTCATTACTGCCTCCATTCTTCCACCCTCTCTTTCTCTGCCTTCCTTCCTCTCTCACATTCACTCTCTCCTAGTCTTTCTCTCACTTACTCCCTCTTCTCTTTTGGCCAGAAGTATGGGTGAGATCATAATTATGTTTTGACACATGGCGTTAGCCCCTAGAGCTCTTGGTTTTTAACTCAAAGTGGGAGTTGTCAGTGCAACAGCCCTTACTGCTCTTAATTGAAGGGGAGGACCAAGAGGCCCACCCACAGACCAGGGTGGCAATTTTAATGAGGTTATGTTTGTACAGGAAGTCTGAGTTGTGACAGGAGGAAACTGTCACTGGCCCGTTAAAGAGAGAGGCTGACATCTTAAAGCCTACTGTGTTCATCAGTAGGAGGGGAAAAACCTCTGCACTCCTCTCTCTACAGGTAGAGGCAGGCAATTAAAACAGAAATGAGTAACTAAAAACACCCATGGCAGACACACCAATCTGAGTACATCGCCAATAAACACCAATCAGAAGGGGAAAGCTGCTGATAGAATAATAATTGCTAAATGAAATACTTATTAACCTCCTTGGCCTCACTTCAGCGGGAGTGAGTTGAAAAGGAGCAATAATTACCCCAGCTAAATGGCAATCAACACAAATCAGCATCAGTATGTGTGTGTTTCTCTCTCTGGGCATGTGTGCACACATTTGCAGTATCCATTGTTGCATGTATATCTACTTAAGTCTATACAGTAAGTCTGTTTGTTTGTGAATGTGCAGTCCAGTGGTAGTGTGTGCTAATGTTTTCCAGCCTTTGCTTCAGTGTTAGGAAGGGGGGGAGAAAAGGTGTTGAAAGCAAAGTTACAGACTTCTCTAGCCAAAACATTGGCCTCACAGTTCTCCAGGTGCACCCTGTTGAGAAAGGGAGCTATTGCCAGAGTTATGTGGCTGTTGGTATTCTGCCCTAACAAACAAGCAGTACATAACCATTGATCTGCACCACCCTTATAGTGAGAATTCCCCAAGTTCCCACTTCTAGGAAATGTCCATTTAGAAAATGTATTCCATTCTTTCTCTAAATAATAACCAAAGCCAGAATATTGGCCCAACATTTAATTTTAAACAGACATTTATTTGGAATAAGACCTGTGTTTATTTTCCTATGCAGTTTTTGAACAGGTTTGAGTTTCGCTGTGGCTTTTAAGCACACATGCAATACATGCTGGAGTCCAGTAAAAAATCATCACAGCCATTTCTTCTCGGTCTGTCCCTCCATGAAACTCTGCATGTTTTATACATATCAATTGTTTTGAAGACAAGAGTAATGTTGCAGGCAGGGAATTTTGTGGGAGAAAAGTGTTTTTATAAAAGAAAAAAAGATAAAATATGGTGCTACAGCTTTTACACTGTAAGGTGTATTGTTGGCTGTAATTCATTTTGTGCCTTTTCATACCAATAGTTTCATTTGCACTACCTTAACTATATAAGACCATTTACAAATTTGTGTGACACATGTTTCTAGGGCAGACACACACTGGCTTCTTTTTGACACCTCAGTCTTGGGTGTGCTTCACCTGGACCTTCTGTCATGAACTTAATAGACTGTATTTGTACACCATGACAATATGTGGCTTCACACAATTAGAGAGGACTCATTCCTGTCATACTATAGATAAGCATCACCTGCTAGTTATATAGATTGGAACAGGCTCTTCAAGGTTGTCTGGAGGTCTTTCCGTGTTCAGCTCCGCATTCACACAGAGCCTTGCTTCACTGAGGACCATGAAAGGAACACAGGAGGATCTGTCACAACCTTGCACTGCATGGGTCATGAGGAGTAAGATGGGGATGAGGTAGAACATTTAAAAGGTCAGTGTTTTTCGATTAGCTGGAGAGGTTGGTGACATGGACCACAACAAATGGGCTTATCAGGAGAAGTGGACACCAAGGTGAGAAATGGCCATATCCTATTTAAATGTAATATGAATTTAATCCCATGGGAACATGATTCCTTTTCATGCTGCACATCTAAGTCCTTCTGTGAATGTTTTCTTCTGATTTAGTCAGACAAGCAAGCAAGAATAACTACTTTACATTGGATTTCTATGATCTAATGAGTATACTGAATGGCTGCCCCTCTATGGCACACAGGATTGTTTGTTTTCAGCTTGTGACCATTGTTCTGCTGTTGGCCTAATCTGTGAGAACTAAGAAATGTGAAGGTGTGACTTTTCAAGTGAAACTGCAGCAGGAGAAGGATACATTTGTCCGTTGATTGGATGTGTGTAAAATGAAAAAATGAGTGTGCATGTAAAATGAATGTTTGTGTGTGTGTGTGTGTGTGTGTGTGTCTGTCTGTCTGTCTGTCTGTCTGTCTGTCTGTCTGTCTGTGCGTACGTTGTGTGCATATGTGTAAGCGTGCCTGTGGAGCTCAGAACTCATCCGACCTATGAGGTCTCCGTGCTGTGATCAGGTTTGACTGTGATCTTACCACAAGTCGGGCTCGCTCTGCACACATTCACCTCCAGAGCATTGTCATGAGTTTCGATGGGGAGCACTATTACCTAACTGAGTGAAAAGACTAATGCTTTTTGTGAGAGCTGCTTGATCGTGAGAACTGACATGTTAGTGCTGTTACACAGTACTTCCTCTGTGTGTTGAAGGTGGAAACAACTGTACTAGAAAATTGAACATGCACACTTTGCCAATACAATGGAAAGTTCTGAAAATAAAGATTCTCAGCTTTTTCTCACATATTTTGTTGTTTTCCATTATCATGAAACTGTCAAAATGTCATAACTTAGCAATTGCAGTTGAAAAAAAGACATTATACTTGACTAAATGTAAAATTCTTTTCTTATCAAGAGTAAAACCTGAATTGCAGAATCATTACTTTGAAGCTTTCCCATAAATCCTTCTGTCACACTGTTGTATAATCATGTTGTCCATAGACTTTGTGAGTCTCTACAGTGATCACCCCTGGTTAAACCAAGAATCTGTAATGCTCTACGGTCCACTTAGCCCTGCTTCTCTAACATTAATAATGCAGAACATTTTCCTAATGAAGGAACATATTTTTTCTTTTCCATTTTTCTTTCAACATGTTGGGTAACTGTGTTAATCAAGGTTTTACTTTCAAATTTTCTCTAATGGCATATCTACTGGAAGGAAAAGGTCATGGTGGTAATACACTGATCTGTAGTCCTCAGGGAAATTCTTTCTCTCTCCTGCACACTCTTTCTTTGCTGTTCCTTTGTCTCTTCACCTCTGTCTCTCTTCTTAGTCCCAGACAGACAGTCTCAATCCCACACATCCTCATCTGCCTCCCACTGCACTCAGACCTGCTTGCCATGATTTCAATCACAGGACCAAACGAAATTATTAAGAGGTGTTAAACTTATTAATCATTAAATTAGCTAAATGATTCTCCAAGTACAGCCCAGATCAATGACATGTCATTCTGTAATGCAATTTGCTTCTCCAGCAGGTGAAGTTCAGGAGAGGGCCCCCCGCATGTTATGGTATGGTTTTTTCTAAATTCTTATTGGTCTTCCTCGTGTTTCCTTGTGCTTAGAAGACTATGAATGGTACACAGTATGCTTTAAAAATTCAAAATGTAAAACATAATATAGAGAAACAAAAACATAAACAAAAGCTGCTAGAAACAAACTAATTCGTTTTATGTATACCTGCCACTTCCTGTCGTCATTTCCCCTTTGGTAATAGACACGTACCAAACCAGCTCTAAAGTTTCGGTTTCCTTCTTATCTTGATTTGATTGGTGGGAAAGTAGGCAAGCATATGTGCAACACACCTCCTACATAACACCTACTGTATGTTCTCTGTGTTCAGTATGCAGTGAGATTCTCTTGATATATTACAAGTAAACATCCCATGAGAACTAGGTAACAGATACTATGGTGTTGATGTCAGCTATATCTCACAGACTGATTCATCTTTCAGTGTCACCATGTATGATGTAGATTTAAGTGGTTTTGATATGAATATGTAAATTTAGAGTCTCTGCCCATAGTATCATTGTTACATACATTTTGTTTCTTAGTTTGATTACATCTATGTGTTTAGCATTTACATAGTCGTGTTTCATTTAGTCATTTATACAGTAATATTATGGGACTTTTCTCCTTTTAGTACCAGCACACCTTCCCTTTTTTGATTTATCTTCACTGTAACATAGCAGAGTCATTCAAAATATGACAGGCAATCAGCACCGTTATTACAGAATTTACAGAAGGCTAACAAAGCGTACCTCAGGTCCAGCAATTATAGCTGGAGTTAAGGTCAGTGCTGTGGATGAGCAGGCTGAGTGGATGGAGGATTGCAGTGGGACACACAAGGTCAAATCAGCTAAACATACGATGAAAGACTTTTTTTAAAGTTCAATCAAAATTTTTATGCCAGTGTCAATGCAACAAATCATAAAGTCTTGCATATCAAACACAGGCATGGTAAAATATGTGTTTGTGCATTCAGATCCAATGAGTTTTTCTATGATAGCTAACACTGAGGCAGAACTCCATAGCTCCGCAGATGCTTTGGGGTTACATGAATGTTTCTGCTGCCTGCAAATTACACACCTTGTCATCACCAAACATTTTAATGTAATATTTACTGCTATATGTGTGTGTTTGACATACACACCATTAGCGCAGGTTACAGTCCTGAATGGTTTAAATACAATTATAATGGATCCATTCACCTGGATTTAATGAAACGTCCAGGTGTTTGCATGAATATGTGTCCATGTATAAATGTGACTGAAGTTTGTGTACTGCATGTGCATCTATACAGTATGTAATTAATGTAGTTCTTTGCTGGACTTCAATTTGTCTTGAACATTTACATATATTACCTGTAACTTAGTCAGGAAGACACAAGAAACAGGATAAAACTGGAATCAATAACAAGGAGAATTTCTGTGTTTACTTAAAAATATGAGCTCCTTCATGTGAAAAAATACACTACTTTTATATAACAAAGGAGAAGAAATGAGAAATAATTCAATCTAATATAAATACTAGTATGATTATATAATTAGGCTGTGATCAATATGACATTGATTCCAATGCAAACAAGGGATTAGAGCTTTCTGTGTTCTCTGGACAGTCCAGCTGACATGATCTGAATGGCTAGCCGGTCTGTACAATCTTGTCCAAGTTTATATCAATATGTGATTGAACAGAACACAGAGGTTATGGGAAAATATAGAGTTGGAAGTTATCAAAAACAAATGTCCTTTAACATTATGTCAAGCAAATTCATAGTTTAACAAAATCATGTTATTTTTACTGATTAGATGGTGTAGGCCTATAGTAAATAGGATAGTACAAACCATGTTGAAATAGTCACAACATGTGAGAAGTTGTAATGCAGCTCATTCCGGGCATCTGCATGATTTCAACTAACACTGGCTTGTTTATGTTATATTAGAAAAACATAAACCTCTGGGATCTGCTGTATTTTGTGTGGAATTTTCTCTCTACAGCATTTCTGTGTCTGTATTTTGTGTGTTTCTCTGTTTGTGTTGAGGGTGACTGTTGTCTGAAAGCGGTTGTCAGGGTAAAAGTCGACAACAAACATTCAAGCACATTGCCAGATATTACACAATAGGCATACAGAAAACCCTCCCTCCCTCTATCACAGTTGCTTGTTTCTTTCTGTTCTGCTTTTGTTTCGTCCAGCCTCATTTGTGATGGTATTTATTTCAGTAAAGGATATAAAAACCTCGCTCCGGTCTGAAAGAAGAGTCATTTACAGTCATTTACATTAACAAAAACTGTATTTTACCATTACAATAAACTCTGACAATAGCATATATCCACCTCATTCATTTTTTGCAACAAATGAACAGAGGTACACACACTTCTATTGTTCTGCACAAAATGTGCCACAGTCTCTCCCTGTACAGTGTGTATTAGATAATGAGAAGATTCTGGTAAGTTCCTCTGTACAATCTGCTCCCCATTGGCTAATCTACATCATTCGGTATTGTGAGGATCACAGTGATGGTTTATTATTGCTCATTCAGAGCTCAACAAATTTAAACATTCACAATATGGGAACAAATAAACTGTCTCAGATCACTCATCCACTTAAGAGGGTGCCAGTTCTCCTTAGAGCAGCTGTGTGCTGCTTTTAGGGAACAGATCATTGTTAGTCTCACAGCTCTGCAGACGATACCACCTTTTGAAAAGATGTACTGTATAATGGACCAAGAAAATGTGTTTTAAGTCTGTTGAAAATATACAGAAGATGCCTGACATACTGTAGAGTAGGTGTGCGGTTGATAAGAAATACAAGCAAGCTTAATCATATACTTGAATGCATGTATGTTTACAGTGAATGGAGAAACAGAAAATGAAATGAGAATGGAACTTGGACATGATGTGGCCGCAGTAAATATTCCTATTTCCCCAGGATCTTATAAAGAGAGAACATCTTCTGTTTAGCTCATCTATCCCCTCTTCTGTCAAGCACCTGGGGTATTGAATTTCACTGACACTCAGGCCCTTAATGAGAAGCAGAACGACACCTTCATATTATAGCTTGTGCCCTACCTCTCTCCATTTCTATGACTTGCTTTAATAAATTACTGTCCAATAAGAACTTTTATGATCTTGGCATATGTTGCCTTTTATAGGTGAAAATAATTGCGTTCCCAGATCACCCTGCCCAGTCCCAACATGAGAACGAGACTAGCAGAGCCTACAAAATAAGATAGTTTTACAGTGTCTGCACTGGTCCTTCTCATTTAGGTCGTTATGCCTCCCCCTTCTTCTTTTTCAGTTTCCTGGCATATCTTCAAAAGCACCATCCCCCCATCACCACTCTCAGCTCCACTCATGCCTAGAGAGCCCTGCGCATGCATGCCAACAGGCACTCTTAAACCCACAATAGCATCCCCCAATTGACTTCACGCACACACATACACACAGTCCTGTTTTTGAGTTCCTACTGAAGTGTGACAGAAGCCAGTTGACAGGTGACACACACACTTGATGTTATCGGGTCAGGGCCAGAGATTCAGCCTCTTGAGTGATGAGAGACTGTCACTCGTGTTGTTTATCTATGCTACAGGAGGGGAGTGGAGGGACTGAGAGAAAAAGCGAGCACTTCTTTCTATGCCATATATTGCTCATGGAGAAAAGGTAGGGGGGAGAGAAAAACAGAACATACATGTGGAATTTCAGGCCACAACCAATGACTCAAACAATTTTTGAACCCTAAAATCTAAAAAGATTCCCTTGGTATATATGATAATATGGTTCATAATGTAGGTTTCTGCTCAAAGCAAATAAGGACTCACAGGGGCCTAAAATAGAAGTGCCATTCAACCATTTAGAGAAATGTGCTGGAGTCGTCTCATAAATTGATGTGGCTTTGTTATTGGCGCTGTCAATTGATTATATCTAGGGCAATAATGAAACAACCAATTGTATGTGTCCTCTTGTAGACAATTTGTTGAACCGTACAAAACACAAACAGCCATGTCTAGCCTCGCTCTGTGAGTGAGTGTGAGTGGTTTTTAATTGAATAAGGACTGAATCTGAACCTTCAGAAAACTATTAGGAGTGTCTGAAGTTGCAGGCATGGAGCAGTGAAAAACTCTTAAATACAACAACAAATATCATACACACCACTATAGATATCTGGATGATAATCTACTGTATGGGGTCATATTTTGTATTTGAGGAGTAAGAAGTGAGATATAATAACCAACTATGGTCTGTTAGGCCAAAGTAAAGTGAAACTGAACCCTTGAAGGAGCAGCTGGCAGCCACAGGTTAACTGTCATTGTGTCTGAGACTGTGGTTTCTTTGCATTTCATCATGGATGTAATGAGTGAAAAGACCAAGCACTTAAGTAGAAAAGAACTCATACTCTTCTACTCTTTAGTTCCTCTTTGTCTGTCTTCATTAATTTTGTCTTCTGAACACAATAATGGCAAATGTTAAGAGACAGAACAGAATATGACACAAAAAATCTTCTTATAATAATTATTTATTAAATTTAAAATATCTTTAGCACAGGTTAAAAATTAGACACTTCCATCTACCATGAGTGCCTTGGGATTTAACATGGTTCTAACATTGTTGAAAATAAACACTCTTAGAAACCATAAAGATTTTCTTTTTATGTCCTCCGTTGATCTCATCATGAAATGTCTCACATTAGACTTACTAGGGCAGAGGCAAATTTAACATACAGATAATCATTTTGACTGGTCATAGTATCAGAAATGAGAAAAACAAATCTGAAACGTTTCAAAATCTCTCCCTTGCAAATCATCATTTGGACAATTTGGAATGAGTCAAAATTGCTTATTGTACCAGCTTCATAGTTTATTTAATGGTTTTGCATGTTATTTATCAGAAACAAATGTATGCCATTTTAAAATAACAGCACACTTCAAAGCTGGTGATATATTGTTTTGGTGAGATAACTCAAATAGCAGCCAAGTCTCTGCTGCTTCTAAGCTAAATTGTTTTGCCATGGCATTGGCTGTGTTTGACACCAGGGATATGTCATTAATTATTACATGTATGCATGTGAATATGCAGTGGCAATGGAAATGGTCACATTGCCATCTTTCCCCACACCTTCTTACTCCCTAATTCAACTTTTATACAAACCAGTGATTTACGGTCTTTATGGATTATGGCCTCAGCCCTACCTTATGAAACATAAAAAAGATAACATGTAACATGAGCAGAGCATTGTAGTAAATGGCAGGGCAATACATTGGTTATCAGTAAGAAAACATTAACAGTAAACACATATATTTTCTAGATTTGAAGTTGTTTACAAACCATATCTGTGTTCACAATTTATTCTATTTTTTCATGTTTGCTTTTTTCACTTCATGCCATATGAGAAGTCTGGGTTACAAAAGTACCTGAACAAATTGCTTGTATATTAGCATGCATAGCTGTTTGGTATTTACAGTACATCCTATTTACAGACTTGAACTAAGAAGAGAAGGCTCTACAATATGTTTTTCTTTCATATGTTTCATTTACATTTCTAGGATGGAGAACAAAACATAGCCTCATATTTTCAGAGTACATGGGACATGCACATAAAGTAGAATGTGTGCTTGAATGAACAATGTATGTTGTTTTATTCCCTATCCAAAAAGCTAAAAACAGAAATAGCCTATATCTCTGATCAGTGCTACTGCATTGCATAACACAGATCTATTTTTTTTCCCTGTCTGTATTGCGCACCAGTCTCTGAGCACGGGGGCTTGGAAAGGTTAATTTACGATGTTAACCGTGCCGTGAAGGGAAAAGCAAATAGGAAAGAGCATGCACAGCACCAGAGGACATTAAGCTGCGGCTACATCTTTCTCTTTCTCACTCCCTCTGTCTGTCCAGTGACAACAATAGAGGCCCCTGATGTGTGCAAAGACACAGGGCTATCATCATCCATCTTTGCAGACATACTGAAAGGATCTTTCACCAGTGATCAGGATGTAAGCACGTGCACACCACTGACATCTCAATATTTTTTAGCCTTGTTTCGCTCATAACCACATGAAAATGTCCACATCAACAACTGCGAGGGAAAAAAGGACATCCGTTTGACAATTTAGTTAGTAGCATCAATATAACAAAAAGAAGACACTAAAGAAAGACTGTGTAACATATAGGATACAATAGTACTAATATAATTAATAACTCCAAAATGCTGTGTCATCTATAAACACATTTTACATCTCTTCTGTTACAGTAGTGTCAGTTTTTGTAGAAAGAATGGAAGACATGGATATATTTATACTGCAGACAATATTTGTAATCCAGCGGTTAGTAAACTGCTCATGGGGTCTTGCAGTCATTAAAGATATTGCTCATTTAGTAAGAATAACATCAGTATCACATCCTTAGTTCTCCTCACTACGAAAGGTCCTTTGTCCACCTTCAGCTCATTTACACTCAACCTCTAATATAGGCAATCAGCAGCACTATACCCTCACTGGGGGTCCATAAACACTTGATTTCACAGAACTGCCTTTGATAAAGTAGGAAGGTGACTGCCAGAGCATGTTAATGTGCTTTCCCATAAAGCTTATCTCTGACTGCGGTCATGGAGGCCAAGTGGCAAGGGGCTGATCGCCATAGCAATAAGACCCTAGTAGCAGTTACTGCAGCTTACGACCCCTCTGACAATAACAGAGCCAACCAAGGCCTAGCATTGGATAATCAACCCCCACAGCCAGGCCCATGTGGGAAATAATGTGGACATTTACTACAGTACAATTGAAATGAGGGGCAAGCACAATTTAACCTCTAGTAACAGAGAAGGGGCTCATTGTGATAGAAATTATAAAATTGTAATTGTTCACCAGCAACAGTCTTTCAAAAGCACGTAAATACGAAATCATGAGCTGACCCACACTAATGGGACACAGCCAACAAAGTCATTTCAAATAAAAGCAACTTGTTTCTTAACACCTGCTTTTTTTCAATTCAATTCAATTCAATTTTATTTGTATAGCGCCAAATCACAATACAAATCATCTCAAGGCACTTTACAAAAACTAAAACTAAAAACCCAACAATTCCCTTATGAGCAAGCACTTGGCGATAGTGGAGAGGAAAAACTCCCTTTAACAGAAGAAAAAACCTCCAGCAGAACTTTCTGTTTTGTTTCTGTCAGAACATTGAGTTTCATAATTATATTTCTTTTGTATTTACTAGGTATACCTGATGATACAGTCTAATTTAGTCGACTAAAGATGGGATCTTTGAAGAACACTTTGATAGCATATGGTCATCCCCTGCTGTCTCACATACTCTGCTCTGTAGGTGGCTCAGAAAAAAATGTATGTGTAACTTTCTGGACTCCACAAACTTTTCACTTCTCTAAAACTGAAAGATTACAACCAGTTCACAGCAGGGAGAGCAGCATGCATCCTAGCACATACCCTTGAGCCACTTTAATCTCTGTTTTGCACCCTAACGACAAACCCTAATGTCCCCCAAAGACAGACCCCGAGCAAGGGCAAATCCCATTAGTGCTATTACCTTTCTGACTGTTCCCTGCACCTGACCCTGAAGGAGTGCATACACTCTTTGGTTGATCACGATAAACGTGGTACAGCTACCAAAAAGTCCATTAGCTTCATCAATTGTGTTTGAAAGCAGGCAAATTGGAATCTAGTTAAGCTGTTTTTCCTGCAGTTAATTTTCTCTCTTGTTTCTGGCTCAGGTGCAGGAGACTAAATCAAGCTGTCAGAAACCAGACTGCACAGCTAAACGGTGCAGGCTGAAATGCCACCTGTCCATAGCTTAGGGCAATTTATTATTTCCACTATTTATTTATTGCTATAGTGGCAACCTGGGTATTTGTAAAAGCCCCCACTACTTGTAACAGTCTCAGTTTGCATGTAGTTTGGAACAGTAACATATATTCCTTACATGAAGACTTGGGACATCTCTCCACAACCAATGATCGTTAAAAGGATATGTATGATATAACGTTCCTAATCAGAAGGTAAAGATTTGGCACACAGCATTTTCAGCAGCATTTATTTTAACTGAGGCATTTTGGTTAAGCCGATTCTCTCCAACCCCCTTTAATCATCTTGGGAGGCCATCCCATTAGAATGACGGACTTGATAGCTAACTGCTCACCCTGAAATCAAGCTTATGTGGTTAGGTGGGAGTAGGGGCTTTAAAGGCTCTATTATTCATCCATGTCATTAGTGATGTGACATAAGGTGGTTTGCTCTGTCTTTGCTGCTGTCTGGCTGTTAGAGCAGTCGTCATCAGTATAGCTTCACATCAAAATCCTTTTTGCTTCATATGCTAAGTTTTAAGCATTTTTAGTTTCAACTCAATTTTTAATTGAAATGCCCTGTGATTTAGTATTACGTGACTAACGTGGTGAGCTCATACATGTGAATAATTTTTTCCAGTCTTCTTTTGGTCTGAAGGTCAGGATTTAAAGGATGGCTGTTGACATAGGTTTCCTCAATATAATCCCTTTAACCTTTGTCCCTACTGCCATGTCTATGTCTGACTTGAGGTAACTGTTAATAATACAAACACAGGAAAAGCATGTGTTTATGTGTGTGTATGTAGGTGTAGGGGTATGTGTGGTTGGAAGAGATATTAGTTCAATAAGTTTTTCTCCCATTTAATACTCCCCTTTCAATTTTCAATCCTCAATATTACACAACATGGAAAAATAATGTTATAAATAATGTTATCCTTGTGATCATGTTTATGCACCTCCATGACCACACTTTATTTTGTATGAGTGGCCCATCAAATAGTGTTGGACCACATCTTAAGCCCAACACCCTCCTTGTGCATATTGTCTACCTTGCAGGTTGTTTTCTCCCATGTTCTGCGTGTTTATTCTGTCACTTGGCCCCAGTGTGTATCTGCTTCAGTGGCCCACAGATGTATGCAGTATGTACCCAAGCTAGGCAGTGATGGCACTAATGGAGTGTTTAAACAAGAGGACATGGACTTATTAGCCAGTTCTGACAGTGGGCTAGATGGTAATCAAATAAAGCAGAGATAAGTTAATAAGTTCAAGGTGCAGTGGCATTAGCTACACACAGGACCTTTCCTGACTGATGCTGCACTCATATGCTGCTCCTCACTCGGATGCAGGAGCATGGTGCTTTCAACTAGGTTAAACGGAGTTTAGATTCATTTTTGTTGAGCTATATAGCTAACCTGTTGTCCCTATCACATTGTAAATATATATATATGTGGATATCTCCGATTTGATACTGCAAATTGCTGTCGTTCCTCCTGCTCCTTCCACTTGCCCCTTCCTCTTGCCTCTTTCTTTTCTATAAATCCGACATGGGTGAAACACCCCTCGAACTTTGAAACAAGATTTTGGAGCTGCTTAATCCTGCTACTGCAATGAGCACTGAACTTTGCTGACAGATTATTTCTCTCCAGAACAAGATGAATGGGAGGAGGATGGAATGAAAAAGACAATTATGAGGTATTAGAATGAGGCAAAGAAAGGAAGGAATCTGGTAGTGGGGCAAAAGGGGAAGAAGCAAGGAGCAAGAGAGGCTGAGGAAAGAAATGCAGTGGATGGGCCTCAACAGGGGGTAAATCTGAGTGAGTAGAGCTGTGTATCCTTCATATGCCTGACCCCCTCTTCTCTCCCACATATCCATCATGTTAATATACCTACAGCGTGGCCCTCTGGGTAATATATCTTTGACCTGTGATTACACTAACAGCTTATTGTTTGCACACTGAACAATCCCATTATGTTGACGATCTGTTTACATACAGCCTCGCTGTTTAGATTAGCATTGTGTTGGGTGTGTGTATATGTGTGTGTCTGTGTGTGTTTGAGAGAGAAAGAGAGAGAGAGAGAGTGAATGAATGAGTGAAACCTCTGTATTTGTGTGTACTCTGTATATGAGCATGTATGCATGTATGTATGTAAGGACATGTATGTTTCCATACATGTCCTTATCCTGGTCAGGGTCATTGCCAAATAAAAGGATACTCGTAACCTGAACACTTTACATTTAAAAAGACAGAAAACAAATCAACCTGTCAGATATTGCCTTCAGCTGCAGTTCTAAGAAAGTGGAACACCTTGAGGCTCAGAGAAGATCAACACTTGCTCAACAACTTGTTTCTTACCACATACAATGTCTCATATTTTCATGACATTTTCATCCTTCCTGTATTTTAAATCTTCTTTAACTAATCACTGCTAAGTCATACGTCCTAATTTTGTTTACACGTTGACTGTGAATATGTTTATGTAATACAGTGTGCTCTGTCAGCATTTGATTTAAGAAGATTTTCTCAAATAAATTGGCCAAACAAGGAGCATACAAAGTAGGTAACCACTTGTATTCTGCTGTTTTCTATGATATATTGAATGACTTTAATCCAACTATCTTTTTTTATTATAAATGGAAACACATCTGTTTAGAGTTTAGAGTATAAGATCCTTTATATATTCAAAATCATCTTTCACTTGGTGAGAGCATAGGTGTTTCTAGAAAGTACATCTGCACTAGGCAAGCATTAAAGAATTGCTGGGCTAGAAGGGTAACGGGTATTTAACCACAACGCTGAACATCTGGTTGAGCTGATGGCCACGCTCATTAACACAAGGTTAACCTCAGACAGGACATGAGGTCATGACAGCTCAAAGAGCTGAATGATGGTGTAACAGTTTGAGGTGAGGGGGTTATTGAACTCTCCAGGGTGGCTAAATACCAGAAACTAAAAATTTTTGCTTTTTAGCTCTTTTTTACCTCTCCCATCTTGTCTGCAGAGTCCCACTTCCATTCACTGCTGTCCTTTGCTCTGATCTAAGATTTCTTTGGCAGCATATAGACTCATTGAAATGTGAAAATCCCTTTGACATAGAATGAATGGACAGTTGCTGGCAGGATGCCTCATGCCACTTTCTGTGTTGCCACTTAATTGGAGCGCCCTAGTTTGCCTTCCTTCTTATCTTCTCCTATACCCACACTCACTGTGGTCAGGTTTTGACATCAAAGATAAGGTTATGTGTCCATTCAGCACTGCTGTTTGTCTGAAGTGGACCTTGCACAATAGGACCAGGAGAGGTAAAATTATTTCTGAGATTTGATTATACATTTTCTCAAACTGATTTAAGGAGATGTAAAGCTGACAAAGAGCTTGCATTGGTTTAGAGAGTCAATTCACTGACTAGGCCTACCTGTAGAACCTCTTCTATGAAGAATGGTCATGTTACATCTATTGTACAAGTCAACATGCAAATTACAGCATATGAGACTATTTATAGTGGATATACTGTACATATATACAGCCACATATTTCAGTGGTGCTGTGTATGATTGTGCATCTGTATGCATGCGCTAATATGCAAGAGTATGTTAATGTCAAACTGGACTAGCATTCAATTCAGAGCAACACTCTCCTCACAATGCCCTGGAATCATCAGTCCCCTCTACTGTCTTCACAGTACAGGGGTTTGAGAAAATCTTCTTCATAGTCCATGGAAGATTGAGGTCAAAGTCCTTATGTTTACTGTGAAGAGAGTAGAGGGGTCTACTGAAAAGTCATGGTTATCCTCAATTCACAATACACACTAAGAGGTAGAGGATGCGTTATGGTTGACATGAGGTGTTCAAAAAGCTTGCATTATTTCTGTTGTCCATGCAAAGGTTTTCTGTCTTTATCACTAGGGAGGGTAACCTTTGAAGTTGTCTTTTCATTGGCTTGGCATAATAGCAGTTCATTTGGTTAGCTTCATAGTCCATGGAAGATTGAGGTCAAAGTCCTTATGTCTACATTGCAATCAGCAAGGTGTTGTTTTCCCTATGTGTAGTCTCAGGACCAGAGTACAGTTTTATACAATACAATTAAAAAGAAAAACAAAAAAAATCACATGGAGAGGGAGAGGACAATTTTGAAATGAAAATAATAAAAGGTAGATATTCTGAGAAAGCTATAAATAGCAATATAAATGAAAATATCAAATGTTAATAATATCTAGATATTCCCAGGCTGACTCATTGCTTGGCTGAGTTGCCTGCTTTTTCCCCTCAGTTTGAGCTTTTATTTCATGCTGGGACTGATTGACTATACCAAAGAAATTGCTGCATTATAATCCTTGTAGTCAAATATTACCTATAGCTACTGCCTTTATGCATCTATTAAAATACATAGGAAAAATATCCAGATGCCTTAAACTATAGCTTTAACTATGAGAAAACAGTTCTAAGAATTTGAAACTTTTAAAAAGGTTTTGTGATCTGCAAAGGGTGTGGTATACACTATAGTCTGTTCCATGCTGTTGTCATCATTCAACTCTATTTACATGTACTAATGTGCATATTGGAGAGGAGGGATAGGCTGTTATGTAAAGAGAATAAGAAGAATATGAAGTACAATTGTTGAAGTCCAAAGAGTAGAGAAATTATATTGGAAATCATAATTACATGGTCTCTGAGGAGGTAAGAAGAATACCAGCTTCATATGGAAAATATTAAACCATGAGTACTGTATCCACAGTCATGAAGGTCTATGAGATGGTTAGTGAGAGCAACTCAGAATGCTTCCTATATTAGGAATAAGAATAGGGTTTTATTATGATCTATTTACAGAAGCATGCATTGGTGATCTTCCCACCAAAGAGAAAATAGTCCTTCCACTTATCTGGCATTATCAACCACCAGTATGAGTCAGTCTGTTTTTTTTATTTTTTATGTTTTGTAGAAAAAAGCTGGAAGTAAAATATTAAGTAGGGAAAAAGGAGTGGTAAGAAGCTTTCAAGAATTTCACTGCAGGATTTTTGAGGGATTTCAGTGGAACTTGTCTTTTGTTCTTCAGTGAAGTCATTTTTGAATGTTGTGCTTTGTAGGCATCTTCGTACAATTGGTCATTCGCTCTGATGTCATCACTGGTTATCTGTTCACAGAAAGAGAAAGAGAGAATAGAGGGGTTGGACAAGAAAAGAGAAAAAGAAAAAAGTCATCAAAGGGTGTATGCACACAAACTGATGTACTGTACAGTATCAGACATTGAGTAAAGTCCCCATTGTGAGCTGTATTATGAGCCACACAACACCCCTGTCTGAACTCTGTCCCCCAAAACAGGGCTTATGGTGACAAACATTGAGTCACAGTACAATATTTGGGGGGTGGGGAGGGCTCTGCTCTTACTAGTGCCAGTAGAAAAACAAAGGCAGAGTGACCACCCTGTGAGTGTACATGCCAAGCCCACTTGGCTGAGATTCAGAGTGACAGTGGCATCATCATGGGGGGGTGACTCGTTAATCAGCTTCAATTAAGGCCAAGGAGAGATGAGCAAATTCTCTAACAGTATCTGCGAGTCTCATCTATGTCTACTTTCCATTACATTAAGCAGTTTTAACATTTACAATACAAGAACACAGTTCTTCTGTTTTTCCTTCTTAAAATACAGAAAAATTTGGTGAGACCCCTCTGCAGCATGTGTACCAAGTAAGAATGATTCATGTAATCAGAAGGGTTGCTTTGTGGGTGGGTCATTAGACACAGGATTGGTAGTGAAATCCAGCTACTATCTATTGGAGATCCGGTTACATGACCCTACTGCAGAAGTGCCTATTATTATTCACCAAGAACAAAACAATTATTGACATTCCATTACATACTGTTACAGCTCCATTCACACCTGCAAAATGGGTATCATTGAAATTGTAACATCTAGGTTTGTCTATACAGTGGTTTCCAACCTTTTGTCTAACTATTTTTACTCCATGAGGCACACATATCCTTGGCTGATGATTACTGAATTTTAGAGACAACAAATATTGATAAAAGATACATTAGTGTATTTGTACTTTTACCAAGGAAATATAAATATTTACTTGCAATATTACTGTTATTTGTGGTATCACTGCATAAATGCACAATCTAGCCATGTAAGTACAGTGTTTTTTTGCTTTCCACCACTTACAGCACAGATCAGTACAAGTTATATGTCTGTTTTGTCCACCTTTCACACAGCAGTGAGCCATGTTTTGTGAGATAATATCCTTACAACTAAGATCACAGCCATTGCCCTGGGGCATGCTACATCCACTCTGAGAGAACAGTAACAGTCAAGACTCCAGCCGTTCAAGACTGAATGTGGTCCCAGGGTGTGTGATAACAGAGTGTGTGATGGGAATGCAAGGCCATTTAGAACTCCAAAGCCAGGTGTTAGCACTTCAGCTCACTGCCTCATCAATTATTGACAGAGGCAAACCAATCAGAACAATTTGCTCCCCACAGCGAAGTGCTAGAGCAGCCTAACGCCAGTGAATCATTAATGAGGCAATTAGCTGAAATGGTTAGACGGTTAGTCCTGTGACGCAACTGCAATGTGTCTCCTTGTACAGGAGCTGCACATGATGGAGTGATGTACAGGCCAACATAAGTGGAGAAGGAGTGAGAGGAATCACACAACACTGCCTGGAGACAGAGCTGAGCCTCCTAAAGGTTGGAGTGTACATTCTGTCAGTGATGCCAGCTCTCCATCTGTTGACCATGGCTCAGAGGGCCAATAATGGGAACAAACCCAATTGGCCATTACCATGGGAGATTGACCTTTATTGGTTGTTGTTACCATTGCACAGACCAACAGGACTCGTCTCCTTGGTGATTCAAGTGTGGGATAGTCCTTAATGGACATGGATAACATAGGGGAAGCAACAATAGCAGCAAAGATAAAGTTTGCCTTTGAAGGTGGAGATCCTGGATTGTTGTTTGAGAGGAAAATCAAAGCCACAAGGGAGCTGCTCACAAAGCCTCATTGATTGGTTGTATTGGAACCATTTCATAGTTTATCGATGCTCCTCTGCCTGCTCTCTCAGCCCTGGGTCCTGTACAGGCTCAATTAAACCAGCAACCTTGATCTCAGGAACAAACCATGCAAACACTACACAACTGCATGGAACACAAACTCCTCCACACTCCTTTTTGAAGTAAATGTTTTACATACAATCTGCTTGGCTTAGATGAAAATTTGGTTATTGGATTAATTACTGTTTCTTTCTGCCCGGTTCTTCTGGAGGTTTTTTCTTCCGTTAAAGGGAGTTTTTCCTCTCCACTGTCGCCAAGTGCTTGCGCATAAGGGATTTTTTGGGTTTTTTGTTTTTGTAAAGTGCCTTGAGATGATTTGTATTGTGATTTGGCGCTATACAAATAAAATTGAATTGAATTGAACTGAATTTTGTTAGCTTTCTACACATGTATTCTTAGTTTCAATATATTTTTGGAAGGATTTGGTATGACCTTTTAGGGTGTGTGGTTACCTCTACACAGTTTAGTGTTTACTGTGAACCTATTATTTACAGTTTATAAGCACATTTATGCAGACCAATAAATAAAATGTTTTCCTCACCTGTTGAAAATAATACCTGATTCAACAGTAAGTGGATGATTCTTCATTAAGGCACTGCTGTTAAATTAGTTATGATGACATATTCTTATGCCAACAGGAGATAAAACAATTTGCAGAAAAAAGAAAATAGCACTAATGATCTGCTTCATTATTTAGATCCATTATAATATTGTTACGCTTGATTTTCTGCAAAGTTTAGAAAAATTCCCTTTGGTGCATTCGTAAGTTATGCTTCAGAAAACAATTTTGGGGAGTAATTCACCTCAACCAGAGACCCCTGCTTATGAAAGAAATTTTCACATTTGGTGGGCCCACCTTTCTGAAGAACAGTTTTAGCTGCATTGAGACTGATTTTTAAACAACCACCTACTACAATACACAGTATTAAGTGTGAGAAGCTCTTAGGTTCATATTTACAGTCACTGAAACATTTGTCATCTAATCTGACAGAAATAATAATAATTATCATGATTTCAGTAAAATATCATGTTATCATAGCTACTTTGAAACATTAAAGCAAACCCAGGAATTCAAAAATCAGAAAATCTAGATGAAATAGGTTTTTCATCCTTTTTATTTTTTGTCTTTTTTTTGCTATTGCCCAATAAATATAATGCCTATCTTGTAAATATTTTTTTAAACATTCAACTTTTAAATGATTTATTTTGTGTTTGTGTCTTGATAATTATAGCCCTTGAAAAAATAAAGTAATTGATTAGTAGCTGGGTCAACCACTGTTGCTGATATTGACACTTGTGCAGATACTGTAGACAGCTACTCTCTGTTTAATGATTGCTATTCACTTTTATAGCCCTCTCAGGATGACATCCTCAATAAATATTTGCAAACAGGAAATTTGCAGAGTGACTTGAGAGAGTCATAACTCTGACACCTATGTGCTTTGAGATTAACATGTAATTAAAATAGTAAATCAATATTTATTAAGCAGTAGTACAAAATAAATGAGCAATGTTGTCTGGTCATATAATGAGTCACTGGATGCAGGAGGTTTTTTAAGTAGCATTCTGAAATAAGATTTATTTGTAAATATGCATGCAACTTAGATATTTAGAAAATTACTTTAATAAAATTGGGTTGTTTGTAAGTTACTATGTACACACACACACACACAGACATATACAATACATTCAGTGACTGCACATGCATAAGAACAAACACACAAATACAGGTACTGTAACCTTTTCACGCAAAGAGCTTTTCTTTCCAAACCATACTCTTCACATGTGGCATCTAAATGTATTTTTTATTTACTACTACAGCAATCATAAGACCTTTATTCTTTACATAGTTACAACTGCGAAGTGTAAACATCTGAACCCAGGCCTCCTCCCTTCACCTCTCACACAACTGAGGACAAAGCACAAGGAGAGTGAAACAGGCCCCATTGGCCGCGTACTTTCCAGCATCAACTGGGGTCTGAAAAAGAGAAGATGTTAAAAGCTTAATGGACTGCTCCTCTTATTGTTTAAAAATTGCTCGACATATAAATGGCTGGAGAAAACATTGGTTGGCCTCAATTATGCATTGAAAATAAAGTTATGAGCTAGTGGCTGAATTATTGATGCTGGCACCGGGAACAAGAGCATGTTGGCAATGTGTCACTGCTTTTCTGCTGATGCTTCATCTTGTATTGATAATTTTTCATCTAAAAAGCCCATGAAGTCTTGATCTGTGAAAGATGGAAAAACACACCATGAATATTGGAAATCTAATGTAATATTACTGGAAGAGGAAAACAGATAACATAACATAGAGTAACAATGAAAAAATAAAAATAAAAATATGGTTTTGAGACGAGATTTAAATACAGCCAGTTGTTAGCGCAGTTGAAGTTGTCTGAAATGTTAGATTTCCATGTTATATTTCCATTCCATGCCTCATAGAAGTGTTACATTAATATTTCTTATGAGTATGGTATGTCCACATACCTTATCTGTGCACACATAAAATAGGGCATAAAAGCACAAAAGTTCTGTCTTGGGACTGTCCCGCATAGCTGATACATTTCCTGAGATGCAAATGCTTGTGGTTCATCTGCTGATAGCCTCTCTCTATCCTACTTGTTTCACTGAGTTAACTGTTCTCTTCCTCTCATTCTCTGTCACACACACATGCACACACACACACACACACACACAAGCATTAGCGTGTAATATGCAATCGCAATTTTGTAACAATATTTCGCTGTGTTAAAGGCTGCTGATTGATTTGGAGGTAACTTATCAACATAAGCAGACATGACAATGTAAGGAAGAGAAATTAAACTGAGAAACAGTGGAATAAGGTTACATGTAGTCATGTAGGAACTTCATACATTTCACTGCAAACTGAATAAACAGCAAGGAGAGTTGAGCAAATGATGTGTGGAAAATTCCAGATGACCTTCCACTGATCCTCTCACTGATCTTTAGTGTTCGAAGTCTGATGTAGCCTGAATTTTTCTTTTTACACTTTTATTGTTTAATGGTGAACGTTACGGGTACTTGTTTTGCTCTTGTTTCACTGATTTGTTTGTGCATCAGTGCTATCACTGTAGTTTACAGTACAAAAGAGATGTATGGTCTCAGTCAGCAGTTTATTAGGTACCCCAAGTTAAAAGTAATGTGCAGTGTAAGCAATGTAATGTGACAGTCTTGCAATAAATCCAGCATTCATGAAGGCAATAATATCAGTATTTGGTGAAGCTTTTTCACAGCGCTGCTAATTCAATTGTATCATTCTGGGGGTTGTTCTGCATTATACAGAGAGGTGTTATTTATCAGATCCATAGTTATGAACAGATAGTGGACAGAACATGTCTATAATGCAATACAGTTTGACACCAGCACAAACTACATTTTCCAGATTTCAAGAGGATTTATTGAAGGACTATTGTATTTGACTGCATTAGATTTAAGTTGGTGTAGCGTATAAACTGTCAGCAGAGCATACATAAATGCACATTCTGTGCATTGTGCTGTTAACGACCTCATGGACTGAAAGAGGAGTAAAACATCTCTGTTTTGGAGTTGCACAACTTTGTAACTCATGGGTTTAGTTGAAGTGTCACTCACACTTCAGGGAGTTGTGTAGAATGTCTGCCTGACTCTGTCACTGTTCTATAAGGTCACCATGCCTCCATTTTTAATTCAAAGTGAAACACAGAAAGTCTGATCATACACACTTGTGCATGGTCCCAAAAGTCACAGATAAATATAGAGATAGATATAACTATTTACTTGTCACAATGGACAAGGAGCTGATACACAACTGCTATGGAAAATCTTTAGTAATATTAGTTAGTTAGTCCTATGAGTCAAGGAGTTTTCATCTCTTATCTCTGTGGATATCTTGAGTTATTCCAGAGAGGTCTCTCTAGTTCACTTAGGTAAATTTACAGTTAAAGAAACTAAAGTAAAAATACTGATTACCCAGTCAGATCCTGTGTTTATAGACTAAACCACAATGAGAGCGACACTGCGCTCATTTAGTGTTTCACAATTTGCGGCCATTTGGCAGCGTCTGCACAGCAAAACACATTATAAAGTGAATATCTTTCAGCAGTTGTGTAGCTTGAATAAGACTAATGTTTACCTTTGTCTTTGTTTTTTTGGGGTGTTTTTTATTTTTTTTATTTTAGTGCCAACTGCAACACACCCAGTTTCATTTCATTCTACAGTTTTGTATGTAGTTTTATGTAGACATAAAAGCAATGTTAAATTTCACACACATTCAAGTTACAGCAAAATACAATATGTCAGAAAAATATTTTTAATTTATAATATTTCTGTTCTCAATTTAAAGTCTGCATAATTATGGAGATTAATCATTTGTTAAAACAGTCAAGTTGTATCAAACGATTAAATTAGAGGACATTTTTTTAATACTGTCAAAATCAGGAGTAATTTTTTATATTTTCTATTTTTGGATTTTTTTAGCCGACATTTTTCACAGGTCATGATAGAAATATGTCACAACATTGTATTTTAATTTTTTTTGGTTTGTTTTCATCATACAATAGTAAAAATAAAAGATAAATGTAAATGTGTTTTCTAAAAACTACTTATGCAGGTAATTATATGAACACATAGGCATGTGCTTAAAGTAAATATATTTTAACTATTTAAGAGAACGACCTGTACAACTGTCAAGACATAGGCAGCTGACATTTTCAGCAGGCATCAAAAAAAAGCTCAATGAATCATCTGTCAGTGTGTAGATACAGAAAGTATGAAAGGTTGACAAAGACAGGGAGATCAAAAGTAAAATACATAAGTGAAACTGAGCTGAAAAGCCAGTGTCTATGATATTTCTCACGAAACATTATGACTCGCCACAGCCCACGGCTGACTTTAGGCCAGTAACAATCAAACATTCAGAATATCTCCTTGCAAGATGCACTGAGCAGCGCTAAGGTTTAATGCGGTGCTACTGGGATTATGGTGTAGTGGATGTTTGAGTCAAACCACCACAGGTCAGGTCTATGCGTCAGTTATTCATGCCCATATCTCTCCAGCCTACTCATGTGGATGTGCAGCACAGCCTAGAAAACAAGCATGAGGATATTTTTTTCTGCTCTGTGTCAGTTTCGCGCCGCCATGACTCAACTTCTGTCATGCGTTGGTCTTTCATCTCCGTAAAGGTGACTGTTGAGACACTCTTATTTTTATTTCCGATAAATGACTTGATTTCATGTTAAACTGGCAGTCAGAGGCCACTGTTAACCTTTCCACACCTCTGCAACGGAGTGTGTTTTTCACCTCATTTGTGAAGTGTGAGATGTGTATGTGTGCTGGCAGCCGCCTACTCTCTTCCTCACAGGGTCCCATGTTAGCCTGTGGAGGAGCCACTGAGGAGATCAATAGCTATCAGACTACTAAAATAAATACATTTATCACACCACACCCTGAAACTTGCTATAACACACTACCACAGAGTGTTACAGCTGATTGGAGGGAGAGATACTCAGCCTCAGATATACTCAGAGATACTTGGTCTCATCCACCAGCTATAGAAGCTATTGTCACACTTAAGCACTGCTGTAATAACAAAAAAAATAAAGGGCCAGAACAACACATAGATTGTCTGTGGTTTTCAACAAGAAAATGTCAGGCTTTTATGACTCTTCCCAGCTGAACAAGGCCAGCACTTTTGACTGTGCGCTTTGTCTGTTGCTGTGAGTTGCGCAAGCTCTCTGGGTTTTAAAATCTCATCTGAGTATAGTGTTCCTTTTATTCCCTTTGCTTCAGATAAAGAACAGGCATTTGAGTAATTATGGTGCATTATCACCAAGGAATGTTTCATTGCTACATTTTAAGCTGTGTAGTGAGCGGTGACAAACGAACGACCATTTTAATTTCTATCAGGAGGAAAAACACATGGCTGGAGCCAATGAAGTCAGCTCTCTCATTCTGCCACTGACTGAGACCATCTGGACCGAATAAAGTTTTTCCCTTTGAATCAACAGCTGTTGGAAATTACACGGGAACACTCCTTCTCAATATATCAGTTTTTTGTCTTTCTTTGCAGTCCTTTGAAAACCAGCCATATTTGTTTTATGGTTTTAGTTCAATGCCATATTTGATCAATGTTCACAGAACACACTAAATAAACCAGAGTTTCTAAATGCACCTGTTTCTCTTCACTCTCTGTTTCTCCATGCATGTCTTTCACTGTGTATCTTTCTGCAGCTAGGTCTAACACAGCCCTCTGTGTGGTAGTGATCGAAGAGCTGACCATGTCAGTCAATCTGTCACAGGCTGACAGTTTTACAGTTCATGCACTACACTGATGGGTACCATCACTCACATATCAATTGCCCTCCACATTGAAATCAAAAGACAGAGTGAGAGGGTTGGAAGTAAAGGGAATTGAATAAAAGCAATACCAATAAGCAGTGAGAGGAAAGGTTTTATCTCAATTTCATCTATGTGACTGTCTTTATATGTTTGTTTCTTCAAGATTTTCATAATATTTTGAACTCTACTTGAGATAGATTTTCCCCTCTGTGTCTCAGAGATGGAATAATTGTGGTTTTAATTTCCAATGGGCAGAAAAGAATCTCTTCCGTTCTGCTGGCAGATTTGATTTTTAACACTTCACTTGTTTGCTCTGTTATTCTTATTATATAGCCAAATCATTACCATATTTTTGACACAAACCTTTTGAAACACTGGAACAGTCTCTGTTTAACACTGTATTACCTATATTATTATTGCATTTTTAAATCCATATTGTCAGGAATCCACATATACAGGAATGAACATGAAAAATATAATAAACAACTAAAGCATATGAAACATTTGTTAAAAAAATAAGCAAATTCAATAAGCAGCTTCTTATAACCAGTAGTTAAGTTTTATTATCTGTGCCAACCACACCATGACTGGTTCTTAAGTATGACTGTGTGTTTATTATCTATTATCACAAAGTTCCAGTATCCCTGCCACTGTACATAGACTAGTTCAGGAGACACTGTGTATAATCTATATGGCTATTCAGGTTAGAGGAGCTGCTGGAGGAAGAGATTCGTGGAGGAACCTGATGGCACATGTCCTAGATGGCTGGGTCAGCAGAAAACCACAAATATGCACATTTGTGCCTGGAGCTGTACTTACATTTTAGCTGGTTTGAGCATATACTGTAAATGACCTGATGTTTTTTTGGAAAATGTATTTAGAATTGCCAAGACCTGTGCAAGAATATATATTTCTTACTAAAAAAATTAACACTAAGAATTTATACACCATGAAGAAATAGACCAGTGTTTGCTTCGTGCTAATATAACAGTCATTTATTAACTTATTTATGTTGAAAAATGGGAAAATAGCATGTCAAATATATAATGCAGTTTATATTTATATATATACAAAATCAGTTTATGTATTTGTCTCACTGGTTACAGGAAGTGCAGCAAAATTGCTGCTTCTTCGAGGACTAAAGAGAACCTCAACTTACATACCTACAGTTCTTTTACTATAATATTTCTAAATTTCACTAAGTCAAATTTTTAGTTAAATCAGTTAAATTTTTAATGTTGGCTATTTATGGGCAAATGGCTTGAGATTTACTTTCAAAATGAGTTTGACATTTGACAGTGGCGTAGATTAATTAAAAGAAGCCAAGATAGAAACAAATAACTAAAACTAGTTTTTGAAGGCCAAGTTGAGTGAGAGTCCTAAGTTACCCCCAGAAAGAAAGAAGGAAAAGCTGCCCATGAGAGAGAGGCAAATGAACCAATGTGCTTGTCTGTTTATGGGGAACAGCAGAAGAAGCACCCTGTCACCCTGCACTGTCATATGGGAGCCAGGCTCTCACAAACACAAGCTTAATGACTCAATTTATTTACCCTGTCACAAACTCTTCATCTTTGCTCTTCTATTTCCTGTAATGGACTTGACCATTATGCACTTGAGTTTTCTCTTTTTATTGGTATATTGAAATTATGGACAAAAAGTTCATCCTTCTTAGATTCTGTAGAGTGTGGATGAAATGAAATCTGAGTGGGTAAAGTGTGTCACATACCACAAGAACTTAGTGCAGGAGTTTGTTGTACTTCCCATTGATGCAGTCACAGAAGATTCTGTTGTTGCCAGGGCATCGATCAGACTGTAGCTCTGGAAGGTCTCCTAAAAGCTTTATTCTTAAATCTATGCTGACAGGTGATGACATGATGGAGACGGGACTGCTGAATTGATCATGTCCTCTCTCTCCTTTCACTGTCCCACTCCTGCTACCTCTTCCCTAGACCTTTCTCTTCTCCCTCGTCTCTTTGTCCCATCACTCTTCTATTTCTTCTTCTTCCCAGCCTACCTCCTTTCTTCTTCCTCCCTCCTCCATTGCTCATCGCTTGGATGTGTTGAGCACAAGATGTCAGATTATTTCCCAGCAGACACTGCACTGTGTGACAGAGGACTGGAGCTGTATATCACCGGGTGACACTTCCTCTGCCTCCACCCTCTCTCCACAGACATCAAATATCACCAGGGCTTTTTGATCACTTAAAAGGCTTGTATTAGGAGAGGAGCTGGTGCTTAAACAAAAGCAAACAAAGTGTTTCATCTGTCATGTTTGTCAGTGGACCGTATGTGCAGCATAACAGCTTTTCTATCAGACAGGTGGTAAACTACACATTATAGGATTCTAAAAGCAACTCAGCTCAAACACTCTTCAGATGTCAAAAGAGGCAACATGGCCATTGTTCAGTAACTTATATTTGATGCTTATATGGTAATCTCCATGAGCTTTTTAAACATACAGAATATGAAAGAGATAAATCTTTTGAGACTGAAAATAATGTTAACTTTTAATGATAAAACTTACAATATCTCCTCAGTTTTTTGCTTTTTTTTATGTTTGCTTTTCCTGGGCTTCAGTCCATAGCTTGTAATTCTAATTGAATGCACTGAGGGCTTTGGCATGGGTGGGGTCGGCTCAGTACGCAGGCCAACCGCTCAGCATATTGTTTCTGTGGCACCTGTCCCCACAGATTAATAACTCCAAAGTCTGCACCAGTGAAGCATACATGGATACCTAAAATTACAATACTAATTCAGCATGAGGGATTTATACACCAGCCTCTCACAGGATTTATGACAAAGTGAGCCAGAGATGAGGGGGAGAGAGGATGGGGAGAGGGAGAGGGGGAGGGGGGACGAGGAAGAGAGACTAATAATGCTAGCAAAAGTGATCAGCTCAATGGGAGAAATTGTGAATTTGTAGTCCTGCAATTATTATTGTGTTTCTCATCACATAATGAGTTTGAACAATGCAGTTAATGGCATTATTGGCGAGCCACCAGAAATGGGGTGTATATAAGCTTGATAGCACTTTTTCATCAATAAATCACTCCAGTGCACATGGCAATATTTAAATCTATGTTATTAAAATTGTTGGAACAACACTATCAGATTTATGTTGTGTTATTTTATTATGAATTGATTATCATCATCACAGGCATATCTGATTTGTGTGGAGGCAGCTGGAGCGTGGTTGGTTTAATCCATTTTGATTGCTCTGCAGAGGAATGCCACTTCTTTGCTTGAATGGACAACTACTTGCTGTTCACCTCTGATGATTGGCTCAAAGAGAAAATAAACCAAAATATTTTTTTCTTTCCTTCTTTCTTTCTATTGTTACCCAATGTTCCATAAAATTTATTTCTACCGCAAACAGATGTGATAATCTAATAAAAATCTTTGAAATATCTCCATCCTTTTTCTTTTTCTTCAGTGCTAAAAACAGTATATTTTCTATTATTATTTCTATGACGATCTTTTGTACTGTACTGTGGGTCATTTATCTTGATAAGACTTGACATATAGGGAGTCTTAATAGTTATTATTAGTTTGATGAAGGCATTATTATTCATTAAAAAAAAATCAAAACCCAATTGTATGCAGTGGAAGAAGACAAATGAAAAGTTACAATATCTATGAAAAGGACACTGATGTAACTGAGTAATTTCAGTTGCATTAAAATGGAAAATAGTCAGAATAAAATGTGTTAACCCAGAGAAGCACAAAAACAAAATAGGAGCAGAAGTGTGACCTGTATATAGACACATACTCTGCTCTGTTTACAAAGTAGCCTGATGTGAATCTAATTATTATATCAGTTTGTTTATTCTGATTCATGATGAATGTAAAAATTTAATTAGTCTGGACGAAGAGGGAAGGAATCAGTCTCAGCGTAGAGAGGCATTCAAGTGCATCTGCTCACCAACACGGCAACAGAATTACCAGCTCTCAGAACTGTGACAGCCCTGAAATTACAATTGAGTTTCAATCTTTCCCACTTTCATAGCTCCTTTTACTTTCCTTGTTCTCTCTCCCTCTACAATGCTCTCTTTCTCATTCACTCTCTCTGACGGCTCAATAACAGGTGCCATGCTAAGAGAGCTGTTAAAGCCGTCCCTGAGTGGTTGTGTCAGCAGCAATGTTAGGGTTGAGCTTTCCAACCTGCTCACCATGCAGGAAAAAGGAAAGAGAGGAGGAGGGGAAAAATCTTTGTGGTCCCCAAATGATGCCCTCAGGGAGCCATCGTGTGCTAAAATTTGCCGGGTGGTTCTCCCCTGTTTTCTGTCTTGTGGCCCCCGGACTCCGATTTACAGACAGAGCCATATTGGGCCTTTCTGCATGGTGGGGCTCAAGCAGCTGTGTTCAGCAGAAAAAAAAATGACAACAAGAAAAAAAAAGAAATAAATAAGCAAATCAACAATCACATAAGAAAAGCTTATTTCTTCACAAATGCTTGAATAAGGACTTTTTGTGTACCATCTGCAGAAAATGAACCGTATAGTTGGACCTTGATTGCAGTTAGACAGGTTTGGCCTGACTATTCAGAAAAAGTGTTAAATGTTGTAGAAAATCCACCACAGTGTTGGAAATCCTCTCATTTGCATCAATACAAATTCATAAAAGTGTGTGTTTTCTCTGACTTGAAGAGCCAATTTGCTGCATGCGACTCAGTTGATACTGATACTGCCTGCCTTTAACACAAACAAGGTGATCTGTCGTTATGATTGCTCATCTTTAACTCGTCTTTAAGCACACTCCTTAAGATTTGAGGGGTTCTTGGCAAAATCTATGCAAATGAAGCTGAATTGTGAAAAGACGTATCACTGTGCATGAAGCCTGAAGCGGGCAATAATCACAGACGGATTGTGTGCAAACAAGAGATGCTAAGCACCTCAAACCTCTGCAAGCGACAGAACCACACAGAGAGAAACACACCACAGGATGAAAGAGATGAGTCAAATAGTCAGGTGATTGCTCAATTTTGTTTAGCTAATGAGCAACAAAACAACATTTCACATTATGTTTACCTTTACAACTTTCTGATTCTGTGCAATTATACTCTTGAAGAAATGTGTGTAATTTTGCATTAAGTACACAGTTTAGATACACCACTGCAAATGCTATGACTGTGACAGTATGAGGACAAAAGAAGTAGACAAAGTCAGATGTCCAAGTCCTTTTCTTTGTTGAGTAAAGGATATATATACACACACACACACATATATATATATATATATATATATATATATATATATATATATATATATATACATATATACAGTATATATATATATATATATATATATATATATATATATATATATATATATATATATACATATATACAGTATATATATATATATATATGTGTGTGTGTGTGTTAGCATATAGGTAATCTAAATTTAGCTCCATACCATCTTGGGGCGTTTCGTTTTACACACACCAAAAAAATGATAAATTTCAAAGGTGACCTGATGGGTTTCATTACAGCTGATTGATCGGCTTATGTTTGGGTGTCACAAAATGGACAGAGAAGACATAGTACACCTTCAGGATTCTACATAGGACATATAGGCCATGGAGCCATGGCACCTATATACACGAAGCTAGAGATACATAGTACATCTGAATTATATGCCTTCAGAGCTATTTAAAAAAATTATGTAACAGCATTAGAAATATTATTTTTAAGTGTCTAAACAAGTGGCATACAAGTATATGATTATGATTATGAATTCAAAAATGTTAAAACATTATTTATAGCTGTGATATAATTGATATAAGTGATTTAATTTAAAGTTAAGAGTAGATCTGTCACATCTAAATACCATTCCAGTTGTAACGAAAGAAAACTTCTACATTTACAATTAGGAATGATGGAAAAAGTTTCAGAGTAGTTATATGGATGTCTCTGCAGTCTAGGCGGGGGTTGGGAACAAACCAGGGATCTGTGAATATCTCTTATGAACTACACTAGTAAGAAACCCCTGCAATTCATCATAACAACAAGAAAGAAATGTCAAGGGCACAGGAGTCCCCCTTTTTTTGTTGAGGTCACACACAAAACATAAACAGAATCACGCATGCAAACACACACACACACACATTAACACGCTGCATTGTGGCCACACTGCGCTACGTAGAAGTTGAGGCAATGACAAATCGCTGAGACCTGAATCTGGGGCCGAGGTGGGACTAATTGAAATGAACTTTAGAAAAGGGGGGACACCTAATTAAACATGAACTTTCTATCTTGTGTTTGTATTGACATCATGGGGCCTAACTTTAAGCTCATGTTTGTTTGGCTGAACCTGGCAATGCAGGCAAAAGGATAGTGTATAAGAACATGGAGAAGAAATAAGGTCATTGCTTTTACTCAGTGAAAACAAATTTTTCCTTGTCTCAAGTCATTTGCGGCACTTTTCTGGAGAGTGTGAGGGACCCATTCATTATCTGCTGCTTTTCCTCAGAGAGACTGTAGTGCATATGGTATCCTGTGTTGTGTGTTTGCATGTTTTTCTGTGCTGGTTTGAGACAGGTACCGCTAGTGCTTTACTTTAATTTATTTTGTTTGTGGGTAACTAACATGGGGCCTAAATTTAAGCTCATGTTTGTTTGGCCATACCTGGCGATGCAGGCAAGGATAGCTAGATCTGCGTATGCATGCATGTGTATGTTGGCATTTATTGCCTGTTCTATTTTCTGTATTACTTAGTCGGAGACATGGCCCAGTGCAGGAGCTGTGAAGTTTCCCAGTAACAGTCTAATTCCTCAGTGGCTGTTTAGAGTGTCTCCAGCAGTGCTAAGTGTTCTCCTCTCTGTGCCTGATCAGAAAACAGGACCACTTTAGTCAGTTTGTTTAAGGTCCCTTGAGAAGGCTCTCATATCCTCCCTCTACTCAGCCCTTCCTTTTCCCTGCTCAGTCTGTCTCAGATGCACACTCACAGTGCCTCTTTCATGCTCCCTAATTTACAAAGCATTAATAGATTGAACTTGATATGTGCAAATGATTGTTGGTCGACTTTTCCAAGTGATTGAATATTTCAGCATTATTATTTTTTTATATATCAATTTTATTTTATAATAAGCTTTCTTTAAAATAAATACAAGGGAAGAAGGAAGGATGGGAGCATTTTTTCTGATTCATTGTATAATTACTAGCCACATATTATTTGCTTTAGCAGGATGATGCTGCTACAAGCAAGAAATATGGAAAAAAAAAATCTATTACACATTTGATGTGAAGCCATTAATAAGTCAATTCAATTCAATTCAATTTATTTGTATAGCGCCAAATCACAATACAAATCATTTCAAGGCACTTTACAAAAAAAAGAACCTCCAGCAGAACTGGGCTCAGTTTGGGGGGCCATCTGCCTCGACCTGTTGGGGTGAGTGGATAGAGGAGAGATCATTTGTGTTTGTGAAAATAAGATTGACATTTTTTTTTTTTTTTTTTTTTTTAAAGTCTGTAATGTGTAATGTTAAGCTGGAGAATATCAGATAAAATCTCTTGGCAGGAAGGCATGATGGTGTGTGGACCTGACAACAAAGAATTCTTAATGAAAAATATTACAAGCTAGGGCATAATGAATTTCATCAAGGTGGTTAAGGTGCTGTTAAAGAAGTTCATGTCTAATTTGATATGTCTCATTGTTGAAGCTGTGTGTGTACATTTACAGTATTTAACATCTTCACTCTATGTCATCTGTCTCTTTAGAGCAGGGTGTGACCTCATTACAATTCCCTTAACACAATGGATTCACTAATAATATACCTTATAGTAATACATTATCTTTGTGTTGCAAAATGTATAAGGATTGGCAGTTCAGACCACATAGTGTTTTAAATGTTCCATATTTAAGTGCAAATCTTGCACTTTTTTAGAATTGAGAAGAGGATGTATTTGCAAGTGAAATTTTTTGCATAAGAATTTATCAAACAACATGAAGACATATTCTCTCTGTTTTCTATGGCCTGTTCTGTTCTGCTATCCTTGTGTAAAGGTGAAGTTTCCTCACAAGAGCTGACAAGTGTGAAATTACAATAGGAAGTGCTTCATACCCTGCCATTTACCTTCATTCATTACAACACACACACACATACATACACACACTCCTTACAATCCATAGTTGACAGGCCGATAAGGCAGTCACTTTTTGAACCTAGAGTCCAGGAAAAAAACCAAACACATTATGCGTGATAGTTTAGCCTTCAGATTTTATCAAACTTCAGAGTCCTGAAAAACATCAGCTTGCCTTTGTGGTGGTATTGAATACAGAGGTACAAAGGTACTGAAAAGCGGATTGGAAGTCGAGATACAGTAGACCTACATGGATTATAGCTCATCCATACATCTATACCAGAAGTCTCCAGTCCAGGAACTAGATCCATATGATGTTCAAAAGAGCTCTGGACCAAAGAGATTTCTTACCAGACCCAGTGAGGCAGGTCAGAGGGCATGACATTTTTTTCACTCTTTTCATTTGACTGAAATTCAAGTGCCTTAAAAACAAAAGTCATTAAATTAGGTACACAAAGACTTGTGCTGTATATGCTGTGTAGTATAATAGTTCACAACAAAACTTTTACACCTATTATTTCCAGAATCATCAGTGTTTATCAGGTGTGTATAGTATTTAAAAGGTAGAAATAAGACATTATTTTGTTTTGCAAATGTGAAAGCATATTTTCTAGAATCAAAGAATAAATAACAATTGTCCTGCTCTGTCTTTCTCCTCTCTAGTGTTTGTTGTCTGAAGGTTGTCGAGCTGACTCTGTGGCCAAAGAAACTGTGGAGACATTGGGCTGTCATACATCTTTGAAGACCACATGCTGTATCTGTATTGCTGTTGCACCTTAATTGATACAGGCTCACGCTGTTGAGCTTAACAGGGCCCCATCATGGCCTAACACTCAGATCTCTCACCGCTGTAAAGCTCAGAATACTGAGCTCTCACAATCACACAAGCATGTGCACACACGCACACAGACACACAACACCCAGCTGGCTTCTGGCGAGATCACAGCTAAAGAGATCCAGACTGGAGTTGGTTAGAGTAACACTAATGGAGATGAGCTGCCTGGTTAGTTCAATGGAAAATTGAGCAGATTTGATGCTTATTTCATCACAGCAGTAGACTGTTCCCTGGGGAATATCCAGTCAACTTAAACTGATTTTACATCTTTCTGAAAGAAAGAAAAAATATTATGGCATTTGTGAAGGAGCTGGTTGGCCCACCACAGAGGATGTTTTATGTTCTGTGTTACACGAAACCACATGTGATGGATGATTTTTTTTTAAGTAGCGTGAAAAATTTATACATTTGTAAAAGGATGCTGTGCTCATTCAGTGTTCTTCTTCTGACATGGTGCTTTCCTCACTTGGCTACTTGGTAGCAAGAGCTTTAAATCATGTCACCAGCTGGTCCAGTGAAATCTGGGCCACACCTGAATGAATATGTCCTGCCCGGCAGCACTGTAGCATGGTAAAAACTACAGAGGATCACTGGCAAGCAGGAGGAGGTCCTCTGCTTTTATCCCTCCACCTGACATTCTGTGACATTTAAGAAGTCATTAAAGGTGTGAGCATGTAGAGTGGGAGAGCGTAGCTCCTCAGGCAAAGAAAGACTGTCAGCTCTGTCGCCAAATAAAACCTTGTTGGATGAACTGATTATGCTGTCAGAAAAATCATAGTATTACATTACACTCTCCTGGAAAGATGTATTTATGGTGTTGACAAATCATGTATGGTGGCTTGCAGTATAAATGCCTCTGACAGTGCAGTGCTATCACTCAGCCCTGTGGCCCTTGAAGAAAGGAGGATGCACTGCAGTTATCAGATTGAGTGCAGTCAGTCTCTAGATCAGCCTGGTTGTGTTTCACTGTGGTCAGCGTTGGCTGTGACACAAACACAGAGGGTCCACAGAAGATAAGAGTCTCCTGTTTTTATGAGCGTCTTCCTCTCTACCAGCTATTTAAGTGCAGCCAGATCTGACTTCTGCTAGTGCTGCTGACAGCTCATCTCCTGCTATTTGTCCATCACTGGCATCTGTCTCCATAAAGGCCTTGCTGTAAAAAAAAAAAAACCCATGCTGACCCACATCATTAAGAGTGACCCTGTCTTTACAGCAGTAAATGTTTGTTTAGGGGCAGTCCCCTGTTCTGAAGTAGCAATTAGCCTCTGCTAGAGAGAGGAGCCCTCAGGTTCAAAACCCTTCCTCCACTGAGGGGCTTGTCAGCTCCAATACAAACAGAAAACACAGAAGGAGAACTACAGAGGCAGAGGCAGGACAGTGATTATCAAGCCTCAGCTCTATGCTCTAGGCCCTGTACTGCTTCTCTGGAAGCAAAAAAAACACTATTCTCTTCAAACCATTGAACTGACAACTGGATGTGCATAGGCACCGTAGTGGAGAAGTGGAAAGAATTTCTCTGCCAGAGATACGTGGTATATCCAGAGAGCACCCACAAAACAGACAGAGATTCTCAGCAGGTCTTACGCATGTATGCTGTAGACTCTCCATAGACAACAAATGTGACATTTTTTGTCTCACCATCATCCCATTTTACCAGTTCTTGTGTAAATCCAAATAGATTAAATAAAATAAAGGCTACATTGAAGCTAAATAATGCAAACAAATAATCTTTGTGCCATTATCTCATAAAACCACAAAACAAGTTTGCTTTTTTACTAGCTGTATTTAGGTAGCTAACAAAAAGGTTTAATTTAGGCTGATATCAAGGCATAAAATGTGTTATATGTATATGTATATATGTTATAAAAACTAAGCCTTAAGACAATTAAGTTAAGTCCAAATCATATACATATTAAATGTGGTCTTCTTTTCATACTCATTAAGTGCAATTCTGTACTTCCAATTTTTAATGCTTTCTAATGGTTTTTCCCCACACTCTACCATTTGACCGCACCCTAAAGTGAGAGTAGCAGCAGTTTGGGCTACTGCAGCTATGCACACCAGTGCAGGAATGTTCAATTTCTGACAGAAAATTAATATTTTTAATATTTTAATATTCAAATTCAAACCAAAATTAATCTAATATTTTAACATCTCACTTATAAGTAAATAGGAACCTTTAAGCTTAACAATAATAGTCTTTTAATGTGTATTGTAATATATAGCAATATCAATTGATGTTGAAAATTGTGCTAACATTTTTTCACATTGGCCAGCCCAAATAGAACAATTTTGTTTTCTGTTACACTATTTAATGACATTATTTAAATCATGTTTTGAGCATGTATAGACGTTCTAAGACACCATGCTTAT
Source organism: Mastacembelus armatus (assembly GCF_900324485.2). NCBI lineage: Eukaryota > Metazoa > Chordata > Actinopteri > Synbranchiformes > Mastacembelidae > Mastacembelus > Mastacembelus armatus. The sequence goes on from NC_046635.1 coordinate 13,328,110, forward strand.
TTTCAGAAATTTCAGGCATCCCGTATTCATAAAGTCATCTAAGCTTTCAAAACACGTAAGAATACAAAGCCCCAAGCCTATACCATGTAAGTCTGTCTGTGTGGTAAGAGTGAAAGTCAGCCAGGTCATGGTAAGACCTCTGCCCATCAATCTGAGACATACACTCTACACACAGGGAGGGCCTGACAGTCCTACAATACACGCAGAGGTAATGGAGTCCCAGCGATGCCTGAGGGGATGTACTGTAAGTCTCCAAGAAAAGAGAAGGTGACAGAGTGACAAAAGCTTTCTACAGCTGAATGCCTCCAGCCTCAAGAACAATCCCAAAGAAGTAATTCCTGTCCCAAACCCTTTGTGGTAGCTGGCCTACAGCTCTACGTATATCATCATCTATATCCCACACATGTTGAGGGCAAGAGGCTTTTATAATGCATTTTGAAAGGTGGATGCTGGAGGTTTAAATAGAGAGCGCGCCTTTAATATTCTGTGTGGCCTACTGTTACAGTAGTGCCGCAGTACAGTACTGTGCAAAACTTGTGCACTAAAAATACACAGGGGATGCCTTTAGTATAAATTACATAAATTGTGTTTTCATTTATAAATTAACTTCATACCAAATGCAGTGTATGGAACCAAACCTAAATCTAATCAGTATTTGCAGCACTCTCCTTTGTCCTTAAACCAGCAGGAGTTGGTTTAAGTCCTGCACACAGGACTTTTTTTGACCTGCACACAGTTTCTCCTGATACTTTGCAGCACCTTGGAGAAGCTTCTGCAGTTCTTCTATAGATCCAGGCTTTCCCAATGTTTCTCTTCATATGTTCCCAGATTGACTCCACACTGCCCATTTCTGATATCTGTGGGGGTCGGACCATCTGCTGCACGACTCCTGGTTCTTCTTGCCTCGGAAAATAGTTCTTCATAAACTCTAGTGGGTTCTTTATGGAAATGTTGTCTTGCACAATGGACTACACAATGTACCTGGGATTAATCTGATACCTGATGATGTTGTGTGATAAGAATCTAATACAGCTAAAGCACCTAAAACTTCTGCACAATACTATATATATTTAAAATTTCTCTACGATATGACAGCCACAGGCCTACACGGTGCCTAGTGAGCAGGTATAGATCAATCTTAGTTACTCTTCCCTACATGTCAGATATATACAGAAACCTGAGGACGTTCTTCATCTGCATTTACACATCCACCACTACATATTGAAGACTGAACAAATACATATTTAACAGCATCTTTGTGCATCATAAACAACTACAAACAACTGTACACTGCTCAACCACTGCATGTAGTGGCAACATCAGTGAGTCCTTCTGTTTACAGAAGACTGCATTCCATGATATTATGCATTTAGCTGAGCATCAAAAAACCAGTGCAGCTATGTCTTTTACAGTAAATATAGTTAGTCACTACAGTAAGGAACATTAAAAAATGGAATATAGCCATATTGAGAGCTCCCTTTGCTTTATGGCCACTTTTGATGAATAATTCAAGTAGCACTTTAAATTATTTACATAAAGGTTATAGTGTAATCTTATGCAAAATCTAGATGGCTGTAGCACTGTCTGAAGTTATGGGGTGATTTTTCGAACCCTCCATGGTAACATACACTGTTTTACATGTGCTCACTGTTGTTATGATATAGTTTTGATTACTTTAACTGTCAGCACCTGGAACACAATGACTTCTAATGGCATGAGATTTTTAAGAACATAGAGTTTATTTTATTGGGCAGGGGGTTGGAGGGGGGTTAGTCAAAACTAAATACACAAACCTCAATAATCTGTTTATAATTGTCCTCCACGACATGTCTGTGGTGTCTGCAGCAATGTGACATGGCAGTTATCTTTAATGTATTGACCACTGATTGTACAAAAGCAGCTTACCCTACCAAGGGTCCAGGAGCAGGCTTACTCTCAGCATTGAAAAAGAAAGATTAAATGTCAGTCACACATCAGACGTCACACGTCAGATCATGTGTGTCTGTGTGTGTGTGTGTGTGTGTGTGTGCGTGTGTGTGTGAGCGTGTGTGTGTCTCTATTGTATATACATTACACAAGCGAGTCCATGCATTAACCTACACTGCATATTTTAAAACATTTCAGCATTATTTTATAAAAAATATGATTTTGTCTGCTTATAGCTACACATACATGACTGTATAAAAACCTGTTGAAAAGCACCGATTATGCAGTACACCTTAAATTAACTGGCACACATATTTTCTAATGATGATACAACATGATTTGTTTTACTGCCTCTCTAGTGCCTGCCATGGGAAAGTGAGCGAGAGAATTAAATGTGACTTTTTCACACTTTTTCATGTGTTAAATAATTTTTCACTCATAGTCTGTGCAGATTTGATGTCCATAAAAGTTGTTCAAAAAACACATTTGCAAAGTGAATAAATGAATAAAAATAAAAATACAACCTTCTGCACTTTTGGGCCCAAATATACCCATTCGTTTTTTTTTTTATGTTTTGAACATGAAGAGCGAACATAATTTTACTCACCCCAAAAATTCATGTACAGTGTATACACTCAGCATCTAATGTGTAAAGCAAAGACATGCACTTTTCCCAGGAAAAGGGGAAAAGACAAGGAAGAAGCCTGATAGCAACAGGAAAGCTTGAGTGCGGGCTGTGAGACAATAAAGAGGAAACTGCAGTGTCCCTGCCATGGTACATGACCCTGCTGTCATGACTCACAGGAGGAGCATCCATCCATCAATCATCCAAGTTTGCCTCTTGTTGAACTTAATTTATTGCATATTCCACATGTTAAGTGTGCAAACCTCCAGGGTGCAAATTTAGCAGTGGCAAACTATCAACAAATCTTTGTTTCTCCCCTAGTAGAACGCTTAGTAGAAGCAATAAAGGCTTTTTGGGAGAAACAAACTGAAACAATGGTGGGGACTGCCCTCTAAATGGCTTCCTGTTGTGCTGCAGCACCAGATTGAGCACAGCTTCAGAAAAACAGAAAAAAATATTTCATATCATGAACACAGAGAACTAAGCAGAGGATGCACAGAGTGAATGAAAGTGAAAGAAATGAAAGAAACATTTAAAACAATTTATTGACTCTGCTGGGAAGGACTTGTGTGTGAAGTGAGAACAGTGTAAAGATGCATTCATGTCTACAGAGGCATGTCTTCTACAAGCCTCTTCCAGTCCTCTCAGCCACTTAGGACCTTGCCCGAAGGAACACAAGTGGTTGTTGTTACAATATCTCAGGAGTAAAAATACTTTATAACCAGAAACTTTGAATACAAAGAGGTGAACCATTTTAGATGTATTTTTAAATCACAAACAGTGCATATTTTGTGGTTTAATGAAGCATAGATTATACCCTTGCAGAGACTCAGAGACTGTCAGAACAAAAAAATGAAAGGCATGATAAGCTGCAAAAAACTGTTTTGAGGAAATGCATAAACTGTTCAAGGAACTAACAAATTTCTGCTGTTGGTATCTTTTTCACTTGGGTTTTAGAGTTTTGAAATTTCAAATGAAACACAAGAGAGCAGAACACAACTTTCTGTCCTTGTTCAGATTTACATCCCTGTGTCCTAAGAAATGATGTTCCTTTTTTTCTGATGCTGGGTGGATTTGTCTTTATCAGTATAGCAAACTGTTAACTCTCTGGCAGGGGTATTTCAATCCACCTGTAAAGAGACTTGAAAAATAAATGACATACATGAAGTGCATGACTAAAATGTACACAGAAGGGCCCACTCAACTGAAGAGACAATATATAGTAGGAGATGGAAGCTGACAGATATTTGTGGAGTGACAAAGAGAATTTAATATAGTATTTCTCAAATAATACAGAAAGAATGTTAATTTAGATGGGAACTGTGTACATAAATACATGCTATTCCTACTGTACATAATTCACTTTTAGCTACAAAGACATGATTGATAATTTTTATTCATTATATTTTTTATTTTACTGAAAATAATAAACAATATTCAGCAGACACTTTTCTCCTAAATAAACTTTAAGTGAACTAGCCACATAAACTGAAGATGTATTTTGTAGGAGAAAGGGTTGAGATGCAACATATATGGCATGAAGATATAGAAAACTGGGACATATTTAGCAATAGCCACATATATCTACACAGTCTCCTACCTAATTATAGCTGTGAACAATTCATAACTAAAACAGTGATATATTCAGTGTGGGCACCCATAGCCTAGAACCAGAATCCTTAACAGGGCCTCACCCAACTTAAATACAGGGTGTTCCTTATAAGCACAGTGCCCAAGATAGGACTAGAGGCTAGATAGGTGAGAATCCTCTCAGGGGGAATAGGAACGCTGGATGACACTTTAGCTTTGACTCAGACTTATTTGGATTTAGTAGCACTTTGTCACTGTCTTGACTTGCAGACATAAAAATGGAGTTGCCATGACCAGTCTGCCCCACATATCTGCTTAAGGAGAAACAAGCATGCATACACTGATGCAACAGGAAGAAAAAAAATATCAGTGTAACTTTAATCACATCCAGACCTATAAATGTAACTCTGAACTGTAGCAATGGTAATCAGAAACAGAGTAGTCCCAACAGGAGCCAGTACACTTTCTGTTTTTCATTAAAATGCTGGCCACTACTTCTCACATCTCTGTGTGCATTTAAATAGTTAATGGACTGCCCATCCACTTGGCTACTGTAAGTTGCAGGCTGGAGGAGGCAGGCTGAAACTCCTCAAAAGTTTTTCTTTCAGATCAGAAACAGGGACTTTACAATGTTGCAATATTCATCATGTGTTTAGAAACTCTATATGCTTTCCTAGCTTTTGAAGTTAAACCAATGCCAGATTTTATCTGTTTTTTGCAAAAACTTAATGACTGATCAATAATTGGACACCAACATAATACATACAGTATATATCTTGTTTTTCTGCATATGTTCAGAGGGAAGGGTGGACCTTCATGTGCTAATGCTACTTTTTGTTGCTCACTGAAAAGAGCATCACTGAAAGAAATCTGCTTGTCAGTACAGATACTGTCAGTTTTATTACTACTAGTTTTTAATATGTTGACCAAGTCCTTTCCACGTTTTGTTGTCTTCCCTGGCCAAAAATATGTTTGTTTATACATCCACTGGCTGTGTTTTGGTGGATTCAGGGGAACTGTGCAGTCATTGCTCTGGGGAGATACAGTAGTGTGTAAGGAAAGAGACTGGTAATTCGATCCAGGTCCAGGATACCAGGTAGGAAGTCTGAGTTCTTGCACTGGACCCATACAGAGACTTTAGTACGGTCGGCAGGACCTCTTTGAAGGAAACCATAAAATATTAAGGGGAAGTGGATACCTCACTTGGCTTAATGCGGACATAAGTCAGGCCACACATAGCTTTATAAGATAAATCCTTGTTTTCTTTCTTTATCTCTCTCTCTTGCATACTCTCTCTCTGGGCTTGTGTGGTAAGAAAAGAGTCAGAGATTTGAGGGGCACAGACTTCAAGCCTGTCTGCTGTTACTGCAGGCAGGGGGTCAAGTTATTTTTCTTCATCTTATCCTTAACATTACAGTAACCTGTGCTGTTTTAATTAAGCCCATTATATGGATTAAATAGGTACAAGTTTAGATAGTAATTAAGTCATTTTACTTTTAACATGGCAAAAGTGAAAGACAGAATGAATGAGCGAATGAGAGAACGCACTGTACAGAATACATCCATCAAATTGGTGCCACTGAGCTCTGGCTGCTTTTAACCCTACAGCTATCTCCGCCTCTGTCTCCATCCATCCATCTCCTGCCCTTCTCTCTCTAGCGGGACTGTTCAAAGTTACTGATACACAGTATGCCAAGCCAGATGGTCAGCCGCACGGTCGAAGCATGTACCACTTAGTTTCTACACCCCTCTAACAAACCCTCCTTCCAACTCCAGATGGCATGCCATGCCTGGTTCTAGTGCCACAGGGGGAATGCGACAATATCAGTATGACTCAAGTCCCTTGGGACATGGTCTGTGTGTGCATTTGTTTTGGTGTGTATATGAGAGTGTGTCCCTTAAGTGCTCTTGTTTGGTTGTGTGTTTTAGAGAGTCCCAACATTCGGATCCCTGTGCATCATGGGCTGCTGATTTCTGCCCTTTGGCCAGATTTGGCTGCTGTGGCTCAATATGGAGTTCCTTTACTAATAATCCTTCCCACTGGGTCTCACTGTTTAAGTAAGTGATTTCAAAGAAAAAAATATGATATGGTACAAAATTATGAAGACTATTTTCCTTTATTGTTAATGTTTCTATCGTTATGTCAGTTTCAGTTTCAGTTTCAGTTTATTTATTTGTATAGTGCCAAATTACAATTTCTCTCAAGGCACTTTACAAAAAAGAAAAAAACAACAAATCCCTTATGAGCAAGCACTTGGTGACAGTGGAGAGGAAAAACTCCCTTTAACGGAAGAAACCTCCAGCAGAACCAGGCTCAGTTTGGGCAGCCATCTGCCTAGACTAGTTGGGGTGAGTGGATAGAGGAGAGAGAAAAGAATAGCAACAATAAACAATAAATAGACACTGCAGGTTGGTGGGGCCATTAACTGCACATCAGCAATATACAGCTCCAGGACTCTCACAAAGAGAAATTGCAGTGGAGTGCTGACAATATTTGTTTTAATTATTAGGGATCATTTGGAACTTCTGTAAACAAAGAAAATTTGGCTTCTGTCAACACAGATACATAAAATATTACACCTCAAGGCGCATAATTAAATTACTATACTATGCTTTAAACACCTCAGTCTACAACTACAGATCTAGTGGATTTACACTGTCAAAGTATAGACAGATATAACACAATTACTAAGCCAGGGTCCTGAGATCCTAAGGCGATCCCAAAGTCCTCAGGTTACAGTAGATCACTGAAGCATTGATCCAGGCAGAACAATCAAGTCATATCAATCAGCAGCTCATTGGCACATCAATTAATCTGATATAGGACTAGTGACATCCAGTTATTTGTACAAGCATGATCTATATGCTGGCCTTTATAAAACAAGTACAAGGCAAATCCCACTGTTGATTTCTTCACGCTGACACCAATTGCAATTGCTCTCTTAGCCACTCTAATCTGCTCCTTCATATGTGCTAACGCTTTTTAACACTGTTGGCATTGCTATGATCTGGGTTCCACATTTTTTACTACAGGAATTATCTACTATCATTATTATTCATGTGTTAGTCATGTGTGAAACGCTTGATACTGTGGCCCCTCTGAAAATGAAGTTAGTGAATCAGAGGAGATTAGCTCCATGGTACAGTTTATATATTCGTATGTTAAAGCAGGCATCACGATGGCTGGAAAGGAAGTGGCATTCCACAAATTTAGAGGAATTTTATCTAGCCTGGTATGCTACAGTCTATTAACATATAAAAAATCTCTCTGTAAGGTTATGCATACTATTCATTACTAATAAAGGAAAATAAGAACAATCCCAGGTTTCTTTTCAGCGCTGTAGCCAGGTTGACAAAAAGTCACAGCTCTGTTGAGCCCAGTGTTCCCTTAGCTCTCAGCAGTGATGACTTTATGATTTTATGAGTTTCTTGACAAATAAAATCACAACTATTAGAGATAAAATTCATCAGATGCTTCCTATACCTCATGTAACTCATCTATACTAGACTTGGTAAATTTATCTCTAGTAGTAGTAATCAAACCCTTACTAGCCTAGTCTTGAACAAGAAGTCTTGGCTAATTATAGACCAATATCCAACCTACCATTTATTTCTAAAATCCTTGAAAAAGCTGCTGCTAAGCAGCTATCAGACCACTTACACAGGAATGAACTATTTGAAGATTTTCAATCAGGATTTAGAGCACATCATAGTACAGAAACAGCACAGTTAGAAGTCACCAATGATCTTCTCTTAGCCTCAGATAATGGACTTGTTTCTATACTTGTCTTCCTAGACCTTAGTGCTGCATTAAACACTATGGACCACAGCATCTTATTACAAAGGCTGGAGCCTGTAACTGGTATCAGAAGAACAGCATTAAAATGCCAGTCCTATTTATCGAACAGATTCCAGATTGTTCATGTACATGATGAACCTTCCACACGCACAAAAGTTAGTTATGGAGTTCCACAAGTTTCTGTGCTAGGACCAATTCTGTTCACCTTGTTCCTTTAGGCAATGTCATTAGGAAGCACTCTATTAATTACCACTGATATGCATGACACTCAGCTACATCTGTCTATGAAACCAGTTAACCAGACTTCAAGGGTGTCTAACTGACTTAAAGCCTGGTTGACCAGTAACTTTCTACTAGCCCTGGCCTCCAGCACTACTGTGAAAAACCTTGGAGTTATTTTAGAGCAGGACATGTCCTTTAACTCACACATTAAACAAATTTCTAGAACTGCCTTTCACTTGCCTTTCACTTACGCAACATTGCCAAAATTAGGAAAAACTAGTCCATGCATTTGTTACCTCAAGGCTAGATTACTGTAACACATTACCCTCTGGATGTCCCCGTATCTCCATAAAAAGCCTCCAGTTAATCCAGAATACTGCAGCCAGAGTCCTGACAGGAACTAGCAAGAGAGATCATATTTCTCCTATATTAGCTTCTCTTCATTGGCTCCCTGTAAAATACAGAATAGAATTTAAAATCCTTCTTCTCACATACAAATCCCTTTCCCTGATCAAGCTCCTTCATACCTCAAAGACCTCATAGTACCATATTGTCCCAATAGACCACTTCGCTCTCAGAGTGCAGGTCTATTTGTGGTTCCCAGAGTTTCCAAAAGTAGAATGGGAGGCAGAGCCTTTAGCTATCAAGCTCCTCTCCTGTGGAACCAGTTCCCAGTTTGGGTTCAGGAGACAGACACTCTCTATACTTTTAAGGCTAGACTGAAAACCGTCCTTTTTGACAAAGCGTATAGTTAGGGCTGGCTTCAGGTAACCCTGAACCATCCCTTAGTTATTTTGCTATAGGCCTAGATTGCCCGAGGACCATCGGTGCACTGAGCTCCCCTACCCTAACCCTCCACTCCTTTCCCTTCCCCTCTCCTCCTCTCCTCCTCCCTCACATGTATATTCCACGACTGAATGTCACTAACTTTGTGCTCTCTCTCTTCCCTAGTTTGTGCTCTCTCCCTCTCTCTCTGTCCTCTCTCCCTGTACCTTCTGCAGGTGTCCCTGGTCCTGGAGCTGTTTATTGCTGATGTGCAGTTACTGGCCCCACCAACCTGCAGTGTCTATTTGTTGTTTATTGTTGCTGTTCTTTTCTCTCTCCTCTATCCTCTCACCCCAACCGGTTGAGGCAGATGGCCGCCAAAACTGAGCATGGTTCTGCTGGAGGTTTTTTCTTCCATTAAAGGGAGTTTTCCCTCTCCACTGTCACCTTGTGCTTGCTCATTTGTTGGGTTTTTTTTTTGTTTTTTGTAAAGTGCCTTGAGATGATTGTATTGTGATTTGGTGCTATACAAATAAAATTGAATTGAATTGAATTAGTCATGTGTAACAATTGCAGATTATTTCCTCAGTAGATCTCACTGCTGCATTTGTTTTGACATTTGTCTAACCATTCTCAATGAATGTCCAGTTTATCATCATAAGTGTTGGTGTACAGCAAAATCTGGCTAATGCATTGTTGTATGCTATGATGCACCACTTAACTCATAGGCATAAATGCTTTGAAATTATAATGTGCCTTACAGGTCCTACAATATTATCAAGTATTTGAGGCCCTGTCTTGCAAACTGTTATAGACTAGTCATCTTTATTTAAACCAGAAACAAATTCATTAAAGGTGATAGCAGTGTATATTGTAATTCAGAATGGGTTGCTACTTGATTCTAGGACTGTGGTTAACATAATTTCCTGTGGCATAATAGATTTCTTGCTCTGGTCACCCTAAGGTTTAAACACACAGAAGACGTTGAACTGTAGTCTTTGTGTTTATTATTAAAACAACAGGGATTGCTCTCCCCTCCTGTGTTTATCCTCGTGTGTCTCCCTGTGAATGTCAGGGGCCTGTAAAAAGCATTGAAAGGGGAAACCAGTGGAGGGACTTTGCCTCTGATCTGGGGAATATTTCTACAGATCACCCTTCTAAATTAAAAAGCAGTTATGAATAATTCTCACTGGAGACTATACTTAAATTAATGCCTCAATTAGATTGGGAACATTAAAGGTAGTAATGATTCCACTCCTCTGTATTGTAATTTAAAGCCTGCTTGCTCTTCCCTGGGAAAGCGGCTCTTTGCAGTAAATGTATTAGAGCAGATTAATGAGCAAGGATATGCAGGTGGCTGGCAGTGAGAGCCAAGCCACTCTACATCCGCTTCTCTCACACAACCTTAACTATGTGAAATGAGAAAGTTTATCAATCACAGTCTTTGTCAGTCAGCAAGATGCTTTTGACAAAGGTTTTGTAAAGTATATAACTTTGTATGTACTTTACAGTATGTAAAGTACAGTATGTACTTTACATAAACTGCTCCCGATGCCTATTAAGCCAAAAAACAGCATATAATAATATATAATAAAATGTTTCTATCTGCTATATGGGCAAGTGCATAATTCAGTCAGGGTCCTCATCTCTCTGTGCTGATGTGAGTCAGTCCATTGTTTCACCTGAGAGTTGGGGTGGGGTTGTAACGATCCCTGCATGTAAGTGATCCATCCCTAATCAATACAGACTGTCACATTGGACTAGACATTCACCTCTGCCTGCTATCTCCATCTGTATGGAAGCTTGCCTCAGTGATGGCAGTGACCACAGCCTAACCTAGTTGGTCAGCTACCGCCACAACCAAATGTGGCAGAAATGAGTCTCCTGTGAATTCCATCCAGGTTCTTGTGGGTTCGGTCTGAGTCTAAAGTCAGATTTAACTTTAGTAAAATTAACAGCAGAGGGATGTTGGCTGGCTTATATTGTATTAATAGGTTAAATCTGTGGTGACCTTATTTTTGGAGTAGCAGCATGATAATTGGAAGTCCTGCACAACATTGGGGATTATCATGTTTATCCTCCTATAATCCCGAAAAGCATTAAGATACAACGAACTACATGCTGATTAGCTTCAGGCAGGAGAAATCAATCAGAGACCAATAAATAGCCTCCTGGCTTTCTGTCCACATGAAAAAAGAGTAAGTATACAGTTAATATGTCACTGCTTAGGACTTTATGTGGTTTTCCCATCTCTACATATAATGTGAAATGAATGAAAACACCCTTACTAGTTAATGTCAATAGCAGAGCCAAGTCACACTGACAATAATAAATATTTATAAATCTGTTTTGTAGTATTATTTTGGGTGAAGTTAGTAACTTTAAATTAAAGTAAATTTTTATGCCAGTAATACTAAATAAATTGTCGATTCTTTCTATAACTCCTACTTGACAATCAAAAGTGTACACATTTATCACATGTCCCAGACCTGTAGGTAGGATGGCTTTTTTGGCAGACAGGAGGCCATTTTGCCATGCTGCATATTCACCTATTCAGATGGGGAATGGACAGAACCTCTCAAGCAGAACATATTCAGGAGGTGCATTTTGAGGACTTCATGTTTGCAAATGACTTACAGGTACACACATAAACCCCCCTACCTGCTCTTGATAAAGAGACTTGCAGGGAAGCATGGCTGCTCAACTAGATGCAGGATGGAGGAGACAGGTTGCGTGGTGAAATGGAAGAGGGATGGGGAGGGGGGCATACACACATTGCTAGCCATGCGACGCCATGATAAGGAGACACTAGAGCTTGTTTACATGCAGCATTGGGAAAACAAATTGAAAATTCCTGCTGGGACACAGATGCATATCAAAAGAGGATTATTTTAGAAATAATCGTCCATGCCACAAACTGTCACCAGCTAATCTCCACTTTGTTAGAATTCAAATTACTTTCCCATGTTTACATTGCCATTACTGCAAGGGCAGGCACCAGGGGCTCTATGGGGGCCTATTTGCACAAGAGTGGCAATAAAAAAAAAAAATAATAATAACTTTCAATAAATATTCCAGACTAGAGAGAATGCTCAGGTCCTGTTGGTATAATAGGAATATCCAATAGGAGAAGCTTTAGAAATAATGTAAAAAGCCCAGTTTTAAAACTGAGGCAGATTGGAACAGTGATAGTCTGTCTATCTGAGGATGAGATAGACTGGCAAATGGCAGAGCAAATCAGAAGTGGTCAAAAAAACTGGTGCAATGGCCTCCACTGACCTCTACCTAGCAAGGCCTTGTGAGGTTCAGTAAGGTTGGGCCAAGCAAATCTGGACTGGCTAAGATTGTAAGTGCATGAAGTTTTAACTCTGTCGGAGGCAGAGGCGTCTCGCGTCTCTGGATCAGGTTTCCAGTATTTATCACTTCTAGCTGTGCTGGCACTGAGGGTGGATACACTATCCCTTATCCAGGGCTGTCAGTCAGCAGGCTGGGCCAGCTCACACGTAGCAACATGAAGCATCAGCCTGCTTCAGCACTGGAGGGAGTCATGGACAAACACACAAGGCTGATTGCTCTATATCCAACCGATCAATGGGGCTTGTCCTTAAGTGAGAACGGAAGTGCAAACCTGTGCAAAACAGTTTTTGTTTTTCACAAGCTTTGCCAAGTAATTACAATATTCTGAATATGCTGGAACAAATATATACATATATACAGTACACGGTTTTGCACCTCTTAATTGAATTGTAACAAGCCAGCTGAGACTCAGACTTTGCTTCACAAATGTCATAAATCTGATTTAAAGAGATTAGGTTCCACTTATGCAGACGCAAATAGTGTTCTGTACACAGCATTAAAGATACCATCAGTCTGAATGTTTGACTAAAACTCCTTTCTCGCAGTCTCCGCACCAGTCTATTTGTTGCTTTGCTATGCTGTCATAGAGGTTGGCCTTATGGTTCCCAAAAGGATAGGGGATGTGTCTTGTGGTGAAAACCACACAGTGTGACAGACACAGAGGAGACAGGAGGAAGGCAGTTCTCATCCATGTTCACTGCAGAAGTGGTCACATCAAAAGCTTAACTTTTTTTAGAGGTTTTTCATCGTTCTTGTTCTAAAATTTGTAACAAATTTACAAACATATTAATTTGCATATTAAGCAGTGGGGGGCCTAAATATTGTGATGACCAAGCACTTATTGATTGACTTAACCCAGTTTAGTTTAAAATGTGGGCCTATTTCTGTGAAAACATGCAGTCTGTAAGGAGGCACTGTGGCAGTGACTCGAATCTGCAGCTCTGCTGTGACTTTGCTCTTATGTTTCCAGCCCTTGCCTGGGGCGGCAAACGGCTTTGCTCAGCAAGGGAGGGAGAAGAGGGGGTGCGGTGTGGAATGGGAGGGGACAGCAGACTGAGGTAGGTTAGATTAGGTTTGACAGGGCAATACTTTGAAAAGGAGCTTGTTAGATGATTTATTCTCAAACACCTCTCCATAATGGGCTGCTGCGTGTTTCTATTAAACCTGATGGAGGCCGTGCAATGCTCACTTTCATAGACACTCAGTGGTCTGCCGTGGTGTCTCTCTCCTTCATATCATCATTCTCGTCATCTTTTTTTCATATCTCAACTTCACTTCCTTATGCACTCCCACAGAGATGCACACATGCAAGTTCTTGCCACTTCTCCTCCTTTCTTTCTTTAACAGTATTCACTCATCAAAGATTCCCAGCTGCTATTTTGTCAGTTAGTGCAACTTTGGATCTTTAACAGCAGAACAGACACGCATGATTGTAACTCAAGAGACAGAGCTTTGCTGGAGCGCACATCTTCTGTCCTCAGACCCAGCATGAGACTTAGCACCTACTAGCTGTGTGTGACTGCTCCTGTAACTAAGCCAAAGGATGCCTGTCTTTTTAAATTTTTTACTTGTTGTCTCACCCTTCAGCTGCTGGGCTAGAGCGCTCCGTGTGGGAGTGCAACGAGAAATGAAGGAGGCTGCAGGAGACAGTCAAATAGAAACCGTTTGGTGAATAAAACATGGTCATACCACAGACAGACTGCAGAAGTAATCAAAACCTTAAGCTGCTTTTTAATCAAAATGGGCAGAGAGATAAAATACAATACATACAAGACCATATTGCACAATATTAATTATATATAACTCAGAGAAACCAAAGTCACTGTATCTTTTTATTTCATCACTCTTATTTTTACTTTGAAAATCTACCTTTGTTTTTCTCTTCCCTTCTCTGAGCTCTTCTCTCTTAAAGTTGTACTATCCCTGACAGAGCTAGAAGTTTGCACTGCATTTTAAAAGTATTTTAAAAGTATTTACAAAGAACTTGTGTTAGATTTGTCAATTCAGTGTTTTTTGACTTTTACCTCTTTTGTGATCATCTCTGAGGCCATGAGTTCACAACATGACTTCCTGTGACTGGGTTGTACCAGGTAGATAGCAGTGGTTTCAGTTAAGTAGGGCCAAAGTTGACATAGGAACATTAGAGCAACGAGTAAGAGAGAGATGGCACTGGTTGGACAAACCAAACAGGAAGTTTCACTCTGTGTAGCTGACAAAGATATGGGTCTAGAGAGAGAACTATGATAGCTAAGATATAAATGCCTTCTCTAAGTCGTGGCAGGAAGGAGCAGAAATAGATACCATTCTTTCCGTGATGCTGGGAAAGTGCAGTTCATATTGGACAATCACATTACAGAGAAAAACACAACAGTAAGACAAGAAATCAAACATTTGAAGGTACATTCTAGGTTCACATTTAGTAAGTAATTCTAATCATTCTTTAAATAAAAACTGCACATAAGTGTATTTCTGTTCAATCTGATCACAGGTTTCCTTATCCCTGCACCTGTAACAATTCTAGCAGTGGCCTGCAAGCAATATTGACCATCTGCTGCAATCTGAAAATTAAAAAAACATAGGAGAGCAAACCCAGTGATCAAACTACATTTTGGTAACAAAATGAGTGATTATTCATTTTTCTAGGTGAGTTTATGTTTTATTTTTCACCCATTTGGACAGTCCTCACAGTAAAGATTCTTCTCCTGTCAATTCTGCTTTCATTTACAAACATTTTTGGATCCCCAAATATCATACACAATTGTACACACACTCCTATAAAGGTTTGCCTAACTTCAGCCCGTGCTCAGATGAACAGAATCTTTTCATTTATGGGGAAGGGCTATGTTGTCTTAATTGTGTCATGAGCGTAGATAATGCTAGAACCTCAGATCTACACTACACACTTTCAATAGTGATCTACACACATTCTCTTATTCTTATGTATAAACATTTGTTTATGGGCATAAAAGCAATTTCTTTCAGAAAAAATACAGCCATGAATGCAGAACCTTCGGACAACACACAAAAATGCACAACTACAAAGGCAGCACACCTACATAGTTAGATGCATTAGTGGTTTATTTGTAACAGTTGAAAACCTGGCTCACTAGGAACCATCGCAATAAATCTAATTAATTCATTGTCAAGACAGTTTGCTATAAATCAACATTCATTATGTAAGCTCACTGAGTGGAACATGTCAGCAGGTATTTTAAATGTTTGGAGCCTGTTAGTCTTTTTGTTTGCACAGCAGCAGTAGTAGTTGCAGTCATTCCGGTGACTTTTGAGGTGGTGAGAAATGATATCGTATCAGTGGCAACAGAAACTTCACTACCTACTTTTCTCTTCATTTTCTCACCCCCCACGGATGTAGGGTTATGCCTGCAGGCGCACGCAAGCACACACACCCAAACACAATCCAGCACTCTCACACATCTCTGAACCTCGTTGTGACCACCTTTACCACAGGTTTTCTTTGGAACCCCCCTCCCCCTTGGGCCTCAAGGGATGTCAGAAGCAGATGGAAGAGGTATTGTTGTTGTTAAGTGTAATGTAGAGATGAGCAGTGCAGACTACTCAACACTGCTCCTCATGGTAATTTAATTAATTAACATTTCCGGTGCTTCTTAAATTAAATGCTACAGTGTTCTAAAGAGAAGTCCTGATCATAATCTGTGTAAATTCTAATCAGCAGAAAAGTCTGAAAAGTAAATTGAAACTTGGAAATGTCAGGGACTCTGAAACAAATTTGTGTAATGAAAACTAAATACTATTTTGCAATAAAAATAGATTGATATTCTTCTAAATACACTAATAGTATTAAAGTTGGAGTGGAATTATTTTTTTCTTTAACCCTGCTCAGCAGAGAGCGTGAGGTGCATGACAGACAGAGAAGGGGGATTTTGGTTTTGGGAAATCAGACAGCAAGGAAGCTACAGTGTGCATCTTGGTTGGCTCACGCATTACTAGAAAACAAGGCTGGAGCGGTCACAACCCCCATATTGTTTTCCTGGGGAAGGCAGAGAGTGATGATGATGAAACAACTGATGAGTCAGACTTTACTGTCAGAGGTTGTAAAGAGAACGCTCACTCACACACCTAGAAAAACAGTGCGATTGCAACATTGTGGCTGCCACTGACTCTCATCTCTTCCACTGTGTCGCTTGGCCAGTTGCATTCAGTTGTGACAACAGGGATATGCAGCATTGCTGTTTTTAGATTCATATTTCTGCAAGATGTCCCCAAAACAAAATGTCTTTCAAACTTATTCTTCTTATTTCATCAGGTTAAATTTGCACTGCAATATGTGGCTCTAGCTACAGTATTTAAGTGTATGTGTCTAAGTGAAACTGTGAGGGAGTGTGTGTAACCATATCTCAGGACCTTCAATCTGCAGAGGGTAAAGTCTGCTCTCCATCAGTGGAATCTCAACAGAAACAGATGCTTGTGCAGGGCTCAGTGTGTGTTCCCATTGTGTCTAACCCTTTCTGTGTCTCCTCCTCAACCTGGTCATATTAACTCCTTATGATGAGGATCTTGGGACAATGAGGATTATCTGTAAAGCACTATTAAACTACCTACTAGGTCGGCCACCTGCACTCACAATGAAAGCTCATGGTCATATACACAGTAAAGACATCACTGGCCATGTTAAAAAAAGTAGTCTGCCTAATCATATAATTTGTTGGCGGCAAAACCCATGCCGTGAGTTTTAGTAAGCTGAGGAAATTACAAGCTTATGTAAAAGGGAATTTGTTATTTACAATAACGGAAATGATCCTAAGACAGTAAAACTACCCATCTGGGACATCTAGTACTAATTGACTATTGACTACATTGAGAATCAAGTTTTTCAGTTTTTTTTTTTTTTTTTTATTTTGTGGTCATGGCTTTTGCCTTACTCTATGAACATTGTGCCGACGACCTGATGATAAAGTGTGTGTCTTTTAAGCTCTGTAGTATCTGTCTAAACACTGATATAGCACTCTTAGAGCTTTGTCCTGTCAGCAAAAGCCCTGGCTGCTAAAACAAACACTGACCAATCACTGATGTCTTTCAGCAACAAACCACCGGTATGTGAAAATCAGGAAATAATTATTTTTGTTCCAATGTGTCCATGCATGGAATTGTGCCTGTGTATCACCACTTTTTGCATAAAATGTAGTTGTCTATTTATGTGCCTGGTGGCAGGTACAGTCAGTTTACTGTGTGAGTTTGAGGGGGAAATGTGTAATATGTGTATATAGCTGAAATGTCATGTACACAACAACTGTAGCATTCATACATCCAACCTTTAATGGGTTATAGAAGTAACCCACTTTCACACTTGCAGCTGGGAAAACCTCAATCAGATAAGAAAGAACTCTGACCAAACAGGCATCCTGTCCCAGTCGCCGGTGCTTTTGGAACCCTAACACAGGGAGCAGCTGAGGGCCTGGAAGCCAGTGTCTTTATGGTCCCGCTGGGCTCATAAAGCTGCCAGACCCAGGATGCAGCACACTCTTACTCCACCAACCATATCACTCCCAGCTCTGTCCACATCAATACAGTCTGCTGATGTCAAGTATGGAGCTGAATGTTTGATGTTTGCCTCCTGCATGCCGCTGCGTGTTAAGATAACAAAAGCAGGTAGTTTCTCACCCCTTGCTCTGCAGCTTCCTTCTAGGAAGCCCTTTGCTATCAGTCATTTCTTCGACAGAGAGGGAGGTAGGAGTGGAAAGGATGAGGAGGCAGAGTAAACAGGACTATAAAAAGTTTTTGAAGTAGGGAGATGACCAATGTCTAATGTCTTTCTAAAATATTTTTCAGTTTCTTATGTGAGTCCACCAGTGCATAGCGTCTACTTAAAATGACTCACAAGGCATTCAAGTCTGTCTTGGTTCACTAAACCCTGGCTATTTTTTTTAATGTTCTCAGGGGAGAAACAAGAGAAACATTGGACTTCTTAGGGAACTGCCTCAGTTAAAAATGAGGGTCCTGGCCATGCAAACCACTCAAAAACCCCTTACAAACTCCTCCTTAGATGAAGTGCTGAATGTCTGAAGACCATGAGTGCAGAGCCAAGAGCCCAGAACAGACTCTCATGGACCAGGTACAGTTACAGCTAAGCAGGCCTGGCTTATACACTTTCATTGCACATGCAGAAACACACATGGTGATAAATTGTATGCAACCCTCACAACCACAAAACAGATACATGGGTTTGGTTTTAATTAGTATACCAGGTTCAAGCTTAAGCTGGAATGCTGTTGACTGACCAATTGGACAGGCGATCCTTTCAATAGTGACCTGGGTTGGGTTGCTCTCAAATTAGCAAGCAGGTGGAAATGATCTTAGACAGGTACTGTGTGCTCTTACTTTTCCCAGGACATTGAATGGAAAATATGTGTCAAGAGGTGTTTTACGATTTTGAGATGATTTTAGTTAGTTGAGTTATTTTATTATTTCAGGTGGACTAAAATTGAGAAAAACAACCATACAAGCCAGGCTGTCAATGAGGATCAGTGATTAATATTTATACATGAGTTTGTTTTTTTAAATAAAGTACTGATAATAATAAATACATCCATCCATTATCTATACCTACTTATTCCTAATTAGGGTCACGGATATCTGATGGCTCTACCCTCTGCTGAAAAGGCAGGGGTACACCCTGGACAGGTCACCAGTCCATCACAGGGCTAATACACACATGTATAAAAATAAATAGATAAATAAAGTGCAATGGTGGGAATAAAATGTATTTTTTAAATATAATTAATTTAAAGTAGGCACCAATTTGTGGCATAATCAATATTGGTAAACTGTGCTATCGGGTTTGACAAACATGCACAACTGAATGGTGTATATATATTTTAGCAAGCCACAGTTCAAATCTCTGTTGACAATATGTCACCTTTTGAACAATATGGTGCAAAGGGATTCTGTATCAACTTAAAAAAAAACATGAAGCAAAT
This sequence comes from Mastacembelus armatus, assembly GCF_900324485.2. Lineage (NCBI taxonomy): Eukaryota > Metazoa > Chordata > Actinopteri > Synbranchiformes > Mastacembelidae > Mastacembelus > Mastacembelus armatus. The sequence goes on from NC_046635.1 coordinate 13,347,350, forward strand.
CAAATTATTTTAAGGCGAGCAGATGACGAGAGAGAGCGAGAGAGAGAGAGAGTAAGACAAGCTGAAGGCCCAGGAAAAGCCTGTGCTTGGCAGTCTGTGTGATCAATATAAATAGCACCAAATGGCCTGCTATAAAATTGTCAAGAGTTGTAAATGATCCCCCAAAACAAAGCTGAAACATAAAAAGGCACAAACCCATAAGCACAAGCACAAACATGCAGCTACACATGTACAGTATTTCTAGTATTTTCCGGTCTTCATCCTGTAAGTATCACCTCCGACTACCAACATCACTTTCACACTCATGCAGCTGATTTCCTGATTGGCTGACCCATCAGAAATGCTAAAACTGACTTCTGCATAAGAAAATAGAAGGTGAACTCGACAAAAAAAATATTTTTCTCAAGTAAATTATTATTTTTTTTTCAGAATAAATAAATAACTAAATTAAAACTGCCAAGTGAACATGTATTTTTAAGAATGCACACATGCACGCACACACTGCTGCTTAAAGCTGACCTAAGGCAATACTTTTCCTTCAATAATGCAAACAAACATCTTTATTGCTGTTTGGTGGATGGCATGATTTATGAGAAAATCAGCAGTATTTCAATTTCCTTATACCCAGGGACAGTGAAAAGGCTGACTATAGGGTAGAGGAGAAGGACACCAAGCCTGGTATACCGACAGAGGTCCTGTACACACAGCCTCTTGTGGTGATATGCAGCATATTCAGTTTTAAAACTCATTAAACATAATGGACTTTTACTGATGTTTATTTTAGAAAGATTATTTTGACGTTTGCTTATTTTTGTTTTTCCCATTCCCTCTATCTCCCTGTTTAACCCATCCATTTATCCCAGCTATGTCGAGAGAAGGAGATCTGATGATTATAGGGACTTATTGTATTATAACTCAGCCGAAGATTAAAGGGAAAACGGGGGTGGAAGGATGAGGAAAGGGTAAAGTGCTGTGTTGGCATTTTATACTACACACAAAGACTTTTTAATGCATATGCATTCCCCAATTCTTCTTCACAAGTGGGTGCACCTTGAGCGAATATATTCCAAGATATCTTCCTAACTTTTGAGGTAAAACAAAAAAGGAAGAAAAGCAGAAGTTGGATTCCGGCTGACAACAGAGTGTGCGTAACCACTAGATACACTCGCTCCGCTAGAGTGCTCCCGGTGACGGTCGCTAACAGCAGCCGTGATTCGGCGGATATCACACAGACTGGCTAATGAGCATTAGCATTATAGCTAAGAGACGCGCAGGTAAAAACACAGAGGAAGGAACCTCCTGAGGATACGTCTAAGTTTTTAAATCCCCATTTTTTCCTCTCCTTTATTTTTCCCCTACGGACCATTACTCAGTATGTCCCTCCCACCTCACCGCTCCACCTTCCTCACTTTTTTCTTTCTTTCAGCACGGTGCAATTAGGGCTCTCATTGAATATTGAAGGTATGAAGAAGAATGGAGCTTTTTAGCCGTTTCTCTTCCGCTAAGACCATAGCTCCGCTGAGGGATGGCTGAAGGCTTCAAGTAAATCAGGATGCTGAGCTCTAGCAACAGCACTTAGAACCAAACAATCACTGATCATTTATTTAGTCAGCGTTATTTATTCATCCCACATTGATGTTGCTCGGAGCTGTGATTATTTCACTTACGATTATTCTCATGTGATTTTCTCTGTTTTTTATAAGGAGATAACTGGTCTGATCTAATCCAATTAATGGGGATCCTTAAACCTTGCTTTGCCAAATCTGATGATTTTCATCACATCTGATTGGTAGAATATAGGTAGTTTCCAGAAATCAGAAATGCCTTGAATCAGGGAAACACTTTATTACAATTAGGCCTATAAGTCTTCACTGTGTGAGTTTCTTTCTGTTTGTTGTGTGTCATTATGCTCTTACTTTCTAAAGTGTGTTGATATAGTGTTGCACAGTGTTAGGACGTATCTTGTCTCTGTTCTGTGCAATTCAGAACTGAATCATCCTACTGTACTTGGTTGTATTGAATGGAAGTTCACCTGAGGGCTTTATGGCAGGTTACTGGCAGAGGGGCCAGTATAGATCTCAAGACCCAACACACCAGTCCGCCTGCACAAAATACCAGCATTGTCTTTACCTTTTTTGTGCCCTGTGTCCATGAAAATTAGGCATGATTCTGATCACAACAAGCACAATCTAACATTATATAAAACCTCCACTTATGCAAACACACTGCACAAATATAAACATGAACACACACACAAACACACAGTGGTTTCCCCTCTTCCTTGCACAAGCACCAGACATTGATTCTCACACATGCTAGATTATAACATCTCATTCTCTCAGTCTGACCCTTACCCAGCTCACATTGCACTCTATAAATACATTTACAGTCTTAATAGGACTCAGTTTCAGGACTGGTATGCAGCTGAACTCCACCACTTGTTGGTTGTGGGGCAGATCTCCCAGGACATGGCTCTGCAGGGCAGGGATGGGTGGGGTAGAGGGGGAGGCAACTTTATCCCGGGAGGATCTGTTAGTGTCACTTGTCACATTGATTTGTTCTGCAGCCCCTGTGGATTGAGGCATCGTCTGGGCAAGTGTAATTTATCATTATCAATATTTAGATTGTTACTCAATGCAAGAAAACCTAATTCTAATCTTTTTGTAATCAATTCTGTAATTATCTGAACATGTTGATGTTTTTCTACAGTTTCTACTGAAATAAAATAAGGTGTTAGACTTATGATCTGATATTATGCACAGCACAGGAACATGTACACACATAAACATAGAGACACACTTATACTGATAAAGGAAGGAAAATGTTGCCGTCTTTGTCTCCTACCACTTCCTTTCATATAGCAGTGCTCTGTGGTGAAAGTCATAATGCATAACATAAATGCACCACACATAGACACTGATGCAAATACAGGAATCAAAGACACAGTCATTTCCAGGAAGTCATGTCTCGCTGCTGTGCAAATGGCCACAGGCAAAAGCAGACACTTATCACTCATTTCTTGAGATTTGACATGTCTCCCTATACTGAGAAGCATTTGCTGCGGACAGGTTCATTCAACCACATTTAAATAACCATAGCACTAGCAAAGATATAAATCGCAAAAGGAGGGAAAGAAATTGAAAAGAGACCGTTTGCAGCCAGAGAAGAGACTTGCTACAGGCAAGGGCCAGACCACAGTAGGAGACAGGCTCCAGCCTTCCCTTACAGCACCATCAATGTTTAATGCAGTGGGGCAGAGCCTGGGCTGCCACCCTCATAGAGGAGGTCAGTTCTGGAGTCGACAAGCTGGAGGGAGACCATAGCAATTTCAAAGAACTTTGACAGGAGACAAGGGTCTGTCACACAAGGGGTCTAGTGGGAGATGCTTCATCTCAGAGGTCACAGGCTTTTTTAACCTCTTAGTCACCCCACCCCTTTTTCAGCACATGGCCGAACAACACATACCCAAATTAAACTAGCTGTTGTCTTTACATTTTAAGCTTTGTCTCAGCAGAGCAAGCCTGTGTCCTGAAGACAATGTCCATGTATAACTAATCTGACTGACATGTATTTTCCACAGCCTACTTATCCTGACAAATAACAGCACATATGGTTTATTTTAGGCAACACAAAGCATTTGGTCAGTAGGGTAAATATGGCAGTCCTGATTAAATATCAATGCTGACTTGAAGTATTAAACAAACAAGTGTTGAGTGGTAACTTTGGACAGAGCCAGGTTAGCTTTTTTAAGCAAAGTTGGCAAAAAAAAAAAAAAAAAAAATTTCCAAAATCGATTTAAGTCCAAAAATGTAGAACTCTGTTTTAACCAAGAATAACCAAATATTTTAGTACATGAATCTTAACAAGACATGTGAAGTAGTTTGCAGACTATGTTCACAAAGTCAGGCATTTTGCATTGGACTGGCACAAACATTAGATATTGAAACATATTGATTTCCACCAACAAATAAAACAAATTTTCACTATGTACCTTTTATTTTGTAGGAAACATTGTTGAGTAGAGGCCCTAATAGGTTGTCTTTTAAATCAAGTGATGATTTTAAGTACTGACTCAAAATCATGTGACTGAAATGTGTGAAACAGTTTCCTAAACTGCAGTGACAACATGCAAAGTTACAATATGCAGTGTTTACCCTTCATTGTGAAGACATAATACTTTGAGTGTGAGAGAGTGAGAGGCTCAGAAAATTTAATTCTGTAAGTGAAAGGACATCCTGCATCCTTGTGGACTGCCAGACACATACTGATTAGAGAAGGGAAAGGCCCACTTTTTTCAAGTCCAATCCAACTCAGTTGGATATACTTCACAGTCATCGCCTCTCACAGTATGAAAAGCCACAGACACTCACAGATAAAGCTGTGATTACCTGGACTAGACTCTCCCTTTCCTGTCATTGGTGCCATCAGCTGAAGGAGGGTCAGTGTGTTTGTGATTGCGGTGGGTGTTGGGTAGGGGGGACATAAGCACAGTCACAGTGACCTTTATTTGCTGTCTGTATGGAGAGGGCTGTGGTTTTCGGTTGAGACATATACAAAAGACCGAAGGAGACAATGACAGACAAGATGGGAGGTATAGGTGGATGGATAAGCAGCAAGAAGTAGACACAGAGATGTAGTAAGCTGCAGATAACCTGACAGGGAAGTTAAATCTTCACTATAAATATATATATATATATATTTTATTTTTACTACTATTGTAAAATAGTAGCAGTTTGGATTTATTTGTTGAACTGGCAGCAACAGTGACACACCCAAAATCTCTGTCAACACACAAACATCCAGCAATGTACATATTAGCTCAGGCATATGTCCTGAAGGGATGTCAGGCCTGCGGCATCCGTGGTTGACAGGCAAGGAGGGATGGAGAAAGGGAAAAGGAGAGGGAAGGTGGGAAAAGAGAGGGAAAGTGCTGACTCTGACACCATCTCTGTGTGCCATGAACACAAGAACCAATTAGCTAGGAGCCGGCTTCCGTTGCCTGCGCTGTTATAGGACCTCCTTTTTGAGTCCCTAGGGCTGACTGTAGCTTCAGGGCTATGGTGGCACATATACTGTATACGGTAGACAAACTGTATAGGAGAGACACGGATATTCAGCAGACATGCAATGAACAGGGATGTGGTGTGGCCTTCCACACAGAAAGGGACAAACAGGAAGAGAGAAAGAAGAAGCAGATCGAAAAGGGAAAGGATAAAGTGTAAAGTAGCAGGACAGGCTTTTAATTCAGTGGCATGCTGTGACTGACCCATGTTGCACCTATACTTATATCGTATGTTTTAGCTCATCTAAAAATACTCTCCCTCACATACCGCACTGTCTCATTTCAGCTCATTTCCTTTTCACATAACAAACACATCATAATTTCTACATTATTTTTAAATTAAACCACTAGCACTTCTTGTCAAGCTTCCTGTAACAGCTCATCTTATTTTATTATAGGAGATGCAAATACATACACACTCACCTAATCCTCTCTCATGCTAAATGCTCACATGTCTCAGTTCAGCCAAAAATGTACACTTGCATATGCACTGTACACAAACTTACACATACCTGCCCAACCTACACACACCACCTCATTGTCCTGCTCAAAGAGGGCACTGGTGACGCAGTCTTTTTATGACAATTATTGATCCTCTGGAGCACAGTAAAAACTATCCCCAGACAGACAACAAAAATAACTGTAACCATATAACAGCTTCCTGCCAGGGGAACAGATCCCACAGAGCAACCACGTGACTAGACTATTCCTGGAGTATACCGTAGACCCCCAGCAGGTCCAGGGCACTGACCAGGCATACACTCACATACAGGGAGAGGAGAGGAGAAGGTTATGGAAAAGTATATGTTTAGACTTTGTCAGTTCTTCTGGCTGAAAAATGAGCATTTCATGGATTTCTGTTCACTGAGAGGCTTTCAGTTTGATTGTTTATGTGCAGCTCCTCTCCCTCACCATATGGTGCTGCTCACTTTTAATTATGATAATATCAAAGTCTTTGTCTTGCATAGTCCATTTATGTAATAACATTTTGTCAATGTAGTCCTCGTGACATGCACACCCGCTTCCTATTCATATGCACACACTTTTCCTTCTGTAGAAACATTAACTTATCAAATCTATTCTGACAAAACAGAAGAGGAAGCTGAATACAAGCCTTATTTCAAGTGTAGAAATGTCCCATTGAATTCATTGCTCTGTGGTTGAATTTGTATTGTAGGGACAATGGACAAGATAACTCAGTATTTCTCCCTCAGAACAATTTGGCTGTCGGTGAGGAGGAATTACTGTTATAAAGCTGTCTTTGATTCTGCCACCCTGCCATTAATAGTGTCAGCTCAAACACAGTTTGTGAATGGACAGATACTACCTGAGATGAATTAGACAGACAGTGAAGGTAGAAGCAGAAAAGCAGGTTATTAGACTAAATACCATGCATTGTAGTCTATGTTAGTGGTTTTGTTTGACATGTCTGACATCCCTGTCAGAGTAGTTCTACACATACCCTTCAATAGTCTGGGATGTCTTCAGGGAGTGGGATGGAAATATGTTTTATTTCAGAAAACCACAGTTGATATGGTGGATCTGTAGGTGAATATGTGAAATTATGGCAGACATATGATCCTAGATTTGCCATTATTGTCTCTTTTGTCTTGTATTGTCTTGTTTTCTTAAGTGTCACAGACATAAGTTGATGCAGCCAGGCTGAATAGTAAACACACTAATATATAATAATTATTTCTGATAGAAATAATTATGAAAGTTAACTGCCTTTCTGCAAGTCTAAGTCTGGCTAACTGTGATCATGACATCTGGTTGAGGAGAGAATATGAGAAGAGAGATGAGAATAACTTAAAGCTGCACTTAAAAAACAGTAGGGCAAAAAAGCAGGAAAGCTGAAGGGGTCTGGATATGATCCAGTTTCAAATACTGAGAGGTAATCTGGCTGTCAAACAAACAGTGTTCAGTCTCGTCAAACTCCATGCTCCACAGTCCACGTTAGGTTCTGGCTCTTAGCCAATCCAGTGACAGAAACCTCTCATCGATGGCGTTCCTCATCTGTCTTCAGTCATACTGTCTGCCATGTTTGGACCACTTGAGCCATGATCTTATTTCACACTAGCATATAACACATACAGAAATCTACTAAAATCATATTATGTATTTACATACTGTACAGACACCATTACATACAACACAGCAATATGTAAATATGACATAAATTATTTTTTTATTAATAACTTATTGTCACCACATTAGTAGATGTGGCATTGCCTCCACTGAAAGAGATATACACTGAGTACTGCTTTGTAGACCTCCTGCCCCTCAAGGGGAGCTTTCGACCGGGGAAGGTCTGTTTGATCTCAACACTTATCTGCTTCATTTCTGTTCTCTTATGTGGTACTCACAAGCCATCACTTTGATTTGTGGTCAGACTCAAGTCAAGTGCATTAACCACGTAACACACCAATGTGTACATTGAGCTGCATAAACACACACAAATACACACTCCATCAAAAAGAAATAGTCCCTTTGCAAACCTCAGGCAGAGGGAAATGAATGTGCTTGCTTGCAGGGCGTTTGATAGCACTTCAGAAACTGTTTGTTTAGACAGTATTTATGTACTTCTGAAGAAAATACCAGCCTCTGTTAGTGCTGCGTTACATATTTCAACAGGTCCAGAGCCCAGTCATTTCTTTTCTTCTGCCAATGTTCAGTATTGTCATTTAGACAAATCTGTAAATTGATCCCTTTCTTGCAGCCAGATGTGCAATCCCATAATTATCCTGAAAAGTTCTGTATAGATTATGTATAGAAAAGAATGATTCACATGTTTTATAAGCACTACTGAAGCTTTATAAATGAAGCATTTTTACCCAAACAGTGAACAGAAGCTGTAATCTGAGTATCAAAGGCAATGATTATGAGTTGTTCATTTAACAATGCACTGGGCACAGACTTTTTATGTCATAATGTACAATGTTTATACTTTCAAGTGCCTAAAAATGCACTCTTGTAATTACTGACCACATTACTATTTGTCCAACCATCATATGAGAAGCAACTTCAGGATTTTTGTCTTTCATCTTATGCTGTCTTATGCTCACCAAATGTCAGCAGAATGGGAAGGATAGGATTTTTTATCTTCAAGCCTTTCAAAATGATGATTTACCACAGGTCCCTAAACCTTCCAGATAGTAAAAAAAACAGAAATAAATAGAATTAGACAGCGAATAACCACAGCAAAATACAAAAGAGGATCAGTGAAATTGAAAACACACAATTTCCTTGCTATTCCTGTACACTAGCTCTGTGCATCTATATGTGAAATGGATTCCTATGCCATCCAGAGTCCTTCACGCTGCTTGGTAGCAATGTCCCTAAATATAAGGAAGGTAAGTATGCATGTAGATTAGGTCACACACAGGAGACACACCCCTAGAAGGAGATGGCCTGTTTTAGTGGAGAGAAGTATTTTCTGTTGGAGAAAGAGAAGCACTGCAGGGTATGGTAGGGTTTTCTGCAGTGTCTGCAATAACAGTGTTATTTTCTTGAGGTGTCTCCTTTCAGTGGGGTTTGTTGTTAAAGACTGCAAAGCAAGAAGAGGAGTCGGGAGATTTTGGGGATGCTCGGGGCCTCTGGTAGCAGGTTACCTGTTTAAATAATGTCCTGGGTAAATAGGGCGGAAAAACACACATGCAGAAAAAAGTGTAAAGGGATCCATGCAGTCTTAAGCATGTGCATAAACAGCAACGCATTTCAGTAGTTAAGATGCATGTAAGAAAAACAAAGGATATGTGTCATTTTTGGAAGCATTTTGAGTTATTGTTTCCACTGTTTAGAGACACTGTTTTCTGTTTGCCTACTGTGTGTAAAACATGTTCTATAGAAAGCTGAACAATAGTAAAGGACCAAGTTTGTGCAAGTGCAAATGTAGGCTGCAGTGGGAAACACCAGATTTTTGTGGTTTTGTTTCTTGACTTTTGTTTTGTTTTTTTTTCCTCTAACACATGCATTATGGTAATAAGCATGTGTTTACCTTCACAAATAAAGCAGTTATACAAGACAAAATTCTCATTTCACTGACCACAAACTTTCTGGTGTTTGTTTGATTTCTCTGTGTAAAAAGCCATGAAATGAAATCTTTTGTCTTGCTTATTATACACTTACTTGTCTTTATGTTTGCAAGAAGAGAGATAGCAAGAGAAAGACAGGAATCAGTGCAAAGGTACTGCAGCTAAAGAGTGGAGATTTCAGATATAGCCGTTAGCAGTTCAGCCATGATGGTGGCTGAACACAGCTGTCAGACCCAGATGGTGAGGTGCTAATAACATTCAGAGTTTTGCAGCGCACCGTTTATTTTCTAATAATAAAACTGTTAGCACTTGCTAATAGCATAGCCACTGCCTGCCAAGCACACGTTCCGGCTGACACTCACACCACTCCGCCATTTACGTGCCATACTGCCTAGTTGAATGGGTCTATAGTAGGCCATAACACAGTATGCCACGCACACACAGACACACACACACACTCTGACCAGCAGTATGTGTAACCAAGCAGAACAGAATGACCTACGATAATGAACAAGTGGATGTTAGTGTAAATACACATGTGGCAGTGAATGTAAACTGACACATTCTCACGAACATGTTTGACTTGTAAAATGTAAAATTTAAAAGTGTTTTTCAGAAACTAGTTTCACATATTGCCCTGCATTATGATGATGGCTTCTGGCTCTGGGAATACATCACATTTAAAGGAATAGTCTTTGCGTATTAGTTTAAAAATGATCTATGACAAAACAGCCAGTTTAAAAGCTATTAAAACATTAAAACAAGAAATAGTTGGCTTTTAATTTTAATGCTTAAATAATTCCAGAAATGAGAAGTCCCAGGAACCGTACTCTCTAAAGGCAAACTTCAAACGCATTCAAAATACCGTTAAAAAAATGAATAAATTTATGGAAGTACAGTAATAAATTAATCATTTTTAAAGAAACCACTCATGAGTGTATTGTGTCTGGGCAGTAGTTCTGGGTACCACATCTATACTCCCTGGGACAAAACAAAAGGTGCTATTCTGCAATAGTGCTGAGTCATCACAGTGTCTCCTACAATAGAAAGCAACTGTGGTGTGACACAGTATGTCACTGACCCTAAAAAAATGTTGTTTCTTTTTATACACTTTCCCATTTTAGGCTAGATCGATAATGTGCACTCATACCTAACTCAAAGTAATTTTATCTGCCTATTTCAATACCAATTTTACTCTTGCTTTTAAAAACTGATATATTCTGGCTTTTTTTTTTTACAGTCCTAGACAGTAGGCAATGACAGGAAATATACAGAGAGAAAGAACAGCGTGACGTGCAACAGAGGTCCACAGCTGGAATCAAACCTGTGACATTATGATTACATGCTGTGCGTGATGCCATCCATTTTTCTTCTCTTACAGTAAGCTGTTTATTGAAATAAAGATAGCTGTGTATGTTTGGCTGTATGTCAGAATCATAAGAACAAGGTACATTTGTCAGTATCATACAAGTTGTTTCACCTCAAAAATTATTCCTAAATATTTCAGCAGGAGCCAGCCAATTTCCCGTTAAGTGTCACTATGGTGTTTCTGCACACACGTACATCTGCAAAGTGCCACAATTAATTGGACTTCATTTCCGGGAGAAAATTTTTGATTGTTAGGCAGGCTGTAAAAGCACATCACCATACACATAATTACACAGGAAGGCGGGAGCAGCTTGCAGAATTTATCTACCGCCCCAAACTGGAGAGTATAGTGGGTCTGTGCTACGGCCTTTGAAGAGGCGTTTATGTCTGTATGCTAATGGTTACTAAATGAGCTAGCATTGACACATCACTGAAATGCAGCTTCATTTTGGTTTAAACTTACTGAGTCAGTGTTGCAGTATCTCAGTTTCCTTCAAATTGTTTAGCAAGTGAATAAATTACAAAGTTGATGATTTAAATTACATCACCTTGGTGGACACACAACTTTGTAAATGAAAATAAAACAATATGGACCAAATACAATAAACCAGAAGAGCAAAAAAAAAACAATGAAAATTAACTCTAAATTACAGTATGTCCGTATAATGTGTCAGGTCTTCAGCTGGCTCATGCAGCTGGAAGCAGAATCCGGTGTCTTGGATAATTGAGCTACCCTATGCCAAAGTTGTAACTTTTCATATTATGGAGAGATAAGTAACACAACAGCTAGAGTCACTCTAGTTAGCTCAGAAGTGTAATCACTCCTTTTATGCAAGGTTTGAAATGTACAACACTAAAGACAAGATGCTGGACGTGTGGAGGATACAGTGCAGGCCAAGTGACACAGTAAGGGTCTTTTAAAGATCTTTTCAGTCAGAGTTTGTGGATGAAAACTGGAATAGGATCGTTGGCTTTAAAAGGAAATCAAATTTTTCGTGGAAGTCTATGTGGTGGTTGAAGCACTGGTAGGTTAACATGGAATAGTCTAGTGTATTCTAATCTTTGTGTGTGTGTGTCTGAATGTATGCCTTTGCACATGCACATGTATGTGTGTGTGACAGAAGGTTCTGGGGCTGCTGTGTGCAGTACCGGCTGGCAGGGTGGCTGTCAGAATGGCCCTGTTTCCTGTGTCAGCTCTAAAATAGGTCCAAACACAACAGAGATGCACGACACACTCTGGCTATTTACAGCACTCGCACAGTGTGTGCACAGGATACTGCCAAGAGTATGGAACAAGACGCACTCTGCGTTGTACTGTATCTAGTCACAGACCTAAAAAAGGATGAATTCATTTCAAATAACATACAATCCAACAGGGCAAAGAAATAATACAGAAAAAATGTTTAAATGAATGATATAAATCATTAATCTTCTTTCAAGACATGTTTTACCTATCACAAGTGCAAGTGAGTCAGTGTGTCCATGCCCTTGACCCCTCCATATGTAGGTGTTATGTAAATAGAGTGTATAGTAAGGGCACTCTGTCCTGTTTATGTCATTGCACCCACCTCCTGTTCATTTGAACATCACCCTATGTGTGCCCATGACCAACCACAAACCTCCCAAATAATGTAGACATGCTGCCGCTTTGCTGCCTTGCTCTGGGCATGCCCACTAAAGATTAGCATGTAAACAACAAACAGATACTCTACATCCCACTACATAGGAATAGGTTATTACATGCTAAATTATGTTTTAACAATGCACAATAAATTTTATCACAGTTGGAAGGTGCTAGTTTTCTATCATTTTCTGTTTTTCGTACTTTGCTTTTACAGGCACACACTGATAGTAGCAGTCTGGAGTCGTGCATTTGTGTAAATGGTAGCTTCACCCAATACTACCTGACACACTGTGTTGTTACCAACACACATGCATTCATCCATAAATTCTACCATTTCCTGCCACAGTTGTTTATGTGAATTCTGTAGTCAGTTGTCACATCACATCAACTACCAAGACCAACGCCGACAGTTTAACCACAACAATTCATGACAAACTGTACGAGAAAATCCAGGCAATTATCTCAAATGAAATTCTATTATCTCAAGGGGGATACTTGGTTTATCATGATGATGGTACTCTTTGCCGCTCACTCCCCAAAGGCCTACCTTGTTAAAAGAGCTGCCATTTATAAAAAAGACTGACTCAAGTCACGTTTGATACAGGCTCAAGTTAAATTGTCAGGACACATATTTAATGACATGCTTCTGATGTGTTTAGAGAAACTCCACCCCCGCTGTTTCCAAGCAACACAACTTTGACTTGATCAAGTCCCATTTGCATCAGACATGCTTAAATATTTGTAAGGTGCCTCAGCTATTGTGTTATTTTGACCATTTAAGTTTTAGCAGTGCTTGTCACAGCATGCATTCCCACTACCTGAGTACTATGAGTTTTATCTGCAGCTCTGTCTACTTGTTTAACAAGTAACCCCGATAAATAGAGGCATTGACATTAAGTTTCAGGTCATGTTTGGTATCGCTTTGCCTCTCGCCCACACTTTCTCTAGTGTGAGCTCCTGCTACTCTTTGCTTCTTTTTCTTTGTCTAATTTAATCAAAATTTCCATCTCTAGTTTCAATTAGGAAGCCAAATGCTGAACGATAATTTCTTGGGTGAGGTCAGAAATCGCGAGAGAAGAAACGTAAAAACAAAAACTTACATTCTTTTTGAAAAAGCATGCTCTGATACATGAGAAAACCTTAATGTACACATTTTCTAAATTACATTAGCAAGTGCACAAGAAAAATAACAGGCTCACAGTTGCTGCCCCTTCAGAACTTTGGTGCTGCCAAACATGTTCATGTTTACATGAGTGTGTGCATGTGTCTATGTGCATGTGTGAGTGTGTAGTTATGCAGCCTCTTATGCAGCCTCTATCTGTGGTTACTGAGGAGCGTGAGTGCATATTTCTGTCAGCGTTTTATGTGTGTGTACCTGCTTGAAGCATGTTAATATACAGGGGTCATAGAGTCAATGTTTAACATCCAGGACATCCAGGCACTATATGACCAAGCTTTGAACCAGAAAAGTGAACCAAGAAATCTTGTCTTAGTCGTCTTGCATGTGTGTGCGTGTGTGTGTGCGTGCATGCGTGCATGTCTTGTGTGCTCTATGAACCAGAGAGATCGAGCCAGATGCCTCCAGTGTTGGACTTAAAGCTGGTTTGAATGGGCCAGGCTGTGTTCATCGTATGTCTAATCTTCCTGCTTTGGTGAGTGTAGGGAGGAGGAGAAAAAATCCATAGTCTTTTCATTCTCCTGTGACCAGTGTGCCTGTGAGACAGTAGCCGTGGGAATGGAGATGGATACAGGCAGCCCTGCCTCTGACCTTCCTCTACTCCAACAAGAATGGAGATAAACAGGGCCACAAGGATCACTAACATCTTTCTTTCTCAGGCACACAGATGCATGCACACACTCATACCAACACACACATACACACGACTCAGACAACTCATTAAAGCAATAGTAGGTGAATGTTGCAACAACAGTGTCCTACAGGGAGAGAGGTCTATTAGGGATACTATCAAGAGACGGGGGAAGGAAATGAGAGTTATTGTACCAGTCCTGTATGCATCTAATTCTGGTATGGTGTATGTGTTTGACATTTGTCTAATTTTGACCCAAAGGATCCAGCCAAGGATCCAGTATTAATATTTATTAGCTAAATCATTATAATAATATAGCAACTAGAGAATTAATCCATCCATCCATCTTCTTCTGCTTATCCAGGGCTGGGTCACAGGGGCAGTACCCTAAGCAGGGATGCCCAGACTTCCTTGCCTGGCCAACCTGCGAAGGAAGCTCATTTCAGCCGCTTGTATCTGAGATCTTGTCCTTTCAGTCATGACCTTCCTTCTCTTGTGAACAAGATCCAAAGCCACCTTTTTCCGGTTGAGAACCATGGCCGCTTCACACTCGGTTGCAAACCGCCCCAGTGCACGCTGAAGGTCCTGGCTTGATGGAGCCAACAGGACAACATCATCTGCAAAACGCAGAGATGAAATCCTGCGGTCCCCTAACTGGACTCCCTCCGAGCCCTGGCCCTAGAAATTCTGTCCATAAAAATAACGAACAGAACCAGTGACAAAGGGCAGCCCTGCCAGAGTCCAACATGCACTGCGAACAGGTCTGACTTACTGAATTACAATGCGAACCAAGCTTCTGCTCAGGTTGTACAGAGACTGGATAACACCTCCTACAGGATGTCATGAGGGACGCGGTTGAATGCCTTCTCCAAGACCACAAAAAACATCTGAACTGGTTCTGCAAACTCCCATGAACCCTCGAGCACCCTAAAGAAGGTATAGAGCTGGTCCAGCATTCCATGACCAGGATGAAAACTGCATTGTTCCTTCTGGATCCGAGGTTCTACCATCGGCCAGATTCTCCTCTCCAGCACCCTGGCATAGACCTTCCCAGGGAGGCTGAGGAGTGTGATCCTGAGGAGGGACCACCACCCCGGCCTGCCAATCCAGGGGTACGTCCACAATCGCCAATGTTGCAAAGGCGTGTCAACCATGACCCCAGCCTAGGCTGCTCTGGTGCCATGTGCACTGGTGGACACCCTTATGCTTGGACATGGTGTTCGTTATGGGCAAGCTGTGATTAGCACAGAAGTCCAACAACACAACACCGCTTGGGTTCAAATCGGGGAGGCCGTTCCTCCTAATCACGCCCCTCTAGGTTTCACTGTTGCTGCCCACGTGAGTGTTGAAGTCCCCCAGCAAACTGATGGAGTCCCCAATTGGAGCACCTTTCAGCACCCCTCCCAGAGACTCCAAAAAGGCCAGGTGCCCATAGGCCAAAACAACTGCAGAGTACCCAGCCCATAGGCCAAAACAACTGCAGAGTACCCGGAAAGTTAAAACAACTGCAGAGAGACGGCGAGAGACATTTTAGCGAGAGACCTGTTCCCAACCAGAAGGCACAGGGAAGCGACCCTTTCATTCAACAGGGAAAACTCCAATACCTGGCGGCTGAGCTGGGGAGCTATAATCAAGCCCACACCAGCTCGCTGCCTCTCACTGCGGGCAACTCCAGAGTAGGAGATAGTCCAGCCCCACTCAAAGAGTTGGGTTCCAGAGCCCAGGCTGTGCGTGGAGGTGAGCCAGACTATGTCAGTATTGTTTAACCTCCCGCACAACCTAAGGCTCCTTCCCCCCAGCAAGGTGACATTCCATGTCCCTAGAGCCAGTTTCAGCATCCAGGAATCGGGTTGTCGAGCCCCCCTGCCTTCAATTACTGCCCAATCCACAAAGCACTGGCCCCTTACAGATAATCCTGCGGGTGGTGGGCCCACAGAACGGTGGCCCCACTTTGCTGTTTCAGGCTTTGCCCGGCTGGGTCCCATGGGGGGAGACCCAGCTACCACGCATTCGCCTTCGAGCCCCAACCTGGTTCCAGGTTGGGGACCCAGCTACCAGGCAACGTCACGGTCCTCATCTTCTTCTTCTTCATAAGGGGACCATTGAACTGCTCTTGGTCTGGTCCGTCACCTAGGACCTGTTTGCCTTGGGAGACCCTACTAGGGGACTATAGCCCCTGACAACATAGCTCCTAAGATCATTAATTTTTTATTAACTCCAGAGAAATTTTTTCAATAAATATCTTTTACACAAAGTGTGTCGGTCAGAGAAACAACAAGAGACATGCAAGCGTGTGTGTTCAAAAGTGAGAAAAACATCAAAAACAGACGGCCTGAGAGTGCACGTATGGCAGATAGTTCATCCTAAATTACTCTACCCTCCACTCTGTTTCTTGGGGATTTTGGAGTGATATTCCCCTCTTGCTCCCTTGCTCCCTCAGCTGTCACAACCCATCACCACAACTATTCCACTTCAGCTGCAGGGATGCAGTGAAAGCTTTGTCCCTCTCCATCACTCTCCTTTCACATCCCTCTCACTAATGGCAGTTGTGGCATATTGGGTTGTATATTGAGAATGCATTTGCTTGTATACTTACATTGTTTTTAACCATGACCTATTGGTTTAAGGACACAGCAAGAAACTAAAGACATTTTAGTTCTTGCTAAGAGTGTAATACTGTAGAATGTGAAGCTGGAAAGTTAAAACACAACAATTCCTTTGGTCATGGCTTGTATCCGTAGAGATGCATGTGTCTTATTATGGTTTGTCAGGGGTCATTAGTGTAATCCAAGCGGACAGAGGTTTATATAAAGAGAAGTGTGCCAGTGTTCTCTTTCTGTTTGTGTTTTTTTTTTTTTTTTTTTTTTTTTTTTAGTGTCTATATGCAGCCGCTTCCGATAATGTCATCCTACACTGCTCTCTGCTTCTCGCAACCAGAGATCAGCTGTGAACTCATCGCTCTCCTTTAATGGGCAAGCTGCAGAGAGGGAACACACAAAAAAAGAGTGAATTTCAGAGCAGTTTCAGAGAGACAAGGGAGAGTATGAAGAAAGAAGACAACGAATGAAAAAACAGGACTGTAGGTCTCTACCACAACATTTTTCCCAGGGGTCTCACACCATTCCACATAAAAAAACATATGACAGTAAAGTGGCCAATGGGGTTACCAGTTTGGCCTAGCTTGGTGTACCTGTGCTACACTTCAGAGAGCAATCTTATAACATATGGCCTTTAACCTAATATGCATCTTTAGTACAAACATACAGAATTGAGCTGCTCCTCGGCCTCCGCACTTTTTACAGAAAGCCCTACTTTGTCAGGTCTCTGTGGCCATGTATTCTCCAAGGGTGATAGTACCCAAACTCTGTAATTATAAAATGCAAAGGGCATTCCTCAGCCTGGTTAACCAGAACTATGAGAGGGAGGGACAAATATTTACTCCCTCCACCCCTTCCCTCTGTTTCTCCTCCTTTAATGTGCCCACACCCCAATAATTTAACAGTAAGAGCAACTCAGCCTTGTAAACACAACTGTTATGTCTGTGCTCACAGAGCCATGAAGCAGACATACAGGCTCCACTACCCCTGCAGCTACTACTAATACAGGCTCCTCTTTTCTCCTCTCCTCAGCTCACCTCATCCGTATGTACATTACCACTCCATACAGCAAATGTTTGTGGTGACTTTCAGAATATTTATTTATGGATGAAATGAGGAATAGCAGAAAAGTATCAAAGATATTTACCACTATGTACCACTTGTCAGATTTTCTTTCCTCCCTGCAACTGGACACATTGTCCTTTCTAAAAAAAATAACAGAAACAAAACTATAACCTTGTTTTTATCTTTCTTCTGTAGTAATATTTATTTTCATATGCTGCATATCAAGTCTGTGAAGCCATAAATTGCCAAAGTTATTTAAACAACAGCATTTGGCAAAAAAAATACAAAGACATTGAAATCAAGTAATAGAGTTGTTTTTTCTTGTCTGCATAGACTAAAAATCCAGACAAGCTTAAAGGTCAAAGAGCAGTGCGCTGACTTTCACAGTACACCAATTGTGAGGAATTAAAGAGTTTCTCTATTACACGTGCAAATTACCCATATTAAATTTCTCTTATCGTAATTGTTTCACAGAAACTTATAAGTGCTATGTACTAATTTATTCAAACATGATTCTGAAGTTAAGACAAATACCTTGGTGAGGTGCCAGAAAATACCAGAAAATTAAGACCATTGGCCTGAATAAAATTTGTATGTTTATAATTGTGATAAAAAATACTGTCATATCAGTCTGAATCATGGAAAACATAAGTCCTGTACATGTGTATGTGTCTTTGAAATGTATTAATAGTACACTCCACTGAACTGTTTATCTCAACACTTTGTAAAAAGTGTGATAATATCTCTATTTTTTTATTTTCTGTGTGCATGTATTATGTTGATCCTAGATGGATTAAATAGCCAAGCTTGTTTTAATTAAACATATGAAATAGAAAATAAACTTTTGGCGCAAGCATGCCTGTCTGACAGGAAGAAACAGAGAGAATCGTATTGTCTCAGAGGCTATTTGTGTTTGATGTTAACGGACAAGCACAATGCATTAAGCCTGGAATGTAAGTAATGTGCACTTAGACATAGAGCCGCAGCCACACTGTGTGGACAGTATCGTTTAACGTGCTGCAATGACTGTTAGGCTGCTGCATCTCATTGCCTCTCTTTCGTTCTGCATCTTTTCTCTCTCTCTCTCTCTCCCTCTCTCTCTCTCTCTCTCTCTCTCTCTTCCCATTTTCACTCTCTGTATACATTTCTTAAATGGTGCGCTAGTGTGAGAGATGAAAGATGAGAGAGGACACTGCAGGTCTCTTTAGAGCTATTTACTTTGTACCATTCTGTCTCCCTCTGGTCCTGTTTGTCTGAGTGAAGTAAGATGCTGAAAATACTCCAGAAACATTTGATATGATGCAGTGCTACAGGACAACTTTTATCCATGCTTTAGAAAAACACTAAACAATGGTGTGATTCAAGAGTGGAGCTAAACTGTCAGTATAAATGCAGGCCTGGCCTCAACAGAAGACCCAGCACCCTGTGTGAATGACTGTGAGAGCTGGTGTATGGCAGGATGAAGTGTGTTCATTTCCTTATTTATTGACGCACTTGCTTTTCTCTGAGTGTTTGAAATTAATAACAGCCAGCAGAAATCAGACAGAGGGATGAAAATCAGCACTTTCCCCGCAGTGAAGCCATTCATCAAGCTAACGAGCGGGAGAATAGGAGTGGAGGAGGGGAAAAGTGACGTTTGGAGAGGGAGCAGGGAGCAGGAGGGAAGCAGGTGCAGTGTGAGGCAGAGGGAGGGTGAGAAAGTGATGCTGGGAACAAAGGTGAGGGGAAGGAAGCTAAGTTTGTTTGGGAGGAGGAGAGTCATTTGGATGATAGCACACAAGAGGAAACATGTGTCACTCTAAAACAGGAAAGAGAGAAACAGAGGCAGTTTCTTTTGGAGGGATTGGCAAAGAGCAATGCAGTATAGAAATTAATGATGGTATATTTATACATTTAGGTATACATACATGGATGTTTAAGTCCATGTCTTTACTAATTGCTAATCAGTGGCTCCTGCAGCTTTATAGCCTTTAATAACACAAATATACAATGACTGGAATTTTTAGGCCTCAGCAAGCAGCATCCAGCTCCACAAACAGTCAGTACTGGCTCCAACAGCACTATTACCTCATGATGATGAGGACTGAAGCACATACAACACAAAGCTCTTGTTCACTATTATCTCACAATGGCTTGATCCTATACTGCTCCACCTCCCCAAGGGCCCACCAGAAACCCAACAGTGTCTCACACCCAGAGCAGGGCTGACTAAGCACTTACCGCTGAGCCTCTCTTTTCAGAGTGGGAGAGGAGTGCCATGCTGAGTACTCTGCCACAGGAAAATAATTAGCAAAGTGGAGCTCTGCCCAAACACATTGGACGAAATTTAGTACTTACTTCACATACAAAAACTATAAATCTTTCTTGCTTGCTTGCTTGATTTCTTTCTTTGCTATGAAAGTATTATTCTTGCAACCAGCAGTGAAATTTTGTCTCTCCTTTAATTTATGAAACTAAGTATTTGTATTGCTAATGGAAGATAGATTTAGGACAACTCCAATGA
The DNA here is from genome assembly GCF_900324485.2 of Mastacembelus armatus. Taxonomy (NCBI): domain Eukaryota; kingdom Metazoa; phylum Chordata; class Actinopteri; order Synbranchiformes; family Mastacembelidae; genus Mastacembelus; species Mastacembelus armatus. The sequence goes on from NC_046635.1 coordinate 13,367,411, forward strand.
ATGGAGCTTCCAGTAAGTAATGAAAAAGTGCCCAGTAAAAGCTGCTTTGCACTCTTTCTTGTGCTTGCTGCCTTGTAGTGATGTAAACAGTGCCCATCTTGCTGTACATGGATATCTGTATTTTTAACTTTAACGTTAGACCACAGTGTCACCAAAGCTAAATATAGTCAGCTCCTCCCAAGACGTTTCCAGTTTCTCAATCCTTTCCAAGAGGCAGGTGGAGCAGAGAGAGGGGTGGGATGATGGGGGGTAACACCCAGTCTTGAATATATCATTCCTTGACTTTTGACCCATATGATGCAGTAGGTTGTTTTCTGCTCTGACTCCCTTTCTCTTTCTGCCCTCTGCACTCCTCCTCTATCCAATTCATTTTCTCCTCCACATGACAGGTCCATCTGGATCGATTTCATCTGTCCTCAGAGATGGAGACCAACATCCTGGCACCCAGAAATAGAGCTCTGTGTGACAGAAGAACCTGCGACCAACTGTAACTGTTAGCACACAGCTCTAAGCAAGAAAGGATGGAAGAACAAAATTATTTGGAAAAAATGACAAGTAAGTATTAGGTGATTAGTTGTGTGTATGGAAACTGCTTCTGTAAGTTTCACTCAGACTGACCTGACATACAAAACACGCTTGGTGGCCTCTCCTACCTGTTACATTGTGCTTATGTTGTCAGATGCACACACACACGTCTGCTTACCCAATCTATATTTGCACTCACCTCTCCTTCTCATAGCCTCTTTCACACATTTATATTGAGTATTCTGTATATACACCTGGGGTTTTATCTTTGTCAGCATTTTCTGGGTCCTCCAGCTACCTGCTGGGGTCTGAACTCTCTTTGCGTGGCAAAACCTTGAAGTGTGTCTGGCTTCATAACATACATACCAGTCACAGATAAGACACACTGGCAAGCTCATACAATGTTATGAAGTAAATACATTTGTGCTTAGGAAAACCTTTTTCTTATGCATTTGTCAGGTGTAGGCGCAGTGGTGCAGTGACACAGTGTCCTGGTGGTGTCTAGGCCATCCAGGCCAGAGTCAGGACACTCTTTCCTCAGGCAAGGACACCAAGACCTGGCTCTCCGTTTCCATCACTCAACCTGTCCTCCTGGAGCTACGTGGCCAGACTGCTCATCACCCTCCCCCCTCGTCATATGCATGGATTTGCATAAAACAAAGGCATCGCTCTGCCTGCAATGTCTGCCATGGTTTAAACCGCAAAGCACGGGATGGAGCAGACCACACCATATGCAGCCGCTCTAAGCTCGGCTGGCAGGTTGTCAGAGCACAACATCGGTATTGCGCACTAGCATGGACAGGGAACTGAGATTTATGAGGCTGACTAAGATAGACATCCTCATGGTTTTCCACTTTCATTTGTTTAACATCCGTTCCCTTGGCATTGTTTATATAATACACCCCCTAGCAGTGAGCAGAGGGCACCTAATTCACAGTGATGATGTGGGAGGAGAATCAGAGCACTTAAAACACTTCATCTAAAGATGATTTGTCCTTGTCTTTTCTGATGGCTTTTGTCCTGCTTCCCCTCCTGAAGTTAAGTGGACTTGGAGAAAGGCCAGCTACTGATCCCACCCCCCACTTAGATACAATCAAGTAAATAACACTGGATACAAATACATGCACACACAAGCACAGATGCATCCTATGCATTCTACTCCACCAAGGTGGAAAGTCATGAATAAAAGCCCAAACCTTTTCTCATTCTTACTTATCATGACCAAACACAGCAAAGAGATTTGCTATGGAACAACCATAGGGTTTGCAGTACACACTTGCCCAGATTGCTCTCTGTCTGTGAATTGTTTTCAGCACTAGAAGCGTACTCTTCACTCTGCACTTCTCCTGGAGCCTGAGGCCCTCTGTTTTTTCTATCTACCCTTTTCACACAGAATCATGTGACAGGTCACTTACATTTGAGTGAGTGGCTATAATTTGCTGGTTGTGCTGTTAATCACAGTAATGTTTTTTGTCATGGATTCAAATGGGGAGATACATACAATACTAGGCGTGCGTATGGCACTGGGATGATAGAGAGGTGCAACAGAATAGATATAAAGGTTGACAAAAAGATTATGTGTTCCACACTAATAAGATTAAACAAACTACAGTACATTATCGTTTTTCTGGAAGCCTTACAGTATACAGTAAATCCCTTAGTATCACAGCAAAATTGCCAGTGTGTTAATTTCACACTAAAAAATGTTTCCACTGTTCACATATGAAGACTTTTTTAGTGTGGATTTTCAGTGTATTATATGTGGTGACTTATAATGAATGATTTATATGGATTGGATCATGTAATGATAGAGGTAATATGGCCAATAATACTGCTGTATATATTAGAATTCAGTTTTAAATATACAGCTTTGATCATTTTTTAAAGGGCTAACCTTTGTGTACTTGTTTTGAAAATGTGACTTCACTCACTGTTATGAAGTTTCAGTATTAAGGACATACAGAAAAGCTTACAGAGATCAAGTAAGAAGTGTTTTACCTTAAGGAGCCAATGGTACGAAGGAATGGGGCTTGAAATCACAGATGGAGGAATTTTCTTGATGACCTAAAGGAGCAGATAAAATTAGACAAAACATTTCAAAATGCATAAATGGTTATCAAGGCAAATAGACACGGCGTCTTCTCTTGCTCTTCTGGTTCTTTTACTGTGTATCACTCCCTGACAGCCACACAGGCACCCACACATAAAGAAACACACAAACAATCACAAAAAAACATGTAGATCCATTCTGAGCGAGATTCGCTTTCACTTTGTCTGTCTGTTGAAATACAGTACATGTATTATAGTAAGCATTTGATGCAGGGGGAAATGTAAAAATTTGCATGCAAATAGATTCTAGAGGCAGAACCCATGCATCAAAATACTGTAACCACAAGAGACAAAGCTAAAATATCTAAGCATACAGTGTACCATTACACAAAAAGGCAAATAGTTTTATGCCAAAGCCTTTGTTCCTGTTCATTAAATGGCATAATTAATAGTTCTAAAAGAGAGGGAATCATGTAGACAAATAAATGGAGAAGGATGGTAACATCTGCCTTTTCTACTACCGCGTGGCTGATGCTTTCATAAGCACTCCCCTCAAAACACACGTAAATAAGCATGTTGCTCTGGGAAGGTCCACATAGTTATTTATATGGCCTATAAATGTTGCTACACAAATGAAAACATTCCTGTGCACCAATCAGCCAAGCAGGGTTCCTTTGGAACATTGGGGAAAATGACAGTTGTGAAAATACTTTGCCCAAACACTGCAGTGAAGGAATTTTTAAATCACTGGCTTTTCAAATAAGTGCTACATAACTCAGTTCTACAGAGTATCCTGAACTGCTGGATAATGGCCGGGATGTCGCATGATTAAAAAAGTCAGTGCATCTAAATCACATGGCGTAATCAGCGTTTGATCAGCATTACTGATAGCTTTGAGGAAAGTTTAAAAAGTTAATGGTACTTAAAAGGTGAGAGTTTATATTGAGAAAAGACAAAGAGCCTTCTTGACTGACAAATGGAAAGACAGCAGTTGTTAGAAATGTATGGGAACATGTATTGTAAAATATGCTTAGTTTCCATTTTTCTTGTCATTTTCTATTACGTCATTATGACACTAAAGTGCATTGTTGGTGATTTTCTATGCAAAACTTTGAGGTATTTTGGTCATTGTTCGTTGATTCTTCATTTGATCTGTTAAATGCATTGCTCTGCTGCAGCTCACAAACATGCTTTAAAAGTTACAATTGTGGGGGGAAAAAAACATTTACAGTAGTTCTAGTAAAATCTAAAGAGCACAACTGTGTTCTTTTCATATAGCTAGATTTTTCTCTTATTTGTAGGAATTTGAAAACTGTGTGCCACTTTGAAAGTGTTACTTTTTTTACTTTGTTACCTTGTGTGAAATGGTACTGTTAAGCAATGGTGTTGCATTTATTTAATTCAGATGCTCTTGATTTCAGTCCATATACAAGCATATACAATTACCCCAGCAAGTCCTGACCACCTCATCACCAACATATCCTGCACCCAGTCATTCAAGCACAACTTTCTAATGACACCATGTGTATCTGCTTAACGTCTATTTGAAACATCTGGTCAATTTGTGCCACAAAGAAGTAAAGAAGTGCAAGAGCCAAGTGTACTTTGAAAAATGAAAAGAATCGTAGCGGATCCCTAATGTCCATTTAATTTGGATCAGTGGGTGTTGCTCTGCTGCACCTTTCGAATGCACTGCAAAGTGAGAGGAATTTTTTTGTCTGCATCTGCTATGAATCTGGACAGACTATTTGTGGATGTGGCAGTCACCTGCTTGTGCTGAAACACCTGACTGCCGTTACTATTAATTATTTGATTCTAGCATATCTTTCGCAACATCAGCCTTCATGCAGAAGAATTTCACTTATACTTCATTATAAATGCACACTGGATTGTCATAGTAATTAGAATCTGCACTTACATCTTTAAAACAACCTTAAGAAACTACTTTTTTTGGCAACATTTGCAGTACATGAAGTGAGTAAGTGAAAAAAGGTAAGGGAATGATAACATTTTTTATTTTAAATTATTTTGAATTCATTGCACTACTTGAGAGAGCAAAAAATGTTTTTGCCTCATAAAAGGTTTGGGATTGTGTGTGCTTGTAATATTGTTTTTAATATTAATGTGTAAACTCAGGACTGATAATGTAAAATCCTAGTTTAGAACACGTAGTCTAACTCAGTGAATGTGGAGGAACAATGAATTTTGCAGAAGTATCACTGGTTGTTTTGTTGTCTCTTTGCGCTGCCCACAACAGAATCCTTGCATGATGTGGGTGTGAGAATAAAATTAACTGCTCTCTGTGATCATGGTGCCACGATCAGTACCCAACAATCTCCATTATACTGCTGTGATTAGTTAAACCAGTACAAAGACTGACTTATTTTTATCATTCCTATTTTCACTTGACAATGAGCTTTGGCAGCATGGAACTAAAGTTGGCAGGCTTGAGCCAAGTGCCACGTCTGCCCTGTTCTACACATTTTCATGTAATAGTTGTACTGCATACTGCCTAAGTACCTAAACACCTTTTGCATATTTAATTGTATTTAATTCTAAACTATTTCTGATTCATCTACTTGAAGCTGAATCACATTACCATGTTACATGATATAAGAGGTTTTATATAAAAACAAGAAACACTTCCAATAAAAGTTGCCTTAAAGAAAATTCAGAAACATGTAACAAAAAAATATGCCACAAGAGTATAACTCTCTAAGACAGTGGTGAAATACAGGAAATGGGTAAAAAAAAATGGCAGTGAGTTGTCCTGAATTTGCTGTGTATTGTGCCATGTCAGATGTTCATGTACATCTCATTCAGTGGGTTCTGGGCAGAGGAAATGAGCATAAGCTCCCCAGGGCAGAGATTACTCTAATGACTTTTAAAGCAGCCTTGTGTGCTGTAACGTTTGACCTCCGCTCATCCTCTTCTCCAAAATATGACAAGAGAGAGACGCACATGCCTGCAAAGACACATGCTCACACATTTACACATAATGAGCGCCCCTTTTTATCCACACAGGCACTCATCAACTTTTCACACCGATCTGTCTAAGTTAAGAGATGGAGAATCATACACAAGCAGCAATATAACAAAACCCATTTTCTGGTACAATCTAATGCTTTTAAGAATTCAGACACCAAACAAGGTCTGTCAACTGGTGCACTGCTACTTAAGTAAACATCGTGTTGCATCTTATGCTTTCAGTCCACATAGGGCTACCGTTCCATATGAGTGCATCACTACAAGAGTGATAGATTTATCACACATATAACCACTACAACCACTGCAAATTAGAACTGTCTTCACAGAAAAGCCAGTTAGCTTGAAGACTGAGTCATATATATATGCCAGACTAAAGAGAAATCCAAGGAATATAATGCCCTGAAACAAAAGGCAGGAGCAAATCTATGCAGGGCCATTTACTGTTCGTCTCTTGTGTTCATACTGATGCCGGTGTGTAAGGCTGCTGTGTATTCAGTTCTAGTGTAGGGATATTAGAAGCCGAACTGCTCTCTCCCAATAAGGAAACAATCAAAATAAACAAGCCAAAGAGTGTAACAGAGCAGCCCTAAACTGAAACCAAATTTTTTACATACCATTCAAAACACATCAAAAAAAAAAAACACCACATGAATTTATAGCCATTGGAAAAGCAAAGCCTAACTCCTAAGAAGAAATCATTTTGTGTTTGAAATAGTTAGTATGGAGAAATGTTCTTTAAAGGGAAATAAAGCAAACAGTTATCCTCCCTGAAGTAATTTAATACATTGTTGTGGTTAATATGAAATATCAAAATATAGCAGCACTACTGCTTAGATCAAATAAATGTAATTAGATAAATTGAGGAAGAAGGAGAGCAGCTTGGCTGTAAATTGCATGGTGTGTGCATGCTAAGACCCAACACTGGCACAGCTGCACGGAGCTGCACTCACGATTTATCATCTCTACATCGCAGGAGCCAGTGGGCCACACCACTATTAATCATCAGCAAAATCATTTAATTCAGCCCAAGCCTGACTATTGTCTCAGTCTCTCTCCTCACTCTGGGCAAATCAGCCACCACAGCAGCAGCACACACCTCAGAGGAAATCACACAAAACAGAGTGGGATACAAGTGTTAAAACTCTCTAAAAGGGTTAAGAGTCTCTTTCTTTGACAGGCTATGTAGCACATCATCACTGGCAGATGGTGCAGAAGGTGGCTTCTTTGTAAATTTACCCAGTCTGAAATTTATAACTGAAAGGACTACTGTTCATGGTGCAGAATATAACAGTTGATCACTCAGTGCTGTTAACACACTGACAGTGTGGTTAATTTTTATGAAAAGTGCTCTTTGTCTGTGTCTTTTGCTCATAGCCACACACACAAACTGTGGCTAAGTTGAAAGAAGCTGACAAATCCAAGCTGAATCTGTCCTCAGAAACCGTAGTACTTCTTCAAAGTGTGTCTTGGCACTTTGGTCTTCCTGTTTCAACAAACAAATAGTTCTGGAACAGTGAAACAAGATGCCCACAAGGCTATTCCTTGTCTCAGAATGAACTTATAGAAGAACATTTCCTCTTGTGTTTCTGAAAAGTGGCCTTTTCAGATAATACACCAGCACAGTGAAAAACCCATGCTGAAATGATATGTTTGAACATGAGCTAAAATGCAAGATTTGAGTACAGCAGCGCTTAGCCTCTTCTGCTTGTCGCAGTGGCAGACTTACATTGGCACCTTCTCTGGCACCCCCTCACATGCCTGACATTACTGTGCCCTCACTGCACCCCCTCACCGAGAGCATGTCTGCTCCAGATCAACATCCAGGCCCACTGACAAACAGGATAAAGCAGGGTGAAACTGCTAAAGCCAAACAATGATGTGCTAATGACAATAAGCTCACAGTATCCAAAAAACATGCATACAGACAGCAGGCACACTACACATTCACAGGTCAGTAACACAGCAGTATGAAATGAAAGGTACAAATATAAAACATGCATAGCCACACATCACTTGTACATTTTCCCATTCCAGTAGTAAAAACACATGCACATTTAAATTCAGAGACATGCAAACACACACACACACACAAAGAGAGACGCTCACACACATCACAGGCTACATTTTACATTAAAGTGATCATAATGTAGTTATAATATGCAAAACCACATTAGTCTTCTATAGTTAAAATGAGAAAGTAATTCTTGGACCATTTTCTTAAAGTAGAATATGCAAATATATTTTTACATTACACACAAAATTTGATAGTGAAGGTAATACAGAACGGAAATGGAGTTGAAATAATGAAACAAAACTGGAAACATGTAAAAGTCTACCACTATATATAACTATGTTTTGAAAATAATTTTTCAGCCTTGTAATTTGAGGATTTTTGAAGAAAAACTGTAAAACCTATCAGACTGTGAATTGTTTGTCAGGACAAAAGTACATTCAAATGTAGGCCACTGCGTGTTGAATTTTTTGTTTGTGGTTTTATTTGCTTGTAAGTAACACTGGACTTGTATCTCCACATTTTTACAGCACTGGTGCAACACAATTGACAGAATATCCTAATCTGAATTCCTTCCCAGTTTTTGCCTTCATTGTTTTGGATGAATTAATGAATGACTCTTGTTAAAATTTTGTTTCTGACACGTTCAGTTTGGGCCCGTTATTAAACTGGTGTTGGATTAAAACAAGTCAAAAAGGGTGACTATTTAGCAAACACAGACACTAAAATGTAGTGCAGAAATCTCCATCATGTTTTGAATCTAGTTTCATGTTTCAACACCAAAGCAAATATTCTCAGGACAAGTCAAAAGAAAAGTGAGAAACTTATTGAAGACAATTACATACATTTATTGCATATCATTTAATTGTATGAAATGAAAAACGAGCACATATGAACATCACATATGGTTAGTGAGTGAAATAATTTTGCACAGCAAAATATATAGATATATATATATATATTTATATACACTATATATAAGTTGAAAGATTAATTAACATATTTGCAAGATTTATTGGCGAATGATACTCCCTCATTTTACACATGCAGGGTGTCAATCCCTGGCGAGCTAACAATGTCCAGACATTATTAATTATAATAATTGTTATTGCTTTGCAAATATTGAGTTTGTTTAAAACAAAACAAGTCTCTCTTGAACTGCTAATAAAGTATCAAAACATGTTACGAATAAGTCGTAACAGAATGCCAAACCTTTTGCCAAAATCTTCTTGATATGTGAATAACTTTTCCTTAACTTCTACATGATTACAGGCGAGAATTTTTAGTGCATTTCAGTCCATAACAGGTCAGTTCGTTGAAGAAACACATTTTACAAAAACACAGCAATTTGCTTTGACTTGGGCAATGAGAATAATCTCCTTCAACAATACTTTTTGAAATACAATAAGAAACGCGTGATGGAGACCAATACAGCTCTCACACTTCTGTTTGAAGCTCATGCTGCACAAGCGCTCTTTATGCACTGCACAATACTGCTCAATGTATAAACTGGAGCCGAGCCAATTTCTCTAAACCATTGTTAAAATACTGTTGCAGCAGTCTCCTTATTAATTATCCTAATAATCTACATGTAGCACATTATCTTTTGCAATTTAGATTATCAACTTTATACTTAAATTACACTTTAAAATATTCAAAGGTTGACAGATGCACAATGGAATATGTTTAAATAACAATATAGGCTTTAAGCAACAGACTAAACTTCCAGGAAGGGGACTGGTGATTTCCTTAATAGTGAAGGCTTTTCTTTTCCCCTCGCACAAGGATCGCCGCCGATCAACTTCCATCAAGAATGCATAGCGCATTCACAGCTGCCTAATGACAGCCGATGATGGTGCACTTCAACACAGCTGAAATGCACTGTATAGATTTACAAGGGGTGGGAAGTCCTGTCACTTTTTTGTTGCTGTCCCAAAAAAGTGAGGAGGCCACAAATGAAGTATGAATGCCATGCTGGAGTCATCCGACAAAAAGGACATCTTCAAGCACAGAAAAAAACCATACATGTCCAGCATGCAGGGCAGTTCAATAACACATCTCTTTAAAAACAATGAATAGTTTGTAATGAGTATAGTCTTTTGTTGCTCAACACAATAACAAGCAAACGCATGAGATGAGGTGGCGTCAAACGACAGGCTCGCAATCCTCCACGTTTGGCAGACAAAAAAAAAAAGGAAGTAAAAAAAAAGACCAAAAACATACTGTCGATGGATATAGTTCTGACAGGAATCTGTACATTTAATTAAAAGAAAAATGATGAAAGGGGGCAAGTTGATGAACTTGAAAGGAGTATACTTGTGTTTGCATGCACACTTGGTATACTGACTCAACTTTCAAAAATCAGAGTTTAGCTACTGAAACACTGCAAATTTAATGACCAACGATGAAAAAATCCTGACAAACAGGCTAAGCATAATATACTTGTATGGTAGCAAAAAGTAGCTGAAAGTTTTCTGAATACGCCTCTCCAAAATTAAAAGCGCGGATGACTAAGCCCCCAAATCTAAAAACAGTCGTTGACATGAACAAACTCTTTGTTTTCAAAAATTGCATAAAATGAAAAAAAAGAAAAAAATCAAAAAGTTGACAAATTAGTTCTTGGTCTAGTAGGTTCTGAGCCAAATGAAGATTTAAAAAAAGTTTCATAACTTTTTAAGCGGGAGTAACTCATCTGATATTCTTTTTTTTTTTTCAGGATAATGTCGAGACTCACATGAAAAACTCCGGGGATGACGGGTTGTTGTCACTGCTGGATCCATTTTCTCTGAAGCCGTTGCTGATGAGCTTCTCATACTTTTCCTTGTACGCGTCCCTCTCCCGGACCAGCCTGGAGATCTCTTGCTTTAGGTGCTCAACCTGCTGCATGAGTTGAGTCTTCTCTCCCTCCAGGACGTGCCGCTGCTGGACCCGCTTGAACCGACAGGACTGAGCGTAGCCTCTGTTCTTTAGGGTCCTCCTCTTCTGTTTCAATCTGATCACTTCTTCCTTGCTGACCCCCCGTAGCTGCCGGTTGAGCTCCCGCACTGACATGGTCACCAGCTGTTCGTCTGAAAACCGCTCCTCCAGGCGCATGTGTGGGTGATTTGTCACAGAAGTGCCGTTGGACTGCACGCCGGGTGCCTGGTGATGGCTGCTGTTGTGGTGGTGATGGTGGTGGTGGTGGTGGTGCTGTGCTCCGTTCTGAGCGGCTGCCGCAGCGATAACTGCGGACACCACCGCCGCGGCAGACCCCATCTCTTCTCCGGCCATGGTGCTTGTTGCCCCGGCTGCTCCAGCAAACTGCTGGCCCCTGGCATAGCCATCGAATGACTGGAGCTGGTGACTGCTGTTGATCAGCGCCTCGACTGCGTCTTCGGGACTGAATCCCAGCGCCTCTGGATTCAACTGCTGTTGATAACCGGACATCCAGTAGAAATCCTCTATGTGTGTCTTCTGCTCACTCCCCGACCCCGGACTGGGCGCCGAGAAGCTTGGGGAAGGGGGCACCGAGCTGCAAGGCGTGCTCATCGGGGTGGAAGACAAGGATCCCCCGGCGATAAGGCGACTGCACTGGCTGATGTTGCGATCGGGCTCCACCGGCTCCTTTTTCACTTCAAACTTCATCAGATCGAAGTCATTAACATATTCCATGGCCAGGGGACTGGTGGGCAGGTCGGAGTTGCTCATTGCCAGCTCTGATGCCATCCTCTTGCTGCTGACAGTCCTCCAAACGGGGTGAAGAGCAGCTGTCAAACTGGGTTGGTTGTTAAGAACGTGAGCCAGTTTGATTTTTAAGCGTTTGTCTTGAAAGTGAAAAAAAAGAGCTTTTCAGTGTCCTTTTTGCAGCCACGGACTTGCAGGCGAGTACGAGTAGTTTTTCTTTGCAGAGTCTATTGCACAGACACAGCAGTGCCGCGCGCACGAGTAGCGGAGTCCTTTTTCAGCATGTGAAATTCGGCGGTTTAGTATTTCAAACATTTAACACTTGACGGTTTCTTCGTAAATACATTGCACAAGCGGAGAGGGAGAAAAGCCGAGAGTAAGGGAGTGAATGCAGTCTCGCACGTTATAAACCGCTGACTGGTGGGGAGGTTTTTTAGAGGGATCACACAGCAGATGAGTTTAAGAGCATTGTAGCTGCCCTGACGTCAGGCTGGAAATGGGAAATTGACTCGGACGAAGAGCCAATAGGGTCGCAGACTCCGACAGCTAATTAACATATGAGTAGTCCAAAGAAACAAAACTTTTCTCAACTGTCAAGGGCCATCAGCTGACTGTCAGCTGGGACACAGCCTCCTAATTCTCTGGCTGTTATCTCTAAACCTTTAGAGTCCGAGACAGGGATTTATACCAGTTTAGTTTATTTTCGCTTTTAGTCGAAGAAGTAGCCATGCGTGCATACTTTTTACCAGTGGACTCCCGGTGCGTTTAGAGAAAAAAGAGAAACACAGAGAAAAAGATCTATCTATCTATAGAGAGCGATTGGTATTTATTTTCTTTTTTTACTATGAAGCCTATTCAAAATTTTCTCCAAGAAAATGAAAATATTTAAATCCCTGTTAAAGCTGTGTTAATTTATAACACATGTAACTATACAAATATTACGCGCATATAGACGAAGTTCAATTGTAACTTCAGAGACAGTTGACCGAAAATATGGAAAATGAATCGAAGAGATTTGTCATGACTTTGCGCACCATTATAAAACTCAACACTGCCACCTTTTGGACATGCCACCACATGTGATTCCCCCCTCAATCAGTCTGGACTTCTCACACGTTTCAAACAAAGAATAACCGTTGTTTAATGGTGGGGAAAACATGTTTGCAAAATACACTATGACTTGCATTGTTTATTAAGGAAATGATAATAAACACTTGTGAATTTTATTGGAGCTATGTAACAATGTCAAACATGTATTGTGTGGTAGCGGTCATGTCAATGAAACTGAACGCCAGTGAACCCGGTGTTCCAACCAAAGTGATATTATGTCCCACAGCCATAAAAATCACTTTATCTATGCACTGATCCAGGCAATGCTGTACAGTCATATAAACTGCTCTCATACATTGCACTTTATCTCAGTTCAGAGGTCTCCTGTTTTTAATTGACTCGTGTACAACAGTAACACAGTCACATTAAGATAGTCTAGGTATTCATGCTTGTAACCACATGTCCTGTATAGTCAAAAAGTAATGGGTTCACCCACGTTGTTTAAGCAGGGTTTTTGTCAACAAACTATGTGTTTGTGTTTGTAATATTTTATTTTAGCCAGGGGCTACAGGGACCCCTGTGATGCTTTTTTATTTTATGTTTTATCCCATACATGTACATAACAGACCACTGAAGTCACTCCAGGTGTGAAGTGATACAGACACAAACTGGCTGGTGAGTGCAACTATGATAAAGACTGAAAGAGAACTACCTAATGCCATTTTATTGAGCTTAACAGCATTAGCCTGAATTTATCAGAAAGGTAGACATTTGTATGAGATTTATAGCCAAAAGATGAGATCCCCATTTTACACAATAAGGACTAAAACTATTTATCGATGACTTATAGTAGTTTTCTCATTTATCCCATTTGTTAGGGAAAAGAGCGATGAAAGCCTCCTAAGGCCTGGTCTCATTGACCACTCAGAGTGTTGATTTCTTTTGTGACCTCTTTTGACATGATGCCGACAAAAAACATTTCTTTCCTGTGACAAAAACCTATAATCATAGTGTATGTCTGCTCTCCAAGTGTGTGATCTCATCATTGTAATGGTGCATATTTTTAGAGTCCTGGGTGCACACTATGTAATGATTGGGCAAATCATGTATGTTCATGCTGCCAAAAGCATTAGAAGACAATCTTGACAACCAACCAGATATTTTTATAACTATAAGGACTTCAGCATTTACTATAGTTGTCCAAAACTATAGCTCAGAATATGTCTTCTGTTCTTCCCTGTTTTCTGTCACTGTGATGTCACAGCTGCCATAATAAGTGTGCAAACATAGGTAGTGAATGTTCTAATAAAAGTGTAAATGGATGCATCTTCTTGCAAGTTAATACGCCAATGTGTGTGGCTCAGACAAACTCAAACAGAACCCTATTGTTTCTATTTCCATTCTGTTGCCTTGTCATCTGTTTGGGCCTACCTGTTCTTTGGAAGGCACAGCAGTGGCCTGTTCCCTGGGGTATGGCGACAGCAGAGCGAGACTAATACACAAATGAAGGGAGAGCTCATTAGTCATGACAGGAGAAAGTGGCAGACCCAATTTAGCTGCTTTTTTTGCCTTTTGAAGTTACTGATGATGCAGGGCTGAGGGAGATCTACATGGATAGAGATCAAGCTGCTAGGAAAGGAACTTACCAAACCAGGAAGGAAGAAGTTTATGCATAGGTCTAACAAAATGTGAACCATTACTATATCATTAAAAGTCTCAATCCCATATTTCATACTTTTTTTAGTCATTGGTAAAACTCAAAGCTTTCTGAAGCCATAGTAACTACATTAAACTGAAGATTGTGTTTTGAGCTCTCTAGCGAATATGGTGTTCTTGTCATCAGTACTATTCAGGTTCAGTGACCTCATCATTACAAATTTCAGAAGTAGTCAAAGTTAACACAAGCCTTTAACATAAAACACACATTTTCAGGTTGGTTACATGTAAAATCCCTGTGTTTTACATTACAAATACACCAAATCCACCATGTACAAGATTGAGTACTGACAAAGTGGTGATGGTTGAATTTAAATTTGGAAATGCAAATTAACATCCTCTACAGTCACGTATCTTGCTGTTACTAACACTGCTTCTGAATAGGCCATTAATTCAATTCAATTCAATTCAATTTTATTTGTATAGCGCCAAATCACAATACAAATCATCTCAAGGCACTTTACAAAAACTAAAACTAAAAACCCAACAATTCCCTTATGAGCAAGCACTTGGCGACAGTGGAGAGGAAAAAAACCTCCAGCAGAACCGGGCTCAGTTTGGGCGGCCATCTGCCTCGACCGGACCCATTAACCCATTGCAATATACAAATTGTGTTACATACACGTTTTCTGCCATGTAATGTGGCTCTGACACTAAGATGACTTCTGGTTTTGTTGGAATGGTTTATGGTCAGTTTATAGAGGTCCCAGATTTAAACCCCTTTCTAATAAGCCTCTTGTCATTGTATTAATATAAATAATATACTGTAAGTAAAGGTACTCTAGGTAGACCAATCTTTGTTTTAAAGTTATCAGGGAAAAGTTTTAATAATGTCCATCCTTACGTGCTTGTAAACTCTGATGTGTACTGCTTATAAGTGCACTACAGCCTAGGACTGTCTCACTATGAAAGTGAAAATGTTTATGGGCTCCTACAATACATATCGTACAAATATTAAATTGTGTGTTTTATTCTGTAATGATTTGCCAATACTCCAGCAGATCCCCGTGACCCTGGTTCAGGATAAAGCGGGTATAGAAGATGGACGGATGGATGGATGGATGATTTGCCAATAAACAAACTGATATCCTTTTACACTAGGACAGATGAGTCAAAGGGTTTTAAATTAAATCATAACCACAAAATTTAAAATGCACCTTATTGAAGTAAACATGAGTTCTACAAATATTCTTTTTGTCTTGGGTGAAATAAACTATGACAGGAGTCAGAATCTAATGTCAAATTTACAAAGCAATTCTACATACTGGCAGCTAGTCTGTGGATGACACCTGCAACACATAATATCTTGTAATGATCATCACAGAAAAAACTTTGAAATGTAAACAATTTCAATCATTAAACCTAACCTCAGCAATAACATGAAGAGTGTCACTTAGATTAGAGTATTACAGCTGGTATCATTCTGAACTCCTCAGTGTGGGGAGCGATAGAGATGACCAAGTGGAAAGAGCAGAGGTCAGTGAGTTGTTTGTTCAATGTCTGTTAGGGTGTGCATGTTTTTGTGTGGTGGATGCAGGGGTTGCTCAGTTCTAGACAGGACTCAATAAAGCCATCTAATCAGCCTCTTTGCATTCCAACACTGTTGTAAGCCACCTCTAACCTCAGCCATTATTGTAACCATGTCAAAAAGCGTGTTTAAGTGAAAGAATGGAGTCACAGCTTTTCATATGACAAAAACACTGAGTTTTTATTAATATATTATTATTACCTTACAATCTCTAAAATGTAGAAGACAGAAACACTACACATGTTTTACATCGCTACTAACATGAAAAACTGGTATTGCTCTAGGGCAATGCAATTTCATCAACAGTTTAGTGAGAACAACAAAGCTGGAATATCAATTTTCACCCCACCAACAGAATGTGGGAAGGCCATGTTATAATTACCTAAATCCATTAGTCAGAATGAGGGAGAGGCTAAAAAGGGTGCAACAGAGGACACAGCAGACAAAACAAGGTCAGGAAGAGAGCAGCTCAGTAGTCTGAGATGGATTTTGAATGGCTCCTGACACACCGTTGGAAAGTATTTGGTAGCCTACAGCTAGTGGGCTTTGGGTGACTGGAGCACTCTGGTGTATGACCTCCAGCTACTACCAGTTCTATGGCTTGATGTTGACGGACCAGCAGTTAACGACTGCATGTGTTGCAGGGCTGCAAACAGCAGATTCACAACTGTTTTTCTAGACTGTCAGTCATTTTTGTTGTTTATTTTTTTGTATTGCTGCTACCTGTATATATTGCTGCTATATACACATACTCTCTAGTATAACCCATAAGTATAAGACTGGAACAAGGAACCAATCACATCCATCTCTTTTTAAAACACTAAACTGTTGCCACACTAATGCTTATTTTAAGTGTTTATTTTTGGTTTTTATACTTAGTTTTTTTATATTATTTATTACAGCTGTTTACTATTTATTATTCATGATCTTGTTATTCATTGCCCAATTAGGCATCTTAAGAGCTGCTAACTTCATTTTGTTGTTTTGTGTTACTTTGTGCATACAATTCATTCATTCATTCATACATTCATTCATTCATTAATTCAGTGTCACATGACCTGGACTAATGAAGCGTTTCGAGGTTTAGCCTTTCATATTTATTACCCGTCCAACTGAATACTTGTCAAATTAAATAAGATGGTTTCTAATTAACACTGTGGCTCTTAAATGTAGGCTACTTTGTTCACCACATGTAGTGTAATCGAAGAAGACTGGTCAATATTGCACAACAGTTGGCAGAGTGGATTGCATATTAGCCATAATTACATTCACATGAACATAATGTATTGGTTTACTGTCATGTGTAAGGTTAATGTGTATAGCAATTTAATGATATATTAACAGTTGGATAGCTTTCTAGGGTTATCTTCTTTGGATGCCCTCAATGCGTTCTTGCCACAGACTTTCATCTTTATGTGAGTGTGTGTGGATGGTGTTTGAGTGTGTCTCTTTACCTGCATGTGTGTGCCAGTGTTTGCATGTGTGTGTGTTTTGACATAACTTGATGTTAAAGCAAACACATTACAATGACACTATTTTCTGCCAGAGTTGATCAAATATGTCAATACAGATGATTGATTTGGTGAAGATAAAAAAGAGTCTACACTAAACAACAATTTGATAAAAGCTCAGAATTTCTGGAGGGATTGCCAAACACTTCACTTCAAGTCTTATTCTCCTCTTATACAACAGAGAATGTACACTTAAGATTGGATAATTTTAAGAAAATAACTTTTGTGTACATGTGATCAGGATGCCGACTGCCCTGCTTGGCTCATGTTCCTCTGATTACGGATGTTTCCAGTCACAGTGACACCACTAAGTAAACAGTACCAGATACAAACAGACACACAATGACACAAACCTATTCCCAAATGCATGCATGCTTATATAAATGCACATAGAGGGAAACGATGCGCATGCTCATAGCCT
Source organism: Mastacembelus armatus (assembly GCF_900324485.2). Taxonomy (NCBI): domain Eukaryota; kingdom Metazoa; phylum Chordata; class Actinopteri; order Synbranchiformes; family Mastacembelidae; genus Mastacembelus; species Mastacembelus armatus. The sequence continues at coordinate 13,384,873 of NC_046635.1, forward strand.
AATGAGAGATTTTCTGACCTTTTGTCATGTACCCCTGGAGAATATTGATGAATCCCCTTTTAAAAATAGCTCTAGCCTTGTAGGGTCATTAAATGATTTACAGTTATTTCAAGAACACATAATTATTGCATTTATTATGTTGGACTGTACATTCTTAGTTCATTGTGGTAGAAGGTGAACCTTTTTAACACACAATAAAGGTGATTAAAAGTTTATTTTTCATGAAAACTCATCAAAAATAAAGTTTTTGCATCTTTTTTAAAGTAAACAGTTTACAGCATTTAAAGTGGTGCATTATCCAGAACTAAACTTGTAGCATTTATGGTGCATGGTTTGATTAGGCAAGAAAACCTATTAGTAGAGGAGGAAAGAACACAAAAGTTTAGTATGGGCTGGGATTAATCATATTTAACTTTCCCATATTGTCTTGCAATTTTAAAATTCTGGTCCTGAATTTCAAGCATTTCTAATTGTAGGATTTGTAATGACATTTAATCATTTTATTGTCACAGTAACTTTATGAGGTAAACCTTTGTCACAATGAGTGAGTGAATTTTGCCCCCCATCAAGTCCTTTATATTATCCATGCCAAATCAGACATCTAAGAAATCATCACATTTGCTCTCATGACAGAAGGAGTAATCACCATGTTCAAAATGCAATGTTATGGAATTATCTTCACATCTATCTTTGACCTGGAAATGCACATCACTTGCTTCACTGTGCTACTAATATTATTTCCAATAGTAGGCCTTTGTTATTAGGAAAAGATCCAAACTGCAGGGTTCAAAAACACAATGCCTTCTAAGATGTTACACTGCTAAGCTGGTTAAAATGTCATCTGTCTGTGTCTGTGAGCATGGCCCCTTATACACTCCCAGTGGGTAAGCAACTTAATGTTCATTTGAGCCCTGTGTTGAGGACCTCACATTAAAAATCCGACTGAAGCCCAAATGAAGATGATATAAATGAACTAATTTAAAGAACATTTAATTACCACTGGAGTGTAATTGAATGTTTCTCTCAAGTGCTGAGTGATTCCTAATGAATTGAGAAAGGCTGGGGAGATACTGATGAAGCTATACACAGAGGATGATAGTCAGGCCCATTTTCAGCCCACAGGACATATAAAAAATAGAGAAGTGGAGTATCTAGTATATATCCATCCATCCATCCATTTTCTATACCCGCTTTTTCCTGAAAGCCAGGGTCACGGGGATCTGCTGGAGCCTATCCCAGCTCTCTCTCGGGTGAAAGGCAGGGGTACACTCTGGACAGGTCACCAGTCCGTCGCAGGGCTCGTATATATCCATCACTGCTAAATTATCTTCCAAAGTGCAAATAAATAAATAAAAAATCATTAGTGACAGGTTGGCAAATTTTCCCAGTGAAGGTTACCATTTGTAGTGACTCAAATACTATTGGCTAATATGGTCAATACTAATTCGTGATACAGCGTCTAAGTAGCTGTTTCAACACTTATTTTACTGTAGAGACAGATGAATGTGGTGGAGTCACATAGGAGTGGATTATGTAAGTAAGTAACATTTACAGCACAGGTGTGCTGCTTGGCCAGTAAAAGCCTCCTTAGGACGCATGTTGTTAAGCTAAAACTGATATTGACCCTGCCATTATAGCCTGCATTTTTATGCAGCCTTTGGAAATTCTCATATCACAACATCCTCACACCTGCACCATCCATTACAATCGCATTCTCTCACTGCTCTCCAAGTGTGTATTTGTGCATGTGTTTGAGCGAAACAAAGAGATAATAAGTGTCTCCATGTGTATGAAAATAAATATACTGTAAGTCTTTACGAGTGGGATAAAACAGCAACTACTCTCCCCGTGGCACTCAATATCTAAAAGGCCAAAGGCTTTGAGGAAGAACATGCCAAAACATTGTAAGCTTGAGGAAAACTGTCAAAGACACACATGCCTTGCACTGGCAGTTATTTATGCACTGTTACCTACTTATTTTTGTCTTATAAACTGTCTCTATTGACTTTTTCTGTAAAAGCCTAATTACGTGTCATTTGTCAGTGTGTTTTGTATTTGTAACAGGGCTTCAACATAAAGCACAGAAGCTGTTTGGTTAAATGCTGGTAACTCTATTATAAGGTTAAATCTAGATAATACACGCCTGCAGCCTGCAGAAGCAAAAAGAAAGATCGTCATTGCACAATTACATTGCACATTTACATCTATTCCACTTGGCAAGAAACCTCATAAAGTTCATATTTCTTTAATTGAAGCATGATGATAATTCTAAGTCAGTGTGATGATTACTGTACTATTTCAGAACATCTTGACATCTTTTATATCCTGGCAACACTATGCAAGTAAATTTATTAACTCAGAGTGAAGTGATAAAAGAATCCTGTCAGCATTATTTAGATCTAATGCTAAAATTCAATAATGCAATCACAGCTTCTATTCTCCAAGTCAGGCACAGATCTGTGAAAAGACTGGCAAGCACAAACTCTGTAGTATTGACTCTGTTGCATCTCACATATATTAATGCACAGGTTATACCACTAAAGATTAACTTTTTTACCAACTAATGTTTGTGCATTTGCATGCTTGTCAACCTCAAGTAAAACAAGACATAATGTCATACACTTCTGAACCTCTCACTAACTTTGTGAACTTTGTGAGTTTATTAGCCAACCCAAAGTTTGACAATCCAGAGTGGGGACCAGGACGCAGAGACTAAGTCTAAAACGCCTCTCTGCGGTTTCTTTAGAGCCGTCACCCCCCTCAAAACACATAGAGATTGTGTCTGCTCCTCGAACATATAAATCAAATAAATCAGATGTTAACAGAAGAGGAGTTATTCATAAAAATCTAATAAAACTTAAGACCACTCCTCTTATCGAACAGAAAAACAGAACAGTCAGATGTGGATTATTAAATATTAGGTCTCTTTCATCTAAATCTCTGTTAGTAAATGATTTGATAACTGATCACCAAATTGACTTAATCTGTCTTACTGAAACCTGGCTACAGCAGGATGAATATGTCAGTCTGAATGAATCAATGCACCTCAGTGATAAAAACTGTCATGTTCCTCGAAGCACAGGTCAAGATGGAGGAGTAGCTGCAATCTTCCACTCAAACTTGTTATTAAACTTTCATCCTCAGAGCAGTTATGACTCATTTGAGAGCCTCTCTCTTAGTCTCTCACATACAAACTGGAAAACATAAAAACCAGTTCTACTTGTCATTGTGTACCGTCCACTTGTCCCTTACTCAGAGTTTTTAACTGAATTTCCAGACTTCCTATCTGATTTAGTGCTTAGTTCAGATAAAGTCATTATAGTGGGAGATTTTAACATTCATGTAGATGTTGAAAATAATAGTCTCAGCACTGCATTTAATTCAATATTAGATTCAATTGGTTTCATTCAAAATGTTAATAAACCCACCCACTGTTTCAATCACACCCTTGATCTTGTTCTGACCTATGGCAATTGAACATTTAATAGTTTTTCCCCAAAATCCTATTTTGTCAGATCATTCTTTGATAACTTTTGAATTTAAGATGATGGATCATGCAGCATTCAGAAGAAAATTCCACTACAGTAGATGTTTATCTGACAACGCTGTTAATAAATTTAAGAAGATGATTCCATCTTTATTTACATCTATGCCAAGTGCCAACACAGTGGAGGGCAGCTGCCTCAATCCCACTCCCTACCAAATTGATCATATTGTTGACAGTGCGTGAAACGCTTGATACTGTGGCCCCTCTGAAAAAGAAGTTAGTGAATCAGAGGAGATTAGCCCCATGGTATAATTTACATGTTTGTACCTTAAAGCAGGCATCACGAAGGCTGGAAAGGAAGTGGCATTCCACAAATTTAGAGGAATTTTATCTAGCCTGGAAAAACAGTCTATTAGCATATAAAAAAGCTCTCTGTAAAGCCAGAACTGCATACTATTGATCACTAATAGAGGAAAATAAGAACAATCCCAGGTTTCTTTTCAGCACTGTAGCCAGGCTGACAAAAAGTCACAGTTCTGTTGAGTGTTCCCTTAACTCTCAGCAGTGATGACTTTATGAGTTTCTTTACAAATAAAATCACAATTATTAGAGATAAAATAATTATAGACTAAGGCTAATTATAGACCAATATCCAACCTACCATTTATTTCTAAAATCCTTGAAAAAGCTGCTGCTAAGCAGCTATCAGACCACTTACACAGGAATGAACTATTTGAAGATTTTCAATCAGGATTTAGAGCACATCATAGTACAGAAACAGCACTGTTAAAAGTCACCAACGAGCTTCTCTTAGCCTCAGATAATGGACTTGTTTCTATATTTGTCCTCCTAGACCTTAGTGCTGCATTCGACACTATTCACCACAACATCTTATTACATAGATTGGAGTATGTGACTGGTATCAGAGGAACAGCATTAAAATGGTTCCAATCCTATTTATCGGACAGATTCCAGTTTGTTCATGTCTATGATGAACCTTCCACACGCACAAAAGTTAGTTATGGAGTTCCACAAGTCTCTGTGCTAGGACAGATGCTGTTCACCCTGTACATGCTTCCTTTAGGCAGTGTTACTAGGAAGCACTCTATTAATTACCACTGCTATGCAGATGACACTCAGTTGTGTCTATCTATGAAACCTGTTAACACAAACCAGTTAACCAGACTTCAAGCGTGTCTAACTGACATAAAGGCCTGGATGACCAGTAACTTTCTACTTTTAAATTCAGAGAAAACAGAAGTTATTGTATTTGGGCCTAAAAACCTCAGAATAACCCTTCTAAAATTATAGCTACTTTAGATGGCATAGACCTGGCCTCTAGCACTACTGTGAAAAACCTTGGTATTTATTTTTGACCAGGACATGTCCTTTAAAACAAATCTCTAGAACTGCCTTCTATCACCTGCGCAACAATGACAAAATTAGGAACATCCTGTCTCAAAATGATGCTGAAAAACTAGTCCATGCATTTGTTACCTAAAGGCTAGATTACTGTAACTCATTACTATGTGGATGTCCCAGTATCTCCATAAAAAGCCTCCGGTTAATCCAGAATGCCGCAGCCAGAGTCCTGACAGGAACTAGCAAGAGAGATCATTTGTGCTCTCTCCCTCTCTGTCCCCTCTCTGTACCTTCTGCAGGTGTCCCTGGTCCTGGAGCTGTATATTGCTGATGTGCAGTTACTGGCCCCACCAACCTGCAGTGTCTATTTGTTGTTTATTGTTACTGTTCTTTTCTCTCTCCTCTATCCACTCACCCCACCCGGTCGAGGCAGATGGCCGCCCAAACTGAGCCCAGTTCTGCTGGGGGAGGTGAGTCCAAGTCTTAGGGTCCTCATGTCTCTGACGGGACAGAGTGCAGGGTTTCTCAGGGGATCAACCCCTGGGGTGAACAAAGTCCAGGCAAGTAAAAGTCCGAGGCCGTTCAGGGGGACGGCCTCTCATGCAGGTGTGGGTCTGAGGCCGTTTGGGTAGACGGCCTCTCCCTCTCAGGCAGGCGTAGGTTCAAGGCTGTTCGGGTGGACAGCCTCTCATTCTAGACTCTGGTTCCGCAGCGCTGGATTCTGATTCTGGCTCCGCAGCACTGGACTCTGGTTCTGGTTCTGCAGCGCTGGATTGTGGATCTGGTTCCGCAGCACTGGACTCTAGCTCTAACTCTGGCTCCGAGACTGGACCTCGGAGTGAGCACCCTCGCCCCAACGCCGAGGAACTGGAACAGACTGGACATCGGCGCGGAGAACCCCGCTCCGCCACCGAGGGACTGGAACTGGCTGAAGCTCTGAACCTTGCTCCGCTGCTGAGGGGCAGGAACTGGAGGCTGGGCCTCGGCACAGACGACCACGCTCTGCCTCCAAGATGCGGGAACTGGGATCTGGTGTGAAACCTCAGCGGGGACTCAACGGGGCACTGAGGTTCTTGACGCTGGGGAAGGACCTCAATGGGAACGGCCTCGTCGGCACGCTGAGGTTCCGGACGCTGGGCAGCGAGGAGGGACGCTGGCTGGGCAGCAAGGAGGGATACCGGCTGGGCTGCGAGAAGGGACCTTGATTCTCTGGGCTGGCAGCAAAGAGGGACTCTGGCTGGGCAGCAGAGAGGGACTCTGGTTCTCTGGGCTGGGCAGCAAAGAGGGACTCTGGCTGGGCAGCCAGGAGGGTCTCTGGTCTCCTAGGCTGGGCAGCCAGGAGGGACATTGGTCTCCTGGGCTGGGAAGCCAGGAGGAACTCTGGTCTCCTGGGCTGGGGAGCCAGGAGGGATTCTGGCTGGGAGGCCAGGAGGGACTGTGGCCCCTGCGGAGACTGGGACACTGGCGACTGGGGCACCAGAGACTGCGATTCCGGCACACTGGCCGGGGATTTGGGCAGACTGGCCTGGGGTTCGGGTTCTGGCATTCTCGCCGTGGGTTCTGGCACACTAGCCGGGGGTTCAGGTTCTGGCATTCTCGCTGTGGGTTCGGGCACACTGGCCAGGGGTTCGGATTCTGGCATTCTCGCCGTGGGTTCTGGCACACTGGCCGGGGGTTCGGGCTCTGGCATTCTCGTTGTGGGTTCAGGCACACTGCCCGGGGGTTTGGGTTCTGGCATTCTCACTATGGGTTCAGACTCTGGCGTGCTCGCCATGGGGTTGAGGGGCACCACTGTCTTGCCTCGCAGAGGGAAAGCCAGGCTGTCAGGCACGTCCCCAATATGGCGTGCAGGTTGGAGAAGAGGGAAGCCATCATAGCTGCCCTTCCCCTTGTCACGTACCAAGGAGGGAGACGAAACTCCTGTTCCAACCGGCAGCACAAGTCCATGATATACTCCTCAGACATTAGTCTACAAACGTTAAACCGCTGTACGTTGTACACACTACAATGCTCCAACACAGAACAAAGAAAAAGAGGGAGTATATATAGCTGGGGAAAATAGAACTGATCAAACACAGGTGACACAGACTGAAATAATCATCTTTGGGCCACAGAAACAAAGAGAAAGTGTCAGCAGTCACCTTGAGTCTCTTTCTCTAAAATCCAAAAATCAGGTTAGAAATCTAAGGGTAATCATGGACAGAATCAGCGTTTTACCATCTCAAAATCATCATCAGAATCAAAGGGATCATGTCTAAACCAGACTTGGAGAGACTCATCCATGCATTTATCTCTAGCAGGTTAGACTGCTGTAACGACCTACTTACGGAGCTCTCAAAATGAGTTGTAAGGCAGCTGCAGTACGTTCAGAATGCTGCTGCTTGGGTCCTGACTAGAACCAGGAAGTACAACCACATTACTCCTGTTCTCAGATCTCTGCACTGGCTTCCTGTTGCTCAGAGAATAGACTTTAAAACAACACTGCTTGTGTATAAGTCTCTTCATGGCTTAGCACCACAGTACATCTCCAATATGTTGATGTCATATGAACAATCTAAACATGGAGAAGCAGCATTTCAGCAATCTGGAATAATCTTCCTGATGATGTAGACCATATACACATATATATAAATATATAACATTCAAGTGTACTATCTATGCTACAAGTATTAGCTTAATTCTCAAGATGGGCATCACATGGTTGTTGTATATTCAGACCAGTCAGACCAATGAGTCAAATGGGTCTCTGTGCTCAATACATTTCCCATGGATACACAGGGAGTAAATTGTCTGATAAAAGCTCATAATCTAAATTGTGGTTTGTGACTCCAGAGTGCTGGCATTGGAGTGCACACGGACAATGACACCCAGTAGTCGAAGCACATCTCCTAACCAGGCTCACATTCCAAACAGCAATTACAAAACCAAGCCCACCAATCCAGACCAAAACACCTACTCACAAACACAATGGCAAACACTGTTCGCATACAAGGGCCACCCTCTTTAGACCCTCTTCATTCCTCTGTGCCTGCTCCTCCTCTGCTCCTACCCCAATCTTGTTATTACTCTTAACTCATTCATTAGTCAAATTCACAGTGATTGCGTGTTTTCACATTGATCTAATTACCATGACATGTCATGTTCTGCCAGTGCAGCCTCTCAAGGAGTACAATCAATGTGAATTTTCTTTTCAAACTCTCTGATGGAGAAATCAGAGATTTGTGTATAGTCCCATCATTTTTGCATAATTGCTTTTTTAAGTCTTAATATATACTATATAACAGAAGTCACATCTTTCTCGGTAGAATTGAATTTGTCAGTGAATATACTTGTTATAGAACCACAGTACATCTGTATCAATACATTGAATATTAAAGTGTTTGATATAAAAATTTAAGGGAGATATAAAGTAATGTACATATACGAAGTCCCAGACATATTGTTTTTTTTAAGACATAACACTAAAAAAGGGAATGCTGCCAAAATGCTTTTATGTCACACAGATGGCCATTATTCACACTATGTAATTATGTATTAATGGCCTGCTCTGCAATTTTTGTGAGCAAAAATCTGGTTTGTAATTCAGTGTGAGATGAACTATACCAGAGGTAATGGAAATAACTGAAGTCTTTTGAAATGTTTTATACCGTTTCTCTGAAATCTGTCGATGTTTACCAGGTACAGTACTGTTAGCATTTTTTAATAGCACTGCATACACAAATTAATATAGACAGCATGTAAAGCTCTTAGAGAATGCAGCAATAGCTCCTATATTTGAGGTCAATGATGATGTTGAAAGAATGAAACTGATTAGTTCAGTATTAACTAGCCCATGTCTAAACTTCTCTAATCAATGCAGATCAATCAGCAAAATGATTTGGTGAGTGCTTGACCACAAACAAAGTGAAAACTGCTGTAAAGCAAACATGTATCCCCCTTTCAAGTTGAATTGCATCTCAGATTGATGAAACAAGTCATGTTTGCCATGAGCATGTTTGTTGGTGGCTTCTTTTCAACCCATCTGCAGCAAAGCTGTTCATTGCTGGGCTGTGCAAGAACCAAGTCTTGTGCAATGCTCCCTCAAAAGAACATTTGTTCACCATCTGTGAGTGCTGCTCCCACTCCATGCAGAGTTGAAGCAAAGACACAGTGTTGCTTGCTTTCGTGCAATGAAGATGTTGCCACTGGATTTTTTAACCTTCTCTTCTACAAAAATATAAAATGAAAACTATAAATCAACTCTTACTATCACAGTGCTTCACCAACCTTTTCTGGGATCATGAAAACAAAATCGCTGCATAATTTAAACCCTTTTTTAGAGACCCCTGGCCAGTGGAGTGTGTTTTGATGACAGATGTGTTTCCTGTTGTGCCTCATTCAAGCTGCAGCTGGCTGTTAAATGCATTAGTCCAGGCTGGAAGGCTGCAAGGCTGCCAGGTAGACTCACATGTCCACACACAGACTCACAGACAAGACTCAGCTAAAGAACAGCAGAAGAATGGATCCATTAGAGACCATTACATTTTATTTAATATGTATGCAAGTGTTGTGATTAAAAGCCCTGTGGAGTACAGTATTGATTTCACCTGCTGAAATTCTGCACAAAAGAAAATAGCAAGGTTTAACCCACTAGATGTTATATTTTAAAGCATTTACAAAATACTGCTCAATTTGGAATAATGCCAGGAAATTATACAAAATACTGATAAATGCAGGACAGTTGTTAGAAAACCAAAGTCAGTATTTTACTATTGCGAGTAGTTAAACCTTGGGTCAGAGGACCTGATTGTCACTCAGACGTGTGTGACATTGCAGCAACATGAACACAGAAAGCTAATACAGGCATGCCTCTTCTGTTGGCATTGTCTTTTTCAGCACACTCACATTCACACATTCAATCTACACTGTGTCATTGTCCGGCACTGTGGGATCCTTCAGCTCATTCTCTTTTGTTTGGTTAAGCGGGGGCCAGAGGTTTGGCTTTGTCTGTGTAGGTCGAGTTGTGAGAAATCTGACTGGCTTAAACTGCCTAGTGACAGTTTGCCATACACCAATCGGTGATCTGCATAACTTTTTATGGGCCTGTTCCTCATTCAGTTTATTCTAACTCTTCTACCCGTAACTCTGTTTTTGCATATGATCTTGCCTAAAGTTATGATTGTGCATCAGCACTACACAATTAGAATTACAAAAGTGGGATACATGTACAGGAATCTGGAAGTTTTGTCCTGTAGATTGAACAAGAATTGGATTTTTCATTACAAAACATGTCCAATAAATGTCAAGACATGCTGATATCTGACTTCGCTAAGTAAACAACCAAAGTTCAGTTATATTGCAGTGTACTGATTCTTTGATTGCATGAGTTTAGTTACATAGGTTTTTGAGGGGGGAAATTAACAGTCTTCTCCATTTGCATTTGTAAACTAGGTTGTGTAAATGTGAATGTCTGACCACATGACAATCCTTTTTTGATCCTATAGAGGTGTTGGCTTTTCTGGGTTTCCCTCAGTCAAAGAATCTTTTGCCTCTTATTTCTCATAATCACTTTTAATTTCCCATAATTCCTCTTCATTACTCAGCTTGTGGATGATGAGCTCAATTAGCGATGGCAGAAGTTAAATCACCCTATGTCAATCAGAATTTGCAACAAGATTAATTATGTAAGCTACAGAAAGGCAGTGTTGCCTGTTTTACTGTTAGGGATGGAAGACTTCACAGGTTTGACTCAAACAGCAGCAACATGATACTCAACCCTGAGATGAACAGTCATACTCAAAATTAGTAGCAATAGATTTAATTTCCCCTTCATTTCATAGTTTACACCTGGTGCTGATCATGGTGATTCTGTTTGGATACCACCAGGTATTAGACGTATTGCCACACAGACCCAAAACTCATAGCAAATCCAGCAATACAACACAACCCTAACTGACCTCACTAAATATGAGGATCCATGAAAATCTATATTGGGGACTTTCTTCTAGACCCATACAATACCCATAGTGAGATGTTTAATTTTTCTATTCAGAAAAATATCTACTGTTCACCCTGCACAAACAAACCACTTCTTTATATCATCTATATTAAAATATTATGAATTCAGAAACTTATCAGCACCAAGTACAAACTGATGGGTATTGTATGTATTGAGTCATGCTGAGCCATAGTTTTGCTCAAGCACAGGGTTACAGTCAAAATTACATTGGTAAAAGGATGCTGATGTTAGAGCTGCCAGGAACAAGGCCTAGAGGAAGACCAAAGAGGAGGTTCTTGGATGTAGTGAAGGAGGACATGAGGATAGTTGGTGTGGGTGAGGAGGATAGAGAGGATAGGGTTGAATGGAGGCATATGATTCGCTGTGGCGACCCCTGAAGGGAGCAACCAAAAGGAAAAGAAGAAGAAGACTGGGTTACAGTCAACAGTGGCAAAGTATTATATTTGGGCCGGAGGAGCATGGTTAGGAAAGTAAACCCTAGCTTGTTTAATGAGAGGTCAAAGTTCATTTTGGGTCAAGCACCCTGCCTGGGGGCTACATGTTAAACACCCTCCCCAGGGAAAGAGAGGGACAACACAGTGTCTGACAGGATCAACAATGCTGGCCTAATTGGCACAAACACAGACGCTGTATCTCCAAAGAACAAAAGAAAGAAGAAAATCTCCTCATGTGTTGTTATTGTTTTAAAATAAACTTATTTTTTAAATTATTCTTTCTTTTCCAGTTAGTGCAGTAGTCTTCACCACCAACAAGGATTTACCGTCTGGAGTGCAATTTGGGAAAACTCCTTGAGGAAACAGCCTCCTCAGGGGGAAAGACAATTAGTCCTTCAACAAACAGCACAGATCAGTCGCTTTAATTAAACACCCTCCCCCATCATTGCCTCATCCCTCTTCCCTCCCAATCCCTCCCCCGTCTTCATCTCTACTTTTTCTCATCTCTTTTTATTCCAAGTCTTGATTTTAATCCTAGGCCAGATGACACCCTAATAATTTGTTGTGTATCTTGATGAGCTTCTAACCAGTGGATTAGATGGATATTGGTTGGTGGGGTAGTTTGTGGAGTTAGCACTAACAGGATTTACCATCTACTGAGTATATCAAAAGCAGAGTCCTGCACTAAACACTAAGCACTTCACCAAATTAAAAAGTGACCCACAGGTGGGCTCTCTGCACTATTTGTGCAGATGGGTCATGACGCTAATAGCTTTCTAACTCTGTTACGAGTGCCATCAAATTACACTCATCAATTAGAGTGAAGAGGAGTGTACGGAGGACCTGAGTGCTTATTCCACTGATTGCTGTTATGTGCTTTACCTGTGTCAGTATTGTATACTGGGCATTGAGTCAGATACAGATAGAGCAAAACGGATCTCTCTCTCTCTCTGGATTAAGTGTTCCATTTATATAAGTGTCACTAAATTCTGCAGTGCCCTGTTGAGAAGTATTTTAATGTTATTTACAAGTTGAGTCATCTTTTTATGTAGGTCAGTTGGGATAGCTGTTGAGTTGAGGTCATGGTTTACAATATTCACATTGTATTCTACAAGATCAGAAGCAGGTTAAAGAGGTTAAGCTGCTACAGCAAACACAAAAGCCTAGAAAGTAGGTGAAGTATTGTACAGTAGCAGCGAACACAAAACTGAAACACCACAAGAACCTACTCAACTCATCCTATGTGTGGGCGCTTGAATGTATGTGTATCTGATGGCTTTGTGTGTGTGCATTTTCTTCAATGTAATGTGGTAAAGCAGTGAGAGGAAGGCAGGATGTGATGCTGCTTGTTCATGTATAACATCCTGTGTGATGTTGGGGAACCCCGTTTCTGTCTTTCACCTTTATAAAGTGTTAAGAAGCTACAATATTTCCGGTGGTAGGATAGCAGTGTAAGATAACCATTTCTGGACCGTAGTCCCAGCATTGTGCATCATTATACCAAGGGATGCAGAGAGTGCAAAGATGAAAACTGAATCGCAAAATGAATCCGAATCACTTCATCTCACCACAATAGTGTTTCCTTTTTCAAAATTGTGTTTGTCTGCTTTGGCATGCTCTATCTCAGTTGGTTATGCTGATGTGACAAAGACTTTCAGGGAAGTTTTCTTGTACCTGAACCTCAGTTTGTGAGTGACATGAGCTGTGTCGACGGATGCGGGTGTGACATCTTTACTGGCAATACAAGGCGTACCTTTCCTGGAAGAGTAACAAAATAATAGGGGAAGAGAACAAAGAGAGAACAGACAACCAGATCAGACAACACACCTGTAACAGGCGATGACTGAGGTGATTGGCATTGTGAGAGTAGTAATTCCACCTGTATTGTACTCCCTGTGGGCAAAAATCAACTCCAATAGCCTTCAAATACATGGATTTATTTATAGATGGAGTGAGATCACAGGTGGCAAAAATAACTCATTTCAAACAAATCCTCCATATCTCAGATTTACTGTGTTACACGCCAGCAAACTATCCCCTTTCAGTTTTCTCAGTTTCACAGAGCAAGGCGTATGCACAACAGCTGCTTCTCTTTGCCTCTTTCAAGTGTTTTGATTTTCATTTACTTGACTGCTTCAGGGCACTACACCTCTACTGTGGCATACTGCACGTCTGGCATAGGAGGCCTTAAATAAACAAAAGGCCCTTGTTATACACTAAATAACACGTTAATTATCTTTGGAAAGTGGAAGAGAGAGAGGAAGGGAGAGAAACTAAATCAATCTATCACATAAATTAGTGGATTACTGGAACCAACCCATCAGTTGTTTGTCATAAAACATATAAACTTTGGTATTTAGCATTAATTTTACCAGTTATAGTTGACTCCTTATCTTGATAGCCAGGGGTTGCAGTAAGATGGCTAGCCTCTATACCAAGAGGAGAAATATGTTTTCCAGTAGCACTCCAACAACTACAATTATTATGGTCACATGCTGTTCCCTCTTAGCTGGCTAGTGAACCACTGGTGACCCTACTTTCAAATTCCATATATATATATATATATTCTTTTGCTTAAAATATTTTCCTCAGTACTGTGGAGGAATGCTAACAATATTTTTTGATAAAAACTAAAAAAGAGTACACTCAATTCTTCTGTGATAGTAACTGTTAAAAAAATAATTTCTGGAAAAAAACTAAGTAGTTTTTTAAGACACAATCAGCTTTTGAAAAATCATTTATTATTTGATTATTAAAAAAAAACATTTTTAAATACATAAACACATATCAACCTGGCCACACCAGTACCTTGTCTTGTTAGACTGCTAAAGCATCTTTCTTATTTCTCGACATTCAGAGTAGCTTCTCCAGTATCTAGTTTCACATGACTTGACAGTTTGCAGTATGAAAAGCTCAGTGTTCTTGCATCAGATTTTATAAATTGATGAGTCACATGAATGCTGTTATCTTAGCATCTTGAAATATGAAAAGAGACAAGCAAGAAGAAGGATTTGTGGGGGTGTTTTGCACATACACTACCACAAAAGTGTGTATATGCATGTGTCGCAGTGCTCTTACACAGATGTTTCACAGTCTGCACTCACTTCTACATGCAGAGGCATGTCCTAGTCTGGGATTGCTGCCAATACAGGAAGACTCTGTGTTAACCCATTGTGTTCTGGAGGCACTAAGGGGGAAAATACATCCAATAATCTTTCAGTGAGGAAGGGTAGGGAGAATAGTATTTCCAGTGGGAATGGGAAGTGTTAATTTTACAGTAACTGCTGCATCCATTGAGCTGTTGCATCCTGGCTTGTCCTTTCTCCTAGGGTCCACATCTGTAAAGCTTGTGTAACATAGGTGATTGAATTTTGATGGCAAATTAGGACCAGAGAGTTTTTATGTGATGCTTCTCTGAATGTTTTCCAATACCATGGGCTGAAATCTGGGGTTATCCATGAGGGTTTTGTGCTTGTACCATAAAAACTACAAAGGATATGGTGGTACAGAATGTTAGAATTTTTGATTATTAACTAAAAACAATAAGTGCAACAATAGAATCCTAACACATAGAATGGACAAAAACATTGATTATATACACTGACAAAAATTAACAGGATTGGTTCACATTTATCGAGACACAGAGTAGCCCACTATTTACCACATTCAAGTTCAGCAATTTATTAAGAGCATATGGGTTTTCTAACTGTGCTCCAATACAGGGTTTTCTCGAGTCAGTAGCCAAACTATACAGTATGATTTGTCATTAAGGACTTTCTTTCACTCTCTCCCATGGAGATTCACCCTTTCCCTCTTTATACACAGTTCTGTCTCATTGGTGTGCAGTCCTCTGGGCTACCACTATGGTTCCTATCCCACTCAAAAGAAAATTGTCTACATCCACCTGTGAGAGGGCACCACTACCGCCCCAACATTTTATCTCAATCATGTACGCATTATCCATGTGGCAGTTTAGATAGGATCTCCTCCTTCCTTTTCTTCAGCTACAGCACTAAAAATCATTATTCCATTCCAAAGAGCCATTTTTCTTAAGATGGCAAGGCACAATGAGAAAATCAATGGTGAGTATGGCTCCAACTCAATTTTTGGGGACAACTGCACGCTGCTGCATGTGTTCCATGGGGGCCTAGCATGCTAACATGGCTCTGATGCCCTGGGTGGAGTGCTTCTTCTGTAAGTGGCTGTCTCTGGCAGAGCTCTGCCAGCATGCTGAGTTCTTTACTCTCGCTGCCAAAATGTGCTGGATACCAAGATGGTGTCTTCACCCTCTGCCTCCATTGCCTGCTCAGGCCCCTGACTTCTCTGGACATTCATCTTCTGCCTCCCAGTGATTAGCTGTCATGAGCATGGGGCTTGCCTGCTGTCCCATAATCTCCATGGAAGCAGTGGAAATTCTGCCGGAGTGTGGACAGTGTGTATGTTCATGCATTTACTGAAGAATATTTTAATACTAATAAAAATGGTAACTTCTTCAAAAGAGGCACATGTTTCTCTCTAGTGCAGCCAACTGCTGCTTCTCATAACACAGCCTTGGCTGTTTCACATGTATCCCCCACAACATGCAGCCCTCCTGCTAAAGCACGCCAGGTACAGGCAGCACACATCACTTACCCCAATATCTCCAAAGTTGTTTCATCTGAGCCCTCTAGGAGCCAGCCTCTGGCTGGCCTGTCAGAAGGTCCTCAGTGATAATAGGTTGGCATCCCTACAGTTCAATCTCACTTCCTCTCAGCCCTTCTAAGCAGGGCTGGGAGGATTGTTTGCAGTTTTGTTTTAGGTCTGGCAACAGTAGAGACAGCCAAACAGTAGTCATTAGTAAGGGCTTCAGAGGGACTTCATACCATGGCCCACACCTTCCTGGACTCCTATCCAGTGGTGGCAGCACTGTGTGATGGATCAGCGGATGTATAGACTCATCCACAATGGCTATGTTCTCCAATTAACTCTGATCCTGCTGCCATTCAGCATGGTGTGGAGTGCATGGTGTTCACTATGTACAGTTAGCTGGGCTCACCTCTTTCAGTTTTTGTCACCGACTGTGACATTATCACTCTTGCCTAAACTGTGTCAGGGAGAGAGCCACCGGTTGGTGTCCATGTGGACTCGACTAGGTGAGTCTTCCTCTGCAGGTCTTCTCTGGGGGACATTGGAGGACATCTGCTTGGTTCCTTCTTGGTCCTCTCTGTGTTCCTGTTTCTGTTTTTATCTGTGGGACATTTTGCATTTCACCCTTTCCCATACAGTTCGGTGTGCTTCCCACAGTGGAGATGCACGCATACGACTTACCACTCACTGCAGACATACAGGCATGTGGGTCTGGACTTTGTATAGGTCTTTGTTATGCGTGTGTTTGTAAGCCCCCCACCTTGGGCCCAGATCATTTCTGGCTATTGCACTGGGTCAAAGTCATAGCCAGGAAATCCCATGCACCAGTGAGACTCGTTGGTTATATATTGTAACCCAAGACTGTGAATTGGCCCCACTGGTTCCTGAACTAGCTGAAGAAAAGGCAGGTTCTTTTTGGGGAAAATCCCATCCAAATCGCTACATATGTCATGAGGTGGCCGGACTCTCTCTCTTCCGTTTCCCTCTGGTTTCTTTTCCCCTTTTCCTCCTGAGTCTGTTCGTCTATTGCTGTCCTAATCATTCACACGTGCACGAAGTGAGATGGCCCGCCCTACTACTCAGCCCTCTCAATATAAGTTCCGGACTTCCTCATTCATATCGCCAGTTCATCAGTCTACCTACACGGTATTATCGTACCTTTGGCTTCCTTCAAATCTAGTTCTCTCAACTAATTGAAGGAAAACTTTTTCTCAGGTCGCCAGCTCCACCTCGCCACCTGTGTCTTCTTTGGACAATTGTCTCCACTCTTCGCTAGTGGGCTGTTTTCAAACAAGCTGTCTCGCTCCTGCGCCACAGACCAGAGAACCCTCCTCACTGCGGGATTTTCGGCATTGCTCGCCAACCCTTCAGCTCAATCCAAAATAAACTCTGTGTAATTTTGTATCTGCGTGTGGGTCCTTCATTTTAATACATATCTGAGGTGCAAACAATTGATTTCTGGACATATAAAAGTACTTTAACCATATTGGCTGAAGGAAGCCTTTCAGTTTTAGGCATCTTAGTTTTCCTTTGTTGTACATGCCATGGCAGAAATTCTCCTTCCAAATGTTTTCAAACGGAGAGCATGCAAATTAACATGACATAATTATTAAACAAATCTGAAAAAAAAATAAAAACAACCAAGTTAATGGAATATATAAAAAATGCTGCATGGCTGTTTATACAGTTGTAATTCTTTTGGGAAGATGACAAGTGATTTCATTTACACCCTCATTGCAAGAAAAACAAGCTCAGAGAAATGAAAATATTATACAGAGTGAGTGGATGTGAATTGGGGTTTGACAAGAGAAAGGTCAGATTTACCAGGATATGCATTAAATTTGCAACCAGACATACTACACACCACTGGGATGCATTCATCTCACACCTCCACCTGCTACCAGGCAGAAAAGAAGAAAAAGAGTGAAATAAATACTGCACAGAATATGAAAACTTACAGGATGTTGTAACATATACAGGCGGACTGTCACGGATCGGCCGGATCCCCTCAGCCATTACACTCGCCGCTCCAGATCCCCTGAGTACCCTGAGCACCAATTCCCCTCACCTGCGCCTGGACTTTCCACCGCACATAAGGGCGTCTCCCTCACTCAGTCATTCGTCTGTTCTCGTTAGAGACACTAGAGACTCATCAACCCTTCTCTGAAGATCTTTAGTTACTCACCAGCTTAAATAAAGTACCTTACCTGCACTCCTCCTTTGCCCCTGTCTCAGTACCGCAACAGAAGAACAGACCGCTAACCATCAGGATGAGTGAGACAGATCCCATACCGGAATTGGTGGCGGTTCTAAGGGAGGCGTTTCGTCGCCTTACGCCGACTCAAGATCCCGGCACCGCGGCGTCACCGACCCTGCGTTTGTCACCCCCACTGGACATTATGAGTATAAAGTTATGCCCTTTGGACTAGTAAATGCCCCAGCAGTGTTCCAAAACTTTATGCACGAGGTTTTCCGAGACTTCCTTAATCAGTTCGTCATCATCTATAGAGATGATATTCTCATTTACTCCCGCACCACCCACAAACATGTGGAACTAGTACTCGGTCGCCTACAGGCTCACAATGTGTTCCTCGCCACTGTCTCAGTACCGCAACACGGACTCAGAGGTAAGTGAAGTCACCCAAGTGTTTTATTAATTAACCCTCTGGGGTCGACGCACGCGCCGGCGCGTTTTGACGCATCATTTCCTGATAAGGCCGAAACAAACTTAAATTACTCCGTCAATTCTGATCGTACAGATAAAAGAAGTATATCATTCAAATCTGTAAAGGGTCTAGTTTTAGTGGTATACCATCATAATAACAACAAAACCTTGTGCTTTTTTTAAATAAAGAAAGCCGACAGGGTGCGCTCTCGGACTTTTCTGTCTCTGCCATTTCTCTTCACAGACGCGTAAATAAAACAACCAGAATCTCAGCGAATACTTGGCTCATAAAAATAAGAATTATATGGCTAGAAAGCTTGAAATGTTTTCTTTTGAGTGAAACAATTCAAGTCAAAAACAAATCATCACTTTTTATTTAATCCGTATGAACGTAAGGAGAAGTCCGTTTTTTCCCGTCTCACCTCATTACAGGTAATGCGGTCCCGCCTTGTACACTGTCCACTGTTCACATGTAAATAATCTCAGGTGAACCAGATAAATATGTGCAAGCCCCCGAGAAATGACACAAAATATCAAACTTCATCATAGAATTTACTCACTTTTTCGACGTGTTTGGATGATGGCGCGTTACGCACGTGAAGCGGCGCTCCTTACATTCCACACAGAGACAAATAGTTTAGCTTGTCCTCAGAGTAAAAACACTGATTTTAACTCAAATGAGGATCGTTTGCTCCTCATTGTGTTGTATTGTGCTGCACTAATCCGTCCCATCTACATTGACTGAAAGGCTCATTATGCGCGCCTTTGTCTGGACGTTCAGTGCGTCTTTTGTGTTCTCAGGTAAATCACATGACTATTCATCCTCAGACACACCCTCTTGCATATGGCCTTTCTGGACAAAAAGTGTCTTAGAAAATTTAAATCAGTGTATTGTTTACTGTGAATGTGTGAACAAGATGACATTCACAGCACTCTGAAGTAAACACTTTAGCCTACAACATGCTGGTCTCCAAAGTCTTGTGAACCAATGTTCAGTTTGTGTTTTATGGTCTTATTTCAGTGAGTAAAAAATTGTAGTTTTTCACTAGCCATGCATAAACACTTTTTTCTCAAAAACACAATAATGTATAAACTCACATATTATTGTAGCCAATTTTGTGCTGATTACAGTGTTATTAGACTTTAGACATTAATATGTTTAAAAAACACTGAAAAATGTCATGATTTCGGTATCAATTTGTATGGATCGTAACCTTGTCTAACACAAGTGACCAGGAAACGGAAGCAGATTAAGCCAAAGTTTATTTAATGAATAACAACAGAATGTGAAGTGGGAATGCAGGCCAGTGGGAATGTGTTGAATCCAAGAGGAGTCGACAGGAGATGGTTTCACCGACGGTCAGTTCCGGTACCGCCGGGCTGGTCCTCGGAGATGGGGGGTGGTAAGTCCGTCACGGGTCCGCAGAGCAATATCTGACAAGTATGGGTTCCTCTGGGGCCAACCAGAGGCCGGGCTCTCTCCGAACTCAGAAAACAGGAAACAGGAGAAAACTAGGTTAATGTAGGAGTGACACAAAACAAAGCACACAGTGTTCGCACCCGAGACTCCTCAGGAGTGAGAGCACAGAAGGTGCCTATATAAAGGCGACAACAGTCAGCAGGTAATCCATAATAGAGAAAAGCGTCCCCCACGTCGAGTCTATTCCTCTTCGTGGAAAGCACAGTCATGAGATAGCTCATCCGAGCTTTCACAGGGCAGGCGACAAGAAAAAGTTCATTAGCCGTAAGCTCCAGATTCCTCCGATCTGAGCCAAAACAGACACACAGTACTTAAACAAAAGCTGTTACTTGCCGTAGCGTGAATCCAAACGGGAGTCAAGGACAAACAATCCGGCGATCTGTGTCACCACGAACCCAGCTACTTAAGCTGGGCATACAGGTGACACAGATCAGCAATCAAAACAAGCTGAGGGCAAGTACCCCAAACACTTCCCCTTGTCCCTACAAACTAAAACCCTGGCACCGGAAACCTGGTTTCCGGGACCTGACAGTATCCCCCCCCTCAACGGTCGGCTCCCGACGACCCACCCGGCTGGTCCGGGTGAGCCCTATGAAAGTCCGCAATCAAGGTTCGATCCAGGATGTCCCGTCTGGGGACCCAGGAGCGTTCCTCCGGACCATAACCCTCCCAGTCCACCAGGTACTGAACCCCCCTTCCCCGCTTACGTGACTTCAGGAGGCTCCGGACCGTGTATGCTGGCCCACCGTCCACCATCCTAACTGGTGGGGGCGGCTTCACGAGCGGAGACAGGGGGCAGGAGTTCACCGGCTTAATACGGGAGACATGGAAGGTGGGATGTATCTTCATCGTGGGCGGTAGCTTCAGCGTGACCGCCACGGGGCTTAACACTCGGGAAATGGGAAAGGGACCCACAAACCTCGAGTTCAGCTTGGGCGATGTGGACTTCAGTGGAATGTCTCGAGTGGACAACCATACCCGTTGTCCCACACGATACTTCGGGGGTGCCAGTCTCCTCCTGTCAGCCTGTGAGGAGTAGGAAGATACGGAGCGGAGGAGCTGTCGTCTGGCCTTCCGCCAGGCCAGGTGGCAGCGCCGCACCGCCGCCGCAGCAGATGGGACCGTGGAGTCCAGGTCTTGATTCTCGAACAAGGGGGGCTGGAAACCATGTACCACCTGGAACGGGGACAGACCAGTGGCTGTGGTGGGAATGCTGTTGTGGGCGTACTCCACCCAAACCAGCTTCTCCACCCAGGAGGCAGGGTCGTCCGCACAGAGGATCCGCAGCCCAGTCTCCAGCTCTTGGTTGAGCCTCTCCGCCTGTCCGTTGGACTGCGGATGGAAACCGGAGGAGAGGCTTACCGAGATCTGCAGGAGCCTGCAGAACTCCTTCCAGAAACGGGCGAAGAACTGCGGCCCCCTATCCGACACAATGTCTTCGGGTAGTCCGTGGAGCCGGATCACGTGCTCCACCAGGAGCTTGGCCATGGCTGGGGCTGAAGGCAGCTGCGGGAGGGGCACAAAGTGCACCATTTTAGAGAACCGATCCACAACCGTTAAAATAGTGGTCATACCTCTCGATACGGGCAGTCCAGTCACAAAATCCACAGAGATATGAGACCACGGGCGTTTGGGTGTCGGTAGCGGGTGAAGCAATCCTGCCGGGGGGCGATGGATAGCCTTGGCCCTCGCGCAGGTTGTGCAGGCGGCGATGTAGCGTCGGACGTCCGTCCGTACCGTAGGCCACCAGAACCGTTGCGAGAGTACTTTCAGCGTTCGGTTGATGCCCGGGTGGACGTGCAGGTGGGAGTCGTGACAGAGCCCCAGGACCCTGGAACGGAAACGGGCTGGGACAAACAGGCAGTTAGTCGGGCAGGCACTTGGTCTAGTGTTACCTGCGGCACGAGCGATGTCCCGTTCCAGGGGGATTCTGGCGACCCCCAGGCGTGTAGGAGCCGGAAGGATGAACTTAGGCTCCTCTGCAGACTCAGGAGGGGCGTGGATTCTGGACAAGGCGTCCGCCTTACAGTTCTGTGACCCCGGTCTGAAAGATAAGGTGAAGTCAAAGCGTTCAAAAAATATAGCCCACCGGGCCTGGCGGGCATTCAGCCTCTTTGCAGACCTTAAATATTCCAAGTTCTTGTGATCAGTGAAAACAGTAAAAGGGTGTTTGGCCCCCTCCAGCCAGTGTCTCCACTCCTCTAAGGCAAGCTTAACAGCTAACAACTCCTTGTTGCCCACGTCATAATTCCTCTCCGCTTCAGATAGCTTTTTAGAAAAAAAGGCACAAGGGTGAATCTTGGAGTCCTCTGGGTCCCTCTGGGAGATAATTGCCCCTACTCCAGTGTCTGAGGCATCTACCTCCACCAGAAACGGCAGGTCCGGATTCGGGAACCTGAGGAGAGGAGCAGAGGTAAACAGGTTCTTTAAAACATCAAACATCTCCTGGGCCTCACTGGACCAGGAGAAGCGGTTTTTGGTGGAGGTGAGACGGTGAAGAGGGGCAGCAACCCCACTGAAGTTCTTAATGAATTTCCTATAGAAGTTTGCGAATCCCAGGAAACTCTGCAGCTGCTTCCGGGAACTGGGGGTTGGCCAGTCCTTTACAGCCCGGACCTTGTCTGGGTCCATAGAGATCTCACCTGGCTGGATAACGAACCCAAGGAAAGAGGTCTTCTGGGTGTGGAACTCACACTTCTCCAGCTTAGCGTACAGGCGATTCTGCAGCAGCCGCTGCAAAACAGCCCGTACGTGCTGGATGTGTTCGGCCTCAGAATTGGAGTAGACAAGTATGTCGTCCAGATAAACAAAGACGAACTTGTTCAACATGTCTCCAAGTACATCATTGACCAGATTCTGGAACACGGCGGGAGCGTTGGTTAGCCCAAATGGCATTACCAAATACTCGTAATGACCTGAGGGAGTATTAAAGGCCGTCTTCCATTCGTCCCCCTCTCTGATACGTACCAAGTGGTAGGCATTCCTTAAGTCCAACTTGGTGGAGATCTTTGCATCCTGGAGGAGCTCAAAGGCTGAAGCTAGCAGCGGGAGGGGATACCTGTTCTTTACAGTAATGTCGTTCAGCCCCCGGAAGTCTAAACAGGGCCTCAAACCCCCGTCCTTTTTATCCACAAAGAAGAAACCCGCCCCTACAGGAGAACGGGAGGGCCTAATAATTCCTGAGGCTAAGGACTCCCGAACGTACTTCTCCATAGCCTCCTTCTCCCCTCGGGACAGGGGATACAAGCGGCCCTTAGGGGGAACCGCCCCGGGAAAAAGGTCTATGGCACAATCATAGGGTCTATGGGGTGGAAGGGACATTGCCCTGTCCTTGTTGAATACCTCCTGAAGGTCGTGATAGCACGGTGGAACCAGGGATAGGTCGGGGGTATACCCGGCCGACGGCTGAATCCGTTCAGCCGTGACCGCGTTGTGTAGACAGGTACTGTGGCAGGATGGGGACCAATTCAGTATCTTGCCCGAGTTCCAGTCTATATGGGGGTTGTGTCTCTGTAGCCACCCGATCCCCAGCACCACCGCAGGACTGGGGGTGTCGATCACATGAAAGGACACCTGCTCCTGGTGATTATCTATAACTAGAAACACAGAGTCAGTAACCTCGGTAACACGATGTAACTTGGCTTCATTGAGAGACCTCACCTCCAACGGACGTGAAAGTCTAGTAGTACCCACCCCCAACCTGGGTAACAGCGACCTGGAGATAAAATTTACGTCAGCCCCGGAGTCAATTAAAACCTCCCACCTTAACTGTTCAGGTGCTGTTCCTAAAAACACAGTTGTAAGGACACGGGTCCCAATCCGAGGGCTTTCTGCGTGGCTCAGCAGGGCCCCCTCTGGTCCCGCTGAGCCTTCCCTTTTCCTGGACAGGTGGCTGCGGTGTGTCCCTCCCCACCGCAGTAGAAGCACAGACGCAACCTACGCCTTCGGTCCATCTCCTCTGCCCCCACACGACCCCGGTCGAGCTGCATCGGCACCGATTCCTCGACCGGAGCTGCTGATCCCGGTCCCGGCCTATATGGGTCCCAACCCTGTCGGCGTCTTCCAGACCCACGAATCTCCAACTGTCGTTCTAGGTACCGTTGATCTAAGCGTGAAACAGTGTCAATGAGGGCATCTAAAGTAGTGGGTTTTGGTTGATGGGCCAAATCGTCTTTCAATCGTTCATTGAGACCTAAATAAAAATGGTCATATAGGGACGCCCGATCCCAAGGGCTCTCCTCCGCCAACAACTGAAACTCAACAATGTACTTGCGTAAAGGTCGACTTCCCTGCTTGAGTCTGGCGAGACGTGTGGTTGCCTCCACCTCCGGCCGAACCGGGTCAAAAATGCGAACCAACTGTAGTCCAAACGCCTCGAACGAGGCACAGCACGGTGCTCGGCGTCTCCACGCCGCAGTTCCCCACCTTGCCGCCTCTCCGTCCAGGTATGATAGCGTATAGGCTACCTTAGCCTGTTCATTAGGAAAACTAGAGGGCTGCATAGAAAAGTTCAGTTCACATTGGGTTAAAAAGGTGCGACTCACCCCCGTTTCCCCACCGTAGCGGGCTGGGTGAGACAACTTAAGGTCGCCAGTTCCTCGGGCGCCTCCCTCCGGTAGTGGGGCAGGACCCCGGGCAGCTACCGGTTGCTGAGCGGAAAAATCCCGAAGCAACTGGGACATCTGTCCAGCAATCTGTTCCACAGACTGGGAAATGCTACTTAGTTTTTCTTCATGGTCAAAAAGAGCAGACTCCACTCCAGATTTCCAGGGCACCGGTGCAGGCGAGGCGTGATCCATTTTCTGGCCGGATTGTTCTGTCATGATTTCGGTATCAATTTGTATGGATCGTAACCTTGTCTAACACAAGTGACCAGGAAACGGAAGCAGATTAAGCCAAAGTTTATTTAATGAATAACAACAGAATGTGAAGTGGGAATGCAGGCCAGTGGGAATGTGTTGAATCCAAGAGGAGTCGACAGGAGATGGTTTCACCGACGGTCAGTTCCGGTACCGCCGGGCTGGTCCTCGGAGATGGGGGGTGGTAAGTCCGTCACGGGTCCGCAGAGCAATATCTGACAAGTATGGGTTCCTCTGGGGCCAACCAGAGGCCGGGCTCTCTCCGAACTCAGAAAACAGGAAACAGGAGAAAACTAGGTTAATGTAGGAGTGACACAAAACAAAGCACACAGTGTTCGCACCCGAGACTCCTCAGGAGTGAGAGCACAGAAGGTGCCTATATAAAGGCGACAACAGTCAGCAGGTAATCCATAATAGAGAAAAGCGTCCCCCACGTCGAGTCTATTCCTCTTCGTGGAAAGCACAGTCATGAGATAGCTCATCCGAGCTTTCACAGGGCAGGCGACAAGAAAAAGTTCATTAGCCGTAAGCTCCAGATTCCTCCGATCTGAGCCAAAACAGACACACAGTACTTAAACAAAAGCTGTTACTTGCCGTAGCGTGAATCCAAACGGGAGTCAAGGACAAACAATCCGGCGATCTGTGTCACCACGAACCCAGCTACTTAAGCTGGGCATACAGGTGACACAGATCAGCAATCAAAACAAGCTGAGGGCAAGTACCCCAAACACTTCCCCTTGTCCCTACAAACTAAAACCCTGGCACCGGAAACCTGGTTTCCGGGACCTGACAAAAAAAGCACAAATGTCAGGACATGTCAAAATTTGTCCAGGCCCCAAAAACCCCCTCAGACCCCAGAGGGTTAAACCAGGATACATACACCGACAGGAAAGGAAAACATAGGAAACTGGGAAAAGGGGGAATCGTGATTTCGCTTTATCGTCCGGGAGTACGGTCCACGTCGTGTTTACGAGATCAGACCAGGAGAGGCGTGTGGGGAGTGCTTTTATGCGTGGCTGTGGTAATGAGATGCAGGTGATTGTGGTAAGGACTCAAACAATCAGTTTGAAAATTCATAACTTGGCAAAACATGTTTTTCTATTTGTATTCAAGATCATTTTTTTCTTTTTGACTTGTCCTAAATATAGAACAGCAACAACACTGCTGTCCACCCATGCACACAAATAAGTAAATGAACTTAAGTTTTATGTACAGGTTGAGTCACAATTCACAGATATAGTAGTTAAATCTGTTATTTCCAAATTCAAACAACAAATTTCCAAAAACAGATTAACAGGATAAGACAAGAGTAAGGGAAAGATTAAAACAGGGTAGTAAGTAAGCCATAGTTAACATTAACCCTTTAACATCCCCACTAAGAAAAACAATGTTTTTTATCTCCATAGGGCAATAATAACAAACAGAAAATAATCACTGTTTTTATTTTTTTATTTTATTTTTTTTTAGACCCCACAGTCTTTTTGTATGAGTTCTGTGTTCAACAAATGGAGAAAACATGAGGTTTGTCCTCACAATTTGGACCAGCCACATGCTGAGAATCAACTGGCAGGGCCCCTTTAGGCCATGGAGGGTCTAATATCATTTCCCTTTGCTAGCTCATATCTTCAGTACCCCTCCACCACCACCACATGAGGCCAATTTGTTGTGGCAAGCGTGCATCTCAAAGTCCAGATCATGTTACACAAATTTAAGTTTGGCTGGAGGATTCTGGACTTGGTCCAGACCAGATAGATGAGTGTGTGATGTGATGAGTGTGTATCTCCCCAGGCAGAGAAGACATGATATGGGCTGTTATGTCTGATGGGATTTAATAGGGTGCCCTTGTGTGGTGTACAAACAGCATAATCTGTAGGCTATAATGTTACAAATCACTTACGAAGTATCATCTGAAGAACATTATTCCCCTTCATAGATCAAATTACCAAAAAAGATCTTTGATAATTACAGCCAAAGTTACACATATATAAAACCTGTTAATAATCAATTTAAAGTACTAGTTCATTTTGACATTTTCGCTGCTGTTCATTTTAGCTTGTTTTCATGACAGTCCCGTGGTGCTCATCAGGCTTGTCCAACCAAAACTACAGAACTAGGATTAGCTCAGAGAATATTCATCCTTTCCTGGATGAAATCCTGCTGCAATCTCTGACATGGGAAGTGGTGGCCATAGATTTTGTGCTCAGGGGGAAGAGAATCTGCTGTGGTTTACACAGCACTGTTTTTATTAACCCCTATTGTTTCAGGGATTGGTTGGTTGATGAGGGAGAGATGCAGTTGAAGTGCTGTACAGGGATGTCAGACAGTGATAATCATCTGTAGCCAGCATATTTCAAGAATGACTGCCTACTCAAATATCATACTGCATTCAGTCAAAACCGTAAGTTTGGGGCATAACCCATTAGATCTAAACCAAAAGAGTATTTGAACTCCATAAACTTGCACAAATATAAGTCCTAAATCATATTCTTTCATATTCTAAAGAAATTCATACAATATAAAGTAAATTAAGTAAATATTGATACAATGCAACAAAGTGTTCATCTGTTGTTGCATGCAACACAAGCACTACAATCATAGATAAAAATTCTCAGAACATTATAAACGTGGTCATCTGATCCAATGCCTAATACCTGAACATTGTGCTTCCATAGGATATCTGTCTTATACCATAACTCTCATTAACACCAAGTGGTCCTGCAGCTACTAGAGTCTTCATTCCTCTTCTACAGGACAGTGGGCAGAAAGGCTGAGAACAGAGGGCAGAGAAAGCCCTTCAGAAAGTAAACAGACACATAATTGAAGAAACAAGGAAGAAGGAGGCATCTGAAACATGTGGGCATTATGGGAATGTCAGATTGAGTAGACAAAGGCTAACTGTGATCGCTGGAAAGTATAGAATTGTGCCTCCTTGTCTGGAAAAAATTACGTGATTATGACCCTAGTCATTTTCCCATAGACCTTAGGTAAAGCATTGTGAGTCCATTTCACTGACAGACCTTTCAGTGGACAAGCAGAGAGTGGGAAGACGTTGCTAAAGTGTGTGTCCTTTGTGAATGAACTTGCTGCCTGAATATGAATCAGTTCACAGTCATATAAACACATTTTCTTTGACTCCTTGGGCTTTTTAAGGCCATATCGAATTCTTTCATGTGGATGCAGCCTTTGGCCTGACATAACCATTCACACAGCATCATGTAAGCTTTATTTGAAACAGCTGAAGTAGGATGCAGAGCATGAACATCTGCTGAAAATCTGACATATTACTTTACTTATTACATAAACAGCATTATCATTCTGGACTATAGTTATAATGCTGTTACACTGGTTGACAAGTAGAGAATTTAAAGAGAGCTGTATTTCTCTCCCAGCCTCTTAAACATCTCATTTTCCATTAACATGAGACCTAGAGCAGCATGTGTCACAGAAGGACATAAATCTCCTGTTTCCCTTCCCCCTCTCTGGCCCCTCACAGCATGGAGGAAGAAAATAAAATCCAGCCAGAGCAGCGCTCAGCTTAACCTTGCATCGTTCTCCTGAACAAGGATGTTACACAAAGATATCATCTGTTCACACACTTGTCCCCAGTGTTTCTGTAAACTTTGCATTCAGCTGCAGTTCTAATCACAGATGCAGTCAAAATCACATCAACTCTGCAAATCTCAGTCTGTACCCCCAAAGAAGGCCCAAATATACCAGTGCTCCATTGGCAGCCCCAGCAAAGCAGTCATTAGCTGTTTATCCTCTTGCAAAAGGGCTTCCCAAAAGCAGTGATGGATGATTCCTCCCTCTCAATTGTCTCTCCTGTGGCAGAAGGGAGCATGCTGCTCTACCAACGACACTGCTGGCTGCTGTCTAATCTGCTCCAGCACTGACACACTATCAGGTGGGAAGGAGCCCATTTAAAGCATTAACGCTGTGCTCTTAAAAGGCTGTAAGGTTGTAAGAGACTGACAAAATGGTCATCTTGGGTGTTTTTAATGGGTGTCTGGTTCCATCTTCTCATGGGGACACCAAGCACACTAAAAAATAGAAAATTCCTGGGGATCTGGTCAAGTTCTAGTCCAAGACTGACTTCCATGTTTCCCATTTTAAACAGATTTAAAGAGCCATAGGATGAAATAAAGATTGTAAAGACACCACAATGCCCTCTCTTATGTGTCCTCACACACATTTACACAGATGTTTAATTTCACTCTTTTATTGTTTGTGTCTTATTGAAAAAAGTTTTTCAAAAACTCAAACATTTTGTGGAGATTTGTAGAGATTTGTTAGTTTGGCTTCATTTCTTGACATAATAGATTTTATACTTAATACTAGATATTTGAATTTCAAACATTTCACACCAGCAAGTGGAAGCACCACAAAGACACATGATGTTAGAGTTCTATCATTGCATACAACAATATTGTTAATCTGCAGTCGCCAAAGGCTCTACGAGCACCCTGGAACTACAGTGGGTACGGAAAATATTCAGACCCCTTTAAATTTTTCAGTCTTTGTGTCATTGCAGCCATTTGCCAAAATCAAAAAAGTTCATTTTATTTCTCATTAATGTACACTCAGCACCCCATCTTGACAGAAAAAAAACAGAAATGTAGAAATTTTTGCAAATTTATTAAAAAAGAAAAACTGAAAAATCACATGGTCATAAGTATTCAGACCCTTAAGCCACTCCTTTGTTCCGAAGCCACTCCTTTGTATTTAGCTGTGTGCTTAGGGTCATTGTCCTGTTGAAAGGTGAACCTTTGGCCCAGTCTGAGGTCCTGAGCACTCTGGAAGAGGTTTTCTTCCAGGATATCTCTGTACTTGGCTGCATTCATGTTTCCTTCAATTGCAACCAGTTGTCCTGTCACTGCAGCTGAAAAACACCCCCACAACATGATGCTCCCACCACCATGTTTCACTGTAGGGATTGTATTGGGCAAGTGATGAGCAGTACCTGGTTTTTGGTCTCATCAGACCAGAGAATCTTATTTCTCATAGTCTGGGAGTCCTTCACGTGTTTTTTGGCAAACTCTGTGCGGGCTTTCATTTGTCTTGCACTGAGGAGAGGCTTCCGTCGGGCCACCCTGCCATAATGTCCCGACTAGTGGAGGGCTGCTACCTCTCTCACCAAGGCTCTTCTGCCACGATTGCTCAGTTTGGCTGGACGGCCAGGTCTAGGAAGAGTTCTGGTCGTCCCAAACTTTTTCCATTTGAGGATTATGGAGGCCACTGTGCTCTTAGGAACCTTGAGTGCTGCAGAAATTCTTTTGTAACCTTGGCCAGATCTGTGCCTTGCCACAATTCTGTCTCTGAGCTCCTTGGGCAGTTCCTTCGACCTCATGATTCTCATTTGCTCTAACATGGCACTGTGAGCTGTAAGGTCTTATAGAGACAGGTGTGTGCCTTTCCTAATCAAGTCCAGTCAGTTTAATTAAACACAGCTGGACTCCAATGAAGGAGCAGAACCATCTCAAGTAGTAATCATAATAAAGTGGACAGCATGTGAGTTAAATATGAGTGTCACTGCAAAAGGGTCTTGAATACTTATGACCATGTGATATTTCGTTTTTGCTTTTTTAATAAATTTGCAAAAAATTCTACATTTCTGTTTTTTTTTTCTGTCCAAGATGGGGTGCTGAGTGTACATTAATGAGAATAAAATGAACTTTTTTTGATTTGGCAAATGGCTGCAATGACACAAAGAGTGAAAAATTTAAATGGGTCTGAATACTTTCTGTACCCACTGTAAAACCACAAATTGTCTCCTTGTTCAGTAATATATTTTACAATAAGATAAACTTTATTTTATCCAAAGGGAAATTCAGGTAGTCTTATAGTTTGTTAGTGGGTGAGTATTGAGAGTATTCAGTTATGTGCCATTGACTAAGGCGTTGTGGATACCTGACACCAGGGATGTTGTGAAGGGTATGATCAGTGTATTCCAGGATGACGCCTACCTTTTTCTGTGTGCATTTCTTCACCACAGTCTCCAGTGAGTCCAGCCTCATTCCAGTCACTGAACCAGCTTTTTGCACCAGTTTGTCCAGCTGCCTTGCATCCTTTTGCTTTCTGCTGCCTCCCCAGCAGACTACAGCATAAAACAGCACACTTGCTAACATAGTTGGTAAAACATGTGTACTTAAGGAGGAAAAGTCATCTCTGTCCTTTTTTATAGAGAATATAGTCTGTGCTCAGCCCAACCTATTGTCCAGGTACACACCTAGATATTTGTGGGCTGCAATAATCATAGATCATCAGAATACTTATAAATGTGGCAACACTCCTGACCTGATGAACTGTGGCCTTTCTGTCAGGTAATCTGTAATCCACAAACCAAAGGAGGGGTCCACATCACATGAGGATGAATGCTCTTGAAAAATCAAAAAACATAATCCTCACATAACTTGCAGGTTCTTGCAGTTGAGACAAAACACAGTGAAGCATTTTGCATATTTTTTTCATATGTTCCATTTTCCATCATCATTTCCATCTTTAATAGGCTAGGTGGGAGGTGATCCATCACTGTGAAAAAAGATGTAACAGACATATCTGGCAACTACTTGTTTGTTCTGTCTGTTTTCCACATTGGGTAATGCTATTCATGCTAGAAACGGACTTTCTCATAATTTGATTTTATCAAAACTAAAGCTGCATCTGCTAAATTTGTTCTGCCTCAATCAATCATTAAACAAGAACACATAATGTATTTCAAAATGTGCTTTACCTGTTAATTTAATTTTGTTCAGGTTATTTTTCCAGGCTTCATGTCTCAAGCTTTATGGATTCCCCACCTTACTGACACACTGACCTACGAATGCAGACACAAACACATTATTTGATCATTAAGTGTATTCTCATTAGTGGTGAATGGGTCTTGATTAGGGGCAGGTTCACCCAATCTATCTGATGACTTTCCACAGGGACTGGGGGAGGGTAAAGAGAGGCAGGAGAGCACCAGCCAGTCAATTAGATAGCCTTTAGAGTTGGAAGGTTCTGCTGAGGGGGTCACATTTGGACACATCTGCCTCCCATGGCAGATTTCTTCCCTCCCACAGGCACACATATCCTTCACTCTCGGTACATAAGCACCTACACTTCAACAATCCTCTGTGGCACATTTAGGGCCAGAATAGACCAACATTGTGGTAGAAAACACCCAGTGTACAAGGTCGGAGGAGTCAGAAGTTATTGACTGGTTTTGACATTTGTATGTTTCTGTAATACACCTGTTTTTACCTACGTTTGCATAGGTACAGTAATATTATCTCTATAGTAAAATTTAAATTTTCTTCTTCACTTTCAAGCTGTCTCATGTTTTCCAACTAACTTTTGTGAAAAACATATTTGAAAGAGAAAGAGAAATCATTGCACAATTATGTATCACCATCTAGTGTATTTTGCAACTAGTTTAGTTTGGTACTAGTAGCTTTGTTCTGCTGCCAAACAGCAAAATTTATTTTATTTACTAGGTAACAAAACCTGCTGCATAAAGCCTGTTGGTTTGTTTAGTTTTCTGAGTGGACTCTTCAAGCTTGTGGCAATATTTTGTATTATTTACTAGCAAGTGCCAATTTAGTGTTCCAGCTTAGTTTTGTACCAGTGTACCAGCTTAGTTTTTTTGCTGAGTAGTCTGTCCAAGCCAGCAGCAATCTCTAAGGTATGCTTAAGACCTACTAGGCAAGTTTGTTAAGCATATTGGGTGTGTGGATGCAGGCAAAGAAGGGAGTTGTTCTGGGATTCTGGAACACAATGTTGAGCCTTCTCAGTGTTGTGGGGCCAACTCAAGAAAACACTGTTACTGAGAGAATTCCCATCTGATAACCCTGTACACTTGCCCGCACTGTCACACCCACACAGACTATCCACAGAGCTTGTGGATTTAGTCCAATGAAACTGCTATGTGTATCCATCCTTACAATAATGCATCTGATAGTATTAGTAGGATAGTGAGCAGAGGGCAGAAAGCAACTTATATGATATGATATGCATCCAGGTATATGATAGATAAGGATTGGAGAGTGGGCCTGTTGTGGGGCCCTCAAGATTTATGATGGCATGGCCTGATAACCCCCTCTTTAGGGTGACATGATAGAGCAATCTAAATAGGAAGCTTCCATAGGAAGATCCACCCATTTCTTGGCACGTTCTATTGTGTATACTGGAAACTACCACTTATGTACAAATGATTTAACACAATGGGCTAAAATATATAAATTCAATAATAGGTTTAGCTTAATCACAGTCACTAAAACATCAGATTACTTGGGATTGTGTACCAACGTTGTGTTTGTCTTGAGTATTTTTTCCTAAATGACTTTAGACTAAGAAAAAACATGACAATGATTGAGAAAGCAAATTTTATATAAACTAAACACAGTAAAATCTACTGTAAATTAAAACCGGTGTCCAGACTTATATGAGGTGTTACTTAAGTGGAAACTGGACAATGATGTAGCAGTGTAGTTAAAAACTGACTTAAAGGTTTGGAAAATGTGCAGCAGACTCCAGCTTAGCCTGAGGTGACACCAGACTCAAACAGCATTCTCATATGTCTGGACTGGACATGAGGCTTGGGGCCGAGCCAGTACCCATCACCAGACACTGCTACTGGCCATATAGCTACAGCCTCCACTATGAGCTTACAGCCTCACAGAGAGCAGACTCATTTTGGTGTGGGCCAACTTAGTCTGTCCAGTGAAAGGAGAGGTATGGGAAGGATGAAGGAAAAATCAAAGAAATAATAGGGGTAGAGGTAGAATCAATGAAATAGAATAACATCAATAAATGAACTACTGTATATTAATAGTAGCTGTATTTATTGTGTTGTTAGTATGAGTTGTGAATATGGAACTCAGCCTCCAGGTATGCCAATAGTTCATCACTTTGTCATTAATAAATAAAGGGAAGCCAATACCTGGGTTTTTAAGCATCACATGAGACATGACAAGCATTGGAGAGTAAAAATGAAATGAAGAAAGACAAAGTGGATGAGTGAACTGAAAAATAGATATAGACATAGTGGAGAAAAAGAGGGAGAGAGCGACAGGGCGCTGGCTAGGCCAGTGAGAAATCTCCAAACCACTGCATCTCAAGAGGAAAATGTTTTCACCCTCATCTAAGTGCCTATTAACTGTCTATTCCCATTCCAGCCACACTCTGTACTGTGCTCCAGCACAGTGGGTGCTGTGGTCGGAGCTGCCCACTGTATTCCATGGAGACTAGGTCGAGTTGAGAGCTGAGGCAAGTACAGAAGTGCAGAAAGCTGTGCAGGCTTCCTGGTGTTTGAAGACATTTAGGTCAGACCTTATGCACATAATCCACATAGAGAAACAGCACTTACAGGGATCTAATAAACAGATGTTGTATCTAAGCTAATGTTCCCAAATGTTTTTCTTGTAGTTTTAGATTATAATCTTAAGGCATTTATCATCTACTCACTGTATCTTTCTGTTCTTTATTTCACATCAAAAAATAGTAGGCTACTATATTTTCCGAACTAGCACTTTTTTCACTTTTCTGGCTTGCCCTTGTGACTTATACAGCGAAGCAACTTATATGTGTATATTTACAGAAATTTTGTCAAGTAGTCACTAGCTTTAGATGATACTCTTGGCCCTCTTGATTCAACTGAAGATATTATACTGCCAAAAAAGTAAAAACATTTATGTTCTTACACACTCTAACACCTAGTGTAACACAAGTGAAATGCCGCCCAAAAGAAAGAGCTATACTGAAGACTTTCCAGGGCAGGTAATAAAGTATGCAGCTGAAATACAGTTTGGCGTGAGTGTCAGCATTCAGACAAACCAAGAGATGAGGTGGAGACGCTGTTTCATCCCCCCCCCCCAATGTTGGTTGCTGCAGTTGTTGTTGTTGTTGCACTTAACATGAATAAATGAATTTCATAAAGCACTTTTGCTTATTATTATGTTCTTCCTAGGCTAATTTAGATTATAATCAGTTTAATTAGAAATGGAACTTATACACCAAAGTGACTTATATATGTTTTTTTTCTGTTCGACAAGGCTGTTTTTGCTAAAAGCAGTGCGACTTATAGCCCAGAAAATACGGGTAATCAGAAAGTGTTGTTATGGGTGGCAAGGCAAATTGCCAAAACTATTTACAAGTATTATTAGCTTATTTACTTTCTGCCATTTCCATCATAGACTAGAACATCTGCAGCTGAGAGAGATTGCAGCACAATTAGGGTCTGATAACTAATCAATAGCTGTATATTCTGCGAGCAGGAAGTAAAGGGTTAGGCTCTTGGGAAAACCATTTCAAATTACACTGTTGTCAGTGTTGAGAAGGGAGTGACAGCACAAGTGTAGGAAGGTTAAAAGAGATGCAAAGGATTTTTGACTGCTGAAGATTTACTGTGTTCCTGATTTTATGCTGTTTTTTTAAAGGAAAAAATGTCGAGGCCTATTGTATGTTCCCAGTTTTTTAATATAACAACTCAGAACTTTATAACCCCAACTCTTCTCCATTTAAAATAACCACAAAAAAAAAAAAAAAAAAAAAAAAAAAACAGTAGCAGAGGGAGTAGAGGAAATGGGTAATGTCATGTTACTAGTTTGCTGTAAGGAGTGATCTGTACCTCCCAGGCTGAACTGTGTGGAGCAGAGAGTGAATAACTGGTAGAAGGAGGCTGTTGCTACAACAGCCGGCTCAGCCAAAAGCAGACCACGGACAAGGACACCACAAGTGGAAACAGGAAGAACCACTGCAACCCATTCAACTTCATGCCTTTATTTATGTATTTACAATACCATGCTGAAACCACAAATATGTAGGAAAACATGCAAACTGATGCCAATATACATCTATTTTAAGTGCAATACTTTATAGTTTACCATTAGTGTTTTTTTCAATGTATTCATTCATACTTTCAGCACGCAGAATAAGAATTTTTATTTGGCACCTAATTTGGTAAACTGTCCAGAGCATCGTAAATTTTAGGCTATTAAAATACTATTCCGATTTGTAATTTAAGCAAAAGGGCAAATTGTAATATTAAAATGAGAATGAATCCTTGAGGTAGCAAGGGGGAAATTCATCCCTTTTTTAAATATTATACCTTAAGTAGTCATCCCTTGATTGTATCATTCTCTTTTTTCTTTCTCTCTGTTGTCACGTTATCTCCAAGCCAATCAATAGCTTAAAGAGTGATTCAAAGCCATTCCTTACCAGTGCTGTGGAGCTGCTGTTGAAAGTTACATTGCATGGTACTATTACTGTTATGTTAAAAAATGCAGAAGTAACAATATTTTTGTAAAACAATATTCAGTATATCAGTAATTTTTTTTCTTAATTGTAATAAGCAAGAAAGATGAATTTGAAGTTTTACTTTTGAGAGAACTATTGATTACAGAGTTCATACTTTGATGCAACCTAATCCATGTCTTAGTGTAAGAATGTTGGGAGCCAAGCATTTGCATATTGAGAAGTTTTGTGCTCCTTTTTGCTATTACTGATGAATTGCATGTTGGTGTCATAATGAAACTGGGAGATGGATGTATGTGAGATGCTCGAAATATGTGTGTATCTCTGCATGTGTACTGTATATAATGTATGTATGAATCCATGCTTATGTTTTTTGTTTGTGTGTGTGCATGTGTGCATGCCCCTAAGCCTCTGGCTCAGACTAATGGTGAGTTTTGTATTGCCTATGGAGAAGCTCAGTGAAAAGGCACATTGTGTGCAGTCCTAGTGGGTAAAGCTTATAAGCCACTCTCCTCCACATGGGACCTGCAGTCGAGGTTCCGAACTGTGGTTTGGATGGCACCAGAGACTGCTCCGTCTGAGACAGTACCAGTAATATCCATGCTTGCTACCCGGTTAGAAGAGGAGGAAGACAGAAAATATGCAATACAAATATGATACAAAAGAAAAAGATATTAATAAAGGAATAATAGCGACAGAGACAGACAAAAACAGTGAACATGTAAGAAAAATGGTGAATGGATTCATTAGTCCATCAGAAAACATTTTTCTGCTCATACTTGATACCATTGAAGGCACTGTAAGTTTTCTCATAATTTGTTTATAAAAGTCAGTGCTTGCAAATAATCATGTTAGAGCAAAAGTCAGGCAGGTCATGTTATTTTCTCTATCCTCTCTCCTCACTTACTTTCTCTTCTAACAATGTCACATAGAGGACGTCAGGTATGTAAGCTATTATAGTGTAGATGGCTTTTATATATACAGTAGCTGAACAACTATATCTGGACACATTTTTATCTCCTCATACATCATCATGTCATATCAGTAATCTAAATTTTATTCTTGCTCTAATCAGAAATTCCCCAAAGATAGCAACAGAACTGGTGGAGCTGGGGATGTAATGCATTGTTATGGTTCTTTGCTAAGGTCATATATAGGCCACATGAATGAGTGTGTGTTTGTACCTGAGTGAAAGTTTATTTCACACTGTAACATTGCATCCTGGTCTTTGCCATGTCTATAGCTTATATGATGATAAATACAGTGCAGGCGTCACCCTGGTTATGGAAGGCAAAGATTGATGGTCTGCAGTGCCTGGCGATCCATCACCATCACATCAGGATTTCAGGAATCTGTTCCTGATCACACCTCACAGCAGGGGCCATGTGGTAACAACCCCTCTCAGTGTGGCACCACAGAAAATCGATACCAGGTACTCAAGGTCAATGTACTGTTGGAAAACTACTTAAGTCCTGATGGATGGAAGGTCGACCTGCAGATGAGACAAGACACTGACAGCTCTTCCTCCTCCAAACTCAAAAATATATACACATGCAAACATAAATAAATATGTTTGTCCTTTAAGGATTTAATGTTCTTGTTATATATGCAATCAGGTAAATGCTGACTGCATGACTAACCACTTTTCACTCCTGGAAGAATTTTCCTTTGTAAAGATTAGGTGGAAATCTGCTCTTGCTTCTAAGTCTATTGCCATATGTGCATCTGAGTATAAATGTGTGAATTTATTTAAGTTTGCCTGAATGTTTTACAGCTATCTGTTATCGATACCATAATTAACAAACTAAAGTTTGGGTGAATTACTGGGTATGTCCCAGCTTTGGCAGCTTCTTTGTAGCCACAAACCAAGACATGGTGTCGTTATCCTGTGTTTTTTCCAACCTCCTCTTTAGGTTGCCCTATTTTGCGTCATATCTGCATTACATTTCCAGCCACTGGTGCAACATAACTCTATCCCTAACAGGAAGGCCAGTGAGAAACTGATGCACTCTTCAGCATGGCTACATATCCCATATCCATATGAATTAACAAACTTTAAAACCACAAATTACTATATATTTGTACATTCTACAATATTTGTTTACCATAAACATTGCAACATTGCTTAGATTGCTTCTTGTATGGTATCCTAGCCTTCAACCACCTCAGCCCCACCAACACACTCACACTAAAGCATATCAACAACAACCAAGTAGCAGGGTAGTGTTATGAGTACAAAGTCCACCTTTTACATGGAGCACTCTTCATCAGCAAGAACCTGCCCTGGCCAAGTGTCCTTGAGTCCTATATCCTACACTGTGTTCTTTCCTCCCACTAGACTGAATTTTTCGGAACTGTTTCTGCCCCATAAAATGTTTCACTTTATTAATACCCAAAAGAACAATGGAAAACTTTTCTCACACTTTCATAAACTTAAGGGGGCATACAAAATTCTAAAGTCACCTTAAACTATTCAGTGAGGAGCACACATGAATGGAGACTTAAGTCTTAAGCATTTTTGTTTGAAATGGAGTCTGCTGTTCATTCACTCTATGACACACATTCCACAACACCACAAGGTACTTTCACTGAGGTTAGATGTAAGTTGTACATGAAGATACCCAAGCTCTACATCCGGTGTAGCAGAGGCAGCAGGCTTTCTTTAGAAGACCTCAGGAAAAAGTCCAGGTTCATTGAAAAGCTGTGAACTGGGCTATGTTCCTCACACAGGAAAGCCACAAAGAGGCATTTAGAGTAAAAGATAAGTGCAGTACACACACAACAGTTTTTTCTGATATGGTAAAAGTAGTAAAGTATGTGTACTGGATAGGGTAAAATACAAGACACACTAGCATTACTGCAAGTGCCTTCACACGTACAACAGCTTGTAAGGGGATTTTTTTGATGATGAAATTTGATATGTGGTTAATAGGAATATTATACTGGTAAAACAAATGTTAAAATACTAATGCCTCTGACAAAATACTGGTTCTGATGGGAACATAATGCATCAATATAATGAAGTACAGATTTCACAACAATGAATTGACCCCATGATTGGTGCTGTCCATGCATGTGAGAAAATACAGAAACATATAGGCCTAACGATAAATTTAAAAGCTTTGTCACATTTGTTTGGCAAATCAGTTTCAGTTGATTTGGTGCAAAAGTCTCTCTGATTTTTAGATTATTTTCAGCATCACCTTGTTCTGCCATAGTAATTTAAAGTACATTTTCTAGGGACAATTGGGTGGCACACTGTGCCTCCAGGCTACATGCTAGCTAATTACCAAATGGTGCAAATGTGATCACTCATAATCATTAAGATAGCCATAAATAATATTTTCTCAGGCAACAAGCTAAACTAGGTATATTTTTAGCATAGTGGCAATCCTTCATTATGGATTTATATTGCACCTTCTTTTATTTTCATAATACATTGCATGCATATGTATGATGTAAAAGACCAGTAACACACACACACACCCACACGGAGAAAGGGGAAATGAATCTAGACAGTTGTTTTGGTGAACTTCCCAAGAACCCACACAAAACACACAAACAATATTGCTTTCATCTACATAATGGATTATGTGGGATACCATATAGGTGGTCTATTTTTCTTACTCCAGCTCATCTGAATTCCTTATTCTTTTTATACCTACAAATAATTAGTGTATCTAGACAGCACAACACATTTGTGTTAGCTACTCCCTTCCCCTAACCTTAAGTCACTCACATCTAGTGTGGTCTGCTCTATGTTTAACAATCAAACTGTCTTCCAGAACCACATTCCTTTCTTTGCTATACTGAACTGAGAGGGCTGTTAATTCATTTAGGATGTTTATCTTTATGCCTGTTGGAAACCTGATTTGCATGCAATTTGTTAGGGTGAAACAATGCAAAAGTCAACAGTAGCGCCACCATTCTAGGAGAGTTAGTTAACGTAAAGTCCTGCAGAGCTGACACACACACACACACACACACACACACACACACACACACACAGTTGTTACCATTTATCTGTTAAAAAAACACAAACATAAAAATCGATTTTATTTT
Organism: Mastacembelus armatus; assembly: GCF_900324485.2. NCBI lineage: Eukaryota > Metazoa > Chordata > Actinopteri > Synbranchiformes > Mastacembelidae > Mastacembelus > Mastacembelus armatus. The sequence goes on from NC_046635.1 coordinate 13,425,078, forward strand.
ATTTCATTTCAACTGATAAAGGTGATTCTTTGTTTTAATCAGCACATGCCAAATAAATCAGTGTTCACATGTTTAAAATGCTTATAAAGTATTGGTGACTAAAAGAATGTGGAAAACATCCTTTAAATATTCAGTTCGTTGAGAGAAAATACTGTTTATCAGTAGTTATGAGTTGTTTAAAAATGTGTCAACTCTGTCACTGCCATTGTTATAGACTGTCAAGCATTTCTTAGTGTAGATTGTACAAAAGAGATCAAAAGCTCAGGTTGCCATTTTTTCTGACCATTGGAAGACACCGACAAACCTTAGATTAGTCTTAGTCTGGGCCTAGGAGTCAGCCTCCTGTTTGAACATGAAAAATTAGATAGGCCCTCCAGACACTGGTCATTATGTGGTCGCCACTCTGCTTTTCCACCATTGCTGGGCCAAATGGGACGTGGTGCTGGGCCAAAGAGCCAACCTCCAAGGCTGCCTATTCATGGTAGAACCTCCCTCAGGAATTGCAAACAGCACAGAGGGAACCATGCAATTAATGGAAGGAAGCGTGGAGGTGAGGGTCGTTTGAGAAGGACAAGGCAAGACTATTGAGGCAATGACTAAGTGAACTACAGAAGATGTGGAGCAGACAGATGAGGGAGCAAGTATCTCTCAGATCACTATCTGGTGTGGAGGCCAGAGTCTCACTCTGAGATCCATCATGCATGAGATCAGGAGAAGCCATAAATGTGATAACTACAATAACCCTTATGCATTTAAAATACATTTAATAAAATAGTAGAACACTTAATTACAATACTAAAAGAAGTATGCACTTATTCAGCCGATAGTCTTAAATCAACTTCTGATTTTTTCACGAGGTAGTGATAAGTAGCTTGAATAGCATTATTGGTACATTGTTATCAAATGCATGCTATATGTACATGTATTCTGTGTGTGTAAGTGATATTACTTGCATTGTGGTAACTCAGCCTCCTTGTTGAATTTTAGAGTGATGTCTTTGTTTAAGATTAGGGTGAGGTTAGGGTGTGGTTGGGGTTAGGGTAGGGTTAGGTTAAGGAGTATGATAAAGCAAGTAGTGGTTATGGTTAAGATTTAGGAAAAGTCTCCAGTAAATGAAAGTCAATCTAAGGTCCCCACTAAGATTGACAACAAACTTACATGTGTGTACTTGTGTCACTGTACATTGTAAGGACCAGCTTGAGTTTTATTCCATTGGAAGGAGCATATAGTCTCACACACATATAAAGGGCTGTTTGAGGGTTAAGACTTGGTTTTAAGGTTAATGCTCTATTTAGAATTGATGGCATTTAGCTGTGGTTAGCTGGGGAATGTATTTCTGAGTGTCCTAATAAAGAAAGCTGTATTAAGATGTCTATATGTTTGTGTGTGCCCACATGCACCTGTGTGTGTGTGTGTGTGTGTGTGTGTGTGTGTGTGTGTATTACATAAATAAGTTGATACTCTGGCCCCTAGATACATACTGAAACACACATATAACACAAACCTTATTTTAACCTACTTTAAACTGTTTTTCCTTCACTTTGATAGAATAAGTACTTACACTGAGGTTATCTAGAGGGAACTGACCTGCTTTAAAAAGAAGAAATAAAGAAACACACTGTTTTGCTCTACAGCTACTTACAATTTAATGTCAGTGTAACTGAAAAGGTATGTATAAGGCCATTGTTTCCAAGCTACAATAACAGGCAGCATAGTTGTTTTGTGTAAAGCTCATCTTTCACCTCAACCTCACATGGCCTCTGATGATAATGTTCAGACTACCCAGAGCCTCAAGGGCTTCAGTGGGTGTTTCAGAGGAAGGAGACACTGAAAGAAAAGAGATACAGAGGAAGGAAAGAATATTAAGTGAGTAAGAGAACACATAATGGGAAAAACAATAAGTAGAGTTGGATGGGGAAGAATGGAGGCTGAGGGGCGTTGTTTGTGGCCTACTCTTGTTTCTGTAACCACAATGCTAAAATTCCTTATCATTGTTTCTTCCCTGTCATGACTATGGTCAGAGGACATGGTAATGAAGCCAGAAAAGACCTTCTACTCCACAGTGTCCAAGCCAACCTCAGCCTATGCGTTTTGAACAATACAATACGCAAGCATCCATAAACATATACATATATACATATATATATATATATATATAAAATATACAGCTCATGTTGGATGTTTTGGAGAAAAAGCCAGGGAAGCCAGATTGAGACCCCCAGCGATAGGGGTTACATGAAGAGAATGTGATACCTAGGGAAACTTCGAAACCCACCATCTAAACTAGGGCCAAAATAACAATTAGCTGTTGATGTTCCAACATCCGCAAACAGCAACTGCTATCACAACTGGAGATTGAAGAGATACAACACAGATGCTATGGCAAGGGGGAGCCAGAACGCAAGGTCAGGGGGGAAACAGTACCATCCCCACCCGAGATTGGGTACCAAGCCCCAATAACAAGCCCCCACGCTCAACATAAGAGCAGCTGACCTGCTGCAAGTAAGACTGTAAGACAGACACCTGTAAGACAGACACCTGGAACCCCCATAGCAGGTTACCAAGGTTAAGAGAAGCACCCTTTGAAAGTCTACTGGAAGATGTGAATGCAGCATTACAAACAATCCCTACTGTGACCATCACTGAGACCAACAAACTGATATACACCACGGCAACAGTGATCCTTGAGATGCTTGGTCACAAAACATACACCACCACCAAGGAGCAGTATCTTGCATGGAGAAGGAGGTTGGAGGCAAAAATAAGGGCAACACCGAGAGAAGTTAGCCAACTATCAGAACTGCAGAGAGGTGGGATGAAGTTGGGTTAGAAGTACAGCAAGCTGTCCATAGCTGAGGCCCTGGAGACTGCCAAGCAACGACTCACAGCCCTGGCCACACGCTTAAAGAGGTACACCAGAGAAATAGAAGCAAGGAAAATAAACAGGGTGTTCTCCACTGAACCATCCAAAGTGTACTCCCAGTGGCAGGGTAGTAACATAAAAGACTGAACAATACTGGAAAAACATATGGGAGAAGGAGGCATCACATAACACCAATGCCCAGTGGCTGGCGGACCTGAGAGCGGACCACAGCAACCTCCCTGAACAGCTCAATCCAATTCAATTAAATTTTATTTGTATAGCGCCTTTGGGGAGATTGGTGCATCGATGGTCCTCGGGCAGTCTAGGCCTATAGCAGCATAACTAAGGAATGGTACAGGGTTACCTGAAGCCAGCCCTAACTATACGCTTTGTTAAAGAGGAAGGTTTTAAGTCTAGCCTTAAAAGTACAGAGAGTGTCTGCCTCCTGAACCCAGACGGGGAGCTGTTTCCACAGGAGAGCAGCTTGATAACTAAAGGCTCTTCCTCCAATTCTGCTTTTGGAGACTCTGGGAACCACAAATAAGACCTGCACTCTGAGAGTGAAGTGCTCTATTGGGATAGTATGATACTATGAGGTCTTTAAGGTATGAAGGAGCTTGATCATGAAGGGACTTGTATCTGAGAAGAAGGATTTTAAATTCTATTCTGTATTTTACAGGGAGCCAATGAAGTGAAGCTAATATAGGAGAAATATGATCTCTCTTGCTAGTTCCTGTCAGGACTCCGGAGGCTTTTTATGGAGATACTGGGACATCCAGATAGTAATGAGTTACAGTAATCTAGCCTTGAGGTAACAAATGCATGGACTAGTTTTTCTGCGTCATTTTGAGACAGGTTGTTCCTAATTTTGGTAATGTTGCGCAGGTGAAAGAAGGCAGTTCTAGAGATTTGTTTTATGTGTGAGTTAAAAGACATGTCCTGGTCAAAAATAACTCCAAGGTTTTTCACAGTAGTGCTGGAGGCCAGGGCTATGCCATCTAAAGTAGCTCTAATTTTAGAAAAGTTATTTCTGAGGTTTTTAGGCCCAAATACAATAACTGTATTATCTGTATTTTCTGAATTTAAAAGTAGGAAGTTACTGGTGATCCAGGCCGTTATGTCAATTAGACACGCTTGAAGTCTGGTTAACTGGTTTATGTTAATAGGTTTCATAGATAGATACAGCTGAGTGTCATCTGCATAGTAATTAAAAGTAATAGTAATAGTAATGGTAATTAATAGAGTGCTTCCTAATGACGTGGCCTAAAGGAAGCATGTACAGGGTGAACAGCATCTGTCCTAGCACAGAGACTTGTGGAACTCCATAACTAACCTGTGTATGTGGAAGGTTCATCATGGACATGAACAAACTGGAATCTGTCCGATAAATAGGATTGCAATCATTTTAATGCTGTTCCTCTGATACCAGTCACATGCTCCAGTCTCTGTAATAGGATGTTGTGGTGAATAGTGTTGAATGCAGCACTAAGGTCTAGGAGGACAAATATAGAAACAAGTCCATTATCTGAGGCTAAGAGAAGTTGTTGGTAACTTTTAACAGTGCTGTTTCTGTACTATGATGAGCTCTAAATCCTGAATGAAAATCTGCAAATAGTTCATTCCTGTGTAAGTGGTCTGAAAGCTGCTTAGCAACTGTTTTTCTGGGATTTTAGAAATAAATGGTAGGTTGAGATCTAGATCTATAAACTCAAAGTCATCACTGCTGAGAGCTAAGGGAACACTGGGCTTAACAGAGCTGTGACTTTTTGTCAGCCTGGCTACAGTGCTGAAAAGAAACCTGGGATTGTTCTTATTTTCCTCTATTAGTGATGAATAGTATGCAGTTCTGGCTTCAGAGCTTTTTTATATGTTAATAAACTGTTTTTCCAGGCTAGAAAAAAACAGCAATCGACCATTTGTTTTCTATTTTTACAGTCTCTAGCGAGGCAAAGGGCTAACACTACTCCAAAACAACACTGTGGTCCTACAAGGAGATGCATATGTGTGTTTGTGTCATGTATAAAGGAGGTCACGACAATTTCAAGCCGTTGTGCCATGACACAATGGTACTCAATTGTAATGAAAAATTACCAAAAGTAAAGTAGTACTCCAGTCGAGTAGAGTAGAGCCAAGTAGTACTAAAACTGTGTAATGGAAAAAGTACAAAACCGAGGAAAGCTGCTGGTCTAGATGGCATCAGCTCCAGCCTCCTCAAGCCCTACACAGACCAGCTATGTGGCATAATTGTGCGCTTGTTCAACTTAAGCCTGGGAATGGGGAAGGTACTACAACTATGAAAAAAACACCTGATGAAGACATTGGAGAGGCTGGTCTTTGTCCATCTCTACCCTCTGATGAGCTCATCAATGGATCCGCTTCAGTTGGCTTCCTAGCCTGACATCAGGGTGGATGACAGCATCATCCACCTCCTACACAGAGCTGTTGTCACCTGGGGAAGCATAGGAGGGCTGTAACGATCATGTTCTTTGATATCTCCAGTGCCTTCACACCATACAGCTGGAGCTTCTGAGGGACAAGCTGGTACACATGGGGGTGGACTTCTATCTATCAGACTGGATTCTGGAGTACCTCACCACTTGTTTACATTACGTGAGGGCACAGGACTGTGTATCTGACATAGTAGACATCAGCACCCCCGCACGTCTTGGCACGGTTCCTCTCCATCCTGTATACTGCCGACTTTGTACAGCTCACTAAACTATTTCCTGAAAAAGTTCTCTAATGACTCTGCAATTGTCTGCCTCTTTTCAGATGAGGACATTGGGGAATGCAGAGGTCTGATCCAGGACTTTGTGGACTGGTGCCTGAGGAACAATCTCCAGATCAATGCAGGGAAGACCAAGGAGCTGGTGATGGAGTTCTGCAGTTTGCCAAGATAACATCCTTGCTGAAAAAGCCTCAGTGCACCGATGACAGCATCCCCGCTGAGACCCCATTACTGCTTCCTGAGCCTCAGTGCCCTGACGCCCACATCCTCGCTGAGGTTCCAGTCCTGGTTCCAGAACCTCAGTGCGACGACGACAACGTCCCCGCTGAGGCCCCCTTCCAGTCTCCGGCCAGCCCTTCGCCTGAGTTCCTAGCAGGCCTCCCACCTGAGTTTCCAGCTAGTTCTTCGCCTCAATTTCTGGCCAGCTCATCACCTCAGTCTCAGGCTAGCCCCTCACCTGAGTTTCCCACTAGTCTATCGCCTCAGTCTCCCGCCAGCCCTTCTAGTCTTAGTTTCTGGCAGGCTTCTCCCCAGAAGTTCAGACTAGCCATTTGCCTCAGTTTCTGGCCAGCTCACCACCTCAGTTTCCAGCCAGCTCTTCACCTCGGTCTCCGGCAGGTCTTTCACCTGAGTTTCCAGCTGACCAGCTTTTCACCTCAGGCTATGGCTAATCTATCTCCAGAGTCCCTCCTCGCTGGTCAGCCTGAATCCTTCTCGCCACCAGAGTCCTCCCGAACGGCCTCCGACCTTCTTCCACCTCAGAGGCCGTCCTTCCGAACGGCCCCAGACCTTCGCCCGCCTCAGGGGTTGTTCTCCCAAACGGCTCGACACTTTCTGTTTGCCCTGGGAGCCGACCTCACCGACCCTCCCGCCTGCCCTTCTCTTTGCCTTTTGGACTATGTGGGCCGTCTGGAATCCAGCCTTAGGGGGGGGTCCTGTCATGATTCCCCTTTGGGACTTCATGCTGGGGACCTTTACTTTGACAAGACTTCCCTTTTTCCCTGCACTTCTCACCGATAGCTTCAAACTAAGTTAATCTAACATAACAGGAAAGAAGATAGTTGTGACATTAAAATGTTAAACATCTCAAAATCAAAAGACCGTGTATGGTGAAAAGAAAAGATAAAAAGACATGTTTACTCTCTTTGTAGATTCCAGTGAGATCTCTCATTTATCTCTCTCCTTAAATACAATGGTTCACCCTGCTACTAAAAGCTCACCTCAGCAGTTTCTCTCCTTCTCCTTACCCTTTAATATTGATGATTCTCACAGGATAAAATAAGTTAAGTGGAGATATGGTAATCCCTCCTCTGCTTGCTGAACTCATTTGTTTACTCTGGGGTGACTCTGATGATGTAGCTACGGCTTTCTAGTCGCATATAATTTCACGTTTAGCAAACGCTCTCCTCTTTAATGTTCCCACTATCAAGGTCATGAATAGCTAAATATTTTCAGTCTCTGGAATTAATTATTCACAGATAAAAAGTGAACAAGGGTTCTCTCTGAAACACGTTGGCAGTCCTTACCTTGATTTCCAGAATTTATTTGACCACTTTCAAACACCTCATGTTTGGGTTACATTTTGTTTGTGTTTGGGATTCTGTTTTCTTAGTTTTTTCCCTCTGATGATATTGAACGATTAAACGATTTATAGGTCTAACATGCAGGGAACATTCCTGCATGTTAATCCTGCAAAGACAAATAAATGTAAAGAACTATAGCTTCAGAAGGATTTGGTTATGCACAGGCACAGAATTTCAAAATCAAGTATTATTCACATTTTGTGTTCAGTGTCAGGCTAAAGAACAAACTTATTCAGCATGTTTGTATAAGAAAAGTCTTCAGCTGAGCATGAAAGAACTAGAGTCCAGATTTATTTCTTGGTAATAAGAGAAATTATGGTGGATGAAATAGCTGTATTCCTACTCAAGGTTATAGAAGTGATAGGCCAGGACACCCCATGGATTCACTCTGCCCAAACACTGGAAATTGACTCTGAATTCCGCAAGATTAGGGTCTAGCTTCATTGTATAGTCTGTTTGATAAGGGATTAAACTCAGTAAATCCGTTACTTCATATGGAACTCCATTTTTGAGTTATCCTCTGCGTTTTAGAACTGTTTTTCATGGCCTTCTCACTTTGGTCCTGTTGTAAACTTTTGGCAGCTGAGAATTGGTATAAATATGCTTTATTATTGTTTTATAATGCAATAATTACATATACCATAACTGACAGAAGACACCAATAAATTATTTTCTTCATCTGTTTGTCAGCACAGGGATAAGTATTGCTGTCATGCATCCAATTAGTCATATGACAAACTATACGGGGATGAGCTTATTTTAAATAACTTCCCATGCTGCCCCATGCTGTCTAGCAAAATAACCAAGTTAGACCCAAGATTTCTCTGCATGAGGACAGTTGTGCAAGTTGAGACATTAGCTGTTTACAATGCCATCCACTAGTCACAAGATCGTGGTTGTCTGGTTGTAAACAGAATGAGCAGTCAGGTTAGTGGTATTAAACCATTTAATATCAAGGTTTAACACATCTCAAATTACATAACTTACATTAGTATGGCAATCATAAAGACTTCCTCCCGATCAATGCCATTTATATGCATTATTGCATATAAATGCATCATTGCAAATATTGTCCTATCTCTATCAACATTCATTAAAAACTGGCAAGCTGAGATAGAGAAAAGATCATTGTCTTTTCATTAACACTTGAGGAAAGAGGAATCCCAAAAATGTTAATTGGTGTAATTTGTTAACTTGAAATTGAAATATTTGGAGTGTCACGATTTTGAATGATCAGCTTGAGTTTTATTTTAACAGGTCTGTAGTAGGCATGGGGCTGAACCTATAATATTTATATGAATAAAAATGATCAATGGATAAATATCAAATTTATGTTATGTAAGATTTTTCCTTGAGATCATACACTTATTATTGATGCTAAGACTTGAGGTAAAGGATGAGTTAGAGACACAAGCACACATACTACAAAGGCAGTAAAGGCTCTCATAGATAAACCCATTCTCACAGCAAGGCCTTTGCCAAGACAGACACTCCAGTAGGAACAATCCATTTCATCTATAGACAACATTCACAATTAAGCTTAATCTTCACTGCTAAGTTGTCACATTCTTATGCACTGCCTTTTTTATTGAATGAATCACCTGTACGGTTTAATTACTGAGTCTCTTTCCCCAAGCCCACCCACCACCATCACACTATCTCTTGCAGGCCTCATTATCAAACTAGGGCAATTTCCCTGCAGCAACCCCATCTCTATTGCAAGGTTACTTTAAGCATGACTGATGACAGCCAATAAAAGTGCTAGAGTGAAGCTGTATTAATGATCAGGGATAAATGGGTCTTTTGAAATCCAAACAGAAAGCAAGCATGACTCTGTGAAAGCTTGAAGCCAGTAACAACATGTCTTCCAGGTATATTGGTTTCAGGATGCTGAATCAGCCCAGGCAGAGGTGGGATTCACAATTATTTATGAAAATCAGACTTTAATCTCCTTGAGTCCAGGCGATTCAGACATAGACTGCGCACGAGGTGTTCCTTTTCAGATCAAGCTTCAGCTCTACTAACTAGAACCACTGAGGGCATGCCTGGAAAAATAAATAAGTAGATAGATAGATAGATAGATAGATAGATAGATAGATAGATAGATAGATAGATAGATAGATAGATAGATAGATAGATAGATAGATAGATAGATAGATAGATACCTTTTTGATCTCAGAGGAAATTCAACCATCCAGTAGCAACATACAAAAACACAAAATTATCACAACACAGTATTAGCAATAGACTATGTACTTAAGACTGTATAGCAGAATTTTCTGTGAGGCACAGTAATCTCTGTGGGTCAGTGCCAGAGTTAAAGAAAAACTTTTTATATTATTTGTACAGTCATAAATATAATTTTAAACTGAAGTTCACTTTCCATTGTCTGCTGCCTGTCCAACACATCCACACCACCACTGCATCAGTATTGATCATCCAGACCAATCAGCAGAATTGTACAGCTCCCTTAAGCCAAATGAATGGAATCAATTTTTAGTAATATAACTTTTTTAAATTAATTTGTTAAAACCACATCATGGCCTGAGTCCAACTCAGCTGACAATATTACATAGCACCTAGCCAGTTCTGATAGTATTCATTTCTTTCTGTATATGTTTTTTTTTATGTCACAGTGTGACACACATCCAGGACGAAGAATGACAGTTTTGACACAATGAAGAAATGCTGGGCCTTCATGGCATGTGGGCAATGTTATTAATCAACAGTGAAAAGAATGAAAGTACAGAGGCTGTTATAGTTTTAAACTGTATAGAGTCTTTACTATATGAGTTTTTCTGCAAAAGCCCAGCTTGTTGGCACTGGTTGCTACAGCTGCTGGTCTGTGTATCTCTTTTTTTTCAGATTAAACACACTAGATGAGCTTTATAAAATGCATAATACTGTGAGTGTAGCCTGTAAAGCAAATGGTAATATGTGTATTGTATAGACCAGACAGCTGTGTATTGTGGTAGGGCATTCTTTAACTTCCCACAGTGTCACTGACAAAGCCATAGATTTCTCATAGGAACCTGCTGCTTCTGTGAGGGATTACAGCTACATGTTGTTGAGAGAGCATGTGGAAGGGATTTCTACTAAGCTTTTCCAAATCAATAAATGACTGCATGCTGCAAATTAAACTCTAAATCTTGTGAAGGTTAATAATGTTTATATCAAGCACAAGGTTTAAAAAATTGCTTCCGGGGATGCACTTAAATTCATAATTTCATATTTATTACAAATGTGAGTTAAGGAAAGTGCAATGGCATAAGTCTTGCTTATGCAATACATTCTTATTTATGCTGAGTATTATTCACAGATAGGATTTGACCAAACAATGAGTCATCGGTTAATGTTTTGAGGCAAACATGATAACTGGGCATGGCGTCTAATACTGTAGCTGAAGCATGAAAAAAACAGATTCTGTGGCAAGCAAGAAAGCACGATGCACAAACAGAGTCTGATTAACAGAGCATTACCCTCTGTGATATGAATGGCACAGAGAAAACAGCAAGAGTCCTGTATCAACTTACATTCAGAGTTGTGTATTAAACAATTAGAACACGTTCTAACAAGAAGAGGGCATTAAAGGTACTCAGTGTGTATAGAGTAGGCTGGAGACAGCCCTGACACTGTGATTTTGTTAAGTAATGACTTAATTTTGGCATTGTTATTGCACAAGAAGCAAAAACTTTTTTTGCGTGTGTTTTATCTTGTTTTTGCTTTTTTTTCCTCTATGCTTTAATGCACACTATAAACATACACCTTGAATGCATTCATTGTGGCTTCTTAGTATGCATGATGAAATAACCTTGGAGTAATGCATTCTTCACTCTTCTTGGAAATACACATTATTTATTTCCTTAAGGATTTAGTGTAACTAAATTCTTTATTTAGGGAAATTTGGAATGGAAAGCATTACATTAAAAGATGATGTTCTCAAACCAGTTCCAACCACTGATACTCATACAGTGCATTCAGAAATTATTCTGATCCTCTTCACTTTTTTCAATTTTGCTGTCTTGCAGCCTGATACTACAATTGTTAAAAATCATTTTTGCACTTCACTATTTCTTTTTTTTTTGTCATTGATGTATACTCAATGACACATAATGACAAAGTGAAAATAGAATTTTAAAAATGTTTTTAAATTTATTAAAAAGGAAATTCTCTCATTCCAGTCCACCTGTGGTAAATGAAATTGTTTGGACATGATTTGGAAAAGCACACACATCTATATAGAAGGCCTCACTGCAATGTATATCAGAGCAAAACGCAAGCCATGAGGTCAAAGGAACTGCCAGCAGAGCTCAGAGACAGGATTATTGTTAGGCACAGAGCTGGAGAAGGGTACAAAAAAATTCTGCTGCACTGAAGGTTCCCAGGAGCACAGTGGCCTCTATAGTATTCAAATGGAAGAAGTTTGGCACAACTCTTCCAAGAGCTGGTTGCACATCAAACTGAGCAGCTGTGGGAGAAGGGCCTTAGTAAGAGAGGTGACTAAGAATGCAATGGTCACTCTTAATGAGCTCCTAAGATCCTGTGTGGAGATGGGACAAATTTTCCAGAAGGACACATCACTGCAGCCCTCCACCGATCTGGACTTTATGACAGAGTGGCTAGATGGAAGCCTCTACTGAGCGCAAAACACATGAAAGCTATTTAGAATTTGCAAAAAATCACCTGAAGGATTCTCACACCATGAGGAAAAATATTCTCTGGTCTGATAAATCTAACTGAAATGTTCGGCCTTAATTCTAAACATTATATCTGGAGGAAACCAGGCACTTCTCATCAGCTGCCCTATACCATCCCAAGTGGTGGTGGCAGCCTCATGCTGTGGGGGTGTTTTTAAGATAAGATAAGCCGGTCGAGGCAGATGGCCGCCCAAACTGAGCCCGGTTCTGCTGGAGGTTTTTTCTTCCGTTAAAGGGAGTTTTTCCTCTTCACTGTCGCCAAGTGCTTGCTCATAAGGGAATTGTTGGGTTTTTAGTTTTAGTTTTTGTAAAGTGCCTTGAGATGATTTGTATTGTGATTTGGTGCTATACAAATAAAATTGAATTGAATTGAATTGAATTGAATTGAATTGAATTGAATTGAATTGAATTGAATTGAATTGGATAAGATAAGATAAGATAAGATAAGATAAGATAAGATAAGATAAGATAAGAAAAACTTTATTTGTCCCGCAGTGGGAAAATTGCGTTGTTGCAACAATAAGTACAGTACACAGCAGAGTGCCAGAAGTAGCAAGATGTGAGATAAGTAAGAAATTAAAAATATTAAAAAATACTAAGTGGAATAAAACTATGAAGCTACAAAAACTGTAAGTGTGTAGATATGTACCTATGGGTATGTAAAGTATATGGACATCTATGGATAAATAAATAACAGGTAAAATGACTACAGTATATTGCACTGATGATGATTCACCTTATAATACAGTACCACTGATGGTGGTGATTCACCTTATAATACAGTATTGTACATGATTACAGGAGCTGGATGACAAATGTACAGTTAGTAGTGATCATTGTAGAGTCTCACAGCAGCAGGAAGGAAAGACCTGCAGAATCTCTCCTTCACACAGCGACGATGGATCAGTCTGTCACTAAAGCTGCTCTCCAGGGCAGACAGGGCGTCCTGCAGGGGGTGAGACTCATGGTCCAGCATAGATGTTAGTTTAGCCAGGACCCTTCTGTCCCTCACCTCCCTCACTGAGTCCAGAGGACAGCCCAGTCTGTGTTATGAGTCCAGTCCAGTTTGTTGTTCAGGTGAACACCCAGGTGCTTATAAAAGTCCACTCGCTTAATGTCCATCCCTGGATGTTCACTGACGAGGGGAGAGTAGACCGATGTCTGTGGAAGTCCACCACCATCTCCTTGGTCTTCCCCGCATTGATGAGGAGGTGGTTCTGCTGACACCAGTCCACAAAGTCCTGCGTCAGTCGTCTGTACGCTGCGTCATCGTCGTCAGTGATGAGCCCGGTAGTGCAGGATCCACTCTGCTGGGTCAAAGTCCACACCAGCCTTCTCCAGTTTGTCCCTTAGAAGCACTGGCTGTACGGTGTTGAATGTGCCAGAGAAGTCAAAGAACAGAATTCTCACAGCGCTGCCAGGCTTCTCCAGATGAGCCAGAGCACGAGGGACTGGGACTGGGCAGGAACTGGGAGACTGGGTTGAGGGGAAGCTGAATGGAGCAAAGTACAGAGATATCCTCAATGAAAACCTGTTTCCCAGCGCTCAGGATGTCAGACTGGACAAATGGTTCAACTTCAACATGACAACAACCCTAAGCACACAGCCAAGACAACACAGGAGTGGCATAGAGACAACTCTGTGAATATCATAGCCCTGGCTTGAACCCTGTCGAACATCTCTGGAGAGACCTGAAAATGGCTGTCCACTGAGAGTCCTCATCCGACCTGACCGAGGTTCCTATCAAGAGTGGCAAAGAAGAATGGCAGAAAATCCCCCAATCCAGGTGTGCAAAGCTTGTTGCATTATACACAAAAAGACTTGAGGCTACTGCCAAAGGTCCCTCAACTAAGTACTGAGTGATAGGTCTGAATACTTATGTAAATGTGTTATTTCAGTTTTTTCTTTTTAATAAAATTTACAGGCATTTCTAAAATTCTGTTTTTACTTTGACATTATGTGGTACTGAGTGTAGATTAATGAGAAAAAAAGAATTGAAACAATAGTAGTATTGTATAGTATGACAAAATTTTAAAAAAGTGAAGGGGGTCTGAATGTTTTCTGAATGCACCCTATCCCTTGGAGCTGTGGTCATGAACATCAGAACATCTCTGCCCTGTGGCTTTATACTGAGCAGCAGGGCAGAGATATGACTGGTCAAAATATTGTCTTTTTGCAAAGCTAGACAATTCTAGGTCTGGACAATAGACAAGTTAGTACAATTATATTTAGCTTAGCATAGCAGTACACATGTCAAATGTTGTCCCACTTTCTTTTTGTGGTGCTCGTGATGAAACGTCTTTTGCTTTTCTGCTGTACGGTATAAGTCCTGGGCCCAGAGGCCAAATTTCTGGTGGGTAGCCATAAGTCACGTCTGGGTTTAGCACATTGCTGAGGCTGGCTGAGGTTCGCTGAGGAACCACAGCCTAATTCAGCCAGCACTGTGAGGAGACGGTCCGTCTACAGCCCAGAGCCATGACCAACCAGTGGCTTTACTGCAGGGCTGCATGCCAGAAATATTATTTCCTTTTCCTTATTTTTTTATTTCCTATCCTATGTATCAGTCCTCTCCCCTATTTTGGCTCTTCTATATTTAGGTGTTTTTGTTGTTTGTTGCTTGTTTCATGTACATAGAGTTTGGGGGTTTTGCTTTCACATGGTTTCTACTGAATGTCCTGACGTTAATGTGCTATAATTTTTTTTTTTTTTACTCACAGACTTTAGTATGGTAAATTAGCCATCAAATATCTTTGCTATCCAAGCATACTTGCTAAGTTGTTCCTTATTTACCGCTATAATAAACACATGTGGCAGGGTTTCACTGCCAAATGACAATTGAGATAAATGTGTACAAATATCTCACACATATGCTTTAAAATACTTAAAAAGATAATCCATTTTCAAAGAGAAAGAAGTGGGTGGGAGAGTTTGGGGTTTAAACAATGCATTAATCTCCCCATATCTTCTCCTCAACACAGCACACTCTCTCCCCAATACTTACTGGAGACTTGTGGATGTGATAACAGAAAGTAAACATACTCAGGCTGCATGTTTCAGCACACACACAGACAGACAGACACAGACACACACACACACACACACACACACACTCCTTTCAAATCATTCCCTGGTGCCACCGCAGCTACTTTACAAATAATGGCCCCCATGTGTGTTTAGGGCTCCAAGGCTGTGTAAGGCAGGGAGACCAGGCTCTGTGCCCAGTCTAAAACCCTGTCAAGATGTAAATTTCTCCTCATTTTCAGCAGCTGTAATTTAAGAGCCAGATGTGCATGAGACTGAGGACAGAGTCAGATAAACTGCTTGTTTCATATATCTTTTCCATATAGTAAAAGAATATTAATTTACTACTAGGGCTGGGCGATAAACCGATTTTATCGATTAACTCGAATGTGTAGTTTACGTCGACTTGTTTTAATGAAAATCGGTTTTCTCTTCAACATCCGCCGACGTTCCCCTCTGGGCTCAGCCGCTCCCCTGCGCACTTGCCATATTAGAGATACACAAACAACATGGCAGCAAGCAGGGAAAAACTCGTTCCCAAGAAAGGCACAATGTCTTCCGTAATTTGTAATTGGTTCGATTTTGCGATTTTGTTCAGATGCAGAACAAACAACACCCCGCTGCAAAGTATGTTTGAAGTCTGTTGCTAGCAAAGGTAGCAGTATGACCAATTACCATGAAATACATAAGACCGCGGCAGCACAAGCACACCCACCGGGGGGAAAAATCTATTTAAATCGTAAATCGGATTTTTTTTTTAGGCCTTATCACCCAGCCCTATTCACTGTAAATATGATATCAAGATGCAGTTTACAATTGGTAGTCTGCTATCTAATTTTTACATTGCATTATATGTCTGAATTCATGTCTTAAAAAACAAAACATCACATGAGTTGCCTGTATAATGTTACTTGTTATGTGTAGTGTGGTTTTACTGCCTATTTATTTTTACATGGGTTCATATATTAAAAAAAAAATTAGGGTAAAATAATACACTACTTTACATATCTATTGTTTAATTTAGTTTATTTGTTTATTTAACAGGGACAATGGGTAGCCAGTAACAATCCCAGAAGTAGCTAACAGCAAAATTTCATCTATAGTCCCTGGGCAGGAAACATAACTACAACAGTGTAATAACCAAAGAATAGAAAGTAATAAAAATGAAGACATTACAAATATCACCAAGTAACAAATAAATATAACAATCTGACAACAAATAATGAAATCAACAACTATACTGAAGTATAGAATTACAAGTTATAGAAAAATACAGTCACTTACCAAAACATGTGGGTTCTAAAGCACACCTTCCTCACTAACACACCACCTTGTGTCCTAAATGTTAGCATAGATGCTCCATTCCTGTAAATTGAATAGTATGTTCCCCTACCAATAATGGTCCAAGTTCCCCAGCCTTGCAAAAAAATTCAAAGGAACTCTCATAGAGACATTGGCAGTGCAAACACAAGGTTGTACCAAGGAAAATGATGTTAAATCAGAAAATCCACTCTAATTGGAAATATAATGGAGGATGAAGGGACACTGTTGGGCTAGGCGGGAGGCCTGATGAATGTGTATAGTGGATATGTAGAGGAATCACTCATGTTTTGGCAAGGGGGGCAGCATACTGCTCAGGCCTTGTGTGAAAAGTCACACTTTATTAGTTGGAGTGATGGGGTCAAGACAGTGTGGTACATCACAGCAGTTTGTGGATCTGAGCAAACAAGCATAGCGCCATATACATTCATTCAGCTGACATGCTGATACTGTATGAGAACTAAATCATTAGTCACATTCAGATGATTCTCAAATTACAATCAATTTTATATTTTTTGCCTCACTGTCACCCTTATTCAATAGAGATTATGTACATATGTCTAAAAAGTGGTGTATTTACCAGCATGTCTTGTGTTTACTGATGTGTGACCGACAATACAATGCGCAAGATCCAACATGCACATTCCAGTACACCCCCCACCCCTTTCATTTCATTTCATCCTGTGGTGCTGTTAGTTTCAGCTCATAGCTCCTACATACACACATTAATGCTGCTTAATTAAGCCTACAAAGTGCCTAATTGAGGGTACATGTCAGAGGTAAGTATGTAATTTGCACATCAATAATGATAGGTTTGGGTATATCCTTTGTGTCATAACATATTGAATTGCAGAAGGGATTTATAGCATTGGTTGTTAATGCCAGGGTAATTACAGATATACAGTACAGAAACAAATGAAAATACATGTACATTCACATTGTACATTGTAATGTACACACATGAAGCCATTATTCAAAGATCAGGTCTATCTACAGTGTTGGGCAAGTTATCTCCAAATTATAATACATATATCACTAGTTACTCTCATTTGAAAGTAATTAGTTACATTACAATATTATTGTCTCTGAACTGTAATGTGTTTATCCCCGGCCTAGGGGATAGCGTTACCAAAACATAGCGGGATAGCATTCAGTAGATCCTAGGGGATCTACTGAATTGAAAGTAAAATTGAAAGTAAAAGTAACTCTTTCTAACACTCAAATGCCCAAAACAACAAACAAAAACGCTAAAGCAGCCCTACTATTACTTAACAAAACAAAAACCATCAAAAAGACAGGTATACTACCCTGGACTCCTAAACTAAAACAGGAGAAAACGAAAATAAAAATACCTGGGCTTCTTACCACAATGAAGAGTATTTAGTGCTCAATATTTACAGTGCAAGTTCTCACACAAACTAACCATTTGTTCTACACATCTTAAACTTCTTACAAATACAGAGTTCACAACAACAAGTGCTGGTTTGGGAGTGGCAGAGATCGAGAAGAGCTCCCGGCTGCAGTCATTGGGAGCTTCATACACTCTTCCCGGAAGGACTGGACCAATCCAGGAACATCAATTCACTTCGAATGGACCAATCCCATGGATCCACCTATACTCCACGCCCACTCCTTTCTCTCTCACATACACACACATACACACCAAGAACTGGGGAGGAGAGAGCGAACAAATAACTCACAAACCTTACAAATAATGACCCAGGGTCATAACATACACTACACCGCACTCCAGAAGTATGACTATGCATGTATGACTATGCATATAGAGTTCCCTCTGTGTCGCACAGACTGCGCTTCACTATTTCATTCTTGTCTTTTCACCAATGACCTGAAAATAATGGGAGTATGTTCATATCTTAAATGTGGAATCTGTGTCTGCAGTCATCTCATAAGACCTCAGTTATGTTTAGACTGCTTCTGAATGAACTATTTGAAGATTTTCAATCAGGAGTTAGAGCACATCATAGTACAGAAACAGCACTGTTAAAAGTCACCAATGATCTTCTGTTAGCCTCAGATAGTGGACTTGTTTCTATACTTGTCCTCCTAGACCTTAGTGCTGCATTCGACACTATTGACCACAACATCTTATTACAGAGACTGGAGCATGTGACTGGTATCAGAGAAATTGCATTAAAATTGTTGCAATCCTATTTAGGATTCCAGTTTGTTCATGTCCATGATGAACCTTCCACACGCACAAAAGTTAGTTATGGAGTTCCACAAAGCTCTGTGCTAGGACCGATTCTGTTCACCCTGTACATGCTTCCTTTAGGCTATGTCATTAGGAAGCACTATCTCCATAAAAAGCCTCCAGTTAATCCAGAATCTTGCAGCCAGAGTCCTGACAGGAACTAGCAAGAGACATCATATTTCTCCTATATTAGCTTCTCTTCATTGGCTCTCTGTAAAATACAGAATAGAATTTAAAATCCTTCTTCTCACATACAAATCCCTTCATGATCAAGCTCCTTCATACCTTAAAGACCTCATAATACCATATTATCCCAATAGACCACTTCGCTCTCAGAGTGCAGGTCTACTTGTGGTTCCCAGAGTTTCAAAAAGCAGAATGGGAGGCAGAGCCTTTAGCTATCAAGCTCCTCTCCTGTGGAACCAGCTCCCAGTCTCGGTTCAGGAGGCAGACACTCTCTGTACTTTTAAGGCTAGACTTAAAACCTTCCTCTTTGACAAAGTGTATAGTTAGGGGTGGCTTCAGGTAACCCTGAACCCCTACCCCTACCCCTACCCTAATACTCCCTTCCCTTTCCCTCTCTTCCTCTCCTCCCCTCTCACATGGATATTCCACCATTGAATGTCACTAACCTTGTGCTCTCTCTCTCCCCTAGTTTGTGCTCTCTCCCTCTCTCTCTCTCTGTACCTTCTGCAGGTGTCCCCGGTCCTGGAGCTGTATATCGCTGATGTGCAGTTACTGGCCCCACCAACCTGCAGTGTCTATTTGTTGTTTATTGTTGCTGTTCTTTTCTCTGTCCTCTATCCACTCACCCCAACCGGTCAAGGCAGATGGCCGCCCAAACTGAGCCCGGTTCTGCTGGAGGTTTTTTCTTTCATTAAAGGGAGTTTCTCCTCTCCACTGTCGCCAAGTGCTTGCTCATAAGGGATTTGTTGGGTTTTTAGTTTTTGTAAAGTGCCTTGATATGATTTGTATTGTGATTTAGTGCTATACAAATAAAATTGAATTGAACTTTAATCTCAACCATCAAATAGCAACGGGAAATAAACATTCTATTTTACCCACAGAATTTATTCCCTGGTGCTGGAATGTTTCACAGTGTTGGCAAATAAACTAACACCACTTAATTTCAGGTTAAAATGTGTTGTTGAAACTTGCGTAATTGACAATGTAATGGGTATATTACCAAAATGTTATTAGTAATGTGTTATATTAGTGTGTTACAGCAAAAATGTAATATATTACCATAATGGCATTACTTTTGTAATGCGTTACTTCCAATGTCTGTATCTCTAACCTTTGTGTATTAAATGTGGTCTTAAATAAATTAGATATGCAATTTTTCTCATGAAAAAGTTACATCACAGTTTTGTTTAGTCTCATAAAAAAGTTATTGTGTCACATCACAAAACCTGAAGCTATGTATAGCTGTAATTGTTTATAGTAAATATTATTCAATGAGAAATGTGTCTGGGTAAAATGGGGTTTCACAAAGGTTTCCCCATCTCACATTTCATGCACAGTCCACATTTGGATACGATCATACAAAGTCTGTTTCACAAAGTTTGAGGACACCAGTGTTCATCCATAGCAGAAAACAGATGATGGTCATACAGTTTTTAATACAGTGGAAAACTTGGCCAGAGGTTGTGCAAAGCTTTTTTGGGAAGAGCAAGTGTCATTATAGTGCTGTTTTTTACGTACATAAACACAAAAGCAGTGTCTTTCTGTCTGATGTATGCATAGGTTGCATGTTATTTTGTTGTGTGTATTTACGTTATAAATGTGTGTGTGCATGTTCCTATGTGTAAATCCTGTAAAAATGACTGCTACATTGGCCATGGCCAGACAGTCTGTGACCACACAGAGAGCAGAAGCAGGGGGTCGACCCCTCCCTTGTTTTACAGCCTGCTGAGGAGGGAAGCTTAATTTTCTCTTGTGGTGGCTTCACTCTTTATTTTCTGCTTATAGTTCGAGCACTAATATTAGATCAGCCAGGACTGCTGCTCAATAGAAAATGCTTTATGCTTGTTAAAATAATTGCTCTCAGTTTTCCAACTCATAAAATTGCCTTTGTAATTCGGTAGGGAATGTATCTTCTGAGACAATCACTCTTGCACCAGAACGATGGCAACAGTTTTAATTAGTTGCATTGAATTTCCACAGAAATGAATCCTGGGTGCTGCACAGAGCAGTAATTGTTGAGGTAATAGTCTTATTAATTCTGCCACACTTAAGGGGGCAAACAGCAACTCCAAGTCCTCCACACACCCCTCTTCAGACGCAATTCTGGCATTCCGGTTTAATGGAATTCCACTTCACTGAATACATGGATAATCATTTTTATATTCTCTACTTGTAGTTCTTACTATTGAGCCAGTATAGAAACGTACAGGTGGATGCCAACAGAGACCTGCTGTACTGCTTACAAAGGGCACAGCTGTGTTAGTCCTACTGAAGAATTCCACCTAGAATTCCTTTGTGCCATGGGCCTCCTTGCAGTACACTACAGAAGGCTTTCACAGACATGGACCCTACTGGTGTGATCCCATAATCCTCCCACACAGGGGTCTCAGAGCTGTGGTGGAAAGTGGGGTAGGGTTGTGTGCTTTAATTAAGATCTGAAAAGGGGGCAATAATGATCATGAACAGAGTAGAGTAGTAGTACTGAAGTAGAGGTTGAAAAAGGGGAGAAAAGGGTGTATGTGTAATAAATGATATTTTACATAAGATCTCATATAAAAGAGCAAGACTGTATAAAATTTTGTGTGCATGTAAAATATATAGCTAAAAACATAATTACATACTTATCAGATTTGGAACAGCAGAATTCATTAAATAGTGCTGATACAGTGCTGATATAAATAATTTAATGTTGGAGTTTAACAAAACTTCCACAATTGAATGTTACAGGGTATCATGCACCAGGACTGTTCTTAATGAAAAACCTACTCTTCAGTACAAATCACCTTACTTGCTTCTTCTGTCCCCTCGTTGTATGTCTAATTTCATTTCCTTTAGTTAGTCTGCATTATTGCCTCCTCTCCTGAGCTATTGATTTTGTGAATATGGTTATTAGAATATAAAATATTTGAGTCTTCAACCATCCACTGAACTGTAGGAAGCAGTCTGAAAAGAACAGCAATAACCAATCTGATCTCCAATTTACATTCACTTTATCAGGAAAACATTCATTTCTGTGTAGACAATATTACTTATATAATGATTGGAATGTTATTGATCTAGCAATATTTCTGCGTGGATGTATCTGACTGTGTGGTTCTTGCAAACTGGAGAAAGTGGCGTGAGTGGCGGGATAGAATCTGTTATAACAACGGAGTGGCTTCGGAACAACTCTGTGACCCTTCTTGACTGGCCCAGCCAGAGCCCTGACCTAAACCCAATTGAGCATCTCTGGAGAGACCTGAAAATGGCTGTCCACCAACGTTCACCATCCAACCTGACAGAACTGGAGAGGATCTGCAAGGAAGAATGGAAGAGGATCCCCAAATCCAGGTGTGAAAAACTGGATGGTTGCATCATTCCCAAGAAGACTCATGGCTGTACTAGCTCAAAAGGGTGGTGCTTCTACTCAATACTGAGCACAGGGTCTGAATACTTATGACCATGTGATATTTCAGTTTTTCTTTTTTAATAACTTTGCAAAAATTTCTACATTTCTGGCTTTTTCTGTCAAGATGGGGTGCTGAGTGTACATTAATGAGAAATAAAATGAACTTTTTTGATTTTGGCAAATGGCTGCAATGACACAAAGAGTGAAAAATTTAAAGGGGTCTGAATACTTTCCGTACCCACTGTAATGTTAATTACAGGTGATGATACCTAATAATTTGTTAGCTTTTTTTCGAAGTACAGAGTAGCATATTTGTTAGAAACAGGTTGGCAAATTAAAAACACCCAGTTGGACTGTTTTAGTACTTAATAGGCGTTTTCAGCGTACGTCAGTCCTATTTATATAGGTCAGTAGGTCCCTACTCACCTACTGGAACCTACTGAACCTACTGGTAGGTTAAAAAACGACCTACTGTAGGATAAAAAGGTCGTTTTTATCTTATAGATCTTCATTGTCATCATTACGTACATTACGTAAGTTACATCCTTAAGTTTAAGCACGAGAACTACTCGATTATATTTAGGCATTTAAATGACTTGGTTAGGTTTAGGAAATAAAACATCTTAGTTAGGGTTGGGAAATAAAACGTCTTGGCTAGGATTAGGAAATAAAACGTCTTGGTTAGGGTTAGGAAATAAAATGAACAAAAACGTATAGCATTACTATTAGCATTAGCAACTAATCGCCATTGACTCTCATTGTCTCCACATGGTGTAGTAGGCTCCTACTGACCTATATAAATAGGACTGATGTACACTGATAACACCTATTCATTAGTAAGACAACAGTCAAATTGGCTGTTAAACATTATCATGTTTGCCATAAAATTTGGCAGTTGCTAATATCAGTTATTCTAATGTTCTTCTACTTTTTTAATTATGTTAATTTTTCTTATAGATATTATTGTGCTACACTGATCAATATGTATTGAAGCTCAGCCACAAAGTTTATCTTTACAAAGTAATATTATACAGGTGTCAGTACTTTTTGATCGGCATGTGACCTTAGATTCATTCAAAGATTTCAGGGCTATGCCTCCAAGCTTTTCTTACCCTAGAACCTCCCCTGAAAAAAAACATTCTTAGTTTCCTAATAAATTTTTTTTTCTTTTAGTTTTTTTTTTTTTTTTTGCTTTTAATTTTTTTCTTTTTTGTCTTTTTAGAGCAACATGATCATGATTAACATGAAATTAACATGTGGGGGCAGTCGTGGCCTGTGGGGGCAGTCGTGGCCAGTGGGGGCAGTCGTGGCCTAATGGATAGGGACTCGGATTTGTAACCTGAAAATTGCAGGTTTGAGTCTCAGGTCCGGCGGGGAAATTGTCAGTGGCACGTAGCGAACAGCCAGCGCCCCGTCCACCTTCAATACCACGACTGAGGTGAGACCCTTGAGCAAGGCACCGGATTTGGGTTAAAAAGCAGAGCACAAATTCTGAGTATGGGTCACCATACTTGGCCAGTTAAGTCACTTTCACTTACATTCAAACTATTAAACATTCAGAAGGCAATTTTGTGCTTTTTCTGTGCATTGCCCATAAAGGTAAAGCTTGTAGTGCTGGGGCAATTTAGAACTTGGGTAAACCGTCAAAAACTGGCCTCTGAGGCCAGGCAACAGGAAGCACCTGGGGATGTCCTATAGATGGCAGCCATGCCAGACCGACTCAAATCCAATCACGTAATGACAACAAGGATGCTTCAGCTCTGCCTGATTGATATCACTCCTGTCAACACCAAACCACAAATCCATAGTTACCCTCTTTTCATTTCACTATCACTCATATTTCTCAAAGTGCAGTATTTGTGCTGTGAGTTTATGGGCATTAACTGAGAAATTTGACATAAATGTGTGATTGACCCTGTAAAGCCAAACCTATAGTGTTTGAATGTGACTGTAGTGACTTAAAATTTAGTTATGCTCCCAAAGCTATCCCTTTTCAATAATAGCACTTTACAGTAAAAAATCACAAAATGTTTATTAAAATTTTAAAAAAGACATTTTTACTATTAAGTCAAGCCTAGTGATGCTTAACCATATAGACCACCTTATCAAAACAGGGTTCACAAAGTACTTTACAAAAAAATATATAATGCTTTAACTGAATGACTGTTTTCATTTTGTTTTCTTGCCAGTCTTCCACTGCAACACCACGACTGTACCAGCACAATTGTCTCACTGAATTATATGCTAGCCCAAAAAAGCAGCTGTGCCGGTAGGATTGTAGAAAGCTATGTAGCCATATCTTCATGCAATTTTAATTTCAGCACTCATATTAAAACTTGGAAAGAAGAGAAATGAATTAAAAGTGTAATCATGTGTCAATATTTTTTCCATTGCATTAAAGTAGAGTCATTGTGCTCTCTCAGGTTATTTGATTGTCTTTAGTCTCTAGTCTAGTCACAGCAATCATATTCACAATGAAAGGATCATACAACAAGGCTGAAGGCCTCATGTTCATTCATACTGAAATGTCTCAATGTTATGTTACTGAAATGTTATCAGAGTATAATGTTGTAATCACATAACACTCGCAGCTGACCCGGAGAGGGTTTTTTTTTTTCTGATTCATAAAATGTAAATACACTTACACAATCAAAGGTTTCCAAAGCAGGACTAGCTGGAGAAAACACACCTTCATGCTATCGTCATTTGCTGCTCTCTTTTTGAGGTAAAAGCTCTTACATATACTATGACCGAGTATAATCTATGTGTTTTGAATACTGTCATGTTTTTCTATTTACCACTTACAACAAAATGAGGGGCCAGTACTTTGAAATTCATATATTTAGGAAAGTCTTTATGTGGCTGAAAGTCCCAGATGGGCAAAATATTAACTTTGCAAAATGTGACCTCAATTCTGATATATGATATAACACTGCCTGATGAGTCTATGGGGTAAAAAACCTATGACTCAGCCAGGAACCCTTGTAATTAGGTGTACTGCTGGATAGGCCTATTGTAATACAAAACAACTTGACTACTTATTCTAAAGTCTTGCAAACCCACAGCTAAAAGGATAATAGCTCAGCCTTAGAATAAAACATAGCTGAGCCACGGAATAAAAGATATTTTGTCCAATTGCTCTGCTGAATACAGAACCTAAATCAAAAAGGTGTAAATTAAGATTGGTTAATTACTCCAACCGTGTGTGCGAACCAAGAAGAGCAAGTAGAAGACTAGATGATTCCCTTGTAAGCAGGCGGGATTACCTTTATAATCTCTTCTGTCACATATAGTGATGCCCCAAATCTCTCTTTGCTCTACAGAGCATTCAACCCGTCAGCTGAAATGAAAGAGACCTTAACCAACACCTCTCTCCCACTCATGGAGCACTCCCCCTGTTTAACATGAATGGTGTAACCCCTGCTGATGATGTTTATACTAAAGCTGAGAGATCATGGTCCATTGAGGTGTAAGACAAGCTCACATTCCTTTTAAGAGAAGAAAAACTTGCAGGCTTTGTTCATCTTATAGCATCAGCTTCAGGTGGTTGCATAAAAAACAACCACTATCACACTATGTGTAATATGTTAAATGATTTAAATGATATCACAAAAATGAACTACAATGAGATTTTACAGATAGGTCATGTTTATGCTGGAATGGGGAAACATAAATTGTACTTGCTGTATGCTAATATTCCAATCCCCAGTTGGAGTTAAGGGACTAAGGGTAGGAGCCCTGTTTCTCTTATGCATTATCATAAATCATAGTAGGCCTATTTAGTCATTCAATACCACACTGTCCCCCAGGACCATAATCTGTTTACAGGAGCACTGCAGCTTTGCACAGTATTTCCAAATCCATACCAAATGCATTTTTAATTGGTAAATAAATGCAAAATGCATGCTAACAGCCAATTGTAGCTGTGCTCCTGAATGCTTAAATATGGTTCTAAGCATGATGTTCACATTATGGATTTTGCATCACCGTGTGTTTCCAAGGTGATTTATAATCAGCCAAGCATCCAGTCTCTGTTGCAACATAATGGAAGGGCTTGAACCAAGCTATGACTTCATCACTTTTCAACATTAATATTGAAGATTTCACAGAGTCGCTGAAGGAGAACTCTCATAAATTGTGTGCAAGAATATATATCTGATGTCTTATGTTGCTTTTTTAAGCACTACCATAAACAAATCCTGACTTGTTCTATATATTATCAGCACTCACCAGCAATGTCATATTTGAACACAAGATGAACACAGTAACATGAATACACCTAGAATACATCACAAGAAACAATTACCTTCATGTACAGTCAAATTGATATAAACTACTTTTTACTAATGCTGTTTTACATATAAGTGTTTTTATATTTCACATGAAAGGAATTCACTAATTAAGTCAGAACACAGAAACCATCTGTTTTTTACAGTATTTTATTATTGAGGAAATATTCACCATCACCACAGCTGTTCAACATGAACTTTGTTTATTTATAACAAGTTGTACTGCTTTTCAGTTAAGCATGAACAGGCAGATGTTTCATTCATTTTTGTCTGTAGTGACTTGGTTAATTATTTTTAGCAGGAACAGCATGCTTTAAAATGTGACTGTTGTTCCAGAGCAACCCTGAGAGCAAAGGCCAAGGCACAGCACCATGTGCTGGAGCACATGATACTGTGGCAGGGTAGGGTGTAAAAAGTATAAACATATGTTTGACTGTTGAACAGTTATCGCAGCATGATGGTTAGATAATGTTTAGAGAAAGAAACCCAAGGTCCATTCATTTGTTTCTGGGCAAGAGACATTTGCTAGACTTGATGTATACAGACAGTATGGAATCACATTGTCAGTTTGCCATTTACAATATGATCACATTGTGTGATGTTTGAAATGCTGGTACCTACTGTTCTATTAACTTCCTATTTTTGATGAGATTTGTATACAATGAATATGAACAAATTTGTTGCATTTATCCAAGCTGCCGTGATCTCTGTAATGGCTGGTGTAAAGTGCCCATTGCATTTATGAATATAATGACTTTACAGTAATCAGTTACTATTATGGCACCATAATATTATCCTTGGCATTACTCCAAAAGGATACAGTTTCTGTGAATTAGGTTCAAAGTTTAAAAGTTGGCTTTTATTACTCTAATTGGGGGAAATGAAGATAGACATTTATAACACTGTACGAACAAGCAGTCATTACCCTGACTTTATAGTTTAACACCTAGTTTTGTTTTATATTAAGAGACACTTAGCAGTGTCATGATAAAATACATAAAATACATTCTGTAGATGTACTTTGAACATGTGATATAGTTTGCATCTATCACATTGTCAATAGAAGACTGCAGGAAACAATGACAAAATATAAGCAAAGTAATTCTTTAGTTAGGCCACAAAATCTTCAACGACTGAAAATATTAAAAAGATAGAAAATACATAGACAATTTTTGCTCTCAAAGTGTTGACTTTAAAAATTTGAAACAATATATAATTCCCAAAGGGAAAAAATGTATGTCTTCAATATGTAATTTTGATTTTTCTTTTTAGGGGGGTAGTCTTTGTATTGTTTTGTATTTTGGCTTTGGTGCAGATAACAGCTACAAGTGCAGCAGAATGTGTTTCAAAATGAAACAAATGTTCTACATATTGCCTGCGTAGACACAGCATTAGCAAACACCAACTATTGAACATATTTCGTACATATTTCATGACATTATACAGAGAAGAATGAAGTTGTATCATATATATATTTTGAGACTGAGCCTCCTTTGCCTCTATTGAAGAAATTGTTTAGATGTGTGTACGTGCACATACAGATTTAAGATACTGTCCTTATCATGCTTTTATCACATCCTTATCAAAATATGAGCTCCTACAGCCTTATGGGTGATCAATGAGCATTCCTAGAGCTACTGAAACAAACACAAGTGCATCCAGTGCTCTATCCAATCTTGTCATATGATCAACATCCATCATTTCACCATTGATCAAAATCAAACCCATTTTTTAAAAATCTGCTTCAACTCAACCACTGGAGAGTAAAGCTTGGTTAAACACAGCTTTTATATTTAAACTGTAAATTTAAAAATATGCAGCATATCTGTAGAGCTTGCTGCTATAGTATATAGGAGTGTACTCTATGACATTGTTTTACAAAGAATAAAGCTTTGTGATGCTGGAGTTAAACATGAGCTGCTGGTAAATAATCAACCACAAGGGATATGACAATGTGGTTAACCAGGTGGAAACCAAATGATATTTTCTGAAAGTATTGAGGAGAACATATAGTATGCCGAAGTTTATTTAAATGGAAACCTCATTGTGCCATTTTTAATCCAAGTGAATGTGATGATGAAAACACTATGGATGGAATACAGTGTACTTCTTTCCCAGGTCATGTAGTCAGAGTGCACACAGTACAACAGCTGTAGGTCAGTGTTGTAACTGACATCCATTCTAGCTGTTACAGCAAAACTGAATTCAAGCAGTAAAATGACTTACCATTGGTTGTATTATAGACTGAGTTGAATCTGCTCAAATCTCAACAATTTAGTGGATGATTTATCATACATATTTGATCAGAATATAAATGTATATATTTATTTCCTTTTCCCTTTCATAAAAAAAGGTGATAATAGTTCAGAAATCATAGGCCCTATTGCATTTTTGTGAGCTGCAAAGTCATGTTAACCAGCAAAATAAAGGATGTGTGTGAGGTGTATGGGTGTCCGTGCCTGCGTGTGCACGTGTGTGTGTGCGTGTGGTAGAACGGGTGGTAGACAGCTTACACAATCCCAACAGCATATCACCTCGTCTGTCAATCAAGCCACAGGGGAGGTGAAGGTTAAGGAGGAGACAGGCACGCTGGCTAATCATTTTGTAATCAGGCGTCAAAACAAAACAAAAAATGTTTATCTGATCAGTGTAGGCGGCTGCCAGAACTGACATGGATGTTTTTTCCCTCCTCTGTCATCATGTCAGACCTAATGGACAGTGGTATGGAGGGGAGTTAATTACTTATGACGATGCTCCCTGCTAATTTCCTATTTATATGGAGTCCCCTTTCTTCTCTGCCATCGGCCAGACAGACAAACTGCTTGGCTGCTGTTTGCATCAGAGCGTAAAGAATATCTGCACCATCTCTGTGCATATCAAACATTATGGGTGCTATTGTCTCTTTCTTTAATAGTTTTTTAAAGCTGTGAACGTGTGGTAGGAGAGATCGCATTGTTCCTCAACATAGGTGGCTCAGATGTAATATCAAATTTGTGTTGAACATTTCAACAAATTGAGACTATATTTTAGTCTGCTTAGTACTTTAAACTTAAAGCCTTAACATTGAATAAATAAATTTTATTTATATAGCACCTTTCAAGATAAAAATCAGTGTTTCACATAAAAACAAAAATAAAATGCAAGACCAAAATAAAATGATATAAGAACATCAAAAAAGTAAATAAAATAAGGCAAAAACACAATAAAATGCTATGCCATTGCTAAATGAAGACCAGTTTAAAAAGATAAGTCTTCAGCTGCTTTTTTAACAAGTCCACTGAGTTCACAGATTGTAGACTGGGGGGCAATGAGTTCCAGAGTGTGGGGGCCACGTGTGGAGTGTGGGGGCCATGACTACAAAGGCTCTGTCACCTTTAGTTTTACAGTGGGTACGGAAAGTATTCAGACCCCTTTAAATTTTTCACTCTTTGTTTCGTTGCAGCCATTTGCCAAAATCAAAAAAGTTAATTTTATTTCTCATTAATGTACACTCAGCACCCCATCTTGACAGAAAAAAACAGAAATGTAGAAATTTTTGCAAATTTATTAAAAAAGAAAAACTGAAATATCACATGGTCATAAGTATTCAGACCCTGTGCTCAGTATTGAGTAGAAGCACCCTTTTGAGATAGTACAGCCATGAGTCTTCTTGGGAATGATGCAACAAGTTTTTCACACCTGGATTTGGGGATCCTCTGCCATTCTTCCTTGCAGATCCTCTCCAGTTCTGTCAGGTTGGATGGTGAACGTTGGTGGACAGCCATTTTCAGGTCTCTCCAGAGATGCTCAATTGGGTTTAGGTCAGGGCTCTGGCTGGGCCAGTCAAGAACGGTCACAGAGTTGTTCCAAAGCCACTCCTTTGTTATTTTAGCTGTGTGCTTAGGGTCATTGTCCTGTTGAAAGGTGAACCTTCGGCCCAGTCTGAGGTCCTGAGCACTCTGGAAGAGGTTTTCTTCCAGGATATCTCTGTACTTGGTCGCATTCATCTTTCCTTCAATTGCAACCAGTCGTCCTGTCCCTGCAGCTGAAAAACACCCCCACAACATGATGCTCCCACCACCATGTTTCACTGTAGGGATTGTATTGGGCAGGTGATGAGCAGTGCCTGGTTTTCTCCACACATACCGCTTAGAATTAACGCCAAAAAGTTCAATCTTGGTCTCATCAGACCAGAGAATCTTATTTCTCATAGTCTGGGAGTCCTTCACGTGTTTTTTGGCAAACTCTATGGAGGCTTTCATGTGTCTTGCACTGAGGAGAGGCTTCCGTCGGGCCACTCTACCATAAAGCCCCGACTTGTGGAGGGCTGCAGTGATAGTTGACTTTGTGGAACTTTCTCCCATCTCCCTACTGCATCTCTGGAGCTCAGCCACAGTGATCTTTGGGTTCTTCTTTACCTCTCTCACCAAGGCTCTTCTGCCACGATTGCTCAGTTTGGCTGGACGGCCAGGTTTAGGAAGAGTTCTGGTCGTCCCAAACTTTTTCCATTAGAGGATTATGGAGGCCACTGTGCTCTTAGGAACCTTGAGTGCTGCAGAAATTCTTTTGTAACCTTGGCCAGATCTGTGCCTTGCCACAATTCTGTCTCTGAGCTCCTTGGGCAGTTCCTTCGACCTCATGATTCTCATTTGCTCTGACATGCACTGTGAGCTGTAAGGTCTTATATAGACAGGTGTGTGCCTTTCCTAATCAAGTCCAATCAGTTTAATTAAACACAGCTGGACTCCAATGAAGGAGCAGAACCATCTCAAGGAGGATCAGAAGAAATGGACAGCATGTGAGTTAAATATGAGTGTCACTGCAAAGGGTCTGAATACTTATGACCATGTGATATTTCAGTTTTTCTTTTTTAATAAATTTGCAAAAATTTCTACATTTCTGTTTTTTTCTGTCAAGATGGGGTGCTGAGTGTACATTAATGAGAAATAAAATTAACTTTTTTGATTTTGGCAAATGGCTGCAATGACACAAAGAGTGAAAAATTTAAAGGGGTCTGAATATTTTCCGTACCCACTGTAAGTCTGATCAGAAGACCTGAAAGTCTGACTGGTGACATATACAGTATGTCAATTTATTTTTTATTAATTTATTTTTTGCAGGGAGACACTCATTTTCTCTCTCATTTTCACACTTAAACACACACTGCCCCATGCAAATCCTCACGCTCTGCTCAGTAGCTTCCATGCCCCTATGTGCTCCATCTTTCCTGATATGGCTTGTGTTCCATGCACTATAATCAGTGCACACTTAACAGTTCAGTGTGAATGAATAATTGCTCAGTATTGACATGATGTTAATCTGTTTACAGAAGAAAAGCATTGAGATGAGACGTGAATGAGTTATCTAAAGTGTAAGTTGATCCTAAAGTAAGAGAGAGACAGACAAAAGGACAAAGGTACTCTCCACTCAGCAATGGCCCAATTTGCACATTGCCAACTAAATCTGATATCTGGATTAAATTGTCACTTATTTTGTCATTTGATTCAAATTAAGTACAATAACTGTTCCAGCAACATTCATTCTGGGTCTGCAGTCTGAGTGTAGCCATCTTGCACCATGTTCTACAGACATTTTACCAATGCTGACTTGCTCAAGGGACTTGCAATTTTATGTAATCTGAGCTATGTTTATTAATGGCTGTTTTTAGAATGTGTTCATTCTATCCTGACAATGAAGCCCTTTTGAATTATTCAAGTAATTCTATTTTTGCTTCTAAATAGAATTGTCTTAATTTTTCTTGTCAATTGTATTCAGGAGGACAGCCGCAGTGAAGCCACTCAACATATCTTCAAAATCCTGGTCATCCATGGTGTAGATGGAGAGGATCCAGTGAATGTATCCATCCTTTTGAAGGCAAGGAGATGTTGCCAGGATGCAGCAGTACTGCCAAAGCTTGTGCGCTGCTTATGGGGCTAATTTATGCTCTCCCCCCAACATTGCACTACACGTTTGAGGTGTTTCAGAAACTTTTCGCAGAACTGGATGTGATCAAGCTTTCCCCAAAAGTACAATCTTTAAAGTTGAAGTTGCTGTCTTAAATACTATCACCATGGCAAGTACTGCACTAACTCAGATGCTGGTACATTGCAGTTTGGTTTTCCATCTTGCAAATGACTGTAACAACAACTTGCAAACACACTAACAGTTCCATTGGACTCTTGTCTTTGTGTTCACCGCAGCTTCTCTTTATATGTACCCTCCACTGTCCGGACACACAGACTTGCAAAAGCCTTCCACAGTTGTGACTCCCCAGAAGACTCTATTGTATATGGTCAAATATGGCAAGGACTTGTAGTTGAAAACAGGACTTGTTTGAAAACTATTTTGCTGTTTGGAAAATGGTTCAATGCAAAAATAATGGATAGATGCAAATATAACTGAAGTTCAATGCTAAGGTGTTGTGTGCCAGTGTGAATATCAGTATCCCTTTCATTTTACACACTTGGCCCCAGTAGTATATAAGGCACTTGACAAAAATCATAGTGTGGGGTTTTAGTGATGTCATGCTTGCACCCTTGTGGAAAATTAGCTCCTATCCTTTGAGTTCAACTTCGCCCTGGCTAATTATCTTTGGGAAGTTGTCTGTGCGAAATAGTTTTTGTGTCAACTAAGGCACCTGGTCTTTCTGTCATTGAGGTTTATTACAGATAAGGGTAAAGAAAAGGTTATTCTGTATATAGAACTGTTAACACCTTTATATATCAATCAAAATGTTTTATTGCATTAAGGTTTTAATGGCATACTTAAAATGCACTAGTGCAGTGCACTAGTCTAGTCCCAGTTTGAATGTTGTAATTGCACTGTTTCAGAGGATTTTTTTTTTTTTTTAATTAAATATTTGAAACATTCCATTTGAGAACACAAACACATCTTTGCAATATTTACTGACAAATAAATAACTGTTTTGACTTTGTTATGGTATAATACTTGGAGACAAACACATTGGGCAAGGGTGGGAGTGGGTGGGTGAGGTACTAATATGGATTTGACCAAGCATTGAAGAGGCGCTGGATATTAATGTTGCTAATTCTAAAAAGTGTTGCTATTTAGATTTATGCTTGTGTCAGTACTACCTAGCGCTGTCAGGTTAAAACCTCATCTCCTGTTGTTTTTGTTATGTAATATACCCGGTAATGCTTCCTTTTACAGTCCCCTAATTACTAAGAATTTATTTGGTAAATAAAGGTATGTGATGCAGTATGTGATGGAAAACTACCATCTGTAACAGGTAGGTAAATACAGTGTAACTACAGATGAAGTACACATCCACATCCTTTGTAATGTTTATCTCTTTTCCATGCATTCAACACAAACGTGTACCATGTAAGTTCTCTCACATTACTAAGTAAAACACAACTATTTACTAGGTAAGTGAGCTGAAACTGGACTGTAAAAGAAAGTCTCATCTGTTTCCCAGAAATTACCGCATTCTTCCCACATCCTTTGTAATATGTTTGTCACTTTTCCATGCATTCAACACAAATGCTGAGGCTCGCACTTCTGGTGCGCCTAAACTCTTTTAGGACAGCTTGGTATCAAATAGCTGCAAATAGTTGAGTTATTACCAACATAATCCAGTTACAACTGAAAGGCACTTGATGGGTAACAATGGAGGTTTTTCTTAGTATTTCATCTGTAGTTTGTATTTACCTACTTGTTACAGATGGTAGTTACCCATCACATACTGTAAGTTTCCCTTTATTTACCAAGTAAATTCTTAGTAATTAGGCGACTGTAAAAGGAAGCGTTACCGGTCCAAAGACGTTTTACTTAGGCAAGTGAATATTGAGTTACAATAGTCCAGGCGAGATGAAATAAAAGGGTAAATAACAATCTCCATCTCAGATTTATATACCATAGGAACAAATTTACTAATGTTTCTTAACTGATAAAAACAAGAACGAACCAGACCATTAACATGCATAACCATTAACAGTTGCCCATCAAAGGTCACAGCCAGGTTTCTAATCATTGTTTTAATATAAGAAGTGAGCAAGCCTAAATTTGCCAACAACCGGAGGGACCAAGCTGGCTGAAGCACAAATAAGGATGCCAGTTTTATCCTCATTTAGCTGAATAAAATTATCCAGCAACCATGACTTTATGCCGTTCAGACAATTTTGTAGGATTGACAATTTAGAGACACACTGAGGTTGGTAGTAAAAAGTTGAATACTGTCAGCGTAACAAAGAGATGCCATTAAACAATCTCAAGGAAGCAAATGAAACAAAAACAAAATAGGGCCAAAAACAGAAAGCTGAGGAACAATGCTGTTCATGTCTTTGTTAGAGGTTAGATATAGCAAAAAAAACAAAAAAAAAAAAACTTCTATGTGAGAGGTATTAAGTGAACCAGTCAAGGGCTGTATCAGATATTCCCACCCAATGGCTCACTATCTGGATCAACACAGAATGATCCCCAGTATCAAAGGCTGAACTTAGATCCCGCTAAAAACTGACGGATCTAGGCTGGGTTTTTTTTTTTTTTAAAAGAAAGAATTACAGCATTTTTAATATAAGCTGGGACTCTCTACGGGCGGCTGTGGCTCAGGAGATAGAGCAGGTTAACCATGAACCAGACGGTTAGTGGTTCAATCCTTGGCTTCTCTGGTCCAAAGGCAGACACTGAACCCCAAGATGCCCCCCCCCCCACTGGTGTATGAATGTGTGAGTGAGTAGGTGAATGGAGAAATACTGTAAAAGCGCTTTGACTGCACTTGAGTGTAGAAAAGTGCTATACAAGTATAATACCATTTATCTCAGTGAGCAGTTAATTATTGAAAGAACAGAAGGCTAGTGGTTTTAAGCAGTGGAGTTCGGATGACATCCAAAGAACATGATCTTGTATTCATAATGTCAACTAATTTGAGAGACAACTAAGATATATAGGTGTAAAATATTGAGGGTTGTATGTATATACATTATTATTAAAAAAAAACTGGCAGCAGCAGGTCGCGCAAGAGAGACAATATTGGTAATGGTATCAAATAACAGTTTGGGATTTCGCTTTGAAAAATAAGCAGCTCTAGAATCTTTGACCATGTTGTTAAAATCACTTAAAAGATCTAGCCGTGTTTTCATAGGACAAATTCTTGTCAAGAATTTCATGACAGTGTTCACTAAAAGAATTAACTAGAAAATCAACATTGTTGTCCACTGTTAGAGATCATTTAAAAAAATGTCAGCAGAGTTATTGTTTAGAATGCGAGAACTAATGAAACGACGAAGAGGACAGGAATCAAGATTGAAAGTCAAATTAAGTGATTACAAAGAAAAAACTTCCTCAACGCAGGTATCTGAAATATTTAGACCCAGACTAAAAATTAAGTACAGAGTAAGTCTATGCCCTTTGTCATGTGTGGGACTAGACTTCTTTTTCTTTCGGCTGCTCCCTTCAGGGGTCACCACAGCGAGAGAAGAAAAAAGGATTTTAAATTCCATTCTGGATTTTACAGGGAGCCAGTGAAGAGAAGCTAATATAGGAGAAATGTGATGTCTCTGGCTAGTTTTTGTCAGGACTCTGGCTGCAGCATTCTGGATTAACTGGAGGCTTTTTATGGAGATACTGGGACATCCAGATAGTAATGAGTTACAGTAATCTAGCCTTGAGGTAACAAATGCATGGACTAGTTTTTCTGTGCCATTTTGAAACAGGATGTTCCTAATTTTGATAATGTTGCGCAGGTGAAAGAAGGCAGTTCTAGAGATTTGTTTTATGTGTGAGTTAAAGAACATGTCCTGATCAAAAATAGCTCAGTAGTGCTGGAGGCCAGGTCTATACCATCTGAGGTTTTAGGCCCAAATACAATAACTTCTGTTTTCTCTGAATTTAAAAGTAGAAAGTTACTGGTCATCCGAGCCTTTATGTCAGTTAGACATGCTTGAAGTCTGGTTAACTGGTTTGTGTTAACAGGTTTCATAGATAGATACAGCTCAGTGTCATCTGCATAGTAATTAATAGTAATAGTAATAGTAGTGGTAATTAATAGAGTGCTTCCTAATGACATTGCCTAAAGTACGCATGTACAGGGTGAACAGAATCTGTCCTAGCACAGAGCCTTATGTCCATAACTACAGTGCCCTCCACAATTATTGGCACCCCTGATTAAGATTGGATTTTAAGCTTCTAATAAATTCATTTTCTTTTTAAAAGTAGAACCAAAATTCAGAAAAAAAGAGAAAAATCCAACCTTTAATTGAAGTACAATTATTCTGAGACTGGAGCATGTGACTGGTATCAGAGGAACAGCATTAAAATGATTGCAATCCTATTTATCGGACAGATTCCAGTTTGTTCATGTCCATGATGAACCTTCCACACGAACAAAAGTTAGTTATGGAGTTCCACAAGTCTCTGTGCTAGGACAGATTCTGTTCACCCTTCCTTTAGGCCATGTCATTAGGAAGCACTCTATTAATTACCATTACTATTACTATTACTATTAATTACTATGCAGATGACACTCAGCTGTATCTATCTATGAAACCTGTTAACACAAACCAGTTAACCAGACTTCAAGCATGTCTAACTGACATAAAGGCCTGGATGACCAGTAACTTCCTACTTTTAAATTCAGAAAATACAGAAGTTATTATATTTGGACCTAAAAACCTCAGAAATAACTTTTCTAAAATTAGAGCTACTTTAGATGGCATAGCTCTGGCCTCCAGCACTACTGTGAAAAACCTTTTTATTATTTAGTTATTTTTGACCAGGACATGTTCTTTAACTCACACATAAAACAAATCTCTAGAACTGCCTTCTTTCACCTGCGCAACATTGCCAAAATTAGGAACATCCTTTCTCAAAATGATGCTGAAAAACTAGTCCATGCATTTGTTACCTCAAGGCTAGATTACTGTAACTCATTACTATCTGGATGTCCCAGTATCTCCATAAAAAGCCTCCAGTTTACCCAGAATGCTGCAGTCAGAGTCCTGAGAAGAACTAGCAAGAGACATCATATTTCTCCTGTATTAGCTTCTCTTCACTGGCTCCCTGTAAAATCCAGAATAGAATTTAAAATCCTTCTTCTCACATACAAATCCTTTTATGATCAAGCTCCTTCATACCTTAAAGACCTCATAATACCATATTATCCCAATAGAGCACTTCGCTCTCAGGGTGCAGGTCTACCTGTGGTTCCCAGAGTTTCCAAAAGCAGAATGGGAGGCAGAGCCTTTAGCTATCAAGCTCCTATCCTGTGGAACCAGCTCCCAGTCTGTGTTCAGGAGGACAGTCTCTGTACTTTTAAGGCTAGACTTAAAACCTTCCTCTTTAACAAAGCAACCATCAGTGCACCGAGCTCCCCTACCCTTCCCTTCCCCTCTCTTCCTCTCCTCCCCCCTCACATGTATATTCCACCATTGAATGTCACTAACCTTGTGCTTTTTCTCTCCCCTAGTTTGTGCTCTCTCCCTCTCTCTCTGTCTCTCTGCACCTTCTGCAGGTGTCCCTGATCCTGGAGCTGTATATTGCTGATGTGCAGTTACTGGCCCCACCAACCTGCAGTGTCTATTTGTTGTTTATTGTTGCTGTTCTTTTCTCTCTGCTCTATCCACTCACCCCAACCGGTTGAGGCAGATGGCCGCCCAAACTGAGCACGGTTCTGCTGGAGGTTTTTTCTTCCGTTAAAGGGAGTTTCTCCTCTCCACTGTCGCCAAGTGTGTGCTCATAAGGGATTTGTTGGGTTTTTAGTTTTTGTAAAGTGCCTTGAGAGGATTTGTATTGTGATTTGGCGCTGTACAAATAAAATTGAATTGAATTGAATTGACATCAGCCTAGCCTCCACTACTCTTTCCCATAACTTCATTGTGTGACTCATCAGCTTTATTCCTCTGTAGTTTCCACAACTCTGCACGTCTCGCTTGTTCTTAAAGATGTGCACCAGTACACTTCTCCTCCATTCCTCAGGCATCCTCTCACTCTCCAAGATCTTGTTAAGTAGCCCAGTCAAAAACTGTACTGCCACCTCTCCTAAACACTTACATACCTCCACAGTTATGTCGTCAGGACCAACTGCCTTTCTATTCTTCATCTTCTTCCTCTTCGCCTTCCTCACTTCATCCTTACTGATCTTTGCTACTTCCTGCTCCACAACAGTCACCTCTTCTACTCTGTGCTCTCTGACATCTCAGAATCAGAATCAGAATCAGAATGAGCTTTATTGCCAAGTGTGTGAGCACACACACACAAGGAATTTGTTTAGGTACAGGGGGGGTACTCCAGTGCAAACAGACATAGATACAAATGCTACAAGGGGTAAAAACAGTAAACATAAATGCTACAGAAACAAATGCTATAAAAAACTAAAAAAAAAAAGCACAGATAACCTGAAGACAGAATGTAAGGGGAACTAGGTGGTGTGCAAAGAGCAAAAGGTGCCAGTGACATAGTGCATAGTGCAGGTGGTAGGAGGGAATGGTGGAGAGCTATGAGTTTAAGAGTTGGATGGCCTGAGGGAAGAAGCTTCCTTTGTGCCGGGCTGTCTTGATGTTTGGAGCTCTGAAGCGCCGTCCAGAGGGTAAGAGCTGGAAGAGGTGGTGGCTCGGGTGGGTGGCATCCAGAGTGATTTTCTGAGCTCTTTTTCTCACTCTGGAGGTGAACAGGTCTTGGAGAGTGGGTAGGGGAACACCGATGATCTTCTCAGCAGTCCGAACTGTTCTCTGAAGTCTTAGGATGTCTGATTTAGAGGCGGAACTAAACCAGACAGTGATGGAGGAGCACAGGACAGACTCGATGACCGCTGAGTAGAACTGGTTCAGCAGCGTCTGTGGAAGGTTGAACTTCTTCAGCTGGCGCAGGAAGTACAACCTCTGCTGGGCCTTCTTCATGATGGAGTCGATGTGGAAGTTCCACTTCAGGTCCTGAGAGATGGTGGTGCCCAGGAACCTGAATGACTCCACTAGTGCCACAGTGCTGTTCATAATGGTGAGAGGGGGGTGGGTGGGGGCATTTCTCCTGAAGTCCACAGCCATCTCCACTGTTTTGAGCGTGTTTAGCTCCAAGTTGTTGTGACTGCACCAGCAAGCCAGCTGCTTGGAGAGGAGTCACGGGAGGTGCAGTTGTTTGTGTAGAGGGAGAAGAGCAGTGGGGACAGAACACACCCCTGGGGGGCGCCGGTGCTGATGGTGCGGGAGCCAGAAGTAAATTTCCCCATCCTCACTAGCTGTTGCCTATCCATCAGGAAGCTTGTAATCCACTGACAGGTAGAGTCAGGAACGGAGAGCTGGGAGAATTTATTCTGGAGGAGTGATGGGATGATGGTGTTGAATGCCGAGCTGAAGTCCACAAACAGAATCCTTACATAAGTCCCTGGTTTGTCCAGATGTTGCAGGATGTAGTGCAGCCCCATATTGACTGTATCATCCACGGACCGATTGGATCGGTAGGCAAACTGCAGGGGGTCCAGGAAGGGTCCAGTGACGATCTTCAGGTGGGCCAACACCAGTCTTTCAAAGGACTTCATGACCACAGATGTCAGAGCCACTTGTCTGTAGTCATTGAGTCCCGTGATTTTTGGCTTCTTGGGGATGGGAATGATGGTGGAGCGTTTGAAGCATGCAGGGACTTCACACAGCTCCAGTGATCTGTTGAAGATCAGAGAGAAGATGGGAGCCAGCTGGTCAGCACAGGTTCTGAGGCATGATGGTGAAACCCCATCTGGTCCTGGTGCTTTCCTTCCCTTCTGCTTCCTGAAGAGCCGACACACATCGTCCACACTGGTCTGAAGTGTTGGAGCGGGGGAGAGGGGGTTGATGGTTGGAGGTGTTAATGGTTGCTCTGGAGGACAATCAGAGCGGGTGGGGGGTGATTCAAATCTGCAATAGAACTCGTTCAGATCGTTCACCAGGGTTTGATTGCCTATTGAGGAGGGGGATGGAGTCCTATAGTTGGTTATTGTCCTCAGGCCTCTCCACACTGAAGCAGTGTCGTTATCTGTAAACTGGTTTTCCAGCTTTTTGGAGTAGCTCCTCTTAGCTGCTCTGATCTCCTTATTCACTGTGTTCCTGGCCTGATTATACAAGACCCGATCACCACTTCTGTAGGCATCTCCTTTGGCTTTACAAAGCTGTCTGAGTTTTCCAGAGAACCACGGTTTGTCGTTGTTGTATCTTAAGAAGGTCCGGGTGGGAATGCACATGTCCTCACAGAAACTGATGTAAGATGTAACAGAGTCCGTGAGTTCGTCCAGGTTTGTGGCAGCAGCTTCAAAAACACTCCAGTCAATGCATTCAAAGCAGGCTTGTAGGTCCTGCTCTGTTTCCCTGGTCCATCTCTTCACAGTTCTCACTACAGGCTTAGCAGATTTGAGCTTTTGCCTGTATGTTGGTATGAGGTGGACCAGACAGTGGTCAGAGAGTCCTAAAGCTGCTCTGGGGACGGCGTGATATGCATCCTTTATTGTGGTGTAGCAGTGGTCCAGAATATTGCCCTCCCTGGTGGGGCACTTGATGTGCTGCTTGAATTTGGGCAGTTCGTGGCTCAAGTGTGCTTTATTAAAGTCTCCGAGGATGATTAAAACAGAGTCCGGGTGTTGATGCTCTTCCTCATTCATCAACTTTTCAAAGTATTCCTTCCATCTTTCCATCACACTCGTGGCACCTGTCAACACATTTCCATCAATGTCCTTAATCACCCTAACCTGCTGCACATCCTTCCCATCTCTGTCTCTCTGCCTCGCCAACCTGTACAAATCCACCTCTCCCTCCTTAGTGTCCAACCTATCATACAAATCCTCATACGCCCTTTGTTTGGCCTTTGCCACCTCTACATTCACCTTACGCTGCATCTCCCCATACTCCTGTCTGTTCTCTTATGTCCTCTCAGTGTCCCACTTCTTCTTAGCTAACCTTTTCCTCTAACATATTCCTGAACTTCCTCATTCCACCACCAAGTCTCCTTATCTGCTTTCCTCTTTCCAGATGACACACCAAATACCCTCCTACCTGTCTCCCTGTAGCTGTCCAGTCATCTGGAAGAACCTCCTGACCTCCCAGAGCCTGTTTCAGCTCCTCCCTGAAACCCACACAACACTCTTCCTTTTTCAACTTCCACCACTTGGTCCTCTGCTCTGCCCTTGCGTTCCTCACCACCAGAGTCATCCTACACACCACCATCCTATGCTGTCTGGCTACACTCTCCCCAGGCAGTACTTTACAGTCACTGATCTCTTTCAGGTTGAAATGTCTGCACAAGATGTAATCAACTTGTGTGCTCCTGCCTCCACTCGTATATGTCACCCTATGTTCCTCCGTTTTCTGGAAAAATGTGTTCACTACAGCCATTTCCATCCTTTTTGTGAAGTCTACCACCATCTGTCCTGAATTCCTGCATACCAGACTTACCCATCACTTCCTCGTCACCTCTGTTTCCCTCACCAACATGTCCACTGAAGTTTGCCCCAGTCACCACTCTCTCACCACTAGGAATACCCTGAATCACCTCATCCATCTGCCTCCAGAATTTCTCCTTCTAACTCACATCCTACCTGTGGGGCATAACCACTGACAACATTCAGCATCACACCTTCAACTTCCAGCTTCAGACACATCACCCTATCTGACACTCTCTTCACCTCCAGAACATTCCTAGCAAAACCCTCTTTCAGGATAACTCCTACTCCTTTCCACACCATTAAAAAACAGCTTGAACCCTGATCCTAATCTGTAGGCCTTTCTACTATTCCACCTGGTCTCCTGCACACACAAGATATCCACCTTTCTTCTCTCCATCATATCAGCCAACTCTCTAGTTTTCCCTGACAAAGTCCCTACATTCAAAGTCCCTACTCTAAGTCCTACACTCCTGCCCTTCCTCTTCTCTCTTTGCCTACAAACACACCTTCCTTCTCTCCTTCTTCAACCAAGAGTAATCCAATTTCCACTGACACCCTGTAAGTCAACAGCACCAGTGGTGGTCACTGTTAACCCGGGCTGCGATCCAGAATGGAAGTCATATTTGTGATTCGCATGTTTGATTTGGCTTAAATTTTACGTGCCCTTCCTGACACAACCCTCTGCATTTACCCGGACTTGGGACCGGCACATGAAGACACTGGATTTTGCCCCCTTGTGGTTGCATTGCTCCCCTATGGTTGCATTGCACTCCATAATACTGATAAAATTTCTCGAGATCAGCATCATCATCACCAGTAATAATCAGCCTGCACTGTAAACCCAGATAAGTTGATTGTACTTAAACCATTTGAGGCAAGTGATTGCCTCAAATGGTAATCGACAGTCAAAAAAGTTAATTTGTTTAAGTATAGTCAACTTAAATGCAAAACAGTCAGAACGTAATATTTTTAAGTCATATACACTTAAATGGTTTAAGTAATCTACAGTCAAAAATTAATTTGTTTAAGTAGTGTATTTTAAGT
Organism: Mastacembelus armatus; assembly: GCF_900324485.2. Taxonomy (NCBI): domain Eukaryota; kingdom Metazoa; phylum Chordata; class Actinopteri; order Synbranchiformes; family Mastacembelidae; genus Mastacembelus; species Mastacembelus armatus. The sequence continues at coordinate 13,467,749 of NC_046635.1, forward strand.
CAAATACACTTAAAACTATATTTGTATTAAAATAAATGGGATAGGAAACTTCCAATTCAATGACCACACAACACAGTACATTTTTTTTTTTTTATTGAAACACAACAAAGCAACAAATATCATTGATAATGATGCTCTTCATGAACTATGAGATCTAAAACCAGTTTTCAAACACAAGCTTTAAACCAAAAACAGTAAGAACTGGTTATCAAATTATCAAAATGTTTTGTGTTTTTTTTCCACCAGTTACTACAGTATATTCTTCCTTTTTGCTGCAGACATTTTCTCTCACAATCACTTTGAAATACCCAATTAGTAGTAGGTCCTATCTGACCTGTCTTCATCTTGAAAATTTCCATCAAGCTTGGACACAAGCCATCAAGCACACCAAATAATTCCTCTTTAAGGTTTCTTCCAACAACCCTGTTAAACTCCAAGTAAACCTGAAAAATGCAAAACAAGCCAGATTTTGTCATACAGGCAAAGTTACTTATAACACAAATGAACCTCTCTGAACATGTTGTCCAAGTATGTATTGAATGTAAGAAAAAACACATATTCAAAGGAAACTTCCACAAACCTGGCTTTCTGTGAAAAGGGCTGGCCAGCGTCGGACCATCTGGCTAATGTCAGGCTCATCCTTTACATCCTCATCTCTTCTAAGGGCAAAAGTGATGTCCATGTTCGTTCTAAAAAAGGAATCAATTGTTTTTTGGTTTTTTTTTTAACTATTGTTGCCAAATCTTATGTGGAACAACATAAGTTGAGAGCTACTGTTTGTATGCTTTGGAGTTAACCTCAAATTTACATATTCAAATGCACACATTTCTAACTAGAAACATTTCAGTGGTTTCTAATTTGTAATACTTGAACATAGAAAACAAGTCACCAAGTTCACCAAGAAAATGGTGTCTTCTTAACTGCAGTCAACTGCTGATTATAATAGTCCAAACTCATGAAAAACTGAAAAATGCAAATTACATTTTTTTCAACAGCATGTTACTGCATATAACTCCCAGGCAGAAAACACGTTCATCAAAGGAGAAGGTAAATTGCAAAAAAGACCCAATTTACTTCTTGAAAATAAGAAAAAGGCGCAATTTTCTCAGAATCCACCAAGAAGCAAGCCCAGACTAGTCTTGAGTCTTGAACCAATCACAACCTAGAAAGTGCTGCAGTGCTGAAAACAGGGGTGTGGTCGTAGGTAAAACTTTAGTTGAGTACACCTAGTGATTGTCTCATATACTCATACTATTTAAGTAATGCGATAAAACTAATTTTTTTAAGTGACATTTACTCAAACTGTTTACATAGAAACAACTTTTGTGTTAACAGTGTGGACAACTTCAATGTAGAAGATAAAAAATTTAAAAAGTAAAAACTAAAGTCATTTAAAAAGGAGCTGTTTAGACCAGGGGGCCGATAAATTAATACACAAATAAAGGCGTTTTTCCCTCCAACTTTAACTACTAGGAGTTCAAAGGTGGAAAACTGTACTCCACAAGTAAAACAGCTCCTGAACACCACTGCAAGTCATCCTCTTCTGCCAGACATCCGAGACTGGCTGCTATACGAGTACCCATCTGGACAGAGTTTAATGATTTCCGTTAAGAATAGAAAGTCTAGTTTCTTAACACTAATAAAATCATTCAAAATGAATGATTTGTGTGGGACAGAGTGAGTGTTTAGGAGCATAATCACCATTGTTGTAAGTGTTGGAATATTCATAGCGGCAGCACAGGGCAGGTTGCACAGAAACTGCAGGTTAGCTCCAGATTCTGGTTAATGCCACAAACTACAGGAATGGAGACCAACTGACCTGGAGAAACAGGATGAGCTGGCGTCAGGTAGCATGACCTGGAGTATCAATCCATGGATAGGAATGGAAAGTTCCAGATGGGTGGGTACATCAGAAAGAAATCAGACAGATGCAAGTGAGGTTGCTTCCTAGCAAAACCACACTTCCACAACAATTTCACTTGTATCCCAGTCCTTCTTCCTCTCTTTCTCCTGCAGGGTTGATGACAAAAAGAATTCCACAGAACTCCAGCAGAGATATCTGCAGTTGGACCAAACTTGGTAGCAGGGTAGCATAGAACACAGGCAGAAAGGGTCAGAAAACACACAGTCTATGAAGGCCAGTAACAGCTGAAGTGAAGCCCAACACAGGTGCCATCACACTGGAATTGGGCACTGGTCTTCAGTTGTGACACCAGTTGTCTCACACCTTAAAAAAAGCTCTTTGATTGGCAGGCATTTGCAGTGGTTGCCACTGAAGAGAAGCCTTTCTTTCATCATGCGTGAGTGACACTTCATTTTTTTTTCACTTTAACTGCACTCATGTTGAAACATTCATGCCAATAATTCCCATTTCATGTAATCCACAAGTTTTTTCTCTGTTCGGATTATTTTAAACTCTTAAACTCAACAAACTCTTAAACAAGCTAACTGATAATCAGACATATGAAAGATGGATGGTAGGGTTAGTTGTACATGTGTTCTACTTCTGATACTGCCCACATGTCAAAATCTCCCTCATTAACACACTGAATCACACATTACTTTTTAATTATTAGACCAGTGCTGTTGCATGGCAGTTCACTTTAGTATGTGTATAAATAGATAAACATGAGGTGGATTTTAAAGCTTTATGAATAATGTGCTTTATAAATGTAGTTTCAATATGAATAGATACATTATAAACAGAAATAAATTGTCACTAAAATGTAAATAAATTAATGACAATGTCTTGTACACTATATATCCATCAATTCAGTTATTATATAAAATTTATACATTATTATACAAGTATCACTTATAAATTTCTTTCAACCAGATCTAAGTCTCTACCTCACAGCTGCCTCTGAAACCCATAGAACCCTTCCTTAAACCCTTTTACATATTTATATGTTATCCTAATGGTAGCACTGGGCATGTTTAATACTGTTACTGGGCCTGATATATGTGGAAGGGCCAAAAGTGAAGAGGGACATTTTATACTTGGCCATCAATCTGACCAGGATCTGTAGGCACTAGTGGATATGGTGGTAATTCATTTTAAAGTGGGCTCAGTGGGCTATGAGGGGCCCTAAGGGGTGGTGATGGGTCCTCAACCTATGATTGAGATCCTGAAAGTGGAGCTGTTTTATGGGATTCTTAATATAGAGGGGCAGGCACTGCCATAGATGTCAGTGTCAGTGAAAGAGAGGGGCAAAAGGCTAGTCGGGGCTGACCTCTAAGAGGGGCAATAATTAACCAGAAGTTGAGAATTTTTAGCTGTCTGAATTGATGTGTTCTGTATACAGTACACACCAGGAGAAGACAAAAACAAGTATTTCACCACCAGGTTGAGGAGCTCTAAGCTGTCTAGGTGTATACAGAGTCTTAAATGATTTATATTGGTCATCTATCTTTGATTGAATGGGAAGTGGTGACATCAATATAGCTTGCAGGTCATAGATATAAATGAGAATACACAGACAGGTATGCCCGCAGTGTCACCTCACAGTCCATAGGACTAATAATCAATGTTTCTGCCACAGACTCTCTGGAAAACCAGAGTCTGAAGTTAACAACACTACTTTGTGGGTCTAAACCATGGGTCTATGAGGGCTGGATTCTTTCAGAAATTGCTCTTAGGAATCAAGAAATGCTGCATACTATTCTATGGGAGCATTCTCCCTGCATATTAACAATGTATCCAATGTGTGAGGTACACAATAACAGCGCTAGCAGACCCCATTTGCATTGTTGTGTGAACAACAAATGTAATTGATTACAATATTGCTTATTGTATTTTTGAGAAAAGAGATGTCCCCAGAGAGAAGTTGAGGTGGTTGAGGCAATCACATCCTTAAATTTATCTTTTTTCAACCTTTCTGTGACTGTGGAGGTATAATCAAATGTCACTTAGTTCTTCACTGAAAAAGTATATTTGCCCTCTTGGTTCCCCAGTTCAAAGGTGCACCATGACTCACTCATTATCACTCAGCACTCAACTCAATTTGCATCTCACTCCACTCAAATCAAACCCAGTCATTCCATAAAAGGAAAAATTCTGCATGTGTTTCTACTTTTAACCTAAACCATAGCTTTACATCCCAAAGAATATTAGTTACATATTGTAGCCCAAGATTCTGCCCTCTAGGCTATTGCTATGAGTCCAATACCATCCTCATACTAGTGCACTGAGGAAAATATTGTCTACAGCCACCAAGGACTACTCAGCTGAATAGAGTGTATGAGTTACATACGCATTACTACATACATGTGGTGGTACAGATGGGATTTTCCCAAAAAGAACCACTTTTTATTTCAGCTAGATCAGGGACCAGTGGGGTCCAAAGCCCAGAAGGCTGTGACACATACCTAAAGAAAAATCCTTGTGGATTGTGTGCTGGATTGTGGGCTTGCCCACAGTGAAGGAGGAGGACTGCATGCATGTTCCAAGCTTTTCAGCACACATCCCTGGGAAACACCTAAAAACACAGTGGAGAGGGAACATTACACAAAAAGGGACAAAAAAACATGGGCAAGTCCAAGGAGCCACCAGCACACCAGCTGGTGGGTGGCTGCCACTGGGCTGCCTATCAAGCAGCCAACCCCAAAGCCTCCCACCTGTCTACGCCTGAAAACTAAATGACAGGGCGGGTGCTATCTTGACTCTTCAGCCCCTGTTGTTGCAGTCCCCATCCCAACTACACTGCTCAAAGCCACACTGCCATTAAGTCTTGTCTTGATCCAGGAGTCTTGGGTAGTTATAGACCAATATCTAGCCTACTTTTTATGTCCAAAATCCTTGAAAAAGCTGTTGCTAAGCAGCTATGTGACCACTTATACACAAATGAACGATTTGAAGATTTTCTGTAAAGATTTAGAGCACTTCATAGTACACACTAGATGTGTTTATGCCCGATTTCATGCTCGATTTTCCCCCTCCATTGATCATGCAGACATTGCCCGATTCCAATTCCGAATTGATTATTTGTCTAAACAATCCTCGTGTGTGATTATTTTACTATTGATCGGGTTGGAGACTCAATTGTGAATATCAAACGTGATATTTACGATTCCTTATCGAGGAAGCTTTAAGGGGAATACCCACAAAAGCCACTGAGAGATTGAGCAGCCCGGGAAATGTCACCACTTGGCCGTTAGTGGGTCACCATGTCATGCACCTTTACGCCTCGCAAACATGATAGCAAATCAAAACAAAACCAACGGCAAATGGAGCATTGAAAGGACATGCTTGTATATGCCAACAACATGTAATTGCTACGATATTAATGTACTGTGCAAGACATAACGTTACTACAATAGGGCCGCGTGACGGGGGAAACCATCACTTGTTCCACAGGAATAACTATAGGCCAGACGCGCAGCCATATCCCAGCCATTAAGAAAATGCGCTGGTAGTCATCGCGCAAACAGACACATTTCCATCCACACAAACATACATAAACATTGCCATTATAACTCACCTCTGTCATAGCATCCTTGCCGGTCACAAACACCTATTATAGGGCATCAAGGGTGCACACTTGCTGCTCTTTCTACATAATTATCGCCATAATTTTAAGCATTCTCAAACATTTTTTCTCATAACACGCACCTCACTCCATTCACGGGTCCTTGGTTCCAACCCTTAAAAACGTAATTTCTGTATATATAAAGTCCAAGCACATCATCACAGGACATGACATCAGGGGTTTAGAGGCTTTAAAAGACACCTCATTCAACGGAGAAGAGAAGAGTCGACAATTGTGTAAGAGGGGGTAACGGAGAGGTCAATGAAAGACTTTTTTTTTTTTTTTGCTCATTTTTGCACCTTTGTGAGTGCGTCTCAGACAAGTCAAGGAAGAACTGTGTATTTTTTTTTGTTTTGTTGTTTATGCACAGATTGGAAGTGTGCTTTTAGTGTAAATATTGTAAAAAGATACTCTAGATACTCAAGCTACGGTGTCTGAGGAATCGCCGTATTACAAATGGCAGGTGTGTGGTCTCCCGGTCTTGATGAATTCTCCAGTGTGTACGTTCTGAGGATTATAATATTAAAAATTGGCTGAAACTGTCCTTACGTCTTTGGTCTCCCATGGTTTGTAAAATCGGTGAAGATTTTAATATCGTCTAGTGTGTCCCCAGTCTTAGGCAATGTTATTAGGAAGCACTCTATTAATTACAATTGCTATGCAGATGACACTCAACTGTATCCATCTATGAAACCCAATGACATAAACCACTTACCATACTTGAAGCATGTCTAAAGGACATAAAGGCATGAATGACCAGTAACTTTCTACTTTTAAATTCAGAGAAAACAGAAGTTATTGCAGTTGGGCCTAAAAACATCAGACTTAAAACCTCATACAAAGCTTATAGTTGAGGCTGGTTCAGGTGACTGTCAACCACCCCTTAGTCATGTTACTATAAAGCTAGACTGCCTGAGGACTCTCCATCGGTGCACTGAACCCCGAGTGAGTGTGAGCATATGTGGTTGTCTGTCCATATGTGGCCTTGTGATGGACTGGTGACTGTACCTCTGCCTTTTAACCCAAAAAGAACTGGGATAGGCTCCATGAGGGGCGTCTCTCCATCCTGCCCTCTCTCTGCATTTGTTGTTTCCCCCACAGTTGCTCCTGGGGAGGAATTTGGTTTTTAGAACCATTAATGCATACGGTAGACTATCTCCTCCTCTCAGGCTAGTGAGTCATTCAATCATTCCCCCACTAAGCATTTTTTGAGGGGTGTTCATAGGCAGTACTTAAATATGTGCTTCCTCGCATCATAATGACATCTCATTCCATTTTTGCGTGCACTTGTAGGCAGAGGTAGCAAGAGTACTCACATTCTATACTTAAGTAGAAGTACAGATCTTCTTCTTTTCCTTTTGGCTGCTCCCTTTCAGGGGTCGCCACAGAAACTCATCTGCCTCCATTTAACTCTATCCTCTGTATAAGTAGAAGTACAGATACTTGTGTGAAAAAAGACTGGTAAAAGTATAAGTACTGACTCAACTCCTTTACTCAAGTAAAAGTAAGAAAGTAAAGGATCTGAAATGTACTTAAGTAAAAAAGTAAAAAGTAAAATTTTAAAACCCATAAACTCAAACTTCATTCTCTGTACTTTTAAGGCTAGACTTAAAACCTTCCTCTTTGACAAAGCGTATAATTAGAGCTGGCTTCAGGTAAGCCTGAACTATCCCTTAGTTATGCTGCTATAGGCCTAGACTGCCCGAGGACCATCGGAGCACTGAGCTCCCCTACCCTAACCCTAACACTCCCTTCCCTTCTCCTCTCTTCCTCTCCTCCTTCCTCTCCTCCCCGCTTGTTTCTATACTTGTCCTCCTAGACCTTAGTGCTGCATTCGACACTGTTGACCCCAACATCTTATTACAGAGACTGGAGCATGTGACTGGTATCAGAGGAACAGCATTAAAATGATTGCAATCCTATTTATCGGACAGATTCCAGTTTGTTCATGTCCATGATGAACCTTCCACACGAACAAAAGTTAGTTATGGAGTTCCACAAGTCTCTGTGCTAGGACAGATTCTGTTCACCCTGTACATGCTTCCTTTAGGCCATGTCATTAGGAAGCACTCTATTAATTACTATTACTATTACTATTACTATTAATTACTATGCAGATGACACTCAGCTGTATCTATCTATGAAACCTGTTAACACAAACCAGTTAACCAGACTTCAAGCATGTCTAACTGACATAAAGGCCTGGATGACCAGTAACTTCCTACTTTTAAATTCAGAAAATACAGAAGTTATTATATTTGGACCTAAAAACCTCAGAAATAACTTTTCTAAAATTAGAGCTACTTTAGATGGCATAGCTCTGGCCTCCAGCACTACTGTGAAAAACCTTTTTATTATTTAGTTATTTTTGACCAGGACATGTTCTTTAACTCACACATAAAACAAATCTCTAGAACTGCCTTCTTTCACCTGCGCAACATTGCCAAAATTAGGAACATCCTTTCTCAAAATGATGCTGAAAAACTAGTCCATGCATTTGTTACCTCAAGGCTAGATTACTGTAACTCATTACTATCCGGATGTCCCAGTATCTCCATAAAAAGCCTCCAGTTTACCCAGAATGCTGCAGTCAGAGTCCTGACAAGAACTAGCAAGAGACGTCATATTTCTCCTATATTAGCTTCTCTTCACTGGCTCCCTGTAAAATCCAGAATAGAATTTAAAATCCTTCTTCTCACATACAAATCCTTTTATGATCAAGCTCCTTCATACCTTAAAGACCTCATAATACCATATTATCCCAATAGAGCACTTCGCTCTCAGGGTGCAGGTCTACCTGTGGTTCCCAGAGTTTCCAAAAGCAGAATGGGAGGCAGAGCCTTTAGCTATCAAGCTCCTATCCTGTGGAACCAGCTCCCAGTCTGTGTTCAGGAGGACAGTCTCTGTACTTTTAAGGCTAGACTTAAAACCTTCCTCTTTAACAAAGCAACCATCAGTGCACCGAGCTCCCCTACCCCTCCCCTCCCTTCCCTTCCCCTCTCTTCCTCTCCTCCCCCCTCACATGTATATTCCACCATTGAATGTCGCTAACCTTGTGCTCTCTCTCCCCTAGTTTGTGCTCTCTCCCTTTCTCTCTCTCTCTCTCTCTCTGTACCTTCTGCAGGTGTCCCCGGTCCTGGAGCTGTATATTGCTGATGTGCACTTACTGGCCCCACCAACCTGCAGTGTCTATTTGTGTTTTATTGTTGCTGTTTTTTTCTCTGTCCTCTATCCACTCACCCCAACCGGTCAAGGCAGATGGCCGCCCAAACTGAGCCCGGTTCTGCTGGAGGTTTTTTCTTCCGTTAAAGGGAGTTTCTCCTCTCCACTGTCGCCAAGTGTGTGCTCATAAGGGATTTGTTGGGTTTTTAGTTTTTGTAAAGTGCCTTGAGATGATTTGTATTGTGATTTGGCGCTATACAAATAAAATTGAATTGAAGTTATACTGTACAACAAGGAAAACAAAATATTCATGTTGTATTATTTAATATTGCTCACAATCATGTGATCAAATCAATGTGACTACATAAAATTCAAGATCAAGCTAAAGAGTTTTCCTAAGACCACTTCTACCAGAAAATATGTCGATTGTAAAAAATAAACAACCACTCCTTATTTGATAGGATGGATGGATGGATGGATGGATGGGCTTAATGATGTTTTGGGCTGGGACAGACCTTTAGTCAGAATCAGAATCAGCTTTATTAGCCAAGTATGTTGTAAGGCAGCTCCCACTCCAGTTTTTCTTTGTAAGGGGAGAGAAGGTCTATGGAGAGATCTATATCTAGAGAGATCACTGTCATCTGCTTAAGTAAAAATTAATCACCTACTGGACATACGTTGTGCAGTTGAAGGATTTACACCTCTCATCCAACAGGCTTCTTCAATTCTGCCACCAGTCAGCAGAACAACTAATTTCCACCACTTGTTTGAGCCAGCTAGCACGCAGGGTAACTCTCTAATTGAAGATGTACATCACACTGCAACAGTTGCATATTATTAACACACAAAACAAGGGCCAATTGATCATGAGTGCATCAATATGTAGTTTGCATAAAATTATTTCCTTTAAATAGTCAGTGTTTGAGGTGACACAGGGTTGGCTCATCAATAATGTAAATGAGCCATTAGGGCATTAAGAAGCTGTCTGTTGGAATGACGGACCACCAGGCGTCAGTGAGTTAATATCCAATACAGCACTCCCTGCCACACAGGCCGATGACTAGGCCGATTACACACATATATTACACCTACCTAAAGCCAGGTCTCTTAAAGTTAAATTTTTTTTTTTTTTTTTTTTTTTTTGGATAGTTACATTGATTTACAGATGGCAGAGCATATCATTAACTGGAATTAATTCAAAGAAATTGTTTAGTAATTTTAAACATCTGAAATTTTTGCAGTTCTTTGATTGTTTCACATAAAAGTTGATAAGAGATTATTAGAAATGCAATATAATTATGGAATATTTTACCAATTAGGGAATAATTCCCAATGAAGCAGTCTGAACCCATCTCAGTCCCTCTGCCTCAATCCATAAGTGCTGCTGGATGCCACCTGCAACCTTGAGACTCCCCCTTTCCACCTCTTTCTCCCTCCACTTTTCTCCATATATGCCAATAATAACTAGCCATGTGAAGTGACAGTGAGAGGAACTATTTACTGTGAAGTTGGTTGTGTCATCTCAAGAATCTGTGATGCAAGCCAAAGAGAGAATATCAGCATAATCCATCACACCATTAATTCTTGCAGTAAAGGATTTAAATTTACCACATAAAAGATATTTATACAAGAAAAGTCAAAATAGTCTAAAAGTAACTGTAGTTTGAATTTTTAAAGCATCACTGTCATTCATAATTAATCAATCAGCTTATTTAAATTTATATTAAATTAAATTTATATTAAATTAAAATGTATTCAAGTTTATATTAATTGTTTTAGTATGAGTTTTTCTCTGTGCAAACCTTTATATCCAGGAACAGACTCTTTCATATCTACTGAAATATACTGTTGAAGTATTATACATATCTAAACTCTTGGTAGCAAAGGAAAAAAAACTGTTTATTGTCTGTGGAAGCATTACATACTTGTGTATGGGGCAGAAATTCACTCAGGGTGTTTGAATTTAGTTTGGACATTGGGTGTACATGATTATTAATTTAAAACCTCATATAATAGAATTTTGTATATGATTTTAGAAAAAAATTATACTATTTGTTTTTAATTTAGTAAAAAAATCCAACCCGTCATATACACTTACACATCAGTCTGTACCAGTCCACATCAGAGTGCTTGTGTAAATGTATCCTATTTTTGGATCATGATGATGATATACAATAAGAGCTAAAATAATCATATGTCTCAGGATGACTGGGCCATATCTTTAACTGCCATGCCACTCAGTACCTATGCTCTGCCATCATCACTGAACACTAGCACACGAGGGGGCTCGTTAGCCTGCTATTACAGATGTGACAAGTGCACTGTAATAGCCCAATTATGCCAAAATGCCAAATTTCACTCGAAAGCAAAAGGCATGTGTAGTGATTAATGGTGAACACTTAAGGGGTAGAGTTAGACAACGCTGTTGGATAGGAGAAAATATGTATCAGGCTGTCACCACTACAGATGCTTCCTCCCTCCTGACAACTGCAATTCATTTGAGATGCTATTAACATGCATAATTATGCTAATCAAGCTGTAATTAAGTACCAATTTATCAGAGACCATTTTTTGTCTGTAATTTCATCAAGCATGGTTGTTGGGGATTGTTTTTTTCTTGCATATTTCTCTATACAATGTTGCCCAAATGAGGCTCCCTCATTACTTCTAACAGCCCCTTTGCTGTATGTTTTTGAAGTCTGGGTAACAAGGGTATGTTAGGCACACGAATCCAGCTCTTACTGTATACTGGACTATACTGTACACATGTATAACATGTATACAACTGGTTCATTAAACACAGTATGTGTCTACACGACATGTCTTCATGTACATGAATGACAAAATAATTTTCCCAAATAACACGTATGATCATTAAAAAATCACTTAATAAGCTTCTGAAGCTTTTAATTAGTTGGCATTCCTAAGTACAGTTGCCTAGTTGGCATAGAGATGGTTTAGTTGTTAATATAGGACTTAAGTAGGAAATATTACACTAATCAGACAGACAATGACTTTGACTGAAAATGCATTGTAGGGCATATATATATATTAATATGGCCCTAAAATATGACACTTACAGTCAGCACTGACTGTTTTGTATTCATTGCCCTCTTTGTGGATTGTCCATCCTCTACTGACTGTTTTTCTCTTTGAGGCCCACATAATGGGCCCTGAAGAATAAGAACAACCCAACCCACATAAAGACTTGCAGCTTCTTGTAAATGCTGTATACAGGAGACACTCATCAAAAACTCAATATTTGTTTGTTTACATATGTATCATCCATCCATCCATTTTCTGCCGCTTTACCCAGGGCCAAGTCACGGGGACAGTGGTCTAAGCAGAGATAAAGTATGTATCACTCAACTTAATTTTTGATGATGATCAGTGAAACAAATTAAATTTTAATCACACTCAACAAACAAAATCCTGCATTCTCTGGAGCTGTTTATCTCTGATACTGCTGTGTACATAAAGGCACCATGTCTTCTGACGCAGGGTAGCACATATGAATTGTTATTTGTGATGGCATTCCTCTGTCCAGTTTCACCCAGAGTCAGACAGGTGTTCTTATAGGGCATGAAAGCCTCTGTTGATGCATGTCAGTCTTGATCACCCATGATGATGGCCTGAGGTAAGGAAACTGCTTCCATTCCTCTGACACTAGAGCTCTTTGGAGTTTCAGCACTTTTATAGTTTTATAGTTTTGGCAGCCAGAGCAACCATTCAGATGCTGATGTGGACAGTCTCTTTTATCAGTCATTTATATGTCTATTTGCTAGATAATTTTCTTTTAATTAATTTGTCATTTTTTTCTGTGTGTGTGTGTGTGTGTTACCTTTGATTGTAAGATTGTCCTCTAAGTGTTTCCAGGTTCTGGAGCCCTGATTGTCTTGGCTTGTAATGTTTGATGAAGGGAATTAAACTGGTAGTGTAACTACTAAAACTACTAAAACCTTTGAAAATTGCGTTAAAAGAGTACGAAGAATAATAGCATCAATAACTACAAGAGGATCCAAAATTACAAATTAACAATGCCTTCTAACAACACATAGTATGTGGAAGTATTGTGAAGTAGATTTTAATATGGGTGACTGCTGTTTCTGTTTCTCACTGATCTGTTATTAAAGCATTATATATATATATATATATATGTGTGTGTATATATATATATATATATATATATATATATATATATATTCTGTTACCTTAAAACTATGTTTATAATTGTAACCATAACAACAACCTAACCATGTAGTTTCACATCATGTAACATGTTTCTTTCAACAGTGATTTGTAAGTTTTGGACAAATTATATTGCCCTGTCAATGCTGGTGTCAGATCAGAAAATGCTTCCCATGTCATCCTAGAGGAAATGGACAAACACCATATTGTGTTGTTTCATATTGTTGATTTGTTGAATGTTTAGGTTAGAATGTTTAATTAGAAAAAAAATTCTAGTTGCTCATATATAGGGAAATTTCTTTGTATTGGTAACATACCCAGTAGTAACATAAAATATGGAATGTCATTTTCCTTTATATTCACTCAGAATAACTTAGAGTTACATCCATTTATGCCTAATTAGGGTCACGGGGATCTGCTGGGGCCTATTCCAGCTCTCTTCAGCTGAAAGCCAGGGATACACCCTGGACAGGGTCCATCACAGTCCATCACAGGGCGACATAGAGACGAACAACCACAGACACACACACATTCACTTCTATGGGCAACTTAGAGTCACCAGTCAACCTAATGTGCATGTTTTTGAACTCTGGGAGGAAACCGGAGTACACCCATGCAAGAACAGGGTGAACATGCAAACTCCACACAGAATGTTCCCTGACAAGTTGTGAACCTAGGCCCTTCTAGCTGTGAGGCAACAGCGCTAACCACTTATCCACCGTGCTGCCCTGCCCAAATACAATGTTTACTAAATTACATAGAGGTGTCACTATGCTGTCTTGTGGGTGCATTTTTCATGCAATGAGAAAGCCAGTCCAGAAGCTAAGCTTTGGCTACCAATAAAACGGCCACTTGACGCCAAAGGGCCAAATCATAACCAAGCTCTTCAGCTTCATTTCTCCAAATCACGACACATCATTCATGTTGTGGACAACCTCATAATTTTCATGTGAAGAGTTCAGATAATCTGCAGATAAATCAAGAAGATTTATAGCCATAGGATGTGGTGGTAAGTATTGTAAAATAACATCTAAACCAGATTAGGCTGTTACATGGGATGCACTCAGCGTGGAAAGAATAGTGAAGCAGCTTGGTTGATGGTGGCTGGCTGAACAGTGTAAAATGGGCTGAGAGGTTTGATGGGGCAGAAGAAGGCTCATGCAGATGGCTGGCTGCTCCTTTTGACGGCATGTCAGGGTTGGCTCGCAAGCTGCTCTGCCGCATCTGGGTGATGCAGTCATCATTGTGGCAGGCCTGTCAGAACAAACTGGTGTGCTGGAGACAGATACAGCTTTAGTGGCTAAATGGGGAGTATCCAACACATGCACCACCCGAACACTGAATATGCTCCCCAAACTGGCAAGGTGGTGGCAAGTTAATGACAGGAACGACCAGTGACATACAAAAAACATGATTACACTCCACATAGATCAAACAGACAAGGTGATGACTTAACACACTCGCTACTGGCATTACTTTGAAAGGGAGACTTGGTAAACTGAACTCAAGTTTGCCTGTGTAGTTTTAATGGAAAAATTATTTTAAAAAGTATAATACACATACATACAGTATAATACACACACACACACACACACACATATGAGCAGACATGAAGATGAGACAGACAAAAGAAAGGAGGGCTAAGGCTTTGCCAATAGAGGGTTTACATGGCATCACCAGTGTCATGTTATTATTTATGTATTAAAATGAATTGACAAAGTGGGAAAATAAAATTTAATTATTAACCAGGGGTTTGCAAATTATTTATGTACTGTAAACCAAGAGAATTTACTTCCACTTTTTTTCTTATTCTGCCATTAACAAGTTACTTTGAAACCAATAAATGTCACAATCACTTTCACTTAATTAAAACAATAGATATCATAGTGCAAAGTAAGATGTCAGTCCTACCACAGTCTCCTGCTCATAGTAATTTACTTAACACACTCGCTACTGGCATTACTTTGAAAGGGAGACTTGGTAAACTGAACTCAAGTTTGCCTGTGTAGTTTTAATGGAAAAATTATTTTAAAAAGTATAATACACATACATACAGTATAATACACACACACACACACATATGAGCAGACATGAAGATGAGACAGACAAAAGAAAGGAGGGCTAAGGCTTTGCCAATAGAGGGTTTACATGGCATCACCAGTGTCATGTTATTATTTATGTATTCAAATGAATTGACAAAGTGGGAAAATAAAATTTAATTATTAACCAGGGGTTTGCAAATTATTTATGTACTGTAAACCAAGAGAATTTACTCCCACTTTTTTTCTTATTCTGCCATTAACAAGTTACTTTGAAACCAATAAATGTCACAATCACTTTCACTTAATTAAAACAATAGATATCATAGTGCAAAGTAAGATGTCAGTCCTACCACAGTCTCCTGCTCATAGTAATTTACTCCTAAAGTGTTATTAGAGAGGGTGACACAAATAATAGCTATTAAACTGTCAGCTAGATGCTGGATCACATTACTGAAATTAGCTGAGATGCACTATTATAAACAATGCCATTCTCTCCTAACACATACATATATACACAGATAAAGCCATGTGAAAACAGACACATACACACAACAAAAAGGAGGAATCATTGCAAAACACAGTAATTTATCCTATGTATAAATTCTGAATAGATTACTACTGCTATAATGCAATCCCATGTTTTCTTCACTGGTATTTTGACTATTTTGAAGTCTAAAGTGCATCTAAAATCATTTAATTTAGTTTCTGTTCCTGTACTGTCAAACTCCTGAACTCTCATTTGGAACCACATGACACTGAGCCAGTGTTTCATTAAAATTGTGCCACCCCTTGTGTTTGCATGATACTCAACTTCCAGTCTGTCTGGTGGAAAGTGTATTTACAAATGCAGTAATGTATCCCAAAACAACAAATACCAGTTCTGCCACTGAAATAGACACCTACAGTAAAAAGAAGGAGAAAAAAAAGACAAAAACTAAATTTCAGTACTCAGAGGTGCACTTAGTTAACTGAAGGTTCAGCGCTGGCAGGCTTTTCAGTTTATCAGATATCAACAAGCAACACTGACATCTACTGGTTGGCTGAGGAGAACTTTTTAGCACTTCGTTTCTTTCGTTTCCTAAGATATGCAATTGTGTATCATGTATATCAGAATTTTTCCAGTCATTAGGAAAAACATTTATCAGTGTCTGTAGCTGATCAATTGCTTTGTGTTCATGACTAACCTACTGCAAAAACCTTCTCTCCCAGTCTTCACTCCTGAATCCCCCTAATTCCCATTTAACATGGATAAAATAAGCAGTCATTTATTTATGAACCTGTCATTTGCAATCACTGATCAGAATGTAGGAAAGTAATGATATACAGAGGTAAATTATTCCCTAATTATTATGCCTGGTATAATTGTAACTTTGTGCTTCTACAGGAGGGTTCAGACGGGAGCTGACTGCTACCCTATTTGCCACACTGTACACACCAGCAGAATCCTAGTATTCACTTGGACTGAAACTGATGGAAAAACACCCCCACACACTGTCATTTATTGAGAATTTATCTCAATACAGCACTTAGTTTGTGTAAACTGGAATATTGCCAATACCAAATATCTATTTGACAAAACATTTACAATAAAGTGGTATTAGATGAAGTGTTAGATTGCATTAGATTAGATTGCATACTTAAATGTATGCAATTACCAAGGCATAGGTAAATTTAGCTCTAAAAAAAACAATCCTTTAACATTTGAGCTGAGTATCTTAAGACAACCCAATTTTAATGAATTCAACCAAATAAAACAGATTCGTATCAGTCTTGTCAGTAATATTGAAGGATCTAAACTTGGGCTGTAACACAACAAACCTGTGCAATAGTACGGTGCAAAGTGTTCCTGCATTTTCATTTTCCAACAGTGGTGGGCAGTCTCAAATGCACTTTCCATTCAAGATCCACAGATCTGTCCTCAGGAGCTGATCTCATCCTAAAACTTTGTCTTTGCATCACACAAAATTGTGTCTCTTACTGTAGTGACATATAGTGCAACAAGGTGAATCATTTCCTACAATAAAGTATTAAAACCTAAAAATCTCAATTTGTCACTCCCTTACACTTTCATTCAAATATCTTTGACTACAATTTAGATAAAATATGCAAACAGGGTAGCAAGTATTGAGGACCAAAACTGCTTTGGCTAATGAGGTGGCTCTTTTTTATTTTTTTGAAAAGGGTATGTATTCTCTATTACCTTGTGAAACAAGGCAACATTTGGATAGGAGAATCTTAAGGTCTTGTCAGTAAACCATCAACAATCAAAATGATTTTTTTTTCACACATACAGAAAATGAGAAACATTTATGCTTATACTATCCCATGTCAGATAATGTACAATCAATCTGGACTTTTAATAAATACAGCTTCCAGACACTGAGATACAAAATGGTCAGCGAAATGCATTGTTCTAAATCAAAAGTATGAGCTTTGGAATCCAACTATATAAGGAATGCAGAGATCAGCTTTCATAAAACATTTCACACAATGTCATCATTCATCACTATTTTCGACAAACATTGTTTTATCCTTACATCGGGTTAAAAATACATTATCAACAATTAACCACCTGCTAAACACAACTTTTTTGCAATGCATCCAGCAAGGCACCATATGGCTGAATCATGGTTGCATTTCTGCTTTAAAATTTCAACATCTTCACATAAGTCACTCAGTAAAAAGGAAGTTAGATGTCTACTCTAACTTTTTAATTACTGTTTGTGGCTATGTTTTTAATCACGTTTTTATCCCATCCTTCTCCTGCCTTCCATCCTGTCTGTCCAAGCTGGGGCTGAGGCCCCTGAGTGCTGCAGAAGGTAATCGGGAAACCCCATTCACTATCAGTGCTCCAGTCTGTTGGGCAGATATAGTCTGCGGATTCATCAGGTTTTCTCTTTCTGAGGTGACTGAATTGAGTGAAACCCAGTTTCTTAGGCTGAAAAATATATAAAATAAAAATATTTAAAAAGTCCAACCCATTTGGACCCAATTGATTAGAAATTACTCTAGATTCTGGTTTTACCTTCACTTTAGCAGTGGTAGTAAGGGGAACATGGCCTGTAGCATTGCCATACTCTCGCTTCTCCTGCATGCCCTGAGTACCAACCAGAGCAGAGAAGGCAGTGGCGAGGTGGCGGCGGAGCAAAGTCTTCTGAGGAGGAATATTTAGCAGCAGGGCCAAAGTCTCAGAGCTAAAGCGAGGCTCCAGGATCTATGGAAGAGCATATTGACAGCAGATGACAGCAACAAATTTTGCCTCCTGGCAAGTACTGAAAGCATGTCAGGATAGTCTCACTTGAAAAACTTTCAGACAAGCTCAAAACATACAGTACTTACAATAAGCCCACCATGAACACCACTGCCCCGTAGATTAGGAGCATACTCAGCTAGGTCCACTGCTCTCAGCCACTCCATCACACGATGATTAGACCATTGCACCACTTCTGAGGGAGAAGGCTGTTTCTGAAGAAAGTTAAAAATAAAAATATTAATTGAAGTCATGGCCTCTTCCAATGTCACTCCTAACTCTTTCTACTTTAAATACACAGAAGCGAAAAGAATAGAGCTCAAAAGCACCAGGGTTTGGAAGCAATTTTATGAAAGGAGAAATTATGTTAAGTGTTCAACACTCATCTGTCACCATCTGGTGGGCAACTGATGTGATGGCACCTTCCATATCTGAGAAAAGTATCTCAGTAAAACACTTTGTCTTTAATTACATCAGCTTTGATTGCTAATAATTCACACAAAATTTTCCATAATTTCAATTTCTGCCTGCTCCTTCAAATTTTGTCTCACCTCTTCACCCGGCCTACGTCGAAGACAGTTGGGGTTGAACTTGTTGGCATGAAGGACATGGATGGCACATTTAATACTGAGATGATGAAGCTGACTGGTAACCTTCAGAGTTAAGAGGTCATTCTGGGTGAACAAGCAAAATAACATCAGTAAACTTTACAAAAAATATAAACTGTCATATACTGTTTTTCATTTGTCTTTAAGTCATGTTTGAAATTCAAGCAAGTTTATCTGCAGACCCACCTCAACAGAAAATGTCAGAACACATGCAGGATTATGTCTTACCACTGTGAGGTATTGAATCATTCGACCATCTACACGAGCTTCATGGAATTGATCTTTATACTGAGGCAAACCGATATCATCCAACCACCCTAAAAATGTGGAAATGCGAATTAATTTACTTTACTTGAAACATTTCCAATATTCAATGTAAAAACTGTCTTACGGGTGACCCAGATATGGTCCAGCTCTGATGATTTCTCTACCACTTTAGTAGTGACTGCACTCAGAGCAAGCTGCAGCTTCTTCCTGTGTAGTGGATTCTTCATACCCATCTCCTGAGGTCAGAAAAGACTTTATCACAACACTAAAGACTGGGGTTTAATTGTGGCTTTGCTCACACACTATGCAATTTAATTTTCCCTGATAATCCTTTTAAGTCATGTCATTAGATTAATTATCCCATCTCATCACTTGACCTTCTCAAAATCCTGAGGTGTGGCAGAGAGGAGTGTCTGTCCATTCTCAACCCACTGCCGGGTGAGACTGACATACTGGCCCAGTCCGTAGTCCTCTAGCCAACCACAGACCTGCTCCCTTGTCCACTGGCTAAATGGAATATTCATATCACTGACAGAAAAAAGGAACAGATTAGTTGATAAACTGGTTGATTTATTGCAAAGATTTAAAAATTATCATCTTTTAGATTATTCACAATAAAACACACAAAGCATACAATGCATTTAAAACAAAAACGATTATGGTAAGCCCTTTAGCCTCTTCTCATTTTGGCCATTTAGGAAATGATGGAGGTAAGGATAAAGTGTAACAGTGACCTTGCTGATCTGAAATCCTTAAAATAGGAGTACTACAAAGTGAGGTAGATCTACATCGAACTTTACCGTGCAGAGTCATAGGATTCAAGGGTCCTAGTCAGTCTGGGTCCAGCCGTAGCCCGTAGACCCCCTCTTCTAAATTGACTGACATCTGGATCCATTGCCTGGAGCCCTCCAGACTGGGTTCTTCGAAGTCTGTATGGATGAGGATAAACAAATCTTTGGATAAAAATCTGGAAACGTCTTTCATCCTCAAAGTTAAATTGTAGTAGAATTGGCACAATCAGTACATATTAACTGCAATGTTGAAAAATATAAATAAGAAGTATAAAAGAGGCAATAAAGGAAAATAGCTTAAATAACTGTAGTATTTTAATATTAAAGGCCAGTAAAAAATTATTAAACATTTACAGTTTTGTATAAGTGTATAATGTCAGTAATTTTATAAGTTTGTCTTTATAAAACAACTACATTATATTTGTATAATAATTAAATTTTTTACCTTACATCACATACACCTACTGATGTTTTTGCACATATATTGAATATATAAAATATATGCTATTTAGAGTACATATATATATAAACATAATGATATAACAGACATCTATTTAATGTTTTTTACTTAGTGATCATCTGTTAATGTATTTCCCACACTCACTTCCCCCAGAGTCTCTTAAAGCTCCTGTTATTCTTCATGTATTCTGGTGAGCCCACAGCTCTCTGGCCAGTCTGTGTATTTGCCCCAGAATGAACTGGGGAATTATTGGTTGAAGAGCTGTCATCAACTTTCTCCAGCTTTCCTTTAAGAGAAAACCACCATGAGTGTTGTGCTCTATTTTTTTAGAGCTAAATTAACAAATATGAGTCAGATTGTTTGAAGTTAGCAAATGCTCAGTTAAAAATGGCAGTAATTTGAGCAGACAAAGGATATTTCTAAATTTAAAGTCTTCCCTGGTTGTGAAACTGTGGCACATACAAGTGTAAAAAAACAGTGCATGTGTGGTGTGATGGGCTGTCTTTATACAGTGCTCTATTCAGGAAAGGGAACAAAGGTTACAGACCATTGAGATCAGCAAATAATTCATCAGTTAATGTCCCTTGAAAAAGAAGGGATTTAAGCGAAATTTTACAAGCTGTGATCTTAATGATATACACTGCAGTCAGTCTCCACTCTACAGCAGAACTTGGTAAAGAGAAATCTGGGTGGGGCTCCAGTTAAATCTGGTCGGTAAAGAGGATTGAAGGGTGGAGCTGGGATGATTGTGGTCAATCTGTTAGGATCCTCTGCAATTAGTTGTGATCAAAGGTGTAGTGGTTGTCTGGTTAAAGAAGAAGGGTTTGCCCAAAATATGAGTACTGCCTTTGCTCATGGGAATTCATGGCATCACGACTATTCCACAGTAAAAGATATCTGATGCTATGTCAGAGATTATTACTGTATATCCTGAGTTAATACTTATGGAATTACTTTGGCTGGAGTCTCCATCTTCCCCTCTATCGGGAGACGTTTGTCTCTGGATTTCACTACTGATGTCTCTTCCCATCCCATTTTGCTCTGACAAAGAAGAATTCACAGGCAGCGTCTGACTTCTGGTGTCACTAAGACCACTCTGCAGATATAAACAAAACAAAAAAAAAAAATCAACTGTAATTATATGTGATACAAATTGTGAATTCTGTCACATATTCATCACATAAGACAATAGCTTGCATACAGTATGAAACACATAGGGAAAGCGTTCAGGGTTATTAATGAAATTAAAAAGTAAATGACAAATCTAAGCATATTAGATGATTTAAAAAATACCTTTTGTGAAGGTCCATTTGACAGGTCATTCATGCTGCTTGATAAAGACTGGGGTACTATTCTGAGAATATAAAACCACAGTCATCTCAATTAATTTCTAAGCAATAACAGAGTAGGCCATTGATAAGTAGCTGCTTCATTACCTGGATTCACTGTCCTTCTGGGCTGACAAAAGTGGTACTTGTTGGGAGGAAGAGCTGTTTTTGGAACCCTGTGATGAGTCAGAATTAAATTAGAGAAACTACACATTCAAAATCATGTAGAGTTGTTCAGTCATACAACCAATTTAAACCCACATCAGACTTTACATCCTCATATTTTGCACTGGCAGAGTCAGTATGCTTCATCAGCCCCTGTTCTTCTTCCTCACTGCTGCTTGACGGAGTCCTACCATTTGACAATGAACGAACAGCAGGAGGAGCTACAGCAACAAAAAGAAGAAGTCTATTTTTGTCTCAGCTTAAGCAATTGCAGATATTTCTCCAAAAGAAAAAATGATCAAATGTTGTTATTAAGGGAATATAGATACTTCACAGGGAGGATAAAGGAGTAAATAGGCAGATTACCTTGCCTTGTGGTGTGAGTGACCTCTCTGAATTGCCTGCACTGATTCAGGAGCAGAGTAAGCTCTTCAATACGACGGTCCTGCAGAAAACAGAATTAAGATGTTTATCTAATGTTAGGAAAAGCACAAATGGACAATCTGCTCTACTCTCGTACTAACCAATATTCCACGTAAACATCCCTTGTTCACCATATGGTCTTTACATCAAAATAGTGAAGAGAGAAGGCATTGACATAGAACTGGCTGGAAATCTTAGTTGTGGTCACCAGCTGTGTGGAGCGTGTGTTTTTTGAAATGGTGCCCATGCCTGGTTTTGCCATGGTTCTCTTAATGCAGCTCACTCCAAAATTAGGCTTGGCAGATTGAGGCCTACTTAAATGTGGCTTTGCCTGAAATGGCTTGCCTTGGGGTATGTGTACGTGTGTGTCTTCACTAGTGTGCCTTCACTAGTGTGCCACATGTAGTTCTGCGTCTGTAAGTCTTTAACGTCCAAGATTCCCAGGCAGGGAGAATACAAAAGCTGCTCTGTACTATAAATGGTTGGAGGGCGGTGCCTCCCAGAAATGACAACACCTAAAAACAGTTGCTTCCTAATCTTCAAAGCAGCAGTGATGATAGCTCTTCTAGATACAGGCCAGCAAGACACTTTGCATTGCAGTGAACAACAGATAATACACATTGCTCTACTTCAGCCTGGTTAATCACATACAAAAGAATAGGTCACCGGACTCCTGGTAACTTACCTTTTCATCATTGGCAGCTACCAGTGATTTCATTCCACTCCTAAGTGTCTGCAGTTCTTGATCTATAAAGAAAAGCCTCACACGTTTATTATTTTGTATGGACAGCAGCTCAGGTCAAATTAATTATATTTATCTGCAGACACATACAGTGGCCTATGGGTATTTAGAAAGAATGGAAAGTAAAAAATACATGATTGAATGCTATAGATTTATTCCTCAATAGAGTGTCATCTAAGCATGTATTATTGTATTCACCGAAGGCAGTTTGATCTACCAATCATAGCTTTAGTCATATTAGCTTCTACATATCTGGCCCCACAATCAATAGATACTTTCTTTGCAACAGTTACAGGCATTACAGGTAGTATTGCTAGTGAGTGTCAGTAATTACAAAAAAAAGCACCTAGAGAAGTGTTTATCTATGACAAAGAAAATTCAGAACAAAACAACATTAAAGAGAATGAGGACACCAAAGGGAAGAGAGCTGGTGCATCAAGTAATTTTGGAAACCCCTTGGTGATTCTCAAAACTGCTTCTCAGGGCAAAAGGAAACAAAAGCTAATAAAGTAAAAAGACATGTCTAGAGAAAGGAAATAATTGAAAACTGAAAAAGATATGGCCCATGGGTTTAGAATAATTTTTATTAAGTACTGCTCAGGCTTACATTTGATGTTTAGCCTCTTCCTGTACATCTCCTCTGAGAGAGACAGACAGAGACCCATGATGAGACACTTTATTAAGGGCCAAGACAGACTCTTCACTGCAGCTGTTACTGCAAGTTAATGAATGCAAAAAGGAGTCAATAACTGTGTCAGCCATCAGGCTGGGCAACTCTGACAGTGCAAGGCTGTTGTTGGCAGGTTGGTGTAGGGCTTGAAGCCGGGTGCTTTGCTTACCTTTCTCTGAGCTCTCACTGGTTAAAGAAGGTCTGGCAAGCAGCTGATTGTGCAAGCTTTCGATCTCAGCGTTCTTACTGAGGAGATGCTGCTGAAGGGTGTTGATCTCTGCCTGTGGATACCACATAATGAGGACTCATTGCAGATAAGCCATGCAGTTCTGCACAACTGTACTGTATTATACAGTGGTGTGAAAAAGTATTGGCCCCCTTCCTGATTTCTTCTTTTTTTTTTTTGCATGTCTGTCACACTTTGTTTCAAATCATCGAACAAATTTAAATATTAGTAAAAGATAAAACAAGTAAACACATCATGCAGTTCTTAAATGAAGGTTTTTATTATTAAGGGAAAACCAAATCCAAAACTATATGGTCCTGTGTGAAAAAGTGCCCCCTAACCTAATAACCTGTTGGGCCACCCTTAACCTCAACAACTGCTATCAAGCATTTGCAATAACTTGCAATGAGTCAGTTACAGCACTGTGGAGGAATTCTGGCCCACTCATCTTTGCAGAATTGTTGTAATTCAGCCACATTGGAAGGTTTTCGAGCACGAACCACCATTTTAAGGTCATGCCACACCATCTTCATTTTGTTTTTCTTCAGCCATTCAGAGGTGGACTTGCTGGTGTGTTTTGGATCATTGTCCTGCGGCAGAACCCAAGTTCACTTCAGCTTGAGGTCACGAACAGATGGCCGGACATTCTCCTTCAGGATTTTTTGGTAGACAGCAGAATTCATGGTTCCATTTATCACAGCAAGTCTTCCAGGTCCTGAAGCAGCAAAACAGCCCCGGACCATCACACTACCACCAACATATTTTACTGTTGGTATGATGTTCTTTTTCTGAAATGCGGTTACTTTTATGCCAGACATAATGGCACACACACCTTCCAAGAAGTTCAACTTTTGTCTCGTCAGTCCACATTTTCCCAAAAGTCTTGGGGATCATCAAGGTGTTTTCTGGCAAAACTGAGGTGAGCCTTTATGTTCTTTTTGCTCAGCAGTGGTTTTCATCTTGGAACTCTGCCATGCAGACCATTTTTGCCCAGGTGGAGTAATGAACAGTGACCTTAACTGAGGCCTGCAGTTCTTTGGATGTTGTTGTGGGGTCTTTTGTGACCTCTTGAATGAGTCGTCACTGCGCTCTTGGGGTATTTTTGGTCGGCTGACCACTCCTGGGAAGGTTCTCCGCTGTTCCATGTTTTCACCAGATAAAGGCTCTCACTGTGGTTCGCTGCAGTCACAAAGCTTTAGAAATGGCTTTATAACCCAGACTGATAGATCTCAATTACTTTCTTTCTCATTTGTTTTTGAATTTCTTTGGATCTTGGCATGAAGTCTAGCTTTTGAGGATCTTTTGGTCTACTTCATTTTGTCAGGCAGGTCCTATTAAAGTGATTTCTTGATTGTAAACAGGTGTGGCAGTAATCAGGCCTGGGTGTGGCTATTGAACTCAGGTGTGATAAACCACAGTAAAGTTATGTTTTAACGGGGGGGGGGGGGACTTTCACACCACTGTATGTGCCAAAATATGTCTAAAACTCTTTCACATTCACTAAAACAAAGCATGCACATGCATCTTAATTTAAAGTGACAGCAAAAAACCTCACACATTTTGTACCAGCAGTATATACAATACAAAAGACCCACAACAAAGGAGATGTTTGTTTTCATTAAACTCTAGAAAACCAGCTATCGGGCTACTTTCAAGGAATTTGATTTGTTTTGAAATAAGGTAAAATTTATTTTAGAATGATTTATTCACCAGTGTGCACTAGCTCTATGTTGGAAATAAAAGTAAAAATACATTTTTTCCATCATATATAGCACTGTTTTACTTACCAAGCATTATTCCTCTTGTTTAAAAAGGTCTTGTAAGTTACACACATGTGCATGCAAATGCGCTTAGTATAAAACATTATTTGCCAATGAAAAAAAATAATTGTTATTCAACAATTGGTCAGCAAACTGACAATAACATTGGTTATGTATTGCAACCCAAAAGTCTCTGAATTGGGCACAGCCCTCTGGTTAATGCTATGGGTCCTATCCTAGGGATAGTGATAGGGATAGGGTAGAAAATTGTCTATGCCCACATGGGTGGACCCCACTTCGTCTGAACCGAGTGAACTCATGTCTACAATGTCCATATACAAAAAAATAAATAAAAAAGCCTATTTTTATAGTTTAAACCCGAAATATGCCTCCAAAATATGCTCCCAAAACACTTTAATTTCATGTCAAACTCAGCTTGATATATTGTTAATAAATAAATTAGTGACCTAAATTAGTAAATTACATTGTTCTTAATAATTTAGCATTAAAACTGTTAGGATATTTTTTACTTCCTGTGTATGGACTCTTATTTTGGTCTCTGGTTTCCGGTTTCATCTATGTTAGTCATAGGTAGCTTTATGTTTATCAGTAAGAGTTTTCACCTGTGTTTGATTAGGCTGTTTCTAGTGTATATATATATCTCCTGTTCCCCTTCGTTTCTCACTGGAGAATTAAAGTTTGTTCACATCTGTTACATTTGCTTGTACGCCAAGTGGCAGAGTTTATGTGTTGTTTGTTAGTCTGTGTTTGGTTCTGTGCTGAGCAGCGGAGTATCCTGAATCTGTGTATTGTGTCCTGAGTGCAGAGAAGGTTCTCTGCAGTGCCTGAGCCTGGTGTGTCCAGGAATTAATAAAAAGACCAGTGGGGCCCACAAGCCCAGAGCGCTATGCCTAATTCACAGAATCTTTGGTTACAATACATAACCAACATTCTGTTTCATTGGTGTGTAACCCTCTGGGCTATTACTATGGGTCAAAGTGAAAGCCAGAAACGCTTCACGCCCCACAGGGCCCAAAACACCCAGGAGGATAACTAAAAACTACAGTATGACCTGAGCCTAAATCACCAGGTGGGGCACAGAGGTACACACATACTAGAAAGACAGACATGAACAAGAGCAAAAAAAACAGGTTCAACCTGGCAAACACCTGCCATGCACAGGGCAGGTAGGCAGAACTGGGGCACAGTATAACTGTTCTACGACCTTCCATAATTTGCAGGCAAAGGAGGGGGTAGTGAGATTGCTCACTCTCTCTATCGACACCAAAGTGAATAACAGGATGTATTTTCCAAGAGAACAAAGGAGAGGAGCCTACCACAGGGCCTCAAAAGGAACCCTAATGAGCACATGCTCACCAGAGCAAAGTCCGATTGCAACACCAGGGGGCACACCACCAGGCAGTACCTGCATCCGCTGAGAAAACCACCATTCACATTGGGTATTGCCACATGGCATGAAACAATGCACTCTTGACTGCCTGAACCTGTGCCAGACCCAACCAACCAGGTCCAAATGAAGGCACCATTCCCCCAGGCAAGGGGCCCTCATGAGACATGATGTCTGCAACTTCTTTGAGCTTCCTAGGGATGTGCACTGCTTTGATCGAGAGGAGGTGAGCTTGAGCCCACAATAGACGACGAGCAATGCAGAGCAGATGCGCTGAATGCACTCCACCCTGACTGTTGATATACTGTAATATACAAGCCCTGGCAAAAATTATGGAATGAACACTCTTGGAGGGTGTTCATTCAATTGTTTAATTTTGTAGTCAATCTCAGTTTTTGTTTTTGTGTTTTTTTTAGATCAAGCACAAAAAGATATGGAATTCTGAGGAAAATATTACTGAATCATAAAAAAAAAAATAAAAAAAAAAAACACTACACCACTAATACTTTGATGCACCACTTCTGGCTTTTGTAATTGCTTGAATTCTCTGACGCATGGACTTGAATATCGACAAACAGGATTCCTTATCAATCCAGGTCCAACATTCTCTTATTGCAGGTGCAGATCGGTCTTGCAGGTTGCCATTTTCTTCAGTTTCTACCATGACCATGACGTTTCTTGAAGGAAAGGTTTCATGTGTTTTGCCCTATGGCAAGATGCATTATCCTGAATAATGATGTCATCACCAAACATCCTTTCAACTGATGGATTAAGAAGTGTCCAAATTTCAATATACAGTGCATTCAGAAAGTATGCAGACCCCCTTGACTTTTTTCAATGTTATGTTGCACCGTGGTACTACAATTGTTTAAATTTTTTTTTTTCATCAATCTACACTCAGTACCACATAATGACAAAGTGAAAACAGAATTTTAGAAATGTCTGCAAATTTATTAAAGAAAAACTGAAATATCACATTTACATTCTCTTCCCTTTGGCTTCCTCAAGTATTTAGACCATTGACGCAACAGGCTTTGCACACATGGACTGGGGGATTTCCACTATTCTTCTTTGCAAATCAGCTCAAGCTCAGTCAGATTGGATGGGGACTATCAGTGAACAGTCAGGGCTCTGGATGGGCCACTCAAGGACATTCACAAAGTTCTCCCTAAGCCACTCCTGTGTTGTCTTGGCTGTGTGCCTATGGTCGTTATCATATTGGAAGGTGAACTATTGGCCCAGTCTGAGGTCCTGAGCGCTGGGGAACAAGAGCAGTTAACAGTTATGGAGAATATCTATGCATTTTGCTCCATTCGGCTTTCCCTCAACCCTGACCGGTCTCCCAGTCCCTGCTGCTGAAAAACACCCCCACAACATGATGCTGCCACCGACATTGGGCAACTGATGGGAGGTTCCTGGTTTCCTTCAGACATAACTTTTAGAACTGAGGCCAATCCGTTCAACCTTGGTGTCATCAGACCAGAGAATCTTGTTCCTCACAGTCTGAGAATCCTTCAGGTGCTTTTTTGTAAACAAACCTTTTGCACTGAGGAGAATCCAGTTTTTGAGGAGGGAGCAGGCCGCCATCCAGCAAAGGAAACTCATTTAAGTCACTTGTATTCAAGATCTTGTCCTTTCAATCATGACCCAAAGCTCATGACCATAGGTGAGAGTAGGGACATAGATTGACTGGTAAATCAAGAACTTTGCGTTTTGGCTCAGTTCCTTCTTCACCACAACAGACCAGTACATTGACAGCATTGCTGCTGCCGATGCACTAATCCGTCTGTCAATCTCGCATTCCGTCCTTCCCCCACTGGTGCTCAATATTATGTCTCAAAACACTTTACTATATGAAAAGGGTTCACAAGCAAACACTCAATCTGCTAAATAAAATTAAAAGTCCTCTGAATAGACAAAAACGTGGCAAGCCTGAGAGTGTACGTGCAGTTTTACTCACGACGTCAGCGGACATTTGGTAGACAATAGGACGAACCGGACCGGCTACTAGGCAATGATGGGGATGATGAGATGAGGTTGAAACACCAGCAATCAGCAGGCTACATCAACAACCAGCTCGGCAGCGGTGTACTGTAGCTGAACTTTAGGTCATGCGACAGGGGGGAAAAAAGCCAAACGAATGTCTCCTGGTCCAAGTCCTTCAGCGAGCATACACAATGTCTCTTAGTCAGTTTGATCAACTAAAAGTCTCTTCAACAAACTCATTCCGAGCTCATTTTAGCTTCAAAGTTGGCTCACATTAACAGTATACAGTAGAACTAATTAGCCAAGTAGCAACACTATTACGTGAATGCTAACATGCTAATAGCGATCTTCTACACTTCCTTATTAACGTTACACTTTCGAAGAAAGATAAACATTTTATCTCGGAGCATTTAACGTCACATTTCACAAACCTCCCGTTACACATCAGAAAACTCTGCATTCACCAGTAATGAGAAAAATTCTACATCAGTTTACTCTCGTCTTCTTGGTATTTCTGTGTTCTCCCGTCTGCTCTCTGCAGCATACGTGCTAGCTACAGGGTTTCTCAAATGTCCCTCCTTAGCGCTGCTCTGATTGGCCATTAGATCATCAAAATTACATACAACTAAAGAAGTCTGACACCCGGTGAGGTTAAGTAGTACAACTGACCATGCTTCTGTATGTACACAACACACAAACTATGTGCAGATACACACCATTTCTGATTGGACAAAAATTCGCTCTACCTCAACTGTATACACAAACTAAAAATCAGTGGAATCCAGTTCTTTGACTCCCTACCCTGCTACCATAAAATGAATAATGAAGATAGCTTATTTTGTGATCAGCCAATCTTTTTTAAGGAAATTTTAGAGTCAATAAAACATCTAAAACCTAATAAATCACCAGATTTATCACCTCTCCTACTAGATAATTGGCTGATGGTAATAGTGCTATTAAGCTGAAAAACAGAGCATCCCCAAGATTTTTCTTACAACATGGAATTAGACAGGAGTGCCCTGTTTCCCCATACCTTTTTCTTCTAGTTGACCAGCTTCTTTCAGCCCATGTTAATGCCAGCTCTCTACAGGGTATTCATATTGCAAACAGGCATGTTTTAATAAGCCAACTAGCAGATGATACTACCCTATTTTTACATAATGCAGAACAAATCCAAATCCCAATAATAATATTATCCACATTTTCTCAAAAGCGTCTAAGCTACATTTAAATATTAACAAATGTGAACATTTTCCAATTAAAAATTCTGCCCTTACAATGATAAGTAATATATGAGTGAAAGAAAAAGTTGTCTACTTGGAAATTACCATCAAAAAAAATGAAAAAAAAAGATTGAGAGAAAATCTTGGTACATTTATTGAAAAGACTAGAAAAAGGTTAAACTGATCGTTGCACAGATGTTTAATTTCTTATGGGAAAATAAGACACGCTCTTATTAGAAAATCTGTTGTGCTGAACTCACCTTGGACAGGTCCTTAACAATATCCTAAAGGTCAACAGCGCTTAAAGAGTCCTACATCTATAGGGAACTTTATCCCTAACTACATTTTCGATCAGCTGGGTGGTATTGATTTTCTGCTGCTCTGTAAATATAATCCAGAAAAAATTCCAGTCAAACAATACTTATTAGCCTGGTCTCTCATCTACAAACATTCACCACACAACTATATTATCTGAAACAATAAAGATATACTTTATAGGAAGAAATCTTTATACTACAACCATTGGAAACAAAATGGCATTATCTTTATAAGACAGTTGTTTAATTGTGAAGGCTTGCAATTTAACTACAGTCAATTTTTTCACTACTATTCCTCCTGGTCTTTGTACGATTATGATGAGATAACATCTTTTAACTTAATGGACATCTCAACTGCCACGACGTCAAAAAAAAAAAAAAAAAAAGCTTATTGGAACAGATATGTAGATAGGCTTAACTGGAAAAACATATGGTCCTTGCCACAATAATTTTTTGTCACGAATAAGTTTAGAGTAGTAACATATAAGCTTATTCATAGATTTTACCCCACTAAGAACTACTTAGACAAGTTTAAGTCAAGTCAAGTCAAGTCAACACAAACCGTTCCTTCTGTAACAAAAATAAACAACGAAAAGGCGTGCGTCATTAAGGCACGTTTGGTCTCGCGAGTTTCTGTGAAATTATGTTTGTGGAATCGCCCCAAAATGAAATCATTGCTACAAACAGCTGGTGTGTGATTTCCCAGTCTTGTTGAATCCTCTAGTGTGCATTCACAGGATCATGATATTAAAATTTTCTTGAAACTGTCCTAATGTCTGTGGTCTCCCACATTTTTAAAATCGGTCAAGATTTTAAAATCGTCCCCAGCCTAAGTCATGCGGTCACCTTCACTGGTGTGACGAAAGACTGCCCCAGGGAAACCCCTATAGCAAAACAAGGGGCTTCTGAATATCTGGGCCAACCAGATGACTCCTCCATCCTCCACCACAGTCTCTTCTGTGGTGTAGACTATTTACAGTTGCTAGAAAAAGTATGTGAACCCTTTGGGATTACTTGGATTTCTGCATAAATTGGTCATAAAATGTGTTCTGATCTTCATGTAAGGCACAACAATAGAAAAACACAGTCTGCTTAAACTAATACCACACAAACATTATATGTTTTCATGTTTTTATTGAACACAACATGTAAACATTCACAGTGCAGGGTGGAAAAAGTATGTGAACCTTTGGGTTTAATAACTGATTGATCCTCCTTTTGCAGCAATAACCTCAACCAAACGTTTCCTGTAGTTCCAAATCAGACCTGCATAACGGTCAGGAGGAATTTTGGACCATTCCTCTTTACAAAATTGTTTCAGTGCAGCAATATTCTTGGGATGTCTGGTGTGAATCATTCTCTTGAGGTCATGCCACAGCATCTCAATTGGGTTGAGGTCAGGACTCTGACTGGGCCACTCCAGAAGGCGTATTTTTTTCTGTTGAAGCCATTCTGTTGTTGATTTACTTCTATGCTTTGGGCCGTTGTCCTGTTGCATCACCCATCCTCTGTTGAGCTTCAGACAGATGATCTTAAGTTTTCCTGCAAAATGTCTTGATAAACTTTGGAATTCATTTTTACGTCGATGACAGCAATCTGTCCAGGACCTGAGGCAGCAAAGCAGCCCCAAACCATGATGCCCCCTCCACCATATTTCACAGTTGGGATGAGGTTTTGATGTTGGTATGCTGTGCCTTTTTTTCTCCTGTGTGTTCTTTCCAAACAATTCAATTTTGATTTCAATATATTCTGTCCACATAATATTTTGCCAGTAGTTCTGTGGAACATCCAGGTGCTCTTTTGCAAACTTCAAACGTGCTGCAATGTTTTTCTTGGACAGTAGTGGCTTCCTCCGTGGTGTCCTCCCATGAACTCCATTCTTGATTAATGTTTTACTT
Source organism: Mastacembelus armatus (assembly GCF_900324485.2). Taxonomy (NCBI): domain Eukaryota; kingdom Metazoa; phylum Chordata; class Actinopteri; order Synbranchiformes; family Mastacembelidae; genus Mastacembelus; species Mastacembelus armatus. The sequence continues at coordinate 13,500,191 of NC_046635.1, forward strand.
ATTGTAGATTTGTCAACAAAAATGTTAGCATGTGCCAGAGATTTCTGTAAGTCTTTAGCTGACACCCTAGGATTCTTCTTCACCTCATTGAGCATTCTGCGCTGTGCTCTTGCAGTCATCTTTACAGGATGACCACGCCTAGGGAGAGTAGCAACAGTGCTGAACTTTCTCCATTTGTAGACAGTCTGTCTTACCGTGGATACATGAACATCTAGGCTTTTAGAGATACTCTTGGAACCCTTTCCAGCTTTATGCAAGTCAACAATTCTTGATCGTAGGTCTTCTGAGAGCTCTTTTGTGCGAGGCATGGTTCACATCAGGCAATGCTTCTTGAGAACAGCAAACTCAAAACTGGTGTGTGTTTTTTATAGGGCAGGGCAGCTTTAACCAACACATCCAATCTCATCACATTGATTGGACTCCAGGTTGGCTGACTCCTGTCTCCAATTAGCTCTTGGAGAAGTCATTAGCCTAAGGGTTCACATACTTTTTCCACCCTGCACTGTGAATGTTTACATGTTGTGTTCAATAAAAACATGAAAACATATAATGTTTGTGCGGTATTAGTTTAAGCAGACTGTGTTTTTCTATTGTTGTGACTTACATGAAGATCAGAACACATTTTATGACTAATTTATACAGAAATCCAAGTAATCCCAAAGGGTTCACATACTTTTTCTTGCAACTGTATGTTTGTATATAGTGTATATTTACTTATATCTGTGTGTATATTGTACATATGCAAATGTTGCATATTCCGCTTTATTATTCCATTGTATTTTAATTTTTATTATTTAATAAAAGTGTCTGTGTGTAACTGAGCTACTGTGACCAAGGAATTTCCCTTGCGGATCAATAAAGTTTATCTAATCATGCATAGCCTGTGCTGCATCAGATCGAGTCTCAGGTGAATAAACCACTGCTGAGGCCATCCTATGTGCAACAGGCTGCAGGGGTACCACCAATTTAGCCACAATCGTCATTCCCTGCAGACGCATGACTGACAGTGCCGTGACCACCTGGCAAGGAGTGAAATGAAGCAGCAGAGATGAGAGCGCTGCCACTTTTTCTCTAGAGAGACTAACTATCATACTGACTGTGTGCAGCTCCACAGCCTCTTTATCATGATATGCATTGCAATAATATGGGACACTAGCTCTGTGGTCTGCAGCAATGACTCCCGGGAGCAAACTAAAAAGCACGGTTTTATTGCATAGGCAGAAAAACAGCAGAACCATTATCTAATATACAGACAGCAATTGCACCAAAAAAGGAAAGACAACAGGTGAGTCTGATAGAGACTTCATGAAATAATGTAAGTTAATGGAAGAACTAATGGTTTCATCAAAAAAACGAGGACAAAGAAAAGCAAATATAATAGCTCAAAAAAGTCTCTGAAGTCAATCCAATGGGATTATGTTAAAATATACTATACAAGTAATACATTCAAATGACTAAGCCTTAACCCTGTTTGTACAGTACTTTAAAATACCAGGTAAAATAGTTCTCTGACCTCCTAAGAAAACATAGGTGTCTATGAATGAGAGAGCATGCAAAAGAGAATGACTCATTTAACTGCCTGGAAAACTGGATTGGATGTCATTTTGGAAAGTTCAGTGGACAGCAGTGGAATTTGGGCACTGTTGGTGTATCACACAGTCTAGACAAGAAAATCAGTATTTTCTTTTACCTTTGTTGTTTTGAGTTTCTTCTCATACTGTAACTTCTGATCCTCCAGTTGCTCCACTTTGTCCTTCAGAATCCTGAGCTCCTTAAATAAGCCCTAAGTGTGAGAAAAATGTGCCTCATAATTCACGCTGTATGTCAATAGAATACTGGTATTGCCACCCTTTCCAGCTGGTATACAATACAATATTCTGGTATTAGCAAATCTGAACAGCATTCCTTCATAAAACATATTAAATTCCATGAAAAGCAATGATTAGTAGTGTGACACACTGATGCATAACAGATCAGACGCTTGCTTTTGCTCCACACAGATTGCACTAGTGAGGATATTAGAAGCCATGCAGGCAGGCTTTGCCTACACTGTCTCCTCCACAGTAGTCCTGCTTCTCTGCTTCTGAGTTATCCTCTTTTGGGCTATGTATGTCCCCATCAGGTCCATCGGCAGCCTCTTCTAGTTTGTGCACCCCTGTGGTTCTGTCACAGGATTGGCCCGTGTTTGAACCCTGGACCTCATTGGACTCAGTGGAGTATGCCACGGTAGAGCTGTTGTCAGCCAGGGTCTCCAGTGCCTTTTTTTCCTGGATCTTGCTATTGATCTCCTTTTGAAACCTACACATCTGCTCCTGGAGTTCACTAATGAAATTCACTACAGTCTGACAGATTCAGTGGGTGGGGTGGGGGGTGGAGAATTGAGAGAAATGTTTAGAATGACAAACAGAAATACTGAAGTGTAGATGCATACATCTGTGTTTGTATGTCATTGAAGTATTACAGAAGTAATTTTTCAAGTTTAGTACAGACAGTATTGATTTTTTTTCTTCAGCATGCATACATAAATATGATAGTGAACATGTGTTAGAAACACAGCTCATTGACTCCTCCCTATATACAAACACACTGGGCCAGTTAGTCTCAGAAGCATTTAGTAAACGCATACTGTTTTTTGTATTTGTTCATGAACCTGAATTACCCCCTTGCTTTGTGCCATAGTCTTGAATTCACCAAGTAGGTAGTTTGAACTGATAAGGAGTGAATAGGTTTGCTATAAACCGTGCCCATATTCCTTCAAAATGAATGTAAACAGCAGTCGAGTTATGCTCGGACTGTGGACAGAGGAAGTCTCACTTGGGGTCCAGTGCAGCGGATATGACAGATGATATGTAATCCTCCATGGCTAAATTTAACTCTGAGCTTACTGGCTCCACAGTAAGGAGGCTTGCATATGGTGTTTGTGTGTGTGCAAACATATGTAGAGGGGCAAATTATTACAAATGTCTGAATCTCCTTTTTTGAAATATGTGCTTTGAAAATATGCTTTCATTTAGAAAAAGGGTCCTTCTTTCAAAATGGCATACCCAACCTTTACCAGTATTTAGAACAGAATACTCTGGGCTGAAGCCTACAAACACTGATATTTGGCCAACTATCCATCATGCCAGCTCCGCTATGCCTGAACTCTTTTAACTTGAGGACACAAAGGCTCTTTGACCAGCAGTGTTTTGACAATAACTGCATATATTACTGTTACCTGATTCATATGGTCACTGAATGCCCAGGATGTCTGCTGGCAACTTAACACATTGGTCTTTAAACTGACAAAAAAATTAACCCCCTTGTGGACCTTGCCCAAGAACAGCTCAGATAGGATTTGGTTGAATTTTGCGCTCCATCTGTCCAGAAGTGTTTATGGTCTTCCATAAAATCAACAGCTGACTTCAAGGTTAGATCCATCAGAATACAAGGCAGATTTTTGTGTGTTCCTTGTCATTCTTGATGGAGATGCACTCAACGACTGAAGCAAAACACAAGTGTTCATGAGCATTACTCCTTGAAAATAATCATACATAACATACATAAGTTCTGACAAACTAAACAATTGTTATTTACACAAAAACTTTCTGAGCACAAGAACTTGTCATATTTGGCTCGGTATAAGGCCGTACCTCTGCTTTGTGCTGCTTTTCAGCCCCTTGACCCTGTCTCCCCTCCATGTCTGCCAGTGTTAGCTTCAGGTAGGATACCTCCCCCATAAGACTCAGCTTCTGGTTCTCCAGTGATGTCCTATGCAGGAGCTCCTGTCATCAACAACATATAGCAAGACCATTAAACCACTCTAACACACATACAGGTAAGTACCAACATACACTAATACATTATCCCTCTAATGATACAAAACACTCAGTACTTAACTGAGCTAAAGCAGCATTAAGTATGAGACACAGCAAGCTAACAGTTCTGTAATGACAGTGCCCTCGGACAAACCCACTGGTTTCAGACGCAGTTTGAGTGGCTAAATATACACAACCCATGACCACTATTTATAATGCCTATTTCACAGCTCAAAGTACACAGCAGAGTGGGGGTGGGGAGTGAGAGAGAGAGGTACCAAAAGCATGCAAACAGAGAAAGAACATTAAAATAACTATGACAGGTGCATTTTTCTGTCAGTGTGAAATGCTGCCAATAAAAGCTGGTGATGAGGGGGACTATGGGGCTGCTCTACAGTTCTGACTATGCCCTCAATGGCTGTCAGCTTTGGGAGTTTAGACAGGCTATACAGGCAGATGTATTACTAATTTGCTTGATGTTGTGCAGGTGCTAAAACACTTAAAGTTCAGAACTGACCATCAGAGGCAAGCAAGCAGTACATATGGATATATCCATTTAAAACTCTCAGTTTGGAAAATATCTAGGGCTTCTTCTAGTATGCACATGGAAAATATTAGAGCTCTGTCACCAGGAAGAGATTTACGGCTCAGGTCCAAAGCCTCATAATGACCATGTCTCCAAGAAACCAGCCCTGGCTGCCCTTTGATACACTGCACACATACAACATTGCACACAGAACCAGACACATTCCTGGCACTTGTAAAATTGGTCAGATTAGGGTAAAACAATCTACTTTGAATAGAAATTTCACAGGAGAAGCATTATAAGAATAAGCCGCATTTATTCTGTTGATTACCTGGTTCATTTTGCCTGCAGCAAAGTAAGCATAAGTGCACTTCCCTCATAGAAGTAATAGCTTGTAGTTTCAGTAGATTAAAGTTTTATAAATCCATTCCATTTAGTATCCTTTGTACTGTTTAGTAATGTCTCTACTGTAGATTTGAAGTCAAATGCAAACAACTGAATGTTGTAAAGTTGTGAACTTCTAACTTTTAAAAGAGCACCACCCCTATTCTTTTTCCCTCCCACCTCTCCACCTTTCCAGCTGTTCTTTCCTTTCCCTGCTGTCCGCCGCCTCTTTCTTGCTCTTTTGCATGCATGTGTGTGTGTGTGTGTGTGTGAGAACAAGCAGTGAGTCAGTCCTGAAGGTTTCACGTTGGGGGTGTGGTTAATGCAGTTGTAATCACCTGTCCAGACAGACCAGTCTGGCCCTGCATAAACCAGGCAGAGACACTGTGCTGGAATGAGTCTGAGCCTTCTAAATATTTTGGTTGTCAAGGTAATCTGCACCCAGATAAATGGAATTTTAGCAAGGAATTTTTTCCAAGGAGGCATAACTGATCCTGAGGTACATATTACAATTTATAAGAACTGGATATTCACAGTAAGAGACAGCTGGATGCTATTTCATTAGCATGGAAGAACAATACAAATATAAAAGCCTTGGCGAAAGTCATAGTTTCCTGACTATGATCCAGTAAATCATGAACAATATGGTACTGTGAAAGTCTAGTGTAAGGTGTTTTGACACAGCAGTATGATCAGAAGTCAGTATGTCTGTGTACCTGCTGTAGCATCTCCTCAGTGGAGTTGAGTTTCTGCTGATGCTCCACCAGAGAACTCTCCAGATCACTGATTTTCACACCCTGAGCTTCCACCTGGTCTGTCAGCACACTCACCTGGGTGTATTTGAGTTTGGATAGAAAGATAGTGTTGAGAATCCAGGCAATAAACTATTTAATCATCATTTACTTTCACATTTTATCACATAATTGCAGCCTAGGTCTAGCTAAATTCTTCAGAGCTCCAGATTTTGTTTACTAGTACAGTTTCTCACATTGCACATCCATTATTGTCAGCTACATTCACATAATCATGAGTGCTCATTTTTGTTGATATGTCTGAAGAAACAAACTGAGCCCCTGTTCTTACATACGCCTACACATTACAACACATGATGGTGCTAGCCTCAACTTGTCTGAGATAAGCATTTGTTTAGTTGCACACACCTACACACATCTATACACAGACAAACAGATCACACAATTGTTTAGTTGCACACACCTACACACATCTATACACAGACAAACAGATCACAGAAAACAAGACATTCTGGTGTTGTAACCGCACCAGCTCACTTTATAACTATTACTTCACCCAACAAGAAGAAATACGCAATTACGCAACATTCACATCATAATACTCTGACCTACCATTGCCCTTTCACCTTCCTTTCCTTGCCTGTCTCCTCTAACACAGTTATGTGATACGGGCACTGTTCTGAATCAGTTCACACTAGTAGTGTATTGTCATATTTCTTCTTTTATTTAAACAGGCTCATATCCAGTGGAATTGATTCAGCTTTCTAAATGTCCAGGCCTGCTTCAGGTTAAATGTTTTACCACTCTCTTTTTAAAGGCCATGTACTGTAATATTTGCATCATTAATCAAAATGCACCCGATCACAAAAATGAGCATAATCCAGAAGACTAATCTCACCTGCAGAATCAGTGACTGTTTGTCTCCCTCCAGACGTGATAACCGGTCCTGATAGGACTCACTGTTGGTGTTTGAGTGGATGTTTTCCTTCAAAATAAAAGTCAGGTATTAACTTGAGTGAGTACACTGTTAATACAGAACAGTTGCTCCGTAGGTCAGGTTATCTTCAAGGAAATTCCTTTTGTGCCATTGGATTGTATGTGGGAAAGTCTGTACAAGGTTTACAGGTCCTAATTGAGGATTAAAAAATTTGTGCAATATTTTATACCGGCTGATTAGTGGCAGAAGTCTTAGTTCAGGGCTGCCTTTGTAGCTGGGGATATGTCAGAGCCATCAGTGCAAGGGAAGTAAAGTGCAACCAAAAGAGCTCAGATTTCTCAGAAACCAAGGCTATTAACCACATGCATTGAAACATTATGTAGCCCAGCATCCATCTGAGCCAGCCAGCTAAAGTGCTTTGCAATAATTTTAAAACATAATTAAGGCTTTAATAGACTCAGCAACAGACTTTAAAAACACACAATCATGTGTTTAAACATTAGAATATTTTTAATACTCCCTATAGTATGTACTTATACATAGTATGCAGTTGCAAGTAGGAAAGTAATGGCAATGTTTGTAGTTTCCTGGTTTTCTGCATAAATTAGTCATAAAATGGGATTTGATCTTCACCAGAGTCAGAAATTTCAATATTTTGAAGCTGATAAACGGTCATGATCTTTCATGTCTTCAACACACCCATTAAAGAAACAAAGTGATGGTGGAAATAGTAATGGTGACACTAGGCTTCTGATATCACTAAACGTCAAGTAGAGGAGGTTGTGATTTAGAATTACCTTGACTTATAAAAACAGTAACAGTCAGAACTCTGTTCATACAGTATCATTGTATCCATGGCAGTATAGCACAAAGGAACATAGTTGACATTTATCCATTTCTTATTCTACTCAAACACTATAACCTTATGACCAGTGTGGTAGACTTGTTATGCATTTCATTTAAAGACCCAGTGACCTAAAACTAAATATAGTTTGATAAACAATAGTTATTACTATTAAGACTTATTACATCAATTTTGTTTAAGTTAGCTTTAACACACAACTCTTTAATTCAATGTAAGGCTTAACGTAAGATTTAACATTGTATTAATAATGAAATCATTGTTGAAAAAGACTTAATAAACTCCTTTACTTACAGTAACTGTTCCAGCCCAAAGGGGCCTTGCACACAGGATTATACTGCATGTTCTGCAGCACTCTGCTTCAAGTAACATACAAAACAAGTCTTCATCCAAATTATCACTGGTAACTCTAAGTATGCAGTTAAAGGAAAAACAAAAGATCGTTTGTCCAGTTGTGATGCAGTAGTAAAAATTCTTACCTTTCTGAGCCAGGCAAAATGTTTGTAGATATCAATATCATACTCCATTCTACAGGGCCATTGTATTGTAGCTCTGACTACTAATGTTGAATACTAACACAATTCAGCTAGCATTGCAAAGCACTATGGATGAACAGAGAACAAAATCCATAGCAAGATAAATAGGAGCATAAAATTTCAGCATTAAATTTGAATCCAGCTTTCCTTCCTTTATAGACCCTCCATATTGCAAAGTGTGCAGAGAAGACCTTCGTCCTTGTGGTTTAGATTCTTCACCGCCTGAGACTTTTAGAGTTGAGCTGAATAACTTAAACTATGCCAGCTGGCTGAACTTCCTTTCTTTCTTCTCTTCACTGTTTTCCACCTCTTTCTAACTCCTTTCTTTTTCTTCTGCGTTCTCTCTCACAGCTTCAGTATTTACCACATCTTCACTTTTTTGCTGCTTGTCATGATCTTTTTTTTCTGTCTTCCCTTTGTTTCTCTTGTACCGCTCTCTAAACTGTATGTCTCTAGTCCTTTCTCTCACTCTGTCTGAACTAGTGTACCTCTCAGTCAAACTAATTTTGCTGGGCTTCCTAAAAGGGCACAGGGGAGAGGAACCTTTCTGCAGCACATGCTTGTCAGATGTGGAAGCCAGTAACGACAAAGCAGAAGGGGAGGAGGAAGCAGTGGAGGAGACTTAAGGGGTACTTGAGTTGACAATATTAAACTTAACTACAAGTAAAGTAAAAGAGGGCAAATATTGGCAGTGGCTAACCTGAACTAGACAAACAAGTGTTGCAGAACAGAGAGGGCAGGAGTATGAGAATGAAGGAAATGTCAGAGGACTAAGACAGACAGTGAAAGGGTTGCACGCCTGCTAATACTTTAAACATGTGTTCTGGAACTCATTACCAGTGCAGATTTCAATAGATCGTGCTTCTAGTTCAATGCGTATTAGCAGACAGAAAAATCCCTCCTGATGTTGATGTCCAGGATCAAAGCTCACTATATCATGGAACTATTAAAACCCATGGATTCTGACATAGCAGCTTGATTTAGACAGTAAAAGTAACTAACAGACACCTTTCCAATTTTAGATATTTCAAATTGGCTGTTGGACTTGCATACTGGGTGTTATATACGTCCTATCACCCATCTCTTTTGAAGGCCTTCAGATGTGAATGAAGGTGTACTCACCTCATCTCTCTCCAGCCATTTTAGTATAATGTCAGCTGTATCATGGGAAAGTTGTTTCTTGACAGAGTCCTGTTCTTCCTCACCCCCCTGGCCCTCCAGTAATTCCCTGAGGGCCTCAGTCAGCTGAAGAGCCTTGAGAGTGGGGTCCACGGGTAAGGGGAGGTTCAGCTGTTTAGTACACTCTGAAGATTGGTAATCCTGGTCATCTAACTGCATAAGAGCACCCAACAGGCCTTCACCAATTTTACCTTGAGAAAAGAACAGCAGGAAGTCAAAAATACTCCACAAGAGAAAGAACAAAAGAGAATGAACTTTGATAACTTGATTATTTTGGCATTCTAACTTCTAGGCAATCTGCACTGAGCAGTATGTCAGCAGTTCCCCAAATTAACTCTTGAGGGCACTATTGTGCTCCAGTTCGGTGTACTGTGTGTAAATAGCATCAATTGGCCTAGTACTGTGCACTGTGGCTTCTGAAATCCACAAATTACACGCTCAACTTGCAGGTCACTGTAATTATCATGTCTAAATTGCTGAAAGTACTTTTCATGCATGCTATCTGTAAAATTGCAGTAATGAAGTATGGACATGTGGACAGATGCATATTTTGTATTATAAATCATCTGCCTTTTCACTGACAGCATGCGATTATTAGCTGTTCTATGTGGTATAGTTTATAACTAAAACATGCTAATGGTTGGCCTCTCACTTCTGTTAATAGAAAAACATCTTCTGCTCTTGTGCAAAAAACACTGCTGTGGTTGTGACAAACAGCAGTGACTAAAATGTATCACCTCTGCTAGAAAATCCAGATGGGAAGACACTGGAAAGTAACGTGGAATTTCTGCAATTAGTGTACCGTGAGAGGTATATGCGCTACAAAATAAATAAAAGTACAAATGTATACAGCTGAGTGGGTGGTTGATTTAGGACAATAAGAGAACAGATAACAGAGAAGTACTTATCTAATTAAAGACTATTACTTACAAACTACTGTCTTATCTTCAACAAATGCTTCAGAAACTCCTTTTCGTTTGTAATTTCTCTATTACAATTTGCATATTTAGAAGATTTTATTCAATGTGCTAGCTACAATATATAGAGTATGTATGTGAATGCCCCACAATAAAATCGTGTGGGCAGACCTGGTTTTATGGAAGCCTACAATTATAAATTGGGTATTGTGCTGAAGATCTGATAAAGAAACAGAAACTCTTACCAGCAATAAAGTCATCCATTTGCTCCAAGGCAGCCTCTAACATGTGGCTGGCATTTGACGCCATGGCAACCTACAGTCTTTAAAAGCAACGCTAATAGATCCTCATTCACTGGTGGAAAGATAGAGTGTTAGCTGGTGGAATGAGACAGTGAGAAATGTCAAAGAGAGACAGAACGTCACAAACTACTCCCCTTCCTTGTCACACTTAGATCCTTTTACAAGCATATCTGCAACAGCTGTCCTGACATATGAGTGACTTCCAAGTAAATAACCACCTGAAAATGGCTTTTGGGTTTTACTTCTCCTCTCATTTTGTGGCCAGAGCCTCACCCAGTGCACAGTTATGCACATGAGGATGAAGTTCATATTTAGTACAGAAACAGTACATAGTTTTTTTGTTTTTGGTTCCTTAGGTTTTATTGTTTGTATGTATTTTCATTCCGTAGCAGTTTCATAAGTGAGTCCATTCTAAAGCGTGGGTGTAAAAAAAGTAGAAAAAGTAGGGAAAGTGACAATAACCATATATTTACCTCAAAACCAGTAGTTTTGGTGGAGCCACAGAGGTCATACCAGTATGCTATACAATAACAGTTTGATTGATGTTGATGACAGAGAGCACAGTTCACAATGATAAGACATGCACAATGAAGCAGGAACAAACTGCATCTGACTGAAAAGCTTCACCCATAAGATACTGGGTTCTGATATTATTTCATGTATTTATTTCATATTTGAGTGTGTGTTTTGACTTATATACAATCCATACATACACAAAACAATTGACACATAGAATTAGCCTTAAATATTTTACCATCATTTATTACTACTCTGTTGTAAAACTAAAGCATCAATCATTATAAACCAGTGAAAAAATGCTGTGTGTTGAATCATATGTCCTTGTGATGAGGGGATGTTGCTTGGGACAGAGACCATTAACCTGGCTAGATAAAAACCAGGCATTGTAATCTGTCATTATTCTTAGTTTGTATGATGACAAGTGACAAGTGACCCTGTAATTCATTTAGGATTTAGTTCAAATAAATCCTCTAAAGTTTTTTTTATTTTAAAGTATTAATGCATAATCTTTTTTATGCATTTTAAATATGAACCCCATTAAAAATTTAAAATCTGATTCTTATTTATTTGACTGGTTTAACTGCTTAAGAATCTTCATAAACTTTTCATTGTTATACCATTCATATTCTCTCTTAGTTCAAAAACCATGCTATGTTATATAAAGTATGGCCAACAGGGTGCATCATTGGTCAAGAAAAAATCTTATCTTCATACTAAGCTATTTGTCACAGAGGCATAATATCAAAATGTATGGCATTTAATTTATAAATGTTTACTATTTATTATTTATTCTACCCACCTAAAATGTTAATCCATCAGTCCATACCACCATATGAATTTCCAGAGCACAAACAGATGTTAGACGATAGGAAATGAGTGTTCTGTTTTGCAATTTGTGAAGTTGAACAAACCTTGGCCAAAGGTGAATACTTTCTGAAATCCAAAGATGGAACAGAGATATTGATAGAATAAGAACTAGGAATATATGTATTTGAAATCACATAGAGCAGGAAACTTATTTCTACTCAGCATCGAAAGGGTGAACCAGAACCAGATGGGTTCCATCCGTTACAGTTTGTACCTTTTTCAAACACAGACATAAAAAATAAACTCTGAAAATTTGAAAAAAGTTTCATGACCTTGCCAAATAATGAAAAGGTTTATTTTCTGTTGATATAAAATTAAAGTATAGTCTAATCCTGCCACAATAAAAGACAAAATAAATGATCTTTTAGCTTTTTTTCTCATATACTTTCTTCTTTTTTTTTTTAACCTTTTTAGGAATGTCTACATTGTACTGAGTCAAAGGCTTTCTTGTAGTCAATGGGAGCACAGGTTAGTCTGTCTGGTCCTACAGTCTTGACTGAGTGCTTTATCTAACAGTACTTCATGTTTTGCTCCTCTGGTGTTCTTACCCATCCCTTTCTGGGCAGAGACAGGTTATCGGACGATATTTGGATGGGACTGCTCCTTTTGGAGGTCCTTCAGGTTCAGGACACTCCTGCTTTCAGTTAGCCATTCGGTGCTGTGGGTTCCATCCATTAGCAGCTGGTTCATTTGAGTTGCTAGGCACTCATAGAGTGCAGTTAGTTTCTTTAGCCAGTAGATGTGGATCATGTCAGGCCCCTGTGCTGTCCAGTTCTTCATACTTGAGACTCTTTCTAGGATATCCACCATTGTGATGGTTACTGGGTTCTGTTCAGGGATGTTGCTGTGGTCTGCTCTCTGGTCCACTAGCAACTGAGCATTGGTGTTATGTCATGCCTCCTTCTCCCATATGATTTTCCAGTATTGTTCAGACTGCAGCCTTGGTGGGTCTGCCCTCATGTTATTACCCTGCCACTACCCAGAGTACACTTTTGATGGTTCAGTGGAGAACACCCTATTTATTCATCTTGCTTCAATTTCTCTGGTGTATGTCTTCAGGCGTGTAGCCAGGGCTGTGAGTCACTGCTTGGCAGTCTCCAAGGCCTCAGATACGGACAGCTTGTTGTACTTCTTACCCATCCCTTCATCCCACCTCTCTGCACTTCTGATAGTTGGCTAACTTCTCTCCATGTTGCCCTTATTTTTGCCTTCAACCTCCTTCTCCATGCAGGATACTGCTCCATAGTGGTGATGTTTATCTTGTGACCAAGCATCTCAAGGATCACTGCCATGGTGCATATCAGCTTGTTGGTCTCAATAATGGTTACAGTAAGGATTGTTTGTTATGCTGCAGTCACATCTTCTAGTAGAGAGTACTTCACTTAGTCTTGGTAACTGGCTGCAGAAGTTCCTGGTGTGCAGCTTACACATGAACTTTAATCTCAGCTGATCTTGTGTGGAGCTCACAGGAGCTTGCTGTGCAGCTTGGTATCCAATCTTATTCTCCCCAGTTTCCCTCTTCTTTTTCCTTTGTTACTTATTTGCTATGAATTACTTGGCAGCAAAGCAGTTACGTGGTTTCATTTTCCTTTTTGTATTTGGAATTTTTGATACAATGTTCAGTACTTGGTACGTTTTCTTAACATTACATAACCTTAGACATATAGAAGACTATAGAATTCTCTACTGTAATGCAACCACAGGGGGGCACAATCCAGTGTCTTCATGTGCTGGTCCCAAGTCTGAGAAACTGCAGAGGGTTGTGTCAAGAAGGACATCCAATGTAAAATTCAAGCCAAATCAAACATGCAAATCACAAATATGACTTCCATACCGGGCGCGGCCGGGGTTAACAACGACCGCCACTGGTACTGTTGACCTACAGGGTGCCAGTGGAAATTGGACTACTGTTGGTCAAGGAAGGAGAGGAGGAAGGCGTGTCCGTGGGCAAAGAGAGAAGAGGAAGGGCAGGAGTGTAGGACTTAGAGTAGGGACTTTGTCAGGAAAAACTAGAGAGTTGGCTGATATGATGGAGAGAAGAAAGGTGGATATCTTGTGTGTGCAGGAGACCAGGTGGAATAGTAGAAAGGCCTATAGATTAGGATCAGGGTTCAAGCTGTTTTATCATGGTGTGGAAAGGAGTAGGCGTTATCCTGAAGGAGGATTTTGCTAGGAATGTTCTGGAGGTGAAGAGAGTGTCAGATAGGGTGATGTGTCTGAAGCTGGAAGTTGAAGGTGTGATGCTGAATGTTGTCAGTGGTTATGCCCCACAGGTAGGATGTGAGTTAGAAGGAGAAATTCTGGAGGCAGATGGATGAGGTGATTCAGGGTATCCCTAGTGGTGAGAGAGTGGTGACTGGGGCAGACTTCAGCGGACATGTTGATGAGGGAAACAGAGGTGATGAGGAAGTGATGGGTAAGTTTGGTATGCAGGACAGGAATTCAGGACAGATGGTGGTAGACTTCACAAAAAGGATGGAAATGGCTGTAGTGAACACATTTTCCAGAAAAGGGAGGAGCCAACTTGGTGGTGACATATAAGAGTGGAGGCAGGAGCACACAAGTTGATTACTTCTTGTGCAGACGTTTTAACCTGAAAGAGATCAGTGCCTGAAAAGTAGTGGTTGGGGAGAGTGTAGCCAGAGAGCATAGGATGGTGGTGTGTAGGATGACTGGTGGTGAGGAAGATGAAGAGGACAAGGGCAGAGCAGAGGACCAAGTGGTGGAAGTTGAAAAAGGAAGAGTGTTGTGTGGCTTTCAGGGAGGAGCTGAAACAGGCTCTTGGAGGTCAGGAGGTTTTTTCAGATGACTGGACAGCTACAGCTAAAGTGATCAGGGAGACAGTTAGGAGGGTACTTGGTGTGTCATCTGGAAAGAGGAAAGCAGATAAGGAGACTTGGTGGTGGAATGAGGAAGTTCAGGAGTGTGTTAGAGGAAAAGGTTAGCTAAGAAGAAGTGGGACACTGAGAGGACAGAAGAGAACAGACAGGAGTACAGGGAGATGCAGCGTAAGGTGAATGTAGAGGTGGCAAAGGCCAAACAAAGGGCGTATGAGGATTTGTATGATAGATTGGACACTAAGGAGGGTGAGGTGGATTTGAACAGGTTGGAATACCTTCCTTTGTTCCTCGCAAGATTGTACTGTGAACTGTTTGTGTTTTGGACAAACTGACTGTTATCTTGAATCCTGGTTTGGTGTCTCTGTGTCCTGTCTCCCTGTTCCTGGTTCCTGCTTCTCCTGTTCCCATTCCTGCGCACATGAATTGAGCTTTGCCTTTGCTTGATCCAATAAAAAGTCTCTGTTTCTGCAACCTTGGGCACTGTGGAAATCCCTCTTTAAAAAACATAACAATATTGTGTACTTTAACTAAGAAATATAGCTAAAATTAAATGTAGGCATAGTATTATATTTTGAAAAGAATTACACAATTTAAAAAGTAAACATTAACATATATTTGGAACACATAACTTACAAATATGTTTAAAGTAGAGTGAGCTTTTAGGAAATATGTTTACTAATTAAATATTGATATTTCAATATACTTTGTAAAAATTTACTTTGAATATGCATTTTTTTGTATAAGTAACTCTTTAACTAATCTTGTACTTTGGTGACTTACCAAAAATATTAGGGGAGAGTGGGGTGAGTTGTGCCAGTTTTTACTTAAAGTGACTTTAAAGTGAGGCCATGATAGTAAGGTCTCCAACTACAAAATGAACTTAAATTTCAGGATGTGGTGCATCTCTGGGAACAATCACTTTTGACCTGAAATATAGTATTTAGGAAATATAGCTTTCTGAAAAAAAGTGGTCTTGTGGCACAACTTGCCCATGGAGCGGGGTGAGTTGTGCCTTTGAAGAGAAATTGTAATGGGAGGTAAATTGATTTTTGAAGTAAAATGGTATATTTTGATCTCAGAAACTGTAATACTTTGTAAAAGCTAGACAAATTCAATACAAAATTATTCTTATAACGTTTATTTAAAGGTATTTTACAACATCAAAGGTCAATTTTCTGAAACAAGACCTAGCGCTTCATGAACAAATCAGAGTTTAGTTCAAAGTTCAAAATGAAAAGTTTGAATGCAATCCTTTTTACAGATCTGGGCTACTACATAACATCCCACTTGTCAATGCTACAAGGGAATATAAATTTCTGCTCCCTTCTGGCTGTGCCTCCAAATTTTTGTGGTGTGGGTAGTTTCTTACACACATCTTTTCTAGGGATGAATCCTTCATCATTTTCTTTGAAAGTGAAGATGGGTTTTCCATCCAAAGACTTCTTACTACTTCGCCTTAGAAACTTTGCATTGATGTCGGCACCGTCTACCTTCTCAACCAATCCAATGTAGTTGTAGGATTTGGTTTTGCCTGCAAAGTTCACAATGACAAAGTCCCCAGCAGACAGATCCTTGTCACCATCATCATCATCATTCTGGACATCTGAACTCTCATAGTCAGTGGTGTCGTTAAGTGGAATGGAAATGTCACTATCTTCTGAGCTACTGGAGACAACCACTTTCTTTTTTGGTTTGGTTGGTTTATTCCCTCTCTTGTTATTTTCACTGCTTTTCTTCTTTTCACCCCTTTTCTTTTCTCTACAAGCATACAAGAAGTATGGCTTGTAGAGATACATAACCCAATTGGGCAGAACCAGTTAAACCACTTGAAAAATATTTAGTTGGGGGTGAATTGTGCCACTGGCATAACTCTATCTCACAATGAGTTGGCATAATACAACTAACCAAACATAATATCTATTACTAGTAACGGTTTTGAGAACAATGATAACAAGGCAAATACGTTAACACATTACGGAGCGCTATACAATTAGCCTACTAATGGCTGTTGCCATTAACAACACGGGAAAATACTGAAACTCACTTGCAATAGACGCACACAACTACACAACAGCTGCTGCTGTATATCAGAGTATGTCTCTGATAGTCCCTGTCGTTTACTGCACGTGGCGCCGATGACTGCACCTGGCAAGGTATCCAAGCAGACAAGGTGGCTCCCGACTGGTCGAGAGCTCGGGTCAAGGGAGAGTGTTGTAGGTAGGGGGGGCGGAAGTCAGCTGGGGTGTGTCCGGTGTAAAGTAACCACTAGGGGGTCTTTTTACAACATGTGAGCAGGATAGCAGTTCAATTCAATTTCAGTTTGTATACAATCATCTCAAGACACTTTACAAAAACCCATCAAATGCCTTATGAGCAAACACTTGGTGACAGTGAAGAGAAAAAAACTCCCTTTACCGGAATAAACTTATTAAACTTTCATCCTCAGAACAGTTATAACTCATTTGAGAGCCTCACTCTTAGTCTCTCACATCCAAACTGGAAAACACAAAAACCAGTTCTACTTGTCGTTGTGTACTGTCCACCTGTCCCTTACTCAGAGTTTTTAACTGAATTTCCAGACTTCCTGTCTGATTTAGTGCTTAGTTCAGATAAAGTCATTATAGTGGGAGATTTTAACACTCATGTAGATGTTGAAAATGACAGTCTCAGCACTGCATTTAATTCTATATTAGATTCAATTGGTTTCACTCAAAATGTTAATAAACCCACCCACTGTTTTAATCACAGCCTTGATCTTGTTCTGACCTATGGCATCAAAATTGAACATTTAATAGTTCTTCCCCAAAATCCTGTTTTGTCTGATCAATCTTTAGTAACTTTTGAATTTAAGATGATGAATCATGCAGCGTTTGGAACAAAATTCCACTACAGCAGATGCTTATCTGACTATGCAGTTAATACATTCCATCTTTATTTACATCTATGCCAAGTATAAACATAGTGGAGGGCAGCTGCCTCAATCCCACTCCCTACCAAATTGATCATATTGTTGACAGAGTTGTAGCTTCACTGTGAAACGCTTGATACTGTGGCCCCTCTGAAAAAGAAGTTAGTGAATCAGAGGAGATTAGCCCCATGGGATAATTTACATATTCTATTCGTACCTTAAAGCAGGCATCACGAAGGCTGGAAAGGAAGTGGCGTTCCCCAAATTTAGAGGAAAATTTTCTAGCCTGGAAAAACAGTCTATTAACATATAAAAAAAGCTCTCTGTAAAGCCAGAACTGCATGCTATTCACCACTAATAGAGGAAAATAAGAACAATCCCAGGTTTCTTTTCAACACTGTAGCCAGGCTGACAAAAAGTTACAGCTCTGTTGAGCCCAGTGTTCCCTTAGCTCTCAGCAGTGATGAATTTATGAGTTTCTTTACAAATAAAATCACAACTATTAGAGATAAAACTCAGGTGGTTCATCATGGACATGAACAAACTGGAATCTGTCCGATAAGTAGTTTTGGAACCATTTTAACGCTGTTCCTTTGATACCAGTCACATGCTCCAGTCTCTGTAATAAGATGTTGTGGTCAATGGTGTCGAATGCAGCACTAAGGTCTAGGAGGACAAGTATAGAAACAAGTCCATTATCTGAGGCTAAGAGAAGATCGTTGGTGACATTTAACAGTGCTGTTTTTGTACTATGATGTGTTCTAAATCCTGATTGAAAATCTTCAAAGAGTTCATTTCTGTGTAAGTGGTCTGATAGCTGCTTAGCAACAGCTTTTTCAAAGATTTTAGATATAAAAAGTAGGTTGGATATTACTCTATAATTAGCCAAGATTCCTGGATCAAGACTAGGCTTTCTGAGTAGGGGTTTGATTACTGTAGTCTAAAAAGCCTAAGGTACATAGCCTCTTAGTAGAGATAAATTGACCAGCTCTAATAAAGATGAGCTGTTTAATGGCAGGACATCTTTGAGCAGTCTAGTCAGGATGGGGTCTCATAGATATGTTGATCATTTAGATGAAGCTGAACTGTTGACGTTAGTTCTGAGAGGTGTATGGGAAAGAAGCAATCTAAACATAACTGAGGTCTTACAGATTATTTAAGAGCTACTGCAGTAGAAGATTCATCTGTGGCAGCTGCAGGAAGGATCTGACGATTTTTATATCGAATTATTTAATTAAAAAAAAAACTCATAAAATCATCACTGCTGACAGCTAAAGGAACATTGGGCTCAAATGTGAAACCTGGAATTGTTCTTATTTTCTTCTATTGGTGATGAATAGTTGTCACGGATCGGCCAGGCTCTCCCCTCAGACAATCACAGCGATCCACTTCACCTGAGTTCTAATTACAACCACCTGTACCTCATCACCACAATCATCTAACCACAGATAAAAGCACACTCCACATTCCCCTCCTTGTCCGATCTCGTACACACGACGTGGACCTAACTCTTACTAGCCGAAAAAGCTAAGTACAATAACGACGTTTACCCACTGTTCCTTACCTGCTCCCTGTGCTCTTCTCTCCAGCCAGATCTACAGTCTTCGTTCTTCTCCACCAGAGAAATCATCTACTCACCTTGAGACGCCTCCGCGCTGTTCTAGATCATCATATCATACAATAAAACGTTTGAGAAATTTCACTTCCCTCTGTGTCCGACAGTGTATGTTACAGAAGATCGGACCGACTACCGAACTACAGGATCAGCATTCATGATCCTGTTCCCTAGTTGGTGGACACCACGGAGGAGGACCGACTGATTTCCCGGACATTTCAGATCCTGTCACGCACATTCCAGACTGTATGTTACAATAGTATGCAGTTCCATATGTAGTAAACAATGAAAACACAGACCCGAACAAAATACAAGAGTTAAGGTACATGTGTGAAGTGTACCATGGAGTTTGTCTCCTGTGATTCATTAATTTATTTTTCAGACAGGCCACATTATCAAGTGTTTTATGCCAAGAGGGTACAAGACTGACAAGATACGTGACTTCGCAGGAAGTAAGATTGAAGTGGCTGCCATCCATTGTGTTGGCACATGGCGTAGAAGTAAATAATGACGGAATCATGTTCTTAAATTTATTAACAGTATTTTCAGACAAACATCTGGCTCTCAAATGAGTCATAACTGTTCGTAGATTGAAAGGTTAAAAAGTTTGAGTGGAAGATTGCAGCTATTCCTCCACCTCAGCCTGTGTTTAAAGGAATATGACAGTTTCAGTAACTGGTGCAGTCAGGTTTCAATAAGCCAGAGTAAGATTGAGACGAAAGAGACCTGACATTTAATAATCCACGTCACTGTTCTGTTTTTCTGTTCAGTAAGAGGGGTACTCTTAATTTTTATGTGTTTTTTATGAACTAGACGATTGGGATTGCTGACCGCTGCGAAAAACTCAAGGCAAACCACGTTGCTGGCTGCTAAACAGCCGAAGCACGTTTTGAATCACCTGACGCAGTTGGAATAATCGAGAGCTATGAATTGTAGTGAGGGGGCTTTTATTTTGAGAAAATGCTATAAAAAGGCTTTTATTTGAAAGGACAAAGAGCTACAGGAGACTCTAGGGACCTTATACTAGAATCTATATTTATTCTGAATATTCCATATACTTTACAAAAATGTAACGTAGTCCTATAAATAACTGTAGACTTTTATTGTGAAAGTCTCACCGTGTCCTGGGAGCAGACACCATGGCTGACATTAAAATTTACCTCAATTGGTGCCTGAAGCTGTATACGACCATTTTAAGATCATGCTGCTGTTTCAGGGCTTTTATTTTGAGAAAATGCTATTTCAGCTAGACTTTTATTGTGACAGTCTGACCATGTCAGAAAACCATGTCTGAACATGTCCTGGTAGCAGACACCATGCCTGATATTGAAAATGGCCTCAATTGGTATCTGAAGCTGTATGCCAATAGGCAATGTCCGTTTTAATATTGAGTTGCTGTTTCAGGGCTTTTCTATTGAGAAAATGGTATTTCAGGGATTTTATTTTGAAAGGACAAAGTGTTGCAGGAGACTCATGGGACCTTTTACTAGAATCTGGACTTTACTTTGAATATTCATTTTACTTTACAGAAAATGTAATATCTTCCTATAAATGACTAAACCTTTATTGTGAAAGTCCGAACATGGCCTGCTGGGAGACGACACCATGGCTGACATGTAAAACAGCCACAGAGTAAATTGCTTTAAATAACTGAGAATGGTCCCCATGTGTAACAGCATTAGGCAGCCAGCCATTCTTAATTACCAACCACAAACAGCTTTGACCTCTGCTGCTGCTTTGTGCGCTGTTGCTATGGTGACCTAATCCCAGAGTGGAAGGGGGAGTACAATTTTAAACAGTCACTTGCTCTAAATAGCTGAAAATGGGCACCATGTGTAACAGCAGTGGACATTAGGCAGCCAGTCATTCTTAATTACCAACCACAGACAGCTGTTGTCCTGCTATTGCTTTGTGAGCTGTTGCTATGGTGACCTAATCCCAGAGTGGGAGGGGGAGTGACAGTGACACAGCATTTTACACATGCAGAATGGAGAAGCTGAGAAAACTTCACCTCACAAAATGGAGGACTACAGAAAAACTATAAGACCTATCAAAATAATTCTTTCACTAACAGTGCCAGGAGGCTTGAACAAAGGGACTGGTCCACTTTTTGCATTTACCAGAACTGATGGAGATCTTTTATAATGGGACTGGATGAGAGATTGAGCAGTCACCCTCTGTTTGTTTGGCCACCTGGTGGAAAAACCGTAGTTCCTATCGAAATGAGAACAGCGTTACCTGAAAGAAGACAAAAACTACTTTTGAGAAAATGGTGTATGAAGAGGCAAAATTGCGGCCGTGACAGCGAGTTAGAGAGAAAAATTTTTCAATAAACCTAACAGCTTCTCCCACTCTAACAATGATGTCACCACGCTAGCTCTCTCCTATACACACCAATGTAAAATAAACATGTAAAGATGAAACAAAAGGGGTCCCAAGATGGACCCCTGGGGGACCCCACATGTCAACGCCATTTGGTCTGAGACACAGTTACCAACTTCAATGGAATACTTCCTGTCTTCAAGATAGGACAGTAGTTTATATTGGTTTATGTTTTGGGGCTATTAAGCGGGGTCACTTTTTATGACTGTCATAAATCAAGTTATAATGATGTTGTTTGTGGGATGCAGCGTGCTGATGTGAATGCCGTTACGTCTGTGTGTACCACGTGTCACGGGTGTTTAAATACCTGCAGCAGGCGCATGGGTGCCTTTTCTACCGCTTGTTTATTAGTAAAAACTGTCATCAACCATGATGATCTTTCCATAAGGTACGTGTGTCCTTTGTTCCTCGATTTAATAGCAGGTATATCAGATCGTCTGCATTGAATACGTTGTATTTCAAAATAGCGTGACTCCATCAGGTGCCGCAACCATTTCATTGGTGGATAAGGACTCTTCACGTCCACCAGCTGTTGGAGGTATGTATTCTTCTCTTATAATTTTATAATATATTTTATTACTGATGTGGTTCTAATGGAAATATGGTCCGCTCAACAAGCTCCAGCGCTGAGCTGGATAAACGTAACAGCACATACCTAAGTGATAAAGGTAAGAGTTATTCTGTTATGTATTCATGTTTAACCCTCTGGGGTCTGAGGGGGTTTCTGGGGCCTGGACAAATTTTGACATGTCCTGACATTTGTGCTTTTTTCAGTGTTTTTTAAACATATTAATGTCTAAAGTCTAATAACACTGTAATCAGCACAAAATTGGCTACAATAATATGTGAGCAGCAAGTTTATACATTATTGTGTTTTTGAGAAAAAAGTGGTTATGCATGGTTAGTGAAAAACTACAATTTTTTACTCACTGAAATAAGGCAAAGGCAAAGGCAAATTTATTTGTATAGCACCTTTCATACACTACGCAATTCAAAGTGCTTTACAAGGCATATAATTACATTAAAAGCATTAAAAGCATTGAAAAGAGCATTTAAAAATAAAGACATTTAACATAAAATAAATTTAAATCAAGTAAAGTAAATTAAAATAAAACATAAAAGCACATTAAGAAAACAAAGATAACAATTATTCGAAGGCAGCAGTAAACAACAGAGTTTTCAGTCCAGATTTGAATGAGCTGACAGTTTGAGCAGACCTCAGGTGTTCAGGAAATTTGTTCCACAAGTGAGGAGCATAGTGACTGAATGCTGCTTCACTTTGTTTGGTTCTGGTTCTGGGAACACACAGTAGACCTGTCCCAGATGACCTGAGGGGTCTGGAAACCTCATAGGGAACCAATGTATCTTGGATATATTTTGGTCCACAACCACTTAGTGCTTTATAAACTAGCAATAAGATTTTAAAATCTATCCTTTGACTAACGGGAAGCCAGTGTAGTGATCTAAGAACTGGTGTGATATGGTTCAGTTTCTTGGTGTTTGTAAGGACTCTGGCAGCAGCATTCTGGATTAGCTGCAGCTGCCTGATTGACTTTTTGCTAAGACCTGTGAACAAGCCATTACAATAATCTAACCTACTGAAAATAAATGCGTGAACAAGTTTTTCTGCATCTTGTTTAGACAGAAAACCTTTTATTCTAGCAATGTTTTTCAGGTGGTAATAGGAAGATTTAGTGATGGATTTTATGTGGTTGTTAAAATTCAGGTCTGAGTCAATGATTACACCAAGGTTTCTGGCTTGATTTGTAGCTTTCAATGACATGGAGTCAAGGTGAGCAATGACCTTTGACCTTTCATTTTTGGGGCCAAAAACAATCACTTCTGTCTTGTCTGTATTGAGCTGGAGAAAATTCTGGCGCATCCATTCTTTGACTTGATTAATACACTCACATAATGAAATTAGAGGACTATAATCATGAGATGATACTGATATATAAAGTTGGGTGTCATCTGCATAGGTATGGTAGTCAATGTTGTAGTATTCCATAATCTGAGCAAGGGGCAGCATGTAGATATTGAATAAGAGAGGACCAAGAATAGACCCCTGAGGAACCCCACATTTCATTTTTGTTCGCTCAGACTCATAGTTACCAAGTGAGACAAAATAGTCTCTATCTTGTAAGTAAGATTTTAGCCAATTTAACACTGAGCCAGTAACTCCCACCCACGCTTCTAGTCTATCAAGCAGCACATCATGATCAACTGTGTCAAATGCAGCACTGAGATCCAGTAGTACTAAAACAGAGGTTTTGGATTCATCATTATTCAAATGTAAATCATTTAAAATTTTAATAAGTGCAGTCTCGGTGCTGTGGTGTGCGCGAAATCCAGATTGAAGTGCATTAAAAAGATTGTTTTGCACCATAAATCTGTGAATTTGTTGAGAAACTACTTTTTCAATTATTTTTCCCAGAAATGGAAGATTTGATATTGGCCTGTAGTTACTTACTGCTGAAGCATCTAGATTAGGCTTTTTAAGAAGAGGTTTTATAACAACAACTGCCCTGACTGAAGAGAACTATTGACAATCTGCAATACATCTGGAGCTAAGCTGTTAAAAACATTTTTAAAAAAATTTGTTGGTAAAATATCAAGGCAGCATGATGTAGATTTTAATTGTAGAAGCGTTTCTGCCTGAGCTCTGTGATCAAGGAGATCAAAATGTTCTAGATTCACTGGAGAACAAGGAGGCACAGGTGATATTGTCATTTTCCTAGGACTGCAGCTAGAGATAGTTTGTCTTATCTTTGATATTTTGTCTGTGAAAAAGGCTGCAAAATCATTGCATGACTTTTTGGACAGCAGTTCAGAAGGAAGAGAGGGTGCTGGGTTTGTGAGTCTGTCTACAACAGAAAACAATGTGCGGGCATTATTGCTGTTTCTATTGATAACCTCTGAGAAAAATGATTGCCTTGCATTTTTTAGTTTTTGGTTATAGTTGTGAAGACTCTCTTTGTACAAGTTGAAATGAACCTGGAGTTTATTTTTTCGCCACTTGCGTTCTGCTTGTCTGCATATTCTTTCTCAACCACTGTGGCTTTTCTCCAAGGTGACTTTGACTTTTTTCTTGCTGACAATACCTTGGTCCTAATTGGGGCAATGGAATCAATAACAGTCATAACTTTGGAACTGAAACTTCTTACAAGATTAGAACAGGGGCTGATGGCATGGTTGGTGATAGTGCATAAACCTGAATAAATAATGCACAGCTCTTCTCATTAATATTCCACTTTTTGACTACCTCTGTTTCTCCTGTGTTCAAAACAGCAGGGGTGGTTGTTTTAAAAAAAACACAGTAATGATCAGAAAGAGCAACATCGGTCACCACCACCTCAGAAATATTAAGACCTTTAGAAATTATTAGATCCAGTGTGTGTCCCTTGATGTGTGTTGGATCTGTTACATGCTGAGAAAGCCCAAAGTTGTCCAGGATGTTCAAGAGTTCATTTGCACTTGCATCTTTGAGGTTATCAACATGAATATTAAAGTCACCCACTAAAACAATACAATCAAAATCAATGCATACAATAGATAGTAATTTAGCAAACTCGTCAAAAAAAATGTGCATTGTACTTTGGGGGTCTATAAATTGTTACAAAAATTGCTCGACAGGAGGATTTGGTATGAAGAGCAGCATATTCAAAGGAGTCAAACTTTCCATATGATATGTTTTTGCATTTGAGGCTATCACTAAATAAAATAGCAACTCCACCTCCTTTCTTATGTATTCTTGTTTCACTCATGAAACTGAAATTTGGAGGGGTTGATTCAATAAGAACTGCAGCATTATTATCTTGTCCTAACCATGTTTCGGTTGAAAACATAAAATCAAGCTTGTGCTTAATAATAAAATCATTGATTAAAATTGATTTGCCTACCAAAGACCTGACATTTAAAAGAGCTAAATTTAGTGTGTTCAAAACATTGTTTTCCCCATGTTCTGGGACATACTGTGGTTGGCAAGGGATACATAAATTTGCAGAATGCATTGGGTAAGTCTTATTTCTCCCTAGATTTACCAAACTTTTTCTGTTACCTATCAAAACTGGGATTGAAACAACTATTTGCATATTGGGCCCCGGCTTTTCCTGGAGAGAGCCATGACTAACAGTATTGCAGCCTGGACCCAGCACATATCAGTTAGAGCTTACTGTGCTGTTATCAGGCTGTGGAGACAAAGAATGGTTTTGGTGACGGCGTGGAGGAGGGGTTGGTGGATGCTGCAATTGTGATGATTGCAGCAGAGCTTGTTGAGGAATTGGTGGGGCATGCCGCTTTGAGGGGCTTCTGGGGGTGAAAATGACACTGGGGGAGGAGGTCAGTTTGGGCCTAGTAGTGATGTGCTTCATCAGGTTGGCGAGGTTCTTGGTGATGGGGAATGGGATGCCCCGGGAAGATGGTGAACTAGGTAGGGTTTGCGGGGTTGTGGGAAGTGAATCCTCACAGGCAGTGTCTGCTAGTGGAGGGGGTGTGGCCTCCTCATCTTTGCTCTGACTTCTCTCCATGTTAGAACATTCGGGGGGGGAGTGTTGGCTTTGGATGTTTTGATGTTTCTTCATTTTGTTTAGATTCCCGTATCTTGTCCTTGGCAGATTCCCGTCGTATCCTGTTCTTGGCAGAGGGAAGGTTGTGGCGCAGGAAGAAAAATAAGTTGGAGGTGAAAGCTTTTACTCCTGATTTATTTAGAGACAATACGTCTCCCTTTAAAAGATGCCTGCGATCCCAGAAATGGTTAAAATTATCAATAAAATGTACTGAGTGGACATCACATGCAATTGAAAGCCATGTGTTCAGTGCTAGTAACCTGGTGAATTTCTCAGTTCCTCCTCTGACTGGTGGTAGAGGTCCACTGATAAAAACTTCTGCATTTAGCGACCTTACTTTGTTTAGCAGATTATTAAAGTCCTTTTTGAGGATTTCGGACTGCTGCTTCACAATATCATTTGCCCCTGTGTGTAAAACGAGGTTTTTCACAGTTGGGTTTTCTGCAACAATGCTCAGGATTTTGTCAATAGTGTCAGAGACCATATCTTTTGGGAAATACAGCACTTGTGTGTTGTTACTGCACATCCGTCTCACATCTTTTATGGCCGAGTTGCCCACAATCAGAGTCTGAGGCCCTGTTAGCTTTCCTCTTAGTTTTCTGTCTTCTGTTGAGTTTTCAGACCTTACCCCTCTCTGTGGATGTGGAGGATTGTCCAAGTGATCAGATGATGATCCAGGGTCGTGCAGTAGTGGAGCGAATCTATTTTGTAGCTGTAGAGTTAGTTTCTTAGAAGTTTTGTTGCTCCTTTTCCCTTTAGCTGTTATCCATGGCTGTGCTTTCCCCTGCACAGGAGTTGAGGAGGATGGTAACGCTGGCCAGCCTGTCGCATCACAGATTTCTGGGCGCTGAATTCTGCCTGTTGCTTGTCCTGATTTAGTCTTTGGCTTTGCTCCGAGAGCATTCCAGGGAGGACTGATACCAGTAGTTCTATTTACCCGGACACAACCCTCCTGTTGCTTGGTCTTGTTAGTGCTAGTTATCTGTATACTAGCATGCTCTTGTCTGCTACTATGGTAGAGTGGTAGAGTAGTGTCCTCTTTCCCAGATAGTCCATTTATCTCCACGTACATCTCTAACCTTTGCACTTTAGTTTCCAGCATATTGATTTTCTGTAGGAGTTTGCTGTGATCGTCCTCGGGGAAGGGAGGCATGGTCATCGGATGTTGATCAAAAATAAAAGTAAAAATAAAATCCTCACTAAAATTCCAAATGCAGTAAAAAAGGGATAAAATAATGTTAAAAAGTGTATTATAAAATCATTGGGTAAGAATGCATGAAGTAAAAAGGAATAAAAGCAAAGTAAAACTGGCAGAAGCAGGAGCCAGCAGAAGTGCGTCTACACTCTACAGAAGCAGGAAGCAGCTAAAGACTGTAGTGTCTCCAATACAATATTTAGAATAGAGGTTGGGAGGTCTGGTAACACATAAGTAATGGCACTGCTTATGTTGCTTGGTACTATGTCATCCATTCTGAGTAAGAAAAAAAAGGACAAAAAAAAAAAACAACTTAACAAAATTGACAGTCCTAGACATTTATTAGTATGACAAAACACTGTGTTTCAACAGAACCAGTTGTTGTCCATCCCTCATGTAAGCAGCCAATAGATAGAAATCAATCATGTCACAGATGTTCAGACACTGCATCCTTTCATTGTCTTTCCTCACTGAGTAAACATGGTACTGAGGAAGGAATTCTGCTGTGTACATTGACACCAAAAGATAAACAGCATCGTTTTTTATCAAAATGAGCATAAGTTCACCAAACTCCACTGAGTCAGTTTCCCCTGTGACAAGGAACTGTCCTTTTTTGTATGCTGTTCCTTTGTACATTTCTACTATGACCTTTGTGTCAGTATCACTGAAGCCATATTGTCTGACTGCATCTTGAATTGCTTTACTGTACAGTGCTGAGTAAAAAGGACAACCACTTTTAACTTGCAAGACAGCCTGTCCCATGGAGCCAGCTGAAAGATAAGCCTGCAACATCTGATGTCTGTTAGAGTAAGACAGAGGTTTTTGAAATTCCTCAAATTCCTCGCACATCTTTTGAAATAACTATGCTTACTTTCGAAGCAAATAGTCCCCAATCTGATCAAGGGGCCAAATTTCAGGGTCAGTGCTGGATAATGGCGTAAATAATGGTGCTTTGGTCACAGGTTAGTTTCTGGGAATATTGATTTTCTGGAGTCTAAATATTCTTGAATAAGGACATCAAGATATGCAATCTGAGGACAGATATTTTCTGAGCACATACCATGTCAACAATGTCTTTCAGCTGCAGAGTCAGCTGCCACACATCATTTGCTGCATCTTTCACTTGGTCACCAATTATGAGAGGCAGCAGTCTTAAAAAATTCCAGTTCTGTATTGCATTTCCTGTGAGTTTAGCTGCTTGAGGGTTGACCTCACATGGCATCAGAGGCACAGTATTTGAACTGTTTAATGTGCCTATTTAGAGTGGAGTATGTGGACCAGGCTTTTTTTTTTAATGAAATACTTCAGATGCAGTGCGACATCATAAGACAGAACACCCTCAAATATGTCATGTCCTACACAAGGTGGCAGAAATGGCTGACACACATTAAAGTATTTCAAAGAAATGAATACTGCCTTGAATTTTACTCCTTTGACGTCTTGTGTATTTTCTGTCTGGATGCAGTCAATTGCTGAATTGTAATTTTCAATGGTGCGGGCCGGTCCACATACATTAGGATCATCACCCTGAAATTCAGATCGGGTTATTAGACAATATCTACAGAAATGTTCTGCACGGCTGAAATTTTCTGAGAACCCACCAATGCATTGGGATCCTAAATTATCACCAGCAATGCAATACAATGTTCCTTTGAATATGGTTTCATCTGATACAGCAATTCCATTCTCCTCCAATGCCTTCAAGTCTGCTAGTAAATCAGAGAACACCTTAGCGTGACCAAATTCTTTACAATCTTTCTCTCTGCACAATAAAACAAGTGACGTGGTTTGTGTCTGATCGTACATGAAGTGGCAAATTAGCAACAGATAAATAAACAGCTAATACTTTATGTCTTGTCTTTGCAGAGCCTAAAGACCCCTCTGGGGTCTGAGGGGGTTTTTGGGGCCTGGACAAATTTTGACATGTCCTTACATTTGTGCTTTTTTCAGTGTCTTTTAAACATATTAATGTCTAAAATCTAATAACACTGTAATCAGCACAAAATTGGTTGCAATAATATGTGAGCAGCAAGTTTATACATGATTGTGTTTTTGAGAAAAAAGTGTTTATGCATGGTTAGTGAAAAACTATTAGTGCAGAATTAGTGGATTAGTGCAGCACAATACAACACAATGAGGAGCCAAACAATCCTCATTTGAGTTAAAATCAGTGTTTTTACTCTGAGGACAAGCTAAACTATTTGTCTCTGTGTGGAATGTAAGGAGCGCCGCTTCACGTGCGTAACACGCCATTATCCAAACGCGCAGAAAAAGTGAGTAAATTCTATGATGAAGTTTGATATTTTGTGTCATTTCTCGGGGGTGTGCACATATTTACCTGGTTCACCTGAGATTATTTACATGTGAACAGTGGACAGTGTACAAGGCGGGACCGCATTACCTGTAATGAGGTGAGACAGGAAAAAACGGACTTCTCCTTACGTTCATAAAAAGTGATGATTTGTTTTTGACTTGAATTGTTTCACTCAAAAGAAAACATTTCAAGCTTTCTAGACATATAATTCTTATTTTTATGAGCCAAGTATTCGCTGAGATTCTGGTTGTTTTATTTACGCGTCTGTGAAGAGAAATGGCAGAGACAGAAAAGTCCGAGAGCGCACTCTGTCGGCTTTCTTTATTTAAAAAAGCACAATGTTTTGTTGTTATTATGATGGTATACCACTAAAAATAGACCCTTTACAGATTTGAATGATATACTTTTTTTATCTGTATGATCAGAATTGACGGAGTAATTTAAGTTTGTTTCGGCCTTATCAGAAAAAGATGCGTCAAAACGCGCCGGTGCGTGCGTCGACCCCAGAGGGTTAACCCTCTGGGGTCTGAGGGGGTTTTTGGGGCCTGGACAAATTTTGACATGTCCTGACATTTGTGCTTTTTTCAGTGTTTTTTAAACATATTAATGTCTAAAGTCTAATAACACTGTAATCAGCACAAAATTGGCTACAATAATATGTGAGCTTCAAGTTTATACATTATTGTGTTTTTGAGAAAAAAGTGTTTATGCATGGCTAGTGAAAAACTACAATTTTTTACTCACTGAAATAAGACCATAAAACACAAACAGAACATTGGTTCACAAGACTTTGGAGACCAGCATGTTGTAGGCTAAAGTGTTTACTTCAGAGTGCTGTGAATGTCATCTTGTTCACACATTCACAGTAAACAATACACTGATTTAAATTTTCTAAGACACTTTTTGTCCAGAAAGGCCATATGCAAGAGGGTGTGTCTGAGGATGAATAGTCATGTGATTTACCTGAGAACACAAAAGACGCACTGAACGTCCAGACAAAGGCGCGCATAATGAGCCTTTCAGTCAATGTAGATGGGACGGATTAGTGCTGTACAATACAACACAATGAGGAGCAAACGATCCTCATTTGAGTTAAAATCAGTGTTTTTACTCTGAGGACAAACTAAACTATTTGTCTCTGTGTGGAATGTAAGGAGCGCCGCTTCACGTGCGTAACGCGCCATCATCCAAACGGGCCGAAAAAGTGAGTAAATTCTATGATGAAGTTTGATATTTTGTGTCATTTCTCGGGGGCGTGCACATATTTACCTGGTTCACCTGAGATTATTTACATGTGAACAGTGGACAGTGTACAAGGCGGGACCGCATTACCTGTAATGAGGTGAGACAGGAAAAAACGGACTTCTCCTTACGTTCATAAAAAGTGATGATTTGTTTTTGACTTGAATTGTTTCACTCAAAAGAAAACATTTCAAGCTTTCTAGCCATATAATTCTTATTTTTAGGAGCCAAGTATTCGCTGAGATTCTGGTTGTTTTATTTACGCGTCTGTGAAGAGAAATGGCAGAGACAGAAAAGTCCGAGAGCGCACTCTGTCGGCTTTCTTTATTTAAAAAAAGCACAACGTTTTGTTGTTATTATGATGGTATACCACTAAAAGTAGACCCTTTACAGATTTGAATGATATGCTTCTTTTATCTGTACGATCAGAATTGACGGAGTAATTTAAGTTTGTTCCGGCCTTATCAGAAAAAGATGCGTCAAAACGCGCCGGCGCGTTCGTCGACCCCAGAGGGTTAAAATATGCTTTGGCTAACAGACCCTCATTCTCTACTGTGGTTACTGGAGTAGTGGTGTGGGGCCCTGGAAAAGGTCTCCCTGTTTGGAGTTCGAAAGGTGTAAACCTAGTGGATTGGTTAACAGAACAGCGGATGGACATAAGTGCCAATGGCAATGCATCAATCCAGTTCAGTTTAGTCTGTGCACAGATTTTTGCCAATTTGGTTTTTACAGTTTGATTCATCCTTTCCACCTTTCCTTGAGACTGTGGATGATACACCGTTCCAAACCCATGTTTCAACCCCATCATGGCCTCCACCTTCTGCAAATCCTGATTCTTAAAATGCGTCCCATTATCTGACCTAATTTTCTCTGGGAAGCCATGGTTGGGGATATAATAATTTATCAGGCGTTTAATTACCGTGTTACTGTCTTCCCTCTTGGCGGGCCACGCTTCTGGCCACCCTGAATACACATCCACACACATCAGTACGTACCGTTTGTGACAGAGACATCCAAAAAAAATGGGAGTGAATAGTCCGAATGGCCAACTCAGCTGCTGTAGCCAGTTCTTGTTTAAGGCGGATAAAGTTTTGCTCTGCCTCCGTCGTCCAAACAAGGTGGGCAGAGAGGTTCCTCAGACCTTGGTCTTTCACCATCCGTCGGAGGGGACTCGTGAGGTTGGTGTAATCCGGGATGTAGGAGCGGCTGTACCCTGTAAGGCCAAGGAAGGAGAGCATGTCCTTTACCAGCAGGGGCTTGGGGTGGTGCAGTATGGTGGATCTGTGGGCAGGGGACAATCCTGCGCCCTTCTGAGATCAAACGCCCCAGAAAGGAGACTTGTCTTCTGCAGGTTTGGAGTTTCTGTTTACTAACCTTGAAACCCCTCTCTGCCAGAAGCATCAAGACTGTCTTAGTGGCCTGTATGCAGGCAGTCGCAGATGGTGCCGCCAACAAGAGATCGTCTACATACTGAATATGGGTGGTCTGGTCCGGCAATTGACAAGTGGAGAGCGCCTGCTTCAGTACCTGGTTAAATATGCCGGATGAAAGAGCAAAGCCCTGAGGTAATCTGGTATACCACAACTGGGCTCCCTGGTACGTGAAGGAAAAGATATCCCTACAACTCTCTGCCAATGGCAGACAGAAAAAAGCATTGGCCAGGTCAATACAGGTGAACCAATTCTGTGCTGGGTCGAGATTAGCCAGAGCAACATAGGGGTTAGGCACCGGCACTGTAGGCGTGAGCAGAATATCATTTATTGCTCTCAAGTCGTGGGCCATGCGATATTTACGGTACCTTTCTTCTCACTCGGGAGAATGGGAGTATTCCAATTGGAATAGGAGGGTTCCAAGACGCCTGCCTGTAAGAGGCCTTCAATGGTGTCCCGGATCCTCTCTGCTGCCTGCTGTTTATGGGGGTACTGGCGGACTCACAAAGGGGGCCCTTCCCGTACCTGGAAAGTGACTGGCGCACAATCTGTCAATCCCACATCCGTGGGCGAGTGCGCCCAGAGTAAGTCCGGCAGAGTGGCAAGCATGCTGGCAGCCAAATGATGGTCTATTTTTTCTCTCCCGTGATACCTAGAAACCTCACAATGCTCCAATATCGCCGTGTCTGTAGCGGAAAGCTGGATGCAAAAAGTCTGTAGAGTGGGAGCGT
Source organism: Mastacembelus armatus (assembly GCF_900324485.2). Lineage (NCBI taxonomy): Eukaryota > Metazoa > Chordata > Actinopteri > Synbranchiformes > Mastacembelidae > Mastacembelus > Mastacembelus armatus. Next base: position 13,532,991 of record NC_046635.1, read on the forward strand.
ATGAGACCTGCGGTATTGAGGTGGGCTTCCAGTCTGAGTGAGTCAATGCCCTCTTAACGATACCTCCCAATTCTTTGGCCTCATGACTCGGGTGTAGTGCAAGAGACACATGGGGTGCAGAGTTCTCCTCCATTTGATACCACTGTTGTTGTTCCGGGAGCAGCTTCACCGCTGCCGCCACACCTTCTGGTGCCACATAAATATTTTCTGTATCGATGCTCCAAGAATCTCCTACGACCTGATCGAACTCTTCCCTGTACCAATCGGTTTGGAGCCTGTCATAGAAGAGGGTAACATGGAGAGGGTCCAGGAGAGGGACGTAGGGGTCAAGGAGCGAGATCCAGGGGCGCCACCTTTGATATGCTGACCAGATGCCTCCCTGGTCTGATGGTTCAGGGTAAAGTTTAGCCCAGTAAATATGCTGCTCCCTCTTCCTCAGAGGGTCTAAGTAGGAACTGCACACATTCCCTGGTAGAATACCGGGTACAAGGCAAGCATGTGCCATCTGGTAGAGTCACACTCAGTCCTTCAAGGGAGCAGAGAATAGTAGCCCCCAGTTTGATCAGTAAGTCCCTGCCCAGGAGTTTGACAGGAGTGCCCGGAGAGTAGATGTAGGTGTGGCGGACGCACTGGTGGCCGACTTGTGTGAGTAGTGGCAGTGTCACCGGCAGAGTCTGTTTCTTCCCCGAGAAGCCCATAACTGTGGTAGTCTGCATCGACAGCGTAGATTCTGAGGTGGTGTTCAAAGTGGAGTATGTTGCCCCAGTGTCGACCAAAAACGACAACTTCATGTAATTGACCATCACGGGCAGCAGCGGATCTGCCGTAGTTTTACTGCTGTCCGGGCCTCTCGATGGGGTGTATCATTCTTGGTAAGGATCATCCCAGGTCACGGGAGATCCCCAGTCAATCACTGGCATGTTATAGGATGGACGGCCACCTCGTCCACAATACGAACCGGCACCCTGTCCCCCCCGGGCTCTTCTTCGGGCGAAGTAACCTCTGTGAGGACAGTCTTTTACCCAATGTCCTGTGTCCCCACATAGGAAGCATACATTTGACGTGCCTCGAGGTGGGCCCCCACGCCCCCCGCGTCCTCTCCATCCATTTCCCCCCCTCGGAGCTCCCCTGTAGCCCGCCCTATTCACCGGTAGACGGCGATTCGGCTCCCAGGGCGGTATGGGAAACAGGTCCGGGGATTCCGGAGCATCCATTCCCCATTGCCACATCAATTTCTTTGGTTCCTCGTTTTTCTCCTTCTTTTTTTCTGAAATAACCCTTTGCCGGGCCTCTGACAGCTGTATTTTTAAAAGCTGAGTTTGGAGGCCCTGATTCTGCTCGTCTTCCTTTTGCAATTGTTGCTGAACCCAAGTCAGATGGTGCACCAGATGTCTCTCCCACACTACAGAGTCGGCCCCCTGTAAATCAGGATTGTCACACATAGCAGTTTTTACCTTCTCCGGTACTCCCTCCAACACCGCCTGTCTATACCACTCCCTCTGGGGCCCTGGTTTGCCAGGATGACACCCAGTATGACACACCCACAGTTCCTTAGTCTGATCCAAGAAGGTCCGTGGATTTTCTTTCGAGTTCCATGCCAGTTTGGGCACGGCGGATGAAGTGGGTAATGGATATTTTTCTCTAATCACCCTGCTCAGGTCATCAGCCCATTGCGCAAACGGCTCCTCATCCTGCCGGCGCAAAGTCCCTGCTGCCCTCTCAAGGTCTTGTGCATCTATACTGGTCAGGAACCTCTGAATAACCGCCCTAAAGTCTCCCAATGCCAATCTCTGCCCTGCGGTCAGCTTGTCCAATTTGCCAAGCCACAAACCTCTGCCACTGGGGGAAGTTAGTCCACCAATGCCTGCACATCCCCGAGCCCGTACGGCCGATACTTCACTCTTCCTCCCGAAGCCAACAAGGGTGCTTGAAAAGAATGATGCTGATTTACCTCCCCGTCCTCCAGTCGGGTCCTTTTCATCCTCGCTGCTCTCAATGGATTGGGTGGACTGATTGGGGGTAGGTGGGGGACCCTTGGGGGGTCCCCATGATCTGAGCTTTTGGCAGTAGGTCTCACTAGGACCTGATCCTCTAGTTATTATTATTTGTTTATTTATTTTATTCTATCTTATTTTATTTATCTATTTATTTATTTTATTTTATTTTATTTTATTTTATCTGTAGTTATCCCCTCCTCACCAGAGGGAGCTCTATCTATAGTTGTTATTGCAATCCCTATTTGTTTCAGCAGAGGGAGCCAAATAAATTGTAATATAATTCCCTCTTCCTCCAGTAGAGGGAACCAAATAATAGGCAGAGCCTTAGTTACCTTACCTTCTCTCACTTCTGCCTTTCTCTCTCAGTCTTCACAAACCCTGCGCCCCAACACTTCCTCTCTCTCTCTATCTCTGACGCTTTCCACACACACACTTACTGTCCTCACCCCCCACACTTTGATTCACAGTAACATAGATTCACTCAAACTTCCTCGACATCCACACAAATGCACAAAACCATAAAATTCTACACAACCTATCTAACACGGCGTCCTTTGTTTATTCGTCAATCCAACATGACGTGTTATTTCGTTTTTCGTCAATCCAACATGACGTATTATTTCAGGGGTTCCCAGTTCCCCGGGTCTTGCAACCCAGTTCTACCAATTCCCCGTCAGAAATTGTTGGGCCCACCACGGCCGGGAAATAAAACCTTAAAGTCCACCGATCCTACACGGTTTTATTTTATTTTTTCGTCAAACGATCCAACACGAAATGACGACCTACGACCCCAAACCGTCCAAATTTATAACTATCCTGATTCACACATTGACAATTATAATTTTAGAATATGCCAATTATGCAGAATTCATGAAAAGGTTCCTGCTCACCGTTCTGTGGCGCCAAGTATATTGTCAATGCGTTCTTCAGACAGTCAATCCAATTTTCCTCATCCCCGTACGGGCCACCAAATTGTTGAATACTCACATGTTTTACACAGGTCCGTTGATGAGGAAGTACACAGAGGCGGCTGGGGTGGTTCAGCTGATTACAGGTTTTATTAAAAACTATACAGAGCGCTCTGCAGATCAACCCTCATGTGGCACACGGAGAGATCTGAGCTCTAGGCGAAATCTATAGAATGTATATACCTTGTAACTTGGCCACCGCCCTACATGCCAGTACTTTTCCACAAAAGGAATTCGGACTAATACCATATATGGAGTTGTTATTCCCTTTACCTTCCCTCATAGTAAAGACATAGTGAAGAGCGGTGACCCTGTCACGTGTCTAAACATATAGGATTACACTATACTGCAATACTAGTCTTTTACTTTTGGAAAAAACTTCTTGGAAAAACAAGTTTTGGACTTCATTGCCCTCGTTGAAAACACTTTTGTGAAAAACTTCTTGGAAAAACAAGTTTTGTTCTTTCTGGTTGATTCAAGTTATAAAGTGCTTGTCAGTCTGTGAATGGAACTCTTGAGAGTCTCTGTTCTCACGCTCTGTCTATTCTCTCTATCCTCAGCATCTTTATATCATTCCAACTGGCTATATAGACTGAATAGATTTTATACACACATATATATATATATATATATATATATATATTTGCAAATTGGGTATACATTTATAGTAAACACAATTTGCAAAAACATTTTGATTAGTAATTCAATTCTAAAGAAACAATTTGACTTTTAAAATTAAATTTCTTAACAATATATACTACATTTGCTTTTTTTTAAAAAAATCCCTGAAAAGTGATCACTTTTTTTACAAGTGAGTGAAAAAAAAAGTTATACATAGACTACAAATAAGTACAAAACAATTGGGCTGAAAAAAATTGCAGACGACCACTGTAGCTCACTGCAAAAAGTCAGCTCTCAAACACAAGAAAAAAAAAGTAATAAAATGAGGTAAATTTGACTTAAAATAAGCAAAATTATCTGCCAACAGAACAGGAAAATTTCACTTGCCAAGATTTTTTAAAACAAGTAAATATACCTAGTCTCAAAGAACCCACAGATGTCTTAAAACTAGTACGGTCAGACTAAAAACAAGTAAACTTTCTTAACACAAAGAACACAAATTAACATTTAAAATGTAGCATAACCAACATAAAGGCCACAAAGTTCCATTATGGGGATCAGAAATGAAAAAATAGTGCCGTTGTAGCCCTAGTCAGTAATGAACTTCTTCCACTCAACCATAGACTTTTTATATGAAGAAGTCATGTCCTTGTCATGGATGGCATCCAATAGGACTTCTGTCTGGAGCACAGAGAGCAGTGTGGCAATGCACTTAGGATAGGTGAGGTGAAAGGCATAATAACATGCCATGAGATACATCACGCTAGCATTTGATGTCCTCTTTTGGGAAGGTCACAACAGGCATGGTTCCCATGGCCAGCAAGCAATTTGTTTCGCAGACAATCATGACAGGGCTGAAGAGTGGTCTCGTCTGAAGAAAGGTGTTTGGGTCTTCTGCAGACTGACACGAACAGAGAAAAACAAATATTACCACAAAGACAATTCATACTTGTATCTTCTGGTGAAGTAAGTAATATGAATTTTCTCATTCATGCTCAAATGCTTTTACCTCAAGGACATGAAACATAGCTTCACTTGCATGTCCTAACTTCGTGGGTGGAGCCACAGGTGATGGGAACATGTCTGGTAAAACCTTTATTGAATGTGGTGATCTCTACAAGATCAAAGTTGAGGAAGTGGACTCGTCAGTCTCATCAGTAGATATCTCCTGGCTGCTCTGAAAACTAAGGCTTCGTGGCCTCTTTCTTGAAGGGATCGCTCCTTGTTTCTTTTTGGGGGTTGTCACATTCTGAAGCCTTTTCAAAAGCTGTTTCTTCACAGATTTCTAACAAGACACAATAAATTGTTTGCGTTACCAATTACATTAAACTAAATCAGATGCAGAAATGAAACCATACAAACAGACACGTTGCCTTGATTAATCTGGATGAAGCACATTCTTCCTACTCTGAGTGTCAGATGTTTGCACTTGGCTGCCATATATCTAACAGTATTGTGTTTGAAAATGTAATGAATACCTAACTAGCGACTTACCCACTCAGCTCCACTGGCTACAGATTTGTCCTGCAGCATTGGGTAGTACTCTATGAGACGCTTTGCCATTACTGTGAGTTCACGGCTGCATGGATACTGGAAGCCTATTCATCTGTCTGTATTTCCTTTTTATTTTCATTGCATTCATTCATCTCATGATACGCAAGATTCTAAAGGTAAAATAGTTTTTATAAATGTTTCTCATTCTTTGTTTCATGAGTTGTCTGTCGAACTCTGAATGCTTTGTCATCCGCATAACGTATTAAATTAACACCCAGTAGTTATTTAAAATCAAGGCTTTTCTGTATCGGTGAACGCTTTGCCAGAGAAACAAACTACTTGTTCTTTGCTCAGTTTGTGACTGAAATACACTTGGCCACTTCCAGCATGACAATACAATTGCATAAGGGAAAACCTGTGACCAGAGATGGATGCAAAATAACTTCAAAAATGTTACAAGATAAACGAAAGGTTGAGAAACTGGTGAGGAATAAAGATGCAGTCAGATTCATGCAGCCACTGAGAGGAACACCAGCTTATTGGGAGAAAACAACCAGAGATCTTTTTGCCATGATCAGACAGTGAAACATAGCTTCACTTGCATGTCCTAACTTCTTGGGTGGAGCCACAGGTGATGGGAACATGTCTGGTAAAGCCTTTATTAAGGCAAGTGAGTGCTTCACTGTTGATCAGACAGTTGGGAACTACATTCTTCTGTACATTGTCAGCAGCTGAAATGCATTGGCCTGAAACTGCCTCTCTCAGTTTGCAGCCGCTTCTGGCTCGATGCAATTTAACACTCTGAGTATGAACAATGCCTCAATGTGATGAACAAATCCAGTGCTGTCATACTGAAACGTGACCCTAAAGACTGTTGGGTGAACGGATATAATCCTCATCATCAGGATGTACACCTGCCTTTCCCCGATAGAGAGCTTGGATAGGCCCCAGCAGATCCCCATGACCCTAAAGAGGAATAAGCAGGTATAGATGATGGACGTATGTTGAGGATAGCAGTGAAATTGACAAAGTCATGCCAGCATGTCATAGCTTTCAAAGTTCACATCAGAAGCAGTGTCACAACCTCACATCCCAGCAGGTGTCAAAAAAATTGTAGTTAATGCACCTTTAAACATAAGCCATTCATCAGATATTGTGTTCTTACTTTTTACTTTCATACATTAAAAAAACTTATGTTAAATGACACATAACGTGGAAGAATGGATTTAAATAAATAATGTTCAATTGTACATTAAAATATTGTCTATTAAGCAAGGTTGACAAACAGGTTGATTTCAAGACAACAAGGACAAAAACCATGCAAAGCGAGGGATTTAAAAAAAAAATTCTATTAGAGGAGTTTATGATCTCTCAGATCTTTGTGGCTAAATATTTCCCTAAATCACTGGAACATCCTCAGTAGGTATGCCACTAACGTCTACAATTTGGCCATTCTTGGTGTCAAGATACACAGTAAAGGGCACACACTTAGAAATTTCATCGATTCCCCAAATCCATGTTTCTGCAGGAATCCTCGTCTCCCTGCCAACTAAGTCCAAAAGGACAAGCTGCCCCTGCTCCTCTCTGACACCTTCCACAGACAGACAACTTCTCATCAGCAGGAACCATAGTTTCCTGTTGAGAGGAAAAAGTGGAAAATTTTGAATTAAAATTAATTTTAAAGTTATGCAAGCAAAGGATGTCTGTATAATCTATCTACTCTTTAGTTTTAATGCATTATAGCAAGCTTGTTTAAATTAAATGAACATAAGCATAACTGACTGAATGGATATTGCCTGGCCATCGTCCCTGTCCAGTACCCAGGGAAAATTCTGAGCAGCAGAGTAAGGACAAAGTACGCCGCTATGGATATTAAAGATGAAGACAAAGACAGTGATTCCAGTACACACATTTTTTAAATTTCAAAGGGAATATGCAGAATCCCCTGTCACTTGTCTAAAAATTAAAATGTGATGTTTATATTTGTGGATTTAATAACAGAGAGAATTCGAAATGACATAGGATTGCTTAAACTGAGCTTGGGCTCTCCCATGCTGGGAACACCCAGAATATAGAGAACAGTATGGGGAAAGCAAGTGGCAAGACCATCAAAATTTGATGTTATCTTTGAGCTAAGTTTAATTGTGTTGTTTACAGTTGCTTAGTTAAAGTGTACTTTTTTTGTCATCAAAGAAAATTACTGCTCATGTCAACTATAGAAATCTTACAGTAATGCCTGTACTCAACACTGATGACACCTCCTTCCCTCAGCCTCATGTTCTTCAGAAAGAAGACTTGTCCCTCACGAGTGTCATAAAGCTCAGAGGTAGCCATCCAGGTGTATCTCCTCTCGCAAAAAAAAGCTTCAGGATGTTTCTTTCATCCCAAAAGAGCAGATCAATTTTTTTCTCCGTAATTGGTTCGATTTGTCCATCCTTCTCAAATAAAAAACTGGTAGCCTATCCAAAAAAATTAATACAAAACTATAACATGACCAATAAAAAAATCCATAAAATTGTCACGTTGTTGCGAGAGGAAGAGAACCCAGGCGCAGATCCGAATAAGTTCGTTTATTCAGTTAGGGTAAGGAAAGGAGACGGGCAGCGTCTCCGATCGAGGAACGTGCTCTGAGGAGACGGCGGCTGGTTGACAGCAGGCGGACAGACAACAATCTAGGTGCGCCCCAACTTGCCGGTGCAGGTGTTGAGAGGCGAACACCAACAGCACACACGCAGCCAGAGGAGAGGAGCCTGTGAAGGAGAAAATGCTGGTACAGCGGTAGCGTTTCGCTTCTCTTTGTAGAAATTTAGACCTTAACTTCCACTACCAAGAAGGTGGACTAACGAACTGGCGATGTGACTGGAGAGGACCGGAACTTTTATGGTGGTTGTGGAAAATTGGTTGCACACCTGCTCCTCTCACACACCTGCCTGGAATTAAGAACAACAAGACAGGGGAGAGGGGAAAAGGAGAGAGACACACTAGGTAGGAGGAGGGCCTGAGCTGCCGCCTCATGACAAAAATATATTGAAAAAGAATGCACAATAGTAGACACATTTTAATTTATGTATACATTTCATGTGTTTTAATTGACAAAACATGTTTTAGGATTATTATTTCATTTTGGAACATTTAAGTGACTTTAAAACTTAAATGAACTGTTGTTCGCTAGTATAGGAGCTTTCTGCACTATGTAAAAGAAATGAATGTGACTGAACATACATGTGGCAACCTCTGACCATAAATGTAACATCCATCCCTGCCAGTTTTATCTGTGTGTACACTGCAAGAGACTATACATATTATAATCATGCAGTTTCTCTGTGTAAGCAGGGTGGAAACAGTGCTCGAAATGAAATAATGTATGCTTTTGCAGACTTTCAATACACCTGGCTAGGCACCTTTAACTGTGATATGTGCTATTATGAATTCACAAAAACAGTTACCTTGATCATTTCTCTCCTTGCAACACACACCACCTTTCAAAAGGTTCACCTGCCCTGCTGAATCAAACTCATTTACATGCCTACTTTGGGGTTCTTATCCTTGCTGGAGTTTTCAGGTCCAAAGGGGAATCCCCAGAATCCCTGTGGGATGCAGAAACTGGCAGAGAAATTTTCCTTGCAACAATGTCTCTGGAAAACTTCCACATAATTTCCAGGATAATCCGCTTTGATAACCGAGAAGACAGACCAGCTCGATGGCACCGCCTCCCCCTATTTTACAACCCTGGGCCTAATGTCACCAATGATGAGCAGCTGATGCCATTTACGGGCTGTTGCCCCTTTAGGCAGTATATACCATCTAAACCTGCAAAATATGGTATAAAGATCTGGGCTGTCTGTGATGCCACTTCCTCATATGCTTGGAACTTGCAGGTCTACACAGGAAAATCTGATGGAGGAGCCCCTGAGAAGAATCAAGGAATGAGAGTTGTCCTGGACATGACTCAAGGACTCAGTGGACACAACATCACATGACAATTGTTTTACCTCGCACAAACTACGACAGGAACTCCTAAAGAGGTAGCTGACCATGGTGGAAACGATACGAAAAAACAGGTCTGAGCTCCCACCACAACTGCTGACTACAAAGGAAAGGCCTGTTAACTCTTCCAAGTTTGTGTACACGGCTGACACATCCCTGGTATCCTATGTGCCAAAGAAAGGCAAGAATGTGATACTCATGAGTACGCTGCATAAGGATGGGAGAATCTGTGGCCAGGATCATCGAAAACCAGAGATCATTATGGATTATAATGCCACAAAAGGAGGGGTGGACAACATGGACAAGCTGGTGACTGCCTACAGCTGCAAAAGGAGGACCCTATGCTGGCCACTGGTGATATATTGGACATCTCAGCATACAATGCCTTTGTAATCTGTATGGCACTGAACCCAGAGTGGAACAGGGGGAAGCTCCAGAGGAGACGCCTCTTTCTTGAGGAACTGGGAAAGGCACTGGTGAGACCTCAAATCCAGAGAAGACAACTTGTTCCAAGAACCCCAGCCTCTGCAGCCATCATGAAGAGGATTCAGGAGGAAAATGCTGATGCCCCATCCACCCGACCTACAGAACCACCATCTGCAGAGCCTGAAGTAAGTGTGTGATGCTGATGACACTCATGCCTTGCGAGACTGAGGTGTAAATGTTAGGTGTTAAAAATTTTTTTTAATCTACCAGGATTCTAGGTTGCAGCCAGCAAAGGATAAAAAGAAGCGCTGTGAAGTGTGTGGACCCAAGATGGACAGAAAAACACAATATGCATGCATGAAGTGCAAGAAGTACATATGCAACACACACACAGTAAAACTCTGCCCCTCATGTGTTGTATAGGCTTTTATGAAAAGGCAATGTGCTCAATGGGACTGATGTGTTGTACAGACTGACATGGTTACTGTATGTGTTCATGTTGTGTAAACTGTCCTAAATATGTTAAATTTCTAAAGAAGTTCAAATAAGTAAGAATCAATAGTTATGAAAAACCTTGCTTTGTTTGTACATTTGTTGTATTTTGTTCTCATATCTTGATTATAATTGATTTTCATTCTTTATTACATTTTATTAAAAAAAAAAAAACAACCAAAAACAAGGAGCAATTTATTTCATTAATGTGGTCTAGCACGAAAAGGGAGAATTATTGAACATGTATGTTGTTTATATTGCTTGTAATTGGGATGAAGATGTGTTGACTATTTTAACATAAAATTGTTTGATTGTGTTGAATTAAAAACCCTAAAAAATCAGCGGGTCCACCAGACCCACATACACTGGCTGATTAACAAAAATATGAACACCATACACGGGTTAATATATACTGTAACGTTACTGTTTGCAGGCAAATATGTGAATAACACATATATATATATATAGGTGGATTGATTGTTTACTATACTCACCTGTATGATCATGGTTTTGCGATCCTTGCCCTCCATGAAAAGCAGATGTGTGTTTTTAAATTGCCCGCCTATTGTTTTGTGCACAAAATCTTTGTCACAGTGATGAGAATAAATCTGACTAGTTTCTTGAACCCTGCTTGTTTGTCTTGTGTGTGAAATGGACTTAGCAAGACACTGTATATTAATCAGACTGGAGCTCATGTACATGATGTAGTTTAATGCAAAATTTAAGCCCTTCAAGGTAGATCATCGTGATTTACAGTAATGGCAGCAAGAAAAGTATTTTCAGGTCAGTTCATTTATTAATATAGAAACCTCTACTGCATAACAATATTGAATATAAAAAAATACACCTATAAAAATATATGGTATTTCATGAATATGTAATACATATTTTAAAAAGAGCTCTAACACTAAGCTCACATAATGAATATAGAAAATGCAACAGAAATGTCTCTTACATGTTTGCAAGTGTGTGTCTGAATACATCTGTATATGTGTCTGTGGGTGTATCGTGTCTTTATGTATGAATGTTTGTGTATTCATGTGTGCATGTATGTGATTGTCTATATTTTGTCTATATTTGTCTGCATGTGTGGTTCTGTATTTGTGAATGTGTTTGTGTCTGCCTGTCTGTGTGCCTATCTATGAGTGTGTTTCTGTAATTGTGTGCCTGTATGTGTTTGTGTGCATGCTTGTGTATGTGTATACGTGTCTGTATGTGTGTCGCTGCTTGTGTGCAAGTATATATGTGAATGTTTTCATTTGTATGTGTGTCTGAGTACATCTGTCCATGTGTGTCTGTACATGTAATATGCAATTTCTAAAAAAATGATGGCTGCATAAAAAAGCTTGAGCTAAAGGGCATTACTCACTGCTAAAAAGATGAAGCTGGTTCAGATTGCTGGGCACAGTGGGAATAGCTCAGAATTATAAGCTTAACAGATATAACTTTGTATAAACAAGCAGCAAAGTAGCATTGACATATGAAAATGTGGATGAAGGGGGCAAAATGTATGCAATGACAGGATATTGCTAATAAATGGTCTATTTGTGAAAAGCCATAAAAACTATGTAATTTGTTTAGAGTTTGGATGACATTTCTACATAAGTGGCTCTGTGTTTGTCTGCATCTGAATGTTTGTCTACATGTGTCTGCATATGTATGACTGTGGTAAAAAAAACTATTAACATTAGCACTACTCTCTATCTCTGTAGGCTTGAAACAGATTGACTCCAGCTCAAAAATATGCTCTAAATTGTCAAAAATGGTAACTGTGTGCCTGTTGCTCCACAGCAAGAAGGGCTCACAACCGGTTCTCCACGTGCTTGCATAGGTTTTCTCCAGTTTCTTCCCACAGTCGAAAAACACGTATGCCAGGTTTATTGGTGACTCCATATTGCCCATAGGAGTGAATGTGAGACTTGTTTGCCTTTGCCCTATGATGGACTGCTGAGCTGTCCAGGATGTACCCCTGCCTTTCACCCAAAGACAGCTGGCAGATTCCCATGACCCTGGTCAGGAATAAGCGGGTATAGATAATGATGGATGGTAACGGTGTAGCCACTGTCTTCAGGTCTTGCTTTCCCCTTCTTACTTATTCCAAGTCAATGTAGCACTAGCTCTGTGATGTGTGTCTTGTGTTACCTGCTGGAGAGGAGAGAAAACCTTTACATTAGTTATGTAGTGGGGACCAGCACCAACAGCCCCTACCTGTTTGTTGGAATACAGTATCCCTTACCTAGATACTATGAATATATGTGGTGTTGCTACACATTTTTGCTGCCAGTTGTCATTCATGTGAAATGCTTGTTTCTTAAACACTTGTGCACAAAGAATACAAGATTATGACAATTATCACTGCAAATCTAAATGTCTCAGCAATACAATAAAATATATTGTCTAATCTAATTTATCAGTGTTTACATTACAGACAATGCATAATATAGCAACTGTAAAGTGGGACTTCTAGCACAATTAAAGTGTTGGAAATGTTCTGTCAGAATGATGCTGCTTCTGTGATATGTACCCTACTTTACCTCTTGTCACAACATTGCTCAGGGAAAGGTCTCTTGTGGTGTGGTATCTTCCTTTTAGGGTAAGAATCTTTTACCCTAAAAAGGATGAACTCAGGAGTGTTGCCAGACATCTTATGACTTATCACCCACTCTGACTCACTGAAAATCACATAGGCAACATTTGCAATTTACTGCTGAATACAAGGATCTCAGGCTCAGGCTGTGCTGCTGAAGACGCCTATTGAAAAATGACAACAAGAATCCAATCCAGCTTTGATAGAGCCAATAACATGTGCAGCCAAATCAGACACAGAGAAAGATAATGAACATTTCAATATAAAAACATTCACACATACATACCTAGTAGTGAAGCAGGAAAGAAGGTTCTTTGTCGTGTGGTATCTTCCTTTCTAGGGTAGGGTCTGTTTCCCAAATAATGAACTCAGGAGTGTTGCTGGACATCTTAGCTCATCCTGGACTGGTGGTCATTTTCCACAATGTCTGCAGCATCTGTGAGGCACTAGTGCACAAAAAGTGACAAAAAGCACACAGCTATTAACAAATTAGAAGTACTAGGAAATTGTACTTAGGTGTGGTTTTAGTAGAAGTGAAAAAGCATATCCAAAAGTGGTAGGGCTGCATGATTCCACCATTGAAGCCATGGTGTCTTCTCCCAGCAGGACATGTTCTGAATTTCACAATAAAAGTCTACAGTTATTTATAGGAAGATATTATATGCAAAATAAAATAAAGTCCTTATAATATAAGGTCCACCTAGTCTGTTGCAGCACTTTGTCCTTTCACAATAAAAGTCTACAGTTGTTTGCAGGAACTTAATGCAGTGTTCCAAAGAATAACAAATTATCAAAATTAAAGTTCAGATCTTAACTCATGGTTACATGAGTCTCCTGCAGCAGGCTGCCTTTTCAAAATAAAAGCATTTTTATCACTTGGTTTCAAAATAAAAGCAAAGACATGCTAATATTTTCTCTTTTCCAGCACATTCTTTCCCTTCCAGGCTTTCCAGCTATGTACATCATTTTATTCTTCATTCATACTGCTTTCATTCCTTAATTTCTTCCCTTTTTTCAAACCTTCCTTTCTTCTCTTCTTTCTCTATAAGAACATCTTCTCTCATATATTTCAGCTTTGGTTATTACGTTATCATTCTAACTGCTTCCTTCCTTTAACTCATATTAAACTTTTTCAGTTCTGCCTCTTTTCTCATCTGCCCTAGTAAACAGTTCTTTCACTGCACTTTCTTCTTGTATATTAGTGTAACACTTTTTTCTTTCAATTTAAAGCCAGTTATTTTCTGCATATTTCTTTAGCAGAACATTTTTCCTTTTCAACCCTTTTCAGCAATCTTCAATACTTTTATAGCTAAACAAGTTAAGCTTCCAACTTCAGCTTTACATTTTTGTTTCCAGATATATTCAGCCTTGAATCTCAGGCTTCAGCTTTTTCAACTATGCATTTCAGCAATGAAAGACAAATACAGTGGGTACGGAAAGTATTCAGACCCCTTTAAATTTTTCACTCTTTGTGTCATTGCAGCCATTTGCCAAAATCAAAAAAGTTAATTTTATTTCTCATTAATGTACACTCAGCAGCCCATCTTGACAGAAAAAAACAGAAATGTAGAAATTTTTGCAACTTTATTAAAAAAGAAAAACTGAAATATCACATGGTCATAAGTATTCAGACCCTTTGCAGTGACACTCATATTTAACTCACATGCTGTCCATTTCTTCTGATCCTCCTTGAGATGGTTCTCCGCCTTCATTGGAGTCCAGCTGTGTTTAATTAAACTGATTGGACTTGATTAGGAAAGGCACACACCTGTCTATATAAGACCTTACACCTCACAGTGTATGTCAGAATAAATGAGAATCATGAGGTCGAAGGAACTGCCCAAGGAGCTCAGAGACAGAATTGTGGCAAGGCACAGATCTGGCCAAGGTTACAAAAGAATTTCTGCAGCACTCAAGGTTCCTAAGAGCACAGTGGCATCCATGATCCTCAAATGGAAGATTGAACTTTTTGGCGTTAATTCTATGCGTTATGTGTGGAGAAAACTAGGCACTGCTCATCACCTGCCCAATACAATCCCTACAGTGAAACATGGTGGTGGGAGCATCATGTTGTGGGGGTGTTTTTCAGCTGCAGGGACAGGACGACTGGTTGCAATTGAAAGAAAGATGAATGCGGCCAAGTACAGAGATATCCTGGAAGAAAACCTCTTCCAGAGTGCTCAGGACCTCAGACTGGGCCAAAGGTTCACCTTTCAACAGGACAACGACCCTAAGCGCACAGCTAAAATAACAAAGGAGTGGCTTCGGAACAACTCTGTGACCGTTCTTGACTGGCCCAGCCAGAGCCCTGACCTAAACCCAATTGAGCATCTCTGGAGAGACCTGAAAATGGCTGTCCACCAACGTTCACCATCCAACCTGACAGAACTGGAGAGGATCTACAAGGAAGAATGGCAGAGGATCCCCAAATCCAGGTGTGAAAAACTTGTTGCATCATTCTCAAGAAGACTCATGGCTGTACTAGCTCAAAAGGGTGCTTCTACTCAATACTGAGCACAGGGTCTGAATACTTATGACCATGTGATATTTCAGTTTTTCTTTTTTAATAAATTTGCAAAAATTTCTACATTTGTTTTTTTTTCTGTCAAGATGGGGTGCTGAGTGTACACTAATGAGAAATAAAATGAACTTTTTTGATTTTGGCAAATGGCTGCAATGACACAAAGAGTGAAAAATTTAAAGGGGTCTGAATACTTTCCGTACCCACTGTACTTGTTTTATGTTTATTTATGATTATTGATATTATGCACATAAAAGATATATACACGTAACATGGAAAATATAATAAAACAGTACTTGCAAAACTGGATAGGATGCATATAAATTTAAAAAAGTAAACTCACAATTAAAACTTTGACTTTAATTGTCAGCAGCTTTTTATTGAAAACTATGCAGCACAATAAATTAAAAATATATAAAATAAATGTACCAAATACATAAAAAACAAGCTATGGATCTGACCCCTTTTCATGTAAACACATTTAAAATTGGAATGTACACTGAAATGTACAGTTCAATAATCAGTGTCTACTTTAAAGCAATGAAGAACACAAAAGGAGCATAAAAATGAATAAAAACAGTACTCGCAAAACAAACGTTAATGAAAGGTTGGACCCTTTTGAGCTCAAACCAATAAATAAAACCTGAATCAAATTAACAATAACATAAAATGCAGTTCAATTGTCAGTATGTTTTTATCAAATACAAGATTTTACCAACAAATAAATTAAAGAAACACAAAAAGTGATCAATATGGCACCTGCAAAACTCTATCAGAAATATTGATATTTTGTAACTTCTAGACATCTTTGTTCACACTGTTTTAATTGCTGCTATTTATGCTCTTTGCCAAAGTGCACAAAACAGTATGTTAATCAAAAGTGTGTCAGCAGCTGTGTAAATCATATCTGCTAAATAGTGAACTTTAACATTTGTGTTAAGATGAGGGAATGATTGAAGAGTAATCCTGTAACCTATTTAACATGCTTCACTAGAGGCCAACTTGTTTTCTGTGTATATCACAATGACTAAGGATAATACACTTTTAATGGATATGTTACAATATTGGTCAGTCCTACCTACAAAGGCTTGTCACATCGTGGTTAGCTTAGGCTAATATCCCCATTTGTCCAAGCTCCAAGCTTCAGTAGTCCTGGAATGACAGTCATTATAAGACTAGCATGGGAACATTTGTCTCCCAGTCAAACCATTAGGTGTGGCTCATCTGAGCTTCAGTACTGTTGTGGGTATTCTGAAGACTGCTCTGAATATCCTGAGCTTTGTTTTCACAGAGTGAAATACTGAAGATACATAAACAGTATGACTGCTGACCATATCCTTGGGTTTAGATTAGCCCAAAACTGTGAAACCTTTCATATATCAACCAGCTGATACCCCACTGTAATGATTATTTAAAAAATCTGGCCTCTTCTCTGGGTTAATTCATTTACCTGCATGTGTAAACTAAGAATTATCAACAACTAAATTATCTGTTTTTCATATTTTTAAACCGATTAAAAAGGAAAGAAAACCATGACATCAAAATGAATGAAATGGTGCAATGAAAATAATGAAAAATGAAAGAAATATGTCATAGAATACAAAATAAACATACTGTTTGAATATGGAACTTTTAAATTGGTTTACTAGTCTTCATTTTGTCCAATAATAATCTGTCCATTCTTGGAAAGCAGGTTGCTGAAGATGAAAACTGTTTTGTGACCTTTGACATTTCAGGTTGCTGTAGAACCACTGCCTCCATTTAATATTATTGTCTCCCCAGTCTGGCAAGGGTTTTCTCCTTCAATCGTCCAAACACATGCCCCTGTGATAGACTGCTGATCTGTCCAGGATGGACCCTATCTCTCAAACACTGCATGCTGGGATTGGCTCCAGGCTCCCTGCCACCCTAGAAGGATAAGCAGTTGATAATGGCTGTTGTATAACAGAATTAAAATAAACAATGAAAAATTATTACCTTCTGAATTTATTTAGGTGGAGAACTGACCTTGCAGAGAAAACACTGTCAGTAACAGTACAGTAAGTTGAAATGTCAAAGGTCCAGACTGTGAAAGCAGTTTACAACATCACAGATGAGAGAAAGAGAAAGAAAACATCCAGGAGAAAGAAAACTATCCTAAGTTATAGTCTCTAGTCAGATCACCCACCCTGCCAGAGAGGCTAATGGAAACTGGGTTGGATAAAATGTGGCTTATCAGCTGGTAGGTATCAGAAAGTATGTGTTATATATAGAACACATACTTACAGAAATACATGAGAAAGTATGTATTCTATATAAAACACATACTTTCTCATGTATTTCTGTGTTAGCAGCTGTGTACATAGTGTACATAATATCAGTGTACACAGCTGCTTCAAATGTTTTGGCCTGTGCATTTACCAACCCTGATCCAGACCCACCCTGATAAATGCACAGGCCAAAATATATTAAATACAAAACCATAAAAACATAGTTACCAGAAAATATTATGACCAATAAAATTATCCAATACCCTGAAAACATATAATTACTAAAGCAACTTTCATTCCAGTTACTAAATAAACCAACTATATGTTAAACAATATTATCTAAAAATACAACCTGATGCCTGTCACATTTAAAACTTATACCTAAACTAAATCAGAGTATGAGATTTAATATTTTTGTGTACCAAAACAGACATTGTTGTGCTCCATAAAAAAGATGGGGTCCAGAGGTTTTTTTCTCAGCAACAAAAGGCCTTGTTCCTAGGCACAATGCAGCAGTCACAATGCAAATCTCACCTGACCTCTTCATGACCTGTTAGAGGACAACACACAGTAAACAGGACTGTGATAACTGTAATAGGTTTTCAGGACACCACAATGCAGACACTGGTGTGGCTGTGACATGAAAATGAGGTCCAGCAGTGTGTTCTTCTCTGTGGTTGCAGCAGTGATGACTTGTGCATATTTCCTGGATTTGAACAGATCCAGTATTGGTTTACTTGCACTGGATAAAAGGTTTTCATTGAAATCACCACAGACAATGATGGGGTGACAATCCACGATCTCCAGTGCATCCAGAAGGCTTCCCAGGTTAGACAGGAATTATGTCACACTGTAGTCTGGAGGTCTGTATACAGCAGTAATTAGTGCAGGAAATGGGGCTTCAACCTTCAAAGCCACAAACTCAAGGTCAGTCACATTATGGATGTACTGTTTTTCATGCACTTGAATGTGACCTTTGACATAAACAGCAACTCCACCACCACCTCTGTTGGCCAGTTGTGGGAAATTTGTGTAGGATACGTATCTGTTACGTTTGAACATGTTGTAACCCTCTAAATGGAGACTCTCTGCAACAAAGGAGCCTTGGAGGTGAGTTTCAGTTAGACACAAAACCTGTCTCATGGTCTCCAGGGCTGCAGTGATTTCTGTGTTAGCATATATTTTACTGTCATCCATGTCCACGAATGTCCGAGCCATGCCAGATTCAAAAATGGACTTTAGAGAGACCACAGCTGATTTGGTTATACCCTGAATCTTATGAATTGTACATGCAAAGGCCAGTTTAATGGAGAACTGTCTGCGTACCACTCCTTTCTGTTTCAGATTCTCCTCTGCTCTCTCTATGTACACTAGATTGGCAGGATGTCCTTGTGCTCTGTTGTGGCGATTCCTTCCAGATGTTTCATTATCCATCCTGAGCCCAAGCATAGCGACATGTGCAGAACCATTTTGTTCAGAGATCTCTGACAACGATGAGACAGCCTAACTGGATGAGGTTAGACGTCTGGAAAACTGGTGCCAGAGAAACAACCTCCTCCTCAACGTCAGCAAGACAAAGGAGCTGATAGTTTCTCTCCTGCTTTGTACTAACTACGGGATAATCCCACTACCGGACTCCACTCATCAACGAGAGCCCAGTAGAGAGAGTGGACAGTTTCAAGTACCTCAGTGTCAACATCGCGCAGGACCTGTCTTGGGCCTGTCACACCAACACCGTGGTGAAGAAAGCCCGGCAGCGTCTCTACCACCTCAGGTGCCTGAGAGACTTTAGATTGCCCTCCAAGGTGATCAGGAACTTTTACTCTTGCACCATAGAGAGCATCCTGACGGGAAACATCACGACCTGGTTCGGGAACAGCACCATGCAGGACAGACGAGCTCTACAGAGGGTGGTGCGATCAGCTGAGCGCATCATCCGCACAGAGCTCCCTGACCTGCACTCAATCTACAGCAAGCGGTGCTGGACCAAAGCCAAGAAGATCGTGAAAGACCTCAGCCATACCAACAATGGACTGTTCTCTCTATTGCGGTCAGGGAAGCACTTTCGCTGTCTGAAGACCAACACAGAGAGACTGAGGAGAAGGTTCTTCTCACAGGCTGTTCGGTCTCTGAACGAGAACAGCGCTTAGACCTACCTGCTCTCTCGTACAACACTCTCCCCACTCACACACCACAACACCTGCACATTTGTACATGAGACTCGACATTGCACTTTTGCACACTGAAGCACATAATACTGGACTCATTGTACATTCGCACACTACAACAGGGGAGCACTGGACATTGCACCCATCATTCCCATTCTTTCCAATACTGTGCATACTGCACACTGTAAATTGTTTTTTTATCCACAGTGCAAATTTGTATATTTTTATTTTTATTTTATTTTTATCTTATCTTATTGTATATTTGC
This sequence comes from Mastacembelus armatus, assembly GCF_900324485.2. Taxonomy (NCBI): domain Eukaryota; kingdom Metazoa; phylum Chordata; class Actinopteri; order Synbranchiformes; family Mastacembelidae; genus Mastacembelus; species Mastacembelus armatus. The sequence goes on from NC_046635.1 coordinate 13,552,767, forward strand.
AAAGTTATAATTGCACTTGCAAATTCAGTTTATTTTATCTTATATATTTGGCACATTTGTTATTATTATTATTATTTTCTTCTTTCTTATGCTTATTCTTGTGCTCTTATTTCTTTATGTGTACGTCAACTGAGGTCATGGGCAGTTGTGCAAGCATTTCACTGCGTATCATACTGTGTATGACTGTGTATGTGACAAATAAAAATTTGAATTTGAATTTGACTGAAGTCTGGAACATTCTCCTGTTCATTTTCATGGTCTGGCTCTCTGGCCTGAAGTTCTTCAATACACTCCAACCTCACTACTTACTCAGGTACCAGGTTACACCATTCATTGATCACACCTCTGTTCTGTTCATACTCCTCAACAGCTTCCTCGATCTCTTCACTGTTTTTCTCATATTTGTCGACTCATATGTGGTTAAGAAACGTCTTTTCAGTTCCTGCTCTGATCGGAAAGGAAGGTAGAGTTTCAGTAATGTGCCATAAAATTGTTGAGGATATTTTCCCTGTGAGCGGCGGTGAAATCTGATGATAGCAGGCTTATCATTTTTTCTCCTCTGAACAAATCCCATCTCATTCAGCAGGGCCAGAACATCTTTACCTTTGGTCTGTTGGCCATAGACAAACCTGCATGTAGCTGCAAAATCAGCCAAACACATCGACTCAAACTCTGGAGTTTCAGGTCTGCTTTTGTATTTGTCAGTCAAAGATGTCATCCATACATTTTCCGCGCTCATTTTCACTGCGTTGTCATCTGTCGGTACGAATACAACACCATGTGAACACTTCTTCATGTTAATGCCACATGCACGAGTCATACACTCCTGAGCACTGATCTCTCTCTTTTTTGAATACGCCTGCATGACTGCCCTCATTTCATAACATTCATTGAAGTTTTCCCTGTCAGAGTTCTGGATGACTGTTTTGAGGTACTCAGACAGTCCAGATTCTTTCTTGGTTATGTAGCTGGTCAGGTAAATGATGCAATATCAATATGGATTGAGAATATAACTAACATCAATGTTAGCATTACAGGCTTCCAGCAGATGAAGATTATATCCGTTCACCCAACAGTCTTTAGGGTCACGTTTCAGTATGACAGCACTGGATTTGTTCATCACATTGAGGCACTGTTCATACTCACTGAGTGTTAAATTGCATCAAGCCAGAAGCTGCTGCAAACTGAGAGAGGTAGTTTCAGGCCAATGCATTTCAGCTGCTCAGAATGTACAGAAGAATGTAGGAGTTCCCAAATGTCTGATCATGGCAAAAAGATCTCTGGTTGTTTTCTCCCAATAAGCTGGTGTTCCTCTCTCTGGCAAAGCATTCATCAATACAGAAAAGCCTTGATTTGAAATAACTACTTGGTGTTAATTTAATATGTCTCTGTTCATCCAATGTGTTTTGACCTGTAGGTAACTGAACAGGGAAAGCTATGGCCTCCAGTTTAGGTGTTTGGAAAAAGCTGACTGGGTTGTTTCTTTCAGCTGGGGCAAGAGAGTAGATTCGTTCACTAAAACATAATATTTTCTCTGCAACATCAGGTGGCTGAAGACATGAGTCTAGAGCAAAACCTCCATTGGGCATGTCACCTTCCTGTTCTTCATCATCTCTCTGCTGCTCAGGTTCATCATCATCATGTAACATGTCAAAGTGTTGTTACTTATGTTGAGGATTGTTTTCTGTCTCAAGTAGTGCACTGTGTTCACATCTGTCTATCTCCATGAGATCATCTTCCCCATATTCATCATCATCCATTGTTTCATCCTCATCATCATCTTCCTCATCAGGATGTTAAATTCAATTCAATTCAGTTTTATTTGTATAGCGCCAAATCACAATACAAATCATCTCAAGGCACTTTACAAAAACTAAAAACCCAACAAATCCCTTATGAGCGAGCACTTGGCGACAGTGGAGAGGAAAAACTCCCTTTAACGGAAGAAAAAACCTCCAGCAGAACTGAGCTCATTGGGGCGGCCATCTGCCTCGACCGGTTGGGGCGAGTAGATAGAGGAGAGAGAAAAGAACAGCAACAATAAACAATAAATAGGTTGATGCAGGTTGATGGGGCCAGTAACTTCACATCAGCGATATACAGCTCCAGGACCAGGGACACCTGCAGAAGGTACAGAGAGAGAGAAAGAGAGAGAGAGAGCACAAACTAGGGGGGAGAGAGAGCACAAGGTTAGTGGCATTCAATGGTGTAATATACATGTGAGGGGGAGGAGAAAAAGAGAGGAGAAGGGAAGGGAGTGTTAGGGTTAGGGTAGGGGAGCTCAGTGCACCGATGGTCCTCGGGCAGTCTAGGCCTATAGCAGCATAACTATGGGATGGTTCAGGGTTACCTGAAGCCAGCCCTAACTATACACTTTGTCAAAGAGGAAGGTTTTAATTTTGCTTCCTGCTTCTGAAGAGTGCAGACACTTGTCTGCTTGCTCCTGCTTCTGCCAGCTTTACTTTGCTTTTACTCCTTTTTTTTCATTTATTTTTACCTAATGATTTTATGATACACCTTTTTACCCCTTTTTTTTAACTGCATCTGGAATTTTAGTGAGGATTTTATTTTTCTTTTTAACACTTAATCTGACCTATTGAGGGACTACAGCCATGGATTGTTTTAAACATGAATATTTCAACACGTCTGGAAAAGAAAACACATTGTGCCAAAACTGCCGGATATATCTTCAGAAAATCAATGTGTTACAAATGAAGATTCTTGCTCTGGAATCTGAAAGAGGACTTCACGACACGCTTCTGTTCAGACCCAGTGGTAAGAAGCCAAAACCTACTATCAATAATAAGTGTTATGTTGACCAAAACGCTACTCTGAACCTGGACGATACAATTCAATTCAATTCAATTCAATTTTATTTGTATAGTGCCAAATCACAATACAAATCATCTCAAGGCACTTTACAAAAACTAAAACTAAAAACCCAACAATTCCCTTATGAGCAAGCACTTGGCGACAGTGGAGAGGAAAAAACTCCCTTTAACGGAAGAAAAAAACCTCCAGCAGAACCGGGCTCAGTTTGGGCGGCCATCTGCCTCGACTGGTTGGGGTGAGTGGATAGAGCAGAGAGAAAAGAACAGCAAAAATAAACAACAAATAGACACTGCAAGTTGGTGGGGCCAGTAACTGCACATCAGCGATAAACAGCTCCAGGACCAGGGACACCTGCAGAAGGTACAGAGAGAGAGAGAGAGAGAGAGGGAGGGAGAGAGCACAAACTAGGGGAGAGAGAGAGCACAAGGTTAGTAACATTCAATGGTGGAATATACATGAGGTGGGAGAGAAGGGGGGGGGGGGGGGGGGGTAGGGGAGCTCAGTGCACCGATGGTCCTCGGGCAGTCTAGGCCTATAGCAGCATAACTAACTAAGGGATGGTTCAGGGTTGCCTGAAGCCAGCCCTAACTATATGCTTTGTCAAAGAGGAAGGTTTTAAGTCTAGCCTTAAAAGTACAGAGAGTGTCTGCCTCCTGAACCCAGGCTGAGAGCTGGTTCCACAGGAGAGGAGCTTGATAGCTAAAGGCTCTGCCTCCCATTCTGCTTTTGAGAACTCTGGGAACCACAAGTAGGCCTGCACTCTGAGAGCGAAGTGGTCTATTGGGATAATATGGTACTATGAGGTCTTTAAGGTATGAAGGAGCTTGATTATGAAGGGATTTGTATGTGAGAAGAAGGATTTTAAATTCTATTCTATATTTTACAGGGAGCCAATGAAGAGAAGCCAATATAGGAGAAATATGATCTCTCTTGCTAGTTCCTGTCAGGACTCTGGCTGCGGCATTCTGGATTAATTGGAGGATTTTTATTAAGATATTAGGACATCCAGATAGTAATGAGTTACAGTAATCTAGCCTTGAGGAAACAAACGCATGGACTAGTTTTTCTGCATCATTTTGAGACAGGATGTTCCTAATTTTGGAAATGTTGCGCAGGTGAAAGAATGCAGTTCTAGAAATTTGTTTTATGTGTGAGTTAAAGGACATGTCCTGGTCAAAAATAACTCCAAGGTTTTTTACAGTAGTGCTGGAGGCCAGGGCTATGCCATCTAGAGTAGCTATAATTTTAGAAAAGTTATTTCTGAGATTTTTAGGCCCAAATATAATGACTTCTGTTTTCTCCGAGTTTAAAAGTAAAAAGTTACTGGTCATCCAAGCCTTTATGTCAGTTAGACAGGCTTGAAGTCTGGTTAACTGGTTTGTGTTAACAGGTTTAATAGATAGATATAACTGAGTGTCATCTGCATAGCAGTGGTAATTAATAGAGTGCTTCCTAATGATATATCCTAAAGGAAGCATGTACAGGGTGAACAGAATCGGTCCTAGCACAGAACCTTGTGGAACTCCATAACTAACTTTTGTTCGTGTGGAAGGTTCATCATGGACATGAACAAACTGGAATCTGTCCGATAAATAGGATTGGAACCACTTTAACGCTGTTCCTCTGATACCAATCACATGCTCCAGTCTCTGTAATAAGATGTTGTGGTCAATGGTGTCGAATGCTGCACTAAGGTCTAGGAGGACAAGTATCGAAACAAGTCCATTATCTGAGGCTAAGAGAAGATCGTTGGTAACTTTCAACAGTGCTGTTTCTGTACTATGATGTGCTCTAAATCCTGATTGGAAATCTTCAAATAGTTCATTCCTGTGTAAGTGGTCTGATAGCTGCTTAGCAACAGCTTTTTCTAGGATTTTAGAAATAAATGGCAGGTTGGATATTGGTCTATAATTAGCCAAGACTCCTGGATCAAGACTAGGCTTTTTGAGTAAAGGTTTGATTACTGCAGTCTTAAAGGCCTGTGGTACGTAGCCTGATACTAGAGATAAATTTACCAAGTCCAATAAAGATGAGTTCATTAATGGCAGGGTGCCTTTAAGCAGTCTAGTCGGGATGGGGTCCAAGAGACACGTTGATGATTTCGATGAAGCAACTACTGATGTAAATTCAGAGAGATCTATAGGAGAGAAGCAGTCTAAACATAACTGAGGTCCTACAGATGATTCAAGAGCTACTGTAGTAAAAGATTCATTTATTGCAGGTATAGGAAGCATCTGCTGAATTTTATCTCTAATAGTTGTGATTTTATTTGTAAAGAAACTCATAAATTCATCACTGCTGAGAGCTAAGGGAACACTGGGCTCAACGGAGCTGTGACTTTTTGTCAGCCTGGCTACAGTGCTGAAAAGAAACCTGGGATTGTTCTTATTTTCCTCTATTAGTGATGAATAGTATGCAGTTCTGGCTTTACGGAGAGCTTTTTTATATGTTAGTAGACTGTTTTTCCAGGCTAGAAAAATTTCCTCTAAGTTTGTGGAACGCCACTTCCTTTCCAGCCTTCGTGATGCCTGCTTTAAGGTACGAACATGTAAATTATACCATGGGGCTAGTCTTCTCTGAATCACTAACTTCTTTTTCAGAGGGGCTACAGAATCAAGCGTTTCACGCAGTGAGGTTACAGCGCTGTCAACAACATGATCAATTTGGTAGAGAGTAGGATTAAGGCAGCTGCCCTCCATTATGTTTATACTTGGCATAGATGCAAATAAAGATGGAATCATTTTCTTAAATTTATTAACAGCGTTGTCGGATAAACATCTGCTGTAGTGGAATTTTCTTCCAGACGCTGCATGATCCATCATTTTAAATTCGAAAGTTATTAAAGAATGATCTGACAAAACAGGATTTGGGGGGAAAATTATTAGATGTTCAATTTCGATGCCATAGGTCAGAACAAGATCAAGGGTGTGATTAAAACAGTGGGTGGGTTTATTAACGTTTTGAATGAAACCAATTGAATCTAATATAGAATTAAATGCAATGCTGAGGCTGTTATTTTCAACATCTACATGAATGTTAAAATCTCCCACTATAATGACTTTATCTGATCTAAGCACTAAATCAGACAGGAAGTCAGGGAATTCAGTTAAAAACTCTGAGTAAGGAACAGGTGGACGGTACAAAATGACAAGTAGAACTGGTTTTTGTGTTTTCCAGTTTGTATGTGAGAGACTAAGAGTGAGGCTCTCAAATGAGTTATAACTGTTCTGAGGATGAAAGTTTAATAATAAGTTTGACTGGAAGATTGCAGCTACTCCTCCACCTCGACCTGTGCTTCGAGGAACATGATAATTTTTATACAGTGTCTTTCCCAAAACTTTCAAGAGTGGGAATTGATCAAAATGAAGCCACCTGGCATAAACTTGGTGCCAAGCCAAAGCGTCACAGAATTAGAAAGAAGAATGGTGGCACCCCAGGACCACATGTAGCATCAACAAACATACAGCTCAGTAACAGGTTTCAACCACTGTCTGAACTAAATCTTATTGAGCAAGAAATGTCTGCTGTGCCTGAAAACCAAAAAAGCAATAACTTTAAAAACAGGAGCCATGGAGCCAGTCTGAGAAACAGAGACAAAGAATCTGTGACAAATGTGAAGGACAGAGATATCCTTCTGCTTGGAGACGGTGCTATCAGTGACATAAACAACAGCAGAATTATTACATGCAGCTACCCAAGTGCCATGGTCACTGATGTAGCAGCTCTCCTCCGCCATGTCATCTCAAAACACCATGGAGTCAAACAGCTGATCCTGCATGTGGGTGCAGTGGACACCAGAAAGGGAGAATCAGAGGTTTTAAAGCAGGACTTTTCTAAATTATTAGAGAAACTTGACAAACTGAAAATCCAGTCATTTGTCAGTGGACCTCATCCCAAACAACAGGAGGATTAATAAATTCAGCCGGCTGCTTGCATTGAACACATGGCTGTCCAAGGCCTATGAGATAAGAGGCGTGCACTTCATTGATAACTTCAACCTGTTTTGGCAATGCGACGACCTGTTCAAGGGAAAGGGCCCATATTTGAGCAGGAGTGGAGTGAGACGGTTAACGGATAACCTCCTCCACTCTCTGAGACACCACACTGGGTATGGATGGCCATCTGAACAGCTAAAGGCTCCTCTGAGAGAAGAGAGGAGTGAAGTAAACACTCACACCACACCAGCAACGGACCCCTCATCAGCCAAGGATCCCCCCTCAACAGCACCTTCAATGGTGCCCCCTCCACTGACCTGGGCCCCCCCCAGCTGCATCCGCATCCTCTGCAGACTCATCACTGACCATCCTATTCCCGGCTTCACCAATGGGATTTCCAAATCATTTGGAAAACTTGGTGAAATCAGGAATTAAAATGGTGCCTCTGACCCCTAACCTGGCAAGGTCACGGGTATTATCATCAACGCCAGTCAACTCATCCCCCCAGCAAACACCTGTCTTTCCTCAGAGCACCCCTGTCAGACCCCCCGCACCTGCTCCCGGACCAAAGATCCTGACTAGCATCAATGCTGCTATCAGTAACTAGGACACCCAGGGCCTCTGCTGTTCTAGGACTTACAGCCATAATAAACCACTTATTGACCTGAGGCCCAGGGAGAGAACACTCTCCCCTAGTGCTATAGCTATAGTCAAAACACGCAGAGTGGCTAAAAGAGTGACAGTTAGACTGTCCAATCAGAGAAATCTAATTCAAATCCCTTGCAGACAGATAGTTTCAGGTCCTACTCAAACTAATTTGAAACTTGCAGTGCTCAATGTCAGATCTCTATGTAATAAATGTAAATGTAAAATGTATGGTATATCGCCAGGACTGACCTCTTTCACTTAACACAGAGGTTGGAGTAGCTGAACATCCGGGTAAGCGAATCACTTTTGTCTTGCAGGCGTGTCGTGTTGTGTGTGTTGTGTGGTTCGTCTGCAGACTGGCGGCAGACTAGCTGTGGTTTGGCACACCTGGGAACCGGCTAGACTTTGAACGGTTCACTGGCTGCTGCATTCCGGTGCTGGTCGGGTACCTTTCTGTTTTGACCGGTGTTTGTTGCTATTTCCTGACTTAGCGCTCGTTGGCCTACCGGTTAGCTTAGCTAGCTAGTTCGCTTGCTAACATGGCCTCTCCCTCTCTCTCTCTTTCTTGCTCAGTGTGCCACATGTTTAGTTATTCCTCTGCCTCCTTTAGCGATAATGATACCTGTATTAAGTGTAAGGTTCTGTTAGCCTTGGAGGCGAGGATCACTGATTTGGAAGCGCGGCTCCGCACCTTCGAACAAAAGCCAGCTAGCCTAGCCCCGTTAGCTGGTGTGGAGCCACCGAGCTCAGGGTCTGTTAGCGGTCCAAGGGCAGCTCCGGAGCAGCCCGGAGAATTAGCCTGGGTGACGGTCCGAAGGAAACATACTCCTAAGCAGAAGCCCACGGCTCATCACCTGCCTGTTCATGTTTCTAATAGATTTTCCCCGCTCAGCGACACACCCGCTGAGAAACCGACTCTGATAATTGGCGATTCCATAGTCAGGAACGTGAAGCTAGAGACACCAGCGACCATAGTCAAATGTATTCCTGGGGCCAGAGCGGGCGACATCGAGTCAAATCTGAAGCTGCTGGCTAAGGCTAATCGTAAATATGGGAAAATTGTTATTCACGTCGGCAGCAATGACACCCGATTACGCCAATCGGAGGTCACTAAAATTAATGTTGAATCGGTGTGTAACTTTGCTAAATTAATGTCGGACTCCGTAGTTTTCTCTGGACCCCTCCCCAATCTGACCAGCGATGACATGTTTAGCCGCATGTCATCGTTCCGTCGCTGGCTGTCTAGGTGGTGTCCAGCAAACGATGTGGGCTTCATAGACAATCGGGCCACTTTCTGGGGAAAACCCGGTCTGATAGCGAGAGATGGCATCCATCCCACTTTGAATGGTGCAGCTCTCATCTCTAGGAATTTGGCCGAGATTCTTAGCCGACCTAAAGCCTGACAATCCAGGGTGGGGACCGGGATGCAGAGACTCAGTCTAAAACGCTTCTCTGCAGTTTCCTTAGAGCCGCCGCCCCCTTCAAACCACATAGAGACTGTGTCTGCCCCTCGAACATATAAATCAAACAAATCAGAAGTTAACAGAAGAGGAGTTATTCATAAAAACTTAATAAAAATTAAGACCACTCCTCTTATTGAACAGAAAAACAGAACTGTCAAATGTGGATTATTAAATATTAGGTCCCTTTCTTCTAAATCTCTGTTAGTAAATGATTTGATAACTGATCACCAAATTGACCTACTTTATCTTACTGAAACCTGGTTACAGCAGGATGAATATGTCAGTCTGAATGAATCAACCCCCCTCAGTCATAAAAATTATCATGTTCCTCGAAGCACAGGTCGAGGTGGAGGAGTAGCTGCAATCTTCCAGTCAAACTTATTATTAAACTTTCATCCTCAGAACAGTTATAACTCATTTGAGAGCCTCACTCTTAGTCTCTCACATACAAACTGGAAAACACAAAAACCAGTTCTACTTGTCATTTTGTACCGTCCACCTGTTCCTTACTCAGAGTTTTTAACTGAATTCCCTGACTTCCTGTCTGATTTAGTGCTTAGATCAGATAAAGTCATTATAGTGGGAGATTTTAACATTCATGTAGATGTTGAAAATAACAGCCTCAGCATTGCATTTAATTCTATATTAGATTCAATTGGTTTCATTCAAAACGTTAATAAACCCACCCACTGTTTTAATCACACCCTTGATCTTGTTCTGACCTATGGCATCGAAATTGAACATCTAATAATTTTTCCCCCAAATCCTGTTTTGTCAGATCATTCTTTAATAACTTTCGAATTTAAAATGATGGATCATGCAGCGTCTGGAAGAAAATTCCACTACATCAGATGTTTATCCGACAACGCTGTTAATAAATTTAAGAAAATGATTCCATCTTTATTTGCATCTATGCCAAGTATAAACATAGTGGAGGGCAGCTGCCTTAATCCTACTCCCTACCAAATTGATCATGTTGTTGACAGCGCTGTAACCTCACTGCGTGAAACGCTTGATTCTGTAGCCCCTCTGAAAAAGAAGTTAGTGATTCAGAGAAGACTAGCCCCATGGTATAATTTACATGTTCGTACCTTAAAGCAGGCATCACGAAGGCTGGAAAGGAAGTGGCGTTCCACAAACTTAGAGGAAATTTTTCTAGCCTGGAAAAACAGTCTACTAACATATAAAAAAGCTCTCCGTAAAGCCAGAACTGCATACTATTCATCACTAATAGAGGAAAATAAGAACAATCCCAGGTTTCTTTTCAGCACTGTAGCCAGGCTGACAAAAAGTCACAGCTCCGTTGAGCCCAGTGTTCCCTTAGCTCTCAGCAGTGATGAATTTATGAGTTTCTTTACAAATAAAATCACAACTATTAGAGATAAAATTCAGCAGATGCTTCCTATACCTGCAATAAATGAATCTTTTACTACAGTAGCTCTTGAATCATCTGTAGGACCTCAGTTATGTTTAGACTGCTTCTCTCCTATAGATCTCTCTGAATTTACATCAGTAGTTGCTTCATCGAAATCATCAACGTGTCTCTTGGACCCCATCCCGACTAGACTGCTTAAAGGCACCCTGCCATTAATGAACTCATCTTTATTGGACTTGGTAAATTTATCTCTAGTATCAGGCTACGTACCACAGGCCTTTAAGACTGCAGTAATCAAACCTTTACTCAAAAAGCCTAGTCTTGATCCAGGAGTCTTGGCTAATTATAGACCAATATCCAACCTGCCATTTATTTCTAAAATCCTAGAAAAAGCTGTTGCTAAGCAGCTATCAGACCACTTACACAGGAATGAACTATTTGAAGATTTCCAATCAGGATTTAGAGCACATCATAGTACAGAAACAGCACTGTTGAAAGTTACCAACGATCTTCTCTTAGCCTCAGATAATGGACTTGTTTCGATACTTGTCCTCCTAGACCTTAGTGCAGCATTCGACACCATTGACCACAACATCTTATTACAGAGACTGGAGCATGTGATTGGTATCAGAGGAACAGCGTTAAAGTGGTTCCAATCCTATTTATCGGACAGATTCCAGTTTGTTCATGTCCATGATGAACCTTCCACACGAACAAAAGTTAGTTATGGAGTTCCACAAGGTTCTGTGCTAGGACCGATTCTGTTCACCCTGTACATGCTTCCTTTAGGATATATCATTAGGAAGCACTCTATTAATTACCACTGCTATGCGGATGACACTCAGTTATATCTATCTATTAAACCTGTTAGCACAAACCAGTTAACCAGACTTCAAGCCTGTCTAACTGACATAAAGGCTTGGATGACCAGTAACTTTTTACTTTTAAACTCGGAGAAAACAGAAGTCATTATATTTGGGCCTAAAAATCTCAGAAATAACTTTTCTAAAATTATAGCTACTCTAGATGGCATAGCCCTGGCCTCCAGCACTACTGTAAAAAACCTTGGAGTTATTTTTGACCAGGACATGTCCTTTAACTCACACATAAAACAAATTTCTAGAACTGCATTCTTTCACCTGCGCAACATTTCCAAAATTAGGAACATCCTGTCTCAAAATGATGCAGAAAAACTAGTCCATGCGTTTGTTTCCTCAAGGCTAGATTACTGTAACTCATTACTATCTGGATGTCCTAATATCTTAATAAAAATCCTCCAATTAATCCAGAATGCCGCAGCCAGAGTCCTGACAGGAACTAGCAAGAGAGATCATATTTCTCCTATATTGGCTTCTCTTCATTGGCTCCCTGTAAAATATAGAATAGAATTTAAAATCCTTCTTCTCACATACAAATCCCTTCATAATCAAGCTCCTTCATACCTTAAAGACCTCATAGTACCATATTATCCCAATAGACCACTTCGCTCTCAGAGTGCAGGCCTACTTGTGGTTCCCAGAGTTCTCAAAAGCAGAATGGGAGGCAGAGCCTTTAGCTATCAAGCTCCTCTCCTGTGGAACCAGCTCTCAGCCTGGGTTCAGGAGGCAGACACTCTCTGTACTTTTAAGGCTAGACTTAAAACCTTCCTCTTTGACAAAGCATATAGTTAGGGCTGGCTTCAGGCAACCCTGAACCATCCCTTAGTTAGTTATGCTGCTATAGGCCTAGACTGCCCGAGGACCATCGGTGCACTGAGCTCCCCTACCCTAACCCCCCCCTTCTCTCCCACCTCGTGTATATTCCACCATTGAATGTTACTAACCTTGTGCTCTCTCTCTCCCCTAGTTTGTGCTCTCTCCCTCCCTCTCTCTCTCTCTCTCTCTCTCTGTACCTTCTGCAGGTGTCCCTGGTCCTGGAGCTGTTTATCGCTGATGTGCAGTTACTGGCCCCACCAACTTGCAGTGTCTATTTGTTGTTTATTTTTGCTGTTCTTTTCTCTCTGCTCTATCCACTCACCCCAACCGGTCGAGGCAGATGGCCGCCCAAACTGAGCCCGGTTCTGCTGGAGGTTTTTTTCTTCCGTTAAAGGGAGTTTTTTCCTCTCCACTGTCGCCAAGTGCTTGCTCATAAGGGAATTGTTGGGTTTTTAGTTTTAGTTTTTGTAAAGTGCCTTGAGATGATTTGTATTGTGATTTGGCGCTATACAAATAAAATTGAATTGAATTGAATTAACAAATCATTTTTAATCAATAATTTTATCTCCTCTTATAATCTTGATTTTATGTTTTTAACAGAAACATGGTTAGATAGCAGGACAGCAAATGCAGTTCTTATTGAATCCACCCCACCTAATTTTACATTTCTATCAGAAACACGAGAAAACAAAAAGGGTGGTGGCGTCTGTGCCTTTTTTAGGGATAATATGGTTATCCACAGGCTGTCATTTGGGGAGTTCTTATCATTTGAGTATGTATCTTTTAAAATGGAACAAAAATTATCTCCCTCTATACTTTTTATTATCCTCTACAAACTTCCCCAATGCTGTCAAAATTTTATTGATGAATTTACTGAGATGCTTTCAGTCGTCTTCACAGAGTTTGACTGTTTGGTTATTACAGGTGATTTTAATGTTCACATGGATAAGGCCTATGACAGATATGCTAAAGAACTTTCTGCCATCCTTGAAACGTATGGCCTTAGCCAGCACGTTAGGGAGCCGACCCATACCAGAGGTCACACTCTGGACCTTGTCATTACTAAGGGTGTTAACGCTTCTAATATCACTGTGATTGATGTTGCTTTGTCTGATCATTTTTGTGTCTCTTTTGATTTGTCCATAATTCCCAAAGATGCAACTGGACCTACACTTGTTCAGAAAAGACACATAAATGATAATACCAGGAAACTGTTTATGGAGACGATTAGGTTTGAAAATACCACTTTCTCTCATGTTGAAGATTTGTTGAATTCATATAATTCAAGTGTTCTAAATGTCATAGATGTGATTGCTCCTATTAAGGATAAATTAATCAGGAACAGGCAAAAGCCACCGTGGAGAAATGATGACTCGGTCAGGGCAAAGAAAAGGGAGTGCCGGAAGGCCGAACGAAGATGGCGTAAATCAAAGCTCCAGGTTCATTATGACATTTATAAGCAGATGCTGTGTGTGTTCAATGAAACTCTATGTAGAAAGAGAGAAATGTATTTTTCTGAAATCATCAACAACAGCAGTAACAACTCACGTGTCAGTAGTAATAAGGTGGTTCATTTTGCTGATAAGATCTATATTTTGATATGAAGTTAATAATTAAGGGCCCCTCCCATAATAAAGGGTGTTTTCCCCTATTAAATACAGCCTCCGCCTAATAAAGGGTGTTACCCCTAATAAATGATGGCTCCCTTAATAAATAAAAGTTGCCTCCCATAATAATAATAATGGGTGTAGTTTAAAATGTTTTATTTTAAAATAAAAAAGATTAGGGAGGGCTGAAGGGTGTTTCCTATAACGTTGCAGCAGCAACAGTAATGGATGGGGGTGTTTTTTAAAGATAAGTAGAAGTTCGTTTTGCTGTTGGGTGGGTGTGTGTGTGTGTGTGTGTGTGTGACGTATAGGCCGGAAGGGGAGTAACCTAGGTCAGTACATAAGGGGTATTGCTGCCTCTGGTCATAGTGTGAATCTCACTAGACGTGTCAACATCAACGATGGATGTGACAAGAGATACCTACAGCTACGATACGCCAAGGCCCGGTGACAGTGGCCCAAGTAGCCCCATCAGCAGCAGCAGCAGCAGTAGCAGCAGCAGCGGCGTGGGTAGCGGTTCGGGGAGTTGCGGTTCGAGCTCGAGAGACAGCAGTGCCAGCGAGTTCACAATGTACTGCCGCGGTGCGGGTCGTGGAGGGAAGTTAGGTATGTCTTATGAGAACCAGACGCCTCCAGCTCCGGCTGCATACAATGTTGAACATAGACGTGTGGTGGGGGAGCTAGCGCCCCCGTGTGAGCGTCTATACAAAGGGGGTGGGGGGTACAACTATAAGGTAAAATATAGTGGGGGGGGGTGCAGATGTGGGCGATAGAGGTTGCTAGTGAGCAGGAATGGGTGTGAGAGACTGGTGGTTGTTTTGTGATGTGGTGTGCAGGGACCTGAATTGTAAAGTGCCGGACAATCGTGTTTATGTGATGCAATGGCCGAGCATTGACGGTCCTGGCCTGTACAGGGTGTTAGCAGACCGATATTTCTCCCTGCTTTTTGATCCCTCTTTTCTCACTACATTATATATCCACGACGTCTTTTGCAGTACCCATGTATTAATTTTTCCGGCCAGCCGCATTACCAGCATTTTTTTCCCCCGTTTGCCCATATTTTCTCTCTTTTATAGGGTTTGTTTTTATTATGATTACAGTTGAAGCTCTTTATGATAAATTCCTCTCACAACCTCCCCAGCCATGTCACACAATTTGTATACGTAGGCACCATGGATGTCCTCTGTGATGGTGAATATCTGTCCGTGAAAGTTTGCTTATACCTTTACTAAACAATCCTCTTGCTTGAAATTCTAACTGTGTCGCCCACGTTGATCTAGCAGGTTTGTTCAACCTGTGGCTGGTACAGCGTTTTACGCACCAGCCTCTCATTGTTTTTATCCACACTAGCGGGTGTTCTTTTTATGATCTGTGATTCAATTATTATATGCTAGGGCTATCATCAATACAGTCAATGAATCTATGTGATTGACAGCTGTCAAATACGCCACATTTTGCTCTTCAGCGTGCGGTTAAAACGTTCCACTACGCTGGCTTTAGTCTCATTCATGGTAGAGAAATGTTTAATGTTATATTCTTTCATCCAGCTCTTAAAGTGTTTATTATAAAAATTCTCCCGTAGCCGTTTGTAGCTTTACAGGTACACGTCCTTCAGATAATATGTCCCTGAATGCCTTGGTGACAGCAAGCCCGATTTTGTCTTAACCCTCTGGGGTCGACGCACGCGCCGGCGCGTTTTGACGCATCTTTTTCTGATAAGGCCGAAAAACAAATTAAATTACTCCGTCAATTCTGATCGTACAGATAAAAGAAGCATATCATTCAATCTGTAAAGGGTCTAGTTTTAGTGGTATACCATCATAACGAACAACAAAACGTTGTGCTTTTTTTAAATAAAGAAACCGACGGTGGCGCTCTCGGACTTTTCTGTCTCTGTCATTTCTCTTCACAGACGCTAAATAAAACAACCAGAATCTCAGCGAATACTTGGCTCATAAAAATAAGAAAATTGTACAGCACTAATCCGTCCCATCTACATTGACTGAAAGGTCATTATGCGCGGCTTGTCTGGACGTTCAGTGCGTCTTTTGTGTTCTCAGGTAAATCACATGACTATTCATCCTCAGACACACCCTCTTGATATGGCCTTTCTGGACAAAAAGTGTCTTAGAAAATTTAAATCAGTGTATTGTTTTACTGTGAATGTGTGAACAAGATGACATTCACAGCACTTGAAGTAAACACTTTAGCCTACAACATGCAGGTCTCCAAGGTCTTGTGAACCAATGTTCTGTTTGTGTTTTATGGTCTTATTTCATGAGTAAAAAAATTGTAGTTTTTCACTAGCCATGCATAACACATTTTTTTCTCAAAAAAACAAATAATGTATAAACTGAAGCTCACATATTTTGTAGCAATTTGTGCTGATTACAGTTGTTATTGACTTTAGAACTTAATATGTTTAAAAAACACTGAAAAAAGCACAAATGTCAGGACATGTCAAAATTTGTCCAGGCCCCAAAAACCCCCTCAGACCCCAGAGGGTTAAGGCATCTGACCCACGTGTACTTGGAAAACACATCGATACATGTCAAAAGGTATCTAATGTTATCATTTGCAGATGAGTATTCGCTCATGTTGACGATGTCAGCTTGAAACTGATTATCATACCGGGGACCAGCATCTCTTCTTCTGCTAAAATTCTTAAATGCAGGGGCATGTAGAGTTACACATCGGGAAATTAGAAATTTTTAACATCAGATAATGCAGGCTTACTCCTGTTTGCTCCTTCACGGCTTCACGAAGCTTGTTAATACCGGCTAAGCTTCCAGGATTGGCTGGATCATAATATATTTTATCCATCAATCGTTCCATGGTGGGTGTCAATAAAACAATAATGCTTTTCTTCTCAGTACTTGATTTTTATTCACATAAACACCAGTATACTGTCGTGCAATAATATGATATGGAAAAAATCGAATGATTTAATGTGAAAACATACAACTTGTTTGAAGTTTATATAAATCTCTTATATAGAATGAAAACATACAACTTGTTGAAGTTTTAATACAGAATGATTTAATGATGATGAAAAAACATACAGCTTGTTGAAGTTTATAAAACTATTGATACAGAATGAATGAAAACATACAGCTTGTTGAAGTTTATAAAACTCTTATATAGGATGGAAAACATACAACTTGATGTTGAAGTTTATAAAACTTTTGATATAGGATGAAAACATACAACTTGTTGAAGTTTATAAAACTCTTGATATAGGATGAAAACATACAACTTTTTGAAGTTTATAAAACTCTTGATACAGAATGAATGAAAACATACAACTTGTTGTTGAAGTTTATAAAACTGTTGATACAGAATGATTTAATGATGAAAACATACAACTTGTTGTTGAAGTGGGTCAATCATTGATATAGAATGATTTAATGATGATGATCATAATGGTGTTTTTAAAACAGACAAAGAATGCTGTATTATCACTCACTCATGGCCGGGCCTCCATGTATCGACAAGTACAGCCAGCTGTTTCTGTCGGTTAGTTTTGTCGACCACCTATATGCCGCTATGGCGCTACGGTTTTCTCAGATTTTAAGGTGCGCAAGATGATAGCTGCTCCTCGAATCCTTGCATCGTCAGCCTCAACACCACCAGCCTTGAGGAATGCAGAAAGAGCCGGTATGAATCGCTCCGTCCACAGTCTCCTCAACAGTAGGCCGAAGCGTCTCGCCAGGAACCCCGCGGGGAATTCCCACAAACAGTCGTGGCCATCCTGAGATGGGGCATCTATCTCGCACGCATAGCACCATTCTTCACGGTCTTCAGCACAGCCAAGCGCTCGAGATGCCAGTGTTCAATGGCAGTTTGGAGCAGCTCCACAAAGGCATCGTCTGGATTTTCGGGTTCATCGACCATGTTTTCTGGTGTTGTGTTTCCGGGGTGAGTGGGCATGTCTTCATCAGTACTTCTGGGTTGACCATAGGTGGCTTTGTACAGTTGTCATCGTTCTGATTCCGTCAGCGGTCCGTCGATTTCTTGTTTTTTTGACAAAAATACACAGAAAAACACTGTCAAGTCACAGAATGGTGATTGAAAAATACCAGATACATGCATGCATGCATACAAACAAACACATTGTTACATACCGTAGAGCATCACAGCGTCTGTTCCGCTGCTTGATTCGCAGCCATGTTGTCAGCAGTTTCAGAATCATTAAAAGATAAACGCCTTCTAACACCATCGAAATCCCTACCGACATTTTCCTGCATGATCGCTTCGTCAATCTCCCTAAACACCCCCTGCATACCCACCCAATCGCACCACTGAACGAACATCCACTCTGTGAAATACCGAGTACAGGCGATGTGAGTCACTGGGTATGGGTGGTCTGGACGTTCTGAGTTCAGGTGTTCAGCGGCGATGCGTGCACGGTCATTGCAGACTCTTAAAAATATAAACTCGTAAGATGGAGCTTTCAT